>NC_083731.1:39138988-42034837 GCF_028564815.1 Eubalaena glacialis | reverse complement strand
TATTTCCACCACATTTGTGGTTACATTATGCACTGAAGTCTTTAGCCCCTCAAACTGATCCATGAGGATTGGAATCAACTTCTTTCCAACTCCTGTTATTTTGACCTCTTCCAATTAATCACAAATGTTCTTAATAGCTCTAGAATGGTGAATCCTTTCCAAAAGGTTTTCAATTGCCTTTGCCCAGATTCATCAGAGAAATTGCTATTTATGGCAGCTATAGCCTTACAAAATGTATTTATTTAATAATACGACTTGAAATTTGAATTTACTCATTGATCCATAGGCTGCAGAATGGATGTTGTATTAGCAGGCATGAAAACAACACTAATCTTGTACATCTATATCAGGGCTCTTGGGTGACCAGGGGCATTGTCAGTAAGCAGTAATATTTTAAAAGGGATCTTTTTATCTGAGCTATAGGTCTTAACAGTTGGCTTAAGATATTCAGTAAGCCAAGTGTTGTACTCCGGGCTTTTTTGTTCCATTTATAAAGCACAGGCCTAGTAGATTTAGCATAATCCTTAAGGACCCTAGAATTTTCAGAATGGTAAATGAGCCTTGGCTTCAACTTCAAGTCACCAGCTATATTAGCCCCTAGAAAGAGAGTCAGTCTGTCCTTTGAATCTTTGACTCCAGCCTTGACTTCTCTCTAGCTATGAAAGTTCTTGACAGCATCTTCTTTCAGTATAAGACTGTTTCATCTGCATTGAAAATCTGTTGTTCAGTGCAGCCACCTTTATTAGTTTCGTTAGCTAGATCTTCTGGATATCTTGCTGCAGTTTCTACATCAATGCTTGCTGCTTCACCTTGCACTCATATTATGGAGATGGCTTCTTTCCTTAAACCTCAGGAACCAACCTGTGCTAGCTCCAAACTTTTCTTCTGCAGCTTCTTCACCTCTCTCAGCCTTCATAGAATTGAAGAGAGATAGAGACTTACTCTGGATTAGGGTTTGGCTTAAGGGAATGTGGTGGCTGATTTGATCTTCTATCCAGACCACTAAAACTTTCTCCATGTCAGCAGTAAGTCTATTTTGCTTTCTTTCTTTTTTAAAAAAATTAATTAACCAATTAATTATTTTTTAATAGATCTTTATTGGAGTATAATTGCTTCACAATACTGTGTTAGTTTCTGTTGCACAAAAAAGAGAATCAGCTGCATGCATACACATGTCCCCAGATCCCTTCCCTCTGGAGCCTCCCTCCCATCCTCCCTATCTCACCCCTCTATGTCATTGCAAAGCACCAAGCCAATCTCCCTGTGCTATGCTGCTGCTTCCCACCAGCCAACTATTTTACATTTGGTAGTGTATATATGTCGATGCTACTCTCATTTCTCCCCAGCTTTGCCCTCCCACCCCATGTCCTCAAGTCCATTTTCTATGTCTACCTCTTCATTCCTGCCCTGCAACTAGGTTCATCAGTACTTTTTTTTTTTTTTTTTTTTGGTTTCCATATATATGCATTAGCATACAGTATTTATTTTTCTCTTTCTGACTTACTTCACTCTGTATGACAGGCTCCAGGTCCATCCACTTCACTACAAATAACTCAATTTAGTTACTATTTATGGTTGAGTAATATTCCATTGTATATCTGCACCACATCTTTATCTATTCATCTGTCAATGGACACTTAGGTTGCTTCCATGTCCTGGTTATTGTAAATAGAGCTGCAATGAACACTGTGATACATGTCTCTTTTTGAATTATGGTTTTCTCAGGGTATATGCCCAGTAGTGGGATTGCTGGGTCATACGGTAGTTCTATTTTTAGGTTTTAAGGGACTTCCATACTGTTTTCCATAGTGGTTGTATCAATTTACATGCCCACCAGCAGTGCAGGGGGGTTCCCTTTTCACTACACCCTTTCCAGAATTTATTGTTTCGAGATTTTTTGAAAATGGCCATTCTGACGGGCATGAGGTGATACCTCATTGTAATTTTGATTTCATTTCTCTAATAATTAGTGATGTTAAGCATCTTTTCCTCTGCCTCTTGGCAATCTGTATGGCTTCCTTGGTGAAATGTCTATTTAGGTCTTGTGCCCATTTTTAACTGGATTGTTTGTTTTTTTGATATTGAGCTCCATGAGCTCTTTGTATTATTTGGAGATTAATCCTTTTTCTGTTGTTTCATTTGAAAATACTTTCTCCCATTCTGAACGTTGTCTTTTTGTTTTGTTTATGGTTTCCTTTGTTGTGCAAAAGGTTTTAAGTTTATTTAAGTCCCATTTGTTTTTTGTTTTTTTTAATTTCCATTTCTCTAAGAGGTGGGTCAAAAAAGATCTTGCTGTGGTTTATGTCAAAGAGTGTTTTTCCTATGTTTTCATCTAAGAGTTTTATAGTGTCTGGTCTTACATTTAAGTCTTTAATCCATTTGGAGTTTATTTTGTGTATGATGTTAGGTAACATTCTAATTTCATTCTTTTACATGTAGCTGTCCTGTTTTCCTGGTACAACTTACTGAAGAGGCTGTCTTTTCTCCATTGTATGTTCTTGCCTACTTTGTCGTAAATTAGGTGCCCATATACGCATGGATTTATTTCTGGACATTCTATCTTGTACCATTGATCTATGTTTCTGTTTTTGTGCCAGTACCATACTGCCTAGATTACTGTAGCTTTGTGCTATAGTTTGAAGTCGGAGAGCCTGATTCCCCCAACTCTGTTTTTCTTTCCCAAGATTGCTTTGGTTATTTGGGGTTTTTGTGTTTCCATACGAATTGTAAAATGTTTGTTCTAATTCTGTGAAGAATGCCATTGGTAGTTTGAGAGGGATTGCATTGAATCTGTAGATTGCTTTGTGTAGTATAGTCGTTTTCACAATATTGATTCTTCCAATCTAACAACATGGTATATTTCTCCATCTCTTTATGTCATCTGTAATTTCTTTCAGCAGTGTTTTATAGTTTTCTGAGTACAAGTCTTTTGCCTCCTTAGACAGGTTTATTCCTAGGTATTTTAATATTTTTGTTGCAATGGTAAATGGGAGTGATTCCTTATTTTCTCTTTCTGATTTTTCATTGTTGGTGTATAGGAATGCCAGAGATTTCTGTGCATTAATTTTCTATCCTGCAACCTTACCAAATTCATTGATTAGTTCTAGTAGTTTTCTGGTGACATCTTTAGGATTTTCTCTGCATAGTATCATGTTGTTGGCAAACAATGACAGTTTTACTTCTTCTTTTTGAATTTGATTCCTTTTATTGCTTTTTCTTCTCTGACTGCTGTTGCTAGGACTTCCAAAACTATGTTGAATAAGAGTGGCGAGAGTGGACATCTTTGTCTTGTTCCTGACTTTAGTGGAAATACTTTCAGTTTTTCACCATTGAGTATGATGCTTGCTGTGGGTTTGTCATATATGGCTTTTATTACGTTGAGGTAGGTTCACTCTATGCCCATTTTCTGGAGAGTTTTTATCATAAATCGGTGTTGAAATTTGTCAAAAGCTTTTTCTGCAACTATTGAGATGATCATATGGTTTTTATTCCTTAATTTGTTAAAGTGGTGTGTCACATTGATTGATTAGTGTATATTGAAGAAGCCTTGCATCCCTGGGATAAATCCAACTTAATCATGGTGTATGATCTTTTTAATGTATTGTTGCTTTCTGTTTGCTAGTATTTTGTTCAGGATTTTTACCTATGTTAATCAGAGATATTGGTCTATAATTTTCTTTTTTAGTGATATCTTTTTCTGCTTTTGGTATCAGGGTGATGGTGGCTTTGTAGAATGAATTTGGGAGTGTTTCTCCCTCTGCAATTGTTTGGAAGAGTTTGGGAAGGATGGATGTAGGTCTTCTGTAAATGTTTGATAGAATTCACCTGCGAAGCCATATGGTCCTGGACTTTTGTTTGTTGGAAGATTTTTAATTATAGTTTCAATTTCATTACTTGTGATACGTCTGTTTATATTTTCTAATTCTTCCTGGTACAGTCTTGGAAAATTGTACCTTTCCAAGAATTTTTCCATTTCTTCGTGGTTGTCCATTTTATTGGCATATATTGTTTGTAGTAGTCTCTTATAATCCTTAGTATTTCTGCAGTGTCAGTTGTGATTTCTCCTTTTTCATTTCTAATTTTATTGATTTGCATCCTCTCCCTTTTTTTCTTGATGAGTCTGGCTAAGGGTTTATCGATTTTGTTTATCTTCTCAAAGAACCAGCTTTTAGTTTTATTGATCTTTGTTATTGTTTTCTTTATTTCTATTTCATTTATTTCTGCTCTGATCTTTATGATTTCATTCTTTCTACTGACTTTGGGTTTTCTTTGCTCTTCTTTCTCTAGTTGTTTTAAGTGTAGGGTTAGATTGTTTATTTGAGATTTTTCTTATTTCTTGAAGTGAGATTGTATTGCTATAAACTTCCCTCTTAGAACTGTTTTTGCTGCATCCCACAGATTTTGGGTCATCATGTTTTCATAGTTATTTGTTTCTATGTATTTTTTTAAAATTTCTTCTTTGATTTCATCAGTGATCTCTTGGTTATTTAGTAGCACACTCTTTAGCCTCCATGTATTTGTGTTTTTTACAGTTTTTTTTTTCCTGTAATTGATTTCCAATCTCATAGTGCTGTGGTCAGAAAAGATGCTTGATATGATTTCAATTTTCTTAAACTTTCCAAGGCTTGATTTGTGACCCAAGATGTGATCTATCCTGAAGAATGTTCCATGCACACTTGAGAAGAAAGTGTATTCTGCCACTTTTGGGTGGAATGTTCTATAAATATCAATTAGTTGTATCTGGTCTCTTGTGTCATTTAAAGCTTGTGTTTCCTTATTTATTTTCTGTTTGGATGATCTGTCAATTGGTGTGAGTTGGATGTTAAAGTCCCCTACTATTGTTGTGTTATTGTCGATTTCCCATTTTATGGTTGTTATCATTTGCCTTCTGTATTGAGGTGTTCTTATATTGAGTGCATAAACATTTATAATTGTTATATCTTCTTGTTGGATTGATCCTTTGATCATTATGTGGTGTCCCTCCTTATCTCTTGTAACAGTCTTTATTAAAGTCTATTTTATCTAATATGAGTACTGCTACTCCAGCTTTATTTTGATTTCCATTTGGATGGAATATCTTTTTCCATCCCCTCACTTTCAGTCTGTATGTGTCCCTAGGTCTGAAGTGGGTCTCTTGTAGACAGCATATATATGGGTCTTGTTTTTGTATCCATTCAGCCAGTCTGTGTATTTTGGTTGGGGCATTTAATCCATTTACATTCAAGGTTATCATCGATATGTATGTTTCTATTACCATTTTCTTAATTGTTTTCAGTTTGTTTTTGTGGGTCTTTTTCTTCTCTTGTGTTTCCCGCTTAGAGAAGTTTCTTTAGCATTTGTTGTAAAGCTCGTTTGGTGTGGTTGAATTCTCTTAGCTTTTGGTTGTCTGAAAAGCTTTTGACTTCTCCATCGAATCTGAATGAGATTCTTTCTGTGTAGAGTAATCTTGGTTGTAGTTTTGTCTCTTTCATCACTTTAAGTGTATCATGCCACTGCCTTCTGTCCTGCAGTTTGTGCTGAAAAATCAGCGATAACCTTATGGGGATTCCTATGTATGTTATTTTTTGTTTTTCCCTTGCTGCTTTTAATATTTTTTCTTTGAATTTAATTTTTGTTAGTTTGATTAATATGTGTCTTGGTGTGTTTTTCCTAGGGTTTGTCTTGTATGGGAGTCTCTGTGCTTCCTGGACTTAGGTGACTATTTCCTTTCCCATGTTAAGGAAGTTTTCAACTGTAATCTCTTCAAATATTTTCTCAGACCATTTTTTTTTCTCTTCTTCTTCTGGGACCCCCCAGAATGTTGGTGCATTTGGTGTTGTCCTATAGGTCTCTGAGATTGTCTTCAATTCTATTCATTCTTGTTTTCTTTATTCTGCTCCTCGGCAGTTATCCCACCATTTACCCTTCCTGCTCACTTATTTGTTCTTCTGCCTTAGTTATTCTGTTATTGATTCCTTCTAGTGTATTTTTCATTTCAGTTATTGTGTTGTTCATCTCTGTTTGTTCTTTAGTTCTTCTAGATCTTTGTTAAACATTTCTTGTATTTTCTCATTCCATGCTTCCATTCTACTTCTGAGATTCTGAATCATCTTTACTATCATTACTCTGAATTCTTTTTCAGGTTGATTGCTTATTTCCTCTTCATTTATTTTGTCTTGTAGTTTTTTACCTTGCTCCTTCATCTGTGACATGTTTTTTTGCTGTCTCTTTTTTTTTTTTTTTTTAATGAGTGGGATTGTGTTCCTCTCTTACTGGTTGTTTGGCCTGAGGCTTCCAACACTGGGGTTTGTAGGCTATTTGGTACAGCTGTGTTTTGGTGCTGAAATGAGGAACTCCATGATACCTCACTCCAATGAATATTCTCTGGGGTCTGAGGTTCTCTGTTAGTTCAGTGGTTTGGACTCAGAGCTCCGACCACAGGAGCTTTGGCCCCACCCCATGCTTGTGAACCAGGATTCCATAAGCTGCCTGGGGCCGCAAAAAAAAACAAAAGAATAAAAACCAACCATAACAAAGTAAAAAATAAAATTAGACTAGGAAGCTCACAGATATATTAGGAAGAATATAAAAATAAAAATATAGATGAATCAACAACAAGAAGGTACATCAGTATCACAATAGTAAAAAAGAGGAGGAGGGAAAAGAAAAAAAAAAAGAGGGGAAAATGTCTTGGCTGTGGAGAGCAGGGCCTAAGCAAGTGTGAGTTTTGGGTGGTGGGCATGGCCAATGCTCAGTACCCACAGGGCTGTAAAAGCCCCTGGGGGCCGTGGGGAGTGGTGCTTAGGCTCAAGGAACAGAAGGGTCCAGGCGTTCCCTCCACCCCTCGTCTCAGAGGCAGGGGACATCACTTGGGAGGACAGCAGGCTTCCTTGGCTCAAGTGGGCTGGGCAAATGCCCTCCTCTCCTCTCCTGCTCCTCTGGTCTGGGAGGGTCCCTCCCACCTACCTCTCCTGATCTCCCCAGCCTACTTCCTATAACCGCAAGGACCCACGTGGCCTGGAGGCGGTTTGGGGGGGGCAGGGGATTGGCCTGGGAGCTCAACAGGCTCCCTGTGCCTGAGTGGGTGGGGCAATCACCCTCCACTCCTCTCCCGCTCCTCCTGGATGGCTCCACCCACCTGACTCTCCTGATCTCTCCAGCTTCCCTCTTTTGTCCCCAGGACCCACATGGCCTGGATGGGGCTTTGAAAGGGAGTTACCGGCCTGGGAGCTCAACAGGTTCCCCAGCCCGAGTGGGCTAGGCGATCACCCTCCATTCCTCTCCCACTCTTCCTGGAGAGTCCCTCCCACCTGCCTCTCCTGATCTCCCTGGCCTCAGGGGCGCTGATCCTGTCTGGTCTCCACTTCTCCTCTCCCCTCAGTCCCCCTACATCCTACCGGTTCACTTCAGGGTTCTTCCCATCTCCTTGGGCATCAGAGTCCCCCACCAGCGGCCTGCAGGAGCCCTAGTTGTGGGGAGACACTAACTCCATGTCTTCCCACACCACCATCTTGACTCTGCCTCCTATTTTGCTTTCTTACCATGTGTGTATTCACTGGAATAGCACTTTTAATTTCCTTCAAAAACTTCTTTGCATTCACAACTTGGCTAGCAACTTGGTGCAAAAGGCATAGCTTTTGGTCTATCTAGATTTTAGACATGCTTTCCTCATTAAACTTAATCATTTCTAGCTTTTGATGCATAGTGAGAGAGGTGAGACTCTCCTTTTCACTTGAACATTTAGAAGCCATTGTAGGGTTGTTAATTGGCATAATTTCAATATTGTTGTGTCTGGGGAATAGGGAAGCCCAAGGAGAGGAAGAGAGAAAGGGAAATAGCTGGTCGGTAGAGGAGTCAGTACACACAATATTTATCAGATAAGTTCACCATCTTATATGGGATTGGTTTGTGACACCCCAAAACAATTATAGATCACCATAAAAAATATAATAACAATGAAAAGTTTGAAATTTCATGAGAATTATCAGAATGTGAAACAGAAACATGAAGTAAGCAAATCCTGTTGGAAAAATGGCCTGATAGATTTGCTCAAGGTGGGGTTGCCACAAACCTTCAATTTGTAAAAAATGCAATTTGTGAAGAACAATAAAATGAAGCACAATGAGGTGAGGCATGCTTGTAACTCATAACAGGGTATTGTTTTATTCCTCCCTCCCATACTTTATAACATTGATGTCATTCATTTTACTTATTCATAAGCCATACTTCCTAAATATATCACTGCTATTAGTATTTTGAAGTAATTCATATATTATATGAATTAAAAATAAATTAAAAATAATAAATATAAAATATTTTATTTTACCTTCATTCATTTCCTCTCTAACTCTTCTTTACTTTATGTAGATCCAAGTTTCTAATCTATATCATTTTCCTTCTCATTGAAGAACTTTTTACATTTATTGCAGGTAGGTCTTATGGTAACAAATTACCTCAACTTTTGTTTGTCTGAGAAAGTTTAATTCTCTTTCACTTTTGAAATATAATTCATCCTGCATAGAGAATTCTAAGTTGGTGTCTTAATTTTTCTCTTTCAACACTTTAAATAATTCACCCCACTCTCTTCTTGTTTGCATGGTTTCTGAAGAGAATTCTGATATAATTTTAATTTTTGTTTCTTTGTAGGTAAGGTTTTGTGGGTTTTTTTTTCCTCATGGCTACTTTTAAGATTTTCCTTTATCTTTGATTTTTTTTTCAATTTAAATATGATATGTATATGTCTAGATTTTTTAGTATTTATCCTGTTTGGATTTCTCTGAGCTTCCTGGATCTCTGTTTTATTGTCTGTCATTAATTTTAGAATATTATCAGTGACTATTGCTGTAAATATTTCTTCTGTTCCTTTCTTTCTCTTTTTTGGTATTCCAATTATGTGTATGTTACACCATTTGTAATTGTCTCACGTTTCTTGGATATTACTTTCCTCTTTTCTATTCTTTTATTTTTCTGTATTTCAGTTTTATGTTTCTATTGACATATATTAAACTTCACTCATCCTTTCCTCATCCATGTACAAGGTGACAAACCCATTAAAGGCATTCCTCATTCCTGTTACAATTTTTGGCTAGCATTTCCTTTTGATTTTTTCAAAGAGTTTTTATCTCTGCTTGCATTACCCATCTGTTTCTGTGTGTTGTCCACTGTTTCCTTTATAGCCTTAGCCTTTTTAACATCATTATTTTAAATTTCTAGCCTGATAATTCTAAAATATTTGCCATATCTGAGTCTGGTTTTGATGCTTGCTTTGTATCTTCAGACTATGTTTTTTGCCTTTTAGTATATCCTTTAATTTTTTGTTGAAAGCCAGACATGATGTATCGGGTAAGTGGAACTAAGGTACCCATTTACACAAATTGATGTGTCTTCTTATTGCTTATGCCTACCTGTGACTTGTAGAGCTAAAACTTGGAAAATCCTGGAGAAATCCTCAAACTGGGTTGAGTTTGTTCACCTTTCTCAGAGCATCCAAATTAATAAAAGGGGAAAAATATTAAATTATGAACACTGAATCTGTATGCCTCTGGTTATATTTTATATTTTTTTGCTATAGAAACTGTATTGAATTCTCAATGTCTAGAAGCCTTAGATAAATAAAATTTTAATGTCCACTAAAAATTATGGCAAGGTTGTCACATTGGTTCAGAACAATAGATTTGTGTCAGGGGGAAGTCATCACCCATCACTGTGGGTAATGCAGCTTTCAGTTCAGTTAATTTTTGGTAAAAATGAACAATGCACCACAAATTCAGCAAATTTAGCAAGGGGTTCTGGATGATCTCTATAACTTCAAAGTTCCATTTTACTTGACATAATCTCTTGAAAAGAAAACAAACTTTATTTTCTCACATAAATTTCAAATTTAAAACAGAGAAATGATAAAAAAACAACTTTAATATTGTTGGAGAGTTTATCTATCTCTTTAAAATGGGAACACTTTACTCTCAGAGACAAAAGATGGTTACTTTACCCTTCTTATTTTCATAGTAATTCACTCATTTAACAAGTATTTATTGAATACCTATTATGTACCAGGGATTGTTTAGTGTTAGAGGTATGAAAGTCTGTCTGTGATATCCCTGCTGTCAATGAGTTTATATTCTAATAAAGTGTGTGGCAGAAAGTAAATACACAAAAAAATAAATACATGGTAAAATATCAAGTACACATAACTATAAGAAGACACACTGATTTGTGTTACTGGGTGAAAAAGGGATGAGAATGACTATTTTAGATCAGGTGGTCAGAATATTTCTCTCTGGAGAGGTGACATTGAACAGAGATCTGAATAAAGGTACATTGTAGTCAGAATAAACAGGTCATGAAAAAGTGTTCAAATTATTGTTTGACATAATGGAAGAATATAAAAAAGGCCCATGTAGGTGGACACTATTCAGAAGTTGCCAGATGACCTGAAATTGATGTCTATATGGCTTTAGCCAGTGATTCCCAAATGTGGATGCAAATTAGAATGACCTGGGATCTTTAAAAACCACTAATGTCTGAATTCTACCAGTAAACATTTTGACTTAATTAGTATTGTGTGCAACTTAGGCAGCTGAATTTTTAAAAATTTACCCAGTGATTCTAATAGGCAGCAAAGTTTGGCAACTTAGCTATGCTCTAAGCTGTCTTTCAAACTTTGGACAGTATAAATATTAAATTACATAACATAACACAAAAAATCAACTTCATAATCTTGCCTCAGTTTCTCCCAAATCATATCTGCCACTATATCTTTTGCTGTATTCATCAGATTTCCCAGGTCCGTCTTCTTCTCAGTGCTTCTGCTTATGCTGGGTATTATATGCCTGAATTTTCTTTCTTTTTGTCCACTCTCTCTCTTTCAGTAACTCCCAATTTAAATTTAATTTCAGATGTCCCTTGTGTAGTATTCTACCTTTCCCAGACTAGTGTGCCCATTACCCCAGTTTCCCTGCACAATCTGTTGACCCTTGTTGTTCCAGCATAATTATCAATAATGACTCCCATTTTACTCACAAAAAAACTCCAGTTTGTTCCATAATTTTTATGGCCATGTTTTAATCTGTGTTCCCACAGTTCATATAATGTTTATAATTTGTCAGAACATGCCAAAATTTTTAATTAACTTTGGTACATCCTTTACTATTTTGTGAACTCTGTAAGGGTAAGACCACACTATATTTTGTTTTGTAACCCCCATAACAAGCACATGACACAATAGATATTCACATAAATTGTTGAATTGATTTAATGGATGTATAGAAGTTAATGTATATGAGGAATAGTGTAGTATTTTAATAAAATGGTCTCAAATATTTATATATTTAATTTAAAAACTATTTTAATTCTTACACTTCTGGCCAATATTCAATCAGCTGTCTAGAATATTATGGATTGAATTTGCACAAATCCAATTAAGGTCACATCTGCAACACAGTGACAATGATTTTACCAATATAGTCTGAAGCAAATTGAGGTCAGTGTACATTTTCTCATAACCTTGCTCTTAGCTTTTCTTCCATGAACTGCAGAAGGTTTCAATTTACTGAAGCACCGAGGTAGGCAAGATCCAGTCAAAGTAAAAGCAAAATCAATAAATGCTAACCTCGAAGGACTAAATAGTAGTGACATCAGTCATGAAGAAAAGTTGTTTGTAGGTTTGAAACACTATTTTTCTGTAATGGTAGGAGAATAAAACTGCAACTATGACCCTGATATATTTAAGTTTTATTTAACCTAATGTATTTAACATGAAGACAAAGAGATTCAAACTTAACTGTATTATTTTGATAGACTAGTGCTTAACAAGGAAAGAAAAATTTGATCTTTTCATTATAATATGAAAATATTTTGTTATTGTAACATTTTTTGATAATATATTCTAAAAAATTATCACTTAGAAAATGCTTTTAATGTTTGTGGTAATATTTACATAAATGGTTATTTCTTTTAAAATTAATACTTTTAAGGTATATGTGCAAAGGTATACATGGATTTTACACCTAGAGCAAAATGTATTAAATATAAAGGAAAAGCAGAACTATATATTAAAAAATATATAGAAAAGTGGTTAAAAGCACACACGTTTGAGTCCCAACTTTGCTAACTTATTAATCTTATTTTCATATTTGTAACACAATACTACTTATCTAATATGGTATTTTGAGGATTTTGTAGTACAGGAACATATCAGATACCCCTTAAATATTTATAAAATAAATGAATAAATGACAGCATACAATAGTAAAGAATCAACAAATTGGTGGCATACAAGGGGAGGACACTGATTTTTCCATCAATAATTTTGTGAAGATTAAATGAGTAAAATTATTTGAGTACCAAATATAACTTGTGACACAGTTTTTCTTCAGTTCATTTTTATCAATTTTAATATTGCCATCCATTTCCTTTCATTGATTCATAAATCAACCATGGGTAATTGCTCTATTTGACCACTTTTGACTCACAAAACCATTGGTTTTATATTCAATCTAATAGTTTCATTCCTCATACACTTCAAATTCCTACAAAGATTATCATCTTGCATGTATTTTTTAAATCTGTGGAAATAAAATTAAGGTAAGAATTATACACATCTTGTGTTCAATATGATCACATAGAAAGCTATAATCCTGAACTCATGACAATATTGTAAAATGGTTTTTACACTACTCTATCACACAGTTCATTGTACCATATCCAGTACAAGGACCATCATACTCTCATTTACATTTAGGTTATTTTTTCAATACTTCTACACCGTTGTAAAATACCTGATCTTTAAACTAAACCTCTAGTATAGCATAGATATTTCTATAGGATGAATGTTGATTCATAATATTATATTTAAGCACACTTGTTTTTGAGCAGTGTGTGTTTTTCCCAGAAAAGTTTATAATTCATGCAGGAAAGAGGTTTGTTTTAAGACAGTGTCCTGAAACTAGGAAGATGAGGCTTACATATCTTTGCTTAAGGGCAGACATGTTTAAGAACATCACATTCATATGCCACACGAATTGGGTTAGGACCAATAAGGATAATATCCTCTATGATTTTTACCCTTTTGTTATCACTTAAGACCTAATACAATTTTGATGAATCTAGTCTGATCTCATCTCTTGCAAGTGGAGGATGACAGTGTCAAGCAGATAAGTGCATTAAAGAGAAAGCAGGGATCCTTTAGAACCCTATATTACCATGTTAACTGATTGAAGATCCCAAGGTTAAGATAAACAGTAGGGATACCAGAAGGTGGCCTAATGCAGTCTAGCTGCACTTTTCATCACATATTGTCCCTTCTTTGACAACTTAAATAATTTGTATTATTCAGCCTTAGATGAAGGAAATCCTGCCATTTGTGTCAACATGGATGAATCTGGAGGACACTATGCTAAGTGAAATAAGCCAGACACAGACAGACAAATACTGCATAACCTCTCTTATATGTGGAATTATAAAAAGTCAAACTCATACTAACAAAGAGTAGAATGGTACTTGCTGGGCATTGTGGGTGGGGGGAATGGAGGATGCTGGTCAAATGGTACAAACTTTCAGTTATAAGATGAATAAGTTCAGGATACCTAATGTACAATATGGTGACTATAGTTACTAATAGTGTACTATATATTTGAAATTTGGTAAGAGAATAGATCTCAAGTGTTCTCATCACACACACAAAGGTAGCTATGAGAGGTGATGTATATGTTAATTAGCTTGTTTCTGGTAATCATTTCACAATGTATATGTATATGAAAACAATACGTTGTATACTTAAATATCTACAATTTTTATTTGTCAGTAATTTCTCAATAAACCTGGGGACAAAAAATAAATTTTTCTTTCAAAGGCTGAAGAAATAATTTTAAAGAAACATATTTTTTTTCTACAAATTGAAAAGAAAAATAGTTATTTTTATTATTACCTTGACCATGAGATTTCATTAAAGCAATCAGGTTTTCACTCTAGAAAATAATATAATGGTATGATCAATAAATGTTGGTTTCTGAAATAGGTTTATAGGTAGAATGAATACGACTCTATTGTATGTTTTATAGTCAGTGTTCAATATTTGATGCCAGAAAGCCCCCTGGTTGGGGGAGGGCAACACATGGCAGTCAAATCTCCGCAGCTGCAGCTAGCATCACGGTGATGAGAAGTTGTTTCATGTTTGTTGTTTTGTTTTGGTTTTTGCTCAACTGAAATCAAAGAAGCTAACAAAACTAGAAGGGCAATCTGTGCCAGGAAGAGAGGTGTAAATAAAAATCCAATACATCAACTGGGAAGTCTAGATATTACTGAAATGTTAGGGCTAGAAACAAATATCACAGCAGCTGTAATCCAAGAAAAAGATAATAGCTTGAGAAAGCTTCAAGAGGGCATAAGTCTTGTTTGTCTTAATTCATACCTATCTGCTTTTTTAAATGAAAGAACAAACACACTAATGAGTTGTTTTTTTTTTTAAGTGACTGACTGAAGGAAAAAACATAAGTTAAAAGTAAATGAGAGGGACTTCCCTGGTGGTGCAGTGGTTAAGAATACACCTGAAAGTGGAGGGGACACAGGTTTGAGCCCTGGCCCAGGAAGATCCCGCATGCTGTGGAGCAATTAAACCCATGCACCATAACTACTGAGCCTGTGCTTTGGAGACCATGAGCCACAACTACTGAGTATGAGTGTCACAACTACTGAAGCCTGAGTGCCTAGAGCCTATGCTCTGCAGCAAGAGAAGCCACTGCAATGAGAAGCTCACGCACTGCAACAAAAAGTAGCCCCTGCTCGCTGCAACTAGTGAAAGCCCGTGTGCAGCAAAGAAGACCCAATGTAGCCAAAAAATAAATAAATGAGTGAATAAATGTTTTTTTTTAAAAGTACATGAGGGAGAGATCAAGATGGCGGAGGAGTAGGAAGCAGAGTTCACCTCCTTCCACAGAAACATTGAAAATACATCTACAAGTGGGACGATTAAGGTAGATTAGCTACTGAGCACCAACAGGAGACCTCAGATGTCCAAAAAGACAAGAAAACCTACATGTAACCAGGTAGGACAAAGGGAAAAAGAAAAAGAAGGAATCAGAACCGGCCCTGTGTCCTGTGGAGGGAGCTGTAAAGGAGGAAATGTTCCTGTACCTTGGGTAGTCTCGTCACCAGTGGAGAGATCAGCCTGGACAGAGGGGGAGCTTCAGAGCCTAAGAAGAGAGAGCAGAAACTGGTTTGTGAAAGGCAAAATGGGGAGTAATCTTCATAGGGGGTCACCACCACCACCCTGCACTCCCCAAACTAAGATACTCCTCTTTTGGTGAGGGTGGGGTTCGGGTGCTTGAAGCTCAGGCTCCAGAGCTCAGTCCCAGGGAGAGGCCCAGGGTTAGGAGTGGAAACAGCTTGAAGAGGTTGAGCCATGACAGTGGAGGGTGTACTAGGAAAAAGCTTGGTCCTGCCAGAAAGGCAAGGCACCATTATTGGGAGTTGTATGAGGAGAGGGGCAGGGCCACCATAAGAGCTTATTTCCCTGTGAATGCTCCCAGGCAAGAAGACACCACCTATGGGAATTCCAAGGGCTGGTGTGAGTTGCCATCACCATCTCGGGCTCCAGAGGCAGACACTGGTTGACTCTTCTAGATACACAGGCAGACATCAGACCCTGCCCTTGCTGATCCAGAAGGGCATGGACAGCTCCTGCCACTAGGAATTCCACCAGAGGGTCCCAGGACCTGCCATGCTGACCTGGAAGGATGCAGAAACTCCTGTCAGTAGGAATTCTGCCAGTGGGCCCCCAGACCTGTCTACCCTGTCCCGAGGGGGAAGATAGATTCCGCAACTAGGAAATATGTCAGTCAGTGCCAAAACGTGCCCTGTGGCCCTGGGAGTGTGCAGATAGCTCCCTCAATAGGAGATCTGTCAGCGGGTTCCAGGACATTCCCCACCATCCCAGGAGCATGGATAGCTTTTGCTACTAGAAAATCTGCCAGTGGGTGCCAGGATCCGTCATACTGTCCTAGGAAGGCATGGATAGCTGCCCCTACTAGGATATCTGTCAGTGGGTGCTGGGACCTGTCCCACTGTCTTGGGAGCATGCAGATAGCTCTCGCTACTAGGAAATCCATCAGCAGGTACCAGGACCTGCCCGCTCTGTCCCAGGAGGGCACGGATTGCTCCCCCACTAGGAAACCACCCAGAGGAAGGGCTGAAACCACAGCTGAGCCCCAGGGGCCATGTCACTAAGGAAGAAAAGCTGAAATCTCTCCTCACTGCTGCACACTGTGGAGTTATGGCTGCACACTGTGGAGTTACATCTCCACTGATGGTTTCCTAAATTTAGCACCTGTGAAACATCTGAAAGGACAACAAGTGCTCCTACAGCTGGGATGGGTCTAGCATTAGCAGTTCTGGGGTTTGTGGACACGTACATGTGGGGCTTGATCCAGGCCAGAGTCTGAGCTTCCTCTATATGTCCCACAGTGGGTCCAGGTGCACAACTACTGCAGTCCTGGGACCTGACCTCAGTGATCTGTGCCAGTGGCCTGGTGAAAACAATGCCTGAGAGTCACCTGGGCCAATTGCAAACTTACCTACAGCTAAGGCAGTACTGAGAGCAGTGCCAACAACAGAGTACTTTGTGAGCCCACACAATGGACAAAAGTGGACACAACAGAACACATTCACAGGTGAACAACTCCAGAGTAAGGATACCCAGTGGCTTCTCTCCCAGTGGGAGTGCTCCAATTCCACCTACCTTGTGCTGCAGATCAGAATTACAGCTAAGAAACAGATCTGGGGGCCTCTACTACAACAACTAGGGAGCAGACCTGACCCCTGACAAGGCAGTGACAACCACAGAGCAAAGGGGAGGCTCCACTCAATATCCTAGGCAGGGTCTAGTCACCACAACACCTATCAAACCCCCTATCAAGGGGATAATGGCATAAGCCTCTAGACCAAACTCACCCAACTGGGGGCAGATACCAGAAGCAAGAGGAACTATGATGTGGCAGCCTGTGGAAAGGAGACCACAAACACAGTAACTCTGACAAAATGAGATGACAAAGAAATTTCTTGCAGATGAAGGAGCAAGAAAAAACAAAACCTACAAGAACAACAAAAAGAAGAGGAGATAGGCAGTCTGTCTGAGAAAGAAATCAGAGTAATGATAGTAGAGGGTATCCAAGACCTCAAAGAATGGAGGCATGGATAGAGAAGACACAAGAAAAGTTTAACAAAGACCTAGAAGAACTAAAGAGCCAACAAACAGAGATGTACAATGCAATAACTGAAATGAAAATACACTAGAAGGAATCAATAGCAGAATAATTGAGGCAGAAGAACAGATAAGTGACCTGGAAGACAGAATGGTGGAAATCTCTACTGTAGAACAGAAAAAAAAAGAAAAAAATGAAGACAGTCTCAGAGACTTTGGGGACAACATTAAACACACCAACATTCAAATTATAGGGGTACCAGAAGAAGAAGAAAAAGAGAAAAGGTCTGAGAAAATATTTGAAGAGATTATAGTAAAAAACTTACCTATGATGAGAAAGGAAATTTTGACCAAAGTCCAGGAAATGCAGAGAGGTCCATAAAGGATAAACCCAGAACAAAAAACATGCCAAGACAAATATTAATCAAACTAACAAAAATTAAATACAAAGAAAAAATATTAAAAGCAACAAGGAAAAAGCAACAAATAAAATACAAGGGAATCCCCATAAGTTTATCAGCTGATTTTTCTGCAGAAACCCTTGCAGGTCAGAATGGAGTGATATGATATACTTAAAGTGATGAAAGGGAAAAACCTACAACCAAGAATACCCTAACCAGCAAGGTTCTCAATTAGATTTGATGGAGAAATCTAAAGCTTTACAGACAAGCAAAAGCTAAGAGAATTCAGCACCACCAAACCAGCTTTACAACAAATGCTTAAGGACTTTCTCTAGGCAGGAAACACAAGAGAAGAAAAAAAAAGAGAAGGGGAAGAAAAAAGACCTGCAAAAAAACCATAAAACAATTAAGAAAATGGCAATAGGAACATACCTATCAATAATTACCTTAAACGTGAATGGATTAAATGCTCCAACCAAAAGACACGGACTGGATGAATAGATACAAAAACAAGACCTGTATATATGCTGTCTACAAGAGACCCACTTCAGACTTAGGGATACATACAGAGTGAAAGTGAGGGGATGGAAAAAGATATTCCATGCACATGGAAATCAAAAGAAAGCTGGAGTAGCAATAGTCATATAAAACAAAATAGACTTTAAGATAAAGACTGTTACAAGAGACAAGGAAGGACACTACATAATGATCAAGGGATCAATCCAAGAAGAAGATATAACAATTGTAAGTATATATGCACCCAACATAGAAGAACCTCAATATATAAGGCAAATGCTAACAGCCATAAAAGGGAAAATTAACAGTAACACAATAATAGTGGAGGCTTTTAATACCCCAATTACACCAATTGACAGATCATCCAGACAGAAAATTAATAGGGAAACACAGGCCTTAAATGACACATTAGACCAGGTATACTTAATTGATATTTATAGGACATTCCATCTGAAAGCAGCAGAATACACTTTCTTCTCAAGTGCACACAGAACATTCTCCAATATAGATCACACCTTGGGTCACAAATCAAACCAGAGTAAATTTAAGAAAATTAAAATGATATCAAGAATCTTTTCCAACCACAACACTATGAGATTAGAAATCAATTACAGGGAAAATAAATGTAAAAAAAAACACACATAGAGGCTAAACAATATGTAATTAAATAACCAATGGATCACTGAAGAAATCAAAGAGGAAATTAAAAAATACCTAGAGAAAAATGACAATGGAAACACGATGACCCAAAACTTATGGGATGCAGCAAAAGCAGTTCTGAGAAGGAAGTATATAGCAAAACAACCTTACCTCAAGCAACAAGAAACATCTCAAATAAACAAGCTAAACTCACACGTAAAGCAACTAGAGAAAGAAGAACTAGCAAAACCCAAAGAAATCATAAAGATCAGAGCAGAAATAAAAGAAATAGAGAAGAAGAAAACAATAGCAAAGGTCAATGAAACTAAAAGCTGGTTCTTTGATAAGGTAAACAAAATTGATAAAACTTTAGCCAGACTCATCAAGAAAAAAAGGGAGAAGACTCAAATCAATAAAATTAGAAATGAAAAATGAGAAGTTATAAATGACACTGCAGAAATGCAAAGTGCCAAAAGAGACTACTATAAGCAACTATATGCCAATAAAATGGACAACTTGGAAGAAATGGACAATATCTTAGAAAGGTACAACCTTCCAAGACTGAACCAGGAAGAAATAGAAAATATTAACAGACCAATCACAAGCAATGAAATTAAAACTGTGATTAAAAATCTTCCAACAAACAAAAGTCCAGGACCACATGGCTTCACAAGTGAATTCTATCAAACATCTAGAGAAAGCTAACACCTATACTTCTCAAACTCTTTCAAAAAATTGCAGAGGAAGGAACACTCCCAAACTCATTCTATGTGGCTTCCATCACCTTGATACCAAAATGAGACAAAGGTTTCACAAAAAAGAAAATTACAGACCAATATCACTGATAAACATAGATGCAAAAATCTTCAACAAAATATTAGCAAACAGAATGCAACAACACATTAAAATGATCATACACAATGATCAAGTGGGATTTATTCCAGGGATGCAAGAATTCTTCAATAAACACAAATCAATCAATATGATACATCATATTAACAAACTGAAGGATAAAAACCTCAATAGATACAGAAATATCATTTGACAAAATTCAACACCCATTTATGATATGATTTCTCTACAAAGTAGGCATAGAGGGAACCTACCTCAACATAATAAAGACAATATATGACAAACCCACAGCTAACATCATTCTCGATGGTGAAAAACTGAAAGCATTTCCTCTAAGATAAGGAACAAGACAAAGATGTGCACTCTAGCCACTTTTATTCAACACAGTTTTGGAAGTTCTAGCCATGGAATTCAGAGAAGAAAGAGAAATAAAAGGAATCCAAACTGGTAAAGAAGTAAAACTGTCACTGTTTGAAGATGACATAATATTATACATAGAAAATCCTAAAGATGCTACCAGAAAATTACTAGAGCTCATCAGTGAATTTCATAAAGTTGCAAGATACAAAATTAATGCACAGAAATCTCTTGTATTCCTATGCACTAACAATGAAAGATCAGAAATAGAAGTAAAGGAAACAATCTCATTTTCCATCACATCAGAAAGAATAAAATACCTAGGAATAAACGTACCTAAGGAGGCAAAAGACCTGCATGCAGAAAACTATGAAATACTGATAAAAGAAATCAAAGATGACACAAACAGATGGAAAGATATACTATGTTCTTGGATTGGAAGAATCAATATTGTGGAAATGATTACATTACCCAAAGCAATCTACAGATTCAGTGCAATCCCTATCAAATTACCAATGGCATTTTTCATGAAATTAGAACAAAATAATTACAATTTGTATGGAAACACAAAAGACCCCAAATAGCCAAAGCAATCTTAAGAAAGAAAAATGGAGCTGTAGAATGTGGCTCCCTGACTTCAGACTATACTACTAAGCTATGGTCTTCAAGACAGTATGGTCCTGGCATAAAAACAGAGTTAACAATCAGTGCAACAAGATAGCAAATCCAGTTATGAACCCACACAACTACAGTCACATAATCCATGACAAAGGAGGCAAGAATGTACAATGGAGAAAAGACAGTCTTTTCAATAAGTGGTGCTGGGAAAACTGGACAGCTACATCTAAAAGAATGAATAGAACACTCCCTAACACCATACACAAAAATAAACTTGAAATGGATTAAAGACCTAAATGTAAGCCCGAACACTATAAAACTCTTAGAGGAAAATGTAGGTAGAACACTCTTTGACATAAAGCACAGCAAGACCATTTTCAATTCACCACCTAAAGTAATATAAATAAAACCCAAAAGAAACAAATGAGCCCTAAATAAACTTAAAAACTTTTGTACAGCAAAGAAAACCATCAACAAAATAAAAAGAAAGCACACAGAATGAGAGCAAATATTTCAAGTGAAGCAAATGACAAGAGATTAACCTCCAAAATGTACAAACAGCTCACGTGGCTCAATATCAAAAAACAAAAAATCCAATCAAAAAATGTGTGGAAGGTCTAAACAGACATTTCTCCAAAGAAGACATACAGATCACCAAAAAGCACATGAAAAGATGCTCAACATCACTAATTATTTGAGAAATGCAAATCAAAACTACAATGAGATACTACCTCACACCAGTCAGAATGGCCTTCATCAAAATATCTACCAAAAATAAATGCTGGAGAGGATGTGGAGAAAAGCGAACCTTCCTCCGCTGTTGGTAGGAATGTAAATTGGTACAGCCACTATGGAGAACAGTATGGAGGTTCCTTAAAAAACTAAAAATAGAGCTACTGTATGATCCAGCAATCCCACTTCTAGGCATATACCTGGAGAAAGCCATAATTCAAAAAATACTTGCATCTCCATGTTCACTGCAGTAGCAGGATATGGAAGCAACCTAAATGTCCATCAATAGAGGAATGGATAAAGAAGATGTGCTACATATATACAATGGAATATTACTCAGCCATAAAAAAGAACAAAATAATGCCATTTGCAGCAACATGGATGGACCTAGAGATTGTCATACTGAGTGAAGTCAGACAGAGAAACACAAATATCATATGATATCACTTATATGTGGAATCTAAAAAAAATGGTACAATGAACTTATTTACAAAACAGAAGTAGAGTCAAAGTTGTAGAAAACAAACTTATGGTTACCAGGGGATAAGGTGGGAGAGGGATAAATTGGGAGATTGGGTTTGACATATACATTCTACTATATGTAAAATAGATAACTAAAAAGAATCTACTGTATAGCACAGGGACCTCTACTCAATACTCTGCAGTGGTCTATATGGGAAAGGAATCTACAAAAAGAGTGGATATATGTATATGTATACGAATATGAATAACTGATTCACTTTGCTGTACACTTGAAACTAACACAACATTGTAAATCAAATATACTCCAAGAAAAACTTAAAAAAATTTTGATGACCAATTATAAGTCCAAGTGTTAGAAATAAAAAAATAAATGACAGATGTTCTCCGCCGCTCCCCCCAAAAAATAAGTGAGAAGTGTTTCCGCAGCTCATCTTAGGCTGCAGATCATTTAATAGTATCTGGTTCTTGCTTTTCAATTTTCTAATTAGACTTGAAATATTTTTGGTAAGTTCATTTTTCCTCTTGGAAAACCAGGACCCAGCATATGAAATTCATTTTCTTTTGGTTAGTATCACATATCCATTAAGCTACCCCACTCACTCACATGCTGTTTTAGTTCTCCTGGAAATTTCTGCTTATAAGGGAGTGAAGTTTTACAGAGATTTTACCTAAAGGAATGCTAAACTGGCATAAACTTGACTTATTTACTTTTATATAATTTTAAACTTACTACTCAGTGCAGTTTTTAGGGGTCCTTTGTAGTACTGATCTCTGTGGAAATAATACCTCATTGTGCAAATTCACAAGGTTGTAGGACAATATGATTCTCAAACTCTTTTCAAATGCAATTAACTTCTTTTCTGGTTCAAACTCCCTTAGTTAAAGCAATATTTCTACCCATGAAATACAGAACTTTACTCCCATTTGTTTGAGCGACCCAAGCACATTACATCTGTATAGATCACTGGTTATTATGGTGTGTATGTCATGTAAAGAAGACCTTCAGCTTCACCGTAATGAGTCTTGGTTCACTTGGTTTTCAAGTGTCCTGTCAGTTTTGGTTAAATATTGCTAAATTTGCACAGCAGAATGCAGAATGTTCATTTTGTAATTGATAGTAGGCAACGGTGGAGTGAAGCTTTTTATATTCTGTGGAAATGGAGAAGTCATATATTGTGTTGACATAAAATCCCATTATACAGAACCTTGTACAAAGAGTACAAATGATCATAATATCCTACACAGGAAGTCATGAGGTTAAATCAGACATCCTAATCTCTAATAAATACATGAATAAAATTGCCCCGAGAGTAAATTTCTTAAGATGCCTCTGAGACTTGAAATGCATTCAATATACCTTAAGAAAACATAATTTACTTTCCAGAAAATCAAGGAAGACTACATATATTATTAATCATTACTGCCTATGAGAACTAACAGAGATAATATTAGGTTTTTAAATTTTTAGAAAATTCTGTGATATAAATGCATATTCATAAGATATTTGTATTTCTTCAAGCTTAAAATGCTTTAAATATAACTCAATTATTCTGCACCTTCATCCTATAAAAATATGTGCCATTTTCTTTATTTTTTAATTGTTTAAAATGAAACTCTTTTTTAAAAAATAAATTTATTTATTTATTTTTAGTTGCATTGTGTCTTATTGCTGCTCGCGGGCTTTTCACTAGTTGCAGAGAGTGGGGGTTACTCCTTGTTGCAGTGCACGGTCTTCTCATTGCGGTGGCTTCTCTTGTTGTGGAGCACAGGCTTTAGGCACTTGGGCTTCAGTAATTGTGTCACGCGGGCTCAGTAGTTGTGACACACAGGCTTAGTAGCTGCGTGGCATGTGGAATCTTCCTGGACAAGGGCTCGAACCTGTGTCCTTTGCGTTGACAGGCAGACTCCCAACCACTGCGCCACCAGGGAAGTCCTGACATTTTCTTTTGAATTTAGCATTTTAATTCTTTCAGCAGATTGCTAATTAGCATTATTCGAAGTTAAATTGAACAATTTTTGAATTAAATTACATTTTATATAACAGTAAGAAAAATATTTTTTAAAACAGTTTTAGTGGAGAATTTAGAGTTTAATGATTTTGTTATTTTATTTCATTTTTCTTTTAAAATATTGTTGATGGGCTTCCCTCGTGGCGCAGTGGTTGAGAATCTGCCTGCCAATGCAGGGGACACGGGTTTGAGCCCTGGTCTGGGAAGATCCCACATGCCACGGAGCGACTAGGCCCGTGCACCACAACTACTGAGCCTGTGCGTCTGGAGCCTGTGCTCCGCAACAAGAGAGGCCGAGATAGTGAGAGGCCCGCGCACTGCGATGAAGAGTGGCCCCTGCTTGCCACAACTAGAGAAAGCCCTCGCACAGAAACGAAGACCCAACACAGCCATAAATAAATAAATAAATAATTAAAAAAAAATATTGTTGAGCAAAAATATTTTTCTAATATGTTCTGTGCTAGGCATTAGTACACAACAGCAGTGAACAAGGCCAACCAAAACTTCATAGAAATATATCAAGTTGGAGAACAAAACATAAAACATATAATTATTAATAGGGATTGTAATAAGCAGTGCATTGATTCTCTTCTGTATACATCATACCCACTAGGTCTTGTCCTATTGCAACTACTTCTGCAGCGTCTAGTTCCACACAGGCTTAAACAGCAGCTTGATGTCCATGCATGCCTTGCAGCCACAACTTCCTTGTCTTCCTAGCACCTCAGGTACACAAACACACCTGCCACTCATATATACAGAACTCAAAAGTAAAGGGGACTTAAGGCACAGAGCAAGGTTGGGCTGACATTTGGCCAATAGGAGATATGAGCTGATAAATAAATACTTCTTTATTTCCATGCTCCCACTCTGCTCCACTCCTGCTCTTTGTAATAACATTCACAAATAGACTATTTACACAGAAAACTTTATTATAAGTGCTATTCTTGGGGGAAACTCAGGTTAAGATAATGAGCACCATAAATACCTATAAATAACAGACACTGAGAATGAGGTTGTAGAGCTAAATTACTCACCAAATAGCAACAGTAATTCTTGGCAGAAGTGATGATTTCTGGCATGAAGTAATATGACATAGCTGTGCTTATTTTCACTTGTGGTTGATTGGTATGGGTAGAGGTGAAAGGTGAAGTGTTGCCTTTTGCAATGGCTCTGGCACTTTATCAATATGGACAAACGTGTGAGTATAAACACTGAGGGATTAATCTTAAATACATGTTACTAAATGAAAGAAACCAATATGAAAAGACTACATTCTGTATGATTCCAACTACATGACATTCTGGAATATATAAAACTATGGAGACAGTTAAAAATCAGTGGTTGTCAGCAATGGTGAGAGGGAATGACTAGGTATAGCATGAAAGAATTTCAGTGCAGTGAAAATACTCTGTATTAAATTATAATAATGAATGCATATTATACATTTGTCCAAATCCATAAAATGTACAACAACAAGAGTGAACCCTAATGTAAATTATGCACTTTGGTTAATTATGATGTGTCAGTGTAGGTTCACCGATGGTAACAAATGTACCACTCTAGTAGAGGATATTGATAATGGTGGGAGGTTATTCATGTGTGGACACAGGGAATATTTGGGAAATCTTTACATCTTTCCCTCAATTTTTCTGTGAACCTAAAAACTGCTTCTTAAAATTTACAAAAAGTTAAGTCCTTAAAAAGAAAAGTGTAGGAAAATCACTTAGAACTTTTTATGACATTGTCAAAGCTTTGTCTTTTACCCTGAGCAAGATGAGGAACCAGTAGGGGGTTTAAACAGAGAGGAGCACAATATGACTTACAGTTTAGAAAGGATTACTCCAGATGCTCTATGGTAAAAAAACTGTAGTTACAAGGGTAGAAGCTAGGAACTAGTCTATATCCAATAGGCTAAATCCAGCATACTGCCTGTTTTTGTAAGGTGTTGAGCTAAGAATGTTTTTACAGATGACACTGGCAATCTCTTGGTGGATAAGGTATGCTAACAGGAAGATAATTTAAATTTTTTCATTATTAGATAGATACGTGTTACAAAAAGTGTACTCAATAGTATATTTTGAATTTTTTCAATAATAATATTTCTTCTCTTTCTATATAAGTGACTACATAATATCCTAGTTTTTGCCTCTTGTCCCTGAAAGACTAAAATAATAAAAACTATATTTAGTATAGTAATATATTAGTAACAGTAAATACATTAGTAAAATATTTATTTAAAATATCTAAACATCTAGCACTTTAGAGAAAATATTTGCCATCCCTTGAATTAGAAGACTACCAAATTAATCTAACCAGGACATAAGGGTATTTCATACCTGCGTGTTTACAGTGGAAATGACATAATTCTAGAGGTAATTTAAAGGTAAAAATACACAGAATTTGCTGAGGGACTATGTATGGAATTGAGACAAAGATGGGGGACAAGAATGATATCAAGATTTTTGTCTTGAGCCAATGGAGAATGGAGTTGCCATCTCAAAATGTGGAGAGCTGTAGTGGGGTAGGTTTGAAAATTAAGATCATTAATTTATTTTTAAAATGTAAGGATTCACTGTTCTATTATATATACAAGTGAAAGTTGTGAATGGACAGTATATATATATATATATATATATATATATATATAGTAAACACAGTATATATAGTATATATATATATATATATATATATATATATATATATATATATATATATATATATATATATACTATATTGTATATAGTATATGGTGGTACACGTAACGTGAGGACATGGAAGCACTGAATGTTGATGCCTGTTTGGAAAATCCTGGCTTAGAAAAGAAGTGAATTGAGGCAAAAGTAAAATGAAAGTTTCAAAAATTTTATTTTATTTTAAACATGAAATAATTTAATTAATGTAAACTGTTGACGGGATGGAGCCAAAGTTTTAGGGAGGTTCAAGTTAAATGAGAGAGCAGGGATAAATAACAAAGTTATGATTGATATGCTTAATAAACGTGACTCAAAGGCAGTAAGATAAACACAACCCTGTTGTAGCCTCCCATTGATTTTTAAAAATGAATTCAGTGAGGTAATTTTTCTCTGTCCTTTGATAAAATGTTAGAGAAGTTTCATTAATTCCAGTCCTTTTTAAGAAATGGAAATTCCTAAGATCTTTAAAAATTTCACACAGTTTGAACTCAGTATTTAGAATTTCCAATCACAGGAAATAAAACTGTAAACTTAATTTAATGCCAAATATTTCCCCCTCCCTCATGTGGAGTCCCTTGAAGTGTAGTCTAGGAAGAAAGGTCAAATATTGACTAGAAGTTCTCGTGTGAAGTTTAGAATATGGCACTTTTCTCTGGGCATAGTCATGCTTATACATAACAGTTTCTCTTAAGTAATCACCATCTCATGTTGATGGGGGCACCTATCATTACAGGTAGTTGCTCACTTCACTCCTTGGCTTTCTGTCTCTCCACACAGGCACTCATATTTGGAGTTCTATGGTTTTTTTCCATGTAGTCCTTTTGTGCTGGATGTAAATTGGCCTCAGATAGGGATACTTTACTATGAGTTTTACATTTAATTCAGAAAAACGTGCTTGAAAATTTTAGCTCTCATTCAGAGAAAAGTAGTATTCTGTCCCAGACATAGTAGAGACCTCCCTTTGCTATGCTACCCAAGTAGTTCATCTTCCTGTGTTACTCTTGGTCTCTGTTTCTTCCTATCGAAGACTTTTCTTTCTCCCTTGGTGGAATAGTACCTTTTTACAACAGCAGCTCTCTCCCAACAAATTTCTTCACAATTCTCTTCCAGAAGCCCCCTTTTCCCTGCTTTATATTAAATTGGCCAAACTTCTTCTACAATTTTCTACCTTTAGGTTCATCATCTTACATCAGAATGTCATATCTATTGAATCCAGGTGGTCAAATTGAACCTTCTCATTTAACATTCTGTTACTTATAAATTTACTTAGATTATTTCAATTTGCAAATCACAATGAGTAACACCAGGACACAGTAGACCTTTTATTAACCAGACATGGGCCAGGACTCCATTTTTTGCATAAGTCTCAGATGCTTTCTCTTTTTTTTATTTTTTATTTTAACTTAAAAAATAAATGAATCAATTTTCATGACAACATTCCATGATTTTATATTTTGAACATCAGAAAATTATTTGGCTGAAGCAGGAATATATCAGAGACTTTTAGAAAGCCAACTTTCTATTAGCTAAAACACTTTAAGTAATATAATTTATAGTTTTCATCCATTTTTAAACAGCTTATTTTCAGAATGAATGAAATCTATACAGTACATAGAAGTGTTGGGGTTTGTTGGGGGAGGGACTGTCTCCAACAAACAGGAATTTTACAAGAATAGAAGAAAAAATAGACGCAAACATTGATTTTTGGTAAGTTTAAAAATTTTGTGTCTAGTGGATCAGAGAAGCCTTCCCAAAAGAAAGGATGCCTGAGTTGGATCTTGAAACCAGATAGTAGTACAATTCAAAGCATGGATAGTAATTAACCCTACATGAAGAGGGTGGTGAGAAACAGAGATGAAACAGTAGCAGGCACTACAGAAAAAAGGGTCTTGTACAGCATCCTAAGGAGTCTTTTATTCTAAAGGCAACGGAAGATCATTAAACAATTTTCATCAAGGTAAAAAGTCATGTTGGTGGTATGTATGAAGGGATTTGGTGGAGAAAGAACCAGAAGCAAGGATCCAACTAAACATGTTGTATTAGTAGTTCAGTTTAGAGATAAGAGGCTCTAATGCCCCATTGTATGTATCAGAAGAATGGAAAGACATTAATAAATGAAAATTGACTGGAATTGGAAAATAATAAGATATAGAAGATGAGAAGGAGCTCACAGTCAAGAACAAGATTTAAATTTTTAGAATAGTTGTGTGCTTTGGTATCAACCAATACAAAAATGAGGAGAGAAGAATTGCAGTTTGAGAAAAGTAGGGAGGCAATAATAAAGTTGAATAAATAATTCTGTTTTGTAAATATTGACTTTGAGATGCCTACTGGATATTTAGCTGAAGATATAAGGTATAGAGTTGTATATCAAAGTTTGAAGCTCAGGTGGATGTGTGGGCATGATAAACTGATTTGTTATTCATCAAGATAAGTATATGTTGAAGTTTTGAGAATAGATGAGATTATTCAAATATAACCAGGTTTACATCACTGTTTTCTACTGAAGTCATATTATTTTTGTAAGCCATAGAAGATGAAAAAAAGTCTTTGTTCTTTTATTTGGATACTTTATTCTATTTTCCTTGCAAATTAAAAATCAATACATAGTCCCTGCAATAAGCCAAGCAACTTCTTAAAGTTTCTTCTAGTTTCAATTGTAAATAATTTCACTAGTATTATCTTCTTCTGAATCTTTGGATGCTTTTTCATTTACATCTCTCTGTAGTATTATTTTATGAATTTCATTTTGCTATTCTTTTTCCTGTTTTCCCATTGAGGAATAAAGAGATATATAGCAACCCAATATTTCATAAAGTACATTACTTGCTTTTAGGCATGCTTAGTGTCTACATGAGTATTTATATAAAATTCCTTCACAGATGTTAAGTTACAGAGTATTTTAGAGTGAGGTCCCTAGAAAAAAAGATTCTGAATCAAATATTTGCACACAGGAGGTTTATGAGTATGTACTTGGGACAAAATGTGTGTAGATGAGGGAAGCAGGACTGAGCAGAGGCTGAAGTTAAATTATGGTGCAAAGGTCTCAGCTCATCCCAAGGGCTGAGTTGTCCAAAATGGAGACAAGAGGTTTGGGCCTTTGTACCCTAACATAAACTATTCTTTGAAGGCAGGCTGACCTTTGGGCAAGGAATATTCCAGGTGAACGACTCAGCTGTGAGTTGTCAGAAGTCAGTACTCACAGCACCTATGGTGCACTATGGTACCCATTAGAGTCCCCATTCTGTGTCATTTTAATCCACATGTTTCTTATAGCAAGTTCACCCCATCTGGTTCCAGAATTTCATTTTGTCTTATCTCCGCTGAAAACATATAATATGTAGGTTAGTGGGATGATTTACATTTTCTCCCTACTGCAGTTGGTCTCAAGGCCTTAAGTGATACTTATTTTCTCCCTCCTCCATACCTTTTCTATCTTCCCCTCATACTTTCTAACACTTCCATTGGTCTAGGTGGCTTACCTCATAGGTAAACATGACTTTTATCTCTCATTAATTATCTCTTCAGCTTTGGCTGACGTACTTATCTATTTACAATTATAAGAGGTACCAGGGTACTAAAAGAAATATTAGTGATTAACTGAATGTCAAACATATTCTTTATCACTACCATTTTGTAGCAATAGCCTTACAACTCACTGCTGATTAAGGTCAATTTTCTTACCAGTAAGTGGATTCCTTCGCTTGCAGGTCTCTGTGCACAAGGAACTTGAAATTACCATATGGCAGCCATAGCTTAAAGCTTAATGCGACTTGGGTTCTCTAGCAAAAGTATCCCTCCACCTCCAAAATTAGGACTTCCAGAGCCTAAGTAGTGGGGATAGGAAGTACTGTAACTGGAAGGATGGAAAACAGGACTACACCTAATTAAGCTCCTTGTTTTCCAGACCCAAGTGTTCTACCTATTGGGGAAAAGCAGCATCTAATTGTTAGTGATTCATGGCGTATCCCATATCTTGGAGGATGGTGCCCCATATTCATGGGTTATCAACTCTAAGCTTGTACCTCTGCTGACCTTTTAAGAAGCCATAGTGGATCTCATCTTCATGTGCCCATTGCTGCATCTCTGTTGTAAATATTTCCTTTGGTCAGAGGCAATGATCTGAGAGATCCACTGTGAATAGATCAGATACTCTGTGAACACTTGAAAATTGTGCTTGTGAACAGGAGTGGTGAAGGCAAGAATATTCATCAATTACATGCAAGATGGATTTTAACCCTTTCAGGGTATAAGGGATCAATGCAGTAAACTTATCACCAAGTGACTGATTGGTCTTTAATTAATAAGATGTCATCAACATGGTGGTGAATCAATGTGCAAATATCATAGTGGATTTTCCAGTGTTGCATAATGTATCCTCTTTAGTAGGAAAGATTCTCTTTACATTTTGACTTTTTCTGTCAGTGTCTTCTATTCAGAAATTTTTACATTGCTTATAGTAAGCCATTGAACTTCCAAGTTCCCTCTCCAGATCTTTCACAGAGTGATACTCTGGGAGAGTGTCCCATATTGATACACTCTCCAATATCCAACTTTATAGTTCAGTTCCCTTGACCCACCACCATCAGATTGCATTCCTATATATGCTCTCTTGGTTCCAGCTGATACATGTTGGCTTATTCTGTAGCTTTTTTTTTTTTTTTTGGGGGGGGGCATTTATTTCTTCCTTCCTTGCAGGACCAGCACTTCTCCAACCTGGCTGAGAGGGAAAATGAGAATAAATTCCAAGGAAGTTCATGTTTCTTTTCACAGCAGATGATTCTGCATCATGTTAAAACAAGGGCCTGGGATGGTTCTGGTCTTTAACAGGAAAGAGTAAGCCATTTTAGCACTTCAAGAGGGTTAAGAAAAATCTGGGGTTTGATGATCTCAAATGAAGCCATTCCAGTTCTCAAGGTCCCATTCATTTCTACTCAGGACTCTGATCTTGTTGTAAAAAGACTTGATTGTGTTGAGAACCAAATATCACTGGAACGCTGCTGCTCCCATATTTATGGTCTAAGTCTAATGTTCATGTTTTTTAGGCCCTTGGTACAGGAGATGAGATTAGCTTTATAAGCTGCCAAGGAATCCCACTGATTTTTACACTTCACATTAAGTCAGCCTTTAACTGACTTTCCATTATTCATGGATAGCATCTAACAATATTATATGGTTCTCTAGTCCTTATAGTTATTACTTCCCACCTACCACTCAAATGCATAAAATATTGCATCAGTCAGTTCATTTCCATTTGCATGTATCCCATTCAAGTTCAACACCAGGAAGGTTATAACAATTGCTCTGCTACATAATTCTGAGGGCTTTAAGAACACCACGTACTATCAGTGATTGAGTATTCAAAGTCAAAAGTCTTACAGGTGATCCAGCTACAGATTCTCCTATTTAAATCTGCATTGTGGAATCATTCAGGGACCAAATATCTTAGGTTGGGTTCCATGGCAACAGATTCTGAGCTGGATACTTGCATGCAGGAGGCTTACTGGGTGGTAGACTTAGGAATGACACTTCTAAGAATGTGAGTAAAGCAAAATGAGCAGAGGGAGAAGTTGAAAAGAGATCTAGTTGCAACAGAGTCCTTAGCCCATTCTGTAGGGATCTGGAACTGGACTGGCCCTTCAGAGTTGTCCTGAATTGGGGCCAAAGGGATGAAACTTGAACATCCATATAAAATGGTCTTTAGGTGCAGGCTGTTCATGACAAGGGAGCATAACTTTGGGTGAGACAACAACCTTCAATCAAGGGCAATTCCCAAGATGGAACTCCACTGTGAACTTTCAGGACCCATAACTTTCTACAGCTAAGGAAATGTGCATCTTGGTCTTGAAGGCAAATTGAAGGATCTACCACAAAGGGAAAGTTAATTAATAAGCACTGCACCTTGGACAAAAATCTGTCTTTAGGAATCATTCAATCAATATTATAGAACAGGATAGAAAGCCCAGAGATAAACCCACGCACATATGGTCACCTTATCTTTGACAAAGGAGGCAAGAATGTACAGTGGAGAAAAGACACCCTCTTCAATTAGTGGTGCTGGGAAAACTGGACAGCTACATGTAAAAGAATGAAATTAGAACACTTCCTAACACCATACACAAAGATAAACTCAAAATGCGCTAAAGACCTAAATGTAAGGCCAGACACTATAAAACTCTTAGAGGAAAACGTAGGAGGAACATTCTATGACATAAATCACAGCAAGATTCTTTTTGACCCTCCTCCTAGAATAATGGAAATAAAAACAAACAAAAAAAAAAACAAATGGGATGTAATGAAACTTAAAATCTTTTGCACAGCAAAGGAAAACATAAACAAGATGAAAAGACAACCTTCAGAATGGGAGAAAATATTTGCAAATGAAGCAACTGACAAAGGATTAATCTCCAAATATACAAGAGCTCATGTAGCTCAATATCAGAAAAACAAACAACCTAATCAAAAATGGGTAGAAGACCTAAATAGACATTTCTCCTAAGAAAATATACAGATTGCCAACAAACACATGAAAAGATGCTCAACACCACTAATCATTAGAGAAATGCAAATTAAAACCACAATGATGTATCACTTCACACCGGTCAGAATGCCCACCATCAGAAAATCTACAAACAATAAATGCTGGAGAGGGTGTGGAGAAAAGGGAACCCTCTTGCAGTGTTGGTGGGAATGTAAATTGATACAACCACTATGTAGAACAGTATGGAGGTTCCTTAAAAAACTAAAAATAGAACTACCATATGACCCAGGAATCCCACTACTGGGCATATACCGTGAGAAAACCATAATTCCAAAAGAGGCATGTACCAAAATGTTCATTGCAGCCTTATTTACAATAGCCAGGACATGCAAACAACCTAAATGTCCATCGATAGATGAATGGATAAACAAGATGTGGTACATATATACAATGAAATATTACTCAGCCATAAAAGGAATGAAATTGGGTCTTTTGTAGAGATGTGGATGGACCTAGAGTCTGTCATACACAGTGAAGTAAGTCAAAAAGAGAAAAAACAAATGCCATATATTAACATATATATATGGAATCTAGAAAAATGGTACTGAAGAACCTAGTGGCAGGGCAAGAATAGAGACACAGACATAGAGAATGGACTTGAGGACACAGTGCAGGAAGGGGAGGTTGGGAAGAAGTTAGAGAGTAGCATTGACATATATGCACTACCATGTGTAAAATAGATAGCTAGTGGGAAGCTGCTGCATAGAACAGGGAGATCAACTTGGTGCTTTGTGACTACCTAGAAGGGTAGGATGGGGAGGGTGGGAGGGAGGCTCAAGATGGATGGGATATATGTATACATATAGCTGACTCACTTTGTTGTACAGCAGAAACTAACACAACATTGTAAAGCAATTTTAATCCAATAAAGAGTTTAAAAAAATAAAGAAGATAGTATATTGTGGTATTAAGAACATGGGCTTTAGAACAACTAAATAATCATTTGACCTTGGACATATTAGTTCCTCCAAAAATTTTCTATCTATAAAACAGTGGCAATGAGAGTACATATAATAAAGAATAGTTATGTGGATTAATTAAATTATACCAGTAAAGTTATTAACAATGTGCTTACTACTTAGCTTAATGTGTAGTAAATATTCAGTATGTGATAGTTACTTTAGGTTTATTATTTTTCTTCTGTATCTGAGTAGGGATTTTACCCTGCTTTTTGACGATTTTCTAGTGCTTTGAAATGATGAAATATTAAATGTAAAAGAGCAAATAGCAAACACATAAATGAACAAACCTTCCTGAATCTTCTAACATAAAGTGCTACCAAGATCTTTGTATTTTCACCCCTGAGTGGAGTTCTGCTGTTTTCCAGAAAGAAGTTAAAATATCAAATATTAAGTTAAAACTTTGAGACATGCAGTTAGACTTTACTTGGGCCACTGGTTATAATAACTCAGTTATAATAACTGGTTATATTTTGACCAACAGGAATCCCTGTCAACCTATGAAAGTAGTGGCGCAATGTCCAAGGTAGGATAACAAAAATCTTCTAGAGAAGATAGAGTTAGCAAAGTTAGAAGAAACTGGAAACATATATGCCTTTATTTTCAAAGAAAATACTCTGATGAAGAGGAAGAATGAAGAGAGGAAAACGAGGGAGAGAAAGAGAAGCAGAAAAAGAGGAGAGAAGAGATGAGGGAAGGGAGGCAGAGAGAGACGGAAGGTGGGAGGAAGAAAAGGAAGGAAGGAAAAGAAAAGCAGAGTGTGAGAATATCAGTGGTCTAAACTACACAGGAGGAATGGTTGTCTGTTTTTCATCTTCTAATTTTTAAGTCACAGAGGGTCTATGATTTTTTATCTGAGCATTCTAATATTTTTCTCTGAAGAAGTTGAGAATGTCCTTCTTATCTTCCACCTGAAATATTTCCTCTCCTAAATTTTAGTTTTCTCATTCAATGTTTCTTATTTCATTTGTGTAAGGAGGTGGGATGGGAGAGGCAGAGGCAAAGGGGAAGAAAGAGAGAGAGAGATCCTAACTTCTTAACTTGAAGTTCAACTTCTCTATTCTTAGAATCTTTAGCAAAGATTATCTAATATCTAGTGATATTGTTATAGACACAGAATCACTGGGCACTTTCCACAATCACTGGTGAATTGCAGTAGGTTTTTGGGTCCTGCAGTGAAGAACTCTATTATTGCCATCTTCTTTGGATGATTATCTTATTTGGCTAATATTCTGCATGACTGCTACTGAGCTTCCATCTGTCACAGCTTAATGTAACATCTAGGACAGGCCCTTCAAAAGGGTAATTTCTCTACTGTCTAGTGGACTTATAAATAATAAAGGAAAAGGAGATAACACTGTGGGTGTTTACATTAAATAAAAACAGAGGCTCCTTTACTGAGTACTTCTTAAGAGCTAAGCATTCTACAGTATGCTCTCCTTTTAATTAATGCAAAATTCCTATAGTATAGCCATTAGCTGGTAAAGGAAGACAAGCTCATAAATTAATGAATTTCAACACAGAATTGAAATTCAAATCTATTGTATTTAAAAACTTGACTATTTGTCTTGGTCATAATTTTTCAAATGCTTAGGAATTAGTGTAATTTTCAGGAGATATAAAAATTTCATTTAAAGATGTTAATTCCATTTTCTATGTGTTTTCTTTGAAACCATGTCTTGAGACTCTATGTCAACTCTTGAACCCTTTTGGACTGTTTTACTCAGTACTTGCTTAAATGGTCCAATCGCATTAAAAAAATGTAGATTGCCTCTAGCTGTATTTTTCTTTTGCTTTCCTTTCTTTTCTTATCTCATATGGGAAAATGTACAAAATTACTTCACACATCTTGAAAGCCCTCAGGACAGAATGGAGTTCTATTCATCTAACTTGCAGCATCCTACACAACTACCAGTCTACATGGGTACAACTACATAGATATATTACTAACGGTCATGTGTCTTCATGCTTTATGCTGTGTATACTTTGTGGAGTGCTGGTTTTCTCCCATTTATCTCTTCATCTCCTTTCCCTCACAAAATGTCTTTCCATCTACCTGAGAATTACTATTATCATTCAAGATTCATGAGGAATATTCTCTTTTTATCTTCTTTTGATCCCAAGACCCCAATATTGTTATTAGTTATTTGTTGTGTACCTTATTATCCCAAGTATATCCTTAGAAAAGAACATATTGCATTCTTTTGTATATTTTCATCTCTGTCTCCGATTAGACAAAAATCCTTGAGAGCAAGTATTGTATCACAGTATTGTTACACTCCTGCAATTGTAATATACAGATTACACAAAAGTCTTTGAGTTATAATCATGTAAATAAGGGAATAATTCATTTACAGCATTTTAAACACTACTTTGAAAAGTCTTACACTATTAAAAAGTTTTATATTCTTACTTAAAGTAACATAATTCTTGGAGAAATAAAATAAAAATATAAGATTATATGTTGTAAATTTTTAATGTCTGATATGGGGTGTTTCTTGAAATATGTAGCTCTTCTTTTCTGAAAATTATAAACTGATATTTAGCATAATATTACAAACACTTGCATAGGTACCTACAATTGTCAAAACATTTTTTAAAACTTAAATGACAATAAAACAGAAAACCTGACTTTATGATATTTTCTTTTTTTTCTTTTTTTTTTTTTTTTAAACATCTTTATTGAAGTATAATTGCTTTACAATGGTGTGCTAGCTTCTGCTTTACAACGAAGTGAATCAGTTACACATATACATATGTTGCCATATCTCTTCCCTCTTGCATCTCCCTCCCTCCCACCCTCCCTATCCCACCCCTCTAGGTGGTCACAAAGCACCGAGCTGATCTCCCTGTGCTATGCGGCTGCTTCCCACTAGTTATCTATTTTACATTTGGTAGTGTATATATGTCCATGACACTCTCTCACCCTGTCACATCTCACCCCTCCCCCTCCCCATATCCTCAAGTCCATTCTCTAGTAGGTCTGTGTCTTTATTCCCATCTTGCCACTAGGTTCTTCATGACCTCTTTTTTTTTTTTTTTTTTTTTTTCCTTAGATTCCATATATATGTGTTAGCATACTGTATTTGTTTTTCTCTTTCTGACTTACTTCACTCTGTATGACAGACTCTAACTCCATCCACCTCATTACAAACACCTCCATTTCATTTCTTTTTATGGCTGAGTAATATTCCATTGTATATATGTGCCACATCTTCTTTATCCATTCATCCGATGATGGACACCTAGGTTGCTTCCATGTCCTGGCTATTGTAAACAGAGTTGCAATGAATATTTTGGTACATGACTCTTTCTGAATTATGGTTTTCTCAGGATATATGCCCAGTAGTGGGATTCCTGGGTCATATGGTAGTTCTATTTTTAGTTTTTTAAGGAACCTCCATACTGTTCTCCATAGTGGCTGTATCAATTTACATTCCCACCAACAGTGCAAGAGTGTTCCCTTTTCTCCACACCCTCTCCAGCATTTATTGTTTCTAGATTTTTTGATGATGGCCATTCTGACCGGTGTGAGATGATACCTCATTGTAGTTTTGATTTGCATTTCTCTAATGATTAATGATGTTGAGCATTCTTTCATGTGTCTGTTGGCAATCTGTATCTCTTCTTTGGAGAAATGTCTATTTAGGTCTTCTGCCCATTTTTGGATTGGGTTGTTTGTTTTTTTGTTATTGAGCTGCATGAGCTGCTTGTAAATCTTGGAGATTAATCCTTTGTCCGTTGCTTCATTTGCAAATATTTTCTCCCATTCTGAGGGTTGTCTTTTGGTCTTGTTTATGGTTTCCTTTGCTGTGCAAAAGCTTTTAAGTTTCATTAGGTCCCATTGGTTTATTTGTGTTTTTATTTCCATTTCTCTAGGACGTGGGTCAAAAAAGATCTTGCTGTGACTTATGTCATACAGTGTTCTGCCTATGTTTTCCTCTAAGAGTTTGATAGTGTCTGGCCTTACACTTAGGTCTTTAATCCATTTTGAGTTTATTTTTGTGTATGGTGTTAGGGAGTGTTCTAATTTCATACTTTTACATGTACCTGTCCAATTTTCCCAGCACCACTTATTGAAGAGGCTGTCTTTTCTCCACTGTATATGCTTGCCTCCTTTATCAAAGATAAGGTGACCATATGTGCGTGGGCTTATCTCTGGGCTTTCTATCCTGTTCCATTGATCTATATTTCTGTTTTTGTGCCAGTACCAAACTGTCTTGATTACTGTAGCTTTGTAATATAGTCTGAAGTCAGGGAGCCTGATTCCTCCAGCTCCATTTTTCGTTCTCAAGATTGCTTTGGCTATTCGGGGTCTTTTGTGTTTCCATACAAATTGTGAAATTTTTTGTTCTAGTTCTGTGAAAAATGCCAGTGGTAGTTTGATAGGGATTGCATTGAATCTGTAGATTGCTTTGGGTAGCAGAGTCATTTTTACAATGTTTATTCTTCCAATCCAAGAACATGGTATATCTCTCCATCTATTTGTATCATCTTTAATTTCTTTCATCAGTGTCCTATAATTTTCTGCATACAGGTCTTTTGTCTCCTTAGGTAGGTTTATTCCTAGGTATTTTATTCTTTTTGTTGCAATGGTAAACGGGAGTGTTTTCTTAATTTCACTTTCAGATTTTTCATCATTAGTATACAGGAATGCAAGAGATTTCTGTGCATTAATTTTGTATCCTGCTACTTTACCAAATTCATTGATTAGCTCTAGTAGTTTTCTGGTAGCATCTTTTGGATTCTCTATGTATAGTATCATGTCATCTGCAAACAGTGACAGCTTTACTTCTTCTTTTCCGATTTGGATTCCTTTTATTTCTTTTTCGTCTCTGATTGCTGTGGCTAACACTTCCAAAACTATGTTGAATAATAGTGGTGAGAGTGGGCAACCTTGTCTTGTTCCTGATCTTAGTGGAAATGGTTTCAGTTTTTCACCATTGAGGACAATGTTGGCTGTGGGTTTGTCATATACGGCCTTTATTATGTTGAGGAAAGTTCCCTCTATGCCTACTTTCTGCAGGACTTTTATCATAAATGGGTGTTGAATTTTGTCGAAAGCTTTCTCTGCATCTATTGAGATGATCATATGGTTTTTCTCCTTCAATTTGTTAATATGATGTATCACGTTGATTGATTTGCGTATATTGAAGAATCCTTGCATTCCTGGAATAAACCCCACTTGATCATGGTGTATAATCCTTTTAATGTGCTGTTGGATTCTGTTTGCTAGTATTTTGTTGAGGATTTTTGCATCTATGTTCATCAGTGATATTGGCCTGTAGTTTTCTTTCTTTGTGACATCTTTGCCTGGTTTTGGTATCAGGGTGATGGTGGCCTCGTAGAATGAGTTGGGGAGTGTTCCTCCCTCTGCAATATTTTGGAAGAGTTTGAGAAGGATAGGTGTTAGCTCTTCTCTAAATGTTTGATAGAATTCGCCTGTGAAGCCATCTGGTCCTGGGCTTTTGTGTGTTGGAAGATTTTTAATCACAGTTTCAATTTCAGTGCTTGTGATTGGTCTGTTCATACTTTCCATTTCTTCCTGGTTCAGTCTCGGCAGGTTGTGCATTTCTAAGAATCTGTCCATTTCTTCCAGGTTGTCCATTTTATTAGCATAGAGTTGCTTGTAGTAATCTCTTATGATCGTTTGTATTTCTGCAGTGTCAGTGGTTACTTCTCCTTTTTCATTTCTAATTCTATTAATTTGAGTCTTCTCCTTTTTTCTCTTGATGAGTCTGGCTAATGGTTTATCAATTTTGTTTATCTTCTCAAAGAACCAGCTTTTAGTTTCATTGATTTTTGCTATTGTTTCCTTCATTTCTTTTTCATTTATTTCTGATCTGATCTTTATGATTTCTTTCCTTCTGCTAGCTTTGGGGTTTTTTTGTTCTTCTTTCTCTAATTGCTTTAGGTGCAAGGTTAGGTTGTTTATTCGAGATGTTTCCTGTTTCTTGATGTAGGCTTGTATTGCTATAAACTTCCCTCTTAGAACTGCTTTTGCTGCATCCCATAGGTTTTGGATCGTCGTGTCTCCATTGTCATTTGTTTCTAGGTATTTTTTGATTTCCCCTTTGATTTCTTCAGTGATCACTTCGTTATTAAGTAGTGTATTGTGTAGCCTCCATGTGTTTGTATTTTTTACAGATCTTTTCCTGTAATTGATATCTATTCTCATAGCGTTGTGGTCGGAAAAGATACTTGATACGATTTCAATTTTTTTAAATTTACCAAGGCTTGATTTGTGACCCAAGATATGATCTATCCTGGAGAATGTTCCATGAGCACTTGAGAAAAATGTGTATTCTGTTGTTTTTGGGTGGAATGTCCTATAAATATCAATTAAGTCCATCTTGTTTAATGTATCATTTAAAGCTTGTGTTTCCTTATCTATTTTCATTTTGGATGATCTGTCCATTGGTGAAAGTGGGGTGTTAAAGTCCCCTACTATGATTGTGTTACTGTCGATTTCCCCTTTTATGGCTGTTAGTATTTGCCTTATGTATTGAGGTGCTCCTATGTTGGGTGCATAAATATTTACAATTGTTATACCTTCCTCTTGGATCGATCCCTTGATCATTATATAGTGTCCGTCTTTGTCTCTTGTAATTGTCTTTATTTTAAAGTCTATTTTGTCTGATATGAGAATTGCTACTCCAGCTTTCTTTTGATTTCCATTTGCATGGAATATCTTTTTCCATCCCCTCACTTTCAGTCTGTATGTGTCTCTAGGTCTGAAGTGGGTCTCTTGTAGACAGCATATATATGGGTCTTGTTTTTGTATCCATTCAGCCAGTCTGTGTCTTTTGGTGGGAGCATTTAATCCATTTACATTTAAGGTAATTATCGATATGTATGTTCCTATTCCCATTTTCTTAAATGTTTTGGGTTTGTTATTGTAGGTGTTTTCCTTCTCTTGTGTTTCTTGCCTAGAGAAGTTCCTTTAGCATTTGTTGTAAAGCTGGTTTGGTGGTGCTGAACTCTCTCAGCTTTTGCTTGTCTGTAAAGGTTTTAATTTCTCCATCAAATCTGAATGAGATCCTTGCTGGGTAGAGTAATCTTGGTTGTAGGTTTTTCTCCTTCATCACTTTAAGTATATCCTGCCACTCCCTTCTGGCTTGCAGCGTTTCTGCTGAAAGATCAGCTGTTAACCTTATGGGGATGCCCTTGTGTGTTATCTGTTGTTTTTCCCTTGCTGCTTTTCATATGTTTTCTTTATATTTAATTTTTGATAGTTTGATTAATATGTGTCTTGGTGTGTTTCTCCTTGGATTTATCCTGTATGGGACTCTCTGTGCTTCCAGGACTTGATTAACTATTTCCTTTCCCATATTAGGGAAGTTTTCAACTATAATCTCTTCAAATATTTTCTCAGTCCCTTTCTTTTTCTCTTCTTCTTCTGGGACCCCTATAATTCGAATGTTGGTGCGTTTAATGTTGTCCCAGAGGTCTCTGAGACTGTCCTCAGTTCTTTTCATTCTTTTTTCTTTATTCTGCTCTGCAGTAGTTATTTCCACCATTTTATCTTCCAGGTCACTTATCCGTTCTTCTGCCTCAGTTATTCTGCTATTGATCCCATCTAGAGTATTTTTAATTTCATTTATTGTGCTTGTCATCGTTTCTTGGTTCCTCTTTAGTTCTTCTACGTCCTTGTTAAATGTTTCTTGCATTTTGTCTATTCTATTTCCAAGACTTTGGATCATCCTTACTATCATTATTCTGAATTCTTTTTCAGGTAGACTACCTATTTCCTCTTCATTTGTTAGGTCTGGTGTGTTTTGACCCTGCTCCTTCATCTGCTGTGTGTTTTTCTGTCTTCTCATTTTGCTTATCTTACTGTGTTTGGGGTCTCCTTTTCACAGGCTGCAGGTTCGTAGTTCCCGTTGTTTTTGGTATCTGTCCCCAGTGGCTAAGGTTGGTTCAGTGGGTTGTGTAGGTTTCCTGGTGGAGGGAACTAGTGCCTGTGTTCTGGTGGATGAGGCTGGATGTTGTCTTTCTGGTGGGTTCGTCCACGTCTGGTGGTGTGTTTTGGGGTGTCTGTGGCCTTATTATGATTTTAGGCAGCCTCTCTGTTAATGGATGGGGCTGTGTTCCTCTCTTGCTAGTTGTTTGGCATAGGGTGTCCAGCACTGTAGCTTGCTGGTCGTTGAGTGAAGCTGGGTCTTGATGTTGAGATGGAGATCTGTGAGAGATTTTCACCGTTTGGTATTACGTGGAGCTGGGAGGTCTCTTGTGGACCAGTGTCCTGAAGTTGGCTCTCCCACCTCAGAGGCACAGCCCTGATGCCTGGCTGGAGCACCAAGAGCCTTTCATCCACACGGCTCAGAATAAAAGGGAGAAAAAATGGAAAGAAAGAAAAAAAGAGTATAAAATAAAATAAAATAAAGCAATTATAATAAAAAATAAGAAAAAAAATTATTAAGAGTAAATTTATTAAAAAAAATTTTTTTTAATTTTTAAAAATAGATTTATTAATTTTTTATACTAAAAATAAGAAAAAAATTATTTAGAAAAAATTTATGAAGAAAAAAAATTTTTAATTTTTTAAAATAAAAAATATGAAAAAACTTATTAAAAAATTTTTTTTTAAAAATAGAAAATAAGGAAAAAATTATTAAGAAAACATTTATTAGGGAAAAAACAAATTTTTAAGCCAAAAAAAAAAAAAAAAAAAAAAAAAAAACGGACGGACCTAACCCTAGGACTAACGGTGAGAGCAAAGCTATACAGACAAAATCTCACCCAGAAGCATACACATCTACACTCACAAAAAAAAGGAAAAGGGGAAAAGTTAATATATCCTGCTCCCAAAGTCCATCTCCTAAATTTGGGATGATTCGTTGTCTATTCAGGTATTCAACAGATGCAGGCACATCAAGTTGTTTGTGGAGCTTTAATCCGCTGCTTCTGAGGCTGCTGGGAGAGATTTCCCTTTCTCTTCTTTGTTCGTACAGCTCCCGGGGTTCAGCTTTGGATTTGGACCCGCCTCTGCATGTAGGTCGCCTGAGGGCGTCTGTTCCCCGCCCAGACAGAACGGGGTTAAAGGAGCAGCTGATTCGGGGGCTCTGGCTCAGTCAGGCCGGGGGGAAGGAGCGGTACGGAGGAGGCGGGGCGAGCCTGCGGCGGCAGAAGCCGGCGTGACGTTGCAGCAGCCTGAGGCGCGCCGTGCGCTCTCCCGGGGAAGTTGTCCCCGGATCACGGGACCCTGGCGGTGGCGGGCTGCACAGGCTCCCGGGAGGGGCGGTGTGGAGAGTGACCTGTGCTCGCCCACAGGCTGTTTGGTGGCGGCAGCAGCAGCCTTAGCGTCTCATGCCCGTCTCTGGGGTCCGCGCTGATAGCCGCGGCTCGCGCCTGTCTCTGGAGTTCGTTTAAGTGGCGCTCTGAATCCCCTCTCCTTGCACGCCGCGAAACAAAGAGGCAAGAAAAAGTCTCGTGCCTCCTCGGCAGCTGCAGACTTTTTCTCGTGCACCCTCCTGGCTAGTTGTGGTGCGCTAGACCCTTCAGGCTGTGTTCACGCAGCCAACCCCAGTCCTCTCCCTGGGATCCGACCGAAGCCTGCGCCTCAGCTCCCAGCCCCCGCCCGCCCCGGCGGGTGAGCAGACAAGCCTCTCGGGCTGGTGAGTGCTGCTCGGCGCCGAGCCTCCGCGCGGGAATCTCTCCATTTTTCCCTCTGCGTCCCTGCTGCTGTGGGATCCGCGCTGACAGCTGCGGCTCGCGCCCGTCTCTGGAGCTCGTCTAGGCGGCGCTCTGAATCCCCTCTCCTTGCGCGCCGCGAAACAACGAGGCAAGAAAAATTCTCTTGCCTCTTTGGCAGCTGCAGTCTTTTTCCCGGACTCCCTCCCGGCTAGCACTGAAGCCCGAGCCCCAGCTCCCAGGCCCCGCCCGCCCCGGCGGCTGAGCAGACAAGCCTCTCGGGCTGGTGAGCGCTGGTCGGCACCGCTCCTCTGTGCGGGAATCTCCGCTTTGCCCTCCGCACCAATGTGGCTGCGCTCTCCTCCGTGGCTCCGAAGCTTCCCCCCTCTGCTACCCGCAGTCTCTGCCCATGAAGGGGCTTCCTAGTGTGTGGAAACCTTTCCTCCTTCACAGCTCCCTCCCACTGGTGCAGGTCCCGTCCCTATTCTTTTGTCTCTGTCATTTCTTTTCTCCCCTGCCCTACCCAAGTACGTGGGGATTTTCTTGCCTTTTGGGAGGTCTGACGTCCTCTGCCAGCGCTCAGTGGGTGTTCTGTAGGAGCAGCTCCACGTGTAGATGTATTTCTCATGTATCTGTGGGGAGGAAGGTGATCTCTGTGTCTTACTCTTCCGCCATCTTGCCCCTCCCTCTGATATTTTCTTAAAAAGCTATTTTTTTTTCCTGCCATTATCTTTGCTTCCTGAAAATACAAAGTCGACTCTCTCATTATTGTTATATACATTATTTCATCAGTGAAGTGTTTGCATATGAAATGCAGAACTGATAAATAACACAAGGTACAGGATTTGTAGAACATTAATCTGTAAAACATAAAACTTGTAATATGGTTTTGTAGGGAAAATTGAGTCCATATTCCATTTTACCCAAAGCTCTATTTAGCAAGACTTTCTTTTATTACCATGCAATTTACCAAGCATGAGTAATTTCCACATCAATTCTTTTATCCAGTGACAACATAAACATTCACACTGTCTGAAATAAAGGAGTTGGAGTATTATAGTTGCTTCATTCAAGTAGCTATCTTTAGGGTTGTGTCAGCATTTCCATTCTATACCCAGTTTCTTGAAGCTTATAACTTGCAGTAAAAGGTAACTCTTGGGTTGAATCTTTATATACAGAGGTAGTTTTCAGTGCAATTTATGGAGATATAGCAGCAAGACACCCCATTTCTGTTAATAGAAGCCAGGTTGTGAATCCCTTCCTGGCATTTGAACAGATTTATCCTGTAACTTTCCAGTGTGAGAAAATCATGTTTTATCAAAATGGGAGAAATATTTCAGTTTGATTTTAGTAAAGTTATAAAGTGTAATACCTATCCCACGCAAATATACATTTTTAATAGCTTTTCTATGCTTATGGCAAAACTCTTTTTTTCCCCAAAACTGACCTTAGCAAAAGTTAGTTAGTTCTACTCAGGTATAATTAAAAATAAGCTCACATTTTTTTTTCTCCCAAACATATTAAAGTATTTTCTTTCTTGAAAATGTCACTTAAAGCTAAAAAAAAATTTAATATGTTTTAAAAATAAAGTAAAATTAGTAATTGATTATGTATACATCACAGTTCTACATACATTATACATGAATTCCATTTGTATCCCACAGCTATTTGCTGGTAATTATTTTTTAGTAAATAAAAATAAAAAAGGGACAACATTCTGACATTTTATGAAAAGTTAAAAATATATACCACAAAACAAGTTACTGTAGAAATTAGACAATTTTATGCTATCATTTATATAAGCAAAATTATACAAAGTTGAAATTTTAAAATTATAATTTAGATCCGCTTTTACATTTTTAACACACACATGTCATTATTCAGTCCATAAACCTCATGAATTCAGTGAGACTCAGCACATGTTCTGAAAAAATAAAAGAGAGATGTTAAAATCAATTAAATCAATGATCCTTAAATTAAAGATAGCCTATAAAAATAAATTGTAATGGAGCAAATCTCCATCAGTTCCAACACCTAACATAAACACTCATAAAATATAGTATAACTGACAAATGATTCATGCTAAAATATTAACAGTAAATAAACCAAAAAACAGAATATGAAAGAAATTGTTTAATGTTTAACAAAAATACATATGCATGTTTAATATTAATTTCAATATTATAATCAATCATTTGTTTTCAAACAACAAGTTTAAAGAAATTAAATGATCTCTATATAGTGATGATTTTGGTTGTCTCTATCAAAAAACCTACCATCTGGCCCTTTAGTTTAAGCATTCGAAATGCAAGTATATTTGAGAGTTTTATTTTGGAATGATGTTGGATATATATATATATATTTTAACATCTTTATTGGAGTATAATTGCTTTATGATGGTGTGTTAGTTTCTGCTTTATAACAAATTGAATCAGTTATACATATACATATGTTCCCATGTCTCTTCCCTCTTCATCTCCCTCCCTCCCGCCCTCCCTATCCCACACCTCTAGGTGGTCACAAAGCACAAAGCTGATCTCCCTGTGCTATACGGTTGCTTCCCACTAGCTATCCATTTTACGTTTGGTGGTGTATATATGTCCATGCCACTCTCTCTCTTTGTCACATCTTACCCTTCCCCCTCCCCATATCCTCAAGTCCATTCTCTAGTAGGTCTGTGTCTTTATTCCCATCTTGCCACTAGGTTCTTCATGACCTTTTTTTTTTTTTTCCTTAGATTCCATATATATGTGTTAGCATATGGTATTTGTCTTTCTCTTTCTGACTTACTTCACTCTGTATGACAGACTCTAGGTCCATCCACCTCACTACAAATAACTCAATTTCGTTTCTTTTTATGGCTGAGTAATATTCCATTGTATATATGTGCCACATCTTCTTTATCCATTCATCCGATGATGGACACTTAAGTTGCTTCCATGTCTTGGCTATTGTAAATAGAGCTGCAATGAACATTTTGGTACATGACTCTTTTTGAATTATGGTTTTCTCAGGGTATATGGCCAGTAGTGGGATTGCTGGGTCATATGGAAGTTCTATTTTCAGTTTTTTAAGGAACCTCCATACTGTTCTCCATAGTGGCTGTATCAATTTACATTCCCACCAACAGTGCAAGAGGGTTCCCTTTTCTCCACACCCTCTCCAGCATTTATTGTTTCTAGATTTTTTAATGATGGCCATTCTGACTAGTGTGAGATGATATCTCATTGTAGTTTTGATTTGCATTTCTCTAATGATTAATGATGTTGAGCATCCTTTCATGTGTTTGTTGGCAATCTGTATATCTTCTTTGGAGAAATGTCTATTTAGGTCTTCTGCCCATTTTTGGATTGAGTTGTTTGTTTTTTTGTTATTGAGCTGCATGAGCTGCTTGTAAATCTTGGAGATTAATCCTTTGTCAGTTTCTTGATTTGCAAATATTTTCTCCCATTCTGAGGGTTGTCTTTTGGTCTTGTTTATGGTTTCCTTTGCTGTGCAAAAGTTTTAACTTTCATTAGGTCCCATTTGTTTATTTGTGTTTTTATTTCCATTTCTCTAGGAGTTGGGTCAAAAAGGATCTTGCTGTGATTTATGTCATAGAGTGTTCTGCCTATGTTTTCCTCTAAGAGTTTGATAGTGTCTAGCCTTACACTTAGGTCTTGAATCCATTTTGAGTTTATTTTTGTGTATGGTGTTAGGGAGTGTTCTAATTTCATTCTTTTACATGTAGCTGTCCAGTTTTCCCAGCACCACTTATTGAAGAGGCTGTCTTTTCTCCACTGTATATCCTTGCCTCCTTTATCAAAGATAAGGTGAACATATGTGCGTGGGTTTATCTCTGGGATTTCTATCCTGTTCCATTGATCTATATTTCTGTTTTTGTGCCAGTACCAAACTGTCTTGATTACTGTAGCTTTGTAATATAGTCTGAAGTCAGGGAGCCTGATTCCTCCAGCTCCATTTTTCGTTCTCAAGATTGCTTTGGCTATTCAGGGTCTTTTGTGTTTCCATACAAATTGTGAAATTTTTTGTTCTAGTTCTGTGAAAAATGCCAGTGGTAGTTTGATAGGGATTGCATTGAATCTGTAGATTGCTTTGGTTAGTAAAGTCATTTTCACAATGTTGATTCTTCCAATCCAAGAATATGGTATATCTCTCCATCTATTTGTATCATCTTTAATTTCTTTCATCAGTGTCTTATAATTTTCTGCATACAGGTCTTTTGTCTCCTTAGGTAGGTTTATTCCTAGATATTTTATTCTTTTTGTTGCAATGGTAAACGGGAGTGTTTTCTTAATTTCACTTTCAGGTTTTTCATCATTAGTGTATAGGAATGCAAGAGATTTCTGTGCATTAATTTTGTATCCTGCTACTTTACCAAATTCATTGATTAGCTCTAGTAGTTTTCTGGTAGCATCTTTAGGATTCTGTATGTATAGTATCATGTCATCTGCAAACAGTGACAGCTTTACTTCTTCTTTTCCAATTTGGATTCCTTTTATTTCTTTTCTTCTCTGATTGCTGTGGTTAACACTTCCAAAACTATGTGGAATAATAGTGGTGAGAGGGGGCAACCTTGTCTTGTTTCTGATCTTAGTGGAAACGGTTTCAGTTTTTCACCATTGAGGACAATGTTGGCTGTGGGTTTGTCATATATGGCCTTTATTATGTTGAGGAAAGTTCCCTCTATGCCTACTTTCTGCAGGACTTTATCATAAATGGGTTTTGAATTTTTTTGAAAGCTTTCTCTGCATCTATTGAGATGATCATATGGTTTTTCTCCTTCAATTTGTTAATATGGTGTATCACGTTGATTGATTTGCGTATATTGAAGAATCCTTGCATTCTTGGAATAAACCCCACTTGATCATGGTGTATGATCCTTTTAATGTGCTGTTGGATTCTGTTTGCTAGTATTTTGTTGAGGATTTTTGCATCTATGTTCATCAGTGATATTGGCCTGTAGTTTTCTTTCTTTGTGACATCTTTGTCTGGTTTTGGCATCAAGGTGATGGTGGCCTCATAGAATGAGTTGAGGAGTGTTCCTCCCTCTGCAATACTTTGGAAGAGTTTGAGAAGGATAAGTGTTAGCTCATCTCTAAATGTTCGATAGAATTCTCCTGTGAAGCCATCTGGTCCCGGGCTTTTGTTTGTTGGAAGATTTTTAATCACAGTTTCAACTTCAGTGGTTGTGATCGGTCTGCTCATATTTTCTATTTCTTCCTGGTTCAGTCTCAGCACATTGTGCATTTCTAAGAATTTGTCCATTTCTTCCCGGTTATCCATTTTATTGGCATAGAGTTGCTTGTAGTAATCTCTCATGATCGTTTGTATTTCTGCAGCGTCAGTTGTTACTTCTCCTTTTTCATTTCTAATTCTATTGATTTGAATCTTCTCCCTTTTTGTCTTGATAAGTCTGGCTAATGGTTTATCAATTTTGTTTATCTTCTCAAAGAAGCAGCTTTAAGTTTTATTGATCTTTGCTATTGTTTCCTTCATTTCTTTTTCATTTATTTCTGATCTGATCTTTATGATTTCTTTCCTTCTGCTAGCTTTGAGGTTTTTTTGTTCTTCTTTCTCTAATTGCTTTAGGTGGAAGGTTAGGTTGTTTATTCGAGATGTTTCCTGTTTCTTGAGGTAGGCTTGCATTGCTATAAACTTCCCTCTTAGAACTGCTTTTGCTGCATCCCATAGGTTTTGGGTCATCGTGTGTCCATTGTCATTTGTTTCTAGGTATTTTTTGATTTCCCCTTTGATTTCTTCATTGATCACTTCGTTATTAAGTAGTGTATTGTGTAGCCACCATGTGTTTGTATTTTTTACAGACCTTTTCCTGTAATTCATATCTAGTCTCATAGTGTTGTGGTCAGAAGAGATACTTAATATGATTTCAATTTTCTTAAATTTACCAAGGCTTGATTTGTGACCCAGGATATGATCTGTCCTGGAGAATGTTCCCTGAGCACTTGAGAAAAATGTGTATTCTGTTGTTTTTGGGTGGAATGTCCTATAAATATCAATTAAGTCCATCTTGTTTAATGTGTCATTTAAAGCTTGTGTTTCCTTATTTATTTTCATTTTGGATGATCTTTCCATTGGTGAAAGTGGGGTGTTAAAGTCCCCTACTATGATTGTGTTACTGTCGATTTCCCCTTTTAGGGCTGTTAGTATTTGCCTTATGTATTGAGGTGCTCCTATGTTGGGTGCATAAATATTTACAATTGTTATACCTTCTTCTTGGATCGATCCCTTGATCATTATATAGTGTCCTTCTTTGTCTCTTGTAATAGTCTTTATTTTAAAGTCTATTTTGTCTGACATGAGAATTGCTACTCCAGCTTTCTTTTGTTTTCCATTTTCATGGAATATCTTTTTCCATCCCCTCACTTTCAGTCTTTATGTGTCCCTAGGTCTGAAGTGGGTCTCTTGTAGACAGCATATAGATGGGTCTTGTTTTTGTATCCATTCAGCCAGTCTGTGTCTTTTGGTGGAAGCATTTAATCCATTTACATTTAAGGTAATTATCAATATGTATGTTCCTATTCCCATTTTCTTAAATGTTTTGGGTTTGTTATTGTAGGTGTTTTCCTTCTCTAGTGTTTCTTGCCTAGAGAAGTTCCTTTGGCATTTGGTGTAAAGCTGGTTTGGTGTTGCTGAACTCTCTCAGCTTTTGCTTGTCTGTAAAGGTTTTAATTTCTCCATCAAATCTGAATGAGATCCTTGCTGGGTAGAGTAATCTTGGTTGTAGGTTTTTCTCCTTCATCCCTTTAAGTATATCCTGCCACTCCCTTCTGGCTTGCAGGGTTTCTGCTGAAAGATCAGATGTTAACCTTATGGGGTTTCCCTTGTGTGTTATTTGTTGTTTTTCCCTTGCTGCTTTTAATATGTTTTCTTTATATTTAATTTTTGATAGTTTGATTAATATGTGTCTTAGTGTGTTTCTCCTTGGATTTATCCTGTATGGGACTCTGTGTTTCCAGGACTTGATTAACTATTTCCTTTCCCATATTAGGGAAGTTTTCAACTATAATCTCTTCAAATATTTTCTCAGTCTCTTTCTTTTTCTCTTCTTCTCCTGGGACCCCTATAATTCGAATGTTGGTGCGTTTAATGTTGTCCCAGAGGTCTCTAAGACTGTCCTCAGTTCTTTTCATTCTTTTTTCTTTATTCTGCTCTGCAGTAGTTATGTCCACTATTTTATCTTCCAGGTCACTTACCCGTTCTTCTGCCTCAGTTATTCTGCTATTGATCCCTTCTAAAGTATTTTTAATTTCATTTATTGTGTTTTTCATCATTGCTTGGTTCCTCTTTAGTACTTCTACATCCTTGTTAAATGTTTCTTGCATTTTGTCTATTCTATTTCCAAGATTTTGGTTCATCTTTACTATCATTATTCTGAATTCTTTTTCAAGTAGACTGCCTATTTCCTCTTCATTTGTTAGGTCTGGTGTGTTTTTGCCTTGCTCCTTCATCTGCTGTGTGTTTTTCTGTCTTCTCATTTTGCTTATCTTACTGTGTTTGGTGTCTCCTTTTCACAGGCTGCAGGTTCATAGTTCCTGTTGATTTTGCTATCTGTCCCCAGTGGCTAAGGTTGGTTCAGTGGGTTGTGTAGGCTTCCTGGTGGAGGGGGCTAGTGCCTGTGTTCTGGTGAATGAGGCTGGATCTTGTCTTACTGGTGGGCATGTCCACGTCTGGTGGTGTGTTTTGGGGTGTCTGTGGCCTTATTATGATTTTAGGCAACCTCTCTGCTAATGGATGGGGCTGTGTTCCTGTCTTGCTAGTTGTCTGGCATAGGGTGTCCAGCACTGTAGCTTGCTGGTCGTTGAGTGAAGCTGCGTCTTGGTGTTGAGATGGAGATCTCTGAGAGATTTTCACCATTTGGTATTACGTGGAGCTGGGAGGTCTCTTGTGGACCAGTGTCCTGAAGTTGTTTCTCCCACCTCAGAGGCACAGCCCTGATGCCTGGCTGAAGCATCAAGAGCCTTTCATCCACATGGCTCAGAATAAAAGGGAGAAAAGATAGAAAGAAAGAAAGAAAGAGGGTAAAATAAAATAAAAGTAAGATAAAATAAAATAAAGCTATTATAATAAAAAATAAGAAAAAAATTATTAAGAAAAAAGTTATTAAGAAAAATTTTTTTAATTTTTTAACATATTTTTTCTTTTTTAAAATAACAAATAAGAAAAAAATTATTCAGAAAAAAATTTGTTAAGAAAAAAATTTAATTTTTTAAAATAAAAAATGAGAACAAAATTATTAAGAAAAAATATATTAAGAAAAAAAATTTAATTTTTTAAAATAAAAAATAAGAAAAAAATTATTAAGAAAAAATTTATTAAGAAAAATTTTTTTTAATTTTTTAAAATAAGAAATAAGAAAAAAAATTTAGAAAAAATTTATTAAGAAAAAAATTTTTTTAAGTAAAAAAAAAAAAAAACTGACAGACCCAACCCTAGGACAAATGGTGAAAGCAAAGCTATACAGACAAAATCTCACACAGAAGCATGCACATATACACTCACAAAAAGAGAAAAAGGGGCAAAATTAATATATCCTGCTCCCAAAGTCCACCTCCTCAATTTGGGACGATTCGTTGTTTATTCAGGTATTCAACAGATGCAGGTACATCAAGTTGTTTGTGGAGCTTTAATCCGCTGCTTCTGAGGCTGCTGGGAGAAATTTCCCTTTCTCATCTTTGTTCATACAGCTCCCGGGGTTCAGCTTTGGATTTGGACCCGCCTCTGCATGTAGGTCGCCTGAGGGAGTCTGTGCTTCGCTCACACAAGACGGGGTTAAAGGAGCAGTGGCTTCGGGGGCTCTGGCTCACTCACGCCAGGGGGAGGGAAGGGTACGGATGCAGGGCGAGCCTGCGGCGGCAGAGATCAGCGTAACGTTGCAGCAGCTTGAGGAGCACCGTGTGTTCTCCCAGGGAAGTTGTTCCTGGATCACGGGACCCTGGCAGTGGCGGGCTGCACCGGATCCCGGGAGGGGTGGTGTGGATAGTGACCTGTGCTCGCACACAGGCTTCTTGGTGGCGACAGCAGCAGCCTTAGCGTCTCATGCCCGTCTCTGGGGTCCACGCTGATAGCCACGGCTCGCGCCCGTCTCTGGAGCTCGTTTAGGCGGCGCTCTTAATACCCTCTCCTCGTGCACCAGGAATCAAAGAGGCAAGAAAAAGTCTCTTGCTTCTTCGGCATGTCCAGACCTTTTCCCAGACTCCCTCCTGGCTAGCTGTGGTGCACTAACCCCTTCAGGCTGTGTTCACGTTGCCAACCCCAGTCCTCTCCCTGCGATCCGACTGAAGCCCGAGACTCAGCTCCCAGCCCTCGCCCGCCCCAGCGAGTGAGCAGACAAGCCTCTGGGGCTGGTGAGTGCTGGTTGTCACCGCTCCTCTATGTGGGAATCTCTCCGCTTTGCCCTCCGCACCCCTATGGCTGCACTCTCCTCTGTGTCTCTGAAGCTTCCCCCCTCTGCCACCCACAGTCTCCGCCCATGAAGGGGCTTCCTAGTGTGTGGAAACCTTTCCTCCTTCACAGCTCCCTCCCACTGATTCAGGTCCTGTCCCTATTCTTTTGTCTCTGTTATTTCTTTTTTCTTTTACCCTACCCAAGTACGTGGGGATTTTCTTGCCTTTTGGGAGGTCTGACGTCTTCTGCCAGCGTTCAGTGGGTGTTCTATAGGAGGAGTTCCACGTGTAGATGTATTTCTGATGTATCTGTGGGGAGGAAGGTGATCTCTGCGTCTTACTCTTCCGCCATCTTGCCCCACATGGATCTGGATATTTTGATTTCTATATACACGTTATATACATATAAATTTTAAAACTCATAGAGTTGAATGGAAACTGATTTAAATTTAGTTTTGGTGTGCTCTTTTACTTATATATGAGCAAAGACTTATAGAAAAGGAGAGGTTCATTTAATGAGATTAAGAAATATAGATTATCTTTTAAATTTTAAATTAAAATTAAAGACAGAGTTTACTAAGTCACATTTTTTAAGCACACCCTTTCTAAATCAATTCAAAATTTTACATTCCTGAGGAAAAGGGAATAATGATTGCAAACCACATTGAGATTTAATTTAACTCTATGCCCAAACAAGTTTGCTGATGCTAGGAAAATGGGAGATAATTCTATCAGAAGAGTACATGTTTAGACATAGAAAATAAAGAGCAAACGTTGATAATTTCTTCCCTTCTTTTGCAAATTTCAAATTAACGTTTATGCCAAATTCTCACCACAATTCTTTTCATTCTTGGCTTTAGGAAAGTTCCTATTGTGAATAATAGATTCAACAGGATGCAATGATAAATAAGAGAAACTTTAAATATGTGTATTTCAGCCACGTGGTTTGTTTCAGATATTCAAACTAAATGAGGATTAGATTTCAGAAGTATTTAGTTAGAATAGGCAGGTTACAGTAGAGGGTAGAGAACAGCTTAGAAAATGTTATTTACTTTTGTCTTGCTCAAAGTTAAATAATATGCTGGGTAACTCTCCAAGCTATTTAGATGTCACTCAAGTCAACCTGCTCTAAATGTCTTCAACTTGTTTTTGATGCAATTTAATGCCCATAATGCCATACTAAAATTTGCCTTAAATGTTTGCTCATAAAGATAGCTTTCAATGTTATCATTAGGGTGGCTTTATAGTGTGTCAAATGGGCTAGACTGACATAATTTCTAAGAACTCTCTGTCCTGTGTGTTTCTGGATAGAGGGTGCCACAGAAATATTTTGTATGAGATTTAGAGAACAAAAGTGAAGCATCAGCCATATTTTTTTTACACTAGAAAGGTTGATATATGGTCACCTGGAGCTGTTGCAGGTTACACATATAATTTATCTCCTGGTTCACTTAGTGACACAACCAGGTCTATAGCTGCTCCATTATTCCCTAGAACCCCCTTTACCTTCTGTGATTACTGGGCCAGGTCATATGCTTAGCTCTGTGATGAAGGGCTCCAGGTTCCCCATAGGACACCACCATCAGAAAACTTGGAGTCTATGAGAGACTCACTTGGGTACAAGTCCATCCTTGTGTGTCTTGCTTTACATCTCTCTTCCCTTCCCATCTGCCTGCCTTGAGACTTCAAGACTCAGCATGAGACACAAAGATAAGAGCTCTATAGAGATTGGTAAGTAAGTGTGTGTGTGTGTGTGTGTGTGTGTGTGTGTGTGTTTTCTGGGCAGAGGTACTCCTTCTCTTACTGAACCCTGATTGATATAATTTCAAATGACAATTACATAAGGTATTATCCACAAGACTTTATTGAAAGACATGCAACCCTATTAAAAATGGAGGAGAAAGGATTTGAATAGATTGTATACAAATACCCGATAAACACCTTATTAGTCATTAGGGGAATGCAAATTAAAACCAGAATGACACATCATTTCACACCTATTAGAATGGTCAAAATTAAAAAAAAGAACAGGCAATGATAAATATTGTCGGAGGTGTAGAGAATTTGAAACCCTCATATATTTCTGGTGGGATTGTAAAATGGTGTAATCCTTTTGAAAAACAGCAGTTCCTAAAAAAGTTAAATATAGATTTACTATAAGACCCAGCAATTCCACTCCTAGGTATATAATCAAGAGAAATAAAAATGTATGCCTACATGAAAACGTGTATAGGAGTGTCCATAGCACTTTTCATAATAGCTAGAAAGTGGCAACAATGTAAATGTCCATCAGCTGATTAATGGATAAATAAAATGCAGTATATTCATATAATGTGATATTATTTGGAAATTAAATAGTAGGGAAATGGATATATACTATAAGATGGCTAGACCTTAAAAATATTACTGAGTGAAGGAATCAGTCACAGAAGATAAGATACTGTATGATTGCATTTGTGTGGAATTTCCTGAGTGGGTAAATCCATAGTGACAGAAAGTAGATTAGTGGTTGACTGGAATCAGGGTAAAGTGAAGTAGGGGCAGTGTGAATTGGGAATGGTTTCTAAGATGTACAGCGTTTCTTTGTGGGGTGTTGAAAATATTCTAGTATAGATTTTAGTGATGATTGTACAACTCTGGAAAAATAACTAAGAAATACTGAATTGTATGCTTTATACAGGTGAATCTATGGTATGTGACATATGTCTCAATAAAGCTGTAACAAGATTTCTGTCTTTCTTTATGGGTCTCAAGATAATTATGCTAAGTTAAAAAACTAGATAAAGTTTACCTACTTTACAATTCCATTCACACAAAATTCATGAAAAAGCATACTAATTTATTAATCTGTAGTAACATAAAACAGATCAGTGGTTTCTTGTGGATGAGGAGGAGACAGTAAGGGACAGGAGGAATTACAAAGGGCACAAGGAAATTTTGGAGGTGATGGATATACTCACTAGTTTGATAGTGTTGAAGGTTTCATAATTGTATACATGTTCCAAAACGTACATCAAAATATCCAAATGTAAACTTTAAATATTTAAATTGTGCAGTTTATTATATATCAATTAGAACTCAAAAAGTTGTTAAAATTTTATTATTTTAATTGTAAAGTTACATTTTCCTGCTATAACAAAATTATCTTTTCTAGACCTAGAGAGCTTTAAAATACATGTAATTTAAGAATGTTGCTGTTTGCATTGGATAAAGTATAGATAAGTGAAACTATATCCTTGTATGCTTTATCAAATCTTATCTTTAACCATTTTGTCATACTGTACAAACTCACACACACACACATATTATTTGTGTGTGTGTTAATTCCATATTCATTTCGGGTTGTCAACATTCACTGATACCAGTATACAACTCTGAAGAGAACTATACAACCAAATCTATGTTTACTTTAAAAATACTATAGTAATTTTGGCATAAGCAGATTTATTAACCCAACAGTCCTGGTATCACCACTTCTACCTCCACATCCCTGTCTCTTCTATGCATTCTAGATCTTCGTATTATTGGAAGAATTCTCCATACACTAATGTACTTCTCAACCTTTCCCTTCCTGTTTGCTGTATTCTCCTTTGTGTACTTTTTGACTCAAGGGAACACTATAAATTAACCTGTTCTTTAGTACAATTTTGGAATTAATTTAGAATATGAAAGAGGAAAATACATGGGCATCTGCATTATCTGATAAATATTATAAAACATGATATATTTGTAGGCAAGTTGGATTTAAAATATTGAATCTCAGAATTAGACAGAAAACTCAACTTATAGCAGCAGTTCTGAAAAACTTAAGCCTTAAGTTCATGGCACAGCCAAATGCAATGAAAGACACATGCTTTTTCAGAAATACCAGCTCTTAAGAGAAGGGGAAGAGTAAAGGACATAGCAAGCATTTCCTTTCTTTCCTAAACTCACCACAATTTGTTCCCTGGGACAAAGTGTATGAGCACAGCCAGTGACCAGGAGTGTTTTACTAATAGCTGTCCCTACACATTGAAGATGGAATTCACTGGGATGTAGTACTAGGGATATGAGATATTTGCTTTTGATTATTTATGTGGCCTTAGTGAGAAATTTGAGTTAACTATCTTAGAGGGAGAGGCTAGTTGGAGTTTGGGAGAAAGGAGGAAATATCCTCTTGGGAAGTGGAAGAGGAAATTGACTAAGATGCAGTGAATTATCTAGGATTCCCAGGATTCAGTTACTTCATTTTAAAGACTGAACAAATAAAGACGTTGATGAAAAGTTTTGTGTTTTATATCTGGCCATTATTATTGTGGGAAAAAGGACCAAAATAATTGAAGCCTTTTGTAATGGATGGGTTCTATCCAGTGATTTGTTTATTCTCTTATTTTAAAAATTCTCTAAGTAGCATTTGGCACAATTGGTTATCACTTTCTTCTTTAAATGCATTCTTCACATCACTTCAGGGAGACTATATACTCCTGGTTTTTACCACCTCAATGGTTGTTCCTTCTCAGTTTTCATCACTGGTTTCTCCTCCTCTTACTAACTTATAAATGTTCTTATAATGTTGAATACTGATCTTAAACTCCTGTCAATATTCTCTAAAATCCTAGGTAATCTTATCCCCTCTCATATTTTTAAAATTTCTCTATTGTTAAAGTGTCACACTTTAATTGTTTAACTTAGTTTCCCAAAGTATCAGAATTATATTTACAAATGTCTATTCAACACCTATCTAATTGGATATCTAAATGGCATATCAAATGTAATATGTATAAACCCAAATTCTTCATTCTTCAACTCATCCAAATCCCATTTTTACCCCACTTTTCCACATTTTGGTAGAAAGCAAAGGCATTACCCTAAGACTCAACTTGGATTTCCCTAATGTTTTATTCCTGGCAGCCAAACAATCAGCAAATTTTACTGGCTCTACCTTTACACATCTTATAGATCAGAGCAGTTCTCATAGCACCACTCCAGCTCGTAACCCTACAGTGACTTTTCATTAGACACAGACATGGGATTTGTTTTCTATTGCTGCATAACAAATTACTATATAGTTAGCAGCTTAACACCACAAACATTGATTATTTCAGTTTCCATGACTCAAGAGTCCAGGCACAGTTTAGCAGGATTCTCTGCTCAGGGTCTCATGAGGCTGCATCCAGCTGTCAGCCAGGGCTGTGGTCTGAGACACAGGGTCCTCTTTCAAACTCATGTGACTGTTGGTAGAATGCATTTTCTCCTAGTTTTAGAACTCTTAGTGGCTTATTTCTTCAATGCCAATAGGAGGGGGTCTCTGTTGCTTGAAGTGTCTTCCCTCTAGACCCTCTTTTAAAAGGCTTGACTGATAAAATCAGGCCTACCAAGGATTATCTTCCTTTTGATGAATTCAAAGTCAACTCATTAGAGACCTTAATCATATCTGAAAAAAAAACCCAAAAAAAACCCTTCACTTTTTCCATATAATGTAACATAATTAGGGAATGACAGCCACCTTATTTACAGATCCTACCCACACAAAAGGGAAGGGAATTATACAGGATAAGTACGCAAGCAGATGAGAATCTTGGAAGCAATCACAAAATTCTGCCTATGGTAGATGTAGAATCCTTATCGTGGCCCTTAAAAAATTCTTTAAACTCACTTCTTATCACCATTCCCTTAACACATTTTGATCTACTATTCTTTCTGTTCCTCTAACAGGTCAAGTTCAATTTGGCACTTAGCGCCACTGGAATTTCTTTTCTCTACCTAAAAATGTTCTTCCCATAACATTCATATCTTTAATTTTTCTTTTATTGTCTTCTCAAAAATCACATTTCAAGGGGGCTGTTGCTGATCACCTAATTAAAAAAAATTCTGTCACTCCTTCTATCTCCTTATTATGTTTCGTATGTACCATTTCCCAAAATTATATAATATTATGTTACATTATATTGTAGTTTGTCACATTGCATTATGTTATTCATTAGTTAGCATACTGTATGTCTCCTCCTCTGCAGCATAATCTCCGTCAGAGAAAAGACCTTTCTATATTGTTGACTACTCTATCCTTAGCACATAGTCAGTACTGATAAATAGACGCAAAACAAAAAAAAACGAAAGAAGGAAAGTAAGGTAGTAAGAAGGGGAGAATTAGTCTTAAAGGGATATTTAATCATATTATTCCATAATTACATCTTTTTGATGGCATTCTATGTCGTACAGAGTAAAATACTGAAAGCTTTAGAGTAGTAAAATAAAAAAATAAATGCCTTGTCTTTGTCTAACTCCCAAGGTTTCTCTCTTACAGTTCTCTGACCCATACTCTGAACTAGAGTAACGGAATGTCTCATAACACAAACCACATGCTATGTTGTAAAGCATGTCTCTTCCCTAGCTAATGTATTTACCTTGCCCAGCTCACCTGTAACTCATCATTTAATGCAGCCTGAGGCTCCTTTCCAACTTATAGCTGAAAAAGTTATCCCTCATATTTATTTGTGTAATAAATTCAACAGAGTTGAATAATTGAACTAAAAATATTTTATCATTTTCTTTTATCATGATATATTTTTATCATTTTATCACTTTATCATTTCTAATTGCATATGTTTCTGCTCTTATTTTAAAGGTGTTAAAAATTAGGAAGTGAGTATTATTCATTGATCTTTTTATCAATTGATTTTTTCTAATCTTTAAATTAAAATATAATTTATATAAGCAAAATTTATCTTCTTTAGAGTACTGTGCTATAAGTTTTGACAAACATATGCAGTCATGTAACTACCACCGTAATCAATATAAAGAATTGTTTAATCACAACTAAACATTCCCAGAATCTCTTTGTTGTCAATTTCAACCCCAAAATGCAGCTGTTGGCAACAACTGACCTGTTTTCTCTTTCTCTAGTTTTAGCTTCCTTAAATATTGTATGTATGGAATCTAAAAATATGTAAGCTTTTAAGTCTGACTTCTTTCCCTTACAATGCATTTGTAATTAACCCTTGTTGTGGCATGTGTCAGTAGTTTCTTTCTATTGCTGAGTGATATTCCATTGTATGGATTTACCATAGTGTAGGCATCTACATCCTTTTCTCTATTAAGATATATAGGTTTTTGTGTGAATTTTTTTTTTTTTTTTTTTCATTTCACTTAGACAAACACTTGGGCATTGGTTTGCTGGGTTATATGGTAATTGTATGTGTAACTTCTTCATACTGACAAATTGCTTTCCAAACTGGCTATCTCATTTTGCATACCACTAACAATGTATGAGATTTCCTGTTGTACTGTCTCCTTGTTAACATTTGGTATTAAGATTTTCAGCCATTCTATTTGTGTCACAGTATACCATTGTGATTTTAATTTGCATTTCTCTAAAATCTAATGTTAATATCTGTTATATGCATATTTACTATCCATATATCTTCAGTGAGGTAACAATTAAAATATTTTGCCTGTTTATTAAAATTGCATTGTTCATTTTAATATAGTTTTGAGAGTACTTTATATATTCTTAAAACAATCTCTTTATCAAGTTTGTGATCTGCAAACATTTTCTCTCAGCATTGTATTGTATTTTCACCTTCTTAACAGCATTTTTAAAAGAGCAGAAAACTTTAATTTTAAAAAAGTCTAAAATAGTGAAACAAAATTATGAGTTGTGCTTTTAGGATTTATGTAAGAAATCTTGTCATAGCCCAGAGTTATAAAGATTCTCTGATATGCTTTTTCTAGAGGTTTTCTAGTTTTAGTTTGGGCACTTAAGTTTATGATCTATTTCGAGTTAATTTTAGTATACTACATGAAATATGAATAAAGATTAATTTTTTTCAGATGCATATCGAGTTATTCTAGCATCATCTGTTAAAAAGGCTGTCTGTTCTCTATTCTTCATTGAAGAATATTTCTCATTTTCCATATCGGTTGACCATATTGCATGGCTCTACATCTGGACTCTCTATTCTGTACCATCCATCTATATGTCTACGCTTTGTCTAAAAAGACACCATCTTGACCAATATAGCTCTATATTGTGTCATGGAATTTATGCAGTTTGAGTCTTCTATTTTCATTCTTGTCCTTTTTTGGCCATTCTCATTCTGTTTCATTCACACATTAATTTTTGATCAGCTTGTCAATTTATACAAAAAATTCAGCTGGTATTTTTTTATTACAATTATGTTGAATCTATACATCATTTTGAAGAGAACTGATTATTAAATATGAAATATTCCAATCCATGAATATGCTATATCTCCCTATTTATTTAGGTGATCTGTGATTTTTTCATCAATGTTTTACAGTTTTCAGAATACAGATATTGCCTATATTTTATGTCTTATACTTAAATATTATATGTTTTGGGTGCAATTGTTAAATCAATTAGACAAATATGTTATTAGACTGAAGTGTCTTTAATGCCTTAGTAGCTACATAAGCAAACCAAAACCCAAACCTGAGATGCCTTGAGGTTAAGAAATGAAAACCTAAGGACAACCAAACACTAACAGCAAACTTGGTTTTCCCAAATAATGCAACAGATTAAGCTACAGTGAATCAAATAATTCTCTTGCTTGGCTTCCACCTCTTCTCTGTAAAAGTCTTGCCTCTAGCTCCTGTCAGTGAAACATTCCTAACCATTCTGGTTTGGCATTGCCCAATTCAAATTGATTTTTGCTGAAATGAACTCAAAGAACTTTTTACTATGCCTTGTTTTATCTTATGACACTAATAAACTATTTGAAAATTTAATTTTCAATTCTTTATTGCTATTATAGAGAATTATGATTTATTTTTAAACACTGGCCTTATATCTTACAACTTTCCTAAGCTCATTCCTTAGTCTTATAAGATTTTTGTAGATTCTTTGTGTGTTTTATGAAGGTATTCATGAAAGCTGGGAAAAGAGGAAATTTCATTTCTGCTTTTCTAATTGTATGCCTTTTATTTCTATTTCTTGCCTTTTTGCCTTAGGTGTTATCTCCATAGGATGTAAATTTGAATTGTGAGAATAAATATCATTGCCTTATTCCTGATTATAGGGGAAAACATTTACTCTTTAACCATTAATATGATGTCACAATGAAGACATACCATTCTATTGTTAGTGTACAGAGTTTTCTATCATAAGTGATATTGATTTTTTGGTCAGTTTTTTGTTCTACATCTACTAAAATGATAATAAAGATTTTCTCCTTTATTCTGTTAATATGATTAATTTCATTGATTTTTCTAATATTGAATCAGATTTTTATTCCCAGATTAATCTTACTGGAATATTATTTATTTTTTAAATATTAAAAGTAAATATTAATGGTGTGCTTTGCTAATTTTTTATTCTTTTAAATTTTTTTCATTAATTTTTTCCTTTTTATTCATAAAGTTTATTGCTTAGTAGTTTATTTTTTGTTTTTGTTTTTGTTTTTTATACTGTCTTTGCTTGGCTCTGGTTATCAGTGTAATACTGGCCTTGTGAAATGAATTGGTGAATGTTCTCTCCTATTCCATACTTTCAAAGAATTTCTGTTGGATTAACATTAGGTCTTCCCTAAATGATTGGAATAATTTATCAGTAAAACCATCTGGTTCTGGAGATTTCTTTGTTGGAAAGTCATTGGTAACAAATTAAGTATCTTAAAAGGTATAAAGTGTTTAGGTTTTTAATTCTTTTAGAGTAGGCTTTAGAAGTTTGTGTCTTTAAAGGAATTTGCCCGTTTCGTACAAACTTTTGCATTTATGAACACAACGTTATTTGAAGTTTTCTATTAATAGTCTTTTAATATCTGTAGGTTCTATAATGATTTCACCTCTTTTATTTTGTTGTGTGTAGTGCAGGGAGGGAACAGAGCAAGAACTTGCAAACAAGTGCTTTTGAAGGTCCATGGGTTGGGTAGCTTGTGGAATGTGGGAGATATTTTAATTGGGTAATTTTAATGTAACTCAGTCAACTTGGAAATAATGTAACTGGGTCAACATGGAAAGGAGGAAAGGAGTTCAATGCGGAAGTCATCATGAGACTCATAGCTTGAGCACACTTGTTGCAAGATAAGTTCTTAGTTATAGACACCTAGGTAAAAGTTCATAACAAGCAGGGCAGGTACAGGTACTCAGGGAGCCATTGAGGTAACAAACAACAACTTTACATTACAATAGAACAGACTGTCATCTATAGTCAAAAGCTGTATAGGACATATAAACAGATCATTTCTAAGGTATGGATATATGAGTAGCAAACTTAGAGAAGGAAACAAATTTAATTTAAAAATATGAACTTTATTGAAAATGTTTTTTACATAAGACAGTATTTTAGAAAATTGCTGGAAAAAACAAGGTTTTGGAGTCCATGAAATTATACCTATCAATGAATATAGAAATTATCATGGTTTACCATTCTGAGACTTCTTCTTAGTACTACGTATGCACTTAGTGTTACGTGTATCATACCTGATAAGCATGGTAAAATTTTTTTAAAACCCATAGATAAAGTCAAAACGTTATGAAAAGTAAAGTATAAATGGAAAAATGTATGTAACATTTTGGTTCCCTTGTCTCTCCTCATATCTACTGAAGGCACAGCTACCTGCTAACTTACCACCAGTCCTGATTCCTGCTCATAACTGACCCCTTAACATAATACGATTGACAAGATAACATAAGGTTTTCTTTTTTCTTTTAATTTTCCCCAAAATTTTACTTTGGTAAAAATCACTTAAACTATATTTTTAACGGAATTTTTCTAGCTCCAAAAATTTAGAATCAGATGACTGATCATTTGATAATTATCTCCAAAGATATATTCTCTTATAAAACCTGGATGTCCTTCTTCAATTCTTATTTTCCTAGATTTCTGGCTTCACTTTAAGCACCCTTAACTTCCTCAGCTTTTTCATCCTTCCATTGTACATACCTTGTTAAAGTCTTTCACAGAGTGGATCTAAAAATCTGCATTCTCTGCTCCTACCCCCAAGCTCTTGGGACATTTTGGAGAAAATTACATAACTTACCTGAATAGTGCCAAAACACATTTATTGATTCAAACTCCAAACTTGTGGGAACTTCAACACTACTTACCAGTTATATCACTTATCCCAACTCAGTCTTCTTTCAGTGAAGTGGTTGTTGTGAAATGCTTTATTCTCATTCTCTCTAACCTTATTGCCCGCATTTCAACAGATAGTTTGCTTCATAATGAATATAGAAAATAAAAGCACTCAGGAGTGAGTTTTCTTAACACCTTCACCATGTCCCAGGTCACTTTCCTGAATGTTTAATTCCTAATTACCTCTCCAATTCCTATATTTCATACAGATTTTCAGTTTACTTATTTCATTCTCAAATCCTTTCCCTCATATGTTTACCTTATGGTTTTCCTTCCCTTCATCATCAAAAAAAGGTGGTCTATGCTCCCTGCAAATACTTTCTTAACTTCGGTTCCTTCTTCAGCCTATATAAGACAGATTAAACTGTATTGAAAATATTCTTAAAAAGTCATCAACAACCTACTTTGTCCAGTATTAGTTTGGTATTCTTGAATCAGATGTATATAGAATTGTAATATTTTATTGTAATATTTTATTATTCTATAATTAAAAGTAAACATTTTCCATCACATCATTTGTCCCACATTGATTATAATCTTATATCCTAAAAGAAACTCATTCTTGTAGATTTTATTTTCTTTATCTTACAAAAGAGAAAATAAGATTCAAACCCTGTCCAACTGCCCCTATCACCAGAGTTTCTTACACTGCACTGCGCTGTCCCTCCTGTTTCCATCCTCTGGTCATTTCTGCATGAGAATTGAAACAAGAAGGCAGAACATCACCTTTTTAGACCTCAGCTGGGAGTGTGCACTGCTAGGTGACTCAATTTTTTTGCTGCTCTGTGTAAGTCTGTGGAGGACTACAAAAGCACAAGGAGTATTAATTTTAGAATAACAGATACATTTTATCCAGTAGGCAAATTCACAAATACTGAAGTGAATAATGAGAATCAACTCTACATCCTTTATCAGATATGTGTATGAGTATTCTCATATGTATATACCAGTTCACAATTCCTCATTTTGAGTAATAAAAAATTACAAATATATACATACAAGTATATAATTACAAGTATATACATACTTTTGTGTGTGTAGAATATATGTATATATGTGTGTGTGTGTGTGTATATACATGAGTGCGTTTACATGTAGAAATATATGCAGTGGTAAATAAATATTCCAAATCAGGAATCAGCAAGGCAGTCATTTTTTTCAATGCTCTCTCCAATTTCCCTCTCCTTGTGAATACTCTTTTCCTCCCCTCCTCCACATTCTGCTTCTAATCTCAAGAGTTGCCACATACCTTTGGCCAGGTAATAAAAAATAGAAAGAAAAGTTTTATAATAACCATATTTGGACAGACTTTGGTGGGAGGAAAAGTGAGTCATCCTCTTTTTTGTTCTATGGCAGGCTATGTAAAACTGTTGGGCCTTTTGCTGATCTAACTCAGGGATGTGATCCTTACTTGAATAGGAATCAACATAAGCCCTTGGGGGCAAAAATTTTGCTTATTATGTGAGCTCTGTGTGCTCCATCATCTTTTATTCATGTGTGATCTCATGAGGAAAAATATTTTTCCCACCTCTTCTAGAATTAGATCCACATATATGTTGACATATATCTACTTGTTTTAAACTGATAGTCATTTAAGGTCAAATACATTGTAAAAGATCTACATTTTTTTTACTCCCCTTCTCCCCCTTTGTGTTTTTGATGTCATATTTAAAATTTTTATGTCTATCCCTTAACTGTTTATTGTAGTTAGAGTTGCTTTTACACTTTTTGTCTTTTAAGCTTTCATAGTAGCTTATTTAAGTGATTGACACACAGACTTTACTATATATTTGCCTTTACCAGTGGCATTTTTCCTTTTCTATAATTTCTTATTTCTTGTTGTAGCCTTTTCTTTTTTCACTTAAAGAAGACCCTTTAATGTTTCTTGTAAGGTCAGTTTAGTATTGATGAACTCTTCAGTTTTTGCTTATCTGAGAAGCTCTGTATCTTTCTTTCAATTCTGAATGATAATCTTGCTGGCTAGAGTATTCTAGATTGTAGGTTTTTCCCTTTCATCACTTTAAATAATTCATGCCACTACCTTCTGGCCTGCAAAGTTTTTGCAGAAAAATCAGCTGATAGCCTTATGAGGGTTCCCTTGTATATGACTGTTTTTCTCTTGCTGCCTTTAAAATTTTCTCTTTATCTTTAACTTTTGCCATTTTAATTATGCTACATCTTGGTGTGGGTCTCTTTGTGTTCATCTTTTTTGGAACTCTGTACTTCCTCTCCCTGGATATCTGCTTCCTTCTTCTGTTTCTGGAACTTTTCAGCCACAATTTTATCAAATATGTTTTCTACCCTTTTCTCTCTCTCTTCTCCTTCTGGGACTCCTATACTGTGACTATTAGTATACTTGATGTTGTCCCAGAAGTTCCTTAAACTCTCCTTATTTTTTAAAAATTTGCTTGTCTTTTTGCTCTTCAGATTGAGTGATTTCCATTATTCTATCTTCCAGATCATTTATGTGTTATTCTATATCACCTAGTCTCCTGCTAGTTCTTTCCAGTGTATTTTTTATTTCAGTTACTGTATTCTTCAGCTCTGACTGGTTCTTTATAATATTTTCTAATTCTTTATTAAAATTCTAATTGTGTTAACTTATTCTTTTCCCAAGTTCAGTTAGCATTCTTATTACTGTTGATTTGAACTCTTTATTAGGTAAATTATCTCTGTTTCATTAGGGTTTTATTAGGATTTTTTTTTTTTTGGTGTTGTTCTTTTTCTTTCATTTGAAACATACTCCCATCTTCTTATTTTGTTTAACTTTCTCTGTTTCTATGAAATTAGGTGAAACATTATTATCCTAGTCTTGAAGTAGTGTCCTTGTGTGGCAGCATCCCTATGCAGTCTGCCTGTGCCCAGTGGCTTTGGTGGGAGAGCTGGATCTGAGGTGAGTATAAGCCTGGGGTGTGCTGGCAGCCACCACCTTGGTGGGAGGTAAGCTGGAGTTGGAGTGGTTAGAGCCAGATGGGAGAGGGGCTTCTCCTGTGTTCAGTGGATATTACTGCCCTATTGCAAATGGGTGTGGGGCCCAAGGTGCTGGGGTAGGAGCCCTGGGGGAGTGGATTTCTCCCTGGTGTGATGACAGTCTCTGCCTTGATTTGGGATGTGGCTGGGGCTTGTGAGCTTGGGGATGCACTTCTGTGTTGGTTTCACTTTATCCCCTAGTGAGTGTGCATGGTTAAATGTTGCTGAATGGAGAAAATATTTGGAAATTATATGTCTGATAAAGGGTTAATTTTGAAAATATATAAAGAGATCATGCAACTCAATATCAAAAAAACAAGCAACCTAAAAAATAAAATGGGCATAAGACCTGAATTTTTCCAAAGAAAACATACAGATGGGTGCCTGGCACATGAAAAGATGTTCAACATCACTAATCATCAGGGAAATGCAAATCAAAACAATGAGATATCACCTCACGCCTGTCAGAATGGCTATCATCAAAAAGACAACAAATAATAAATGTTGGCAAGTATGTGGAGAAAAGGTAACACTAGTGCACTGTTAATGGGAGTGTAAATTGGGCCAGGCACTGTGGAAAACAGTATGGCTATTCCTCAAAAAAACAAAAATAGAACTACCATATGATCCAACAATTCTACTCCTGAGTATATATCAGAAGAAAATGAAAACCCTATTCCAAAAGGATACATGCACATCAATGTTCACAGCATTATTTACAGTAGCCAAGATATGGAAACAACCTAAGTGTCCATCAGCAGATGAATGGAGAAAGAAGTGCTATATATTTGTATACAATGGAATATTACTTAGCCATAAAAAAGAGGGAAATTTTGCCATTTGCAACAACATCGATGGGCTTGTAGGGTATTGTGCTAAGTGAAGTAAGTCAGATAGAGAAAGACTAATGTTAAATGTTATCACTTATACGTAGAATCTAAAAATTAGAACAAACAAATGCATATAGGAAACTAGACCCAGGCAATTGGGTGCTGCTCCCAGAAGCTTCCCCAAGAATATGACCTTTGGATAGTAATGTGGTGAGGAGACAATTTCATCTGTGTACATGGCTGAACCCAGTTGAGGCTGTTATGTAAACTTTTAAGGTTCTGGCAAGTGGGTGTGAAAATCTCATTTTATGGCTACCCAAGTCTTCTAAGTAAGTCTCTTACTTATTAAAACTATCACATACCAATCTGGCATGGTCTGCCTCTTTTTGAGGTCTCTCCTTGTCCTCCATGTACAGGGGCCAGTTTACAAACCAACATCAATATCTCTGAATGCTTATTCAACTGTTTACTGCTGCTGTGTTTTCCTGAAAGAGATGCTCAGGAGAGATGGAAAGGTGTCTACTAGCCTTTTCATCTTCTGTTCTGAATGATACCAGTTAAAAAAAAATTAATACATACACTTCTCAGCATTATCCACTTAGCTTTTCAGCTTATTTAGTGGGCTTAAAAAATAATAATCATATCAAATTTTAACTTATGAACAATAAAGCTAGCCCATTTTAAGTATTCAGTTCTGAATTTTGACAAATGTATACTCCCATGTAGATATAGCCACAATCAAGATAGAGACTATTTACCTCATCCAAGAAAGATCTTTGTGCCCCTTCCCAGTCAATCCCCATTCCCCACTACATCTAATCAAATGCTGATAATGATTTTTATCACTGTAGATTAGATTTTTCTTTTCCCTAGTACTCATTTTTTTTCATTCTATTTTTCTCCAGCTAGTTTATACTTACACCTAACTTTTTCTATTTTCTTTGTGATTATATACTTTAAAAAAATTAATTTGCCCTAAGATTGAGAATGATTAAAAATTTTCCTTTTTCTCAAATAGTAAAAACTGAATATCATTTAACTCATCATGATATACCTCCAATATAGATGAAACTAAGGCAAGTATTTTTTAAATCTTTTTATGTTGAACCTCCAAATCATATATGATAATAATATTACATTAACAATATAAAATACATAAAATACTGTGTTATTATTATATATAATATTATTATTTATATTATTATTTTGTATTTAGTGACAGATTTCTTAAATATTTTTCATTTTATTTTCTTTACATTCTTACTTGCTTTGTAATATAAATATATCTATATATATATATATTCTTTTTCAGATTATTTTCCATCTTAGGTTATTGTAAGCTATTGAATATAGTTCCCTGTGTGATACAATAGGTCTGTGTTGTTTATCTATTTTATAGTAGTTCATAGTAATGTGTTAATAGTGTGTAATCCCAAACTTCTAATTTATCCCTCCCCTCCCAATTCCCCCTTTGGTAACCATATGTTTGTGTTCTATGTCTGAGAAACACACATTTTTAATGATTTACTGACATTAACAAATAATTCAGGGGTTATCTTATAGTTACTTGTGTTCACATATAGAAGCACTGAAAACTAATTTAAGATATGTGGATATGTGATATTAGTTTCATTCCAGTTGGGAAGATATGGGCTAATTATATATCATTACCTTATATACAATTATATATAATTAGTATTCTATTTCACTTTTTCTGATATCTTGTTTCATATTATACTTTTTATTGTATTACATTTATTTACTATAATTATTATAATGTAACATACACTAGTTGTGTCACCTTAGCAGATTTAATAAATTCTGTAGTTCTCAGATTTTCTACCCACAATGAAAAGCTTTAATTACAGTCTCATATTGTTATTTTGAGAACTAAGTATTAAGTATTAAATGTAAATATCTATGGTAGTTGGTACAAAGAAATAATTTAAATTTTTATTTTTCCTTTTTTTTCATTTTTATTTATGTTACCACCTTGCATTTCAATGGAGAAGAAAACAGATTTCTCTTATTTTACAGTGATTCAAATACATTTTTTGAATGTGGGTTACATTTTTTAGGCAGAGTATAAAGCAATTCACCATAGGCATTTAGAACTGCGCCTAAGAGTGTGCTATCACTCTCCTAAGAGGTGGACCATATTACATGCAGAAAACATATGACCCAGGGACAAAATAAACTTCTTGACATGTAGCTTCTTGGATATGGCTAGTGCTGGGCAAAGCAGCAATGACAATTTTTGGAGTGAGAAGGTAGAACAGAGTAGGTCTACTAAGAGTGTAGAAAAGTGAAATCAATGCTAAGGGAAGAATAAAGTTCAATGTTAGGAATAAAATCATAAGGAATACTTGAAATTAATTGGTAATTTCTGGAAGCAAGGATCAACTAAGTTCTTATTTACATTTGAGTCTTGAACACTACTGGGGATTAAGGCTTTCATTATTTAATCTGAAATTAGCTCAATTTAGTTGTGAAAATTCAGTAGTCTTTTTTTAAAAAGTATAAGTTGCTATAGCTTCTATATACGTAACTTGGTGTAAGAAAATTAATGCATATGTATGTTAAATGCATATAATTCCTTTCACTCTCACAACTAGAAAGTCTTTATTTTACTAGATAGAAGGTAAAAAATTTGTTGAGTCTTTACTGCAACATTTATGTTACCCTGATGTTATTATTCTAATTAATATCTGATCAGCTGAGCTTGAATATAATTCTCAGAGTTTTGATCTAGTAATCTATTTTTAAACAAATGACTGGAAGTGAGAAATCTAAAAATAAATTTACACTGGGGAAAACAAAATTTAAAAAAATATATAATTTTTATATTTGTAAGAAACGTTTCTATTTTTATTTACGTTTTGCTTAGCTATAATATTAACCTACATTCAGTTTGATACACTGATTTGTTTACCTTTTACTTTATTGAGTCCCTGGAAAATAGACTGAGATAGAATTGTGTGCAGGTGATTAGTGAGAAAATGTGGAAGTCAGGGATTGGGTATAGGAGTTAAACTGAAGAACAATTTCTCCAGAGGTGAGGTATCAGCCCATCTCTTAGACCAGAGGCTGGGTTTGCCCTTCAGTGATGTGATGACTTGAGGCTAGGGTACTATGATTTTGTGTGCCTAAATCTACTGATCATTGAATTTAGGCTGTCCCAAAAGAGGGTGTAACTATGAGTTCAGCAGCTTCCCTCAGTCAAGGAAAATTCCTGTGAAGAGACTCTCCTGTGATCTGTGGACAGTCAGTGATGCCAGCAGTCAAGAGAAGGGCACCTGAGTCTTGAATTGGGGATCTATTATGAGAAAAACTGCATCTGCACTTTTATAGAAGTATTCAATCATGGTTACTGTTAAAATCTACATTATATTCCACTGTAAAGATATGACAAAGTTTACTTCTCCATTTTGTTCCTATTTCAGATTTGGACAGTTTCCAATTTCCTCAAAGGAAATATTGTTGGAACTATTATTTTATATTTGTTCTTTTCTTTTAACCTTTCTTCTTCCCTTCCTTCCTTCCTTCTTTCCTTTTATTTTTATTTTTTAATAATTTTCCTCAAGTTAATATCATAAATATATTATTTGTATAAATGTTGAAAAATACTAATAGTAGTTATCATCTTCCTTAGATATCATCGTATTGTTTAAAATGAGACATCTTAAAGGAGTGTAAGACCTTGTATGACAGTTGAGCTTGCAGGACCATGGGGTCATGCAGTGCAATATTATCAGCCATCTTGACATCATCTAAATTTATTACAAACCAGGTAGACAATTACACTATCATCGTAAGCTTAAGAAATAATCCCTAGTACAACTGACCTAATCATAATTTCAATTAAAAGATATACTTTTATACAACATCTTTTTGTATACACCCTAAGCTATAATATAATATTTCTGGGAAAGAAATGAATTATTACCTAGATTTAAACCAGTGAAGATTTGTATATTGTTTGTTGTTAATTATTACAAATTGTTTGGTACTATGTACTTTATAGGTACATATTTAATGGTTAATTTTGGGGTGAAGTATATTATATGTACTTATTGGATCCTCCCACATGCTTTTAGCTTTTCAAGGATGGTTTTAGATTTTGAATACATATCTTTGTCTCAGATAGGGGGTCCCAACTTAAAATCTAAGTTGCTGGTTAACAGATTGTTAACTCCACCAATTCATCCTTATTAGTCTGAGTGTGTTAAGATATTTGAAAAAAGTTAATATATTGTTTTTCAAGTTTGTTCCACTGTTTTATATACCACAGCTAATCATCATATTTCATCAGAACTTGTGGTTATGATATGGTTATTTTATCATAAATTGTCAGGTCTCAGATATTGTAATTACTGCCAAATTTTATAATTTTAATGACTGTAAAATTAAATCCATTCAAAGTTTAATTTACATGTTTTAAATAATGAATGGTTTATCTTCTGTGAATTATTCCTCCACAATCTTTGCTTTTTTATTTACAGAGAACAACTTCTATATCACAGAATAATAATAATAAAGAATGGTATAAAATAGAGAATGCTCTATGCTCTCATTGAAAAAAGTCTCTATCTTTCCCAACACACCTTCCCTTTCTTCTGCAGTCTGCATACAACTGTATTAACTAATATATAGTTTATTCTTATTAAAGTAAAGGGATTAAATCATCCCAGATTCCTTCTTCTGCTTCTAAAATTGAATAATGTATAATAAGGAACAAATTGCAACATTTAAAAATATACTACTTATTTTCAAAATAATCATAAAAGGTGACATATTATACAATATTTGCAGATAGGTATTTCTAGGCCCAAAGTTTATGGTAGCCTCTAAGTCTGCTGACTTAAAATCCAGTACCCTTTTGATTAGATTGCACTGCTCCCAGAATGCTGAACTTGGCAAATGAAGATGCAGCTTGCAGACTCCAATGCATGCAAGTAACATTTTCTGTCACAGTAGCATTTTGCCTTCACATGCATTTTACTGGGATTTTTTTTTGGGGGGGGTTATCTTTTTTCTTTAAAAAAATGTAACATGTTGACAACTTCTTTCAAAGTTACATGTCCTTGACTAATTTGTTCTCAAAGCATGGCACAACTGGATAGTTGGATATTGATCAGTATCTAATTTATTATTTCATTCTAGCTATAATCAAGATGCTTAATAGTGTATCATGAAGGATTCATATCACTAATGGAAATAGTTCTGTAAATGAGAGCTGAATATATATACATACATATATGCATACTTTTTAAAGTACCATATAAAATGAAAAATTATTCAGTTAATTTTTATAAATAATTTATAACTCATAAGTGTTCTTGATTTGCACTGAATGTGATCACTGCACAAAATAATTAATTTTCAAAAAACCACATTTATTAAAATAGAAAGTGATATAAAATTTTTTATCAATATATAGACTAACGTAAGTATTTGAAACCTGCTTTATTAAGATGAATTCTATGCAAATTCTTACAAGAATAGACTCTGTTTGCAGCTGTAAAAATGAATACATAAAGAAATGACAAGACAGACAGCCTGTCACAGCAGCAGCTGCTACAGTCTGTACAAGAGACATGGAAGAGAATGAACAACCTGTCTGTTTTCTTGCTGCTCTGAGTGCAATGAGCTGCTAAGGGGATCCTGGCCTTAGGCTTGTCTATATGTATACTGCTTAATTGGAAAGTGAAATATGTGAATTTTCCTAAGATAACAAAGAATTCCAAATGATAATCTTATTGGTGAACATACATATTTGCTCCATAATTTATCTTTAAAGATGATTTGCTTTAACTGATTTTATCTATAAAAATCTCCCAGTGATATAATTTAAATATTAACTGAATAAAAGTTTTTAATGGATCAATTCATAACTAATCCTGTATAGTCACTCTTTCCAGAGCTTCCATTTTCCTTCCAACTTTTAAATATATTAAGGATAAATTGTGTCTTTTTAACATGAAAATTGTGTTGAAAATTATTTGGCTGTATACATTTATTGATTCAAGGTAAAATTAATTAATCTCTCAAAAATGAAATACTTTGAGCAAGGATGGAATGTGGTGTCTCAAGGCTGTCAGTGTTTGCCCTTAATGAATAATAAATTATAACAAGCTTTCTTTACACTTGCTTTAAGTCTCATTGAACCCACAGGCATTATGAGTCTATTGCAATTCTGTGCTCTTGGAACATCATGTATGCTGTATATGCATAGAGCAGCAAGAAAAAGCAACAGACAGATTGGTTCAAGATGGCAGAGTAGAAAGACATGTGCTCACTCCCTCTTGTGACAGCACCGGAATCACAACTAATTGCTTAACAATATTCGACAGGAAGACACTGGAACTCACCAAAAAAGATATCCCACATCCAAAGACAAAGGAGAAGCCGCAGTGAGATGGTAGGAGGGGTGCAATCACAATAAAATCAAATCCCATAACTGCTGGGTGGGTGACTCACAAACTGGAGAACAATTATACCACAGAAGTCCACCCACTGGAGTGAAGCTTCTGAGCCCAATGTCAGGCTTCCTAACCTGGGGATCCAGCAACAGGAGGAGGAATTCCAAGAGAATCAGACTTTGAAGGCTAGCGGGATTTGATTGCAGTACTTTGACAGGACTGGGGGAAACAGAGACTCCACTCTTGGAGGGCACACACAAAGTAGTGTGTGTATCAGGACCTGGGAGAAGAAACAGTGACCCCATAGGAGACTGAATCAGACCTACCTGCTAGTGTTGAAGGGTTCCCTGTAGAGACAGGGTGTGGCTGTAGCTCACCACAGGGACAAGGACACTGGCAGCGGAAGTTCTGTGAAGTACTCCTTGACATGAGCCCTCCCAGAGTCTGCCTTTAACCCCAACAAAAAGCCTGTAAGCTCCAGTGCTGGGTCGCCTCAGGCCAAACAACCAACAGGGAGGGAACTCAGACCCACCCAACAGCAGACAAGTGGATTAAAGTTTTACTGAGCTCTTCCCATGAGAGCAACACCCAGCTCAACCCACTACCATTCCCTCCCATCAGGAAGCTTGCACAAGCCTCTTAGATAGCCTCATCCACCACAGGGCAGACAGCAGAAGAAAGAAGAACTATAATTCTGCAGCCTGTGGAATGAAAACCACATTCACAGAAACATAGACAAAATGAAAAGGCATAGGACTATATACCAGATGAAGGAACAACATAAAACCCCAGAAAAACAACTAAATGAAGTGGAAATAGGCAACCTTCCAGAAATAGAATTCAGAATAATAATAGTGAAGATGATCCAGGACCTCGGAAAAAGAATGGAGGCAAAGATGGAGAAGATACAAGAAATGTTTAAAAAAGATCTAGAAGAATTAAAGAACAAAAACCTAGAAGAATTAAAGAACAAACAGAGATGAACAATACAATAACTGAAATAAAATATACACAAGAAGGAATCAATAGCAGAATAACTGAGGCAGAAAAAATGGATAAGTGACCTGGAAAACAGAATGGTGGAAATCACTGCCATGGAACAGAATAAAGAAAAAAGAATGTAAACATTTGAAGGCAGCTTCAGACACATCTGGGACAACATTAAACACACCAACATTTGCATTATAAGGGTCCCAGAAGGAAAAGAGAGAGAGGAAGGACCCAAGAAAACATTTGAAGAGATTATAGTTGAAAACCTCCATGACATAGGAAAAGATATAGTCACCCAAATCCAGGAAGTGCAGAGAGTCCCAGGCAGGATAAACCCAAGGAGAAATATGCAGAGACACATAGTAATCAAATTGACAAAAATTAAAGACAAAGAATAATTATTAAAAACACCAGGGAATAATGACAAATAACATGCAAGAGAACTCCATAAGGTTAACAGCTGATTTCTCAGCAGAAACTCTACAAGCCAGAAGGGAGTGGCATGATGTATGATGTATTTAAGTGATGAAAGGGAGGAAACTACAACCAAAACTACACTACACTGCAAGGATCTCATTCAGTTTCGATGGAGAAATCAAAAGCTTTACAGACAAGCAAAAGCTAAGAAAATTCAGCACCACCAAACCAGCTCTACAACAAATGCTAAAGGACTGCTCTAAGTGGGAAACACAAGAGAAGAAAAGGACCTACAAAAACAAACCCAAAACAATTAAGAAATTGGTAATAGGAACATACATATTGATAATTACCTTAAATGTGAACGGATTGAATGCTCCAACCAAAAGACACAGTCTCACTGAATGCATGCAAAACAAGACACATATATATGCTGTCTATTAGAGATCCACTTCAGACCTAGGGACACATACAGACTGAAAGTTTGGGGATGGAAAAAGATTTTCCATGCAAATAGAAATCAAAAGAAGGCTGGAGTAGCAATACTCATATCAGATAAACTAGACTTTAAAATAATGAATGTCATAAGAGACAAGGAAGGACACTACATAATGATCAAGGTATCAGTCCAGGAAGAATATATAACAATTATAAATATATATGCACCCAACATAAGAGCACCTCTATACATAAGGCAAATGCTAACAGCTGTAAAAGAGAAAATTGACAGTAACACAATAATAGTGGGAGACTTTAACATCTCACCTATAACAAAGGACAGATCATCAGGAAAGAAAATTAATGAGGAAACACAAGCTTTAAAGGACACAATGGAGCAGATTGATTTAATTGATATTTATAGGACATTACATCAGAAAACAGCAGATTACAGTTTCAAGTGCACACAGAAAGTTCTCCAGGATAGATCACATCTTGGGTCAAAAATCAAGCCTCGGTAAATTGAAGAAAATTGAAATCATATCAAGCATCTTTTCCAACCACAACACTAAGAGATTAGAAATCAATTACAGGGGAAAAAAAGTAAAAAACACAAACACATGGAGGCTAAATAATACGTTACTAAAGAACCGAGAGATCATTGAAGAAATCAAAGGGGAAATCAAAACATACCTAGAGACAAATGACAAAGAAAACACAATGATGCAAAACCTAAGGGATGCAGCAAAAGCAGTTCTAAGAGGGAAGTTTTTAGCAATACAATCCTACCTCAAGAAACAAGAAAAATCTCAAATAAAAAATCTAACTTTACACCTAAAGGAACGAGAGAAAGAAGAACAAACAAAACCCAAAGTTAGTAGAAGAAAAGAAATCATAAAGGACAGAGAAGAAATAACTGAATTAGAAACAAAGAAAACAAGAGCAAAGATCAAAAAAACTGAAAGGTGGTTCTTTGAAAAGATAAACAAATTTGATAAAACTTTAGTCAGACTCATCGAGAAAAAAAGAGAGAGGACTGAAATCAATAAAATTAGAAATGAAACAGAAGTTACAATGGACACCGCAGAAATGCAAAGCACCATAAGAGACTACTAGAAGCAACTCTATGCCAATAAAATGGACAACCTGGAAGAAATGGACAAATTCTTAGAAAGGTATCACCTTCCAAAACTGAACCAGGAAGAAATGGGAAATATGAACAGACCAATCACAAGTAATGAAATTGAAACTGTGATTAAAAATCTTCCAACAAACAGAAGTCCAGGACCAGATGGCTTTACAGGTGAATTCTATCAAACATTTAGAGAAGAGCTAACACTCATCCTTCTCAAACTTTTCCAAAAATTTGCAGAGGAAAGAACACTCCCAAATTCATTTTATGAAGCCACCATCACCCTGAAACCACGACCACACAAAGATGCTACAAAAAAGAAAATTACAGACCAATATCACTGATGAATATAGATGCAAAAATCCTCAACAAAATACTAGCAAACAGAATCCAACAACACATTAAAAGGATCATACACCACAATCAAGTGGGATTTAACCCAGGGAGGCAAGGATTCTTCAATATACGCAAATCAATCAATGTGATACACCATATTAAAAATTGAAGAATAAAAACCATATGATCATCTCAATAGATGCAGAAAAAGCTTTTGACAAAATTCAACACCCGTTTATGATAAAAACTCTCCAGAAAGTGGGCATAGAGGGAACCTACCTCCACATAATAAAGGCCATATATGACAAACCCACAGCAAACATCATTCTCAATGGTGAAAAACTGAAAGCATTTCCTCTAAGATCAGGAATGAGACAAGGATGTCCACTCTCACCACTATTATTCAACATAGTTCTGGAAGTCCTAGCCATGGCAATCAGAGAAGAAAAAGAAATAAAAGGAATACAAATTGGAAAAGAAGAAGTAAATCTGTCACTGTTTGCAGATGACATGATACTGTACATAGAGAATCCTAAAACTGCCACCAGAAAACTGCTAGAGCTAATTAATGAATTTGGTAAAGTTGCAGGATACAAAATTAATGCACAGAAATCTCTTGCATTCTTATATACTAACAATGAAATATCAGAAAGAGAAACTAAGGAAACAATCCCATTCACCATTGCATCAAAAAGAATAAAATACCTAGGAATAAACCTACCTAGAGAGACAAAAGACCTGTATGCAGAAAACTATAAGACACTGATGATAGAAATCAAAGATGACATAAACAGATGGAGAGATACACCATGTTCTTGGATTGGAAGAATCAATATTGTGAAAATGACTGTTCTACCCAAAGCAATCTACAGATTCAGTGCAATCCCTATCAAACTACCAATGGCATTTTTCACAGAACTAGAACAAAAAATTTCACAATTTGTATGGAAACACAAAAGAACCCGAATAGCAAAAGCAATCTTGAGGGAAAAAAACGGAACTGGAGGAATCAGACTCCCGGACTTCAGACAATACTACAAAGCTACAGAAATCAAGACAATATGGTACTGGCACAAAAACAGAAATACAGATCAATGGAACAGGATAGAAAGCCCAGATATAAACCCACACACATACGGTCAACTAACCTATGACAAAGGATGCATGGCTATTCAATGGAGAGAAGACAGTCTCTTCAATAAGTGGTGTTGGGAAAATTGGACAGCTACATGTAAAAGAATGAAATTAGAACATTAAATACCATGCACAAAAATAAACTCAAAATGGATTAAAGACCTAAATGTAAGACTGGACACTATAAAACTCTTAGAGGAAAACATAGGAAGAACACTCTTTGACATAAATCAAAGCAAGATCTTTTTTGACCCTCCTCCTAAAGTAATGGATTTAAAAACAAAAATAAACAAATAGGACCTAATGAAACTTAAAAGCTTTTGCACAGCAAAGGAAACTATAAACCAGACAAAAAGACAAGCCTCAGAATGGGAGAAAATATTTGCAAACGAATCAATGGACAAAGGATTAATCTCCAAAATATATAAACAGCACATGCAGCTAAATATAAAAAAAACAAACAACCCTATCAAAAATTTTGCAGAAGACCTAAATAGACATTTCTACAAGAAGACATACAGATGACCAAGAGGCACATGAAAAGCTGCTCAACATTACTCATTAATAGAGAAATGCTAATCAAAATTACAATGAGTTATCACCTCACATCTGTTAGAATGGGCACCATCAGAAATTCTAGAGACAACAAATTCTGGAGAGGGTGTGGAGAAAAGGCAACCTTCTTGCACTGTTGGTGGGAATGTAAACTTATACAGCTACTATGGAGAACAGTATGGAGGTTACTTAAAATCTAAAAATAGAATTACCATATGACCCAGCAATCCCACTACTGGGCATATACCCAGAGAAAACCATAATTCAAAAAGACACATGCAGGGCTTCCCTGGTGGCGCAGTGGTTGAGAATCTGCCTGCCAATGCAGGGGACACGGGTTCGAGCCCTGGTCTGGGAAGATCCCACATGCCGCGGAGCAACTAGGCCCGTGAGCCACAATTACTGAGCCTGCGCGTCTGGATCCTGTGCTCTGCAACAAGAGAGGCCATGACAGTGAGAGACCCGCGCACTGCGATGAAGAGTGGCCCCCACTTGCCGCAAATGGAGAAAGCCCTCACATAGAAACGAAGACCCAACACAGCCAAAAAATTTAAATAATTAATTAATTAATTAACTAAAAACAAAAAACAAAAAACAAAAAACACATGCACCTCAATGTTCATTGCAGCACTGTTTAAAATAGCCAGGTCATGGAATCAACTTAAATGCCTATCAACAGATGAATGGATAAAGAAGCTGTAGTACATATATACAATGGAATATTGCTCAGCCAGAAAAAGAATGAAATTAGGTTATTTTTAGTGACGTGGATGGACTTAGAGACTGTCATACAGAGTGAAATAAGTCAGAAAGAGAAAAACAAATATCGTATATTTACGCATATACATGGAATCTAGAAAAATGGTACAGATGAACCTGTTTACAAGGCAGAAATGTAGACATAGATGTAGAGAACAAACGTATGGACACCAAGGGGAGAAAACAGGGGGCAGGTGTGGTGGGATGAATTGGGAGATTGGGATTGACATGTATACACTAATATGTATAAAATGGATAACTAATAAGAACATGCTGTATAAAAATAAATAAATAAATAAAATTAAAAAAAATAAAGAAACAGCAACAGATACACAATGCTCTCATCTCCTCTGCTCTGGCACATACTTTATAGCCCCATTGGATTTGCAACACAAGAGCCAAAGATAAAATTATTAAAATCCCAGGAAGGTAACAGCAGAGCATTAAACCAAGAGCAGTATCCTTCAGAGCATGAATCCCTGGGCAACTAATTGCACAGATCTGGTGCTCATGAAGCCAGCCCTGTAGGTGGCCTAATAAAAATCAAAGTATATTTGAACTACATTCTTTAAACTTTCCATAATTCCAAATTGCCTAGACAAATGTTTGTACCAGTAAACTTTTATTTTTAAATTCTAGTCTTTCTTATGTAGATATACAGAAGGTTAAAAGAAAATATTTATAAGGAGATCAATTTGGAAGATTGTTGTTTACTATGCAAATTAATTTGCTGCATTTTACATGAAAGTTATTTCTGACTCAGCTTTTGTCAGTGGTTGTCAGGAAAACCAATATGAGTGAAGTATTCCCTTGGTTATTTACATTCATATCTTTATGGCAGTAAAGATGTACAAAACAAAAAACACTTGTTCTGCATTTCCTGACTAATGAATTACCCCATGGATACAGTTGAGCTTTCTGGAACTGCTTTTGTCTTTCAATATCTCTTGCCCTCTGCTTCCATTACATAATTTTGAAAAGGTAAGAACCTTTTCAAAGGTAAGTTCTATGCAAAATATTTCCAATTATGTTAGACTCAGGAAGCAGGTTTGAATTATAGAAGTTTCTTGGATTAAAGATGTCAATTTTCCCCCACATATTTAGTCCTCTAAATCTATTTGTTTAAGAAAAGAAATTCTTTTTAAATATGTGCAACTGTCTCTGTATTTGTGAAACATTTTTACAAAGGGTGTATCTAATTAGTAAATATGGATACAACTTTTTTAGACACATATGAAATGTAAAGTTATCATGAGAAAACACTTTGCCATGAATATCCGTTCTTCCGTTGCTATTTTTATAATCACCTACAAATCTATTTGATTGCCTCATTTGTATTATTAATTTTGTTTTATATAAGTTTAAAGTCTATTTCCTCATTTTCTTCCTTGACTTTTTAGATCAGCATTGTATTTTTAGAGTCATTTTGGAGCAGGGAGAAAAACAAAGAATATCTTTTCTTAACATAGGTTCACATTCATCAACTGAGATGGTAATTCTTTTGGAAATCAATAAACAGAGAATACAAAAATTTTAAGGCTTGTCAAATAAATGGCTGTTGGAGATAGGGAGCATAGAAAAGTCACCCAATTTATGAGCTTTGGATTAAGTAAGTGAACTTGGTAGTATGATCAGTTTCAAATATATCTTACATGTGGTGGTTATCTAACCATTTGTTCTACCCTTTTATTCCATTGTCCTCTACACATGATCTTTTCATTTTCCCTCAGATAGTAGATAATAGCATCAGAAGCTATAGACGCAAATTATATATCACTTCCTCTGGTAGAGTAGCACAACTATAAATTTGAAAAATATATCACATTGATTTCATCATCCAATCACCAATATTTGGAAAATTATTACGTTAAGAATATTACTAGGAAAACAAAAGAACAGGTAGTGATAGGCAGGTCAGGAGAATTTGCCTTTTGCCTTAAAAATAATAACAAAATTATCTTTAAATCTAGATTGGAAAGAATTAGTATATTTTAGAATTTTAATTGACCATAGTAAATATTCAATAAAATTCTTGGAATTAATGAATAAATAAAATAGATTAATAACATTCTTTATTTGAGGAAGAAGCAAAAAACTATGAATCACTCTGATTACTTATGTAAATATGCATGTGAAAGTACCAACCAAAGTCAGAGTGATTCCTTCAAAAATATTTTCAAAAAATATAGTGTTTGAACACTATAGCGAAATAGTTTCCGAATTTTAAACTTTAAGTTGGATTTTACTTTTAAAATTTTGTTTAATAAAAGGATGTCACTGAAGGGATAAACAATGATATTTATATATATGCCATTATGGTAAGTATGAAACTGTGTATCAATTTTATTATAAGGAAAAAGTAAAATATTAACATCAGATATAAATACCCACTTGATCCACAGTCTTATTGAGAGTATAATTATGCATTAATTCCAAGATTTCTTTGTGATACTAATAAGCACATTGAATACATGTTTTCTGTCTTCTATCCTTATCATCATTTATTTACTTAACACATACTATAAGACCTCACAAATTATTTTTATTATTTCTCCAGTCCCTATAGGTGCTAATTTACTCTTGCTGGAATAAAACAAATGATTTTGAAGTGTAATAATCATTAACTCAAAGTATTTTTTTCTCAAAGGTATTACATTAAATTACATTTAGCCTGTGTTTAATATAATAATGTGCACTTTTTAAGTAACATCACAATCAACCGTAAGGTAAATTTTAAGGGAGTGTTAGTATAGTAGAGTATGGAAAATCATTCCTGTTTTGTCACTCTCTCTCCCCGAAAGAGAAAAGAGAAAATATATTCACAGACCCACAAATGTATACCTATTCACCCTGATAGCAGTTGCCTCATTAGTTTTGGTTAGCAGCCATCCTTTTAACTTTTTTCTTTTAGAGGTTATGATCACTATAATTTACTCCTACACAGATGTTGGAATAGTGATTTTGAAATTAAACTATTTAGAACAGGAAAATATTTTCATAATTTAGTAGGATCTGACAACTGTATGTATGCTAAATGACAGAGACACTATCTGTTTCAGGCAGAAGTTGCAAGAAAAATCAAATAGCAGGGGGAAAATGTTCATTTGGTAGAAAAGATAAGGGGGTAAAGGCAGAGCTCTTCAGCTGTGCCCTGCGGGTCTTCAAGTCCACCAGCCTCTGTTAAGTTCTCTGTCTCTTTCTCTAACAACTTGAAGCTCAAAAGAGAGAAAGTTGAGGAGATTAAAATAATGAAGAAAGAGAGAAAAGCATTTGAGTTTCATTTTGGCTTTTTCACCTCCAATTTGCAAATATCCAATGGGGGGAAGAGGGGAAGAATTATGTATTTCATCGGGACACTGGAAGCCTGGTCTTAATGACAGTATAGGAGATTTAGAATACTAAAACATAGCAAAATTATTTTATTATAAATGATTTTATATCAAACTATTTTATATACTGTATGCATTCAACTTTATTAATGGTCTGTGGACCAGTAGACAGAATATGCCACTGCTTATCCTCTGTTATGAATGGAAGTCGAGAAAACATTTTGGAAGTCACAAGACTTGATCAAAATTCATCTATGTCACATTCAATATTTAACTGTTCATTAAAGAAGGCATTTGGAATTTTCATCATAAATCTGTTATAGTCTATAAGTTTCACATGAACTACCTGATCTTTCTTAATGATTAGAATGGGTATAAATTTATTTTTAAAAAGTCAATTAATGGTTATATCTACATTAAAATACACTAATCTTATTATTTAAATTCATTTTTAGTGAACATGCAGGATATTATTGAGGATATAGAATGTTTTACATAAGAAAAATCAAAACTCTATGTACATCAGCAGAATCTGAAGTTTAAGATTCTATATCTTCATTTTAAGCAGGATGATATTACTTTCAAAAAGAAGAAAACAGTGAAGGTGACCTAATAGCAATACCAGATGTCATATTGTAGTAAGAATTATAGCTATCCAAGGAACATTAATAATGCAATGTCAGTAAATACTCAAGTAAATATTTGACATACTAATTTTAATTCATTACAAATGTTATTTAAGGAGCTAAGCTTACAACCTCAGAGGAAAATTCTGAAAAAGCATTCAGCATGGAGAAGGAGTTTACACTTTGCTCTGATAACTGGTTGAGTGTGTACCCTAGTTTTGATGTTACTTGAGGGAATAGTATAGTGTGTCAGAAACTTTCTCATATTAAATTGTCAATATCAATTCAGAAATTCATTATTTAATCAATTTTTTCCACAGAAGGAACAAAGCACATAATCAAAAATGTATATGTCCTTGATTTTTTTTTCAGACAAACATTAATCTCAACCATTCCTGCAAAATTCTATTCACTGACTTTCTGTGATGACATTTTAAATTGTAAACATCTAAATAATATGCAATTAATCATGGGGATTTATTTAGATAATTATATCAAATTGAATTTAAAAAGTGAAGGCATTATTGTTTTATATCCCAGACCCTTCATACATTTTGTTTCTTCTGCTTGGAGCATTCCATGCCACTCTTTGAAAAACTGCATTATTTTTCTCTTTTAGAACTAAACTGTAATATCACTTTCTCAGAGGAACCTCCCGAGCCATTCAATTAAAAAAAAATCCAGCCCCATTTGTTTAACAGAAGGCTTACCAAGTCAGTCTGGCAAATCCTGTGTACTTAGTTTCCAGTATACGATAGATACTCAATAAACATTTATTGAAGGATGAATGATAAATCCAGATTTGGATAAGAAGATACTTTATTCAAAAAGACTATTGCACTAGGGAAAACCTTGAGACCATATGACCTGCAAGCTTTTCACAGGTCAGGCAGAAGGGAATTTTCATTTATAAGGAGGGGTAAGCAAGAGAGTAAGTACTGGGTATTGGGGAGTCAGTTGAAGGGGACCTGATAGGACAGTTGAACAGGAAATCCTTTTCTTTGAGATTACCAGATTCTTGGGAGGAGACACTAAGGACAGGTTGTTCCATATTCAGATACAGGCTGATAGTGCTTCAGAGTTCTTGGCCCTGAGCGAAGGAGAGAAAATTAACTAAGTTTTGGCCCAGTCAAATTAGCAGGTATTTTGACCAGGTAGGTCAGTTGATACAAATAGCTAATCATTTATGAGACAAAGGATGGGAATTCAAAAAGTCTATATCTGACTTTACCACAGGTAAATGAGGGAGGCATTTGCGAGTCTTATCTAAGTCATATGGGGAAAGATGATGCTTCACAGTGAGCCATTTCCTGGAACACAAAATTGTGGGGATATTTCTTAACCATTGCTGCTTTCCAGAAACGCAGGGCTCATGTGAAGTTTAACATTGCCAAAAGTAGTAATTGAATGCATGTTTGTTATAGTATATTTAATATGATCTATATGGCTATATATAAATCTACATATGTACCTATATTTTTATACATTAATTTTGATACTGACATTCATATGTATCTTTCTACATAAATATGAGCTTATCAGTGTTTCTTAACATGTTTAATTGTGTAAGACTAACCTATGTATTATAGAGTGTTTATCATTCTTGGCTGTGACCACTAAATACCAGTGTCACCCTTAATGTTTTATGGCAGTGGAAAAATACCCTCCACCCCATACTTCCAAATGCCCCTTATCAGAGCAGTTCTGATTCTAGGTGAGAATCACTGGGATTCAGATGTCATGATTGTGTTATAGTTCCCAAATCCTAATGCTACATTTCAATAATATTCTGTATTCATTCTCACAATCCATATGTGTTGTTAAACTACATTTGTTGAGTATGTAAATACCAGAAAATACTTATTTTATTCTATATGATCCATTCCAACGTAAGCAATTCATCTAAGCCAATCATGGAGCAGAAGTCCTTTTGGAAAATGAGACCACAGGGAAGTCATCTGAGAAGTTTTTAAAAATGGATTTATTGCTCATCAATAAAAGACAAATAAATATGTGATAACATTGCTTTATGTGGACATTTTCAAAAGCAAATATAATGTGTGACCAAACTAGTTCATGGAGAAGTCATACTCCATAATTCTAAGGAATTATAGAGAAGAGTGTAAAAACTCTGATATATCATTAAGAAAGAAAGAAGTTAGCCTTCCTTCTGAACCCCTTTTCATGCAAGCAAACACATTTCTTTACTATTTAAGTAAGTCTGAGTTGGGGATTTTTTTACTAGTAACCAAAAGTATCTTACATGGTATACTATAACCCTATTGAAATCCAAATAAATTCCAAAGAAATTATCTTTCTACTCTTTCTAAAATTTCATGGACATATGTTATAAACTCTTTTCCAAGTTAAAAATTAAATATCTCTTAAGAATAATAATATAGATTCGTAATTTTAAAACTAAAGAAAATATTGACAGAAAAATATCCCTCATGAGGAAATTAAAGACATGTCTACTTACTGATAACAGTTGACCAGAAGATACTTTTGTAGCCAGATTAGTGAGTCAACACTGTGTGTACATTTAATGAACATGAACATTTTAAAATATAAACATTAGTCACTCCTTTGTGTTATACCTAAATATGCTCTTATATTGCATGTCCATGTGAAAAAAATGAATAATGACTTTTTATTAATTTTTTTTCCAAATAAACTTCTGCATGCAGAAATACTAAGACAATAGAACAAATGGCATGCTACGTTTGATGAAAGGGAGGAGGGAAGCAAATTAGGCAATACCAGGAGCTGAAGTCACTGGCTGGCTGACACAAACTCCTACCTTATTAAACTTCCAGATCGGAAATAAAACCTGAGTCCTGAAAAAGCTGATAAGTATTAGAGGATTATTTACATGAAATAGAATATACTGAAAGGGACAGACACATCAAGTTATTTAAACAAGAAAATGTCCTGAACACCTAACATGTTCCAGGCACTGCTATGTATCCTGTGGATATAATGATTTTCAAAAAAAGAGTTAGATATTACTTATTCTCTTTGAATTTACATTCTGTGAGGGTAAGAAGCAATAAATGACACATTTTACAAAGCATTTAGTTTTATATGCACATAAAAGAGTAATGGTGGAATAGGGACTAGAGTAGATAGAATGCTTAGGAAGAAAATATTCTCTAAAAGATAACAGTTTTGTTGGATTCTGAAAAACAATTGTAGCCCAGCCATGAAAATTTCTTGGAGAAGCATGATGCAGGCATAAGAAATCACAATTACAAAGACCCTGAGTCTAGATTCAGTTTGCCATGGCAGCCATAGCAAAGAAGGCCAGCATGCCTAGGATATCTTAAGCAAGTAAGATTGGGGGTCAATATGGGATTGGAGATAAATTTAGGTGTCTGATTGTGAAGACCTTTTTGATAAGGAGTTCAGGTAGTATTAACCACAAAACGAAAGCTATTGAAGACTTATTTAAAGTAGAGTGACGTATTTTTAAAAGATCACAGTTGTTGCTTAACTGGGAATCATTAGAAAGAGGTAATAGCATAACTAAAGTAACCAGTTAAAAGATTATTGCTAAACAAGTGCTAAAATAACTTGGTATAGAAAGTGAACAAATTCAGAATGTCTTTTGGAAATAGATATCAAAGGATTTTTCAAGGAGCTGAATTTGGAGGAAGAGGAAAAGGGAAGAAACAAGAATGGCTTCTAGATATTTTTCCTGAGCAACTGGATGTATGCAATTGCCATTTACTAAAATAGGGAGAAAAAACCTGGGGTATTAGGTAAATCTTCACTATTCTCCATTCTAAGTGTACCCATTTTTACATACATAGTATTGATATATCATTCTTTCTTCCAGAAAAGTCTACGATGAAGATTGCAGATTAAAAAAAAAAAAAACTTTCATCACATGGTAATCATTATCAACCCACAATTCCCAAAATGGGAAAAATAATTTTAATTATCCCTAGCATCCATCCATTCCTTCTTATTCTTAGTAACAGAATTACCCAGTTTATCTGAACACACTGTTCCCTACCTAAAGAAGAGCTTATCATCCTCCCTTACAGCAGCATGTAAAACAGTTGTCATCTCCTTAGAGATAAAGTCATATAATATGGACCGGGTTTTCCCCCATTCCTGCTCCTTAAGAGGTGGAAAGACTGCTGCCTTAAACTCAAAGTGGGAAGCAAAATGTTGAGGAAATTAGAGCCAACTTGCTAGCTCTGTTCACTTGATAAACTCTTAGAACTGAACTTCACTAAAGTCTAGAACCCCTCTCATCTAGGAGATAAAAAGTAAAGTTCTCTCTATTTAAACCTTAGCATTTTTGAAAATATGTTAGTCTAGCTTTTACTCTTATTAATAGATACATATTTCTTGGAAAATTGTGCTTACTAATAACATTTGTGAAATTATTAACAAGCATGGGAAGATGGACCATTAGAGAGGATGTGTGTGTGTGTGTGTGTGTTGAAATAATAAGGGCCAACCCACTGAAGAATGGAGTGGAAAAATAATTGTATTAACCTTTCCAAATGAGAAAAATTGACACTGTTTGTCTATATTACTGAGTTGTAAGGAATGAGAAATAATGTTCATAGTCCATAAAAATCATTGCTATACCAAATGCTACTTTCAACAGAACTGGAATGGGAGAGTGGTACTATGTATGCAATGTATTTTCAAATGTTAATCTAGAGTTAGAAGTAAATGTCATAGTAAATCCATCAGGAGATAAATGAGAATGTGGAAAACATCTATATTAAGTGTTGGCATTTTTCCTCAAGCCATAGAACTCACATACATTTTGTCAGGATTCTGTTGCACAATACTTAAGATGTATTATGTTTTTTTGTGGTAAATACAGAAAAGTCTGGAATACTTCATCCTGCAAGTTGGATATCCTGCATGTTTTTTAATCCTATATATAATTCTGAAAATTTGCACAGCAGCCAAATGGGAAGTGTGTTTGAATAAGAAAATTTAAAAATGTATTCAGACTATATCTTTTCAAAGAAAATGAATGAAGCAGATGCAATATATTCTCCCTCTTGTTTCACAAAAATAAATAGCAATCAATAAACCTTCCATCTCATATATTTAAGAAGTTTAATCAAGGTCACAATTTTCAACTTTATATCCAAGACATATTATTAAATTAGTAAGAGACCAATGACCTATAAAACTCTGACAAAGATGTACTTAATGCAAAGAAGATAAATTTAGCTGAAGAGTAATGAGATACATAGATTAAATAGTTTATTTGCATTGTAATTCAGTTGAACCTTAATATATTAATTGTGCCATGGTACTTTCTTGATGTGGAAATAAAAGCTGACCACCAAAGATTTGGGTCATTCTTCCTAAAGTAAAGTTGTTTCTGGAAAGTGGCTGTGCAGTCAGTATCTACGTTTTCCAAACCTCTGTCAGATATGTAACAATTAATTACACAGTTAAGCTAGTCAAGGAGAAGACAAACGTGAAGCAAATAATGCTACAAATTAAAGAAGACATTGAATTAATAGTATTTAAATTTATAATTATAAATAATCATATAAACTTTTGCTTAGCAGATTCTGATTCCTTATATACACTTTATAAAGAAATAAGGATAAAAGGGGGGAAATAAGGAAAGAGGGAAGGAGAAATGGAAAGACGTAGAGGAATAAGAGAATTAAAACTCGCTTTGGATATAGGAAAGTTGGAAATATCACATCATTTGTAATTTGTTCCATTCTCTTGTTATTAGAAATTAGAATAATCTGAATACATTGTTTTAGGTAAGACATTTAGCCATTTTGAGCCAGTAGTTCTGCCTTGACTGTTTCAGCTGTGTCTTTGAAATAGCAAGCAAGACTTCAGGAAGAAAAAGATTGGAATAGACAGGAACTGGGGTCTAATACCATTTTCTTGCTACTCCACCCCCCAAGCAACAACAACAAGACTTCTTTATTCTCTCAGTTTTCAATAAGTCCATACACCTTTGGTCAGCTGGATTAAGTGCAGTCTAGTACTTTGTTCCTGCCCTGGCAGAGAAAACCAGTGTAAGATTTTTCTCCTCTATGTTAGAGACAAGAACCTGGAAGGCAGTTTGGAACACTCCAGTGAAGACCAAGAACTGATTTTAGATAACCTGTGGGCTCAGAGATCTGTGGACTTTATAAGTAGAGTAATTCACAAATTACTTTTAAAAAGAAAAAAACTTTTTTTTTGATTTGACAGAGTAGGCACCGATATCATTGAATATAATGTAAAAATAGAAAAAAGAAGACCTAAATCCAAATCTTTGTTTCCTTCTGAAGTTCACTGCTGATTCATCAGCCTCTCCCTTTCTCTCTTGAGCTCTTAATAAAGTTTTAAATTTCTGATATAAAAAAGGTAAATTGAGTGATCCATATAAATTATCATTCAAACTCTTGGAGGAAAGGTGGTAATTAAATCGATAGAAGACAATTTCCCTGAGCTCATGACCTCAGTTGGCAAACTAGGAATTCACAGAATTCTGGGTCAGAATAACAAGAAAAAAAAAATGACCCATAAGTGTCTTGGTAACATTATTTAGGAGAAAATCTTACAACTGTCATGTAGAAAAAACAAGGTATCAACAACAACAACTACTACTTGACACTATATTTTTCTTTTAGGGCACTAAAAGCAAAAAAAAAAAAAAAAAAGTAGTCTATATGTACGGATTACCAAAGAGTAAGCTCTGCGGCTCTTCTGAAATAAGCTATCTTTCAGAGAACAAACCTGAAAGTATGAAAAACTTGGTATAGATCTCTAGGATAATAAGAATACTGGCTTTTCATCATCATCTATCTGATCGCTTGTCTTATGTTACCAGTAAAATCTAGCTTCTGTTTTTCTTAATTCTGGCTAACATTTCAGATTTCCTCCCCTTACTTTGTAACCAATATGCAGATAGCAAACACAATCTATTTTCTGTATAAAAATAAAAAAGAATTTGAATAGCCTTGTGTATAAACCTATTATTAACTCCATTTGTCAAGCACCTTAATTAATTATTAGGAGGTGTTACTGTAGATCTTATTATTAACACCGCAGGTTTTTCATATTCCTGTTTTCTCACTTGTAATCAGTGAACACAAGTAAAAGTTTGCATTTCCAGTATCTTAGATCTTATCCTTTTAGATACAAGTAATATCTACATATATATGTTCTTTCTTTTCTTTCTTTTTAGCATATTTATTCAACTTTACTTGAAAATCATGGTTGAAATATAGAATAATCTTTTCAGGGTTGATATAATTTATTTCTAATTATAACTGTAAACTATTTAGAGACTCAGAGAATTCAGTAAAAAGCCAAAGACTGACAGTTTTAAACCAAACGTATTTTAAAATATTTTATCTCATCCATGAACATATTTCTCACCACTTATCCTACAATCTGCTGAGTGCTATTTTTCTTTCTCTCATATTTTGACAGTTTCTGTATATACCCAATGAAACTCAACAAGCATGAGATTGAAAAAAATATTTTATCATATTAGCTAACAATTTTTCCAAGCAGAAAAAAAGAGACAGACTGTGCTTTAAATGTCAACTGGTAATAAAACAGGCTTGTAATGCATATATAAGACTCAAGAAACAAAGAAAACAACCCATAATAATTCAAAAATAAAATCATTGATAAACAGGAAATACATTAATCAATTAGTTATAACATTTAAAATATTACAAAACCACCTATGTGTTTTGTAAGATTTTGTAAATCTGATTATATTATTAATTTTGTATGTTATAACCCAATCCAAAAATGGGCAGAAGACCTAAGTAGACATTTCTCCAAAGAAGATATACAGATTGCCAACAAACACATGAAAGAATGCTCAACATTATTAATCGTTAGAGAAAGGCAAATCAAAACTACAATGAGATATCATCTCACACCGGTCAGAATGGCCATCATCAAAAAATCTACAAACAGTAAATGCTGGAGAGGGTGTGGAGAAAAGGGAACCCTCTTGCACAGTTGTTTGGAATGTAATTTGATACAGCCACTATGGAGAAAAGTAAGGAGGTTCCTTAAAAAACTAAAAATAGAACTACCATACGACCCAGCAATCCCACTACTGGCCATATACCCTGAGAAAACCATAATTCCAAAAGAGTCATGTACCAAAATGTTCATTGCAGCTCTATTTACAATAGCCAGGACATGGAAGCAACCTAAGTGTCCATCATCAGATGAATGGATAAAGAAGATGTGGCACATATATACAATGGAATATTACTCAGCCTTAAAAAGGAACGAAACTGAGTTATTTATAGTGAGGTAGATGGACCTAGAGACTGTCATATAGAGTGAAGTACATCAGAAAGAGAAAAAGAAATACTGTATGCTAACACATATATATGGAATCTAAAAAAAAAAAAAAGGTCAGAAGAACCTAGGGGCAAGACGGGAATAAAGATGCAGACCTACTAGAGAATGGACTTGAGGATACAGGGAGTGGGAAGGGTAACCTGGGACAAAGTGAGAGTGGCATGGACGTGTATACACTACCAAACATAAAATAGATAGCTAGTGGGAAGCAGCCGCATAGCAGAGGGAGATCAGCTCGGTGATTTGTGACCACCTAGAGGGGTGGGATAGGGAGGGTGGGAGGGAGGGAGATGCAAGAGGGAAGAGATATGGGGACATATGTATATGTATAACTGATTCACTTTGTTATGAAGCAGAAACTAACACATCATTGTAAAGCAATTATACTCTAATAAAGATGTTAAAAAAAGTAAAATAAAGATGGAAAAAAAATTTGTATGTTATAAATTATTGCAGGTAAAGCACTTATGATGGCATTCATATATCTAGGTAACGCTAACTTAAAGTAGAAGAGAAACAATAGAAGTATTAGGGGAAAGAAAACAATTTTTGAAATAGTAATTTATTTTCTAGATGAAAGATATAAACTGCAACCCTATATTTGACATGAGTATATATCAAAATCTTTCCTCAAATGTGGACTGAAGCTTGAGTTGTTACTTGCAGACCAGATTATAGTGTAAAGGATATCCAATAAAAATCATAGCACTGTACTTGTTGTAGGTCCTTTTCTCTAATAAGCATGGATTTTGAAATATTGGTAAAGATTACAGTTTATAGGTAAGAAACTATTGCCCCAAATATAGTACAAGAATGTGTTTTCTTAGTGAGTGTGTTAAATTTAATATGCTAAAGTGATTTAATATGATTAATGAAATTAGAAATAGCATTGATTCCTGGTATTTTTATATTTGACATATTAAAGACAGTTTAAAACATGGTGGGAAATATCTTTATGTGAACTAAAGGAGAATGAACTTTGGCATTTTTGCACATGAAGTTTATTAAATCAAAGCAGTTTATACCACAGAGCATTATACATGCTTAGGTCAATTCAAAAACACCAAATCTCTGCTAGTCAGTGTATTACTGTAATTCATAAAGGCAATTTTTCCTAATTATACCTGCTTTTGGCACAGAATATACTCAAAAGAAAAGGTGAAAGTGGGCATTAATTCCAAAAGAAACTTCAAGTCAGTGTTAGAGTGAAATGATTTCTGTACCATATGTTTTAAAAGAGAAATGTTTTAGCAAGGAATGCAACTATTCTTTTTATAATCTTAAGGGTTCTCTAGTGAATTACTGTATGTAGTTGACAAGTATGATTTGAAAATATATTTTTATATTGCTAATAATTTTTCCAAGAAAAAATAAAAAGGGAGATATTTGTTTAAATGTGAAAAAGTAATAAAACAATTTTTATGCATATGTATCTCAGAAACAGCAAATAAAATTACTGAGATAAGCATTAATTTGTAGTTGAAAATTTAAAAAAAAATTCTTATAGTTTAAAGAGTTAAAGACATCAGGGTAGACAGTGAAGATTTGGACATCTTGCTATAATTTTGCAGCCTGTTTTATCAATGCTTAAGTTGACCAAATACTAAATCAAAATATCAAATTATGTATATTTTACAGCATTGCTGCTTCAGAGGCACAAGTACAACAACATGGAATAGGTTAGCCCAAAAAGGAGAACAGACTAACATTTATATAATAGTTAGAAAACATTCTAATATTCTATTATATCATACTAACTTTGGAGAAATAACAGTTCAAGTGTGAAATTAATTTTCCTGAATATCCAAAAATATTTGTGGGTAAAGAGGACATTATGCTTGTTCCCATGTAAGATAGATAATATATACTGGTAATGAAGGGATTTTTTGATGTTTATGGCAATTAGCTTAGCAAAGATTTAATGGTAGAGAGAAGCATTGAGTATGAAGGAAATTCATTCATCCATTTATTTATTCATTCAATAAATATTTACTAAGAGCCAGGAACTATTGGGAGTAAAAGATGATCTGATATCTGTCCTTAAGAAGAATATCACATCTTTCATGTATCAAACAATTACCTAATACTGATTAATTGCATATTCCTCTTCAGTCAAGTCTTAACTCAGTTCCAGGAGTCACCTCTTTTGGGACACCTTCTCTGACTTCCCTGGGATATATATATTAATAATCACATATAAATCATCCAGGGATCATATAAAAATGAAGATTCTGGGGAATTCCCTGGCAGTCCAATGGTTAGGACTTTGCTCTTTCACTGCCAGGGACCCGGGTTGAGGAACTAAGATCCCGTAAGCCAAGCAGCATAGCAAAAAAAAAAAGAAAAAAATGCAGATTCTGATTCAGTATTTCTGGCATAAGAACTGCAATTCCCCATTTCTATTATGATGTTAATGCTGCTGATCTGTGGACCACAATTTTAATAGCAAGGTAGTAGATGTTATTAAATTACCAATCATTTAATGATTTACAAAGATGAGAGATAAAGAATATTAATATTTAGTGGGAAATGACTTAAAAGACACTATTGAATATATATGTAAATGAGAAATGATTTAAAAAATACTAGCCAAAGACCAATAGAAAGTGGTCACCATGAGCTAGCAAATGGTCAGACAAAATAAAATTTATTTAGGTCGCTACAGCAATAGAAGATGAGTACTAGAGGAAACTTTTGGAATGTCTATAAGATCTGAGCAATTACCGTGTAATTCTAAGGAGTATCTAAAGAAGCAAAGGTAAGATCTGGATGAGGTTCAATAAAAATACAGCTCTTTCTATTTCTTATACTTTGTGTAAATGTTCTCACACTGCAATGGGGAGAATACTAGAGTAAGTGTAATCTTACAACATATTAATACATTCACTGAGCAAATATTTATTAAGGGTCTACTAAGTGCCAAGATGTTGTCTATACGTGTGTCAAACACCAAGAGATCTCTGACCTTTCGGGGAAAAGATAAATGAAAACAAGTAAATAAATAATCAAATATGTAATGTAATATCAGGTAATAATAAAAATACTAGAGAAAATAATTTATCATAAAAACAAAAGAAGCTCAGTAGCCATTTTAGAAGGCAGAGTTTTCTTTACAGGGAACAGTAAGCAGACATCAGCATGATATAAAGAACTTTTTTGCAAAGATCTGATGTACAAGTGTTCCATGCTGGAGAAAGTGTGTGCACAAAGACCTTGGACTACATGCTAGTTTGATGTATTTTAACATCATCAAGAAAGTCAGTTTGACTGAATAGTATGAGCAAGGGGCAGGGCCAAGCCTGAGAATTTGTAGGGGATTTGTAGAACACAGAAAGGAGTTTGAACATTACTATAGAAATAATGGGAATCCTTTGGATAAATTTGAACAAAAAATGGCATTAATTGCTTTGTGTTGGAGAAAGGTGTTTACTTATCTGACTATAGAATCTGGGAAGAACAGAGGGAGATCCATCAGTAGTCTAAATTAAATGTCAGCAAAATACAGACACCTAACTAAATCCAGCCCTGTTTTTACAAAGCCATGAACTAAGAATTGTTTTTATACTTTTACATGACTGTCATATAAGTACAGTTAATCCTCATTTTTCATGGATTCTGTATTTGCAAATTTGCCTACTTACTAAAATGTGTTTGTAACCCTAAAATCAATATTGGAGGCATTTTAACAATCATGAGCAGATGTGCACATGTACAGAGCAACAGAAGATTGAGTAGAAGATTAGCATGTTACTAGCTGAGGTTAGATGAGGCCGCACTCTGCCTTCTTGTTTCATCTCTCATATTTTAAAAAAACTATCTTTTTCTGGGTCTATTTATTGCTACATTTTTGTGCATTTTGTTGGTGACTTCACTATGTAAAATGGTCCCAGAAGTAGTGCTAATGCACTGTTTAGTGTTCTAAAGTGAAAGAAGGCTGTGATGTGCATAATGGAGAAAACACGTGTTTCAGATAGGGCCTGTTCAGGCATTAATTATAGTGCTGTTTGCCCCGCGTTCAATGTTAATAAATCACCAATATACAATAAATAAGGTATGTTTTAAAAAAAACACACATAAAACAAGTTTAAGTGTTGAATGATTGGTAGAAATGTTATGATCAGAGGCTCACATGCACCTAAACTCTTATTTCCACTTGGAGCAATGGTTCAGTATTTGTTAATTCAGCATTTGTTGAAACTGTATAGAACATAACTACTGCAGATCACAAGAATTTTCTGTACTTACATAATACTCTTAATTGTTCTTCCTGACCAGCAAAGCCTAAAATACTTACCTCTTGCCCCTTCACAAATAAGTTTGCCAACCCCTGGCCCAGGTTATATAGTACAACAGTTTAAAAAAAAAAAAAAGAGGATGCTGGCTTAAGCTAGAGTGGTAGATGTGGAGATTTTGAGAAATTTTTATACACATGATATATTTAAAGGTAGAGACTATACACATATATACAATGGAATATTACTCAGCCATAAAAAGAAACGAACTTGAGTTATTTGTAGTGAGGTGGGTGGACTTAGAGTCTGTCATACAGAGTGAAGTAAGTCAGAAAGAAAAAAACAAATACTGTATGCTAACACATATATACATATGGAATCTAAAAAAAAAAAAAAGGTTCTGATGAACCTAGGGGAAGGACAGGAATAAAGACACAGACGTAGAGAATGGACTTGAGGACATGGGGAGGGGAAAGGGTATGCTGGGAAGAAGTGAGAGAGTAGCATTGACATATACACGCTACCAAATGTAAAATAGATAGCTAGTGGGAAGAAGTTCCATGGCACAGGGAGATCAGCTCAGTGCTTTGCAGCCACCTAGAGGGGTAGGATAAGGAGTGTGGGATGGAGATGTAAGAGAAAGGGGATATGGGGATATAAGTATGTATATAGCTGATTCACTTTGTTATACAGCAGAAACTAACCCTACACTGTAAAGCAATTATACGCCAATAAAGATGTTAAAAAATAAATAAATAAAGGTAGAGCCTATAAAATTCTGCAGCATATATATCTATATATAAATAAATAAAGATGGTATATATAAATATGGTATCTATAAATAAAATAATAAATGGTATATATAAATAAAAGATATACAGATATTAAGATTACCAGCTTCATTTTTTATTCACATTTTCTAGTTCATTAGATATTGCTATGATAATTTGTCTTATAATAATTGTATTCCAGCCAGAATATATTTTCTACAAAAGGAACAGAAGAATGACTAGAGTATAGGGAAGGGAAGATTTGAGATGGGGTAATAAGTGATAAATTTCTAAAGAATTTACTTGAATTAATACATATTTATTGCTGACTTTGGAGTTTTTTTATTTGAGAAATTTGTAAATAAAATAAACTTTAATATAGTCAGAAGTAAGTGAATGGTGAGAAAATAAGACATACTTGTGAAAGGGAAATAAGAGACAAGATAATGGGTGAATAATAACCTGGTAAGAAAGGTTTTAACATTTTATGAAGAAGTAAAGAATCTTGCATTTGCCTATGGGCTACACTATTAAGTCATCTCACTTGAATGCCTCATTTCCTCATATTGTGTCCCAATACAGTGGGTTAGAAAAATTCACTCGTTAATGTATTTGTAGAGTTGTCATTGTGTACTCACTCTATAGTGAACACAAGGGTCAGAGCTAAGGATGCACAGTTGAAAAGAAGATTTGTGGTCTCTACCTTTGTGAATCATCTGAATCACTCAAAATATTTGCTGCATCGTTAGTTATTTGTGCCTGAAAAATGGAGAATGATGATGCTGGACACATCTGTATGCTTCTAATGATGCTGGACACGTCTGTATGCTTCTAAAACAACACCTCAGTAATAAAATCAGAAATAATTTGTTATTCAGCTTTTTTTTTTCATAATATATTGCTACTAATGTTGTTTTTTGTTTAAATCCATGTGGTCAACACATTATATGAAGTGTTTGAAAGCCAAACTAATCTCCTGGCTTTCTAAAATTCAGTTCAAAACATCTTTGTGGCAGTATTTAAAATTCTGGAAAAAAACGTGATTTTTATTCTTCCTCAACATTCACAGTCATCTTTAGTTTAGGATATTTTGTTATCCTATTCAACAGGATAATCAAAATGCTTTGCATTGTTTGGTAAAAGATGCAGCATGCATCAATACCACAAGTAGAACAGACTTGAGCAGGACAAATGCCTCTTATGTTTTGTTGTTATCATGATTTTGTTTGTTCATTTTTTATTGTGTCAAATAATCTGAAATCAATCCAACCTTTCAAACCTTGACACATATGCACACCCAGGAGAAGTGTTGATGAGATACAGTGGATGGATCTGAGGTTGAGCTCAGACTGGGGAAGAAAGCAGGACACACACAATGTGAAAGCAACAACATTCTACTGATGCTGAATGACAAATTTTGTATGCTATTCTTGATTAATGAGAAACCTTTCAGAAACTGATTTTGTTCCTTGCAATATCTCTAGCTTTGTACCGAAATTTAGATCTGTTATCCAGTAATTTCAATAATTACTTTCTAAGCATTTAGCAATTCATCACGATGTTCTATGTGTTCCCTCCTAAATTCACTCATTATGAGTCTGATTTTTCTTATTTTATTCTGTACCATTTCATTAAAATAAATTAAATTATTATGTTCTCATTAAAATGAAATGAAAAATGTTATCAAGAGATTTATAAAAGAACATGTTCTAATTTCTGCAACAGTTTTATTTATTAATATTTCCATGCTATTTTCCTTAATGCTATTATTTTTACTAAAAGTATATATCTATCATTACTTTACAATATCTTTTAATATATAGTTATAAAATATATTTACAAATACATTAAGTTTCACTTACTTGTAATGTTTTTCATCAGCAAAATTCTATTCTAAAAATTCAAGTGGTCTCTTCAGTCAACAGAAAACAATAATACAATCTATTTTTCATATTTTATTAAGCAAACTCTTTCCTGGTTTGATTTTATCATACTATTAATATTAGATTCATATCCTAATTCTTTCATTCTGCATATTCTGAAAACTAGAATTGAGGACAAGTGTATCTCCTATTAAGATTTTAAGGAGTTTAATCACTTCCAAAGTTAAAAAAAAGTATTGATGTGTGGGTGTGTGAGAGTGTGCATAGGTGACAGAATGTCAAAGCAATAGCATTGCTATTGTTTTTTGTTTATAATACAAAGCAAAAGCATTATATTTATAAACATTTAATGATTTAGGAATAGATTAAATCTGGTTTTGCCATTAAGCTGAAATGAATATAATTTATGTTACAAATAAATATATATATGTTAGAAATTTATGTTATGTTATAGACAAAAAATTCTGTTACAGAAATACAATCATTTCAGACTGACCATTATTATATTGTATCATCTCTTCTGCCAAAAAGAAAAAGAAAAGGAGATGGATTTGGGGAATAGTAAGAGAAGATAGACCAATAGAAATAGAATCAGAAATAAATGTAAATTTTTTTAGATAAGAAAGAGTAATAACACATATTAGACTTTTAGTCCATGCTTTTTACTTAGTTAATGAGGACAATTTACTCAAGAGAATTTTGGAGACAATACTTTTTTGACTATTTTTAAGGTGCAATGTATTAAAATAATTTTTATGTAAGATATTTTCAAATAATCTCAGTTTATCTCATTAAGGATTTTAATTTTAAAGCCTTATTTATATTGTGACTTGTTGATGGTGTCCTTTGATTCCATTAACTACACTCTTTAATTTATTTTGATAAAAAGTCATTTGACCAGTTCTTACAATACCTAAGTATGAATAGTCAAATATTTGCTAAAACCATAAATATTTCATAATTCAGAAAATATTTCCAATTTCAACTTATCCATCTTATATTTGCATATTTACTTAATATATTTGGATGTCTGATAGTGTTAATACAGACTAAATTATTGGACAAAATTCATATTTTGCTGACAACTTTACAGCTGCAATATTCATTTGTCACAGGCAGTAGTTAATGGTGTAAATTTGCACACTGTTACACTGATTAATTTTCTCTAACTATTGTTAGCAAGTTTACTTGCCCTCATACCATCTATTCAAGAGTTGGAAATGCTGTTTCGAAATGAGTTACTTCTGGTTTAGAATATTATCTGATTTTGAATAGGTGATTAGTCAAATCTATATTCAAATTCAGTTGCTCTAACATTACACTTCCTATTTGAAATGTTCTATCTCCTTCCCCTCCTATACTTTTACTTATGTCCATAGGTGGTCTAAATTTGAGGATGTCGACTTGATGCTATGATACTGAAAAAAAGAGGTATCTGGCTTTTGGCCAACTTTCCTAACTCCTGATCTAAATGTCATCTATAAAATGGCTTGCTCTCAGGTTTCTGTCATTTTCTTTATTCTATTTTATTGTAAGTCCCACTCCATCCCAAACTTCTCCTTCTGCTTACAACTTTACTGACTCTACAAATTCTCATGTAACATAGTTTTCGGATACTCTTGAAACAATGGCATTCTCATTTAATAAACTTTGATGATCACAACAATTAGTGCTATCTATTTAAAATATTACACCTTTTTCGTGAGGAAAATCTGTTTATAGGCATGAAGTGAAAAAATGGGATGTGCATCAAGGTGCATTATTTTCCTAGCACTACGATAACAAAGTATCACAAACTGGGTGGCTTAAACAACAAAATTTATTGTCTCACTTTTTTTGTTGTTCTTATTAGTTATCAGTTTTATACACATTGATGTATATATGTCAATCACAATCTCCCAATTCATCTTACAACCACCCCCCCACCCACCCACCCCGCTTTCCCGCCTTGGTGTCCATTAGTTTGTTCTCTACATCTGTGTCTCTATTTCTGCATTGCAAACCGGTTCATCTGTACCATTTTTCTAGATTCCACATATAAGCGTTAATAGACGATATTTGCTTTTCTCTTTCTGACTTACTTCACTCTGTATGACAGTCTCTAGGTCCATCACATCTCTACAAATGACCCAATTTCATTCCTTTGTGTGGCTGAGTAATATTCCATTGTATATATACATCACAACTTCTTTATCCATCCGTCGGTTGATGGGCATTTAGGTTACTTCCATGACCTGGCTATTGTAAACAGTGCTGCAATGAACACTGAGCTGCATCTGTCTCTTTGAATTATGGTTTTCTCTGGGTATATGCCCAGTAGTGGGATTGCTGGGTCATATAGTAATTCTATTTTTAGTTTTTTAAAGAACTTCCAAACTGTTCTCCATAGTGACTGTATCAACTTACATTCCTACCAACGGTGCAAGAGGGTTCCCTTTTCTCCACACCCTCTCGAGCATTTGTTGTTTGTAGATTTTCTGATGATGCCCATTCTAACTGGTGTGAGGTGACACCTCACTGTAGTTTTGATTTGAATTTCTCTAATAATTAGTGATGTTGAGCATCTTTTCATGTGTCCCTTGGCCATCTGTTTGTCTTCTTTGGAGAAATGTCTATTTGGGTCTTCTGCCCAATTGTTGATTGGGTTATTTGTTTTTTTAATATTGAGCTGTATGAGCTGTTTACATATTTTGGAGATTAATTCCTTGTCCGTTGATTGGATTACAAACATATTCTCCCATTCTGAGGGTTGTCTTTTCATCTTGTTTATGGTTCCTTTGCTGTGCAAAAGCTTTTAGGTTTCATTAGGTCCCATTTGTTTATTTTTGTTTTTATTTCCATTACTCTAGGAGGTAGGTCAAAAAATATCTTACTGTGATTTATGTCAAAGAGTGTTCTTCCTATGATTTCCTCTAAGAGTTTTATAGTTTCCAGTCTTAGATTTAGGACTTTAATCCATTTTGAGTTTATTTTTGTGGATGGTGTTAGGGAGTGTCCTAACTTCATTCCTTTAAATGTAGCTGCCCAGTTTTCAAAGCAACATTTATTGAAGAGGCAGTCATTACTCCATTACATCCTTGCTTACATTGTTATAGATTAGTTGACTATAGGTGCGTGGGTTTATCTCTGGGCTTTCTATGCCGTTTCATTGATCTATATTTCTGTTTTTGTCCCAGTACCATATTGTATTGATTACTGTAACTTTGTAATATAGTCTGAAGTCAGGGCATTTGATTCCTCCAGGTCCATCTTTTTCCCTCAAGATTGCTTTGGCTATTCAGGGTATTTTGTGTCTCCATACAAATTTTAAGGTTTTTTGTTCTAGTTCTGTGAAAAATGCCATTGGTAATTTGATAGCGATTGCATTGAGTCTACAGATTGCTTTGGGTAGTACAGTAATTTTCACAACAAAGAACATGGTATATTTCTCCATCTGTTTATATCATCTTTGATTTCTTTCATCAGTGTCTTATACTTTATGAGTACAGGTTTTTACCTCCTTATGTAAGTTTATTTCTAGGTATTTTATTCTTTTTTATGCAATGGTGAATGGGATTGTTTCCTTAATTTCTCTTTCTTATCTTTCATTATTAGTGTATAGGAATGCAAGAGATTTCTGTATTTAGTTTTGTATCCTGCAACTTTACCAAATTCATTGATTAGCTCTAGTAGTTTTCTGGTGGCATCTTTAGGGTTTTCTATGTAGAGTGTCATGACTTCTGCAAACAGTTACAGTTTTATTTCTTCTTTTCTAATTTGTCTTCCTTTTATTTCTTTTTCTTCTCTGATTACTGTAGCCAAGACTTCCAAAACTATTTTGAATAATAGTGGTGAGAGTGGATGTCCTTGTCTTGTTCCTGATCTTAGAGGAAATGCTTTCAGTTTTTCACCATTGAGTATGATGCTTGCTGTGGGTTTCTCATATATGGCCTTTATTATGTTAAGGTAAGTTCCCTCTATGTTCACTTTCTGGAGAGTTTTTAATCATAAATGGGTGTTGAATCTTGTCAAAAGCTTTTTCGGCATCTATTGAGATGATCATATGGTTTTTATTCTTCAATTTGTTAAAATGGTGTATCACATTGATTGATTTACATATATTGAAGAATCCTTACATCCCTGGGATAAATCCCACTTGATCATGGTGTGTGATCCTTTTAATGTGTTGTTGGATTCTGTTTGCTAGTATTTTGTTGAGGATTTTTGCATCTATATTCATCAGTGATATTGGTCTGTAATTTTCTTTTTTGTAGCATCTTTGTCTGGTCTTGCTTTCGGGGTGATGGTGGCTTCATAAAATGAATTTGGGAGTGTTCCTCCCTCTGCAATTTTTTGGAAGAGTTTGAGAAAATGGACGTTGGCTCTTCTCTAAATGTTTGATAGAATTCACCCGTGAAGCTATCTGGTTCTTGATTTTGTTTGTTGGAAGATTTTTAATCACAGTTTCAAATTCATTACTTGTGATTGGTCTGTTCATATTTTCCATTTCTTCCTGGTTCAGCCTTGGAAGGTTATATCTTTCTAAGAATTTGTCCATTTCTTCCAGGTTGTCCATTTTATTGGCATAGATTTGCATGCAGTAGTCTCTTATGGTGCTTTGTATTTCTGCGGTGTCTGTTGTAACTTCTCCTGTTTCATTTCTAATTTTATTGATTTGAGTCCTCTCCCCCTTTTTCTTGATGAGTCTGGCTAAAGGCTTATCAACTTAGTTTATGTTCTTAAAGAACAAGCTTTTAGTTTTATTGATCTTTGCTATTGTTTTCATTGTTTCTATTTCATTTATTTCTTATCTGATCTTTATGATTTCTTTCCTTCTCTTAACTTTGGGTTTTGTTTGTTCTTCTTTCTCTCATTCCTTTAGGTGTAAGGTTAGGTTGCTAGAGATTTTTCTTGTTTCTTGAGGTAGGATTGTAATGCTAAAAACTTGCCTCTTAGAACTGCTTTTGCTGAACCCATAGGTTTTGGATCATCATGTTTTCTTTGTCATTTGTCTGTAGGTATTTTTTAAGTTCCTCTTTGATTTCTTCAGTGATCTCTTTGTTATTTAGTAACGTATTATTTAGCCACCATGTGCTTCGGTTTTTTTATGGTTTTTCCCTTGTAATTGATTTCTAATCTCATAGCGTTTTGGTCGGAAAAGATGCTTGATATGGTTTCAATTTTCTTAAATTTACCGAGGCTTGATTTGTGACACAAGATATGATCTATCCTGAAGAATGTTCCGTGTGCACTTGAGAAGAAAGTGTAATCTGCTGTTTTTGTATGGAAGGTCTTATAAATATCAATTAAATCAATCTGCTCTATTGTGTCATTTAAAGCTTGTGTTTCCTTATTAATTTTCTGTCTAGATGATCTGTCCATTGGTGTAAGTGAGGTATTAAATTCCCCACTATTATTGTGTTACTGTTGGTTTCCTATTTTATAGCTGTTAGCATTTACCATATGTATTAAGGTGTTCCTATGTTGGGTGGATATATATTTATAATTGTTATATATTCTTCTTCAATTGATCCCTTTATCATAATGTAGTGTCATTCCTTGTCTCTTGTAACATTCTTTATTGCATTTTATTTTATTTATTAATTTATTTTACTTTTTATTTTTTTTAACATCTTTTTTGGGGTATAATTGCTTTACAGTATTGTGTTAGTTTCTGCTGTATAACAAAGTGAATCAGCTATATGTATACATATATCGCCATAACCCCTCCCTCTTGCATCTCCCTACCACCCTCCCTATATTACCGCTCTAGGTGGTCACAAAGAACCGAGCTGATCTCCCTGTGCTATGTGGCTGCTTCCCACTAGCTATCTATTTTACATCGGGTAGTATATATATGTCAATGCCACTCTCTCACTTCTTCCCAGGTTACCCTTCCCTCTACGTGTGTCCTCAAGTCCATTCCCTATGTCTGTGTCTTTATTACTGTCCTACCCCTAGGTTCTTCAGAAACTTTTTTTTTTTTTTAGATTCCATATATATATATGTGTGTTAGCATACAGCATTTGTATTTCTCTTTCTGACTTACTTCACTCTGTATGACAGACTCTATGTCCATCCACCTCACTACAAATAACTCAATTTCGTTTCTTTTTATTACTGAGTAATCTCCATTGTATTTATGTGCCACATCTTCTTTATGTATTCATCTGACAATGTACACTTAGGTTGCTTCCATGTCCTGGCTATTGTAAATAGTGCTGCAATGAACATTGTGGTACATGACTCTTTGGAATTATGGTTTTTTCAGTGTATATACCTAGTGGTGGGATTGCTGGGTCATATGTTAGTTCTGTTTTTAGTTTTTAAAGGACACTCTATACTGTTCTCCATAGTGGCTGTATCAATTTACATTCCCACCAACAGTGCAAGAGCGTTACCTTTTCTCCACACCCTCTCCATTATTTACTGTTTGTAGATTTTTTGATGATGGTCATTCTGACTGGTGTGAGTTGATGCCTCACTGTAGTTTTGATTTGCATTTCTCTAATGATTAAGGATGTTGAGCATTCTTTCATGTGTTTGTTGGCAATCTGTATGGCTTCTTGGGAGAAATGTCTATTTAGGCCTTCTGCTCATTTTTGGATTTGGTTGTTTTTTTTGTTATTGAGCTGCATTAGATGCTTGTAAATTTTGGAGATTAGTCCTTTGTCAGTTGCTTCATTTGCAAATATTTTCTCCCATTCTGAGGGTTGTCTTTTCATCTTGTTTATGGTTTCCTTTATTGTGCAAAAGTTTTTAAGTTTCATTAGGTCCCATTTGTTTATTTTTGTTTTTATTTGCATTTCTCTAGGAGCTGGGTCAAAAAGGATCTTGCTATGATTAATGTCATAGAGTGTTCTGCCTATGTTTTCCTCTAAGAGTTTGATAGTGTCTGGCTTTCATTTAGGTCTTTAAACCATTTTGAGTTTATTTTTGTGTATGGTGTTAGGGAGTGTTCTAATTTCATTCTTTTACATGTAGCTGTCCAGTTTTCCCAGCACCACTTATTGAAGAGGCTGTCTTTTCTCCATTGTATATTCTTGTCTCCTGTATCAAAGTTAAGGTGACCATATGTATGTGGGTTTATCTCTGGGCTTTCTCTCCTGTTCCATTTATCTATATTTCTGTTTTTCTGCCAGTACCATACTGTCTCGATTACTGTAGCTTTGTAGTATAGTCTGAAGTCAGGGAGCCTGATTCCTCCAGCTCCATTTTTCGTTCTCAAGATTGCTTTGGCTATTCAGGGTCTTTTGTGTCTCCATACAAATTGTGAAATATTTTGTTCTAGTTCTGTGAAAAATGCCATTGGTAGTTTGATAGGGATTACATTGAATCTGAAGATTGCTTTGGGTAGTACAGTCATTTTCACAATGTTGATTCTTCCAATCCAAGAACATGGTATATCTCTCCATCTCTTTGTATCATCTTTAATTTCTTTCATCATTATCTTATAGTTTTCTGCATACAGGTGTTTTGTCTCCTTAGGTAGGTTTATTCCTAGGTATTTTATTCTTTTTGTTGCAATGGTAAATGAGGGTGTTTCTTTAATTTATCTTTCAGAAATTTTATCATTAGTGTATAAGAATGCAAGAGATTTCTGTGCATTAATTTTGTATCCTGCTACTTTACCAAACACATTAACTCTAGCAGTTTTCTAGTAGCATCTTTAGGATGCTCTATGTATAGTATTTTGTCACCTGCAAACAGAGACAGTTTTACTTCTTCTTTTCAAATTTGGATCCCATATATTGCTTTTTCATCTCTGATTGCTGGGACTAAAACTTCCAAATCTATGTTGAATAATAGTGGTGAGAGTGGGCAACCTTTTCTTGTTCCTGAACTTAGTGCAAATGGTTTCAGTTTTTCACCATTGAGAACAATGTTGGCTGTGGGTTTGTCATATATGGCCTTTATTATGTTGAGGTAAGTTCCCTCTATGCTTACTTTCTGGAGGGTTTTTATAATATATAGGTGTTGAATTTTTTCAAAAGTTTTTTCTGCATCTATTGAGATTATCATATGTTTTTTATCCTTCAGTTTGTTAATATACTGTATCACATTGACTGATTTGCATATATTGTAGAATCCTTACACTCCTGGGATAAACCCCAATTGATCATGGTCTATGATCCCTTTAATGTGCTGCTGGATTCTGTTTGCCAGTATTTTGTTAATGATTTTTGCACCTGTGTTCATCACTGATATCAGCCTGTAGTTTTCTTCTTTTGTGACCTCTTTGTCTGGTTTTGGTGTCATTGTGATGCTGGCCTTGTAGAATGAGTTTGGGAGTGTTCTTCCATCTGCTATATTTTGGAAAAGTTTGAGAAGGATAGGTTTTAGCTCTTCTCTAAATGTTTATAGAATTCACCTGTGAAGCCATCTGGTCCTGGGCTTTTGTTTGTTGGAAGATATTTAATCACAGTTTCAATTTCAGTGCTTGTGGTTGTTCTGTTTATATTTTCTATTTCTTCCTCGTTCAGTCTCAGAAATGTGTGCTTTTTAAGAATTTGTCCATTTTTTCCAGGTTGTCTATTTTTTTGGCATATAGTTGCTTGTGGTAATCTCTCATGATCCTTTGTATTTCTGCAGTGGCAGTTGTTACTTCTCCTTATTCATTTCTAATTCTGTTGATTTGTGTCTTCTCCCTTTTTTTCTTGATGTGTCTGGCTAATGGTTTATCAATTTTGTTTATCTTCTCAAAGAACCAGCTTTCAGTTTTATTTATCTCTGTTATCATTTCCTTCATTTCTTTTTCATTTATTTCTGATATGATCTTTAAGATCTCCTCCCTTCTGCTAACTTTGGAGTTTTTTTGTTCTTCTTTCTCTAATTGCTTTAGGTGTAGTTTAGGTTGTGTATTTGAGATTTTTCTTGTTTCTTGAGGTAAGATTGTATTGCTGTAAACTTTCCTCTTAGAACTGCTTTTGCTGCATCCTATAGTTTTTGGGCCATCGTGTTTTCCTTTTCATCTGTCTAGGTATTTTTTCATTTCCTTTTTGATTTCTTCAATGATCTCTTGGTTATTTAGTAGCATACTGTTTACCCACCATGTGTTTTTATTGCTTACAGTTTTTTTCCTGTAATTGATATCTAGTCTCATAGCATTGTTGTTAGAAATAATACTTGATACCATTTCAATTTTCTTTAATTTACCAAGGCTTGATTTGTGACCCAAGATATGATCTATCCTGGAAAATGTTCCATGAGCACTTGAGAAGAAAGTGTATTCTGTTGTTTTTTGATGGAATATCCTATAAATATCAATTAAGTCCATCTTGTTTAATGTGTCATTTAAAGCTTGTGTTTCCTTATTTATTTTCATTGTGGTTGATCTGCCCATTGGTGAAAGTGGGGTGTTGAAGTCCCCTACTATTTTTGTTTTACTGTTGATTTCCCATTTTATGGCTGTTAGCATTTTCCTTATGCATTGAGGTTCTCCTATGTTAGGTGCATAAATATTTACAATTGTTATATCTTCTTCTCGGATTGATCCCTTGATATTTATGTAGTGTCCTTCTTTGTCTCTTGTAATAGTCTTTATTTTAAAGTCTATTTTTTCTGATATGAGAATTGCCACTTCAGCTTTCTTTTGATTTCCATTTGTGTGGAATATCTTTTTCCATCCCCAAACTTTCAGTCTGTATGTGTCTCTAGGTCTGAAGTGGGTCTCTTATAGACAGCATATATATGGGTCTTGTTTTTGTATCCATTCAGCCAGTCTGTGTCTTTTGTTTGGAGTATTTATTCCAATCACATTAAAGGTAATTATCAATATGCATGTTCCTGTTACCATTTTCTTAATTGTTTTGCAATATTTTTGTAGGTCCTTTTCTTCTCTTGTGTTTCCCACTTAGAAAAGTTCCTTTAACGTTTGTTGTAGAGCTGTTTTTGTAGTGACGGATTCTCTTAGCTTTTGCTTGTCTGTAAGGCCTTTGTTTTCTCCCCCGAATCTGAATGAGATCTTTGCAGGGTAGATTAATCTTGGTTGTAAGTTCTTCCCTTTCATCACTTTAAATATATCATGCCACTCGCTTCTGGCTTGTAGAGTTTCCACTGAGATATTGGCTGTTAGCCTTATGGGAGTTCCGTTGTATGTATTTGTAGTGTTTTCCTTGTTGCTTTTAATAATTTTTCTTTGTCTTTAATTTTTGTCAATTTTATTACTATGGGTCTCAGTGTTTTTCCCCTTGGCATTATCCTACCTTGTGCTCTTTGTGCTTCCTGGATTTGGGCAGCTATTTTCTTTCCCATTTAGGGAAGTTTTCAAGTATAATCTCTTCAAATATTTTCTAGGGTCATTTCTCTCTCTTTTCCTTTCTGGACTCCTATAACGCAAATGTTGGTGCCTTTAATGTTGTCCCAGAGGTCTCTTAGGCTGTGTTCATTTCTTTTCATTCTTTTTTCTTTATTCTGTTCCATGGCAGTGAATTCCACCATTCTGTCTTCCAGGCCACTTATCTGTTCTTCTGCCTTAGTTATTCTGCTAGTGATTCCTTCTAGTGTATTTTTCATTTCAGTTATTATATTGTTCATCTCTGTTTGTTCGTTCTTTAATTCTTCTAGATCTTTGTTAAACATTTCTTGCATCTTGTCGATCTTTGCCTCCATTCTTTTTCCAAGGTCCTGGATCATCTTCACTATCATTATTCTGAATTCTTTTTCTGGAAGGTTGCCTATCTCCACTTCATTTAATTGTATTTCTGGGGTTTTATGTTGTTCCTTCTTCTGGTACATAATCCTCTGCCTTTTCATTTTGTCTACATTTCTGTAATGTGGTTTTCATTCCACTGGCTGCAGGATTGTAGTCCTTCCTGCTTCTGCTGTCTGCCCTCTGGTGGATAAGGCTATCTAAGAGGATTGTGCAAGCTTCCTGATGGGCTGGACTGGTGGTGGGTAGCGGTGGCTGTTTCTCTGGTGGGCAGAGCTCAATAAAACTTTAATCTGCTTTTCTGCTGATTGGTGGAGCTGAGTTCCCTCCCTGTTGGTTGTTTGGTCTGGGGTGACCCAGCACTGGAGCCTACAGGCCCTTTGGTGGAGCTAATGGCAGACTCCGGGAGGGCTCGTACCAAGGAGTACTTCCCAGAACTTCTGCTGCCAGTGTTCTTGTCCCCACAGTGAGCCACAGCCAACCCCCACCTCTGCAGGAGAACCTCCAACACTAGCAAGTAAGTCTAGTTCTCCTGTGGGGTCACTGCTCCTTGCCTCTGTGTCCTGATGCACACACTACTTTGTGTGTGTCCTCCAAGATTGGAGTCTCTATTTCCCCCAACTTGCAATCAACTCCTGCTAGCCTTCAAAGTCTAATTCTCTGAGAATTCCTCCTCCCATTGCCAGACCCCCAGCTTGGGAAGCCTGACATGAGGCTCAGAACCTTCACTCCAGTGGGTGGACTTCTGTGATATAATTGTTCTCCAATTTGTGAGTCACCCACCCAGTGGTTAGGGGATTTGATTTTGTGATTGCACCATTCCTACTGTCTCACTGCTCTTTCTCCTTTGTCTTTGGATGTGGGGTATCTTTTTTGGTGAGTTCCAGTGTGTTCCTCTCAAAGATTATTCAACAGTTAGTTGTGATTCTGGTGCTCTCGCAAGAGGGAGTGAGTGCACGTCCTTCTACTCCTCTATCTTGAACCAATCTCTGTCTCATTTCTAAAGGCTAGAAGTCCAAGATCAAGGTGTTGGCATAGTTGGTTCCTTCTGAAGGCTGTGAAAGACAGTATGGTCCTTGATTCTTCCCTAACTTCTGGTAGCTTGCTGGCAATCTTTGGCATCCCTTTGCCATTTCTTGGTGATGCTCTAGAAGCACCATCTGAACTCTGTCTTCATCTTTGCATGGTGTCTCCTGGTGTTCATATTTCTTTGTCTAAATTTCCCATTTTTATAAGGACGGTAGTCATATTGGATTAGGGCCCACCCTGATGACCTTATCCTAACTAATCACATCTTCAAAGACCATATGTAGAAATGTCACATTTTGAAGTACTGGTTTTAGTACTTCAACATATGTATTTTATGGGACAGGTGCATAATACCATGATTGTCTATTATTAGTTGTAGAAAGTAGAGAAGGGAAAGGAAGCTGAAGCCATCTGCAAAGGAATTATAAAATCCTTGGGACATGGAGTTCTATTAGGATTTGTAAAGAAGTGAAAATGGCTGCCACAAAAAGGATAAGATTAATGTATTAGAGGTATTACTCTGTTAGCTGTACCAACAATATAGCCAATCTCATTTGCTATTAATCTCTTGATCATTTTCTTCTGTTGTGTGATGTCCAATGTCTTCTAAACTTGCTGCTTCTTACGTTCTTTCTAATTTTTTGTTGTTAAGGAAAGAGGGCAAATTCAGTCCTCTTATTCTATTTTAACAAAAGAAAGTAGTCTTAAATACTTTTTTAAATAGTAAATGTTAAGTTCAAATTTTTAGGAATTTTATGTTTCAAAGTGATATGCTTGAAATACAGCTCTAAGTAATGCTGTGATTATTTTCAAAGAACAGTTTCTGGATGTTGTTAATTTTAGTAGATGTAGTATGCAATAACAGATCATATGAAATAATCATACTTCACTGACAAGGAAGTTAAATAAAATATATTTATTTACTGTATCAAAATGTTCTTAGTAGTTGCTATGAGCCAAGTCTTGTTCTAGGTTCTGGAGAACCAAGATGTTCACTCTAGAAATTTCAAATACATTAGGGGAAATTTTGTCAGAGCAACATTTTACAGTTATCGATATCCACAAAACATTTAAAAATAACAAGACACATTAGGTTACTAACCCAATAGCTATTTCTACTTGTTTTTTAATAACAGAACTCAGGATTTGTTAGTGCATGGTGCTCCAAGAGAATGTCAGTCTCTCCCACTTCCAGTGCAAAGCCTACTCTTCTTTGATAGTAATGATTTTAAAGTTATGTATGTGAAGCAAACCTGGAAAATGGCACAGGGAGGTGATGCTGTGGGAGCTTAAGATAAAAGGTTTTATCTATAATACAAAGAGAGGGACAAACAAAGAAAAAGACCTCTTTCTTTTTTTTTTTTTTCACACACACACACTGTATTTTATTTTTACAAGAGATAAATAAACTGACACCAAGCATTGTAAATGGATTACCACAACAAAAGCAACAATGATTGCAATTACCAAACACAAAATACACTCATACTATGTCATAATATTGACATTCAGTCCAGTAATCCTCCACTGTAACAGCTCCTTTACTTTGCAGTGAAAATTAATTTGTATATTTTTTGCCTCTGAGTCCTTGTGGGATTTTTTTTTTTTTAATTCAAACAGAAAGTCACAAAAATTATAATCATCCTCATCAGTTCACTCAGTCCCATGTAATTAATTTTTTTATCATCTTGATCATTTGTTAGCACTTTTATGAATTCATCAGTTTTCCATTAGAGTTCTGAAAATGCTTATTCATTCAGTTCAGCAGTATAGTCAGTTACCAGAAACCTGTACTTGTCAGAGTCTTTTCCATGAATTCCTTGAAGATGAAACCGTTTTATAGGAACATTTTTGCAAAAGCATCAGAGTACACCCAGAACTGCCTGTAAATGACAAAAGACTTAAAAATGAGCACGGTTAAAGATTTGATGAAAGTTCATAATAATGTAATTGACAAGGATATTTAGTTATATCTGAGATATATATTTTAGGTAATAACTAGAATTATGACTTATAACATTATACCAGAACATATAAGATTATTAGAAATTTCATGTAATGTCTGAAACATTTATATTAACATATTTCCATACAAATAACCCAAAGAAAGTTTAGTATTAGTTGTTTTTTTCATTTGTTTGTTTGTTTTTTTATACTGCTGATTCTTATGAGTCATCAATTTTACACACATCAGTGCATACGTGACAATCCCAATCGCCCAATTCAGCACACCACCATCCCCACCCCACTGTGATTTTCCCCACTTGGTGTCCATACGTTTGTTCTCTACATCTGTGTCTCAACTTCTGCCCTGCAAACCGGTTCATCTGTACCATTTTTCTAGGTTGCACATACATGCAATTATATACAATATTTGTTTTTCTCTTTCTGACTTACTTCACTCTGTATGACACTCTCTAGATCCATCCACGTCTCAACAAATGACTCAACTTCGTTCCTTTTTATGGCTGAGTAATATTCCATTGTATATATGTACCACACCTTCTTTATCCATTCATCTGTCAATTGGCATTTAGGTTGCTTCCATGACCTGGCTATTGTAAATAGTGCTGCAATGAACACTGGGGGACATGTGTCTTTTTGAATTATGGTTTTCTCTGAGTATATGCACAGTAATGGGATTGCTGTATCGTATTGTAATTCTATTTTTAGTTTTTTAAGGAAACTTCATACTGTTCTCCATAGTGGCTGTATCAATTTACATTCCCACCAACAGTGCAAGAGGGTTCCTTTTTCTCAACACCCTCTCCAGCATTTGTTCTTTGCAAATTTTCTGATGATGCCCATTCTAACTGGTGTGATGTGATACCTCATTGTAGTTTTTTTTTTTTTAAATTAATTAATTAATTTATTTATTTATGGCTGTGTTGGGTCTTCGTTTCTGTGCGAGGGCTTTCTCCAGTTGTGGCAAGTGGGGGCCACTCTTCATCGCAGTGCGCGGGCCTCTCACTATCGTGGCCTCTCTTGTTGCGGAGCACAGGCTCCAGACGCGCAGGCTCAGTAATTGTGGTTCATGGGCCCAGCTGCTCCGCGGCATGTGGGATCTTCCGGGACCAGGACTCGAACCCGTGTCCCCTGCATTGGCAGGCGGACTCCTAACCACTGCGCCACCAGGGAAGCCCCTCATTGTAGTTTTGATTTGCATTTTTCTAATAGTTAGTGATGTTGAGCAGCTTTTCATGTGCTTCTTGGCCATCTGTATGTCTTCTTTGGAGAAATGTCTACTTAGGTCTTCTGCCCATTTTTGGATTGGGTTGTTTGTTTCATTAATATTGAGCTGCATGAACTGTTTATATATTTTGGAGATTAATCCTTTGTCCGTTAATTCATTTGTAAATATTTTCCAATTCTGAAGGTTGTCTTTTCATCTTGTTTATGGTTTCCTTTGTTGTGCAAAAGCTTTGAAGTTTCATTAAGTCCCATTTGTTTATTTTTGTTTTTATTTCCATTACTCTAGGATGTGGATCAAAAAAGATCTTGCTGTGATTTATGTCAAAGAGTGTTCTTCCTATGTTTTCATCTAAGAGTTTTATAGTGTCCAGTCTTACATTTAGGTCTCGAATCCATTTTGAGTTTTTTTTTTTTTATATGGTGTTCGGGAGTGTTCTAATTTCTTTCTTTTACATGTAGCTGTCCAGTTTTCCCAGCACCACTTATTGAAGAGACTGTTTTTTCTCCATTGAATATCTTTGTCTGGTTTGTCATAGATTAGTTGACCATAGGTACGTGGGTTTATCTTTGGGCTTTCTATCTTCTTCCATTGATCTATGTTTCTGTTTTTGTGCCAGACCATATTGTCTTGATTACTGTAGCTTTGTAGTATAGTCTGAAGTCAGGGAGTCTGATTCCTCCAGCTCCATTTTTTTCCCTCAAGACTGCTTTGGCTATTCGGGGTCTTTTGTGTCTCCATACAAATTTTAAGATGATTTGTTCTAGTTACATAAAAAAAGGTATTGGTAATTTGATAGGGATTGCATTGAATCTGTAGATTGCTTTGGGTAGTATGGACATTTTCACAATATTGATTCTTTCAATCCAAGAACATGCTATTTCTCTCCATCTGTTGGTATCATCTTTAATTTCTTTCATCAGTGTCTTATAGTTTTCTGCATACAGGTCTTTTGTCTCCCTAGGTGGGTTTATCCCTAGGTATTTTATTCTTTTTGTTGCAATGGTAAATGGGAGTGTTTCCATAATTTCTCTTTCAGATTTTTCATCATTAGTGTATAGGAATGCAAGAGATTTCTGTGCATTAATTTTGTATCCTGCAACTTTACCAAATACGTTTATTAGCTCTAGTAGTTTTCTGATGGCATTTTTAGGATTCTCTATGTATAGTATCATGTCAGCTGCAAACAGTGACAGTTTTACTTCTTCTTTTTCGATTTGTATTCCTTTTATTTCTTTTTCTTCTCTGATTGCCGTGGCTAGGACTTCCAAAACTATGTTTAATAATAGTGGTGAGAGTGGACATCCTTGTCTCATTCCAGATCTTAGAGGAAATGCTTTCAGTTTTTCACCATTGAGAATGATGTTTGCTGTGTGTTTGTTGTATATGGCCTTTATTACGTTGAGGTAGGTTCCCTCTATGCCCACTTTCTGGAGAGTTTTTATCATGAATGGGTGTTGAATTTTGTCAGAAGCTTTTTCTGCATCTATTGAGATGATCATATGGTTTTTATTCTTCAATTTTTAATATGGTGTATCACATTGATTGATTTGCGTATATTGAAGAATCCTTGCCTCCCTGGGTTAAATCCCACTTGATTGTGGTGTATGATCCTTTTAATGTGTTGTTGGATTCTGTTTGCTAATATTTTTTTGAGGATTTTTGCATCTATATTCATCAGTGATATTGGTCTGTAATTTTCTTTTTTTGTAGTAACTCTGTCTGGTATTGGTATCAGGGTGATGGTGGCCTCCTAGAATGAGTCTGGGAGTGTTCCTTCCTCTGCAGTTTTTTGGAAGAGTTTGAGAAGGATGAGTGTTAGCTCTTCTCTAAATGTTTGATAGAATTCACCTGTGAAGCCATCTGGTCCTGGATTTTGTTTGTTGCAAGACTTTTAATCACAGTTTCAATTTCATTACTTGTGATTAGTCTGTTCATATTTTCTGTTTCTTCCTGGTTCAGTCTTGGAAGGTTATACCTTTCTAAGAATTTGTCCATTTCTTCCAGGTTGGCCATTTTATTGGCATAGATTTGCTTGTAGTAGTCTCTTAGGATGCTTTTTATTTCTGCGGTATCTGTTGTAACTTCTCCTTTTTCATTTCTAATTTTCTTGATTTGAGTCTTTTCTGTCTTTTCCTTGATGAGTCTGGCTAATGTTTTATCAATTTTGTTTATCTTCTCAAAGAACCAGCTTTTAATTTTATTGATCTTTGCTATTGTTTTCTTTGTTTCTATTTCATTTATTTCTGCTCTGAGCTTATGATTTCTTTCCTTCTGCTAACTTTGGGTTTTGTTTGTTCTTCTTTCTCTAGTTCCTTTAGGTGTAAGGTTAGATTGTTTACTTGAGGTTTTTCTTGTTTCTTGAGGTAAGCTTGTATAGCTATAAACTTCCCTCTTAGAACTGCTTTTGCTGCATCCCATAGGTTTTGGATCATTGTGTTTTCATTGTCATTTGTCTCTAGGTATTTTTTTATTTCCTCTTTGATATCTTCAGTGATCTCTTGGTTATTTAGTAACGTATTGTTTAGCCTCCGTGTGTTTGTGTTTTTTACGTTTTTTCCCCTGTAATTCATTTCTAATCTCATAGCGTAGTGGTCAGAAAAGATGCTTGATATGATTTCAATTTTCTTAAATTTACTGAGGCTTGGTTTGTGACCCAAGATGTGATCTATCCTAGAGAATGTTCCGTGAGCACTTGAGAAGGAAGTGTAACCTGATGTTTTTGGATGGAATGTAGTATAAATATCAATTAAATCTATCTCGTCTATTGTGTCATTTAAAGCTTCTGTTTCCTTATTTATTTTCATTTTGGATGATCTGTCCATTGGTGTAAGTGAGATGTTATTATTGTGTTACTGTTGATTTCCTCTTTTCTAGCTGTTAGCAGTTGCCTTATGTATTGAGATGCTCCTATGTTGGGTGCATATATATTTTTAATTGTTATATCTTCTTCCTGGATTGATCCCTTGATCATTATGTAGTGTCCTTACTTTTCTCTTATAACATTCTTTATTTTAAAGTCTATTTTATCTGATATGAGTATACCTACTCCAGTTTTCTTTTGATTTCCATTTGCATGGAATATCTTTTTCCATCCCCTCACTTTCAGTCTGTATTTGTCCCTACGTCTGAAGTGGGTCTCTTGTAGACAGCATATATATGGGTCTTGTTTTTGTATCCATTCAGCAAACCTGTGTCTTTGGTTGGAGCATTTAATCCATTCACGTTTAAGGTAATTATCAATATGTATGTTCCTATGACCATTTTCTTAATTGTTTCAGGTTTGTTTTTGTAAGTCCTTTTCTTCTCTTGTGTTTCCCACTTAGAGAAGTTCCTTTAGCATTTGTTGTAGAGCTGGTTTGGTGGTGCTGAATTCTCTTAGCTTTTGCTTGTCTGTAAAGCTTTTGATTTCTCCATTGAATCTGAATGAGATCTTTGCCAGGTAGAGTAATCTTGGTTGTAGGTTCTTCCCTTTCGTCACTTTTAATATGTCATGCCACTCCCTTCTGGCTGTAGAGTTTCTGCTGAGAAATCAGCTGTTAACCTTATGGGAGTTCCTTTGTATGTTATTTGTCATTTTTCCCTTGCTGCTTTCAATAATTTTTCTTTGTCTTCAATTTTTGCCAATTTGATTACTATGTGTCTTGGCATGTTTCTCCTTGGGTTTATCCTGTATGGGACTCTCTGTGCTTCCTGGACTTGGGTGGCTATTTCCTTCCCCATGTTAGGGAAGTTTTTGACTATAATGTCTTCAAATATTTTCACTGGTCCTTTCTCTCCCTCTTCTCCTTCTGGGACCCCTATAATGAGAATGTTGTTGCATTTAATGTTGTCCCAGAGGTCTCTTAGGCTGTCTTCATTTCTTTTCATTCTTTTTTCTTTAGTCTGTTCCACAGCAGTAAATTCTACCATTCTGTCTTCCAGGTCACTTATCCTTTCTTCTGCCTCAGTTATTCTGCTATTGATTCTTTCTAGTGTAGTTTTCATTTCAGTTATTGTAATGTTCATCTCTGTTTGTTTGTTCTTTAATTCTTCTAGGTCTTTGTTAAACATTCCTTGCATCTTGTCGATCTTTGCCTCCATTCTTTCTCCGAGGTCCTGGATCATCTTCACTATCATTATTCTGAATTCTTTTTCTGGAAGGTTGCCTATCTCCACTTCATTTAGTTGTTTTTCTGGGGTTTTATCTTGTTCCTTCATCTGGTATATAGCCCTCTGACTTTTCATCTTGTCTGTCTTTCTATGAATGTGGGGTTTTTTCCACAGGCTGCAGGATTGTAGTTCTTCTTGCTTCTGCTGTCTACCCTCTGGTGGATGAGGCTATCTAAGAGGCTTGATGGGAGGGACTGGTGCTGGGTAGAGCTGACTGTTGCTCTGTTGGGCAGAGCTCAGTAAAACTTTAATCCACTTTACTATTGATGGGTGGCCTGGGTTCCCTCCCTGTTTGTTGTTTGTCCTGAGGTAACCCAACACTGGAGCCTACCTGTGCTCTTTGGGGGGCTAATGACAGACTGTGGGAGGGCTCATGCCAAGGAGTACTTCCCAGAACTTCTGCTGCCAGTGTCCTTGTCCCCAGGGTGAAACAGAGCCACCCCTCACCTCTGCAGGAGACCTTCCAACACTAGCAGGTAGGTCTGGTTCAGTCTCCCCCGGGGTCACTGCTCCTTCCCCTGGGTCTTGATGCACACACTATTTTGTGTGCACCCTCCAAGAGTGGGGTCTCTGTTTCCCCCAGTCCTGTCAAAGTTCTGCAATCAATTCCCACTAGCCTTCAAAGCCTGATTCTCTAGGAATTCCTCCTCCTGTTGCTGGACACCCAGGTTGGGAAGTCTTATGTGTGGCTCAGAACCTTCCCTCCAGTGGGTGGATTTCTGTGGTATAAGTGCTTGCCAGTCTGTGAGTCACTCACCCACCAGTTATGGGATTTGATTTTACTGTGATTGCACCCCTCCTACCGTCTCATTGTGGCTTCTCCTTTGTCTTTGGATGTGGGGTATCTTTTTTGGTGAGTTCCAGTGTCTTCCTGTTGATGATTGTCCAGCAGCTAGTTGTGATTCTGGTGTTCTTGCAAGAGGGAGTAAGAGCATGTCCTTCTACTCTGCCATCTTGGTTCCTTCTTCCAAGATCTCTTTCTTCATGTCTCTGTTTGGGGCTATATAACTTGAAGATGTGGCAACCATCTTAAATTAAGAAAGGCAAATCTGAGGACAGAAGTCAAGATCCTGAGAACAGAAGAGTGGAGAGCTGAAAAGTTGCCTAATTTTCAAAATTCTTATTAAATGAGATACACTATGTACACATTATCTAAGCCACGTGTATTTGTGTTCAGTAGTTTACAGACAAATTATCCTGACTGAAGTAAGTGTATCATGCAAACATTCTTTATCCTCTCAAAATGTTAATAGCACTAGGTATTGCTTTCAATTCTACAACTTCTATCCATAACTCTAGGATTTAGAGGCATAAAGAAGTAACTTCTTTTTCAGAGACATTCTCAATGCTTAGTTCAAACACCAACTGACCAACATCATGGATAAATTATACCCCAGGGAACTTTTGATTCAAAATAATTATGGTTTTCTAGGTCAAATGAGAGGTAATAATTACCTCTCATTTCCCCAAAATATAATTGGAAATATGAATACTTAATTCTGCTTATTATAATGACTGTTAAAATTCTTTAGCTTTTATTAATATCTTTTAACATAAAATTTGACCTTTTATTCATTTCTGGTCTCTTTCATGGGCAAAGTACATGAAATTCACACAGTTTTCAGAAATGCTTGAAATTATGTTTTAAAGCCATATTTACTAAAAATGTTAACATGAATGCGTATTTTTACATCTTAAATTCAAAGTGATTATACGCAACTCATCCTAACTCTACCTTGTAATATAATAGAGTTATGTATGATCGAGACTACAAAAGTGCTTCCATCTAAAAATCATCTGGTTCCCAAGTCCTTTTTCTTTCTATGTTCTGTGTCCTTGTGGATAACATCTCCTTTTGCCCAGTCAGCAGATCCAGAAAATTAGAAGCCAATACAAATATGATTTTCTCTCTCAATCACAAATACCCTAACCAATCAGTCAAGTTCAGTGGGTCTTAGTACTTTAATATCTCTCATATCCTTCTTTCCTTTCCCTTACCATGGATAGCTTCATGTGAATATTACTTCTCACATGTACTATTGTAAGAACTTCCTAAATCATTTCTCTACATTCAATTTATTCTTCTCAAGTCTGTCTCCTAAATAATGTGATACATTCTTCTACAATCTTAATCTGACAATGAGAGTCAGACTCTTGTTATTAGTGTGTAACTCTCATGTTCAGAGAGGTTTTATTTTAAAATAAAAAGACTTTTTTTACTAATAAATTTTTAATACCTTAACTTAGCAATTAATGTTCTTCACAGTCTGGTCCTTAGCTACATTTGCCTGTTCCTCCACAATGCACTCCAGTGATAGGCAACTGAAGAATTCCCAGCCTGGATCAGGATATTTCATATTATCAAGAGTTTGTACATTCTGTTCTATCTGCTCTGAATGATTTTCTATCCTCTATGTATAGTTGTCTCCTTCTGATACTTTATAACTGAATTCCAAAAAATACTGTTTCTGTGAACCCTTCTCTGACCTCCCAAAATGGTAGCAGATTTATTTTATGTTACCTTAACAACTTGTGTGCATAATCCTTGCATTTTTCAACTTTAATGCCTGCTGTCCAGCATAGTACTCAGAATATAGAAAGCACACAATAAATGCATGTTGAATACATAACAATAGGGATGAATAGTTTACTTCCTTGATTTATTCTTACCCTTTGTGTGTGTCGTAGATGATGCTATTTTAAAAAGCAATTTACAGCTACTGCTTTTATACACCTGTCATTCAAATTTGTTCATATGGTAAAATACTTGCCAAACTGTACTGAAGGTAAATACAAAATAAAACAAAAGACACTGCAAGTGTCTTTTATGAAAAAAACACATTCTGTAATTTTGACTACTTTTAGACATACTGCATAGTTTTCTTTTTCTATTACAAAAATTATTTCTACCTTGTCACAATGTCAAAATATTGTTTCTAAAGACACACTACATCTTCATAAACAACTAAACAACTCACTGCAACTTCCTAAACACTACATCTTCCTAAACAACAACAAAATTTATACCATGCACAAATTTTAAATCAGTTTCAAATGTTTTAAGAAATAGTTATGCTATAACACTAATTTTAAGAATATATTCACATTTTGCATTTAGTATCTGAGACCTATAAGGAAATTTAAAAACTTATCATGAGTTATGACCATGTAGTTCTAGTCTCAATATAAAACAAGTGAGATACAAAGATCAATATTTTCTCTTGTACTAATTCATTTACAAAAGATATGTTAAGAAGAAAAAATTAGTTTTGATGGCTTAAATTTCTCCTCTAAATATTAACATGAAAAGGTATTACATCAAACTAACTTCATGTAACTATAAAACTATTGTAGAGAAGAAAAAACATAACTTTAATAAGTTTGTGAGATTAATCCACATGTTTTCTTATTTAGTATATAAGTCACATAATCAATGCTAGTATGAATCATACAATTAACACAGTCTTACATTGAAGGAATTTGTATTTTTTCATTTTCTTATTAATAAACAGGATCTACTCTCTTCATTATATTTCTAAGTGAAAAGCATATTTTCTCAAATTTGTATATGGCTGGAAAATAAAGTTGATTAGAATCTGTATCACAAAATGAAATTCCATATTTATAAGATAAATTTCATAAATGAAAGTATTTAAGTCAGTATGCAGTTTCAACACAACAAATGAAAATTGATAGAATTCAGGAGCAAAATATAATTTATACATGGCATGAAAAAGATAGGTCAATGTAGAATAGCAATTTACTTGAAACAAGGGTGAAGAAAAATTTAATGTTGTGGAGGAAAATTATCATTTTATAGTCATGAAAAAAATGACCTTTGTGACATCTCAAAGATTTGACACTAATCTTTCCAAATCAGTCTTCATTAGTCAAAATAATACAAATGTGCTACACCTAGGTTTTAGAAACTTCCTTTAAGAATGTACATGAGATATGGAGACCAAAAAGTTTAAAGTGATATTCAGTAGGATTGTGAGGAATGAAAAATGGGAGTCAGCATAGAAAAAAAAATTTTGAAAAGCTAATATTATTTTTTATTTTTATTTTTGTGAATATGAGCATTCCCCATAGCCATCCTCAATTTTCATGCAAGTGAACAATAGAAAATAAAGAAGGAAATAATTTTGGGGGGCATAATGCAGATTATTTATTTTTCTTTCTGCACTATAAAATGTTATATTTGGGGAAACTATAAAAGATCTGTTTCTGATAATCTTCAGGGAAAATATAGAGGCTTATCTCTTTCCTTCATTAAAAAAAAAAAACAAAAACATATGAGTTGATTTTCAGTTATGTACTGACAATTCTCCTAGACTATAGAAACAAATTAAAAGACACTGCTTCTGACGTTAATGTACTTAGAATTTCTTGGGATATTACAATACAGGATGAAAACTGGTTTAATGATAGTGTGCCTCAAAGTGACGTGAGAGTACAGAAGAAACCTCTAAATGTCATGGAACTTTCCATACAAGGTTTGCAAATGAGATGAAACTTAAGCCAAATTTAAAAGAAACACAGGAATTCTCCATGAGAGAGGAAATCATTATAGGACAAGTGACTACTACATGCAGCAGTAACAGAAGGGTTTCACAGTTCAAATGTTGTTTGTAGTATTTTATTATAGTGGCACCCAGAATGCAAGCTACAGGTAATAATGAAGAGGAGACTGGAAAGCTTGAGATGGACCACATCTTAAATAATCAATTATATAATTCAGATGGGATTTGGATTTTATCAAGTCATGCTTAGGAGCCATTAAGTTATTTTAGGCCATAAGATTACATGGAAGTTTTTGCATTTCAGAAATACAACTTTGAACTTGGGATACACAGCATGAAAAAGATTGAGGAGCAGGGAGAACAATAAAGAAGCCATGACGGTGAGACTAGTGAGAAAATTGATGGTCAGATCTAAGACACAGAGGTGAGAGACAAAGAGGAAGAGGGCACTAGGGAACGTTAAGAAGTATATTCACCATTTTACTAGTGCTTTTAAAACATTCTTGGAAATTATAGACTAATTTTATTACTAAAGACAAAAGTTATACTAAAATGAAATAATACAGAGATTATATTATAAATTACATTATTTATAGTGTACAGATTATATACTATAATTGGAGAAGAGACTATGACTGGAAAGCATGGAAGACTGGGGGAAGACAACGTTAATGTTACATGAACCCTGAGCTCCTGGAATACAGTGACTGTAAAGTGACTTTCTTAAAGTTCTCCACACTTTTGTGTTCTGAAAAATGGCTTAATGCAAAGAATCACCATCTTTCCTGTGGTTTAGATAGGACTAATGGATGTCCCTGCCTTGCTCCTTAATTACTTATGGCAATGTCAGACACAGACCCTCCAAATTCCCATTCTTTGCCTTATAAATTATTAACTGAACAGTTTGTCCTCACTGACCCATCAGGAAAAAATATTCACTAATATTATTTGACCAAATTTTAGTCAGACTTTTCTTCTTCCACTTCTTTGAACTTTGGTCCATGCTGTCTGAGCAAGCACTGAACATGGAACAACACTTCCTTTATTGCCTCTCCCTAAAATAGGCAGACAAAAAGAAAGACATATCCTGATCATTTGTCTGAGTCTGGTTCTTTCTAGCCTTGCTTACTGCTCCCTGTAAAACCTCTTTCTTGCCTGACCTTCGTGATGATTGTAGATCTCATAGTCAAAGTTTTCCCTATTGCCATATCTTCCCTTCCAGTATTGAAATAGCCTCCCTTCCTCTTTTGCAATAATCTTTTCAAAGAAAGTCTCTCCTTACCTAAGTTTAGATTTTTTATTTTTTTAATTTGACATAGAAAAAACAGAATGGTTATTGGGGGATTTACAGCTATAAATTAACTTTACACGTAAGCCCTTACCCATTAGAAATATCATTGTTAGCAATTCAGGTTAACACTACAAGGAGAAGGAAAGAAAAAAACTTGTCTCTAAATATGTTTTTAATCAATTGTACTATATTAAATACAAGATATGGACACAAATTTTATTTTATTTATTTTTTATTCATTTTTATCTTTTTTGGGGGGGGACACTCATTTTAAATGCCAAAATAAGCATATACAGCAAAAGGATCTAAGTAACTCATTTCTTGGATATTCTCAGGTGTCCCTTATTAGTTCCCTGATTCAGATTCTGATTCAAATGGTAAGAACAGATTCAACATGATAATAACTGTCTTTTCTCCTCTGGGGCAAAATCCATTTAACCTGGCCTGACTACCTAACCAGGTGTGAATCCTCACTGAGGTGCAAATTCATTTCTGTACGATAGAATAGCTACTGGCTCACACTTGGGTAAGCAGCAACTGATCAAGAGTGAACTATTTGAATTCAGTTTTTAAAACACATATTTTTTAAAAATTATACATTTTAAAAACAAACAAAAAGAAAGCACTGCTGGGATAACCTGCAGATTGTGATTCCTTTGGAACGTACAAGCTTTATTATGACTTAACCTAGGAGGAGGCCTGGCCATGCAGTCTGGAGATATTTGTAGATTTTGTTCTATCAGATTCATGCCCTCAGTTACAATTAAATACTCTAAAATATATATATCTTAGCTGAAACAGCTTCACTCCTCCATTAGTTTGTCCTTTAAATTGATACCTTCCTAGGGATTACTTTCACATGAAAGGAATATTTCATTATTGAACAATATATATATTTTGACACTTCAAATAGTTTTTACTGACTTCTAAGAGGCCTATTGCCATAAAATCTGTCTTGTTTAGAGTGATGTGTCTGTGAACTCTATGTCATTGTTTGGTATACTACTTTATTGCACATAATTGTCAACATATATGACAAAGTAGCTTAAGAAGTATAGAGGCCCATCATGTTTCATTGTGCAGTACCAGAATATGGTAGCTATAATATAGATACAAGTCACTAGCATCTTTTAAAATGGATGCATCAAGTGGCAAATTATATTAAAGTTATTTAATATGATAGGATTCAGAGCAATTTTTGTTTAATATGCTTGACAACTGAAAATGAAAGGACTGAAACTGTTTAAATAACTCATGCTCTCAGTGACTATGTATTCTAAAGTATTTTTTATCATTAAGTAAAAAGTGTTTCCCTACCAAAATAAATTCCAAATTATCATCTGAACTCATATTAATGAAATGACTTTGAATTCAGTATCTACTAAAAGATTAGCTTAAAAAAATATCTGTAAGTTGGAATATATTGTTCCTTTTAAATGAAAGCAATATGAAGAAAGAGTTGCCAACGCTTATACAGTCATGAGCTTTTATATTCTCATTCAACATTCATTTAGTTTCTTTTAATAATTTTACCAATTCTTAGCAGCAACATCATACAATTGGTGACATAATGATAATTAATCCTTTTAAAATTATGTGTATTAGGAAATGTACTACACAGCTGTGTAAGAAACAATTTCAGCAGAGAATAAACTCCAGTTTATGTAGGAAATAAAGCAGTTAAAAGCTAAAAGCTTGATCTGCTGGAGGTGCATATTAAAAAGATAAAATAATAAAATAACAGCAGAAAGAATAGAAATGAAGGACTAACTCCAACACACAGGGTCTAACACCTTTATTCTGGCTTAAATGATCACAGATGTCCATTTTTGGCACTCAAGTCAGTGTTAACATAGGAAAATGCTTGCCATAAATGCAGAGGTTATATTTAACTACTAGGAGCTATAGTTGATAAAAATATTAATAATATCTCTATAATAAAAGACATTAATAAAGGCATGAGATGTTATGGCTAGTCTTCTAAGGAATAATCTTATTTAAGTCTCAAAAACCACAGGAGAAAAAATGTTAATATTTTCTGCATTTTTCAGATAAAGCAGCCAAGGCTCAAATAGCTTAAACAGATGTTCCAAGATAACAAGTTAATAAATATGGGAACCAAGTTTGACCATAGTTATCAAGACTACTGATCTGAACTTCTAACAATTATACTGTGGCTATTTTGCCAGGACACAGAGATCCAAAAACCCAGGCAACCATCCAGTATCCCGTCTCTACTTCCACAGATGTCTTTGTTGTTCACGAAAACCTGGTGGAACTTGGGAGCACCCAAGGTGTCCTTCAGTAGAAGACTGGATAAATAACTTGTGGATACATCTAGACAATGGAATATTATCAACGTTGAAAGGGAATGAGATTTCAAGTCATGAAAAGATATGAAAGAGACTTAAACACATAATACTAAATGAAAGAAGCCAATCTGAAAAGGTTAAATATTGATTGAGTCTGACTATACTACCCTCTGGTAAAGGAAAAACTATAGAGACAAGGAAAATCAGTTGCCAGGGGCCAGAATGAATAAGCAAAGAACAGAGGATTTTTAGGGCAGTGAAAACATGACGCATGGTACCATAATGATGGATATATGCCATTATACAAATATTAAAACCCATAAAATGTACAACACCAAGACAAGACTAAACTCTACTGTAAACTATGGACTTTGGGTGATTATGGTATATCAATGTAGGTTTATCAATTGCAACAAATGTACCAGTTTGGTGAGGGATGCTGATAATGGGGGATCTATGCATGGGTGAAGGCAGGGGAATATGGGAAATCTCTGTACCTTCCTCTAAATTTTGCTGTGAACCTAAAACTGCTCCAAAAAGAATAGTCTTTTAAAAAAATGGTGGCTTTAGTAATAGATATCATTTCTTGATTTCTCTTTCATTTGGCATGTATAAATACTCTGTAACTCATACTACAATTATTTTTTAAATTAAATGAACAACTTAAAGGGAATTTCTTAAACTGATTTCAGTCAGTTTCAGAATTATCTGGACAGCTTTTTAAAACTGCAGATTCCTGGAGAAGTATGATTAACTAGTTTTAGAGTTGGGCTCATGAATATGCATGTTTAAATGATAAACATGATTGTGAGGCAAGTGATCTATGGTTGACACCATAAGAAACATGGCCATAATGACACTTTTTTTAAAAAAATCATTAAATTTCCTATTTTTTCAACTGACTTTCACATTAAATTAGAACTCTGCCTTTATAAAATATCAAAATAGAAAGATAAAATTAACATTACAATCTTACTTCATTTGTAATGTTGAAATGTAAGATATTGCATTTACTCTTCCAAGACATTGGTTAGCAGGAAAAAAATGTTCAAATATATTTCTTGTTTCAACTTTTTTAAAAATAAAATATAATATTTTATACTCTTACTACTGTCAGTCTTTTATAGTAAGTATACTGTCTTCCATGCTGATTGGCAATATTCCACATGATGAGCACTTCATAAGCTTAAATTCTTGCAGGAAAATCACTGTAAAAGCAATACATGAGAAATAAGACTTTGTTTTATTTTTTGCTATTGTTGTTACTGAATTATAACTTAGCCCTCCATGACTGACACTGAAGTATGTATATAATTCTCTCTCTGCTGTCTGAATGATTGTAGAAGATATTTTTAATTTTTTAGCTATCCATCAATCAAATCCTAAATCCCTTTCTATACCACCCCTTATTCCATTTGAGTAGGATGGTATTTTTGCCTTGCACTGCAGAAACACATGAGGATGATTACCTCCTCTCCCTGCTCTGGCATAGCCTGGGAGGAGCACAAATGTTTGAGTCTCAGACAATTGGAAATAATTCAGGAAATTTTGGATTTTTGAATGATGGTGGATTAAGCTGTTCCAGAGGCAGCGCTTTGTAATAACAGCTGCTTATAAAACGTTTCAAAATTATTTTTTCCCAGCATATTTTTCAGACCTCCAGCTGAGGATTTTGTTGGCTCCCAATAGCCTTCACATAAATAGTTATAATTATAATAATTATATACATATTTTATTATTATTACTTAATATTTGCAGAGTAAGGTGTGTATCTTGCAACCAAAAGCCTTGACTGAGACTACTTATTTTAATAATTCTTATTTGAAGAATACCTTAAAATGAGTTAGTCTATTTTAAACATTCATTTTTCTCTTAATTTTCTTACGAAGAAAGAATGTTTTTGTTAATTCTTTCCAATCTCTTGTTATTTGGAAAATTTGTAAATTCGAATCTCCTTTGGAATAGGTGATGTATTTTGAGTTGTGTATTTAAATTATGTAAATTACCTATTATTTTACATTTCCTGTATTATCATACTTCAGATATCGTCAATCTTCTTTCAAATATCAAACTTTTTCCTTGCACTATATAATTTACAAACATATCTTGCTTTTAGCTATTGTGTTCTTTCTTAATGTTTAACATAATTAAAATTGAAAAAAGAAATGTTTGGTTCATACTCTCTTAACTCCAGTGTTGTTGGAGTCTGATGTTGAAGAGCTTTAGAAGGCAGATTCACGTGCTGTCTTCAGCTTCAACAATTAGATATTTGGAATATGTCCTATGATGTAACCAATAAGTTTAAAACTTTATTATTGTTGTTTTTCCTATATTGTGCTAAATAAATTTTTCATGATGAGGTTTTTTTCCTGTTTTTGCTTGTTTTTTTAATTAAATACACTTTTTTTTCCTGGAGACATGGTTGCTTTTTCTCATTCTCCTTAATGAATCCTCTCTTTTTGTTTCTCTTCCTGACCTCTAAAAACTGGCTATCTCTTGGACTGTGCTTGCTTCTATTCTGTATCTAATGCCACTGCCTGTGAGATATAGAAAGCACATGGCTTTAAATAAATTGCCTCCTGACTTCCAGACTCATATATCCAATGGCCTACTCATCATCTTCATTTGAGTGTCAAGTAGATATATCAAACTTCTCTGTTTTTGCAAAATTCACATTACTTTATTTCATTCTTACCCCCCAAATATATTTCCAGATTATCTTCATCATTTATTTAGATGCTTGAAACCACAATTCTAGAGTCTTGGTGCCAGTCCCTCTTTGTCACACCTTTTACTCCAATTCCTCATCTGGTCCTATTGAAGAACATATCCTGAACTCCATCACTTCTCAATACCTCAACAGACACCCAGACCCACACAACATTAACTCTTGTTGAGATTACTGAAAAGAACTTTGTAAAAGAACTGATCTGCTGTTTTTATTTCTATATCCTTCAGAGAGCTGTCTTCAGAGAAGCTCAATATAATTGTAAAAATGAAAATCTGATCAATTTCTCACCTGCTCAAAACCTTCCAAAGGTTTCTCATTAACTAAAAATTACATGAAATCCTAAAATAGGCTCTTGTTTATTTTATCCTTCCTACATACCTCCTCAGTTGTTCCTTCTCACTCCCAAAGCCCTTCTTTTTGATCTAAGACACTGAAGACACTCATTTTGATCAAAGGCACTGAAGACAATTCATTCATTAGAATAGTTGTATTTTGTTATATGCCTATCTTATTCTGTCACTTTATTCAATTGTGCATTCAAATTCCACCACTTCAGAGAGATTTCGTACCTTTTTTATGTGTCTGATTACAAATTAAAAATAATAGTTACCAGAAAGAGAGGACAAGGAGCATTTTTTTCATGTAAAGAGAATTCTGACAGTAACTAGTTTCTGGGTGAGTTTAGCTACAAATGATGCCGTCAGACACCCACAGTTTTCTGGTTTTTTTCTCTATTATTATCAAGTTGATTTTTATCATCATGTTTTCCACTTTATTTGGACAAGATATCTACTCTACCTCCAGATCTCAGGCCCATGTTTAGGTTAGGAATTCCCAGAAGGGAATTTTCAATTTGACAAGATAATAAATAGTTTTTGAACTGGTATACCATTGAGAAGGTTTTAGGGATGCTGATAAGTTTATTATAAAGTTTGATAGGCAAAATATTTTGAAAAATAGAAAAAACAATAATGAGGACTTCCCTATAAGATACCAAACCATTAAGGATGGCAGAGGTAAATAATATACTGTGGGACTAATTTATACCAGAAATGGGTCCTAGGATAGGCCCAAGGAGTTCTGTAAGATCTTGGAAAAGACCCATATATAGTTGAAATTTTTGGAAAGAGTTTTGTCAGTACATAACAAAAACTTAGAATGCACATTACTTGATCTTAAAAAACCCTTCAGAAATACACAGGTAGCCAATGGAATAAATATAACCATATATAACACTACAATATTTACAAGAGAGATAAAATATAGGCTTTTTAAATGTCCATCAACTGAGGAATCTTTGAATCAGAATAATCCCAGACTATGGAATGATATGCAATATTTATCAAACATAAAGTTTTGTATATTCCAAAATAGAAAAAGAATGTTTATGATATATTTCAAGTGAGAGGATAATGTACAGCATTCAGCGTAGTGTCTTCTAATTACCTGTGTCCCTGTTTATGCTTCAAACACATTGCAAAATATCTGAAAACTGTACTGAACTATCAATGGTGTTTGTTTGCTTCTGGACCTTGGATGGAGAAACCCTTACTTATGCACATCAGGAATTTTTATTTTTTATAAGCATACATTATTTTGAAATAAAATAAAACTATATATATGTGGAATCTAAGAAAATGGTACAGATGGACCAGTTTGCAAGGCAGAAATAGAGACACAGATATAGAGAACAAACGTATGGACACCAAGGGAGGAAAACAGTGGGGTTGGGGGGTGGGGGATGAATTGGGAGATTGGGATTGACATATATACACTAATATGTATAAAATAGATAACTAATAAGAACCTGCTATATAAAAAAATAATAAAATAAAATTCAAAAAAAATTTTTTAATTAAAACATAAAAGCTATAATATTTTTCTGCCTATTGTACTCAACATGTTTTTAAATTATGGAGACTACATTTTTTCTTTTGTGTTTAGCACCTTCAGTATCCACAGAATACTTAACACATCACTGGGAAAATAAAGAATTCTAAATCAATGTTCTTTAAACTCTCTAGCAATGATGACCTTGCAGCTTATGCATGCTGTGTGACATTTTACAGAGACACTATTTTACCATCATTTACTCATTGCCCTTTTATTAAATAATAGAGAGCTATGGGACTATTTGTTGTTGCAGGATTCAACTTTTTTGGTACTCTACATATTTACTATTTTTACACTTGTTAAAATTTCTATGTCTTGAATAAGTTGTAATCATGCCTTGTAGTACATAAACGTTTGTATTTTATTGATTAATAAATTTAATTATTAATCAATAAAATAAATTCACTTTAATTAATCATTTTTTAAATTAATTAATTGTTAACTAATACAATTAGCATATCTATAGTTAGATATGTATACATAACTGGATGGATAGATAGATAGGTAGGTAATTAATAAGTATAATTAACTCTGCTTCCATAACAATATATAAAATCAATGTCATTACTTTATAGCCATACCTCTTAAACTACCCTGTGGAGTTTGAATACAGTCTCTATTTGTACTTCATTTATTTTATATAGATTACAAAATTATTTACATAATTAATAATAGCACTAAAATGTTATCACCTCATCACCTCACAATAGATAAACTACCCTTGTTCTGTTGCAGTATGGACTTTCAACATTGTGTAATAGAATTTTTTTCAGTTTATCATAACATAAAACGATTGCAGTTAAAAAATGTGTTAACATACAATAAACCTTAAGAGCAGAACTGTATCTCAAAATCTTGGGATGATTGCTAATGATTCTTCAGTTTGTAAATAGTTATTTTTACTTCAAAATTTATAGAATATAGGAATAATATATTTTGCTGATTTGAGGAAAACTTCTCTATGTTCAGAAGGTGTTCCATGTACCATTATTTGTACATTTAAAATGAAGTTTCAGAGGGAAACAGAGACAGAGATGGAGACAGAGATCATACATACATACCTATCAGTTTAAGTTAGGGCATGCTGTTGTTATTAACAAACTAAAAATCATAGTGGCTTAATATACTAAAAATTTATTTCTCAGCCAAGTCAATCCTGAGGTGAACTGTACAGCACTCACCTATCTTGAATCTATGCCATCTTGAACCAATGCCCTTCAAGAGGGATGCCCTGGGAAGAGGTATAGCAGAGGCAAATAAACTATTAATAGCCTCTAACCAGAAGTTTGAACATATAATTAGGCTCACAGTTCATTAACCAATATAGTCATATGATCTCAATCTCATTGCAAGAAAGTCTGACAAATGGAGAGAAACACATGTGTATTTGGTTAGCTTTAACTGCCATACCATGGAGCTAAATGAGGGAAAGTGTGATAAAGAACATTAACATATAAATTATAAGAAAAGATTGCCAAATGGTTACATAAATTATTGGGGAGAGAAAGAGAAAACGGACAGCTCCTGTGTTAGCAGTTATAATTCTGAGGGCCAGATAGAAAATTAGTCAAGTAAGTGATGTAAAGTTGGGATGCATATCATCATAATAGAAAAAAAAATACTTTACGGAATCTCAATTCCCATTTCCATTGCTCTTCCAGCTTCCTGTCTTTCTGTGATTCCACCTGGGGTCTCTTTCCTTTTGCCTGAAAAACTCTTTCTTTAATATTTCTAATATAGTTGATAAATATCTGTTTTATTTTATTTTGCAAATATTTTAATTTCAACTTCATTTTTCATAACTATTTTTATTGGGTAGAGAATTCTATGTTATAAGTTTTTCTTTCATACCTTTAAGTAGTTATTTAATTAAGTCATTCTATCAAGTTCTAGTTTTTCTAGACCATTTGAAATGTTGGTTTTAAGTCTTATTATTATTCCTTTGAATATAATGTATGCTTTTCTTCCTGACTGGTTTCAGACTTTTTGCCTTCAGCAGCTTTACTATAGTATGCATAGGTGTAGCTTTTCTTTCCTCCCTCCCTCTCTCCCTCCCTCTCTCTCTTCCTTCTTTTTTTTTTTCTTCCTCCCTCCCTCCTTCCCTTTATTTCCTTCCTTTCTTTGTTATTTATTTATTTATTTATTTTTTACATCTTTATTGGAGTATAATTGCTTTAAAATGGTGTGTTAGTTTCTGCTGTATAACAAAGTGAATCAGCTATACATATACATATATCCCTATATCCCCTCCCTCTTGCATCTCCCTCCCACCCTCCCTATCCCACCCTTCTAGGTGGACACAAAGCACCGACCAGATCTCCCTGTGCTATGCGTCTGCTTCCCACTCTTTATCTTTTTTTACATTTGGTAGTGTATATATGTCAATGCTACTCTCTCACTTAGTCCCAGTTTACCCTTTCCCCTCCCCATGTCCTCAAGTCCATTCTCTACGTCTGTGTTTTTATTCCTGTCCTGCCCCTAGGTTCATCAGAACCTTTATTTTTTTAGATTTCAAATATATATATATATATATATATATATATATATATATATATGTGTGTGTGTGTGTGTGTGTGTGTGTGTGTTAGCATACAGTATTTGTTTTTTTCTTTCTGACTTACTTCACTCTGTATGACTTGTGGAGTTGCAGGGCTCTTTAAATCTATGGGTTGGTGTCTTTTATCATGGAAAATTCTCAGCGATCATCTCTTAAAACACTACTTCTACCTCATTTCTCACTTATCCTTTCAGGATTCAAATTACATATAAATGCTCTTTATACTCTGTTCCCTGTTTTCAATTTTCTTTTATTTCCTTTAGTCTAGATATTTTCTATGTAAATGTATTTAAGCTTACTATTTCTTTTTTTTTCTATGTATAAGCTGCCGTTTAACCCATAATTGGGTTATAACATTCAGTTGTTATGTGTTTTAGCCTTAGAATATCCATTTCATTCTTTTTATAGATTATTCTCCTGTAGAAATCTTCACCTTTGTATTTATTATCTTTCTCTTTTATTGATCATGTTAATCGCATTCTTTAAATTCCTCCTGATGCTAGTTAAGTGCTTGATTTTCAATTATTTAATTCAAAAGCTTAGAGGACTTTGATTTCCTAATCCTCCATAGAAGATTCATTTTTTTTCCCCCCTAGGTAGTTAGGGTGGCAGATAATCACCTTAATTCAATCAGAATCTGAACTGGTTAGTGTTTTGACAGTTCTGATATTGGTTTACCACTTCTCCCAGGGTTTAGCTCTTGTGTAGATTTGTAACTGAGTGCCTGGTCAGAACATTTTTGTGGTCTTCTCAGCATGTGAAAACCAAGCAGAATCTTTGAACTTAGATTTTTTAGCCTTCTGTCCTAAAAGAATATGGAAAATATTAGTTGGAAAAATTGCCAGTGTTGATTTATTCTGGCTCTTTTTCTCACTCATTTTTCACCAAGACTTTGAAATTCATACTATTTGCCTCTATCTATCTATCTATCTACCTTTCTATTCATCCACCTATCTGTCATCTATCTATCTATATATCCATCTATCCATCATCTACTTATTTTAGCTCTGTGCAACTACCAAAACTTACCTTGTTTCTCTGCACTATGGGATTGCTCTCTGTCTGACACTTCACCTAAGTCTTCACATTTTTACCCCTTACACACAATCAACAAATGTACTAAGGAAAAAAAAAATCACAGCAGAATGCTTGCTCATGTCTGTCAGTCCATTCTTCTATGGAGTTGTTTCTTTGAAGACCAGTTGCCTCAACAACAGATTTTTTCTTTCCGAAAAATCTTTTCTTAAATCCTCCCTGTCTACTTTTTAATAAATTTTTAAATTTACAACTGTTTAAAGTTTATAGAAAAATTGTTAACATAATACAGAGATTCCCATATACCTCATATCCAAATTTTTCCTGTTGTTTTTTCCAGATTTATTGAGACATAATTGACATTATGTAAGTTTAAGGTGTACAAGATGTTGATGTGATACACATATATTGCACTATGATTAGTTTAGTTAACACCTGCTTCACATCACATAATTACAATTTATTTTTTGTGTTGAGAACATTTATGATCCACTCTCTTAGCAACTTTCAAGTATAGAGTACAGTATTGCTATCTATAACCAAAATGCTGTACATTATATGCCTAGAAATTATTCACCTTCTTATTGGAAGTTTGTACTGTTTTACCGACATCTCCCTTTTTGCCCCAGTCCTTGGCAACCACCATTCTACTGTGTTTCTATGGGTTTGTTTTGTTTTTTAATAACACATATATGTGATACCATACAGTATTTGTCTTATAGAGATAAGACATTTGAGAAAATTTGAGAAATTTCTTTTTTGGATTATCTCACTTAGCATAATATACTCAGGTTCCATCACTGTTATTGAAAATGGTAGGATTTTGTCCTTTCTCATGGCTGAATAACTTTCCACTGTATATATATATATGCCACGTCTTCTTTATCCATTCACCTATTGGTGGGCACTTAGGTTGTTTCCATATCTTGGCTATTGTGAATAATGTTACAATAAGCATAGTTGTGCAGATATCTTTTCATTTCCTTTGGATATATACCCAGGAAAGAGATTTCTGGATCATATGGTAGTTCTAATTTTAATTTTTTGAGGAATCTCCATACTGTTTTCCATAGTGGCTGCACCAATTTACATTCCCACAGATGGTACACAAATGTTCCCTTTTCTTCACATCCTTCACAACACTTGTTATCTCATCTTTATGGTGATAGCCACTCTAATAGGTATGAGGTGATATCTCATGGTTTACCTTTGCATTTCCCTAATGATTAGTGATCTTGAGCATCTTTTCATGTACTTTTTGGCCATTTGGATATCATCTTTAGAAAAATATCTTTTCAGTTCCTCTGCCTATGTTTTAATCAGATGTCTTTATTTGTTATTTAGTTGTATGAGTTCTTTATATTTTGGATATTAACCTCTTATAAGATAGATGGTTTGCAAATATTTTCTCCCATTCCGTATGTTGCCTTTCACTTTTTTTTATTGCTTCTTTTGCTGCACAGAAGATTTTTAGTTTGATGGAATCCCACTTATTTTCTTTTGCCTTTCTTGCTTGTGCTTTTGGTGTCATATCAAAAAGAGAAGATCATTGCCAAGAACAATGTCAGTGAGCCTTTCCCCTATGTTTTCTTTTAGAAGTTTTACAGTTTCAGATCTTTTTCCCCATGATTAATATCCTAAATTATTATAGTGCATTTGTAACAATTAGTGAACATTATTACCATTATTAAATAAAATTTATAATTTATTTCTTAGTTTTTACCTAATATATATTTTTTATGTTCCTATATCTTATTCAAGAAATCACATAACATTTAGTCATCTCTTTAGGCTCATCTTTTTTTTTTTTTTTTAATGAGAATTATTTATTTATTTATTTATTTATTTATTTATTTATTTATTTATTTATGGCTGTGTTGGGTCTTCATTTCTGTGCAAAGGCTTTCTCTAGTTGCCACAAGTGGGGGCCACTCTTCATTGCGGTGCATGGGCCTCTCGCTATCAAGGCCTCTCATTGCAGAGCACAGGCTCCAGACACACAGGCTCAGTAATTGTGGCTCACGGACCTATTTGCCCCGCGGCATGTGGGATCCTCCCAGACCAGGGCTTGAACCCGTGTCCCCTGCATTGGCAGGCAGATTCTCAACCACTGCGTCACCAGGGAAGCGCCTCTTTAGGCTCATCTTGACCGTGAAATTTCCTGAGCAACTTTTAAATTTCTCCAAACATATTTTTGTACTTTGTCAAGCATTTGTAATTGTTCTTGGTAGCAGTAATCATCTGCTTCATGATACTTTATCATGTACAGGAGTAAACATGCGCTAGAGCAATGATTTTTAAGATTTTTTGGAGAAAGCACAGTAAGAAATAACTCTGATATAGCATCCCAGTAATTTTTACTATAATAACACCTATCATGTGTTAAGTACTATACAACTAATATGTCTGGGGATGTAAGGCACATGGTAAAACATCAGATAATATATTGTTATTGAGATGTGTATACATTATACAAAGTTTAGAGTTATAGTTTCTCAAGGATACTTTTCTACCACAACTGACCAAAAGATATTATTCATTTCATTTACCTATTCCAGATAAAATAACTGTTTGATAATGAAACACTTTATTTTAAAAATATTATTATAATTAGTATGTAATTATATCTAATAGTCAATACACTGTGATATTTACTTATAACTCAGACATTCCCTAGAATTTTTTGCTTTGTAATATGGATATAATTACCATAAGTTGAGAATGTTTTAGGTTTATCTATTTAAATTATCATCAATAAAGTGCATAACTCTCAAACATGTAAGTAGAATGGTACAGACAGTTTAGTAAGTTCCAAAGTGGATTGCTAAAGAATGTGAACTCCACAATTTACTTTTAACCCAAAATATTAGTCCAGGTTCAAACATAAGTGCAAGTTTCACTGAATTAATAAAGTATGAAGACTTTATTAAATATTGCCACCAGACTTGCATGAAAAATTCATTGTAAACACTGTTTGATTTCAAATATTTTAAAAATAATTTACACTAAATTTAGAAATTAAGAAATTCAGTTCTGATGGACTGTTGTAATTATAAGTTATAACCCTTTTAAAAATAGAGTTCATGGTAGATGTATGTTCTATCCAGTTGATAAACTTCCAAAAGGATTAAATTACCATAAGTTGCACTGGTGTTATAAAGCCCACATGCACTGACTCTCCAGAGCTAATTGTGCACCTCTTTCCAATATTATATGATGTTGGTGGTAGCTTAAAATCGACCATGGTAGAGGCATTTACACAATAATTAGGAAATTCTAGAAATCATGGTTCCTCCATCTACTCCTTGAGAAGTTTGTTAAACATTTACCTGCTCACAACTGACTAGAACCGTGATCGAGCTTAGAATTTGGAGTCATAGGTCATACCTTTGGCTTCAAGTTCTGCTACTTAGAATCTGGGTTCCATTTGCCACATCACCTAACACCTCAAGGTCTCCTTTTTCTAAAAGAGAAAATATATAACATACTTAACACTCTAGGATGCTTGAAGGATTCAGTAAGTTACATATATAATATGCTTAAAGACAGTGTTTTTCACATAGTTAAGTGCTGAATAAAATTTAATTATTTTACTCCTACATGTCCCTCATCTCACATTTAGTCTGGCTGCCTTATTTTATTTTTCTATTATAGTAATGCTTGGGAACAATGCAGACAAACATTGTTAATACTCACAGCTATTAACTGCTGAAAGAGCCACCTTATACATCAACCACAATAATTTGTTTCCTTGAAGATGATCATTGCCAAACGGGAAAGAATACATCAGTTTCTTTTGGTTCCTGTTAACAAAGTTGTCCATTTTATGTCCCTATAGTTGTAAATTGCAGTAATTAGGAATGAGTTGTTCCTATGCAATATTTTTAACATAAGAAAGGATCATTAATGAAGATTTATGTATACACTGTTTATTTACTGGTATTTGGCCAAAGAGAGGGTTGGCATGATGGCTCTGGCAATGAATAGGGAATATTGAATCCAGGAAATGTGACATTAGAAGACAAGGTGGAGAAGAGCTTCAAGATGGTGGAAGAGTAAGACGTGGAGATCACCTTCCTCCCCACACATAAATCAGAAATACATCTAACTGTAGAACAACTCCTACAGAACACCTACTGAACGCTGGCAGAATACCTCAGACCTCCCAAAAGGCAAGAAACTCCTCACATACTTGGGTAGGGCAAAAGAAAAAAGAAAAAAACAGAGACAAAGGAATAGGGACGGGACCTGCACCAGTGGGAGGGAGCTGTGAAGGAGGAAAGGATTCCACACACTAGGAAGCCCCTTCATGGGCCGAGACTGTGGGTGGGGGAGGGGAGAAGCTTCAGAGCCATGGAGGAGAGCGCAGCAACAGGGGTGCAGAGGGTAAAGTGGAGATTCCTGCACCAAGGATCGGTGCCGACCAGCACCCACCAGCTCGAGAGGCTTGTCTACTCACCCGCCCGGACGGGTGGGGGCTGGGATCTGAGGCTCCGGCTTCTGTCACATCCCAGGGAGAGGACTGGGGTTGGCTGTGTGAACACAGCCTGAAGGGGGGTAGTGCGCCATGGCTAGCTGGGAGGGAGTCTGGGAAAAGATCTGGAACTGCCAAAGAGGCAAGACACTTTTTCTTGCCTCTTTGTTTCCTGGTGTGAGATTAAGAGCGCTGTTTAAAGGAGCTCCAGAGATGGGCGCAGGCCGCGGCTATCAGCACGGACCCCAGAGACAGGCATGAGATGCTAAGACTGCTTCTGCAGCCACCAAGAAGCCTGTGTGCAAGCACAGGTCACCATCCACACCTCCCCTCCTGGAACCTGTGCAGCCCGCCACTGCCAGGGTCCCGTGATCCAGAGACAATTTCCCCAGCAGAACACATGGCGCGCCTCAGGCTGGTGCAACGTCATGCCGGCCTCTGCTGCTGCAGGCTTGCCCCATACTCCGTAACCCTCTTTCCCCACGACCTGAGTGAGCCAGAGCCCCCTAATCAGCTGCTCCTTTAACCCCGTCCTGTCTGAGTGAAGAACAGATGCCCTCAGGCGACCTACAGGCAGAGGCAGGGCCAAATCCAAAGCTGAATCCCAGGAGCTGTGCAAACAAAGAAGAGAAAGGGAAATCTCTCCCAGCGGCCTTAGGAGCAGTGGATTAAATCTCCACAGTCAACTTGATGTACCCTGCATCTGTGGAATACCTGAATAGACAACAAATCATCCCAATTTGAGGCAGTGGACTTTGGGAACAAAATATATATATATATATATATTTCCCTTTTTCTCTTTTTGTGAGTGTGTATGCATGTGCTTCTGTGTGTGTTTTTGTCTGTATAACTTTGCTTTTACCATTTGTCCTGGATTCTGCCCGTCTATTTTGTTTGTTTGTTTTTTTGTTTTTTTAGTATAGTTTTCAGTGCTTGTTACCATTGGTGGATTCGTTTATTGGTTTGGTTATTCTCTTCCTTCTTTCTTTTTTTTGAATTACTTAAAAAAATTTTTTTAAATAATTATTTTTTGTTTTTTATTTTAATAACTTTTTTATTTTATTTTATTTTAATTTTTCTCTTTTTTTCTTCTTATCTCCCTTTTATTCTGAGCTGTGTGGATGACAGGCTCTTGGTGCTACAGCCAAGCATCAGGGCTGTGCCTCTGAGGTGAGAGAGCCAAGTTCACGACATTGGTCCACCAGAGACTGCCCAGCTCCACGTAATAGCAAATGGCAAAAATCTCCCAGAGATCTCCATCTCAATGCTAAGACCCAGTTCCACTCAATGACCAGCAAGCTTCAGTGCTGGACACCCTATGCCAAACAACTAGCAAGACAGGAACACAACCCAACCCATTAGAAGAGAGGCTGCCTAAAATCATAATAAGGTCACAGACACCCCAAAACACACCACCAGACATGGACATGCTCACCAGAAAGACAAGCTCCAGCATCATGCACCAGAACACAGGCACTAGTCCCATCCACCAGGAAGCCTACACAACTCACTGAACCAACCTTAGCCACTAGGGGCAGACACCAAAAACAACGGGATCTATGAACCTGCAGCCTGTGAAAAGGAAACCCCAAGCACAGTAAGTTAAGCAAAATGAGAAGACAAAGAAACACACAGCAGATGAAGGAGCAAGGTACAAACCCACCAGAACTAACAAATGAAGAAGAAATAAGCAGCCTACTTGAAAAAGAATTCAGAATAATGATAGTAAAAATGATCCAAAATTTTGGAATTAGAATGGAGAAAATACAATAAATGTTTAATAAGGACCTAGAAGAACTAAAGAGCAAACAATCTATCGTGAACAACACAATAAATGAAATTAAAAATTCTCTAGAAGGGATCAATAGCAGAATAACTGAGGCAGAAGAACGGATAAGTGACCTGGAAGATAAAATTGTGGAAATAACTACTACAGAGCAGAATAAAGAAAAAAGAATGAAAAGAATTGAGGACAGTCTCAGAGTCCTCTGGGACTGTATTAAACGCACCAACATTCGAATTATAGGGGTTCCAGAAGAAGAACAGAAAAAGAAAGGGATTGAGAAAATATTTGAAGAGATTATAGTTGAAAACTTCCCTAATATGGAAAAGGAAATAGTTAATCAAGTCCAGGAAGCACAGAGAGTCCCATACAGGATAAATCCAAGAAGAAACACTCCAAGACACATATTAATCAAACTACCAAATATTAAATACAAAGAAAAAATATTAAAAGCAGCAAGGGAAAAACAACACGTAACATACAAGGGAATCCCCATAAGGTTAACAGCTGATCTTTCAGCAGAAACTCTGCAAGCCAGAAAGGAGTGGCAGGACATATTTAAAGTGATGAAAAAGAAAAACCTACAACCAAGATTACTCGACCCAGCAAGGATCTCATTCAGATTTGATGGAGAAATTAAAACCTTTTCAAACAAACAAAAGCTAAGAGAATTCAGCACCACCAAACCAGCTTTACAACAAATGCTAAAGGAACTTCTCTAGGCAGGAAACACAAGAGAAGGAAAAGACCTACAATAACAAACCCAAAACATTTAAGAAAATGGGAATAGGAACATACATATCAATAATTACCTTAAATGTAAATAGATTAAACGCTCCCACCAAAAGACACAGACTCACTGAATGGATACAAAAACAAGACCCATATATATGCTGTCTACGAGAGACCCACTTCAGACCTACGGACACATACAAATTGAAAGTGAGGGGATGGAAAAAGATATTCCATGAAAATGGAAATCAAAAGAATGCTGGAGTAGCAATTCTCATATCAGACAAAATAGACTTTAAAACAAAGACTATTACAAGAAACAAAGAAGGACATGACATAATGATCAAGGGATCAATCCAAGAAGAAGATATAAAAATTGAAAATATTTATGCATCCAACATAGGAGCACCTCAAAACTTAAGGCAAATAGTAACAGTCCTAAAAGGGCAAATCGACAGTAAAGCAATCATAGTAGGGGACTTTAACACCCCAATTTCACCAATGACAGATCATCCAAACTAAAAATAAATAAGGAAACACAAGCTTTAAATGACACATTAAACAAGATGAACTTAATTGATATTTTTAGGACATTCCACCCAAAAACAACAGAATACACTTTCTTCTCTAGTGCTCATGGAACATTCTCCAAGGTAGATCATATATTGGGTCACAAATCAAGCCTTGGTAAATTTAAGAAAATTGAAATCATATCAAGTATCTTTTGTGACAACAACTCTATGAGACTAGATATCAATTACAGGAAAAAATCTGTAAAAAATACAAACACATGGAGGCAAAACAATACACTATTTAATAACCAAGAGATCACTGAAGAAATCAAAGAGGAAATCAAAAAACACCTAGAAACAAATGACAATGAACACACGATGACCCAAATCATATGGTATGCAGCAAAACCAGTTCTAAGAGGGAAGTTTAGAGCGATACAATCCTACCTTAAGAAACAAGAAACATCTCAAATAAACAATCTAAACTTGCACCTAAATCAATTAGAGAAAGAAGAACAAAAAACCCCCGAAGTTAGCAGAATGAAAGAAATCATAAAGATCAGATCAGAAATAAATGAAAAAAAAATGAAGGCAATGATAGCAAAGATCAATAAAAGTAAAAGCTGATTATTTGAGAAGATAAACAAAGTTGATAAACCATTAGCCAGACTCATCAAGAAAAGATGGGAGCAGACTCAATTCAATAGAATTAGAAATGAAAAAGGAGAAGTAACAATTGACACTGCAGAAATACAAAGGATCATGAGAGATTACTACAAGCAACCATATGCCAATAAAATGGACAACCTGGAGGAAATGGACAAATTCTTAGAAATGCACAACCTTCCGAGACTGAACCAGGAAGACATGGAAAATATGAACAGACCAATCACAAGCACTGAAATTGAAACAGTGATTAAAAATCTTCCAAAAAACAGAAGCCCAGGACCAGATGGCTTCACAGGCAAATTCTGTCAAACATTTAGAGACTAGCTAACACCTATCCTTCTCAAACTCTTCCAAAATATAGCAGAGGGAGGAAGACTCCCAAACTCATTCTACAAGGCCACTATCACCCTGATACCAAAACCAGACAAAGAGGTCACAAAAAAAGAAAACTACAGACCAATATCACTGATGAACATAGATGCAAAAATCCTCAACAAAATACTAGGAAACAGAATCCAAAAGCACATTAAAAGGATCCTACACCATGATCAAGTGGGGTTTATCCCAGGAATGCAAGGATTCTTCAATATATGCAAATCAATCAATGCGATACACCATATTAACAATTTGAAAGGGAAAAACCATATGATCATCTCAATAGATGCAGATAAAGCTTTCAACAAAATTCAACACCCATTTATGAAGAGAACACTCCATAAAGTAGGCATAGAGGGAACTTACCTCAAGATAATAAAGGCCATATATGACAAACCCGCAGCCAACATGATCCTCAATGGTGAAAAACTGAAACCATTCCCACTAAGATCAGGAACAAGACAAGGTTGCCCACTCTCACCACTATTATTCAACATAGTTTTGGAAGTTTTAGCCACAGCAATCAGAGAAGAAATAGAAATAAATGGAATCCAAATTGGAAAAGAAGAAGTAAAACTGTCACTGTTTGCAGATGACATGATACTATACATAGAGAATCCTAAAGATGTTACTAGAAAGCTACTAGAGCTAATCAATGAATTTGGTAAATTACCAGGATGCAAAATTAATGCACAGAAATCTCTTGCATTCCTATACACCAAAGATGAAAAATCTGAAAGAGAAATTCAGAAAACCCTCCCATTTACCACTGTAACAAAAAGAATAATATACCTAGGAATAAACCTACCTAAGGAGACCAAAGACCTGTATGCAGAAAATTATGAGACACTGATGAAAGAAATTAAAGATGATATTAAATAGATGGAGAGATAGACCATGTTCTTGTACTGGAAGAATCAACATTGTGAAAATGACTATACTACCCAATGAAATGTACAGATTCAATGCAATCCCTATCAAACTACCACTGGCATTTTTCCCAGAACCAGAATAAAAAATTTCACAATTTGTATGGAAACACAAAAGACCCCGAATAGCCAAAGCAATCTTGAGTAAGAAAAATGGAGCTAGAAGAATCAGGCTCCCTGACTTCAGACTATACTACAAAGCTACAGTAATCGAGACAGTATGCTACTGGCAGAAAAACAGAAATATAGATCAATGGAACAGGATAGAAAGCCCAGAGATAAACCCACATACATATGGTCACCTTATCTTTGATAAAGGAGACAAGAATATACAATGGAGAAAAGACAGCCTCTTCAATAAGTGATGCTGGGAAATCTGGACAGCTACATGTAAAAGAATGAAATTAGAACACTCCCTAACACCATACACAAAAATAAACTCAAAATGGATTAAAGACCTAAATGTAAGCCAGACACTATCAAACACTTAGAGGAAAACATAGGCAGAACACTCTATGACATTAATCATAACAAGATCCTTTTTGACCCAGCTCCTAGAGAAATGCAAATAAAAACAAAAATAAACAAATGGGACCTAATGAAACTTAAAAGCTTTTGCACAATAAAGGAAACCATAAACAAGACCAAAAGACAACCCTCAGAATGGGAGAAAATATTTGCAAATGAAGCAACTGACAAAGGATTAATCTCCAAAATTTACAAGCAGCTCATGCAGCTCAATATCAAAAAAACAAACAACCGAATCCAAAAATGGGCAGAAGACCAAAATAGAAATTTCTCCCAAGAAGCCATACAGATTGCCAACAGGCACATGAAAGAATGCTCAACATCATTAATCATTAGAGAAATGCAAATCAAAACTGCAATGAAGCGTCACCTCACATCGGTCAGAATGGCCATCATCAGAAAATATACAAACAATAAATGCTGGAGAGGGTGTGGAGAAAAGGGAACCCTCATATACTGTTGGTGGGAATGTAAATTGATACAGCCACTATGGAGAACAGTATGGAGGTTCCTTAAAAAACTAAAAATAGAACTACCATACGACCCAGCAATCCCACTACTGGCCATATACCCTGAGAAAACCATAATTCCAAAAGAGTCATGTACCACAATGTTCATTGCAGCTCTATTTACAATAACAGGACTTGGAAGCAACCTACGTGTCCATCGACAGATGAATGGATAAAGAAGATATGGCATGTATATACAATGGAATATTACTCAGTCATAAAAAGAAACGAAATTGAGTTATTTGTAGTGAGGTGGATGGACCTAGAGTCTGTCATACAGAGTGAAGTAAGTCAGAAAGGGAAAAACAAATACAACAAATACCGTATGCTAACACATATATATGGAGTTTAAAAAAAAAAAAAAAAAGGTCATGAAGAACCTAGGGGCAAGATAGGAATAAAGACGCAGATCTACCAGAGAATGGACTTGAGGATACGGGGAGTGGGAAGGGTAAGCTGGGACAAAGTGAGAGAGTGGTAGTGTATATATGGACATATATACACTGCCATATGTAAAATAGATAGCTAGTGGGAAGCAGCCTCATAGCACAGGGAGATCAGCTCGGTGCTTTGTGAACAGTCAGAAAGGTGGGATAGGGAAGGTGGGAGGGAGGGAGATGCAAGAGGGAAGAGATATGGGGATATATGTATATGTATAACTGATTCACTTTGTTATAAAGCAGAAACTAACACACCATGGAAAGCAATTATACTCCAACAAAAATGTTTAAAAAAACAAGGAAAGAAGACAAGGGGGAATTTGAAAAATAATTGAATACCAAGAAAGACATCCTTATATTAGTCAAAAATATATATTATATGTTTGTTACTTAAACTACTATGTTAAATTTTTGTGATATAAATATATATATTCATCATTTACACTTTAAAATTATAACATTTTTTAAGAAAAAAAGCCTTATATTTATTCTTTGAAGAATATATTTCAAGTTTTTGAATATGAAGTTCTTTTTAAAAATTTCTTGGTCTTGGGGAGCTGGTGACAATTAAAATATCTCTGACTACATTTTAATGATATCAGAAATGCATACCTGATTTGTTGATATGTTTTCTCAAAATCAGAATTTTGCCTTCAATACAGAAGTCCTTAATTATGTAATACTTCTGTTCCTCATTATTTAACAAGACAAAAAAGAAAATTACTAAACTCCGGTGGTACATTTACCGAAAAGAATTAATGTAACTCATATTCTTTACCATCACTTCCTTCTCCTCTATGTCCCACCACAGGGCCAGCAGCTGAGCCACACGAAGGAGATATTTGACAGATAAATAACACAGATGACAATGTCTGGAATACAATATTTATCATTAACATTTGTGTCTATGAAAAGCTCTTGGCTGCTTTCCTAGTTTGATGCTTGGCTGGGACTATTTGGTCTGATGACTTCACTGCTAAATGTGCTCATATATGTATATCAGGTTCTAACGACCTGCTGAGGAAATCAGCTATTGATAAACGAGTTGAAAAGTCTTGAACCTGGGAACGTGTCATCTTTGTTCCCCTGATATTCTATATCCACAGGAATTTGACCCAACTTAATGAAAGTACCCTAAATAAATACCACCTGTAATTGTCATGTAGAGTAAAAATAGGATATAAAGCACACTAAGATAATCCCAATTTAATTCTCTGTGTCTTTGGATCATACATTTCACATGGCTTCAAAAATAAATTGCTATAAACCACATTCTTTCACTACTAAGAAATTAATTAATTTGTAATCCCTTAATTGAGTAATCAAATACCAGGCAACTATATTCCGAAAGGATTTATTTTTCCTATTATTAGAAAATCATATATATCACTTTTGAAGACACAGGAAGTATATTCCAAAATTTGCAACAAGTATCAAACATTGACTCAATTCACTTTATCAGTTCTGATTAAATTCAAGTGATTCTCATTACAATAGGAAGTATATTTACATGCATTTACAAAAATAAATAAATACAGAGAACTTTCATACAAATTTTTACTAGAATGTCTTAATTTAGTAAATATTTTTAGGAAAAACAAATTAATATTTATTTAAAATCAAGTACTTTCAAAATTGTATGCAATATAAATATATTTATCAAAAGGACTCAACGCTGAACAAATGAGAAATTAAGGGTCAATATTACTAGCAATAATACTAGTAACAGTTCAGGAAAAATAACTTAGTCTTAAATATTTAACTGTTACGTGGTTTTGTATTCAAAATAAATAAAAACCTCACTTAATGTTCTGGCTCAGGCCCATATTTTCTTTTGTACTACGCATTTCTAGTTTCTTACTTTAAAATAGAGTAAACTGAATTTTAATGATTTTATCAGGTTTTTGGAATAATGATCATAAAACAAAAACAATAAAAAAAAAAAAAACACAAACACAGGCTTGTCTGAAGCAATTTCCTAGTGAAGCTACCCCTCTGATTTTGTTTTTTCATACCCCACAAATGTAACAGGCTTGGAAAGTAATTTTATGTACTTTGAAGATTGGTATTAACACATACTTGGTTCTTCTGAATCAACTGTGTTAACTGGTTCTAGGGAACAAATTCTCTACCATAATTTCATTTAAAGCACATTTAAGAAGTTATTTGCTATTTTTCAAAACTAAACTTAAAAAATATCAGTTATTAAAGACGCATTTTGTACACTTTTACTTCTCAAAGACTAATTAGGTTTTAGCTTTAGTGCTATTCAAATGGGTTTTTGTGTGCTTAGGTTGTTTGAAAATATTGTCTTCTGAAGTGTGGAGGAATCATTTGGATGACACTGTAAGCTCCTGATGTCAAGCTGGGAAATTTTCTTCCAAAGACAGCATCTGGTTTTTTGGCAAACCTGTTGGTGGTTTTTCTGCACTTCTAGGTCTGTTATATGGCTGGCTGCTTTTGAGAAACATTTTCTAGTTTACTGAAATGAAGTACTATTTAAATCAGTGAAACATTCTGTGATGTTGATTTAGATAGTAGCTTAGAAACTAAGGCTCCGTATATGAGGTAAGCATAATATTGATGTTTGTATGCTGATATAGTCCCAGGAACATCTGTTTCTGAAAATGCCTGGAACTGCCTAAATGTGTGAGATGAATAAGCATATTATATGTTCAATAGAAAAAAAAATTGAAAGTCATTGATATTGTTTGAAAATTTATTCTTTACCCATTCAGAAGTTAATTAATTGAGAAGTACCAAACAGTAGGGAGTTATTCAGAATCATTTATTTCTTCTGGTAAAGCTATTAACAAAATGAGTAGAAAAAGTCTCCTGTGATGTAAGGTAATACTAACATTTTAACATATTTCTGTATTTTCCAAAAATACCATATGTGAATAATGATTCTTTAGAATATGGAATTCATAATCAACAGAGCAGTTACAAGGCAAGATTGTTTTCTCTCGAGGTAATTATAAGCAACACAATTTAATAATTTCTGACATGATAAATAAAAGGATATGCAAAATAAAGTTTAATTTATTAGTATATGTTCCCATTATTTTTGGTAGTTAACTCTTGCCAAGTACAAAAGGAAATAAAAACTCTTCAGGTTCCCTTATTAACTCATTTTGACCTCAAGTTAAAGGAACTTGTACTTTACAAAACTGATAAGGAGCTTAGGAAAAGAAGGAACTGCCAGAGAGGACAGACACAAATAGAAGTTGAAACACACATAGTAAGCAAAAATACATGGTTTGACTATTACAGAATCACAGATGATCAACTTGTTTTTCCTTGATAAATAAGGGAAAGTTTTAGTGAAGAAGTGCTGTTAGATCTGAGTCTGAATAATAAATCAGAGGTTTTCAAGAAAAAAAAATTATTGATAGAATATTCCAGAAAGTTGGAAATTCACATAATAAAGAGAAAGAGTCATGAAAGTTTATTGGATTAAGTTTCTTCTATTTCCTTATGTGATCTACTGCAATGATTCAGTTTGCCATCCTGGAATTTTTCATCATGGATTTTGTCTTGAATCAAAACAAAGGTATTTTGTATAGAGGCTAGTAGTCCTTACCTTTCTAATCCATCACCCAGGCTTCTTCCAACCTACTGGCAGTTCCCACACTGGCGATTCCAATGCTTTGATGCTTCAAAATTAAGAAATGATACTTCTAAAACATAACAGTCATTTATAAAAGTAAACAAAGCTTTTTAAAACAAAAGAATAATATGAACATATGGTGGGAGGAGTATAATTTTATTAGCAACAAAAAACAAGAAAAAGAATGGAACTTAAAATGTGTTGTATCTCTTTGAAGAGTATTATAAAATTACATAGAGAAAAAAACGTCAAATAAATAAGCATTTCAATTATGGTGTTTAATGGAAAATAAAAATCAATATATAAAGATACGAATTTGTACATAAAATGAAAATAAACTTCAACTGTATCCAACAAGTTTTTGTGTGAGTGTATAACTTGCCAAAATGATTTTATAGTTCATCTGGAAACATTTACATGAAGCTTTTGAAGAATGAGATATTTCATAGTGTAATAAGCATTTTTTTTAAAACATCCACATTTGCATTTGGTGGAATTGTTGCTTTACTGTCCCCAGTTCTTTATTCCTCCCTGTAAAGGCTTGGAAAAGCTTTTTCATGTCTCTATTTGAATTTTTATGAATCTGAAATCACCAAGGGACCATACCTGGGCTAGGCTGCTGGAGGATGAGGGACATGTATAGACTAACCAAACAGCCAAAGTACTTCTAATTGAAGCCAAACTAAACCAGTCAATAGTCAACCTCACTAACCATATGAATCAGCCCAACTGACCTGATAAAAATCTTCCCAATAGAGTTTTGCCAAAATTGCTGACCAGCATACCTGTAAGCCAGTAGTGTTTATATTGGTGCATTATTTTTTGCCATATGCAGAACTGAGAGAAACCAGTAAAATTTATTTATTGTAAAATATCAATATATTGTTTAATTTTATGGTATCCATAGATTTAGTTGAAGGAGTTAGGGCTCTGAAATTTAAACAACTGAGTTTGAATTGTAAATCTGCTTGTACAGACTTGATGAAGTCTAGGCATATTGAACACTCAAACTTTTTCTTTATGGATGAAATGGGCATAATAATGTCTATTATTTTAAGATGTTGCAAGGATTAATTCAGAATTGTATAAATTTTTGACACGTGTTAATATTTCTATGTATGGATGTATAGATTGAAAAAAAAAGATGAATCATAGACAGATATATAAACATAGCTCCCTATAGAAAGATAATATAAAGTAATTATACCAATAAACAGACTGATCTTGCTTTTTTGATTGATATCCGTGTATAGTTTCCACTTCAAGCAACAAGAATCCATAATTTTATCTTTAATTTGAACACCAAGGTGTGTAGTCGAATTCTTATTGTCCCAGCAGTAACTAATTTTATGATTAGATTTTTTCTGTAATCAGAAAGGCTTCAAAATTCAGAAGATGGATAATTATGGATGAGGTAAAGAAAATTCGAGTACACTAACCCTAGGCCATTAATCATTTTCTACATGATTTGAAATAATATTGTCCATCTTTATTGTGAGATCAATGTATAAAGATTTATAAAAATAATTATAAGTATCGATTTATTTGGATTCATAAATTTTCTCTGGAAAGATGCTTTAGTTAAAGAATCTAGAAATTCTACCTAAGCTCACTGCAGTATTTGGTATTTGCTTAGGCAGAAAAATAATGTTTAAATATTATAGAAAAAAAGATGCATTAAATTAGAAAAAGAGTAAAAAATGAAAAATGCAATTTTATTTTTGCTTCACAAAATATGTGCATTAATTTACTTCCCAAACCATTTCATAAAATATTCTTTAATAAACTTGTTTTCCCTTGAGAACTATGAAAACTGGAACATAAGAATATTTGAGACATCAAATTCAAGATGATTATAGTTTTGCAGTCTCTTCTAGTAGCATCTGCACTGAAGATCTTGTATTATTAAATATATTTCATGTAAAATATTTTAAACATATAAGTGCTTTATGAAAACTAGTCATGATTGCTAGAATGTTTATGCCAATATTATTTAGTACTAAGGAAAAGGTGAAAAACTGAAATATTTTCAGTTTAATGGAAATATGTGATTAATAAAACTACAGTGGTTCTAAAATTTAAGAATTCTAATTCTATTTATGTCTTTATACCTTATAATTGATTATTTTTAATATTATTTATAAATAAAAGTAGCAAGTATCAAGCACCTTGGTAAGCATCTTACACATGCACAGTCATTTAGTCCTCACAGTAACCAATAAGGTAGGTACTATTATTTAATCCTGATTTTGCAGAAGATAAAAATGACACACAGAAATGTTACAATGCTAAAAAGTATTAGACCAAGGATAAAATTTTATTAGATTAAAACCAGGGTCCATGTTCCTGACACACACACTGTGTTTCTTATTGATGGATTACAAATAAAGTCATCACTGGGTATCAGTTTACTGCAGAGGATTCGTTCCAGGACCCACCACCAATACCAAAATCCACAGATGCCCAAGTCCTGTAGCTGACCCTCTGTGTCCACAGTTTCACATTCGTGGACACCGAGGACCGACTATAATCACTCTTGAGGTTGTCCTCATTCAATTCCAGGCTTAGGAAATCTGATTTTGAAAACACTTGTAATTTGGGAAGAATTCTTTTGTTGAATATTCAGTGAAAATCTTTGGTCCTGAAACATTCACTTCACTTTTGAAACACACACACAAATCAACAAGACATGAGAGTTTTAAATTTAAAAATGCAAGTATTCAGTCCTACACTCCTGAATTTGAGCTTATTTATTTATTTAGAATATATGTCTCCTAATTTTTTGAGAAAGAATAATGATTTTTAATTTTTATTCATTCACTGATTTGGAAAATATAAAGTGACTGGCTTGGAAAATTATTTTAAAAGTCAAATAGTTTATGTTTTATTGGCTTTCTTAGTGATTTTCTTGGTGTGTATCCTTAAATGATTACACACTTTGAAGTGAAAAGGTAACAATAAAGTAGTTCTTTACTTTAAAACAACCCTTAGAATACATGTGGCAGGATTGTGGAATGGTAAAAATTAACCAAGGGAATAGTGTTATGCAATCTCATCTCCTAGAAAAATAAAATTGCATTAAAAGTGTACAGTTTTTCTTTTAGAACACTATTTCTACAGAGGGAATTTCACAAACCACTTTTTCTTATGGAAATTATATTTGTGTTTTTTTAAAAAGAAACACTAATCTTTCAGCCCTAACCTTTCCAAAATTTTAAAATCTTAATAGGAAATTTAAACTACAATAAAAATGTAGAAGTATCAAACAATCCTACCTTCTGTTTTATATTAAGCAACCTGGAAAGGGAATATTACTTTCAGAAAATTTTCTATTATTGTTGTTGTTAGTATTATATTTGATAGCAAAGGGGAATAAGGGAAATATTTTACTGATGCATGTAATAGCTCATTTATGAATAAGCCTGTGATTGATTATATTATGTAAGTGTGCTCATTGAACACATCAAAAGGTAATTTTTAAAAAAATGTACATGGCACCATTAGCTTAAGAATTTTCTACTCTCCATGACACATTTTTAAAAATTCCTTCTTCAAATGTGTCCATAGTAGAGAAGTTGACTCTTTGTAATTCTGTCATTTCCAGGGTGTGCAGATTTAAATATATGCTAATACCATTAAAACAATGTGTCTCAGAGAACATAAAAGAAATTAACTTTGACACTTGATACTTGGTGGAATTGACACCCTCATAGCAAGTAAACCTTCTGGCTTCATTCATTTTCAAGGCCCTTTAGCAGATACAAGACTTCTTAGATTTATGAAAATAGTTTTGCATTTTAGTAAATTACATTTTTCTAATTATTGACTTTATTTGAAAATGAGAAAAAATAGTAACATCAATGGCTATTACACACCTTAGTATCTAAATATAGACATATAAATGTAGACATTAAATGTAATATAAATATAGACATGATTTCTTTACTTCCTATGATTCTTATACACAACAGAGTAAACAGTGTTTCAGTTACTAATATTAATTCAGAAATAAACAGTATTTTGTCAGAATTTTTAAATGCTAGAACTAAAAATAATGTTATATAATAAATAATTTATATTTATAAGTACTATATTTATAAATGATTTAAAAAGGGAAAGTTCTCTCAGATAACACTGTTAAACGAAATGTGTTCAGATTATATTGAATGGCATTATCTTTAGGTCTAAAACTAAGTCACTATCAGTGGAAACAGAGTTTTAGAAACCAGAAAATAATTATAAATTTTTTAAAAAAAATCATGACAAGTCTCTATCTGTGATACTAACTCAGGAAGACTTCTGTGGCCATTCCCAGTTATATAAGTGTATCTCTGTGTGTATGTGTCTGTATGTGTGCACCTGCCCACTTATAATGCCAGTAGTGACACTTTATTTATTGATATTATTTGTTTAGTTATTATCTTTACTATCCCCCACCTCACATACACAATGCACACTGGCCGTGAGACTATTATGAGCAGTCAAGTGATTCTTACCCAATTTTGCATATTAAAATGCTAATTTCAATGCTTGGCATTAGTAAAATGCTTGCTGTACTGATATTTTAAAGAACAACTCAGCTCAACAAGAAATAGCTTCACATATGTAAAGGTGTAAAGCCTCAGTGACCAATTCATAAATCTCAAGAAGAGTTAATGGTGAATAATGCCAGTTTAATGGATATGGTGCTGCTTATGTCTTCAAAAGTGTTACCATGCAATAGAGATCCCAACTTTCATAAAAGATACATACCGTATCTTGTATCTCCGTATAGATGGAAAACAATACAATTCTTTCCAGAAATGTTAGATGAAATCAAACCCTGTATTTCAGGGTTACATGTGTAAGAAAAGTTACAGTCTTAGATATGCTACCTTTTGCTAAGAAAGATTTATGAAATTTACAATGTATGTATTAGATATTTAATTTGTAAGTATATTTTGACCATTATTGATATGGTTTAGTTTAGATAAATAAAGTAGGTGATGGTCAGTGAAGAGGAGGCAGTTGAGGATAGAAAATCAGATCAGAATAAACATTAGTTTAGTACAAATTATACATCTTAAGAACTAAAATATCTGGTGCTTAATCCTTATTCTAAAAAATGCTATCTATATGAGTTTTAGAAATTTCTTTCAATATTTATGAAAATAACAAAATTTGAATCATATATATGTTGGTGGTTTGGGAATGAGGATAAATAAGTTCATATTTATAGCTGTTGAGTAATTATAATTAGAATTAAAACAAGTAATGATAACCAGAGACATGTCCTGATTTACCTCATATGAAGATACCAATAGAAGGGCATTAGCAGCTATTTCTTAGAGAGCCCACCTACCAAATACGCTCAGAGTTCAAATCACAGGGTTTCCTAGAAAACCAAAAATACCCATAATGCCCATTAAATGGAAACTCCGTGGCCCATAGTCTATATTTTTGTTTTCCTATATAAACCTTGTCTTGCCTTTTGCTTCTGTTAGGTGACAGTCAAACCATAAGTCACGAATCTCCTCCTTCATGTACAAATAAATCTCAACTGCATTCTTACCTACCCTAATACCTCTGTGTTAGTTGTTTCTAGGGGTTTCATGAAGGTAAGACTTCATGATTCTCTCCATTAGAGTCACAGAAACAAGCAGCTTAAGTGTACACTTCATCCACACCCATGTCACAGGATGTCTTCTATTGGCCCTACTGTTGAGTATCTGTTAAAGGCAATAAAGTGCTTTGGTTTTCATGGCTAATCTGGTTATGTCCATGTCTGCTTTCTATATATCCTACATTTATTACCCCATTAATAGCAGCAAACATAGAAAGTTAGTTTTGATAATCTGACCATCTGATCTCCGTCAGGTGGACTAGAATAAGGAACAAGTTCTCTGTAACACGTCAATCAACTCAGTCTTATATTTTCGTCACTTTGTCTTTCTGTCTTGAGAATTCCTGGAATTGAGTTACCCATTGACAGGCTACTGGGTCACAAAACAATAGTTTAGTTGGACAGTTAACCATTGTCAGCTCTGGGGTTGAGAATTTGTTCATATCAACTTCAGAGATGTTATTTTGACAATTGATATAATACTCCAGTTGTCTTTTGGTATTTATTTTTGATGGCTTTCTCTTTGTTTGTCTATGTATGTGTAAGTGAGGGAGGAAGTGTTTCTATAGTGTTCTAAAGGAAAATAAATTATCATTTCTAATGCTACATTTATAATTATGGTCCTTCCTTCTCTGCACACAGCTCTTTTAATACTTTTGGAAATTAATCGATCATAAGAATTTGTCAAATGTACATACTATAAGAGTTACATGATTCAAACATATTTCCAGTCAAAACAGAAGAAAATTTATAGCATTTTCTAAAAATTAAAATTATTTTGTAAAACTTGAAAACAATGATTTTAATTATTTGTGTAACAAATGTGCAGGTGAGACTAAATATCTGTTGGAGTTAGACTATATAGGTGAAATAGAAAGGATTGCTTTTGGCTCAAGTTTATTTTTTTAAACAGCTTTATTGAGATATAATCAGCATACTATACAATTCATCCTTTTATAGCATAAAAGTCAATGGCTTTTAGTGTATTCTCAGAGTTGTTCATCCATCACCACAATCAATTTTAGAACATTTTAATAATCCCAAAAAAGAAAACTATAGTTCTTACCCTACAATTTCTGTATCTATAGATCTGCCAATTCTGGACATTTAATTTAAGGGAATTATAAAATACATGAACATTTGTTACTGGCTTCTTTCACTTAGCATGTTCTCAAGGTTCATCCATGTTGTAGTATTCCTTTTAATTGCCAAGTATTTTATTGTATCGAAATAATGTTTGATTTCTCTAACAGTTGATGGAAATTTGAGTTGTTGCTGCATTTGGCTATTATGAATAAGGTTGCTGTGAACATTAATGTACAGTTTTTTTTTCATGAACATGTTTTTATTTCTTCTGGGCATGTACCTAGGAGTAGAGTTGTTGGATCTTATGGTAACTCTATATTTAACCATTTGAGGAACTACCAGACTCTTTTCCAAAGTGTTGGCAATGTTTTACATTTCTACTGGCAGTATATGAGGATTTCAATTTGTTTATATTCTTGCCAACCTCTGTATTATATGATACTGTATATATAATACTGGCAGAAGGACTCCTGTACAACTAAGGCTGTAAGAAAGATATGCACATAATCAGGTAGAAAGGGAAGAAAAGCCATCAGGACCTGTGTCCCTGGGTAGGGACAGAAAGGAAAAGGGATAATACCTAGGTAGACACCCACCCTGGGGAGTGAGCAGTGAAAGCCGAAGATGGGTCACCCCAGTACTGGGGTTCTAACATGGGGAAGACAAACCCCATTGACTGCTCTGAGGAACACTGGTACTAACAGGAGGAATGTGGGAAGCGGAACTCCACTCACGAAGACTGCGCCCATGCTCTGGCTTGACCTGGAGGCAGGGCAGAGAGAGGTCTGCTCCAGAGGCTGCCAGGTTTCCTGTGACTTATAATTCTGTTACATACCTTAAAATTTCCTTTAACCTGGTAGCTGGGATTATTCACCATGTGTGCATGTAGTAAAGCTGACTGCTAAATTAATTAAGACTTAGCAGTAGATTGTCAGTCTCACCTTTCATTACATAGTACCTCCAATTTGAAGAAGCCTTATGTCTCTACAAAAAGCCTCAGTACTACTTGGACAAAGGAAATACTACCATTAAATGTGTTTATTGCCTTCTTCTCACATAACTTGAGTTGCTGCTCCAATATAAATCCAGCAACTTTAACCTTCTGGTAAAGGTCAGTTATCTGTTTAATTAGCTGTGCAAATTTTCAGCCTACCCTATCATTGAGTGCTGTTCCTTAAACAACTCTGATACATTTTATATTATTTTTTGATGACATATCTTTAAAATCATCAAGGGATATTACTTCTGGATGTGCATAAAGAAAGACTCTGATAGAGGATCAAACTTACTAAATTCTTTGGAGTTTTCTCTGAAGAAAGAATGTTTCTAACTTCCTTAAATGCTAACCAATACATAAAATACAATCATTATTTTTTTAAAGTAAAATGAAATAAAATAATAAATAAAAATAATGCCCTATTAGAAGTAATCAAATACCACAGAAAAATCTTAATTATTAATATCAGAGCCCATATAAATATAATATTTTAGAAGCTAAAATTATTGCCTTACAGTGTGCTACCAAGAAGGGATTTTGTCCCTATACATATTATAATGACATATGCACAATCCAATGTCACAAATTCGGAAGAAATTTTGTAAATACAATCTGAATCTACTATAAAATCTATATAAATGTATATTTATATGTCAAGTGTTTCTTATGTAGAGGAACAAATTTTGGCATTGCCAGCACAATCACCTGATGAGAGCTAAGTCAATCTCTAGTCCATTAGTGCTCATGTTACATAAAAACTCCCTCCATAATGAAGGAGTTTTCTAAATTTGCAAACACAGTTGACTCTTGAACAGCACAGGTTTTAATTGTGCAATCCACTTATACACAGATTTTCTATTCAATAAATATGGACTACATTGTCACACTATCTGTGTTGCATGAACCTCAGATGTGGAGGGCCAACTGAAAGTTATAAGCACTTCTTCAACAGCAAGGTACTCTTGGGTACATCAGTTCATAATTGATGTGATTGTGTATACTAGAAAAGACATTAACAAAGATCAGCCTTTGATTCTAGTTGCAAAGGACTAAATCAGTTATTTTGAGACATTATTTTTAAGCCAAAGGGGTAAGTGTTCATAGATTTATATTGAACAGTATATTTCTTAAAAGATAATTTAGATTTCCAGATATATTGGTGAGCTAACTCTGAGGTTACCTGGTGAACTCCAATTTATTGCTTAAGAAGCAATAAATAAATTAAAATACGTACATACTGACATACATACATATATAAATACATGAATAAATAAATAGAATTTAAAAAAGCTGTCTCTAGAATTTACAGATCAAGATATGATATCAGATGTATGCAGATTCCTTCTAAGACCTTGGAATTATGTCCACAATTGGGACAAAAGATTTATATTTCATTATTTGTCTTTTCCTCTTTCTCTTAAACCTTGTGATTTCTTTTCTTTATATTGGCTCATAATATTTTACTGTTAAAAAGTCTTTACTAGTCTTTTATTGACTTTCTCTTTGCACCTTTGTTTTCCCTGAAGCCTTTAATCTTCCTAACGTAACATCAACAGTTGCCAATATTGTGACTACTGAATTTGTTGTCTGGCTCTAAAACCTCTACTGTGGACCATCCCTAACTTATCTACACACCTGAAGTGGATATAAGAACCCAAAGTACAGTAGTATATTCTTATATTTCTCATATATCCTAGAACCTTGGAGGAACTCAGAGACTGTCAGAAACAGCAAAAAAGTCCTGAGATTAATGATGGAAGATATGGGTGAAAAAATTTCCAGACACCATTTCATGATTTCTCTTAAAGTCAGTGTTTGTTTCCATGACAAAACCAATTAAACTCATAATGTAATTGATACCAGACATTTATTTTTGTAATGATCATCTAGCCTTTCCAACTATTTAGAACAAATCCTTCACTTTTATTAAGAGTCTGTTGTGGTAAGGTACCAGATGTAATTGAAGAAACTATCATCTCTCATAGAAAGATTTCTACCCAAGACTAATGTGTTGACCTGCAATTTATCCACAACTATGTACCAAATAGTAAATGAAACAGCTCAAGTTTTAGATACTCAGAAAAAAACAACCATTTATTGATTAAAATACACTTAGACAATCATATTGCCTTTGACTGTGTATTGGCGAGCCAAGGTAAAGTATAATGTATAACAGTTTCTGTTTCAACACATCAGTAAAAGTGGGACAATCAATCAAGAGAAAAAATTCACTGTTATTGTACACAGGCTCATTTTCTTGATCAGGCCTAGTACAACTGGTAACTGAATACAAGGTGTTTTCCAATTATTTACTGTGACATTTGTGGTTTTCCTTTTTTTTTTTTTTGCCTTCTTCCACCATCTGATATGCAAGTGTTTAAAAGATTCAACATAATTATGATTAGAAACCGACATTCAACTTATAATACTGCATGAACAAAAGACTTAAACTGTTAGAGACAAAATGACTCGTCTAGGAGTGAGATGGACCTGAAGAATTAAAATAAGGGAGATGGGCAGTCCTGGTTTAACTAAGCAGGTGATGCCAAAAGATGTACAACAGCATTTCTTACCCAGAGAAAAACATACTACGTTCAGAAAGAGTTGAAATTGCAAAGTTTCACAGAAAACCCATAAATATCTGCAATTGACTTCCTTGGCAATTGTTTTTGGTCTGCTCCCAGGTACATTGTTCTCTATGACGATTTTCAGCCAGCTCATTTACCAGAGAACAAAATTAAGTCTTCATGGAAGTAAGCCTTCTTCTGTGAATGACCTTTTTTTTTTCTATCATGAGTACTACCTTACATTTTTTCAGTACTAATAGTTGTATACCTGATTGATCTTGTGTGTGTGTGTGTGTGTGTGTGTGAAATATTGCAGGATTACCTTTTCTCTTATTTAGATAAAGATTTTTCCATTTATGATCATAAGGGAGATTGACCTGTAATTTTTCTATTCCACTGATTCCTTGCTTTTGTTTTTGGTTTATTAATAACTTAATATTACCATTCATATTAGTTCCTTTCTTTAATCTATGTGAAATTGTGTGCAAATAGGAATATGTGTTGTTTATATGTTTGCTTATTTTTGACAGTAATTTGGGAAGATGGTGTTTCTTTTATGGAGTAGAGGATAATAATTTAAACTTGAATTTTTTTAAGTATATTATATAATTATAGATTACTATATTGGCTGGTCATTTTCAGTAGTTTATATAATGCTATTTTTTTTTTAATTTATTCTAAGCTTAAGGATGTATTGTATAAAATATTTCATAGTATTCCCCCATTATATTATTTTACTTCACTGTATCTGAAATGTTAACTTCCTCTTTGTTACCAATATTGTTTATTGGTTACTTTTCTTAATCATTCATGACTCTTATATATAGTCCCATTTATTGGAATCTCTTAATATGTTCTCCAGTGTATATAAATTCATAATTTCTTTATAGGCTCTGTCTCTCGAAGTTAGATAATTACAAAAGGAGCATCCTTAAAGGATGTTGCCTTAACAATTTATATTTCTAATTGGATAGGCTACATATTAAATTTGCTGAAAATGAGACTTTTCCAAATAAATGAGTATGCTGTTTAGGTTAAGTGTCTTATTAATGTAGCATCACTCCTCAATTAAAACCTCTAACTCATTTTGCTTATTTTACAATTGTTCTTCCCTTAAAATTTCTTGAATTTTTTTCTGTACTATAGTTCATGCAATTTTTATATCCATAGTCCTATGAGTAGCCTGGACACATTCTTCTCTCTTATTCTCTATGTCTAAACAACAATCAAACTGTTTATTTTGTTTCCTAAATTTAACCAATCTCTTATTTTTCTTTTCATGGCCTCTGTTATAGCCTACCAATTGCTCTCTGCGTTAACTTTGATGCCTCTGTAAATCATGCTAACCAGAAGAAAAAGTGAAATTGTTAAAAAGCAAAACTGATCACATGATTCCTTTCCTTGAAACCCTGCACTGTATTACCTTTTATCTTTGCATAAAGGACAACATACTTTACATGGCCTGTATTCTCCTATATGATGTGAATACTTTCCATTTTCTTACCCCAATATGCACATGTACCTCTCCTCTACCGGATCTTTAAACAGTAACTTTCAACTCCAATTTCCATTTGGAAAACTGGGCAAACTCAGCATTTGCGCATAGGGTGTGCTTAGAATAATCTCATCTCTCCCCATAGTTCTCAATATTTCTTATTCTTCTTTTTAAGGTTCCCAACTCAATGCTGTTTGTGGAAGGAAGCCTTAGAACTAGGTAAGACTCTCCCCAAGGATCTCACCTCAGTGGCAGCTTAGTGTGTAATTATTTTATTATTTAATACATTTTGGTTACACCACACTATTTTTCTGTAAATGAGAAGTTCATGTATGTATGAAGTTGTTTTATACCACCTGTATTATAAATGTGTTGACTAAATAAATCAATGCTTTGTTTCCTTCAAATAATTGAAATTTGATAAATACATTACTTAATTTCTAAAAGGTAACTTGGGAATAAGTTTTTTTTTCTATCTTGGAACTACACTGCGTGGGAAAATGAAAACACATAAACAATGGCTATAACCACATAATAATGATGAAAGGAAAATGGTAAACAGGGGATGACAGTAATCATAAGGTATGTGCTACTATTTATAGAAATTGTCTCTGGTTTATGTTATAGCTTTATGTAAAACTGCAGTTTTAAAGAGTGGTTATTTTAAATTATATCAAAAACAGTAACTTTATACTGTCCAGAGTTTACATTCAGAACTCCATTTACCATAATGGATAAATTAGCATAAATAAATGAATAGAGACTGGAAAAAATTAACCTATGTACATTATTTTCAACAATGGATGAAAATGCAAAATGGTGCCCCCTTTACACACACACACATACACACACACACACACACAAACACCATGAGGCAAGGATTCTATAGTCAATTATTTTCATTGCATGAATCTCCTGATTTAGTTCTCAAGGATAATTGTTCCAAGATTTATTTTTTTATGTTTTTTACTTATGGCAGATGTATGCCTGTTGTAGAAAATTTGGAAAGAGTCCTAGAACACCCAATTATGCAAGACTTACAGATCATATAAGGGACACCTACTGTTTTAAAGGGGAATGTGGGATTTATAAATTTTTCACAAAGGAATTTCTGTCTGAAAGATTTACTGGACAGTGTTTGAAGAAAAGATATTTGTTCTCTTGTTTTGTTTTCCTGACACCATTTTTGTTAACCCCAATTAATTATTAAGTGCCATGGTGTTTTGGAATCCCAGCATAAACATTTTACTTATACCTTATGAATCCACCTAAGTAGAAATGTGTGAAGCATTGGGTATTTTGCCAGATGTTTATCTATCTCTGTCAGTTTTTTAATACTTGGAGAAGGTGCACAATTTTTTTTTCTCATTTACAGACTCCATTTCCTGTTTTTCAAGAGTAGATTAATTTTAGAAGTTACTGACATATTGTATCATATACTTTCTAGCAGTTAGCTTATTTTGCTTTTATTTGAGTAAAAGAATTTTAACAAATGTACCAAAGGATGAGACTCATGTCTTCTAAGTAATATCTCTAGGGCCCCAAAGTAATACAATATATAACTGGAAAGCCCTTATTTTTTACAGTATATGGTCAGCATAAATGGCTTGAATTAGATGAAAAGCTGTGGATAGTTTAGAATCAACTTAAAATTAACCACAAATTTTTATTTTGTTGAGACTATTTTATCGAGTACATAATGAACACAGTGAAAGCCTGAAATAATTTATTCACTTAAAGTTTTGATTTTTTAAGATAAATTCCTAGATCTTTACAAGCATAGCATATTTCATTAATTAGCTCAATGCTTAATTGTATTTTCAAATTAGATTTTGCTTTTGCTGTTTAGTAATTTTGTTTTAATTTGTACACTCTACTAACTTTATTTTGATATGTTATAAGGTAAGTTTAATTTTAGTATAAAATTTATCTATTAAGCATAGTCATAATATTATATGTGCTCTATATTTATTATTATCAGTTCTCTACCAGCATACAAAACATCTGCTCTGTCTAAACTTTATCCATTGAGGTTAGGAGATGAGGTAAACAGGACAATAACTCTGACTAGTAAGTCAATGACCAGCAATAAATATGACCTCAAAGCTATTGTTCTGTTCTACTGATATGCTATATCCAATTATTTTAACTATTTATTCATAAACTTAAATTATCTATTTCAGTAAATGAAGTTTATGTATCATTTTACCAACAGAAAGTTACATATGAAAACATAATTAAAATGACATCAATGAGAAAGAGTAAATAAGTTGCTTTTTCAAATAAAAGCAATAACAAAAACAATAACCCAAAGGAGGAGGAGGAGAAAAAGGAAGAGGAGGAAGACCACGCTGACAACCAGGATGAGGAAGGTAAGGACAAGGATGAAGAAGAAATGGAGAAACGGCAAAGAAGAAAATCAACAACTAAAAGGCAGTTAAAATATAATAAAATCTGGTTTCTAGTAACCAGAAATCCATATTTTGAATGACATTTTTTTAGATAAAAATATAATAATAAATAGTGTTTGCAATGATGATATCAATATTTAAAATCTGCAATTTCACGTTTCTCAGAATACATTGTTTGCTTCCTTGTTTTTATAAATATTGATTATTTTTCCTGATTACATTGTAAACTTCTCAATCTCAGAATTCTTGGGATTAATTATTTTTCTACAACATAAATGTATTAAGGTCAATATTTGAAAGGTTTCCTTGTATCTCTTTTTTGCTATATCCATATATTTTCCTTAATACAAATGAAAAAAATCCCTGTATTTAAAGTGCATGCCATTTGATGATTTCACCCTTGAACCTCTAACAAAACTCCTATCACACTTCCTTGCTTGTTAATTGATAATTGACCCTTATCTTTCTTTCTTTTCTTTTGTTATTTTTTTTTCCTTTTTGTTCTTTTCATTCCATTTATCTTTTAGATGTAAGTCAGCCATCATGCATACTGTCTTCAATGAAGGTATGTATAGCTCATCTTTCCCTTCTGCCCTTTGGTACAATGACATTTATATCTTCATTTCACTTCTCTCATAGACCTTATGGTATTTCTCTGAAATATTCAAATTCAATTCCAATCCTAAATTCAAAAATTTAACACTGTATACCAAATAAGCCCTCTTAATGTCCTAACTTATTATATAAACTTTTCCAATATAACTCATCAGGTGATTACTGAAAGTTGATAATTAACATAAATGAAATGTGGATCTAGAGGAGAGGGATCAATATGGAAGAATAAGAGGACATGGAGCTCACTTTCCCCCCATAAACACATCAAAAATACATCTACATGTGGAACAATTCTTATGGAAAACTAACTAGAAACTGGCAGAAGAATCCTATATAGTCAAGGCTATAAGAAAGATTCCCACTTAACCTGGTAGGATGGGAAAAAACAAAAATCATTGGGTCAAGACCTGTGCCACTGGGAGGAGTCTAGGAGGAAAAGGAGGTGTGCATGGGCAGAGACTGTCACTCTGGGGAGTGAGCAGATTGCGCTATAGACTTGGCATCTCACTTCTGGGGTCTTAAGTGGAGAAGACAAAATGCCTGACTGCTGGGAGAACTGCTGAGACAGATATAAGGGCCAGAGAAGCCTAGACACCACTCAAAAGGAGTGAGTGGGTACTAACTTGCCAACAGACAGGGCAGAGAGACCTCTACACTAGCAGCTACCACCTTGCCACACTCCCTAATCTGAGCCAGGCAAACACCCTGGACACTCTTACTCCATGCCATGGGTTGGCATGAGATCTAGGCCAGCTGGGTCTTATGAAAAGACTTGATCTAGCAACACAGAGAAGCTCAGGGGGCCTGGAGTGTGGGCTGGATGGGGTGGTGGCAGTCATCATTGATGCTTACCCAAACAGAGCCACAGAGGCAACTCAGACCTCTAGTGGCAGCACAGCCACTTGAAACTCCATGAACAACACACTAAGGTCCCTACTACCAGCTGAGCAAATGTTCTAGCTCCTCCCTGTCTTTGCCATGACCTGGTGCTGGATCTGGGGCAGACAGGTCTTGAGAGAAGACTCAGTTTGGGGACACAGAGAAAGCTCAGGGGTCTGGGGTTTTGTCCAGGTGAAGCAGCAGTAACCAGTTTTGGCACTTACTTAAAGAGTACCCCAGAAGCAGCCCAGACTTAAGACCACAGCAGAGCCACTTTAATTCCTGCAACCACAATAGCCCCACCCCCAGTCCCAGCCTAGCCAATGTGCACCACAATCTTGCAGCAGATATGGGACAAGCACAACAGGGGAAAAGATGTGACCTTGGCAGCACTTGAGCAGAGCTGCATATACCTACACAGGCAGCATATCAGACCTTTGGGAGCACATGAGCCTCACTTACTTCAGCACTTCCCTCCTTGGCAGCAAAGGCCCTAGTATGGGTAGAAGGAAAAACACATACTTAAAAGGAATAGAGCCTGCTTGAGCCCAACGCTCAGGGCTTCAGCAACAGGAGAAGAGACCCCACCCCTGATAGGGTAGCAAAAGCCACTGAGCAGAGAGGAAGTCCTGTGTAGGCAAAACTCCTTCAACACAAAGCACACCAACAATAAAAGTGATAGTGACCAGCATACCATGAGGAAAGACATGGCTGGTGTCCATATCATATCCAGGTCTCACACCAAATACATTGAGCACATGCAGTCTACACAGAGATGATACCACATAAAAAGCACCCTTTCAAGACCACAGTAGAAAACTTTTCTCCTAAATTCATAGAGACAATAAAGTTAAATAAAATGAAAAGGCAGAGGAACTACACCTAAATGACACAGAAGAACACAAAAGTGATTTGGAAGATAGAATAATGGAAATCACCCAATCAGAAAGCAGAAAGGAAGACAAATTAAAAAAAAAAAATGTAAGTAACATATAAGATCTATGGGGTTACAAAAGAAGAAGAGAGAAAGAAAGGGATTGAACATGTGCTTGAAGAAATTATGGCTGAAAATATCCCAAACCTAAAGAAAGAAGCATATCCAGGTACAAGCACAAAATGTCCCAAACGAGATGAACCCAAACAGACCCATACCAAGACATATCATCACTAAAATAGCAAAAGTTAGAGATACAGAGAATTCTACATGCAACAAGAGACAAACAGAGTCATGTACAAAGGAATCAGCTGATTTCTCTGCAGAAACTTTGCAGGTCAAAAGGGAATGGCATGATTTATCCAAAATCTTGAAAGAGAAAAACCTGAAACCTAGGATAATCTACACAACAGGATTATCATTTAGAATAGGAAGAAACTGACAATAATACAACAATAGCAGGGAATTTACCACACCACTGTCATCAAAAGACAGATCATCCAGATAGAAAATCAATAAGGCAACAAAGGTCCTAAATGACACAAAAAACCAGTTGGACTTAATATCTACAAGACAGTATGTCCAAAAAAGAGCCAAATCACATTCTTTTCAAGCATGCTGGAAGATCCTCCTGGATAGAACACATACCAGGTCACAAAACAAGCCTCAACAAATTTAAGAGGATAGAAATTATATCAAGCATATTTTCCAATGAAAATGGCAAAAAACGAAACCAATTACAGAAAGAAAAATGAGAAAAAAACCCCAAACAGGTGGAAATTAACATGCTACTAAAAAACCAAAGGGTTAATGATAAAGACAAAAAGGAAATCAGAAAATACCTCAATACACATGAAAATGAAAGCACAACTATACAAAATCTATAGGATGCAGCAAAAGTATTTCTAAGGAGAAAGTTTATAGCAATGCAGGCCTTCTTGAAGAAACAAGAAAAATCTCAAGTAAACAACCTAACCTACAACCTAAAAGAATTAGAAAAAGAAGAACAAACAGAGCCCAAAGTCAGCAGAAGAAAGAAAATAATAAAGATCAGAGAAGAAATAAATAAAATAAAGATAAAAAAGCTATAGAATAAAATCAATGAAAACGAGAGCTGGTTTTCTGAAAATATAAACAAAATTGATAAACCTTTAGCCAAACTCACTATGAAGAAAAGAGAGAGGACACTAATAAACAAAATAAGATGTGAAAGAGTAGAAATAGCAACCAATATCACAGAGATACAAAATATCATGAGAATACTATGAACAGATATATGCCAACAAATTGGACAACCAAGAAGAAATGGACAAATTTCTAGAAAGATTCAGCCTGCCAAGACTGAGTTAAGAAGAAGCAGACACTTTGAACAGATCAATCAAGGGAAGTGAAATAGAATCTATTAAAACAAAACAAAACAAAACAAAACAAAAAAACTCCCTGCAAACAAAAATCCAAGACCAGATGGCTTCACTGGGGAATTCTACCAAACATATAAAGCAGAGCTAATACCTATCCTCCTAAGACTACTTCAAAAAATTGAAGAGGAGGAAACACTCCCAAATTCATTTTACAAGACCACCATTACCCTGATATTAAAACCAGACAAAGAAACTACACAGCAAAAAAAGTAAACTACACACCAAAATATTTGATGAATATAGATGCAAAAATCCTCAACACAATATTAGCAACCAAATCCAACAATACAAAAAGGATCATATACCATGATCAAGTTGGATTTATTCCAGGGATACAAGGCTGGTTCAGTATTCACAAATTAATCAATGTGATACACCACATTAACAAAATGACATATAAAAACACATGATCATCTCAATAGAAGCAGAAAATCATTTGACAAAATTCATTTATGATAAAAACTCTCAACAAAGTGAGCATAGAGGGAACATATCTTAACATAATAAAGGCCATATATGACAAACCCACAGCCAACATAAGACCCAAGGATGAATAGCTGAAAACCTTCCCACTAAATTCAAGAACAAGACAAGGGCTCCACTCTTGTTGTTTCCATTCAATATAGAAATCAATCATTAATGTAGATTGTTCTCCCCAGTGTGCATGGGCATCACCCAATCTGTTGAGAGCCTGAATAGAACATACGTGGAGTAATGAGGAATTTACCCCTTTTTTCCTGCTTTACTGCTTGAAGTGGGTCATCTCATCTTCTGCTCTTGGAGTGGGATTTACACAATTAGCTACCTTAGTTCTCAGGCCTTCAGACTTGGAATGAATTACATGGGATTTCTCAGCCTCCATAATCACCTGAGTAAATTCCTCATAATGTGTGTGTGTGTGTGTGTGTGTGTGTGTGTGTGTGTGTGTGTATTCTGTTTCTCTGGAGAATCCTAAGACAGTCACCTAACCAGACCTCTTTGTGAGTAAACCTGAAATATGTAGTCATTACTGAACAACTGTGTGTCCAGGTAAATATTCACTTAAATTGAAAAAGCACAGGGCAACTTGAAAATTAAATTTAAAATATATTTAGGGATCTCAGATAAGAGCAGTCGTTGCATCCTTTAAGGAAGAAAAACATGATACAATACAATTAGGCAAAAATAAACAAGAATAGTTTGTATAAAGAAATAAAGATTAGAAATAACTTAAGTGAACACTACCATCACTCAAAATGTATTAAACCTTAAAAGAAAGGCTAAAATATTGTCTGTGTACTCTGAGCAATAACAGATAAAAATTATGAAAGAACCATATGTGATAAAGAGATTTGAGGGACTATAACTTCAACATCCCATACATGTTTTTTGTTTTGTTTAGTTTTTTTTTTTTTATTATTTTTGACTGCATTGGGTCTTCATTGCTGTGTGTGGGCTTTCCCTAGTTGCGGTGAGTGGGGGCTACTCTTCGTTGTGGTGCATGGGCTTCTCATTACGGTGGCTTCTCTTGTTGCGGAGCACGGGCTCTAGGCGCACGAGCTTCAGTAGTTGTGGCACTAGGCACATGAGCTTCAGTAGTTGTGGCACGTGGGTTCAGTATTTGTGGCTCACAGGCTCTAGAGCGCAGGCTCAGTAGTTGTGGTGCACGGGCTTAGCTGCTCTGCGGCATGTGGGATCTTCCTGGACCAGGGATCAAACCCATGTCCCCTGCATTGGCAGGCAGATTCTCAACCACTGCAGGACAAGGGAAGTCTCCCCATACATGTTTTAAAAGAAGATAGACACCTTATATTTATTTATTTATTTTAATTTTTAATTAATTTTTATTTGAAATAATATCAAACTTACAAAAAGTTGCAGAAATAAATGTAGTACAAACATCCATATACCCTCCTTTTATCTAAATTTACCTATTGTTAACATTTATCCCATTTGCTTTGTCATTTGTGCCATCTATCTATATAGCTATAACCATATCTACTTACATGGAATTTTTTCTGTACTGTTGGAGGGTAAGTTATATACACATCATGGTCCTTATCCCTAAGTAGTTTAGTGTATATTTCCTAGGAGTTGGGATATTTTCATCCATAACCACATCACAATTATCAACCTGATAAGTTTATATTGACACAATATTTTATTCAATCTACTCTCCATATATAATGTCTTTAAAGGATTTTACTCCCCTTCAATGCAGGATTCAGTCTAGGGTCAGGTACTGCATTTAATCATCATGTCTCTTTAGCCTTCTCTAATTTGGAACATTTCCACAGTCTTTCTCTTCTTTTTTTTTTTTTAAAGGAAAGCCAACATTGGGGGAAGATGTGGAATTTTTTTTTTAAATTAATTTATTATTTTTATTTTTGGCTGTGTTGGGTCTTCATTTCTGTGCGAGGGCTTTCTCTAGTTGTGGCAAGCAGGGTCATTCTTCATTGCGGTGCACAGGCCTCTCACTATCGCAGCCTCTCTTGTTGCAGATCACAGGCTCCATACGCGCAGGCTCAGTAGTTGTGGCTCATGGGCCTAGTTGCTCCGCGGCATGTGGGATCTTCCCAGACCAGGGTTTGAACCTGCGTCCCCTGCATTGGCAAGCAGATTTTCAACCACTGTGTCACCAGGGAAGCCCTTTCTCTGCCTTTAAAAAAAAAATTTTTTTTACATCTTTATTGCAGTATAATTGCTTTACAGTGCTGTGTTACTTTCTGCTGTAAAACAAAGTGAATCATCTATATGTATACATATATCCCCATACCCCCTCCTTCTTGACCCTCCCTCCCACCCTCCCTATCCCACCTCTCTAGGTGGTCACAAAACACCGAGCTGATCTCCCTGTGCTATGCAGCTGCTTCCCACTAGCTATCTATTTTACATTTGGTAGTGTATATATTTCAGTGCTACTCTCTCACTTCGTCCCAGCTTCCCCTTCCCCCCCTCCACCATGTACTCAAGTCCATTCTCTTCATCTGCATCTTTATTCCTGTCCTGCCACTAGGTTCATCCATACCATTTTTTTAGATTCCATACATATGCGTTAGCATACAGTATTTGTTTTTCTCTTTCTGACTTACTTCACTCTGTATGACAAATGCCATATGACAGCTCGCTACAAATAACTCAATTTAGTTTTTCTTATGGCTGAGAAATATTCCTTTGTATATATTGTCACATCTTAATTATCCATTCATCTGTTGATGGACATTTAGTTTGCTTCACTGTCCTGGCTACTGTAAATGGTGCTGCAATGAACATTGTGGTACATGTCGCTTTTTGAATTATGGTTTTCTCAGGGTATATGCCCAGTAGTGGGATTGCTGGGTCATATGGTAGTTTTACTTTTAGTTTTTTAAGGAACCTCCATACTGTTCTCCATAATGGCCGTATCAACTTACATTCCCACCAACGGTGCAAGAGGGTTCCCTTTTATGTACACCTTCTCCAGCATTTATTGTTTGTAGATTTTTTGATGATGGCCATTCTGACCGGTGTGAAGTGATACTGCATTGTGATTTTGATTTGCAATTCTCTAATGATTGGTGATGTTGAGCATTTTTTCATGTGTTTGTTGCCAATCTGTATATCTTCTTTGGAGAAATGTCTATTGAGGTCTTCTGCCAGTTTTGGATTCAGTTGTTTGTATTTTTTTTTTTTAAAGTACATATAAATTGCAACATTCTTTTTTTTTTAATTTTATTTATTTATTTATGGCTGTGTTGGGTCTTCGTTTCTGTGTGAGGGCTTTCTCTAGTTGCGGCAAGTGGGGGCCACTCTTCATCATGGTGCGCGGGCCTCTCACTATCGTGGCCTCTCTTGTTGCGGAGCACAGGCTCCAGTCGCACAGGCTCAGCAATTTTGGCTCACGGGCCTAGTCGCTCTGCGGCATGTGGGATCTTCCCAGGCCAGGGCTCGAACCCGTGTCCCCTGCATTGGCAGGCAGATTCTCAACCACTGAGCCACCAGGGAAGCCCCCGGTTGTTTGTATTTTTGATACTGAGCTGCATGAGCTGCTTGTATATTTTAGAGATTAATCCTTTGTCAATTGCTTTGTTTGCAAATATTTTCTCCAATTCTGAGGGTTCCTTTTTGTCTTGTTTATGTTTTCCTTTGCTGTGCAAAAGCTTTTAAGTTCCATTAGGTCCCATTTATTTATTTTTGTTTTTATTTCCATTATTCTAGGAGAGGGTCAAAAAGGATCTTACTGTGATTTATGTCATAGAGTGTTCTGCCTATGTTTTCCTCTAAGAGTTTTATAGTGTCTGGTCCTACATGTAGGTCGTTAATCCACTTTGAGTTTATTTTTGTGTATGGTGTTAAGCAGTGTCCTAATTTCATTCTTTTACATGTAGCTGTCCAGTTTTCCCAGCACCGCTTATTGAAGAGGCTGTGTTTTCTCCATTGTATATTCTTGTCTCCTTTGCCAAAGATAAGGTGACCATATGTGTGTGGGTGCATCTATGGGCTTTCTATCCTGTTCCATTGATCTATATTTCTGTTTTTTTGCCAGTACCATACTCTCTTGATTACTGTAGCTTGTAGTATAGTCTGAAGTCTAGGAGCCTGATTCCTCCAGCTCCGTTTTTCTTTCTCAAGATTGCTTTGGCTATTAGGGGTCTTTTGTGTTTACATACAAATTGTAAAATTTTTTGTTCTAGTTCTGTGAAAAATGTCATTGGTAGTTTGTTAGGGATTGCACTGAATCTGTAGATTGCTTTGGTCAGTATAGTCACTTTCAAAATATTGATTCTTGCAATCCAAGAACATGGTATATCTCTCCATCTGTTTGTATCATCTTTAATTTCTTTCATCAGTGTCTTATAATTTCTGCATACCGGTCATTTGTCTCCTTAGGTTGGTCTGTAAATAGGTATTTTATTCTTTTTGTTGCAATGATAAAGGGGGGTATTTCCATAATTTCTCTTTCTGAGTTTTCATTGTTAGTGTATAGTAATGCAAGAGATTTCTGTGCATTAATTTTGTATCCTGCAACTTTACCAAATTCATTGATTTGCTCTAGTAGTTTTCTGGTGGCATCTTTAGGATTCTCTATGTATAATATCATGTCATCTGCAAACGGTGACAGTTTTATTTTTTCTTTTCTGATTTGTATTCTTTTATTTCTTTTGCTTCTCTGATTCCCATGGTTAAAACTTTCAAAACTATGTTGAATAACAGTGGTGAGAGTGGACACCCTTTTCTTGTTCCTGATCTTAGAAGAAAAGGTTTCAGGTTTTCAGCACTGAGAATGATGTCGGCTCTGGGTTTGTCATATATGGCCTTAATTATATTGAGGTAGGTTCCCTCTATGCCCACTTTCTGGAGAGTTTTCATCATAAATGGGTGTTGAATGTTTTCAAAAGCTTTTTCTGCATCTCTTGGGATGATCATATGGTTTTTATTCTTCAATTTGTTCATATGGTGTATCACACTGATTGATTTGCAAATATTCAAGAATCTTTGCATTCCTGGGATAAAACCAACTTGATCATTCTGTATGATCCTTTTAATGTGCAATCAGAGTTTGTTTGCTAGTATTTTGTTGAAGATTTCTGCATCTATGTTCATCAGTGATATTAGCCTGTAGATTTCTTTTTTTGTGACATCATTGTCTGGTTTTGGTATCAAGGTGATGGTCGCACATAGAATGAGTTTGGGAGTGTTCCTCCCTCTGCTATATTTTGGAAGTGTTTGAGAAGGATAGGTGTTAGATCTTCTCTCTAAATGTTTGATAGCATTCACCTGTGAAGCCGTCTGGTCCTGGGATTTTGTTTGTTGGAAGGTTCTTAATCGCACTTTCAATTTCAATACTTGTGAGTTGTCTGTTCACATTTTCTATTTCCTCCTGGTTCAGTCTCAGAAGGTTGTACTTTTCTAAGAATTTATCCATTTCTGCCATGTTGTCCATTTTATTGTCATAGAGTTGCTTGCAGTAATCTCTCATGATCCTTTGTATTTCTGCAGTGTCAGTTATTACTTCTCCATTTTCTTTTCTAATTCTGTTGATATGAGTTTTCCCCCTTTTTGTCCTGATGATCTTCTTTATCTTCACAAAGAACCAACTTTAGTTTTATTGATCTTTGCTATTGTTTTCTTCATTTCTATTTCATTTATTTCTGATCTGATCTTTACAATTTCTTTCTTTCTGCTAACTTTGGGGTTTTTTTTTTTGTTGTTGTTGTTGTCATTCTTCTTTTCTAATTGCTTTAAGTGTAAGGTGAGGTTGTTTGTTTCAGATTTTTCTTTTTTCCTGCGGTAAGATTGTAATGCTATAAACTTCCCTCTAAGAACTACTTTTGTTTCAACACATACGTTTTGGGTCATCCTATTTTTTTTTTTTAACATCTTTATTGCAGTAAAATTGCTTTACAATGGTTTGTTAGTTTCTGCTTTACAACAAAGTGAATCAGCTATACATATAAATATATCCCCATATCTCCCTCTTGCGTCTCCCTCCCACCCTCCCTATGCCACCCCACTAGGTGGTCACAAAGCACCAAGCTGATCTCCCTGTGCTATAAGGCTGTTTCCCACTAGCTATATATTTTACATTTGGTAGTGTATATATGTCCATGCCACTCTCTCACTTCATCCCAGCTTACACTTCCCACTCCCCGTGTCCTTAAGTCCATTCACTATGTCTGCGTCTTTATTCCTGTCCTGCCCCTAGGTACTTCAGAACCTTTTTTTTTTTTTTTTTTTTTTAGATTCCGTGTATATGTGTTACCATACGGTATTTGTATTTCTCTTTCTGACTTACTTCACACTGTATGACAGACTCTATGTCCATTACCTCAATACAAATATCTCAATTTTGTTTCTTTTTATGACTGAGTAATATTCCATTGTATATATGTACCACATTGTCTTAATCCATTCATCTGTCGATGGATACTTAGGTTGCTTCCATGTCCTGGCTATTGTAAATAGAGCTGCAATGAACACTGTGGTACATGACTCTTTTGGAATTATGGTTTTCTCAGGGTATATGCAAAGTAGTGGGATTGCTGGCTCATATGGTAGTTCTATTTTTAGTTTTTTAAGGAACCTTCATACTGTTCTCCATAGTGGCTGTATCAATTTACATTCCCACCAACAGTGCAAAAGTGGTTCCTTTTCTCCACACCCTCTCCAGCATTTATTGTTTGTAGATTTTTTGATGATGACCATTCTGACTGGTGTGAGGTGACTCATTGATTCATTGCAGTTTTGATTTGCATTTCTCTAATGATTAGTTATATTCAGCATCCTTTCATGTGCTTATTGGCAATCTGTATATCTTCTTTGGAGAAATGTCTGTTTAGGTCTTCTGCCCATTTTGGGATTGGGTTGTTTGTTTTTTTGATATTGAGCCGCATGAGCTGCTTGTAAATTCTGGAAATTAACCCTTTGTCAGTTGTTTCATTTTCAAATATTTTTTCCCATTCTGAGAGTTGTCTTTTCATCTTGTTTATGTTTTTCTTTGCTGTGCAAAAGCTTTTAAGTTGCATTAGGTCCCATTTGTTTATTTTTGTTTTTATTTCCATTTCTCTTGGAGGTGGGTCAAAAAGGATCTTGCTGTGATTTATGTCATACAGTGTTCTGCCTATATTTTCCTCTAAGAGTTCGATAGTGTCTGGCCTTACATTTAGGTCTTTAATCCATTTTGAGTTTATTTTTGTGTATGGTGTTAGGGAGTGTTCTAATTTCATTCTTTTACATGTAGCTGTCCAGTTTTCCCAGCACCACTTCTTGAAGAGGCTGTCTTTTCTCCGTTGTATACTTTTGCCTCCTTAATCAAAAATAAGTTGACCATATGTGCATGTGTTTATCTCTGAGCTTTCTGTCCTGTCCATTGATCTATATTTCTGTTTTTGTGCCAGTACCATATTGTCTTGGTTACTGTAGCTTAGTAGTATAGTCTGAAATCAGGGAGCCCGATTTCTCCAGCTCCATTTTTCTTTCTCAAGATTGCTTTGGCTATTCGGGGTCTTTTTTTTTTTTCCATACAAATTTTGAATTTTTTTGTTCTAGTTCTGTGAAAATGCCATGGGTAATTTGATAACGATTGCATTGAATCAGTAGATTGTTTTGGGTAGTATAGTCATTTTCACAATGTTGATTCTTCCAATCCAAGAACATGGTATATCTCCCTATCTCTTTGTATCATCTTTAATTTCTTTCATCAGTGTCTTATAGTTTTCTGCATACAGGTCTTCTGTCCCGTTAGATAGGTTTATCCCTAAGATTTTATTCATTTTGTTGCAATGATTCCTTATGTCCTCTTTCATTTTACATCATTATTGTATAGTAATGCAAGAGATTTCTGTTCATTAATTTAGTATTTGCTACTTTACCAAATTCATTGATTAGCTGTAGCAGTTTACTGGTAGCATCTTTAGGATTCTCTATGTATAGTATATTGTCATCTGCAAACAGTGACAGCTTTACTTCTTCTTTTTCTGTTTGGATTCGTTTTATTTCTTTATCTTTTCTGATTGCTGTGGCTAAAACTTCCAAAACTATGTTGAATAATAGTGGTGAGAATGGACAACCATGTCTTCTTCCTGATCTTAGAGGAAATGGTTTCAGTTTTTATCCATTGAGAATGATGTTGGCTGTGGGTTTTTCATATATGACCTTTATTATGTTGAGATAAGTTCCCTCTATGCCTACTTTCTGGAGTGTTTTTATCATAAATGGGTGTTGAATTTTATCAAAAGCTTTTTCTGTATCTATTGAGATGATCATATGTTTTTTCTCCTTCAGTTTGATAAAATGCTTTATCACATCAATTGATTTACATATATTGAAGAAATCTTGCATTCCTGGGATAAACCCCACTTGATCGTGGTGTAGGATCCTTTTAATGTGCTGTTGGATTCTGTTTGCTAGTGTTTTGTTGAGGATTTTTGCATCTATATTCATCTGTGATATTGGCCTGTAGTTTTCTTTGCTTGTGACCTCTTTGTGTGGTTTTGGTATCAGTGTGATGGTGGGTTTGTAGAATGAGTTTGGGAGTGTTCCTTCCTCTGCTATATTTTGGAAGAGTTTGAGAAGGATAGGTGTTAGCTCTTCTCTAAATGTTTGATAGAATTCTTCAGTGAAGCCCTCTGGTCCTGGGCTTTTGTTTGTTGGAAGATTTTTGATCACAGTCTCAATTTCAGTGCTTGTGATTGGTCCGTTTATATTTTCTATTTCTTCCTGGTTCAATCTTGGAAGGTGTGCTTTTCTAAGAATTTGTCCATTTCTTCCACGTTGTCTATTTTATTGGCATATAGTTGCCTGTAGTAATCTCTCATGATCCTGTGTATTTCTGCAGTGTCAGTTGTTACTTCTCCTTTTTCATTTCTAATTCTGTTGAGCCTTCTCCATTTTTTTCTTGATGGTCTGGCTAATGGTTTATCAATTTTGCTTATTTTCTCAAAGAACCAGCTTTTAGTTTTATTGATCTTTGCAACTGTTTCCTTCATTTCTTTTTCATTTATTTCTGATCTGACCTTTATGATTTCTTTCTTTCTGCTAACTTTGGGTTTTTTTGTTCTTGTTTCTCTAATTGCTTTAAGTGTAAGTTTAGGTTGTTCATTTGAGATGTTTCTTGTTTCTTGAGGTAGAATTGTATTGCTATAAACTTCCCTCTTAGAACTGCTTTTGCTGCAACCCATAAATTTTGGGTGTTCGTTTTTCATTGTCATTTGTTTCTAGGTATTTTTTGATTTCCTCTTTGATTTCTTCAGTGATTTCTTTGTTATTTAGTAGTGTATTGTTTAGACTCCATGTGTTTCTATTTTTTTACAGTTTTTTTTTAAATTAATTAATTTATTTATTTATAATTGGCTGTGTTGGGTCTTTGTTTTTGTGTGGGGGCTTTCTCTAGTTGCGGCGAGCGGGGGCCACTCTTCATCATGGTGTTGTGGCCTCTCTTGTTGCGGAGCACAGGCTCCAGACGTGCAGGCTCAGTAGTTGTGGCTCACGGTCCTAGGTGCTCCGTGGCATGTGGGATCTTCCCAGACCAGGGCTCGAACTTGTGTCCCCTGCATTGGCAGGCAGATTCTCAACCACTGTGCCACCAGGGAACCCCACAGTTTGTTGTTTTTTTTTTTTTCCTGTTATTGATATCTAGTCTCATAGCGCTGTGGTTGGAAATGATATTTGGTATGTTTCAATTTTCTTAAATTTACCAAGGCTTGATTTGTGACCCAAAATATGATCTCTCCTGAAGAATGTTCCATGAGCACATGAGAAGAAAGTGTATTCTCATTATTTTGGAATAGATGTCTTATAAGTATCAATTAAGTCCAACTTATTTAATGTTTCTTTTAAAGCTTGTGTTTCCTCATTTATCTTCATTTTGGATGATCTGTCCATTTGTGAAAGTATGTTGTTAAAGTCCCCTACTATGATTGTATTACTGTTGATTTCCCCTTTTATAGCCTTTCACATTTGCCTTATGTATTGACGTGCTCTTATGTTGGGCGCATAAATATTTACAATTGTTATACCTTCTTCTTGGATTGAACCCTTGATCATTATGTAGTGTCCTTCTTTGTCTCTTGTAATAGTCTCTATTTTAAAGTCTATTTTTTCTGATTTGAGAATTTCTACTCCAGCTTTCTTTTGATTTCCATTTGCATGAAATATCTTTTTCCACTCCCTCACTTTCCGGCTGTATGTGTCCCTGGGTCTGTAGTGGGCCTCTTGTAGACAGCATATATATGGGTCTTGTTCTGTATCCATTCAGCCTGTCTATGTCTTTTGGTTGAAGCATTTAATCTGTTTAGGTTTAAGGTAATTATAGATAAGTTTGTTCCTGCTACCATTTTCTTAATTGTTTGGAGTTTGTTATTGTAGGTCTTTTCCTTCTCCTGTGTTTCCTGCCTAGAGAAGTTCTTTTAGCATTTGTTGTAAAGCTGGTTTGATGGTGCTGAATTTTCTTAGCTTTTGCTTGTCTGTAAAATTTTTAATTTCTCCATCGAATCTGAATGAGATCCTTTCTGGGTAGAGTAATCTTGGTTGAAGGTTTTCCCTTTCTTCACTTTAAATATGTCCTGCTGCTCCCTTCTGGCGTGCAGAGTTTCTGTTGAAAGATCAACTGTTAACCTTATTGGGATTCCCTTATATGTTATTTGTTGTTTTTCCCATGCTGTTTTTAATATTTTTTCTTTGTATTTAATTTTTGATAGTTTGATTTATATGTGCCTTGGTATTTTTCTCCTTGGATTTATCCTGTATGGGACTCTCAGTGCTTCCTGGACTTTATTGACTATTTTGTTTCCCATATTAGGGAAGTTTTCAACTATAATCTCTTCAAATATTTTCTCAGTCCCTTTTTTTTTCTCTTCTTCTTCTGGGACCCCTATAATTCGAATGTTGCTGCATTTAATATTGTCCCAGAAGACTCTGAGACTTTCCTCAATTCTTTTAATTCTTTTTTCTTTATTCTGCTCTGTTGTAGTTATTTCCACTATTTTATCTTCCAGGTCACTTATCTGTTCTTCTGCTTCATTTATTCTGCTATTGATTCCTTCTAGAGAATTTTAGTTTCATTTATTGTGTTGTTCATCATTGTTTGTTTGCTCTTTAGTTCTTCTAGGTCCTGTTAAACGTTTCTTGTATTTTCTCCATTCTATTTCCAAGATTTTGGATCATCTTTACTATCATTACTCTGAATTCTTTTTCAGGTAGGCTGCCTATTTCCTCTTCATTTGTTTGGTCTGATGGGTTTTTACCCTACTCCTTCATCTGCTGTGTGTTTCTCTCTCTTCTCATTTTGCTTAACTTACTGTGTTTGGGTTCTCCTTTTCACAGGCTGCAGGTTCATAGTTCCCATTGTTTTTGGTGTCTGCTCTCATTGGCTAAGGTTGGTTCAGTGGGTTGTGAGGCTTCCTGGTGGAGGGGATTGGTGCCTGTGTTCTGGTGGATGAGGCTGGATCTTGTCTTTCTGGTGGGCTGGACCACGTCTGGTGGTGTGTTTTGGGGTGCCTGTGACACCATTGTGCCAATCATTATTATGATTTTAGGCAGCCTCTCTCTAATAGGTGGTGTTTTGTTCCTGTCTTTCCAGTTGTTTGGCATATGATGTCCAGCAATATAGCTTGCTGGTCATTCAGTGGAGCTGGTTTTTCACATTGAGATGGAGATGTCTGGGAGAACTTTCACCATTTGATAATATGTGGAGCTGGGAGGTGTCTGGCAGATCAATGTCCTGAACTCAGCTCTCCCACCTCAGAAACACAGGCCGGACACCTGGCTGGAGCACCAATACCCTGTCAGCCACACAGCTCAGAAGAAAAGTGAGACAAAAAGAAAGAAAGAAGGAAAAAATAAAATAAAGTTTTAAAATAAAAAATAAAAATTATTAAAATTTAAAAAAAATTTAAGTATTAAAAAAGCAAAAAAAATAAGAAAGAAAGAAAGAAAGAAGAGAGCAACTAACCCAGAAAACAAGTCCACAATGATAACAAGTGCTAAAAAAAAAAAAAAAAAAAAAAAAGACAGATAGAACCATAGCACAAATGGTAAAAGAAAAGCTATACAGACAAAATCACACAAAGAAGCATACACATACACACTTTCAAAAAGAGAAAAAGGAAAAATATATATATATATATGTATATTAAAAAAAAGGAAGAGAGCAACCAAATCAATAAACAAATCTACCAATGATTATAAACTCTGAATTCCAAACTGCGATAAACATAAACCAGAAACAAATTAGATGCAGAGAGCAAACCCCAAGTCTACAGTTGCTCCCAAAGTCCAATGCTTGTATTTTGTGATGATTCGTTCTATATTCAGATATTCCACAGATGCAGGATACATCAAGTTGATTGTGGAGATTTAACTGCTGTTCCTGAGGCTGCTGGGAGAGATTTCCTTTTCTCTTATTTATTTGCACAGCTCCTGGGGTTCAGCTTTGGATATGGCCCCTCTTCTGTGTGTAGGTCGCCTGAGGACATCTGTTCTTCTCTCAGAGAGGATGGGGTTAAAGTAGCAGCTGATTAGGGTGCTCTGGCTCACTCAGGTCTGGGGTGGGGGAGAGGTATGGTATGCAGGGCAAGCCTGCAGCAGCAGAGGCCAGTGTGGTGTTGCAACAGCCTGAGGTGCACCATGTGTTCTCCTGGGGAAGTTTTCCCTGGATCACGGCACCCTGGCATTGGTGGGCTGCACAGGCTCCCAGGAGTGGAGATGTGGATAGTGGCCTGTGCTTGCACACAGGATTCTTGGTGGCTGTAGCAGCAGCCTTAGTGTTTCATGCCCATCTCTGATGTCCACATTGATAACTGTGTCTTGTGCCCATCTCTGGAACTCATTTAGGCAGTGCTTTGAATTCCCTCTCTTCACACACCCAGAAACAATGGTCTCTTGACTCTTAGGCAGTTCCAGAATTTTTCCAGGACTCCCTCCCAGCTAGCTGTGGCACACTATCCCCCTTTAGGCTTTGTTCATGTAGCCAACCTCAGTGTTCTCCCTGGGATCTGACCTCCAAAGCTGGAGCCTCAGCTCCCAGCCTCCACCAGCCCCGGCAGGTGAGCAGAAAATCCTCTCAGGCTGGTGAGTGTTGGTCAGCACCAATCCTTTGTGTGGGAATCTCTCTGCTTTGCCCTCTGCACCCCTGTTTCTGCACTCTCCTCTGTAGTTCCATGGCTTCCCACTCCCCACCCACCCCCTGTCTCTGCCAGTGCAGGGGTTTCTTAGTGTGTGGAAACTTCCTCCTTCACAGCTCCCTCCCAGAGGTAGAGGTCCCATCCCTATTCTTTTGTCTATGTTTTTTCTTTTTTCTTTTGCCCAACCAGCTATGTGCAGAGTTTCTTGTCTTTTAGAAAGTCTGAGGTCTTCTGCCAGCATTCAGTAGGTGTTCTGTAGGAGTTGTTCCACATATAGATGTATTTCTGATGTATTTGTGGGGAGGAAGATCATCTCCACATCTTACTCCTTTGCCATCTAGAAGGTCTCCCCTGGGTCTTCATTTTTTCATTGTCATTTGTTTCTAGGTATTTTTTGATTTTCTCTTTGATTTTTTCAGTGATCTCTTGGTTATTTAGTAGTATATTGTTTAGCCTCCATGTGTTTGTATTTTTTATATTTTTTCCCCTGTAATTGCTATCTAGTCTCATAGCATTGCTGTTGGAAAAGATACTGGATACAATTTCAATTTCTTAAATTTACCAAGGCTTGATTTGTGACCCAAGATATGATCTATGCTGGAGAATGTTCCATGTGCACTTGAGAAAAAAGTGCATTCTGTTCTTTTTGAATGGAATGTCCTATAACTATCAATTAAGTCCATCTGGTCTAATGTGTCATTTAAAGCTTGTGTTTCCTCATTTATTTTCATTTTGGATGATATGTCCATTGGTGTAAGTGGGATGTTAAAGCCCCCTACTATTATTGTGTTACTGTCATTTGCCCCTACTGTGGCTGTTAGCATTTTTCTTATATATTGAGGTGCTCCTATGTTAAGTGCATATATTCTTACAACTGTTATATATTCTTCTTGGATTGATCCCTTGATCATTAAGTAGTGTCCTTCTTGGTCTCTTGTAATGGTCTTTATTTTAAAGTCTATTTTGTCTGATATGAGTGTTGCTACTCCAGCTTTCCTTTCATTTCCATTTGCATGGAATATCTTTTTCCATCCCCTCACTTTCAGTTTGTATGTGTCCCTAGGTCTGAAGTGGGTCTCTTGGAGATTGCATATATATATGGGTCTTGTTTTGATATCCATTCAACCAGTCTGTGTCTTTTGGTTGGAACATTTAATCCATTTACATTTAAGGTAATTATCTATAGTAATTCCCTATTACCATATTTTTAATTGTTTTGGGCTTGTTTTTGTGGGTCTTTTCCTTCTCTTGTTTTTCCAGACTAGAGAAGTTCCTTTAACATTTGTTGTAAATCTGGTTTAGTGGTACTGAATTCTCTTAACTTTTGCCTGTGTTTATAGCTTTTAAGTTCTCCATCGAATCTGAATGAGATCCTTGCTGGGTAGAGTAATCTTGGTTGTAGGTTTTTCCCTTTCATCACTTTAAATATGTCCTGCCACTCTCTTTTGGCTTGCAGAGATTTTGCTGAAAGAGCAGCTGTTAACCTTATGGGGATTCCCTTGTATGTTATTTGTTGTTTTTGCCCTGCTGCTTTTAATATTTTTTCTTTGCATTTAATTTTATAAAGCTTGATTAATATGTGTCTTGGCATATTTCTCCTTGGGTTTATCCTGTATGGGACTCTCAATGCTTCCTGGACTTGATTGCCTATTTCCTTTCCCAGGTTAAGGAAGTATTCAACTATAATCTCTTCAAATATTTTATCAGTCCCTTTCTTTTTCTCTTCTTCTTTGGACCCATATAATCAAATGTTGGTGCATTTAACGTCCCAGAGGCCTCTGTGACTGTCCTCAATTCTTTTCATTCTTTTTTCTTTATTCTGCTCTGTGGCAGTTATTTCCACTATTCTATCTTCCAGGTCACTTATCCATTCTTCTGCCTCAGTTATTCTGTTCTTGATTCCTTCTAGAGTATTTTTAATTTCATTTATTCTGTTGTTCGTCATTGTTCGTTTGCTCTTTATTTCTTCTAAGTCCTTATTCAACGTTTCTTATATTTTCTCCAGTCTATCTCTGAGACTTTGGATCATCTTTACTATCATTACTCTGATTTCTTTTTGAGATAGACTGCCTATTTCCTTTTCATTTGTTTGTTCTAATGGGTGTTTACCTTGCTCCTTCATCTGCTGCATAGTTCTCTGTCTTCTCATTTTGTTTAACTTACTGTTTGGTGTCTCCTTTTTACAGGCTGCATGTTCATAGTTCCTCTTATTTCTGGTGTCTTCCCCCAGTGGGTGAGGTTGGTTCAGTGGCTTGTGTAGTCTTCCTTGTGGGGGGGACTGGTGCCTATGGTCTGGAAGGTGGGGCTGGATCTTGTCCTTCTGATTGGCAGGGCTGCATCCAGTGGTGTGTTTTGGGCTGTCTGTGAACTTAGTATGACTTTAGGCAGCCTGTCTGCTAATGGGTGGGATTGTGTTCCTGCCTTGTTATTTGTTTGTCATGGGGCACCCAGCACTGCCACTTGGTTGTTGTTTGGTGGAACTGGGTCTTAGTATTGAGAAGGATATCTCTGGGAGAGCTTTCACCAATTAATATTACATGGGGCCGGAGGTCTCTGGTGGTCCAACATCCTGGAGTCAGCTCTTTCACCTTGGAGGCTCATGCCCGACACTCAGCCAGGGGATCAAGACCCTGACAGCCACATGGCACAGAAGAAAACGTAGAAAAAAAAAATGAACAGACAGAACCACAAAACAAATGTTAAAAGCAAAACTAAACAGACAAAATCACTCACAAAAACATACACACACACACTCACACACACACACACACACAAATAGACAGATCCTCAAGACAAATGGTAAAAGCAAAACTAAACAGACAAAATCACACAAAGAAACATAAACGTACACACTCACAAAAAGAGAAAAATAGAAACAAAAGAAAAACAAAGGAAAAGAGCAAAAAAGCCAATAATCAAACCCACAAATGTAAACAAACAATAAAAACTAAACTAAAATAAACATAAAACCAGAAATAACTCAAATGCAGAAAGCAAACCCCAAGTCCACAGTTGCCCCCAAAGTCCACGTCCTCAATTTTGGGAGCAGTCATTGTCTATTCAGGTATTCCACAGATGCAAGTTTACGAAGCCAATTGTGGGAATTTAATCCACTCTCATGAGACTGCACAGAGTGATTTCCCTTTCTCTTCTTTGTTCACACAGCTCCTGGGATTCAAATTTGATTTTGGCTCCACCTCTGCATGTAGGCAACCCTTAGGTGCCTGTTCCCCATCCAGACAAGAAGGGGTTAAAGCAGCAGCTGATTAGGGCTCTCTTGCTCACTCAGGCCAGCGAGAGGGAGGGATATGGTAGTCACGATTGGGATGCAGGGAGTGTCTGCGGTGGCAGAGGCTGGCATGAAGTTGTAACAGTCTGAGGTATGCCATGTGTTCTCCCAGGGAAGTTGGCCCTGGATCACAGTACCGTGGCAATGGCATGCTCCACAGGCTCCTGGGAGGGTGTTGGTAGTGACCTGTGCTTCCACACAGGACCCTTGGTGGCAATAGCGGCAGTGGTAGTGGTCTGTGCCCACCTCTGGGGTCTGAGATGATAGCCAGAGCTCATGTCCTTCTCTGGAGTTTGCTTAGGCGATGCTTTGCCGCCTGTGGGCACATGGAGCAGAAAGCCTCTCTCCTCGCACACCTTGAAACAATGGTCTCTTACCTCTCTGGCGGGTCCAGACGTTTTCCTGACTCCTTCCCAGCTAACTGTGGCACACTAGCCCCCTTCAGGCTGTCTCCACACAGCCAACTGCAGTCCTCTCCCCGGGGTCTGAGCTACGAAGCCCAAGCCTCAGCTCCCAGCCCCCACGCCCCCTGGTGGGTGAGCAGACAAGCCTCTCAGCCTAGTGAGTGCTGGTCAGCACTGATCCTCTGTGTGGGAGTCTCCACTTTGCCCTCCACACCCCTGTTGCTACACTATCCTCTGAGGCTCCGAAGCTCCCCCCCCCCGTCCCCCACAGTAAGGGGACTTCCTAGTGTGTGAAAATTGTTCCTCCATCACAGTTCCCTCCCAGAGGTACAGGTCCCATCCCAATTCCTTTGTCTTCTTTTTTTCTTTTTTCTTTTCTCCTACCCTGGTATCTGGAGCTTTTCTTGCCTTTATGGAAGTCTGAGGTCTTCTGCCAGCATTCAATAGGTGTTCTGTAGGAGTTGCTCCACTTGTAGATGTATTTTTGATGTATTTGTGGGGAAGAAGGTGATCTCCACATCTTACTCCTCTGCCATCTTGAAAGTCCTCTCTCGACATCTTATATTTAAATAAAGAGAAGCTGAGTTTTTCCCTCTATCATAATCATGAGTTTTTAGCTGGAAAGTACACACTAAGTAAAAAGCAAGGAAAATAAAACTAAATCTTCACCTAACCATATCTAGTGAAATTACAAGCCATCAAGGATAAAAAAAAAATTATTAAAACTTCTAAAGAGGAAATATAGATTATCTAAAGAAAACAAAGTAGACAATAAAATAATAGCTTCAAATTGCTGAAGGAAAAACAGCAAAATTGTAGTACAACTGAGCAGGTACAACCTTCTTTCTGATAGCTTACAACCAACGGACTTCATGAAAGAAATGTTAGAAGATTTACTTCACCAATAAGAAAATGTAAACACAGGGAATAAGTGAGATGAAAGAATATATAGTAAGCAAATATACTGCAAAATATCTGAACATTGGTTGTAGGAATTACATCTGTTACTTCAAAACATTTAAATAATATTGTGGCTAAAATTCTCCATAACTGAAATAGTTTTCTATTGCTTCTCTAACAAATTCTACAAATTTAGGAGCTTAAAATGCTAAATATATTATTTTACAGTTCTGTTGATCAGAAATTTAGTAAGTCTTGTACTAAAATCAAGATGCAGGTGGATCTGTGCTCTTTTCTAGAGGCTTTAGGGGACAATTCATTTCCTAGTCATTTGGATTGTTGCCAGAATTTAATTCCCTTAAATTGAGGACTAAGGTCCCCACAGTTTTTGTTGGCTGTCACCTCAGCACCGTTTCTGACATTTAGGCTGTTAAATTCCTTTGCTTGTGCTCCCCTTCCTCCATCTTCAAAGTCAATGATGGCTTGTCGAATTCTCACATTACATTGCTCTGACCTACTCCAGAGTCTATCTATATCTGACTTCTCCCTTCTGACTTTCTCTTCTATTTTTAAAGAACTCATGTGATTATATTGGATCCACCTCAATAATCTAAAATAATTTCCCTGTTTTAAGGAGGTGATTAACAACTTTGATTGCAGCTGCATTCTGGTATCTGATACTGAACAGCTATTACTGAATGATGAAGGTGATAGCAGTCAATGATTTTGGAATTAAAATCATGGAAAAAAACATAATCTAGAGTGTGATTGGTAACAAAATGCCATTCCCCACAAAAATGAACCAAGATTCTTGACCAGAAGAAAACAAAGTAATTGATTATAAATCATGAATAAATAAAAATTCATGAGTTCTTAGAGATGAAACTATGGTGCAATATATTCTAATAGTGGGTACATGAACCTATATCATTACATCAAAAACAGTGAATCAATGATTTCAATTAAAATAATCATTTTAGGAAGTTGGAGGATCACAAGATGTAATACAAAATGTGAATAAAATTCAACAATATTCCAAATGTAAACTGAAGGGAGTAGGGAAAATAGGTGCTGACTTAAGTAACTTTGGAAATGAGTGGAGTCTGTAAGACTAATGGCAAATAACTTGACACAAACACTATTCTAGTTGATAAAGTTGTGTTGCACAGGAATAATAGTTAATAATTCTGATACTATATTTGTATATTGGACATGAATGTTAAGTTAAAGGATGGTGGGTGGTGTGAAGTTTTCTGGAGTGGGAATTTATAGATAATCAGATAATCAAGGGAAGGAGATATCAAGGGAAAGAGGCTAGAATGATTTGTGTGATGACAGATTAGAGTTAGAGACATTAAGATGAACTCACATAGTGTAATATAGACAGAGTTGGAGACATAAATAAACATGTGTAGTTACATGTTAACAAGTGTGTTGGTGTATACACATATATTTTTACCTTGTTGGTCACACTGGAAGCAATGACACTGTAGTAGTAACAACACTCCTTTGGCTTCTAATAATATTCTCCATAAAATAACCTAGAAGTAGCTGATTCTAAGCTTGGTACAGAAAATAGAGAAGATGAACTTTGTAGTTCCAGAAACTAAGGAAGTGCTCAAAACACAAATACACACTCCCCCCCTACCCAATGAAGGAGTTATGTCAAGGGTACAAAGAAGCCAGATGAAAACCTACCAATAGATAAAGCTGGAATAAATTGAGCAACAAATTAAGTATTGTATTGCATTTTATTATAACCCAAAATATAAAATAAATTCCATGAGTCCCTACTGATATAAATAATTGAATAAATGAATGAATGAATAAATAAATAAATAGGGAAAAGATACAAGTCTCATCTTCAGATGAATTCCAAACAATTTATGTAGATATTCCACCTTTAATGAGAGGGGAACTTAACTCCCCACTATGAACAGTGACTAAGAGCACAGAATAAAATGGGGAAGGAAAAGAGTAACTTTACAATGGAGGAACATTACAAACACTATTTCTGCCATGATTAAGGTCAATATCAGCAGTAATAAGTAATATTAAGCAGTATGTAATATTAAACTTAATAGGATATGATGAAAATAGCACTTTGCCTTTGTGGTCATTCACCTGCAAACTCAAAACACCAGTATAATCACTATAAAACATCAGATACATTCAAATTGAGGGTCATTCAGTAAAATATCTGGTCAGTAAGGCTCAAAGCTGTCAAGGCCATCAAAAACAAGGAAAGTCTGTGAAGCTGTCACAAGCAATAGGAGGCTAAGGGAAATAGTGAATAATGTGCTGTGGTACATAGGATGGGATTCTAGACAGAAAAAAGACATTAGGTAAATACTAAGGATATGTAAATAAATTACAATCTTCAGCTGATAATGTGTCAGGGTTGGTTCATTAATTATATCAAATATACCATGATAATTTATTGTGTTAACAAAAGGGGAAATTGAGTGTGTGATGCATGGTGGGAGGGGACAAGAAGCCTCAAACAATCCTTATAGAAAAAGCTCCAAAAATATGAGTCCATAAACATAAAAGAGAATTACAAACAAAATAGGCTATAGAAAATTAGAAGGACTAGGCAACACAAATGTCAAAATACATAATAAGTATAAATACAGATAGAATTTATTGAAGATAAGACACATGAACACTAGACTATCAAAATGACCAGGGACTATGAAAGAGAAACAAATGTAACTTTTATTAATAAAAAATAATAATGCTTTTAACTAGACTTCAATGGAGTTATTTAATTGATTAAACATATCTGAATAGAAACTTTAATATGAAGAGATAGATCTGAGGAAATTATACATAAAATATTACAGATAGACGTAAATAGAATGTAGGAAAGATGAAAATAAGATTCATCAAGGATAGAGTGAAAAATTTTGATACATGTTTTGTTTATAGAAAGAGAAAATACTGGGAAGAGAGGAAAATCAATACTTAGATAATTTCTATAATTTATTATGAAAAACACAAATAGCCAGATTTACACAGAAGATGTAAAAACATATGAATCCAACTATGACCTTTTGGGGGTAAAGCTACAGAACACAAAATTTAAAACAAAAACCTTAAAAACAATCAAAAGAAAACAAACATTACCAAAAGAATAATAAATACTAAACTGACATTACACTGTGACATGTATGTTTAATCCCAGGCACATAGTGATAGTTTAACATCCTTAAGTCTACAGATGTTACTTTACAGTATTAAAATACTAAAGAAGACAAACAATCACATAACTCTCTGTTAAGATATAATTTGATGATGCTCAATATATTTTCTATGACAAATCTCACTTACATAGAGATAGACAGGAACTTGCTCACTTATAAAGAGTATCCACTGAATAAATTTTAAATAATATATATGTGTATATACACATAATGGGAAAAGTTTAGATTCACTTTATTTAGAATTCAGTAGTAAGACATGAATAGCTGTTATTACTGTTATTGTTTAGTACCGTATGAGAGAGTATGCAATAAAATTAAACAGAAACAAGAGAGACAAATTTTGTAACAGGGTAGATAAACCTATTTTTCTTTGCAGATGCTGTACACAGAAATAAATTAACCAAAACATTTTGTTAATAAAAGAGCTCAACATAGTTGAGATACATATATATATATATATATATATATATATATATATATATATATATACACACACATGCATATATATATATTCTCAATAAAATAGTAGCATTTTTCTATCACAGTAACAAATATAATGGAAAAATATAATAAAAATAATCTATTCACAATAGAAATAATCACTGTTTAGTGTTTAGGAATTGATCTTATAATAAAGCCTGTTAGTTTTATAGAAAATATTATATTTCAATTAGAAAAAAATATAAATGATGGAAATAAATGAATATATCTATTTTGTCAATGGCAGAATGATATAATATTATAAAATATTATATACCTCAAAAGTAATAACAAATATAGTACAATTCCAATTAAAATCCCTATTATATGGTTTCAGACTGATTCTAAAAATTATAAATTTTTAGAATCTCAAATAAGAATTATATAACTTTGGCCAAGAATAATAAAGTGGGGAGAGCTCATTTAATGTTGTAGAACATATGAATCAACTAAACTAAGGAAAGAGCTTGGAAACAAATTTGGAAGCAAGAAACTTATGGAGAAATTATGCATTGTTAATAGGTGTTTTGGGAAAATATAGATCAGTAGAGAAATGTAGAACACATCCTTACTTTAGACCAAATGCAAAGGTGCACTATAGTGGATTAAAATATCAAATATGAGGGCCAAAACTATATATCACAAAAATAATATATTTCAGAATAACTTTTAAAAATAAATCCAGAAACCTAAACAAGAGGAAATTCTCAATGTATTTTTTGAAATTAAGGAAAATCAGGGTTTAGAATAAAATAAAGGGATTATAGACTGAAAGAATACACAGGTGTCATAGTTTTTATTCATATTTAAATATTCCATAGGAAACGTGGTAGAATACACACAAGAATCCTAAAACCTATCATCAACATCATCACCATCAACAACATAAATGGATATTGTTTTGAAAATAGATGAAATTTATGAATGAATATGCATGTGACAGAAGGGGTATTCCAAGTGAATAAAAAGCATTATATCTATATATAAAGAAAGTAAAACCTCTCTAGTAATCAGATTGATGCAAATACAAAGTGTATATGTTCCTGTTTATGTTTTATGTCTATAAATGCAAAACTTTAAAGCCATTACAATAGCTAAAATAACAAAATTGAGAATTACTAAATATTTCCTTAAATGTGAACAAAGGAAGAAATGTAGACTTTTTAATTAGGTCAGAAGTTGTGGAGAACAATGTAGTAATTTGAAGAGCAATACACAAAATTAGTTAAATTGAGTACATATGTGTCAATAAAAAATATGGAGAGCTTTGTCATTTATGTTGTAAACACAAACATAATTGTCTAATAATGAGTATAATATTTACTCAAGTTTTTTTATCTAAATGAAATGTATAGGTATAAAGGAAATGACATCTAAGCCTTCCAAATCAATATAAGAAGGAGGCTTGAATAAAGACATTTTCTATAGATTCAACATAAGTCAGGACAAGAGGGAAAACAAAGAAGTAAAGACAAAACAGACCAAAGAGAAAACTCAAAATAAGATGGCAGAAATATGTAAAAATATATGAATACTCATAATAAAAGAAAAATTATTTGGCTTTATCTATTAAAAATAAGTGACTATCACATTTTTTAAATCTTCACATGTAGAACTTATAAAGTATAATCTTAATACCTCATGAGTAGAAGAGAAATTATAACGGAAATTATAAAACATTTATCAATAAATAAAAATTTTCAATTACATATAAAATTTATGGGATGCAAATGGAAATACAAATTTATACATTCATTCATTCATTAAAACTGAAGAACGATTGAAAATAAACAATTTAAGCAAGCAGGTTAAGACGTTGGTTGGGAAAGCTATAGAAAGACACGAAGAAAGTAAAAGGAATAAAATAATAAGTATAATATTATAAACTAATAATATATGCAAATATATACAATTAAACACTTCGAGGTTTCAATTTGGCAGTAGAAAAACTGTCTCATCCTAGATCCAAATTTTCCCATTTGGTCATTTAACATAAAATCAAAAGAGAGAGAGAGATAGAAATAGAGAGGGAAAATGAAAACTTCCAAAATGTACACCAAAAATAGGTTAGAGGGCCATCTCATGCACATTCTTAATAAGGTATAAGTTGTTGATAGTAGTGAATTCACATAGCAGCAGATTCAACTTTACTAAATACTGTATAGTAGCTGCAGACTGGTGAATACAGTTGGTGAAAATTCCTTAAATGCCAAGAAAGCAGAACCCAGGAAAAAAATAAAAAAATAAAAAGGAAAAAGTTTTCTTTTCTAGCAGCAAAAGTCTCTCCTTAATTGGGGACCACTGTGGACACACCTGAGATGAAGTAGAGCAGCACAGAGGCACTGGAAGAAACTGAAAAGAAATGTGTGAAAAGTGTAAATAAAACAAAGGAGGTAGTATACACTTTTTTTTCCCCATTGAATATAAGAGTCATTGATTGGAATACACTTCATTATTTTATAAGACATTATTATTTATAAATTACTAATTAAATAATGATTCAATCTTAAGGACAGCATGTGCAGCTCATGAGCAAACTCTTCTGAAATATGGAGATTAACAGCTAAAGAATCTTAAAAAAACCCACAATATAATAGTATCTCATATATATATATGATGCTGACTCAGCCTTGAATAAATGTGGGCTGCCAATAGTAACAAATTTCCTGAACTATATATGTACAGATCTCAGTCATCATTTGCTTTTTTCTGGTTACCAGCAGGAGTAACTGAATTCTCCACCATAAATAAATAAATAAATAAATAAATAAATAAATAATCACATTGCAGACCAGTGGGGTTCTGGCACTGGCTCTGACCAACAGGGCCAACCATTAAATTTTCAGGAATTTCATGAGTCAGTTGTTAAATATAGCCATTATTAAGAGGTAAATTATATAGCTTAAAATTAAATAAATGATACAAAAACAGAGGTAATAAATACTAAAAAAATCAATTTCTAATTATTTAACTAATTTTACTAATTTCTATGCTCTTAAGGTTATTTACATCCATGTGTCTGCAAGGTACAAATATTACATAATAGTGTTCTATGGCACATTTCTTTCCTTCTGTATGTTTAATGACACCTAATTGGTAGCCTCCATTGTTCAGAGTAAGAGTCTTTACACACAGGGATAGACAAATCTATCAATTGGGATATTATTTATAGTTTTAGGTCTTGTCTAGACTTAAGAAAGTAATGGTAAAATATTAATAGACAAATTTAACTTAAAATGCATCATATTTGGACCTGTTAGAATGGGAATAGCACAAAAAAATTGAGAAGATATTCTTCTAATTTTTGGAAACTATGCATTAACCAGTTCAAAAAGAAGTGGCTGACATCACTGAAAACAAGTGGAGACAAACGTGTATCATCATTGTTTCCTTTTGTCTTACCCTTTAATGTTAAAAAAAATCAACCAAGGTTCATGTTGGGACTACACTCATTCATAAATTGCAACCATAATTTTGTTAAGGATGAAAGCATTTGGCAAAAATTAATCAAAGTCTTCTATGAGAGACAATTAACAAAATGGAATTCACAATATAAACTATTGCATATTTTATCGTATGGAAATTGTGTGCTGCACATCATTTATATCAGAAATATACATAATGATCAATATATGATAACTTTTTGAAGACACAGTTTTTAAGTTTTCTCCAGCATGCTACTGATTCTGAGGCATTCATGTTGTTTTATTATAATTCTTACAAATAAAAGAAAAAAACATTTCTGATGTGAAGAAATTTACTTCTTGGTACATGTTAGGTTAATTTGGTGGTAGTGGTGGTGGTGTGTGTGTGTGTTTCTGTGTGTATTAGCTACTGATTATTTTTCATGTGTAAATCCCCATTCTACCACACTCTTTGACTTTCAAAGAAAAAGTATTCATTCATCCTGATTTTTCAAACAACATAATTATCCAGCACAAGAAAGCACGTCTGCCAAACTGTATATTCCAGACATTTCAGTTGATCTTTTCAGATACTTAGTGATACTCCATTTATAATGTAAAAGTATAAACAAGCTGCTCCTGGAGCTTCCTTTGTCAAAAATGCATTAAGGTCACTCATAGTGGAATGTTTCTTTCAACATTTGTGTAAAACTTGAGAATTAAAAAGAAAGGTATTTTTTGTGGCTCTTGAAAAGCAATGGTGAAGAATTTTCCTCAAAATGATTTAACTAGACATATTTCAAATATGGTGTCATATTTCAGTAGAGATTTTGCAACTCTAATCTAGTAGGAAAATACAATAACACAACTCTAATGTCACTTTCATAACTATCCATTTAGTGTCTCTGTGGATATGTCATACGTAAGTATGACATAACTTTTCCTCAGATTTGACAGTCATACTTTCAGTAGATTTTAAAATAGTAAGTAAGTCATCCTTTTGAGCTGATTGTAAAATGGGAGACACATACATTAATAGAATATGGTTTCACTACTGTATGTTTCATATTTCTTTATTTGAAATTTTAATCATCCTTTAGTAGGTTTTTCTGTCAAAACCATATCATGGTGCTTTTTTTAAAAAATATAATTAATTAATTTATTTATTTATTTTTGGCTGTGTTGGGTCTTCGTCTCTGTGCGAGGGCTTTCTCTAGTTGTGGCAAGCAGGGGCCACTCTTCATCGCGGTGCGCGGGCCTCTCACTATCGCGGCCTCTCTTGTTGGGGAGCACAGGCTCCAGACGCGCAGGCTCAGTAGCTGTGGCTCACGGGCCCAGTTGCTCCGCAGCATGTGGGATCTTCCCGGACCAGGGCTCAAACCCGTGTCTCCTGCATTGGCAGGCAGATTCTCAACCACTGCGCCACCAGGGAAGCCCTCATGGTGCATTTTGATCGTTCAAATCTAAACTATGTTCAGTCAGGACTTAAAAAATCTTAACAAATACACTGAAAGTTTTACTGAATAATTGCAGAGAGAGAGAAAAAAAATATATATGTATATGTTATGGCTCTAGTAAAATCAGTGATCAAAATTACTTCAGATTTTGTTTTGTTACTTGTATGCTCTCTGCTATCATGCATATCACTTACACTTAAATCAGAGATTTTAAGTATTAACTTTCAGATCAACTATACTTTATTAATATAGTAACTGAAACACTCCATTACGAGCCTGCACCCTATCTATTTTATTTCAATCACCCACAATTGTTTTACTTAATCCTTCCACAGTACACCTCCTTAAATTTTAGTTTCTCATGGCTAAACCCAGGTGGCTCTACTTCTTAGCAATTTTCTGTCTGAATCCCTAGGGTAGTCTGAAATATGGTCATTAAATCCTGTACTCCTAAAGGCTTCTTCTATTCCACTTAATTTATGGACAAGATTATGACTCTAGAGAATAATCATATCATCTTAGCTTCAAAATTTATCTTATCCATTTTTTCTTTTCCATTCTTTAGTCCAGTGGGAAGTGATGCTCTTTTTCTAATTGATCCCTTCCATTCCTGGACTCCAAATTGCAAGCACTTACCTGCCAATGGCATGGGAGAAAATGTCACTGGAAAGAGAATATCAGGATTGCTTGGTGATAAAATGCCTCAGAGGAGGGTGGAAGTGTTTCTTTCTGGAAGAAGAGCAAGTGTCAATTGGCAGAGAGGAGAAATGGGTGGTGACTGGGTAAAAGGACATGATAGTCTCCTCTTCATAAAATAAGCACCAATTCAGCATCAAAACCACAGGGTTAACAGTAATATGGTTGGTAAACTCCAAAGTGATGGTGCATGGTAAATATGGACTGAGCTCTTGATTGCAGAAGTGTGAAACATACAGGCCCCCAACTGAAGTTTCCTTTGGTCATCAAGTTAGCCAGCAATAAAGTATGCTCTTAGTACATAAAAGGAAAGATCATTCAAAGCTCATTTCAAAAAAGCAAAGAAATAAACACTCAAAAATCGAGAATTTTGTATGAGGAGAGAGGTATCTAGTTTAAATTTATAGTCAGAAAATGTTGATATTTGTTATTTTCTTTTAAATTTCTTACCATAATTCTCTGGCAAGAATGATTCCATAACATATAACACACCCATGGAAAATAAAGTATGGTATATTTTTTACCAGCTTGTCATTTTGAGCAGCCAATCCTTGATATAACTTTATGTTGCATGTTTATGCTTCAATGTATTATTTATCAAGTTTACATCATGTCTATTTTCCCCAGTAAGAAAAATGAGTTTTCAATGTTTTATGTACTTCCCTACTTTGTTTCTCCCCCACCTGTTCCAATATTTTAGAGCAAATGGCATTTTTTTCCTATTAGTTGCATTTCAGTCCTACAATATTACTATTAACCTCTATTCAATGTTCTATCAACATTTGAGAGTATCTGTTAATTACATGAAAGTGGAATATTAATACCCCTGACTTTCTATTCACATGGCTTCCCCCAGTCCCACATCCCCAAACTTGTCATCTATTGATTTAATTTTACATTTTTCACCACAATCTTATTCCAGCATTTATTTATACTATCTATTGGTGGATCTTAAATATTGAAATCAAAATATAGGTCTTTACACTGTATTGAATATGTAATATTTGTCAAGGCAGTGTAAATATCTTGTTTCCTATGCTATTTGTATGAGAATATAGCCAGTGTCTAGGTCTGATGATTTTTTTTCTATTCTCTACTAATAATTAAAATCCATGAAATATTTGATTTGATTTCATATTTTAATCACATTATAAAAGAACTGATAATTTTTCTAGTGCATTAATTGACTTACTTTTCTGTTAAACAATAATTTGCCTACATCATTTCACTCTCTCATGGATCTTACTTGTTGTATTACTCTATTTATACCAGATAGTTTTTTTCCAAAAGAGAATTCTTGCTTGCTAACTCCTTTGACAATTTATAACACTCCTGTTTTAAGTCCACTCATGGTGGCTTTTTAATTCCCACCCTTTGTTGATTTTTTCTGTTTCTTTTTCTGAAGTACATACCTAAGTTTCCTCAGAAAAGATGGGCTTAACATTTTCTAGTTCATTCATACCTGAAAGTGTCTTTAGCTTACCCTCATATTTTGTCAGATTGATAATGTCTACATTAAAAATAATTTTCTCAGTATACTATAAATATTTTTTCAATTGTTTTCTCTAACATGCAGGAATTCTCATCAATAGATTGATGCCTGATTCCACTCATCTTATAGATTAACTGTTGGTGTTTTTTTTTTTTTTTTTCATTTTCTTCCAGAAAACGTTAGTTAATCTGAAGTGTCTAGGTAGGTATATACCTTTACCCTGATCAGCATGGTATGTTCTCTTTCATTCTAAAACCTTTTATTTTCTTCAGCTTTATCATTTCTGTGATAATTTTCTTCTTAGCCATACCTTTACTCATTTTTTTCTTTTTCATTTTTTTTAGGCCTTCTTTTCAGAATCTTTACTTGAATATTGACCTTCCTCCATTTATTTTATTTATGTGGTGTGTTATTTCAAACACTTGTCAATTTGCTTTATCCTCTGAGAAATTAATTTAGGTTTAAATTCACACTCTAGCATTTCTATACATTTTGTCATTGTAGAAATCATAATTTGTATTTCCAACAAATGTGTCTCCTCCTCCTTCTTATCCTTCTTTCCTGTTTGTTCCTGTGGAATTATTTCCAAAATCTCTCTGCATAAGATATTTTATTCTTCCTTTTCTTCTAATTACTTGTCTTCTAATTAGTTGTAGTTTTATCTTGATTTTTATCTTTCATGCTTTCAGTGTTTCTCACATAGATGATGATTGTTGATGTTTAAATTTTAAAATAGTTAATTATTTTTGGTTGATGTTATTGACTTACTGTGTTCTTTTATTAGAATTGCTCTACCAATAGACCTCCCCATTGATAAAAAAGACAACATTTTCACTTTCATTTTAAGAAAACATTTTCACATATCACAATAAATGTTATCTTTTAAATTTCTTTAACATTAGTTATCTGTAATAGAATCCACCAGCATCTCACTTTAAAAATGTAAGGCTCAGGGCAGAGGACTGCTGTTGGCTGTGCGGAGACAGCTTGAGGGGATGGTAGTGAGGAGCTCTGCAACCGGAAATGCTCCTGGAGGGAGCCTGGAATGCCTTAAAAGTGAAGTGCCATTTTTGAGTGACATGCAAAGGGAGGAGCTGCCACTACAGCCTCTCTCCCCATGCTTCAGCCCTCACCTTCACAGGCACTAGGAGGGGCTCCCGCCAGAGTGGGTTCACGCACCTCAGTTGGTTGCTGCCTCAACCCCTCTCACCTGGGCAGGCATGAGTGCCCCAGTTAGTCTAGCTTTAGCAGCTGTGGACTTTGTGGGCATGTACACATGGTGGTTGGGCCACGTCAGAGTCTGAGCTGCCCACATAGCACCCACAGCAGGTCCAGATCCATGATTACTGCAATCCTGGGACCTGACTTCAGTGGATCTATGCTGGTGGCCCAGTGAAAATAATGCCTGAGAGGCACCAGGGCAAATTGCTAGCATACCCATGGTTAAGGAGAGGCTGAGAGCAGTGCCAACAACAGAGTAACTTGTGAGCTCACACAATGGGTGAAACGTGACACAACAGAATATGTTCACAGGTAAACAGCTCCAGAGGAGGAATACTCAGTTGTTTCTGTCTCAGTTGGAGGGCTCTAATCCCACTTACCTCATACTGCAGATCAGAAACACAGTTAAGAAACAGATCTGGAGGTCTCTACTCCAACAGCTAAGGAGCAGACTGACAGGGCACTGACAACCATAGAGCAAAGGGGAGACACCACTCAAAATCCAGGGCAGACTCTGGTCACCACAACACCAGTCAAACCCCCTATCAAGGGGTAACAGCCAGCACACTCTAAGGAAAAAGGTGGTAGTTGTCCATAGAAAAAAAACCGTCATACCAAAAATAATAATAATATTAACCCATGCAACCTACACAGGGACATTCCCACATAAAAATAGCCCTTCAAGACAGTGTGAGGATCTGGCATTGGGAAGAAGAACCCCCAGAGCATGTAACCTTGAAAGCCACTGGGGCTTGGGGCAAGAGTTCCACAGGCATTGGGGAAACAGAGACTCCACTCTCGGAGGTCACACAAAGGTCACATGAGCACTGGGACACAGTGCAAAGCAGAAACTCCATAGGAAATTGGGCTAAACATAATGAGGAGTCTTGGAGTGTTTCCTGGGGAGGTGGGAGTTGGATGTACCTCACTGTGGGGACAAGGACACTGGTAGCAGAGGTTCCAGGGAATATTAATCAGTGTGAGCTCTCCCAGAGGTCCCCACTTGACACAAAGACCCAGGCCCACCCAACAGCCGGCATGTTACAGTGCTGAAAAACCTCAGGCCAAAGAAAAAGCAAAACAGGAACACATCCTCACCCATCATCAGACAGGCTGCCTAAAGTTATGCTACTCTCACAGACACCCCAAAACACAGCCTCTGGCATGGCCTTGCCTCCCAGAGGGACAAGACCCAGCTCCACATAACAGAGGGCCGGCACCAGTCCTTCAGAACAGGAAGCCTGCACAAGCCCCTGGACCAGCTTAACCTAACAGAAGGCAGAAGCAAGAGGAAATATGCTCCTGCAGGCTGCAGAAAGGAGAGAACAAACACAGTAAGTTAGGCAGAAGTGAGATGAGAGAGAAAAATGTTGCAGAAGAAGGAACAAGATAAAAACTCACAAGAACAACTACATGAGGAGGAGATAGGCAGTACCTGAAAAAGAATTCAGATTAACGATAGTAAAGATATCCAAAATCTTGCAAATAGAATGGAGAAAATACAAGAAACATGTAACAAGGACCTAGAAGTACTAAAGAGCAAACAAACAATGATGAACAACACAATAAATGTAACAAAAAATTCTCAAGAAGGAATCAATAGCAGAATAACTAAGGCAGAAGAACGGATAAGTGACCTGGAAGATAAAATAGTGGAAATAACTACTGCAGAGCAGAATAAAGGAAAAAGAGTAAAAAGAATGGAGAACAGTCTCAGACACATCTCAGACAACATTAAATGCACCAACATTTGAATTATAGGGGTCCCAGAAGAAGAAGAGAAAAAGAAAGGGACTGAGAAAATATTTGAAGAGATTATAGTTGAAAACTTCCCTAATATGGGAAACGAAATAGTCAATAAAGTCCAGGAAGCACTGAGAGTCCCATACAGGATAAATCCAAGGAGAAAAATACCAAGACATATTAATCAAACTATCAAAAATTAAATACAAAAAAAAAATATTAAAAGCAGCAAGGTAAAAGCAATAAATAACATACAAGGGAATCCCCATAAGGTTAATAGCTGATCTTTCAGCAGAAATTCTGCAAGCCAGAAGGTAGTGGCAGGACATATTTAAAGTGAAGAAAGGGAAAAACCTACAACCAAGATTACTCTACACAGAAACGATCTCATTCAGATTCGATGGAGAAATTAAAAACTTTACAGACAAGAAAAGTTAAGAGAACTAAGCACCACCAAAGCAGATTTACAACAAATGCTAAAGGAACTTCTCTAGGCAGGAAACACAAGGGAAGGAAAAGACCTACAATAATGAACCCAAAAGAATTAAGGAAATAGTAATAGGAACATACATATCAATAATTACCTTAAATGTAAATGGATTAAATGCTTCAACCAAAAGACGTAGACTGGCTGAATGGATACAAAAACAAGACCCGTATATATGCTGTCTACAAGAGACCCACTTCAGACCTAGGGACACATACAGACTGAAAGTGAGGGAATGGAAAAAGATATTCCATGCAAATGGAAATCAAAAGAAAGCTGGAGTACCAATTCTCATATCAGACAAAATAGACTTTAAAATAAAGACTATTACAAGAGACAAAGAAGGACACTACATAATGATCAAGGGATCAATCCAAGAAGAAGACATAACAATTGTAAATATTTATGCACCCAACATAGGAGCACCTGAATACATAAGGTAAATGCTAACAGCCATAAAGGGGAAATCAACAGTAACACAAAAATAGTAGGGGACTTTAACACCCCACTTTCACCAATGGACAGGTCATCCAACTGAAAATAAATAAGGAAACACAAGCTTTAAATTTCACATTACAGAGATGGACTTAATTGATATTTACAGGACATTCCATCCAAAAAGAACAGAATACACTTTCTTCTCAAGTGTTTATGGACATTCTCCAGGATAGATCATATCTTGGAACACAAATCAAGCCTTGGTAAATTTAAGAAAATAGAAAACTGATCAAGTGTCTTTTCCTACCACAACACTAAGAGACTAGATATCAATTAAAGGAGAAAAAACTGTGTAAAAAAAAAAAAAAAAAACACCTGGAGAGTAAACAATATGCTACTAAATAACCAAGAGATCACTGAAAAAATAAAAAAGGAAAACAAAAAGTACCAAGAAACAAATGACAATGAAAATATGATGACCCAGAACCTATGGGATGCAGCAAAAGCAGTTCTAAGAGGGAAGTTTATAGCAATACTGTCATACCTCAAGAAACAAGAAACATCTCAAATAAACAACCTAACCTTACACCTAAAGGAACTAGAGAAAGAAGAATAAAAAAATCCCAAAGTTAGCAGAAGGAAAGAAATCATAAAAATCGGATTGGAAATAAATAAAAAAGAAATGAAAAGAAACAATAGCAAAGATCAATAAAACTAAAAGCTTGTTCTTGAGAAGATAAACAAAATTGATAAACCATTAACCAGACTCATAAGAAAGAAAGGGAAAAGATTCAAATCAACAGAATTAGAAATGAAAAGGGAGAAGTAACAACTGACATTGCAGAAATACAAAGGATCAAGAGAGATTACTACAAGCAGCTATATACCAATAAATTAGAGAACCTGGAAGAAATGGACAAATTCTTAGACAAGCACAACCTTCTGAGACTGAAACAGGATGAAATAGAAAATATAAACCAATCAATCACAAACACCGAAATTGAAATTGTGATTAAAAATCTTCCAACAAACTAAAGCCCTGGACCAGATGGCTTCACAGGCGAATTCTAGCAAACATTTAGAGAAGAACTAACACCTATCTTTCTCAAACTCTTCCAATGTATAGCAGAGGGAGGAACACTCCCAAACTCATTCTACAAGGCCACCATCACCTTGATAACAAAACCAGAAAAAGATACTAGAAAAAAAGAAAATTACAGGCCAATATCACTGATGAACATAGATGCAAGAAACCTCAAGCAAATACTAGCAATCAGAATCCAACAGCACATTAAAAGAATTATACATCATGATCAAGTGGGGTTTATCCCAAGAATGCAAGGATTCTTCAATATATGCAAATCAATCAATGTGATACACCATATTAACAAATTGAAAGATAAAAACCTCATGATCATCTCAATAGAGGCAGAAAAAGCTTCTGACAAAATTCAGCACCCATTTATGACAAAAACTCTCCAGAAAGTGGGCATAGAGGGAACCTACCTCAACATAACAAAGGCTATATATTACAAACCCACAGACAACATCATTCTCAATGGTGAAAAACTGAAAGCATTTCCTATAAGATCAGGAACAAGACAAGGTTGCCCACTCTCACCACTATTATTCAACATAGATTTTGAAATTTTAGCCATGGCAATCAGAGAAGAAAAAGAAATAAAAGGAATCCAAATCAGAAAAGAAGTAAAACTGTCACTGTTTGCAGATGACATGATGCTATACATAGGGAATCCTAAAGATGCTACCAGAAAACTACCAGAGTCAATCAAGGAATTTGGTAAAGTAGCAGGATACAAAATTAATGCACAGAAATCTCTTGCATTACTATACAATCATGATGAAAAATCTGAAAGAGATATTATGGAAACACTCTCATTTACCACTGCAACAAAAAGAATAATATACCTAGGAATAAACCTACCTAAGGAGACAAAAACCTGTATGCAGAAAATTATAAGGCACTGATGAAAGAAACTAAAGATGATACAAACAGATTGAGAGATATACCATGTTCTTGGATTGGAAGAATCAACATTTTGACAGTGACTATACTAGTCAAAGCAATCTACAGATTCAATGCAGTCCCTAGCAAACGACCAATGTCATTTTTCACAGAATTAGAACATAAAATTGCACAATTTGTATGGAAACATAAAAGACCCCGAATAGCCAAAGCAATCTTGAGAAAGAAAAATGGAGCTGGAGGAATCAGGCTCCCCGACTTCAGACTATACTACAAAGTTACAATAATCAAGACGGTATGGTACTGGCACAGAAACAGAAATATAGATCAATGGAACAGGATAGAAAGCCCAGAGATAAACCCACGCACATATGGTCACCTTATCTTTGATAGAGGAGGCAAGAATATACAATGGAGAAAAGAAAACCTCTTCCATTGGTACACCCACTATGGAGAACAGTATGGAGGTTCCTTTAAAAACTAAAAATAGAGCTACCATATGATCTTGCAATCTCAGTCCTGGACATATATCCAGAGAAAACCGTAATTTGAAATGATACATGCACTCTAAATTTTATTACAGTACTATTTACAATAGCCCAGGCGTGGAAGCAACCTAAATATCCATCAACAGAGGAATGCATAAAGAAAATGTGGTACATATATACAATGAAATATTATAAATCAGCTATAGAAAGCATGGATAGACCTAGAGGTTGTAATACTGAGTGAAGTAAGTCAAAGACAAACATGATATGATATCGCTTATATGTGGAATCTAAAAAAATGATACAATGAACTTATTTACAAAACGGAGTCATAGATGTAGAAAACAAACTTATGGTTACCATGGGGGTAAAATGGGTGAGGGGAAGGGATAAATTGGGAGATTTGGACTGACATATACACACTACTATATATAAAATAGATAACTAATAAAGACCTACTGTATAGCATATGGAACTCTTCTCAGTACTCTTTAATGACCTATATGGGAAAAGGATCTAAAGAAGAGTGGAGGGACTTCCCTGGTGGTCCAGTGGCTAAGACTCCATGCCCTCAATGCAGGGGGCCTGGGTTCAATCCCTGGTCAGGGAACTAGATCCCACATGATGCAACTATAGATCCCTCATACCACAACAAAATATTCTGCATGCTGCAACTAAAAAAAAAAAAAGATCCCACAGGCTGTAACTAAAGATCCCACTTGCTGCAACATAAACCCCACACACAGTAATGAAGATCTCATGCACCACAGCAAAGACCTGCTGCAGCCAAATAAATAAATAAATATTTTTTAAAAAGTAGTTATATAAGTGATTCATTTTGCTGTACCTCAGAAATGAACACAACATTGTAAATCAACTATACTCCAATAAAAATTTTTAAAAAAAGAAAGGAAGTAGGGCTCAAATGCTTTCTATTACTCCTCCATTAATTTATTAACCATTTTAAAAAATCCAGATTTTACTTCTCCCCTTTGTTGGTTGTTATTAAATATATATCTTTCTTTGAACTTGGAATGGATTTCAATAGCCACCTCTAAGATCCATGAAATAGGCCCAGGACCTGAGTGATCATATGAATTTTTATGAAAATTTTACCCAGTGAAGTATGAGATAAAATTTATCCTCACTGAGGCAAAGCAAATGACATCTCTCATCTGGCAGAGTAGAATCTATAAACTGTCTACAAGAGGAATGTAGTATTAAATGGTACCAAAAAAGAACTTTCCAGTGTTTAGTATAATCTTTGTTACTATGTACACATGTTTTATACAAATCATTTCATGGAATATTTTCTTTATTATATACACTTTAAGTTACTTTAAACCTAATGTGAAATATAATTTTTAGGAAAATGAACATTTAAAATATTATTGTAAGATACTCATTAAAGATAGCATCTTGCCCATAAAATTATGATTTATTAGTATTTTTTCAGTATACATACAGAAATGACCTTGTAAATAAGCAGGTAGAAAAGAATTTTAGAGGAAAAAATGGCAATGTGATTTGCTACTAAATTGGTGTAGCAAAGAGGTATGTTATGTAATGTGCATTTTATGGTGGGGTTTGCAAAAAAATCTGAGTATTTATTTAAATTGTAATTCATTTTTACCATTAAGGGTTTCTTACAAAGGAGTCTGCTCAAGTAGTCTATTATGAGATATTTTGTCATTAAAGTATTAATATAAAATCTTAGATAAAAGTAAGATATTATCAGGTCAACTAGTATATATTTTATCTATGATAATTTAAAACAAGTTATTTTTCTTTAAATATCCCTTGAAATTTTACTATGAATTTTATAAAACCCCTGAATTTTATAATTAATTTATTTATTTATATATTTACTTATTTTTATTGAAATGTAGTTAATTTACAATATTATGTTAGTTTCATGTGTGCAACATAGTGATTCAATATTTTTATACATTATAGTCTATTTAAAGTTATTACAAAATAATGGCTATAGTTCCTTGTGCTGTACAATATATCCTTGTTTCTTATTTATTTTATACATAGTAGTTTGTGTGTCTTAATCCCATATCCTCTCCCCTCTTCCCTCTCACAACTGGTAACCACTATTTTGTTCTCCATATTCTGTGAGTCTGTTTTTATTTTGTTATTTATCAATACATTAACTTGTTGTATTTTTTAGATTCCACATTTAAGTGATAACAGAATATTTGTCTTTCCCTGTCTGCCTTATTTCACTAAGCATAATACTCTTTAAGGCCATCCACATTGTTGTAAATGGCAAAACTCCATTCTTTATTTTTATGACTGAATACTGTTCCATTAAGTAGCTATAAAACATCTTCTTCATCCATTTGTCTCTTGATGGACACTTGGGCTGTTTCCATATCTTAGCTTTTGTAAATAATGCTGCTATGAACATTATGGTGTACATATCTTTTTGAATTAATGTTTTCATATTATTTGGATATACACCCAGCAGTGGAATTGCTGGATCATATGGTAGTTCTATTTTTAATTTTTTGAGGTACCTCCATACTGTTTTCCATAGTGGCTGCACCAATTTACAATCCCACTAACAGTGTACTAGGGTTCCCATTTATTTTTTATTTATGTTAAATTATATTCCCCTTATTGGTTGTTGAAACAGGAGCTATAATATAATATTGTAATATATGTATAATTTAATATAATACATACGATTATATATATATATAATATATTATTACAGTGTAGTTGGGGATCTTAAAGGTCTTTATCAAATTCCCTCCTAATACCTAAATACCACCTAGAGCATCTAAAACATTTCCTAGTGAGGAAGACTTATTTGTGTTTTTCATTTTTTTCATATGCCTTTAAAATTTGACCAGGTAAAATATGTTTTATTTCAAATTATGTTGTCAGTATATTATTTTACTATATTTTTATGAAGAATATATTCACTTATTAACTTCTATCCCTCAACACTTAGATCTGTTTTGGCTACTCAATATAATTATGATGCATGGATGAAGACATATAAGTATTAGGAGGCATAGAATACTACTTAAAATGGTTAGAATATCTGTAACTCTTATGGTATCCTGTTATTTTGTTGATAAAAATTTATTAATAGTAACTAATAAATTATGCTATATAATTAAGATTGCAGCTATCAATTACTATGGTAGATTTGCAAATATGAATGAGACCATTGCTTTGTTTTGGGCAATATATTATTAGAGTAACTTGAAATTATCATACGTAATCAGTCCATTACTCAGAAAATATTTATGCAGCACCCATTATTTGCCTTGCACCTTATAAATTTCATTCTGAAAATAAAGTGTAAATTACTGATTTGCCTCAACCATATTGGGGAAATTTTAGAGAAACCATCTGTGCTAAAACTATCTCAGCTTATTTATGACTTGTCAGAGAAGAAGAAAATTGAAGTGGATTCTATTTTCAATGATATCCAACATAAAATTGCTAACATTCAATTAATATTGTACAACATGTAACATTGGAAGATATATTTATAGTGATTTACATCATATGACACTTTATTAAAAAATTACTAATACCTCTCTCTACATTCAGTTTAAAGTTTTCATTTTATATGGATTTTCTTGTTCTTTAATAGGCACTTTACTGAGATCCAGGGGATTGATTCAGCACATTTTCAACACAAGTAATTGTGTCAAAAAATTGAAGAAAAATATGTAAAGTTATTATATATATATATATATATATACATATATATATATATATATATATATATATACACACACATATGACAAGTCATGAAGTACAGTATGCTGAGATGAGGTTTTTTTGGTATAAAGCACTCTATTTATACTGGGCTTCTGGGGCATGTTTTTTATTTTTTCTTTTCAATGTATAAAAGGAATTTGCTAAAGATATATATTTGTCTTTTTGTTTGTTTGTTCCTTGAAGTTCAGTCCAGCTGCTGGTTTGAAAGAGAGCTAGAGTAGAGACAAATGAAGACTCAGATACTCAAATTAGGGAAATAAAACAGTAATCTAGTCAAGAAAAGATGATTGCTTGCATTATTATGGAGGCCATTAATTTTCAGGTAAATGGACAGATTTGAGATATATTTTCAGGTAGGATCAATAGGAATTTAGATTCCTGGACACCGTAATTTATGTAAATTCAAACTAATCATTGAATTGCAATGCCTGGAAGTGTGTGTGTATATATGTGTGTGTGTGCGCATGTACACATGAAGAATGGAAAGTCTAGACTATCTTAATGGATATTTTAACTTGGATAAGTCTGTGAGATATCCAACAGGATCTGCTAATAATGTAGCTGAAAATATGAATCTGAATTCAAATCAAGTACTTGAACTAGAGAGTAAAAAATCATAATTTTCAAAATGGAGATGATATAAAAAGCAGTAAAAATAATACTTCTCAAGAGAAGGTCTGAAAAAAAAAAGAGATCTCAGGGTATTTAGAGTTGTGTAGAGGAAAAATATACATAAAGAAAATTTAAATCATCATGAGAGATAAATGTAAAAACAGTAGATAGTACAATTAAAGAATCAAGGGAGGAGAATTAATTAAGATAACAGAAATGTGTCCATGAATTTGGTACAGGAAAAAGAGTGGTGGCTTAGGGAAATGCAATATAGGTGGCATGTCAGAAAAAGTAGTAAATTTATAGTGTGTTGAGGAGTGAGAATTGTAAAAACAGAGGTAATGTGAACAGATATATCTTTCAAGTAGGAGGAAAAAGGAATTTTGTGATACATGAAACTGAGGAGATAACCAAAGGAGTGACATCCTTGAATAAAGGAGAGAAGATGAGATCTAGGGAAAAGTGAAAATGGTACCTTTGAAGTTGGATGAAAACATTGATGTAATTTTAGTATTGGTTGTGATAAGAATGAGTATAATGCGGTGATTTTTTTGTAAGTGTGAATATAAATATACATCATTTGCAAGTGATGATACAGGGTTTTGAGTACGTGTAAAAAAGAGAAAAGGTACAAAGTCATTTCAGAAAAAAAAAAGTCATTGCGCTTTCCAGAAATGTAAGAGCAGAATCGTCAGTCAGGTTATGCTTTTTGGTTAAAAAACATGTGGAGCAGATTTGTAGATAGGCTCGAGTGGCCCTGAAGATTTTCCAGGTAAGATAATTGGAAGGTGTGGGAGAGAAAGTGAGAAGACAAGATGAGAGGAAAGGAGAGAAGAGAGGGAAGAGGGGAAGGAAGGAAGGAAGAGGAATGGAGGGAAGGGAAGAGAAAGGAAAAGAAAAAATGTGAAGGGAAGGGAGGTGAAAGAAAGGGAAGGAAAGAGAGATTATGAGTTTTGGACCTTTGAAGGTGAAATGTTATGAACAAACCATGTTGGATAAGAAGGAGAGTGAAAACCCACACTGTGTCTGTGGCAGTTTGGAAAGCGTTCAATTGAAGTGCTCGAGAAGGTCCTATAGGAGTGGTGCACAAAAGTATATGAGGAGAAAGATTGGAATTGGAGGTGTATTCTATAGCAGAATGTGGAAAACAACATGTTAGAGGTTGAACAGTTTGGGTAGCAACAGAGTTTAGATAATTCAAGTCCAATAGAAACACAATGTGCACCACATATGTTATTTTAAATTTTTTTAGTAGCCACATTGAAAAGTAAAAAGAAAAGATGGAATTAAAATTTAAATGTATTTTAACTAATAAATCAAAAATATTGTTTCAACATTCAGTCTATATAAAAAACAATGAGACTATCTACATCCTTTATTCAAACTAAGCCTTAAAAACCCATTGTGTTTTTTATATTCATATCATCATTAAATTCAGGTGTTAAAATCTTACCACAAATACATTCCTGTATGTAGATTTTGTAATATTAAAGTTGAAAAAGTAGATTTACATGCCCAAGTTGCTCTTAGCAGTTAAAGCTAGTACAATCACTGAATTGGCTATCAGAAACATTTACTTTAATATTTATATCCATTCCCCATTGTTTCATCTATTTGAAAGAAATGGTTTAACTTTGGGGGAGATGTATACATGTTTCAAAATTATGTTTTAGTTTTTCAAATTAATTAAATTCACTATATTTTGTGTAATGTTAATATTATAAACATTAAAATCAAGTATTTCATAAATTAAACAATATAAAAATAAATTATTCAAATTTTTATTGCAGCTTTTGGCAGTCAGTTTAAATAATGTTCTCCATTAAAATTAAAATCTCCTGAATATGTATTCATGCTAGAAACTATGTAAAATTACTAATGATTTTTATAATGGAAAGTTTCGATTTTAACAGAAATTTTCGTTTGCTTCCAGCTAGGTCACCTATAAAAATTTTATTTTCCTGAAGCTCCAAATATAACACACTTTAATGCAGTATATCAGTTAAGAAAATGTAAATCACACTGACTACTTGTCTTTGATTATTGAATATTTGTCAAGAATTTCTTTTGTTTCAAGAAAAACTTGAATTGGGGTTAGCAGTACATAAATTGTAAAATGCTTCTATAACTCAACCAATGGGGATTAACAAAGAATAATTTAATAAATCATTAAATTAATTTTCTTCCATTTTAATAGTTCCATAAACAGGAAGTAATTTATAACATTTATGCGAGCATACTGAAAGCTGTAACAATTGTACCCATGATGTTTTTCACTGATGTCACTTCAAAAAACAAAGCAAAAATATTTTCAGGGTGTTTCATAGAGTGTAATGAAGCCGTGAGAGAAATATCAAAACATGTCACTTGTTTTGAAATCCCACTAAATCTGAATGCTTGACTTACTGTATCTGGAATATACTCCATCAGTATAAAAACCAATTTTTTAGTGTATGACTGAAGTTCTTTGAAAAATGTAGAAGATTAAAAATAAAAATCTGTGTCATTAGTTTGATTTTTAAGCCACAAAAACACACTTCTTCATGAATTTGGAAGTCCTTTGCTACAAAAAAAAAAAAAACCCACATAAATTATTAATAGTATAATGTATAATTAATTTTAGTATATAATTAATTAAATTGTATAATTATTATAGTGTATAATAAATTATAATTAATTGTATAGTGTATAATTAATAATTGTATAATTTATACCACATGACATCTAAAACTAAAATAATTTGAAATTTTTCAAATTTTAAATTAATTGAACTTTGATGTTATTAGAAAGTCTTGTATTCTGTGAGCAATTGGTGACAATTCAAGAGTTTTCATCTTTTGTAAAATACCATTTTATTGTTTGCCATAAATTTCTAACAAAATTTCAGTTACTGAAATTACAATTTACCATGTTTCCAACTAAAAATATGTGTGTGTGTGTGTGTGTCTGTGTGTGTGTGTATGTGTGTGTGTGTGTGTGTGTGTATGTGTGTGTGTGTAAGAATCCAAGCTCATTTTATAACTGGACATTTGCAAGTTCAGAGCCTCTTAAAACTGTTTAAAATTATTTTGTTGAACATTTAGTTCTGATTTCAAATGACGAACTTCATTGAATTTTTTTTACTCTTGAGAAGAAACATATGATCAAATTCACTATAAATTTACTGTAAATTTTTTTAATATTGTCTGCTTCATTCTTTTAATATATTTTATAAAATAATAAGTTTTTATTTGTTCTGTTGCAGCAGAGTGCAGATGTCATACATTGAGAAATTTGCAAAAAAAGTATCATCTTCTATTCTCTTTTTTCCTTACTTTTACTTATTTATTTATTTATTTTTGGCTGCATTGGGTCTTCATTGTTGCGTGCAGGCTTTCTCTAGTTGTGGCGAGAGGGGGTTACTCTTTCTTGCAGTGTGCGGGCTTCTCATTGCGGTGGCTTCTCTTGTTGTGGAGCATGGGCTCTAGGCACGCAGGCTTCAGTAGTTGTGGTATGCAGGCTCAGTAGTTGTGGCTTGCAGGCTCTAGAGCGCAGGCTCAGTAGTTGTGGCGCACAGGCTTAGTTGCTCTGCAGCATGTGGGATCTTCCCAGACCAGGGCTCAAACCCATGTCCCCTACATTGACAGGCAGACTTTTAGCTGCTGCACCACCAGGGAAGTCCTTTCTTTACTATTCTATTAGCAGTACCAGCTTCTGCATCTCCAGTCTACATTATTAGTGTGCTTTGATTTTAAACTGAAAAATATCTATAAGATGCCAAAATCACCCAAATGGGGAAAGGACAGTATCTTCAACAAATGGTGTTGAGAAAGCTAAGTATTATTATACAAAAAGAAAAAATGAACTCTATCCTTATACCACATACAAAAATTACCTCAAATGGATTAATGACTCAAAAGTAAGACTTAAAACCATAAAACACCTAGCAGAAAACAAGGGAGTAGCTTCATAACATTGGACTTAGTACTTTATTGGATATGACACCTAAAAGCAACAGACATCAAAAGCAAAAACAGACAAATGGGAATACATCAAATTTAAAAACTTTTGTGTATCAAAGGATACAATTAAGAGAGTGAAAATGTTATCTACAGAACAGGAGAAAATATTTGTAAATCATACATCTGATAAGAGGTCAGTCTCCAGAATATAAAAAGAACTCCTAAAATTCAACAACAAAAAAAATCAAATAACCTAGTTTAAAAATGAGCAAAAGACTTGAACAGACTTTTCTTCAAAGATGATATACAAGTAAACAACAAACATGAAAAGATGCTCAACATCACTAATCATCAGAGAAATGTAAACAAAAACCACAATAAGATATCATCTCATAGCCATTAATTAACTCTCAACAAGGAAGGAAGAAAGGAAGGAAGGCAGAAAGGAAGGAAGAAAGAAAGGGGAAAAGGAATAATAAAAGAAAGAATATAATTGTTTGCAAGGATGTAGACAAAAGGGAACTCTTCTAGACTGTTGGTAGGATTATAAAATTGTGCAACTGCTGTGGAAAACAGTATGGAGGTCCCCCAAAAAAGCAAAAATATAATCCAGCAATCCCACTTCTGGGTATATATCCAGAGGAATTCAAATAGGACCTTATGATATTTACACAAACACGTTCACAGCAATACTATCCACAATATCCAGGTAGATGCAGCCCAAATGTCCATCTAATGATGACTGAATAAACAAAATAGGGTATATATTGTATATACTTGGAATATAATTGTCTTAAGAAGGAAGGAAATTCTGTCACATGCTACTTAGGACATTATGCTAAGTGAAATAAGCCAGTTACAAAAAGACAAATACTGTATGAGTCCACTATTATGAAATATCTAAAGTGTTATACAAACAACTAACTCATCAGGATTAATATGTAGAGGAGTTAAAAGCCTTTAAGCAGAAATAAATATTGGGGATGGAAGTTAAAAAATAGATTTTACCCACTGCTTTTCTGACATAGATTCTTACAAATAATAAAACATATAACTTATCTAAAATTTGTCCATTTAATTTTTCCTTTTAATGGTATGAAGTGTCTGCTATAACATTTTCCTTCTCATCATTCATTGAGCAACTATTTACTGACACTATATTCTAGGCTCCAGAGACAAAAAGTGAGAGTGAGAGAAATTGTCCTTATAAAGTTGACATACTACATATGGAAAGACAAAAATTACTGTTATTTTAAAGGTATTTAATATCCATCTTTTATTTTTCCAAAAGTGCTACCTGGAAAAATAGCCAGTTCCAAGTGGTTTAAATAAAGTCTGATACATTCAGTTCTCCTAAACACATCTAATTTATAACTGTTAACAATAAACATAAAAGAAAGACATTGCAAATGGAAACATACACACACATTCAATGTGAGTTTTTGTTATTTATTGAAATGTGTAGCAAATAAAATTTTTAAAATGCTGATCCATATTGAAAGTAGTTATATTATCAATCAGTTTTTGTTTCAATATTTTAAAAATATTGTTACATATAATGCTATCATTTTTGCAGTCTCTTCAACCTGAAAATTTTAACAATGCTATATGCAGCTCTTCAAGTTTTCAGAGTAAAGTCTAATGAAACAGACAAAAAGGGTCAAATATTGCTTCTTAAAGTGATTTTCAGTCAGTGAATTCTGTATTAGGGAGAAGCTAGATAAAGAATTAAAGAATCAACAAAAAATGTGATGAGTTCAAGCATTTCAGTTCTCATAACAACCAAGCCCTAGCGAATCTGATTTGATCAATGCATAATCACTTTCATTCAGATGACTCTGCCCAAATAACTGGAATGTTCATTTTGTGGTCCAGTAATCTTGGTTGACTTAATGACATAAGTAGAACAACTGTGAGTAACTATGCAGCATCCAACTAATTTCTTGGTGATAGATTTTCAGAGTCAATCCAGTCAACTGCAGAGCATTAGATACTTTCAAATTATCTCACATAATCTAGAGAAATTTATTGCAAGGAATATTTACAGCAGATATCTGGTCTTGTTTGCAGACATATTTATATATGAGCTCCTTGAAATCACCTCTATATAAAACTAAGTAATTTCATTTACATAGTGACATTAATTATGTTTATTTAGGGAGATCAATCCATATTCATATTTTCTGATGAAAATAAAAATGATACAAAAACTGCATGCAAAAGGAAGCATGGATAGAACAAGACTTCAAACTCCGTGGAACAAATCTGCGTAAACTGACATTCTTATTGTTATTGTTTAACAGGGAGTGAAGTATTTGGCTAAAGGCAAATCCTTTCAAAATTTAGATAAAATATTTAGAAAGATATCAAATATTACTTACTAACATTACATATTTAGACAAATATGCCTATGAAGGATTCACTACACTAGGCACTAGAGACATAAAAATATAAATGTTAAGTAGTTTACAATCTATGGACTGCAGCACTGACCTGCATTAACACGGTAACAAAGTTAATGATTTCTCACCAATAGAATTACAAGACCTTAACAAAATGGGACATGAAAAAGAATACATTTTTAATTTAAAGAAGAGAAATTAGAGATTGATAAAGCTTAAGTCCAAACCATAAAGGCAGACTGGGTAGAGGAAGCTACTAGGTAACCAGGATACAGCAAGTTAATACAGGAAAGAGATATTGATGGAGAAAAATGAATGAAAACTTGGTGGAAGTATATTGTTATAATGGTGGGGGAGTTATCAAAAATAAATTAAGGGTACAATGGACCCTAAAAGCAACATGTTTTCACCTAGGATGGATCCTGTTCTTATGAAACTACAATCTTAGTTATTAAATTATTAGGGTGATGTAATATTTTATAATTTTCCTTAATTACACATACTATGTTACTAAGAGATTCTGAAAAATTCACAAAATTTATGTTTTTCTTTTTACCAGTAATTTTAAGAGTATTTAATCCTATCTAACATAGTGACAAATTTATTTACATATTAATATATAGGTGTAATATTCCTTTGAAGAATTTTTAGACACAAAAATATTCATATTATTTTTCTCTTTGATATGTTATGAAACAACAGATAAAAACTAATAAAAATCTGCTTTTCCCTAAAACTATAAAAATCCATTGGAAAAAAGAGCCAGTATTAATTTGACTTAATATTAGAGATACCATGTTGATGTAATTATATCATTGTAATTGTGTTACATCTAAATTTCCTGTGTTAAAAGTAACAAATATAATTATTTTATGCAATTTAAATCATACAATTTTAAATTTCAACCTCTATTTTTTTCTAAATATAACCGTGTTTAAATGTAAAATGACTGAATAAATATTGAAGTGTACGCTTTTAAAACAATTAATTACTGCTTATAAAATATGACATTGAAAAGTTACTCTGCTGATACTTTATCAAAAATCAAGACAGTTCACAATCCATAATTCACTATTTTTACTTTGATCTGCTTAGGAAAGAAAGCAAAAGAAAATAGCTTCAGCTATGTTGTACAACTTAGAAATCAATATTAATAAATCAATGTCAATAATATTATATTGCAAACTCTATCATATTACTTAGAAATGTGACCTAAGCATGTGGTGTGTATTTCATTCTTTGTGGTAGAAAACATAATGAGATTTGTGAGACATCTTTCTTTATAGGCCACTGTTTCTAGTCAATCACACTTTTTAAATATATATCTTTTAGAATGAATTTTTTATGCTTAGACTTAGCCTGCAGGTTGACCTTTTTCACAGTTACAAAACATTTTCCAGTTGTTCTCGAGATATTACAGAGTGGAAAAGTACCCTTTCCTATTTACAAGCTTTCCAAGATGACAATTTCCATATTCATCTCTCAATCAGAAAGGAAATACCCATCTGTGCAATGCATGGATGAGAGCACATTAGAGATGTGACTTTTATTTTCTAGAATTTTTAGAGTCCAAAATTGCCATTAGCATGAACAAATACATCAAGTTGCCAAGATGTAGAGACTGGCATTATCACCATTTATTTCTTCAAAGACAGTTCTGTAGACAATATCTTTGTGGGTCTGAAATGATGAGTCCCTGGCCCCAAACAGCATACTTTTTCTGTTTCTAATCTCTCCCCATGCTCCTTCTAAGTAAAAGACAGATATAGAAAAAAATGAAACATATAGCAGATTTTGATTAGATTTTCATGTTTTACATCCCCGCATTTATATTTTAAAAATTCATACACAAATTAAAATGGAGAAAACTGCCAATAACTGGTTTCTATCCCCTATTTTTCTATTTAAAAATAGACTTAGGTACCTTCTAACATATCTTTACATTTTTTGGTTGAAAGCCAGGTATGATGTAACAAGTAAAAAGAACTGAGGTAAACAATCCCTTTGTGTGAGGTTGGCTAGGAGTTAGGTTATGTTTACTGTGCGCTGTAGGTGTATGTGTTAATGACTGAAATTCCTTTAGTGTCCTTGTTTTTGTCTCCCTGTTGTCTTTGGGTTTTCTAGAGACTTCTTAAATAGAATAAATAGTCTTACTGTTATTTTATCTGTAATCTACATTTACACAGGAGCCTGCTTGTTGTGGTGGTAAGGTGTGGGAGGGGCAAGTGTTCTAAATTTGTATGGTTAGGTAAAGATCTTTTAGTGAGCCTTAGCTTCTGAGCTGTGACCTTTCACAAGTGCTTCTCAGTTTTTCCCCTACATTAGGGGAGACAGGAAGGCTGGCGGGGTTGCAGTTTGGTATCTCCCTTCCCCCAGATCAGTTAGTTTTTAGAAAATTCTTAGTTTGTTAAACTACAATAAGATAGTTTCTTTCAAGAGCAGTGTGTTGTTAAGAAAAGCATAATCCCCTGGGCATATTTCAAAATGGTTACTTTTTTCCCTCCCCTTACTGGAAGTACAGGGGGATGTTTTTTCTGGTCTTCACCCTGAGACCTTGATGGGACTCCTGGTGGTAAAATTCATGCAGTGTGGGAATCCTCTCAATACTGGTCTCTCAGTGTGTTTAATCTCTCAAACTAGTCCACACTGAGCCCTCCAAGTTTGTCAATTATAGCTTCAGTTCCCACCAGGACTGACACTAGCAGGTGACCTTCCCTCCCTGGGCTTCTGTTGTAGACAAAGGCAGTCCTTCCAACAATCTAAACATCTGTCTCATTTTGGATTACCTCTTCTGGTTTTGTTTTCCCTATGTTTCTCTTTCAGTAGCAATAAAAAACTGTTTTATTAACTATAACTATGTAATGAATTTTACACAAATGCAAGAGAATTCCCTTTTATTTATTCTTCTTTTTCAAAAACTTAACTAGTTATTTTAGTATATTTTCTCTTAAATTCCATAAAAAATTTTGTTGGGATGTAAACTAAAATTGCATTAAATTTATAGATTACATTATAATATTTAAAAATATACTAAGAACCCCCATTCAGTAATACCTTATGTATGTGTATATGTATATTTATATGTATGTGTGTATTTTATGTATTTATAGTCTCTTAATTCTTTAGTAATTATTATATGTTCTTTTAATTAAGTTGCCTTCTTCTTTGTGTTAAACTGTATTATTAGAAGCATTTTCAAAAAATTTTTGTTATTGTGAATAAAACCTTTTCATTACATTTCATTTAACAGCTTATTGCTGGTGTGCAGAAAAAAATATGTATTGATTTTTGTTTGTTGACACTGTATCTGGTTCCCTCGTGGAACTCTTATATTACAACTAATTGCTTTCCAGTTGATTGTCTTGGATCCTGAGGTTAGAAAATCCAAACCTCTGCAAATAATGAAATGTCCCTGCTTACCCATACACAAATACTTCTATGAAATCTGTGGATTCAACCACAGAGGAAGCAGGTAGCTACCCTCCAGTAACTGCTTTGCCAGAGGAAACTTCCTTGTACTCTGATGCACATTCATTTGAAGTCTGAGGGACAAAGCAGTAGGAACAATTGACCACCCATTCTTAATTCACAGGTATTTAATCCTTCCTGCCTCATTTCCATGATGATGTTGACCCATCGTTTCGATCATCATATTTTAAATCCCTTCTGCTTACCAATTTGCACCAAGATACTATGCTCCTGTGCATCTCATCTCCCAGGACTCCTGCTCAACTAAATATTTTCATTAGGCTTGTTCTAAGTCATCTGCTCCATGATCATCAAATGTTCCTACTTCCTTACCTTATTTTTAGAACATATATTCACCTCCCTGTTTTGCTGGAATGCAGCTAGTCCCTGACAAATTCCCACATTTTCCCTGAACTCATTCTCCAACTCTTAATAAATGAGTTTTTTCTGACTTGAATATTTCCTAATCTAAACTAGGTTTCTTTATTAGTTTCACTTATATATAGTTTTTCCAGTTTGTGATCAACATTAATATTTGTGATTGTGTTTATCTATCAGATGACTCTCTCCCTACATGAGACCATGAGGTTTAGAATGGTAAGTTGGTTGCTTCATCATTTTATACACAGAGCCTACATATGGAACATAAATTTCATTTATATTACTTTATAATTTACTTCACATTTGTTACTAGCACTAAACTTATACTAGTCATGGAAATATTTTCCTATATTAATTTAAACAGCTACTATAATTTTGGATATCTCAGATTGGTTTGTCATATTATTTTTAATATGTAATTTAAATATTGGTACCCTTAGGCATAGATTAGTTAAAGTTGATTCTCAGAAGTAACGATTATTCTGATATTTGATAGATATCTCTTTCTTATACAGTTTTTCTCCTTATATTACTTGAGTGCATAGCAGTATAGAATAATGCTATGTTTTTGTACTCTAAATAAATAATATAAAATGGCTTAGTCTCGATAGTTTAGCCCTAATAGTCAGAAACTGGAATACATCTTTATTTCTAAAAATTTGGGTAAGTCTTAGTTCTGAAAAAATGGTTTAAAAGCAATTTAAATGTGAAAAAATAATTTACAAACATGGAAATTGAAAAGTAAGTAAAATAAATAAAAGCAAGAGAAAAGTTTGTAGAATATAACACTGGGTTTATAAATATCAGGAAAATTAGAAAAAATAATCTAGAAGCAACTAGCTGCAATCACCCATTTAGATGTTCATAAGAGTTATGATGAGTCTAGCTATTCTGATTAATAACACCTTGCTTTCACAATGTTTTTGTGCTGAGAAGCTAAAAGCTTACCTTTATACTCTTCGTTTTCCTTCTGCTCAAAAGTTTATCCTCAAGCTCATTGCAAATTATTTTTAACTTATCACTTCTTAATATACCAACTTCTACCATTCAAGTTTCTCACCTGGACTTCTGAAACACCCTCCTAAGAGGATTCCCTGTTTTCCCTTTTGCCTCTAGAGTCAATTCTCTAAACATCAACCAAACTTATCCTTTTAAAAAGAAAATCAAATTATCTAGTCCCCTGCTTAAAGCCCACCAGTAGCTACCCATAATAGTTAATATATCAAGTGCTTATAATTGTTTGTAGGACTCTGTATGTTGTCTCTTGAAAAATTTTCCAATTTCTTTTTCTATTACTCTACTCTATGTTCTTCCTGTTTATTCTATTTAAAAAAGCAACTCCCCCTATCCTCTATATCATTAATGTATTTTACTTTTTCTTAAAAACACTCATCATAGCCTGCCATTACATCAATTATATTTTTTTCACTAAATTAAAAGCTTCAGAAGGACTTGACTCAATCTGTAGAATCAATGCTCTAATCCCGCTTTTGGACATACAATATAAAGATGTCAATAATTATGGGTTGAATGAATGGATAAACTGTCACAGCTTGTCTCAATAGCAAAACATAGTATGAACTTGTTAGATTCTCTCTGAAATTTTAACTTGATAAAGCTAATCACTGTGGTAAATATTAAGGAGTGAGATTCTAATATGAAAGTGAAAATCAAGAATAAATAATGAATGATTCAGGGATAGGTGGAGAAAATGGGAAGAGGAGAAAAGTAAGTATAACCTTTGACTAATTGTAATGCATAATAATTTAAAGATCTAAGGAGAGGATATAAGGACTTCATAGGAACAATGCTGGGGTTTTCATTGCTGTCATGATTTTGTCTTTACTTTTTTTTTTAATTTTTGAATTTCATTTTATTTATTTTTTATAAAACAGGTTCTTATTAGTCATCAATTTTATACACATCAGTGTATATATGTCAATCCCAATCTCCCAATTCATCACACTACCATCCCCCCCCCCCACAGCTTTCCCCCCTTGATGTCCATACGTTTGTTCTCTACATCTGTGTCTCAACTTCTGCCCTGCAAACCGGTTCATCTGTACCATTTTTCTAGGTTCCACATACATGCTTTAATATGCAATATTTGTTTTTCTCTTTCTGACTTACTTCATTCTGTATGACAATCTCTAGATCCATCCACGTCTCAACAAATGACCCAATTTCGTTCCTTTTTATGGCTGAGTAATATTCCATTGTATATATGTACCACACCTTCTTTATCCATTCGTCTGTCAATGAGCATTTAGGTTGCTTCCATGACCTGGCTATTGTAAATAGTGCTGCAATGAACATTGGGGTGCATGTGTCTTTTTGAATTATGGTTTTCTCTGGGTATATGCCCAGTAGTGGGATTGCTGGATCATATGGTAATTCTATTTTTAGTTTTTTTAAGGAACCTCCATACTGTTCTCCATAGTGGGTGTATCAATTTACATTCCCACCAACAGTGCAAGAGGGTTCCCTTTTCTCCACATCCTCTCCAGCATTTATTGTTTGTAGATTTTCTGATGATGTCCATTCTAACTGGTGTGAGGTGATACCTCATTGTAGTTTTGATTTGCATTTCTCTAATAATTAGTGATGTTGAGCAGCTTTTCATGTGCTTCTTGGCCATCTGTATGTCTTCTTTGGGGAAATGTCTATTTAGGTCTTCTGCCCATTTTTGGTTGTGTTTACTTTTTTTAATCAAAGCTATTTTGAATGGACATCACAGAATTCATTATATTTCTATTGACTCTTAAATTCCATATATATCCATTAATATCATATGGAGTAATCTGTGATTACTAGTTATTGGATATGTTTGTAAAGCTGCAGAAGTAAAAAGTGAAATAGCAAATAATTTTACAGTTATAACTTATGAAAATGCCAAATTATATCATGAAGAAATCATGAAAAATTATTTAAAATAAGGAGGAAAATATAAAGAACTTTTTATCTAGTAAATTAAGCTTGGCCATGCCCATTTTCAGATTATTTTCATTACTTAATGACACATTTATTTAGATAGCCAAGCTAAATACATACTTTTTGCAAAGGATTCTGATTAAAATCCTTAAATCTTTTCTGCTCCAACACACTTGATAACTAGTTTTGCAATTTAGTGTCTCTCTTGGTTATGTTCCCAGCAGATTATTAACAATTAATTAGCAATACTTCTCAAATGCTATCTGTGTTAGTCTACTAATTGCAGGACAGGGAAATAGAATTTCCCTATTGCAATCATGACCGTTTATTTTAGATAAGACAATACAAATGTTCCTTATATTTTTGTTGTTACTTAGATTTAGAGCCAGAAGGCATAAACTGTGTTTATGAGTGTTGGATTAAGCTGTTTATAAGTTACACAGCAGATATTAGAATCATTTAGTTTTGGACAGCACCATCTCATTTTTACCTCTGCTTGTATCTTGTTTTTTAGATAAAAGAGTGTGTGTATATCTTGTATGTGTCTGTCTATTTAAAGTGATTACTCTCAAGAGATTCTTGGCAGAACTTGTTTAGATTAGCAATTATAACTTTAGCATAAACATAATTTTCACATTTTCTATCAAAAGTCTTGCTTCTTTTTTTAAAAAATCATGTTTTTTTTTTAAAAAACATACTCATGTTTTAAAGATTCTAGGTAAAAATTGTAGTCAATAATTGCATACATTTTAATATTTATAGTTTTTAATATTTTCCTTGATACTTGCTGTGCTTGACTCATTCCGTGCCTACCTATGACCATGTCTTACCATGTTTTTTCATACCACTTATATTCATAGAATGTTTCAACTGAAATTAATATGTGGTGTTTTCTAGCCCAGCCACCTAATTTTATACTTGAGAAAGCTTAGGATCAGGAGTAGATAATTTGAATTTTGAAAAGTCACTGTATCAGATACAGTAGACTGACTCACTCGTCATATATTCCAATCTCTTTCTAGTATGACTTTATGAAGTGCAGAGGTTAGAAAGCTAAAAAAGATTCTCCTTCACTTAAGAAATGCTCAGATTCAACGAGATGAGACTTAAATTTGGACCTGGGTAAGGACAGGGGGAGGTTTTGCACAAGCCACCTATTTTAATATTTTAGATTGTATCAGGTAAAATATCACTTGGAGCCAAAATCATAGTGGTGGCTACTTGTTCTCTACATTGTAGTTATGGGCATTTCATTCTGGAGTGAGAAGATGTGGCAGAAGTGGCAGATCCCTTTCTTGGTCAACTCATTATTGGTCACAATGATTCCCAGATGTCTCCACTCCAACTAACACCTGCTTATGCAGAACCTTCAATATTTGGAAGTGAAAAAACATCCTTACTAAATTTTGTCCCACTTAAACTAGAGAGAATGGTTTCTGTTATCTGAAGTATAGTTGATTTACAATGTTGTGTTAGGTTCAAGTGTATAGCAAAGTGATTGAGTTATACATACAAATATATCTTTTTATTTTCAGATTATTTTCCCTTGTAGGTTATTACATAATATTGATTATAGTTCCCTGTGCTATAGAGTAGGTCCTTGTTGGTTATACAGTAGTGTGTATATGTTAATGCTTACATGTGGAATCTAAAAAAAAATTGATACAAACGAACTTATATGCAAAACAGAACTAGACCCATAGACATAGAAAACAAACACGGTTACCAAAGGGGAAAGATGGGGGATAAATTAGGAGTTTGGGACTAGAGTAAAATTTTTAATATTTAATTAAAATATTAACAAATAAGCAATAGTTCTTAGATCACTTAATCATCTTGTGATGTACTTTGTATATTATCAGGAACCATTTTTTTCTAATATCAAGAATAAAGATCAATAAAATAGTCTTCAGTAACAACATCATTTATATAGACATAGAGAGATATATATGATAGATGAATAGATTGATAGATACATATAAATATGGATATAGCAATTGGATATAAATATATATACAGATATGATTTATATGTTCATTTTTATTATTTAAGAACATAATATATAATAAAAGCTGAAAAAGTGTCTTGCAAAATATATTTTTAAATGCTACCAAACAGAAATAAATTATTAGTTTTAACTGAAATTCAATATTTTTGCAAAATTACAGAAGAGCTTTCAAAATTGTCTTATTTAGTAACTAATTTTTATAATTTATTAAGGAATAATATTATTAAATAAAATGTTCAGCATATATTTTCCAGTCCAAATTATGGTGATTTAACCCCAATAAAAATTTTCAATCAAAAATATAACTTATACATGAAAATCTTCAATTTGCTGTATTTTCAATTCTGTGTAAAACTATAATAAATTATATATTAGATATTTATGCAAATTCAAGTTATATCATATACCCCCATTTTAAATATTCATTCTTTTGCTCATTTTTAATCTCTGGAAGAACTTCTAAATTTAAACATTTATGAAAGCACTATAAATAAGCTTATTGGAAAATATTTCAATTACAAGATTTTCCTTAAAATCTTTACTATCTACCACCATCAGTTTAAGTTATGACAGACTAAAGCTATATCATCAATAGACTTTTAAAGATAATTTTTTAGAATAATTTCCAAATTAACACTAATTTATTATGTTACTTTAAAGTCTACTGAACTATTTCAAGCCTTTCATGAAAAGTGAACACCTAGTATTTGCATCACAGAAAGGGCACTAAAAAGACATGTGGAAAGTTTATCTAGTTTAAAGTGTTAAAATAAGGGATTAAAAAATGATACTTTATTGTTATTTTAAGCCCTCACATATGAACATTGTCTTTTAATGAAATGAAGTACGGCAAGGCTTTACCTAGTAAGAGAAAAGTGAAATAAAATTACAATGTAAATAGAAAAACTAAGAACACCATCATTTTTTAAGCTATTGAAAAGAATTCCTGCATATACTCTTTGTGAATAAATATCTGTGAAATGTGTACTATTAGAAAACTAACTCTGAGTTTTCTGAAAAAAATCAAAACAAATATAATAAGGAACATTAACATTGTAATTTAAGAAGTAAGTTGAAATGTATAAATTTTAATCTATGTTTACTTTAGGTGGGTAGAAGGCTATTATATTATCATAGTAATTATATATATATATCTATATCTGTATATGGATATATATATATATATATATATATACACAGACACATATATATATATATATATATATTCCAGCCAGGGTTAAGCCAAAACAAAAACCAGAAAAGTAGATGTGTCACTATCTATTATGGTAACTACTATTTTGTGCTTTTACATAGCCTTTTTAATTATCTTACCAATAATGTAAAACAAGTGTTATTATTGGCATAATATCCTGTTTACTATTCATAGCACTATTGTATTGTAAGTTACAATTTGTACATTATGGTTTGATTTTTTTTGTATTAATTGATTCTTTTCTACATCTTTATCATTCCATATTGAGTAAAGACTCATTAAAAAGTAAATAACTATTTATTATTTAAAAATGCTACCAATATTTATACCAAATAGCTATAGAATAAGTTAATTTTCAGACAACTGAAGTTGCAGTTAATATTGAATTCATATAAAATTCTCATAAAATTCAAAGTATTTAGCAAAAACCAAGATTTTACACTTCAGTAAAAACATTATCATGAGTATTTTATATTTGCAGAATGTAAATAAAAATGATCTTAAAAATTATAATATGTTTATATAAATTGAGGTTGATAATTAAGCATCTAATATTAGGTCTTCAAAATTTTCATTAAGTGGAGGCACAAAATTATGTCAACAGTAGTAAAATTTCATCAAATCTTAACTTAAAAATATATCTCAGGGACTAGTTAATTTGACTAAACCATGGCATTACAACAAGAAAGAGAAAAAAAATCAGAAATAAATATTTTGAATAAAGGATATTTTGTGCTGGTGGTCATCTTCAACACATAGGGTACATCTTATTGTCCTTAACTGTTATGGCTGATGCTAAATGTTGGCTTTGGGCCCTGCCACACTGATATAGTAATTATGCTTTGAGGAACAATGATTAAGTGTCAGAGTATGAACTAAACAAGCTATAACTTACTCCCAGTAAGGAGCACTGTTGTCTCTTGGACAACAACTTAAACTTGCAAGAGAATCTCAAGACTAATAGACAAGTTTCATCTATTAAACTGCACAGGAACAGTCTGTGTTGTATGGCAATGCTCATATGTTGCAGAGACAGCAATGACTGTGGTGGACTATCAGAATAAAATTCTCTCTCCTCTTGGATATTTTTTCCAGTTTCATTGAGAAATAAATTGACATACATCACTGTATCAGTTTAAGCTGTACAGCATGATGGTTTGATTCACATACATTATGATTACCACAGGAGGTTTAATCAACATCAATCATCTCAATAGACGTAATAAAAAGAAAAGAAAAAAAAAATTCTCCTTGTGACCTACTCTCTTTACATCTTTCCTATATACCATACAGCAGTGTTAACCATAGTCATCATGTTGTACATTACATCCCTAGTACTCATTTATCTTATACCTGGAAGTTTATACATTTGACCATTTTCCTCCAATTTCCCCTCTTTGGATTTCACATGGAGTCTTCTTTCCTTGATTGCAAAAGCACTGAGCATTCTTGTCCAAATCAGAGAAAGTAGAAAGAGAAGTTTCAGGGCTCTAAAAATAAGTTAAGATTATCCAATTAGCAGTTCCCTCTAAGCACCTGGCTGAATCAAATAAAAATCCTTCTTGGAGATGGATTATAGCATAATAAGCCTCAAATGATTTCTACCAGGAATTATTCAAGCATAATGCCTGGCAAAGTATCTAGGATAACTATGTACACAAGGAAGTAAAATAGCATGACAAAATGAGCAGAGAAAACAAAAATAGAAAGAGACACAAAGGATTCTAAATTTTAGGAAAAAAAAAATGTTTGGCGTAAATGGTTTAAATATATCAATTAAATATATATAATATCTATGTTATGTATTATTATGTATGTATAATTGTCAGAGTATATAAAAATGCAAGACCAAACTTTATGAAAACAACTCTTTAAATATATAATGACAGAGAGCTTAAAAGTGAAAAGGATGAAAAGAGATATATCAGGCAAACACTAATTAAAAGGATGCTTGTGAAGCCATATTGATAATAAACGCATTATACTTTTAGGGAGAGAGACATTACTGGAGATGAAGAAATATATTTTATAGTGAAAAAAATTTATTAAAAGGGTATCAAGAGGACATGACAACACTAAATGTGGATACATTTTAAAACAAATAAGCCTCCATACATTTTGTTTTTTAAAAATATGTATGAAGAAAAAGATGATTTAAATAAAAGAAAAGTTGATAAGATTACAATTATTATTGGAGATTTTAATATTCCTCCTTTAGTACATATTAGGACATGTAGACAGAAAATCAGTAAGGATAAAAACGACATGAATAACACTATAGAACAACTTGACCTAATTGACATTTATGGAACCCTCCTCCCCTCAAAAAGCAGAATCCATATATTTTTTTTAACGCACATAAAACATTTGTCATGTGAGATGATATTTTGGAACAAGTCTAAATATATTTAAGGGAATTGAAATTATATAGTTTCTTACTAAATATGAAATTAAATTTTAAATCAATAACTGAAAGATATTTGAAAAATCCCCAAATATTTGAAAATAAATAAGCACTGAGTCAATGGATAAAATAAAATAGATATTAAAAACTATATTTAACTAAGTTAAGTAAACATAACAACATGTCAAAATTTGTGGGACACAGCTCGAGGGAAATTTATAGTATTGCTTATATTAGAAATGAAGTAAAGTTTCAAATCAACAGTTAGGGAATTAAAAGAGAAAGACAAAAGTAGGGAGGGCAGCATAGATTCCATTTTACAGTAAATGCTTACTGGCAGTTCAATTTATATTAAGAAGTAAAAATAATTAAAATAATTTTAGATTAACATATACACAGATGACATAGGAAATTAAAAGAGATATATCTTATGATTGAAAACAAAATGATATTTTATTTCTATATTAACAATGAATCTCAGAGTTTTTTCTAATAGGAGATTTTAGGTGGTGTGTCAATAAGTAAAGGGAAAAATATGTATGCTACATGAATTAAATAATTTGAAATCTATTAATTTTATCTTCATAAAACCAGATGATTATATTTATAGTAACTGTAATATTGATCTTTAAGCACCCAACCCGTTCATTACAAACAATGTAATTAACTAATTTCTAGATTTTCCTCCTATAACCTGTAATTTCTTAGCCATTTTCTTTTTAAATTTCATGCCTTTTTATAAGTCACCCTCAGTCTAAGAGTCTGGTCTTCCCCTTACTCCAAATTTTACTTGCAAACATTTGATATTGATGTAACGACTACTCACTATGAGTGTGAATGGAGCAGTTGGCTTCTTTGTGTCATCTGCTTCATGGAAAGGGCAATCCCAACAGTGACTCCCTCCTTTGAGGATCAGTGACTGAATTCAAATGCAGGTGCCTGGAATTTAGGATCCTTCATAAATCACCGTATTTTCCACCCCTCCCCTGCTAGGCTCTCTCTGAGAACAATTGTTTTGTTGTTGTTGATGTTTTGTTTTGTTTTATTTTAATTTTCTGTTTTGATTTTGTTTTATAAAATCAAGGAAATTGGGGAGGGAGGCAATGCAAGCTTAATCATAATTGCCAAGAAATAAAATTTCTGTTTTACAGATTAGAAAAATGAATAAAAAGAGGTTTAGTGACTTGATCAATAAAGACTAAGAATTTGCAAGTTTGCCTCCACAATTAATCCAAATTATCTAAGATACTAAAATTTTAATCAGCACCTAATATCTTATATTTCAATCTCTTTTCTTGGTTTTGAAATTTTAGACCTTTTTTCCTTCATTGTCTTAAGTAAATTATAAATATGTTAATTTTATACATTTCATTTTGTCTACAATGAAAATGCAGAAAACTATATAAGAAAATGCAGAAAATATATATAAGTAATATATTTCACTCTTGTGAGTGTTTTTGATGGACCTCAAATAGTATTCTGTTTGCTTTTGATGTATTTTTCTTTATTTTGTCTGGTAAGCTTTTGAAAACACATAAGGTTGGCCTCTTAGCTAGTATTTTTATACCCATGGAACACTTAGCAACTTCTTCAGTATCACTAAGGAATCAGAAGAAACTTAGGGGTCAAATAATAATTTAAAATATCCAACACACAATAAAATGGAGTCCTTGAATCTGAGAATAATTAGTAAGAGGCAGTAATGACAAAATGCATCTTACTAAGCCTAAAACAAAGTCAGTAATGGAATGCCTAAATCTCCAAAAGAGCAATTTGGCCTTAACTATTATGAAATAAGTCATTTTATTTTTTATTTTATAAAAAGTGGAAGATCAAAATTAGACTTTAATTACCAATTTAAAATGATAGCATAGCATATTCAGATAAAATATCTAAGCAAATACAATGAAAGGATAGTTCAAATTTGCTGAATCTGATCAAGCATAGCTACTTATTGCACTTATTTAAATAAAAAGGTAATAGATCTTTATTTCTTCTTGAACATGTGTTGTTTAATTGTGGGCAGTTGTTTCCAAACTTTTATTTACCTTCAGTTTATTTTTTCTTAATTGTAATACACAGAAATATGTAGCTTTATTATCCATTAATTTTCACATTTTGTTATATCGTCTAAGATCACCTTCTTGCTTTACTACAGCCTCTAGTTATTCGTTTAAAGATGCTATGTGACTGATAAAATTTTTGAGTCCTTGTATCTTTGAAAACTTCTGAATGTAACTCTAGAAATCTCAGTCAAATATTTGTTCTTAAAGCCATTTCTCAATTTTTTTCTGAAATTGTTGGTGCTAGGAAGCATCTGATATCAATCTGATTTTTCTTTCTTTCTGAGAAAATTGATATTTTTTGGATGATCTTTCAAATTGGCTCTTTAAACAAAGTGTCGAAGTACTTACTACTGTGTGTTTAGATGTATGCTTTCAAAAAAAGTATCCTGCTTGGCAGCTGTTAGTCTTTTATTCTGAAGAATGCTTTTAAATCTTTGAATCTTTGTTATGGGAAATATTGGACTATTTTTCCTTCAAGTAATGCTTCTCTTCTTTCCCCCCATTAGGTCTTTATGTTTTGTTCTTTTTTTTTTTTGCTCTGCTGTGTCTTGGATGGATTTTGGAACTTATAAATTTATTCTAAAACGTTTGAACTTTTCTTTCATGCTGCATTCTGGAAGAATTTCTAGTTCAATTTCCATTTATTAATTTACTCTTCAGTTGTTTTCATGTTACTGTTCAATCCAAATATTATTGATACCAATAATTGTATGTTTTTTTTAATCTGCAAGTTCTCAATATGTGTCCTTTATATAATCATCTTGGGTGACTCTTCCCAATTCCTAGTAGGTAATGGCAGCCATGATATGAATCTTCACAACAAATCTCAAACTCTCTAGGTCCTACTGTAAGATGACACTAGAGTTGCTGTTGCTTATCTGAGGAAGACAAGACTTTGAAGCACCTTCTGCTTCCATGGCAGTGCCCCAAATAAACATCCTGTTTTTTGTTGATGTCCTTTCTCTAATTCCTAAATTCCACTAACTGTAGGTCCAGAACATGAATATTTAATCTGTTTTGCCAAATCTCTGCAGTTGTGGCTGCCTTCTCAGGTTTATAGACAATCCTTAGGCCCTCTGGAAATATGAGTTACCTGTCTTATATTTTAGAACTAAATATATTTTTGTAATTTTTATTTTTGATGAGATTTTTATGCTATTTCCTGTAAATTTGATGTGGGGACAGAAAGAATGTGTAATACATTTAGCTCACACACTTGAAAATGAGCATTCTGTTAAAATTGTTTAGATACTAAGTTTAATCTATTTTTTTCTAATCATATGAACCCTTTTCACATCAAAAGTATAATTTATATTAAAAGGTAAATACACTGACAGAATTATGAGGTACATTCTCCTATATTTGTGTGGATGTTTTAAACATATGTATCTTGGTCTACTCTCCCATTTAGCTGGAAAACAATATTCCAGGAAATGAATCAAAAACATTATTACAATGTAATTTTTTCCTGGAACCAGGAAAAGTAAAGAGAAAAATAAATAAATTGCAGCAAATGTCAGTATTGGTTTTAGTAAATGAATAGTAAAATCTAAAAGTGTAATTTAATAAAATTGTCATCATAAAATGCAGCTATTTATTCTTTCAAAGGCTTACTTAAATGTAGTACCAAAAAGCTGCAAGATGTAATCATGTTGCCTATGAAACTGAAGTCTGTCAAATCTCAGGCTGTAATGTAATACATTATGAATAAAAAACATTTTTTTTTTTGCATGAAACTTTGAACAACTCCAAAATTGGATGATTTTCAAAAACATTTATAACACATTTTTAAGTAAGCAATTGCACTAAAGTGACCACTTGTAATGTATTAAATGTATGAAATTTATCTTCCATTGTCCAAAATTAACACTTTGCAAACAGAAAATACTCAGGAGCAAATATTTACTTGAAAACTCAAAACTGCTGTGCTTTATTTTACATTATATTGTCATATTTTCTTATGAAGTGTTCATATATATATATATATATATATATATATATATATATATATATATATGGTATTATCTGTCTCTGGATATTTCATTAGAGACTGATTATGTGACATTTATGTCAACTTTCCTGGATGATCTTAATATTTACACATAGTACTGAACCAGTTATGTGTTAGTCAAACTGTCAAAGAAGAATTTAAGAATAAACTTTGATCTATGTTGCATACTGAATTATTCAAACTAGTATGCTCATCTAGACATATAGGTCAGAAATGGGAGAACCTATATCTAACCACAAGAAGAGTATACAGATATACAGTAATTTATGAAATAAATAAACTCCTGAAAAGCAGAATAAAAAAGAGAGATTTGAAAGCTTATTTTTTTATTGAATTGTACTCTAAATTTACACATCAAAATTGTGGAACATTTGGAAATAGAAAAAAATGTTTGAAACAACAATAAAACGATATAACTCACTAGGCAGAATTAATATTTTTGCAGTGGTCTCCCAATATAATTTCTATTAATTATTTTTATACTTAAAATTATGATTTATATTTATTTAATATGTGACCTGTTCATATTCACTAAATTATGTGTATGCTATATAATCTGGTAAATCATTACACATATATACTTACTCATATTGCTGTCATTAAACTGAACATAAAATAATTTTAATAAATTTATTAATTTGCATGAATATAACATGGTATACTTAGTCATTTTTAAAGTACTTAGATAGCTAATTTGCTTCTCTTCCAGTATCATTGTTTAAGGTTGTAAGTTTACCTTTAAGGATATTTGAACTGCCTTTTATTCTATCATGCAATTTAAAGACTAACTAATAATACTGAATTTGTGTAAGGTTATTTATTGCTTTGTTAGGGCAGGGTGTATTGAAGCCCAAAAGTGTTTGTGAAGCCTCTTTAAAGGTTTAGTATTAAAATTCTTGTGTCTCCCTTGAGATAGGCAGCAGCAGAGACCTCTGTTCAGTTCATTAAGGCTTCCAGTTATTGTTTTCCACATGGCTTCGTGAATTCAAGGTTGCACATGCATGATTCCTGTTTTAGGGATTGGTTTCTGATAACTGGTAATCATTACTGTTTTTTTGGTTTTTTTCCTTTGTCTCTGGCTACTTCTTGTATTCTTTGTCTATCAGGGGAGTTTTGTTTTAGAAATTATTTACATTTCGTGCATAGTGTAAGAAACTTTTGATGACCTAATTCTGTTAATCTGCTCCTGTCATTTATGCTATTTTTGTCATATAGTTCAGTTCAGCCATTTAAATCTAATGTGCCTATTCTGGCTTTCACTGACTGCTAATTGTAACAGTAAGGAAACTGGAGTGTATTTACATTTTTTTTTTTCTGGATTATGGGTCACATTTTTCTATTTCATTACGTCTCATAATTTATACTTACATTGGCCATTGTCATCGTTGTGTTGTGTAGATCTGGATTTTTATCTTCCTTGGTGAAATGTATGATTTTATTAAAGCAGCTAGTAAATTACTAGCAGATGATGTTTATCCTCTCTGGGCTGAGAGTGGAGGTTTAGTGCAGTTTGCCTTGGGTCCAAGGACCCACGCCTCAGTCCAAAGTGCTTTTTTCCTAAGGCATGACCTCTCTATGGTTTCCTTGAAAAGCTCAAATTGATTACCAAATTTTTCTAAATTGACAGAACCTGAATCTCTCCACAAACTGCTGAAATCTCAGCTCAGTTCTTTCAACCATTCAGAGATTGCTTTCCCCTAGGATCCTGTGGTCTGCCCCAAGTATGCCCAAAATATGAACCAGTGAAAGATTGGAGAGAGTATATATTCAGATTTCAGGACTTGGCCTCCATATATTTTTTTTTTCCTTTTCTTCAATTTCCAGCTATTATAGTAGTCACAAACTCTGACCTATGATATTTCTACCCAGTAAGACTATTAACTTCTACTTAGCAGTATGTTCTGTGTGTTAAGCAGACTAGGGAGTACCCTTATGGAAAAGTCAGTTAAACCTAGACATTATCCAGTGGGTTTCCCTTTTCTCTAGGGTCTTATATCCTCCAGTTCAGCCTGATTTGTACACTCCAGAGTGTGTTTAAAAAGTTAATTGTCATTGGTAAGAGGATTTGTCTGATAAAAGCTACTTAGCAATGATTAGAAACAGGAAGGCTATGCTAGGTATATGTATTTTTAATTGTACATATATTTCCTTTGATTTCCAGAAAATTTCTAACAGTCCATGTCCATGAACAATATTTAGAAGTATTTTCCCTAAATCCCTAAGATCAAAAGATGTTATAGCATTTCTTAAATTTTTACAGCCATATATAAAACATAAAATGATACGTGTTTGTAACTCTAATTTGTATTTCTTTGGCTACTAATCTATTTGAATATTTCTTCATATGTTTGCTGGAAGTTTTGATTTGCTCTTTTATGTTTTTTCTTATTCATATTTTTCTAAATTTCTAATGAATTGTTTGTCTTTTCCTTGTTACTATGTGAAAATTATTTTTACCAGTATTAAACTATGATTTTTACCATCAGAATTTGTTGAACAACTTAAGTGATTTTATAATCATAACTATGTTTAATTAAATTTTAGTATTACTAAATATCACAGAAATTACATATATAAGGTCATTTAAAAGGAAAATGCACACATATAAAGAAAAAGCTAATAAATCTATGCTGCTTACACTACGCTGGGCACAGTGCTAAAATTTTAAACTATGTTTATACATTTAATCCTCATAACAACACTATGATGCAAGTACTTTTGTTATTCCCATATTAATAAAAGAAACTAAGGCACACTGTTTAGTGTCTTGCCCAGGGACTCAACAATGGCTAAGTGGTGAATTCAAATTTTGAATGTGACGAATCTTGCTCCATTTCCTATTTCCTTAGGTACTATATCATACTGCTTCTTATGTACATCTATAGAGGTACTTGATTGAAAACTTTTCTTGACTATATTTCCTAAAAACAGATTACTGTTGATCTTGAAAAACCATAAGGATTTTAATTTTAAACCTAATTATCTATCATTATTATTATTATAAATATAAATATGCCAAAATATAAAAGCATTTTAATGTGCTGATTGTCTGACTTTTGAAAGAAAATATAATTTCTTTCTTTTGAATTTCATATTATTCTGAGCAATTTTCACGCATTAGTCATTTTAAAGTTTGAATGTATCTAGAAATAATAGTATACATGATTTTAATTAATTGATTTCCTTATTTTTCATATTTCTTCATTTGATTTGCATTAAAATCAAAGTTCTCACATGTTTTGTTTGGAGTACAAAAGGACTAGTCACCAGCAAATGTAATAACACCAATTGTAAAATATCACTTCATAAATGTGTTAGCATTCATTGCCGATGCAGAAGGAAAAAGAAAAGCAGAAATGAGTCAAATTTAAATGGATCCATGGTAAGACATGTATAAATTTCCTTTTATCACCTATGAAAGGAGTAAAAAGATTTTTGATAAAGAAGGAATATTGATTAAAATGAATAATAGGGTCATAATGTAGGTAATAATATATATTTGAAATGCTGAAGTATGCACTTATTTTCATCTTGATGAAGGTAGTGTCTCGCACCTACATAGCAAAATCTCTGCATGGTTATAGCAAAGCAAAAAAATAATAATAGCATGTATGTTGGTGAAAGTTTCTTGGGGTGAGAGTAGGAAATTACACTTTTTCCACAAAATGTATGTGTGAAACAAAAAAATTTACAGAGACAGAATATGTTGCTAAACATTGTACATAGAGCTATTCATCCTAAAATTTAACCAAAGTAAATATATCATGCTTCTATTAAAGTTACAAGTATTTTCGAAGTAACCTTTTATAATATTATTTTGGAGAGCTGGAAATCTTTTCATATTGTCATAATAGTCTCTAGAAATATAGATGTATAAATTGTTTCTATTTTGGAAATAGCCCTACTCAGTATATCTGGGCATTTTTGTTTTGTAAACCAGAAAGAGATGATAAACACTTTTCAAATTTGTAAAGCAAAAGCAGAAAGAGTAATTCTCCTTAAGAAATGTATACTGTATTACTATGGCACTTAGAAAGAATGTCTTCTTGACTAATTTTACTGTCTGTATCAATGACATGCAAACTTTTCTGTAGCAGGAATACAAGCATAGAAAATACAGTTCTGTTAATGACAGATGACCTTGTATTGGAATAATATTCCTGCAGATAAGAATTATGAAGTTTGGAGAAAACATAAAAAAACAAATATTTGAAGACACTAGGAATAATTAAAATTGGACAGAAACTACAGGAGACTTAAAGAATAAAAGCACACTGAATAACATCCACATTTATAAGTCCTTTCTCCCAAGGACATTTCCCATGGAACTGTTACAATGAAGAAAGAACTCCTGCAGAAATCTGATGTCTAATTGGGTTAATGTAGCAGAGGCAAAAGTTCAGGGCTGCTAAAGGGACTGGATATTGTGTAAATAAATGCAAGAAAGGAGGAAATCACAGCTGGTAAGTTTCAATATCTCCATAAAATTCCTATTATGTTCTTGGTTTATATCTGCAATGTGCATGTGTGGAGGAGAATTCAATGAGCCAAATAGGACAAAAATACAAACAAAAACAAAATAAACAAATAATGTACTTGGAAGGCTAGAAAAATTGATGAGAGATTTTAGCTGGTTTTTTTTTTACCAAAAAAGAAACAGAGAAGTTTAAAGTCCACTAAGTTAGATGGACTTCATAAATATCTCAGATTTCCTAAATGTCATACTCTAACAAAGCATAAAATAAGCCTTTACAATGTAAGGGTATCAGTCCATAATATAATTGCCTGATTAAATAAAATCAATACTATTCAGAGGAGAATAACCCAATTCAAAATCTTTTTGATGTATTTTTAAATATATCCAGTATTCAATAATAGACATGCAAAGAATCAGGAAAATGTAGCTATTATCTAGAAAAAAAATAGGTAATAGAAACAGACCTTGAGATGATCAATGGTACAGTTAGCAGCCAAGTACTTGGAAGCCACTCTAATACATGTGTTCAAAGACTTTAAAACAAATAATGGTCATAATGAGTGAACAGATGAGGAATCTCATCATAGACAGGGAAATAAATCTGAATTAATGGAATTTTTAGAATTCAAAAGTACAGTTTCTGGAAAAAAAATTCTACTCCATGGATTTAAATTTGATACAGTAAAGAAGTAATTAGAAATCAATAACAAAATAATACTTTCAAATTCCCTAAATGTGTGGAAATCAAAGAAACAATGTTTAAGCTTAACAGCTAGTCAAAATAAAATTCAATGTTCTCTTAACAAAATGACTTTAAGTCACACTGTAATCAAATTGTGAAAAAACAGTGATAAATTTTTAAAAACACAAAGAAAATCAAAAAGCATATTACATACAAGGGAGAAAACATACAAATCATCCTTGCATTTAAGAAAATGCGGGCAAAAAGGCAATAGTATTACATCATAACACGCTGAACATAAAATGAAAAAACTAAAACACAAACAAAACCAAAAAATCTTTGATACAGAATTCTATATGCATGCCAAAACAAAACAAACAAAAAAAAAAAATTGAGAAAATTTTGTGTTAGCCAACCTGCATTTGAAGAATTGTTAAAAAAAAGTCTTCTTAAGGAGATTGATACCAGGGAAATCAGGGGTGATTTTAATTTTTTCTCTTTTGTATGTAATTTTTCATTTTGTCTCTGTTTGATAGTATTTTCAAAAATTAAACATGCACTTACTATATTGTACATAAATAACATATCAATACATTGGATTAAAATAGAGGCTCCTCTGATGTTTATACTTTACATCAGAAATATTCAATATGTTATTGGACAGATAGTTGCAGGATCAAATCTTATATATATAATCCACAAAAGTAGTAAGATGTGAAATACATATGGGTGAATTGTTAGATAGGAGCATATTTATCCAAGAAATTAAATCAAAGAAGTTATGTACCAGACTAAGACAAAGATGAACATGAATTTCCAATACAGTAGAAAAAAGGGAACTAAAAGTAAATTTAGCATTTAGAAAATACACTTTTCATCAAAGTATAGTAGTACCATTGGCCTGACAATAGCAAAATGTAAGAATTTTTTAATGGTTTTAGATTTTCAGTTCTGTCATGTATTATAAATAACCATAATTATTTTCTCCACCTTGACTAGCATAGATGGAATGAAAAACATAGGAAATGGAAATATGATAGAATAAACATGGCATTTTTTGCCTCAGATTTTACTAGATTATTTTTGTATATTCAAAAGAATAACAATTCACTTAAGGTATACAATTCTTAGTAGATCAGAGTATAACATAAACTCTGGCCTCTCAGTCGTACTTCTTGTCCTATCTGATGAGTAATTGTTTTCTTACTTGGTAAAACTTTTACATATATGTTATGTAGATAGTTAAATTGCTATCTTTCCCTTACCTCCTGTTCTATATGAGAATGAGGCTAATAAAAATGCTATATATATATATATGTATATATATATATACATATATATATACACATATGTATATTTATATATATATTTAAACAAAAAAAGGCAAGTTAACATTTTAATTTGTATAAATTGCCACAGCCAACATCATACTCAACAACGAAAAGCTGAAAGCATTTCCTCTGACATCAGGAACAAGATAAATATGCCTACTCACACCACTTTTATTCAACATAATATTGAAAGTCCTAGTCACAGACATCAGACAAGAAAAAGATATAAAAGGAATTAAAATTGGAAATGAAGAAATAAAACACTCACTGTTTTGTACATGATATTATATACTATATACTATATGTAGAAAATCCTAAAGACACCACCAAAAAACTATTCGAACTAATAAATGAATTCCATAAATTTCAACAGGATATAAAATTAATATACAGAAATCTGTTGTGCTTCTATACACTAATCATGCACTATCAGAAAGAGATATTAAGAGAGCAGTTCCATTTACATTTGCATTTACTTCAAAATAACTCTAACCAAGGAGGTAAAAGATTTGTACTTTGAAACTATAAGATATTGATTAAAGAAATTGAAGACAACACAAACAAATGGAAATATATACTCCAGTATATACTCCAGTGCTCATGGACTGGAAGAATTAATATTGTTAAAATGACATTACTACCCAAGGTAATCTACAGATTGAATGCAAATCTACAGATTGAATTGTATCAAAATACAAATGGCATTTTTCACAGTACTAGAACAAATAATTCTAAAATTTGTTTGGAACCATAAAAGACTCTGAATGTCTAAAACAATCTTGAGAAAGAACAAAGCTGGAGGTATCACAATTCCTGATTTCAAACTATACTACAAAGCTACAGTAATCAAAACAGTAAGGCACTGGCACAAAAACAGACACATAAATCAATGGAACAGAGTAGAGAACCCAGGAATAATTCTATGTTTAAATGGTCAATTAATCTACAACAAAGGAGGCAAAAATACATAATGTGGAAAAGACAGTCTCTTTAATAAATGCTGTTGGGAAACTGGACAGCTACATGCAAAAGAATGAAACTGGACTACTTTCTCACACCATATACAAAAAGAAACTCAAGATGGATTAAAGACTTAAATGTTAATACCTGAAGCTATAAAACTCCTAGAAGAAAACATAAGCAGTATGCTGTTTGACATCAGTCTTAGGAATATTGTTTTTGACCTGTCTCTTCAGGCAAGGGAAACAAAAGCAAAAATAAACAAATGAGACCACATCAAATTAAAAAGCTTTAAAAAAAAATGGTCATGAAGAACCTAGGGGCAAGAAGGGAATAAAGACACAGACCTACTAGAGAATGGACTTGAGGATATGGGGAGGGGAAAGGGTAAGCTGGGACAAAGTGAGAGAGTGGCATGGACATATATACATTACCAAACGTAAAATAGATAGCTAGTGGGAAGCAGCCGCATAGCACAGGGAGATCAGCTTGGTGCCTTGTGACCACCTAGAGGGGTGGGATAGGGAGGGTGGGAGGGGGGAAGACACAAGAGGGAAGAGATATGGGGACATATGTATATGTATAACTGATTCACTTTGTTATAAAGCAGAAACTAACACACCATTGTAAAGCAATTATACTCCAATAAAGATGTTAAAAAAATTAAAAAGCTTTTGCACTGTGAAGGAAACTATTAACAAAATGAAAAGGCAACCTACTGAATAGAAGAAAGTATTTACAAATGATGTATCTGATGAGGGGTTAATATCTAAAATATACAAAGAGCTCATAAAACTCAACATCAAAAAAACAAACAACCTGATTGAAAAATGGACAGAGGACCTGAATAGACATTTTTCCAAAGAAGACATACAGATGGACAACAAATACATGAAAAGACGCTCAACATCACTAATCATCAGGAAATACAAATCAAAAGGACAATGAAATACCACTTTACACCTGTCAAAATGGTTACTGTAAAACACAAACAACAACAACAAACAGCAAATAAAAAGTGTTGGTGAGCATGTGGAGGGAAGAGAGCCCTTGTGAACTATTGGTGCAATTGCAAATTGGTGCAACCAGTATGGAAAACAGTATGGATTTTCCTCAAAAAATTAAAAAAATAGAACTATCATATGATCCATCAATTCCACTTCTGGGTATATAAAATTAAAAAAAATAAAACAAAAAAAAGCCCCCATCCAGGAGCCCACCAAGAGTAACCTCATTTGAAGAAAAGATACTGCAATCACCCAGGAAATCCCTGGGGATTTAGGAATACTGTCTAAGAAACCAGGGTCGAAGATCAAATATATACATATTTTAAAGATGCTTTTAGTGCTCTTATCACTTAGGAAATTACAAGGGTTTTAGTGGCTCTGTGCTACGAACCAGGGACAGAGACTTATATACATATATATTTCACAATATTATTATAGAAAAATAAAAAGTGGGGTAAATAGGCAAATACATATGTGACAATTAAAGGAAATATTTGGTCTTTGTTTTTCTTAACTACCTCTATAGTTCATTGTGGTATTCTGTTGGATTCATACACATGTGCAATATGTAAGCTTAAACTAATTTAGATTTGAACCCAATATTTACATTTATTGGTAGGAGGACGTTTCTAATGTCTCATTTTTAAATATTATTAAATATATATATTTTTTATTCTGGGCATTTTTCTACACCTAAAATATATGAAGTAATAGTATGTATAAAATTATATAAAAAGAGAAGCTGATAACCAAATTTTGTAATCTTTTGAGAAGCATAAGACCAATTACTATTTTACTAAGTCTATATACATGATGTCACCAAGAGGACAGAATGTTTACATATTTTTAAAAATATCAAACTGAAATTAGAATAATTTAAATCAAAAAGTCTAAATAAATTTATGATATCTGAACATTATGTGAATGAAATAATGGCTTTAGCTAAAATGATTTTGCAGTATCCAGAAACATTTCTTAGCTTAAAAAGCATGCATAATAGTATTTATTGCTATTAATGTTAATTATATCCCCGTAGTAAAGATAATTTATTGAAAGTATTTTAATCTTTAATTTGAGATTTATTCATGGTAATCTTTCCCAGTTCTGAAATCAGAAGATTTTGTTTTTATTCGATGCATTGTCATTAGCTTCCTTTCCTTGAGAATTAGCAGTCAGAGGGTTCTAATCAAGCAAACACTTTCCATTGAACAATGCAAACAAATACAAGATTTTATTGTTTGATTTGTGCTTGGATTAAATATTCAGTACAACTAGTTTTCAACTCATATTTTGGACCTGGAGGCAAACCTCTTAAAGAAAAATAACTTCCTTCTCAACTTCAGAGGCTATATGTATATTACTTGACTTTTTTTAAAATTACAGATATAAAGAAAAACAAATACATAATCTACGTAGCCTTATTGGTTGTTAAGGAAAATTACCCAAACTTTAGAAATGAGGCAAAACATTGACAGTAAGTACTTTCAATGTCATTGGGGCACTACAGGCCCACTGGAAGGAAGGTTTATCTCAGTCTCTAAGAGACAAGCAACTCTGACACACTATTGGCAATTAAACAGGTTCCAGATATTTTGATATTTTACAGCTCTGGAAAGTTACATATAATGAGCAGCAAAGTGAAAAAAATAGGAAAAGGATTTTTAGGCTTTTAAAGATGTAACTAATTTCTATCTAGAAGACAAGACAATCCAAAAAGTATGGGTATATTGTCCTACAGGACATTAGCCAGATTGTATCTAATGTAGCAATCTAATTTAAAGCTTTCTTTTGCATCCTTTTTTGAACTGCCTTATCATTCTGTCAGTCCCTATGCTGAGTTATACAGAACTTTTGCATCTGCTTATATCTATTTAAATGAGAACTATGTATTTAACATTTACAGAATTTTGTTCTGATATCAAGAAACAGAGGATCATTTGATTCTTCCCTGAAACAGAGAAATACCAATTTTGAACCGTTGGTGTGGTTTAAGTCAACTTTCCAAATTTGATAATAATAAGAATCACCAAGGAAAGTTAATATAGCCAAGAATTCTGCTGTTTGGTGGTAGATATTCAGAATCTCCAAGGAAAAGACCTGTGTATCTGTCTTTTTAAAAATAGTCCCAGGTGACTTTATCATCAACTGTCTATGCAGAATACAGATCTAGAACTTTGGTTCTGAAAATATTTGTAGTCCACAATTACTCTTTTTACTGCTACTCTGAAGGATATTTATGCCATGAAAACAGCAGATTTTGCTAAAATAAAATAGTACATCTACGTGTTGATAACGACTTCAGACAAAAGTAGTTTCTTAAGTATTTATAATCTCAAAGGTTAAGTATATATAACAAGATAATCTTTATATGTTTTATATATTCTGCATATCTTTAAATGATACAGCAAAAGGCAAATGCTATAGCTGAGTACGTTCAACTGTATGAGACTTAAACTAACTCACTTCACCTATTTTTATTACTGTGCTTCCAAATTGGGAGAGTCTCATCAGAAAAAAACAAAAACAAACCAAAAAACACTTCTATATATTATATATATCACAAAGTGATATTGAGGTCATAGAATAGTATAAATAATAGCAAACAAATACAGTGCTAAGTCCTGTTTTAGGTAAGTTACATATATTATTCTCATTTAATTCTCATAACCACCCTATACTGTAGTTTCTATACATATACTAACTTTTTACTGTTACAGATTTGTAAATTAGGAGTATTCATTCTGTTTATATACAAGAGAACTGTAGTTTAGAGTTCAAATAACTTGCTTAATTTACTAATTTACTAATTTACTTAATTTACTAATGGCTAATATATGATGCAGTAGGGAATCCTAACTTTGATACTGAACTCATGCTTTTTTACACTTAATATTCAATTATTTCAAAGTAATTCTTTATTGGAATCTTAAAGGTGGGATTTCATGGCCAGGTAGTTCAATTTTATATCTGGGTCTTAAATAATCACAAATAGAAGTTATATAAGCCATATATCATAGAAAACAGTACATTTCAATATATTCCTTTCTATTTTTAAACAACAACTCCCCCCCACCCCTCCAGCCAACACTTAGGGAGATCTTCTTTATATTGAGTTGATATGTGTAATAAATTGCATTCCTTTCCAAGGATTTGATCTGCCAATGTTTCAGCTTTATACCTCTCCTCATTAATCTTCCAAATCCATTGAAACTGTTCTTCATAAAGGATTTTTAAGTCTCTGAACAGTCTTCAATTCCACTTTTAAATATATTCCATCTATTATACCTTATATCTTTATTATCATAACATCGAAGTTAAAAAATATCTCTTATTCATATTATCTGGGGAAACTTTTTCTCACATTTTTATTTCTTCATTTTTGAAATTATTTCATTGTCCTTGTTAGCATTTTCTCTACTTTCTCTTTTAGCACCATCTGTGAGTTTCCTGACTTTGCATTTACTCTCTTTAAACAATAATTAGGATATTAAATAAGATTAAGACAGCATTAATCCTCATTTTTTCCCAGTTGGTTATTTCCAATTTTTGTACTGTCTTATACTAACAAACCTTGTTTACAGGTTATTAGAAAACTTGCAGTATGTATTCTGAGCCAGATTGCATTGAAATTACTGGTTTACTAACAGGCATATTATAAACACATCCTACAATTGAAAATTTTATGGTATAACTTCATAAGTCCTTAAAAAATTGTATTCTTTTTGGCTTTACATATTTTTCCATCACTTGTTTATTATCAATATCAGGCAAAATGAGAAATGCAAAAGTCTCTTCAATAAGTGGTGCTGGGAAAACTGGACAGCTACATTTAAATGTATGAAATTATAACACTCCCACACCATACAAAAAAATAAACTCAAAATGGATTAGAGACCTAAATGTAAGACTGGACACTATAAAACTCTTAGAGGAAAACATAGGCAGAACACTCTATGACATAAATCACAGCAAGATCTTTATTGATCCACCTCCTAGAGTAATGGAAATAAAATCAAAAATAAACAAATGGGACCTAATGATACTTAAAAGCTTTTGCACAGCAAAGGAAACCATAAACAAGACCAAAAGACAACCCTCAGAATGGGAGAAAATATTTGCAAATGAATCAATGGACAAAGGATTAATCTCCAAATATATAAACAGCTCATGCAGCTCAATATTAAAAAAAGACAAACAACCCAATCAAAAAATGGGCAGAATACCTAAATAGACGTTTATCCAAAGAAGACATACAGATGGCCAAGAAGCACATGAAAAACTGCTCAACATCACTAATTATTAGAGAAATGCAAATCAAAACTACAATGAGGTATCACCTCACACCAGTTAGAATGGGCATCATCAGAAATTTTACAAACAACAAATGCTGGAGAGGGTGTGGAGAAAAGGGAACCCTCTTGCACTGTTGGTGGGAATGTAAATTGATACCGCCACTATGGAGAACAGTATTGAAGTTCCTTAAAAAACTAAAATTAGAATTACCATATGACCCACCAATCCCACTACTGGGCACATACCCAGAGAAAACCATAATTCAAAAAGACACATGAACCCCGATATTCACTGCAGCACTATTTACAGTAGCCAAGTCATGGAAGCAACCTAAATGCCCATCGACAGACAAATGGATAAAGAAGTTGTGGTACATATATGCAATGCAATATTACTCAGCCATAAAAAGGAATGGAATTGGGTCATTTGTAGAGACGTGGATGGATCTAGAGACTGTCATACAGAGTGAAGTTAGTCAGAAATAGAAAAATAAATATCGTATATTAACGCATGTATGTGGAAGCTAGAAAAATGGTACAGATGAACTGGTTTGCAGGGCAGAAATAGAGACACAGATGTAGAGAACAAACGTATGGACACCAAAGGGGGAAAGTGGTGGGGAGGGGGTCGTGGTGTGATGAATTGGGAGATTGGGACTGACATACATATACTAATATGTATAAAATGGATAACTAATAAGAACCTGCTATATAAAAAATAAATAAAATAAAATTCAAAAATTCAAAAAAAAATTACTCTTAAAGACCTATTTTTTCTAAGTTCATATTATTTGTCTGAAAAATTGAAATGTTAAATCACATATTAAAACTTGTACCATAAGTTACTAATGAAATAAAATTGCATTTTAATGTATTCTATGAAGTAAATAATTACTTGCTCATAATTATGAAAGGGATGACAAAAACCTCAGGCCATAAGCATTCTGTGTATGGTAGGGTAAAGGTTTTAAAATTTAGTCCCAACACAGAGGTTTTCTATTTTCTTCTGTGTAACTGAAAGTGATTTCCTCATAGTTTCCCAAGGACTTTGTAGGGCATTTGGGCATTATTGATAGAGTCAGAGTGCAGTTTGGGAATTTAAAATAATCCATCTATTCTGGTTGAACTCTGTCACCTCCAAATTAACCCACACTTTCAGGAATTTTTTTATCCCTTCCACTACTCTTTATATTCTTCCAGTGTGATATTTGAACACAAATTTGAACCCAATCTCACATATTGGAATGCTTATTTTGAAACGCATTTTTTTTTTTTTTTTTGGACACCTAGTCCCCTTGCTATACCTTTGTTCTCACACACATCCACTGTTGGATGCCATATTTTAAGTTCTTTGAATGTCAGACTGCATTGCCAATGTTTCATTCATCCTTTGTTTTCCTTACTTAGGTGATGCAACTTGACTGCTCAAAGTGAATTTTCTTTTAACATTTACTGTCTCCACTGTCCATATCATTCTACTGAGACCTCACTTATTTAGATCAAGATAGCTTTCCAATTGCAAAATCCAATAATCTCTAGTTCTTGTGCTGTTGATCTTCAATAAGTTCAACAGAGTACATATGCAGTATACATTTTAATTTTATTAAATAATGTTTTTATGAAATATTTCTAAATTTCAATTTGCAATTCATTACATATTATGGTAATTAAATTAATTTAGTTCTACTATGTACTACCAATAATGTGTTTTTCACATTTCTTTTGGAAAACATTTCCATTATTCAAATGTAAAAATAATATACATTATAGTCTAAAATGACACAATTCTTTAAAAAACAGCATTGATGTTTGTTCTTATTGGTTTATTTTTATAGAATATAGAAATTTTAAAGGTAATCACTTTAGGAAAAAATGGGATGTTTAATTTTAAATGAGAATGGTATAATCTCTCTTTCCATGTTAAACAAGAATTGGCCTTTAAAATGCCATGAAGTTATTGACTTCTTTAGTTTGCACCTTAGGTGTGAACATATGTGATGGCTAATTTTATGTGTCAACTTAACTAGGCCACAAGGTTCCTAGATAATTGGTTAAACGTTCTTGGTGTGTCTGTGAGGAAGTTTCTAGATGAGGTTATCATTGGTATCCATAGACTGAGTAAAGCAGGTTGTTCTCCTCAGTGTAGGTGGGACTCATTCAACCTGTTGAAGGCCTGAATAGAATAAAAGGCTGAGTAAGGAAGAATGCTCTCTCTCTCTACCTGTCTTGGTGCTGAGATAATAGTCATCTGCCTTTAGACTTGGATTTAGACCAAAACTGACACTATTGGATCTCCTGGGTCTTCAATATGCCACATGCAGATCTTGGCACTTCTCAGCCTCTATTATCACATGAAATCACTCCTTAAAACCCAGACTAATATAAGCTGTAAAAGGAATGTATGTTATAGTTTCTCTATTTTTATCTAGAGCTCACAAGTAAAAAAAAAAAATGTTATTCTGGGAAGTGACATATAAAGCAGTTAAATTAAAAATATATAGAAATTTAAAAAAATTAAGGTATTAACTGCCTAGTTTCATTACAGAATTATATCAATAATTAGTTGTGGTTATTTTCTGTTGTATGATGTAGTTTGTAGTGAATCTGGTACTACTTACAATTAAATGTGCTTTTCCAAAAGGCATTATTCAAGGGGTAAAGCATCACATAGACACATAATGAAGCAAAGATGGACACAAACTTAAAAGTAAAAAAAAAAAAAAAAAATCAATGTTCAGTGTTAGAAGAATCTTTGAGGTAAATGTGAGGTATTGAATATGCCCAGAAGACAGGCTAATAATCAGCCACAGTGTCAGTATTCAAGACAGATTAATAATCTATGTGTTCACTTACAAATATTAATGTAACATTGTGTATGCAAAGCATCATTGATTATGAACTCATATAATTTCCAGATAAAAGTTTAAAAAATATTTTTGGCAATAACATACTTAATGACTTTATTATATTTTTCATTCAATAATTTTGTTTATGATGAATGCAGCCTACTTAAATATAATGGTCACACTTCCCCACTAAGAGATTTGATAAGAAAGATTATATAAGGTTAAATTAAAAAATAAATAATAATAAATATTCACAGATAAATTCTATATTGTCTTTCATAAACTCATTTGTTTTTCATAAACTCATTTTGATGAATGTCACAGATGTGACATATATCTCAATTAAAAAGGGAACTCAATTTGTCACAGCAGCTTTTGTCTATACATCTGTGAATAAAACATCAGGGAGTAAGATCTAGAAGTGTTAACTGCAGTATTATACTGTGTTATTCTTTTTTCTAGAAATAACTCTTAGCCATATTATCCACAAATGATAAATATAAATAATATAACCACAAAATTTCCTGCCAATGTTAACTCTTACTTATTGGCTTTTTTCCCACTACATATATATGTCACATCCTTTGAAGTTATGACTACACCTACATAATTAATTTACTAAATAACCAACTTTAAAGGACAAGTGGAGGAATAAACAATGTGGTGTAGAATGAGTGGCACATATATTCTGCACTAACATAGCCAATGAATAATCTGCATCTCTATAGTCAAGTTAAAAGAAAGAAAACTATTAATTTTCTGCAAAATATGCAAAAGGGCTATAAAATAATATTCTAAAACCCAATATTGGAAAATTAATGCAATTAAGTGAGTCGTGACATTCAACCAAGAAAAAAAATGGAGTATTTTAAAGTGCTTCTGCAATTTAGATATCTAGATTCAAGAAACAAATTTGTAGTTATAATACCATAGTACACACATACCCATTTCTTTGTTTTGTTTCTTAAACTAGAATGTTGAAAATTATTACCATTTCCTTTTTTAAATACCTGCAAGGATAAGCTTTTCCATTATTAAAAAAAGCTTAATGTATAGTTTATTTTAAAATCTTCTCCATAATATATGCCATATGAATATGAGTTTTCAAACATTTGTAATGGTGAGATCCAGAATTAACTTCATTCAGTATATGGAAATTACATTATTTTCCAATTATTACAATTCAGCAAAGCATGGGCAAACAATTTTAAATATATATCCAATTCTCAATTAGCCACACTACTGGAGGGAAAAAATGTGTATGTAGCATTAAAACAAAGGAAAAATCCTAACTCATTTTTATTCATGTAGTATAATTCATCATATCCATACCTTTCTGTTAGCAGCTCACACTTCATATCTTTCCATGACAGAATCTAAGCTTTAATATTAGAGAGTCAGAAGACCTGACCAGAACTTTTTGAGATGCCAAGGGTATAAAGAATAATTCAGAAAACTTACATTTTACTAAATGTAAACTGGAATTATGTCAATGAAACACACATTATTTAGGAGGTTTAGCATTTCTTATTTTAAGAGGTAATAAACATTCCTTGGTAGTCATATATATATATATATATATATATATATATATATATAGGAGTATAGTTGATTTATAATGTATTTTCAAGTGTACAGCAAAGTAAATCTGTTATACATATAAATATATCCATTTTTAAAGCTCTTTTCCCATGTAGGTTATTACAGAATATTGAGTAGAGTTCCTGGTGCTAAAGTTGGTAGAATGAAAGAAATGATAAAGATCACAGCAGAAATAAATGATATAGAGATGAAGAAAACAATAACAAAGATCAATGAAACTAAAAGGTTTTCTTTGAAAAGATAAACAAAATTGATAAACCTTTAGCCAGACTCATCAAGAAAAAAAGAGAGAGGGCTCATATCAATAAAATTAGAAATGAAAAAGAAGTTACAACTGACACCACAGAAATACAAAGGATCATAAGAGACCAGTACAGCAACTATATGCCAATAAAATGGACAACTTAGAAGAAACGGACAAATTTTTAGAAAGGTACAACCTCCCACGGCTAAACCAGGAAGAATGGAAAATATGAACAGACCAATCACAAGTACTAAAATTGAAAATGTGATTTAAAAACTTCCAACAAACAAAGGTCCAGGACCAGATTGCTTCACAGGCGAATTCTATCAAACAATTAGAGAAGAGTTAACACCTATCCTTCTAAAACTCTTCCAAAAAATTGCAGAAAAAAGAACACTCCCAAGCTGATTCTATGAGGCCACCATCACCCTGATACCAAAATCAGACAAAGATAGCACAAAAAAAGAAAATTACAGACCAATATCACTGATGAACATAGATGCAAAAATCCTCAAAAAAGTACTAGCAAACTTAATCCAACAATATATTAAAAGGATCACACACCATGATCCTGTGAGATTTATCACAGGGATGCAAGGAATCTTCAATATATGCAAATCAGTCAATGTGATACACCACATTAACAAACTGAAGAATAAAAACCATATGATCATCTCAATAGATGCAGAAAAATCACTTGACAAAATTCAACACCCAGGGCTTCCCTGGTGGCGCAGTGGTTGAGAATCTGCCTGCCAATGCAGGGGACACGGGTTCGAGCCCTGGTCTGGGAAGATCCCACAGGCTGCAGAGCAACTGGGCCCGTGAGCCACAATTACTGAGCTTGTGCATCTGGAGCCTGTGCTCCGCAACAAGAAAGGCCGCGATAGTGAGAGGCCCGCGCACCGCGATGAAGAATGGCCCCCGATTGCCACAACTAGAGAAAGCCCTCGCACAGAAATGAAGTCCCAACACGGCCATAAATAAATAAATTAAAAAAAAAAATTCAACACCCATTTATGATAAAAACTCTCCAGAAAGTGGGCATAGAGGGAACCTGCCTCAACATAATAAAGGCCATATATGACAAACCCACAGCTAACATCATTCTCAATGGTGAAAAACTGAAAGCATGTCCTCTAAGATCAGGAACAAGACAAGGATATCCATGCTCACCACTTGTATTCAACATAGTCTTGGAAGTCCTAGCCACAGCAATCAGAGAAGAAAAAGAAATAAAAGGAAGCCAAATTGGAAAAGAAAAAGGATTATATATGCTAGCTGCCTATAACATCCTAGATAATTTTCCCTGTGCTGAGAATGCAGCATCAAAGTAAACATAGTTTCTGCTCTCATAAACATTACATTCTAATAGTGAGGATCAGACATTAGACAAAAAATAGATACATACAAGTAGAGTTAAGGGCTAAGAAAAGTAAGTAAGAGTGATGAGGTGTCATTTTAGAGAGGGTTGTCATGAAAAGTTTATTTCTTCTATATTACTTCAGCAGAGATATGATTGAAATGGATAGTCACTCAAGCAAATAGCTGAAGATAGAATGTTGAATACAGAAGGAGACACAAGGGCAAAGGGCTTGTGATGAGCTAGTGCTTGCCATGGTTGAATCCACATGATATCTGAAAATGAGTGGCGGAAGGGTACTGTCATCTTTGGACTTTATTCTGAATTATATAGGAAGCAATTGGACGATTCTGAGCAAGAGTATGTGATTTGTTTTATATCTTAACAGAATATCTCATGTGGACATTAAGCTGAAGGGAAAGAGGGTGGATTGTAGTAACCAATTATTATGCTATGAAAACTCATGTGGTGGTGGTGGAAGTGGTGAGTAATATTTGTACCGTGGATTTAGTAATAGTTGACAATGTTAGTTTTAGTATAATAAAGTTATTTTGGACCATTTAAAATCCATTATCCTCGGTGGCTATATTCTTTTGACTATTTCACAAAAATATTACATGAAAAATGGCCTATGATCACTTGTTCAGCTCCCTAGAACCCTACTCACTTCTACTTCAACAACCCCTCTCAACTTTATTAAAATTGCTCTTCCTGAGAACACTAATGATCAAATTCTGTTAAACCCAGTTTAAACCTGAGCCTACATATTTTTTAACATATTACCGCAGTCTTTTTACTTTAACTTCCACATAGATCTCTTTTAGAGAGCATGCACATGGGTATAGTTTTGTTATGCAAACAAAACTCACAGTCTTATAGAAGAAATGTTATTTCCTTTCATGATGACATGTTCTTTCTCATCTCAATACCTTTGCTCCTACAACCACTCCACCTTAAATACTTTCTCACCCCTTTTAAAAACTTCTGATGTCAGATGAAATGTCATTAAATTGAGGAAGCTCTCCTTGACCTGAAATGTCAGATTCCCCTACTTTTAGTTAGTTGCATTTATTGTATTTGTGATTTTATATTATCCCCTTGGCTATTTGATTTATATCTGTCTCCTCCTACCTTGTTGGTGCTCATGACTGGACTTGTGCCCAGCACTGGACTTGTCACAAATAGAAGCTCTGAAAATATTTGTTGATAAGAGATTGAAAAGTGGCACAAACCCATTTTCATTTGTGATTCTGTATTCAGCAGCGTTCTCCAGAGAAATAGAAACAATAAGATATATACAGATATGTATATAAGAAGAGATTTACTATAGGAATTGGCTCACACAATTATGAAGGCCAAGAAGTCCCATAATCTTCCTTCTGCAAAATGAAGAATCAGGAAAGTTGGCTGCATAATTCAGTCCAAGTTCAAAGGCCTGAGAATCAGGGGGGCTGATGGTTTAACTTGCAGCTAAAGGCCACAGGTCTGAGAATGAGGGGCTGCTGGTGTAAATTCTAGACTCTAAAGGCTCAAAAACCAGGAGCTCAGATATCCAATGGCAGGAGAAGGTCAGTGTCCCAGCTCTAGAAAAGAGAGTGAGAGTTCACTTTTTCGCTGCCTTATTGTTCTATTTGGGGCCTCAACAGATTGGATGATACTGCTCACATTGATGAGGCTGGTCTTTTTTACTCAGTCTACTGATTCAAATGCTAACCTCTTCTGGAAATACCCTCACAGTCATAAGCAGAAATTATATTTTACAGCTATTTGGGCATCCCTTAGCCTAGCCAATTTGTTGTCCAAAATTAACCATCACAGATATCATTCAGCATTCCCAATTCTTGTTTCCGTGATTAATTTATTATGTATATTTTCTTTTATTGTTTTTCTCACTAAGGATTTAAAGAAATATATTCTCATTTTCCTTCTACTATTGGTTCTCCAAAAAATTAATAAATAGAAAAGTTAATTAGAGTTGGGAGACCAAGATGGTGGAGCTCTCACACCCTGCAACAATACCAGAGCCCCAAAAGAAGAAAGACTCCTCTTCTTTTCTAGCAACAACTCAACCAATGAAAAGTCACGGACTCTTTGCTTACTATAGCCCTCCCAGTGAGCTCACAGCTTTTCTTGTCAACCCTGGAGTTTGAAGGTACATCTTTCTCCTATATCTGAGACCCTGCTCTCTTTGTGTTTGAAGCTCTTCAGGCTTTACTTGGGATCTATTTTAAAGTTTTGTCCTTTCTGGTTAATGTCTTGTTCTGTATGCAAGAATTCATTCAACACTTTGGTGTGATTTTGAGATCAGACTGTTTCAACTGAAACTGACTGAGAAGCCTTCAGCCCTTTCCTTTGGGAGCAGGGGTTGTTTCACTGAAACTGTGCCATTTTTCAGTGTTCAGCCCATTTCTTTGAAATAGTGGCTATTCTATGGGAACTGGCTGAGAAGCCATTGGCCTGGCTCCTCTAGGACAAAACTGTTTACTTAGAACTGTCTAGAATTAGGCCTGCAGGCTGTTTGAGTTGCAAGCTGTTTCAATTGAGCTACTTGAGCTGTAAGCTGTTTAACCTTTTTGAAAATTATTCTTCTACCCTAGAGAAAAACCTCTGAGAAATGGGATCCCAGTTATCTAAATATTTTTAGGGCAACCCACTACAGGGACTCCAACCAATTTATGTTTTAAAATGGTGGTTCTTCCTCAGGTGCACTTCTAACTAAATGGATTGACTTGACCAAAGGAAATTTAGAATATCAATGACTATTATGAGGAACTTTTGAAATCCCCAAACTCAATTTTCTTAGAAACCAATTTGATTGCAATAGCTCAAAAATTTCCAGAACTGAATGGTAGACCTATTTCAATTGGTATTTTAAGGCTTCCCAACATTATCAGGAGTCTAAAATTGCCTGTCTGCAAAATAAGATTTTAAGATTAACTGAGGCAAACAAATTATTTTAAAAAGATAAAATGACTCCTGAAGCTTCAGGCTCTTTTTCCTTGATTTCTTTGTCTCAGGCTCTGCCTCCAGTGCCATGTTTCACCTTCCTTTCTATACCCCCCACACCTCCTCTATATCCTCAGCTTTGCCATACTAATTATCTAGCTGAACTTCCCTTTTTTGAAATTCTCCCCACTCCCTTTCTCTGAACTCATAAGAACCTGTTTCTTTAAAAATAAGCCTTTTGAGGATCCAGAGGGTAAACCCTTATATTCCCTAGACGAAAGCTGAACTGTGAACCATAGTCAAAGATATTCCTAAAGTAACTGAAGATCTTCATAGATTTGCTTTGAGATTTAATATAGTCATTCAGACTTATCAACCTGGTTCCTGTGACTTAAACACACTAATTCAAATGCTTTTGGTAAAGGCCATGTCCACCACTGGGTGAAAATGGTTAACTGGGAAAATCCTGAAAGGTCTCTAGAATTACAACCAGGAGACCAGCCCACTAATTCGTTATATGATCATCTCAGGCAATCAATGGGTGACTTCTTCAGGCAATTTTTCGGGCCTTCCCAAAGTCTGTTTTTGAAACAAAATTCAGGTTTGCACACAAAAATTTGATGAACCTGTTCATGACTATTACAGTTGACTTAGATTATTTTTAAAGAAAATTCTGGTCTTCCTTCAGATGTTGATTTCACCTGGTTAGCTTTTAACTCTATGTTTATTAATGGGCTGAACTGGGATCTTTCTCTTCTAGTAAAAAGGACCAGCATGGAATGGGAAGCTATGTCTGCTCCAGATTAAGTTAACCTGGCAAATCAGCTCTCTTTCACTCTAGATGAGCCACCTGAAAGGAAAAGCACCAAAATCCTTAATCTTCAACTCCAGCAAATGAAGGCTCCTAAAGAAAACCAAAACCCTCCTTGTTTCTGCTTCTTATTGCAAAGAGCTAGGACACTGGAAAATAGATTGTTACAAATTTAAGTTCATTAGGTGCTTTCAGCCCTCTAACTATCACCCACTTTCTAAAGCTATTAACCTTAAAGGGACAAAGCCTGCCAAAGAAAAGTTGCAGTTTGCCCAAACCCAGGTTTTATATTTAGGGCATCTGATATCAGAACAAGGGCTACACTTAGATCCAGAGAGAATTCTTGGTGTCCTAAGTTTCCCAAAACCCAAAATTAAGTGTCAACTATTAGGTTTCCTTGGGCTGGTTGGTTATTGCCAAAACTGGATTTCAAGTTTCTCTTTTATCGCCAAACAAAAATCACCCCAACCCAATTTTATCAGCATAGATTTCAAGGTCTTAATAGAGAGTTGAACCCAACCTGCCCTTGGGCAACCCGATTAACAAATTCCTTTTTTTCCCTTTTGTATACAAAAAGGAAGAAAATGCCCTTGGAGTACTCACCCAAAAACACGGGGCTCCCATCAACCCATAGCTTTTTATAGCCAGCACCTGGACCCTGTGGTACAGGGACACTCCCCCCCACCCCCTTACATTAGAACCATTACAGCCGTTAACATTTCAATTAAGACCACTGAGAAAATCATTGTGGGATCTTCTTTAACCATTTTTATATCTCATGCAGTAGAAGCCCTCCTGAATTCTCATCACACTCAACATTTCTCAGCCTGCCACCTCACCTCCTATAAAGTCCTTTTGTTAACTGCTCCTCACATAATTCTTTTATGTTGTAATAACCTTAATCCTCTTTTTCCCTCCATCAGTGAGGAAGTCCCACTTGACTGCTTAATGCTGACTGAACTCCTCCTGAATCCTCATGATGACCTGCAGGAAAAGTATTTGGGTAATGCTGACTTCTGGTTCACTGATGGTACTTATTTTAAAAGTGACAATGGCAAATATTGTGCTGAGTATGTTATTGCAACTCCTTTTGATGTTGTTGAGGCAGCATCTTTACCTATGGCTACCATGGACCAACAGGCTGAAATATATGCTCTTACACATGCTTGCTCTTTAGCCAAGGACAAAACTGCCAATATGTATGCTGACAGTAGATATTTTTGTGAAGTAGCTCATGATTTTGGAATGTTGTGGAAGCAACATGGCTTCTTTATTTCCAGTGGAAATAAAATTAAAAGTGGTCCCTACGTTCAGGAATTATTTGATTCAATACTTTCACCTGCTGCTTTAGCTATTAAAATTCTGGGGCATCCTAAACTTGACTCTCTGACCTCTCAGGGAACTCACCTTGCTGACTTTTCTGCAAGGAATGCTGCCCTTAAAGAAACCAGCAGCAGACAAGCAAACCTCTGTCATGGTCCAAAGGAATATTTTCCCAAATGACAACTTAGAAAAACAGGCTAGGGAAGCACAACAATTGGCTTATAAAAGGAAAAACAAAATTGGAAATTCAACAATTGTTTGTTTGATAAAAAGAGAAAGCTCTATTTTGAACCAAACAACAATTCAGTCCTACTGGAGACTCTAAAATTTCCAGTCCACACAACTGCATGTTCATTAAGGCACTGGTTCACTTACAAAATTATAGCATTCATGATTCAACACTGGTAGGGAAATATTAACAAGGCTGCAAAAAGTGTCTACCTCACTTATTTCATTTGTCTGAAGTACAACCCAGGGAAGCCTATTCATACTGTTTCTGGACATTTTCAAGGGTGGCAAATAGATTTTATACAACTTTCTCTGGATATAAATATGTTTTAGTCATGGTCTGTATGTTTTCACACTGGACTTAAACCTTCCCTTGCTGACAGGCTACTGCATCTTCTGTAAAGCCTTTTTGGAAAAAAATTACCCTTACCTGGAGAATTTATCTCAAACTTCATAGTGGTTGAGAAACCCATTTTACTCGCTAGGTACTCTATGTCTGTGATGTTTTAGCCAGTTTTACAACATCTTGACTGTGCTTACCACACTCAATTCTCTGATTTAGTCAAATGCACTAACCACATTATTAAGATTCAACTGGCAAAATATGAAGAGCCCCTCCAAACACCTTGGCAAAAACAATGTTGTAGGTCCTTCTAAATCTCAAATCCACCCCTTTGGAACTCACAATCTCTTACCTTTTGAGATAGCCCCAGGACACCAGATGTACTTGGTTCCTGCTTCTTTTGACCCACAACTGTTAAAAAGAAAGACAGTCCCATATAACAAAGGCCTAATTGCTTCTATTAAAAATAACCTTGTGTTGCTAAAGCAATCTTTTCACAGTGTGCTCTTGGGAAACAAAGACCTTAAGCATCACACCTTGTAACCTGGAGATTTCGTCTACTGAAAAAAGACACCTGCAGAAGAACTCTCTTCAACCACACTAGAAAGACCTCTATCAATCACTGTTAACCAAACCTTGTACTGCTGAACTCCAGGGAATAGACTAGGATTCATATAACATACCAAACCCTGACTGGATCTGACATTATCTGGTGATATGAAAGTAAAGATTTTCTGGAATTGAACCAGAAAATGTCTGATGAAACAGATTTTCTAAGATATCAAGATCAAGCCTGTTGGAAGTTTAATGGCAAAACTTTGATGATGATGTAATGCTTCGGATGGTCTCCAATGTCTATGATCTTGATAACATATGGACTTTATTTTTCTTTTTTTACTGGAGTAAAATTGTTTTTCAATGTTGTGTTAGTTTCTGCTGTATAACAAAGTGAATCAGCTAATATGTATACCTATATCCCCTCCCTCTTGGACCTCTCTCCTCCTTCCCTGCCCCCCATCTAGGTCATCACAGAGCACCGAGGTGAGCTCCCTGTGCTACACAACAGGCTCCCACTAGCTAGCTATTTTACACATGGTAATGTATTTATGTAAAACCTAATCTCCCAATTTGTCCCATCTTCCCTTTCCCCCCTGTGTCCACATGTCCATGTTCTACATCTATATCTCTATTCTGGCCCAAAAAATAGGTTCATCTGGACCATTTTTCTAGATTTCATTTATATGTGTTAATATATGATATTTGTTTTTCTCTTTCTGGCTTACTTCACTTTGTATGACAGACTCTAGGTCCATCCACATCTCTACAAATGACTCAATTTCTTTCCTTTTTATGGCTAAGTAATATTCCATTGTATATATGTACCATATCTTCTTTATCCATTCACCTATCATTGGACATTTAGCTTGACTCCATGTCCTGGCTATTGTAAAAAGTGCTGCAATGAACATTGGGGTACATGTGTCCTTTTGAATTATGGTTTTTCAAGGTATATGCCTAGTAGTGGGATTCGTGGGTCATATGGTACTTCTATTTTTAGTTTTTTAAGGAACTTCCATACTGTTCTCCACAGTGGCTGTATGAATTTACATTCCCACCAACAGTGCAAGAGGGTTCCTTCCTCCACACGCTCTCCAGCATATATTGTTTGCAGATTCTTTGATGATGGCCATTCTGACCGGTGTGAGGTGATACCTCATTGTAGTTTTGATTTGTATTTCTCTAATAATTAGTGATGTTGAGCATCTTTTCATGTGCCTGTTGACCATCTGTCTGTCTTCTTTGGTGAAATGTCTGTTTAGGTCTTCTGCTATTTTTTAATTGGGTTGTCTGTTTATTTGATATTGAGCTCCATGTGCTGTTTGTATATTTTGGAGAGTAATCCTTTGTCCATTGCTTCATCTGCAAATATTTTCTCCCATTCTGAGGGTTGTCTTTTCATCTTGTTATAGTTTCCTTTGCTATGCAAAAGCTTTTAAGTTTAATTAGGTCCCATTTGTTTACTTTTGTTTTTATTTTCATTACTCTAGGAGGTGGGTCAAGAGAGATCTTGCTGTGGTTTATGTCAAAGAGTGTTTTTCCTATGTTTTCCTCTAAGAGTTTTATAGTGTCTGCTTTTGCATTTAGGCATTTAATCCACTTGGAGTTTATTTTTGTAAATGGTGTTAAGTAGTGTTCAATTTCATTCTTATACATGTAGCTGTCCAGTTTTCCCAGCAACACTTACTGAAGAGGCTGTCTTTTCTACATTGTAGGTTCTTGTCTCCTTTGTCATAGATTATGTGACCATATGTACTTGGATTTATCTCTAGGCTTTCTATCCTGTACCATTGATCTATAGTTCTGTTTTTGTGCCAACACCATACTGTCTTGATTACAGTAGCTTTGTAGTATAGTTTGAAGTTAGGTAGCCTGATTAATCCAGCTCCATTTTTCTTTCTCAAGATTGCTTTGGCTATTCAGGGTCTTTTGTGTTGCCATAAAAATTGTAAAAATTTTTGTTCTAATTCTGTGAAGAATGCCATTGGTAGTTTGATAGGGATTGCATTGAATCTGTAGATTGCTTTGGGTAGTATAGTTATTTTCACAATACTGATTCTTCCAATCCAAGAACATGGTATGTTTCTCCATCTGTTTAGGTCATCTTTGGTTTCTTTCATCAGTGTTTTATGGTTTTCTAAGTATAAGTCTTTTTCCTCCTTATGTAGGTTTATACCTGATATTTTATTATTTATGTTGAAATGGTAAATGGGATTGTTTCCTTGATTTCTCTTTCTGATTTTTCATTGTTAGTGTATAGGAATGAAAGAGGTTTCTGTGCATTAATTTTGTATCCTGTGACCTTACCAAATTCATTGATTAGCTCTAGTAGTTTTCTGGTGGCATCTTTAGGATTATCTATATATAGTATCATGTCATATGCAAACAGTGACAGTTTTACTTCTTCTTTTCCAATTTGTATTCCTTTAATTTCTTTTTCTTCTCTGATTGCTGTGGTTAGGACTTCCAAAACTACTTTGAATAAGAGTGACAGGAGTGGACATCCTTGTCTTGTTCCTGAACTTCGTGGAAATGCTTTCAGTTTTTCATCATTGAGTATGATGTTTGCTGTGGGTTTGTCAAATATGGCCTTTATTATGTTAAGGTAGCTTCCTTCTATGCTGACTTTCTGGAGAGTTTTTATCATAAATGGGTGTTGAATTTTGTCAAAAGCTTTTTCTACATCTATTGAGTTGATCATATGGCTACACTGGAATTGTTATTGAATCAGGTCCTGCTGCTCATCGCTTACAAAATCAATACTCTCAGATGTTGGTAGAAAGGAAAGGTGTCTTTAATCAGAATGCTGGCAATCTGAGGAGATGGTAGAATCAACATCCCCGTAAAACCACCTCTGAATACTTTTGTCAGCCATGAAAGCTTTTATAGAGAAACAGGGAAGTAATCTCAGTTAATCATTGGGATAGGGGATCAGAGTCATCACCATCCCCCACCATGTGCAGGCTTGTGTGCAGGCTTGTTGACTCCTCATTATCTTTCTTTAGATGCTATCTTGTTCACATAATTTATTCATGAGATTACTGAAGGGGAAGCTAGGGAAGAGATCTGGTCATCTGTTAATTATTTATTCTTCATTTCTACTTCTTTGATCTATGGAAAGACCCAACAAGTTAGGTAAAGTATTGTGTGATCAAAAAATTTGAAAGGTGTGCTAGGGATAGAGATGAGTAGTGAATGGGGGTTCCTGGTTTAAGGTTAGTGGCAAGACAAAGGGGTGCCTCCTGCAGAGAGCTCTCTTCTGCAAAAAACTTTTTTTTGCCAAAAGGTGCTTACAGAATTTCCTTATTTGGCATGTATGAGTTTTTCTTTTTCATTTTTGTTGTTGTTGTTGTTCTATCTTGGTTTCTCAAGATATAACAGTGATTATGTATTTTAGGAAGTATTTAACTAATTTTCAAAAACAACAATAACTTGTCTTTAATAGGGTTGCCAGATAACATTCAGGGCACCCAGTTAAACTGAATTTCAGGTAAACAACAAATAATTTCTTATTTTATGTGTTTGTATGTTTTTACAAAGATAACTAGTAAGTAGATATACTTTTCTAATTCAAGGGTAAACATGGTAATGAGCTTTCTTGGTAGAGAAAACCCTTTTCACAGGCCTCTCAGCTACTGCATAGAGACATTTTGTCAAAATGCAGACCATTTGGGCAGTTTTAAGTTCTTTTTTACTTACAAACCTTATTTTTCAGACTTAAATTATTGTATAAGAATGCAAATTTTTATAAACTCAATATGTCAATCAACTTGTAAAGTATAGGTTTTTATTTTGAAATGTAGTTAATTCAATTTCATAATTATTTTTTCAATGCAGTGAGTAACACAATTTACACTTTTTTTGGACACTTTTTTTTTTTTTTAAGAGGGAAGGATTTTTTATTTATTTATTTTTGGCTGTGTTGGGTCTTCGTTTCGTGCGAGGGCTTTCTCTAGTTGCGGCAAACGGGGGCCACTCTTCATCGCTGTGAGCAGGCCTTTCGCTATCGCGGCCTCTCTTGTTGCGGGGCACAGGCTCCAGATACGTAGGCTCAGTAGTTGTGGCTCACAGGCCTAGTTGCTCCGCGGCATGTGAGATCTTCCCAGACCAGGGCTCGAACATGTGTCCCCTGCATTGGCAGACAGATTCTCAACCACTGCGCCACCAGGGAAGCCCCACTTTTTTTGGACACTTTTTACTCTTGCTTCTGTTACATTTCTTTTGAGCTCCATATATAATTATTGGTTTTATGGCTTCCATATTTATCATCATTGTGCATGCTTTCTTATTTTTATTTTTTTCTAAATTACAAACTGATTTTATAGTGGTCATTCCTGTGGATGTTCCATCTTTGAATGGGATGAATTACATTACTGCATATTATTTTTCACCCAATAATTTTGCTGTCCCCCAAATACAGTTAAAAGTTCCTCTTTTATTTAATCGGCTCTGTTGTTTGATGTAAAGCTACATTAAAAATTGTATTATTTAGCAGATCACAGCCATGCATCATACCAGCACAGTTGTCTGCGTGCTGTCAGTAAAACCATTTGTCAAGTCCAGTTCTAAAGTATGGTATTGTGGTGTTATTAATGACATTTTCCCCTAATTTATGCATTTTGAGTATATGCTGTTTACATTACTGATGATTTCAGAAGTATATTTGGTTTAGGTTGTTGAGGAGGGGGAAATTTTCTTCTCTACCCCTCTTGAGTTCTTGTGGCTGGACTAATATTGAAAATGACATAAAACAGATTAACAGGAGAAAGAGAAACAAATTTGAATTCATACACACTCAGATCCTATAGAAATGAGACCTAAGAACTGACCAAAGGAGATAGTTTTTATACTTTTTAGACAAAAAAACAGTATAATTTTGAAGATTTGACAAGACAAAGAAACTTAGGTTTGCAGGGCCCCATTAGTGAAAAATCTAAACAGAGCTTGGGCTTGGGGTAATAAATTAAAGAAGTGACTATGTTTGTTTATATAGGCTTCTCTGGACTGAATTCCTTATCTTTGGTGACGAGGAGTCCTTCTACCTTCAGATGCAGGAATGCATCTTTCACATGAGAGGTTTATTTACTGCTTTCAGGGAGGAGAGTCAGAGGGGCCCTCTTGCAATGACCCTTTCTTATGTAAATTTAATTAATAATAATCAATATGCCATTGAGGCACATTTTGGGGTGGTTTACCCTGGGCTCCAACAATGTATAGCTGAATCTAGGACTTTAGACTGTCTTCCTCTCTTTACCCTTCTTCCTCTCAGGCTTCCTTCTGTGTAGTTCAGTTTCCTTCTGTATAGTCATCACATTTTCTCCTATTGAACAGAAATATCATTCATATGCCAGAATTGAGGGGCACCAGTAACCTCAGCAAAACAGAGGGCTTCTTTCTTGAAAAACTTATACATCATTCAGGAGAAAGGTAACTTAATAGTTCCTTTGGAGTTTAATCTGGAAAACTTGCATAAAAATTGTCAGAAGAAGGGTGTTCTGTGATTCTTGAAGACAATCTCATATATACATATCTATGGCCAGTGTAGGTGGCTTATTGCAATTGTTTTCCCTTTCCTCCCTGCTTTAAAGGAAAGATGTTGGACAAAAAAGTGAGTACTTGTCTCTTTTATATTTTACCCCTTCTCTTCCTAGCCTTCATATATATACCACTCTTAGCATACATGAAATTCTATGAATTTGTACATCTAAAATAATAATACTTTGAGAAATAAAACCAAAAAATTACTCAAAGGCAGGAACCAAAGTTATTCTAAGTTTCCAAAATTTAGTTCCAAATCCAGGATCTTGGGGTGCTATTTAGACCCAAAAATTCAGATCTGGAAGTAAATTCTGATTTAATTTTGTTTTTTTTTTTCCAATAATGTAATCAACAAACACTGATCTTTCTGAAAGCAAAATATTCAGGGCTTGAAGAGAAACAAGTTAAATAGCAATGAAAAAATCTATTTGGAAATAGGAAAAGGGAATAATGTTAGCCATTAGTGCTGTTCACCAAGGCACCTTGTCTCCTTCTTGGCATGAAGAAGGGATTACATCTCACTGTCTTCTTTAAAGGTAGGCCTGATGATGTGAATTGTTTTGCCAATGAATTGTAATTTGCAATTGTGGACTAAGAATGCCACCTGTCATTTCAGTAAACAAAGGATGTTGTGGCCATCAAGCCATCAGCTACTACAGCCACACCAATGGTGAGCCCTGAGGGAATTCACAATGGAAACAAACAGGATCCCCGCCATCAAGCAGTCAGCCACTGCAGCTGCCCCCAACAATGCATCCTGAGGAGATTCAGGATGGGAAAGAACAGGATATTGGCCCTAGATTGCTAAGGTGCATATCAAAGGAATGATTTCAATGAGCCCAGACTCTTACATCTTCCCATACATAGAAAAGTACTAAATTCATTAACTTGAGATATCTGGTTTTCTTTAATTAATGGTAATCTTTTGATGTTCTGACAACCTGGTCTTATTACAAAACTCTTGTATACCCTGGATCCTCCCTTACTTCTTCAGAGCAGTCCCTCAGAGCTGTTTGAGATGCTGCCTCCCGGGCTTGAAATTCTCAAGTCCACTGAATAAAACATAGTTCTCAACTTGTACGTTGTGCATTTCTTTCAGTTGACAAAATCAAGTATACAACTTTAGGACAATAGTGTTTTCTAGCCAAGAGGACATTCTCAGTCCACAGTGATTGTGACAGTCCATGTCCATATAGAGGTGAGAGGTTGAGCTATCAGTTGGAAGATTTGCGCAAATCTACTGTGGGCTTTATGTGAATGAGAAATGAACTTTGTTAAGTGAAGCCACTGATATTCCTAAGATGTCTGTGTCTGAATATAACCTAGCTTGAAAAATATAGGAAAAAATATGTAATTTGCACTAGTTTATGTCACTTATTAAGACTTACCCTGAAGTTGGAGAAAGCAACAACTTGCTCCACTGGTCACATAGTAAATTCTCTTTCCATCATTGTAGACAACTCTGGTTCTTCCTGAGAAGAGTTGGTCAGCACCACAGGCTTCAGCACATTTTGAGGCTACATATGGTTGCATACTTATAAGATACTTTATAACAGGGTTGGAATTTCTCTGGCAATAAATTTCCATATAATAATAATCAAATTGTGTATTAAATTTCTGGGCATAAAATAAATAGCAACCAAAATCAGACATTTTACTGTTGTTGTTGTTCAAGCAGGTAACAAATTTTGAATTTGAATACTGTCTGTGATTTTTGTCTTTCTTGGAAGCAAGTCTCTAAACTTTGCCTAAAGCTTAACTGTTTGGGTACCTCTATGGCATTTGTTTAGAAATAATAAACTGAGATGAATATGCAGAGCTAATCTAGTCTCCCCAAGCTGCATCCTAATGGAAGATGCTTTAGATAGGGCTGAAAATGTAGAGGCATATTACTAACACCCGGGAAGAAGAAAGTTTCCTTTATACATGAAGGTTCTTCTGACTAGTCTGAGACTTAAATTGACATGAGACAAACTAAGAAGAGAAAAATTTTTTTTAAAGTTTCATAGCATGTATACATGAGAGAGACCCAGGAAAATTGACTAACTTGCCAAAATGTTAGAAACCTCACCTTAAATGTCATCTTCACCTGAAGACAAAAGATAATGTTGGGGATAGTGGTTTGGGACTTCAAAGCGGAAGAAGGAAATTCATATGGACATGGAAAAGCAAATATTTTGTAAACACATTTTCTGGTTCATGCAGAGACAATGGGACACAGAGTGGATTCTGATCTTTAGGCCCTGCTGTGTTTCCCCAACCACATCTAGTTCATATTTCTTGCATATATCTCTGGTGATAGCTCTAGTTCATATTTCTTGCATATATCTCTGGTGATAGCTCTATTCTGGGAACAGACACTCTATCTAAATTTTTTTTAGGCACTTAGGGGGAAAGTCAAAGTTTCTTCCTGAGTCTTTTGGGACTTGACACTTTTAAGCTCTAAATAATCTGCAAGCCAAAGAGATACTTTGCGGTGGCAAATTTTACTCCCTTACATTAACTTTCTAAGGCAGGGGGTTCAACAGGAGATATTTTAGTTGAGTGATTAATTCAAGTTTCTTCGACTTTGATAAATCCTCCCAGGTGTCTATAGTATCTCTTCTTGTTCTTCTGCCTCCCTGAATTTGAGCATTCACTATAGCTTGGTAAAGTTCTGATACTCAGCAATCAAGGATGTTGGCTCTAGATTTAAAAGACTAATAAATACCGTGATGTTACTTTTTTTCTTTTATCTATGCTAAACTAGAGTTTAAAATCCACAAAAAGTAGCTAAATCCCTCCATGTTACTAATAAATCCTTTAAATCCTCTCTGCCAGCATGTGATCTACACTGTCACTAATACATACACAAATACCAAAGATTCAATAGGAAAAGATTGGGACTGTGACATGTCTCTCTGAATGGAACAGAGCCCATGAGCTTGAACTGGTTGTTGTCATGTATAACTGCAGGCTCAGTTTTTCAGGTTTTCTGAATTTTCAAGGAGAATCAGGGAATTTAGTTTTTCTGTGAATTTTCCAAATTTTTAATATTTTTAATTGAGTCAACTAAAAAATAAGCAAATTTGCATGTCAAATTAAACATATTTGTGAGCCAAATATGATCCATGAGCTACTAAATTGAAACTTCAGAACTACCAGTAAATCCATTCAACTTTCCTGAATGAACCAATGAGCAAATGAATGAATGAATTTCTCAACCAATTTGGCATGAAGAGGAAGGTTGGCAGAGACATATGATACTGTGGTCAAAAGCACAATTGGATAATCAAAATGCCTGAGGTTACCTGAAGGGCAGCAGAATATGTCATCCTGCATATGACTGTAGGAGTTCATGACATGTCACACCAAAATATGCTGCTTTGATATATTGATGACTTTGAGCTTTTCAAGTAGGTACTTGAAAAATAGCAAATGCAGGGAGAAGCTTTCTCTGAACTCTCCTTATCTACCTGAAGACAGATCCTCTGAAAGGAACTCAGTTGTCATAAATCCTGTCCCTGAGAGTTTCATCAACCAGGGAAGATTGACTCTCATCACAGTACAGGAGACTAGACTGACACCAGAAGCAGACAAACTTTGTCACAAACTATCACACCTCCCATTTATAATGCTAAGGAAGGACCCATTTATCTTTCCTAAAAATAACATACTTTCTCTAAGAAGCCTCCATCTTCCCTTCCTTTGTTAAGATGGTATTTAACTCTGAATTCTAAGCCACCTTGGGGAGTTACTTAATTTTCCCTGGGTATTTTTCATATACACCTGAGGCATACATGGTAATAAGCTTCTGTTTGTTTTCTCTTGTTAAACTGTCTTTTATTATAGGGATCTTAGTTAAGGACTCAGAAGGATAGAGGGGAAATTATTTTTCCTCCCTGTAAAAACTTACTAGATATCTGACCTTAGACAAATTATAATATATACAATTTCTCTAGCCTTGTTTTCCTCATCTGTAAAATGGGAAAAAAACTGTACCTCATAAAATTGTTAAAAGGTTTAAGTGATGTAAAATTCAATATTTCAGTGCTAGGCAAAGAAGAGCTTATTGAATTTTAGTTATAGAGTAAAGGGTAGAAATTGAAGATTTTCTGAAAGGAGAAAATTACTAAATTTGAAAATTCAATTGTAGAAAGTAAACGATGATTCTAAGATGACATTAAACTTTTAATTGAACTTGAACATTCCACAGCTGTTTAGGACAAATTTCACACAAAAATTTGTATCAACACTACTTAGCTCTATAATAGCTCAAAAATAGAAGCTAATCTTCAAGATATGTGGGCCTTGATATTTTTATTGTCTACCATTTCTCCTGTTTTCACAGTTTACTGGCTAAAAGATCTGTGAAATTTACATTTATGTTCTAATTCTCATTGATTGAATTTTTGATCCTGTTTGTAGGTGACTGAGAGAATCTAAGAAATATTAGAAAGTGTGTTCAACTACAATAGAAATAGAAAAGAACATAAGAGAAGGAATTGCTGGGAGAAAAGACTATAGATTTATCATTGCTTTAAGTGAGTCCTACTGTATACATTCTTTTCAATATATTTTCTTTCAAGAACATTAATTTCCTGTGCATATTCAACAACAACTTTGTGGAATTCTGACACTGTGAGCAATCTCAGCTTTAAAGGGACACTAATGAGCTGTGTATGGAATGTGAAATTCTGACTACTCATTCAAAATGAATTGCTCATGCAAATTGTTTTTAAAAGGCAGTTTCTTTATTTGTTTTTCAATGACAGAACAGTATGAATAGTATCTGGAAGTTCAACGTCAAAAGCTACTGTACATGAGGAAAAAAATGCATTAAGTTATAAAAAATTATAACTGTTATTTTATCTTTTTAATATATAGCATCATAAGAAGTATTACTTATTTGCTAGAGCATTATTTTCTGTAATTGCTGCTAGCTAAAATCTGAAACTGCATTGGAATATGCATTTGTAAATATATAAAAATATATAGAAGAAAGTAAATATTTTTCTCTGATTTATTGACAAAATTTCCATGCATTCTTACTCTGTGGTGACTTAAGACTTTAGTAATGTTTACATTTTTAATTATAAATCATCATTTAATATGATGTTACTATGAATTTAAATGTAAATGATAAACTGTATGTATTTACTTAATAATGCATTAGATAAGCTGGAATTTAAGATTTTTCCCTGTATCTCATTAATTAGGGAACAGTGATTTAGGATACAGTGTTAATAGGACTTTCTTGTATTTTTGTATTTATAGTGTTTGATTATAAGTCTAATTTAACATCATTCCATTTGGCAACTGACTACCAAGGTGGACATTTAAACATTCATGCTTCTAAAAGTCATTATAATTAGTGTCTAATGTTCCACATAAATAAGGTTCTACACAAAATTAGCTAAGATCATGCATGCAAGAAGAAGGGGGTCATTGGTATTTTGGGATTGGCTCCCATCCCCCCACTTATGGGTAAATCTGGAAAGGAAAAAAATAAAAAAGAACAAGAAAAAAAGAAGACAAGGAAGGAAACAGGTTAACTATTTTATAAAAGTCCAAAACAAATATCCTGGAAGCAATAATAGATTCCAAAACTTTTTCTATTTATGACCATTTATTTACATTTAAATTGCCTGATACTAATCAATAATGCTGTATTGTGACCGATTTCTCCCCCAATAGACTTTAATTTTGGTTATCCTATGTGTCTGCAAAGCTCCTCAAATTGTTCCCTGTTATCAACTGTTGAGTATCCCAAACTTGCAGAATATTCTCTTTCTCCTCTTTCTCCAGGCCTCCCTAAAAAAAATCTATCTATAGATTTTAATACTTCATCCAAGCCTTTTAAACTTCAGAACACACTAAGGTTTGTCACTTTATCATTCACCCCTACACTGACCTATTCAATCTTGTTAGGTAACGCATGATGGAGGACTGAATAGGCACCACAATAGTGAGTCAGACCTGGAATACAGTGACAAATATTGATAATAGATTCAGTTCCAGATATAATCGGCAAGTTTCTGATGTCCAGAAAAAAGCTGATACTCAGATGTGAGTAGTAGGAAGATCTACGAATCAAAACAGGAAAATTTTTTAAAATGATGTATAGGAGGAATATATCTGGGGAGGAAACTGAAGTTCAAGAATAAAAAAAAAAACTTCAAAGTGCCAGCATAAAGGGAAAAATATCAAGTAACAAATAAGCAAATCAACAAACTCTTCTGGCAACTAGATGTTTAAAAAGCCATGTAATGTGGGCTATCACTGTTTATGCTACCAGAGCTCTTCATCCAGGTCAGAAATTGAAATTATCTAAGAAACTGAATAATCTAAGAAATTGTTCTATGTCTTTTCTTCTCATTCTACTAACAAAATATTTTGTTGGTATTGACAGCAAGGTGCACATCATTTAATCCTTTGTGACGCATTTTAAGTAATTTTATGTTAACTGTTTAAGCAATTCAAAATGTGTTTATGTTACTAGGTAGTAAAAAGTTTTATTAAGTGTACTTGTTTCAAAGGTGGAGAAAAATAATGTTAAAGTTACTTCTTTATATCATTTTAATGTACCCCATCATCGGTTCTACATACATGTAACTCCAGCATTTATTAGAACTCTAATCAGACATTTTTCACTTTACCTCAGGCAGTGTTTTCTCATTCTTTACTCCTGGCCTCTGTACTAGCAAATGAGAATTTTCAAATTTCTTCTCTCTTTCTTTGTATTAGTTTCCAGAATATTTTACCCTTTGACTATGAGTACGTTTCCAAGAAAATGATACTATTCTTTGTGTGTTTGTGTGTGTGTATGTTGGGGAGGGAGAATATTTTTATATTTCTCTTTTTTCCCTCCTACATTCCCTTCCTTCTATCTTTCCTTCCTCCCTTCCGTCCAACTTTTCTTCCTGACTTCAGAATGAATCTATGGATATTAATTTTACCCTTTGGGTTAAAATCTAACAATACTTTATTCTGTTGCTACAATTGTTCCAGCTTTGACCATTGAGAGCTCATTTAGTTGTCTCCTGTATATCTTTTATATACTTCCATCAGTGTGTGTGTGTGTGTGTGTGTGTGTGTGTGTGTGTGTTTTGAAGTCTCTATTCAATGGCACTAAATCTTCTTAAAACATATATATTTTTTATCCCAGTAACAGAATAAGCCATTTATTCAAGTCACTCTGGTTCCTTTTATTGGAGAATCACATTAGAAATCAAGACAGGTGTGCTTGTTGCTACTGGGATATTGTTGCATCTAGGCCTTCTTAGCTGAGAGACAAAGGAATATATGCGATTATGCTAACTTGTATATATACACATGAATAATTACTTCTCCACTTAATGTCTGTACATATATTAAGCCAAACTCAAGTTTACATAGATCTCCAAATCTAAGCCATTACTACATGGATCATTCTAGCTCCCTTATCTTCCATTCCAACAGTGAGAACCCTGGTTCCCAGCATTTGTCATTCATATGTTTAATTCATTTCCAGTACACCTGTATAGCAGTATCAGATATGCTAACCTGAATTGTATCCCTGTAAGAAGCAGCTTTATTAACTAGAATGTGGAGCCCTGTACAGCTCATTTTGTCTAAATCTTCTAGTCTCCATTAATTTCCACAGTTACTTAAGGAAGCACTTCTTCCCCTTTCAGTGAGACTGTTTCATATATTCGTCATATAGTTAGATTGTTTTGTCCTAATCTGCATTCAATCCTGGGATCCCCTCATCTCTTAAAAGATTATTTAAGTTTTGCATACATTAAGACTCCCTCTTTGTGGTGTGAACTCTCATGGTCTCAGCAAATATACAGTGTTGTGTATCCACCATTAAAGTAATATAGATAACAGATTTACCACTTAAAAACTCTCTATGGTTTACCTACCCAAAACTTACCTTCTATCCCACCCATTTCCTCTCTTCTCTGTAAACCACTAATCTCTTTACTATTTCTATAATCTTTCAAAAATGTCTGTAATTGGACTCACACTGTATGTCACCTTTTCACACTGGCTTTTTTCACTTAGCAATATACATTTAAGATTTGTCCCTACATTTTATGACTTGATAGGCCTTTTTAAAATCATTGAATAATATTGCATTGTGTGTAGAATTACCACAGTTTGTTTACCTATTAACCTATGGAAGGACATCTTTGTTGCTTCCAACTGCTGACAGTTATGAATAAGCTACTTGAAACTTTTTTTTAAAACATCTTTATTGGAGTATAATTGCCTTACAATGTTGTATTAGTTTCTGCTGTATAACAAAGTGAATCAGCTATATGTACACATATATCCCCTCCCTCTTGCATCTCCCTCCCACCCTCCCTATCCCACCCCTCTAGGTGGTCACACAGCACCGAGCTAATCTCCCTGTGCAATGCAGCTGTTTCCCACTAGCTACCTATTATATATTTGTTAGTGCATACATGTCAATGCTACTCTCTCACTTCATCCCATCTTACACTACCACCTCCCTGTGTCCTCAAGTCCATTCTCTACATCTGCATCTTTATTCCTGTCCTGCCCCTAGGTTTGTCAGAAACATTATTATTTTTTTCAGATTCCATATATATGTGTTAGCACATGGTATTTGTTTTTCTCTTTCTGGCTTCCTTCACTCTGTATGACAGACTCTAGGTCCATCCACCTCAGTACAAATAGTTCAATTGCATTTCTTTTTATGGCTGAATAATATTCCATTGTATATATGTGCCACATCTTCTTTATACATTCATCTGTCGATGGACATTTATGTTGCTTCCATGTCCGGGCTATTGTAAATAGTGCTGCAATGAACATTGTGGTACATGCCTCTTTTTGAATTATGGTTTTCTCAGGCTATATGCTCAGTAGTGGATTGCTGGGTCATATGATAGTTCTATTTACAGTTTTTTAAAGAACCTCCATACTGTTCTCCACAGTGGCTGTATCAATTTATATTCCCACCAACGGTGCAAGAGGGTTCCCTTTTCTCCACTCCCTCTCCAGCATTTACTGTTTGTAGATATTTTGATGATGGCCATTCTGACTAGTGTGAGGTGATACCTCATTGTAGTTTTGAATTGTATTTCTCTAATGGTTAGTGATATTGAGCATCCTTTCATGTGTTTGTTGGCAATCCATATATCTTATATGGATAAATGTCTATTGAGGTCATTAGACCTGCCCATTTTGGATTGGGTTGTTTGTTATTTTGAAATTGAGCTGCATAAGCTGCTTGTATATTTTGGAGATTAATCCTTTGTAAGCTGCTTCATCTGCAAATATTTTCTCCCATTCTGAGAGTTGTCTTTTTGTCTTGTTTATGGTTTCCTTTGCTGCATAAAACCTTTTAGGTTTCATTAGGTACCATTTGTTAATTTTTGTTTTTATTTATATTTGTATTTATTTTGTATTTGTATTTGTATTTATTTTGTATTTATATTTGTATTTATTTTGTTTGTATTTATTTTATTTTATTTATTGTATTTATTTTGTATTTATATTTGTATTTATTTTGTTTGTATTTATTTTATTTTATTTATCAAAGATGAGGTGACCATATGTGCATGGGTTTATCTCTGGGCTATCTATATTTCTATTTTTGTGCCAGTAAGTACCATACTGTCTTGAATACTGTAGCTTTGTATTATAGTCTGAAGTCAGGGAGCCTGATTCCTCCAGCTCCATTTTTCTTTCTCAAGATTGCTTTGGCTACTGAGGGTCTTTTGTGTTTCCATACAAATTGTGCAATTTTTTGTTCTGGTTCTGTGAAAAATGCCATTGGTCATTTGATAGGGACTGCATTGAATCTGTAGATTCCAGTAGTATAGCCACTTTCACAATATTGATTCTTCCAATCCAATTACATGCTATATCTCTCCATCTGTTTATATCATCTTTATTTTCTTTCATCAGTTTCTTACAGTTTTCTGCATAGAAGTCTTTTGTCTCCTCAGGTAGGTTTATTCCTACATATTTTATTCTTTTTGTTGCAATGATAAATGGGAGTGTTGTCTTAATTTCACTTTCAGATTTTTCATCATTCGTGTTTAGGAATGCAAGAGATTTCTTTTTTTTTTTTTTAACTCCTTTATTTTTGGCTGTGTTGGGTCTTCGTTGCTGTGTGCGGGCTTTCTCTAATTGTGACAAGAGGGGGCTACTCATCATTGCAATGTGCGAGCTTCTTATTGCGGTGGCTTCTCTTGTTGCAGAGCACGGGCTCTAGGCATGCAGACATCAGTAGTGTGGCATGTGGGCTTCAGTAGTTGTGACTCGTGAGCTCCAGAGCACAGGCTCAGTAGTTGTGGTGCATGGACTTAGTTGCTCTGCAGCATGTGGGATCTTCCCAGACCAGGGCTAGAACCCATGTCCCCTGCATTGCCAGGCAGATTCTTAACGACTGCACCATCAGGGAAGTCCCTGAAAGAGATTTCTTTGCATTAATTTTGTATCCTGCTACTTTACCAAATTCATTGATTAGCTCTAGTAGTTTTCTGGTAGCATCTTTAGGATTCTCTATGTATAGTATCATGTCATCTGCAAACAGTGACAGCTTTACTTCTTCTTTTCCGATTTGGATTCCTTTTATTTCTTTTTCTTCTCTGATTACTGTGGCTAAAACTTCCAAAACTATGTTGGATGATATGGTGAGAGTGGGTGTCCTTGTCTTGTTCCTGATCTTAGAGGAAATGGTTTCAGTTTTTCACCATTGAAGATGATGTTGGCTCTGGGTTTGTCGTATATGGCCTTTATTATGTTGAGGTAAGTTCCCTCTATGCCTACTTTCTGGAGGGTTTTTATCATAAGTGGGTGTTGAATTTTGTCTAAAGCTTTCTCTGCATCTATTGAGATGATCATATGGTTTTCATCCTTCAGTGTGTTAATATGGTGTATCCCATTGACTGATTTGTGTACATTGAAGAATCGTTGCATTCCTGGGATAAACCCAACTTGATCATGGTTGATGATCCTTTTAATCTGCTGCTGGATTCTGTTTGCTTGTATCTTGTTGAGGATTTTTGCATCTATGTTCATCAGTGATATTGGCCTACAGTTTTCTTTTTTTGTGACATCTTTGTCTGGTTTTGGTATCAGGGTGATAGTGGCCTTGTAGAATGAGTTTGGGAGTGTTTCTCCTTCTGCTGTATTTTGGAAGAGTTTGATAAGGATAGATGTTAGCTCTTCTCTAAATGTTTGATAGAATTCACCTGTGAAACCATCTGGTCCTGGGCTTTTGTTGTTGGAAGATTTTTAATCACAGTTTCAATTTCAGTGCTTGTGATTAGTCTGTTTATATTTTCTATTTCTTCCTGGTTCAGTCTCGGGAGGTTGTGCTTTTCTAAGAAGTTGTCCGTTTCTTCCAGGTTGTCCATTTTGTTAGCATATAGTTGCTTGTAGTAATCTCTTCTGATCCTTTGTATTTCTGCAGTGTCAGTTGTTACTTCTCCTTTTTCATTTATAATTCTGTTGAGTCTTCTCCGTTTTTTTCTTGATGCATCTGGCTAATGGTTTATTAATTTTGTTTATCTTCTCAAAGAACCAGCTTTTAGTTTTATTGATCTTTACAACTGTTTCCTTCATTTCTTTTTCATGTATTTCTGACCTTATCTTTATGATTGCTTTCCTTCTCCTAACTTTGGTTTTCTTGTTCTTCTTTCTCTAATTGCTTTAGGTGTAAAATTAGGTTATTTGAGAATTTTCTTGTTTCTTAAGGTAGGATTGTATTGTTATAAACTTCCCTCTTAGAACGGCTTTTGTTGCATCTCGTAGGTTTTGTGTCATCGTGTTTTCATTGTTATTTGTTTCTAGGTATTTTTTTGATTTCCTCTTTGAGTTCTTCAATGATCTCTTGGTTATTTAGTAGTATATTGTTTAGCTTCCTTGTGTTTGTATTATTTACAGTTGTTTTTTTTCCTGTGATTGATATCTAGACTCATAGCATTGAGGTTGGAAAAGATACTTGGTATTATTTCAATTTTCTAAAATTTATGAAGGCTTGATTTGTGATCCAAGACATGATCCATCCTGGAAATGTTCTATGAGAACTTGAGAAGAAAGTGTACTCTGTTGTTTTCAGAGGGAATGTCCTACAAATATAAGTTAAGTCCATCTTGTTTAATATGTCATTTAAAGCTTGTGTTTCCTTATTTATTTTCATTTTGGATGATCTGTCCATTTGTAAAGGACAAATTTTCATTTTGATGATCTGTCCCTTTTATGGCTGCTAGCATTTGCCTTATGTGTTGAGGTGCTCCTATGTTGGGTGCATAAATATTTACAATTGTTATATCTTCTTAGATTGATCCCTTGATCATTATGTAGTGTCCACCTTTGTCTCTTGTAAGAGTCTTTATTTTAAAGTCCATTTTGTCTGATATGAGAATTGTTACCCCAGCTTTCTTTTGATTTCCATTTGCATGGAATATCTCTTTCCATCTCCTCACTTTCAGTCTGTATGTGTCCCTAGCTCTGAAGTGGGCCACTTATAGACAGCATATATACAGGTCTTGTTTTTGTATCCATTCAACCAGTCTATGTCTTTTGGTTGGAGCATTTAATCCATTTACACTTAAGGTAATTATCAATATGTATGTTCCTATTACTATTTTCTTAATTGTTTTGAGTTTGTTTTTGTAGGTCTTTTCCTTCTCTTGTGTTTCCTGCCTAGAGAGTTTCCTTTAGCATTTGTTTTAAAGCTGGTTTGGTGGTGCTGAATTCTCTTAACTTTTGCTTGTCTGTAAAGGTTTTAATTTCTCCATCGAATCTGAATGAGATCCTTGCTAGGTAGAGTAATCTTGATTGTAGGTTTTTCCCTTTCATCACTTTAAATATGTCCTGCCACTCCTGTCTGGCTTGCAGAGTTTCTGCTGAAAGATGAGCTGTTAACCTTATGGGGATTCCCTTGTATGTTATTTGTTGCTTTATCCTTGCTGCTTTTAATATTTTTTCTTTGTATTTAATTTTTGATAGTCTGATTAATACGTGTCTTGGCGTGTTTCTCCTTGGATTTATCCTGTATGGGACTCTCTGTGCTTCCAGGATTTGATTGACTGTTTCCTTTCCCATGTTAAGTAAGTTTTCCACTATAATTTCTTTAAATATTTTCTGAGTCCCTTTCTTTTTCTCTTCTTCTTCAGGGACCCCTATAATTCGAATGTTGCTGCATTTAATATTGTACCAGAGGTCTCTGAGACTGTGCTCAATTCTTTTCATTCTTTTTTCTTTATTCTGCCCTGAAATAGTTATTTCCACTCTTTTATCTTCCAGGTCACTTATCCATTCTTCTGCCTCAGTTATTCTGCTATTGATTCCTTCTAGAGAATTTTAAATTTCATTTATTGTGTTGTTCATCATTTTTTGTTTGCTCTTTAGTTCTTCTAGGTCCTTTTTAAAAGTTTCTTTTATTTTGTACATTCTATTTCCAAGATTTTGGATCATCTTTCTATCATTACTCTGAATTCTTTTCCAGGTAGACTGCCTATTTCCTCTTCATTTGTTTGGTCTGGTGGGTTTTTTTTTTAATTTTATTTATTTATTTTTGGCTGTGTTGGGTCTTCGTTTCTGTGCGAGGGCTTTCTCTAGTTGCGGTGAGCAGGGGCCACTCTTCATTGTGATGTGCGGGCCTCTCACTGTCACGGTCTCTCTTGTTGTGGAGCACAAGCTCCAGATGCACAGGCTCGGTAGTTGTGGCGCAAAGGCCTATTTGCTCCTCAGCATGTGGGTTCTTCCCAGACCAGGGCTTGAACCCATGTCCCCTGCATTGGCAGGCAGATTCTCAACCACTGCGCCACCAGGGAAGTCCGGTCTGGTGGGTTTTTACCTTGCTCCTTCATCTGCTCTGTATTTCTCTGTCTTCTCATTTTGCTTAACTTACTTTGTTTGGGGTCTCCTTTTTGTAGGCTGCAGGTTCGTAGTTCCCATTGGTTTTGGTGTCTGCCCCCATTGGCTAAGGCTGGTTCAGTGGGCTGTGTAGGCTTCCTGGTGGAGGGCACTGGTACCTGTGTTTTGGTGGATGAGGCTGGATCTTGTCTTTCTGGTGGGCAGGACCGTGTCCAGTGGTGTATTTTGGGATTTCTGTGACCTTATTATGATTTTAGGCAGCCTCTCTGCTGATGGTTGGTGTTGTGCTCCTGTCTTGCTAGTTTTTTGGCATGGGGTGTCCAGCACTGGAGTCGGCTGGCCATTGGGTGGAGCTGGGTCTTCGCATTGAGATGGCGATCTCTAGGGAAGCACTTGTCAATTGATATTATGTGGTGCTGGGAGGTTTCTGGTGGTCCAATGCCTTGAACTCGGCTCTCCCACCTCAGAGGCTCAAGCCAGACACCAGGCCAGAGCACCAAGACCCTGTCATCCACGCAGCTCAGAAGAAAAGGGAGAAAAAAAGAAAGAAAAAATATTTTAAAAAATACTAATAATAATAAAAGAAGAGAGCAACCAAACCAATAAACAAATCCACCAATGATAACAAGCTCTAAAAACTATACTAAGATAAACATAAAAATCAAAAACAAATCAGTCTCAGACAGCAAACCCCAAGTCTACAGTTGCTCCCAAAGTCCACTGCCTCAAATTTGGGATGATTGGTTGTCTATTCAGTTATTCCACAGATGCAGGGTACATCAAGTTGATTGTGGGGATTTAATCTGCTGTTTCTGAGGCTGCATAGATAAATTTCCCTTTCTCTTCTTTATTCACACAGTTCCTGGGGTTCAGCTTTGGTTTTGGCCCCACCTTTGAGTGTAGGCCACCCTCAGGCATCTGTTCCCACCCATACAAGTTGGGGTTAAAGCAGCAGTTGATTAGGGGACTCTGGCTCATTCAGGCTGGGGGGAGGGAGGGGTACGGTAGTTATAATTGGAATGCAGGGTGAGCCTACAGCAGCAGAGGCCAGCATGACGTTGCAACAGCCTGAGGCGCTCCGTGTGTTCTCCTGGGAAAATTGTCCCTGGATCCTGGCACCCTGGCAGTGGCAGGCTGCACAGGCTCCCCAGGAGCACGGTGTGGATATTGACCTTTTCTTGCACACAGGATTCTTGGTGGCTGCGGCAGCAGCGTTAACGTTTCACACCCGTCTCTGAGGTCTGAGCTGATAGCCACGGCTCACGCTTGCTCTGGAGCTTGTTTAGGTGGTGCTCTGCCTTCTGTGGGCAGACAGGGAAGGCTTCCCCTCTCCTCGCACACCCTGAAACAATGGTCTCTTGCCTTTTAAGCAAGTCCAGGCATTTTCCCCAACTCCCTCCAGGCTAGCTGTGGCACACTAGTCCCCTTTTGGCTGTGTTCATGCAGCCAAACCCAGTCCTCTCCCTGGGATCTGAACTCCGAAGCCGGAGCCTCAGCTCCCAGCCCCCACCTGCCCCAGTGGGTGAGCAGACAAGCCTCTCAGGCTGGTGAGTGCTGGTCGGCACTGATTCTCTGTGTGGGAGTCTCTTTACTTTGTCCTCTGCACCCCTGTTGCTGCACTCTCCTCCGTGGCTCTGAAGCTAACCCCCACCCATCTGCCATCTCCACCAGTGAAGGGGTTTCCTAGTGTGTGGAAACTTTTCCTCCTTCACAGCTCCCTCTCAGAGGTGCAGGTCTCATCCCTAGTCTTTTGTCTCTGTTTTTTATTTTTTCTTTTGCCCTACCCAGGTACGTGGGGATTTTCTTGCCTTTTGGGAAGTCTGGGATCTTCTGCCATTGTCCAGTAGGTGTTCTGTAGGAGTTGTTCCACATGTAGATATATTTTTGATGTATTTTTGAGGAGGAAGGTGATCTCCACTTCTTAATCCTCCGCCATCTTGAAGGTCCTCCCAAAGCTATTAAAAACTTTTCACACGGTTTTGTGCAAATATGTTCTGGATATATTTTGTTTTGTTAGAATTTTACCTGAGTATTTTTTGGTGCCATTATAAATGGTTTGGTTTTATAAATCTCTAATTCCAAGTGTCCCTTGATGGAATATAGGAAGTCAATTGAGTTTCTATATTTACCTTGTATCCTAAAATCTCACTATATTGCTTATCTGTTCCAGTTTGTGTGTGTGTGTGTGTGTGTGTGTGTGTGTGTGTGTGCATTCTTTGAGATTTTTTTAGATAAGCAATCATTTCAATTGAGAACAAAGAGAGCTTTATTTTGTCCTACCCTATATATATAGTTTTTCATTGTTTTTTGTCTTATTGTACTGCCTAGGTCTTCCAGTACGATGTTTAATAAGAGTGATAAGCAGGAACAATCTTGCCTTAAACTTAGGGAGAAGTTATCCAGTTTCTTGCCATTAAGTACAATGCTAGGTGTAGGATTGTTGAAAATATTTTTACCAAATTAATAAAATTCACCACTATTGCTATTTTGCTGAGAGGTTTTATCATGAATAGGAATGGGTGGTGGATTTTTTCAGATGATGTTTCTGCCTCTATTTATCTAATCATTTGTTTTTTCTTCTTTAACTATTTAATATGATGAATTTCATTAAGTTATTTTTAAATGCTGAACTAGCCTTGCATACCTGAAAGATATCCTACTTGGTCATAGTGTATAATTACTTTTATACATTGTTGGAATACATTTCATAATATTTTTTGAGGATTTTTACATCCTGGTTCATGAGGCACATGGGTCTATACTTTTCCTTTCTTGTCTTAATCTGGTTTACATAGAAGAGTAATGCTGGACTCATAAAATGAACAGATTTCCCTCTGCTTTTATTTTCAGTAATAGATTGTGGAGAATAAAATCATTATTTCTTTACCTTAAAAGTTTGGTAGAATTCAACTGCCAAAACATTTATGCTGGGTTTTTTTTAAATAAATTTATTTATTTATTTATATTTTGTTTTGGGCAGCTCTGGGTCTTTGTTGCTGCGTGCGAGCTTTCTCTCATTGCGGCGAGCAGGGGCTACTCTTCATTGTGGTGTACAGGCTTCTTATTGTGGTTGTTTCTGTTGTTGCGGAGCATAGGCTCTAGGCAGGTGGGCTTCAGTAGTTGTGGCACATGGGTTTAGTTCCTCCACAGCATGTGGGATCTTCCCAGACCAGGGCTGGAACCCATATCCCCTGCATTGGCAGGTGGATTCTTAACCACTGTGCCACCAGAGAAGTCCCTGTATTTTTTTTTTTTTTGAAGGTCAATAATTATTGGTTTAAATATATACCTTTTTAGATTATCTATGTTTCCTTATGTGAGTTTTGGAATATTTTTTCTTTCAAGGAATCAGTTCATATTATCTATGTTATCAAATTTGTAGGCACAGAGTTGTTCATATTATTTATAATAATGTTTTAGTATTAACTGAGCATCCATGGGATCAGTAGTGTTAATTCCTCATTCACTACTGATCTTGATAATTTTTCTTGCTATTTTTTTCTTGATTAGCCTGGTTAGATTCTTATCAATTTTATTATTCTCATGAAAAAGTCAGGTTTTGATTTTATTGATTGTCTATATTGTTTTCCTATTTCAGTTTCATTGATTTTTGCTGTAATTTGTATTATTTCTTTTCTATTGTTTGCTTTCAGCTTAAATTGCTCTTATTTCTCTAGTTTTATAAGGTGAAGACCTAGATTATTAATTTTAAAACTTGCTTATTTCTTAATGTATTCATTTAAATTAATAAATTTTTCTATATGCACTGTTTTTGCTGAGTATCACAAATTCTCATATAATTATTTTCATTTGCATTTACTTCAAATATTTTAAATTTTTTCTTGAGACTTTATCTTTGATGTGTGATCAGTTTAGATGTGTGTTGCTTAATCTCCAAATATTTAAGTATTTTCCAGACCTGTTTCTATTATTTATTTCTAGTGTAATCTCATTGTGGTCAGAGAACATACTTTATATGATTGTTATTCTTTTGTATGAGTTAAGGTGTATTTTATGACCCAGAATGTGGTCTGTCATGGTGAATGTTTCATGTGATCTTAAGAAAAATATGTATTCTGACACTGTCGATGTAGTATTCCTTAAGTGTCAATTAGATCAAGTTTATCAATAGTGCCCTTCAGGTCAACTATGTCTTTACTGATTTTCTGTCTGCTTGGTCTACTAAAGTCTAAAAATTGGTTATGGAAGTCTCCAGTTATAATAATGGATTTGCTTATTTGTCCTTGCCGTTCTATCAATTTTTGCCTCATCTATTTCAATACTCGTTTGCTAGGTGCATACATGTTAAAAATTTTATTTTTTCTTTGACAATTGACCCCTTTACCATCATGTAATGTCTCTTTGTCCTTGATAATTTTCCTTTCATTATAGTCTGTCATGTCTGATATTACTATAGTAACTCCAGATTTCTTTTGATTAGTGTGAGCTAGGTGTATCTGTCTCTACCCCATATACTTTTAACAAATGTGAATCTTTATATTTATAGTGAGATCCTTGTAGAAACATATAATTGGGTCTTGCTTTTTAAAATCTTCCCTGGCAATCTCAGTCTTTTAATTGGTATATTTAAACTAATTACCTGAAAGTGATTACTGATATATTTGGATGAATATCTACCATATTCAAAACGTTGTCTCCTACTTTTTTTCTTTACCTCTTTTCCTGATATCTCTGGTTTTAATGGAAACTTTTATAATTTCATTTTCTGTCCCCTCTTAGAATATCAGTTGTATTTGAAAAACTTTTTGTTGTCCTAGGTTTTACAATATACATTTATAACTAGACTATGTATAGCTAAACCTTTAAATAATAGTAAACTGCTTAACATGTAGTGCAAATACCTTATAACATATTTCCATTTCATCACTCCCATCTCGTAACAATAGTGATTCATTTCACTTTTTCATATGGTATAATCACAGAATATATTGTTACTATTATTATTTTAAACACAGCATTACTGTTTAGCTTAATTAAGAATAAGGGAAATAAAATATTTAACTCTACCTTTTAAATTCTTTCTTGGAACTTCTTACTTTAAGTAGATCCCAATTTATGACCTATGTTGATTTTCCTTCTTTGTGAAAATTTATTTTATTATTTATTGCAGGCTAGGTTGGTGTCAATGAACTTCTTCTTTTGGTTGGTCTGAGAAATACTTTATTTCTTTTTTACTTTTGAAGGATAATTTTGTTGGATATAGAACTTTAGGTAGATGGTTTTTGTTTCATTCTTAAAATTTTGACACCTTTAATATTTCACTCCACTTTCTTCCTGTTTGCATGGTTTCTAACTAGAAATCTGCTGTAATTCTCATTGCCATTCCTTCGTAACTAAGTTGTCCTCATTCTCACTGGTTTTTTGAAATTTTCACATTGTCTTGGTTTTCTGCAGTTTGAGTATGAAGTACCTACGTGTAAATTTTCTTGAGATTACTGTATCTGTGGTTTGTTAATTGTTGTCTGTTACTAATTTTGGAAGTACCTTGGCCACTATTATTTCAATATATCTTCTGCTCATTCTATCTTAGTTCTCCTTCTGGTATTCCAATTACTTAGGTTTACTGCTTTTGTAATTATTTCAGACTGATTTACTAGTCAAATAATATTAACACATTGATCATAGTTATTTTAAATTCCTGGTCTCATATTTCCAAAATCTATCATATCAGGGTTTGGTTCTGATGCTTACTGTCTCTTCTGACTGTGTTTTTACCTGTCTTTTAGCATGTCTTATAACTTTTGGTTGAATGCTAGACATGTTTTGAGTAATAGGAACTGATGTAAAAAGGCCTTTAGTGTGAGATTTTATGTTCAATTGACTGGGAATCAGGCTGTGCTTATTTTTGTATAACAGTGCTTGCCAAGAGATCCTAATTTATTATCATCCTTATTTTTGACTCTTCTGTTGTGCTGGGTTTCCATAACAACTCCTGCCTAGATAGAATCTGTGTATTGCAGATCTTTCATCGTTATCATACTGGAGACTTTTTGATATGTGGTAATGTGTTAGAAAGCAGAAATGTTTTATATTATGATGAAATCTCAGTCTTTTCATGAGTATGTGTCCATGGGCTATTATCTTCACAAATGTTTCTTAGCTTCACCTCCCTACCCCCGACCTCCAGTCAGATAAGAAAGAAAGCTGAACAGAGTTTGGTAAATGCCTTTCCCTTTATGTAGGACAAGGTACTGGTAAATTCTTTTTCTGTGGAGAGTAGGCTTTGTTATGGGGAATACTCTGAATGTATTTTTTAAATGGTTCATTTTCCCCTCACTTGCCAGTCAAGTTTTTACTTTTTCTTGGCCTTCACTCTAAGAACATTGAGGAGTTCCCAGAATAAAAACCCAAAAAATGTAGTGGGTCATCCTAAGTTTGTGCCCCCTCCCAGGAGTTTTGTATTCTCATAATAATGTAAATCAGCCTCCAAAAATTTGTCAAAATTACCAATTAGATGTTTGTAATCATTTATAACTCCAGTGACTACTGCTCCTGGTACGCAGATCTCAGCTGTGATTCTCTGTATGTGCCTATCTCTCCAGTTTTGGGGGTGGTGGTTTGTCCTGCAATTTCAATTCTTTGCTGAGGCCAAGAAAATCATTGATTTGCAATTTGTTCATCTTTCTCTTGCTAAAGGGTAGCAAGTTGTCCTCATCCTCACTGGTTTCTTTTGAAACCAGTAGCAGTGAGAATTTCCAAGCTCTTTACACATTAAAGCTGAAACTGGAAGTTTAAAACATGTTATGTTTTAAAGCTACAATATGAAATTCAGAGAAACTTCTGATCTACATTGTCATTCTAATGTAGTGTATACATCAGTCAAAATAATCTACACTATGCTTATTTAGATTGAACATGAAATAATTCTCAGAGCTTTATAACAATGGTCTACATCTTGCTTATGTTATAGGTGAGTTAGGTGTGCCTCTAATCCTAAATTCCATCATTCAAGAATTCAGGTTAAAAAATAACCCCTCTCTGTGACATGGTTTGTCTTGAAGCAAGAAAGGAAAAAGATAGTGAGGTTACATTATTTTTTAAATGTTCTGCTTGGAATTAGCATGCTACTTTTATATTTCATTAGCCTAAATGAGTCACATAGGCAAAGTTGCTCTCAATAGTGAGGGAAATGTCATCACTACCACTACTGAGAGGCCACATAGAGTGGGTATCTGAATATTCTGAACAAAAGTAAAATCTAATACAATTAGTGATATAGATGTTCACATGTCAAGGAGGAAAGTGAGCATCATTTCTTAAAGCTATGTCAATTTGAATGTTTTTAATCTGCCTTAAATATTATTGTAGTTCATAGTTAACTGAGTACATAATATCTTATGTCTCCTTAATCTTATGGATCTAACCCCTTAATCTTTTGCTTCATACACTTCTTTCTTTTTTGTTCTTTGTTCCTTTTATTATTTTTTTCTTTCTTTCAATCTTCCATAAACCTATAATTTTTACCACTTACTCAACTAAATTATTTTTCAAATTATGAACGTCTCTGACCTGGATGATGGCAATAGCCTCTTAAGAGTTACCACTCATTATCTTACTAATTTCCGCCATCATAAGCTATTCTCCACAGTGCAGCCATTATGACCCTTTTAAAATTGGATCTCTTTTTTTTTCCTTCAGAACAATGGTTCAATAGCTTTCTATATTATTTGCAATAGTATCCAAATTCCATACATGACTTATAGACCCCAACATATCTAGAATTTGGTTGTCTATTAGGTCTCAACACCAATAAATCCTTTCCTTGTATGATTTTCTTCAGTTGTACTGACCCTCTTGCTCATCCTCAAATGTGACAAGCATGCTCCTGACTCGGAGTCTTAGAACTTTTGTGTTTGATTGCCTGTGATGCTCTTCCTCCAGAGGGCCATTTAGCTGCCATCTGTCACTTTCTTCAAGAATCTGCCTAAGTTCTCCTTTTCATAGGGGCTTTCTTCTGGCATATGTCACAGCTAGACACATGTACCCTTGTTTTTTTTTTTATAAATTGTCTTTAAGTTGAATGTAAGCTCCATGAAAATAAGGATCAAGTCTTGCATCTTTAATGTCCCCCAAAATTCAGAAACATAATAGGTGTTCAACAGGTATTTATTAAATAAATAAAGGAAAGAAGATATACTTTTCAGTATAATTTCACATATGTGTTATATGTATGTATGTATATTCTAATTTATTTGTTATTTAAAATAATTAACAGAAAATTCAATTATCTGTTCTCTCAGTTTAGTTAGACTCATTAATGTCTTCATAATGATGATCAACAAAACTGATATGTGACATATGAAAGAATTTCATTATTTTATTCTTAGTCAAAAAGTATGGTGTTTACTATCATCAAGGCAATGTTCTAACTACTGACAATGTAACACCAAAGAAGAAAATGTCTCTTATCCTTTGAAAGATACATTTTAGTTGGATGGAGTCAGTAATAAAGAAATAAATGTCACTATACAAAAAAAATAGCCTCTGATAAGTAAAATACACATAATCAAAATAGGGCAATGAGCTAGAAAATGAGTGGATGAGTAGACTGCTGAAGAAAGAAGTATCCGTTCAAAGACAGTAATTACCAAAATGTCTTGGTTATGTCTCCTTTTCTAATATATAGTCACCCTAGAAAATGGCTGAATGTTTCTTTGGAGAAGCGTAGAAGGAAGCCTTGCAGGATACATTTTTACAGTGTAGCAGGGTTCTTCCTCACGGAACCCTGTTTCTTTTTCTTATGAAGGGCTTTGGGACTTTGGCTCAAACTTGGGAATTGCTTTAGGGGCTCTGTCTTTCTATTATGGTGGCTGAAGTCATACTTCCCACTAATAGAACCTTGAAAAGTTCAAAAATTATATTATTTCATGTCTTCTAGAATAGATGTTGGACTTGAAAAATTCATTCAATAGAAAATATTAATATTTGATGCATGTAGGCAAGGAAAATGTGATAAACTGTTTACTCCTTTATATAAACTGTTTAAATAGGTAACATGGTTAAATTACAATTTTCTATGTATAATTTCTGAATGTGCAATGATTCTGTGGCATTCCCTGTGGGAAAAGGTATCTGATTCACGTGTTATCCTCAAAGAATGGCTTGGTTTTTAAGACTCAATGTCTGCAGCAAAATTTTTATTTCTATCATCAAACAAGACCTTTGAAAAGCATGGGAGGAGAAAATAAACTGGCAGAAGACATGAAAAATGATAATAGAAAGTCTATCAGGTGACCTAAAGAGAATTACATTTTGAATGCAAACTACATACTATAAGAGCGTATGTGGAGTTCAATCATAGGCATGGAGGAATAAGGGGTGGTGTTTATGATTGGTTTCATCTATTCTGGTCTTTTAACTGTCAGCTCATGGCTGACAAGTTGAATAATTGGAGAATGTGTCTGATGGCTTAAAACAGAATGTTTTATTTTATGTGATTTGGAGCCTGTTTTTCACCTGGACTTTTGAACAGTTTCAGAAAGAAAAATAATGGGCATCTATTCTTAGTTTCCCAAAATTGTAAAAGTAAATTAATTTTCCTTGTGACAAATTGTCAAAAAATAAACTGCCTACTCTTCACATAGCATAGAGTTTTGAAAACTGTGTCTGATCTGATAAAAATAAAATACTGGTGAGTGGTATTTAGACATTTTATAGTGACATATGTGTTTTTATTTTTTATAAATGTGCTTGCATGTGACACGATAATTTTTTCAGATAATTACTTATTATTGATGAGCAACATAATTATTCTTTGAGCAAATGCATGTATAATTTAGTGCTACTTATGCTACCACAGCTGCTGCTACTGCTATACTATAAAAGTTTTTATTGCTCTTTTAGTATTTCTTTGTCTTATCCATAGATAGGAACATCTATTTTCTTTTTCTCTCCTTCTATCTTTCTTTCTTCCCTTTTTTTTTTTTTAAGAGCACTGCACCACCTTTCCACATAATGAAAAGCTATCCAGTTACCATACGTGTGAGGATAAATTACCCAAGCCTTGCTTTTGATGTGAAAGGATAGATTACATAGTTATTGTCTCATTCCATAAAATCTTAGCTAAATGACATTTATGAGGTTACACACTGTTTTAGAAAGTTCTGTTAAATTGTGTTAGATATCACTCTTCACCCATATTACACACTTTTCCATATGAGGAAGAAAGATAGTGATAGAAGAAAGGAGAACGAAAAGGAGGGTGGAAGAAAAAAATGAAGAAAATATGAAGAAAGTATAGTAATAAGGCAAATAATCATATATGAAATATATTTTTAGTGGAAATCAAGCAATAGGTGGCATTCAGTGGGTTAATAGTTTAAAGCAATAATTATTAGAAACAGAAGTTATTTTGTCTGATGCTACTTGTATATCTAATCTTTCTTTTTTATATTTTTTAAGGTGGAGTGGTTGGGGCAGGGGAGCAATCATTAAAAAGTGTAAATATTTTTAAGGAAAACAAGAAAAATTAAAACAATAAAATATAAAATAATCATTTCATAGAATGTATGGATTAATCAGGTCATAGTGAATAATACTAACCCTTTGGAGTAATATATTTTTAGAAAATATATTAAATTAATTGTATCATTGATTCACACAGCATTTATGTTTGTTTTCCCAGTTTTTTAAAGCTAATACTATTCAACACGTCTTGGGTCCTATCCTAAGCTTCTCATGTGTGATATCTCATGTCACCATCGTATCCAACTAAAGAGCTGGGTTCTACAATGCCCTTTTTAACACAAATGCAACTGATTCTATCCTTGGTTATTACTGGAAATGGAATTCAAACGCAGGTTTATAGAATTCTAAACTTTGACTTTTCAAAATGCATGTTAATACTTCTAATAAGGATTATAACACATTAATTACAAGTCTTGGATTTAAAACATTATTCAAGATTTAAAACTAATATCACCAAAAGAAACAATAACAAAATCATTTCTATTTTCAGTAATTTGGCAAACCATTTTCACTTTTTGGTATTTCCATCTTTGACCAAATTCATTTAAACTTTTACATTGTGATATAATTATTCAGATATAATTTTGCAATGTACATTTAAACATTTTTATCCAACATCACGTTTACACAAGAATGCCCTGTGTGAGAATCTAGACATACACTTTAACATTTTATATTTTCTTAAACTGCTATTTACTAATTATTTCTGATTTATGAATATTACATTATTTCTTACCAAGAAGACATTTATTAATTCATATAATTGATTCCAATTTAATAAGGGATGCCATTTGGATTATCATTATATTATATTTTAGATTTGTGTTAAAAACTATGGTGAAAGCAATCAATGAGAGAAAATTAACATTTAATTTGAAAGATATTTTCCTTTTCCTTGAAAATTAGAATTATCTTAATATCATTGAAAAAGGCCCTCCCCCTTTTTTAATACCAAGTCTTCCTGTCTAAATTTGAGTTGGCTTAAAAAGACTGTTAATGCACTAATCACAAAGATGTGGTCAGCTATGAGATTTTAAAACTATATTACAATATATATCTAATGAAATATCTGTTAATCACATGTATATGTTCTTACATAATCTACTTGCTTCATATGCTATTAAAGTTCTTCACAAATCACACATTTTTAAGTTTTCTTTTATGAGAATGCCTGATTCTTTCAACAAATAGCAAGAAAATTCTAATGCTAATCTTGAAAACAATACCTATTTAAATTTAACCACTTGGATTTTAAATGTAGTAATAGAAAATGCCTACATTTTAAATTCCAATATCTATATTACACATTAAGGAAAAATAAAATTACCTGCTACTGTAATAAATATATACATTGTCACACATTGTTACTAATTTCATTAAACCCTATCAATTAAATTTTTCAAAGAGGAAGAAACTGATGAGAAAAAGAAATGAAGTCTTGAAAAAGCTTTTGTGTTTCCATGCAAAATGTTTCTATATAACATTGATAAGATATTAATATCTGTCTACATTTTAAACAAAGGATTTGGTGTCAATTAAGTTAATACTCCATTTCTGTAGTTATGAAGCCTGATCCCCTAGCCTTTTTATATTGACCTGATATCTTATTAAACATTACTTCCTATTTAATAGCAAACTGGACCATGAAAATGATTGTTAAATCCTTCTTGTCAGCTAAATTCTTTTACTTACATACTATAAATCTTTAACAGGTCACATTTATTATCGCTGATGATTAAAAAATATTTTGCCAGGACAAAATATATATGATATGCTACATTTATTTGATCCATTGCTGTAATCAAGGATAATTCAGATTATAGTTGCACTATCCTAGTGAAACACTGCCTCATTTACTACATTTCTTTGAATGAATTTGTATTAAAATACACACATTCAGTGGAAATTACTATTACTTGTCATTCTCATATTATTCTGTTTTCTCATAAATTAAGTTGGGAGGCCTTGAGAAGTTAGAGCACTAAAAGACAGTACATAGCTTTTCTATTAAAAAGGGAAATTTGTACTTCATACAATCTCCCATATTTTATATTTATTGCCATAATAATTTGCATGGTTCCTATTTGTGTGTGTATATAGCTGTAAGTATTGCCAATATTTGTCTCTTGCATTAATGAACTAGTCTTTTGTTGCATTTGTAAATTACAAAGGAAATAGAAAGTAGGAGAACTTTTTTTTTTCATTTGCATCTAGCTAATATGCTGAGAAACATTTAGGAAAATATAGTGCAACATTAAAAGTAGTAGACTTTAGTTATAAATCTAATCATTAGTAGGCACAAAGCCGTTTTCGCAGTAATGCCTAGTTAAATTATTTTGAAAAATGCTCCCTTTAGGATTTCTTTTAATATTGTTTTGTAAACTAATCTTTTGGTTACGTAAGAGTGGAGTTAATTAAGCAAGTTCTACCTTGTAAAGAGAGCAAGCAAAAGACAATAAAATATTTCCTATTGTGCTGATTAAGACAGAGGGTACTTTCCTTAATATAACTTATATAAAAGTATAAAGGCATTTGTATAAAAACTTCTGTGCTTGTAATACATAAACTGCAATGAGGAAGTAATTTTTCCACTGGAAAGGCCTTCAATGTCAATGGCCAATGTGATTTTTAAAATTGTATATTACTTAATTTGGTTTAAAGCCTGAATATGGTTAGCGGCCTAAAGCTGTCTTGCCAACCTATGTCTTCAAAAGACTTGATTCTCCATTCAAATATTCACTGGCCTTGGCCCATTAATAAGACATATAAAACTGTTTTGAATGTAAAAGTAAATTAAATACCACTGTGTAATAATGATTGATTAACATAAAATTAAAAGTATCAAACTTGCAGACCCCGGGATGAGGTTCATTCATATCAAAGTTTTCTTAAAATTTTCTGCAACACCTTCATCAGTTGATATTTCCTCTAATATTCTGTACTTCCAGAAATATTACAGTTTTAAGGAGCTAAAAATGAATGTTTAGCTAAATGTATAAGTAAGAATATAATTAGATGTATTAATAGAAAAATTGAAATGAAGTGACTCTTCAGTCTTTATTCTTGCAGTCTTCTCAATCCTGTAATTTTTACATATATCCATAAGCATATGTATTTGGCATGAATAATACTATATATAGTATAATCTTTCTCTCACAAACACACCACACAACAAACACACACACACACACACACATACACACACCATACAGATTATTTGAAAGTTTTCTCTTAAAATACATAGCAACTGTATTTTTTAAAGTTTTAATTATCACAGGTAAACAGAATCTATGAGATTTCCAGACTCTACAAAACTCCACATTGCTACTTCCCACACAGTGGTTTATCTAATAATTAAAGCTGTTCAAAATAAGAATTATAAATAAAAACAAACTAACAAGGAATGCTTAATAGAAAATACAAATGAAAGGAGGAAAACAGTATGAACACAAGGCCAACAGTGAAAGAAATTTCCTAAGAAAAAATAAGATTTCAGAATAATACTTCATCACAGTTTCAGGGAAATTTATTCATAAATTATATCTGAAAAATATTCAAAGAAGAAATGCATGATTTTGGGATGATTATAAAACTATGGAGGAGGTAAATTAAAAAGCCGGTGATCTTGGTAATCATTGGAAGCTAAAATAATTTTAAAACACAGATGAACATATCATGTTAAAAAATTTAGAATACGCTTGAATAAACACAAAATCTTGATCAGAGAACAGATTTGAAAATATCAAAAGAGGTAAACTAAAATGGTGGAAAATATGAATATTGTCCACCATTGAAGTGGAAGTTAATGGTGACAGAGCATATGCATTATTGATGTATTGCAATGAGATACAACAAATGGAGCAGAAAAATATTTACTGATATGATAAAAAGAAGCTCTTCTTCATTGAAGGTGACTTTGAACTTGTAGATTAAAAGGGCAGATCATATTTTAAGAACAATATATAATGTATTTAAATTTCTAAAGATTACCGAGATATACAGCAGGGGAGGAGTGTTATTCCAGAATGGAATGCAGACTGTGGCAAAAGAACCTAACTATACTAAAGTGTATGTAGGTATAACTTCATCTTAAGGGGGTATGGAAAAAAATGTGCTCACCTAAGTAGCTTTGAAAAATGGTATTTTGCCTGGAAACTGCAAAATTTAACATGAAAGTTAGTGTGTGTGTATATATATATATATCTATGGATTAAACAAATAACTAATAAATGGCAGATTATGGGAACCAGAGTTCTCACTGCTTAAGAAGGAGGCTGCAGATAAGCAAGAAAATGATGTGAGGCTACAATCAACCATGTGGTACTGGATTAGAACTTGGGATATCAGTGTGAACTCATGCTTAGCTTGATACAGATAGAAATGGATAAATTCAAAAGTAATTATAGATATCTGTGTATATAAGAGTTAGTACATATATAATAGCAGCATAGTTCTGGTCAGTGAAATAAGTTCACTTCACTGCTCTTAGTGACTTAATTCCAATGAATAGTGTGTTAGTCAGGAAACTCTAGAGAAACATAACCAAGAAGTATTTTATATATATATATATATATATATATATATATATATATATATATATACACACACACACACACACACATATACATATATAATGAGAAATTGGCTCACTTTGGAAGCTGACAAGTCCCAAGATCTATGGTCAATAAGCTGAAGACCCAAGAGAGCTGATGGTATAGTTCCAGTTCAAGTCTGAAAGCCTGAGAACTAGGAGAGCCAATGCTGTAATTTCCAGTCCAAAAGCTATCAGGTTTGAGACCCAAGAAGAGCCAATGTTTCAATTTGAGTACAAAGACAGAAAAAGACCAGTGTATCAGTTCAAGCAGTCACACAGGAAGAGTCCCCTCTAACTCAGCTTTTTTGTTCTATTGGGGTATTCAGTTGATTGGACGAGTCCCACCCACATTAGAAAGAACAATCTGCTTTACATATCAATTTAAATATTAAACTCATCCAAACACACCCTCACAGAAACATTCAGAATAATGTTTGACCAAATATCTGTGCACCCTGTAGCCCAGTCAAGGTGATATATAAAATTAACCATCAGAAAGAGGGTATAAAAAAGATGGAGAAAAAGTAACTTTGTATTGGGTGGGCAAAAAATTGCCTTCAGTTTTTTAAGTAATAATAAAAGACACATTTTTCTTTTTCACCAAGAACTTTATTGAACAATATATTCACGCTTTTGTTCCACTACCGTCTTCCATTTTTCAGGCAACTTCATAATTCCAACTTCTCAAAACTTTTTATCTTTTTGAGCAAAGAACTGTTCCAGGTGCCTTTTACAGTCTGCCAGGGAATTGAAATTTTTTCCATTAAGACAATTTTGTAAAGACCAAAATAAATGGAAAGCCGAAGGTGCAATGGCTGTTAAATACAGTGGATGAATCAGAACTTCCCAGCCAAGTTGTAGCAGTTTTTGCCTGGTCATCAAAAAAATGCGGTCTTGCAGTATCCTGATGGAAGATTATGCGTTTTCTGTTGACTAATTCTGGATGCTTTTCATCGAGTGCTGCTTTCAGCTGGTCTAATTAGGAGCAGTACTTGTTGGAATAATTGGTTTGGTTTTCCGGAAGGAGCTCATAATAGAGGACTCTCTTCCTATCCCACCATGTAAGCAATATCACCTTCTTTGGATGAAGACTGGCCTTTGGTGTAGTTGGTGATGGTTCATTTCACTTGCCCCCAAGATCTCTTCCATTCCACATTATTGTAAAGTATCCACTTTTCATTGCCTGCCACAATTTGTTTTAAAAACAGAACATTTTCATTATGTTTAAGTAGAGAAATACATGCAGAAATACAGTCAAGAAGGTTTTTTTTCACTTAACTTATGTGGAACCCAAACATCAAAGTGATTCACATAACCAAGCTGGTGCAAATGATTTTCAACACTTGATTTGGATATTTTGAGTATATTGGTTATATCTCATGTGGTATAATGTTGATTGTTCTCAACTACTGGTTTTTTTTTTTAAACATCTTTATTGAAGTATAATTGCTTTACAATGGTGTGTTAGCTTCTGCTTTATAACAAAGTGAATCAGTTATACATATACATATGTTCCCATATCTCTTCCCTCTTGCATCTCCCTCCCTCCCACCCTCCCTATCCCACCCCTCTAGGTGGTCACAAAGCACCGAGCTGATCTCCCTGTGCTATGCGGCTGCTTCCCACTAGCTATCTATTTTACATTTGGTAGTGTATATATGTCCATGACACTCTCTCACCCTGTCACATCTCACCACTCCCCCTCCCCATATCCTCAAGTCCATTCTCTAGTAGGTCTGTGTCTTTATTCCCGTCTTGCCACTAGGTTCTTCATGACCTTTTTTTTTTTTTTTCCTTAGATTCCATATATATGTGTTAGCATACTGTATTTCTTTTTCTCTTTCTGACTTGCTTCACTCTGTATGACAGAATCTAACTCCATCCACCTCATTACAAATACCTCCATTTCATTTCTTTTCATGGCTGAGTAATATTCCATTGTATATATGTGCCACATCTTCTTTATCCATTCATCCGATGATGGACACCTAGGTTGCTTCCATGTCCTGGCTATTGTAAACAGAGCTGCAATGAATATTTTGGTACATGACTCTTTCTGAATTATGGTTTTCTCAGGGTATATGCCCAGTAGTGGGATTGCTGGGTCGTATGGTAGTTCTATTTTCAGTTTTATAAGGAACCTCCATACTGTTCTCCATAGTGGCTGTAGCAATTTACATTCCCACCAACAGTGCAAGAGTGTTCCCTTTACTCCACACCCTCTCCAGCATTTATTGTTTCTAGATTTTTTGATGATGGCCATTTTGACCGGTGTGAGATGATACCTCATTATAGTTTTGATTTGCATTTCTCTAATGATTAATGATGTTGAGCATTCTTTCATGTGTCTGTTGGCAATCTGTATATCTTCTTTGGAGAAATGTCTATTTAGGTCTTCTGCCCATTTTTGGATTGGGTTGTTTGTTTTTTTGTTATTGAGGTGCATGAGCTGCTTGTAAATCTTGGAGATTAATCCTTTGTCAGTTGCTTCATTTGCAAATATTTTCTCCCATTCTGAGGGTTGTCTTTTGGTCTTGTTTATGGTTTCCTTTGCTGTGCAAAAGCTTTTAAGTTTCATTAAGTCCCATTTGTTTATTTGTGTTTTTATTTCCATTTCTATAGGAGCTGGGTCAGAAAGGATCTTGCTGTGATTTATGTCATAAAGTGTTCTGCCTATGTTTTCCTCTAAGAGTTTGATAGTGTCTGGCCTTACACTTAGGTCTTTAATCCATTTTGAGTTTATTTTTGTGTATGGTGTCAGGGAGTGTTCTAATTTCATACTTTTACATGTACCTTTCCAATTTTCCCAGCACCACTTATTGAAGAGGCTGTCTTTTCTCCACTGTATATGCTTGCCTCCTTTATCAAAGATAAGGTGACCATATGTGCGTGGGTTTATCTCTGGGCTTTCTATCCTGTTCCATTGATCTATATTTCTGTTTTTGTGCCAGTACCAAACTGTCTTGATTACTGTAGCTTTGTAATATAGCCTGAAGTCAGGGAGCCTGATTCCTCCAGCTCCATTTTTCGTTCTCAAGATTGCTTTGGAATTTCGGGGTCTTTTGTGTTTCCATACAAATTGTGAAATGTTTTGTTCTAGTTCTGTGAAAAATGCCAGTGGTAATTTGATAGGGATTGCATTGAATCTGTAAATTGCTTTGGGTAGCAGAGTCATTTTCACAATGTTGATTCTTCCAATCCAAGAACATGGTATATCTCTCCACCTATTTGTATCATCTTTAATTTCTTTCATCAGTGTCCTATAATTTTCTGCATACAGGTCTTTTGTCTCCTTAGGTAGGTTTATTCCTAGATATTTTATTCTTTTTGTTGCAATGGTAAATGGGAGTGTTTTCTTAATTTCACTTTCAGATTTTTCATCATTAGTGTATAGGAATGCAAGAGATTTCTGTGCATTAATTTTGTATCCTGCTACTTTACCAAATTCATTGATTAGCTCTAGGAGTTTTCTGGTAGCATCTTTAGGATTCTCTAGTATAGTATCATGTCATCTGCAAACAGTGACAGCTTTACTTCTTCTTTTCCAATTTGGATTCTTTTATTTCTTTTTCTTCTCTGATTGCTGTGGCTAACACTTCCAAAACTATGTTGAATAATAGTGGTGAGAGTGGGCAACCTTGTCTTCTTCCTGGTCTTAGTGGAAATGGTTTCAGTTTTTCACCATTAAGGACGATGTTGGCTGTGGGTTTGTCATATATGACCTTTATTTTGTTGAGGAAAGTTCCCTCTATGCCTACATTCTGCAGGGCTTTTATCATAAATGGGTGTTGAATTCTGTCGAAAGCTTTCTCTGCATCTATTGACATGATCATAGGGTTTTTCTCCTTCAATTTGTTAATATGATATATCACGTTGATTGATTTGCATATATTGAAGAATCCTTGCATTCCTGGAATAAACCCCACTTGATCATGTTGTATGATCCTTTTAATGTGCTGTTGGATTCTGTTTGCTAGTATTTTGTTGAGGATTTTTGCATCTATGTTCATCAGTGATATTAGTCTGTAGTTTTCTTTCTTTGTGACATCTTTGTCTGGTTTTGGTATCAGCGTGATGGTGGCCTCATAGAATGAGTTGGGGAGTGTTCCTCCTCTGCAATATTTTGGAAGAGTTTGAGAAGGATAGGTGTTAGCTCTTCTCTAAATGTTTGATGGAATTCGCCTGTGAAGCCATCTGGTCCTGGGCTTTTGTGTGTTGGAAGATTTTTAATCACAGTTTCAATTTCAGTGCTTGTGATTGGTCTGCTCATATTTTCTATTTCTTCCAGGTTCAGTCTCGGCAGGTTGTGCATTTCTAAGAATCTGTCCATTTCTTCCAGGTTGTCCATTTTATTGGCATAGAGTTGCTTGTAGTAATCTCTCATGATCGTTTGTATTTCTGCAGTGTCAGTGGTTACTTCTCCTTTTTCATTTCTAATTGTATTGATTTGAGTCTTCTCCCTTTTTCTCTTGATGAGTCTGGCTAAAGGTTTATCAATTTTGTTTATCTTCTCAAAGAACCAGCTTTTAGTTTCATTGATTTTTGCTATTGTTTCCTTCATTTTTTTTTCATTTATTTCTGATCTGATCTTTATGATTTCTTTCCTTCTGCTAGCTTTGGGAATTTTTTGTTCTTCTTTCTCTAATTGCTTTAGGTGCAAGTTTAGGTTGTTTATTCAAGATGTTTCCTGTTTCTTGATGTAGGCTTGTATTGCTATAAACTTCCCTCTTAGAACTGCTTTTGTTGCATCCCATAGGTTTTGGGTCGTCGTGTCTCCATTGTCATTTGTTTCTAGGTATTTTTTGATTTCCCCTTTGATTTCTTCAGTGATTACTTCGTTATTAAGTAGTTTATTGTGTAGCCTCCATGTGTTTGTATTTTTTACAGATCTTTTCCTGTAATTGATATCTAGTCTCATAGCGTTGTGGTCGGAAAAGATACTTGATACGATTTAAATTTTCTTAAATTTACCAAGGCTTGATTTGTGACCCAAGATATGATCTATCCTGGAGAATGTTCTATGAGCACTTGAGAAAAATGTTGTTTTGGGGTGGAATGTCCTATAAATATCAATTAAGTCCATCTTGTTTAATGTATCATTTAAAGCATGTGTTTCCTTATTTATTTTCATTTTGGATGATCTGTCCATTGGTGAAAGTGGGGTGTTAAAGTCCCCTACTATGATTGTGTTACTGTCGATTTCCCCTTTTATGGCTGTTAGTATTTGCCTTATGTATTGAGGTGCTCCTATGTTGGTTGCATAAATATTTACAATTGTTATATCTTCTTCTTGGATTGATCCCTTGATCATTATGTAGTGTCCTTCTTTGTCTCTTGTAATAGTCTTTATTTTAAAGTTTATTTTGTCTGATATGAGAATTGCTACTCCAGCTTTTTTTGATTTCCATTTGCATGGAATATCTTTCTCCATCCCCTCACTTTCAGTCTGTATGTGTCTCTAGGTCTGAAGTGTCTCTTGTAGACAGCATATATATGGGTCTTGTTTTTGTATCCATTCAGCCAGTCTGTGTCTTTTCGTGGGAGCATTTAATCCATTTACCTTTAAGGTAATTATCGATATGTATGTTCCTATTCCCATTTTCTTAAATGTTTTGGGTTTGTTATTGTAGGTGTTTTCCTTCTCTTGTGTTTCTTGCCTAGAGAAGTTCCTTTAGCATTTGTTGTAAAGCTGGTTTGGTGGTGCTGAACTCTCTCAACTTTTGCTTGTCTGTAAAGGTTTTAATTTGTCCATCAAATCTGAATGAGATCCTTGCTGGGTAGATTAATCTTGGTTGTAGGTTTTTCTCCTTCATCACTTTAAGTATATCCTGCCACTCCCTTCTGGCTTGCAGAGTTTCTGCTGAAAGATCAGCTGTTATCCTTATGGGGATTCCCTTGTGTGTTATTTGTTGTTTTTCCCTTGCTGCTTTTAATATGTTTTCTTTATATTTAATTTTTGATAGTTTGACTAATATGTGTCTTGGTGTGTTTCTCCTTGGATTTATCCTGTATGGGACTCTCTGTGCTTCCAGGACTTGATTAACTATTTCCTTTCCCATATTAGGGAATTTTTCAACTATAATCTCTTCAAATATTTTCTCAGTCCCTTTCTTTTTCTCTTCTTCTTCTGGGAACCCTATGATTCGAATGCTGGTGCGTTTAATGTTGTCCCAGAGGTCTCTGAGACTGTCCTCAGTTCTTTTCATTCTTTTATCTTTATTCTGCTCTGCAGTAGTTATTTCCACTATTTTATCTTCCAGGTCACTTATCCGTTCTTCTGCCTCAGTTATTCTGCTATTGATCCCATCTAGAGTATTTTTAATTTCATTTATTGTGTTTTTCATCGTTGTTTGGTTCCTCTTTAGTTCTTCTACGTCCTTGTTAAATGTTTCTTGCATTTTGTCTATTCTATTTCCAAGATTTTGGATCATCTTTACTATCATTATTCTGAATTCTTTTTCAGGTAGACTGCCTATTTCCTCTTCATTTGTTAGTTCTGGTGTGTTTTGACCCTGCTCCTTCACCTGCTGTGTGTTTTTTTGTCTTCTCATTTTGCTTATCTTACTGTGTTTGGGGTCTCCTTTTCACAGGCTGCAGGTTCGTAGTTCCCATTGTTTTTGGTATCTGTCCCCAGCGGCTAAGGTTGGTTCAGTGGGTTGTATAGGCTTCTTGGTGGAGAAGACTAGTGCCTGTGTTCTGGTGGGTGAGGTTGGATCTTGTCTTTCTGGTGGGCACGTCCACGTCTGGTGGTGTGTTTTGGGGTGTCTGTGACCTTATTATGATTTTAGGCAGCCTCTCTGCTAATGGATGGGGCTGTGTTCTTGTCTTGCTAGTTGTTTGGCATAGGGTGTCCAGCACTGTAGCTTGCTGGTCGTTGAGTGAAGCTGGGTCTTGATGTTGAGATGGAGATCTCTGAGAGATTTTCGCCATTTGGTATTACATGGAGCTGGGAGGTCTCTTGTGGACCAGTGTCCTGAAGTTGGCTCTCCCACCTCAGAGGCACAGCCCTGATGCCTGGCTGGAGCACCAAGAGCCTTTCATCCACACGGCTCAGAATAAAAGGGAGAAAAAATAGAAAGAAAGAAAGAAAGAGGATAAAATAAAATAAAATAAATCTATTATAATAAAAAATAAGAAAAAAATTATTAAGAATAAATTTATTAAGAAAAAATTTTTTTTAATTTTTAGAAATAGATTTATTAATTTTTGATAATAAAAATAAGAAAAAATTATTAAGAAAAAAATTTATTAAGAAAAAAATTTTTAATTTTTTAAAATAAAAAATATGAAAAAACTTATTAAAAAAATTTTTTAAATTTTTTAAAAATAGAAAATAAGAAAAAAATTATTAAGAAAACATTTATTTGGGAAAAAAATTTTTTTTAAGTAAAAAAAAAAAAAAAAAAAAAAAAAACGGACGGACCTAACCCTAGCACTAATGGTGAGAGCAAAGCAATACAGACAAAAATCTCACGCAGAAGCATACACATATACACTCACATAAAAAGGAAAAGTGGAAAAAGTAATATATCCTGCTCCCAAAGTTCACCTCCTAAATTTGGGATGATTCGTTGTCTATTCAGGTATTCAACAGATGCAGGCACATCAAGTTGTTTGTGGAGCTTTAATCCGCTGCTTCTGAGGCTGCTGGGAGAGATTTCCCTTTCTCTTCTTTGTTCGCAGAGCTCCCGGGGTTCAGCTTTGGATTTGGACCCGCCTCTGCATGTAGGTCGCCTGAGGGCGTCTGTTCCCCGCCCAGACAGAACGGGGTTAAAGGAGCAGCTGCTTCGGGGGCTCTGGCTCAGTCAGGCCGGGGGGAGGGAGCGGTTCGGAGGAGGTGGGGCAAGGCTGCGGTGGTAGAAGCCGGCGTGACGTTGCAGCAGCCTGAGGCGCACCGTGCGTTCTCCCAGGGAAGTTGTCCCCGGATCACGGGAGCCTGGCTGTGGTGGGCTGCACTGGCTCCTGGGAGGGGCGGTGTGGAGAGTGACCTGTGCTCACACACAGGCTTTTTGGTGGTGGCAGCAGCAGCCTTAGCGTCTCATGCCCGTCTCTGGGGTCCGCGCTGATAGCCGCGGCTCGCACCCGCCTCTGGGGTCTGCGCTGATAGCCGCGGCTTGCGCCTGCCTCTGGAGTCCGCGCTGATAGCTGTGGCTCGCACCCGTCTCTGGAGTTCGTTTAAGCGGTGCTCTGAATCCCCTCTCCTTGCGTGCCGTGAAACAAAGAGGCAAGAAAAAGTCTCTTGCCTCTTCGGCAGCTGCAGACTTTTTCTCGGGCTCCCTCCCGGCTAGCTGTTGTGCGCTAGCCCCTTCAGGCTGTGTTCACACCGCCAACCGCAGTCCTCTCCCTGCAATCCGACGGAAGCCCGAGCCTCAGCTCCCAGCCCCCGCCCGCCCCGGCAGGTGAACAGACAAGCCTCTCGGGCTGGTGAGTGCTGCTTGGCACCGATCCTCTGTGCAGGAATCTCTCCGCTTTGCCCTCCGCACCTCTGTGGCTGTGCTCTCCTCCGTGGCTCCAAAGCTTCCCCCCTCTGCCACCCACAGTCTCTGCCCTCGAAGGGGCTTCCTAGTGTGTGGAAACCTTTCCTCCTTCACAGCTCCCTCCCACTGGTGCAGGTCCCGTCCCTATTCTTTTGTCTCTGTTATTTCTTTTTTCTTTCGCCCTACCCAAGTACGTTGGGATTTTCTTGCCTTTTGGGAGGTCTGACGTCTTCTGCCAGTGTTCAGTGGGTGTTCTGTAGGAGCAGTTCCACGTGTAGATGTATTTCTACTGTATCTGTGGGAAGGAAGGTGATCTCCACGTCTTACTCTTCCGCCATCTTGCCCAGACCCTCCTCAATTACTGTTTTTATTTTATTGCTATCAACTTCAATGCTCCCGAATGTGGAGCATTGTCCAGCAAGAAATCTCCAGCCTGAAATTTCACAAACCACTTTTGACACGTTCGATCAGTCACAGCACCTTCTCCATACACTGCACAAATCTTTTTTGTGTGTTTCAGTTGCATTTTTACTTTTCTTGAAATATTAAAGTATAATATGCCAAAAATGTTGTTTTTTTCCTTCCATCTTCAATATTAAAATGGCTACACAAAAATTCACCAATTTTGATGTCTTTTTTTAAATGAACACTGATATAACAGCTGTCACATACAATCTAACAAAATTGTTTCAAATGAAGTTAAAGACAACTAAGTGCTACTAGAGCCATCTTACAGAAAAAAATGAACGAACCTTTTGGCCCACCTGATAGCAGAGAAATCTGGCAAATTGTACTTAAATCAGGTGATCAAAGTCAACATCAACAGTAATAAGACATTGTGACAGTATGTACTCTTGATATGAAATGTTAAAAATGTCCCTTCATCTCTAAGGTCATCCTTTCAAAATACATAACCCAAGTCTAAACATGGAAAAAAATTAGTGAAACCAAAATTGAGAGACATTATACAAAATACCTGACTGGCATTCCTCAAAGCTTATGGTCATCAACGACAATGAAAGTCTGATAAACTGTCACAGACCAAAGAGGACTAAGAAGAAATGAAGATTAAATGTAAGGTGGTATACGTTATGGAATTATAGAATAGAAAAAGGACATTAGAGAAAAATCTAATCACATATGAACTAAGTATGGAGTTTAATTAATAGTAATATACCAGTATCAGTTCCTTAGTCGTGGCAAGCATACGTGATATAAAATGTTAACAACAGAGAAAAGTGGATGTGGATTTAAGGGAGTTCTCTATATATCTTTGCTTCTTTTTAGAAGAATCTAAACTATTCTAAAATAAAATGTCTATTAAAATAGGCAGAATGGAAATTATTAAGATATAGTCTAATAAGTCATTGTATCTTGAGGAAAGATAGATAACCCTACAGATATCCTAGAATTAGGCTCACCTCAAAGCTTCTCAAAAATACTCACTGTTGGGCTTCCCTGGTGGCACAGTGGTTGATAATCTGCCTGCCAATGCAGGGGACACGGGTTTGAGCCCTGGTCTGGGAAGATCCCACTTGCCGCGGAGCAACTGGGCCCATGAGCCACAACTACTGAGCCTGCGCGTATGGAGCCTGTGCTCCACAACAAGAGAGGCCGCGATAGTGAGAGGCCCGTGCACCGCGATGAAGAGTGGTCCCCACTTGCAGCAACTAGAGAAAGCCCTCATACAGAAACAAAGACCCAACACAGCCAAAAATAAATAAATAAATTAACAAAAAAAAGTCACTGTTTGAATGGACTTGAGGACACAGGGGGGAAAGGAGAAGCTGGGATGAAATGAGAGAGTAGTACTGACATATATACATTACCAAATGTAAAATGGATGGCTAGTGGAAACACAAGGAGATCAGCTTGATAATATGTGACGACCTAGAGGGGTGGGATTTGGAGGGTCAGAGGGAAGCTCAAGAGGGATGGGATATAGGGAGAAAAAAAAATCCTAAAAAGGATTTCTTAGGTTGAAAAAGTACATATAAGGGTTATCAATCCCCTATGGATGATCTTTAGCTGGATAAATACAGGGAAAAAGTCAGATATTCTTCCAAAGAAATAAAATTTTATGAAAAAAAAAAACTCACTGCTTAAGAACAGAGGAAAATATGTTCATAATTTGAGAAAAAAAGAATTTAAACCAAAACACCAGAAAAACTTATTCAAGTGTAAGCAGGTCCAGAGACCTACCTAGAGTTATGGGAGGGCCTCTGGGGAAGCAGGGGTTGGCCCTGGCTCACACTGTGAGCAAGGACACTGACAGAGGAGGCCCCAGGAAAATATTCTTATTACTATTATTCTTTTTTGTTTCATTTAACTCAGTTTGTTGGTGGTGTTGTCTTTATTATTTTTAATTCTTAATTTTTATTTTTTTAATTTTTAATATATTTTTTATTTTTCTATTTTTAATTTATTTTTTTTCTTGTTTTTGTTCTTTGTTTTATTTTCTTTTGTCTGTCTGCTTCTTTGTTTCTGTTCAATTGGTTTATTATTTTTAATTCTTAATTTTTATTTTTTTAATTTTTAATATATTTTTTATTTTTCTATTTTTAATTTTTTTTTTCTTGTTTTTGTTCTTTGTTTTATTTTCTTTTGTCTGTCTGCTTCTTTGTTTCTGTTTAATTGGTTTTGTTTTTGTCATTTCTCTTGGGTTTGGTTTGCCTATTTTCTTTCTTCCTTTTTGTGTGTGTGTTGTTGTTGTTGCTATTGGTTTGTTTTTGCTACTTGTCTTGGGCTTTGATTGTTTGTTTTCTTTTCCTTTTTTTTCTTTCTTTTATCTCTAGCCATGTTATGTGGCTTGTGAGCTCTTAATTCCCCAGCCAGAGGTCAGGCCTGGGCCTCCAGGGTGGGAGCACTGAGTCCAGGAAGATGGACCACCAGAGAATTCCCAGACCCAAAAATTAATCAGCATGTGCTCTCCCAGAGGTCTCCATTTTGACAACAGGACACAGCTCCACCCACCTGCCTACAGGCTTCAGGGCTGAACACCTCACACAAAACAACCAGCAAGATAGAAACACAGACCCACTCATCAGTGGTCAAGCTGCAGAAAATTGTACTAAGCTCACAGACACCCCAAAATTCACTGCTTGACCCGGCCCTGCCCATCAGAGGGAGAAGACTCAGCTCCACCCACTAGAGTGCAGGCACCAGTCCCTCCCTCCAGGAAGCCTAAACAAGCCCCTAGACCAAACTCAACCACCAGGGGACAGACAAAAGAAGCAAGAGGAACTATGACCATGTAGCCTGGAGAAAGGAGACCATAAACACAGTAAGTGAGACAAAATGAGGTAACAGAGAAATAAGAAATAAGACAAAGGACCAAGGTTAAAAACCCACAACACCAAATAAACGAAGAGGAAATAGGAAGTCTACCTGATAAAGAGTTCAAAAGAGTAATGATAGTAAAGATGATCGAAGATATCAAAAATAGAATGGAGGCATGGATTGAGAAGATACAAGAAATGTTTAACAAGGACACAGAAGAATTAAAAAACAATTAGTGATGAACAACACAGTAACTGAAATGAAAAGTACACTAGAAAGTATCAATAGCAGAGTAACTGAGGCAGAAGAACAGATAAGTGAGATTAAGTGAGCTGGAAGATAAAATGGTGGAAAAAACTGCTGTGGAGCAGAACAAAGAATAAACAATGAAAAGAAATGAGGACAATCACAGATACTTCTGTGACAATAGTAAATGCACCAACATTTGAATTATAGGGGTCCCAGAAGAAAAAGAGAAAGAGAAAGGGTTTGAGAAAATATTTGAAGAGACTATAGTCAAAAACTACCTTAACATGGGAAAGGAAATAGTCAACCAAGTCCAGGAAGTGCAGAGAGTCCCATACAGGATAAACCAAAGGAGAAACACACTGAGACACATTAATCAAACTAACAAAAATTAAATACAGAGAAAAAATATTAAAAGCAGCAAGGGAAAAGCCACAAATAACATACAAGGGAATTCCCATAAGGTTATAAGCTGATTTTTCAGCAGAAGTGGCAGGATATATTTAAAGTGATGAAAGGGAAAAATCTACAACAAAGATTACTCTACTCGGCAAGGATCTCTTTCAGATTTGACAGAGAAAGCAAAAGCTTTACAGACAAGCAAAAACTAAGAGAATTCAGCACCACAAAACCAGCTTTACTACAAATGCTAAAGGAACTTCCCTGGTGCAAAACACAATAGAAGAAAAAGACCCACAAAAACAAACCTAAAACAATTCAGAAAATGGTAATAGGAACATACCTATTGATAGTTACCTTAAATGTAAATGGATTAAATGCTCTGACCAAAAGACACAGACTGGTGAATGTATACAAAAACAAGACCCATATATATGCTGACTACAAGAGACGCACTTCAAACCTAGGGACACATAATGACCGAAAGTGAGGGGATGGAAAAAGATATTCCATGCAAATGGAAATCAAATGAAAGCTGGAGTACCAATATTCATGTCCAACAAAATAGACTTCAAAATAAAGACTATTGCAAGAGACAAGGAAGGACACTACATAATGATCAAGAGATCAATCCAAGAAGAAGATATAACAATTGTAAATATTTATGCACCCAACATAAGAGCACGTCAATACATAAGACAAATGTTAACAGCCATAAAAGGGGAAATCAACAGTAATACAATAATAGTGGGGAACTTTAACACTCCACTTAAACCAATGGATAGATCACCCAGACAGAATATTAATAAGGAAACACAAGCCTTAAATGACACATTAGAACAGATAAACTTAATTTTTATTTATAGGACATTCTATCTGAAAGCAGCAGAATGTACTTTCTTCTCAAGAACACATGGAACATTCTCCAGGATAGATCACATTTTGGGTCACAAATCAAGTCTCAGTAAATTTAAGAAAATTGAAATTTTACCAAGCAACTTTCCAACTGCAATGCTCTGAGATTAGAAATCAATTACAGTAAAAAAGAATTGGAAGAAACACGAACACATGGAGGCTAAACAATATGCTAAATAACCAAGAGATCACTGAAGAAATCAAAGATGAAATAAAAAAATAACTAGAAAAAAATGACAATGAAAACATGATGATCCAAAACTTACAAGATACAATAAAAGCAGTTCTAACAAGGAAGTTTACAGCAATACAATCCTACCTCAAGAAACAAGAAAAATCTCCAATAAACAACCTAAACTTACACCTAAAGCAACTAGAGAAAGAAGCACAAACAAAACACAAAGTTAGTAGAAGGAAAGAAATCATAAAGATCAGGGCAGAAATAAATGAAATAGAAATGAAGAATAAAATAACAAAGATCAATGAAACTAAAAGCTGCTCTTTAAGAAGATAAACAAAGTTGATAAAACTTTAGCCAGACACATCAAGAAAAAGAGGGAGAGTACTCAAATCAATAAATTTAGAAATGAAAAAGGAGAAGTTATAACGGACACCACAGAAATACAAAGCATCATAAGAGACTACTACAAGCAACTCTATGCCAATATAATGGACAACCTGGAAGAAATGGACAAATTCTTAGAAAGGTATAACCTTCCGAGACGGAACCAGGAAGAAATAGAAAATATGAACAGAACAATCACAAGTAATGAAATTGAAACTGTGAATAAAAATCTTCCAAAAAACAAAAGTCCAGAACCACATGGCTTCACAATTGAATTCTGTCAAACATTTAGAGAAGAGCTAACAGCCATCCTTCTCAAACTCTTCCAAAAACTTGCAGAGGTAGGAACACTCCTAAACTCATTCTACAAGTCTATCATCACCCTGACACCAAAACAAGACAAAGATACTACAAAAAAAGAAAATTACAGACCAATATCACTGATGAATATAGATGGAAAAATCCTCAACAAAATACTAGCAAACAGAATCCAACATATTAAAAGGATCATACACCATGATCAAGTGGGATTTAACCCAGGGATGCACAAGTTCTTCAATATACACAACTCAATCAATGTGATACACCATATTAACAAATTAAAGAATAAAAACCATGTGATCATCTCAATAGATGCACAAAAAACTTTTGACAAAATTCAACACCCATTTATAGTAAAAAATTCTGCAGAAAATGGGCATAGAGGGAACCTTCCTCAAAATAATAAAGGCCATATATGACAAACCCATAGCAAACATCATTCTAAATGGTGAAAAACTGAAAGAATTTCCTCTAACATCAAGAATAATACAAGGATGTCCACTCTCGCCACTATTATTCAACATAGTTTTGGAAGTCCTAGCCATGGCAATCAGAGAAGAAAAAGAAATAAAAGGAATCCAAATTGGAAAAGAAGTAAAACTGTCACTGTTTGCAGATGGCATGATACCATACACAGATAATCCTAAAGATGCCACCAGAAAACTACTAGAGCTAATCAATGAATTTGGTAAAGTTGTAGGATAAATAGTTAATGCACAGAGATATCTTGCAATCCTATACACTAACAATGGAAGATGAGAAACAGAAATTAAGGCAACAATCCCATTTACCATTGCATCAAATAGAATAAAATACCTAGGAATAAACCTATGTAAGGAGGCCAAAGACCTGTACTCAGAAAACTATAAGACACTGATGAAATAAATCAAAGATGACACAAACAGATAGAGAGATATACCATATTATTGGATCAGAAGAATCAATATTGTGAAAATGACTATACTACCCAAAGCAATCTACAGAGTCAATACAATCCCTATCAAATTACCAATGGCATTTTTCACAGAATTAGAACAAAAAATTTTACAATTTGTATGGTAACACAAAAGACCCTGAATAATCAAAGCAATCTTAAGAAAGAAATCAGAGCTGGAGGTATCAGGCTCCTTGACTTAAGAATATACTACAAAGCTACAGTAATAAAGACAGTATAGTACCAGCACAAAAACTGAAATATAGATCAAGGCAACAGGATAGAAACCCCAGAGATAAAATCACGCAAATATGGTCACCTAATCTATGACAAAGGAGGCAAGAATATACAATGGAGAAAAGACAGTCTCTTCAATAAGTGGTGTTGTGAAAACCGGACAGCTACATGTAAAAGAATGAAATCAGAACACTCCCTAACACCATCCACAAAGATAAAATCAAAATGGATTAAAGACCTAAATGCAAGGCCAGACACTATAAAACTCTTAGAGGAAAACATAGGCAGAACACTCTTTGACATAAATCGCAGAAAGATCTTTTGTGACCCACCTCCTAGAGTAATGAAAATAAAAACGAAAATTAAAAAATGGGATCTAATTAAACTTAAAAGCTTTTGCACAGCAAATGAAACCATAAACAAAACGAAAAGACAACCCTCAGAATGGGAGAAAGCATTTTCAAATGAAGCAACTGGCAAAGATTAATCTCCAAAATATACAAAGAGCTCATGAAGCTCCATATAAGAAAACAAACAAACAACCTAATCAAAAAATAGGTGGAGACCTAAATAGACATTTCTCCAAAGAAGACATACAGATGGCCAACAAACACATGAAAAGATGTTCAACATCACTAATTATTAGAGAAATTCAAATCAAAACTACAATGAGGTATTACCTCACACCAGTCAAAACGGACATCATCAAAAAATCTACAAATAATAAATGCTGGAGAGGGTGTGGAGAAAAGGGAACTCTCTTGCACTGTTGGTGGGAATGTAAATTGATACAGCCACTAGGGAGAACAGTATGGAGGTTCCTTAAAAAACTAAAAATAGAACTACCATATAACCCAGCAATCCCATTACTGGGAATATACCCACAGAAAACCATAATTCAAAAAGATACATGCACCCTAATGTTCTTTGCAGCACTATTTACAATAACCAGGACATGGACGCAACCTAAATGTCCATCAACAGAGGAATGGGTAAAGAAGATATGTTACATATATACAATGGAATATTACTCAGCCATAAAAAGGAACGAATGTTTTTCATTTGCAGAGACGTGAATGGACCTAGAGACTGTCATACAGAGTGAAGTAAGTCAGAAACAGAAAAACAAGTATCGTACATTAACGCATATATGTGGAATCTAGAAAAATGGTATAAGTGATGTTACTTACAAAGCAGAAATAGAGACACAGATGTAGAGAACAAACATTTGGATACCAAGGGGCAAAGATGGGGGATGGATGAATTGGGAGATTGGGATTGACATGTATACACTACTATGTATAAAATAGATGACTAATGAGAACCTATCGTATAGCATAGGGAACATTACTTGGTTCTCTGTGGTGACCTAAATGGGAAGGAAATCCAAAAAAGGGGTTATATGTGTACGTATGGCTGATTCACTTTGCTGTACAGCAGAAACTGAAACAGCAGTGTAAAGCAACTATACTCCAAAAAAGTATATATATATATATGGCAGCCACTGTTAATATTGGCATATTTCCTTACTGGTTTTCTTTCATGTATTTTCCGTTTCACATTGTTAAAATTATAGTATATATATAATTTGTGGATATAGAATTAGTGAGTCAAATGATACTGACATTTTTAAAGTTCTCAAGACAAACACCCCATTGATTTATAGAAAGTTTTTATCAATTTTCATTTATTTTGGAAATATAAGAGCTTCTCTCTTTTTCACCTAGCTACCAATGACTGGAGATTCTGTATATATTTGTCTGTGTGTCTACATATATTACATATATACAACAATTTTATTAATTTGATTGGAGAAAATGTTATCTTGTTTTAAATTTTGATGTTTGCAGAACTCAATATTTTCTCAGGTGAATTTCTTCTTTTGCTAATTGTCTTAGTTTCCTTTGCCGGTTTAGACTGTGTCCTCAATTTGCATCAGCTTTTTATATATTAAAGATATTAACATTTTAAAAAAACCAATAAATTCAGAAGAAAGAAGAGAAACTATGGGAGAAGTATATATATACTTTCTGATCTTCAAAGCCCTGACAATAAATTTTAAATTGAGATATATACCTTAAACTGTGTATTAACCAAAACTGCCATTTGTACCCTATTTCTAAAGCCCACCCAGGCCATGATTTATTCAAATATAAATTCATATTAGGTAAGGTGATGCTTTTTGTTGTTACTGTTGCTGTTATTAATTCAGGTCCAAAGTTTGCCCTATCTCAAAGATACTTGTGCACAAGAAATTACAGAGAAAGACAGTGACTATCTGTTTCCCTCACTTGGACAGACACTTTGAAGTGTGGACATCTGGCTAATCATTCTTGCAATCTGCCACTTTACTTCCCTCTTCATAAACTGATCTTTTGATCTCTGCTATCCCTTCAGAGACATGTCCTTATGAGTCTATCCATCAAATGACAAACTCCTGGCCTTACTAATATTTTGTGACAGGCAGGCATTGCCTGACCCTGTGAGCCTACTTAGAATCCTGATTTTAAAACTTCTCAGTATTATTTCTTCTTGCCTCTGGTAGATTTATTGTTTCAAACAACAATATATGTTTCACATACACATCCAAACTTCAAATATCTGATTATTATCAGGCCAGAGAGTATATGTGTAGACACACCCAGACAAACACACACACACATGCACACATACATTCATACTCATAACAGGTGCTGTACACAGTAAAATTTAGCTGATGTGGGTATATTTTTTTCCTATAGGTTTTAGTGTTTATAGTAATAATGTTAAGGAAAAATTTCACCAGAGTAAAATAGGCAAGCAAAACTTAATTTAAGACTATTGCAATTGGGTCCACACCATTGCAATAGGAGAGAGAGACTGAACTCAACTCTACTGAAACCAAAGGAAGGCCAGAGGAATTTTAAATGCTGAAACTGATCTAAAGGAAAATACATTAGGGGAGAAGTTTTGTCAAAGTGATTAGGCTACCTGTGTTTGTTAACTGTTGCTGATCCAAGTTAAGCTACTACTCTCCCACAGAGATTGGAAAATAAGGGCACTATCTTTTTTGATGATTACATTTCAAAGGAATGGCTTCCAGGTCTTTGAGAAAGACATAGAAGATTTACTCCAAAGGAGTGCAGAAAATTCACAGTTACAAGTTTTCTAATGTAAAAATTCTCTAAGAAAAGAGACGTCAGTGGCTTACAGTCAGGAGAAACTCTGTCTAACATTTAGTGAAGCAGAGGGAAACATTAAAGCTGTTTTGGTCAATAACAAGCCTCTTGCATGATTATATTCCTATTTCTACATCTTACTTCACTTGCCACCATCCTAGCATGCACACTACGCATTGCTTCAGCCAAACTGAATTACTTGTAGTTCTAGATAAATCGTACTTTGTTCATGCTTCTATTCTTTCCACCACTTTTCTTTCTCGTATTACCAACTCTTTCTTTTTTATCAAATATTAAGTACATGGTTAGGGCCCCTGGACACTTTCCTTGCTTTAATAATTTGATGCATTTACCTTTTATCTATCTCCCTATTGCAACTATATCAGTATGTTATAATGTTAAGAGTGTGGATTCTAGAGTTATATTAGTCAAGGTTAATGCTGGCCCAGCCACTAATCAGTTGCAGAATTTGGGAAGTTACTACATCTCTTGGAATCTTGGTGTATCATTTGTAAGATGTAGATAATTATAGCACCTATCTTACATGCTTTTTTCTTCTTTCTTTTCTTTAATGTTTTGGTTAGGATAAAATAAAATTAATGTGTGCAAAATGAAGAACAGAGTATTGTTTTTGTCATGCCACTCAAACCTTCAATTGTTGTTAATTTTTATTTGTTTCTCCTTCTAAACTGTAAATTACATTATAATAGGAAGAAATTGTATGTGTTTTGGTGTACCCTGTGCCTTGAATGGTAATTTTTATTTAGTACTTTTTATTATATACTTGTTGATGGCAAGTTCAACTACTGAAATTTTATATTCCAACCTATAAAATGTTGTATTTTCAAAATGATATTGAGACTTATAGTTTTAATGGGTACTGAGATGCATTTTAAACAAAAATATTTTGTGAAAATAAATGAGTGAATGAAAACTTCTCTTCATTTGTTTATCTGTGCTTAAATGCCTTATTTTGTTTTAAAATCTGAGTTTAGAAAATAATTATTTTTTAATCCTCTAGGAGAAAAATACAGTGAAATAAATAGTAATAAAAACATAAATAAAAACTATGTGTGAGTGATTTAAAAGAGCAAAAATGACCAAGCTATATGAACTATTTGTTTATTTTTTTTATCATTAATCTGAAGTTTGAGTGGAAAAGGGAAAAAATGACAATGTTTTCCCTCTGTGTATCTTAAATGTCAGTCAATTTGATTACTGTTGACATGTACTTTCACCGACATAGATTTTCCCTGAGGACATGAGTTGTTCCCAAGATGCGATAGTCAGTATGACCAAAACATGGGCTGAACAAGCCACAGAGAGAATCTGAAGAGGAAACAGGTCCAAACAGTATCTTGACACTTTGTGAACCATTTCAAAAACTCAGCAAATGCAGAGAATGCAAAATATTTATTCTAGGACTGCCCAAATCTTCAGCATCACCATAAGCATCTCAGGTTGCTAGATTAATTAACTGATAATATAAACTCAAAATAAAAAATCGTTAAGCTAACACATGAGAAGAATCTTTGGACAGCATCTAGGTATATACTGAGTGGATTTTAACAGAACCATAATATTTCAGAGCAAGTAACTAGTGTAGACTTTTGCTAATTGAAGTTAGAATAAAAACTACTTTAACGTAATATAACTATAAGTGGCAGAAAAAAGTTTTCTTTTATGTAATAGATGTTTATTCAATATTCACACGGAGATGTAGTTGAATATATTGATATTAATTAAATTCATTTAGCAGCAGATGAATGGTAAAATTCTAAGTTTATCCACTAAAAGTAGAAACATAAGGAAAAATATAATATGGAAAACTTTCAGAGACTATATATTGGCCAAAAATTTAGTGGACACAATTTAGCTATATGTCATTTTCAAGTCTCATTTTAAAAGAAAATAATAGATTTATAAAGAACAATATTAAAAGAGTAAAGCACTCAAATATGAGTTTCTCATTCATCTTGAGCTCCAGAATTCTGTGTGCCAGGGGCAACCACTCTTATTAGTTAACTACATTTCTTTCTGAAGATAATTTATATACATTAAAGCATATATATGAAGGGCAGCATGCCAATTAAAAGAAACACACAAATAAGGTGACAGATATTTAGAAAATAAAAAATGAAAAATAGGTGTAATTTCATTCCTACTTATTTATTTATTTATTTATTTATTTATTTTTGGCTGTGTTGGGTCTTCGTTTCTGTGCGAGGGCTTTCTCTAGTTGTGGCAAGCGGGGGCCACTCTTCATCGTGGTATGCGGGCCTCTCACTATCGTGGCCTCTCTTGTTGTGGAACACAGGCTCCAGACGTGCAGGCTCAGTAGTTGTGGCTCATGGGCCTAGTTGCTCCACGGCATGTGGGATCTTCCCAGACTAAGGCTTGAACCTGTGTCCCCTGCATTGGCAGGCAGATTTTCAACCACTGCACCACCAGGGAAGTCCTCATTCCTACTTTTAACATGCTAATAAAAAGTTATTAAACATTGGTTATTGTTGGATAAAATAACACAGTAAAATTCATAAATAACATATTCAGATAAAATATACTAAGGAGTTCAGCTAATAAACTAATCTCTTATGAGGAAGTGTATTGTCTTCAAAACTGTCCCACACAACAAGGTAGTTTTGGTGTAATATGTTTTAAAGTAGCTCTTTTTATTCTGTAAATAGTGTATTAAGATTTTGGCATGTCTGTAAAAGTTGTAGTTAAATTCTAGTATTCTATCTTCATCAGCTTCTACTGAAAGAGAATTTTAACCTCAAAAAGATAATTTAAAATCCTCCATTTGTTCTCTAATCTATATATTAGTGTACGCTCAGGCCACTCAAGATGGCTGTTCTCTTGCTCTGTGCACATCCCCTGCTTGACAACCAGTGCCTGCTTCACTGACACCCTACTCATATCATATGATTGACCTTCCTGTGTACTTGCCCCAGGCTCCAATTAGTGATTGTTTTTATCAAAGGGATAGTGAGGGCCGTGCCTCTCTGCTGGTTTCCCTAGTAACCAATGAGTCAACCTGATGTAACTCCCCCTATAAATGGCATACCCCCCTTCCCTCCACCCCCCTAGAGTGAAGTCAGCCACCACATCCTGCCCACCATCTCCTCTACATGGTGAGGTGTCACTTCAGGACCTTGCTTCAGATGTGTAAGCTCCCCTATCCATTAAACCATTGATGTCTGTGTTGCTGACTCCCAGCTCTTTCTTCTGTCTTGAAGCTGGGCAAGCACATGCCTTGCAGGCCTGTGGGGTGCAGCCCAAAATTATTAATATCAAATAAGTGATTTTGCTATAAATAAGCAGAAGAATGTACTCTGATATCAGAAAGTACAGAAGTCCAAACCCAGCTAATAATCAACTTGCTTACAGAGTAAAATATTCTAAGGACAATTCAAGAGGTCTCTGCGTAAGGCAGCACAGGAGTGCCCACTCAGTTTTGCTTACCATGCAGAAATGGAAGTGTAGAGGCTCACAAATGAAGCATTTAAATTTTAATCCAGCTTCTCTGTATACATGTCAAATTAGCCTATAAAGGCACAGTTTCTTATTCCCAATTTGTTGTTTTTGGGAAAATACTTTGGTGAATCTCTGGCTAGGGAAACGAGAAAACTGAAGCCAGGGAAACTGTAGTTTGCTGACGAGTGGCAGAATCCAGGAAAGACAAGAGATAATGAGGGAATCTCTAACTCTGTCTATCCCTAATCCAGACTAACTCCTGAACTATGCATGTATAGAGCACATTCTAAGGGGCCAAGCTAAAGACAAAGAGTCAGGTAAGATCAAAGCTGCTGGTAAAGAAATAGAGTTTCACATTCAAGTCTAGTAAAGATAATTGTCCAATTCAGAATAAATAATCTTCATTAAAAAAAGAATAGAATCTAGAATCTCTGAAAAGTTAAAACTCAGGATATAATTCAAAATTACCCAATACAGGAAGAACCAAGAAAAATGAAACTCATGGCCAAGAAAAAAGAAAAAAAATGTTATAGACCCTGAGATACTGAAATCTTGTAATTGGAGGTCAAAATTTGAAAGTAACTATTATAACTCTCTTCAATAAAGTTAAAAAAAAATGCTCACTATGGATAAAAATATTAAAAAGATCACAGCAGACAATGAGAAATGATTTTGCAACTAAAAAATATAGTATCTGAACTATAAAATTTACTAAATGGACTGAAAGAATGCATATTACAAAGAGTAAGTGAATTTGACAATAAGTCAGTATACATTATCCCATGTGAAACACACAAAAAAGATTTTTTTAAAAAACGGTGTCAGAGATCTTTGATAAAATCAAGTCATTAAACGTGCGCTTAACTGGTGTTACTGAAGAAGAAGAAAAAGATACTAGAGCAGAAAAAAATATTGAAGAAAATGGCTGAAATTTTCCCAAATTTGATGAAAGTCAGAAATTTATAATTCCAGTTTAGCTGAATATGTTAATATCTCCACTTAATCCTCAGAAGTGTCCTATACTACATAATAAATTATATATGGTCACTTAACTATAAGGCAAAATTTGTATGAAGTTAAGCTTACACTTTATTTCTTAAATTGCCCTCAAATTGAAATATATACAACATAGGACACAATGAATATGAGAATGTCCAATATACAAATTAAGTTAATTTCACACTAACCTACACATTTATTAAACAGAATTGTCTTCTAATTTATACAAACTATAAACTACCACTTACTGACTTTAAATAAACAGAGATTTGCACATCCTGGGAGAATTTTCTTATGTTACGGTATATTGGAAGACAAGGTTTCACGTTCATTCATATAATCTACCTGTCATATGAATGTTCTTTCTCTCAGTAAGTCCAACAAAGCTAATTTTGCTTCTCTTATTGTAAAATTATGTTTTCCTGTGTTGAGCACCAAATGAAACAGGTTAATTAAATTTGGTGTCCATTTTATGTTATTATTGTTTCTTACATGTACAGCTTGCCTTACAGGTACATGATACATACTCACTGAGATTGGCTGGAGAAATAGAGATGCTACAGTCCCACCTCACATCACATTATTTTAAAGGCATAGGTACAGTGAGTAGAATGACAGGTGAAACTGATGGCACACTGTCTATTATTTCCATATTTTCTCTCCCTCTCTCTCTCTCTCTCTCTCTCTCTCTCACACACACACACACAAACACTATCTGGTGAGCATTTATATTTTAAACCTGACAAATTGTGTCTGATACAACTCCACAGTAAATAAAAGGGAATATTAACACAGTAGCAATTTCTCCAATTGAACACGCTTTCATACGCAGTGATGAAGATGGTAAGAAAATAGAAAACAAAACCCCCTTCAGCATACTAGAGTTTCTAACCCTAAAGTAGAAACAGCAAAGTTTGATAAATTACATATTCAATAAGGGATATTCTTTGATTAAAAATTAAAGTCCCTTTGTATATAACCAATGGAAATCAATATAGTACATTTTATATCAATTATTATTTTTCTTAACTAACAAAGTTTACATTGCAATGAAACATAACAGAAGGTTGTCATGTTTAAGGAAAAATGTAAGGTGTAATGTGTTTTAAGGAAATGTGTCCTAAGGAAATGGGATAAGATAAATGTTATAATCAGTAAAAAAAATTAATAGGATATCTATATATCAATCTGAAAAATAAACTATAAATATTTGCATATATATATTTCAAAAGCAATAAATACTTATCATTTGCTTGAGAATGGATCTAATAACAGATGCACTATACTTTTATGAAAAATTTACATCATATTGAAAGATCTAAGTTTTTTTTTTTAAATTTATTTATTTATGGCTGTGTTGGGTCTTCGTTTCTGTGCAAGAGCTTTCTCTAGTTGTGGCAAGTGGGGGCCACTCTTCATCGCGGTGCGTGGGCCTCTCACTATCGCAGCCTCTCTTGTTGCGGAGCACAGGCTCCAGACGCACGGGCTCAGTAATTGTGGCTCATGGGCCTAGTTGCTCCGCGGCATGTGGGATCTTCCCAGACCAGGGCTCGAACCCGTGTCCCCTGCATTGGCAGGCAGACTCTCAACCACTGCACCACCAGGGAAGCCTCAAAAGATCTAAGTTTTGAAGATATTATTGAAAGAAAAATGTTTAATGTAGTTGGAAAAATCTATGTTCTTGGATGGGAAGATAATATTGCAAAGATAGAAATTAACCACAAATTATTAATTGAACACAATTCCAATAATATTCTAACCATAGTATTTTATAACTCTTAACAAGTATACCCTAAAATAATTTGGAAGAAATATAGACAAGATATTTGTGAAGGAGAAAGGTAATAAGGGGACTTCCTTATCAGATAGTGAGTCTAATTTTAAATTTACAATAATTTTAAAATGTGCTATTGAAGAGATCAATAAATAAATGAATTGGAATAGTTAGCTCTTATCTGATTTTTATTTAAATCAGCATATAAATTGAAACTTTTTATATGACAGAAGCAGCATTAAAAATTAGTGGGAAAATTAATTAAATATTCAATATATGGTGCTAAGACATTATGGAAGAAAAAATAAAACAAGTTCTCTATATCATAAATATAAATTGTGGATAGAAAAATGACCTAAAATAAAAACAAAGTACAAAATCTCAGATAAAAATACAGGAGACTATTAATGTGACATCAAGATAAAAAAGATTAATTGAAGATATAAAATTCACAGATTTCAAATGTTAGTAGATGCATATTTACATTAAAAAATATCTAAATACAGAAACTATAATTTGGGGACATGTAAAGGTTTTATGTTTGTCTAATAAAGGAACTATGATTTGGGGGACAAGTAAAGAATTTTTTATCTCTCTAGTTTCTTCTTTGCTTGTTTGTTTCACTTTTGGACTGAAAAGCCTTGAACCTGCTTGTTGATCAAGCCCCAGTAGAAAGGTTAAGATAGAAATAATTTGCAAAAGAATGTAAAAACCAAAAAAAAAGGAGAAAAATCGGTGGGAAATTACAAATATTCAAAATATACATTGATTTCATAGAAATTATTTCAACAGATACAAGTATTTTTACATAAAAATGTTAAATTTTTCTTTAAACCTTGTTTTTTAAAACTTTGATAAACAATTATACTGTTCCAATGCTGAGAACTAAACTATTCCAATACAAACATATCTTATGGACCCCTCTTTTGGAAGTTAATTTTTTGGAAGTATTTGCAGTTAGTATAACTGTAAATATCATTGATTCTGATATATCTATCATTGATTCTGATTTATCTATTTGCTCATTTTGGAAACAAACAAAAAAAAACATATTGTCACTTACTAATAAATCCCATCCTCTCTGTAGAATACACTATGATTTCCATGTTTTATATAAATAAGGTTGTGGAAAATAATTTCACTGAAAATTTTCTCACATTTAACCTTGATGTGGACTGCTATATTTGTGGGAAATAATATGAATAGAAAATAATTTTACCAAAATAAATGCATTATAATTGTGAATGAGACACTACAGTGTCTTACCTTGAGCTCTCTAGAAAAGAGACACTGAACTAAAAATTCACCAACAACACTTTATTGATGAGTGCAAACCCTCAGAAACAAGAGAACGAAAAATAGGAGTGAGGTCGAAAATAAGAAGAATATGTATAAATTCTTTTAATTAAAAATTGCTCAAACAATTTCAGAGAGATTATGGCAATAGAATTCATGGCTGGGGATTTTCCAAAGCATTGCTTTTCTTCCTTAATTTGGCCCTTTCTATTTTTCAGTTTTGCTTTGTGAATACTTTAATATAAACATGTTTTTCTATCTTGTCTGTGTACTTGTACTTCCAGATTAGGTGGTACACTTCACATTATTAAAAAGTCCTTGCTCATTATTTTTATTTCTATCTTTGGATGTCCCAGATGAATTTCAGTAATGTTCACAACTTTGACTAATTCTTTAAGCAGAAGGATAATGACAGTGCACTAGACAATTCAGAGCCAGTAAATATCTCACAGAGGGCAAACAATTTAGGTTCACAAACCGTGTGAATTTCAAGAGCTGATAAATGAGATATTAGCCTTTGGATAGGAATTCAAAGTAATTAAAAAGCTAAAAACAATGTATTCATTTTGTGATTCGTTGTTAATATACCATAGTGTTAAACAATTAATATTAAATACATATTATCTTAAAAAATATATGCATATGGGCTATTCAACCAGGAAGTATACAGATTTTTATAACATTAATTATTAGTGAAAAATGACTATATTCACTTGTAAAAGTATTTCAAATATTTATATAAACAACTTACATAACAATAGTCTTCTATTATACTTTCAGTATAGTTAAATTTAAGAGCTGTTGGTAAGTGATTATGTATGTTTAATATATACTGAGTGCTGGGATATTTGATTTGATACTCATGTATGTTAACTCCATTTCACAGATAAGAAATCAGAGGCTCAGAAATATTAGTGTATGCCCACTATCAAAAGTCAGTAACTCAGGATTTAAAACCAGGTTTGGGGGGGTACAAATTTAGAATGAACGCCATTCCATTACTTTGTTTAGTACAATATATGTTTTCTCTGATATAACTTTAATGTATAAATTTAGTCATATTTGTTCTCTATAATATTGTCTTTAAATATGATTAAGAAAAATATATTTAGTAGGTTATTTCAAAATAAAACAATTATTTAATTCTAAATTTCAGGTTAACAATTGCTTGTCATAGCATTTAGTCACTACATTCAAGAGAGGTAGTTTCAAGCAGATCTGGATTCCAATTCCAACTTGACCACTTATTGAACAACCTGCTGACACTGTGAGTGCCTTGGTTTACTTTCCTGAGACATAACACTTGATACGGTTATGAACATTAAATAATATGATGAAGTGTTGAAATTATAATGAAGCTGAATTACAAACTATCTTTCTCCAAAGTATAATGAAATGAACAAAACGTTTTAAAAACACCAAAAATATGGTGATAACACAATGGAAAGGACATACCTAGTGGCATGATATTTTTGAAAAGTTGCAGTTTAAACTGAGGTGAATCAATTGTGGGGCTAATAAAGATTAAGGTAAGGGGCACCTCACCTTTATGAGCACCTTCCAAAGTTCTCTATCTAATTAACCATATATAGTTCTGTATTCTGTGTCTTACAGAAGGTTCCCATACTGCATAAAATTCAGAACTGGCAATACCTGGATATCTCCTTTTGCCTAAAATAGAAACAGGAAGTTCTAGAATTGTACTAAGCTCTCCTAATCTCGTTGCCACCAACTCAATCCCTAATTGTGAAACATAACACAATTCTTAAATAACTCTATATAGGAATGCAATAGAGGAGGAAAATTATATTTCCTCCCTTTTGATAGGTTGTTAACTGATAGATGTAAAAAAGGAAATGAACAACAAAGACCGACTAATCTTTCTAACAGAATTAAAATTTGCTCTAGGTTGACTTTGGGAATGATCTGAAATCTGAAGGAATTCAGTCTTTGGGATACAGTCCGTGAGTAAATTGAAGTAATCTTAATAGAGTGCATTTACCCATTCAGAACTTTGGCCAGAGCTGAGGAGAGTTTTCGTGTGTGTGTGTGTGTGTGTGTGTGTGTGTTTCTCCATCTTCTCCATCTTACTGGGAGTCTGACCATGAGGAGCTGAGGGAAAGAGGACAAAAGGTGGTGACAGAGGTGGAGCTTGAGACAAAAAAGATGTGGAAGAAGAGCCTGAAGCTTCGGGAGCCATTTTATCTTTCTTAATTGTTTGTCTCAGTTAATCTTAAAATCTTACTTTGCAGAGAGGCAATTTTAAACTAATAATGTTGGAAAGCCTCAAAATACCGATTGATTCCATTCAGTTCTGGGAATTTTTTAATCTATTTTAATCCAATTCAATTATAAGAAAATTGTTTGGGGATTTCAAAAATTCCCCATAATGGCCACTGATATTCTAAATTACCTTTTGTCAAGTCAATCCATTTAGTCATAAATGCACATGAGGAATAACAGTGGTTTCTAAATATAAATTTGGCCAAAGTCCCTGTAGGGGGGATGCCTTCAAAATATTTAGATGACTGAGATCCCATGGCTCAGAAGTTTTCTCTAGAGTAAAAGAGTAATTTTCAAACAGCTTAAACAGCTTACAGCTTAAGCAACTCAATTCAAACAGCTTGCAACTCAAACAGACTGCAGGCTTACCAGTAGCCATTTCTAAGAAAATAGCTCAGCCCTGGAGGGGCCAGGCCAAAGACTTTTCAGCCAGTTCCCATGAAATGGTCTCTATTCCAAAGGAATGGACCAATGACTGAAAAACCAGCACAGTTTCAGTGAAGCAGCCCCTGTTCCTGAAGAAATGGGCTGAAGCTTCTTACCCAGCTTTGGTCAAAACAGTCTGATCTCAAAAATCAGACCAAAGTACCAAACAAGTATCCTCTCAGAATAAGGCCTTAATCAGAAAGAATGAAACTTAAAATAGGTCCCAAATAAAGCTTGGAGAGCTTTAAACACAAAGAAGGCATGAGCTCAGATCCAGGAGAAAGATATACCTTCAAACTCCAAAATTGGAAAGAAAAGTAGTGAGGAGATAATGGGTACCGCACCTGTATGTTCATAAGCCTCAGAGCCTTCAGGGGTCTTCTCTGGTCCCTGTACAGGCCACCAAAATGTGTTATTCTTCCAGAAAAGATGAGTTTTTTCAGGATCAGCAGAGAATTGCAATTCAGGGCCTGCAACCATGGCAAGACAAGTGCAAGTCCCTGCATGATTGGGAAAGGAGAAGTCTTTTACAGAGGGGAAAGGAATTTGGGAGGGCTATAGTAAACAAAGAGTCAATGACTTTCCATTTGTTGAATTATTTTTTTTTAAGATTTTTTTTTGATGTGGACCATTTTACAATTTTTTATTGAATTTGTTACAATATTGCTTCTGCTTTATATTTTGCTTTTTTGGCTATGAGACATGTGGGATCTTAGCTCCCCAACCAGGGATCAAACCCACACCCCCTGCATTGGAAGGCGAAGTCTTAACCACTGGACCATCAGGGAAGTCCCTCCATTGGTTGAATTATTGCCAAGAACGAAGAGTCTTTCTTCTTTTTGGTCTCTGCTATCATCACAGGGTGTAAGAGCTCCCCCTGCTGATCTCCCAAATCTATTTAAGTGAAGTTTCTGTGTATTAATTTTTACAGATCAGTAAACCAGTCAAGAGTCCAGTGGATCAGGGCAGATTGTCTCATCCTTGAAGGAGCCTCAAAGAAAGAGTGGAAAAGTACTACATACTGAGTTGGAGTAGGAAAGTGTCTTAAAGTTTCCCTTTTTTCCCTCACCACCTCCCCCTGCAACAAACACAAGAACACCTCTGCAGAACTGCCTAAACAAGACCTCTGTCCAAAGTGTCAAATAAAAAGACCTTGGAATTAGAGTACTTGGATGTAAATATACAAATGTATATTTGTAAGAGTATGACTGGGCAGCGGGCCTGAGTCTTTGACTGTAACACTTTAGTAAAACTGTGATGCACAGGCTCTGCACCAAGTCTGGTGTGGGGAGGACAGTTTTTCTGATGAGGCCTGCCTTGCAAAATATTTGTTGTTGCCTGTGGTTGAGTCTGAAAGATCACACAAAGTTTTCTAACCAGGAGCTGGACTCTTTATGTACCAAAAAATGTAAGCAAGTGAAAGAGAGACAGGGTGACTAAAATGGAAACATGCTAATAAATATATAGAAATAAAACAAAAGGAAGAAATGTAGTGAGCAAAACAGACAGAAAAATTGGTATAAAAATGAAAAAAATCTCAAGAAAAGAAATTCTGCAAAGCATTTTATGTTATGAAACAGCTTAATACAGGGTTAAAAATCACTGTCAAAGTAGGGGTTAGGTGAAAATGATTTAAAAAATCAAAAGAATATAATAAATATTTTGCTACATAAATTTTCTTTAATTTTAACCCAATTTAAATATGCTGAAACTTAAAAATGATGAGGTTTTTGTTACTGAAACCCGAAATTAAAAATAAAAGGAGATGCAACATAAGAATAAAAATTAAGCACCAGGACTTCCCTGGTGGTTCAGTGGTTGAGAATCCGCCTGCCAATACAGGGGACACGGGTTCGAGCCCTGGTCTGGGAAGATCCCACATGCCGCAGAGAAACTAAGCCCATGAGCCACAACTACTGAGCCTGTGTGCTGCAACTACTGAAGCCTGTGCACCTAGAGCCTGTGTTCTACAACAAGAGAAACCACCAGGATGAGAAGCCCACGCAGCGCAACAAAGAGTAGTCCCCGCTCACTGCAACTAGAGAAAGCCGGCACACAGCAATGAAGACCCAACGCAGCCAAAAATAAATAAATAAAATAAATAAATTTTTAAAATAAATAAAATGACATGCTAAACAATATATTTTAAAAAAAATTAAGCACCAAAATCATATCTTTATAATTATGGTAAATACATTATAAATGTCAAATAACAGAACTGGAAAAGACAATATGTACAGTAAACTACAAATAATCCAAAGTAAAAATAGAGTATCTGAGGAAGAGAATACACAAGTGAAATGGGAAAAGAACTCAGAAGTATAATAAAAGAAAAATTTAGAGGGGTCTGGGCAAGATGGCGGAAGAGTAAGACGTGGAGATCAACTTCCTCCCCACAGATACATTAGAAATACATCTACACGTGGAACTGCTCCTATAGAGCACCCACTGAAAGCTGGCAGAAGACGTCAGACTTCCCAAAAGGCAAGAAACTCCCCACGTACCTGGGTAGGGCAAAAGAAAAAAGAAATAACAGAGACAAAAGAATAGGGACGGGACCTGCACCAGTGGGAGGGAGCTGTGAAGGAGGAAAGGTTTCCACACCCTAGAAAGCCCCTTCGTGGGCAGAGACTGTGGGTGGCAGAGGGGGGAAGCTTTGGAGCCACGGAGGAGAGCACAGCCACAGAGGTGCGGAGGGCAAAGCGGAGAGATTCCCGCACAGAGGATCGGTGCCAAGCAGCACTCACCAGCCCGAGAGGCTTGTCTGTTCACCTGCCGGGGCGGGCGGGGGCTGGGAGCTGAGGCTCGGGCTTCCATCGGATTGCAGGGAGAGGACTGGGGTTGGCGGTGTGAACACAGCCTGAAGGGGCTAGCGCACAACAGCTAGCCGGGAGGGAGCCCGAGAAAAAGTCTGCAGCTGCCGAAGAGGCAAGAGACTTTTTCTTGCCTCTTTGTTTCCTGGTGTGCGAGGAGAGGGGATTCAGAGTGCCGCCTAAACGAGCTCCAGAGACAGGCGGGAGCAAAGGCGATCAGCATGGACCCCAGAGACGGGCATGAGATGCTAAGGCTGCTGCTGCCGACACCAAGAAGCCTGTGTGCGAGCACAGGTCACTATCCACACCACCCCTCCCGGGAGCCTGTGCAGCACACCACTGCCAGGGTCCCATGATCCAGGGACAACTTCCCCAGGAGAATGAGCAGTGCGCCTCAGGCTGCTGCAACGTCACGCTGGCCGCTGCCGCTGCAGGCTCACCCCGATTCCTTCCCCCACCCTCCCCCAGGCCTGAGTGAGCCAGAGCCCCTGAAGCAGCTGCTCCTTTAACCCCATCTTGTGTGAGCGAAGCACAGACGCCCTCAGGCGACCTACACGCAGAGGCAGGTCTAAATCTAAAGCTGAACCTCGGGAGCTGTACGAACAAAGAAGAGAAAGAGAAATGTCTCCCAGCAGCCTCAGAAGCAGCGGATTAAAGCTCCATAAACAACTTGATGTACCTGCATCTGTTGAATACCTGAATACACAACGAATCATCCCAAATTGAGGAGGTGGACTTTGGGAGCAGGATATATTATTTTTTCCCCTTTTCCTCTTTTTGTGAGTGTATGTGTATGCTTCTGTCTGAGATTTTGTCTGTATAGCTTTGCTTTCACCATTTGTCCGAGGGTTAGGTCCGTCCGTATATTTTATTTTATTTTTTTTTACTTAAACATTTTTTTCTTAATAAATATTTTCTTAATAATTTTTTTCTTATTTTTTATTTTAAAAAATTTAAAAATTTTTTCTTAATAATTTTTTATTTTTTACTTTAAAAAATTAAAAAATTTATTATAAAAATTAAAAAACTTATTGTTCTTAATAAATTTTTTCTTAATAATATTTTTTCTTATTTTTTATTTTAATAGCTTTATTTTATTTTATCTTACTTTATTTTATTATATTTTATTTTATTTTATTTTATCCTCTTTCTTTCTTTCTTTCTATTTTTTCTCCCTTTTATTCTGAGCTGTGTGGATGAAAGGCTCTTGGTGCTCCAGCCAGGCATCAGGGCTGTGCCTCTGAGGTGGGAGAGCCAACTTCAGGACACTGGTCCACAAGAGACCTCCCAGCTCCATGTAATACCAAATGGCGAAAATCTCTCAGAGATCTCCATCTCAACATCAAGACCCAGCTTCACTCAACGACCAGCAAGCTACAGTGCTGGACACCCTATGCCAAACAACTAGCAAGACAAGAACACAGCCCCATCCATTAGCAGAGAGGCTGCCTAAAATCATAATAAGGTCACAGACACCCCAAAACACATCACCACATGTGGACGTGACCACCAGAAAGACAAGATCCAGCCTCATCCACCAGAACACAGGCACTAGTCCCCTCCACCAGGAAGCCTACACAACCCACTGAACCAACCTTAGCCACTGGGGACAGATACCAAAAACAACAGGAACTACGAGCCTGCAGCCTGTGAAAAGGAGACCCCAAACACAGTAAGATAAGCAAAATGAGAAGACAGAAAAACACACAGCAGATGAAGGAGCAAGGTAAAAACACACCAGACCTAACAAATGAAGAGGAAATAGGCAGTCTACCTGAAAAATAATTCAGAATAATGATAGTAAAGATGATCCAAAATCTTGGAAATAGAATAGACAAAATGCAAGAAACATTTAACAAGGACGTAGAAGAACTAAAGAGGAACCAAGCAACGATGAAAAACACAATAAATGAAATTAAAAATACTCTAGAAGGGATCAATAGCAGAATAACTGAGGCAGAAGAACGGGTAAGTGACCTGGAAGATAAAATAGTGGAAATAACTACTGCAGAGCAGAATAAAGAAAAAAGAATGAAAAGAACTGAGGACAGTCTCAGAGACCTCTGGGACAACATTAAACTCACCAACCTTTGAATTATAGGGGTCCCAGAAGAAGAAGAGAAAAAGAAAGGAACTGAGAAAATATTTGAAGGGATTATAGTTGAAAATTTCCCTAATATGGGAAAGGAAATAGTTAATCAAGTCCTGGAAGCACAGAGAGTCCCTTACAGGATAAATCCAAGGAGAAACATGCCAAGACACATATTAACCAAACTATCAAAAATTAAATATAAAGAAAACATATTAAAAGCAGCAAGGGAAAAACAACAAATAACACACAAGGGAATCCCCATAAGGTTAACAGCTGATCTTTCAGCAGAAACTCTGCAAGCCAGAAGGGAGTGGCAGGATATACTTAAAGTGATGAAGGAGAAAACCCTACAGCCAAGATTACTCTACCCAGCAAAGATCTCATTCAGATTTGATGGAGAAATTAAAACCTTTACAGACAAGCAAAAGCTGAGAGAGTTCAGCACCACCAAACCAGGACTACAACAATTGCTAAAGGAACTTCTCTAAGTAGGAAACACAAGAGAAGAAAAGGACCTACAAAAACAAACCCAAAAAATTAAGAAAATGGTCATAGGAACATACATATCGAAAATTACCTTAAATGTAAATGGATTAAATACTCCCACCAAAAGACACAGACTGGCTGAATGGATACAAAAACAAGACCCATATATATGCTGTCTACAAGAGACCCACTTCAGACCTAGGGACACATACAGACCGAAAGTGAGGGGATGGAAAAAGATATTCCATGCAAATGGATATCAAAAGAAAGCTGGAGTGACAATTCTCATAACAGACAAAATAGAATTTAAAATAAAGACTATTACAAGAGACAAAGAAGGACACTATATAATGATCAAGGGATCGATCCAAGAAAAAGGTATAACAATTGTAAATATTTATGCACCCAACATTGGAGCACCTCAATACATAAGGCAAATACTAACAGCCATAAAAGGGGAAATCGAAAAGTATCACAATCATAGTAGGGGACTTTAACACCCCACTTTCACCAATGGAAAGATCATCCAAAATGAAAATAAATAAGGAAACACAAGCTTTAAATGATACATTAAACAAGATGGACTTAATTGATATTTATAGGACATTCCACCCAAAAACAACAGAATACACATTTTTCTCAAGTGCTCATGGAACATTCTCCAGGATAGATCATATCTTGGGTCACAAATCAAGCCTTGATAAATTTAAGAAAATTGAAATCGTATCAAGTATGTTTTCCGACCACAATGCTATGAGACTAGATATCAATTACAGGAAAAGATCTGTAAAAAATACAAACACACGGAGGCTACACAATACACTACTTAATAACGAAGTGATCACTGAAGAAATCAAAGGGGAAATCAAAAAATACCTAGAAACAAATGACAATGGAGACACGACGACCCAAAACCTATGGGATGCAGCAAAAGCAGTTCTAAGAGGGAAGTTTATAGCAATACAAGCCTACCTCAAGAAACAGGTAACATCTAGGTTAAACAACCTTACCTTGCACCTAAAGCAATTAGACAAAGAAGAACAAAAAACCCCAAAGTTAGCAGAAGGAAAGAAATCATAAAGATCAGATTAGAAATAAATGAAAAAGAAATGAAGGAAACAATAGCAAAGATCAATAAAACTAAAAGCTTGTTCTTTGAGAAGATAAACAAAATTGATAAACCATTAGCCAGACTCATCAAGAAAAAAAGGGAGAAGACTCAAATCCATAGAATTAGAAATGAAAAAGGAGAAGTAACAACTGACACTGCAGAAATACAAAGGATCATGAGAGATTACTACAAGCAACTCTATGCCAATAAAATGGACAACCTGGAAGAAATGGACAGATTCTTAGAAATGCACAACATGCCAAGACTGAACCAGGAAGAAATAGAAAATATGAACAGACCAATCACAAGCACTGAAATTGAAACTGTGATTAAAAATCTTCCAACAAACAAAAGCCCAGGACCAGATGGCTTCACAGGCGAATTCTATCAAACATTTAGAGAAGGGCTAACACCTATCCTTCTCAAACTCTTCCAAAATATTGCAGAGAGAGGAACACTCCTCAACTCATTCTACGAGGCCACCATCACCCTGATACCAAAACCAGACAAAGATGTTACAAAGAAAGAAAACTACAGGCCAATATCACTGATGAACATAGATGCAAAAATCCTCAACAAAATACTAGCAAACAGAATCCAACAGCACACTAAAAGGATCATACACCATGATCAAGTGGGGTTTATTCCAGGAATGCAAGGATTCTTCAATATATGCAAATCAATCAATGCGATACACCATATTAACAAATTGAAGGAGAAAAACCATATGACCATCTCAATAGATGCAGATAAAGCTTTCAACAAAATTCAACACCCATTTATGAAGAGAACACTGCATAAAGTAGGCATAGAGGGAACTTACCTCAACATAATAAAGGCCATATATGACAAACCCACAGCCAACATTGTCCTCAATGGTGAGAAACTGAAACCATTTCCACTAAGATCAGGAATAAGACAAGGTTGCCCACTCTCACCAGTATTATTCAACATAGTTTTGGGAGTGTTAGCCACAGCAATCAGAGAAGTAAAAGAAATAAAAGTAATCCAAATCAGAAAAGAAGAAGTAAAGCTGTCACTGTTTGCAGATGACATGATACTATACACAGAGAATCCTAAAGATGCTACCAGAAAACTACAAGAGCTAATCAATGAATTTGGTAAAGTAGCAGGATACAAAATTAATGCACAGAAATCTCTTGCATTTCTATACACTAATGATGAAAAATCTGAAAGTGAAATTAAGAAAACACTCCCATTTCCCATTGCAACAAAAAGAATAAAATACCTAGGAATAAGCCTACCTAAGGAGACAAAAGACCTGTATACAGAAAATTATAAGAGACTGATGAAAGAAATTAAAGATGATACAAATAGGTGGAGAGATATACCATGTTCTTGGATTGGAAGAATCAACATTGTGAAAATGACTCTGCTACCCAAAGCAATTTACAGATTCAATGCAATCCCTATCAAACTACCACTGGCATTTTTCACAGAACTAGAACAAAAAATTTCACAATTTGTATGGAAACACAAAAGACCCCGAATAGCCAAAGCAATCTTGAGAACGAAAAATGGAGCTGGAGGAATCAGGCTCCCTGACTTCAGACTATATTACAAAGCTACAGTAATCAAGACAGTTTGGTACTGGCACAAAAACAGAAATATAGATCAATGGAACAGGATGAAAGCCCAGAGATAAACCCACGCACATATGGTCACCTTATCTTTGATAAAGGAGGCAAGCATATACAGTGGAGAAAAGACAGCCTCATCAATAAGTGGTGCTGGAAAAATTGGAAAGGTACATGTAAAAGTATGAAATTAGAACACTCCCTGACACCATACACAAAAATAAACTCAAAATGGATTAAAGACCTAAGTGTAAGGCCAGACACTATCAAACTCTTAGAGGAAAACATAGGCAGAACACTCTATAACATAAATCACAGCAAGATCCTTTCTGACCCAGCTCCTATAGAAATGGAAATAAAAACACAAATAAACAAATGGGACCTAATGAAACTTAAAAGCTTTTGCACAGCAAAGGAAACCATAAACAAGACCAAAAGACAACCCTCAGAATGGGAGAAAATATTTGCAAATGAAGCAACTGACAAAGGATTAATCTCCAAGATTTACAAGCAGCTCATGCACCTCAATAACAAAAAAACAAACAACCCAATCCAAAAATGGGCAGAAGACCAAAATAGACATTTCTCCCAAGAAGCCATACAGATTGCCAACAGACACATGAAAGAATGCTCAACATCTTTAATCATTAGAGAAATGCAAATCAAAACTACAATGAGATATCATCTCACACCAGTCAGAATGGCCATCAATAAAAAATCTAGAAACAATAAATGCTGGAGAGAGTGTGGAGAAAAGGGAACACTCTTACACTGTTGGTGGGAATGTAAATTGATACAGCCACTATGGAGAACAGTATGGAGGTTCCTTAAAAAACTGAAAATAGAACTACCATACGACCCAGCAATCCCACTTCTGGGCATATACCCTGAGAAAACCATAATTCAAAAAGAGTCATGTACCAAAATGTTCATTGCAGCTCTATTTACAATAGCCAGGACATGGAAGCAACCTAAATGTCCATCATCAGATGAATGGATAAAGAAGATGTGGCACATATATACAATGGAATATTACTCAGTCATAAAAAGAAACGAAATGGAGTTATTTGTAGTGAGGTGGATGGAGTTAGAGTCTGTCATACAGGGTGAAGTAAGTCAGAAAGAGAAAAACAAATACAGTATGGTAACACATATATATGCAATCTAAGGAAAAAAAAAAAAAGGTCATGAAGAACCTACTGGCAAGACAAGAATAAAGACACAGACCCACTAGAGAATGGACTTGAGGATATGGGGAGGGGAAAGGTAAGATGTGACAAAGTGAGAGAGTGGCATGGACATATATACACTACCAAATGTAAAATAGATAGCTAGTGGGAAGCAACCGCATAGCACAGGGAGATCAGCTCTGTGCTTTGTGACCACCTAGAGGGGTGGGATAGGGAGGGTGGGAGGGAGGGAGATGCAAGAGGGAAGATATATAGGAACATATGTATATGTATAACTGATTTACTTTTTTATAAAGCAGAAACTAACACACCATTGTAAAGCAATTATACTCCAATAACGATGTTAAAAAAAAAAAAAAGAAAAATTTAATAAAAATTGAGTTTCCAGTAGAAAAATTACAGGGTGCTGATGTACATATGATTACAGAATGAAAAATGTCCATATGTAAGTACATAAAATAAATAGATTAAGAGAAGTTATTCAAGTATCTAAGGAGAAGAAAAAGAAACAATTCACTTATAAAATATGGAGGCGGTTACTCAGGTTGACCTCAGGTTCAGTCCTAATATAACTGAAATCTAAGGAGACAGGATATACCAATGTGTATAAAATATTGAGAGTTCCTGTGATTCTAGAGTATTTTTCCCAGCCATAATGCCATTTGATTAGAAATAAAACAGACATTAATTTTAGAATATGAAATAACTCAGGGTTTAGAGCACTAATAAGCAGTTGTGAGAGAAAGAAATGCATAGCAAAATTCAATTATTTAAGAAGTAAATAAAAATTAGTAAATCACAAACGGATAAAAAGAGTGTGTATTAAAATTCAGTAGATTGAAATTTGGAACTATTATTAACAGTTAATGTAATATTTTAAAAATAGAGAATACATTTTTTAATAATTTATGATAATTTATAACAGTATAATTTTTTTAAAAGTGAGAGAAGGTATTGGCAAGAATTACAGTGGTAATTTTAACTTTATTATCAATAAAGAATCAGTATACACTATTTTATTATATATTTGTACATTATTGTACACACACACACACAAACTGTACATTGCCAACCTCTTAATATTTTATATAATCTACTTTTCCCTAGCCACAAATGCTGTCTTAGGAAATAACATCTCCCTAGAAAAAGGTACACTGAAATATCTATAACTTGATTTTGAAAATATATATAACATAGAAGCCCTTTTGTGTGATTGGCATCAGTTGTACTGAGAAAAATTTCTTTTCTAAAATGCTGAATCAGGTATCATAAAAATGACACAATATTATAAAAAGTAATCAAATAAGTGAACATTCAGCTAGGTATTTGATTTAAAGCTGAGGTTCCTATTTTAATGAGTTCTTTGTTTGTGGACCATCAACAGTTTCTTGTATAAAATATGCCCATAACATAGAGTCAGGAATTTGTCTCCATATAGTCAACTTGGAGCAAGAAATTAAAATAAATTTATGAAGCATTCTGAGAAAAAATTATTGCTATTCATTCCAATATTTGATTATTATTTTACCCACATATTCCTTAATAGTGGTGTTTAATTCTATTAGTAATATATTTGAAAATTAAGTTGTCTTCACAGAAAAAAAACTATATTCACATTGTTTTCACAGAAAAAAACTATGTTCACATCAATATTTTATCAGTTTATATAATATTTGATAAGAATCACAATACATTACAACTCTTACAAACAAGGAAAAAAACACAGTACATCCTTGGGAAAATTCAATTCAATTTACATAACTGTAAAGTATGGTACATGCTGGTATGCTCTGGCACAAAAAACTTGAAACAAATTAATGTACACTCAAACACAAAATTGTGTTATTTGAAATGATAAAAGTTGACTTATTTAGAAATCTAGTTCTGAATATATTTCTATATTATCTTTAAAGAGTTAATATTAGGCAAAAATTATACAATCAATCATGTGTTTAAAATACAGGTTTTACTGTGATTTTAAGTCACTCAAAGGATGAGATCCCCTTTTAAAAGATTAAGGTCTACAGTAGGTACTGAGGTTTTCATCTTTGTTGCTGAATCAGGATTATGCTTTCTTGCTGATTGATGGGTTATGTAGGTCAATGACTGGTTAGAATAATTATGATGCCATCATTAATGTACCAGACTGGGACACAACCTGGATCTCATTTACTATTTTGTTAGCTCACGTTTGTTCACTTATGGGGCTAAAAACAAACCAGACTATTCTCAAAAGTACATATGTGCTTAAAGATTTTCTTTCATAAAATAATTAATTTATGTGGGTATTTCTTTTAAAATAATGCAAATTGTACTGGGTACACAATAATGATAACAATATCAATAGTAATAATACAAAATAATCAGGACTTCTTTGAAATATGAAGAAAAATACGTGCCTAAAGACAGGGATGCTATGCAAATATTTTATGACTTGGTTACCAGCCAGAAAATAAGCCTCAGGAGTCAACAGGGATGCTGACCTCGGAAAACCTGAATGGTTTTTCAGGAATATACAGCTACTTATGTTAATAGCTCTCATATCATATAACAAATTAGTAATATCTCAATTATAATAAGTATGGCCCATGGGCAAATGTAAGACCAAATTTAAAACAGATTAAAGTGGACCAATCTGAAGCATAAAAGAGAAAAGAACATCCTGTGCTCCTGTGATGAAAGGATAAAATGTCTCCATTTTCTTACTCTTATCTCATTCTCCTCCAATGCTTACTTATCCTTATTTCTTTCTTGTCCAATTGTCACTCTCATTAAAGGACAAGCTTTATAAAGTTACTTCCTGTTACCTTTTGTTCTCATCTAGGCACCTTTCTCCACACATAACAAATTTCCCCTCTTCGTGGCAGAGCTTCTTCTCTACCAATATTCTAGACATATGATACCCTCCAGTTAATAAAATTTGATCCTCACAATGTTTTGCTTCCTTCTGTTTTATCTCTATGTTGTCAGTGTACTTTCTTGACTTGTGTACTTAATCATAAAACAAGGTGTTTCCAAAATTATAGAAATCAAATGAAATTTATGTAATATTTTATAGATTCTTCCCAGGAATGTAATTAAAATCTTTTTTCCCCTAATCATGAACTCCTTTGTATGTTAACAAATAATTTTTATTCATCTTTGTTAGGAATGTCTTTCTATACAAGTTTAAAATTGAGTTAATATTTCCTAAAAATATATTATTTTATAAGGCTCTTCATTGACAGAATTTTGTGTTTTTCATGTTTTCGTTTTGCATTTTCTTTTTTTGATTTTTGAAAATTTATCTTTTAAAAATTGAAGTGTGGAACTAAATTTTTACATCCCTTATTTTATTATATACTCATAATCTAATAGTTTCATAAAAATACACACATATATATTATTGCATACATTCACACATCTTTTTACACACATTCACAAAACATAACATATATATTGTTATATATACATACATAATATAATAGCATAGCAAATAGTTTCACTGCCCTAAAAATCAATGTTATTGAATCAATCACTTTTTTGATTTCTATTATTATAGATCCATTTTGCCTACTCTATTGTAGAACTTCAGATAAATGGAATTATATTACATGTACTCTTTACTTTTTGACTACTTTAACTCAATGAAATGCTTTTGAGATGCATCCATGTTGCTGCATTGCATCAGTAATATTTTTGTCTTTATTGTTGACTAATTATTCATTGTATGAAGATATTGAAAAGTTTTATATGTTATGTTATGTGTGGACATTTGAGTTATCTTTGTTTTTAATCATTTTAACTATGGCTGTTATGAATATTCTCTTCCCAGTTTTTTTGTGGGTGTGTGTTTCATTTCTGTTGTGTAAATGCTTAGGTATACAATTGCTGGGTAATGATATAGACATATATGTTTAAACTTAAATTTAACTGAACTACCAAACATTTTTCTAAAGTAGTTGTCTCATTTTACATTCTGAACAGCAGGATATCAATGATCCAAGTTGCTCCAAATCCATACTTACATTTAATAATATTAGTTTTTTAAAGTGTTAACCATTCTGTGGGTATGAAATAGTTGCTATTTCACCTTTCTTCATTGTTTCCCTAAATTTCAGAAACTTCTTCCTCACTCATGCTCAGCAAAAGACTGACCTTGTAATCTACAGGAAAGAATTCAAAAGGAATTTCTTCTATAAGTATACAAGCATCCCTGTATTTACATGCACCTTGTTTTTTCCATAGCTTTATTAATGTAAAATTGACAAATAAAAATTGTATATACTTAAGGTGTACAAGGTGATGTTTTGATACATTGTGAAATGATTACCACAATCAATTTAATTAACATATCCATCACCTTATATAACTACCTTTTCTTTTTTAATAAGAACACTTAAGATCTACTCTTTTAGCAAATTTTGTATGCAATACATTATTATTAACTGTAGTCATTAAATCTCTAGAACTTATTCATCTTACAACTGAAAGTTCGTACCCTTTAACCAGGTCTCCATTATTCATATCCTCCAGCCTTGACAATCACTATTCTACTATCTCCTCCTATGAATTTAACTTTTATAGATTCTACATATAAGAGAGATCATGAAGTACTTGTCTTTCTTTCTGTGACTTACTTAGCATGATGTTCTCAGGTTGATCCATATTGTTGCAGATGACAAGATTTCTTTCTTGAGGCTTAAATATATATAAAATATATGTTTATAGGTTTATATTTATAAATATATATTATTTTATCTAAAATATATGTTTTTATTTTATTATATATTTTGTGGCATTTTGTATATTTTGTGGTATTTTGTAAAAATGTGTAATATATGTCATATTTCCACAAAATACCACAAAATATATTTAAAAACCACAACTGTTATATATAGAGATCACATTTTTCTTATATATTCATCTGCTGATGAACACTTAAGTTGTTTCCACATCTCGGTGATTGTAATAATGTTGCAATAAACTTGGGAGTGCAGATATGTCTTCAACATCCTCATTTTATTTCCTTTGGATATATACTTAGAAGTGGAATTTCTGGATTATAAGGTAGTTCTATTTTCAATTTTTTGAGGAATCTTCCTAGAGTTTTTCATAATAGTTGTACAAATTTATATTCTCATTAAATAGATACACAAAATTATATTCTCAATAAAGTGTAAAGGTTTCCTTTTCTCTACTTCCTTGCTAACACTTGTTATCTTTTGACTCTCTGATAATAGCTATTCTACCAAGTGAGAGGTGAAATTTCATTGTGGTTTTGATTTTTATTTCCCTGATGATTAGGGTTGGTTAGCACATTTCATACAACTGTTAGCCATTTGCTTGTCTTATTTAGAAAAATACCTATTTAGGTCCTTTGTCCTTTTTAAAATTGGGTTATTTGCTTGGTTTTGATTTTGGTTTTTGTTTCTCATTTATGAGTTCCTTACATATTTTACAATTGTAAATATATATGCAACCAACATTGGAGCACCTAAATATATAAAACAAATGTTAACAGACCTAAGGGATAAATAGACAGCCATATAATAATAGTAGGGAACTTCGATGTCCCAATTTCAGGAATGAATACACGGGAGACCTTCAAGATGGCACAGGAGTAAGATGTAAAGATCACTTTCCTCCTCACAAATAAATCAAAAATACATCTACACGTGGAACAACTCCTACAGAACACCTACTGACCACTGACAGGAGACCTCAGACTTCCCAAAAAGTAAGCAAATCCCCATGTACCTGGCAGTGTGGCTGACAGGGTCTTGGTGCTGTGGCCTGGTGTCACGCATGAGCCTCTGAGGTGGGAGAGCCGAGTTCAGGATATTGGACCACCAGAGACCTTCCAGCACCATGCAATATCAATTGGTGAGTGCTCTCCCAGAGATCTCCATCTCAATGCTAAGACCCAGCTCTACACAACGGCCAGCAAGCTCCAGTGTTGGACGTCCCATACCAAACAACTAGCAAGACAGGAACACAAGCCCACCTATTAGCAGAGAGGCTGCCTAAAATCATACTAAGTTCACAGACACCCCAAAACACACCGGCGGACACGGCCCTGGCAATCAGAAAGACAAGATCCAGCCCCACACACCAGAACAGAGGTACCACTCCCCTCCACCAGAAAGCCTGCACAAGCCACTGAACCAACCCCACCCACAGTCTCAATCACTGGGGCAGACACCAAAAACAATGGGAGCTATGAAGCTGTAGCCTGTGAAAAGGAGACCCCCAAAAAAGTTAAACAAAATGAGAAGACAGAGAAATATGCAGCAGATGAAGGAGCAAGGTAAAAACTCGTCAGACCAAACAAATGAAGAGTAAATAGGCAGTCTACCTGAAAAAGAACTCAGAGTAATGATAGTAAAGATGATCCACAATCTTGGAAATAGAATGGAGAAAATACAAGAAACGTTTAACAAGGACATAGGAGAACTAAAGAGCAAACAAACAGAGATAAACAACACAATAAATGAAATAAAAAATTCTCTAGAAGGAATCAATAGCAGAATAACTGAGGTAGAAGAATAGATAAGTGACCTGGAAGATAAAATAGTGGAAATAACTACTGCAGAACAGAATACAGAAAAAAGAATGGAAAGGATTAAGGACAGTCTCAGAGACTTCTGGGACAACATTAAATGCACCAATATTTAAATCATAGTGGTCCCAGAAGAGGAAGAGAAAAAGAAAGGGACTGAGAAAATATTTGAAGAGATTATAGTGGAAAACTTCCTTAACATGGGAAAGGAAATAGTCAATCAAGTCCAGGAAGTGCAGAGAGTCCCATACAGGATAAATCCAAAGAGAAACATGCCAAGACACATATTAATCAACCTATCAAAAATTAAAAACAAAGAAAAAATATTAAAAGCAGCAAAGGAAAAGCAACAAATAGCATATAAGGGAATACCCATAAGGTTAACAGCTGAACTTTCAGCAGAAACTCTGCAAGCCAGAAGGGAGTGGCAGGACATATTTAGAGGGATGAAAGGGAAAAACCTACAGCCAAGATTACTCTACCCAGCAAAGATCTCATTCAGATTTCATGGAGAAATTAAAACCTTTACAGACAAGCAAAAGTGAAGAGAATTCAGCACCACAAAACCAGCTTTACAACAAATGCTAAAGGCACTTCTCTAGGCAGGAAACACAAGAGAAGGAAAAGACCTACAATGAAAAACCCAAAACAATTAAGAAAACGGTAATAGGAACATACATAGAGATAATTACCTTAAATGTAAATGGATTAAATGCTCCAACCAAAAGATGAAGACTGGCTGATTGGATACAAAAAGAAGACCCGTATACATGCTGTCTACAAGAGACCCACTTCAGACACACACACAGACTGAAAATGAGGGGATGGAAAGAGATATTCCACACAAATGGAAATCAAAAGAAAGCTGGAGTAGCAATTCTCATATCAGAAGAAATAGACTTTAAAATAAAGACTATTACAAGAGACAAAGAAGGACACTACATAATGATAAAGGGATCAATCCAAGAAGAAAATAGAACAATTGTAAATATTTATGCACCTAACATAGGAGCACCTCAGTACATAAGGCAAATACTAACAGCCATAAAAGGGAAAATCGACAGTAACACAATCATAGTAGGGACTTTAACACCCCACTTTCACCAATGGACAGATCATCCAAAATGAAAATAAATAAGGAAAAACAAGCTTTAAATGACACATTAGACAAGATGAACTTAATTGATATTTATAGGACATTCTATCCAAAAACAACAGAATATACTTTCTTCTCAAGTTCTCATGGAACTTTCTCCAAGACAGATCATATCTTGGATCACAAATCAAGCTTTGGTAAATTTTAGAAATTTGAAATTGTATCAAGTATCTTTTCTGACCACAAAGCTATGAGGTTAGATATCAATCACAGGAAAAAAAAAAAAAAACTGTAAAAAATACAAACACATGGAGACTAAACAATACACTACTAAATAACCAAGAGATCACTGCAGAAATCAAAAAAGAAAGAAAAAGATACCTAGAAACAAATGACAATGAAAACATGACGACCCAAAACCTATGAGATGCAGCTAAAGAAGTTCTAAGAGGGAAGATAACAGCAATAAAATCCTACCTCAAGAAACAAGAAAAATCTCAAATAAAAACTGAACCTTACACCTAAAGCAATTAGAGAAAGAAGAACAAAAAACACCCAAAGCTAGCAGAAGGAAAGAAATTACAAAAATCAGGTCAGTAATAAATGAAAAAGAAATGAAGGAAACAATAATAAAGGTCAATAACTAAAAGCTGGTTCTTTGAGAAGGTAAACAAAATTGATAAACCTTTAGCGAGACTCATCAAGAAAAAGGGAAGAAGACTCAAATCAACACAATTAGAAATGAAAAAAAGAGAAGTAAAAACTGATATTGCAGAAAGGATCAGGAGAGATTACTACAAGCAACTATATGCCAATAAAATGGACAACCTGGAAGAAATGGACAAGTTCTTAGAAAAGCACAACCATCCAAGACTGAATCAGGAAGAAATGGAAAATATAAACAGACCAATCACAAGCACTGAAATTGTAACTGTGATTAAAAATCTTCCAACAAACAAAAGCCCAGGACCAGACGACTTCACAGGCCAATTCTATCAAACATTTAGAGAAGAGCTAACACATATCCTTCTCAAATTCTTCCAAAATATAACAGAAGGAGGAACACTCCTAAATTCATTCTACAAGGCTACCATCACCCTGATACCAAAACCAGACAAAGAGGTCACAAAAAAAGAAAACCACAGGCCAATATCACTGATGAACAAAGATGTAAAAATCCTCAACAAAATACTAGCAAACAAAATCCAACAGCACATTAAAAGGATCATGCACCATGATCAAGTGGGGTTTATCCCAGAAATGCAAGAATTCTTCAATGTACACAAATCAATCAATGTGATACACCATATTAACAAATTGAAGGATAAAAACCATATGATAATCTCAAAAGATGCAGAAAAAGCTTTTGACACAATTCAACACCAATTATGATAAAAAATCTCCGGAAAGTGGGCATAGAGGGAACCTACCTCAACATAGTAAAGGCCATATATGACAAACCCACAGCAAACATCATTCTCAATTGTGAAAAACTGAAACCATTTCCTCTAAGACCAGGAACAAGACAAGGTTGCCCACTCTCACCAATATTATTCAACATAGTTTTGGAAGTTTTAGCCATGGCAATCAGAGAAGAAAATGAAATAAAAGGAATACATATCAGAAAAGAAGAAGTAAAACTGTCACTCTTTGAAGATGACATGGTGCTATACATAGAGTATCCTAAAGATGTTACCAGAAAACTACAAGAGCTAATCAATGAATTTGGTAAAGTAGCAGGATACAAAATTAATGCACAGAAATCTCTTGCATTCCTATACACTAAAGATGAAAAATCTGAAAGAGAATTTAAGGAAACACTCCCATTTACCATTGCAACAAAAAGAATAAAATACCTAGGAAGAAACCTACCTAAGGAGATAAAAGACTGTATGCAGAAAACTATAAGACACTGCTGAAAGAAATTAAAGATGATACAGATGGAGAGATATACCATGTTCTTGGATTGGAAGAATCAATATGTGAATAAGGCTATACTACCCAAAGCAATCTACAGATTCAGTGCAATTGCTCACAAACTACCAGTGGCATTTTTCACAGAACTAGAACAATAAATTTCACAATTCGTATGGAAACACAAAAGACCCCGAATAGTCAAAGCAAACTTGAGAAAGAAAAACGGAGCTTGAGGAATCAGGCTCCCTGACTTCAGACTAAACTACAAAGCTACAGTAATCAAGACAGTATGGTACTGGCACAAAAACAGAAACATAGATCAATGGAACAGGATAGAAAGCCCAGAGATTAACCCCCACACATATGGTCACCTTATCTTTGATAAAGGAGGTAAGAATATACAATGTAGAAAAGACAGCCTCTTCAATGAGTGGTGCTGGGAAAACTGGACAGCTCCATGTAAAAGTATGAAACTAGAACATTTCCAAACCCCATACACAAAAATAAACTCAAAATGGATTAAATACCTAAATGTAAGGCCAGACACTATAAAATCTTAAAGGAAAACATAGGCAGAACACTATGACATAAATCACTCAACATTCTTTTTGACCCACCTCCTAGCGAAATGGAAGTAAAAACAAAAATAAACAAATGGGACCTAATGAAGCTTAAAAGCTTTTGCACAACAAAGGAAACCATAAACAAGATGAAAAGATAACCCTCAGAATGGGAGAAAATATTTGCAAATGAAGTAACTGACAAAGGATTAATCTCCAAAATATACAAGCAGCTCATGCAGCTCAATATTAAAAAAACAAACAACCCAATCCAAAAATGGGCAGAAGACCTCAGTAGACATTTCTCCAGAGAAGATACACAGATTGCTAACAAACACATGAAAAGATGCTCAACATCACTAATCATTATAGAAATGCAAATCAAAACTACAATGAGGTATCACCTCACACCAGTCAGAATGGCCATCATCAAAAACTCTACAAACAGTAAATGCTGGAGAGGGTGTGGAGAAAAGGGAACCCTCTTGCACTGTTGGTGGGAATGTAAATTGATACAGACACTATGGAGAACAGTACGGATGTTCCTTAAAAAATTAAAAATTGAACTGCCAGATGACCCAGCAATCCCACTACTGTGCATATACCCTGAGAAAACCATAATTCAAAAAGAGATATGTACCACAATGTTCATTGTAGCACTATTTACCATAACCAGGGCATGTTGAAGTGTCCATAGACAGATGAATTGATAAAGAGAGTGTGGTGCACATATACAGTAGAATATTACTCAGCCATAAAAAAGAAATGAAATTTAACTATTTGTAGTGAGGTGGATGGACCTAGAGTCTGTCATACAGAGTGAAGGAAGTCAGAAATAGAAAAACAAATACCATATGCTAACACATATATATGGAATCTAAAAAAAAAAAAGAAAAAAAAATTGTTCTGATTAACCTAGGGGTATGACAAGAATAAAGATGCAGATGTAGAGAATGGACTCGAGGCAACAAGGATGGGAAAGAGTAAGCTGAGATGAAGTGAGAGAGTAGCATTGACGTATATACACTACCAAAGTAAAATAGATAGCTACTGGGAAGCAGCTGCATAGCACAGGGAGATCAGCTCAGTGCTTTGTGACCACCTAGAGGGGTGGGATATAGAGGGTGGGAGGGAAACATAAGAGGGAAGGGATATGGGGATATATGTATACATATAGCTGATTCACTTTGTTATACAGCAGAAACTAACACAACATTGTAAACAATTATACTCCAATAACGATGTTAAAAAAAAAAAAAAGAATGAATACATTTTCCAAACAGAAAATCAACAGGAAAACTCAAATAGCACTATAGAGCAAATGGTTCTATCAAACATATACAGAATATTTCATTCAATATCAGCAAAATACATACTCTTTGCAAGCACCCATAGAACAATCTCTAGAATAAATCATATGTTAAGCCACAAAACAAGTCTTAATAAATTAAAAAAGATTGAAATCATATCAAGTATCTCTTCTGAGTGCAATGGTATGAAACTAGAAGTCAATAATTGGAGGAAATTTGGAAAATTCACAAATATGTGGATATTAAACAACACAGTCCTGAACAACCAATTGGTCAGAGATGAAACCAAAAGAAAAAATTTTTAAATATGTAGAGACAAATGAAAATGGAAACACAACATATCAAAACTTATGAAATGCAGCAAATCAATGCTAAGAGTGAAGTTAGCAATAAACACATATATCAAGAAAATAGAAAGATCTCAAATAAACAACCTAATTTACACCTCAAGAAACTAGATAAAGAAGAACTCAGCCCAATTAGCAGAAGGAGAATGGTAAAATAAAGAGCCATGAAGAAACAAATGAAATAGAGATCACAAAACAATAGAAAAGATCAATGAACCTAAGAGTTGGGTTTTTGAAAAGGTAAACAAATCTTTAGGTAGACTAAGAAAAAAGAGAAAAGACTCTAATAAATATAATCAAATATGAAAAAAGAGACATTATAACTGATACCACAGAAATACAAAGGATCATGAGACTGCTAGGAATAATTATATGCATACATCCCTTTTATTCTCTCACTATCACAATATAAAGTTACACTCTTTCTAATTAATAACTGTTTTTACCCACATTTTCTGCTTAGTGTCTTAGTGTGTATCCTTAGTGGAAAGTTTGTCATGTTGATTTCACTTTACCTTCTTTTTCTTCAAATTATATTACAGTCTCCTCATCAATGTTTAAAGAAACTTAAATATCTTTAATTAAAAACTAACATCATACCTACCCTCATCCTTTTATCATATACTCTTCAATGCTAAACATTTTTATTCAACAAACATATCTTCATAATTCAATACCTCATTATCCCATCCAATCTACTATTGTTCCTACTTCTTCAAAGACACTGTTATCTTGCTAAAAACTCCTGTGACTTCTATGTGGCTACATCCAAGTTTTATTTCAGAATTTGTAACTTTCTCATCTTCTCAGAAGTATTTAACAACTTTATCTGCATCCCTTTACTGAAGGCTTCTATGCCTTTGTTGCTACATATAACAAACATCTCAATCTTTTGGTCTTCTGTCCACCTCCCAGAATATTCATTCACAATTTCTTCTGTAGATGGTTCCACACGACCCTTAAATGAGTCTTCTTTTGCATTCTACACTCCTGTTTCATTGTGTTAGCACAACTTGCACAAGTGTTCAATCATAATAACTGAGAGATATCAAAATATACATAACTATCTAACTCTAACCTATCATCAATTCAATCACAATGGATTGATTTTTAAATATCCTGTTGTGCTTCACTATCCATCAATCCATTTCTAATTTACCACATTATGTTGAGTGTACTTCCTATATATTTTGAAACTGTCCACTCATTTTTATCCTCGTAGTAATACATCGTTTCTTCCTCCATCATATCTTACCTAGCATGTATCTCTCTCGACCTTATTATGTGTAATCCATTCCATATCCACTGTCATCTTTAAAAATTATAAAGTAGAATGTGTCACCCCGATTTAAAAAAATGCTTTGGTGACTTTCCTTTGTCCTTGCCATACATCAATCTCACAATTTCGTGCATGTTCTCCTCTTCAGTCTTCTTTTTCACTTGTTTCCTACATTACTCAGTTCATCAAAACACCTCTTACTTTTCAGAATGTGTTGAATTGTCTCTAATGTATAAGCCTTCACATGATTTGTTTTGAAGGAAAGTTTCTTTCATTCAACGTCTTATACTAAATTCACAAGGTGACTGCCACTCATCCTTCTGATCTCAGATTAACAGTTAGTTCTCAAATTAAACTTCAGTTTTCCATACTAGTTTAGCTCCTACACATTGAATTTTCCCACCAGACTGTAAGACCCACAAGGGCATAAAATTGCAACCCTTTTCTTCCTTGATAAATTTGTAGCATCTATACAAGTGTCTGGTAAAGAATGGACACTAGCAAATTAGATATTAGATAGATCAATAAATCACAATTTGTTTATTAGTTACATTCTGCAGAGACAAAAAACCTTAATCCTGCACAAGTGTAACTAGTACAAAACAGGTTAATGATCACTTTTTGTCAGGCTAAGAATCTAATTCAGCAATTCACTAACTTAAAATCATTAATCTACCATGTTTCAAAGTTTTAGAGCTCTGATCACAAAGGATAAAAAATATTTTAATAGATGTTGTAATGTCTCTCATTAGTTAAGGAATGCATAAAACAAAATTATGTTTATTGGCTTTAAATCTGTTCCATTTTGACATTTTCCAAATACAGTAAACATAACTGTTTTCCCACAATTGTAAAAAATAATCCAATTTACAGAAATATTGTTTCTTTAGAGATTTATGTCAACAATCATGCTAATTAATCATTGATGGGATGAAATTGTCTCACTAAGTAGAAAAGATCATCCACTGAAATGCTCAATTAGAGAGTGAGCACTACATAATATATCACTCAGCTAGAGATAGTTCTTGTTCTTTTGAAAGTTGAATATCATTCAGTGTAATAAATATGAAGAAGAATTAATTTTATCAACGAACACAGGCAATTTAGAGTCACATATATTGAATAATAAAAACACAATGAAATTAATACTACTAATTGCAGAAATGTTATAATTTAGTGACATATTTAAAATTTCTGACAAAAAAAATTCTTTCATTATTTCCAGTAACAGGAATCAACATTGGCATCCAGAAAAGCCATAAGAAGTGACTTTTCCATAAATGATTTATCTGACAAATTTAAAAAGTAACTTTGTATATATACGTAATTTTTCCTACCTGTGAAATTAGTATATTGGAATTGATGAAACATAAAGCATCTCCAGGGTTAAAGGTTCCTTGACTTGATGATTTATACCTACCACTTTTGTCACCAGGATCAATGCTTACTTCATGTGGAGGAAGGTCTGCCCGTGTGCTGTGATCCTCCCAATTTTTTTCTTTGACTTCTTCCTCATGACTCTTCAAGTACTGAAAATTCATTGCTATCAACAGAGGAAATCCTTTAAGGTGAGTCATTTCCCCCTAAAGATCTTTGAGTAACACATGCATCCAACAAAATAGTTACAACCATCTAACCTGAAGTAAGAACACTGTGGAACATAGAATACTTATATTTTTATGGGGAGGCAGGAAAGAATGAGGTCTTTGAATATCTGCAGCATAAGGCAAAGCTAAAATGGCTATATATGTCTAGGTTGACAGAAGGTTTTCATGTATCACTGAGAAGGTGTCAAGTGAAAACAATTTTTAATAAAGAGTAAAATTATTTTCTAAATTTTCAACTTCCCTAACTTTCTTCTTTAACTTCTTTACAACTAATTTTATCAATTTGTAAAATAAATCTAAAATGGTCTCTGTCCATTTCAAAAAAATAAAATACTCTGACAATATCTTCTAGCCAAAGACCACCAGTAACACACCTGTAGATGAATAAGTGTGTTCATTACTAACTGCAGACAGAGAGAGAACTCACACTATAAGGAATGGTAGCAAGTCTCAGAAAGAAAGCATTAGAAAGAAGCTGCAATTGAATTCAGTCTTTTATTGGGTAATTTTGGAATGAGAGTATGGAAGTGAGGATCCACCTTGGGTTGGTTGCTGCCAGAAAGCAGCAGCTGTTCTATGATTAAGCATTTCCATACAATTTATCCATCAGGAGGACAGATTAGAGCAAGAGTAATGCTGTAGTTGGTTAAAAAATAGCAGTCCTTCATAAGAGCTGAGGAATGGGGATGTTTGCTACTTCATGGGTTATGTAATGATCTTGTTTTTTTCTCACTTTACCATAGTGTCTGACTGATCTTGTCTGATGTTGGTATCTATGAGATTATGTATGTCATACCTACAAGGGATTAATGTGGCCTAGTTAAGAATATTGCACCATCTTTAACAACACTGAGGCCCACTTCCCAAATGCAAGTGGCTGCTTTATTCTACCTCACAAAAAAGATACAGAAAGCAAAATAATGAGGAAATTCATGACAAAGAAAAATCAAGGATATCCAACATAACTATTATTCTCTATTATACAACTTTGTTCATTTCTATCACAGTACTTAATAGAAAGTCATTATGCTAAGCATTTTCATTAACTACCACTTTTTATATATAAAGAGTACATATCTGTATTATTTACAGATATTATCCACAATCCCTTCCAAATACTTGATACTTATTAATCACTAAAGTAATACTTGATGAAGAAGGATCATATGGTGGGCACCGTGCTGAGGGATGATATGGAGATTTTTAATGTTATGAGAGAGGTTGATCTAGAAATGGACAGGATGGGGTAATTTGCAGTGGAAGAGAAATTACCCTAATAAATCATTAACTAAATTTTCAAACTACCTTCATATATTGCATCACTTACTCCACTTACTCCCACATTTTTATGGTTATTATTAATGATTTTTTATTCCCAACTTATTTTTGTTTTTCTCTTTTAATGCAATGACCCTCGAATGGTCAAAGCAATTGTGGCTGTCATTCAGTTGTCTGAACAAGCCCTTAAAACAAGCCCCACTGTTTAGAAAGGTCTTCATTGTAAAGCATAGTCCATTTTCTACTCAAGCCAAGGGTGGAGCAGGCAAGAATATGACAAAACCAATAGACATGGTATTTATTGTATTTCTATGGAATAAGAACTTAATCTGTAAGGTAAGTTATCAAGGAGGTAGAAAAATAAAAATAAGAGAAGCTATAATAGTTTACCTGTTCAGAGTGTCAATAATATGAAACATCATCAAATAAAAATATATCTTGTTAACTGCAAACACCAATTATACTCCAATGATAATACTATCAATATATTAGAGAAATAGTTTAAAAGAAAAAACATATATATAATTTAATTCCTATTAAATGGTATAAGTATGGCTGTATTTAATGCATTTAGATGTTAGATTTATATAGAAATATTGAGGTATTCACACATCTTGAATTTAACTATATTTTCATATGTGGTCCTGTAACTTCTTTCCAAAGATTTTTTTCCCCTTATGTTTGCTCAATGAGCTGAAAATTTCCTAAATTGTCCTAGAGATTTTTACCTTAGCCTTGAGATCATTGACTTTCTAAAGCTATTGGTGTGGCTATTAAAAGAAATTGTGTGTGCATTGTTTAAATTAACTGTCATTATCACAGAATAATGAGACTGCAAGCAAATCATGTCATTAGGAAGAGCTTTCACATCAGAATCAAATTTCTCCTCTGTTTACTGTTAAATGTGCAATTTACCTAAAGAGGGAGTGAAAGGGAACAATGAGACAAGAATTGAGTGAACATTTGTGTTGCCAATTCTCTGACCCAGGAATGCTAAAATAAGAAATTTTAAAATGCCTACTACAAAAGGACTATGTATAAAAAATAAATAAACATAAAATGTCAAATATGCAGACATCTATCCACAAGAAAAGATGGACTGCAAGCAAAATGTCATAGTTTTTGATGAAGTGCTGATATTGAATTATAACCCAAATATTTCTTGAAGAGTAACAAAAAAGTTATTTTTAGGAATTTGTAGGGGAATTCAGTTGAATAAAATTCAGTTGAATTTCAATAAATAAATTGAAATTGTTTCTTTACCTAATTTCCTATCCATTCTTTAAATTATCTGATGAATGTTTCTCAGGGTCCTGAGTTTTTACTTATTGCTAGTCATTTCTGAATCTCACATATGCTCTTCTGCAGATGTCAATTTATTATATTTTTAAAGTATATTCTTACATCTATCATTCATTCTATGAAGCACTGAAAAAGGTATAAAATTTAGACTTAGACATTTAGGTTTGAGTCATAATTTCACCATCTAAAAGCTGTATGAATTTAGACATGTTGATTAATCACTCTTTGTTTCAGGAATGTTTATTTAAAATGGCATAGTTCTTCACAGACTAGTCACAAGCATTAAATAAGAGAGGGAAGAATGTGTTAATGACCTTAAATAGTACCTATCACAAAATAGGTATTAATTACAAATTACTTTCCTTTCCCTCTCTCTTCCCTTGGATTTCAAACAACATCATGGCACTCTTTGCTTTACCGTCAGCTATTCACATACTTCAGACCAGCTTTATCCATTGACATGTTTGTTTTTTTAAAAAATTTCATACACTGTGTTTTTATTTTCTTCACCTCTGCTTCAGTTTCCATTCTTCCAATCTTATTGTTTCCTGACACTTACACCAATAGAACAGTTGAGCTATCAGAAAGAAATATGCTAGGTAAATATATTGGGAAAGTTAAATGAAATAGGAATTATTGAGATGCAGACCAAGCTGAAAATCTGTAAGGAAACACTCACTATCTTGGATTGTATAGACATTCAACGGAACAGGAGGTTCCTACTTGCCTCTTTCACTGGTCTTTATCAATAGCTACTTGGACAACAGAAAATTCTTAACTCCAAAGAAGACCATTCATTGATTGGCAAAAAGCCAAAAACATTAACTTTTCCTGCATTTTGTGTCATGAGACAAATACATATGATGAGTTGCTGTGATAGCAGAATATTAGAAAGAACTATTGTGTTAGGGATCTGAGAGCACCCCAGGTTCACACCCTTTCTGACTACTCTTGGCATGATTTTACTTTTTTTGTCCATGAGATTTTATGAAATGCATTTTTATTGTGTTAATTTATTCATGTTTCAGTTGTTTACAGTTAACTTTCTCTACGACAGATTTATCTTCGGTTAAAAAGTTGTTTCAAAATCCAATATAGTAAAATTTATAATTCATATTTTATTACATATTTGTTTGTCTTTTAGGTGAGTACCTCATACATCTCTCATCAAGCTTTGGCCCACCCAGAAAGATGAAACAGAATTCTGGTCAAAGCAGAAATATTGAACCCCATGGGCACTTTAATATAGGAGTTTCTGACTACTGCCCTTGCTTTTGCTATACAATATTAAGTTTCATGTGATAAATATTCAATATGACAGAAATCTATAAGCTGTATGTTATCTAAAGTTAAGTTGAAAAACTTAGTAATTCATAAAAAATATACTTATCCTTTGATTTATTTATTCTTTCTTTCATAATTTTTATCTCCTAAATGACAATGTGGTAAGAGTAATTACTCTAACTGCACCATGTCTACTTATAACATTTTAAAAATTAGTAAGAAGTTGATTAATACAAAGACAGTGCGATTAGTGGAATTTTGAGGTAAAACACCTAATCTGTAGTCTTTTATTAGATATACGCATTAATGTGATATTTGTTAATGTGCTTCAAACTTAAAAAAAATACATAAGTATCATATATATTGTTATTAAATAAAATGTTAAAATGTGCAACTGATGAAAGATGAAAATTATTCATCACAAACATACATGTGGTACGTTAAAAATTTTATTTTGTGTATCATCATATTACATATATATTTGATTACAACACAAAAATAATAAACTTATTAAAATTAGTTGATTTATTTCATTCTTATAATTTTAACAATGGTGTAATGATTTTATTGTTTTGAAGGAAATAATTAATAATGAAAAACTACTATAATTTATTATGTCTCCAGAGTGACTATGATTCTAAATTCAGTATAATAACTTATCCAAAAGAGAATAATGAAGAAGATAAATTTTGTCAATTAAGGTGTAATAAAGTCCTTGAAAAGACACATACTTAAAAGGAAGTAAATTTAAACAGTCTATCTACAGATTAATAGATCCATGTATCATGGAAATATATATATTTTAATGATGCTTAGTACTTGGATCCTATATACAATAATTAAGAGTTATTCAATTACTGCACTTGGTCTTGGGAAAGAAGGCAACCCAGTTTGTTTCTGTTGGGGACTGAATTGTGCTGATGTTTTAACAGGAGTTTAACAGTTCATGATATTACTCACATGGCCTTTATTTTTATCTAATACTTCAGAGGAGGAAAGTGTAATAATATGGGGTCATAGAGGAATAAGAATCAGAAATCAGATAACAATTATACCCCTCAAATTAACTATTCATGATATTTTTGGCATTCATATTAGATTGTTGTGTCTGAAGTCTTTGCAAAGGAACTAAGCTACTAGCTTTAATGATGTGGCAGCTCAATTTAATTAAACATGCAAATAATTGTTGCATTTATGTTTCTATTTTCTATTTATCTATGCACACACATAAACACACTCATATAAAATTATGTATATTTCCAAATACTATTTTAGGAATTGTGGAAACAAAGATGGCCTTTGTTTTTGAGAATCTTACTGGCCACTTGGAAGATAAGACATTCTTCTGTGAATAAGCTACATGAAAATCTTAGTCCATCTGAAAGAAGTATGTAAATACAGGAAATTCATTAGAACTGAGGAAATTGAAGATAAAAAATGTTTTTTACCTTTACAACTTTATAGAATAAAGTAAATGTTGACTTAGAACCTACATAAAGAATAAAGATCAATGTCTGAAAATATTGATGCCTTCACTATTGTCCTTTACATTAGTGAACTAATAATAAGAACCAGGTATCGTTGGAGCAGGCCAAAGATAGATTTGTGTGTTCAAAGACAGTTGTAAAGGATAATGTGTACCGCTACTCTGTTCTTCAGAAATGAAGGAATTATCCCCCCACCTGCATGGAGAGCTGCAGACAGCTGGTCTTTTGCTCTCAGCTCTCTTGTAGAATTTCCTGAAGTTAAATCTCATTCCCAGGGGTGACTGTCCTACACGAGGGTATAAAGGTCCAGCCATCTTGTGCCAGTTGGGCAAACTCTGAAGGGCCATATTCACCTTAGAGCTCCTCAAGGACTATGCTCTGGCTTGCTGAAACTATACCACATTAAAACTTTTTTCTCTGAATAATCTATTATTTTTTTCTCTTTCTTTCCATGGGCTGATCCCAAGGGCAGCCTCTAATGAATTCTCCAAACTCTAATCTATCTGAGAGTTTGCTTCCTGGGGAACTCAACCTGTAAAGAGTCAGTGTCTTAACTGAGGTATTTGGACCTAATTTTAGAGAATATCAGGAATTACGTATGAGAGGTAACATAAAGAAAGTAACAGGCTTCCCTGGTTGTGCAGTGGTTAAGAATCCGCCTGCCAAGGTGTGGGACATGGGTTCGAGCCCTGGTCCGGGAAGATCTCACATGCCACAGAGCAACTAAGCCTGTGGGCCACAACCACTGAGCCTGTGCTCTAGAGTCCACGAGCCACAGCTACTGAGCCCACATGACGCAACTACTGAAGCCTGCACACCTAGAGCCGGTGCTGCGCTGCAATGAGAAACCCACACACCGCAACGAAGAGTAGCCTCCGTTCGCAGCAACTAAAGAAAGCCCACGCGCAGCAACAAAGACCCAACACAGCCAAAAATAAATAAATAAATTAATTAGTTTAAAAAAAAAGAAAGTAACATTTTAGGAAGTCTGTTTTATGAATGTGATCATAACATTAAATTATGGGAAAACATAGACTTTATTTCTTAAATTTGTAGTTAAACCAGAATCCAATTAAAGTAATTTGAGAAAGTAGTGTGATGGTTAATTTTATGTGTTGATGTGACTAGGCTAAGAGATGCCCAGATAGGTGGTAAAACATTATTTCTGGGTACATCTGTGAGGGTGTTTCCAGAAGAGAATCTGTAGCATTTAGCAATTTAACTTGGTAGACTGAGTAAAGAAGACTGCCTTTACCAGTTAGGTGGGCATCATCCAATCCACTGAAGGCATGAATAGAATAAAAGGGCTGAAGAAGGGTAAATTTTTGCCAGGAAATTCCCAACTAGGAATGATTTTTATAAAGAAAAAAAGAATATTTTAAGGAATGAGTTATTTAAGACAATATAAGTTCAGAACAGAACATTTAAATAAGCACAGAGTGGGTGAATATCAGTGGAATAATTTAAATTGACTGTAGACAGTTTATGAACTACAAAATAAATAATTGGCAGGATGATGTAGGCAAAAGTTACAAGCCACTTGATTAAAGAGTTTGCTTGTGAAACAACATAAATGTGACATATCATGAATTTTTTTATTATCCACAGTTTTCCTGTCACTAAAGGGTCACATAATATATAATAAAACTACTTCGATTCTTCCTCAAGTCTTTCCCATTTTTTCTGATAGCATCTTGTTTCTTTTATGTTTAAAATTTTTTTCTTGTATTTATGAACTGTATTTTAGCTATCTAATAGTCTTTTCCAATGATATTTTATAGCAATTCTTTATTGACTAATTCTACAGTTTTTTAAAAACATTTATTCACATCCATTTATGGTGCAATTGTCTGTGTTTTAGTAACTTTAGATGATGAGCTCTTTAACTGTCAGGTATTCTTAGTCAAAACCCTTTGTAGTCTGCATTAAGAATATGTTCTTTCAGAAATTTTGTATTTGCTTCTTCCATGGTCTTTGGGAGCATTTGTACTTTGGCTTAAGTTTTATGTAAAATTTTCAATTCACAGCTTCTCAGACTATGTAGAACCATAAAGTAGAACTTGAAAACTATGTGAGGGTAAATTCCTGAGAAGACTCAACATCTGTTTTGTGTTTAACAAGAGCCCTGGTGAAGAATCATTAGCTTCTGTTTAATTTGATTTTTCTGGTAGGTATTATTATTTTCTCATCTCCCCTTTTTCCAAGTGTGCAGTCCTTTGAGTGCCATCACTTTATGTATGAGTTTCATTTCTTCAACTTATAAGATACCAAATGTTTTCTTCTGTCCTCTTCAGGCTGGTATGCCTAATTCCCTTTGTTACTTCTTTCTATTTTTTGCCCTTAGTAATGTATTTCTTATTTTCTTACTATTTCAATTATGCATTTATATGTTCCATTGTTATATTTAATACACTATTTTTAGGCATTTGTTGTCATATCATCAGAAATAGATGTTCATCACTGGAAATTCCAAATACTGATTTCAAGATAGAGAAGATTCCCAACACTCATTAACATGTACCATAGATTTTGGCACTTTGCCTCTTAGTGTGGTCTTCTTGACCACTGCCTTCTATGTACTAGTATCATTCAAAGGAATGACAAATGTGTTTGCTTATTTATAATTACTAACAAATTCCTTAAGATACATTCCTAGACAAAATATACATCCTACATTTATCTAATTGGTTGAGTCTTACTTTATCACAAGCTTAATAAATTTGTACTCTCTTAAATTTATTTATTTAATTTTGCTCTCAGCTAGTCACTTTCACAGCTGTTTTATTTGTAGAATTATTATTCTGGCTTCGGATGAGAGCAAGTGTTTTTCAGAGGTTTATGTCATTTGCTTCTGCGAGGCACTTGGCAGTGCTGTGAGCCTGGGATCTCTATAAATTATAATCTAATTTTAAAAATTCTTTGACTGCTCAGGTATTACAAATGAACACTGCAAACCCATTAGAAGTCCAAAGTGAGATCCCAAATTCCCAGCAATGATCCCCCCTCAAACTCAGGTAATAGCCAAATGTAATTGAATTTCCTGACAATTCTCAGGGAGCTAAGAGATTAGTTTTCATTTAAACTTACAATGAGAGTGTATTTTTTTGGAAGTCCTAGCTTTATGGGGGAAATCTATTTCTGGACTTCTCACTTTGGCTGGGTCTTGTACTCTGTTTTCTCTTTCCTATGCCCTACGGAGCTCAGTTTTATCTGGTTATACTAAAGCATTCACGATAAACTTGAACCTTGCTACACTACTCTACTTAATTTTCTGGGTTCCCACCTATTCTCATTCACAGTGAGGAAATCCTTACATTCTTCACAGCTCATCAATGCGTTTGTACAAAGAAGTTTACATACGTTATATGGAATCGCTTTTGTTGTTTACATCAGAGGTTTCAATCCAGGTGTCTAGCTCATTATTCAATCAGAAATTATTATTTCCTGAACTCACTCCACTCAGGTTTTCATGACCACCAGTCAATTGAAGCTAGTTTAGATGAGATTGGCAATGACTTTCACATTGATAAATCCATGGTCAATTCTCAGTTCTCATTTTTTTAAAAATATCATCAGCATTTGAAAAGTTAATTTATCTCTCTTCTTTGGAATATTTTCACCATTTGATTCCCAGGAAACCCCACTCTCCTGGTTTCCCTTCTGCCTCAGTGGAAGTTCCTTATCAGTATGCATGCTAGGCTCCTCCTTAACATTCCCAATTTTCTCATGCTATTGTGCCTTAAGGCTTAGTCCTGGGAACTTTTTTCTTCTCTATATACACCTACACTTTTGTTGATTTCTTTGAGCTCAAGGGTTAATATTAACCAAACCAGCCTGTATCTAACCCCTATTTGATGTCTCCGCATAAGTGATTAATTGGCATCTCAAACTCAATATGTCAAAAACTTCTGCAACTCAACAAATAACTATGTCCTTCCAATTGCTCATGCTGAAAACTTGACTTTTCACCTCTCACATTCAATTCATCGGCAATCCTTTAGATTCTTTAAAAAAGATATAACCATTATCTGACCATTTCTCACAACCTCCATAGCCACCACTTTCATCCAAGCCACCAGATGTTCCCTTGAACCACATCCATTCCCTCCCAACTGTGTTCTCTCCATCTGCCCAGATTGCCTATAGGCAGTGTAGGTCTCCACATTATCATTTGGAACAGACCATATTACTCCTCTGCTTCAAACTCCCCAATATTTTCACATATTTACAGGATATTTTATCCCTAATTACTCTCTAATGTCATATCCCTCTGTGTGTCTCTAGCTTAATCCACTTTGACTGCACTGGACTACAAAGTGTTTCTCAATTTAACAAAGAATGTTCCCACCTCAGGGACTTAACAATTTCTGTCCTCTTTAGTTATACCCCTTTCATAATATATCCTTCACCTACTTCAGGTTTTTGTAGAAAAATCACATTTTTCAGTCTCTGATAAACATATAAAAACTCAAATGCCCTTCCCCAGGCACTCACTAAGACTCCTTCGCTACTTCAAATTTTTCTATTGCATTTATTACATGACATTTTTATGTTTTAATTCTTATGTGCTTCTGTCTTCCCCAACTAGAGTGAAAGCTTCATAGATATGACATTCATTTTTCTACTTAGCTCATCTCTGTGTCTGTGTTTCACAGAAAATTGACTAGCATCTAGCAAGTGCTAAATAAGTATTTGTTGATAAAATAATTAGGCAATCATCTCACAAAGATGTTTGATGTCTGAAAACCTATTGATTATTAAAGAAAAAATAGATATGTCTTTCAACAGATAATTGTGTAGTGAGAATTTTAAGCAATTAAAGGAAAAATTAATAGAAGAGCAAAAGTCGATATACAGCAAATGAATGTATTAACATCATTCTTAAAGAAAATACAGGACAGGATACAAGAAGATCAAAGAATAGAAGAACATTGGACTTTGTCAATCTTAAATTATATCTATCAATCTTTACACACTATCAATAATACTTTGTTATAACAGGCTTGCTGCAGTTAAATAGAAAATTTTTTTCCTAATAAATCATTGGAAAAACTTATAATGCAAAGCAATCACACTTCATCTCTCAAGGTAAATGAAAAATATTGTTTCCATTACATAGTACTTGGGATGAAATAAAATAGTAAATAAATTTCACATTCAAACTCTGATTATGTAAAACAACTTTCATAACATTCAAAGTATTAAATGACTAGTCATGCATTTATCTACTAAGCATTTTCTTTTATTATTCAGAGCATTTCCAAACACTGCCTTCTGAATTGAAAAAGAAAAGGAAAAAAACATAGAGGGACTTCCATATCTTTGTACTTACTTTTCATTTAAAATATATAACTTGACAAATGTCCCAGATTCTTATAATTTATTCATGCTTCCAATTGCTGATAGATCATAGACATTAACCCTACATTATTTTTCACTTGTAACACCATTCAACCTACCACTAATTTACCACGTTCTGTTTTCTTACAAATATCTGTCAAAACTCTTGCCCTCTAATTCAATCCTGTAAACCTTACCAAGACCATGGGTAATAATATTCAGTAATTGGTTATAATTTGACACATTCCCCCTTGGCTTAGTTCTCCTAAGTCCGATTCTTTGCCTCAGAGACCAAGAATATACTTTTCTATTAGCTAGAAGGGGAAAGAAAGAGAAAAATGTCACCACTTCTTATTTCCTCTCAAAAAGTCAAGTGATAGGCTTGATGTTCTTTGTGTGTTTGTTCAAGTGTTCCTATTTCTTCCATTTCTTTATCATTCTCCAACTTCCTGTGATTATAGTTGGTCATTATTTTCCACACATTTTCTTTTTGTTACAAATCTCTGAATATTATATGCATAAATTGAAGTAATTTGAAATAAAAATGATGTTTACAAACATGTCATAGAGGAAATTTCTTAATGTGCATTTATTTTTAATACTTTCAACTAAGGAACCAAATACCAGTGCTGTGAAAACGGGCACCCTTCAATCAAGATGGGTCTCCTAAGGCAGCAATTTATAATTTAAGATTTGATATAAATAGATAAGCTAATATTATTTATTACTAACTCTTCTTTTTGGCTCCTTGGTTGAAACAATGAGGAATGCCTAGGTACTCTAAAATTTCAACATAATTTTCATGTTACTATTAACCACCAATTCTTTAAAATTCTATGTCATTCCTGAATAAGACTTATGAGGTCTTCATAATATATTTTTGTTTAGATTTACAGAGTCCTATTCTTTTTCTTAGGAGACTCCCAAGAGTGGAAAAGTTTGTAATAAAACTTCTCTCTCAGGACTTCCCTGCTGGTGCAGTGGTTAAGAATCCACCTGCCAATGCAGAGGACACAGGTTCGAGCCCTGGTCCAGGAAGATCCCACATGCCGTGGAGCAACTAAGCCCATGCGCCACAACTACTGAGTCTGAGTTCTAGAGCCTGCGAGCAGCAACTCCTGAGCCCATTTGCCACAACTACTGAAGCCCGCATGCCTAGAGCCCATGCTCCACAACAAGAGAAGATACTGCAATGAGAAGCCTGCGCACTGCATTGAAGAGTAGCCCCTGATCGCCGCAACTAGAGAAAGCACGCATGCAGCCCAGAAATAAATAAATAAATAAATAGATAGATAGATAAATAAATAAACTTCTCTCTCTGTCTCTCTGCCCATAAGAACCAAGTATGTGGTAAACTCTAGTGTAGAGGAAATAGCTAAGCAGATTGTTTTCAGCTTTTTTGGGTTATTTATTGTCAAACATTCAGCAGAACAAACACAAAACAAAGCATTACACTCCTAAAGTTATTAATAGGACTAAAAGTGAGTCCATGCACTTTTTATTTAAGAATGCTGGATTAGAAAGAATATTGTTGATTAATATGATAATTTATTCGATTTCAAATTTACTGAGCACAAAGGTTTTAATCTGATACTTTTAGGAATTTTTTATCTTTTTAATTAAAATATTGTTATTATTATTAATATTTGTGTCATTTGGGAAATTTTTTCTTCCAGTTTTATTGAGATAAAACTGACATACAGCACTGTATAAATTTAAGATGTACAGCATAATGATTCAACTTACATTATGAAATGATTACCACAATAAGTTTACTGAACATCCATCATCTCATACGGATAAAAAAATTAAAGAAATAAAAAAATATCCTTGTGATGAGAACTCTTGAGATTTACTCTATTAACAACTTTCAACATGGATGGACCTAGAGTCTGTCATACAGAGTGAAGTAAGTCAGAAAGAGAAAAACAAATATCGTATATTAACACATATATGTGGAATCTAGAAAAATGGCATAGATGATCTTATTTGCAAAGCAGAAATAGAGACACATACACAGAGATCAAACGTATGGATACCAAGGGGGGAGGGGGGGTGGGATGAATTGGGAAATTGGGATTGACATATATACACTATTGATACTATGTATAAAATAGAAAATTAATGAGAACCTACTGTATAGCACAGGGAACACTACTCAGTGCTCTGTGGTGACCTAAATGGGAAGGAAATCCAAAAAAGAGAGGATATATGTATACATATAGCTGATTCACTTTGCTGTACAGTAGAAACTAACACAATATTGTAAAGCAAGTATACTCCAGTAAAAATTAATTAAAAAATCTTTCATATATAGCATATAGTAGTGTTAATTATATTTATCATGTTGTGCATTAAATCCCTCATAGTTATTTATCTTATAACTGGAAGTTTGTATCTTTTGACTACCTTCATCCCAATTTTCCCTTGTCCTAATCCCACCTCTGGTAAACACAAATCTGATCCCTTTTTCTATGAGTTGTTTGTTTTGAAGTATAATTTAAAAAGCACTATGTTAGCTCCTGTTACATGACATAGTGAGTCAATATTTATGTACATTTCAAAGTGATCTCCATGAGAAGTTATGACATCTGTCACCACACAAATGTATTATGTAATTATTGACTATATTCCCCACACTGTACATTTCATACCTGTCACATATATTTTGTAACTGGAAGTCTGTACCTCTTAATTTCCCTCACCTATTTCTCTCCTCTCCAGCCCCCTCCCCTCTGGCAACCATCTCTTTGTTCTCTGTATCGATACCTCTATTTCTGTTTTGATATGTTTGTTCATTTGTTTTGTTTTTTAAATTCTACATATAAGTGAAGTCATACAGTATTTGTCTTTCTTTTTCTGACTTATTTCATTTAACATAATACCTCTAGGTCCATCCATGTTGTCACAAATGGCAAGATTTTATTTTTGTTTATAGCTGAGTAATATTCCATCATATATACACCAATTTATAATCCCATCAACATTACAAGAGATCTCTTTTCTCTACATCCTCACCAACACTTGTTATTTGTTGTCTTTTTTTTATTATTATTAATTTATTTATTTATGGCTGTGTTGGGTCTTCATTTCTGTGCGAGGGCTTTCTCTAGTTGCGGCAAGTGGGGGCTACTCTTCATCGCAGTGCGCGGGTCTCTCACTGTCGCGGCCTCTCTTGTTTCGGAGCACAGGCTCCAGACGCGCAGGCTCAGTAATTGTGGCTCACGGGCCTAGTTGCTCCGCGGCATGTGGGATCTTCCCAGACCAGGGCTCAAACCCGTGTCCCCTGCATTGGCAGGCAGATTCTCAACCACTGTGCCACCAGGGAAGCCCTGTTGTCTTTTTGATAACAGCCATTTGAAAGGTGTGAGGTGTTATCTCATTGTGGTTTTGATTTGCATTTTCCTGATGATTAGTGATGTTGAGCATCTTTTCATGTACCTGTTGGCCATCTGTATATCTTCTTTGGAAAAATGTCTTTTCAGTTCCACTGCTCATTTTTTAATCCAGTTGTTTGTTTTTTTGAGATTGAGTTGTATGAGTTCTTTGTATATTTTGGATATTAACCCCTTATCATATAAATCATTTGAAAATATCTTCTCCAATCCAGTAGGCAGCCTTTTTGTTTTGTGCAAAACAGCTTTAATTTGATATAGTCCCATTTTTAAATTTTTGCTTTTATTTCCTGACCTGAAGAGACATATCCCCCCCCAAAACTGCTAAGGCCAATGTCAAAGAGCATACTGCCTATGTTTTCTCCTAGAAGTTTTATGATTTGAGGTCTTTGATTTGAGTCTTTCAAAGATTTTGAGTTTATGTCTGTATATGGTGTGAGAAAGAAATCCAGTATGACTCTTTTGCATGTAGCTATCCAGCATTTATTGACAAGAATGCCTTTTCCCCATTGTATATTCTTGCCTCCTTTGTAGTAGAATAATTGCCCATATAAGTGTGGGTTCATTTCTGGACTCCCTATTCTGTTCTATTGATTTATGTGTCTTTTTTGTGCCAGTAGTACTGTTTTGATTAATGTAGCTTTGTAGTATAATTTAAAACCAGGGAGTGTGATACTTCCAGCTTTGTTCTTCTTTCTCAAGATTGTTTTGGCTATTCAGCGTCTTTTGTGTCTCCATACAAATTTTAGAATTATTTATTCTAGTTACGTAAAAAAAAAAAAAATGCCATCATGATATTTTGATAGGAATTGCACTGAATCTGTAGATTGCCCTGGGTAGTAATATCATTTTAACAATATAAGTTCTTTCAATCCATGAGCAATGTATATATTTCCAACTGTTTGTGTCATTTTCAATTTCTTTCATCAGTGCTTACACTTTTCCAACTACAGGTCTTTTAACTCCTTAGTTAGATTTATTCCTAGGTATTTTATTCTATATGATGGGAGTATAAGTGGAATAGTTTTCTTAATTTTTCTTTCTGATAGGTTGTTACTAGTGTATAGACACACAAGAGATTTTTGTATATTAATTTTTCATCCTGAAATTTTACTGAATATTTGGATGAGTTCTAGTAGTTTTTAGGTGGTATCTTTTGGATTTTCTATGTATATATCATACTATCTCTACACGGTGACAGTTTAACTTCTTTTCCAATTTAGATTCCTTCTATTTCTCATTCTTGTCTGATTGTTGTGGCTACGACTTCCATGTTCTATGTTGAATAAAAGTGGTGAGGGTGGGCCTCCTTGTTTTGTTCCTGATCTTAAAGAAAATGCTTTCAGCTTTTCACCTTTGAGTATGATGTTAGCTCTGGGCTTATATATGACCTTTATTATGTTGAGGTGTGTTCACTCTAAACCCACTTTGTTGAGAGCTTTTATTATGAAAGGATGTTGGATTTTCTCAAAGACTTTTTCTACATCTATTGATATGATCATATGATTTTATTTTTCAATTTCTTGATGTGATGTATCACCTTGATTGATTTGCAGATATTGAACCATCCTGGGATAAATCCTACTAGATTATGGTATACTATCACTTTAATGTATTGTTGAATTTGGTTTGCTGGTATTTTTTTTTTGTTAATTGGAGTATAATTGCTTTACAGTGTGTTAGTTTCTGCTGTACAATGAAGTGAATCAGGTATATGAATATATATATATTCCCTCCCTCTTGGTCTACCCTCCCACCCCCTCAATCCCACCCATCTAGTTCATCACAGAGCACCGACCTGAGCTCCCTGTGCTATAGAGCATATTCCCACTAGCTATATATTTGACACATGGTAGTATGTTTATGTCAAACCTTATCTCCCAATTCATCCCACTCTCCCATTCCCCCACTGTATTCATACGTCCCTTCTCTATGCCTGAGTCTCAATTACTGCCCTGTAGATAGGTTTAACTGTACCATCTTTCTAGATTCAACATATATACATTAATATATGACATTTGTTTTTCTATTTCTGATTTACTTCACTCTGAATGACGGACTCTAAGTCCATCCACATCTCTACAAAAGACCCAATTTCATTCTTTTTATGGCTGAGTAATATTCCATTGTATATATGTACCACATCTTCTTTATCCATTCCTCTGTTGATGGACATTTAGGTTGCTTCCATGTCCTGGTTATTGTAATTAGTGCGACAAAGAACATTGGGGTACCTGTGCCTTTTTAAATTCTGGTTTTCTCAAGGTATATGCCCAGTGGTGGAATTGTTGGGTCATATGGTAATTCTATTTTTAGGTTTTTAAGGAACCTCAATATTGTTCTCCATAGTGGCTGTATCAATTTATATTCCCACCAACAGTGCAAGAGTGTTCCCTTTTCTCCAAACCCTCTCCAGCATTTATTGTTTGTAGATTTTTTGATCATGGCCATTCTGACCTGTGTGAGGTGATACCTCATTGTGGTTTTGATTTGCATTTCTTTAATAATTAACAATGCTGAGCATATTTTCATGTGTTTCTTGGCCATCTGTATGTCTTCCATATAGAAATGTCTATTTATTTCTTCCCCCCAATTGTTGATTGGATTGTTTGTTTTTTGATATTGAGCTGCATGAACTGTTTGTATATTTTGGAGATTAATCCTTTGTCAGTGGTTTCATCTGCAAATATTCTCTCCCATTCTGAGGGTTGTCTTTTCATCTTGTTTATGGTTTCCTTTACTGTGCAAAAGCTTTTAAGTTTAATTAGGTCTCATTTTAAAATTTTAATTAGGTCCCATTTTTTAATTTTTGTTTTTATTTTCATTACTCTAGGAGGTGGGTCAAAAAGTTCTTGCTGCAATTTCTGTCAAAGAGTGTTCTTCCTATGTTTCCCCCTAAGAGTTTTATAGTGTCTGACCTTATATTTAGGCCTTTAATCCATTTTCAGTTTATTTCTGTGGATGGTGTTAGGGAGTGTTCTAATTTCATTCTTTTACATGTAGCTGTCCAGTTTTCCCAGAACCATTTATTGAAGAGACTGTCTTTTTTCCATTGTATATTCTTGCCTCCTTTGTCATAGATTAGGTGACCATAGGTGCATGGGTTTAACTCTGGGCTTTCCATCCTGTTCCAATGATCTATATTTCTGTTTTTGTGCCATTACCATACTGTCTTTATTATTGTAGCTTTGTAGTAGAGTCTGAAGTCAGGGAGTCTGATTCCTCCAGCTCCATTTTTCTTTCTCAAGATTGCTTTTGGTATTCGGGGTCTTTTGTGTTTCCCTACAAATTGTAAAATTTTTTCTTCTAATTCTGTGAAAAATTCCATTGGTAATTTGGTAGGGATTGCATTGAATCTGTAGACTGCTTTGGATAGTATAGTCATTTTCACAATATTTATTCTTCCAGTCCAAGAACATGATATATTTCTCCATCTGTTTGTGTCAGCTTTGCTTTCTTTCATCAGTGTCTTATAGTTTTCTGAGTACAGGTTTTTGCCTCCTTACATAGCTTTATTCCTAGGTATTTTATCCTTTTTGTTGCAGTAGTAAATGGGATTGTTTCCTTAATTTCTCCTTCTGATCTTTTGTTGTTAGTGTATAGGAATCCAAGAGATTTCTATGTATTAATTTTGTATCCTGCAACTTCACCAAATTCATGGATGAGCTCTTGTAGTTTTCTGGTACCATCTTTAAGATTTTCTATGTATAGGATCATGTCATCTGCAAACAGTGACAGTTTTACTTCTTCTTTTCCAATTTGTATTTCTTTTTCTTCTCTGATTCCTGTGGCTAGGACTTACAAAGCTATGTTGAATAATAGTGGTCAAAGTGGATACCCTTGTCTTTTTCCTAATCTTGGAGGAAATGCTTTCAGTTTTTCCTGCCTAAAATGATGTTACCTGTGGGTTTGTCATATAAGGTCTTTATTATGTTGAGGTAGTTTCCCTCTATGTCCATTTTCTGGAGAGTTTTTATCATAAATTGGTGATGAATTTTGTCAAAAGATTTTCTGCATCTTTTGAGATAATCATGTGGTTTTTATTCTTTAATTTGTTAATATTGTGTATCACATTGATTGATTTGCATACACTGAAGAATTCTTGTATCTCTGGGATAAATTCCACTTGATCCTGGTGTATGATCCTTTTAATGTGTTGTTGGATTCTATTTCCTAGTATTTTGTTGAGGATTTTTGTGTCTATGTTTATCAGTGATATTGGTCTGTAATGTTCTTTTTTGTGATATCTTTGTCTGCTTTTGGTATAGAGTGATGGTGGCCTCATAGAAAGAATTTAGGAGTGTTCCTACCTCTGCAATTTTTTGGAAGAGTTTGAGAAGGATAGGTGTTATCTCTTCTCTAAATATTTGATAGAATTCACACATGAAGTCATCTGATCCTGGACTTTTGTTTGTTTGAAGATTTTTAATCACAGTTTCAATTTCATTACTTGTGATTGGTCTGTTTATATTTTCTGATTCTTCCTGGTTCAGTCTTGGAAGGTTATATCTTTCCAAGAATTTCTCCATTTCTTCCAGATTGTCCATTTTATTGGCATGTAGCGGTTTGTAATAGTGTCTTATGATCCTTTGTATTTCTGTGGTGTCAGTTTTAATTTCTTCTTTTTCATTTCTGATTTTATTGATTTGTGTCCTCTTCCATTTTTCCTGATGAGTGTGGCTAAAGGTTTATCAATTTTGTTTATCTTCTCAAGGAACCAACTTTCAGTTTTATTGATCTTTGCTATTGTTTTCTTTGTTTCTATTTCATTTATTTCTGCTCTGTTCTTTATGATTTCTTGACTTCAAATTTTTTGTTGTTGTTGTTGTTCTTCTTCTTTCTCTGGTAGCTTAAGGTGTCAGTTTAGATTGTTTATTTGAGATTTTTCTTGTTTCTTGAAGTGAGATTGAATTGTTATAAACTTTCCTCTTAGAACTGCTTTTGCTGCATTCCATAGGTTTGGGGTTGCCATGTTTTTATTGTCATTTGTTTCTATGTATTTTTTTAATTTGATTTCTTCAGGGATCTCTTTGTTTAGTAGAGTATTGTTTAGCCTCCCAGTGTTTGTGGTTTTTACATTTTATTTTACTGTAATTGATTTTTAATCTCATAGCATTTTGGCTGTAAAAGATGCTTGATATGATTTCAATTTTCTTAAATTTACCAAGGCTCACTTTGTGGCCCAACATGTGATCAATCCTGGTGAACGTTCCATGTACACTGGAAAAGAATGTGTATTGTGCCGCTTTCAGGTGGAATGTCCTATAAATATCAATTAAATCTATTTGGTCTATTGTGTCATTTACAGCTTGAGTTTCCTTATTTATTTTCTGTCTGGATGATCTGTCCACTGGTGTAAGCGGGGTGTTAAAAGTCCCCCACTATTATTGTGCTACTGTCGAGTTCCTCTTTTATGGCTATTAACACTTGCCTTATGTATTGAGGTGCTCCTATGTTGGGTGCATAAATATTCATAATTGTTATATCTTCTTCTTGGATTGATCCCTTGATAGTTATCTAGTGTCCTTCCTTATCTCTTGTAACAGTTTTTATTTTAAATTCTATTTTGTCTGATATGAGGATTGCTACTCCAGCTTTCTTTTGATGTCCATCTGTATAGAATACGTTTTTCTATTCCCTCTCTTTCAGTCGGTATATGTCCCTAGGTCTAAAGTGGGTCTCTCATAGACAGCATATATATGGGTCTTGTTTTTGTATCCTCAGGCAGTCTGTGTCTTTTGGTTGTAGCTCTTAATCCATTTACATTCAAGGTAATTATCGATATGTATGTTCTTATTACTATTTTCTTAATTGTTTCGGGTTTGTTTTTGTGGATCTTTTTCTTCTTTTGTGTTTCCCACCTAGAGAAGTTCCTTTAGCATTTGTTGTAAAGCTGGTTTAGTGGTTCTGAATTCTCTTTGCTTTAGCTTGTCTGTAAAACTTTTGATTTTTCCATCAAATCTGAATGAAATCCTTGCTGGGTAGAGTTATCTTGGTTGTAGGTTTTCCCCTTTGGTCACTTTGAATATATCCTGCCACTCCCTTCTGACCTCCAATGTTTCTGCTGAAATATCAGCTGATAACCTTATGGAAATTCTCTTATAAGTCATTAGTGCTTTTCCCTTGCTGCTTTTAATATTTTTTCTTTGAATTTAAATTCTCATCAAAAGTGTATAAGGGTTCCCTTTTCTCCACTTCCTTGCTAATACTTGTTATCTTTTGAATGGGGACTCAGGGGTTGTACAGCATTCTGTGTAGTGGTGAGTGGAATTTTGCCCCCACCCAGCTAACTCCTTGGCCTAGAGTGTCCCAAGACTAGTGTTGCTTGCCGGTGGGTGGGGCCAAGTCCTAGCACTAATAAGATAAGGGAAGTATTTTAAAATGGTGCTTGGCAGCACCAGTATCCTTGTGGTAAAATGAGCTCCCCAAAATGGTTGTTGACAGGCTCTGTGTCCCCATAGTGAGTACCAGTTTCCTCCTGCCTCTCTTGGAAGCTCTCCAAGATTGACAGGTGTGTCTGACCTAGGCTCCTTTCAAATTATTGCTTCTACCCTGGGTCTTGGAGCTTGTGAGAGTTTGTGTGTACCCTTTGACAATAGAGTCTCTGTTTCTTATCCCTCTCTAATGGTCTTCAAAGCAAACCCTGCTGCCCTTCAAAGCCAACCATTCTGGGGGCTCTTGTTCCCATTGACAGACTCCCAGGCTGGTGAGTTCAGTGTGGAGATCAAACCTTTTGCTCTTTGGGAAGAACCTCTGAAATTGTAATTATCCTCCCGTCTGTGGGTCACCTGTGTGTGGTTGAGGTTCTTGACTATTCCTCATCTCAGGCCCTCCTACCCATCTCATTGTGTTTCCTTCTTTAGATTTTTGGTTGTAGGAGATCTTCTATTAGTTTTCTGCTTGTTCTCATTGATATTTGCTCTGTAAATAGTTGTATTTTTGGTGTGAATGTGGGAGGAGATGAGTTCATGGTCTTCCTACTCTTCTATCTTGGCCACTTCCTTAGCTATATTTATTTTTCAAATATACTTTATAACCTTCAGGGAAATAATGCCCTTCTGGGTTAAGAAAAGGTACAATTGCCATGAGCAAAAACAGTATTAAAGGCCAAAGAAAAATATTTGAGTGTGTGTCCAGTGTTTAATCTCTCAGTCTAAAAGTCTAATACATTCAAAGATTTGCAAATTTTCTTGAGAGGAGGTTAGGGTTCATTTATCTTTGTACTCAAATTTACCTTTCTTACATTATATTTTCATGTATTTTACAAAACAGTTATTTGATGAATGTGTAGTCACATACATATCACCAGCATATTTTAAACACTCAAAGTTTTCTATTTAGATATGGTATAAAGTTCAAGTTCCCCATACAAAAGATATATTATCTAGGTACACTTCTCTTACACTTCTATTCCTTCACTGAGCAAAATTGAAGAACCCACAGTTTCCCAAATTTAGGATACATTTTTAAGTCACTTTTACTTGACATGTTCTTTCCCTGTGTTTGGTATACCTTATAAGCAGACAAAATTCTATCTTTCAAACTCTGTTCCTGTCATCATATCTGCATATGAGAGTTTATGCCTGGCATGTATTAGGCAAGTAAAAACTATTTTCTCAAAAAAATATTAATTAATAAAAAAATTAAATGGCAGCAAAGTAGGACACTTGTTCACAGATAAAAACAGATTTCCTGAATTCCTTTTAGAATTGGGTTAGACAGCTTTTTTTGTGTGTTAAGCTTATAAAGAAGCTACACATTATTTATTTCACAAATAGGTAATAATTGCCTAATACCTTTCTAGATAATTTTATAAGCATTTAATTTTTTTTAGTCTTCACAGAAATACCTTGTCACTCCATGACATAAAACACTGTGAGATCCTTTTTGACCCATCTCCTAGAGAAATGTAAATAAAAACAAAAATAAACAAATGGGACCTAATGAAACTTAAAAGCTTTTGCACAGCAAAGGAAAACATAAACAAGATGAAAAGACAACCCTCAGAATGGGGAAAATATTTGCAAATGAAGCAACTGACAAAGGATTAATCTCTAAGATTTACAAGCAGCTCATGCAGCTCAATATCAAAAAAACAAACAACCCAATCCAAAAATGGGCAGAAGACCTAAATAGACATTTCTCCAAAGAAGATATACAGATTGCCAACAAACACATGAAAGGATGCTCAACATCATTAATCATTAGAGAAATGCAAATCAGAACTACAATGAGGTATAACTACACACCAGTCAGAATGGCCATCATCAAAAAATCTACAAAAAATAAATGCTGGAGAGGGTTTGGAGAAAAGGGAACCTTTTTGCACTGTTGGTGGGAATGTAAATTGATAGAGCCACTATGGAGAACAGTATGTAGTTTCCTTAAAAAACTAAAAATAGAACTACCATACAACCCAGTAAACCCACTACTGGCCATATACCCTGAGAAAACCATAATTCAAAAAGAGATATGTACCACAATGTTCATTCCAGCTCTATTTACAATAGCCAGGACATGGACACAAACTAAGTGTCCATCAACAGATGAATGGATAAAGAAGATGTGGTACATATATACAATGGAATATTACTCAGCCATAAAAAGAAATGAAATTGAGTTATTTGTAGTGAGGTGGATGGACCTAGAGTCTGTCATACAGAGTGAAGTAAGTCAGAAAGAGAAATACAAATACCGTATGCTAACACATATATATGGAATCTAAAAAAAAAAAAAAAAAAAGGTTCTGAAGAACCTAGAGGCAGGACTAGACATAGAGAATGGACTTGAGGACAGGGGGAGGGGGAAGGTTAAGCTGGGATGAAATGAGAGAGTGGCATGAACTTATATATACTACCAAATGTAAAATAGATAGCTAGTGGGAAGAAGCCACATAGTACAGGGAGATCAGCTCAGTGCTTTGTGACCACCTAGAGGGGTGGGATATGGAGGGTGGGAGGAAGACGCAAGAAGGAGGAGATTTGGGGATATATGTATATGTAAAGCTGATTCACTTTGTTATAAAGCAGAAACTAACACACCATTGTAAAGCAATTATACTCCAATAAAGATGTTAAAAAAGAAAAAAGAATCACCTTGTGGTATTTCAATATTCATTGTATAGATGAAGTAGCAGTCTCAAAAGAGTTAAGTAATTTGTTCAATGTCACACAGATAAGTGACAAGGCAACGTCTGAGCATAGTTCTGGCTTCAAAGCTAATAATCTTCTGGCATTTTTTATGATGTACATTAGGCCCCAAGAACAAGCATTAGGAGAGAAAACAAAGAGCCCAATAGAGAGCTAGTCTTTCAGAATTTATAGCAAATTATTTTTGAGAACAAATTTTACTTAAACCAGACATTGACAACAATATTAAAAATTAGATAGTAAAAATTGTTTATTGTGATTATGTTTTATTTGCTCATTTAAAAATGAATATTTTAAGGAAGTTATTCTAGCTAAACTCTATAGATAATTATAAGTCAGCACTGGCTGCTGTATACTTACATAGAGTATACTCTAGCTGGATTTTTATGTTATAGTTGAGTTTTTCAAATTAAATATACTCATTTTGACCTCTATTTAAGCCTTCTTTGAAACCAACATTTTATTGGTTTTAACTTTACTGATTTTTCAATTGAAGATAACATTCCATTCATATGAATGTTCATTTGTTATAGCTTTCCATTTATAAGCCCCTGAGTCTTGGTTTAATGTTATTTTCTTGCAGAAACTAAAGTTTGTAGGTCAATCTTGAAGTATGAGAATAACCACAAATATAGCAGATGCCTCATAAATTTATCTTGTACTGCTTCTCTGTGACCTCTGTCAAGGAAATAACACTCAAATCTGTGTCAGCACGAACAGCTGTGGATGCCGCTGTTAGATAGCCATGACCTATCCTCCCAAGGGTAGTGCCCAAACTGGAGGGAATGGTGATTTTCACAGAGTCAATGTTATTAGCGTCAACATAAATCAGAAAATACTGCTTCAAATCTAAAAATTAGATGCCACAGTTCATAAAAAGAGGCAAATTCCCTTATAATAAATCAAACTAAGTTCTATGTAGATGTTCATGGAAATGATAATGACAATTATATAAGGATTTTTATATCCCTCAAAACTTCATTTACAATAAATCTGTAAATGGACATATAAATTGCAGATTTCTTTTTCAGAGAAATACGTTAGAAATTGTACTTTTTTTCTGCTGAAAGATCATTTTATCAGAACGTTAGAGTATGGAGAGTGGTAATAGTAAACATTACAGTTACTTTTATTGTTTCACTGCTATCCGCAACTTATCTTGCTAGATCAATTCTTAAGCAGTGAAGAAAATACAAAACTAGGAATTTTATTCACATGGCTAAATGTGGTCACTAAAGTTTAGTTTTCCATGTTATCATTTTTTCATTTGATTAATTGCCCTTTCTATATATAAACCCATGTTTCATTTATACATAAGTACATATAATAAACTATATTAAACAATATATTCTATATATATTGATAATACATATTACATATAAATATAAATAAAACAAATACACACATTTACATTCATACCGTACATACATACACTTTAATACACTCTGGTTTATCTGGATTAAGATCCTCTTATTACTTCTAAATAGCTTTAAGTTAGTACTACATGATATTTATGATAAAATGCAGCCCAAGCAAGCTCTGAATAAAAAGAAAATAGCCATACATATTTAATTAGCAATATTTGTGTTTCAGTTTAAGCATGTTAAACTCGATCGTTTTCCATGAGTTTAGGAAGATAAATCAAAATAACCAAATAATTTTGTACATTGAATTGTGCAGGAGAAACTTTTTGGCTGCTAGATAGGACACAGATATCAAAAGAAGTTTTGGCAGAACATTTGCATTAGCAAGTCCATGAAAATGCAGTCTTAAACTATCCACAAGTTTTTATCTGGGGTTTTGCTCCCCAGATGTCCAGGAAACAGAGTCTCTTAAAACAAACAACAAAACAAAAAAACCCGACAAAGCCATCACTCTTGGGATTTATAAAACCTGTTAGAGGCAACTGACAGTGTACAAATAAATGCTATTTTATGTAAAGAGTAACATTGTAAATAAGTTAGGTAAGATACAAGGATAATTAGAGAAAGCTTATATTTTAGATAGATAGGATTTTTTTCTTAATAAGGAGACCAAAAAAAAGTAGAAACTAGAAGTATCAATATTTTGGAAGACAAGATCTAAGTAAGGGAACTGCAAGTGTTTCTAAAGTGTTTGCTCCATGTGTTTGAAGAAAAACAAAGAGGCCAATGTAATTGCTGCAGAGTAAGCAAAGAGGGTTGGAGCAGGAAATGAGGTGAGAGCGAGCAGCTGAGGGGCCATGGTGACCTTTCAGCCCATTTCAGCGCCTTTTGGTCTAGGTGAGAGGGGAAACCATTGGAGAGACTGGAACAGAGGGGTGACAGGGGAATTATTAGGTTTTATGGAATTACTTCTAATCCTCTGGGGAAAATAAATAAAAAGTGGGCAAATGTAGTGGTATGGAGACGAGTTTGTAGGTTCCTGCAATAAACCAAGTGAAGAAGATGGAGGTGGAGGTGGGGAGAACTCAGATCTCAGGTATATTTTGAAGGTTTTGAAGGTGGAGTTGGCATGAATTGCAATAGATTGGACGTGAGGTGGAAAAGAACAAGACCTTTCATATTATCTGCTTTCCCCATAGTTCACTTATCCCCAAGTAACTCTTTTTCATTCAAACTTTTACTACCTGAACTCTGTGACTCATTTCAAACAAAAGTACGTGAGAAACAGAGCCATGCTGAGCACAAATAGAAAATAAAATACACGATCAGTTTTCTGAGTATTCTAATTTTCCCCCATAATTAATTCAGGATCCCCATACAATCTTTTTGGTAGATATCTATTATATGAAATCTGAGAAAAACCTCAATTGTCTTTGGCATCATTCCATGTTTCTTTTTGAAAGTCATTAACTTTGAATCCTTCCTTTTCCTGAAAGAATGGAACTCTCCTTTTTCTATACCTGGCTATTCAGTGTCTTCACAAAGGCCACCCTGTTTAATCCTGTCTACTAATCTAGGCAGTTATGTTTGTTAAACGGTATATCCCAGGCACTCTTCTGTTCACTTCACGATTAATCCACATAAGAGCCATATAACTTAATTTCTCTTTTATCCACATTTTATGGATAAGAAAACTAAACAAAATAGTGGTTAATTCATTTGCTTAACCTAACAACCCTAGTGAGAATAGACCAGAATTCACATCCTGGTAACATGGATCTAGAGCTTGTTCTCTTAGCCTCCAGGCAATGGGGACTCACACATAACCACCCCCACCCACTCCCCCAACTCCTGCAACCAGTAAAATTTACTGCCTGTAAATTCCTCCAAGTCCTGGTTTTCTCTGGGAACACAAGCCTGGTGAAGCTTTTTATTAGGTAAATTACATGGAGCTAATCTACTCTCCAATTAAAAAGCAAATAAACAAAAACAAACATAAAAACAAAAGAAAAACTTCTGTGCAGCACCACTGTACCTCAATGCAATTAAAATGGATAAACTGTCAAAATACCGTTCTACTTAACAATTCCACAGGCTACTGGATAACACTTTTTTGATTAGATGTCTTAATGCCTTTGTTCATTTGCAAGGAACAAGAGCTCCTTTCAGCAAAAAATGAGACTTTATTACAAACTATCAACATACTTTATTGGGTACATAAGAAAAGGAAGTGTGTTGAGACTTCATTAGAAACTTCAGCAGAAGTCCTAGAAAGCTTGTCTCTCAGTCAACTTCTCTCCTTAGAATATACTCTGGTTGTTGTTTCTGGCATACAGCATTATCTCTTTATCACTTTAAGAAAATTGAATTTTCTCTTCTTAGATATGGGTAAATGACCATTAATAACCACATATAAATTTTGAGTTTATATGGTCTCAGTTTAAATAATCAGCAAAAATTAATCATGGCCTATAAACCCCACTGTCATATTTTGGAGAAAAATTCTGTGATCTAAGCTTGAGTCAGGCAAGTACCTGCAGCATTATGTTATATCAGCATCAGTATAAGGTCTCTGTGCTGTGGAAAATTTCTAAAATAAAATTTCTAAACTATATATATATATACGTATATATATATACGTATATATGTATATATATATGTGTATATATATATATATATATACACATATATATATACACACACACATATATATAGTCTGAAACACCAAACAAGCCCTTTAGTTCACACTCAAAAGCTCCATGAAAATAATTTACACTTAAAAAGAATTGTTTTTATTTTTTGATGCTTTTATAAGATTGGCTTTTCTGTTAAGCCTATTTTTTTTTTTTTTTGGGAGGGGTGCCCTTGTTGAAAAATGTGATTCATGACTATAACTATTTAGAGAATAAACCATCACCTAATTAATTTCAATTAAGTAAGTTTCAAGGAAACAATTAACTATATTTAGCAATGTTAAACAAGGAAACAAAAATGTACTAAAGAAAAGCAAGATAATTTAAAAATAATATTCATTTAAACTCATAATGGATTGCTTATTCTCTGACTGAATTTATTTCAAAAAGTAGAGCTTGGAGCTCACTCAGTAAAATGGTATTCCTATAAGCACCATTCTTTTAATTTACCAATTTATTTATCTATGTTCTTACTGTGTTGCAGAGTAGAAGTTTGACTATTACCAGGGATTAGGGTCATGCAATACAAACAAGGGCATTCTGCCTTGTAAAGTTCCCTGTTGTCCTGTTCTGGGTTCCAACCATTTCTTCTATTTGGGATCCATCCCACAGTAAAATGTAAAATCCCTGAAAAATATTTTTAAATGTGAACATGATAAATATATTGCAAAGTAATAAGTGAATAAGGCAATAATTCAATTAACATGAATCATATTGTTTGAAGGAGTATATCTGGGAATAACTTTAAGTGGCCAAAAGTTTTATTATGTATTAAATAGAAATATTGAAAGCCTACATTGTAACCCATTGAAACAGTGCTAGATTTTAAATGCAGTGACATCCGTTATATGCATGTAGATGATTGAAAATATATGTATGCATACAGGCGTAGTTCGGAGATATTGCAAGTCTGGTTCCAGAACATCACAATAAAGTGAATCACAGGAATTTTTCAGTTTCTCAGTGTATATAAAAGTTATGTTTACACTATGCTGTAGTCTATTAAACCTGCAATAGCATTATGTCTAAAAAAAAATGTACATACCTTAATTTTAAAAAAACTTTATTGCTAAAAAATGCTAACCATAATCTGAGAGTCCAGCAAATAATAGTCGTTTTCTTAGTGGGGGTCTTGCCTTGATGTCGAAAGCTGCTGACTCATCAGAGTGGTGGTTCCTGAAGTTTGGGGTGTTGGTGGCAATTTCTTAAAATAAGGCAACAGTGAATTTTGTCTATTGACTCTTCCTTTGAAGAAAGATTTCTATGTAGCATGCAATGCTGTTTAATACATTTTTACCCATAGTAGAATTTCTCTCAAAATTGGAGTCAATCTCTCAAACTCCCTTCTGCTTTATCAACAAAGTTTATGTAATATGCTAAATTATTTATTGTCATCTCAACAGTCTTCACAGCATCTTCACCATGAGTATATTCCATCTCAAGAAACTACTTTCTTTGACCATCCATAAGAAACAATTCCTCATCCTTGAAAGTCTTATCATATGATGGTAGCAATTCAGCTACATCATCAGGCTCCAGTGTTCTCTCTTGTTCTCCTGCTATTTCCACCACATCTACAGTCACTTCCCCCACTGAAGTCTTGAATCCCTCAAAGTTATACATGAAGGTTGGAATCAACTTCTTCTAAACTTCTATTAATGTTGATATTTTGACCTCTTACCACAAATCACAAATGTCCTTAATGACATCTAGAATGACAAATCCTTTCCAGAAGGTTTACAATTTACTTTGTCCAGATCCATCAGAGGAATCACTATCTATGGCAGCTATAACCTTATGAAATGTATTTTTTAATAATAAGACTTAAAAGTTGAAATTACTCCTCGATCCATGGGTTGCAGAATGGATGTTGTGTTAGCAGGCATGAAAACAACATTCCTCTCATTGTACACATCCATTAGGTGACCAGGTGTATTTTTTAAATTAATTAATTAATTAATTTTTGGCTGTGTTGGGTCTTCATTGCTGCACACGGGCTTTCTCTAGTTGTGGCGAGTGGGGGCTACTCTTCATTGCGGTTTGTGAGCTTCTTATTGCGGTGGCTTCTCTTGTTGTGGAGCATGGGCTCTAGGCACGCGGGCTTCAGTAATTGTGGCACGTGGGCTCAATAGTTGTGGCTCACAGGCTCTATAGTGCAGGCTCAGTAGTTGTGGCACATGGGCTTAGTTGCTCCACAGCATGTGGGTCTTCCTGGACCAGGGCGCGAACCTGTGTCCCCTGCATTAGCAGGTGGATTCTTAACCACTGCACCACCAGGGAAGCCCCAGGTGTACTGTTAATGAGCAGTAATATTTTGAACAAAATATTTTTTTTTCTAAGCAGTAGTCTCAACAATGGCTTAAAATATTAAGTGAATCATGTTGTAAACAGAAGTGTTGTCATCCAGGCTTTGTTGTTTCATTTGTAGAACACAGGCAGAGTAGATTTAGCATAGTTCTTAAGTGCCCTAGGATTTTCAAATTGGTAAATGAGCATTGGCTTCATTGTCACCAGCTGCATTAATCCCTAACAAGAGAGTCAATCTGTCCTTTGAAGCTTTGAAGCCAGGCACTGACTTCTCTTTAGCCATGAAAGTCCTAGATGGCATCTTCTTCCAATAAAAGGTTGTTTTGTCTGCCTTGAAAGTCTGTTGTTCAGTGCAGCCACCTTTATTAATTACCTTAGCTAGATGTTCTGGATAATTTGCTGTAGGTTCTACATTAGCACTTGCTGCTTCACCTTGCACTTTTATGTTTTGGAGACAACTTCTTTCCTTAAGCCTCATGAACCAATCTTTGATAGCGTCAAACTTTTCTTCTGTAGCTTCCTCACTTCGCTCAGCCTTCATAGAATTGAAAAGTATTAAGACCTTGCTCTAGATTAGGATTTGGCTTAAAGGAATGTTTTGTCTGGTTTGATCTTCTATCTGGACCACTATTACTTTCTCCATATCAGCAATCAGACTGTTTTGCTTTCCTATCATTTGTGTGTTCACTGGAGTAGTACTTTTAATTTCCTTCTAGAACTTTTCCTTTGCATTCACAACTTGGCTAACTGTTTGGCACAAGAGGTCTAGCTTTCAACCTATCTCAGCTTTTGACATGTCTTCCTCACTAAGCTTAATCATTTCGAAATTTTGATTTAAGGTGACATATGTGTGAGTCTTCTTTCATTTGAACAGTTAAAGGCATTTTAGGGTTATTAATTGGCCTAATTTCAGTATTGTTGTGTCTCAGGGAATTGGGAGGCCTGAGGAAGAGAGAGAGATGGGGAACACTCAGTCAGTGGAACAATGAGAATGTGCACACAACATTTACCTATTAAGTTTACATCTTATATGGGTGTGGTTTGTGGCACCCAAAACAATTACAATAGTAACATCAAAGATCTCAAGTAACTGTAAAAATATGATAGCAATGAGAAAGGTTGAAATATTGTAAAAATTACCAAAATGTAACACAGAGACACAAAGTGAGCAAATGCTGTTGGAAAAATGGTACCTATAGACTTGTTTGACACAGGGTAGCCACAAATCTTCAATATGTAAAAAAAAAAAAAAAATCAGAGAAGCACAATAAAGCAATGTGCAATAAAATGAGACATGCCTATATATATTACCTATATGCCTGTGTTTATTTTTCATATTCAAGGAATATGTATTTAAAATATCTACTTATCTATTTATTCAGAGAGGTGAATAAAGGAGGTGAACACTAAGCTAACTCTTGTCTCTATGTGTTTGCTCTGCATTCTTACTTATGCTTTTATTCCTCAAAATGCCATGTTTTCTCCTTTTTTTTAATTGAAATCTAAGCCAAGTAAAATTTCACTATACTGTGATGCCTTCCCTTGACTATCTCAATTTACTATTTTCCCCATAGCATGAAGCATAATGTTACGTGCATAACACTTCACAGGTTCCTTTACATTTAACAAGAACTCAGTAAACACTTGGTGAATTAATCAACAGTAGCTAATAGTATTTAAATATTTCTTTTTCTATTTTTGAATTTTCATCCTATGATCTCTGCCCTAGCTCAGGGCTCTATTATCAACCAACGGAATTCAGGATTATAGGAATGTGATACTCAAAAGTTCCTCTGCTTCTAGATATTTCTGTCTCTCCCATCAGTGGCTTCTCAGATACTACATGTATTTGATGGCATATCAAAATCATGTACATAGAACCTTCTACCCAAACACCAATTATTCTTTGCTGCATCAATAGTAGATAGGATTTGCATGTATTTTAGGCATAAGCATAACCATAGATATGCTATAGTATCTTTATGTAAATATCTTATCATAACTACTGCTTTTATCAGTCTATAAATCCGTTATTATCCCTTAGGATAATTTCACAATAAAAAATAGTGTGTCTATAATGTTGAATTCAATTTCCTCTCTCTTTCTTAGGTCCTATTGCCTTGGTATAATTTCCCTCCCATGTACATCCAAAATTCTTTTGCATTAAAAAACTCTTATAGATAATATATTGCTAAAATTTTCTGCGTGTGTTTGTGTCTAGGTGTGAATATGAGTTATGTACAAGTGTGTATCTCAAACCAATTTGAGAACCACTGTTTTATTAATTTATATTTATGTAATTATTTATTAATAATTATTTTATTTTATCCTGTTTCTATTTCTAATACATTTCTTTTTTATTCTCTTTTTCGAATTTCCATTTAAGTTACTATAATTTTTCAACTGCTTTGTGATTATACATTACAGGTTTACATTTCTGCTTTATCCATAAGATTTTAAGACTCACATGTATATTTAATATAGTTAATAATACATTATTCGGTTTGTTAAGCTTATCAACATCTTCATCATCTCCATAAATGAAACAAGTGTTCTTCTTACTTCCAGTCTTTCTCAGACCCTACCCACAGTTGATCATACTGGTATTGTTCAGAATTTAATTCTGGATTCCCATGGATATACTATTTAGCTTTATTTATAAATGGACAATTTTATTATATTTTTATTTTACACCCTGAATTAAAAAACCACATAGAGTTTCAAAAACCACATAGTGATTCACTTATACTTTTACTAGGGTATGTTTACCAAGAAAAAACAATTGAAGGCAATACTTTGCTACTATTACTTAAAAAGCTTTTCTTTATCATTTTTTCCATCAAATTTGTACAATAGATTAAAAGGACACAGAATTACAAAATTTTTTTGTCAAAAACTAGAAGTTATTAGTCTATGTATTTGTTTTCATTCAGTGTCACTGTTCTGATGTGAATTTCTTTCTTGTATATTTTTGAGGAGATTATTTTGCTGTAAGATTTTTAAAGTATTTGCCATTTCATGTTCTTAAATTCTTCTTTATTGATAACAAGTGTGTTTTTTTCTTATCTAATTTGCCTTCTACTTGACAAGACTTTTCAATCTAAAGTCTTAGATTTTCCCTAATTATATTAAATTCTGATATGTAACTTTAAATATTTCCCCAAATTGTCTTTTCTTTTTCTAAGATTCTTCTTAGATGGAGTCTGATGTTTCTACATCTACCCTTCATATCCAGAATATTTTTTAATACTTTTTACCTCTTCATGTCTAATTCATTCCTGAAAGCTTCAAGGTGCCAGTTTTTATTTCATTTATGGCATTTATCATACTCAGTATTTCAACTTGATTTTTTCTTATGACTTCTTGTTCTTGCTCTATATTTCCAGTATCTGCTCATATCTCTTTGAGAGTATTGATACCTTGATTATAAATTTTTATTTGGTTTGGTTCATTAATACTAGTTCAGGTGCCATAGTTTCATTTTTAATATGTTTATATATCAGTTGAATTCCTCAAATATTCAATTTTGCTTGTGAGCTCGTGTCCTCTGTATATAACTACTCACTTGGCAATGTAAAAGAAGAGGCTTAAACTATGATGAATTTTAGGAAAGGAAGAGAACCATTGATGTAATTAAGTTGACCATTCTATAAATCCACCAACACTGCCTCAGAGATAACCTCCAATTTTCTCCCCAGTGCTGATATGTTCTAAGAGCTATCTCTGCTGGTTGTAATCACCGGACCCTCTAGGTTTCCATCTATACTATGAGGCTAGGGCTTGCCAGAGTCCTGCATTAGTTGTGCTCCTGTCCCAGTCAACCTCAAGCACAAACTTTATGCTACTTACTCCATGCTGCAGGCTAATGATGGGCTGGTGAGTTTTTTTTTTTTTTTTTAAATCTTGCACTGATGATAGGAATGGGAAGGATACACCAAGAGCAATATTGGGAACAAGGTATAACTAAAATACCTGCTCTGTCCCATATGTGACAGTCATGCTATTTCTAACCAAGAGATTACTAATTAATTCTCTGGTTTTAACTTTGGTTCACACAGTGTTTTCTTACAGTTTTTATGTTAAAATTATTTCTAACATTCAGTTAAGGTGAGAAACTAAAGTCTAAAATCAACCAATCAAACACACACATTATTACACTGTGACAATGAGCACGATTTATGACTGTCAAAGGTATATGTTTCATTATTAATATATTTAAATATTAACAATATAAAAAAGTAGTGTGTTGATAGTTATAACTTATTATACTCACCTCAAATATCTCACACAGTGTCCTTTCATCTAAGAATTTGCTTTTTATCATACTTTCTCAAAAAATGAATTTAAATTACAATCATAGATTATACAGTTTAAAAGATGATTCTATGACTGAAAAATATGATAATGAAGCAGACCTATGATAAAAGAATATAAAATAGATGAAAATATTCTAATAACTGACCCTGAACTTCGTAGATCAAGAAATTTTAAGTTGGGGTGTACAGTGACTATATTAGTCTCCTCTTGACCAGTACTACTAATTGCCAATTAGGGTTCTCCTCTCCAGAATTAGTGTACCTCAAAAATTAAATAAATATTCAGAATATTGCTTATTTAGCAGAGATTCCAGGAAAGGAGATGGATATCTTCATAAAAGGTAATCCCTTTTCCACAAGAGAAGATACCTCCACCTTCAACATTAATCATTGATCACAAACTTCAGTTTTTGTGTTTCTTCTTTGGATAAAGCTGCATTCTGGACATTCACCCATAGCCAACTTTTGTGAATATGTTACTTTTCTGTGCTTCCACTACTGATCATGTATTCTCAGCCAACTTTCTTTACATATGTTTTCATACAGGGAAGCTTTCACCATCTTAATATTCATGTGCTGACTCTGTTAGTTGATTTCAAGGTCAGAGGGAGAATTACTATTTGGGGCATTAGTTGACAGTACCAGGAAGAGCTTCTCATGTTTTTACTTGTGTCCCGCCATGCAAAATAAAGAAAAAAAAATTATCCCGCTAGTCAAGAAATCTACATTGAAACTTTGGCTTTGCTATATAGTTAGGTGGAATCATTTAGCTTCTCTGCCCTTCAACATCCTCTTGGTCAAATACATCAACATCTAATATAATGTTAAGATCTAAAACCTTCTAAGGCCTTGCTACAATATCAAAATATAATTTATTGCACAGCAAAACATGTCTATAATTTGTATGCATATAATCAAGAGAAAATATTATTTTTCTGCCTGATATAGAAAACCCTGCATAATAAAACTGTACAACACAGTAATACCTCATATATTAGAACAATGTATGGTAAATGAAAAATACAGAAATGTATATCAAATAATATATACAAGCTAAAGTAAGTCCCCTACACATGAATCTTCAAGTTGCAAACTTTCAAATGTACAAACATGCGTTCTCATGTCCAATTAAGTAAATTAGTTCATGTGTCTGGCGTACATTGTCACATGCATGCATCCTCTACAAGTGGTTGTGCTTTTGTGCACTTTATTGTACAGTACTGTATAGAGTACAGTATCTTTACTTCAAGCCCAGGATGACTAGAAGCAAGCGTAAAAGCGTCGGTGATGTAGCTGGTACTGCTAAGAAGAGATTCACGATGCAGGAAATGGCAAGGGGATTTTCTTTATTTGAGGAAGCACTGTTAGTTTTTGAGGCACAGGACCTGAATGTAGAATGGTACACAAAGGTTGCAGCAGCCATTCAGAATGCAATCTAATGCTTCTGTGTCATCTATGATGAGAAAAAAAGAACTACTACCCAGACATCACTGGATCTTTTTTTCAAGGGGGTAGATAGAATTGAATCCAGCAAGGAACCAGAACCTGTGCCATCAGTGTCAGGCATGAGTGAAATTGCAGCTTGCCCTCTGTCTCCTATTGCTGATGATTCTTCAGTTCTACCATCTCCCACCTCCTCTCCTTCGTCCAGTCAGTAACTCTTCTTGCCTGTTCACTCAATGCCAGCCACTGTATGCCAGCTGTTCTACTGTACTACTGTACTTTTTAAGGTACTGTACTGTAAGTTAAAAATGTTTTCTTTATTTTTTGTGTTTGTTTGTTTTTATGTATTATTTGTGTGAAAAGTATTATAAACCTATTACAGTACAGTACTATATAGTCGATTGTGTTAGTTGGTTACCTAGGCTAAATTTTCGGACTTACGGACAAATTAGCCTTACGAACTTGCTCTCGGAACGGAACTCATTTGTATGTAGGGAACTTACTGTATTTCAAAGTATAAGTGCAACAGGAACATGTGTACATTAGTGTATTACTCTTGGTACTTGTGCTTCCTATATAACATGTGGAATGATTTTGTTCAAGAGATTATCAGATATAGTCTTATCTTAATATCACTAGACTTATCATTTGATTGTATTATTAAATTTTCAAATCAGTGAGATTTTCTGTGTTTAAGTGCTGTAATGTTTCAGAGGAGCATGAATTATTTTTTGTTGCTCTGGGGAAACAGTAACTATAATTTAAAGATAAGTCCTCTTATTCCTATGAAATTAATCCTCTCTAATTATTCATTAGAAAAAAAAAGGTTTACCAATATTTATCACAGCAATGAAGTCACATGAAAGCAGTATACATAATCATAACTGTTCTTTAATAATTTTCTCAATTTAGTAAAGCTTGGATATTAAAAGTTTTTTTGAAAGAAAACTCACTAGCATTGCATACATAATACAGATGTTTATTAACTTACAAAAGTTTGTAATGGTATTATATGAATTTTTTAAAGTATCAAGTTTATATTTCCATGTTTATTCATATTTCACTCTCATCGTTAGTTAATTTTAATATAAAGTAGTTTTATGTCTTCAAAATACATGGGTGAAATGCTTTAGTTCCTTGTGGAACAAACTGGGATCCCAGAGGAGCAGCAGCAACATCACCTATGAACTTATTAGAAATTCAGAATCTTGGGCCCCTCTCCACATCTACTGAATCAGATTCTGCATTTTAACAAGATCCCCAGTTAATTCCATACATATTAAAGTTAGGGATGCACAGTTTTTGTTTGTGAATCTTGTGTAGCAGCTGTAAATAAATTACTACATGAAAGAAATACAAGGTTAGATGGGTAAAGTCAGCCTTGTGTTACTTACTACTTGCATAATTAATACATATTTCTAACAGGAGTTATAGTTTTTAGGTAAATGATGCTTACTTGGTTGTCAACCGCACTAATTTCTTCATTATTAATATCTTGTTGATTTTACTTAGTTACAGCAACCAAGTGTTATATATGAGTGTGCTTTAAAAAAATCATTATATTAATACGTTTTTCCATCAGAGGCATTTAGCCAGTTCATATAATTCTTAGCCATATCTAATGTCAGCACTCCCCATTTAGTGTACTGAAGTTCAACTCAGAAATGCTATAGGTGTGCAGATGTATTTATATCGTTCAGCCTTTGAGTAGGTAAAACAATGGCCACAGCCCAACAACATTTTTTTTTTTTACCCCTGTATGCCTTTTAACAGCACCATTGTAATTTTATGAATATCTTGAGAAAGGTTATATACTGCTCTATGCCATTTATGAACTATATGGTTCTGTATATTATGTATATAAATTAACATATTTTATTGAAGGTTATTTTTTATGTGTATGAAAGAAGACTAAAGAATAAAAAGAGTACAAATGTGATTCATTTGTTCTTTTGGTGGGCTAGATGTGGCAGGAAATAAAACATACTTAGACTCATTTTTTTTTTTTTCTAGTACAATAACCTTAAAATTTCAGAAAGAGACTGTGGTCCAAGTGTCACTCTTGCTGTCCATATGTTGCTACTGCAATGTATGGTTCATTGGCAATGTTTGACTTTTATCATCAGCCCTAGACCACTGTGGAGTCTACTTTTTTTTTTTTTATTTCTAAACCATTATTAACCCCTTTAAATGTTAAAAAGAACAATATCAAGAATATAAGGAAAAATATTTAACGAGACTGGTAGTTTGCAAAGAGATATAATGACTACATAATTTGCAAGATAACTGAACCATTGACTCATAGACTCACACAGTCATCTCTGAGTAATTGTCCATGCCTTATTCTTAGATCAGCTCTAATGTCAATACCTTCATGTGTCATGGGATTAAAGAAGAGAAGAAAAACTCAGACCTGTGCATCACGGGAAATTATGTGTAATTTTTTTAAAGGAGAACATATTTCATAACAAATAGGAGTTGAGTAAAATCATTTGACAAGTATATATAACAATAGAATGGAATTTTACCCCAAATCCCCCCGACCCAGGTAGTTTGGAATAAGTCCATTGTCCCATTCATAGTTAATTTAGACATTAAGCACGGTAGGCAGAGTTTAAGCCCTATAAACTTTTTGGGACTTCTGAAAGTGTTTGAGCAGTAAACATAGAATGTTTGTCTAGTCAATGCACAATCATGTTTACAAAATGCGATGTTATACAAACTATACAACTGCAACACAACTTATTTTATTATTTATTTACTTATTTATTCATTTTTTACATTTTTATATTGGAGCGTAGTTGATTAACAATGTTGTATTAGTTTCAGGTGTAAAACAAAGTGATTCAGTTATACATATACATGTATGTATTCTCTTACAAATTCTTTTCCCATTTAGTTTATTACAGAATATTGAGCAGAGTTCCCTGTGCTATACAGTAGGCCCTTGTTGGTTATCTATTTTAAGTATAGCAGTGAGTGCATGTCAGTCCCAAACTCCCAATCTATCCCTCCCCCCACAAACTTTCCCCCAGTAACCATAAGTTCCTTCTCTAAGTCTGTGAGCCTATTTCTGTTTTGTAAATAAGTTCATTTTTATCATTTTTTTTATATTCTGCATATAAGCAATATTATATGATATTTGTCTTTCTCTGTCAGACTTAATCTCCAAGTCCATCCGTGTTTCTGCAAATGACATTATTTCATTCTTTTTAATGGCTGAGTAATAGTCCATTGTATATATGTACCACATCTTCTTTATCCATTCATCGGTCAATGAACATTTAGGTTGCTTCCATGACTTAGCTATTGTAAACAGTGCTGCAATGAACATTGGGGTGCATGTATCCTTTTGAACCATGTTTTTCTCTGGATGCCCAGGAGTGGGACTACAAGTGTTTTGTCTCCATAGGTAGGTTTATTCCTAGGTATTTTATTCTTTTGATGTGATGATAAATGGGATTGTTTCTTTAATTTTTCCTCCTGATCTTTCATTGTTAGTGTATAGGAATGCAAGAGATTTCTGTGTATTAATTTTGTATCCTGCAACTTTACCAAACTCATTGATGAGCTCTAGTAGTTTTCTGGTAGCATCTTTAGGATTTTCTATGTATAGGATCAGGTCATCTGCAAACAGTGACAGTTTTACTTCTTCTTTTCCAATTTGGATTCCTTTTATTTCTTTTATTTCTCTGATTGCTGTGGCTAGGACTTCCACAACTCTGTTGAATAAAAGTGGCAAGAATGGCCATCCTTGTCTTGTTCCTGATCTTAGAGGAAAGGCTTTCAGCTTTTCACCATTGAGTATGATCTTAGCTGTAGGTTTGTCATATATGGCCTCTATCATGTTGAGGTATTTTCCCTCAATGCCCCCATTCTGGAGAGTTTTTATCATAAATAGGTGTTGAATTTTGTCAAAAGCTTTTTCTGCATCTATTGAGAGGATCAAATGGTTTTCATTCTTCAATTTATTGATGTGGTGTATCCCACTGATTGATTTGTGGATATTGAAAAATCCTTGCATCACTGGGATAAATCTCACTTGGTTATGGTCTTTGAGTCTTCTAATGTATTGTTGGAATGGGATTGCTAGTATTTTGTTGAGGATTTTTGTGTCTATGCTGATCATTGATATTAGCCTGCAGTTTTTTTGTGGCATTTTTGTCTAGTTTTGGTATCAGGGTGATGGTGGCCTCATAGAATGAGTTTGGGAGTATTCCTTCCTCTGCAATTTTTTGGAAGAGTATCAGGAGGATAAGTGATAACTCTTCACTAAATGTTTGATAGAATTTGCCTGTGAAACCATCTGGTCCTGGACTTTTGTTTGTTGGAAGTTTTTTAATAGCAGTTTCAATTTCAGAACTTGTGATTTGTCTGTTTGTGTTTTCTATTTCTTCTTGGTTCAATCTTGGGAGATTTTACTTTTCTAATAATTTGTCCATTTCTTCCAGGTTGTCCATTTTATTGGCCTATAGTTTCTTGTAGTAGTCTCTTATGATCCTTTCTGTTTCTGTGGTGTTCGTTGTAACTTCTCCCTTTTTGTTTCTAATTTTGTTGATTTAGCCCTCTCCCTTTTTTCTTGATGAGTCTGGCTAAAGGTTCTTCTCAAAGAATCAGCTTTTAGTTTCATTGTTCTTTGCTATTTTCTTTGTTTCTATTTCATTTATTTCTGCTCTGATTTGTATGATTTCTTTCCTTCTACTAACTTGTTTTTCTTTTTTTTTCCGTTTTTTGGTTCTTCTTTCTCTAGTTGCTATAGGTGTAAGTTTAGGTTGTTTATTTGTGATTTTTCTTGTTTCCTGAGGTAAGATTATATTCCTATAAACTTCCCTCTTAGAACTTCTTTTGCCACATCCCATAGGTTTTGGATCATCCTGCTTTCATTGTCATTTGCCTCTAGGTATTTTTTGATTTTTCTCTTTGATTTCTTCAGTGATCCATTAGTTGTTTAGTAGCATATTGTTTAGCCTCCTGGTGTTTGTGTTTTTTACAGTTTTTTTTTCTTGTAGTTGTCTTCTAATCTCACAGCACTGTGATCAGAAAAAGTGCTTAATATGATTTCACTTTTCTTAAATTTACTGAGGCTCACTTTGTGGCTCAACATGTGATCAATCCAGGTGAATGTTCGAAGTGCACTTGAGAAGATATGTATTCTGTGGCTTTCGGGTGGAATGTCCTATAAATATCAATTAAATCTATCTGGTCTACTGTATCATTTAAAGGTTGAGTTTCCTTATTTATTTTCTGTCTGGATTATCTGTCCATTGGTATAAGTGGGGTGTTAAAATCCCCCACTATTATTGTGTTACTGTTGATTTCCCTTTTTAAGGCTGTTAGCATTTGCCTTATGTATTGAGGTGCTCCTATGTTGGGTGCATAAATATTCATAAATGTTTTATCTTCTTCTTGGATTGATCCCTTGATCATTATGTAGTGTCCTTCCTTACCTCTTCTAACATTCTTTATTTTAAAGTCTATTTTATCTGATATGAGTATTGCTATTCCAGCTTTCTTTTGATTTCTATTTGCATGGAATATATTTTTCCATCCCTTCACTTTTAGTCTGTATGTGTCTCTAGGTCTGAAGTGGGTCTCTTATAGACAACATATATATGGTTTTGTTTTTGTATCCATTCAGCCAGTCTTTGTCTTTTAGCTGGAGCATTTAATTCATTTCCATTTAAGGTAATTATCAATATGTATATTCTTATTGTTATTTTCTTAATTGTTTTGGATTTGTTTTCATAGGTCATTTTTCTTCCCTTCATCTTTTGTTCTCTTCTCTTGTGATTTGATGACTAACTGTAGTGTTGTGCTTGGATTCCTTTTTCTTTTTCTGTGTGTATCTATTTTATATTTTTGGATTGTGGTTACCATGAGGTTTTGTTATAGCAGTCTATATATGAACAAGATTTTTTTTTAAGTTGCTGGTTTTTAAATTTCTAATGCATTCCAATATCCTGCATTTGTACTCTCCTCACAATTGCTGGTTTTGATATCATATTTGTATGCAGTTGATTTCTTACCTTTACTTTATGTTTGCCTTTATCAGTGAGCTTTTATATTCATATTTTTTTGTTTTGTTTTTATTAAAGACATTTTATTTTCTGCTTAGAGAAATTCCTTTAGCATTTGTTGAACAGCTTGTCTGGTGGTGCTCAATTCTCTTAGCTTTTGTTTGTCTGTAGAGCTTTTGATTTCTCCATTGAATCTGAATGAAAGCCTTGCTGGGTAGAGTATTCTTGGTTATAGGTTACTCCCTTTCAACACTTTAAGTGTAAGGTGTCACTCCCTTCTGGGCTGCAGAGTTTCTGCTGAGAAATCAGCTGATAACTTTATGGGAGTTCCCTTGTATGTTATTTGTTGCTTTTATCTTGTTGCTTTCAATATCTTTTTCTTTGTCTTTAATTTTTGTCAGTTTGATTACTATGTGTCTTGGCATGTTCCTCTTTCAATTTATCCTGCCTGGGACTCTCTGCACTTCCTGAACTTGGGTTACTGTTTCCTTTCCCATGTTAGGGAAGTTTTCAGCCATTATCTCTTCAAATATTTTCTCAGGTCCTTTCTCTCTTCTCTTTCTGGAAATCCTATAATGCATATAATGCAAATGTTGGTGCATATAATATTGTCCCAGAGGTCTCTGAGACTGTCCTCATCTTTCTCAAAATTCTTTTTCCTTTATTCTGTTCCATAGAAGTGATTTCCACCATTCTGTCTTCCAGCTCACTTATCCGTTCTTCTGTCTCCATTACTCTGCTATTGATTTCTTCTAGTGTATTTTTCATTTCAGTTATTGTATTGTTCAACTCTACTTGTCTGTTCTTTAGTTCTTCTAGGTCGTTGTTAAACATTTCTTGCATCTTCTCAATTTGTGCCTCCATTCTTTTTCCAATATCTTGGATCATATTCACTATCATTACTCTGAATTCTTTTTCTGGTAGATTGCCTATCTTCACTTTGTTTAGTTGTTCTTCTGGGGTTTTATCTTGTTCCTTCATCTGGGACATATTCCTCTGCTGTCTCATTTTGTCTAACTTTCTGTGATTGCAGTTTCCATTCCACAGGCTGCAGGAATGTAGTTCTTCTTGCTTTTGCTGTCTGCCCTCTGGTGGATGAGGCTGTCTAATAGGCTTATGCAGGCTTCCTGGTAGGAAGGTCTGGTTCCTGACCACTGGTTTGTGGAGCTGGGTCTTGTACCTCGGGTGGGCAGCCCTGTGCTCAGGAAGACTTTAAGCAGCCTGTCTTCTGATGTGTGGGCCTGTATTCCTGCCCTATTGGTTATTTGGCCTGATGTGTCCCAGCACTGTTGGGTGAGGCTAGGTCTTGGGGAGGAAATGGTGGCCTCCAAGAGGGCTCACATCAGTGAGTACTCACCAAAACTGTGGTTGCCAGTGTCTTTGTCCTCACAGTGAGCTACAGCCACTCCCCACCTCCTCAGGAGACCCTCCAATACTAATAGATAGGTCTAGTCAAGTCTCTTATGAGGTCACTTCTTTTTTCCCTGGGTCCTGGTGTGCATGGGACCTTGTGTGCACCCTCCAAGAGTGGCATTTCCATTTCCTCCGGTCCCTGGAATTCTTGTGATCAAACCCCACTGGTTTTTAAAGCCAGGTTCTCTGGGGGCTCCTCCTCCTGTTGCCAGGCCCCCAGGCTGGGAAGCCTGACTTGGGGCTCAGGATTTTCACTCCTCTGGGAGAACTTCTGTGATATAATTTATTTTCCAGTTTGAGTGTTGCCCACCCGGAGGGTATGGGATTTGATTTTATCATGATTGAGCCCCTCCTACCATCTCTTTTTGGCTTCTTTGTCTTTGGATGTAGGGTATCTTTTTTGGTAGGTTCCAGCATTTTTTTTTTTTTTTGGTCGATGGTTGTTCAGCAGTTAGTTGTGATTTTTGTGTTTCTGTAGGAAAGGGTGAGCTCACGTCCTTCTACTCCTCCATCATGCCAGCCAATCTCCCAACTCATATATTTAGAGATAAGTTTTATTTATCATGGATGGGTGTATATTTTTATGTTATATAGCCAATCACCATCAAAATGAATATCTCAAATTTTCTTACTATGGCTCTAGTTCCATTTTCATTTACAAGGGCTGTCTTCTAAGTAAAGCTGAGTTTCTTCATCACTTCTACTTCATTTCAGGTGAAGTATCTACATTTCATATTTGGAATCCTCCTTTCCCAAGGAGGCTCATCTGTGGGGCTTGTTCTGCTCTACATAGAGATGTTCCTGAATTGACATGATGTTTCTCTCAGGAGAAAAGTTATATTAGGAAATGCTAACAAGAAAAAATTTTAAATTGTGTGATTTAAGCCATTTGTGAGACCAGTGGGAAAACTTGGGCCCTGTGAAGCTTTGATGAAGTCTAATCCTGTGTTACCACCTATACTACTTATGTGCTCACAACAACTATACTTGACATACCACATAACCCAGATATATTATAGTGTGGTCTTCTAGACATACATTAGACACGTTAAACATACATTCTTGGTTTTGTTATTAATCTTCTCTATCATATGTGGTCCGTTTGGTGCTTTTTTTTGGCTCTTCCCGTTTCCCAGAATAATTTATTAGTTTAGGGGCAAAATGAAGGACCAAGACTACTAAAGAGCTAATGACAATTGTGTTGGGTGAGAAAAGCAAAAATAAGTGAAATCTTAGAATAATTAAAGGTCTCTTCTATCCAATTTTTCACCTTTGCCTTCTCCTCTCTCCTGGTGTCCTCCATCTCTCATGCTTAGAAAGACAGTGAGCAACTCTGGGATTCAATGTCATACAAAAGTGCCAACTAAACATCTCACTCCTCAAGTGTTTAACACTTCCGTATTATTTATCAATTCTCCTGACACCATAAAATCCCCAGTTCTTCTGGTACTGTTAGAAGGACAATCTGATTAAGCATGTAAGAGCTCCCTTAACACTCTCTGTAGTGTGTGACTATTCATTAGATATCTTTGTATAATATGTGAATATTTGGGTAAATATTCTAGATTCATAAGTGCCTTTCTCCTCATAGTAGGTATTCAATAATGTTTGTTTAATTTTTGATTCATTCTATTATGAAAGGAAACAAAACTTAACTAAACAACCTCTAAGAAACGTCAAGCTTTCGATAGAATCACTGAATTTGCTATATGCAAATCAGATCTAAGTTTTAATCCTTGAAGAATCAATAATCAAGAGAGAATTGATCAAAGTTCTACAGGTTTCCAGTCAAAAATTTAAACTCATGATGTAATAGCATGAGTAGGGAGTGGTTACCACTCCCACATTCAGGTAAACTAGACGCTTATGACTTCCAAATTCATGGACTATATGGGAAGCAGTCAGAAATGTCAGAAACAGGTGGGGGTATGTACTGAGTGCCAAGTGAGTGTCTTTTCTTCATCAGGGAAAGTTTAGTTTTGAAACATGTGAATGTCAGCCAAGGGCTTTGTGGAAAATTTTGGCATAGGCTAAATTAAGCAGAGCTTCAAAAGAGTAATATATTCAATAACATATATTTTTCCAATTTCTATTTTAACTACTTTAACTGCTCAGAGTTACTCAGCTAATTGGTTTTAAATGTTATTTTCTCTTCCATTTCTTATCTTCACATTTTCTCTTTTGGAGAGAAGATCTAACAAAATTATGTCTCTTTCATGTATTTCAGATGATCCCACTGTCTGTATAGTATATAATGTCAATGAATAAGTGAGAGAGGGTTATGAGATGATCTGTTGCATACAGAAGGGGAACACAATCTGAAGGTGGAAGGAAAGGACTCTTAGGGAAGTTGAGCTTATTTTTGTGCCCTATGAAAATAGATTTCCATTGGCCCAGGGCCCTGAAATAGATACCAAGGGTTCTTAGAGTGGCAAATAGATTTTTTGCTTGAACTACAAGATAAATACTATTCCACTTAGTGAAATGACAAATAGTAAAAGGAGAATTGGTGTTCATGTAGTAAAAAAAAAATAGATCTGTTTTAGCAGTTTATTTATTTATTAATAAATAGTCAATTTTATTTTATATAAATTATACCTCTAAAATTGATTTTAAAAATCTTACAGGGTGAGAGATGATTCTTTACAGTAAGGGAATCTGTAGGATGGACTAGCAGGCCCCAACACACTAAATGCCACTCAATCATGGTACATCCCAAAAGATTTGCCTCAAATTTCCAAAACACACCCTAGTGAGTAATATCACATCCACAGAGAATATGGCATGTTTTCTCTTAGTGGGATACGAAGTCACGAGGGGGTTTTGAGCTATGGAGTGATGGGATCTGACTTTTTTTTTAAAATTAAGGTATAGTTTTATTTACAATGTTATGTTAGTTTCTACAGTACAGTGAAGTGGAGTTCCCTGTGCTATACAGCAGGTTCTTATTAGTTATCTATTATATATATCACTGTATATATGTCAATCCCAATCTCCCAATTCATCCCACTCCCCACACCTGCTTTCCCCCCTTGGTGTCCATACATTTGTTCTCTACAATTGTGTATCTATTTCTGCCTTGCAAACCAGTTCATCTGTACCATTTTTCTAGATTCCACATATATGCATTAATATATGATATTTGTTTTTCACTCTATGACTTACTTCACTCTGTATGACCATCTCTAGATCCATCCATGTCTCTACAAATGACCCAATTTCATTCCTTTTTATGACTTTATATTCCGTTGTATATATTACCACATCTTCTTTATCCTTTCCTCTGTTGATGGACATTTAGGTTGCTTCCATGACCTGGTTATTGTAAATAGTGTTGTAATTAATATTGGGGTGCATATATTTTTTGAATTATGCTTCTCTCTGGGTATATGCCCAGTAGTGGGAATGCTGGGTCATAGGGTAGCTCTATTTTTAGTTTTTTAAGGAACCTCCATCTGTTCTCCATAGTGGCTGTATCAATTTACATTCCCACCAACAGTGCAAGCAGGTTCTCTTTCTCCACAGCCTCTCCAACATTTATTGTTTGTAGATTTTCTGATGATGCCCATTCTAACCGGAGTGAGGTGATAACTCATTGTAGTTTTGATTTGCATTTCTCTAATAATTAGTGATGTTGAGCAACTTTTCATGTGCCTCTTGGTATGTCTTCTTGGAGAAATGTCTATTTAAGTCTTTTGCTCATTTTTGATTGGATTGTTTGTTTTTCTGACATTGAGCTGTATGAGCTATTTATGTATGTTGGAGATTAATCCTTTGTCCCTTGATTCATTTGTAAATATTTTCTCCCAATCTGAGTGCTGTCTTTTCATCTTGTTTATAGTTTCCTTTGCTGTGCAAAAGCTTTTACGTTTATTTAGGTCCCATTTGTTTATTTTTCTTTTTATTTCCATTACTGTAGGAGGTGGGTCAAAAAAGTTCTTGCTGTGATTTATGTCAAAGAGTGTTCTTCCTATGTTCTCTGCTAAGAGTTTATAGTGTCCAGTCTTATATTTAGGTCTTTAATCCTTTTTGAATTTATTTTTGTGTATGGTGTTAGGGAGTGTTCTAGTTTCATTCTTTTACATGTAGCTGTCCAGTTTTCCCAGCACCATTTATTAAAGAGGCTGTATTTTCTCCATTACATCCTTGCCTCCTTTGTCATAGATTAGTTGACGATAGGTGCCTGTGTTTATCTCTGGGGTTTCTATTCTGTTCCATTGATCTATATTTCTGTTCTTGTGCCAGTACCATATTGTCTTGATTACTGTAGCTTTGTAATATAGTCTGAAGTTAGGGAGTCTGGTTCATCCAGCTCCATTTTTTACCCCTCAAGATTGCTTTGGATATTCATGGTCTTTTGGGTCTCCATACAAATTTTAAGATTTTTCGTTCTAGTTCTGTAAAAAAAATGCCATTGGTAATTTGATAAGGATTGCATTGAATCTGTAGATTGCTTTGGGTAAGATAGTCATTTTCACAGTATTGATTCTTCCAGTCCAAGAACATGGTATATCTCCCCATCTGTTTGTGTCATCTTTGATTTCTTTCAACAGTGTCTTATAGTTTTCTGAGTACAGGTATTTTACCTCGTTAGGCAGGTTTATTCCTAGGTATTTTATTCTTTGTGTTGCAATGGTGAATGGGATTGTATCTTTAATTTCTCTTCCTGATCTTCCATTGTTAGTGTATAGGAATGCCAGAGATTCTGTGCATTAATTTGATATCCTGCAACTTTACAAAATTCATTAATTAGCTCTAGTAGTTTTCTGGTGACATCTTTAGGATTATCCATGCATAGTATCATATCATCTGCAAACAGTGACAGTTTTACTTCTTCTTTTCCAATTTGGATTCCTTTTATTTCTTTTTCTTCTCTGATTGCCATGGCTAGGACTTCCAAAGCTATGTTGAATAATAGATGCGAGAGTGGACATCCTTGTCTTGTTCCTGATCTTAGAGGAAATGCTTTCAGTTTTTCACCATTGAGAATGATGTTTGCTGTGGTTTTCGTCATATATGGCCTCTATTATGTTGAGGTAGATTCCCTCAATGCCCACTTTCTGGATAGTTTTTATCATAAATCGGTTTTGAATTTTGTCAAAAGCTTTTTCTGCATTTATTGAGTTGATCATATGGTTTTTATTCTTCAATTTTTTTATTATGGTGTATTACATTGATTGATTTGCGTATATTGAAGAATTTGTGCATCCCTGGGATAAATCCACCTGATCATTGTGGGTGATACTTTTAATGTGTTGGTGGATTCTGTTTGCTAGTATTTTGTTGAGGATTTTTGCATCTATATTCGTCAGTGAAATTGATCTATAATTTTCTTTTTTTGTAGTATCTTTGTCTGGTTTTGGTATCATGGTGGTGGTAGACTCGTAGAATGAGTCTGGGAGTGTTCCTTCTTCTGCAATTTTTTGGAAGATTTTGAGAAGGATGGGTGTTAGCTCTTCTCTAAATATTTGATAGAATTTAATTGTGAAGCCATCTGGTCCTGGACTTTTTTTTTGGAAGAATTTTAATCAGTTTCAATTTCATTACTTCTGATTGGTCTGTTCATATTTTCTATTTCTTCCTGGTTCAGTCTTGGAATGTTATACGTTTTTAAGAATTTGTCCATTTCTTCCAGGTTGTCCATTTTATTGGCATATAGTTGTTTGTACTAGTCTTTTATGATGCTTTGTATTTCTGCGGTGTCCGTTGTAACTTCTCCTTTTTCATTTCTAATTTTATTGATTTGAGTTCTCTCCCTCTTTTTCTTGGTGAGCCTGGTTAAAGGTTGATCAATATTGTTTATGCTCTCAAAGAACCAGCTTTTAGTTTTATTGATCTTTGTGACTGTTTTCTTTGTTTCTATTTCATTTATTTCTGCTCTGATCTTTATGATTTCTTTCTTTCTGCTAACTTTGGGTTTGTTTGTTCTTCTTCTCTAGTTCCTTTAGGTGTGAAGTTAGATTGTTTATTTGAGATATTTTCTTGTTTCTTGAGGTAGGATTGTATTGCTTTAAACTTCCTTCTTAGAACTGATTTGCTGCACCCCATAGGTTTTGGGTCACCGTATTTTCACTGTCATTTTTGTCTACATAGTTTTTGATTTCCTCTTTGATTTCTTCAGTGATCTCTCTTTTATTTAGTAATGTATTATTTAGCCTCCATGTGTTTGCATTTTTTTACCTTTTTTTTCCCCTGTAATTGATTTCTCATCTCATAGCATTGTGGTCAGAAAAGATGGTTGATATGATTGCAATTTTCTTAAATTTACTGAGGCTTGATTCGTGACCCAAGAGGTGATCTGTCCTGGAGAATGTTCTGTGTGCACTTGAGAAGAAAGTGTAATCTGCTGTTTTTGGATGGAATGTCCCATAATTATCAATCAAAACTATCTGGTCTATTGTGTCTTTTAAAGCTTGTGTTTCCTTATTAATTTTCTGTCTGGATGATCTGTCCATTTGTGTAAGTGAGGTGTTAAAATCCCCCACTTTTATTGTGCAACTGTCAATTTCACCTTTTACAGCTGTTAGCATTTGCCTTATGTATTGAGGTGCTCCTATGTTGGGTGCATATATATTTATAATTGTTATATCTTCTCTTGGATTGATCCCTTGATCATTATATAGTGTCCATCCTTATCTCTTGTAACAGTCTTTATTTTAAAGTCTATTTTGTCTGATATGAGTATTGCTACTCCATCTTTCTTCTGATTTCCATTTGCATGGAATATCTTTTTCCATCCCCTCACTTTCAGTCTGTATGTGTTCCTAGGTCTGAAGTGGGTCTCTTTTAGACAGCATATATATGGATCTTGTTTTTGTATCCATTTAGCCAGTCTGTGTCTTTTGGTTGGAGCATTTATTCCATTCACATTTAGGGTAATTATTGATATGTATTTTCCTATTACCATTTTCTTAATTGTTTTGGGGTTTTTTTGTAGGTCCTTTTCTTCTCTTGTGTTTCCCAGTTAGAGAAGTTCCTTTAGCATTTGTTGTATTGCTGGTTTGGTGGTGTTGAATTTTCTTACCTTTTTCTTGTCTGTAGATCCTTTGATTTCTCCATCAAATGGGAATGAGATCCCTTCTGGGTAGAGTACTCTTGATTGCAGTTTCTTCCCTTTCATCACTTCAAATATATCATACTACTCTCTTCTGGCTTGCAGAGTTTCTGCTGAGAAATCAGCTGTAACCTTATGGGAGTTCCCTTGTATGTTATTTGTTGTTTTTCCCTTGTTGCTGTTAATAATTTTTCTTTGTGTTTAATTTTTGTCAATTTTATTACTATGTGTTTTGGCATGTTTCTCCTTGGGTAACCTGCTTGGAACTCTCTGCACTTCCTGGTCTTGGGCGGCTATTTCCATTCCCATGTTAGGGAAGTTTTCAACTCTAATCACTTTAAATATTTTCTTGGGTCCTTTCTCTCTCTCTTCTCCTTCTGGGACACTTATAATCTGAATGTTTTTGCATTTAATGTTGTCCCAGAGATTTCTTAGGCTGTCTTCATTTCTTTTCAGTCTTTTTTCTTTATTCTGTTCCACAGCAGAGATTTTCACCATTCTGTCTTCCAGGTCACTTCTCCGTTCTTCTGCCTCAGTTATTCTGTTATTAAGTCATTCTAGTGTGTTTTTCATTTCAGTTATTGTATTGTTCTTCTGTGTTTGTTTGTTCTTTAATTCTTCTAGATCTTTTTTAAACATTTCTTGCATCTTCTCAATCCTTGTCTCTATTCTTTTTCTGAGGTCCTTGATTATCTTCACTATCATTATTCTGAATTCTTTTTCTGGAAGTTCACATATCTCCACTTCTTTTAGTTGTTTTTCTAGTGTTTTATCTTGTTTCTTCATCTGGGACATAATCCTCTCCCTTTTCATTGTCTATCTTTCTGTGATTGTGGTTTTTGTTCTCCAGGCTGCAGGATTGTAGCTCTTCATGCTTCTGCTTACTGCCCTCTGGTGGATGAGGCTATCTAAGAGTCTTGTGCAAGCTTCTTGATGGACTGTCTGGTGGTGGGTCGAGCTGGGTGTTGCTCTGGTGGGCTGAGCTCAGTAAAACTTTAATCCACTTGTCTGCTGATGGGTGGGGCTGTGTTTCTTCCCTGTTGGTTGTTTGGTCTGAGGTAACCCAGCACTGGAGCCTACAGGCTCTTTGTTGTGGCTAATGGTGGACTCCGGGAGTGCTCATGTCAGTGAGTATTTCCCAGAACTTCTGCTGCCATGTCCTTGTCCCTGCGGTGAGTTACAGCTGACCCCACCTCTGCAGGAGACCTTCCAACACTAGCAGGTAGTTCTGGTTCAATCTCCTATGGGGTCACTGCTCCTTGCCCCTGGGTCCACACTTCTATGTGTGTGCCCTCCAACCATGGAGTCTCTGTTTCTGCCACTCCTGTCAAAGTACTGCAATCAAATCCCACTGGCCTTCAAAGTCCAATTCTCTGGAGATTCCTCCTCCAGTTGCCAGACCCCCAGGTTGGGAAGCCTGACGTGGTGCTCAGAACCTTCACTCCACTCAGTGGATTTCTGTGATATAATTGTTCTCCAGTTTGTGGGTTGCCCACCCAGTGGTTATAGGATTTGATTTTATTGTGATTGTGCCCCTCCTAACATCTCATTTCAGGTTCTCCTTTGTCTTTGGATGTGGGGTATCTTTTTTGGTGAGTTCCAGTGTCTTCCTGTTGATGATTGTTCAGCAGTTAGTTGTGATTCCGGTGCTCTCACAAGAGCGAGTGAGTGCAAGTCCTTCTACTCCGCCATCTTGAACCAATCTCCAGTTTTAGTAATTTAAATTTGAGATATTTACTAAATCAGTTAGTAATGTGAGATTGAAAACCAAGGAATGAGGTTCATACTGGAGATATAGATTTTAGCGTTATCAGCATATTGATGTGAGTAGAATTATGGCAGTAGAAAATATCTCAATAATAATGACTAACATGCATTGGGATCTCACTAGGTGTCAAGGGCCATTCTAAATAATTTTATTAACATAGTTCAAAAAGCAAGCCTAAAAAGTAGACATTATTATTGTCTTCACTTTAGAGGCAAGAAAAATTAGATCCAGACAGATTAAATATCTTGCCTCAGGGCTACTTGCTTACAAATGATCAATCCCAAATCCCAGTCAGGGCAGTTTGGTTCCAGATCCCATGCACTGAATCACTGTATGCCACCTTTTATGTGCTAAGGATTACAATAAATCATAAAAAATAAGTCCTCAGAATAAGTTTTAAGGTACTTAAACATTCTAAAATAAGATATGAAAGAAATAGCCAACAAAGGATTCTTAGAATAAATGACAAATAAAAGGCAATAAATAAGAGAAATACAATATTTGAAAGCAAATCAAAGGACATGTTTTAAGAAGAATAAAGTGATCATTTTTGTTAAATGCTGCCAAGAATTGATCAAGATGACACCTAAGCAGGGCTGTACAGATTTTATAAAACAAATTATTTGGTTTACTTGATATGATTAGTTTCATTAGTGTGATATAAATGAGAGAGTTTCTGGAGTGTAGTGATGGGCCTGGACAGCAAGAAGTGAAGTCAGTGAGTATAAACAACTTTGGGGGTGAGATATTTATAAAGGTGAATCAGATGGTTTTTGTATTGCAGGAGAGGAATACAAAGTCAAGGAAGGTTTTATTTATGAAGGAAATACAGCATGTTTGAATGTTGTTGGGAAAGATACAGAGGGCATAAAATACTTGATGGTGCTGGAAAATTAAAGGATAGTTGCAAAACTGAATAAACAACAGAAGTATGATAACTGGTCAGTATACAAAGGTAATCTTTGGCTCATTTATATAACTATCTATCCCCTGGCCTCAGGTTCTATTATAATCTAAGTTACATGTTATTTCCCAATGCTCAAGTTTGGAGCCAGTGATAAAGCATCTTTAAGACCTAGAATTCTTTCAAGTCAAAAACTGCAATTTTAAAGAGCATTTGCAGCCATTCTACCCATTTCATGTGGGGACCTTAGCCAAATCTATAAATTTAGACCACTTATCCATCTTCTTTTAAATGTCATCTGTTAACATAATGAGATCTAGTAGAAGTCCTATAATAAAGGGAATAGACTTGTTTAACTCTCTATAGTATACAGTTAGCATCCACTAGTTATTAGTGGCTTTAAACACAGGTCATACCAGGGAACTGAAAGGTGAGATGGTGATCATCTTTACCCCTCTTTTAAAACCAAGACAGCTATGATAGACCATAATCCTTCAGTACCTTGAATTAGCAAGTACAGTTGTGTATTTATCACCTGCATCTGTAGGGGAAAGTTAACTGGTTCCCAGCACACAGTACCAGCTAATAGTATAGGAGGTTACCTGTGACTGAGGAGTTTTGTTCCACTGTTCCAATGATAGGAAAGGGATAGTTTCAGGATTTACCAATCAGGAAAGAAGCATCTTTTAACAAAACTGGACAAATGTTAATAGTTAAGCAAGTAGTTAACCTTTTAAATAATCTTCCTTCCAAGAGAGTCAGTTCCCAGGCAGGGGGATTGTGGCTGGGGTGAGAGGAAGATGGGGAGAGGAAGATACTTCCTCATTTATATAACTCATTGTTTTAAAGTGGTAGGAGTTTTAAAGTGAGAAGAGGTGAAATTAAGTCTACAATCAGCAATTTTAATTACATCTGAAAAGTATCTTTTGCCATATAAATCAATATAATCCTGGAAGTAATTTGGGGTGACATTTATGGGGACCAATGTACGGTCTACCATAGAAAGTAATTGTAACTGTGGACATGGAAGATTATATCAATAATAAAGGAAACAAGAACATGATTCATTTATCATATACTCAATGCCTTTAGGTTGAAATATTATAATGTATTCTTTTGTAATGTCTTTTATATGAGAAAAAAACCTGGTAATACTATAAATTTATTAAATATTAGTCAAATTAACAAATGAAATAAAATATGGATTAAGGATTTCAACTAAGTTAACACTGTATAGAAAAGGTCAATTATGACAATTTTTTCACAAGCATATGCTTAGAGGTGTAATTATTGTGATTCTGTAACCGATTTGGCTTTATCATACCTTTTTATTATATTTGTTTCATGAAACTTCAAAAGAAAACTCTACATGTTGTATTGAGTAAAGATGTAAAATTTTGTCTCTAGCCTTATGATGGTAAATTCTAATTGTCAACTTGTCTGGCCTAAGAGATGCCCAGACAGTGGGTAAGACATTATTACTGGGAGTGTCTGTGAAGGTATTTCTAGAAGAGATTAACATTTAAATTGGTAGACTGAGTAAAGGAAATCACCCTCACCAATGTGGGTGGGTATCTTCCACATCACTAAGGGCCCAAATAGAACAAAAAGGCAGAGGAAGGGAAATCTGCTCTCTCAGATTGAACTGGGACATCTATCTTTTCCTGCCCTTGGACATTGGTGTTCCTGGTTCTCAGACCTTTGGACTCAGACTGACACTTACTCAATTGTCACTCCTGGTTCTGTCTTTTGGGTTTGGACTTGTACTATGCCATTGGCTTTGATGGACCTCCAGCTTTCAGAGAGTGGACCATGGGTTTTCTCAGCCTCCATGATCACATGAGCCAATCCCTCATGAGAAATCTCTTTCTGTATCTATCTATATATCTTCTATTGGTTCTGTTTCTTTGGAAATCTCTTCTACATCCTTGTCATGAAATAGAAAAATTGCTTTGTCTCTTAGGAACTGTAAGATACTTTCTCTACATCTGTGTCTCTATTTCTGCCTTGCAAACAGGTTCATCTGTACCATTTTTCTAGATTCCACATATATACATTAATATACGACATTTGTTTTTCTCTTTCTGACTTACTTCACTCTGTATGACAGTCTCTAGGTCCATACACGTCTCTATAAATGACCCAATTTTGTTCCTCTTTATGGCTGAGTAAGATTCCATTCTATATATGTACTACATCTTCTTTATCCATTCATATGTTGATGGACATTTACGTTGCATACCTGATTCACTTCGCTGTAAAGCAGAAACTAACATAATATTGTAAAACAACCATACCCCAATAAAAATGTTTTAAAAATGATAAAAAGTACTTTCTCAGCCACTGACTTCTCTTCATACAGATCAGAAGTCCCTTCAATATTTCCTGACTCCAATATGAGGAAATCTCACAAGAAATAAAAATAAGTAGTATTTCACTTTTTGAATTTAATTACAAATAAATTAGCAGCATCACATATTTTTATCAACTCAGCAGATCAACAATAAAATGCAATATTTCAATTTTTATTTGGAAAGTTTATCACAGGTTCTAGTCTTTCCTTATGTTAGTAGGGAGAATCCTTTTGTGTTGCTCAACTTTTTTTAACATCTACCTACTTAAGCTATTTTATTTTGCCTCTTCAATCTTTCAGTGCTCTTTGCAAGAAGATAAGATCCATGATAATCCAGGCATGAGAACATCTCATGCTCAGAGAACCTGATATTCCTGATGTGACTTGTACTAACTAAGCATGGAATTTTCAGTCCATATGCACCTTATCGGTACTACTCTGGCACAAAAAATAATCATGCTTTTATTATATTTTTAAATTAAACAAATATATTTTAACTTCTTTATTTAAAGTATTATATTAATTACAGAGTAATAGTTAAGGTGTTTTGGAAACTCAATGCATCTTCTTGCCTTTAAACACTTCAAACTTAAGTTGACTTAAGAAAAAATATGTAATAATTTAGTTCCATTATTTCATTTTTATGCTAAAAATAAATGTCCATTTCACATGATTAGAGAACAGAATGAGTATAAAGCAGTAAAATGGGGTTTTAATGAGACCACTAATGATTTTTCAAAGTTATACACATTTGAGTGGAAAGACAAATTTGGAGGACACTCATGCACATATACACACACGTACACTCACAGTTCTATCAGGCTGAAAAGCCTACATGAAAGTTTGTTAGAATATAAAATCCATGTCTATTACTTCTTTTTAGGTGCTGGATACAGAAACTCTTTGTAACATTTACCATTTATATTTATTCTCTAGAGGGGATAATGCTTTTGGAGAAATCTAACAGCATTCATAAAGCATGGAATTGTTTAACACTAAGAAAAAAATCTGGAGAATATTAGAGGTATCCAAATGAGGGTCAATAAACATACTCACTGAATCAGAAATTATGTTCATTGCGCTGTACTTTATGAAGAAAATCAGCCAAGGAGCAATTAGTATATGTATTTTGGAGTTCCACACTTCAAAGATTGTAATTCAGTTGTTGAAGGATGCAGAAAATTTACATTTTTCAGTGATGTCCAATTAATTCTGATTTATATCCAAGTATGAAAACCATTGTTCCATACTATTTACCAATTTAAATATTTGTATTAAAACTTTGGTAATTATGTAAATAAACTTTAATTTGATTTAGTTTGAATTTATAAAATAATCCAAGGAACTACATATTCCTTTTATGTAATAGTTTTGTCTATTACTTCTTTTCAAGTGTTAGATAGGATTATTCATTGAATTTATCATTATCTAACATCATGACTTCAATAACTAGTCAAGTTTCACTGTGGCCATATTAGGAAAGTCATACTTGAGTATCTTGTGTCTAGGGACAGATGTATTTGTAATTTGTTTTTGTGTATGTCCATATATTCTTTCCATTCAAAACCAAAACTAATAACATAAATAAAATTAGAAGAAAGTATCACATTGCAAATGAATCACAGGTTTACACACTGAACTTTTCCTCAAAAAGTTTAGGATGTATAGTCCAAAATGAAGAGAAGTATACAAATTGTTAGATAAATAGTATGAAGAAAGGTTCATTACAGGTTGCCTCATCTAATTCTATGATTATATCATTATTTCATACAAAAGACACTATCTAAAAATTATATTACATTTTTTAAGATGCAGTATTTAGGACAAATAGAATGTTTCTAACATGAGAATATATATGGAGGATGAGAAAATATGTACATTATAAAAATTAAAAACACAGCGAGCAAATATGTTTACGCACAAATGAAAAGTTTACAGTAGCCAAGAATTTCCTTGGTTTCATTCCTGCTTCTCTCCTTTGTGTCCACATCTGGCACTGATTCTTCTAAAAGCACTGCCAAGCAAGCTAATGAAATGCTTCTCTGAATAGGTATTATTTGGTTTTCATAGATAAACAAATGGTTATGTATTTCGTATTGCAATTAAGCTCTACCAAATTATGCACATACTCTCTGAATATGCAGTGACTGTTATTGTTAATATTTAGGCACATCTGTGTTCTCCAGTCATATCATCCACAGTTGAAGAAATGCTAGAGCACATAAAACAGGAGCATTTGTCACCAATTCAGAAATTAACCATCATTCAAAATTGTGTCAATAAGCATATTGAATTTTGCGTTAAAAACTTGTTTTAGATGCTTTCTTATTAAGGAATTCCTTAGTAGAAACACTTAGAAGAAATGTTCAAGTAAATGAAACTTTAAAGAAAATGGTTTTAATATTCTCTAAGGAAATAAACCAATTTTGTTGAATGAATATACTGGAGTTTAACCAAAGACAAATACCCATGAAAATCTTTATACTTTACCAAAGAGTACATCTTGAAATTTAGAGGAAATTTTATATTCCTGTGAAAATTACCCCACTTTTTAAATACTTCAATTGGATTGTAATTGGAGAATCTCTGGTTTGTGAATTTATGGTAATAGTTTCATCACTTATCAAGCTTAGACTTTGAAATAAACCCTCTGGCTTTGCTAGTTAAGCAACAGATATATTTAAATTCTGAATAGATATTAAGTAAGAATTTCATTTTGACTCGAGATTAATTATTTTCTACTATGTTTTGGTTTTCATAAAAGTCAAAAATAGTAATTCTGGACTAGCATATAAACCAAATTATACATCTACATCTATATGTATTATGATTATGTATAATCTATATGTATTTCTATATTCAAGTCAAAACTCAATCTATACTTATACCATTATCTCTATATCTTTATCTAACTTTATATTGTTATTTAAACAATGCAGAATTCATCTGCTGAGAAATTCTATAAAGCTTTAAAATATGACCTTAGTAATAGTAAACCTATAAATTTTCAGAGGAATTAAAATTATTGTATCGTTTCTTCTTTGTTTTAGGTAAGCTATGTTTGATTGTGTAAAATGTTATTGCTTGCTTACTTATGCCAGAAACTATGTTAGGTTTACTGCTTTCTAGATATTTATAATCTATTAGAACATTCAGACACAGAAACTAATTGTTTTAAACATAATATACTTAGCTTAAGGGTTATGATATTCATTCCTTAAAATTTGGAGGAATTGGATTGGAAAATTCCCAGAAACTAAATCTTAAATTGACTTTTGATGGATAAGTTGGAATTGACTACCCAGCAGGACTTTAGAGAAAAGAAGAATTTTAGTGCATCCTTCTTCTTCCTCTCTTTAGAGAGAGGAAGAAGAAGGATGCACTAAGGCAGGATGATGTCACTGGTGAGGAAGGCAACGCTCAGACTATGGAGGCCATGAGTGATTTAGATTGTTAGCTTGTTCAGAAAAATGTAGTAAGATATCAGGTGGCTCAAGGCTGTGAACAAGGGAAAGCAATGTACATGCTATGCAATACTCTAAGTGACATGGTACTGTATCTTCAGAAAAAACACAAGCAAGAAAGATTTTGCCAAAGAGACACAGAGAGAAAAACTAGCCCAAGTATTGATTTGTTGTAGAAAGTGAGTAAGAGTGAGTAAGGGGAAGGTAAAGTGAAAGACTTCAAGATTTCTGGTTTGGTTGGTTAGGCAGATGGTGATACACAGGAAACAGGGATCTCAGAAAAATAACCATATTTGGGGAATAAGAGTGGAGATACTGTGTTCTATTTTGAACTTAATTGCATGGTTTTTGGTTTTTGGTTATTTTGCAATGTTAAAGTATAATTTTTTGGCAGATCATGTTTAAGGGTAATGGAGACATTTTGAAATAGTATGGTACAGTAGTGAAAGCACAAGAACTAACTACTTCTTTATTTTCTAAAGGAAGCTCAGCATCTTATATTGAAGGAACACTTATTAAACATATTTTCTGCCTCTTTTTTGTGCTAGAAACAGTATTATCTATATGACCTTGGACATGTATTACATCTCAGAGATGGAAGTAAATTAATGCCTTCTACTCTCTAAACATATCTGTGCCTCAGTTGCCTCATCTAAACATTGAGGACAATGTTAACAGGATCAAATAAAGTAATATATAACATATAATGTCTAAAAACAATATATAAAATATTAAGCAAATATAAGTATTGTAATCAAAAGAATAAGGGGTAATTATTCATTAAAAGGTTGCTTAAGAAGCAGACATTCCATTTCCTTCTTTAAGGGAGCGTTTTACCTTTTCCTGGAGGTAGGAAAAAGAAGAATTTTATCAATCACCATCCTGAATCGTTCTAGACCTAAACTAAAGGATTATGGGCAGGCATCCCCAGGAAGTCACACTCTGCTTACACACAGTCACTAAACGAGAGCAAAATCTATTTACACTTAATGTGAGTAGTGTCAATCTAGTTTGTGGAAGGGAAAAATAATGTAAGGGTATACCTTCAATAACTATGAACAAACTTGCTGCATAAAAACGTATCTCCTCCTTTGCCAGACTATTGATGCCCACTCATATGTGGGTGAATGGTAAAGCTAGAACTGATAATGCCTTCGCAATTGTAACGTATTTGTCTGTGTTCCATTTGATCCTGAATGACAAGGTGAAGGGAAAATATGTGTTCTCTTAGGGTTTACTAATTTTCCAAGACTGACATAACATGTACTTAAACTCTGTTTCCTAAAACTTTCTGTTCTGATGAGTATCACTGATTGATTGTTGGATTTTCTAATACTTACCATGTATTTGAATTAAGCCTCTTGATAAAGAATTATAAGGAATCTCAATTCAAGTATTTCTGGAGAAAAAATACATCAGCATGAGACATTAATAGTAGTCAGCAATTTTTGATTCAATGAATTATAGAGGATGATGTTGTTTTAAAAAGAGATGTGCAGTCCCATTGACTTAAAATTTAGAAATAAAAATTTTATCATATCAAGATTTGCATGTAAACATTATGCCTTAGTCCATTATAACATTTCACCCCATTTGTCGTGAAGAATGCATTTTAACAACAAAAAACCCCTACATTTACTCAACCAAATGTACTTAATTGCTTTTCCATTCTAACAAGCTTACAAAGCGTTCATAAATGATAAACAGATGAAAATTAAAGAATGAAAATCATTTAAAGACAAAATGATAACATCAGAGATTTAAGATCTGTCCAAAATGTTCTTAGCAAAGCTAATTTGTAGAAGCCTTTAGCCACACGCTGACTAATATACCCTCAAAAACTAACAAAAAGCATGGAAATGGGTAATTGGTCTCTTTGGATCAAAGAAGGCATTACTATTCTTTACTACTGAAATATTTCTTCAAAGTATATTCTGAAAGAAAATTGAAATATTGTCATTTCCACAAAAAGACTGTAAATGATTTTATGAACATTATCAAATAAATATTCTTAACAAAATAGCCAGAGATTTCAATTAGTCTATTAAAATATTTTTTCTTCTGATGAAAAAAGCCTAGAGCTGTCCAGATTTATAAACTGAGCGCAGACAGTTTTTAAGAAGATTTCGAGAACCTAATGAAAACTTACTTCAGTTTCTTTTGTCTGTTAACTGATTATATCAGTTACAAGAGGGCAAGGTGAGAAAAATCTGAAGAACGTTAAGTGTCTGCTAAATATAAGCACTGGCATTGTCCCTAAGGTCTAATAGGAAGCAGGGAGCATGTCAGGGAACTGGTATGGGACACAGCATAGCCAGGGCTGTGGGAGATAATACAAGTCAGGTGTAGGCAGTACCCTGGGCCATAATGGGTATGGGGAGTCAGCAAATACAGTTGCTAAAGGTCAATGGTTGGTATCAGGGATAGTTGAAATCAGAAAGCCAAGGTCAAGTCAAGCTGAGAAGCTGGCCTGTGATATAGAGTGCTCTGGTTGAAGGGACTGCAGATAAATTCATTTAAACAGCCTTCCCCTAAATAGATGACTCCTTAATAAAAGATGTTCTGACTGTATCTGGGGACAGACTGAAAGTAGCTTCAGACATATTCAGGGGATTCAATTTTCTGGTTGACAAAGGATTTCTTTTTCTTTTTTTTTTAATTTGTATTATTTTGTATTTCTTTATTTTATTTTAATTTGTATTATTATGGATGGAAGAGAGGTGGTCAGGCTATTGTATATAAAATTAAAAAGCCATAGCTTCTTAACTGTAAGTGCCTTACAGTTCAGGCCTTGGAGATGCAACTTGGGATTGTTGGCCACAGGAAAGTACCCATCTCCTTGGTTAGGGTAGTGACATTTCCAGGGAGAAGTCTCTAGCAAATAAATCTCATGATTTCTTTGTATTGCCTTTGGTTGGATTAATTAATCATCTGAAATAGGAAATTTGAGGATGATGTTGTAGGTGTTCCGGTTGGTTGAAAATGGCTTAAACGGGTAGAATTAGACAATGCATATTTTTCTGTCAAATTTGATACTTTAGGTTCTAGTGATTTCTGAAAACTAATTTCCAAGGTAATTTGGAAAGTCATTGATTAAGTACAAAATCTGAACTGCAGTTTGAAGTAAAAGATTAAAAGGGAGCAATAGTAGAGCTAAAGAAGTATCTGATTGGTCAGTATATAGAAATAAAATCACTTCAACTAGTACTAAGTTTAATCTATCCCATATTAAGTACATAAAATGTGCATAATTAATATACAAAAGTACACTATAGGGCTGATGACTACAAATTAACTTGCAGGTAACAGAAACTTCCAAGGTGCAAAGAGAAGGAAACAAACCACAACCTAAAATTTTAAACTGAGAATGGAATAAGGGCCACAGTTCAGACCTTTATTTCTGGAATGGAAATGATTGCATGATGACATATATATGGTAACATTGCCGGTGGCATAGAGGAGTATGCAGCATAAGCACAGCAATAACCATTAGAAACAGATTTCTCCCTTCAGCAGTATGGTATTTCATTGATTCATTGAGTTAATAGCTGTGCAACATCTATGTCAGTACACACTTCTGCAAATTCTCCAAGTCAATAACATAGAGATATATTATATATTATATTAAATCAAATATTTTCTAGCTCATGATGTTTTCCATCCTACATCTGCTAAGTTATCAATCACCAAATGTAAGGGTGTATTTTCTACACTTAAGCTCTTGAAAAGCAGTATTTGTATCCTAATCATTGTTGTATCCCCATTGCTTAACATTGCCTAGTGCAAAATAAGTACTTCAAAAGTATTTGTGGGCTTGAATTGAAGATCATTCAACATTATTGAGAACATATATTATTTCTTCATCCAGAAGTACAGTAATGAACAAATAGTTTCTTTTCCCTCATGAAATTAATAATTTAAGTTCATTAATTAAATAATAAGCAAATAGTTTTATAAATATAATGTGAAAACATATGTAAATTTTCATAGAGATTATCCTGATTAAGAAATACTAAAGTGGTTTGTAGAGAATGTGTTCACCATGCTTGGAAACTCATAATTTTAAAAATAATAATCTCTGTATTTAAATATATTTTTCTTCATTCATGACCATGTAGGGCCAAGTAATCAGCTTTTAGTATATTCCAAATTTAGGCCTGAGTGTGTATTCTGTTTCCAAGTTCAGATAAGCACTTACCAAAACTACTAGCTTACTTAGAATGTCTCTAAAATCCTATTCTTTCCATGACCTAACATTGAATTTTTGTTCATTTGGATATAATATTGTGCAATCTGGGTTGTTTTCTGTACCTAGAAGGCAAAATCTACAATACTGGTATCTACAACAGTACCTTTTACATGTTAGGTTTAAAAGCCATGAAATTTGCTCATGAAAAGGAGACCAGCAACTAAATAATTTGATGCAAGCAATTTTCTCCTATATGTTAAAATTCTGTGTAGCCACATCAAAATCAATAGGCCTCAGATCAATATACATATTTAATAAGTTTGTAAATGAAGGGAGACTGAGCCTTTGACTTTGAGATCACACAGTATATCATTTCTTATCTCTAGACTCCAGAATTAATGAAAGAGAAATATTACCAATGAGTAAAAAAATGAATGTTTCTTAGGTTCTGAAAAAAATGTATCTTTTAAGTCACATTTAAAGAGCTATTTACACAACTCCTTATTTTGAAAATTGGTAATTACAGGGAAAAATAAACATTTTGCTGCTTTCCATTTTAAACTGTATTTCAGGGTGAATCTGGAAACGTGGTCCAAGATCCTGACTGCTGAGCTACCAAGTAGTTGCACCATATCAGGCACCTCCTAAAATGTAAATGTACTACCACTTTCTATTCTGTGATTTATCCTAGTAATATTCCAAATATTCCAATCTTTAAAAAAATAATAAATTAGATGTAATTATGTGTTGTTTATAACCAAGAACACTTAACTAATACAAACTTTATATACAGGTTTTCATGTTTCCATTAGGTGTATGCCTCCCCCCCAAAAAAAGAATTGCAACTAAATAGTTACATATCAGTCTGTATTTTAATCTGTTCACCAGAATTTTAGGGACTGAAAAATCTAATAATCATTTCATGTAAATACGTGGCATATACATGATTTATTATAATAATTTAACTGTGAAAATTTTATTGCTTTAATTTTTTTTTTTGCTATTTTTCCAAAGACTGTAATTTCTTTAAACTCCACTCTCCCTTAAATTTTCGGGGTATTGTCCTCAATCTCTGGATGATGGATTACATAGTGACACATTTCAATAGGATGAGTCAGGCAAAGAGAATTTTTCTGAAAATTTTACCAGTTGACTTGCATATTATCATAAAGACTTCAAACGTGTATTAGAGGAATTAAGAGTACATTACAAAGTTATTTCTTCAGCCTTGTTAAATACTGTTCTATCTCAAATTATTCCTTAGGTTTCCATAATTGTTCCTGAGAAGAAGTTATCACAGACTGCAAAACAGTAGACAACATTCTGATCTTTCCTGAGTCTAGTTTATATTAGTACTTTGTTATAAAATAAATTCTAAATATATTTTTAATTATATAGGTTTACAAATTATGTAAGTTTCTAAATAAATCATATAAAGGGTGTGTGCACCTAACTAAAAGAAGATCAGATTCTAGTTTTTATATTTCATTTTACAAATCAAGTTTGATTAGAAAATTTGTCTTCATATTGAATAAATTGTCAGAATAAAGGATTAAATATATATTTGTGTTTTATGTGTGTATAATATATATTGTGTGTCATATATGTATTAAATATATTTTATATACAGTGTAAATATATACACATATAATACACATACATTAAGTGTGAGATTTGATCAAAATACCCCATGTTCTAATTAACAATAGAGTTTAAGTGTTGATATACAAATAGGTTAATTTTTTGTTCAGCTGTTAGCCTATTAAATTAGTTATAAAATGTTTCAGCCACTATAATAGTCCATATTTATAATATTCATCATATATATAATATTTAATAGCCTATTTTAATAATATTCTTCTTATTGATAGCATATTTATAATAACACATATTCATATGCTCAGGAACTATGTGTTGAAAAAGATAAAGTGAACTGAAAATAATTCCTTTGAAAGTATAGTTCAATATAGTATTTCTTGTTGAAATATTGAATACACCTCTTCCCATGGCCAAACTTAGTCTTTTTTTTTTTTTTTTTTTTTTTTCATTTTCACCAAGAACTTTATTGAACAACGTATTCACTCTTTTGTTCTACCTTCTGCCATTTTTCAGGCAACTTCATAATTCCATCTCAAACTTAGTCTTGATTACACCTTGTACCACCCATATAAGTAGTGAGAATTAAGCCCATTAGTTCATTTCAAGGAAGATTGTGAAGTTTTTTTTTTTTTTCTATGATGTTGTCTTGGAGCAATATAAGTGGCATGCCTCTCAATCTCAACCAATTGGTAATCAGTGTTACCGACTTATACAACAATGGCATAATTTTCAAATCCATAGTTAAATATTTTCATTAGATGATAAATGGAAGGGGTACTTATATATGTATATATGACATTAAAAGTAAATTTTTTAGTAGAAATAAAATAATTTCAACTATTTTATTTTGAATTATTTTAACTTTACTTATGGCTATTTTTGGCCAAAAGTGAATGAACATATTGGCAAAGCAAAATTTGCCCTGGACAAAGTTAAACAGGCAAGGAAGACTTTATTCTTGGTTATTACATTAGAGGAAAGAAACCAGAAATGAGATTGAGCTCAACTGCATTGGAAAAAGGGCAGGACAGTTTCTAAGAGCTGGAATGAGCTATTGAAAAGTACTAGAGGAAAGTATTGAATTGGGGAGGGTTGATCAATGGGATGTGTCTAGCACATTGAATTATTACTCAGCAAATTTTCCCTATGATTATGCCAACTGAGTTTGTTAATTGGCATTTATCAAAGTTAGGTTTCTATCCTACTACAGAGACTGGGAGATAACGGTAATATCTTTCTTGTTGGTCATATTTCAAACGGACAGCTTCCAGATCCTTAAGAAAGACATTCCTGGCTTGTAAAACTAAGAAGAGACTTTTTAAAAGATTTACATCTTAAAGGAACAGAGAAAGAATTTACAACTACACATTTTCTAAAGTAAATGCTCTAAGAAAAGGAAGGTTAGGGGCCCAGATCTAGTCAGGAAAATTCCAGTGTGAAGTTCAGTCAGTCAAGCCGAAGGGAACTTTCAGGCCGTCTTGGTTAGCATCTTAGGAAATGCAAAAATGAAATTTGAATTCCATAAGCCTTTTATTTTACATCTTAGACTCAGATCCAAAAATGTAATGTGCAAACAGTTATTATCCAGGCATAGAGTCTTATTAATGCAAAATTTTATTAAGCTTAACCATAAAGTATGGCATAATGAACATATTTTCTGATTCAATGAGTATGTTTATTGAGTATCTAGCATGGGATTAGCAATGCTAGTTCTCTCTTGTTCCAAATGGGTGCCCAATATAGCTAAAACATGAGGAAAATATACATGATTTAGATTGGGTTGAAAAGAAAGATCTTACAAGACAGGAAAAAACTCTATTAATTCTAAACTTTCCTATTACAATGTATGATATCACGATTGTACACAGAAAATCTGGATATTGCATATATAAGTAGCATTGAGCACTTTACTACTAGCATTCAGGATTTTTGAGAACCTGGTATTCTGTGTCACAATGTATAAATGGTGGAGAGCAGCATAAGTCTGGCATAGTAGAGCATGTCAAGAGTTGGTCAATATACATGCCTAATTCCAGTTAATTCTCACCAAATCCTGTGAAATTAGGCTTGTCTTCTTTGTCATTTAACAAATGAGGAAATTACAGATCTGAGTTCTAATTCCAAGGTCACGTAGCTTATAACAGAGTTAAGATGAAAACAAAAGCTCTTTACACCCTATATCTGTGCTTTTCTCACTACACTGTACTGTCCCCAATGATTGGTTCCTTCATGAACAGTAAAGATTCATTCGCTTCATTGTTTTAAGATTGAAATCAACTCTGTGAAGTGAAATGCTGACATTGTTGGCAAGAAAATGTCAAGTTTTAAATATTATTTTTTTCTAACCCTTCATCAGGTAGCTTGAGAAATAATGACTAAAACAGAACTGCTCAGAAAACCAAGGCCTGACACAAAATTACTGTGCTCAGATCCCTAACTTACACTAACTTTGTATCAGAGGCATAACACTCTAATCATTGAAATTACTTTCCATTTGTTTCAGTAATGTTTCCAAAAATGCTGTGTTATGTACCAAATACATAGAGGAAGTTGAACAAGATTATTTGTCTAACTTAAACCCTGATATGCAGGAATGCGTCTCAACTCTGCCTCAAGTTATGCACCTAGTAGTTTTACAAAGTGACTCTGACTGGTGTTGTAACTTCTAATGCATCAATCTAGCTTCTAATGCATCAATTTACAGCATGCTTTGCTACAAATATTAGGTTTTTGAAAATATAAGTTACATCCTTATCATCTGGGAATGCTATCCAATATAAGATTCCCTTAAATATGATGCAATGATTCAAAATTCGTTTTACCTTTGCAAAAGAAGTGATATCTGGCTACCCAAATCATGAAAAATTCTCTGCCACTTAACCATTCAGCAAATATTGATACTTTGTTTTTATCAAACTAGGCATCATTCTCACCAGTGCTATCAATAAAAATGTCAATTATCATATTATAAGCTAGACCTTCTAGAATAAATTTCAAAAGATATTAGATATGTCTGATTAAAGCTTGTCTTTTTTTTTTTTTTGAATTTCCATATGTGGTACCATATTATATAATAACAAATCTCTACAAGTTAATTCTAGGGGGATATCTTACTAGGACTGAGTGTTTAAATTATGTGATAATCTGTGCAATGGAATAAGTGTAGGCATGAAGTAATTTGTGTGTGCCTTTAGTACATTAGTTATAGAAACATAAATGTAGACAATGTTATGGTCATTATACAAGAACTACACTGAGAATTCTTCAACAATTTGAGGCAAAATTGATGTAGGCTGAGAGTTAAACTTAAATCAGAGAATAAACTTCAGTCATTTTAATGTGGCCACTTGATTTTCAAACCCCCACTGGGTGATCCACAATCCAAAGAGAGAAGGTCAACAGTCAGGTTGTCACCAGAGTCCACTTTCTAGTAAACTATTCCTGTTAATGGAAAGCAATTTTATAATCCTAGAGAAAATAGTAAATTATTGGGTTTCATAAAAATAAAAATTACTATGGCAGTGGGGGAGGAGAAGATGGCGGAAGAGTAAGACACGGAGATCACCTTCCTCCCCACAGATACATCAGAAATACATCTACACGTGGAACTCCTCCTATAGAACACCCACTGAACGCTGGCAGAAGACGTCAGACCTCCCAAAAGGCAAGAAACTCCCCACGTACCTGGGTAGGGTAAAAGAAAAAAGAAACAACAGAGACAAAAGAATAGGGACGGGACCTGCACCAGTGAGAGGGAGCTGTGAAGGAGGAAAGGTTTCCCACACTAGGAATGCCCTTTGCGGGCAGAGACTGCGAGTGGCAGAGGGAGGAAGCTTCGGAGCCACGGAGAAGAGCGCAGCCACAGGGGTGCGGAGGGCAAAGCGGAGAGATTCCTGCACAGAGGAGCAGTGCCGACCAGCACTCACCAGCCGGAGAGGCTTGTCTGCTCATCCTCCAGGGCGGGCGGGGGCTGGGAGCTGAGGCTCGGGCTTCCATCGGATTGCAGGGAGAGGACTGGGGTTGGCAGCATGAACACAGCCTGAAGGGGTTAGTGCACCACAGCTAGCCGGGAGGGAGTCCGGGAAAAGGTCTGGAGCTGCCGAACAGGCAAGAGACTTTTTCTTGCCTCTTTGTTTCCTGGTGCACGAGGAGAGGGTATTAAGAGCGCCGCCTAAACGAGCTCCAGAAACAGGCACGAGCCGCGGCTATCAGTGCGGACCCCAGAGATGGGATGAAACGCTAAGGCTGCTGCTGCCACCACCAAGAAGCCCGTGTGCGAGCACAGGTCACTATCCACACAGCCCCTCCCGGGATCCTGTGGAGCCCGCCACTGCCAGGGTGTCGTGATCCAGGGACAACTTCCCCAGGAGAACGCATGGCGCTCCTGAGGCTTCTGCAACGTCACGCAGGCCTCTGCCGCCGCAGGCTCACCCGCATCCGTACCCTTCCCTCCCCTCGGCCTGAGTGAGCCAGAGCCCCCGAAGCAGCTGCTCCTTTAACCCCGTCCTGTCAGAGCGAAGAACAGACGCCCTCAGGCCACCTACAGCCAGAGGCGGGTCCAAATCCAAAGCTGAAACCCGGGAGCTGTGCAAACAAAGAAGAGAAAGGGAAATTTCTCCCAGCAGCCTCAGAAGCAGTAGATTAAAGCTCCACAAACAACTTGATGTACCTGCATCTGTTGAATACCTGAATAGACAACAAATCATCCCAAATTGAGGAGGTGGACTTTGGGAGCAAGATATATTATTTCTTCCCCCTTTTCCTCTTTTTGTGAGTGTGTATGTGTATGCTTCTGTGTGAGATTTTGTTGGCATAGCTTTGCTTTTACCATTTGTCCTAATGTTCTGTCTGTCCTTTTTTTTTTTTTTTACTTAAAAATTTTTTTTTCTTAATAATTATTTTTTATTTTTTTATTTTAATAACTTTATTTTATCTTACTTTATTTTATTCTATCCTCTTTCTTTTTTTTCTTTCTATTTTTTCTCCCTTTTATTCTGAGCCATGTGGATGAAAGGCTCTTGGTGCTCCAGCCAGGCATCAGGGCTGTGCCTCTGAGGTGGGAGAGCCAACTACAGGACACTGGTCCACAAGAGACCTCCCAGCTCCACGGAATACCAAATGGTGAAAATCTCTCAGAGATCTCCATCTCAACATCAAGACCCAGCTACACTCAACGACCAGCAAGCTACAGTGCTGGACACCCTATGCCAAACAACTAGCAAGACAGGAACACAGCCCCATCCATTAGCAGAGAAGCTGCCTAAAATCATAGTAAGGCCACAGACACCCCAAAACACACCACCAGAAGTGGACCTGCCCACCAGAAAGACAAGGTCCAGCCTCATCCACCAGAACACAGGCACTAGTCCCCTCCACCAGGAAGCCTACATAACCCACTGAACCAACCTTAGCCACTGGGGACAGATACCAAAAACAACAGGAACTACGAGCCTGCAGCCTGTGAAAAGGAGACCCCAAACACAGTAAGATAAGCAAAATGAGAAGACAGAAAAACACACAGCAGATGAAGGAGCAAGGTAAAAACACACCAGACCTAACAAATGAAGAGGAAATAGGCAGTCTACCTGAAAGAGAATTCAGAATAATGATAGTAAAGATGATCCAAAATCTTGGAAATAGAATAGACAAAATGCAAGAAACATTTAACAAGGACCTAGAAGAACTAAAGAGGAACCAAGCAATGATGAAAAACACAATAAATGAAGTTAAAAATACTCTAGAAGGAATCAATAGCAGAATAACTGAGGCAGAAGAATGGATAAGTGACCTGGAAGATAAAATAGTGGAAATAACTACTGCAGAGCAGAATAAAGAAAAAAGAATGAAAAGAACAGAGGACAGTCTCAGAGACCTCTGGGACAATATTAAACTCACCAACATTCGAATTATAGGGGTCCCAGAAGAAGAAGAGAAAAAGAAAGGGACTGAGAAAATATTTGAAGAGATTATAGTTGAAAACTTCCCTAAAATGGGAAAGGAAATAGTTAATCAACTCCAGGAAGAACAGAGACTCCCATACAGGATAAATCCAAGGAGGAACACGCCAAGACACATATTAATCAAACTAGCAAAAATTAAATATAAAAAAAACATATTAAAAGCAACAAGGAAAAAACAACAAATAACACACAAGGGAATCCCCATAAGGTTAACAGCTGGTCTTTCAGCAGAAACTCTGCAAGCCAGAAGGGAGTGGCAGAACATATTTAAAGTGATGAAGGAGAAAAACCTACAACCAATGTTACTCTACCCAGCAAGGAACTCATTCAGATTTGATGGAGAAATTAAAACCTTTACAGACAAGCAAAAGCTGAGATAGTTCAGCACCACCAAACCAGCTTTATAATAAATGCTAAAGGAACTTCTCTAAGCAAGAAACACAAGAGAAGGAAAACACCTACAATAACAAACCCAAAACATTTAAGAAAATGGGAATAGGAACATACATATCGATAATTACCTTAAATGTAAATGGATTAAATGCTGCCACCAAAAGACACAGACTGGTTGTATGGATACAAAAACAAGACCCGTATATATGCTGTCTACAAGAGACCCACTTCAGACCTAGGGACACATATGGACTGAAAGTGAGGGGATGGAAAAAGATATTCCATGCAAATGGAAATCAAAAGAAAGCTGGAGTAGCAATTCTCATAACAGAAAAAAAAGAATTTAAAATAAAGACTATTACAAGAGACAAAGAAGGACACTATATAATGATCAAGGGATCGATTCGATAAGAAGATATAACAATTGGAAATATTTATGCACCCAGCATAGGAGCACCACAATACATAAGGCAAATACTAACAGCTATAAAAGGGGAAATCGACAGTAACACAATCATAGTAGGGGACTTTAACACCCCACTTTCACCAATGGACAGATCATCCAAAATGAAAATAAATAAGGAAACACAAGCTTTAAATGATACATTAAACAAGATGGACTTAATTGATATTTATAGGACATTCCACCCCAAAACAACAGAATACACATTTTTCTCAAGTGCTCAGGGAACATTCTCCAGGATAGATCATATCTTGGGTCACAAATCAAGCCTTGGTAAATTTAAGAAAATTGAAATTGTATCAAGTATCTTTCCCGACCACAACACTATGAGACTAGATATCAATTACAGGAAAAGATCTGTAAAAAATACAAACACATGGAGGCTACACAATACACTACTTAATAACGAAGTGATCACTGAAGAAATCAAAGGGGAAATCAAAAAATACCTAGAAACAAATGACATTGGAGACACGATGAGCCAAAACCTATGGGATACAGCAAAAGGAGTTCTAATAGGGAAGTTTATAGCAATACAAGCCTACCTCAAGAAACAGGAAACATCTCGACTAAACAACCTAACCTTGCACCTAAAGCAATTAGAGAAAGAAGAACAAAAAAACCCCAAAGTTAGCAGAAGGAAAGAAATCATAAAGATCAGATCATAAATAAATGAAAAAGAAATGATGGAAACAATAGCAAAGATGAACAAAACTAAAAGCTGGTTCTTTGAGAAGTTAAACAAAATTGATAAACCATTAGCAAGACTCATCAAGAAAAAAGGGGAGAAGACTCAAATCCATAGAATTAGAAATGAAAAAGGAGAAGTAACAACTGACACTGCAGAAATACAAACGATCATGAGAGATTACTACAAGCAACTCTATGCCAATAAAATGGACAACCTGGAAGAAATGGACAAATTCTTAGAAATGCACAACCAGTCGAGACTGAACCAGGAAGAAATGGAAAATATTAACAGACAAATCACAAGGACTGAAATTGAAACGGTGATTAAAAATCTTCCAACAAACAAAAGCCCAGGACCAGATGGCTTCACAGGTGAATTCTATCCAACATTTACAGAAGAGCTAACACCTATCCTTCTCAAACTTTTCCAAAATATTGCAGAGGGAGGAACACTCCCCAACTCATTCTACGAGGCCACCATCACCCTGATACCAAAACCAGACAAAGATGTCACAAAGAAAGAAAACTACAGGCCAATATCACTGATGAACATAGATGCAAAAATCCTCAACAAAATACTAGCAAACAGAATCCAACAGCACACTAAGAGGATCATACATCATGATCAGGTGAGGTTTATCCCAGGAATGCAAGGATTCTTCAATATACGCAAATCTATCCATGTGATACACCATATTAACAAATTGAAGGAGTAAAACCATATGATCATCTCAATAGATGCAGAGAAAGCTTTCGACAAAATTCAACACCCATTTATGATAAAAGCCCTGCAGAAAGTAGGCAAAGAGGGAAATTTCCTCAAAATAATAAAGGCTATATATGACAAACCCACAGCCAACATCGTCCTCAATGGTGAAAAACTGAAACCATTTCCACTAAGATCAGGAACAAGACAAGTTTGCCCACTCTCACCACTATGATTCAACATAGTTTTGGAAGACTTAGCCACAGCAAACAGAGAAGAAAAAGAAATAAAAGGAATCCAAATCGGAAAAGAAGAAGTAAAGCTGTCACTGTTTGCAGGTGACATGATACTATACATAGAGAATCCTAAAGATGCTACCAGAAAACTACTAGAGCTAATCAATGAATTTGGTAAAGTAGCAGGATACAAAATTAATGCACAGAAATCTCTTGCATTCCTATACACTAATGATGAAAAATCTGAAAGTGAAATTAAGAAAACACTCCCATTTACCATTGCAACAAAAAGAATAAAATATCCAGGAATAAACCTACCTAAGGAGACAAAAGACCTGTATGCAGAAAATTATAAGACATTGATGAAAGAAATTAAAGATGATACAAATAGGTGGAGAGATATACCATGTTCTTGGATTGGAAGAATCAACATTGTGAAAATGACTCTACTACCCAAAGCAATCCACAGATTCAATGCAATCTCTATCAAACTACCACTGGCATTTTTCACAGAACTAGAACAAAAAATTTCACAATTTGTATGGAAACACAAAAGACCCTGATTAGCCAAAGCAATCTTGAGAACAAAAAATGGAACTGGAGGAATCAGGCTCCCTGACATCAGACTATACTACAAAGCTACAGTAATCAAGACAGTATGGTACTTGCACAAAAACAGAAACATAGATCAATGGAACAGGATAGAAAGCCCAGAGATAAACCCACACACATATGGTCACCTTATCTTTGATAAAGGAGGCAAGCATATACAGTGGAGAAAAGACAGCCTCTTCAATAAGTGGTGCTGGGAAAACTGGACAGCTACATGTAAAAGTATGAAATTAGAACACTCCCTAACACCATACACAAAAATAAACTCAAAATGGATTAAAGACCTAAATGTAAGGCCAGACACTATCAAACTCTTAGAGGAAAACATAGGCAGAACACTCTATGACATAAATCACAGCAAGATCCTTTTTGACCCAACTCCTAGAGAAATGGAAATAAAAGCACAAATAAACAAATGGGACTTAATGAAACTTAAAAGCTTTTGCACAGCAAAGGAAACCATAAACAAGACCAAAAGACAACCCTCAGAATGGGAGAAAATATTTGCAAATGAAGCAACTGACAAAGGATTAATCTCCAAGATTTACAAGCAGCTCATGCAGCTCAATAACAAAAAAACAAACAACCCAATCCAAAAATGGGCAGAAGACCTAAATAGACATTTCTCCAAAGAATATATACAGATTGCCAACAGACACATGAAAGAATGCTCAACATCATTAATCATTAGAGAAATGCAAATCAAAACTACAATGAGATATCATCTCACACAGGTCAGAATGGCCATCATCAAAAAATCTAGAAACAATAAATGCTGGAGAGGGTGTGGAGAAAAGGGAACTCTCTTGCACTGTTGGTGGGAATGTAAATTGATACAGCCACTATGGAGAACAGTATGGAGGTTCCTTAAAAAACTAAAAATAGAACTACCATACGACCCAGCAATCCCACTTCCGGGCATATACCCTGAGAAAACCATAATTCAAAAAGAGTCATGTACCAAAATGTTCATTGCAGCTCTATTTACAATAGCCAGGACATGGAAGCAACCTAAATGTCCATCATCGGGTGAATGGACAAAGAAGATGTGGCACATATATACAATGGAATATTACTCAGCCATAAAAGAAACGAAATGGAGTTATTTGTAGTGAGGTGGATGGAGTTAGAGTCTGTCATACAGAGTGAAGTAAGTCAGAAAGGGAAAAACAAATACAGTATGCTGACACATATATATGGAATCTAAAGAAAAAAAAATGGTCATGAAGAACCTAGTGGCAAGACAGGAATAAAGACACAGACCTACTAGAGAATGGACTTGAGGATATGGGGAGGAGGAAGGGTAAGATGTGACAAAGTGAGAGAGTGGCATGGACATATATACACTACCAAACGTAAAATAGATAGCTAGTGGGAAGCAACCGCATAGCACAGGGAGATCAGCTCTGTGCTTTGTGACCACCTAGAGGGGTGGGATAGGGAGGGTGGGAGGGAGGGATATGCAAGAGGGAAGAGATATGGGAACATATGTATATGTATAACTGATTCACTTTGTTATAAAGCAGAAACTAACACACCATTGTAAAGCAATTATACTCCAATAAAGATGTTAAAAACAAAAAAACTATGAAGTAAATGAAACAGTAGTAAAAAATTACCATGGAGTAAAAGAAAAAAAAGAGGAAATTCAGATGATTTGCTTTACAAAGACAAAATTTTCAGAACTTCAGAAATGAAATGTAAATATGACAAAAGTTTCTTAATCAATTCTACTATCAAGATTTACCTGCCTGTTTGTTAGTGTTGACTTGAACATAAAAAACCTTTATCTCTGTTTTAACTGATATAATTATTATACATACTGGAATGCTCTCTGGTGATAACAGCAGTAGATTATCTAATCTCCAAAACCACAAGAAGTGGAGACTTTCTATCTGCATCCTCAATTTTCTGATATAAATATTGAGTCACAACCTTATGAAAGCAGCTTTTTAAAATCTACTTTAGTCTTCTAATACTCTCATGTCTCACATCATTCTTATAAATATGTGAAACCTAATCAATAATGGCAACAGCACAGAAAATTAAAGTGAGATCTTTCCTGATCTGTGCCCTCCCTGCTCTTCATATTTGATAAGCCCTGATCAATGTGTTCAGGGACTGGCTATTCTAAAACAAAATGGTGCCATTTACAATCTCTAGAAATAATCTATTTGCTTAAATGACAACTTTTAAAACTTTGAAAACCAAGGCATTATAAAATAAACTGCTTCTAAACTTTAAATTTCTGTGAATTTGAAATGGTCACTTTGGAAATGATAAAATGAGCATCAAATAGCCGTTGATCATGACAAAGCATTTGCCTAAACTTCATAATTAAAATTATTTTTATCTTCTGGATTTATCTCCTCTGGCGTATGCTATTTTCTGTATTCAATTGGAATGTTTTTTTTTTCTCTATTTTTTTCACATCTTTATTGGAGTATAATTACTTTACAATGTTGTGTTAGTTTCTGCTGTACAACAAAGTGAATCAGCTTTATGTATACGTATATCCCCATATCCCTTCCCTCTTGGTACTTCCTCTCACCCTCCCTATCCCACCCCTCTAGGTTGTAATAAAGCATCGAGTTGACATCCATATGCTATGCAGCAGCTTGCCACTAGCCATCCGTTTTACATTTGGTAATGTATATGTGTCAATGCTACTCTCTAACTTTGTCCCAATTCCCCTTCCCCCACCGTGTCCTCAAGTCCATTCTCTACATCTGCATCTTTATTCCTTCCCTGCCAGTAGGTGCATCAGTACCATTTTTTTAGATTACATATATATGCATTAGCACACAGTATTTGTTTTTCTCTTTCTGACTTACTTCAGTCTGTATGATTATCTCTAGGTCCATCCAACTCATTACAAATAACTCAATTTTGTTCCTTTTAAGGGCTGAGTAATATTCCATTGTATATATGTAACACATCTTCTTTATCCATTCATCTGTCAATGGATGTTTAGGTTGCTTTCATGTCCCAGCTATGGTAAATAGTGTTTCAAAGAACATTGTGGTATATGTATCTTTTTGAATTATGGTTTCTCAGGGTATATGCCCAGCAGTGGGAATGCTGGATCATATGGTAGTTCTATTTTACTTTTTAAAAGAACCTCCATAATGTTCTCCATAGTGGCTGTAACAATTTACATTCCCACAAACAGTGCAGGAGGGTAAACTTTTCTCCACACACTCTCGGGGATTTATAGTTTCTACATTTTCTGATGATGGCTGTTCTGACTGGTGTAAGGTGATACCTCATTGTGGTTTTGATTTGCATTTCTCTAATGATTAGTGATGTTGAGCATCATTTCATGTGTTTGTTGGCAATCTGTATATCTTCTTTAGGGAAATGTCCATTTAGGTCTCCTGCCCATTTTTGGATTGGGTTGTTTGTTTTTTTGATATTGAGCTGCATGAGCTGCTTGTAAATTTTGGAGATTAATCCTTTGTCAGTTGCTTCATTTGCAAATATATTGTCCCATTCTGAGGGTTGTCTTTTCATCTTGTTTATGGTTTCCTTTGCTGTGCAAAAGCTTTTAAGTTTAATTAGGTCCCATTTTTATTTATTTATTTTTTAATTTCCATTGCTCTAGGAGTTGGGTCAAAAAGGAACTTAGTGTGATTTATGTCATAGATTGTTCTGCCTATGTTTTCCTCTAAGAGTTTTATAGTATCTGGTCTTACATTTAGGTCTTTAATTCATTTTGAGTTTATTTTTGTGGATGGTGTTAGGAAGTGTTCTAATTTCATTCTTTTACATGTAGCTGTCCAGTTTTCCCAGCACCACTTATTGAAGAGGCTGTTTTTTCCTTATTTTATATCCTTGCCTCCTTTGTCGAAGTTAATGTGACCATATGTGCATGGGTTTATCTCTGGGCTTTCTATCCTGTTGCATTGATCTATATTTCTGTTTTTGTGCCAGTACCATATTGTCTTGATTACTGTAGCTTTGTAGTACAGTCTGAAGTCAGGGAGCCTGATTCCTCCTGCTCTGTTTTTTTTTTTTTCCTCAAGATGGCTTTGGCTATTCGGGGTCTTTTGTGTTTCCATACAAATTGTAAAATTTCTTGTTCTAGTTCTGTGAAAAATGCCATTGGTAATTTGGCAGGGATTGCATTGAATCTGTAGATTGCTTTGGGCAGTATAGTCATTTTCACAATGTTGATTCTTCCAATCAAAGAACATGGTATATCTCTCCATCTGTTTGTATTGTCTTTAATTTCTTTCATCAGTGTCTTATAGTTTTCTGAATACAGGTCTTTTGCCTCCTTTGGAAGGTTTATTCCTAGGTATTTTATTCTTTTTGTTGCAATGGTAAAAAGGAGTGTTTCTTTAACTTCTCTTTCTGATTTTTCATTGCTAGAATATAGGAATGCCAGAGATTTCTGTGCACTAATTTTGTATCCTGCTACTTTACCAAATTCACTGATTAGCTCTAGTAGTTTTCTGGTGGCATTTTTAGGATTTTCTATGTATAGCATCATGTAATCTGTAAACAGTGAGAGTTTTACTTCTTCTTTTCCCATTTGGATTCCTTTTATTTCTTTTTCTTCTCTGTTTGCTGTGGCTAAAACTTCCAAATGTGTGCTGAATAATAGTGGTGAGAGTGGGCACCTTTGCCTTGTTCCTGATCTTAGAGGAAATGTTTTCAGTTTTTCACCATTGAGAATGATGTTGACTGTGAGTTTGTCATTTATGGCCTTTATTATGTAGAGGTAGGTTCCCTCTGTGCCCACTTTCTGGAGGTTTTTTTTTTTATCATAAAATGGTGTTGAATTTTACCAAAAGCTTTTTCTGCATCTATTGAGATGATCATATGGTTTTTATTCTTCAATTTATTAATATAGTGTATCACACTGATTGATTTGCATATATTGAAGAATCCTTGCATTCCTAGGATAAACCTCACTTGATCACGGTGCATGATCCTTTTAATGTGCTGTTGTATTCTGTTTGCTAGTATTTTGTTACAGATTTTTGAATCTATGTTCATCAGTGATATTGGCCTATAATTATTTTTTTAGTGACATCTTTGCCTGGTTTTGATATCAGGGTGATGGTGGCCTCATAGGATGAGTTTGGGAGTGTTTCTCCCTCTGCTATATTTTGGAAGAGTTTGAGAAGGATAGGTGTTAGCTCTTCTCTAAATATTTGATAGAATTCAACTGTGAAGCTATCTGACCCTGGGCTTTTGTTTGTTGGAAGATTTTAATCACTGTTTCAATTTCATTGCTTGTGATTGGTCTGTTCATATCTTCTGTTTCTTCCTGGTTCAGTCTTGTACTTTTCTAAGAATTTGTCCATTTCTTCCAGGTTACCCATTTTATTGGCTTATAGTTTCTTGTAGTAGTCTCTCTTGATCCTTTGTATTTCTGCAGTCTCAGTTGTTACTTCTCCTTTTTCATTTCTAATTTTGTTGATCTGAGTCTTCTCCCTTTTTTTCCTGATGAGGCTGGCTAATGGTTTATCAATTTTGTTTATCTTCTCAAAGAACCACCTTTCAGTTTTATTGATCTTTGTTATTTTTTACTTTATTTCTTTTTCATTTATTTCTGATCTGATCTTTATGATTTCTTTCCTTCTGCTCACTTTGGGTTTTTGTTTTTGTTATTCCCTCCCTAGTTGCTTTAGGTGTAAGTTTAGGTTGTTTATTTGAGATTTTTCTTGTTTCTTGAGGTAGGATTGTATTGCTATAAACTTCCCTCTTAGCACTGTTTTTTGCTGCATCCCATAGATTTTAGGTCATCGTGTTTTCACTGCCATTTTTTTCTATGTAGTTTTTGATTTCCTTTGATTTCTTCAGTGATCTCTTTGTTATTTAGTAGTGTATTGTTTAGCCTCCATGTGTTTGTATTTTTTACATTTTTTTTCCTGTAATTTATATCTAGTCTCATAGCATTGTGTTTGGAAAAGATGCCTAATATGATTTCAATTTTCTAAAATTTACCAAGGCTTGATTTGTGACCCAAGATGTGATCTATCCTGGAGAATGTTCTGTGTGCACTTGAGAAGAAAGTGTATTCTGCCTCTTTTGGTGGAATGTCCTAGAAATAACAATTAAACCAATCTAGTTTATCATGTCATTTAAAACTTTTTTTTCCTTATGTATTTTCAGTTTGTATGATCTGTCCTTTGGTGTAAGTGGGGTGTTAAAGTCCCTTTCTGTTAAAGTGTTACTGTCAATTTCCCCTTTTATGGCTGTTAGCATTTGCCTTATGTATTAAGGTGCTCCTATGTTGGGTGCATAAATATTTACAATTGTTATATCTTCTTTTTGGATTGATCATTATGTAGTGTCCTTCCTTGTCTCTTGTAATAGTCTTTATTTTAAAGTTTATTTTTTCTGATATGTGTATTGCTACTCCAGATTTCTTGTGATTTCCATTTGCATGGAATGTCTGTTTCCATCCCCTCACTCTCAGTCTGTATGTGTCCCTAGGTCTAAAGTGGGTCTCTTGTAAACAGCATATATACAGGTCTTGTTTTGGTATCCATTCAGCCAGTCTTTGTCTTTTGGTTGGAGCATTTAATCCATATACATTTATGGTAATTTTTGCTATATATATTCTTATTACCAATTTCTTAATTGTTTTAGGTTTGTTTTTGTAGGTCTTTTCGTTCTCTTGTGTTTGCCGCCTAGAGAAGTTCCTTTAGCATCTGTTGTGAAGCTGGTTTGGTGGTGCTGAATTCTCTTCACTTTTGCTTGTCTGTAAAGCTTTTGATTTCTCCATCGAATCTGAATGAGATTCTTGCTGGGTAGAGTTATCTTGGTTGTAGATTTTTCCCTTTCATCACTTTAAGTATATCCTGCCACTCTCTTCTGGCCTGCAGAGTTTCTGCTGAAAGACCAGCGGTTAACTTTATGGGGATTCCCTTGTATGTTATTAGATCTTTTCCCTTGCTGCTTTTAATATTTTTTCTTTATGTTTAATTTTTGTTATTTTGATTATTTTGTGTCTCGGCGTGTTTCTCCTTAGGTTTATACTGTATAGGACTCTCTGCACTTCGTGAACTTGATTGATTATTTCCTTTCCCATGTTGGAGAATTTTCCACTATAATCTCTTCAAATATATTCTTTCACCCTTTCTTTTTCTCTTTGTCTTCTCAGATACCTATAATTCGAATTCTGGTGTGCTTAATGTTTTCCCAGAGGTCTCTGAGTCTGTCCTCCATTCTTTTCATTCTTTTTTTCTTTATTGTGCTCTGCGGCACTTATTTCCACTATTCTATCTTCTAGGTCACTTATCCCTTCTTCTGCCTCATTTTTTTCCTGTTATTGATTCCTTCTAGAGTATTTTTAATTTCAGTTATTGTGTTGTTCATTATTGTTTGTTTGCTCTTTTTTTCTGCTAGGTCCTTGTTAAACTTTTCTTGTATTTTCTCTTTTATACTTCCGAGATTTGGGATCATGTTTACCATCATTACAATGAATTCTTTCTTAGCTAGTTTGCCTATTTCCTCTTCATTTATTTGGTTTTATGGGGTTTTATCTTGCTCTTTGCCTGTAAGATATTTATCTTCTTCTCATTTTGTCTAATTTACAGTATTTGAGGTCTCCTTTTCATAGTCTGCAGGGTCGTATTTCCTCTTGCTTCTGTTCTTTGTCCCCAGTGGTGGTTTTGGTCCAGTGTCTTGCATAGTCTTCCTGATGGGAGGGACTGCTGCCCTTGTTCTGGTGGGTGGAGCTGAGTCTTTTCCCTGGGATGAGCAGTGCCATGTCAGGTGATGTGTTTTGGGTTGTCTGTGAGCTTTGCATGACTTTAGGTAGTCTGTGTGCTGATGGGTGGGGTTGTGTTCCTGTCTTGTTTGTTATTTGGTGTGAGGTGTTCAGCACTAGGAGCTGCAGGAAGTTGGGTGGAGCCAAGTCTTGGATTCAGATAGAGGCCTCCTTGAGAGCTTTTGGCGATTAATCTTCCCTGGGGCCAGGAATTCTCTAGTGGTCCAGCGTCCTGGACTCAATGCTCCCTCTCCAGAGCCTCAGGCCTGACTTCCGGTCAAGGAACCAAGACCCCACAAGTCACTCGTCCCAGCAGTAAAGGGGATTAAAAAAAAGAAAAAAGTCAAACAAAACACCAGACAAATGGTAACAAGTAAAATCAAACAAACAGAAACAAGGAAACACACACACACACTCAAGAAACAAAAACATAACAAAATAAAACAAATGCAAGAGAACAACCAAAAAAAAGAACCCAAGAATGAAATAAAACAATTAAAAAGAAAACTAACAGAAACACAAAATCAAAAAACAAAACCAAAGCAGAGTGCCAACTGAAGAATGAAGCAAAGAAACAAAACCAACTGACAAAAATGATAAAAGAAAAAGAGAAAGGGGAAAGAAGACAGAACAGAAAAGCAACGTAGAAATAGAAATATATAAAAATAAAACAAAAAATATATTAAAGAAAGAAAAAAAAAAGGAAAAACAAGTCAAACAAAACCCGAGAGAAATGGTAAAACCACAATTAAACAGAGAAAAACAGAAACAAGGAAACACACACACACACAAAAGAAACAAAAACAGAACCAAATAAAACAAAAAGGAAGAAAATAACCAAACAGAAGAACCCAAAAATGAAATCAAACTCTTAGAATCAGAACTAAGAAAAGCACAAAACCTAAAAACAAAACCAAAGCAGTGTACCAACTGAAGAATAAAGCAAGAAAACAGAACAAACCAATAAAAATGATTTAAAAATATATATATATATAATATAATAAAAATAAAATAAAAAGGCAAAAAACAGAATAATAGAAAAGCAAAGCAGAAATGGAAATATAAAAATTTAAAAACTATATTAAAGAAAAAGAAGAAGAAAAAAATAAGGGAAAAGAACACAGAACAACAGAAAATACAGTAAAAATAGAAATATATAAAAAAATAAAGTAAAAAAATATTATAAAACATGAAGATCTCAAGAAACTAAATAAGAAAGAAAAATAAAAACAAAAAACTAAAACAACAACAGACCAAAAAAAAAAAAAAAAAAAAAAGCCAGAACCAACAACAGGATGAATCAAAACATGATAAAATTAATATTAATAATTATGTTTCCCTGGGGTCTCAGCTGTAAGTGTCCTTGCACACACCATGAGCCACAGCCTACCTCGGCCTCCCCAAGAGGCTCTCCTCTGCCTCTTGGTTGGTCTCTGGACTTGTTTTGGGCCCTGTGGGGACCACTCAGACTCTGGTCTGGCACAGTGCCTGTGTTTGCTTGCCCCCAAAGTCCAGAGCTGTCAGAGCTAGACCATTTTCATTTGTGGAAACACTCATTGTCTACTCAGATATTCCGTAGATGCAGGGTCTACCTAGGGTCTGATTGCAGGGATTTGATCTGCATCTTGTACAGCTGATGGAAATATTTTCAATCCTCTTCCTTATTCACCCCATCCCTGGGGTCCAGCTTTGATTTTATCCCCACCTCTGTGTGTGGTCCACCCACAGGAATCTGGTCCTGAGGCTGCCGTGGAGCTCTTGGGTGTGTCCCAGTGAGGACAGGGCACAGAGGTGGTATGACTGCTTGGGTTACAGGAGCCCCAACAGCACCAAATGAGCAGGGATGCTGGTGGCCACAGGCACAAGAGATATGATCCTAGTGAGGGTCTTTTCTGGTGCCCAGCATAAAGCACACGAGGGCCAGCACTGAGGGTTGTTTTTTTTATTGCTCAGCAACCAGCACACAAGAGCCAGCCCTAAGAGGGCCTTGTCAGCAGGAGCCGGTATGTGAGGAGAGAGAGGCTACAGTAGTGACTGACTCCTCTCCCTGCGTGTAACTCATCAGTAGTGCCCTGCTTTCATGGCAGTCCAGTCTTCCTCTGTAGGCATTCCCTGCTGCAGATTTCCTCCCTTCCATCCCCTCAGTCCATCTTCCCACAACCAACAGTAGTTCTCACTCCGGGCCTGTTCTCGAATCCCCACACTCCAGCTCCTAACCCCCTTGCACACCTGTGAACACGCATCACAGTCCAGGACATGTAGGGTTGCGGTATGGACCATCTGTGTATTTCTTACTCTGTCCCATCTGCCACAGATTGGCCACTTCACTTCCTACAGTCTCAAATGCCTCCCTTCTGTCCCAATCGATTTCCAAATTACAGAGGGGGTTTCCCCAAATTTGGGAATCTCTCCTCTGCTTCAGCTCCCAGTCCTGGGGTGCATGTCCCATCCCACTTCCTCTACTCCTTCTCCCTTCTTTTTATTATCCTACCCAGTTATGCAGGGATCTTTATAGTCCTTTCTGGTGTCCAAGGTCTTCTGTTAGTGTTCAACTGGTGTTCTGTGAGAATTGTTGCATCTATAGATTTATTCCTGTTGCATCTGTGGAGAGAGAACTCCACATCCTCCTACCCTTCCGCCATCTTAACTCCATTCCTGGAATGTTTTTAAATTAAGAATGACTCAAATCACAAAAACTGACTTTTATTAATTGACTCTCTCTGTTGAATAATTACTTAGTTCCCCCAAATTGAATAGAGACTTGTATTTCAAAAATATATTTATAAAGAGAGATAGATAACACTATTTTTATATAGATTATTAGATTGGAACTCAATTCTTATTCTCTGAGTTATTAAAACAATTACAAAATTTCTTAGCTCAAAACACCTCTTTAATTTTTATCTAAATAATATTTTAAAAATAATAATTTTATTTAAACAATACTTCAAATTTTAATGTTTTTCATGAAGATTCTCCTGGTTGGTCAAAAGATGATTTCCTCCAAACTTACCCAGTATTGAAATACAAACCAAATGCTCCTTCCTTATAATTACCATTTCTAAAAACTCCACAAACTTCAAGCGATTAAATTCCTTTCACTACAATTAAATTCAGCAAATACTTTACAATATATTACACAATAGGTATTGGTATGGGTGATAGAATCACAATAAATAAGACATGGACAGGACCTGCAAAGCACTCATAGTCTAGTATTGGGAATAATAGAGTGAATAAATTATTTAGTTTCCATATAGTATAATAAATTAAAAAATAAAGAAAATAAATAGGATAATGTTGTACAAGCCAAAAAAGTGATTGACTTTCTAAGGGAGAGGACAGGGATAACATTACAAAAGACAAGGACATCAGCTGGATTTTGAAAGGAGCTCACTAATATGAGGATAAGCACATTATGAGAAAAGGCAATAGCATGCTTAGAAGAACAGAGGCATGAACTACTGTGGTGTATTCAGTGAGTTCATATATAAAGGTGGTTGAATTACATGCACCCTTGTAGAAAGTGGATGATGATTAATATAGACAGGTAATAAGGAAATTATCTTGCTACCAATGGAGAATCATTAAAAGTTTTAAGCTTGAAATGGACATGGTAGAATTCACCTTTTAATAAAATAGCATTTATAAAGTTACGGAGAACAGATTATTGGAGGGAAGATAAAGTCAGTGGGATAGAGATTATGAATGCTCCCCAAGCCTGATTTGTTTTTCTTTCTCAAGCACATGGAAGGAATTTCAGTTTGCCTTGGGTTTACTTTGGACCTTTGTGAGTAATAGGGCTAATAGGATCTGAAGGAGGTTGAGACCACACATGATTTCCTCACACTCTCCTCTGGTGAAGAACACTCTAAAGCCACACATCTATCATGTAGCAGGAATAAGTAGAAAAATCCTGAGATATATTTTAAAGGTACAGATATAAGATACTGCGTTAGACAAATATGATTGGATTGTAGGGAAGAAAGAGGAGATATATAGGAAAGAGGTCAGAGAATAAGCCAATAGCCACATCATATGGGCTCTCACAGGCCTTGACAAGGCCTTTGTGAAATAGGTGAAGTAAGAAAGACAGTTCTTACTAGAGATAACAGGAGCTTAGATGTGTTATATCATCTAAATATTTGCATCAAGTTTGTCCTTGATTTTTTATCCCCCCCCAAAATTTCTTTCTTATGTTTGAAAGGTTTTGCTACCTCCACTTCACCACTGAATCAATCCTCAAAATCATATATGTCTTCAGTATACAGAATTTTTCAGTTACTTCTCTGAAGTTAACCTGAGCTTTATAGTTGCAAAATTTCATAGACTTCTCCTTGTCTTCAGCCTCTTTACATTATTGGAGAATGTATTCTTCTTCTCAGTATTCTTTTGTTCTATGTCATTGTGGTAATTACCTATTATGATTTTTTCATGTCCAGGGTCATAATCTGATATTTTTCTGCCTGCTTATTTCATTCTCAGAACTTCTATTTTATTCCTTCTTTATTTTTCTCATATTTTCTGGAACTTTCATAATCTGAACATATAAGTAACCAACATCACACAACTAAAATTTTAGATTGTAAACCTTTTTATTTCTTGAGCTCCAAGAAATATTTCCAACTGACTGATGAATAATTCCCCTACTTCATATAACAATATATTTGAAACTAAATCATTTTTATATCTATTCTGCAATGTGCCCCAAACCCCTAAATTTTTACTTCTCTGTACCCAGCTTTGACTATATGTTTTTGTATAATCTATAATTAAGTCATGTTGAAAGGTTTTTGTTTTTGTTTTTTTAGTCTTATCAATGGGATATTTTGTTGCATAAAGAAATAAGCATTAACAGTTAATTTCAAAATTTTATATAACCTATAAAACATAATAATTACAGTTATATTACCTTAGAAATGATTTTAGATAATGTGTTACTTTCCTCTTGATGCTGCAACTAATTATCACAAAATGTGTGGCTTAAAGCAACACAAATTTATTATCTTATATTGCTGAAGGTCAGAAGTTGGAAATGGGTGTTATTGGGCTAATATTAAGGAGCTTACAGGGCTGTGTTACATTCTGGTGGCTCTAATGGAGAAAGTGTCTCCTCAATTTTTCCAGACTCATCTGTATTCCTTGGCTCAGGATACCATTATTTACTTTTTAAGCCAGCAACTTTTTTTTTTGCCTTCTAATTGTTACTTTATTAATTCAGTTGTTATTGTTTTTCATAATACATATCCTTGGGTTACTTAAGCTACTGCACTTTCTTAATCAAGGTATAAACAAGCCTTGCCTTTTTTTAAAATAAACTTTTTAAAAAACTTTAATACCAAGTATTAATTAATTAATTATTTTTTATTTCTCTCCCTCTCTCTCTCTCTCTCTCCTCTCCATATATATATATATACTTTTTCAGATTCTTTTCCCTTATAGGTTATTGCAAACTATTGAGTATTTATATAGTTCTCTGTGCTATACAGTATGTCCTTTTTGGTTATCTATTTTATATATAGTAGTGTGTATATGTTAATCCCAAACTCCTAATTTACTCCTCCTCCACTTTTACCCTTTGGTAACCATAAGATTTTTTTTTTAATGTCTGTGGGTCTATTTCTGTTTTGTATATGTGTTCATTTGAATTATTATTGGCTATCGTAAATAGTGCCGCAATGAACATTGGGATGCATGTACCTTTTTGAATTATGGTTTTCTCCAGATATACACCCAGAAGTAGGATTGCTGGTCATCTTCTAACTGTAGCTTTCTAATGGGCTCAAGATAAACTATGATTCTGTAGTTTATACCCATTTTCTTATTAGGTAGTGAGGTTCTTTTCAGTTTTATTCTTTATCCCCAAATAAAGCAAAACTTTGGTAAAGTTCTCAGACACCTGTGAACTAAGGAACTATATTTTGGGTGTGAGTTGGAGGGCTATATTGATTCAGGTGGATATCTTTGTGAGAAAGGGCATTCAATTTTCTTTTTACTTTCTACTATTGAAATTTTAAACATGTACAAATGTAGAGAGGTACCAAAAAACAATCAAGAATTTGCAACAATTATTAACACATGATCAAAGTTGTTGATCTGTATCTCTTATCACAGCACCGATGCAAACACTAGATACTGTCATCTGTAAATTCCACAAAGGTACAGTTAATATTTTTTCTAATAGCTCTCATTTGAGGTTTTGTCCTTCTGATGCTGTTACATACTTCCCCAAACTGGGACAAAATGGTGAAAAGAAAGAATGATTAATTAAATAACAAGGATTCCCTTCATTCTCCTTGGACAACAGGGGTTAACATTCCCAGTTTCCCGCTAAGGGAGGAAGAACCTACATTGCTGCTGCTGCAGGAACACAGCTTAGGATGGAAGCAGAGCCTGAAGAGAAAAACCTACACTTTCTCTACCCCACAACCCTACTCTCCACCAACCAGATTCTCTGACATTTTCAATTTCCTGGTAGATATTCTTGGTTCAATATATCTTCATCATACACTCAACTCTTCTAAAATTAAACTCTATTCTCCACATTCAGTCATTACAACTACTAGCTTTATATGTTCCCAAATCCCTTGCTTCCTTACAGTCAGTTAACAAACCATAGCAGTGACAATATCCTCCTTTCTAACTACGTATTTTGACTTCTGGTCTGTCAAGATAGATAAATTTTCAGGGTACCTGAAAGAAAATCTTATCACCTTATTTATTTATTAGAGCACATACTTTCTCACCTACTCAATGACTTTACTCCACAATTTCCCTCTCTCTATTTTTCATACTCTTAGTGGATCATTCCCTTTACCCTAAAAACTTTCTATTATCTTTTCCATCTTTAAAAAGAAAAGAAAAGAAGATTATATTTTTGCCAATTCCTGCCTCCTCTCCTTAGCAGGAAAACTCCTCAAAAGATTTGTTTATATTCACTGCTTCAGATTACCGTCCTCCTATTCATTATTTAACCTACTATTATCAGGATTTTGCCAGCATCATTCAATAGAAATTAGTTCAAGTCAACAGTTATATCCACACTGATTAATCCACTGATTAACTCTCAGTTCTCATCTTATGTAACCCATTGGTAGCTTTTGAAATGATTGATTTCTCTCTCTCTCTCAGTTTGAGATCAGGGCCAGGTTCATTGGAATGAGATCTGTGACCTGTGCAGTCACAAAAGACCCTGGGCTTAGAAGAGTTCTGTATATGGTGTAGTGTTCTGCTGTCACTGTCTTGAAATTTTAAATACATTTTTAACGAGAGTTCACATTTTTTTGAGCTAGGTCCATAATAGTTACCAGTCCTGCTTCTAATACAACCCTCTCTGTTTTCTTCCTATCTTTCTGATTGTTGCATCTCAGTCTCTTTCTACATTCTTCCTCTTCTTCCATTTTTAGACCTTTGACTCCTCTATCTATAGTCATTTCCTTCATTATCTCACCTCTTTCTATGGTATAAATACCATCTATTTGCTGACAATTTCAAAATTTATATTTCTAGGCCATGCAGGCTAACCTCTCAAAGTCCAGATTTGTATAGCTGTCTATTCAACCTTTCAGTGTCAACTTGTCTGAAATTGAACTCATGATCTTTCATCTCCACGTTTCTCTATCCATAGCCTTTCTCATCTAAGTTCACAGAGACTTTTCCAGTTGTTCATTTACTTGTATCCTTTTACTTCTCACAGCTCACCCATCAGGGAATCATGCTGAGTTTACCTTCAAAGTATATCACAAGATAATCACTTTTTGTGAATTACCATGATCTTTCACTGGATTACTGCAGTAACTTTCAAAAAGGTCCAATTTCTTCTATTCTTGCTTTCCTAAAATCTAGTCTCAACAAAGCAGTCAAATTCTTTATGATGTAAATCAGTTCAAATCACTCCTGTGACTTGGTTCCTTATTTCACTTAAAGTAAAAGCCAAAGCCTGTTCTATGGCATAAAAGGCCTTACATGATTGGGTGTAAAGATGTCCTTTACTGCCGCATTATTCACCCAACTCTACCACACTGGTCTCCTCACTCTTTCTCAGGCATACCAATCGTGTTCATGTTTTAGCATCATTGTTCTATCTGTCTCTCCTTCCAGAAACACTTTCTTCTACATATATACTTGGCTAGCTCCCTTGCACCTTTAAGCTTTTGTTTGTATTTCAGCTTCCTAATGAGGGTTGCCCTGATTGCCCTACTTAAGACTTTATCGTGACTTTCTTGCATTCCATTTCTCTCTTACATGTCTATATTTTCTACTGTGTGTCTCTATCTCTCTGTTTCTGATCTCTCTCCCTCTCATGTTCCCTTTCTTTCTCTCTCTTTCTGTTTTCCTAGAGCATTTGAAACTAAGTTGCCAACACCACCTCTATATATTAGCATGAATTTCCTATAAGAACATTCTTCTACATAATCAGAGTACTACTATCATACTACAGAAAATTAACATTAACTTCCTAATTTCACCCAATAAGCAATCCATTATAAAAGTGTCCATTGCTTTTTGGGTTTTGTCGTTAAATGTTTTTCAGCATAATTGGTGGCATAGTTTCCTCCAAAAACTCATGTCTAAGGAACCTCAGAATGTGACCTTATTTGAAAATAGAGTAATGTAATTAGTTAAAATGAGGTCATACTACATCAGTGTAGGTCCTGAATCAATCAACCTGTGTTCTTATAAGATTAGAGGACACACAGAGACACACAGGGAAGGAGGTCATGAGACATAGAGCCAAAGACTGAAGTGATGCAGCTACAAGACAAGAAATGCCAAGGATTGCCAGGAGCTTCCAGAAGTTGGAAGAAGCAAGGAAAGATTTTTTCCTAGAGCCTTCAGAGGTGGAGCATGACTGCTTATACATTGATTTTAGACTTTTAGTCTTCAGAGAACTGTGAGAGAATACATTTCTGTTGTTCAGTATCACCTAGTTTCTGGTAATTTGTTATGCAAACCATAGGAAACCAATGCCTCCATTATAAAGTAGATACTTTCAACATAAAGGAGGTTATATAAATTTTCTTTGATTGGAATACAGAAGAGTTCACTCAAAAAGTTTTGATTTTCCTTATATTCTTTTATAATGCAAGCAAGAATAGGAATAAATTATCTTAGGGTAGAAGGACAAAATTTACATAGGTTAATTGTAAGCATTTTATAATTTAGAAAAAAAATACTTCTCTAAAAGGAAGATTATTTTGCAAATAAAAATATATAGCAGACACTATGTATAATTTTCTGAGAAAAATAAATAATTATATCCTTGTTATTAGTCATGAATAATAATTAGAGATAGTACAACCCAATCCTTTTATTTCATAGTTGGAAAAAATTGAAGTTTAGAATAGATACAATAGCCTTCTCCAAGAATAATAGCAAACAAGAGACGTTATTTAGTGTATGTTGCTTTCACATCAGTCTTAGATTTTAAAATAAAATCTTAACCTTTTCCTCTCCTGCATTCTTTTTCCCTTGAAATATATATATTGGAGTTAACTTGAGTGAGATCAAGAGTGTGAGAGTGAGGAATGGACCAGACAAGGTATCAGCTGTCTTGTGATGAAGGGGCAAGTGAAGAAGGAGACAAATGATGCAGTAACTGGCACTAAGTCAAGGTCATATAGGGAGGCGACAGAGAAAAGACAGGGTCAATTAAGAAGGCAACAAGTACAGCAGCTGTCTACACTGGGTTAGGGCCAAAAAGCCCCTGGTGTGAATACAGATGAATAGAGAGATACACTGTTGCTGGCTTTCAAAATGTTGGAAGGAAGCCACTAAGAAATGTCGATCATCTCTAGAAGTTGGAAAAAGCAAAACAAATAAAAACCAGAAAATCCAAAATGACAAGAACAACAAACACACGATTCTCCCCTACAATCTCTAGAAAGAAAAGCAGTCCTGCTGACACCCTGATTTTAGCCCAGTAAGACTTATGTTGGCCTACTAACTTCTAGAACAGTAAGATAATACATTTGTGTTGTTTCAAGCCATTAAGTTTGAGGTGATTTGTCACAGAAACAATAGAAAGCTAATAGGAAAAAACGGGCTTTTCACTATCAAAAAAGTTACAAATATGGAAAGGGAGGAATCTAGAATAAATTCTGAATGTTAGATTAGAATTGGAAGGAATGGGGTGAACTCTTACATATTTCAAAATATAGATATAAATATAAATGTGGTTATAGATTGATATAGATATAGATATGATTGCATGCTGTATGTTTGTATGTTTATGAATGCACACATGTGTGTGTGTGTACAATTACGTGTGTATGTGTATGTATGGGTGCTTTCACTTTTTACTTCAGTTCATTGATAGGCCTGGGAGTAGCAATATCCCATTAACAATGAGTATACTTGTTGCACAGATCTTGGCTTCTAAATATCACTTTTTACTAATGGGTACCAGAACTTTTAAGAAAAATGGCCAATCCCAGGACTGGGGAAGGAAAGAAATAGCTGAGCCTGGAAAATCTAATGCCAGAAAGTAAGAGAATATCAGAAGGAGGATGGGGTCTTGTCAAAGGACATAAAAGTCAGCTTAAAGAGGTTCCCACTAGCCAATGCCAGTACAGCTTGAGCATCAAAATAAATACAGTAACAAATTTATAATATAATGAATAAAATATGAATTCGTAATGATATAAAGAGGTAAAGAAATTGGAAGAAGAGAAATCTCTTGCAATCAGGCAACTAAAAGATGTGGAAGAAATATAAAAGTGTAAAATAATCTTTTGGAAAACATTACAGCATTAATTGTCTAGACAAAATTTTTTAACAGAGGATGCTAAAAATGTAATAGGGAAATAGTATTTTCACAGTAACAAAGTATTTCCCTATGAATATCTTAGTAATTACAGTAGGGAATCTGGAAACTTTATAATGAAGAAAGACAAGAAAGACAAGACTTCTATCAGCTGATCATACTTAACATTGCCAGGGATGACACAAATTGACATCGTGTGTCATGAGGTATAAAATGAGAACAAGGTATTACATTTGTGATATTTATGATAAAAATACATAACTTGAATCTCACCATGAAGCAACATTAGACATACCCAAATTGAGAAACATTCTACAAAATAACAAGCTTATAATTCAGGATTATAAAAGAGTGAGGAATAGTTTAGATTGACTGATTCAAGGGGTATGGCAACCAGATGATACTCCTAACTCCAGATTGGATCAATTTGTTATAAAAATGGTAGTATTTACCAATATCAATTTCCTTATTTTAAAGGGTCATATTATAGAAGAAAATGCCCTTGTTTTTTGAAAACACACATTTAATTATTTAGCTTTAATGGGACATCATATCTGCATATATGCAAATATATGAGAGCAAAAGAATGACATAGTATTGATAAAATATTTACAATTTAGATGAAGAATATAAAAATTGAAGACATTCAAAAGTTACTTTTTCCTATTTTTGTAAATTTTCAGTTACTATGAATTTTTTTCTTAATAAAATATAAAGGAAAATGACTTTATCAAATAGCCACCATGAATAAGTTTACTCTCAGAGTTATACTGTTAGCAGAATGACTTCTTATAAAAAGGATTTCTTTTTCCTCAAAAAGAAAAGAGATTTCTTTTTCCTCCAATATATACCACATTAGTAAACATATGATTTTATTTCCCTGTGCTCATAAATAATTTTCCAGGTTATGATTTTATGTATCCATAATTAACAACTCATGATATTCCATGTATATGAGTACATCTTTCAAAATGATGAGTATTTGTGTTCTTTTTAACATTTGTATTACATCTACATCAGTTTTTCTTAAGCTACCACCCATTTTCCCTAGACCAACTTCTATGATGGAACATAGATCAAATAAAATCCCAATGAATACCAGAACTTACATCAAAAAATTGATTCATATAGACAACAAGCATAGTCTTGAAGAAAAGGTACTAAGAAAACAATAACACTTAATCAATATCATTAAAAAATAATGACATATAAAGGCTAGGACACATATTTCATCCTTAAGTTTTCAATAATAGATATGATTGGCAATCACTTGAATTATGTAAGTAGGCTGACAGTTATGAAAGTTTTCCATAAACTTTTCCTCATTCAAAGTCTTATACATGCCTATGAAGATAAGTAACAAATTATTTTTTCAAAATATTTAATGTATGCTCCTGAAAACTAAAGATTGGAAATGAGTAGATAGATATATGATAAATAAAATCCTTGACTATTCGATATTTAGTACATTTAAATTTTGAGATTAGTATGTTGTAGGTAGCATAAACCTAAAAAAAAATATTGTTCTTACTATCTTCTTTACAGAATTTCTTATTATATTTTAATTGTGGAAAATATTGGTATAATATGTAATTTATGAGTGGCACTACAGGTTTATTTTTAAAATCTTAAAAAATTAAAATCTTTTGAACTGACACAATTTATTCAATTATATCTTAAACTTATATATTTCCTTTTTTATTTTAATATTTTATTATTTCAATTTATTTTAAAACCCTTTAATTGAAGTTTTATCAAAAAATAAAGGAACAAATCTTAAATGTACAGTTGACTGGATTATTCCAAAGTGAATACACACACTCAGGTCAAGAAATCGAAGATTACCAGCACCCCCACAAATCTCTTTTGTGCCCTCCGAAACATTCTTCATCTGCCTTTTCTCAGTAACCACTATCCTTACTGTTATATATTATTATGTCTTTCTTGAGCTTCAATAATTGGAATCATACACTATGTGCTGTGTTGTGTGTGGCTTCTTTCACTTTACATCATGTTATGAGATTAAGTTTATACATTTTATATTTGTATGAACTTTTAAATAGTATTAAAACATAGAAGGAATTTAGAAAAATCATCCTGATGTTCAGATAATATTTATTGAAGTAAACCAAAATTATTAAATTTATTTTTGAGCAGAAAATAACTTTAGTAATGAGAAAAATCAAAGACTTTAGGATATTTATAGTTAGAATATTTGAGTATGAAAACTGGAGTACCTCTGAGAAAATGGAATATAAACAGCTACAAAAAAATTAGCAACACATTATTCTATCACAAGTATGGAAAACCATCATGGAATTGAATCACAGTTTTTCACTTCTTATCTTCTAAAATATTTTCTCAAATAATGTATATTTAAAATAAAATCTGAAAAATGACATCTAAATAGTTTAGATTTTAGTGCATGCTGTGAAATTGTAGTCTTTATATAGCTCATGTTCACACACTCATACACACACATTCATGTTAATTTTAAGAAAAGTAATAATATGCAAGAGATCACTTAAGTTAGCAGTGTAATTTATAACCTAAGGGAAAAAAATAAAGGAGTGGATGGCCTAACAAAAATATAACACAAATGCAAGAAGTTTCTTTGTGAATTTTGATTTCTTTTGTTTTTATTGTCACAGTTTGGAGTTAGTGCAAATGTTTCCAAAAATATTTGTAAATCAGAACAATTATCAACTCCCAGAATTTATATATATCTATATATATATATATATGCATTTATTTAAATTTATTTATTTATTTATTTTTGGCTGTGGTGTGTCTTCATTGCTGCACATGGACTTTCTCTAGTTGCAGCGAGCAGGGGCTATTCTTCATTGTGGTGAGTGGGCTTCTCATTGCGGTGGCTTCTCTTGTTGCAGAGCACAGGCTCTATGTGCGAGGACTTCAGTAGTTGTGGCACACAGGCTCAGTAGTTGTGGTGCATGGGCTTAGTTGCGCTGGGGCATGTGGGATCTTCCTGGACCAGGGCTCAAACCTGTGTCCCCTGCATTGGCAGGAGGATTCTTAACCACTACACTACCAGGGAAGTTCTATATGCATTTTTAAAGACAAGAAAATGTGGAAAGAATGGTCCTGTTTCTTTTCAATTATCTTAATGGAGATTTTGCATGCACACACACACACACACATACACACACACCCCTATACACCTGTTGGTTCAGAAAAACTTACTATACATGATTTCCTATATGTTATTTCCAGTTTCATGTAAACACTTATAAAATGAGATTGGTAATGGAGTGTTAAAACAGTGATGAGTTTACTGAAGTGTTACACCATCCCTTAACTGACTTAGTTTAGGATTTTTTTCCTGCTCTAGCCAAAGCTGTTCAAAAAATTGGTCATCTAGAAATTTTTAAGAATCACCCACTATTATATTCTGCTCTTCTATATCAAAAAGAAAACATCTCTCTTTTACTAAAACAGTACTTATCTCAAGCTCTTTCTCTTTCTCACCCTCTGAAATGATCAATTATATGTTCTTCGTTTATGTTTTACATCTTCTAATTTTACTGACTAATTTTGTTTTTTTCTAAAAGCCCTGGTACCTTCTTCATCACTATATTTTATCTGTTGAAGTTGCTGATGAAGTTACAGTGTTGTACCAATTGACATCTTTACAATTTCAGGTTCTATAGTTTTGAAACCCAGTTCCTACTGCTGTACATCAATCCTCTTATTTGTATATCTTTAACCACTTCTTCTAGTGCCCATAATGGTTAATCCACATATTTAATATATTTTTTTAATTCTAGAAAGATGGCATTGTTACATAATTTAGAGGAAAAACATGAGAAATCGGTCTTAATTTTTCTCACTTGAATATACAACCCTCACATTAAACAGTTTACCTAACACCTATCCTTATTCACTTTCCAAAGGAAAATGAGTGGTTTCACTCCCCTCCTTGTTTGTCAACCTCTGAGCATACTCTTTTTTTCATTAGAGACTTTTATGTTAGAGCTGGAGACAGAGTTTTATGTTGGTTTTCCATCACCTATATTCTCATTACTTCAACAGTGATTTACACAAAGAAATATTTGTTGAACACATTGATTTAGTTTTTTTTAATCAACTAGTTATTTTTCATTGGAAAGGTAATGCAGATATACATTTAAAAATTTAAACATTATAAAAAGCACACATGATGGAAAGTTATGTTTATGCCTCACTCAAGACTTCCAGGCTCCCACTATAGACGCAACCGTTGTAACCAATGTATACAATGTTCTTCTAAAATGTTCTATGCATATTTAAGCATAATGCACATATGTGTATATATAGATATGCATGTAGATAAATACATAGTTATTTTTACACAGGTAGAGGCGTACTATATAGATTGTTCTACATCTTGATTTTTTCACTTAAATATTCTTAATGACATATATTTTAAGAATTGCTTTCCAATAAATGGTCATATAACATTGACATTTTACTTTTCATTTCTTTATGATTGAGGTTGACTGCCTTTTCATATGTTACAAACCATTTGTGTTTGTTTTCTATGAACTGTCTCTAAGTTCTTTGTCAATTTTTCTATTGGTTTAATGGTATTTTATAACAAATTTGTAAGAGGTCTTTTTATATTAAGAAACTGAGCTCATTATCATATGTGTTGAAATATTTTTCCCAGTTGATCATTTGTCTTTCGACTTTGTATGGTATTTTTTCCTGTGCAGAAAAAACTTTTATGTCATCACATTCACTAATCTTTTTGGAATCTGGGTTTTGTGTATTGCTTAGAAAAGCTTTCTCATCTCCAGAAAGAAAGAAATTCTCCTATATTTACTTCTAACAGTTTGGTTATTTTATTTTATATATTCAAAATGTTTATTCACCTGAAAGTTACTTTGGTGAAACATAGCTTTTTTAGATGTTTTCCACATGACTATTTAGTTGGCTAAGCCTTATTGCTAAATTTCAGTGTTTGTAAACATTGATTTAAAAAAATTAATTTTGTTACTATGGAAAATTCCCAACATATAAAAGTATATAGTGAATAGTGAGGAAGATGACTTGATAGACAAGATTTTGACATTTTTGGCCACATCTAAGACTGGAAATGTTTATTTCTTTCCTCTAACAACTTCAGCTGTATAAATTGGAAATAACAAAGATGTTTTATTTAAACTGATTCCCCACATTTTTCCCAAGAAAATAAAACAAACAACTATTTCCATTAGGAAGGAATGAGGAAAATTTTTCATAATTTAAAAATACTGAAACAGGATGATTGCAGGGAACAAAATATCAAACAATACTGTATAATTCTATTTCCATGCTTGGTATCTTTCTGTTATTCTGTGCTCCATGATTTTGGGGATGCCTACAATCACCTGGAAAAATCTGACTTACTAACAAATAGCACTGATTTTTTGAGTCTAAATAAATTTATAATCTTTCTTCAGTATATTTATGAACAGAAGCTATTGCTTGGAAGACAGTACACATTAGCATATTTTGTTATTTTTTGTTTCTGGCAATGTTTTGATTTTTATCTTAATCATTTTTCTATATACACCTAGCTAGATTCAGTGGACTGAAGGCATAGCGAGCATCAAATGTGTTGTGTGAAAATATAATCATTGTCAGAGAATGAGAAGAGACGCTACAGACTTGGGGAAAATATTCACAAAAGGCACATCTGATAAAGTACTGCAACCCAAAATATACTTAAAAGGAATACTTAAAACTCAACAGAAAGAAAACAAACAACATGATCAAAAAATGGTCAAAAGATCTGAACGTATACCTTAACAAAGATACAGATGACCCATAAGCATATGAAGATTCTCAACATCTTATGTTGTTAGGGAAATGAAAATCAATACAAGGAGATATGACCACACACCCATGAGAATGGTCAAAATCCAAAAACACTGCCAACACCAAATGCCAGTGAGGATGTGGAGCAACCGGAACTCCCATATGTCGCTGATGTGAATGCAAAATAGTACAGCCATTTTTGGAAATGTTTGTCAGTTTCCTACAAAACCTAACATATTCTTACCATACTATCCTTCAATTGCACTCCTTGGTTTTTACCCAAAGGAGCTGAAAACTTACATCCACATAAAAACCTGCACAACAGATGTTTATAGCAATTTTATTCACAATTGCCAAAACTTGGAATCAACCAAGATGTCTTTAACAGGGGAATGGATACATAAAATGTGGTTCATCCAGACAATGGAATATTATTCGGCACTAAAAAGAAGTGAGCTATCAAGCTGTGAAAAGATGTTGAGGATTCTTAAGTGAACATTACTAAGTGAAAGAAGTAAACCTGAGAAGGTTACCTCTATATGGTTACAACTATATGACATTCTGGAAAAGGCTTAAGGAGCGTTTCACATAAATGAGATCATGTTACTGCTCTGTTTATAATCCTCCACTTGAATACATTTCACATACCTGACTGAGCCTATAAAGACACATGTGGTCTGGCCCCACTTATCTCTGACTTTGCCTTTTAACTCCCTCCCACTCAGCCTGTTCTAGCCACACTGGCCTTCTTTCTTAAATTTATGGACACTAATTCCATACTAGGATGTTAGAAAAAAATAGCTTTATTGAGGTATAATCGATGTTTAACAAATGGCACAATTTAAAGTGTACAGTTTGATAAGTTTTGATATATGTCTACATCCATGAAACTATCATCACAATCAAAAAAATGTAATCCCTCTCACCAACAGTTCCCTATCTTCCACATCCTCAGGTAACCACTGATCTGCTTTATACTACTATAGATTATTTTTCTGAGCATATTCCTTTTTCTTTCTCTTTTAAAACCACACACAACAACTAAAACACCCACAAATGCATATACACCACACTCACCCCACCATATTATACACTTCTTTTCCTCTATCTTTTTTTAGCAAAATTTATTGAAAAGGCAATTACTTCCCTGATTTCTGTGTCCTCACTTGCCATTCAATCTATAATTGCCTTAACTATTATAATTCATTATTATTCCAAACAATTTAATGACATCCATCTAAAAGGAACATATATATCCCCATTCATTTATAGGTTATTGCTGTGCTGATGTGTGAGGAGTAAAATTCCTCCAAGTCACTAATAGCAGATTAGAAATATGAATTGCTTTGTTGGTGAAAATGAGCAAAAATAATCAATTATTTGTCCCAGCAGAAAATTTAATCATTGTTGCACCATCACCCAGTCACACACTTTTGCTTTTCTCTCTGCTGAAAGAACTACAGGTCACGATAGAGGCTGATCTTTCCTCAGGAAGACACATGGAGCAGAGCCACAGCTGACTCTAGCCAACATGTAACAAAAGCAAGAAATAAAACTTTAATCTTGTAAACAACTGGGTTTGTTTTGTTGTTTTACCACAGCATGACCTGTAAAAATTTAATATTATATAAAATATACCAGTGGAATAGTTTCAGAAGCCAGAAAGATGGTAAAACATGTTATGTAATGGGGAAACATTTGAAAATGCTATCAAAAGCAGTAACGTGGAACAAATTTATACGTCAAATGAACTTGTGGATTTAATGTGCCTCGATGATATAGGCTGCATTTAACAAGGTACTACAAGAAAGAGATGAGCTGGGTTAACAACTGGCAAATTGGCAAACAAATGAAAAGAAAACATGAGAAATTCTGGGACTTTTAGGATTGAAAGACACAATCGTTACTCATAGTCAGTCAACTAAAGACAAAATCTAGTGTCGGAGGTCGCTAAATAATCAGCCTCATGGAATAGACAAAGTCTAAATTCTGATCACGAAATCCTTTGTTAAATCTCAAATTTGGTTTAGTTGGCTCTCAGAAAGTCTTTTAACCAAGACAAGAGGTTTAGAGAAATGAGACTATGGATGTGGCTCTTCCAAAGAAGCCTGATAAACAAAGTACTGTACCTACCAATGAGTCCAGCACAAAAAAGCATGTCTACAAGAAAATTCTATCGACTATTGGCATGTGGAGCAAAAATAAGCTCTATGTTGAATTGTGTCTCCCCAAAAGTTATGTTGAAGTCCTTATTGTTGGTGTCTCAGAATGTGACCTTATACAGGAATGAGTTCATTGCAGATGTAGTTTATTAAGATGAGGCCATCCAGGAGTGCGGTGGACCTTAATTCAATTTAAGGACTAGTGTCCTTATAAGAAGAGTGAAATTTGGACACACACACAGACTCCAAGGCAAGACAAAGGTGGGTAAAAACAAAGGCAGAGATTGGACTTATGCTGCCACAAGCCAAGGAAAGTATAGGATTACTAGAAGCTGAAAGTGGCAAGGAAGTATCCTGCCCTAGATCCTCCGCAGGGAGCATAGCCCTGCCGATACCTTAACTTCTAGCCTTTATAACTGTGAAAGAATAAATTTTCGTTGTTTTAAAGCACCCAGTTTGTGATCATTGTTATAGCAACCTTAGGAAACCTGACTAACATGCTGGCCCTTTACAGTATCCAGCGCAAATTCCAGTATTAAATATTTAAAACCCTGTATTTTAAATACCAGGTATTTCAAACCAAATATATTTCCTTAGCAAAACATGATATTCCCCCTAAAAGTATTTAATCATCTATATGCTTTTCTCTTAGTTGATGGCAATACCATCCAGTTATCATGCAAACAAAATGTCTGGGATTCTCTACTCCTCTCCCTACTTTTTTTTCCCCTCACATATAGTACACTTTTAATATTACCTCTTACAATTTTCTTAAATCCATTACTGCAAATTCTACTTTGGTTCCTGAGCTTATCTTCTCACAAACGGGCAGTTAACTTTGATGTATTAGATCATTCCACTCTTTTCTCTTAACCATCATTACCACACTCTAATCCTCAGAGATTTTATTCTCATTTTCTTTTAAAGTCTCCTCTTCTGTTGCTTGTCACATTAAGTTCAGTAATCCCTAGATTTTTTTCTTAAAACTTATTATTTTATTATCACACACATGATTACTAGGTGATTTTACTTACTTTCACAGTGACTATCATATTTTGTACTCTTACTACCTGCTGTTTTATACTCTGGAATCAAATAGACTCAGATAATAAAGGATCCTTTACTCTTCAGACTTGCAATACAAAATCTATTTAGTCTTTCTCAAGAGAAAGTCACAAATTATAATTCAGATAGCTGGAGTAACTTGACAATGTTCAGGAGCAAATTATTTCCTGAGCTCAAAAACTACATTTTCAGTTGCTTATATGACCCCTCCAATTGAATGGCCGTGGGCAACTTTAATTCCATATATTCCAAAATGGACTCCTTTCCTCCAATGTCCTATCTGTTTATTTTTGTCTCCCTCATTCCAAATAATCTTTTGAATTAGTGAACTTTTAACCATCTTGTTAATAAAGTTTGAAGCTTTAGAATTATTCTTTATTCCTCCTTCTCCCCAATCTCAATATTAAGCTCTTTACCAAGTTTACTTTATCAAGTTCTCCACATTTTTCCTTTTTAATAATTCTGAATTTATCTCTCTTTAAGAAAATTCTAAATTTCTTAATGTAGCCTGAAGGAACCTAAATAATCTGGATCTAATTTAACTTTCTGATTTGATCTTCAATCACTTACACCATATCCACTCAAAAAAAGTTTTTTTTGTTTTGTTTTTTTGCTGACACTGGTTATTTATGTTCTCCCTCTCATTTTTAAAAGAAGCTTTCTTGACAGTGGTTTATCAGTTAATTATTCTTCTCAATGCATTAAATTTCTGGCTTAGATGAATCAACTGGTTGAATTATTTATAGTGATTTCAGTGTATTATTTTCTGCTTTTTATTATTTCCTACTACTCCTTTGGGTTAATTGGTTGCCTTTTTTATTACTGTCTTGAAATGGATGTATAGGTGATTGAATTCCATCATTTATTTTCTTCTTATGCAAATATTTAAGGCTGTAATTTTACCTCTAAAGATGACTTTAATTGCAAGACAAACATTTTGCTATTCATTAATTTCATTATAATTCAATTCAAAATATTTTCTAATATTTATTATGATTTTCTTGTTTGTCTATCAGGTAATATATTTTTTCCATTTATCCTTTTTTTGATAATAATTTTTTGCTAGATAATATTATCTTCATAAAACATACTCTATGTGTTTTCAATCTTTTGAACATTTTTGAAACTTACTTTATGGTACATGATATGTTCAATTTTTATAAATGTTTAATGTGAAATGGAGAGTCTATATTCTGCTACTTTAAGTATTTAGTATATTTTAATTAGGTCAAATATTTAATTGTGATGTCCCAGTCTCTACAATTTTTGCTTAATTATTTTTCTCTGCATGATGCATCAGTTACAGAGAAAAGTGTTAAAAATCTCCCACAGTGATGTTATGTTTGTCATGTTGTCCTTGAAGATCTTGCAATTATTGTGTTATATATACTTGAGTTTATATTATTAGATACACAGCAATTTTGAACAGTTATATTTCTAATGAATTGTAATTCTATCATTACATATCTGTCATTTTCCCCTAAGCATGTTTTTTTATTTTAGCATCTATTCTCTTTTCTGAAATTAGAGTTACAAACAACTTTCTTTTGTTTACATTTTGCAATATATATATATTTTGTTCATATATTATATATATGTTCTTATGAACAACACACAATTTGTTCTTCTTTGTTTTATAATTGGGACTTTTGACAATTTACATTTAAGAAATTTTTGATATAACTGGATTTTAATCTACTATCTGACTTTTTCCTTGCTTATTGTATTTGTGCTGTTTCTTTTTATTTCCCTTTGTGGTAAGAAGATTCCTGATGGCCCCCAAGATCCCATGCTTTAATATACATACCCTGTATAATCCCCTCCCCTTGAGTGTGGGACAGACCAGTGAATATGAGTGGATATCACTTCCGCGATGAAATTACTATTATTAAATTGATTTGAGTTAATCAAAAGGGAGATTATCTTGGATGGATATGACTCAATTAGATGAGATTTAAAAGAAGGTGAACAGAGATGTACTTCTGTTGTCCTTTATAGTGAAAATTGTCATATGATGGAGAGAACCACAGGGCAAGGATCAGAGAATGGTCTCCAGAGGTGAGTGATCTCCAAGAGCTGATAAGAAAATCAGAACCTTGGTCATAGAGCTACAGTGAAATTAATTTTATGCCAACCTGAGAGAGCATGGGAAAAGATCTTTCCCCAGATGAGTCTCCAGATGAATATACATCTGACCACTACCTTGATTTCAGCCTTGTGAGACCCTAAGCAGAGGACCCAATTAAAACACATCGGACTTCTGAACCGTGAAAACTGTGAGAAAATAAAGCTGTGTTGTTTCAACTTCTAAGTTTATAACAATGTGTAATGTAACAATAAAAAAAACCTAATATACCTCTATTGCCTCCTTTTAGATTGACTATTTTTAAATTTTAATTATTCATTTTCCTACACTATTGGCAAAAATCTCAGTTTTGCTTTTTCAAAAATCTCTTTATTTCAAACTCATCATTGAGGATATACTTGGTAGATGTACAATTCTAGTTAGGCCAAAATTTCCAGGGCTTCATTTTTTTGCCCTTACCTCATGAGTCCTACAAAAGCTCTCCTCATGTTCACAAACTTCCAGCTGCCTCTACATGGATGGCCACATTCATAAGTGGAAGATGGTTCCAAATGATAACTTAATTTCTCTGAATTTTGTTCTTGGAACTTCTCTTGAAATGCTGCCTTTAACTTTGTGATCAATAAAATTGGTTTAAATATTTTCTTTGCATTTTCTGGATATTCTCAGGGGGAAATGTTGACCCAAATTATCTAAACCACCATTTCATAAATGAAAAAACTTCCTTCAGAGATTAAAGACAGCTTTTAACCAGGCAGGTCCAACCATGTAACATCAAAGTCCTGGTATTCAGCCTGGTTAGATCAAGAAAAAGAGAATTGAGTAAAAAGTCTTCTGTAAATTGGATCTAACCCATTTGTCATGTCACCCATTGTTCTTGCTTATAGTAATTGTACCATAAATGTTAATTTAATAGCATTTGAATGTTCTAAACATTTCTATTGTTTATATGTAGTTTATCTAATATTTGCTCCAAGGAATCTCTCTGCAACTACCTTTCTTTGTAATTATTTACATTGTATAATTGATTGCAATATTATAAAATTCATGCAACATCTCTGTAATTAATATAATCTACTTTGAAAACTAAAAGCATTGGATAAATGATATTCATAACTTGGTTGTTATCAGATAGTCCATGAGGCACATTTCTTACCAGGGTACTAGTAGAGTCTTGTTTTGAGAATACTTACTTTTATTCACATCACTTCAGTGCACATAAATGTATTATTAGATTTGTTTTTGTTTTTTCACCAGATCACCTAACCGTACACAATAGTTCTTTCCTACCTCCATGTTTAGCCTCATCTACTATGTCAAGCCATCTTGTAAAAATTGTCTCAACCTACTAATTAGTTTGTTTACAAATTAGTCTAGTGACCATAAAATATATATCTAAATGTCTTCTATGTGTCATGACACCCACTGATTCTCTCCTCTATTACATATCCCACCACATTCAGACACCTCCTTTCACCGAACATATCAGATGCCAGCTGCACTTGGTTAACTCTCTTGGGTATTATTCTAGTTCACATGAGGCATGAGGCATGACGTCTTAGCAGACATCTTGCCCCTTCTCATGTTTCAGTTAATCCTCAACCCTATCAGTTATAACTTACTTCCTTCACCTTAGCCACTGGCTGGACTCTTTTGATAAATGTGCTCAACAATTAGACCCATGCCACCCCTAATCCTCTTACTGGGTATATTAATGCAACTGCTATTGACAGCCACCCTACTAAATAGTACAATTAACTAGGGAAAGTTATTTAACTTTTCTAGGTTCTTGTTTCTTCATCTCTAAAATTGTGAGAAAAAGAATGTCTACTTCAAAGCATTGTTGTGAATTCTAAATAATATACGACTTAAAAGAGTAATGACAGTGTTGAGACCTAATTCACACAATTATCATTGTTATATTATCATGATAATATATTTAAGCAATATGGAGACAGGGTGGGACCTGGGACCTGGGTTCTTTACTGGAGTGCTTGCACCTAGACAACTGTTCCCTTTAGCAACAGAATACAAAGAAACTAAGTGACTAAAAGTAAATGCACACATGTTTAGTCAGGGTAATTATGAACAATAAGATACAAAGAGACCAAAATTCAGCTGCCAATTCTGAGGTGCTGGGAGCAATGAGGTAAGAAAGGGTAAAAAGGTAAAAAAAAAATACCGTTTTTTTCCTTTAAAAAAATGCTTTCCCATTCTATTCTGGTTTCTCCGAGTGAGCAAGGGCACCTGTTACTTGTTTTCTCTCCCTCATGCCCCAAAAAGCCTTGCCTGAATTTCTTGTCTGGCTTCTTATCAATTTCTATTGATTAAAGAGTCCAAGAACCCAGGTCGGTAACAATATTATATTATAATGATCGTATACTTAAATTGGGAAACACATTTGCTTGTTTATTAAATATTCTAAGACCCACTCACCTCTTGGTTCTATAATTTTCTTTAGAAAATATATTTTTAGATACTGTGGGTAAAGTTGTTATTTGGGGTTTTGTTTGTTTGGAACTTAAGCCAAATGGCTGAGGAATGAGAGGAAAAAGCAGTAACAGTAAACAAGTTACAACATATGTCCATAAAATTTTAAAATAAACAATGTTTATGTTATTGTAAATTCAAGTTTTTGTGAAGTTTGATAATATCCAAGCTCCATACTGCAACAATAATATACACTCTAAATAACGTTGAGGTTGAGTAAAATGATTAAATGCGAATTTGAGATTTTTTTTTTAACATCTTTGTTGGACTATAATTGCTTTACAATGGTGTGTTATTTTCTGCTTTATAACAAAGTGAATCAGTTATACATATACATATGTTCCCATATCTCTTCCCTCTTGCGTCTCCCTTCCGCCCACCATCCCTATCCCACCACTCTAGGTGGTCACAAAGCACCGAGCTGACCTCCCTGTGCTATGCGACTGCTTCCCACAAGCTATCTATTTTACATTTAGTAGTGTATATATGTCCATGCCACTCTCTCACCCTGTCACATCTTACCCTTCCCCTTCCCCATATCCCCAAGTCCATTCCCTAGTAGGTCTGTGTCTTTATTCCCGTCTTGCCACTAGGTTCTTCATGACCTTTTTTTTTTTTCCCTTAGATTCCATATATATGTGTTAGCATACTGTATTTCTTTTTCTCTTTCTGACTTACTTCACTCTGTATGACAGATTCTAACTCCATCCACCTCACTACAAATACCTCCATTTCGTTTCTTTTTATGGCTGAGTAATATTCCATTGTATATATGTGCCACATCTTCTTTATCCATTCATCCAATGATGGACATTTAGGTTGCCTCCAGGTCCTGGCTATTGTAAATAGAGCTGCAATGAACATTTTGGTACATGACTCTTTTTGAATTATGGTTTTCTCAGGGTATATGCCCAGTAGTGGGATTGCTGGGTCGTATGGTAGTTCTATTTTTAGTTTTTTAAGGAACCTCCATACTGTTCTCCATAGTGGCTGTATCAATTTACATTCCCACCAACAGTGCAAGAGTGTTCCCTTTTCTCCACACCCTCTCCAGCATTTATTGTTTCTAGATTTTTTGACGATAACCATTCTGACCGGTGTGAGATAATATCTCATTGTAGTTTTGATTTGCATTTCTCTAATGATTAATGATGTTGAGCATTCTTTCATGTGTCTGTTGTCAATCTGTATATCTTCTTTGGAGAAATGTCTATTTAGGTCTTCTGCCCATTTTTGGATTGGGTTGTTCGTTTTTTTGTTATTGAGCTGCATGAGCTGCTTGTAAATCTTGGAGATTAATCCTTTGTCAGTTGCTTCATTTGCAAATATTTTCTCCCATTCTGAGGGTTGTCTTTTGGTCTTGTTTATGGTTTCCTTTGCTGTGCAAAAGCTTTTAGTTTCATGAGGTCCCATTTGTTTATTTGTGTTTTTATTTCCATTTCTCTAGGAGCTGGGTCAAAAAGGATCTTGCTGTGATTTATGTTATAGAGTGTTCTGCCTATGTTTTCCTCTAAGAGTTTGATAGTGTCTGGCCTTACATTTAGGTCTTTAATCCATTTTGAGTTTATTTTTGTGTATGGTGTTAGGGAGTGTTCTAATTTCATACTTTTACATGTACCTGTCCAGTTTTCCCAGCACCACTTATTGACGAGGCTGTCTTTTCTCCACTGTATATGCTTGCCTCCTTTATCAAAGATAAGGTGACCATATGTGCGTGGGTTTATCTCTGGGCTTTCTATCCTGTTCCATTGATCTATGTTTCTGTTTTTATGCCAGTACAAAACTGTCGTGATTACTGTAACTTTGAAATAAAGTCTGAAGTCAGGGAGCCTGATTCCTCCAGCTCCATTTTTCGTTCTCAAGATTGCTTTGGCTATTCGGGGTCTTTTGTGTTTCCATACAAATTGTGAAATTTTTTGTTCTAGTTCTGTGAAAAATGCCAGTGGTAGTTTGATAGGGATTGCATTGAATCTGTAGATAGCTTTGGGTAGTAGAGTCATTTTCACAATGTTGATTCTTCCAATCCAAGAACATGGTACATCTATCCATCTATTTGTATCATCTTTAATTTCTTTCATCAGTGTCTTATAATTTTCTGCATACAGGTCTTTGGTCTCCTTAGGTAGGTTTATTCCTAGATATTTTATTCTTTATGTTGCAATGGTAAAAGGGAGTGTTTTCTTAATTTCACTTTCAGATTTTTCATCATTAGTATATAGGAATGCAAGAAACTTCTGTGCATTAATTTTGTATCCTGTTACTTTACCAAATTCCTTGATTAGCTCTAGTAGTTTTCTGGTAGCATCTTTAGGATTCTCTATGTATAGTATCATGTCATCTGCAAACAGTGACAGCTTTACTTCTTCTTTTCTGATTTGGATTCATTTTATTTCTTTTTCTTCTCTGATTGCTGTGGCTAAGTCTTCCAAAACTATGTTGAATCATAGTGGTGAGAGTGGGCAAACTTGTCTTGTTCCTGATCTTAGTGGAAATGGTTTCAGTTTTTCACCATTGAGGAAAATGTTGGCTGTGGGTTTGTCATATATGGCCTTTATTGTGTTGAGGAAAGTTCCCTCTATGCCTACTTTCTGCAGGGCTTTTATCATAAATGGGTGTTGAATTTTGTCGAAAGCTTTCTCTGCATCTATTGAGATGATCATATGTTTTTTCTCCTTCAATTTGTTAATATGATGTATCACGTTGATTGATTTGCGTATATTGAAGAATCCTTGCATTCCTGGGATAAACCCCACTTGATCATGTTGTATGATCCTTTTAATGTGTTGTTGGATTCTGTTTGCTAATATTTTGTTGAGGTTTTTTGCATGTATGTTCATCAGTGATATTGTCCTGCAGTGTTCTTTCTTTGTGACATCTTTGTCTGGTTTTGGTATCAGGGTGATGGTGGCCTCGTAGAATGAGTTGGGGAGTGTTCATCCCTCTGCAATATTTTGGAAGAGTTTGAGAAGGATAGGTGTTAGCTCTTCTCTAAATGTTTGATAGAATTCGCCTGTGAAGCCATCTGCTCCTGGGCTTTTGTTTGTTGGAAGATTTTTAATCACAGTTTCAATTTCAGTGCTTGTGATTGGTCTGTTCATATTTTCTATTTCTTCCTGGTTCAGTCTCAGCAGGTTGTGCATTTCTAAGAATATGTCTGTTTCTTCCAGGTTGTCCATTTTATTAGCATAGAGTTGCTTGTAGTAATCTCTCATGATCGTTTGTATTTCTGCAGTGTCAGTGGTTACTTCTCCTTTTTCAATTCTAATTCTATTGATTTGAGTCTTCTCCCTTTTTCTCTTGATGAGTCTGGCTAATGGTTTATCAATTTTGTTTATCTTCTCAAAGAACCAGCTTTTACTTTTATTGATCTTTGCTATTGTCTCCTTCATTTCTTTTTCATTTATTTCTGATCTGATCTTTATGATTTCTTTCCTTCTGTTAGCTTGGGGTTTTGTTGTTCTTCTTTCTCTAATTGCTTTAGGTGCAAGGTTAGGTTGTTTATTTGATATGTTTCTTGTTTCTTGATGTAGGCTTGTATTCCTATAAACTTCCCTCTTAGAACTGCTTTTGCTGCATCCCATAGGTTTTGGGTCGTCGTGTCTCCATTGTCATTTGTTTCTAGGTATTTTTTGATTTCCCCTTTGATTTCTTCAGTGATCACTTCGTTATTAAGTAGTGTATTGTGTAGACTCCATGTGTTTGTATTTTTTACAGATCTTTTCCTGTAATTGATATCTAGTCTCATAGTGTTGTGGTCGGAAAAGATACTTGATACAATTTCAATTTTCTTAAATTTACCAAGGCTTGATTTGTGACCCAAGATATGATCTATCCTGGAGAATGTTCCCTGAGCACTTGAGAAAAATGTGTATTCTGTTGTTTTTGGGTGGAATGTCTTATAAATATCAATTAAGTCCATCTTGTTTAATGTATCATTTAAAGCTTGTGTGTCCTTATTTATTTTCATTTTGGATGATCCGTCCATTGGTGAAAGTGGGGTATTAAAATCTCCTACTATGATTGTGTTACTGTCGATTTCCCCTTTTATTGCTGTTAGTATTTGCCTTATGTATTGAGGTGCTCCTATGTTGGGTGCATAAATATTTACAATTGTTATACCTTCTTCTCGGATCGATCCCTTGATCATTATATAGTGTCCTTCTTGGTCTCTTGTAATAGTCTTTATTTTAAAGTCTATTTTGTCTGATATGAGAATTGCTACTCCAGCTTTCTTTTGATTTCCATTTGCATGGAATATCTTTTTCCATCCCCTCACTTTCAGTCTGTATGTGTCCTTAGGTCTGAAGTGGGTCTCTTGTAGACAGCATATATACGGGTCTTGTTTTTGTATCCATTCAGCCAGTCTGTGTCTTTTGGTGGGAGCATTTAATCCATTTACATTTTAGGTAATTATCGATGTGTATGTTCCTATTCCCATTTTCTTAAATGTTTTGGGTTTGTTATTGTAGGTGCTTTCATTCTCTTGTGTTTCTTGCCTAGAGAAGTTCCTTTAGCATTTGTTGTAAAGCTGGTTTGGTGGTGCTGAACTCTCTCAGCTTTTGCTTGTCTGTAAAGGTTTTAATTTCTCCATCAAATCTGAATGAGATCCTTGCTGGGTAGAGTAATCTTGGTTGTAGGTTTTTCTCCTTCATCACTTTAAGTATATCCTGCCACTCCCTTCTGGCTTGCAGAGTTTCTGCTGAAAGATCAGCTGTTAACCTTATGGGGATGCCCTTGTGTGTTATTTGTTGTTTTTCCCTTGCTGCTTTTACTATGTTTTCTTTATATTTAATTTTTGACAGTTTGATTAATATGTGTCTTGGCGTGTTTCTCCTTGGATTTATCCTGTGTGGGACTCTCTGTGCTTCCAGGACTTGATTAACTATTTCCTTTCCCATATTAGGGAAGTTTTCAACTATAATCTCTTCAAATATTTTCTCAGTCCCTTTCTTTTCCTCTTCTTCTTCTGGGACCCGTATAATTCGAATGTTGGTGAGTTTAATGTTGTCCCAGAGGTCTCTGAGACTGTCCTCAGTTCTTTTCATTCTTTTTTCTTTATTCTGCTCTGCAGTAGTTATTTCCACTATTTTATCTTCCAGGTCACTTATCTGTTCTTATGCTTCAGTTATTCTGCTATTGATCCCGTCTAGAGTATCTATAGTTTCATTTATTGTGTTTTTCATCATTGCTTGGTTCCTCTTTAGTTCTTCTAGGTCCTTGCTAAATGTTTCTTGTATTTTGTCTATTCTATTTCCCAGATTTTGGATCATCTTTACTATCATTATTCTGAATTCTTTTTCAGGTAGACTGCCTATTTCCTCTTCATTTGTTAGGTCTGGTGTCTTTTTCCCTTGCTCCTTCATCTGCTGTGTGTTTTTCTGTCTTCTCATTTTGCTTATCTTACTGTGTTTGGGGTCTCCTTTTTGCAGGCTGCAGATTCGTAGTTCCCATTTTTTTGGTATCTGTCCCCAGTGGCTAAGGTTGGTTCAGTGGGCTGTGTAGGCTTCCTGGTGGAGGGGACTAGTACCTGTGTTCTGTTGGAATAGGCTGGATCCTGTCTTTCTGGTGGGCACGTCCACGTCTGGTGGTGTGTTTTGGGGTGTCTGTGGCCTTACTATGATTTTAGGCAGCCTCTCTGCTAATGGATGGGGCTGTGTTCCTGTCTTGCTAGTTGTTTGGCATAGGGTGTCCAGCACTGTAGCTTGCTGGTCGTTGAGTGTAGCTGGGTCTTGATGTTGAGATGGAGATCTCTGAGAGATTTTCGCCATTTGGTATTCCGTGGAGCTGGGAGGTCTCTTGTGGACCAGTGTCCTGAAGTTGGCTCTCCCACCTCAGAGGCACAGCCCTGATGCCTGGCTGGAGCACCAAGAGCCTTTCATCCACATGGCTCAGAATAAAAGGGAGAAAAAATAGAAAGAAAGAAAGAAAGAGTATAAAATAAAATAAAATAAAGCTATTATAATAAAAAATAAGAAAAAAATTATTAAGAAAATATTTATTAAGAAAAAATTTGTCTTTAATTTTTAAAAATAAATTTATTATTTTTTATAATAAAAAATTAAAAATTAAGAAAAAAATTTATTAAAACAAAATTTTTAATTTTTTTAAAATAAAAAATAAAAAACTTATTAAGAAAAAAGTTTTTTTTAGTTTTTTAAAATAAAAAATAAGGAAAAAATTATTAAGAAAAAATTTATTAAGAAAAAAATGTTTTAAGTAAAAAAAAAAAAAACAACAAAAAAAACGGACGGACCGAACCCTAGGACAAATGGTGAAAGCAAAGCTATACAGACAAAGTCTCACCCAGATGCATACACATATACACTCATAAAAAAAGGAAAATGGGAAAAATTAATATATCCTGCTCCCAAAGTCCACCTCCTGAATTTGGGATGATTCGTTGTCTATTCAGGTGTTCAACAGATGCAGGTACGTCAAGTTGTTTGTGGAGCTTTAATCCGCTGCTTCTGAGGCTGCTGGGAGATAGTTCCCTTTCTCTTCTTTGTTCGTACAGCTCCTGGGGTTCAGCTTTGGATTTGGACCCGCCTATGCGTGTAGGTCGCCTGAGGGCGTCTGTTCTTCGCTCACACAGGACGGGGTTAAAGGAGCAGCTGCTTCGGGGTCTCTGGCTCACTCAGGCGTGGGGGAGGGAAGTGTACCGAATGCGGGGCGAGCCTGTGGCGGCAGAGGCCGGCGTGACGTTGCAGCAGCCTGAGGCGCGCCGTGCGTTCTCTCGGGGAAGTTGTCCCTGGATCATGGGACCGTGGCAGTGGCGGGCTGCACAGGTTCCCGGGAGCGGAGGTGTGGATAGTGACCTGTGCTCGCACACAGGCTTCTTGGTGGCAGCAGCAGCAGCCTTAGCGTCTCATGCCCGTCTCTGGTGTCCGCGCTGATAGCCGCGGCTCGCGCCCGTCTCTGGAGCTCGTTTAGCCGGCGCTCTGAATCCCCTCTCCTTGCACACCGCGAAACAAAGAGGAAAGATAAAGTCTCTTGCCTCTTCAGCAGCTGCAGACTTTTTCCCGGACTCCTTCCCGGCTAGCTGTGGTACGCAAACCCCTTCAGGCTGTGTTCACGCCGCCAACCCCAGTCCTCTCCCTGCGATCCAACTGAAGCCCGAGTCTCAGCTCCCAGCCCCCGCCCGCCCCAGCGGGTGAGTAGACAAGCCTCTCGGGCTGGTGAGTGTTTCTCGGCGCCGAGCCTCTGTGCGGGAATCTCTCCGCTTTGCTCTCCGCACCCCTGTGGCTGCGTTCTCTTCCGTGGCTCCAAAGCTTCCCCCCTCCACCACCCACAGTCTCTGCCCGCGAAGGGGCTTCCTAGTGTGTGGAAAACTTTCCTCATTCACAGCTCCCTCCCACTGGTGCAGGTCCCATCCCTATTCTTTTGTCTGTGTTATTTCTTTTTTCTTTTGCCCTACCCAAGTACGTGGGGAGTTTCTTGCCTTTTGGGAGATCTGACGTCTTCTGCCAGCATTCAGTGGGTGTTCTGTAGGAGCAGTTCCACGTGTAGATGTATTTCTAATGTATCTGTGGGAAGGAAGGTGATCTCCACGTCCTACTCTTCTGCCATCTTGCCCCGAGCTCCGCGAGATTTTTTTTTTAAGTTTGGATAACTTAGTGTCCAAGAAAATGAGGTCATACCAAAGTAAGAGTGCTTAACTCAATACTATTATCTTGCTGTTTTCTAATGTGTGTCTTCTAATGCTGAGGTTGGATCAAGATAATATTGGAACAGAAAAAAAATCTAAAGGTAAGAATTTTCTTCCACAATATTTCATCTCTACTGTGTTTTTGTCAAGAAGGATATTAATTTCATTTTAGCAACATATGTAGGTTAAGTATATGGTGTATATAAGTGTGTGTATGTGTGTGTTGAATGCAGGATAATGGTGTTATATGAAAACTTAAGAAAAAAGAGATGATAACGCATTTTATATACTGATCTTAGGAAACTTCTTTTTGTTTTTCTCCTCCATCTCTTCTTCCTTCTTTCCTCTTAATAATAATACAAGTTATATATCATTAAGATTGCTTAAAGAAAATTTGTTGGGAAGTCTGAACATCTGATATGTTAATTATTATTTATATAGTAGTGATTTATATAATATATTATGTTTTCTACTATACAAAGATTGAGGTTGAGAAAGGTTATGTAAATTATCCAAGGAGGTATTGCTTGTAAATGATATAGCAATATTTTATACTCATATCCATAGTATATAATTCTGCACTGACTACAGTTCACTGAAAGATACTATTATATCACTTATAATTTAGTAAGTGAATAAGCAACAAGTTAATATATTCAAAATATATTGCATAATCTCAAGTGAGGCACCATATGAAATAATCTGTTGAAAATTCTTGAAACCATATATATATACATACATATACAGGAAATAAAACAGTTTATGACTATTAATTTTCATATAGTGTCCATTAGTATATAATATTGCTGCCATCAATCTATGTATATCTTTTTAAACTTCACAACTAGGCAAATGTGGCAGACTATTACATCAGTGGCCATCATAAACCTTTTTTATGTGTGTGTTTCCTTGTGTAGTCTACTGTCACATCAACTCAGCTTGGCCACATAATTTAGTTTGACCAATGAGACATCAACAAGCCTTGATAGCTTGATACAAACAGAGACTTGATAATTGCTTGCCCATTAGGTCTTGTCCTCTGACTGTTCTTCGAGCTCTGAATCACTATGTGTATACGTCCAGCAACTCTTTTATAGCATCCACTTGGAAAAAAAAGAGATGCTCAGTCAGCTCCCAGATGTTTCAGCCATCCCAATGAAGCTCTAAACATGAAAGAAGAAGGCATCTTGAACATTCTAGTTTTATCAGACATCATCTGTGCCTAGCCCCAATTGTAGAATAATGCAGGACAAAAGTTTGCTATTTTGTTTAAGTCTTTTAATTAGGGTAATCTCATGCAGCAATTGACAACTGAATCAGCTATATAATTATTGTTTTATAAGCAAATATTTGTTTATGTTCATCTATATTTATACTGATTTACTTACCTTCAAAAAACTTTATTATACTCCTTTTCTTATAGAATAATTTTTCTTCTTCATGAGATACAGCTATTTGAATATCCTGTGGTAAAGTTCTCTCAGATTTCGTTGGGCTAGAGTGTCTTGATTTTGCTCCCCTTTAGATTGATAGTTTATGTTGACCATTATTTATTATCATCACTTTGAAGCTAATATTTCACTTTCTTTGTGATTTCATTATTGCACTACTGACTGCTACTATAAGTATACTTCATTCTATGCCTCTTTTCCTCTTGGAAATTCATTTAGCCTGTAGTTGAAATTTTAATTCTATTTTTATTCTCTTTTTTCAAAATCTATGCTTCATGTCTTCCCTTTTTTATTTACAATATACAAAACATTTTCTGATCTAACTTCCATTCTCTATTCATTACTTACTTGTTCTGTATCTTTAACTATTAATATTCTCTCATTAACTTACCCATTGAGTCGAATATATGTATGCGTATATATATATATATATATATATATACTCCCACACACACATATACATATACATGCATATCTGTTTGTTTCAAAATCTGTTTTTGTTTCTTTATTGCAGCTGCATGATCATATTTAGCAATTATGTCTTCTAATGTGTTTTCAATTCAATTTATTACTTTAAATATTGATATTTTACGTCAATATTTTATAAGGCCAATGAAGATTCTAAGTCATTGGATTTTAATTTTTTTGACTATTACTACTGGCAGTTCAAGGAAATCTTTTTTTTTTTTTCTGGTAAATTGTCCTTTTATTCTCTCACTTTTTTTTCATCTATATTGAGGTATCATTGGCAAATAAAATTGTAATATATTTAAAGTGTTCAATAAGATAATATCATATACATTGTAAAATGATCCCCCTCAGTCAAGTTAACACTTCCATCACCTCACATATTTACCTCTATTTTGTGTGTGAGATCACTTAAGTTCTACTCTCTTATTAAATTTCAGTTATACAATACAGTACTATCAACTATAGTCACCATTTTAAACATTAGATCCTCAGACCTTCTTCATGTGAAAGGCATTTTCCTGAATTTTGATCTTATGCTCATAAGTGGCTAATCTAAATTGGACTTCTAATGGGCTCAGTTAGGTATGCTTTTCTCCAAAAACTACTTGTTTTTGCTTAAGTCGGGAAGTGTTCTACTGGAAACTGCCTCAATTTAACTTTTAAGCTTTGGATATTCCAGACCGTATGTGTAATATATGCTTTCAAAGCTGTTTCTATCATGGAATATGTTTCCACCTAACAAGAGCTGTGGCTGAGCTCATGGAGATTGTCTATGATCTATTCCTTTACTTGGGGCTTTATGTGATATTCTCAGTTACTGTCCCACATCTAGCAAAGGGGTGAAACCTTGTCATTTATCCTCATCATAGATGGGAAAACTAATTTCTCTACTTTTCTGTATGATAAATGTCATAAAACAGTCTTGTTTTCACTTAGGCTTGTTTTGTTTTGTGTGTTTTTGACCCTTGGTTTTCTTATCATTCTGGTTGTCTGTTGCCTCTGTAATTGAAGACTCTGGATTTCCTTTTCCTTTTCTTTTCTTCTTGTGGGCTCTGTTAATCAATTAAAATTATGTTAACTGAAATTTAGCCAATATCTAGGTGTTTTGCCCCAAGATGTTTTTTCTATGGCTGACCATATTGATTGAAATATATTTCTATTTTTCACTCATCCTCTTATAACATATTATATCTCAGTCTACTTATTAAACTTTATATTTAAATTTATAAAAGTTTAATATTTTGTTTAGAATTGTCTTATGTTACTTGTTTAGTTCTTAGACTACTTATTTGTCATAAATCTTTTGGTCCTACAATTTAGATCAGTAATCAGTCAGTATTTTATTTGTGTTATTTTTCTAGGAAATCTATGCATTTAATTTTGGACTTATTGCTATCATTTCATTTTAAGTGTCAATGGAAATATGAAGCATTGCCCAAGTAGCTTAATCAATACATGTGTATTATTTTACATAACAGGGAGTCTGAAGGTAAGCTGTTTCAGGTTTAATTATTTCAGCGACAGGGTAGCATCAAGACCCTAATGCTCTCCATTTTTCTGCTCTGCCACTTCCTGTGTGCTGGCTATTAACTTTAAGTCTGTATAATCATGATCAAAGATAGTTTCTGCCACTTCAAGATTTAGCTTCCTGCCCCTGAAACAATCTTTGATAAGAACTGGACTTATGATTGTGGTCCTTGTGCATACATTTGTGTCAGATGTCCAAACAAAGTCAAGGTTCTATTAAGTATGAAATGGGAGACTTATTATGGTATGAATAACTAATGGAATCTGACACAAAATCCTTTAATATATAGTAAATGTTTTGTGAATATTATAGTCATCAGTCTTTTTTATAAATTATGTATATATACACATATGTATAATTCTATATGTTTCATTATATATACACATGCATTACATTATATATGTCTACATATTATATATGTACATATGTTTATATATATGTATATATATATTTATGTGTGAGATCACTTAAGTTCTACTCTCTTAGTAAATTTTAATTGAATAAATTAAATCATCCTTGACCTCTTTATTCTAAGGCTGTGCTTTCCCATGGAGGTAAGAAATGGGAAACAGTTATGACAATATACTGATTGCTTCAGGCATGGGTATGGTTAACACAGCCTGGGACTGCTGACAGAAGTTTGAGGTAGACAAAAGTTTGGGGCAGCCAAAGCCCTTGAGATGAGTGATCACCTGATATATGGCTCTGCTTTTAACCTGAGTGAACCACACTGACTATAAACCCCTATGTGTTTAGGAAACACTGTCTTAAAAAATACTCTTACTGAATTTATTAAATACTTATATTCAGTTTTTAGTTTTATCTTATCCACCTGAACTTTTACATATCCTCCATGAAACCCTATTTAATGTCTTTTCACAGTCTTCAAATGTTTATGTATTATAATTTCTTGTGCATTTAGCTTCTAATTATAAATAAATGTTTTTAAGGTATCATATTCTATATTCTGCAGTAATCTTTAGCTATATTTAATTTTGCTCAGTTGAAATTAACATTCTGATGTATAAAATACTAGTGAAAATTTTTATCTTTAAAATATTTTATTTAAATAATTTTATTTAAATATTTTAGAATAAATAATGTCTGAATGTGTATCTGCAACAACAGCACAATGAATGAGAGTATCATTTTTCTGTATATTAAAGAAAGCTAAAAGTCTTGCAATTATAAAGGATGTTTGACTTTGCATTCCTAAAGAGAATTCAGTGACACAATTATATTCAGCAAAACATGATAATACATGGCAGATAACAGAATAACACGTTGAGAAAAACACAAAATAAACATATTTGAAAATAGTATTTATAGATTTATGTAACTTTTTTATAGTTTCCCTGAATTTTTTAAAACAAGGCAAAAATAGTTATTCTTTATTTTATTTATTTTATTGTTAGGTAAAAATAAAATTAAAGATGATAGAATTTTTCCCCAAATAACAACATTCTTCTTTGAAAGACAGTATAAGAAAAATATATGGGATTTGATGTCAAGTAACACTATGGCTTTTCTTAATTTAATAACTGTTTGACTTTGGGCAAATAACTGAAACAATATGACTTTTAGTTTTTCCATGGGAATAAGAATATTTATAGTTTGGATTAGTAGGAAAAGAAAAACCCTATCAACTTGCAGATTCACTATAATCTGTTTCCTAAAGGAGGATAAATCATAAGCAGGGTGAGGGGTGACATAGATCTGAGAACCTTGCTTATACTCTAAGAGGGAAAGTAAGTATAATAACTCAGCCAAATATTCCAGGGAAGCTAAAAAACAAGAAATTGAAACAAGTATGAAGTATGAAACATCAATGTCATACTTGACATTAGAGACAAGAAGCAAGTAGTCCACGATAAAGGTCATCAGGAAATCTCTAAACCCTAGTGTCAATAGTTTTAAAAATGACCCCAACTTCTATTAGAGTACATATAGAAATTATACCAATCAGCTCAACCTGCCATAACAAAATACCATAGACTGGGTGTCTTCAACAGAAATTTATTTTTGAGCACAACCCATACCACATACTACAGCCCAATTACTGGAATAATAAAAATTGGAATAATTTTATAATTGTCTTGAGACAATTATAATAATTCAGATAAATATTAATTGGCTTGGTCTGGGTTTATAGTGGAGATTCCGAGAGGTATGACTTTGAGATATTAAGAAGAATAACTAATGTATTTGATTTGGGCATTGTGGAAAAACTCAAGGAATGATTTCCTAAGTTTTCAACTTCGGCAAGCAGATTAAAAAGAAAAATCAAGCAAACAAACAAAAGACTGAGGGAGCTACACAGTATATGTTAGTATGAAAGTATTGGGGAGGTCAAGGCTCCTGCCACAGTTGTGTTAAATTTGAACTGTCTGTGGACATGCAAGTTGTGACACCAAGCAAGTAGTTTGATATATTAGTTTGATGAACAATGGAAATATCAAGGCTGTAGACATAAGGGCAGGAGTCGACAAATAAATGATATTGTAATAATTTTTATGTCCTTACATAAATAATTGAATATCAAAAGTATATTAATAATTTATTATAAACAGAGCTTGATTCTAATGGTATTTTTATTTTTGCACTTACATTGCTAATTTCCTTCAGCAAGTACAATTGAAAGATTTTATTTCAAAATTAAACTGATTTTTATATCCTAAGGGCAATTTGTCTTCAAAATAATATTTTGATTGCAGAAGTTATTTTCACAGTAATCATGTTTCAAAAAAACTTCTATTTTAAGATTATTTTAATGCAAAAAGAAACGAAGTACATCTTCATTTCTTTACAAATGAATATTTATCCCAAAGTAATAATTTTATTTTTTGAGGATTATTTTTTTAAATGATAGTATAAATTAAGGTGAAACACGGATAAGAAAGCATAAGAAAACAATATGGTAACTTTTTGTTCAGATCTTTTAAAATGTCAACACAAATCAAAGTCAGAATTCAGAGACTATTCTAGAAGTATTTTCTCTCAAGTCCCATTGGCTGAATTGTGGCTGGTAATGGTCTGTAAAAGGAAAGCTAATTTGCCCCTTGATAGAGATTACTGTACCAAATGTAGCAAAGAGCTTTACAAAATGTGACACGCTTTTGATTCAACTGTGAAAGTGTCAATTAGTTTCCTAGTTTTTCTTTTTGTGCAACGGAAATAGGTCTTGCTTGTTAATTCTCTTTAATTTCCCACATCAGTTTCTTGGCATTACTGTTTATTTCTTAACCTGCAAAATTGTATTTAAGACAAAGTGTATAGTTCCACATGTTTTAAAATTCTAATTCACTGGTAAATAACTATTTTTAAAAACTTGATTTATGAGGTTAAAAAACTTTGAAACTAAATTTATTATATTTATGAATAAATTTTTAAAGAAGAGAATGAATTATTTCTTCAACATTTCTAACTTTCTCAATATTAATTAGTATGACTTTGCTTCCTAGATTAAAATTTCTTAAAAATTAGCTGGTTATGCTATAGCCATCCACATAGTTAATATCTATGAAAAATTTGTCCTTTATTTTTAATGTACTGTAGCATAGAAAAACATAAAATACACTTGTTACATATGATCATTATGTATATTTATAAACTTAAATCAACAGGTAAATTTTGGAGTTAAAACTTATCTTTTCCAACTTTCTGCACATTTTAGTATATTCATTTTAGAGTTTATATCTGAAACAATGTTTTAATTAAATTATGAAAGCATATGAAAGACTCATCCTTATGTTAGAGATGTCTTATAAGCAAATAAATAATTTATGTAATTAAAAAAAGATTGAGAACTTCCCTGGTGCCGCAGTGGTTAAGAATCCACCTGCCAATGCAGGGGACATGGGTTCAATCCCTGGTCCAGGAAGATCCCACAAGCTGCGGAGCAACTAAGCCTGTGCACCACAACTACTGAGCCTGCGCGCTAAAGCCTGCAAGCCACAACTACTGAGCCCACACATTGCAACTACTGAAGCTTGCATGCCTAGAGCCTGCGCTCCACAACAAGAGAAGCCACTGCAATGAGAAGACTGTGCACCGCAATGAAGAGTAGCCCCTGTAGCCACAACTAGAGAAAACCCACAGGCAACAGGGAAGACACAGTGCAGAAAAAAAAAAAAAGATTGAATTTACTGTATGATTCTTATGAAATTTACTTTAAGGTAATCATTACCTTATGTGTTTATTCTGGGAAAAAGTTGAACATGATAAATATAAACATTACATCTCTAAAAATGCCAATTTAAAAACATGGAACCTTCAGAGGTGTCATATTTTGTGTACTTTCAAACAGCTATCACTGCAATAAAATAAATTGGAAATGTGCAGAAATATTTTTATTGATTAATATAGATATTTTATATGTAGAACATTTCTTATAGTGGGGAGAGCACAATAATTTTATGTAATTTACTTTGAAGTATGCATATAAGATTAATATCATATTTTAGAATAATATAAATTCAGGCTGTGGAAAAAAATGGCAAACTAGGAGAATCCAGCTTCCTTATCACCCCACAAAGATCAATGATTGGACAGCTATCCACAAACAAAAACATCTCTGGAAAACCTCTGGAGCCTACTTAGATGTTTTAGCAACACCATGAAACAAAAAACTTGAGAATAATTGCAAAAGAAGAGAAGGGAGACATAATCCCATCTCTCAGGCTGGCATTGTTTAGTGCCAAGAAGGAACATCTCAGCTGGAAAGAGTTCCTCTTATCTGGAAAGGAAGACCAGGGTGAGCCACCAGCTTCTTCAGCCTTTGGGGGCACTTTACAAAAGTCCCAACTCGGTTTCACCTCACCCAGACTGGTAAAGCTGAGAGGTATTGAGCCAGCTAGGAACAAGGATGGAATTCAACAAATCCTGAGATTTGGGATAGATCTCAAAAACACAAGTTCAAACTGCTTTGAATTGCAGGACTCCTGCTTCTAAAGACAGATGTTAATGCTCACCTTAACAAATCTACAGAAGGTATTATTTCACAAGAGCATTTATTTCAATCATTGAGCATGTATCTGTTGAATAACCTCATATAGACACTGATTTAGGCACTGGGCAAACAAAAAATTACATATGATCCCTATGTGCAAGACTGACCACAGGTGAAAAATTACTGTACTTCATAGCAAACTATTCATGGGGGACAGGGAGCACACATTCCATGGAGAAATATCGCTTACCCAGACAATGTTCCAGAGGTAACCCTTGAGCCATGAATGAAGAGAAGAGTTTGCTACGACTACCAGAGAGGCAGAAAGGAAAAGAATGAGCAAATACACAGGGATATAAAAAGGCATAACATTCAGGGGAAATTCAAACATTTACCCATTGCTGATATATAAGATACTAAGAATGAGCACATACAATAACATTGAAAATGTAGTCAAAGACAAGGTCATGTAGGGCTTATGCTATTTTCTCAATTTCTCAGTTTTCAGCTGTGAGACAATCATTTTTAGAAATCACTCCTTATGGTATTGGTACATGAGTAGAAAGACGAATAGAACAGAACACAAAGTACAGAAAGAGAAAAAAATAGCTATTGTGATTTAAAATTTATTAAATTGGCATTCAGATTAAATAACTAGTATTGTGAAAACTGATAGTCATTGCAAAGTGATACTGGATCTGTATGTCACACCACATGCCAGGATAAACACCAAAAGGATCAAATATTTAAATGTCAATAATGACATTATATTAGGACTAGAATAAAAGCTGAATGTGGGTGAATTCATTTAAAATATTGGAGTGGAAAAGTTTTTTAAACTATCACTTAAAATACAAACAGTATAATTAAAAAATGATAAATTGAAGTATATTAAAAATCAAAACAAAAGAAAAATAAACCTGATAAAAAACAACATGAAGAACAAACTTGCAGGGGAAGCATAAGCAATATCAAAGATAAATAATTATTGTAAATGACTATATCAAAAAAATGGTGCCCTCAAATTTCATATGTTGAAGACTTAACCACCAGTTCTTCAGAATGTGATTTTTTTTTTGAGATAAGGTATTTAAAGAGTTAACTAAATTAAAATGAGGCAATTAATGTGGATCCTAATCCAATCTGACTAGTGTCCTCGTAAGAATTGGAGATTAGGACATACAGAGAGGTACCAGGATTGCCCACACACACAAAAAGCTCACGTGAGGACACAGGATGAAGGCAGTGGCCTGCAAGCCAAGGAAAGAAGCCTCAGGAGAAACTAAACCTACAAACTTTGACCTGGGGTTTCTAGTCTCCAGAACAATTAGAAAAAAAATTTCCATTGTTTAATAAGACACCCAATCTGAGGTACGTTGTTATAGCAGCCTTAACAAGCTAACACAATCTCTCTTACATGAAAAGTGAGAGAAATGAAGAAAAACAAAAAATTCTCCCAAACCCAACTGAATAATGGGCAAAAGACATTAAAACACAGTTTACAGAAAACATACAAGTATTCCTTAAACAGATGAAAAGTAGCTTATGCTTATTCATAATAAAAATAATGTACGTAAGACTACAATCAAGATGCTATTGGGGAGAAGGAAATTTCCCCCTCTACCTCTCTTGAGTTTTTGTGGCTGGACTAATAATGAAATTAACACAAGACAGATAATAGGGGGAAAATAAACACATTTTAATTTGTGTGCAAGGAGGTCTCATAGAAATGCGACCAAAAAAGTGGCCAAAGCAGGCAGCTTTTATACTTTTTAGACAAAGAAACAAATTTGTGATGAATTGACAGGACAATGAAACTTAGGTTTTGGGAGCTTAATTAGTGAAGAATCTAAATAGAGCTTGGGATTTGGGTAGTGAATTAAAGAAGTAACAACATTTGTTTATATATCCTCTTCCCCCAGAATTCCCTATCTCTGGAGATAAGAGTGTCCTCTACCGACAGATGTAGGAAGTGCACCTTTCACAAGAGATTTATTTCCTGCTTTCAGGAAAACAGAGAGGAGGGTCAGAGTGTCCCTCTTGCACTGGCCATTTCTTAAGTAACTTAAATACAAAATAATAAATATGCTATTGAAGAACATTTTGGGATGTCCTACCCTGGGTCCCAACAATGTTATGTCTCATTGTTCAGATTGACAGAAACCCCAAAGATGTGGAGAAACACCGTCTCTTTAACAAAGGTGTGCTGTCCCTACGCAACCATGTAGATTCCTTATTATGCTTATAAACCAACCATAAGTTTGGTAGGTTGTTCTAGTAGTATAATTTATTCAAACTCAACCCTTTTATATTGATTGAAACAAAACTTATAGAATATATTATATTTGAAACATGTTATCAAGAATATAAAGTAATAGCCTATATTTGGACACTGAGAATTCCTCAGCAGCAAGATATATTTTTGTAATCAAATGCCCATTATTTAGTTCACTTATTTACAGTGCCACTTGTCTTTTTCCTGGTCTTACACTTGAAGACCTAAGATTTGTCTCATTATTATTTTACTACAGGTCTTACCAGCTTTTCAAGACTGTCCTCAAAAGCATCAAGACATTTTTGACCTTCCCAAGACCCTGCTAATATCTCCTTATCAGGACACTTTGTTCACTCATTCCCTAGGACAGGCCCTTTAAAAAGCATGCCCTTGAACTTGGAGGCAGGCAGTGAAATCTTTTCAGATTTGTCCCAGTGGAACTATCTCTCCTTCCCCCTGTTGCTCACTTCTTTGTCCTTCTTTACTTTTCTTCTCAAAGGAATCACCTGAGGGAGAAAAAAAAAAAAAAATGAGTGTCAGAATGCCAGTGGAAGTTCAAAGCCTTGATTCATCTTACTGAAAAATGCACTGGCTCCAACCACAACTCTCCAGAGTCAACATCCTCACAGATTTGATGATTCTCTACCTATCATATTCCTTCCTCAATTTGCTTGGTATTTTAGAGTTATACATAATGGATCAAATGGATAAAGTTTTTCTGCTCTCTGAGCAGGATACATTCATAAAAGTTTGCATGTACATAAAACTATTTCTATGAAAAGACAATAATATATTGTGACTTCTAGAAAATTATCCACTGTCTTTATGTAAACAACTGTGTCCTGTGGAAATTTTATTTTCATCATAACAGTAGCCATATCATTCCTATTTACAATACATTATACATTTCAACTATGGCAAAATGTGAAGATTACTATGAAGTGACTTCCTTTCACACATATGTATGCATTTAAACACATGACTATAAGTAGGCCCATGGAAATTGAGTGAGGAACTAGTATGTAGAGTAGTATGTCATTTTAGAATCACAAAGTTACTTGTTATATGGGTATATATTGATTTTCTAAAGGTGTTTAACTTTGCATTCTGAGGAGCTATCAATATGCCATATTTTCTCTAAAAACTTTTTTTAGATCTCTTATCTAAACCTTAAAGTCTTATTTTCTTTTAAAAATGGCACACTCAAAAAAAAAAAAAAATGGCACACTCATACTCTTTCTTTCCATAGAGTTAAATTTTGTTAAATTTTTCTTGCAATTCTTTATTGATATCAATTTATCTTAGGTGTGACAATGCAAAAGATATTAGGAAAAAAATTATTTTGAGTAGGAAAATCATGATGCTCACTATAGAGAAAATATTTTTTCTTATTCTTTTATTTTTGTCTTTATTTTCATTTTAAATGAAGGAGATCAAAAATATAGACTTATAAACATTTTAAAGACACTTTGGAGTTTTTTACACTGTTTTCCAAGAATTCTGAGTTTAATGAAACTTTAAGTTTTGGAGATTCTAAGTTTGTGAATTTGTATTAGCATTTACGGTCTGCATAAATGTTAAAGAATCTTTCAGTTGTGTCCACTGTGTTGAGAATGTGTAAATGCAAAGCTAGAGAATTTCTGAACATTGTCACACAATGGGAATATTTTATAATTACCTGACTGTATTAATTAAAATAAAAATTATGATAATTTGGTCACAAAGTCACTTTGATTCTTTTCTTTAAAGTTTTTTACTTTTTTGATGTGGACAATTTTTAAACTCTTTATTGAATTTGTTACAATATTGCTTCTGTTTTATGTTTTGGTTTTTTGGCTGCAGTGCATGTGGGATCTTAGCTCCCTGACCAGGGATCGAACCTGCACCCCTTGCATTGGAAGGTGAAGTTTTAACCACTGGACCACCAGAGAAGTCCCAAAGTCTCTTTGATTCTTAGAAATTTCAGAATAGAATACTTTGATGCTTGCTAATATTTAATAAACCTCTGCTTTTATTCCATTAGTAAGTAAAAACTATTTGTGATTTTTACAAATGAACATGCTATTGTAAAACATAACACTTTTATTATTCTTTGCTTGGAATAAGGTGTTTCACATGAATATTTAGATGCTGTGTGCACTAGAGTCATGATAAAATAGTGATAAGTAAAAATTAAGCACTCTGCCTTTTCAGCTTATACAATTACAAAAAGTGTGAACCACCCCTTAGAGTATGCCCTTCATCCTGTTTGGGTTGACTCCTTTTTTTGGTCTGTACTTCCCCTCACTGCTGTGGATGTCCTCTTCAACTTAGGCCTCTCTCTGGGCCACAGCATCTCTCTTGTCCACTCCAGAACACAGATATTGTTTCCTAATGACATTTAGTGTTCAGAAAGGGAAGGGAAGGAGAAGGGGAGGAAGGTGAAGGAAGGAAAAGGAATGATGAAAGGAGAATGTGGAGAAAGGGGATGGGAAAAGAGTAGAGATGATAATGCTATTTTAAATTCATACTTCATAGTTAAAGAATTAAGGGTTTGAGGGTAGAAGGGATGCAGACCAGAATAAGACACAAAAGGCACAGATAGATATCTGCATACTATAGTGGAGGAGAGAGATGCCATGGCCCAGAGTGGGCCAGGGGGGCCCAAGCAGAGCGAGAAGTCTGGCCTGGTGTGGGGGTCATAGTCTGTCTAAGTTGAGGAGGACATCCACAGGAGTGGGGTCAACCCAGACAGGATAATGAGTGCACTCACATAAGAGGTGGCATGTGGTGTGGGGGATCAAGGTGCAGTGGCTGTCCAGATTGTATATGTGTGTGATGTAGGGAGGCCTAGAATGAAATATGTGGTGTGTCCTGAAAAAGTCAAGTTTTAAATGTATTTTACATGGATAAAGGTGCTGTTTAAACTCTTGGACCACTTAGTACTCAGAATATCAACTTATTTTGCCCATGATTGTCAGGGTTTAATTTAAAAACTATAAAAGCAAACTTGTACTCCCAGTTTATGCAACTTATTAGAGGACATTATGCTTGATTTAATAAATGCTCAAGTATTTCCATTGCAGCTGACTATTTGCTACACATAATTTGTTAAAATGTCATAAATGCCTACATATATGCCAGAATATCTGAAAATGTGAAAGAAAATACCAACAAAGTATATGGAGCAACTCTCACACACCATTTCATACATTGTAGTTAGGGGTGAAAATTTTACATTATTTTGGGAAAATGTTTAGTAGTAGCTACTAAACACTAAAAATATTAAACATTCATATTGTGTTATTAGCAGTACCAATTGTACGTATAGTCCCAAAATATGTATGTGTGTGTGTGTATATATATATATATATATACATATATACATATATATATATCCTTAAGTATTGTGTTTTTTCAGCTTAGAGAATAAAAGCAATGGACTAGTATAAATCACAGAAGTGTTTCTTTCAGTCTTCCTTCTTTTCCACTCTATTTATTTCAAGATTAGACTGCTCAAATGACTGTCACACCCTTGTCATGCTCCCTTTTGAGGGCCTAGACAGAATCTGCTAAAGCATACATAGTAACACCTCATTCCATCAACCATTTTTTCCAGATTTAATGAGATATAATTTTTTCCAGTTTCATTGAGATATAGATCAACATATATCATTGTGTAAGTTTAAGATGTACAAGGTGTTGATTTGATACACTTATATATTGCAATATGATTACCACATAATTATCATTTCTTTTTTGTGGTGAGAACACTTAAGATCTACTCTCTTAGTAACTTTCAAGTATATAATGTAGTATTATTAACTATAATCGTGATGTTATGCATTAGATCCCCAGAACTTATTTAGCTTCTAATCAGAAATTTGTGCTTTTTGATCAACATCTTCTACCATGGGATCCAGCAATCCCATTTCTGTATATATATCCAAAGGAAAAGAAAACAGGACCCCAAAGAGATACCTGCACTCTCGTGTTTATTGCACCATTATTTACAATAGCCAAGGTATGGAAACAACCTAGTGTTCATTAACCATCTTTAATTGCTAGTTTTGGATCAGACAATATAGCTTGAAGTTTCTAGATCATAGTATCTGATGTAGAATATTTCATATGCATTAAACATAAAAATAAAAGTGACACTATGAAATAGGAAAAAGGTTTTGATGGAAAGAGGAAAAATGAAAAGAATGACCAGACACACACACACACACATAAAGTCAGTGCTTATTCACTTTATTTGTTTGTTGTTTCTTTTGTTTATTTTATATCTGGACCTTTTAATATTTTTCCCCTTTCCATTGATACACTGATAATCAGAAAAATTGAGTTGCTTCCTTACCTTCTCTTTTAGGAGCAACAGACTGTAATACAAAAGCAGAAGAGTGAGACAGAAATGTGCTCACATGCTCCAAGGACACAGTGAAAGCCAGTGATTTTAGTGAGCAAGGAGATAGTGGTGGAAGGTGAGGTCTGAAATGTTCCTGAGGTCAGATTGTGAAGGACAAAGATTATGGTAAGGAATTGGGATATGACCTTGACTCTAGTGTATAGATTACAGCAGAAGTGTAATAAGATTAGATTTACATTTTTGTTTTTAAAGATCAATCTGCCTCAAGTGTGATGAATGCTTAGCAGGAAACAAGAATGAAGATTGGAAGAATAGTTAGGAGGTAGGTTTACTTGTGTAGGTGAGAGAAAATAGTGATTTGGGTGTGGTTTGTTGAAAGAAAGATAGCCCAATTTACTCACATTTGGGATATATTTTACTTGTATTTGGCATGTACTTGCAGCAAGTACACAATCATTTTTGTCCTAGGAATAACAGTTGACAAAAGAACAGAGAAGAGAAAGAAGAAAATATCAACTATATTTTCCTAGATATAGGTCTAGGCTTAAGCTGGACTTAAAATATGTAAAGCATATATTTTTCCTTGTCATATTCTTATATGTTACCTTTTCACATAACTGATTCCCCAGATCCTAGGCATACAATGTTCTCATGCCACCTTAATTTCTTATTTGTGACATCAAAAAAAAAAAAAAAGAAAAGAAAAGAAAACTAAAAGAAAAACAGAAAAAAGCCTCCAGGGTCCCAGTTTGCTTTCTCTATGTAATTTCTTAAAACATTCATTACTCTGGGCAGGAAAATAAATGATTAAGTAAATAGATGGGATGGAAGTAATTTTCTGCAATTTCTGAAGGATTAACAGATCAATACACTTATCTAGAACATTCTTATTTCATTTATTGTTAGAAAAGAACCCTCAGCTCACAGAGGACAGCAAGATATAAACCAGCTACAATCCCATAAATGTTGAAAGTAGAAAATGAGATCTAATGTATTAAACAAGACAGTTTATTGCTCATGAAGCCGAATCCAGCCTCTGTAACCCAAAACCAAATTAAATCTCGGACACAGAGTTTTGGGTGAAGAAGAAAATAACACTATTTTGCTTTGCCAGGCAAAGGGGGTGTTGACTTAAAATAAAAATGCACAATGTGAGAGTTGTGAGTTAAGTTTTATTTGGGGCAAAATGAGGACTGCAGCCTGGGAGACAGCATTTCAGATAGCTCTGAGGAATTGCTCCAAAGAGGTAGGGGGGGAAGGTCAATATATATGTGATTTTGGTGAAGGGGGAATACATACAATCAAGCACATATTTTTGCAGAAGGTCTTGTGAAGGTTACTGCTAGTCACAAGGAGAAGATGTCATCATGATGAAAAAGTAGTGTTTTCTAGATATGAAGAGATGCAAGAATTGGGCTCATAAAATGAGCTCCTGAAAATATCTAACTCTCTGAAGACCTGTTCTGCCAGTTTTTCTCAGAGCACCAAGTGCCTCATTCCTGATCTCCACCCTGAACTCCTTTCAGGGGGTGTTGAAGGTCAGCACCTGCAGTGGCACCTGATTTAATCCATGTAGAGGTAGGTGGCAAGTGCCAATTTGTAGTTGACAGGGGCCACAGCAGGCTAATGCCCTCAGAACTGTGTGTCCCGACCTGGAGGGGGCAGTGAGGAGTTTTATAACAAAGGTTCAAAGAGGAGGGCATGATCAGCTTGTGGACATTCTTCTGATTGGTTGGTGGTGAGGTAAGTAGGAGTCACCATCATTAACCTTCTCTTTCCAACCAGTCTGGGGTCTACATACTTGTGGGCAGCATACAGTTAACAGCATACAGTTAACCACCACGAAACAGCTCAAAGATTTTATTATGTATATCCCTTGAGGGGGAACCAGAACCCTGCCCCAAGGTTGCACTATCATTTCTTGACTGTTCCTCCCTTGTCTCTGCATCCCCTCCCTTCCCTAATTAGCAACTGTTTGAACCTGCCCTTTGGAACTCAGGGAAGGTCATGGAGGCTGAATGAAGCCTGTTTCCTATAATCAAGAAATGTGGAACACAGAAAGGCTTTTGTGCCCAGAAGCCCCACAGTCTCCTGCTCCGTTTCACTCAAGCATAACAATTGTAAACATTAGCAAAATTGCATCGGTTTCTCTGTCCCCAAGTCCCAGAGTTGGCTTAGTTGTCACAGACAGATACCAGGCACATAGTGAGCTTTGCGCCACAGCTGAGGAAATTTAAGCTTAAGTAACTGTCACTTTTATAGGAAGCAGAAAGCAAGGCTGCTCTTTGCGTGAAGACAAATATGCAGGAACACAAAAGATAGGATTGCCTTCCACAGTTCCTATGTGTGTAAGCGTGTGTGTGTGTGGTGTGTGTGTGTGTGTGTGTGTGTGTGTGTATTTACTTATTAGAATGTAGTGTAAGGAAGCAAAGTAAAAACATTTGTAAAATATGAGTTAGGTATTATTTTAACCAAGACAGCTGAGCTGGCCCTTAGTCAGGACTCAATACCTAAACTTTACCTGATTTCAAACATTTTTCACTTCCCCAATCTAAGTTCACAGAGTTCTGAAACTTCAAGTTTTTATTTGTTTTGTTATGTTTTTGGTATCTTAATTGCTCTTAAAGAGGCAATGCTTGGAATTTTGGTAGGAAGAGAGACTGCTAGGCCAGAGTGTTGTGGGTGGCAAGAGGAGAAAAGAGGGTAGGATTGCAACTATTTGTAATTCGTGTATTTGTAAAACAAGGCCTCCCTGCATTCATAAACTGGAACAATACATTTTTAATAAATAATAGTAGCTCCTACTTCATACAAAGAGATGAAGCTCAGAGTATATTTTGAGTTGCTAAGTCTTTTTTTCTGTTATTGTGATCTTATAAAAGCTAGGAAGCTGAATGAAAAAGATAAAATATATAACAACAATGTATATGCCTACTACTCCCTCTATAGTCCTGCTTAAAGCAGTTCTTTGTCTTTTTCTTAATTAAAATACCTCTTTTCTCTATAAATTCAATATGCAGTATTTGTTTAAGAAGGTAAGCATTATCTCATACAGTAATGGTTGTAACACCTGACAGTGCTACCCAGCTACCCAGGAGAGGTTTGGTTTATAACAAAATATGCTAAAACCTGGTCTAGGAACCCTGAAGAAATGAGATATGGTCATGTAGAGTAATTATGCCAAGAAATGCAAAACTAAAACTATTATAAAAGTATCTGTGATAGCAGCTGCATCAGTAAGTTATTTTGTGGCACATCTAATAAAATGAGAATTCAATATATAAATTATAACAAATCTTCCACAAAAGCTAAATTCTGTTCTCACTAAAAATAAAATTATAAGACATATATTTTTCCATTGGTCATTTATTAACAGCTTAGAGTGAGAGAGACAGAGACAGAGAGACAGAGACAGAGAGACAAAGAGGTAGAGAGATGTTAACAGGAAAAGATGTTTATTGCCTTTATGAACTTTAAGATATTTGACTCAACAAGTAGAAACTTTAGAATGCTACAAGTGGTATTTCTAGGTTAACCAATTAATTCTGTCTATAAATTCAACAAGAAAAAAAAGCATGTATGTAACTGAGCAGCACCCTATGGGGCTTTCCTGGGACACACCACTCCCCAGTATCCTCTGCTTTAGCTCCTCTCTGAAGTACGTAGATAATAGTATCTGATGAATATTTCCTGAGTTTTTCAGATATGAAAACCACCACCAAATGGGAGAAATTACCTATTTGATGATCATGAGCACATAGCCTCCAGACCTTCTGGTGCCTAAGTATTGATCATCATCAACCAATCAGAGAATTGTGCATGAGCTGATCACCTACCCTGGGATGCTTCTCCCTCAACTTGCCTTTAAAAATGCTTTGCTAAAACCCTTCAGGGAGTTTGGAGTTTTAGAGCACGAGCCTCCCATCCTGCTTGTACTGGCAACTTTACAATAAATGCTGCATTTTCCTTCACCACAACCCAGTATCAGTAGATTGGCCTTACTATGTGTGGGTGAGAGAACCCAAGTTTGGTTCAAATATATAAAATAAGTAACATATAAAGTAAGGATTGATTCATAACACAAGAATAATAAAATACACCAACTTACATTCTGATTTTGACCACACCGCACATATGCTACCCATACAATCCAAGTAGAGCAATCTACAAATTTAAGACTAGCATACTTAGATCCATTATGCTTACTCAGAAATATTGCCTCTAGGGTGAACCAGCCATTCAGAGTAAAGCTGCTTCTAAAGATAATATAACTAATCAATTCCTTAGTGCAGAGAAAATTGTAACATCTATGATACTCTGCCAGATGTTGAATATGTTGAACATTGCCAGTGAATAAATTACTTTCCAAAGGTAAATAAAACAATTTGACACACAGGTGTCGACTGAAAAAAAATGCACAACGTGAGAGTTGTGAGTTAAGTCTTATTTGGGTCAAGGTGAGGACTATAGCCCAGGAGACAGCATTTCAGATAGCCCAGAGAAACTGCTCCAAAGAGGTAGGGGGAGATGTCAGTATTATATAAGATTTTAGAGAAGGGGGTATACGTGCAGTCAAGCACACATTTTGTCAGAGGCTTGCTGCTAGTCACAAGGAGCAGATGTTATCATTAATGATTTCAGTGCTTTTCTAGATATGAGAAGATGCAAGAATTTGGCTCATAAAATCTCTCCTGAAAATACCTAACTATCTGAAGGCTTGTTCTACCAGTTTTTCCCAGAGCAGTGTCTCATTCCTGATCTCCACCCTGAACTCCTTTCAGGGCGTATAGAAGGTCAGTGGCTGTGGTGGCTAGTGACTTAATCCCTGTAGATGCAGATGGCAAGTACCAATTTTTTGTTGGCACAGGAAAGTATTTTGAAGTTATTCATGCTCTTATACTAAATTCATTTCTAAATGCACTGTTTATTTCAATGCTACAGAATATGTAAATAAGAAACTGTCTGTGTATCTGTGTGATTAGGCCTAAAAATAAGAGCATATTTTCATGAAGAAGGAATGTAACAGTCATAGACAAAGTTAGGAGAAATCCTAGATTCCCCAAGGTAGTGTTATAGGATTCTCTTTACTTTCCAGTTAGCACAAAGTCCTTTCTGGTTTCAGCTGAATCTTTGGTAATGCCAAAGAATAAAATTTTCATTAATCAGGGATAGGTATAAATATCAATACCTATTTTCCTAAAAAGAGGAATGCGCATATCATCAGGCAAAGGATTAGAAGATTCTACTCTAACGCACTGTGTTTAGTAGTAAGAGATATTATGTGATATGTGGATGAGAGAAAAAAGGGGAATTAATACACTTGAAGTCATGTAGATCAATGTAATCCTAAGCATGCACACTGAAATCACATAAATCTCACTTAAATTTTATAAAATAGTGGAGAGAAATGCCAAATCTACCTAACTCTATGGGTTAAGGACAATGGAAGAAAGGTGTGTTGAGGTCTTCATGGCTCTTAATCAAATTGAAATGACAGAGGCTATATAGATCACAGATAAATTTCAGTTTTATATATGGGAACCACAGATCAAAGGGAAGGATGAAAACCTAGAAAAGATGAAAATTTTGACAACATCAGACAAAATCAGTTTATGAGGTCAACTATGTAGGCCTACATATCCCAAGGTGACAAGTATTTCAGATGATTGTGAGTCATTATCATTGTATATATCCACTCATTTGTTCACTCAGTCAGCCAATCAGTCATTTCACACCTTTTCATTTATTCATTTATCAGCTCAGGCAATCAGCCATATTTGTGCATTGCTCTACTATTAACAAAGCTTTTTCACCTACATTTTTTCATCTAATTCCTTTGGCAAATGCATGAAAGGCATAAAGCAGCATTATCTCAATTTTACAAATGAGGAAATAAAGACTTTGCAATGCTATATGGCTTACCCCACTTCACAAAGGAAATACATTGCAGATTCAGGAATTTATAATGTCAGTATTAAAACTCATAGACTAATAAGAAAATGGAATATAAGGAAGAAGGCAGTTTGCAGCCAACAATCACATCAAGGATAAGATACTTTCAAAATTATGGGGAGGGGAAAAAAACTTACCAACCTAAACAGACAGACAAAAAAGTTTACTATGGTTTTCAAGAAAAAAATTAAAACATTAAAAAGTTTGCTTTTGCTATATTGTCCCTTTTAAGAGCCAAAGTATGAATGATCAGAGCAGCATTTGTTTTTTTTTCCTACTCAGCTATTGCTAGAATTTTGGCTAATTCATGGCTCATTCCACTGTCTACTTTCATAATAACTAGAAATGAAGTAGAACAAGAAAAGGAAGGCAACATTTTTTTTTACAGTTTTTGTGACTGAATAAAGATTTACAGGGTACACTGAATGAAATCAGTGACTATAAAAATTGAAATGATAAGAATTAAACCTATGTAAGCATTTGAGATACATTAACACTGCCAATAATTTAGTTATCAAAAATGGAAATAGAAGAGAGAAATGGGAGAAATTTAAACTCTTACTTAGTCTATATGCTTTACTCTAAGATGCCTTACAAATTTATACTACTCTCAATGTGTGCATGTGTATATTTATATATGTACATACATACATATACATGTGCACTCACCACACAGATGCATACATACATAGATACATATACATATGTATGGTAAGTTGGGTATATCATAGATTGGGTATATCATATATATCATGATATATATACCAATATATCATGGTATATTGGGTATATCTTATCAATAATAAGATAATTATTAAATGACTATATTATGATTTACAAATTAGACTTATTTAGATTAAAAAATCCAAATTCTATATTCAACACCAAACATATTACAAACTGACTGGAGAAATTTATTTATAAGCACATAGCAAATTGAATTTTGTATTTGTGCAACTTTAATAATATTATGACCCTGAGACAAAATATAAAATTATATAAATGTCTAATTATGTCAATGTCATGTACACTCTGATGTGATGTGATTGGAAAGGCAATTTTCCTATATGACATTTCTTTCAAAAATCTATAACCCTGTCTAATCATGAATAAAACATCTGTCAAACTTAAATCGAGGGGTATTACAGCAAGTGTCTGACCAATAGTCATTTAAACATTCAAGATCGTGAAAAATAAGCAGAGACTAAGAAACTGCCATGGATAGGAGAGGATTAAGGAGACTTAATGATTAAATGTAACTGGTATCCTGGACCAGGTTTTGGAAGAAAGAAAGGACAGTAGAAATCTGGTGAAATCAGAGTAGTCTGTAGTTTATGTAATAGTACTTTACTAATAATGTTAATTTCTTAGTTTTGACAAATGCATCACTCTTTATATAAGGTGCATGCGTTATTAGAGACTGAGAAAAAGGTATTATGATATTAGAAAGCTCTCTGTACTACCTTCCTCTCTTTGCAACTTTTTATAAATATGAAATTATTTTAAAGTAAAATGATTAATGATTTTAATAAGTAAACTTTATCTTGAATGGGAAAATTAAATTGTGTTTGAAAATATCTGTGAAGAAGCACATGACAGCCCCATTCAATCATTCAAAACACAAATGACAGCCCCATTCAGTCATCAACTTAAAAATGACTGCATATTTATAAAAGAAAAGTGAGTAAGTCAACTTTATATCTGACAATTTTGATGTGAAAACTAGGGAATCGTTTGGGGATACAGAGTCTACTGTATTTTTCATACCCTCTCTCCACTCAGAACCCCTCAACCCTCACTTCTTCCCTTCTGCCTTTGAATAAAACCAACTGCAATAATATGTCCTATAGACAATGATGTACTTATAGATACAGCTTGTTGATGGTATAAAAATTAAGTTTAATCTACAGTGTTGGCTATATAATCTCACTGTGATTTTTTTTTTTTGAAATTACAATCAAAAAAGCATATTTTCCCCACTCAGTATTTCTACACACTTGGCTTTCCCACAAAATATTAACTTTTTGAAGAGGTCATTTACTGTTAGAAATCTTTCTTAATGTATTCTTCATTTAATAACTCACCCCCAATTTTTTTTCATGTACTTTGTTATTGACATGGACATTTTTATTATTTTTTTTATTATTATTATTTTTTCCATGTCTTGGCTATTATTTATTTATTTTTTTAAAACATCTTTATTGGAGTATAATTGCTTTACAATGGTGTGTTAGTTTCTGCTTTATAACAAAGTGAATCAGTTATACATATACATATGTTCTCATATCTCTTCCCTCCTGCATGTCCCTCCCTCTCACCCTCCCTATCCCACCCCTCTAGGTGGTCACAAAGCACCAAGCTGATCTCCCTGTGCTATGCGGCTGCTTCCCACTAGCTATCTATTTTATTTTTGGTAGTGTATATATGTCCATGCCACTCTCTCACCCTGTCACATCTTACCCCTCCCCCTCCCCATATCCTCCAGTCCATTCTCTAGTAGGTCTGTGTCTTTATTCCCGTCTTGCCACTAGGTTCTTCATGACCTTTTTTTTTTTTTCCTTAGATTCTCTATATATGTGACAGCATACTGTATTTGTTTTTCTCTTTCTGACTTACTTCACTCTGTATGACAGACTCTAACTCCATCCACCTCACTACAAATACCTCCATTTCATTTCTTTTTATGGCTGAGTAATATTCCATTGTATATATGTGCCACATCTTCTTTATCCATTCATCCGATGATGGACACTTAGGTTGCTTCCATGTCCTGGCTATTGTAAATAGAGCTTCAATGAACATTTTGGTACATGACTCTTTTTGAATTATGGTTTTCTCAGGGTATATGCCCAGTAGTGGGATTGCTGGGTCGTATGGTAGTTATATTTTTAGTTTTTTAAGGAACCTCCATATTGTTCTCCATAGTGGCTGTATCAATTTACATTCCCACCAACAGTGCAAGAGTGTTCCCTTTTCTCCACACCCTCTCCAGCATTTATTGTTTCTAGATTTTTTGATGATGGCCATTCTGACCGGTGTGAGATGACATCTCATTGTAGTTTTGATTTGCATTTCTCTAATGATTAATGATGTTGAGCATTCTTTCATGTGTCTGTTGGCAATCTGTATATCTTCTTTGGAGAAATATCTATTTAGGTCTTCTGCCCATTTTTGGATTGGGTTGTTCGTTTTTTTGTTATTGAGCTGCATGAGCTGCTTGTAAATCTTGGAGATTAATCCTTTGTCAGTTGCTTCATTTGCAAATATTTTCTCCCATTCTGAGGGTTGTCTTTTGGTCTTGTTTATGGTTTCCTTTGCTGTGCAAAAGCTTTGAAGTTTCATGAGGTCCCATTTGTTTATTTGTGTTTTTATTTCCATTTCTCTAGGACCTGGGTCAAAAAGGATCTTGCTGTGATTTATGTCATAGAGTGTTCTGCCTATGTTTTCCTCTAAGAGTTTGATAGTGTCTGGCCTTACACTTAGGTCTTTAATCCATTTTGAGTTTATTTTTGTGTATGGTGTCAGGGAGTGTTCTAATTTCATACTTTTACATGTACCTGTCCAGTTTTCCCAGCACCACTTATTGAAGAGGCTGTCTTTTCTCCACTGCATATGCTTGCCTCCTTTATCAAAGATAAGGTGACCATATGTGCGTGGGCTTATCTCTGGGTTTTCTATCCTGTTCCATTAATCTATGTTTCTGTTTTTGTGCCAGTACCAAACTGTCTTGATTACTGTAGCTTTGTAATATAGTCTGAAGTCAAGGAGCCTGATTCCTCCAGCTCCATTTTTCGTTCTCAAGATTGCTTTGGCTATTCGGGGTCTTTTGTGTTTCCATACAAATTGTGAAATTTTTTGTTCTAGTTCTGTGAAAAATGCCAGTGGTAGTTTGATAGGGATTGCATTGAATCTGTAGACTGCTTTGGGTAGCAGAGTCATTTTCACAATGTTGATTCTTCCAATCCAAGAACATGGTATATCTCTCCATCTATTTGTATCATCTTTAATTTCTTTCATCAGTGTCTTATAATTTTCTGCATACAGGTCTTTGGTCTCCTTAGGTAGGTTTATTCCTAAATATTTTATTCTTTTTGTTGCAATGGTAAAAGGGAGTGTTTTCTTAATTTCACTTTCAGATTTTTCATCATTAGTGTATAGGAATGCAAGAGACTTCTGTGCATTAATTTTGTATCCTGCTACTTTACCAAATTCCTTGATTAGCTCTAGTAGTTTTCTGGTAGCATCTTTAGGATTCTCTATGTATAGTATCATGTCATCTGCAAACAGTGACAGGTTTACTTCTTCTTTTCTGATTTGGATTCATTTTATTTCTTTTTCTTCTCTGATTGCTGTGGCTAAGTCTTCCAAAACTATGTTGAATAACAGTGGTGAGAGTGGGCAACCTTGTTTTGTTCCTGATCTTAGTGGAAATGGTTTCAGTTTTTCACCATTGAGGACAATGTTGGCTGTGGGTTTGTCATATATGGCCTTTATTATGTTGAGGAAAGTTCCCTCTATGCCTACTTTCTGCAGGGCTTTTATCATAAATGGGGTTGAGTTTTGTCGAAAGCTTTCTCTGCATCTATTGAGATGATCATATGTTTTTTCTCCTTCAATTTGTTAATATGATGTATCACGTTGATTGATTTGCGTATATTGAAGAATCCTTGCATTCCTGGAATAAACCCCGCTTGATCATGGTGTATGATCCTTCTAATGTGCTGTTGGATTCTGTTTGCTAGTATTTTGTTGAGGATTTTTGCATCTATGTTCATCAGTGATATTGGCCTGTAGTTTTCTTTCTTTGTGACATCTTTGTCTGGTTTTGGTATCAGGGTGATGGTGGCCTCGTAGAATGAGTTGGGGACTGTTCCTCCCTCTGTAATATTTTGGAAGAGTTTGAGAAGGATAAGTGTTAGCTCTTCTCTAAATGTTTGATAGAATTCGCCTGAGATGCCATCTGGTCCTGGGTTTTTGTTTGTTGGAAGATTTTTAATCACAGTTTCAATTTCAGTGCTTGTGATTGGTCTGTTCATATTTTCTATTTCTTCCTGGTTCAGTCTCGGCAGGTTGTGGATTTCTAAGAATCTATCCATTTCTTCCAGGTTGGACATGGACATTTTTAAATAGCACAGTTTGACTAGTTGGAAGCATATGTACTCTCATCCAACATTATTAAACATTTCCCATACTGTGAAATTTTTTTAACACTTGATTCTTCTAATCATTAAAGATGTTTTCTATTTATCTTCTCAAATGTGTATTTGCTAAAAAATAAATGCTATTTTCCCTGCCATATTATGGTCCAAATATTAATTGAGCCATTCTTTTTAACGGGTAAGGCAGAATGTGAATCTTTTTTTCTTTCACTTTTCAGTAAGTATTCTCAAAAGAAGTGTTTCAATAAGTGTATTTAGTGTAATGTAGCATTTTCCCCCTGTAGCTGTTAAATATAAATCTTATAAAGAACATTCTAAACATTACCATAATGTTTTTGAATTATTGAAATATTTTTTAAGTTTTGGATTGAGTTTTACATGGCTTTAATCATTGTAGAAAAAACTGTTTAGATGGCCTTCATATTGTGAATGTTTTAAAATTGTTATTTATCAAGCAATTCCCATAGCATCATTATCCATTATCCCTAGGCACAATGAAGTTTAGGCAAGTTTCCTCATTGATGACAATTGATCCAACTCTTTAGTTCACATAATTTCATGGCTATTTTTGGCTAATTTTTTTTTTTTTTTTCATATCAGATGAATTCAATCACTTTTTTCTACTACTGAGTCCAAGATCTATACTTGGAATAGAAGTTTTATCCTTGCCATTTTCTGAATAATTTTTATTGTATCTTATTATTATTCTCAAATGGCGATTCATTTTTAGAAATTAAAAAAGAATTTTTTTGCCTGTGAAAGCTGGGTTTAATTGGATTAAAATTATTTAATCCACTAATCCCATTTCTGTGCAGAAATCAAACGAGAATAACTGTTAACTTCACTGAATATCACATTTCCTCATTAAACTCAGGCCACCTCCAGTAAGGTGCTTGGACCATGGCAGTCTGGTGAATATACTGATTGAAAACACCTATGTCAAATCTTACTTTCAAAAATTAATAAAGTTTAATATAACCGTATTTTATAGGCATAATCTCAGTAGATACCACTACTGGTTTCCCATGTCAATGGAACACTGTAAAAACTGTGTTTTCCCTCTTCCAGAATCAGAGGGGGGGGGGGCATTGCAATTTGGAGAAAATTTACCACGAAGAGCTCCTAATAAACACCTCAGGTGTGGCATTTCTCTTGTTGAATGCCTCAGGGACACCCTCTTTGTGGAATATAGTGATATCACAAGCTTAGAGCAAAAACTTCAAGATATTCTCTACATTTTAGCTGTCTGATCCTAGAGAGATAGAAAGAATTACCTAATAATTTTTAAAGCGCAATACTCTAATAAAAGTATTGAAAATATATTAAAGCTTCCCCTTTAAAAAGATAATTAATTCCATATGTTTTCTGGATCACACATACTGTTTTAAAAATATCTCATGACCAAGCTACTAGAAGTTAGGAACTTCAGGTATTCAATATTCTAAGTAATAGAAACTCAAGTGAAATTTAGTATTATTCTTTAGCAGAAATATATATCCATTAATAGAACTACTATAATAATGAAAAGAGGGTTTTTTGTTGGTGCTAAACACGCAAATTTAACTAAAAATGTCAATGTCAATGTTAGGTAGTTAGACATTAGCAGCAAGGAGGTGACAGTGGTGGAAAGACAAGAGGGGAATAATCAAGTCACACCCCAACCATCTGGGGATCCTCCCCTGACCCTACCCAGAATGGGCAAAACTATGGTCGGGTGGTGGGCAACTTATCCTGATAAAGAGGGAGCACTGTAACGAGGGAACTTCCCCGTGTTGCGCATGCCCAGATTAGACAGGTGTACAACCTATAGTAAACCCAAACTCATTATACCATCACTATAATAAAATCTGCATGTGGTTTTGTGCCCTCCCCACCCCCCCCCACCCCCGCGGGCTTTTCTTAGCGAATCAAGGGTAAGGGCATGTGCAAAAATGAACTGGTTACATAACTCGGGACTGTCAATCAAATAATGATACCCTGTCACTCACCCATGATTGCACCCCACCTCCTCACAGAACACTCCTTATAAACACCCTTAAGCCTGTACAGGAGGGCTGGTTTCACTTTGCAGAAACAGCCCGCTCTCCCTCTGAGAGTGTAAGTATGCCTTAATAAACTTTGCTTTGCATTTAAGCCTGAAGTAGTAGTCTGCAATTCTTTGCTTGTTATCACAAGGACCGAGATTCCTGGTCCGGGTCTTCCGTTGACCTCTTTGGTTGAAGTATTTGACACAACGCATGCCAACACGGTAACATCTTTGGTGCCATAACTCAGATCGCTAAACGTATGTTTGACCCGCCCCCCTTGCAGCTTCCTCAGACTTTTGACCATTGCATGACAATTGCCCCGCCTGATTTTATCTCCTCTGTCTTACATGCCTCTGTTCCTTGTCTAATATGCCTGAGAAAGGGCTGCTGTGTGTGTGATGGTACTAACCTGAGATGATCCAAATGCTGTTCCCTGGAGATCTTTACCCATTATTTTCCTACCCACAACTCTCCTCTCCGGCCTCTCGCTTGCGTCCTTCACCACTCTTGGCAGAAACATTGGACGAACTGGCACCTTCTGACTTTGTTAAATATTTACACCTCTCTTGTCAAACCGACCTCCCTGACAAGCTTCCTTGAATTATGGCTATTGAGAAGGCTTTGAACCTCTCTCCAGCTCAACTTACTGGGACCTGATAATCATTTTTTCTGTCTTTGGCTGGAACCAAGATCAATCGCGGGACTCTGGGAGGTTTTTCCACTTTCTTTTTGGGGCCCTTCTTTCCCCTTTTGAGACTCAAAGGAGCTTTCTTCTGTTGATAGATCAGGCTGACGGCCACCTAAAACACTCAATCTGTTGTATTTGTGAGGACTCTCAGCAGTTCCACGTGCCCCGACCTCGAGGAGAGGCCCCTTTTTGGCCAGACTGCTCTTATTTGAGATCTCCTCATTCTTTTCCTTGTCATCTCAAACATCTGTTTTGCATGGTCCCTAAGGGGAACCAACTCTTCCTCCACTCGGCCACCCAGAACAGTTTCCATCACTACCCAGACCTTGCCAATTGCCAGCCTGTCAGGAATCTCTAGGGACTTGCCTTTATGGTCCTGATCACCCACAAAGGAGCCCTGGCCCACTGGCAATGGGAAAGGAGGAATAACCACACTATTATGAGATTGAGGAGCCAGAGAGTACAAACAAACTGCTCGTTAAGGTTAGGGAATCTCTTTTGGTGACATAGCCTTAATGTTGCATATTCTCTCTATCAAACAAATTGCTCATCCAGGTGAGAGAATCTCTATAGGTGACACAACCATTGGCACATGGTCTGTTGCTCTCCCTGAATGTTGTGTGTCCTCACTGCCAGTAAGGCAGGGGGATCTCTATTGGTGACAGTGCCTTTGGGGCCAGAGGGAACAGACAGTAGTCCTGGTGGGCCTATGGTCAGGGCTCTCCACTGATACCAGGAGGAGGGGATGCCCTCTCCTGCAAATGGTCAGGGATATCAGGACTCTGAGACGCCCCTGACCTCTGTGGTGTGTATTCTTTCTTTCCAGATGGTAACCAAACCTCTGGCTTCCCACCACCTGACACTTCCTTAGGTTCTATCCTCAAGAATTTGTCGGCCTTTGACCCTGACACCCTAAAGAAAAAGAGAATGGTCTTTTTCTGCAGCACCACTTGGTCCCAGTATAAGCTGGGGGACCAAAAAGAGTGGCCCTTAAATGGTAGCATTAACTTTAATACCATCCTTCAACTAGATCTATTCTGCAAATGACAAGGAAAATGGAGTGAGATTCCCTATGTTCAAGCCTTTTTCACTCTTAGAGATAAGGAAGACCTCTGCAAGACTTGTAAAATTGACTCTGCTGTGCTGGCTCTGATGAGACAGCCCCCATCCTCTCCTCGAGAGGATCCCTCTGAGCCGGGCCATGCCAAAACAGAACCTGAGCCAGATAAGAGCCAAAGGGAGAAAATCTTTAAAACTGGGGATAGCACTAAAACCACCCCATCCTCCATCTATCCCTTTTTGCCACCGACAGCCCCCTTACCACATTCCCCGGAGATCTGACTCCCACAAGTCCTCCCCATAGAATTTGCCCTTTGGTGGAGATAATGGGCAAATTCAGACCCCAACTCATTCAGAAGCCTTTTACTCCTGGAGTTGAAGCAGATCAGACAGGAACTAGGTAAATTTTCTGATGATCCTGACCACTACATTGACAACTTCCAAAACTTAACCTTGGCTTTTGACTTAGCCTGGAAGGATGTCATGATAATCTTGGGGCAAACTCTATCAGATACTGAGAAGGAAAAGATCCTGAAGGAGGCCTGCAACTTTACAGACAGCCTCCATTTATCCAGCTCAAAATGCCCTGTGGGAGAAACCACCATTCCCAATATGGACCCTCATTGGGATTACAATAACTCCAATGAACAAATGGGGAAAGGAACATTTTATAATCTGTATAAAAGCTGGACTCAAAGCAAGCATAAGGAAACCCATTAATTACTCAAAGCTTTCTGCCATCAACCAGGAACCCAACAGAAACCCTACAGCCTTCCTGGAAAGGCTCAAGGAGGAAATAATTAAATATACCAACCTAGACCTGGACTCCCTTGAAGGAAAAACCATTTTAATCCTTACCCAGTCCGCACTGGACATTGGAGGAAGCTCCAAAAGCTTACACAGGAGCCCAATGTGAACCTAGATGAACTTCTAGCTACAGCCACCACTACCTTTTATAACCGGGACCAGGAGGAGGAAGTCAAGGCATGGGAGAAGGAAATGAGGAAAGAAAATAGGCAGGCCCAATTATTGGCAACCCTACAGGGGCAACCCCCATCCAGAGAAACGCTGACCCATCCCAACAGAAGCCAAGACCAATGCCAGGTCTACAGAAAGCCGGGTCACTGAACAAGGGAATGCCGCATCAAGGACAAGCCTCCTACAACGCCCTGTCCAAACTATCAAAAAGTGGCCATTGGAGAGCCATCTGCCCCCTGGACCAAAGTGCCCAGGGGCCAGAGGCAGCTCCTCAGATGGCCCTGGATAGACAGAACCCTCCACTCCCGATGGCCCCCCTGTTTAATGTCAGTATTACTGGACTGGAGCCAAGGGCGGACCTGGATGTGGCAGGTAGGACCATATCTTTCTTATTGGCTATGGGGGCCACCTACTCTGTCCTATTTTCCTTCTCTGGACCCTTCTCCTCTGACTCCTGTTAGGCTACAGGAGTCTCAGGTAAACTTACTACTAGGCCTTTTACTGTCCCTTTGTGTTGTTACTGGGAAGGACATACTTTCTCTCATTCCTTCCTGGTCATACCTGAATGCCCCCACCCACTGTTAGATAGGGACATCATGAACAAGCTGGGAACCAGACTGGTACTTGGGAGAACCACCACAGTAACACCCGCCAGTTCTTAGTCTTAGAGACACAGCTTCCTCTGAGGACTGGCACACCAGCCTTAGCTGATTTGCCAGTAGACCCCCAGGTCTGGGCCGATGGAATGCCAGGGAGAGCTATAACCGCCTCCCCAGTGCTTATCACCTTAAGGGATCCAACCTCTTTCCCCAATCAGAAACAATATCCAATTCTCCCAGAAGCCTTTCATACCCAAATTTTTACAATGCGGGCTACTTATTCCTTACAGTTCTCCTTGCAACATCCTATCTTAACTGTTAAGAAGCCAAACAGAGAATACAGACTGGTTCAAGACTTAAGAGCTACAGTAAGGCAGTTGTCCCACTCCATCCAGTAGTCCCCAACCTGTGCAACTTGTTGGGGACCATACCAGGCACAGCCTCCTGGTTTATTGTGTTAGACCTAAAGGACGCCTTCTTTGCCATACCTCTGGAACCCTGGTCCTACTACCTCTTTGCTTTTGAGTGGCATGAGGAAGGGAATAGAGGACAATAACTCATCTGGACAGCCCCATCCCAAGGGTTCTGAGACAGTCCCCACATTTTTGGCCAGGCCCTGGCCAAGGACCTCCAAGATCTACACCTGGAGGAAGGGACTATCATACAGTATGTGGATAACCTTCTTATTTGTTCCCCGGACCATGAGAGAGCCTTAACTCATGCTACTCAGCCCCTCAATTTTTTGGGAAAACAAGGCTATAAAATCTCTAAGTCCAAGGTCCAATTGGCACAGCAGGAAGTCAAATATCTGTGAGTAATCCTCTCCCCAGGAGAATGAAGTCTCTCCCCCTATAGAATACAAGGGATTTTAGATCTGCCAGAACCAACTACCTGAAAACTTAGCTCTGAGCCATTTTAGACCTCATGGGGTATTACAGACTATGGATTCCTAACTGCGGACTAAAAGCACAACGTTTTTATGAGGACCTGAAGGGAAAATCTGACTCTAAATCTCTGCTCTGGGGCCCTAACCAAACCCAAACTTTCCAACTGCTAAAGACATTACTATCCCAGGCCCCAGCCTTGGGAATCCCAAGAACTGATACAACTTTCCAGCTATTCATGGCAGGAAAATAATAGATGGCTTTAGGAGTCTTAACTCAGGAACTTGGCCCTGTCCAGAGACCTATAGGATATATGTCAAAGAGACTGGACCTGGTGGCCACTGAATAGCCCAGTTGTCTTAGGGTAGCTGCTGCCTTGGCCTTATTGGTGGAAGAAGCCTCCAAGCTTACATTGGGGCAACCCCTGACAGTATATACCCCCCATCAAGTTACCTCTCTCTTGGAAGGGAAAGACCATTTTCTGTCTCATGGATAGCAGGATCCTCAAATATCAGGCATTACTGCTGGAGAGTCCAGACGTACGTGTCATGGTCTGCTCTTCCTTAAATCCAGTTACCCTGCTCCCCCTACCTGAAGAAAGTCTGCCAATTCACCAGTGTGAAGATATTATATCTCATTCCTTGTTGCCCCAACCAGATCTAACTGATATTCCACTACAAAACCCAGAGGAGGTTTGGTTCACTGATGGAAGTAGTTTTGTTTCTGAAGGATGTAGAAGGGCAGGGTATGCGGTGGTGTCCTTGACACAGGTTATTGAGGCCCGGACTCTTCCCCCAGGGACCTCAGTCCAACTGGCAGAAATAATTGCTTTAACCCGAGCCTTAACCCTGGCTGAAGATAAGGCCCTTAATATATATACTGACTCTAAATATGCTTTTTTGGTTCTGCATGGTCATGCTGCTATCTGGAAGGAATGTGGCTACCTGACGGCACGTTCTGGCTACCTGAAAGTATGGACCTCAAATTCTCTCTCTCTTGGAGGCAGTCCTCAAGCCTTCCCAGGGAGCAGTGATTCACTGCAGAAGTCACCAGAAGGGCAACGATGAAATAACAAAAGGAAATCGGCTAGCCGATCAGGCTGCTCAACAGGCAGCCCTTCAGCCCTTTGTGATAGACTGTGCCTTAGTTCCTTCCCTTAGTTCTCTCCCTTCCCCATGTTACTTGCCTGAGGAAATCAAATGGGCCATAAATCACAGGTACCACCTTGACCCAGACAGATGATACCAGAGAGAGGGCTTAATTCACCTGCCCCGATTGCTCCAATGGAAAATTATTAAATCTTTGCATGAGGCCTGTCACCTAGGAAGGGATGCCTTATACCAGATTGTTTCTTCTATCACCTCTGGGAAGGGATTTTGCAATGTAGTTAATAAGGTAACCTCATCATGGCCTACTTGTCTGACTAACAATCCTCAGGGAAGTAAGCCACAACTGTTGGCCCTTCTGGCTCAGAGACACAGAACATATCCAGGGGAAGACTGGCAAATGACTTTAAAATTGTTCCTCCCTACCGAGGATATAAGCACATTTTGGTGTTCGTGGACACCTTTACCGGCTGGATGGAAACTTTCCCCACCAGGACAGAAAAAGCTTCAGATATAGCCCAGAAGCTTGTAACTGAAATCATCCCTAGGTTTGGCCTCCTGTTTTCTCTGAAGAGTGATAATTGTCCTGCCTTTGTTTCCCAAATTACTCAGCAGATATCCAAGACTCTAGATATTGAGTACCACCTTCATTTCTCCTGGAGACCCCAATCCTCAGGAAAGGTAGAAAGAGTCAACCAACATTTACAGAATACCTTAAGAAAAATAACGCAAGAGACCTCCCTCATTTGGAAGGAAGCCCTCCCTATTGCTTTTTTAAGGATCAGAACAATCCCAAAGGTCTTATTTAACCTTAGCCCTTATGAAATGCTGTATGGTAGGCCTGTCTTATGAGAGGACCTACTGGTGGACTCTGACACCTCTGCCATTACATCTTATGTCACCTCCCTTGGACAATTCCAACAAGCCCTCCAGGACTACGGGATAAAAGGCTTCCTTCCCCAGAGTCTACTCCTTGCCTCTACTCTCCAGGAACACAAGTACTCATTGAAACTTGGAAAGACACCTCCCTTGGTTCTCAACTTCAGCTGACCTGGAAGGACCCTATCCAGTCTTATTCTCTTACCCTACAGCTGTTAAAATACAGGGATCCCCAGTTGGATTCATCATTTCTGGGTAAAGCCCTGGACAGCTACTGCACCTGAGGACATTTCCCCAGCTGAGTACACCTGTGAGCCTTTGGAGGACCTCTGGCTCCTGTTCAAATGAAAACTGCAAGATAAGTACATTCTAAATCCATGAACCCACCATTCCCACAGCTGGCAGAAGTAATAGGCCTACTGTATCTCCTGACCTTTCTCACTGTGCTCACTCTTATTATATTCTGCATATCATCACAAAATTAATTCACACACGGCCTCTTATTTCCCTAATATGGCATCTCTCCTGCAGTTACTGCACTTTGCTCCTTTCCCTTCATTTCTTCATATTCTCACCATCCAGTGACACTCACTATAAATCAAGTTGCAAAATTAACCAATAAAACCTACTTCTGGATATTCCCCAAGGGAACCCAAAACCTAGAGGAACTCTACTTATTGGCCTTCCCTACCTCCATCGAACAGCTGTATAACTTACTGGGTCAATATTATGGGATGGATTACCTTTTATATGGGGGCCAAATGCAAGTAGACTCTGACTTTTTTTTGCCTCAGGCCTAGGTATCTGTGTAGGTACAGCCTCCAAGCTTCTAGGAAAGGCACAGCTTTGTTTTCAGAACCCGGATGAATGGGATCCACCTTGGGCTGGTTAAATGACTCCTTTTGTACCTATATCCTCAGCTTTAATCAGACTAGCCTGGGGTGGGATCCCTGGTCAAAAGAGGATGAATACAATGTACACGAAGGTAATTTCACTTTGTATTGGGAAAACTCAAGGAAGAATGCAACTAATAAATATATTAATGAGGACCATATCCCCATAAACAGCTCAGCCCTGAGAACTGAATATGTAGAGATTGGCGTGACTATCAGACACCTACTTAACCCAATCTCCCTGCAAGATCCTCCTCCAAAATATAATATAATCCAGTTAATATTCAGAGATTTGTTATGTTAATCCCCCCATCACACTCATAATCAGTCAGAACCCGGATCCTTCCCTCTGTGTATAGATTACTTCCCTAGGGTTTGGCCTTCCACATATAATCCTAAACCATGGGACCCCAGTCTTTTTCTGGAGGAAAACTCCCAACAGATCAAGGCCTGGTTCTGGGGACCCATAATGGGGTGTCCTTGAGGGACATTGGATTTTCATTTCTTTGTGGTACTGGTATATATCTAGATCTTTCCACACTTTGGAGGGGCGCCTTCCCCATCATTGCTGCTGTCCCAGAGGCAACCATTATGGCTACAAAAGATTTAACTTCCTCAGGAGGCATTCCTCAGGGATCATTCCTCGAAGAAGCCTTGAGACATGTCCAAAACAGACAAATGGGGGTGGTGGTGATGCTCATGATAATCCAATTCTTGATCAGCCCTAAATGATCCACAGTGTCTTTAGAGGAATTTTTTGGTTTGCAGGTATAACCCTCTTAGAGAGGAGCATTCTCAATCTTACCATCATGGTCCAGGAATCCTGGATGGTTACAGTCGCAGCCATTAAGGAGCAGAAGTCAGCCCTAGATTCTCTGGCCAAGGTGGTTTTACAAAATAGGAGGGCCCTCAGTGTTATAACAGCTGAGGCTGGGGGTGTCTGTGCCCTGCTAAATGAAACGTGCTGCTTCTATGTTAATACCTCTAGCCAGGCTGAAGAAAACCTGGTTTTAAAGAAAAAAATCAAATTAGTAGATGATCTGAAAGAGAGAGCAGTACAGGACCCTAGCTGGATTTCGTCCTTCCTCTCCTCTATGGAGACACAGATATAGACATGACTGCTGCCGTTGTTGAGACCATTAGTCCTGATAGCCTTTGTTTTGTCGTTAGTCCCTTGTATCATAAACCTACTTGTTCGACTCATTTCAGAATGCATATAGGATGTTCAATTCCAAATGGTTCTGCAAAGTAGCTACCAGCCTGTTCAGCCTGGCCCTGAGACCGAGATCTATGTGGGACACCTTGATGGTCATCACTCCAGCCCACCTCCTAGCTGAAAAAAAGCAACAGGAGGGACCCAATCAAAACTCTGCCCCTTACCAGCAGGAAGCAGCCAGAGCAGTCATCGCCCATGTCCCAAAGAATTGGGTCCCATACTCTTGAGGGGGGAATGTTAGGTAGTTAGTCAGACATTAGCAGCAAGGAGGTGAGAGTGGGGAAAAGACAAGAGGGGAATAATCAAGCCACAACCCAACCATCTGGGGACCCTCCCCTGACATTAGCAACAAGGAGGTGACAGTGGCAAAAAGACAAGAGAGGAGTAGTCAAGTTATACCCCAACTATCTGGGAACCATCCCCTGACCCCACCCAGAACAGATGAAACTATGATTGAGTGATGGGTAACTTATCCGGATAAAGAGAGAGCAAAGTAACACAAGGGATCTTCCCTAGGATGCTCATGCCCAGACTAGACAGGCTTATAACCTATAGTAAACCCAAACTCATTATACAGTCACTATAATAAAATCAGCATGTAGTTTTGCCCCCCCACACTCACCTGATGGGCTTTTCTTAGTGAATCAAGGGTAAGGGCATGTGGAAATATGAACTGGTTACATAACTTGGGACTGTTAATCAAATAATGATCCCTTGTCACTCACCCATGATTGCACCCCACCTCCTTGCAGAACACTCCTTTAAACACCATTAAGTCTATACAGGAAGGTGGGTTTCACTTTGCAGAAACAGCCCACTCTCCCTCTGAGAGTGTAACTATGCCTTAATAAACTTTGCCTTGCATTTAAGCCTGAAGTATTAGTCTGCAATTCTTTGCTTGTTATCACAAGGACCTAGATTCCTGTTCCTGGTCTTCCATTGACCTCCTCGGTTGAAGCTATTTGACACAATGCACACCAACCCTGTAACATCAGGTGCCTAAGGCACTATCTCACCAGTCTACCCAATGTATGTAAATGTTTTCTTATGAGGGGTTCATAAAGTCATCAAATTCTTAGCATAACATAAAAGAAACTAGGCATGAAATTGTAGTTTACAGGAATCTGTTTCTCTGCCCTATTTCTCTGTTTCCTATAAAAATTATTTTTTACAATATGAATACCACGTTATTCAAAAATAACAATGTGTAATTATATATCTGGAAAGATGAATTAATATTTTAGGTACAAAGACAGAATTGAAATTTTTAATCTGCATCATATTATATTTTATTTTTTCTAAAATTGTGTTAAAGTGATCATCATTCCTATGTCTAACCTATTTCACTTTTAAAATAGGTTAAGATTAACAATTATTTTGTTGAAAATGGTTAAAAATGAAATTCTGGAGTAGATTAAATTGTAAAGAAATATTAGTTTTCAATACAAGGTGAACTGATAACAGTGTGCACGATGCAGAACATAAGGGAGATTGGGTTTTGTTCTGTAGCTGTTGGCAAGAGAGTCTGCAAATCTGGGAACACTGGAAGAACAGAGACAAATAAAGCTATCTTTCTTTAAAAATACATCCTAGTCCATCAAAGCACAAGCCTCTGACCACACTCTATACTAATAGTAATAGCTTTTGCTGCTAAATTCTTTCAATCAATTCTTCTTTGTCCATTCTTTAAAATAACACTTTTCACTTAACATTAAGTTACCAGAAAGTTCTTTGAAATGCCAACCACTGAAATCACCATCTTCCCAAAACCTTTGCAAGTAACATAACTCAAAATAGAATCAGCAAGTGAATGACTACAGGATTAGAAAAGCGTGTCTTTATGGGATCATCTCAACTGATTGCCTTAGGGTCGAACTTTGAATCTCCAAAATATCCATGGGAAGTTTAGAATTATAAAATTTCAATCCATGATTTTTTATATCTTATGGATCATGTTCATAGCCAACTCGTTATTTAATAATTCATCATTAATCCATATGTTATGGTAATTGGTATTTAATCTTTATAAAATTGGACATTTTACCTTTGACTAGATTGATTTATTAAATTTTCTTGAAAATGGTAAAACAAAGAAAGTGTTTTAGAAGGAAAACATACCTTTAAAGAAAATATAGTTCTAGGTGAAAGAACTTAAAACTATGGAAATACTGCTCATAACATATTTTAAGGATAATAAAAATTCTCTTTTAACATGACCAATTCTTCCCAGTTTTCTTATTAAGAGTCATCTTAAAAAGAAATCTTTTCCTTAATGCCATCACTGAAACCAAACAGGAGCCTGTGGGGTTCCTGGGAACAAAAACCTTTCTATGTCCCCCATTTCTTGATTACAGGAAACAGGCTTTATTCAGCCTCCATGACCTTCCCTGAGTTCCAAAGGGCAGGTTCAAACATTTGCTAATTAGGGAAGGGAAGGCATGCAGAGACAAGGGAGGAACAGTCAAGAAACAACAGTGCAACCTTGGGGCAGAGTCCTGGTTCCCTCTCAAGGGATATATATATAACAAAATCTGTGAGCTGTTTTGCAGATACTGAAACCCCCACCAGGTGGAAGAAGTTAACTGTATGCTGCCCACAAGAATGTAGACCACAGACCAGTTGGAACCAGAAGGTTGTTGATGCTGACCCCCACTTACTTTACCACCAACTAATCAGAAGAATGTCCACGAACTGATCATGCCCTCTTCTTTGAACCACTGCTATAAAACTCCTCACTACCCACCGCCCCCAGTTCGGGACACACAGTTTTGGGAGCATTAGCCTGCTGTGGTCCCCTTTGCCTGGCAAAGCAATAAAGCTATTATTTTCTACTTCACCCAAAACTCTGTCTCTGAGATTCAATTCTGTACCGGTGTACAGAGGCTGAATTTCAGCTAAATAACAAGTTAACACAAAACTGAAAGGCAATTTATTCTCATAATTTCAAATCATTTTTATTTCTAAAACTGCAATCACATATATTCATAACATGTTTGTATTTGTTGTGCTAGGGTGAGATGAAAGGAAAAACTGAGAGTCAGAGAAGTAAAATACTTTGCCTAAGATTATACTCCCGGTACAGAGCATATAGAGATTCACATCCAGTTTATGCAGACTTTTAATGTCTTCTGTGTTGTACACATCCAATATCTTTTACATAACCTTGACCCCCATGGCAGAGAAAACCCACATTTCTTAGAAGGGCATTGTTGAGAATAAACTTCTTTCTCTCTCATGTAAGATAGTCTATCAGAATGATGCAAACAAAGTCATATTATCTGCACCCCATCCACTCCATGCATCCAGACCTACAGCTTCAGTTGTTTCATTTTAGTTTCTTTTCTTTTTTCATCTTTTAGTATAGTGAGCCATTTCTCAGAATTTTTTTTCTTTTTTATTCTACTCTATAAAATTCTGTTTATTACTGAAAATAATAAGGCCTGAGTGACTAACATTCTTTCTTTCAGATTCCTTTAAACAGAAAATTCTAAAACGGTGAGTCCTTACACAGTTGTTTTTATTTGTTTACTTTGTTTTTAAACAAACTTCTCATGAGACACAGGGCTGGTATGGAGTGACTTTTACTTTGAAAGTTTATTTGTATCTTTCTCCTGAGATGTCTAATGTCAACTTGCAAAATAAAATAACCCATTATTTTACCAGCAAAATGAGTTTATTTAGAAACAGCAGAGGAATTGCAATTAGGGTCAAGCAAACTATGGTGAAACACAGGCAAGTCTGGAGAACAAAGGAGGGCAGAATTCTTTTGCAGGGAGAAGTGAGAAGTTGTGAAGGGCTGTTTCTGAACAAAGTCTATTGGAGGAGAGTGTGAGTTCAGGGTTGTGGCTACTTCTCTTTGGCTGAGTTGTTGTGGTTTCTCATTGGCTGTGTTGTTGCTGGGGTGTGTAAATTAAGCTTCTTCCAATTGGGGAATGCTAGGTTTGCAAACAGCAGCCAAAGGTGGAGTGAGCAAGGTTCCCTTACAGGGCTTCCCTCCCTTTTATTTTATTTTATTTGTTTTTACTTTTTTTAAATTTTTATTGGAGTATAGTTGCTTTACAATGTTGTGTTAGTTTCTGCTCTACAGTAAAGTGAATCAATTGTATGTATACATATATCCACTCTTTTTTAGATTTCCTTCCAATTTTGGTCACTGCAGATCACTGACTAGAGTTTCGTGTAGTAAACAGTAGGTTTTCATTAGTTACCTATTTTATACATAGCAGTGTATGTATGTCAATCCCAATCTCCCAAATTGTCCCACCCCCTCTACCCCCTTCTTAACAATGTTTGTTCTCTACATCTGTGACTCTATTTCTGCTTTGCCAGCAAGTTCATCTGTACCATTTTCTTAGATTCCACATGTAAGCAATATTATATGATATTTGTTTTTTCTCTTTCTGACTTACTTCACTCTGTATGACAGTCTCTATGTTCATCCACATCTCTGCAAATGACACTATTTCATTCCTTGTTATGAATGAGTAATACATGTACCACATCTTCCTTATTCATTCATCCGCTGATGGACATTTAGGTAGCTTCCATGTCCTGGCTACTGTAAATAGTGCTGCAATGAACATCGGGGTGCATACATACTTTTGAATTGTGGTTTTCTCAAGATTTATGCCTAGGATTGGGATTGCTGGTTCATATGGTAGCTCTATTTTTAGTTTTCTAAGGAACCTCCATACTGTTCTCTATAGTGGCTGTACCAATTTACATTCCCACCCACAGTGTAGGTGGGTTCCCTTTTCTCCACACCCTCTCCAGCATTTATTGTTTCTAGATTTTTTGATGATGGCCATTCTGACCAGTGTGAGGTGATACCTCATTGTAGTTTTGATCTGCATTTCTCTAATAATTAGTGATGTTGAGCATCTTTCATGTGCTTTTTGGCAAACTGTATGTCTTCTTTGGAGAAATGTCTATTTAGATTTTCCACCCATTTTTTGACTGGGTTATTTGTTTTTTTGTTATTGAGCTTCATTAGCTGTTTGTATATTTTGGAGATTAATCCCTTGTAGGTTGCTTCATTTGTAAATATTTTCTCCCATTCTGAGGGTTCTCTTTTTGTTTTGCTTATGGTTTCCTTTGCTGTGCAAAAGATTTTAAGTATAATTAGAACCCATTTGTTTTTGTTTTTTTTTTTTCTTTTGTTTTTAATTTCATTACTCTAGGAGGTGGATCAAAAAAATCTTACTGTGATTTATTTCAAAGAGTGTTCTGCTTGTTTTCCTCTAAGAGATTTATAGTGTCTGGCCTTACGTTTAGGTAGGTTGTTAATCCATTTTGAGTTTATTTTTTTGTATGGTGTTGGGAGTGTTCTAATTTTATTTTTGTATGTGTAGCTGTCCAGTTTTCCCAGCACCACTTATTAAAGAGACTGTCTTTTCTCCACTGTATGTTCTTGCCTCCTTCATCATAGATTAGGTGACCGTAGGTGCATGAGTTTATCTCTGGGCTTTCTATCCTGTTCCATTGATCTATATTTCTATTTTTGTGCCAGTACCATACTGTCTTGATTACTGTAGCTTTGTAATATAATCTGAAGTCAGGGAGCCTGATTCCTCCAGCTCCATTTGTTTTTCTCAAGATTGCTTTGACTAGTCGGGGTCTTTTGTGTTTCTATACAAATTGTAAATTGTTTTGTTCTAATTCTGTGAAAAATGTCATTGGTAATTTGATAGGGATTGCATTGAATCTGTAGATTGCCCTGGGTAGTATGTCATTTTCACAATGTTGATCCTTCTGATCCAAGAACATTGTATATCTCTCCATGGGTTTGTGTCATCTTTGATTTCTTTCATCAGTATCTTATAGGTTTCTGCATGCCAGTATTTTGCCTTCTTGGGTAGGTTTATTCCTAGGTATTATTATTCTTTGTGCTGTGATGGTAAATGAGATTGTTTCCTTAATTTCTCTTTCTGATTCTTGTAGTTAGTGTATAGGAATGCAAGAGATTTCAGTGTATTAATTTTGTATCCTGCCACTTTACCAAATTCATTGATGAGCTCTAGTAGTTTTCTGGTAGCCTCTTCAGGGTTTTCTATGTATAGTATCATGTCATCTGAAAACAGTGACAGTTATACTCCTCTTTTCCAATTTGGATTCCTTTTATTTCTTTTTCTTCTCTGTTTGTTGTGGTTAGGACTTCCAAAACTATGTTGGACGATAGTGGTGAGAGTGGGTGTCCTTGTCTTGTTCCTGATCTTAGAGGAAATGCTTTCAGTTTTTCACCATTGAGAATGATGTTTGCTGTGGGTTTGTCATATATGACCTTTATTATGTTGAGGTAGGTTCGCTCTAAGCCCACTTTCTGGAGAGTTTTTATTGTAAATGGGTGTTGAATTTTGTCAAAAGCTTTTTCTGCATCTATTGAAATGATGATATGGTTTTTATAATTTGTTAATATGGTGTATCAGATTGATTGATTCCTCACATCCCTGGGATAAATTCCACTTAATCATGGTGTATGATTCTTTTAATGTGTTGTTGGATTCTGTTTGCTAGTATTTTGTTGAGGCATTTTGCGTCTATGTTCATCAGTGCTGTTGGCCTGTAATTTTCCTTTTTTTGTGAAATCTTTGTCTATTTTCGGTATCAGGGTGAGGGTGGCCTCCTAGAATGAGTTTGGGAGTGTTCCTTCCTCTGCGATTTTTTGGAAGAGTTTGAGAAGGATAGGTGTTAGCGCTTCTCTAAATGTTTGATAGAATTCGACTGTGAAGCCATCTAATCCTGGACTTTTGTTTATCGGAAGATTTTTAATCACAGTTTCAATTTCATTACTTGTGAATTGTCTGCTTATATTTTCCATTTCTTCCTGATGCAGTCTTGGAAGATTGTACCTTTCAAAGAATTTGTCCATTTCTTCCAGGTTGTCCATTTTATTGGCATAGAGTTGCTTGTAGTAGTCTCTTATGATCCTCTGTATTTCTGTGGTGTCAATTGTAACTTCCCCTTTTTTACTTCAATTTTACTGATTGGAGTCCTCTTCCTTTTTTTCTTGATGAGTCTGGCTAAAGGTTTATCAATTTTGTTTATCTTCTCATAGAAAGAGCTTTTAGTTTCATTGATCTGTGCTATTTTTTCTTCATTTCTATTTCATTTATTTATGCTCTGATGTTTATAATATCTTTCCTTCTACTAACTTTGGGTTTTGTTTGTTCTTCTTTCTCTAGTTGTTTTAGGTGTAAGGTTAGGTTGTTTATTTGAGATTTTTTTTGTTTCTTGAGGTAAGATTTTATTGCTATAAACTTCCCTCTTAGAAATGCTTTTACCTCATCCCATAGGTTTTGGGTCATTGTGTTTTTGTTGTCATTTGATTCTAGGAATGTTTTTATTTCCTCTTGATTTCTTCAGTGATCCATTGGTTATTTAGTAGCATATTGTTTTGCCTTCATGTTTTTGTGTTTTTTAAGTTTTTTTTCCTGTAATTGATTTCTAATAACATAACATAACATTGTGGTTGCAAAAGATGCTTGATATAATTTCAAGTTTCTTAAATTTACAGAGGTTTAATTTGTGATCCAAGATGTGGTCTATCCTAGATAATGTTCTGTGTGCACTTGAGAAGAAAGTGTATTCTGCTGCCTTTCGTTGGGATGGCCTATAAATATCAATTAATTCTATCTGATCTTATGTGTCATTTAGGGCTTGTGTTTCCTTAGTAATTTTCATATGGATGACCTGTCCATTGGTGTTAGTGGGGTGTTAAGGTCCCCCACTATTGTTATGTTAGTGTTGATTTCCCTTTTTATGGCTGTTAGCATTTGCTGTATTGAGGTGTGCCTATGTTAGGTGCAGAAATATTTACAATTGTTATAGCTTCTTCTTGGTTTGATCCCTTGATCTTTATGTAGAGTCCTTCCTTGTCTCTTGTAACAGTCTTTATTTTAAAGTCTATTTTGTCTGATATGAATATTGTTACTCCAGTTTTCTTTTTATTTCCATTTGCATGGAATATCTTTTTACAACCCCTACTTTCAGTCTGTATGTGTCCCAAGATCTTAAGTGGGTCTCTTGTAGATAGCATATATATGTGTCTTCTTTTTGTATCCATTCAGCTAGTCTATATCTTTTGGTTGGAGCATTTAATCCATTACATTTAAGGTATGTTCCTATTGCCATTTTCTTAATTGTTTTGGGTTTGTTTTTGAAGGTGTTTTTTCTTCCCTTCCTCTTTGGTTTTCTTCTCATGTGTTTCTTGCCTAGAGAAGTTCCTTCAGCAATATTTGTAAAGCTGTTTTGGTGGTGTTGAATTCTCTTATCTTTTGTTTGTCTCTAAATCTTGATTTCTCCAACAAATCTGAATGAGAGCTTTGCTGGGTATAGTATTCTTGGTTGTAGGTTTTTCCCTTTCATCACTTGAAATGTATTGTGCCACTCCCTTCTAGCTTGCCGAGTTTTTGCTGAAAAATCAGCTGATAATCTTTTGGGGATTCCCTTGTATGTTGTTGCTTTTCCTTTGTTGCTTTTAATATTTTTTTCTTTCTGTGTTATTTTTGTTAGTTTGATTAATATGTGTCTCAGTGTGTTCCTCCTTTGGTTTATCCTGTATGGGACTCTCTGCACTTCTTGGACTTGGGTGACTATTTCCTTTCTCATGTTAGGGAAGTTTTCGACTATGATCTCTTCAAATACTTTCTCAGACACTTTCTTTTTTTTCTTTGTCTTCTGAGACCCCTATTATTCGAATGTTGGTGTGTTTAATGTTGTCCCAGAGGTCTCTGAGACTGTCCTCATTTCTTTTCTTTCCTTTTTCTTTATTCTGTTCCATGGCAGAAATTTCCACCATTCTGTCTTCCAGGTCACTTATCCGTTCTTCTGCCTCAGTTTTTCACCTAATGATTCCTTCTAGTGTATTTTTCATTTCAGTTATTGTCTTGTTCAACTCTGTTTATTTTTTATTTCTTCTAGGTCTTTGTTAAACTTTTCTTGTATCTCCTCTATCTGTGCCTCCATTTTGTTTCTGAGACCTTGGATCACCTTTACTATCTTTACTGTGTATTATTTTTCAGATAGATTGTTAATCGCCTCTCCATTTAGTTGTTTTTGTAGGTTTTTATCTTGCTCCTTCATTGGAAGCATATTTCTTTGTTGTCTCATTTTGTCAGACTTAGTGAGTTTGTGGTCTCCTTTCTGCAGGTTGCAGGATCATAGTTCCTCTTGCTTCTGGTGTTTGCTCCCTGGTAGCTGAGGTTGGTCTAGAGGCATGTGCCATTACCCCCTTATAGAGGGTTTGATTGGTATTGTGGTGATCAGGGCCTGCCCTAGATATTGAGCAGGGTCTCCCTTTTGCCCTGTGGTTGTCAGTGCCTTGTCAGAGGCAGGGTCTGCTCCCTATTTGTTGGAGTAGAGGCCCCCAGATCTGTTTCTTAGCTGTGATTCTGATCTGTTGTGCTAGGTAAGCAGGATTAGAGCACTCCCATTGAGAGAGAAGCCACTGAGTTTTTCACCTTTGGAGTTGTTTACTTGTGAATATGCTCTGTTGTGTCCCCTTTTGCCTGTTGTGCAGGCTCACAAAGTATAATATTGGTCCCGTCTAACTGTGGATATACTGGCAATTGGCCCTGGTGACTCTCAGGCATTGTTTTCACCTGGCCACCAGTGCAGGTCCACTGAGTTTAGGTCCTAGTAGTGCAATATTTGTGCACCAGGACCCATAGTGTGAGCTATGGAGCAGCTTGAAGTCTGGGCTGGCTCTTCCCCCATGTGTATGTGCTCACCAAGCCCACAGCTGCTAAAGCCAGACCTGTCCCAGCTGCAAGAGCACTTGTTGTCTTTTCAGATGTTTCACAGGTGCTGAATTTAGGAAGCTGTCAGTGGAAGTGTAACTCTGCAGTTCGTGCAGCTGTGAGGAGAGATTTCAGCTCTTGTTCCTTAGTCACATAGCCCCTGGGCCTCAACTGTGATTTCAGCCCCTCCTCTGGGTGAATTTCCTAGTGGGAGGAGTATCTTCACCCTCCTGGGACAGCAGGGTGGGTCCTGGCACCCACTAGCATATTTCCTAGTATTGAGAGGTTTCTGTATGCTCTTGGGATGGCAGGTGAGCTCCTGGCACCTGTTGATGGATTTCCTAGTGGGGGGAGTTATCCGCACCCTCCTAGGAGAGCAGGGCAGGTTCCAGAACCCACTAATGGATTTCCCAGTTGCAGAAGCTTTCTGTGCCCTCCTTGGACAGCATGGGCAAGTCCCAGCTCCTACTGGCAGATTTCCTAGTAGCAAGAGGTTTCTATGCACTCCTGGGACACAGGGAGCCTGTTCTGGCACCTGTTGGTGGATTTCCTAGTGGGGTGAGTTTTCTATCTGCACCCTCCTGGGATAGTGGGACAGGTCCCAGCACTCACTGAAGGGCTTCCCAGTAGCGAGTGATATTGGTGCTCTCCTGGGACAGCATGGGCAGGTCCTAGGGCCCACTGGCAGAATTCCCAGCGGGGGAAGCTGTTGACACCCCTCCAGGTCAGCAGGGATAGGTCCTGGGGTCTGCTGGTGGAATTGTTAGTGGCTGGATCTGTCCGTGCCCTTCTGGGTCAGTTTCAACTTCCCTCCACTTTAAATGAGGTTTCTTTTATTCATTTTCAGACTAAAATGTCTGCTTTGTATCAAAACTATGAGGTATTGGTGAAGTTTTTCAGGATTTTGTTTGCTAAATATTTTTCCACAGTTAAGGTTAGTTAGAATGTGATAGGTGCAGGTAAGGGGCTGGTTACCAAGGCACCTTGGTAGCTTCCCTGAACTACCATACACTCTCAGAGCCAGAAGCCATTTTTAAATGTCATCAATGACTACCTCCTTTCTTCATTAACTGCTATTGGTAATTCTTTATGCTAGAAATTCTGGATTCTAATTTAAATTTACCATCATATCCTGAGAGTTTCTGACATCATCTTCTAGTTTAAAGGCCTATCAAAAGAACATGTCTAAAGGAATGTGGAAAATAGCAGCTGGATTGCTTAACATTCCCATTTGATTGCAGAATTTATAGTGTATAATGAGACAATCCTGTATTAAGCAAACTGTTTGAGATTATTTTTTCTTTCTTGGGGAAAAAAAAATCAAGGTTTTGGCTAACCATACCACTTGACATATTCCTGAATTCTTATTGTCCTTCTTTTAGCTCACTGTGAAAAACATTAATGTTATCTACTACATTTTGTTTCGGTTAGTTTTACTCATCTGAAATAATGTGGACTTTAGATTATCTCCAAAACATATTCAAATTTACTTTTTCCTGTGAAATTTTTAGGAATGATGAATTTTTATTATTTGTATCATTTTTGAAATTATCAGGCTGTTTTTATTGTTTGGAATATAAACTTATGCAACTGAAACTTAGTATCTAATTCTCCAGTCAGTATATATTTATTTTACACGCCTGGTGTCCATCACTGTACTAAGTATTGAAGATGGAAAACTGAGACAAGCAGAGAAGGTTCTCTGCCTTCATGTAATTTAATTTTACCAGGGTGAATATGCTTTATCCCATCACAAAATAAACAGTGCCTAACAGTAATTTTAGTCAAGTGCTACTAAAAAAGATAAACTGTGCTATGAGTATGCTTACCAGACTGATAGAGGAAAGAAAGATCTGTGATTTAAAGAGTAAAGAGAAGTTAGCTAAGGAAGATATAAAAATGGAGAAACAGGTAGAAAAGGGCAGTGTGTATATCCCAGGCCAGACAAGCAGGAGGGTAGCAGAGGCAAAATGAGACTGGGAGGTTGAAAGGGTCAAACCGTGTAGATCCTGTAGACAAAGGCAAATAACCTAAACTTTGTCACACAATCTATGGAAAGCCATTGAATGTGTGCAAGGTAACAGATGCCATGTGCATTTTGCATTTTGGATAATAGATGAGAGAAAAATGTGTATTTGGATAGCCTAGTTAGGATGATGTCATAAGGATACAGGGGAGAATTATGGTAAAATGTAGTAGATTATACTAGTTTGATGTAGGTTAAAAAAAAAAAAAAGTTCTATGTTCTTAACTTTTTCTGTAAATGGCCTGATAGTAAATATTTTAAACTAGACCATCTCTGTTACCTCTGCAGGTATAGTATGGAAGCAGTCATAGAAAAAAATGTTAACAAATGAGTGATGCTGATCCCATAAAAGTTTTTTTCAGAAGTAAGCATGAGGTGGGATTTGGCCCACAGGCTCTAGTTTGTCAATCACTGTTCTCATAAATAAAAAGACAATGCTTGAGAGTTTTTTTTGTTTTGTTTTTTACTCTGGAAATTTATGTTCAAGTTTAAAGTCAGCTTAACCCATTAATATCGACATTTCTTTGATGAGCAAAGGACTTTTTAACTTTTTAAAATTTAATTTCTAATATAAAATAATTATTCAAAAAATGGTTAAATCATTTTTCGATAAAGCTGGGAATATATGTGAAACTGTCCTTAAACATTTCAATGTATATAAATATTTAATATAAAAACATGAAGCAAAATACATGAGTTACAAATTTGAGTTTATAAAATTATTTAAATAAATGCACTGTGCACAGCTGGTCTGTCAGCATTTCTGCACATTCTCTAACTTTTATTACTAGACTTTATTATACCTCTTTCTGTGGAAATATAGAAGAGGAAACTGGTACAGACACTAAATTCAATGAGCCATTAAATAGGTGCAAAAACATGATACTCTCTGAATATTAATTGGCATAAAGTTACACATATTGGAATTATCACCTATGTTGACACACAAGAATATTTCCATAAAATCTAAGTTACAACTAGGAAGGAAAATATATTTTTGTTTGTTAAAAACTGCATTAAGTAGTTAAATAGTTGAATTTAATTTTAGGAACTGCTTTAAATATTTTTCTTGATTATTTGCACTTTTAGATGCAAGAGACAAGGAAGAATATTTCCTTATTGTTAATTTCATTATTGGGCAGGGGTAGATGATGTATCATGTTTTAAGTAAAACTTTTGAAGAATTAAAAAAATATCCAAAGTTTCCATTTAATTATACGATATTTAAAAAATAATAGCACTAACTTTGTTCGAGGTACCGTTCCTCAAAACAACAATATATGTATTTTTAATATATCTATTTTACTGGTAAAGAAACTGAGGTCCAGAGGGTTTGGATAATGTAACTGTGGTCTAACCCTTATTAACTTGAAGAGTCCCAAGCTGTGTGTCATGAGTCTGTGCTCTTAACCACTATGCATATTACCTTATGGAGATAAATATTATTTGGTGGCACGACCTCATGTAGGTTTTTCCAGGGATTATACAGTTATTAATAAGTTCGTATTATGGGGAACAAATTAGAAACATAAATTCTGTTAATAATTAACATTTTAATTCCATAAATATTTCCTGATTTCTTTTTGTCTTCTTATTTTTATTTTATTTTACTTTAGTTGATTCCTTTCCAATAATAAGCAAGATGAATGAAAGCTTCTAAAGAAGTAGCAGAATGTGTTCTGCTTCTTAAGAGCAGTTAGTTAGGCAATCGAAAAATGATTTACACTTATTAAACCATTTATTTGTCCATGACATATATTTGTTTCTTTTTCTCACAACACACACACACACACAAACACTTATGCACACTTACATCCATATACCAATACCCATATGCACACACAGATGAATGAACACACACACTCTGCAGTGTCCACAGAACTATACTGAACTGGTTCTAGACCTTGCTCTATTGTTAACTGAATAAATTCTGGAAATAAACATAGTGTTTCTTGTCTCATTTATAACAAGTCTATGAAATTGGAGTGGGAGATTTGGACAGCATAGACGATCTCTAAGAAAATTGTTCACTTTTGTAGTCTATGATTTTGTGTTAATTTTCTTAATTGTGTTCTAACAGGGTAGACTGTTTTGGTGATTCTTTTATGTGTTTAGTGTTATAGTTATACACATCTTTTATGACTTAGAGGGATATCAGACAATTTAAAAGAAAAGGAAATTATCCAATGGCAGAGTATAAGTAGTTTCTATGGTCTGAAAATCCCATGTCTTGATTCCATTATCTAGCTCGCACTCCGATTTCTAATGGGTCCTTTTGGGAATGAAACCACTTACATTTCTCCATTTTTAAGAAATATTCAGGGATACTGTAAGTTGACAGGTTTGTTTCTATATCTGCTCTGCCACAGTTAGGACCCAGATGAAAATGAATTCTGTATATATTCATGGACCACCCACTAAACAACCTGAGGTGTAAAAATCAATATGAGCCCAACCATAGGAAAATAATTGGCTTTTGCTGCCTGCCTGACCTTTCTGCTGAATGCAACAGACACACAGAGCTCTGCCATTCTGGGGTTTATTACAAGTAAATTTCAGTTTTTCTTGTGTTCTGACAATTATCCAGCTTGAGTTATAACAATTATACTACACTACTTTAAAAAAAAAATGTAGACTTTGATTAGTGACAGTGTACTAGCTGTTTCATTATTAGAGGATAATACAATGTTGTTTCCACTAGCAATCACAATTTGTCAATTGCATTTATTGTTTCTCAAGGAAAATAATTCCTGGTTACAATGGATAGATGTAAAAACCACACACCATGTCCAAGTAGCTTGGGAAATAAAATGTGTCAGTACACTGTATTCAATGACTATTTAAAAAATAATAAATAAACCAAATTATTCTGCAGTGTCATGATATATGGGTATTGTTTCAGGGAGCACAATGTATTAGTTCATAGCATTTAGATAAATATAATGAATTAATGATCATATATTCAAACTTTTAAAAAAATCTATTGCTCTGATAGTAGCTGCCATTTAATTAACTAATACAGATATATCATAGTTTAGAAACCTGTTTTTTTTTAATGGCTTACATCTTGAGTCCAGTAGAAAAAAAAAAATGTAAACTCTAGAAGAGAGAACACTTGTCTCTGACTTTTTGCCATATATACTAACATTGAAGAATTTTTGTATTGAAAACAACCTAGAAATATAAGTATCATTATAGAGGAAGTACCATTATAGAGAAAGATTTAATAAGAGTATGAAATATAGATTAATTAATATAAAAATAAAAATGATAGCAGATAAGTTGTGATTACTTTCTGAAATATGTTTCTTTCAGTAATGTTATATCTTTCTAAGATTTTAATGTGTCTTCCTTTTGGCAAATGGAAACAAACAGCACATGTGGCTTGAAGTTTTGGAGGTTGGATAGTTAACAGTTTTTCATCTGAATCCCTGAGTCATGACATGATCATATTTCTTAACTTCATCTTTTAAATCTCCAGTCTTTAAAATAAGGTTAACTTCAATTTTTCCAGAAAGTATGAAAATTATTTGTAATGACAGACACATGTTTATCCAATTATTTGTTGATAGTTAAATTGGGAAGATGTGGAATTAAGTCTATGAAAATTCTTTAGGAATAAACTTTACTACTTCTTGACCAATTCAGATGTCCTATTTTTTTATTATTCTTTAAGAGATTGAAACTCAATAATCTTTAAAAATAAAACTAAAGTATAATCTAAATGAGCATACATATTTAAAGACTATGATTTCCTTGCAAACTTTAATGGAATTTAGGCAGCTCATAAAACCAAATGTATTAGAATGAGAAATGAGTAATTTGTTATTAAAAGCCATTGTTTAATGTAGCTAGAATTTACTATGCATGCTAATATTACATATGAATAATAAATTTTAAAACAATAGAATATCTAGGGAATAGGCAGATACTTAAATACCAGGGAATATTCTCAGTACATTATGTCAGATATGTCCCAGTGTATCATTAAATACATGAGTTTCATTGGGCTCAATGAGTAGCACCATAAATAAGTTCTATTTGTGTATAACATTAGATAAAGCAATAAAACCATAGAGAAGAAGTAATGTAAGGAACTTTTTGATATTTAGTTGCCACCTATTACCTGTAGAGTGACATTGTCAAAAACCTAAAGGTTTTGTGAATGGAATATTTTTACCTAGTCGTCTTAGTAGAAATGCAGATGATACCTTCTCTGTCTTCACTAAATATTAATAAACATCACTTTTAAGATATAATTTTGCTGATTTTTTAGTACACAAAGTCAGACTTATTTAATTAATTAATTTGTTTGTTTGTTTATTTTTTTGGCTGTGTTGGGTCTTCATTGCAGCACACAGGCTTTCTCTAGTTGCGGCGAGTGGCGGCTACTCTTCGTTGTGGTACGCGGGCTTCTCATTGTGGTGGCTTCTCTTGTTGCGGAGAATGGGCTCTAGGTGCATGGGCTTCACTAGTTGCAGCATGTGGGTGCAGTAGTTGTGGCACACAGGCTCTAGAGCGCAAGCTCAGTAGTTGTAGCACACAGGATTAGTTGCTCTGCAGCATGTGGGATCTTCCTGGACCAGGAATCGAACCCGTGTCCCCTGCATTGGCAGGTGATTCTTAATCACTGCACCACCAGGGAAGTACCATTTTGCTGTTTTCTTTTTGATTGTAACACTGGATATTTTTCTGTCAATATTGATGAAATTCTCATATGTTCTTGTATTAAATTTAAACATAATTATGTATGCATATTTGTGTATTGTAATAAGTAGCTATAGGTTTCTTGTTCTGTGGTATGCTTCTTCATTCTGAATACATTTAACCTCATAAGCACTAAGTAGTTTCAGTTACAAATCTCTTCATCTTACATATGTCATTTAATTATAACAACAATCTGGTAAGGGCAGTTATTACTCTGCATATTTTCTAATGCAAAAACTGAGATCCCATAATGTTCAGCCAGTAGACAAAGTTCACAGAGCTAAGAAAGGTTGGAGATTAAACTAAAATTTAGAACTTCTGACTCCTAATTCAGTTCTCTCTCTATAACATTACACTGCTTACAGTTTTTTCACCTTAGCAACAGTGCCAGTGCCCTTTCTAAGTCTCATCTGCATTGACTAACAAAAATTCTCCCCACAACTCATTTTTCTCATACTTACATACTTATTTCCAATAGGTTTTATCCACTTTATGAACCAGGTCAACATCTTTCTATTTATGAAGTCTCTAGAGACTTGTTAATGCTTACCTCACATCCATTTATTTTATATTCCAACCACTCCAACCACTTCATCCAGAATCCAGTAGCACTTGTCTCTCAGTAGTGTCAAAGGCCTTCTAGCCTGCAGAATCTTGTTTAAAAAATAGTACTCTTCTGGGACTTCCCTGGTGGCGCAGTGGTTAAGAATCCGCCTGCCAATGCAGGGGACACGGGTTCAAGCCCTGGTCCGGGAAGATCCCACATGCTGTGGAGCAACTAAGCCTGTGTGCCGCAACTACTGAGCCTGTGCTCTAGAGCCCACGACCCACAACTACTGAGCCCCTCTGCCACAGCTACTGAGCCTGCACTCTAGAGCCCGTGAGCCACAACTACTGAGCCCGCATGCCACAACTACTGAAGCCCGTGTGCCTAGAGCCCGTGCTCCGCAACAAAGAGAAGCCACCTCAATGAAAAACCCGTGCACCTCAACAAAGAGTAGCCCCTGCTCACCGCAACTAGAGAAAGCTGGCGCACAGCAATGAAGATCTAAAGAAGCCAAAAAAAAAAAAAAAATAGTACTCTTCTACATTTATAACTCATCAATGACCTAATATGCTGTTTTATATATGTGTGTGTGTGTGTATATATATATATATAGAGAGAGAGAGAGAGTAGGGTCTCTTTTAGTGCCTTAAAACAATAATACAGTATTCAAAAAGTTTCATTTACTATGTTGGACTTATGGTGTAAAAAAAAAACTTCTGTAAAAGAAACATGTGAGCTGTAAAATATGTAATTCCTCAGAACTAGATTTTATCTTTTAAGACAGAACAAGTTGTTACGTGGATCTCTTTGGTATTCTGTAAATAAAGCCCTCATGCTTGTGTGATTACATCTATTTGTTGCTCAGCCTAATGGGACCTTATACAGTTTAATGAATTCTGTATGAAAAAATAAGAGTCTGTTATCTAGTGTTGACTGATCTGAAGTCTTCATGAAATTGTATCTACTGAAAAAAGATAGATAAGACAGGTTGTCTGAAATTATACCTGGAACATGCAAATGATGGGCTTTTTATATGATAAGGAGGGCAATATTACTCCAGACCAATAACACCAAGTCTGGGTAAAGTAATGAATCCAATCTCTTGCTACCAAAATAAGATCTATGCAGGAAAATTAATAAGTAAATACCTTCCTTTCATCGTGATGACATTTGGGAGTTTTAGAGCTCTGTAGTCCATTAGTCAGTTTAGTTAATGACTCTGCTTATACTCTTAATCATGTGCAACACATCGACTGAGCTTCATTTAGTTCAATGTGCCTTTCAGAAGCCTGAACTGAATCCTAGTTTGTGGCAAATCATACCTTCTCAGAGTACAAAACAGTCAGTTCACCTCTCTTAAGTTGTATAATATCTTCAGAAAATCTGTAGTACTTCTAAGTACAAAAATGACAATTTAGGTAAGGCCCAAATAGGTCATGGTTTTAATGTTTGGCTATTTCCACAGCCATGGCTTATTTAATGCTGGAAACATGCATTGCATTCACAACAATTTCAAATAACAAAGAAAGTAGGCACACTAAATAAAATTTTAATAGACAGTCTTTCCTAGTATAATATTTAAATTTCCATAAATCTATATAATTTAGGAAAATGCTACAAACTTAATTAAGTTACAGTGTTGAGTGAAGAGTTATAATCAGATCAATTTTTATAATTTGAGTGATATTCAAATTTATTCCCACCCCATTGAGGTGGCAATAGATTGATGCTGTGTGAGATCAGGGAATTTCAACCTACTGCACTCAAGTGAAACCCAATACATTAAAAAAAAATTATTTATTCATTGCGAAGTCTGTAAGAAAAAAATGAATGATGCAGTTTTTTCTTCCTTAGTGAGAAGACCTACTGGTGATCAAAATTTTTGAATAAATAAATGTGTTACCTGTAGAGTTTAGGGAAAAATACAAGTTTAATTGTAAGTAACTGATGATTGTTGGCTACTAAAATAATAAAACTTCCATAATTCAAAAATAGAATACTATTTTCTTTTTTTATCTTCCTTTTTCCTTCCCATCTTCCATCCATCCTTCCTTCTTTCCTACCCCCAACTCCCTCCACAACTCATATATCTTTATTGTGTACTCTCTTGTAGAATGTATATTGTTGCATAAGTTCATATTGAATTCTATAAATATTATTAGATTATAGATGCCGTTCTCTTTTACAATTTTGTTTCCACTTAGCAGTATGGTAATAAAACTTACATGTCTATATGTAGATAGGATTTATTGCTCCTACCTGAAGTATGGAATACCATGATGTTCATTCTCCATATTTTTTCCTAGCCAATCTGTCTAGCAATAGATGTTCAGATTGCCTTCAATAACCTGATATCACAAAAAATACTGTGGTAAATATCACCATTCATGTCTCTTTGTGATCTATATGAGACTTTTTTTAGTAATATCCAGTAATGGCATTACTAGGTCATAGGATATACATATCCAAATTTTAGTATGTACGAAAGACTGTTCTTCTAGGGTGGCTGTGCCAGTTTGCATACACACTAGTAGGGTATAAAGGGTCTCATATCCCAGTATTCCTGGAACACGACATTATCAGGCTTTCTGATTTATGCTAATCTAACAGGTGAAAAGTGATATCTTACTACTCTTTTAAGTGGCATTCTCTGCTTAGTAATGATTTTGAGCTTCTCTGAATATTATTGCTAACATTCTTGGTTCTTTCTTCTATAGATGTTTTCCTGCATTATCTTTAGTTGTTTATTTTTTGTTTTTTTAAAATGAGAATTTTTGTCTTCTTTTGTTGATTTGCAGGAATCCCTCTAGATCATAGTTTGGCAAATGTTTTTCTGTAAAGGACCAGATAATAAATAGTTTAAGCTTGTGGACTATACACCCTTTGTTGTGAATACTTACACAACACAATACTCTGTCATAATAGCACAAAATATGTAAACCAATGAGTGTGGCTGTGTTCCAATAAAACTTTGTTTACAAAAACAGGTCATTGGCCAGATTTGACCCACAGGCCATAGCTGCTGAACGTACATAAATGGTAAAAGTACCAAGAACAATGTCAGGAATAGTGATGGAAAAAAAGATAGTAAGATAGGCATGAAAATTGTTAGAAAATGGCAGAGAAGGATCAGAAGCTTAATAGTGAATTTATGAAAGATAAAATTAAAATTTGACAGAAATAAGTTTAGGAGAATATCTTTGTAATCCAATCTATGAAAGTCATATTGCAAATGAACAACAACAAAAAAACAGCCAACAAACAAAAGATCTAATGAATTCAGGATTTCTTTTGAAGAACACCATAGAGAAATTAAAATACCAAGGATAAAATGGGAGAAGGTAATTGAAATGAATATAATTTACAAGGGACTAATATCTAAGAACAACTGTTAAACTGATACTGTCTTAAATGTAATTCTCCCTTCAAGAAAGAAGAAAAGAGAAAAAGAAGACGTAATTGGACAATAGTTGTTTACATGTCTTTGGACAGTTTTAAAATATCTTTCTTTTTCCAGAAAGTAAAGATTTTCAATAGTGTCAGGTTAAGGCTGAAAACAAACAAACAAAGAAGAGACAGACTGAAGGAAATCACACTCCCCAATTTCTGATGATTTTTATCTTCAAGGAAAAAGAAATATAACCGTGTTTAATTCTAACAAGTTCAATCTATGAAAGACCATGATTAAGAGTAAGTCAGGGCTCCCCTGGTGGCGCAGTGGTTGAGAGTCTGCCTGCCAATGCAGGGGACACGGGTTTGAGCCCTGGTCTGGGAAGATCCCACGTGCCACGGAGCAGCTGGGCCCGTGAACTGCAATTACTGAGCCTGCGCGTCTGGAGCCTGTGCTCCTCAGCAAGAGAGGCCGCGATAGTGAGAGGCCCGCGCACCGTGATGAAGAGTGGTCCCCGCTTGCCACAACTAGAGAAAGCCCTTGCACAGAAATGAAGACCCAACACAGCCATAAATAAATAAATAAACAAATACTTAAAAAAAAAAAAGTAAAAGTTTATTAATTAAAAAAAAAAAGAGTAAGTCACTATGAGGTGGTAAAAAATGCAGCTGAAACAACAGAATTGTGGCAGTGATAACATGTTTAATTTATTTTAATTTCAATAAAATGTTGCTGTCTTTTTGTTTTTTCATTGAGCGTAAGTGATGATACATGTACGTGAGTATGTAAGTGAGTATATATGTATGTGTGAAATATATTTAATATATTTAAATATATGCATGTGTATTTATTTATATGTTAATAAGAAAGAATAAAGAAAAAATATTAATGAATCAAAGATATAGATAAATAGGAACTGAAACCAATGTGCTCCAAGAAGATGTATTAGTTATATTGTAAATCCCAAAGAGAAGAGGTAGCATTGCAGTCATTATCCTTTGAAATAAATTTTTTAGATGATTGGACTAATTTTAGAGATATATTATTAAGATATACATAAGTCTCCAGTTATAACAACATAATTAAATCAATATATAACAATGACAGAACAGTAGATTAGGTACTTCTGGTCTCACAAAATTCAAAGAAAACATCCTTTCTGGAAAATCTACCAAGAATAAAATAAATAAAATCTAATGAAAGCAAAGAACTTAAAACACCAGTGAAAAAACAAATAAAACTTTATTATAAAAGAAAACGAAACTCAGGTTTAGATTATCTTCGATTTCAAAAGTAAGCACCATGACCAGCCCAAGAACCAACTGATGAAAACCCAGATCCCGAAACATCAGCCAGTAGAAGACAGTTTTTCTTGGTTCCTTGGTTCCTTGTTTCCTTCCCTCTTTCCTTCCCTTCTTCCTCTATCTTTCCCTCTCTCTCCCTCCACCCTCCACACTTCTGTCTCCACCCTCCCTCTCTCCCTTCTCTTTAGCTCTAGCTCTACCTCTGTCTCTCTCTCTTCCTTCCTCCTGTCCTCTCTTCCTTTCTTCCTTTTGCTTTTAAGTTTGGTTTAAATATTAAAATCTTAAGTGCAAACATTTTATCTGGTAAGCATTCTTAAAATCTAGAGGATAGCACTGACAAATACAAAGATAAACAAAGGAATAAAGAAAAGATTAATGAAGAAATATATTTAAAGCCATGTAACAAGACTTTTTAATCCATTTTACTATATATGTACTAATTTTCAAAATTTTGGCTATTTTGTGTATTGATTGCATAAAAATCTGATATATATATATATATATATCCATACAATTTGTGATTTTGTATTTTAGAAGTAATTATTTAAGTTTTTCATCACTGTTTAAGTATGTATGAGGCTATGATTAGTGAAATCTGTAAGATTTCATAAACTCTGGGTAATTACACTGTGACTATTTGGAGAAGTGTTAATACTTAAATCAATGTTAAGAGACTAACTTGTCAAATTAATAAAGCTGACACCTAAAAAACATGAATACTATGAAACATCTGTCTCTAAACCCAGCAAATGTAAATGAATTTTAAAAATGTATAAACCACCCCAAAATCTCAAATTCAACCATCCCAGTCTCAGTCCATCTCTTATCTTTTCGGGTAACTTATTCTAGAAACTAACTGCAACAATTCTTCATCTTATGGGGAGCTTTAGCCAATTAATTCTACCAGTTTTTCTCTGACTACAGCCTCTATATCCTAAATTTCTTCTTTACCTAGTTTTGGTTCCATAGTGCATCATTATAATTCTCACCTCTCTTATGACACCCTCTGCCATAATAAAATGTAAAATTGCACCCTCCTTAAATGCATTGCTCCAACTATACTGTGTTTCCACAAACAGTTAAACCTGGCTGGAGCAGAATACATACTGAAATGAGTTACTGCACTTTAAATTTATAATACATTTCATATAATTCCTAAACTGTTTCCTAAACTCAATATGTTTCCCAAGTCAATTTCATCTCAATTTCAAAAGTAGAAATGTTGCATCTTCCTTTGGTTTTCCAGAACATTTCTATACTCCTCTGCTTTCTCATACTTTAGAGGTTTTTAAGGCTGACATTGATAGAGGCTTTGGGGGTTTGTGGAGGAAATTCAGGTTTCATAAACTTGAATGGGAAAATAGAATATTTTGACTATCTAGCTTTAAATTTAACTTCCCTTTAACTATAAATATAGACAACAGACAATTGTTATTTTAACAAAGTCTGTGGACTTTGTCACAAATAGAAAATGTATACATTTAATATCACATTACAGTTGGTGCAAACATCATCACTACTTCAGAGTAATATAGTTTTAAAATCTACTGCTCAGTTCTATAACTTAATACATTAATTTATTATTATATAAAATTACTTCTTATTAATATTTTGGAAATGATTTAACAATTTTTCAGTATAACTTTTTCTTTATAATCTTATGTATTTTATTTTATAAATTTAAATAAATTTAAATTTATTTTAATTTTGGAGTCTACCAGAGTACTAAAAGATCCATCAAACACACCCACCTGCACACACAAAATTAAGATTTTTCTGATTGATGGCCTAACTTAATTGCAGAGCAAAAAGGACAGAAGAGAATTACTTTGTTTTCACCCTACAAAATCTATGCATCTATTTGATCCTGTGTCCTCATTTTCCACTTTATTTCCATCTAAAATTATGCCTCTGTACTAACTACTAAGGTCAAACATTCCATTTATGCACAGGATTCTTTCCCTTTCACCTACTTAAGAAACTTGTCCTTGAATGGATACACTCTTTTGCACCAACATTCCCTTCCTTACTTGCTGATAGAAATATATCAGTAATTAAAGAGCCATTCATATCTCTTGTATTAGAAATAAATAAATATGGGCTTCTCTGGTGGCCCAGTGGTTAAGAATCTGCCTGCCAATGCAGGGGACACAGGTTCGAGCCCTGGCCTGGGAAGATCCCACATGCCACAGAGCAACTAAGCCCGTGCGCCACAACCACTGAGCCTGCGCTCTAGAGCCTGTGAGCCACAACTACTGAGCCCGCATGCCACAACTACTGAAGCCCACGCGCCCAGAGCCCATGCTCCACAACAAGAGAAGCCACCGCAATGAGAAGGCCGCGCATCACAATGAAGAGTAGCCCCCGCTTGCCGCAACCAGAGAAAGCCCGCACACAACAACGAAGACCCAACACAGCCAAAATTAAAAATAAATAAAATTTTTTTAAAAAGAAAGAAAGAAATATTTCAGTGATCCTTGTATTTTTTCCCTCGTATGTTTTTAATGTCTTTCAATTTTTGTAAGGCTCTTACTTCCAGATATTACATATTTATATTTTTTTGCCTAAAGTCTGTCTTCCTCACTAGTACACAATTTTTGAAGGTAGGACCTTGGTCTGTTTTTTTCACCCCTATTACTTAGCCTAGAACATAGTGGGAACTCAATAAATATGCAGATGAATTGTAATAGGGGCAGGGCAGGCATACAGCCCTTATCACGCAACCTTTAGTGCCACAGATAGAGGTCCCACTCTGCCAACAGTCAGCCTCGCAGTGGTCCTGGTGGCAGAGAGTCCTGGCGGTGAGAGGCAGATCATGGCCTTCTCCCTGGGGCCCTCCAGGCCCTCTGGCCTAGGACTATGTGTGAGCTGGGGGGACCAGGGACAGGCTGAGGGCTGTGACCGGCAGAACTCCAGAGCCCTCGCCACGGCCACCCACTGGCAGGGTCCAGGTCTTGAAGCAGCAGTGAACCTCTCCCCCTTCCCTACCTCCATGACCTAATGGCAGCAGACTCCATGGGTCGCAGTCCAGTGGACCTGGTCCCCGTTTGGGAGGCCTGAGGAGCCTGAGGGCCGGCTGGGTCCTGGATGCCTGGCTCCCTCAGTGATGAAAACTGGGCAGGGTCTAGAGACCTGGCCCTGAGGGCACCACCAGCTGAGATCTGCCTCTTCAGCTGGGCCTGGACACTGGTGGGAGGACCCTGACTGGGTGCGGGATGAATGCTCCCAGGCAGGGTAACTGGCCTACACAGGGACCCACTCCTCTTAGCCAGGGCCTGGACCTTAGAGGGAGAAAGTTGAGCTTTGGGACCTTGCCCTTTCTTGTCAGAACAGAGAATAACATTTGTTTTGGTGGAGGTTTACAGGAACAACATGACCTGCCCATGCTCTGACCTCAAGAACGAAGGATCTGACACTAAGAAGTTTGCAAAAACAAACCTCGCCTCCCTCCCCCACCTTTCCTATAAACTGCTTTGCTGAAAGCTATTGGCGAGTTCAGGTTTTTCAAGGCATGAGCTACCTGTCTCCTTGCATGGCCCTGCAATAAACCTTTCTTTGCTTCAAACTCCAACGTTTTGGTATTGTTTGGCTTCACAGTGCATTGGGCACATGGACTTGCATTTGCTAACAAGAGGACTTATTGTAAAAAGGAACCTGCAACATTAGACAGGAAGGTCAAATTTTCCCAGAATTAAGGTATTGTGTAGTAATTATAGACTTGGAACCACAGTAGCATCAGAATGTTATTTACTAGAAAAGTCTAAGATCCAGAATAGGATCTGCAGGAAAGATTCTATTGAAATGAGAATGGGCCATTGTTAAATGATGAAATATTAATCTCCAGAAAAGAATAAACATGGAATGATTGATCATCAAATACTGATGTTGGAATACTATGTGTAACAAAATTGGTACATGACAATGTAACACTTGTGAACAGGGACAGCTTCATGAACCTGTGATCTGTGAAGTCCACAGGGTTTCCTGCTTAGAAGGGCCCCAGTCTTGATTTAATGCACTGTTTCTGTTCTGTCATCCTGAAATTCTTAATAATTTTTGAGCAAGGAGGCTTGCATTTCATTTTGATCCTCAAGTTATATAGCCAGTCCCGCTTGCAAATACAAACCTACACATTTAATTTTTGCATTCCTTTGTGAGATAGATGAATAGAATACAATAATAATACAAATAATTTCTTACTTTGTATGTGTATACTTTATATATGTGGTAGGTACTAGATTCCTCTAGCATGTCCAAGTAAAACTTGGAGTGATACGTTTTTATTATAAGGTTTTGCAGGACTTTATTTCATAGAACATATTGGTGAATTTGTCAAGTAATAAAATGATTATTTAAAATAGATTACCTGTTTACTCAGATCTTTTATATGCCTCTATCAGAATTTTAGTTAAGAGTAAATTAAATTTAGTTTCACTAAAGATATTAAAATTCTAAGATTTTTAAAATAGGACTAAACTCTTCAAAATATGAACTTTCTAAACATAAAATTTCTAAGAGAATTTTTTTCAGAGTGAATGTGCCTATTCATTGAACAGATTCATCTTATTTTATGTATTTTATGATTTTTGCTTTTATTATTTCTAAAGTTTTCTAGCTAATTGCAAAATTATTGTAGTAAGAAATGCATCAAATTTCTAACATAAAAGTAACCCTGTTACCTTTAGAAGTTATTATTTTCATTAACTCTGATTTGCAAACTCCTGGGCTACCTTACCACCATTATACAGCTCAAGAACAAAAGAACAACAACAACAAAAAAAAATAGAGCTCCTTTGGTTTTGGAAACCTATAAAACCTAAAATACAACTTTCACATGTAAAGAATGTTGTGCAAAAAAGAGTTGTATACAAATTAATTAACAAATAGAAAAATATCACATGATAATGAGGACCTACACCACTTTACCAGACAAAATGTAAAAATTTTAAATTTAAAATGTATTTAAAATGCAAATACTTTTTGGAAGATGTATTCAGGTTACGTCTCTCCTTGGTTTCATCTTAGTATAAATCACATGAAATTTAAAAAAATATTAAATACCTTTCGGTATTACAGTTTTGTATCCTGGAAATTTGTAGTAGTCTGAGACTCAGATAGTAAGTCTAGTCAGACCCTAGTTCGAACTCTGTATTTAACTAGTTTTATGATTTGGAAGATACTGTTAATATCATTGCATATTAGCATTTGGGTAATTATTTATAAAATGTGATTTTTTTAATCTGAACTTCTGTACAAGGAGTTTAGATATAAGTAAATATTTACAGATTAAACAGGATAAAAATTCATTTTCAACTGAAGCAATGGAATCTGAGCTCTCATGAAAACTTTGTCTTCCATGTTAAATTTTAATCATTTTACTAATTCTTGAATAATGAAACGGTAAGTATCTAAACGTAACAGCTTTAAATCCTATGTTCTTGCAAGTGAATTGTTGTCTTGTATTCATTTTTTTACCTGTAGGGCAAAGTACATTGCCTCACAAAAGAAGGTTCTCAGTACATTTATTCCTCAAAAATGGATATACTGTTCATTGTTTGGTCCAATAGGAACCATAAGGATATTAATCCCCATTCTCAGGGCCAATAAAGTAGTCTGGAGAGTTGTCTTTTGTCTATAGGCAATTTGTAAAACTCAAGATGAATTTTTTGGCTTAAGCTTGGTTTAGTTGATCATGTCTTTTCAACCAAATTAAACATAAGAAGTAGTGTTAAGAGAGTACATCCTCTAAATTATATCTGCCAGGTATTTCACAGTTTAAATAGTAAATTTTCATGGTATTAATTTTAATATTGTCTAGAATTATAGGGACTAGAATGCTCATTTTAAACTATACTGTTAGTAGAAACATATTTAGAAAAAATATGCTTACACATATATGCACATTCTGGTAACATAAGATTAAGAATTCAATGAGCTAAAGAGTTTTTGTGGAATTCACCTTTTGTTTATTCAAAAACTACTTTTGCATGGTTGCTATACATCATGCACTCTACTAGGTTTTGAGGTGATAATAGCAAATATGATTGCATACATGATTGCAGGTGTCATTGCTAAATGGATGACCAAAAAATGATTAATCCATGTCCTAATTCCCAGAAACTGTGAATAGTACCTTATGTGACAAAAGAGTAAATACTAAATTATATGGCGAAAGAAGTAATCAAGTTAAAGATTTTGAGAGGAGGAGCTGGCTTATCCTGGATTATTCAGGTGAGCCCTAAATCCAATAACAATTGTCAAAGAGTAGGCAGAGGCATCTGACAGACTGAAGTGGAGACGGCCATGTAAATATGGAAGCAGAGAATGGACTGATGTAGCCACAAACCAAGGAATGCCAAGAGCCCTCAAAAGCTGGGAGAAAACAGGGAATGGAATTTCCTTCAGAGACTCCAGGAGTTTGACCCTGCTGACACGTTGATTTCAGAATTCTGGCCTCAAGAACTGTGAGAGAATAAATTTCTCTGATGTTTCAAATCACCAAGTCTGTGGTACTTTGTTAATTCAGCCAGAGGAAATTAATATACCAGCTAATCAAAATGACTTATGAGAGCATGTAAGAATAACACTCAATTCAAGCCTCGTGATCATTTAAGCTTCCTCGTAGAGGTGACATCAAAGCTACTATGAGATTTCTATGTTCATAGAATTTATGTCTCTTCCTTGAGCAACATTTTAAGGGTTTTCTTTGGAGCTGGAAAAAGACTATGCAGAAATAACTTAACAACATTCTAATATAATTCCCAAACTTCAGGAAATATAAGAATCACCTGGAAATTTTTTTTTAAAGTAAAGAAGTCTAGAACCTACCCAGGCTTATAAATCAAAATCTCTGGAAGTGAGACTCTCTGAAGTATCTTTTAAGTAAGTATAAGAGATATATCTTAAGAAGTCAGATATGCTTAAGTCTGTGTATAATTGCTTGGGAGAGTAAGGCAAACACGGGAGCCTGGTCAAACATGGCCTCGGACCCAGGCCTGACCTCTTGAATTCCTTCTTTGACATTTTCTAAATTCAGGTGAACTGGGACTGGTTGGGCTATCAGTGCTCTGTTGCTAGAGTTCATTTAGTCCATACTGGGACTTGAGTGGGTTCTTTGCCTTGTTCATCCTTTTGGGGAGCTCTCTGATCCTGTACTCTCAAGCCAGGCAGCCTGGCTCAGGGATCACTCTCTTTAGCCTACCTGGTATGGTATTACATGTTAGATTAAGATGTGTGAGTCCCTATATGGGCTCTAACCTGTCCATGTTCCAACGCTGGTGTCACATCTTGTACAGCTCTCAAGAATTGCAGGGGTGTTGGCAGGTACCTTATACCTTGTGTATCCTGTGGTACCAGCCCCACACAGTAATATCTTCAGCCCTTCACAGGTTCCAGCCAGATGTCAGATAGTCCTCTAAGGTGGCTGTGATCCTATTTGTGCAAGGAATACATTTTGTCCTCTTGCACAGGCTTAAGAGAGACAAAGGAGGAGATAGAGTCAAGAGAGGTCATCCACTGAAATGGGGTTGCTCTTCACATTCTCCCCAAGGCCACTCCTCTAAAATTTCCTGGAGGCCACATTCTAGGAATGCAGAGAATACAGCCTAATGAGTTCAGAGAAAACATAATTGGAAGGTGTGTTGTTCTACCTTTATGCTGTAAAATTCCTATTAACAAATTTAATGAAAATAAAATGAATCATCTTTCATATTCTTTACATACTCTTGTAAAGACTTGCATTTCATCAAAGAAGCACAGTCAACAACCATTGAGAGAGTAATTGGAAGCAAGCATTCATTGCACAATGGACCACGCAATGTCATAAGTGTCATTAAAATAATTAAAATTCGTGTTAGGGACTGTATTGGCAAGAAATCTATATCGTTTCAATGCAGATTCCCCAAAAAATGGCAATGTGATTAATAATTTATTAGTTTTGTCTTAAGGTAGGAAATATGAAATTACCCAGGAACAGTTCATTTGACAATAATGATCAGAAAGAGATGATTATTGGACCAGAATAGTACAAAATGGGGACTGAGTCCTGGGCCCTGCAAAGAATCTTCATGTACTAATTAAACAATAAGGCAAGAGGTATGAAAGTACTACTTTATTCTAAATCATTAATTACTCTCTAGATCTACCATGGACCAGTTGATTTTGTCATATATATGTTCATCAATTTTTTTTAATATACAAAGTTTCCCATAAAAATATTTGTTTGGGACCCCTTTTACCTGGGAGCATACCAGGTTTGGGAAGCACTGCTCTAATTCTAGGGCCAGCTACATCATTTGCTGGGCCCAGTACAACCTGAAAATGCAGGGCCCTGTGTTAAAATATTATTAAGAATTTCAAAATGGCAAAGGATCAGAGCATTAAACTAAGCACTGGGCTTTTCCGAAGGCAGGATCCTGTGTGACTGCACAGATTTCATACCCGTGAAGCTGTCCCTGGACTGCACTCATATAGAAGTTTTTCACGTTTTGTTTTTACCACTTATCCCACCCTGTGCTTGAAAATGACTAAAACTGGGACTTCTAGAAATGGGTTCAACCAACTTCTCACCTGTTGGCATTGTATCTAAATTTCAAGATTTATTTTCTAATGTTACTAACCCCAGGATATCTTTACTTATTAGCTCAATCATATAAAAGTATATCTCTTCTTTATGCTTTTATGATTTATTTTATGCTGTGGGGAATATTTTGCTTGCAAGATTGAATTGAATAAGACATGGTTTTCTGTCCTCAAATTTTTATTAAGTTGGGGAGATAAGTACAGTTTATGTTAGATAGAAGACAGATATCTTAGATTATTAGTGAACAATTATTAGATATATTAAAGAATGATTTATTTTAACAGTCTGATTCAAAATTAAACTGCAATAAGAGTTCAAAGGAAGAAATGATCAGAATAGCCAGGACTAGCAGAAATAATGTCAGATGTGATCCTGACGGATGGAGATTACTCAGAGCCAGATCATTAAGGACATTTGGGAATCTGGGTAACAGGTAGAAGATTTAAGACTTAATGTGAAAGAAAATACAAGGATTTTGGAGTCTTTCTTACTAGATTGCTGAGCAAGGAAATTGTCTGACAACAATGGTGTGATGATAAGAGTAAGTTGAGAGTGGAACTCAGTGTAGGAGAAGCAACTGGAGCAAGATAAAGGAGGATGGAGGGGAAGGGGGAGACACAGTGTTCCTGATGGAAAAGTGGAAAAGCTATGGATTAGAATAGTTGGGAGAAATGTGTAGGTAAGGACAAAACCAAGTGAATTTCTGAGGACAAACATGACAGGGTGCGGTAACATTTAGGTATAATAAAATATTAAAATGATAAGCCAGAAAATGCATATCCTCAGTATAACTGCATAGATTCTCTAATTTTCACAAGCATAAGTAAATTTCAGTATTTTCCTCAAATGCCCTCAAATTAGCTGGAGTACTTTCCCAGTTGTATCATTCAGGGTATTAAATATAAGGCCATCTTAAAATTATGTATTTTAATATTATTTTCATAAACTTGACTTTTGAATCTAAATACCAGCCCTTTTCAATGAAAACTAAAATCTATCCCAAAAGAGTGCATTGTTTTAGTTTTAAAGTGCCCAAGAAGCATATCATGCGTATTTTAAAATTAAATATAAAGCTATAGGAATTTTGGTAACTTAATTGTATGTAGGCTGAATTATAAATAATAAAGAAAAGAGAATCAATGGTCTTTAAGAGTAATGGTTATATTATGGTTATGGTTATATTATTACTGGTTTTTTGCTCTTAGAATATTTCAGTAGCTAAGGTTGAATCTGAAAGTCTATCTTCATTTAAGCTTAATTTTGATCATTCAAAGAATATATCAAAATGTAATAAATATGTATAACAAAATGTAAACTGCATCACCATTAAATTATATTAGTTTCTTTCAAATAATTATATTCTAATTAAAATATACTGTTCACAGAAGGACCCAAAAATATGTGTATGCAGTTTCTCAGCATATATCAAAAGATTCCACAATTTATTCAGCCATCAGGGATATGTTTTGATGACTCTCTTTACATTTCAGTCATAACATTTTTCTAAAACACAACTGCAATTATTTTCCCAAAACAGGTCCTAAAATATTCTTTACATGTGCTAAATCCTGCCATTATGCTGATTTTAGAAAGATTTTAAAGATGATGAATTTAAATAATATATTTAAATTGTACACTTTATCAAACTTGTTAATAATCACAACATCCAAGATAAAAATACAAAATTACAATAAAAATGAAAATATTAAATAAGCAGGAAAGAGTTTCCAGAAATATTAGAGAATAACACTGTTGCATGTAACCCTTTTAATTAAAGGTCATAAGAAAGAGAAGCCCAGAAAATCAATATAATGAGACTGTATTAAGCTATTGCAGCACAAGGACCCCTGAGAATGAGACGACCCTGTGGAGTGCTCTTCCCATTTTAAATAAAGCTCCATATGCCTTAAATGTGGGAACTCTCGTCAGGAGCACACACTGCTTGGCTTCAGTTGTCATTGTGTGGCAGAGAGGGAGAAGGGATTTCTGAGGGAGCCAGAGCCCAAGCTATTTAGAGCTGTATAGAGTAAAGTCAACATCTTCAAAAGGCAATTTTCAGCAAATGGGGAGACAGTGCAGGCTGTGGAAAATTGGTATCATGCACTCCCTGTACCACTTAGTTGCTGAGCAGAAGAATTCAGACCAAGTAGAAGCTTCTAGGTGGTATTGAAGGCTGGGACTTTGCTAAAGGAAATAAAGCTGACGTTATCCAAGCTTACCTTAAACCCAATCTTTGCAATCATTTGGATGAGTGTAATGTACAATCTAAGAGAAAAGCTCAACTATTGGAGTCAGAAAACAGAGAATAACTTGGAAGTTGAAGGCCTCACCCTTGGTGAATTATGCTTTCACTAAGTGATTCCTGAATGCACAGACGTTAAAGAGATGAATGCCAACTTAGATTTTGCTCCCAAAGGAAGGGAATTTATTCTTCATTGTGAAAGAAGCATATGTCTTTTAGGGAATCATGAGATGAAACTATTTGTAAACTACTGTTTTGTAAAGTACCTCAGGTCCAGCCCCGCACTTGTACAGATTTCCATTCTGGATAAATCCCTTTGTTTCATATGGTTAATGGTAGCAAAAAGTCCTAGGCAAGATAATAAACTATTTGACATATTTCTAGCTTGATACTACTATTGTCTTATTCTTTCCCTTTGTCTGCATTTTTTAAAATTTCTATACTCTTAAACTGCCCTCTTCAAAACTGTCACTTTCTATCAAACACACAATCTCATCCACACAGGGCTTTATATGGACAATGATAAATAAAAAAATGTTCTTTTCAAAGGTTACTGTTACACACAAGTAATTTTTTAGGATTATATTTTTTCAAGGAAGAGATTTCTAGGACCCAAATATGCAATAATTTTGTGACTGTCCTTTGTGAAGAAACCAAAAACATATTCAGACAATTCCAATTATGTAGCTGACCTAACTATTGCTAAGAATTCTATTTTTTAAATTTCCTATACATTTTAAAATAAATTGCCTCAAAGTAATTTATTCTTTGTACTTATTGGACAGCTACAAGAGAGTGTGGCATAAAGATTTGAAGTGGTCAGGCTGGATTAGAGAATGAAAACAAGGATTCAGATAAGTTACTTTTCCTCCAAGCTATTACAAACTCACAAGCAATGCAAAGATAATTACAAGATCCAATGTCAGTTCCCCATCATAGCCCTTGTTCCTCATGGAATGGCCCCCACTCTTTAACTCCCTTCACAGAGAAAGAAATATGACAGGTTAAAGAAACCCAAAAGCATGGGTTTACTGCTGAGGGGGGAGGAGGTGGCCTTGCCTATCCATCCAACACATACAAGCAAGTAGTTCCAGTGCCACTTAACACAGTCCTGTTTGTATTTCTTTTTCTGTCATCAAGTGTACTTGTGTATCATTCAGTGTAGTAAGCTTGCCACGTACACACAACAGAATGAGACACTATTAAAAGGGATACTGTCTGTTCCATTGTGGCTGAAATGTAATAGTAGTATGAATTGCTACTGCCCACATTTAATTCATTTATTCTTTCATTCACTCAACTAACACTTTTAGGGAAATTCTACTAGAAAAGAAATAAGAACTACTACTTTTATCAGTACTTCTACAACTAGGACTACTACATTGCATCTACTATTATTAATAGTTGAAATTTAATACACTATGTCAAGCATTCTGCTAAGCACTTCGCATTTATTAATTAGCTCATTCAATTCTAACAACAATGCTAGAGGCTATGGGTTATTAATATACCCATTTCACAGAAGAATAATTAAGTTTAAAGAGGCCAAGTAATGTACCTAAAGACACACATTTTTGCATATGGTAAAAATGGGATACAATTTCATATAGCTACATGATTCCTAAGCTAATAAGCCTCATTTCTACATGGTTCTACTCCCATTGATGAATAAATTTTTCCTTACTCTCAAAAAGATAAGTTTTATTGGTGAGAAATGTATTTAATGATACCAATTAATTGGTAACAAAGATACATAAACAAAGTTAAAGTGCTATTTAATGTGGAAGAGTGAGACAACTGTAAATTGTTCTGAAAGATAGGAAATGCATTCCTAAAAATTTGACATTTGAGCAATTCCATGACTAGGAAGGCACCAAGTGAAAAAACAGACAAGGTTATTTCCGCATATTGAGAAAATCTTATACACAAACATACAGTGAAAATGGAATGCCACTCTTGAGGGATGTAACACATATTACTGAATTGTGAAATGCCTTCTATGTCAGGTTCAGGAATTCAGATGATAGTCTTTTCTAAAAGCAATGGAAAGTTCCTGAATGCTTTTTTAAAAGAGGTGTTAAATGGTCTACTCATGTGAGTCAATATGGGACAATACAATTAAAATATAGGACACTGTCCTTGGTTTAAAAAAAATAAAGTCTAAAAGGGAAGAATCAACAATGGTAGAATAAATTTAAAGTATTTATAAAAACAAAATTTAACTGTATGGTACTTATTATTAATTCAACAGGAATGTGTAATAAAAGACCAGTAATGACTGGAAGAGGACAAACTTCAAAACTGAGGTCACAATTAATGGGCAACATTATTTTTTTAAGTTAGAGCAAAACTCTGAAAGCCTAGAGTCAGCTAGATGACTCTTGGCAGTCAATTATTGTAAGTTTTTAAGGCAAAGAGTAATGAGTTGGGGGCAATATTTCTGTAGCTTGGTCTGATGTTGGTCTGTGTAGTGGAAGCTGTTAGTGTCCCTCCCTAAGGCCTTGCCATTGCAGTGCATGGAGCACTCCTCAGACTACCTGAGCGCTTTCCATAGAGACTAGAGCTGCTCTGCCTTCATATTTAGCAGGCTGGAATAACCAGACAAATAATTACAGCACAGCCCCTGCAACAACCTTCAAACAATGACTGACAGCTGTATTGTAAATTCTTCAGATCCCAGACCCTCCAGATGAGATTATTCTACTCACCACTTACTCCCAGATCCCAGCAGGATTATTCCCCAGGAGTCACCGGCTTGATAACACACCCTTTATCGACCACCTTTCTTTTGCATTCTCTCTTTCCTACTTTTCTGCGAATGATACCTGGAATCACCTCCTAAAAAATGCTTACACTTGAATCTCTGTCTCAAAGCCTAGCTGAGAGAACATGAACTAAGACAATATGTAATATACTGAGACAGAGAAATTTAACAGCAGTAATTTAGGTTACAGGCTTTTTTGAAAACCTGATAAAATTTTTAGACTCACTGACTCAAAAAATATGTGCACTGAACACACACACACACACACAGACAGACACACACACATTTATAAGTCCATTCATCTAATGATTGTTCATTGATTTCCTGCAATGAGCCAGGCACTATTGGGCTAGATCACCTGATACAGCAGAGAAGAAACTCTTATAAAGCTTATATGCTGATATACACATTTTTAATATTATTCCATTTTGTTCTCAGTTACACTGAAGTCCAAACATAGGGGCTATTTGTACCAAAGGCAGCAGGTTCAAAATCCCTGGAGAGGATAAATGGAGACATAAATTTGAAGTAATAAGTTCAATAATCATAAAAGTAACTATAGGAATTGAGCAAAATAATAGGACAGTGAGAAAATCTGGTGATAAAACTATAAACAATATCCTTACTGTGGGAAGAAAAATTAGCAAGAGACTATAAAGAATGCTGGTTTTAAAAAATTGGTGATATAAGCTGCTAAACTTACTGAATTTAAATGTTGGTCTGATTACTGGCCAGAGTCTGAGTCATCGAAACTTGGATGTGAGAGCACCTGAGGGTGCCTGTGGTAGCTACATTTCTAATGAACCACATCTCTCAGGATTCATGCCCTTATGTAGTCTCTCCCCACCATGAATTGAGACTGTCCTATAACTTCTACGAACCAATAGACTGTGGTGAAAGTGATACTATACAATTTTGAAACCTATGACTTAAGAAGTCCTGGAAACCTCTTCTTTGGCACACTTGGAACACTGAGCCACCATATTAGAAGTCCAGCTACATTGCTCGAGAGACTGTATTAAGTAACTAAGTGAAAAGAACAAATTGAAAACCACATGGAGAGAACGAGAAGCCTTAAGACTACAAAGAAAGAGAGTGGGCCTCCCACTCCCAGCTCTCCCCAACAAGGTGTCAGATATATGAGCGAGCCATCTTAGATGACTCTACTAAGTCCCAAGATAATTATAGTTCCAGATGATATCATATGGAGTATGAAAACCTTCCAGCTTGTCTGTTAACCCATGGAGTGTGCGAGAGATAAAAATATAGATATTATATTAGGTCATTAAGTTTTTGGTAGGGAGCAAACTGAGAGAGCTACTCAGCTCCAAACATGGGCTATTTCTTATAGAAAATGAAGGATGACTCAGAGAGTGGAGCCGAGAGCCACAGAACTGGGGCGTGACCAATAGAGATTCCTTACCTTCTGAATAGTAAAATTTTTCTGTGTGCACCTTGCTAGATTTAGAGTTGGTATGGATCAGTGCCTGGTATAGTCTTCTATGCCCCCTTGTCCCTTTGAGTGCAAGTGTCTATCATGGTTCTTCTGTTCCCTATGTTATCTCACCATTGTATGTTGGATATACATGTGGGGAGTGAGGAGACAGATAACTTCTCTTTAGATTACAGATCTTCCTCTAAAAGGAACCCCACATATGAAGCCTTATCTGCAACTGGGTCTGACTCAGATGAAGGGTTTTAAACCTAATGGCATAAGGAAAGGAAAATTTGGAGGTGAGTGTACTTGGCATATGTGAGTAGCGTGAATTATTAGGAATCAGTGGGAGGACCGTGGTGGCTAATTTCCAAAGACGGTCCCTCAATAAATTGTGTTTCCTGTACTAATGCCCTTATGTAGTTCTCTCCCACATTGAGAAAACCTGGCATCTCTTGTTTATCCATTCTTGAGGCACTAAGTCCAGCCACACAATTAGAGATGCGATGTTGAGAGGGAGAGTTGTGTAATTGTGTGGAGAAGAGCCTAACTCTGCCAGTTTTCCAGCCGACTCCAGTATCCCAGTATCACAGCTGAGCCACTGTTCCAGCTATACTCCACAGGCTTCCAAATGACTACAACCCCATCCAACAAGAGCTAAGCCCAGCCAAGCCACAGAATCAAGAGAGATTGTGAAAATTTTCTTGTTTTAAGTTGTGAAGTTTTGAGGTTTTTTTTATATAGAAATACAAATACATAACTGAAAGTGTCTTACCTGCTTTGGAGATACCATTACCACCTGTGCCGAAATAATATGTCTAACAACTGCCTTTAAAAAAATGTCATAATTTCCTTTTTAAAATTGAGATATAATTGACATATAATGATATTAGTTTCAGTTCACAACTTAATGATTCAATATTTGCATATATTTTGAAATGATCACCACAGAAAATCTAGTTAACATCATTTACCTCACATTGTTACATTTTTTTCTTTTTTTCTTGCAAGGAGAACTTTAAGCTCTGTTCTCTAACAACTTTGAAATACACAAGAGTCACCATGTTGTACATTATATCCTCAGGCCTTATTTATTTTATAACTGGAAGTTTGTACCATTTGACTACCTTCACCAATTTCACCACCCTACCACCCAGCCTCTGGCAACCAGCCAGCAGCTGCTTTTTGAGTTCCACTCTCTCTGGGTCTATCTGTGCCTAACTTACCTCAACATATATTTTAAAAATTATGGAATAAGAAAAATTATTCTCTCCCGGCAGTTTTCTAAAACCAAGATCTTATAGAGTGAGTGGCACTCACTTTAGTTTTTTCCAAACTGACTCTGTTGGCTAAGTTTCTTTAAGAATTCTTAAAAGAATCACTCCTTTTTTAAATACACAGATTTTTTAATTTTATTTTATTTCATTTTTTTGGCCACACCATGCAGCTTACAGGATCTTAGTTCCCTGACCAGAGACTGAACCCAGGCCATGGCAGTGAAAGCTCCAAGTCCTAACCACTGGACCACCAGGGAATTCCCAAGAATCACTCTTTGATGAAGCTTAATCAGCCATCAGGATCAGGCCTGCAGTTTAACAAATTTACACTTACTGATTTGCAGCACGTGACATATTTGAAGAGGAAATGTGGAATGCCACTCTGGAAGGGGAGGGAGGGAAGCTTCTTTTTAAAGGCCTGGTTATTGTTGGAGTGCTCTGAGGGAGGTATGAGTGAGGTAGGCTGTTTCTGAGGAGAGTGTAGGAGGAACAGATTAATTAGGGATTGGTGCTATCCTAAGGCAATGGCAGTTTAACAACTGGGTATTCTCACTAATGCATGAAAATAGCCAAGTAGATTTGGGGCTTCATTGGTAAGAAAGCAGCAATCATTCCAAAAAAAGGACCATTAAGGCATTTTACAATTGCTTCATGACTTTGGGAAAAACAATGTTCACTCTTAACTTTGAACATGGTTTTATCTGTTTGTCCTCCCAGCCTGATTAATGGTAGGACTACTTTTTTTAGTCCAAGCTGATTTTTACTCTTCCTATCTTAGATAAGTCTGTACTACTTCACTTTTACATCTTGAAATTTTACATTTAAAAAAAATGCTGAAAAAATGTTTTTAATGTAAAAGTAATTTTAAAATTCTACTTATTTATTCTCATAATACTTACAGAATTTAATAGAGAAAAGCACTCGTCACATATAACTGTTGTCTGATAAACCACACAAGTTATTTATTAAGTTATTTTATTTTTTAAATTGTATTTTATTTTCCAGTTTTATCGAGATATAATTGACATATAACATTATATTAGTTTCAGGTATACACAGTAGTTATTTGATATATGTATATATTGTGAAAAGATTACCAAAATAAGTTTAACATCCATCATCTCATACTTATAATTTTTTTTCTTGTGATGAAAACTTTCAAGATCTACTCTCTTAGTAACTTTCAAATATACATTATTGTTAACTACCTATTGTAGTTAACTATTGTCACCATGCTGTACATTACATGCCTAGAACTTTAATTAATTTAACTTTAAATTCATAAACAATTCAACAAATATATTTTGAGCATCAACTAGGTTATGTCTAAAGGTTTTCAATTAACATAATGTTGATGACAGAAGTAAAATGTATATCTCTTTATTTCAGTCCAATTCTTTTCTCAATTAGCTAAACTGCTTACTCTAACTGTATGATTACTTAAAGTACAATAGGTCGAATTGTGTGTACCCATTTAGAAAATCCTTAAAACTCAAAAAAATTTGGTAGAATTACTTCCAAACATGCCTAGCAGATGTGATGTAAATATGGATGTAATCATTCTCAAGTACTAGAACCTTTTTCACAGTCTTTGACTACAAAGTAGAAAATTATCACACACCATCTGCCCTGTGCTATATCTATATGGCAGTTTCTCTAATGTAATTGTTCAGGGTCAATCTTTCTGTAAGCTCTCTAATGTGAAAACTCTAATATAGGCTTAACATTACCATATAAAGGCAATTAGCATTGTTTATATCAGACAACTGCAAAATAAAGTTCTAAATTTCAAGCATGATTTCCAAAGTGCATTTATCATTAATATGAAAATAAATGCTTTACTAAAAATTTAAAATTTGGAGAACAATAGAGTTTTATTTAATCAGAATCAGTTTCTGAATGCACTAGACTGATAGTTTTACTTTCTTCTACATCTTGGTTTCATATTTGAAACAAAATTTCACTTCTCTTCTCTCTCCAGAATATTTCTTCTATAGTAAAATTGTGGTTAAGCAATCCTCCTATGTGTTTTGGAGATAAGCTTTATATGAAGGAACGTTTTATGCATCAAGCTTTACCAGATGTGTTTCATTTCTGATTTAGAATCTGTAAGTATATATTTTTTATTCAGGGATGATTTTAATTTAATATGACTGAAAATGTTTAAAGTTTAACTTTTTAAATTTTCCCTGAATTGTTGGCCACCTCTTTTATATTAAATCTGTGTCTCTGGTACAGTAAACAACTGTTAAATTCTATGGAATTATTGGCAATATAGTAGTTAACTCTAAATAAACAAGTTAGCAATCTGGCTAATATCATGATAAAATGACATATTTACTTAAATGTTCATTTTCAAGTAAATGATTTGTCATATTATAGAAACACCTAAATATTATGTTATTAAAATTAAAGCTTCAAAGAAAATGACTTAAATTGTTCTTTGAAAAAACAACAATTGTGGTAGGATAAGAATCAGACTTCTCATCAGCAACTGTGGATGTTAACAGATAATAAAATAATGCTTTAAATTTCTGATGGAAAGGATTTTTAAGCTAGTATTAATATTTAACTGCTTATCAACTTTGGTCATTCAAAAACTCACAAACTCCACTCCTTACAAATATTTTAGTAAGTTTCTAAGAACTTACTTTATCAAAATGAGATACAAAACCAAAGATGGAGAAGATATTGGATCCAAAATATGTAATATATCCCACATTGAAATAAAGATAGGAAGTCACATACTGACGGCTCTGCAGAAGAGCAGAAGAACATTTATTTCAGATTGGACTAGGAAGGGACCCCAACAGATACATAGCTATGATGGGAAAAGGGTTGATATGAAATATTATCCTTAGAATTCAGAACAGCTTCATAAGGTAACAAAGTAAAAAGGAAAGCAATCAAGGTTAAAGAATATAGATATTTCATCCAAAATTATTGAATTTTATAAAATCAGATCATCCAAGAGGTCAATCAAATTAAATAATTTAGGAATTTGTAAATTATAGAAAAATCTCAATAAATAGTGTTTATAAAGACAATTTAGCATTAAGTTTGAAAGGAAGGGATTAATAGCTCTTTTCTCCAACCTCAAGGATGCTTGGGGACTTGACCTCTAATCCTCCTTTAAATCCTAACTCAAGGTATTTATACCAGTATCTCTGGAACTGCAAAGATTACTATGTATTAACCTAATGCCTGACCTCTTTGTCAACATTGCATTTTGCCTAATTTGTAACTAGTCAGTTACTGGTAATTGATGAGATATGACAGCACTGTATACTTTAGGGTCCTACTTGAAAAGGAAATTTAAAAAGCTGAAGAGACTTTATAGCTGATAGTTTTGCTGCATTAAGTTAGTCATCACTCACCTAGCCTTGCCCGAGTGACAACATGTGTCCCAAATGCTGTGCAATTCAGGAATGTCAGCAGCTACTCCTGGAATCCCTAAGGCTTTTGCTCTGCTATTGCTGTACAGGCAGTGTCAATCTTTGTCTGTTATACTTTCTTAAAGTCAAGTAAACTTTGTTGGAGGAAACCTGATGGATTAGTTCTGTTTTTCAAGAAGTGGATGCCAACCCAAATTACATGTGCAAAAGACTTACTGGGTGAATGAAAAGGGAGAGCAATCTGGAGTAGGCAAGGAATGTTCAAACTTCAAACTGTCTGACTGCTATAAAAGAGGGAGGGAAGTAAAAGGGATTAGGTAGTAAGATTCTCAGACAGCAACACTGTTTCCTAAGAAAGCTTCAGCCAGGCTGATGGACGGGGTGTCCTAGAGCCAAAATTGCCTGTTAAAAGAGTTCTAGATCTTGTAAAGAAGGGCTGCATTGTACCACTGTAATCAAGCAGGACCCTATGGGGCCTTCCCAGAACAGGACCCCCCCGTCCCCCACCCAATATCCTCTGCCTGCCTTTGTCTATAGAAAAACTTTAGTCAAAGAATAAAAATTTAATCAGAGAAGTGAGAAAATGCAGAAAGAAAGGAAAATAGTGAAGCAACACAAAATAATAATAGTTTAGCCATTAAACAAAGTCAAGAACTTTTAGTTCCTCCTTAAGGGTTATAGATAATATTCTGAGCCATGTCCTTTGAGCTGTTTTGCAGATACTGAAACCCCCACCAGGTGGAAGAAGTTAACTGTCTGCTGCCCACAAGCATGTAAACCCCAGACTGGTTGGAACCAGAAGGTTGATGATGTTGACTCTTGATTACCTCACCACCAACCAATCAGAAGAATGTCCATGAGCTGATCACATACCCCACACCACCCCTCCCTTATCCTGTCTTTAAAAACCTTGCCCTGAAATCTTTCAGGGTGGTTGGGTCTTTTAAGCACTAGCTGCCTGGACTCCTTGCCTGGTGCCCTGCAATAAACACTGCACTTTCCTTCACCACAACCTGGTGTCAGTAGATTGGCTTTATTGTGCGCATGCAAGCAGACCCAAGCTTGGTTTGGTAACCCCACCACTTTGTTCAGTCATTGATTGGAAAATTTCCCTCAGGAATCATGGCCTTGGCACAAATATGGGGGTAGGATCCAGAAAAGCAGTATCTTGGCCATTGTTTCAATAGAAGATCTGAAAGTCTTATTTAAATGCTTTAGTGGCCAGCACAGTCCACCACTTGTGACACATGGTTGTACTGAAGTTCACTACAGTTTCCATGAACAGCTCTTCCATGACATACTTGAGCCTCTCTTCCTGAGAAGAAACTTAGAAAAGCTATTAGTAAAACAAATTTTTTGTTGCATTTGGTGTCAGGCTCATAACTGGTACTCAGCTTCTTGTTCTATTATCCATCCTAAGTTCCCCTCACCTTCATCTATCTCCTTGCATGTCTTAATGTATTACCTGATGATGTGTCCCAAACCTAAATTCCTCTGGGATATTAGTCCTTGGAAATCACAACTTTTCCAGGTTGGGTTACCACAAATGATTCAACAGTCATTGGGAAGAGAATACTAAGGAGGTGCCCAGTGGATAACTTGGGTTCCATTTATATATATATATATATATTGCTATGACCTTGTTAGGCAGAGGTGGTTCTTCTTCCAGCTGATTGTAGTCAATTACACTTACTGTAAGGATGCCTCTTCTACTAGACTGATGCTCCTGATGCATCAGGTGTCCAAAGTGTTCAGGTGGTAGGTATGGTCAATGGGAAGTTTGCTGTGTCCTGTGGCAAGAAGGAGCCACATTTGGGAAAGAACACCCAACCCTGCAAAGCCCAGGGTTGCAGGAATGGGAAGCACTAAATACCCTTGTGCATCATTATGAATAATATAAGTGGGGCCATTTCTACTTCTACCACTTGGTTTCCACACCCATTTGGGGACACACAGCTATACAGAGGCTTCTGACTTAAAGCATATTCTGTATCCTGAAGGATGGCAATCCATTATTTCAAAGGATTGCCTCTAAGCTGGTGCTTAACCTTTGCCCTTAGAAGGCTATTCCAGCCTTCCATAAGACCAGTTGCTTCTAAGTAGTACACTGGTGGTACAAAAAGCAGATATCTTGGTTATGGGCCCACACTCACACCAATGTTGCTATGAAGCAAGTCACCCAGTTGCATGCAATGTTGTCTGGTCTCCTGTGGTAAGCAGCAATTTAAAATGATCCCCAAGATTCCCATCCCCTGATTTGTACACATTGTATAATGTAGCATACATCATTCTCATCTTATGACTGCCTGTAGGCCCTCCTGAATTCATAACCTAATAGGTCTGGAAGAACACAGCTTATAATGGAAAGTTCCAGATACCTGTCACTTGTCGCTCCATGGTCATACATTCCACCTCTACTAAGATTCAGTAACATGCCATGAGCTGTTTCTAAAAAAGCATATTAATCTTTTCTGGAGATTTTATGTTCTTTCTGGGGAAAGGGGATGGTTTCAGAGTTTCATCTGGCTTTCCCCACTATGAGAGCTCTGAATCCACAAGAATCAATGTATGGGTTACCCCAACTGGCAAGTATATACTCCCCTGTGTGTGGTAGGCTTTACCTGATCTGGTGAGCCTTCTTAAAAGAGGGTTTAGACATAAGGGTTGGAATAAATCAGATTTGAAGCTGCAGAAGACGCTCTTCTGTTGGCCTTGAAAAAGAAAATATCATGGCATTAAGACAGATGTGACAGGAAATAGCAGGCAGCCTGTAGGAGCTGAGAGTCTCCCCTTTTGACAGCCACAGGGACATCCATCCTACAGCTGCAAGGAATTAAATTCTGCTAACAACCACATAAGTTCGGAGAAGGCCCTGAGCTTCAGGAAGGAATATAACCAACACCTTAATTTTTAAGACCCTGAGCAGAGAATCCAGCTAACCTGTAACTGGCCTTCTGATCTATAGAAACTGTGAGATAATAAACAGATGTTGTTTTAATCCACTGTTTGTAATAATTTGCAATGAATTAATATAAAACTTAATACAGATTCCCTGCCTATGGAATAGGTATCCTTAAGCCCTCATGCAGTATTGTTGGCCAAGGCTCCGCAGGCAGGAAAGCCAAGCCCATAGCTGGAATACAGTTCAATACCTATGAGGATAAATTTCTGGCTCTTCTGGAAAAGTGAGGGCCCAATGTTGTCGATTTGCCACCAAGTAGCTTATAGTTGAGGAATGGTGTCATATCATGGGCTCAGAATAGGTCCGTGTCTGGCAGGTTGGGCATTCCAAAGAGATGGCAGATAGACTGGTCTTAGTAAGTGCAAGTCCATGTTGTTGAGCCAATTCATAGCGTTCGCTTCTGCCACCCACTGCACTGGCACTAGGTGTTAAACAGGGTTTGATTGTTAAAGAAGACTCACAAGATTCAAGATGAAATACTTACAAATCTATAGTTTATTACAATTAAAAGATATAGTATGTTAGCAATAGCATTAAAGTAAGTATATGCATTACTGCCAAAGGTTGTCTCATAGCCAGGGATCCAGAGACATCAGATGTAGGATCTTATTGAAACCCATCTCTAAGGGTCATGGATAGATGCAATTTTTTTCTTGGATCAAGAACCACCAATGTGTTCATGGAACACCTTGGAATTAGGGAAATCAAAATGGAATCTTGGCTGGAGATTTTTATTTTGTGCTGGCCATGTAACATATTTCTGCTACATAACCAGCTTTAACAGCAGAGTTCTCCAGGGTCTCACAGAGACCAAGTGGGAATCACCAGTCTCATTGTTATCAATAAACAATGCTGATAAGCTAGAACAAATGAGCCGGAAACTCTTCAGATCCATGGTTATAAAGAACACTATTAATTAGAATGTTTCAAGCCTGGGCTAAGGGTCATTGCTGCGCACAAATTTAGCGAGACATTTCAAGCTAATTCCAAGCCTGTAGTAATTAACCTTCACGACAGCCATTATTCCATTTGTGTGCCTATTAGGCCAGTCCCAAAATGGCATATGAAATTTGGCTAACTTCAAGTGACCGAGGCATTCTATCTACTTGGTTATACAGTGTTGCTTTTATGGTGGTTGTTTTATGATGGACATCAGAATGTGATACAAATATCTTCACAGTTGATGTCCACTTCCACATGCCATGCATGCCTGTGCCACTTATGCTACCACACAAAGTAGGAGTCCAACTTCACTGTTAGCACTTCCACTCAATGGGAACATTTTCTTTCCACTGTCATTCATAGCTACACTGAATGTGGCTGTAATGCTGATGCCACTCATTTTCAGTCTGAACTCACATACTAAGTCAACCCATTCATATATTAAGCCTGGGAATTATTCCTTCTCCTTCAGTTGAACCTACAGGAACACCCATATGAACAAAGATGAGCTGTGAAGGATTTATTTGTGTAACTTTAGTGGTGACATGAGGGTCCAGGCTACCCACTCATGCAAAGCTTATCTCTGCCTTTTGATACTGTTCAAGTTCAATCCAGGATATAGCATTCTCAAATTATGACTGCTGATTGGACTTCTGAATTTTTAACTTGGTGAGTCTAGCAGAACATAGCTCATAATAAGAAATTCCAGATGCACTGTCACTTGTTGCTCCATGGTCAGGTGTTCTGTCTCTACTAGGGTTCAGTGACATGCCAGGAGCTATTTCTCAAAAGTTATAAAAATCTCTGTTGCAAATGTTCTGTTCTTTTGTGGGGGAATAGGATGTTTCAGAGTTTCATTTGGCTTTATCTGATATGATAGCTCTTACTCTACAAGCCAAGGAATCAATTTAAGGGTTACTTCAGCTGGCAGGTGTAGCAGTACCAATTACATACTTGGCAACTAAGGAAATGGCTACTAGGTGGGGCTGTGGGCTCAGCAGGGCTAAAGCTAGCCTTAGCCAAGGCCTCATTTACTATCTGTTCTCCCTAAGTTCCCATTCTAACAAAGGTGCTATAATGACAGATTGTGTCTCTGAGTGTTAGATCAACCAGATCTACCAGATCTTATGTAGAATAGTCCTCATAATATCTGGAAATGATGTTTTGCCTAGTATAGAATCCCCAGAGTAAATGGCTGTGGGTTTCTTTGATGAGACTGGGGAAAGCATTACAGTATAGAATTGCTGTGGTGTTAGGGTACTTCTTTTTAAGGAGATGACCAGTTCTTATGCCAATGAGTTCTGTATTCAAAACAAGCTCAGATGTGAGTTCTCAGTAAGGGACTGAATCTTCAGCTCTTGCTTTCTTATCTTTTACGGTTGGGTGTGTTATGTAACACTCTTTTTGCTTCTGTCGATATTGTTTATAAGAACCATGCTCTATTTAACATCTTCCCAACTTTTTGCCATTCAATCCCTGTCAGCATTGGTGGTGAGAGCTGAACACAAAGTGGGCACCGAATGTGAAGTTTAATGATTTCAGTCTTATATATATATATATTTTCATATAAAAATAGATGGCTTGACCACAAAGAGCTACAAATTGATGGAGATGATTAAATATAACGCATAGATTTGGGGCTGAGATAAGTGTTGTATTAAGACAAGACTTGAATTGAACCTGCATAAGAGATGGTGAATTTCTTCTTTTGTGTGAAGAAGTATTCAGGGTTTGGTGCCCAGAGGGAATGACTGACAGTATTTGCGCTCCTTTTTCCAGAGAACATAATTACTGCCTCGAAGTGTCTTGTAAGGTAGACGTACTTACTACCTCAGAGCCTTCCCTTACATCTCGCAATGAAACCTTTCTTGCCTACAGATTATGAATAGCAGTGTCAAGTATTATTTCAGGGCCTGGATGTAAGGAGTGGTTGTTCTTTCTCTACATTTTCCTTCCACCTCCCCCAGCTGTGTGCAGACACAGACAATATGCTAGGACAGGTTTTCAAAGTGTGCAGCAGTATCAACAGCATTTGAGAACATTCTTGAAGCAAGTTTCCAGGCCTACCTCTGACTTTGTAAATAAGAAATACTTGGGTAGGTGTGAGGGGTAAAAGCAATCTTTGTTTCAACCTGCCGTCCAGGTAATCCTAGGGCAACAATAGCCTTAGTGGAGCATAGGTGAAAAGGATGCAAGGAGACTAGATCCCTGAATCTCATTGCATAGAATGAAGCCCTTGCTATCCAAAAGCACTTCTCTGAACTGTGAGTAAGAATAGATTCTCTTTGTAGATCTGCTATAAATTTAACTCTATTTTTTGCAATAGTTTAGCATTATCATAACTAATAAAATACAAAATAAGGGAATGGTGATAATGAATTTCAAGGGTACTGTGAAGAATACAACTCCTCAAGAATAAAAGAGGTGGGATGATAACCAAAGCTGGACAGAAGTGCAACAAAAGGATCACTTTACTTGAGAGATTTTATAAATTATATAATCTAATAGGAAGAAAATGTGTGTATTTTTAGTTTGAAATTGATCTTGTGAAATAAAGATGGTTCTGAAAGTACCCATTTTCCATTGCATAGATAGTGCTTGGCTATAGATCTAATTCTGTCTGTTACTTTTTTTACTCAGCAGTGTTTTTTAAATTTTTTTTTAATTGAAGCATAGTTGACTTACAATATCATGTAAGTTTCAGCTGTACAGCACAGTGATTCAGTTATATATATTTTCTTTTTCCGATTCTTTTCCCCTATATGTTATTACATAAGTTCCCTTTGCTATACAGTAGGTGCTTGATTGATATCTATTTTATACACAGTAGTGTGTATATGTTAATCTCAGCCTCCTAATTTATCCCTCTCCCCATCCCCCTTTTCCCTTTGGTAACCATAAGTTTGTTTTCTGTGTCTGTGAGTCTCTTTCCATTTTGGAAATAAGTTCATTTCAGCAGTGCGTTTATAAGATTGTTTATGTGTACAACTAATTTGTTGCTTCTAACTGATGAGTGATATCTGAGTGCGTGTGCATCTTATTTTTCTTGTCTCCTTTCCAAGTGAAGGAATGCAGATGGGCTACAACATCCAAACATGGAAAATAAAGCAGAAATGAGAGGAAATATGACAATACATGAGAAAGGTGATAGTGATAGGAAGGAATGATTATAAGTTTAATTCTTTAAAACTACAGATTTTTTGATCTGCATAATTGATTGAACTATATAATTTCATAAAACTATCATGTAGTACATAACATATAAACCACAAGCATCATTATTTCACTTTGTAACTAGAGACCACATTATTACTTTGTGAATGAAGGTTAATTACTACAGTTTGTACCAATTCAAGTCAAAAGCCAAAAATGTTTGTTCTGAAAAACAGTTGATCAATTCAGAGCTTGCAAGCTACAAGGACCTAGAGAATCACCTTATTTGCCTGTAAAATATTTCTCGTTTTTTTTCCAATTAACTAATACTTAAAATTTGGAAGTTTTTGTATGCAAATCAGGTAACATTTATTTTATTTAATGAAAAACTTTTAAAACATTTTTACACCAATACACATATTATGTAGCAGAATGTGACATTTCTCATAAAATGTTAGGTAAAATAGGAAATTCTGGAAAAAGTTGGTGCTTGTTGAAGACCCCTTCAGGCAATAGACCAGGAATGAAAGTTTACTTTTCTCCAGAGTTAGGGATACTACGTTGGTGAAATTTGAGATGCACTGCCTCAGGGCATCCTGTCATGTCTTCCCCAGAATCTTCCTTCAAAGAAAACAGCTGAAAGGAGTCTAATACTTTTGGCAACAGATGGCGATGTAAAGTACTGTAAAGTATTCATTTTTATTAAAAAATGTAAATTCTAAATACTGTGAATAAGAAAACAAAGCAAAATATATTCTACATGGTATTTTTGATGAATTATTAATGTCAAGAATTGTTTTTGAAAACTCTGCAAGTGTGTTTAAAAATATGTCACAAGGAATTTATATTTCTGTTTGATGAAATTATTATCCAAGGTATACACTAATAAAAAATCATGCTTTCTTTTTTAGTTGTTTAACAATTAATATTTATATTCATTTTAGAGTTTCATGTGTATTAAACTTCAAGAGGAGCAGTTTTCAAAAATATCATTGCTTTTACTGTATGTTTAATCCTCTATTTGCAAACTGTCATGGTGTTTTACCAAATTTGAAATAAAATGTAACTTTGTTATTTTGCTTGATATTTCACTAAAATAATACACTTGTGTAGTGTTAACATTCAAGTTACACTAAGTAATTGCCTCTAATTTCATGGAAAATCTCTCATTTCTTTCTTTTATGAAATTGATAGATTTCACTGTGTGGTTTTTTTTTTTGTTTGTTTAATTTTAGAGTATGAGCATCTTACAATTATTTCCAAATTTATTTCTAAACTTTGTATAATTACTCATTACTACACTTGAGGAAACAATTTCTTTACTTCTATATTTTTATTTTTATTTTTTGGTGAATATAGCAGTCATATAAAAGATTGATCATGCTTATGTGTCAATTTTAGAGAATAGTAATTTATTCCCCAGTATTGTACAAACATCCAAGTTTATCAAATAGAATAATACTTTACATCATCTTATTTTTCTTCTATTTTAACTATGCATTTAAACAATTGGTTTTCCAATAATATCAAACACATCATTTTAGTTATGACATGATAGGTAGTTTTTTGTGAACACTGAATGTATTGCTAGAAATATTTTCAAACATGGTTATTGCAGAGTTGCATTTTAATTTGATCTTATTAAGTATGTATTATAATAAAGTGTCATTATCTCTAATGGCTTTTCAATTGATTGTCTCAGATATTTTAGGAAGAATCCAATTCATTTGCAAACAATTGTCATTTTGTTAGCAGATTTCTAATATTTCTTATTTGAATATATTATTTTATTGTTTTAGTTTTCTAAGACTAATATTAAAATATTGATGACAATAAGCATCCTACTGCCCATTGATATTATGAATAATGTTAAAAGAGAGTGGAACAGATAAAAGACAGAGAAAAAAATCAAGAGAGATACAGAAACATTTGTGAAAACAGAGAATCTAAATGAATTTTCAGCACATATGAAAATATAATATGTTCTTTTTTAATTTAACAAAGTGAAATATAGGAACACATATCTTAATGTTAACAATGCTACAAATCATGAAAGAACCCAGTTCTTAATGGCATATTCATCATTCTTTTAACATACTATAAGCTTCTATGAGGTAAATCATCCTTAGAATTCTTGCATCAATATGTGTAAGTAAAATTAAAGTGTTTAATACCATTGTGTATTATCTCCATTTTGTTATTGTTTCAGATAATGCTAACTTTGTAAGTGCCACTGGTAGCTCTCCTTCTCCTTCTTACTTTAGTCAAGTTACAGTGATGTAGATACCACTTATCCCTGAAAGTGTTTTTGGAATCTTTTCTAAAGCTTATAGTTATTAGTCTCTTTAGATATTTAAAGTTTTCCTTGAGTTATTTTTTTCTATTTATATTTTTATATAACTAAGATAATTAATGAGAATGAAATCATCAAATTTATTGAGAGAAATTTGTGAAAATTATCTCTTTAAACTACTAAATTTTCTTTATAAATGATTATATGTCTTCCTCATTGTAAGTTTTGGTTATTTGGGAACATTTCCTTTATTAAACTTTATCTCTTTTATCTTTTATTTCAAACCAGTAAACCAAATCTATCATGATAACAGTTTTCTAGTTGTTTTTTGTGTTTATATTTAATAACTCCTTACTTCTATGACTTTTGGTTTCTATTAAGGTTCTTTTTTACTACTGATATTTAAAGTTTAATTCATGTTTCACATTTATATTATTAATTAAAACAACAGATTATTATGCCTTTAGCTTATATTGAAAGCAAGTCTGAATTCATCCAAATTTTGATATGCATTGCTTTCACTCTATTGTTTTATAATGTAGAGTAATCAAGGTTTTTGCCTACCTGTCACAGCTTACACAGGCAAATTGTATTTATTATTTTTTACTTATGGGTGTAATTCTTTATTAAATTTCTTATCATAATCAGATATTATGGACAGATAATAAGTACTTGTTTAACTTATTTGTAAAAGACATATGATTTTAAACAGTCAAACATTTCTGGAATATTGTGGGAGGTTTTATTTTGCAAAGATGGACAAAATGGCATCCCCTATCCCGCATGCTCTTTTGCATTTCAAGAAGTTAAGTCTACTTCTTTCAAGCCTCTTAGTATGAATTGGACTTAGTAACTCACTTGTAACTAATAGAATGGGGCAGAAGACTTGATAGGTAAATTCTGAACCTAAGTCAGGAAGGGTCATGCATCATTATATTAGAACAAATGCTCTTTGGTTCCTGCTTCTTGGGATACTCCCACTGGAATCCAGGTATCACTTGTGAAGCCAGACCAAATATGAAACCTGAATATAGAATTCCATTTGAGAGTACCATTTGATCCCAGACTTGGAGTCATCACAATCCAGGTAACATACATGTGAGTAAAGATGCCTCTAGACAATTCAACCCCCTAGCTTCTTAAAGTACCTCCACTCATTCAAGTCTTATCAGCTGAAGTCTCATATATTATGGAAAAAGGAAAAGATATCCTACTGTACCTTATCGAAATTTTTGATGCACAAAATCTGGAAGCATAATACAACACTTACTTTCTTATGCCACCAAATTTCAGGTGGTTGGTTACACAGCAATATTTGTATTTAATACTTGTATTTTAATAGAAGAAGTTTCTTCTTGACAATTATCTTTGCCTCTAACTAGTCAACAAAAATCCAACTGTGAAAACTTTTAAAATATAAAGGCACATATGTTTTCTTTTGTGTTGTTTGTGATGAGTATTGTGGAGTGTTTCTTTTTGAAAACATTCACAATCAAACATCCTGGATAACTAGGAGTAAGACCATTGTGTTAATGTCAAAGGATGCATATTAACCTCAGCAGCATAGCAGTATAGGAGATATTTTCAGGACACTGTTCTACCAAAAGCATATTTTTGGCTTTTTTATAAGACTACTAGTGAAAAGTAATTACTGTCAATCAATTGGTTTATGTTTCCTAGAATTCTAATGCTATTGATACTATTGGGTCTATTGAAACACATGTAAATAATGATAAAATCCTTGGTAGAATTTGGAAGTAGATGCTGTTTCTCTTTGTTACTTAATTATCCCTTTATGTAATCCTTCTGGTTTATGCAAATTTCAACTTTATTTCTCCAGATAGTAAATACCTTTCTTTTACCTATTTTAGAGTTAAGCATTTAAAATTTCTTCTACCTTAATCTGTATATTTTTAACTCTTGTTTTTTGAGAGCTCTTATAATTGCCTGGAAAGGAAGATAAAAGTGCTATAAACTTACCTTTTTCTTGTTTTAATGACTCAATCCTTCATTATGGAGTAGGAGCCTACAATAAAATTTATAAAACTGAAATAGTCGAGGGAAGAACCAAGATGGCAGAGTAGAAGGACGTGCTCTCACTCCCTCTTGCGAGAACACCAGAATCACAACTAGCTGCTGGACAATCATCGACAGGAAGACACTGGAACTCACCAAAAAAGATACCCCACATCCAAAGACAAAGGAGAAGCCATAATGAGACAGTAGGAGGGGCGCAATCAGAGTAAAATCAAATCCCATAACTGATGGGTGGGTGACTCACAGACTGGCGAACACTTATACCACAGAAGTCCACCCACTGGAGTGAAGGTTCTGAGCCCCACGTCAGGCTTCCCAACCTGGGGGTCCGGAAATGGGAGGAGGAATTCATAGAGAATCAGACTTTGAAGCCTAGTGGGAATTGATTGCAGGACTTTGACAGGACTGGGGGAAACAAAGACCCCACCCTTGGAGGGTGCACACAAAATAGTGTGTGCATCAAGACCCAGGGGAAGGAGCAGTGACCCCGGGGGAGACTGAACCAGACCAACCTGCTAGTGTTGGAAGGTCTCCTGCAGAGGCGAGGGGTGGCTCTGTTTCACCATGGGGACAAGGACACTGGCAGCAGAAGTTCTGGGAAGTACTCCTTGGCGTGAGCCTTCCCAGAGTCTGTCATTAGCCCCACCAAAGAGCCCAGGTAGGCTCCAGTGTTGGGTTGCCTCAGGCAAAACAACCAACAGGGAGGGAACACAGCCCCACCCATCAACAGTAAAGTGGATTAAAGTTTTACTGAGCTCTGACCACCACAGAAACAGTCAGCTCTACCCACCACCAGAGCCTCCCATCAAGCCTCTTAGATACCCTCAACCATCAGAGGGCAGACAGCAGAAGCAAGAAAAACTATAATCCTGCAGCCTGTGGAACAAAAACCACATTCACAGAAAGATAGACAAGATGAAAAGGCAGAGGGCTATATACCAGATGAAGGAACAAGATAAAAACTCAGAAAAACAACTAAATGAAGTGGAGATAAGCAACCTTCCAGAAAAAGAATTCAGAATAATGATAGTGAAGATGATCCAGGACATTGGACATAGAATGGAGGCAAAGATCGGGAAGATGCAAGAAATATTTAACAAAGACCTAGAAGAATTAAAAAACAAACAAACAGAGATGAACAATACAATAACTGAAATGAAAACTACACTAGAAGGAATCAATAGCAGAATAACTGAGGCAGAAGAACGGATAAGTGACCTGGAAGACAGAATGGTGGAATTCACTGCTGCGGAACAGACTAAAGAAAAAAGAATGAAAAGAAATGAAGACAGCCTAAGAGACCTCACGGACAACATTAAACACAATAACATTCGCATTATAGGGGTCCCAGAAGGAGAAGAGAGAGAGAAAGGACCAGAGAAAATATTTGAAGAGATTATAGTCAAAAATTCCCTAACATGGGAAAGGAAATACCCACCCAAGTCCAGGAAGTGCAGCAAGTCCCATACAGGATAAACCCAAGGAGAAATACGCCGAGACACATAGTAATCAAATTGGCAAAAATTAAAGACAATGAAAAATTATTGAAAGCAGCAAGGGATAAATGACAAATAACATACAAAGGAACTCCCATAAGGTTAACAGCTGATTTCTCAGCAGAAACTCTACAGCCAGAAGGGAGTGGCATGACATATTAAAAGTGATGAAAAGGAAGAACCTACAACCAAGATTACTCTACCTGGCAAAGATCTCATTCAGATTCAATGGAGAAACCAAAAGCTTTACAGACAAGCAAAAACTAAGAGAATTCAGCACCACCAAACCAGCTCTACAACAAATGCTAAAGGAACTTCTCTAAGTGGGAAACATAAGAGAAGAAAAGGACTTACAAAAACAAACCTAAAACAATTAAGAAAATGGTCATAGGAACATACATATTGATAATTACCTTAAACGTGAATGGATTAAATGCTCTAACCAAAGACACAAGCTTGCTGAATGGATACAAAAACAAGATCATATATATGCTGTCTACAAGAGACCCACTTCAGACCTAGGGACACATACAGACTGAAAGTGAGGGGATGGAAAAAGATATTCCATGCAAATGGAAATCAAAAGAAAGCTGGAGTAGCTATCCTCATATCAGATAAAGTAGACTTTAAAATAAAGAATGTTACAAGAGACAAGGAAGGACACTACATAAGGATCAAGGGATCAATCCAAGAAGAAGATATAACAATTATAAATATATATGCACCCAACATAGGAGCACCTCAATACATAAGGCAACTGCTAACAGCTAGAAAAGAGGAAATCAACAGTAACACAATAATAGTGGGGGACTTTAACACCTCACTTACACCAACGGACAGATCATCTGAAATGAAAATAAATAAGGAAACAGAAGCTTTAAATGACACAATAGACCAGACAGATTTAATTGATATTTATAGGACATTCCATCCAAAAACAACAGATTACACTTTCTTCTCAAGTGCTCACGGAACATTCTTCAGGATAGATCACATCTTGGGTCACAAATCAAGCCTCAGTAAATTTAAGAAAATTGAAATCATATCAAGCATCTTTTCTGACCACAATGCTATGAGATTAGAAATGAATTACAGGGAAAAAAACGTAAAAAACACAAACACATGGAGGCTAAACAATACCTTACTAAATAACCAAGAGATCACTGAAGAAATCAAAAAGGAAATCAAAAACTACCTAGAGACAAATGACAATGAAAACCCGATGATCCAAAACCTATGGGATGCAGCAAAAGCAGTTCTAAGAGGGAAGTTTATAGCTATACAAGCTTACCTAAAGAAACAAGAAAAATCTCAAGTAAACAACCTAACTTTACACCAAAGGAACTAGAAAAAGAAGAACAAAGAAAACCCAAAGTTAGCAGAAGGAAAGAAATCATAAAGATCAGAGTGGAAATAAGTGAAATAGAAACAAAGAAAACAATAGCAAAGATCAATAAAACTAAAAGCTGGTTCTTTAAGAAGATAAACAAAATTGATAAGCCATTAGCCAGGCTCACCAAGAAAAAGAGGGAGAGGACTCAAATCAATAAAATTAGACATGAAAAAGGAGACGTTACAACAGACACTGCAGAAATACAAAGCATCCTAAAAGACTACTACAAGCAACTCTATGCCAATAAAATGGACAACCTGGAAGAAATGGACAAATTCTTAGAAATGTATAACCTTCCAAGACTGAACCAGGAAGAAACAGAGAATATGAATAGACCAGTCACAAGTAATGAAATTGAAATTGTGATTAAAAATCTTCCAACAAACAAAAGTCCAGGACCAGATGGCTTCACAGGTGAATTCTATCACACATTTAGAGAAGAGCTAACACCCATCCTTCTTAAACTCTTCCAAAAAACTGCAGAGGAAGGAACACTCCCAAACTCATTCTATGAGGCCACCATCACCCTGATATCAAAACCAGACCAAGATACTACAAAAAAAGAAAATTACAGACCAATATCACTGATGAACATAGATGCAAAAATCCTCAACAAAATACTAGCAAACAAAATCCAACGACACATTAAATGGATCATACACCACGATCAAGTAGGATTTATCCCAGGGATGCAAGGGTTCTTCAATATACGCAAATCAATCAATGTGATACACCATATTAACAAATTGAAGAATAAAAACCGTATGATCATCTCAATAGATGCAGAAAAAGCTTTTGACAAAATTCAACACCCATTTATGATAAAAACTCTCCAGAAAGTGGGCATAAAGGGAACCTACCTCAACATAATAAAGGCCATATATGACAAACCCACAGCAAACATCATTCTCAATGGTGAAAAACTGGAAGCATTTCCTCTAAGATCAGGAACGAGACAAGGATGTCCACTCTCATCACTATTATTAAACATAGTTTTGGAAGTCCTAGCCATGGCAATCAGAGAAGAAAAAGAAATAAAAGGAATACAAATTGGAAAAGAAGAATTAAAACTGTCCCTGTTTGCAGATGACGTAGAGAATCCTAAAAATGCCACCAGAAAACTACTAGAACTAATCAATGAATTTGGTAAAGTTGCAGGATACAAAATTAATGCACAGAAATCTCTTGCATTCCTATACACTAATGTTGAAAAATCTGAAAGAGAAATTATGGAAACACTCTCATTTACCATTGCAACAAAAAGAATAAAATACCTAGGAACAAACCTACCTAGGGAAACAAAAGACCTGTATGCAGAAAACTGCTGATGAAAGAAATTAAAAGATGATGCCAACAGATGGAGAGATATACCATGTTCTTGGATTGGAAGAATGAGTATTGTGAAAATGACTATATTACCCAAAGCAATCTACAGATTCAATGCAATCCCTATCAAATTACCAATGGCATTTTTTATGGAACTAGAACAAATCATCTTAAAATTTGTATGGAGACACAAAAGACCCCGAATAGCCAAAGCAGTCTTTAGGGAAAAAATCGGAGCTGGAGGAATCAGACTCCCTGACTTCAGACTATACTACAAAGCTACAGGAATCAAGATAATATGGTACTGGCACAAAAACAACAACATAGATCAATGGAACAATATAGAAAGCCCAGAGATAAACCCACGCACCTATGGTCAACTAATCTATGACAAAGGAGGCAAAGATATAGAATGGAGAAAAGACAGTCTCTTCAATAAGTGGTGCTGGGAAAACTGGACAGCTACATGTAAAAGAATGAAATTAGAATACTCCCTAACACCATACACAAAAATAAACTCTAAATGGATTCGAGACCTAAATGTAATACCGGACACTATAAAACTCTTAGAGGAAAACATAGGAAGAACACTCTTTGACATAAATCACAGCAAGATCTTTTTTGATCAACCTCCTAGAGTAATGGAAATAAAAAAATAAATAAACAAATGGTACCTAATGAAACTTCAAAGCTTTTGCACAGCAAAGGAAACCATAAACAAGACGAAAAGACAACCCTCAGAATGGGAGAAAATATTTGTAAACGAATCAATGGACAAAGGATTAATCTCCAAAATATATAAACAGCTCATTCAGTTCAATATTAAAGAAACAAACAGCCCAATCCAAAAATGGGCAGAAGACCTAAATAGACATTTCTCCAAAGAAGACATACAGATGGCCAAGAAGCACATGAAAAGATGCTCAACATCACTAATTATTAGAGAAATGCAAATCAAAACTACAATGAGGTATCACCTCACACCAGTTAGAATGGGCATCATCAGAAAATCTACAAACAACAAATGCTGGAGAGGGTGTGGAGAAAAGGGAACCCTCTTGCACTGTTGGTGGGAATGTAAATTGATACAGCCACTATGGAGAACAGTATGGAGGTTCCTTAAAAAACTAAAAATAGATTTACCATATGATCCAGCAATCCCACTAATGGGCCTATACCCAGAGAAAACCATAATTCAAAAAGACACATGCACCCCAATGTTCATTGCAGCACTATTTACAATAGCCAGGTCATGGAAGCAACCTAAATGCCCATCGACAGACGAATGGATTAAGAAGTTGTGGTACATATATACAATGGAATATTACTCAGCCATAAAAAGGAATGAAATTGAGTCATTTGTTGAGACGTGGATGGATCTAGAGACTGTCATACAGAGTGAAGTAAGTCAGAAAGAGAAAAACAAATATCGTATATTAACGCATGTATGTGGAACCTAGAAAAATGGTACAGATGAGCCGGGTTGCAAGGCAGAAGTTGAGACAGTGATGTAGAGAACAGACATATGGACACCAAGGGGGAAAAACTGTGGTGGGGTGGGGATGGTGGTGTGCTGAATTGGGCGATTGGGATTGACATGTATACACTGATATGTATAAAATTGATGACTAATAAGAACCTGTAGTATAAAACAAACAAACAAACAAAACAACTAATACTAAACTTTCATTGGGTTATTTGTATGGAAATATGTTAATATAAATGTTTCAGACATTACATGAAATTTCTAAAAATCTTATATGTTCTGGTATAATGTTATAAGTCATAATTCTAGTTATTACTTTAAAATGTATATCTCAGAAAGAACTAAATTTCCTTGTCGATTGCATTATTATGAACTTTCATCAAATCTTTAACCATGGTCATTTTTAAGTCTTTTGTCATTTACAGACAGTTCTGGGTGTACTCTGATGCTTTTGCAAATATGTTCCTATAAAAGGGTTTCATCTTCAAGGAATTCATGGAAAAGACTCTGACAAGTACAGGTTTCTGGTAACTGACTGTACTGCTGAACTGAATGAATAAGCATTTTCAGAACTCTAATGAAAAACTGATGAACTCATAAAAGTGCTAACAAAAGGTCAAGATGAAAAAAAAATTAATTACATGGGACTGAGTGAACTGATGAGGATGATTATAATTTTTGTGACTTTCTGTGTGAATTAAAAAAAAAAAAAAGACTTGGACAGGAATGACATAAACATATATGTATATGTATAGCTGATTCACTTTGTTATAAAGCGGAAACTAGCACACCATTGTAAAGCAATTATACTCCAATAAAGATGTTAAAAAAAAAAAAACAACTGATATAGTCAAAAGAAATCAAGAGAATGATCAAAATAAACTAATAGAAAGTGAACACCAGATAAATGAAAGAGTAAGTAAGTAGAATAATATTTGTAAGTAATAAATATACATATTTTTGGAATTTGAGAAGTTATGCTATCCCTTGAAAACACACAGACGCTCATTAACTCACATAAGGGCCAGATGCTATAAAACAACACACCATCAGAGAAAAACAAAGTATTATTTGTAAGATAAAGCTTTCGTTACTAATATGGAAATAGGACAAAGTAGTAAGACTAAAAAGTTAAACTGAGTCAATAGTCACCATAGAGAGGGAAGGAGAGAGAGAGGAGAAGGAAGGGAAAGAAAAGTGGGGGGAAGGAAGGAAGAAAGGAAGGAAAGAAGGAAGGGGAAAAAAGAAGAAAGAGAAAGAAGGAAAGAAAGGGAAAGAGAAAGGAAGATGGTACAATGACTCTGGAAAATTGTCAGTTTCTTAAAAAGTTAACTTATATCTACTTCACGTATCTACTAAAGAGAAAAGAAATCATATGGCTGTACAAGAACATGTGCATGAATATCCAGAGAAGCTTTATTTGTAATCATTAAAACTGGAAATGACCCAAATGGTCATTGACAGCTATATGTATAAACAATTTGTGAAATATCTATGCAGTGGGATGATATTTAGCAAAAAAATGAATGACTACTGATAAACAGAACAACATGAATGTAAGTAAAAATAATTATTCTGAGGAAAATCCAGACCATAAAAGAACACATACAATGTAATTCCAATTATATGTAAATATAGAAAAGGCAAACTAAAAATTGTGACAGAATGTAGAACTTTTGTGGATGGTTAATATATTCATAATATTGATTGTGGTCATGTTTCATTGACATACATACACAAATGTAGACATTCATAGCAAATTATACAACTAAAGTTCATTTTACTATGTCAATTGCACTTCAATAAAATATTAAAATTTAATGTCATATAGGTTTATTTTACCAGCAGTTTTAGGAGAAAATGACAAAAAATAGGAAAGGCAATTTTGATTGATAAAAGTAAATGACATCAAGGTGGCAGAATAGGAGGACATGGAGTTCACCTCTCCCCATATGTACATCAAGAATATATCTACAAATGAAACAATTTTCTCTCATAAGCCTGGTGAACAATAGCAGAGGACTTTGGACACCAAAAAGGACAAGAAAAAATCCCAACACAACTGGGTAGTGCAAAAGAAAGAAAAAAGGAAAAGAAGAAATGGGAGAGACCTGCACCCTCTCCTGAAGGAGAGGAGAGGGTCCCGCAACTAGGGAAGCACTCTCACCAGCAGGGAGATGAGCTGGGACAGAAGAGTGTAGCAACTGGTCTGTGGCAGGCAGGACAGAGTAAGACCTATATGGATGGTCCATGCCACAGCCTTGTGCACCCCAGCCTGAGACGTGTGTCTGCTGGTGTGGATGAGGGCTGGTTGCTGGATTGTGTGTGCTCCAGGGCAGCCTTGGGAGCAGATGCTGGTGGAGGCCCACATGTAGAGGTGGGGATGAAACCACAGCAGAGCCCCAGGGGCTGTGCAACTAAGGAAGAAAAGTTAAAATCTCTCCTCACAGCTGTGGGAACCACGGATTTACACCACCACTGCTGGCTTTGTAAACTCAGCGCCTGCAGGACATCCAAACTGAAGAGTGCTCCCTCAGCTGAGACAGGTCTGGCTTTAGCACCTGTGCACTTTGTGAGCACATACACATGGGGATTGGATGAGGCCAGAAACTGAGCTGCTCCCAAACCTCCCACAGTGGGTCCAGGTACATGATTGCTGCAGTCCTTGGACCTGACTTTGGTGGATCTGTGCTAGTGGCCTGGTGAAAACAATGCTTGAGAGACACCAGGGCCAATTGCCAGCATACCCACAGTTAAGGTGGAACTGAGAGAAGTTCCAACAACAGTGCAATTTGTTTTCTTGTTTTTTTTGGCCATGCCAAGTGGCATATGGGATCTTAGTTCCCTCACCAAGGAATGAACCCATGTCCTCTGCCTTGGAAGTGTGAAGTTTTAACCACTGGACCACCAAGGAAATCCCAACAGTGTAATTTGTGAGCCAGCATGATGGGTGAAAAGTGACACAACAGAGAACACTTACAGGTGAACAGCAGCTCCAGAGGAGGAAAGCTCAGTGGTTTCTTTCCCAGGGGAAGTGCTCCAATCCTGCCTACTTCACACTGCAGATCAGAAACACAACTCAGAAACAGATCTGGGGGCCTTTACTCCAAAAACTAGGGAGCAGACCCCACCCCTGACAGGACAGTAACAACCACAGAACAAAGGGAAGACCTCACTCAAAATTCATTGCAGGCTCAGGTAACCACAACATCAGTCACACCTCCTATCAAGGGGATAAAGGCCAGCATACACTGAAGAAAGAGGTGGCAGACATCCATACTAAATGCAGCCCTTTCACCAAAAAAATATTAAACCCACATGGGCTACACAGGGACCTTCCCACATAAATATAGCCCTTGAAGACAGCCTGAGTGTCAGGCATTGGGAGGAAGAACCCCCAGAGCATTTGGCTTTGCAGGCCAGCAGTACCTGAGTGCAGGAGCTCCACAGGGCTGGGGAAACATAGACACCACTCTTGGAGAGTGTACACAAGACCTCAATTGCACTGCAACACAGCACAAAGAAATACCTCTACAGGAAGCGGGACAAGATCTAACTAGGTGCCTTGGAGGGTCTACTGGAGAGGTGGGGGTTGGCTGTAGCTCAGTGTGGGGCAAGGACACTGATATTGGAGGCCCCAGAAAATATTGATCAGAGTGAGATCTCCTGGATGTCCACATTTTGGCACCCAGACCCAGCCCCACCCAGCAGCCTACAGGCTCCATAGCTGGAATGCCTCAGACCAAACAATCAGCAAGAAAGGAACACAGCCCAACCCATCAGAAAAGAGGCTGCCTAAAATCGTCCTGAGCTCACAGCTACCTCAAAACACACTACTTAACATGGCTCTGCCCACCAGAGGGACAAGACACAGCTGCACTTACCAGAGGTCAGGAACCAGGCCCTCCCACCAGGAAGCCAGTACAAGACCCCAGACAAAAACTCAGCCACCAGGGGGCAGACACCAGAAGTAAGAGATACTATGATCCTGCAGCCTGCAGAAAGGAGACCACAAACACAGAAAGTTAGACAAAATGAGACAGCAGACAAATATGATGCAAACCAAGGAACAAAATAAAAACCTACAAGAACAACTAAATGAAGAGGAGATAGGCAATCTACCTGAAAAATAATTCAGAGTAATAATAGTAAAGATGATCCAAAATCTCAGAAAAAGAATGGAGGCCCAGATGAAGACAATACAAAAAATGTTTACTAAGGAGCTAGAAGAGTTTAAGAAGAAACAAACAGAGGTGAACAATTCAATAACTAAAATGAAAAATACACTAGAAGGAATCAATAGCAGAATAACTGAGGCAAAAGAATTAATAAGTGAGCTGAAAGACAGAGTAGTGGAAATCACTGCCACAGTACACAATAAGGAAAAAAGAATGAAAAGAAATGAGGACAGTCTCAGAGACATCTGGGACAACATTAAACACACCAACATTTGCACATAGGAGTCCCAGAAGGAAAAGAGAAAGAAAAAGGGCCTAAGAAAATATTTGAAGATATTGTAACCAAAAACTTACCTAACATGAAAAGAAAACCCTCACTCAAGTCCAGGAAGCACAGAGAGTCCCATACAGGATGAACCAAAGGTGGAACGTGCTGAGACACATATTAATCAAACTGACAAAAATTAAAGACAAAGGTAAAAATATTAACAGCAACAGGGAAAAGCAACAAATAACATCCAAGGGAATCCCCATAAGATTATCAGCTGATTTTTCTGCAGAAATCCTGAGGGACAGAAGGGAGTGACACAATATATGTAAAGAGATGAAAGGGAAAAACCTACAACCAAGAATACTTTACCAGGCAAGGCTCTTGCTCAGATTCGACAGAGAAATCAAAAGCTTTACAGACAAGAAAAAGCTAAAAGAATTCAGCACCACCAAACCAGCTTTACAACAAATGCTAAAGGAACTTCTCTAGGTGGGGAAAAGGCAAGCAACTTAAAACAACCTTTACATATATAGACTGCTATATCAAAACCTCATGGGAAAAGCAAATCAAAAAACTACAATAGAAACACACACACACACACACAAAAGTAACCCAAACACAACAAGAAAGATAGTTATCAAATCACAAAGAAGATAACAAAAGAGGAAGGGAAGAAAAAAATACCTGCAAAAACAAATCCAAGACAATTAAGAAGCTGTCAGTAGGAACATACATATTGATAATTACCTTAAATGTAAATGGATTAAATGCTTTAACCAAAACACATAGACTGGATGAATGGATACAAAAACAAGACTTATATAAATGTTGTCTACAAGAGACCTACTTCAGATCTAGGGACACATACAGACCGAAAGTGAGAGGATGAAAAAAGGTGTTCCATGCAAATGCAAACCAAAGGAAAGCTGGAGTAGCAATACCCATATCAAACAAAATAGACTTTATTTTATTTTTTTAAATTATTTTAAGATTATTTATTTATTTATTTTAAAACAGGTCACAACACTAAGCTTCTGGGCCATTCTGCTAATGCACAAGATACAAATGCTTGCTAAGCAGTTGAAGGGCATACTTTAGTAGCATGTTTGAAAAATGAATAAAAATCTATATAAAACAAATATTCAAATAGTTTCCATAGGAACACAGTTAAGTGTGACCCCATCACCTAGTCTTCCACATTGTTGCATCTGTGTCAACACTACTCACATAGACATCTCAAAACTAGCAGTAATTAAGTTAAATGGTCCCCCCCCAAACCCTTAAATCAAGTTAAACTCACAGTTAACAGCTACAAGAATGGTATTTACACATTAATACAAGCTAAAGCACAGGCTGCTGAGTGCCGTTTCATTCCACTCTCCCAAGCACAGGACACAGGCAGAGTGCCAACATCCGGCTCCTCTACTCCGGGTGGGAAGTCATGGTTCTGGATTTTCTGCATCAGTTGCCATGTTGGCCCTGACATCACATAGTAGATGGTCGGTCTCTGGAATCTATTGAAAGTAGAAGCAGCAGTGACAGTGTAAACACCCATGTTTTCAAACAGCATCCAATCGCCCACATTCCTCTCAAGTAAGTTACAGTGCTCAACAACGCGATCCAGGCCATCACAGGTCGGTCCCCAGATGCTGAATGAATAATACTTCTCATCTGATTTGGATCTCTTCTGCAGAAGAGGCTTCACATGTTCATGATCGTAGAGGATGCAGTTGAATGATCCCTATACTCCATCATTCACATAATACATAAATGTCTGTTCACTTGACTCATCTTCATCATCAGAGCCTGTCTGTTCCTTTAAGGTGAGTTTTTTGGCAATGATATTAACTGCTAGAGTGAAAACTGAGGCAACACAGTATCTTCCTGGCTCAGCTATGATTCTCACTCCAGAATCTGATGGAAAATACTTGCACAACACCGGGTTGATTACACTGGTGATCTTTTCAAATTTAAGATTTACATCCTCAGATCCAGGAAAACCACCACCAATATCAAGCAGAAACATGTTGAAACCAACCTCAGCTCCCATGTCAAAGACACAGTGGGCATCAGAGATGGTCTGCACGAAGGTCTCTGGATCAGTACAACCATGTCCCACATGGTAGCTGACAACAGTGACATCAATATCTAGCTCTTTTGCCCATTCCAAAAGAAGCCTGCTGGTTTTGAGTGTGGCATCAAATTTGACACTGAGGTGACAGACTGCTTTGGAATCATCAGTGGCAATCTGAAAAACCAACTTGGCCTTTGGATGTGCCCTGGCAACTTTCACCAACTCGACTTCACTATCAAAAGTCATCATCTGGACTCCATTATTGGCAGCATATTTAATCAGAGACACTTATTTACAAGGATTTGCATAGATAATCCTCTCTGGAGGCACCCTGAGACTCTGCACCAACTGGATTTCAGTCTTGCTGGCACAGTCAAATCCCTTCCAAATGGCAGGTATGGTCTTCACTATGGTTCTGCTATCATTGCATTTGACTGCATAAAAGGGGATGACTCAAGGAAGAGCTTTAAACCATCTCAGATGTTTCTCTACAATGTCTCCCAGGTCTGCAACATAGAAGACATCCTTATCATCAGAAGAAGAAACTTCATTAATTTTTTGGTCCAGAATGTCCTTGGCAGTAAAACCTTCATCCAAGAAGTGGCAGTCAAACTTCATTACTAAAGTTATTCATGGTTTCTTGATATCTTTTTGAAACAACAAAATGGGAAACTAAGAGATGGAATTTAAAGAAATTATGCCAGCTTTTCACAAAGGCAATTCTCCAGGAATTCCAAGTCCCACTGAAGATGTGTGTGCCCTTGGTGCAGCAGTGAAAATGTTCTGATAAATGTACAATCTGCTGTCCACCTTAGAGCACACGGGTGCCACGGGTAGGCTGCATGGAAGTGAGATGCCACCACCACCGAGCACTCAGGACCACTGACCACCCTGCCTCTGTCCCCACCGCCCCCGTCAGCCACCTTCCCAGCTGCTCGCTGCCTTGCTCCCTCCAGCAGAGGACAACCAGCCCGAGGTGGCACTGAGTGCTGGCAGAGGGGCAGCAGCAGTGGAGGCTGAGGGAACTGACCAAAAATAGACTTTAAAATAAAGACTGTTACAAGAGACAAGGAAGGACACTACATAATGATCAAAGGATCAATCCAAGAAGATATAAAAATTATAAATATATATGCACTCAACATAGGAGGACCCAATATATAAGCCAAATGCGAACAGCCATAAAAGGAGAAATAATAATGGGGGACTTTAACACCCCACTTACACCAATGGACAGATCATCCAAACAGAAAATCAATAAGGAAACATAGGCTTTAAATAACACATTAGACAAGATGGACTTAACCAACATTTATACAACATTCCATCCGAAAGCACTAGAATACACTTTCTTCTTAAGTGTACATGAAACATTTTCCAAGATAGATCACGTCTTGGGCCACAAATCAAGCCTCAATAAATTTAAGAAAATTGAAATCATATCAAGCATCTTTTCTGACCACAATGTAAGGAGATTAGAAATAACTGACAGGAAAAAAAAACCCTCTAAAACTCATAAACACATGGAGAATAAACTAAACAACCAATGGATCACTGAAAAAAATCAAAGAGGAAATAAAAAACTACCTAGAGATAAATGACAATGAAAACGCGATGATCAAAACCTATGGAATGCAGCAAAAGCAGTTCTAAGAAGGAGGTTTATACCAATACAAACGTACCTCAGGAAACAAGAAAAATATCAAATAAACAACCTAACCTTACACCTAAAGCAACTAGAGAAAGAAGAACAAACAAAACCCAAAGATAGTAGAAAGAAAGAAATCATAAAGATCTGAACAGAAATAAATGAAAGAGATGATGAAATCAGTAGCAAAGATCAATGAAAGTAAAAGCTGGTTCTTTGAAAAGATAAACAAAATTGATAGACTTTTAACCAAACTCATCAAAAAAATAAATAAATAAATAAAAGGAGAGGGCTTAAATCAATAAAATTGGAAATGAAAAAGGAGAAGTTACAATGGACACCACGGAAATAAAAAGGATCATAAGAGACTACTACAAACAACTATATGCCAATAAAATGGACAATCTAGAAGCAATGGACAAATTCTTAGAAAGGTACAACCTTCCATGACCGAACCAGGAAGAAATAGAAAATATGAACAGACCAATCAAAAGTACTGAAATTAAAAGTGTGATTTAAAAAATTCAAACAAACAAAAATCCAGGACCAGATGACTTCCAGGTAAATAATCTCAAACATTTAGAGAACAGTTAACAACTATCCTTCTGAAACTCTTCCAAAAACGTTGCAGAAGAAGGAACACTCCCAAGCTCATTCTATGAGGCCACCATCACCCTGATACCAAAACCAAAGATACCATAAAAAAAATAAAATTATAGGCTGATATAACTGATGAACACAGACATAAAATTCCTCAAGAAAACACTAGGAACCCGAATCCACCAACACATGAAAAGGATCATACACCATGATCTAGTGGGATTTATCACAGGGATGCAAGGATTCTTCAATATATGCAAATCAATCAATGTGATACACCACATTAACAAACTGAAGAATAAAAACCATATGATCATCTCGCTCCAACCAAAAGACATGGACTGGATGAATGGATACAAAAACAAGACCCCTATATTTGCTGTCTACCCCTATATTTGCTGTCTTCAGACTTAGGGACACATACAGACTGAAAGTAAGTGTATGGTAAAAAGGATTCCATTCAAATGGAAATCAAAAGAAAGCTGGAGTAGCAGTACTCATATCTGACAAAATAGACTTTTAAATAAAAGCTTTTATAAGAGACAAAGAAAGACTACATAATGATCAAGGGATCAATCCAAGAAGAAGACAACAATTGTAAATATTTATGCACCTAAAATAGGAGCACCTCAATATATAAGGCAAATACTAACTGCTATAAAAGGAGAAATTGACAGTAACACAATAATAGTGGGGGACTTTAACACCCCACTTTCACTAATGGACAGATCATCCAGACAGAAAATCAATAGGAAATGACACATTAAACCAGAGGGACTTAACTGATATTTATAGAGCATTCCATCCCAAAGCAGCAGAACACACATACTTTTCATGTGGTACATGTGAAGGACCACAAAGTGAGCCTCGGTGAATTTAAGAAAATTGAAATCAATATCAAGTATATTTTCCAACAACAACTGCTATATTTAAAATAGAAAACCAACAAGAACCTACTGTGCAGCACAGGGAACTCTGCTCAATATTTTGTAATAACCTAAATGGGAAAAGAATTTGAAAAATAATAGATACATGTATATGTATAACTGAATCACATTGCTGTACACCTGAAACAAACACATTGTTATCTGACTATATTCCAATGTAAAATAAAAATTTTTTAAAATATGATCATCTCAATAAATGCAGAAAAAGGTTTTGACAAAATTCAACACCAATTTATGATAAAAACTCTCCAGGTAGTGGGCATAGAGGGAACCTATCTAGACATAATAAGGGACATATACGACAACCCCACAGCAAACATCATTCTCAATGGTGAAAAGCTGAAAGCATTCCCCCTAAGATCAGGAACAAGCCAAGGAAATCCACTCTCACCACATTTTTTTCAACATATTTTGGGTGTCTTAGACATGACAATCAGAGAAGAAAAAAAAAATCAAAATTGGAAAAGAAAAAGTAACACTTTCACTGTTTGCATATGACATGATACTATTCTTAGAAAATCCTAAAGACACTACCAGAATACTACTAGTGCTCATGAATGAATTTGGTAAAGTTGAAGGATACAAAATCAATACACAAAAATCTCTTGCATTCCTATACACTAACAACAAAAATCAGAAAGAGAAATTAAGGAACAATCCCATTTATCATCACATTAAAAGGAATAAAATATCTAGGAATAAACCTACCTAAGGAGGCAAAAGACCTGTACTCAGAAAATGATAAGATACTGTTCAAAGAAATGAAAGATGGCACAGACAGATGGAGAGATATGCCATGTTCTTGAATTGGAAGAATCAATATTACCAAAATGACTATACTACCCAAAGCAATCTACAGATTCAATGCAATCCCTATCAAATTACCAATGGCATTTTTTACAGAACTAGAAAAAAAAATCTTAAAATTTGTATGGAGACACAAAAGACCCTGAATAGCCAAAGCAATCTTGAGAAAGAAAACTGGAGCTTTAGGAATCAGGCTCCCTGACTTCAGATTATACTGCAAAGCTACAGTAATCTAAACAGTATTGTACTGGCTCAAACCAGAAATATAGGTCAATGAAACAGGACAGAAAGTCCAGAGGTAAACCCACACACCTATGGTCAACTAATCTATGACAAAGGGGGTAAGGACATACAATGGAGAAAAGACAGTCTCTTGAATAAGTGGTGCTGGGAAAACTGGATGACTACATGTAAAATAATGAAATTAGAACATTCTCTAACACCATACAGAATAATAAACTAAAAATGGATTAAAGACCTAAATGTAAGGCTGGATACTGTAAAACTCTTAGAGGAAAACACAGGCAGAACATTCTCTGACATTTATCAAAGGAAGATCTTTTTTGATCCACCTGCTAGAGTAATAAAATAAAAACAAAAATAAACAAATGAGACCTAATTAAACTTAAAAGCTTTTGCACAGTAAAGGAAATCATAAACAAAACAAAAAGACAATCCACAGAATGGGAGAAAATATTTGCAAATGAAGTGACTGACAAGGGATTCACTTCCAAAATATACAAACAGCACATGCAGCTCAATTCAAAAAAAAAAAATCCAATCAGAAAATGGACAGAAGATCTAAATAGACATTTCTCCAAAGAAGACATACAGATGGCCAAAAAGCACATGGAAAGCTCCTACATCACTAATTATTAGAGAAATGCAAATCAAACTACAATGAAGTTTCACCTCAGACCAGTAAGACTGGCCATCATCAAAAAATCTACAAGCAGTAAATGCTGGAGAGAATGTAGAGAGAAAGGAACACTTTTACACTGTTGGTTGGAATGTAAATTGATACAGCCACTATGGAGAATGGTATGGAGCTTCCTTATAAAACTAAAAATAGAACTACTATATGATCCAGAAATCCCACTCTTGGGCATTTTCCCTGAGAAACTATACTTCAAAAAGATAAATGCACCCCAATATTCATTGCAGCACTATTTACAATAGCCAGTACCTGGAAGCAACCTAAATGTCCATCAATAGAAGAATGAATAAAGGAGATGTGGTACATATATACAATGGAATATTACTCAGCCATACGAAAGAACAAAATAATGCCATTTACAGCAACATGGGTGGACCTAGAGATTGTCATACTGAGTGACGTAAGTCAGACAGAGAAGAATAAATATTATATGATATTGCTTATATGTGGAATCTAAAAAAATGGTACAAATGAACTTATTTACAAAACAGAAATAGAGTCACAAATATAGAAAACAATCTTATGGTTACCAGGGGGAAAGGTGGGGAGGGATAAATTGTGAGTTTGATGTTGACATATACACACTACTATATTTAAAATAGCTAACTAATAAAAACCTAATGTATAGCACAGGGAACTCTACTCAATAGTTTGTAATGACCTATATGGGAAAATAATCTAAAAAAGAGTGGATATATGTATATGTATAACTGATTCACTTTGCTGCACAGGAGAAACTAACACAACATTGTAAATCAACTATACTCCAATAAGAATTTTTTTTTTTAAAGCAAATGACATTCTAGCTTTGCAATTTAGCATAAGTGTTCAAATACAAATAACCGATTGAATGTCAAGCTGGTTACATTTAAAAGGTCCGCAGAAAATTATACTCTCTTGGAAATTTCAAAATTATAAGAATAAAATTATAATCTTGAAAGATTTGAGGAAGAATGTATATAACAATCTGAAAATGAACATTAGATTATCTACAGTTTTCTATAACAAAATATAGAAAAGCCCCAACATTCTAACAGAAAATGATTAGAACTTTTAATATAACACTGAAATAGTAATCAATTGTGAAGGCAAATAAATAATATGAAGAAAACCAAGAAAATTAAGAACATATGATACATATATAAATAAAATACTCATGTACAACTTAAGTGAAATGAAGTAAATTCCCAGGATTTAGCTATAGCGCAATCCTAGAAAGCAACTGGAGCAGAGTGGAGCAGGAGGGTACAGGCCTCCAGAAATTATAGTATAGTATGTTAGAAGGATAATATTGATAAAATAAAGACATTTGTTCATTGTGTAAGCAAAAACAAAAAAGAATATTAATAATATCAAGCAAAGAATATTTTAACGAAACAAAATGAGACATGATTTTCATAATAGATGAAATAAAGAATAACTTATTTAAAATTAGCATTTTAGATAATTTCCCTTGAACCATGCAAAAATGAAGGTAATGTAGCCATGACAAAGATAATGTAAGTCTATCCCTCAATCTGAGTTATGTATTCAACAATGTTAGCATAGCCATAATGCTGTAAATATAATATATTCAAAGATTTTCTATTTTGATGGTCAATTTGTCTGCAAAGCATGGGGAATCTAATTATGCCTATAGAAAGAAATATTAAATTACTATACTTTGATAATTTAAGAAGTTATTTTATACTTGAATGTAACTGTTCTAATTAATTTATATCCATTCTCTAACATATTCCTTATAACTTCTCCAACATGGGTAGTTGTCTTGACATTACAGATTAGAAAACCAAGAGACAGAAAAGTTATGTAATTTGCTCAAAATAACCATATTCTAAAATATGTATGTATGTATTTTGAGGGAGAATTTCACTTAGGATTTGAATCCAGGCAATCTAGAAACATACTAATTTAAACTAACAATTGAATTAGCTGAATATAGAAAGTGAGTGATAGTAAGATAAGCATAAGAGAAGTAAACTTTAATTCTCAGAGATAGAAAGACAATCAAAAACATGTGTATGAAGAAACAGATATAAATGCATATAACATATATTTATAGAACAATCACTTAAAGAAGTGAATACTACAAAGAGTTTTCCTTTAGAAAGTGCGCTGGGAGTTGGGGAATGGTTTCAGAAATTTGTTTTTTATTGTGATACTATGCAATTTTTTTTTTTTACATTTGTATATATTATTTTGGTAATGTATAAAAAGTATATACATTCTTATTATGCCCAAGCATTAGAAACATTTGCAAAGTTTCCTTGAAAATTTGTTTCTAATAACAGGTCTCTTTGCACATACTTAATAGACAAATATGTGCATACACTGAGCATCTAATTACCATGCAAACAAACCTTGGTATTTCATAACCTCTAGAATGTATATTATTCTATGCATATCAGAGTATATTCTAAGAAATATTCTAGTCAGGAAATTTGAGTTGCTGAAATATTACAGAAAATGTAGATTTAGTACAATTGCCATGCTCACTTGCCTGGTTTCAGAAAGAGTACCTTCTTCATTTTTACTTTTCATACTTTTTATGGTACTTATGCATTCATGAGACTATCTGCAGAAATAGAGGCTGAGTTGTAAAGAAGCAAAACGGTAAATATTCTAAGCTTGGGAATAGAAAGAAAAAGAGAAAACAAGGAGGAGATAAAACTGTCTTTAGGTTGAAATGTTTTAAATGGCTCCACAAATTTGCCAGCATGAAGTCTTTTAAGATATGGAAATTTATTAACACTGTGGCTTTTGCCACAAATTACTTTTAGCAGCTTATACATATACACAAAACAGTTAATAGTGTGCAGAATTTCCACTGTAAATACAAGTCACTTTTGCACAAGATTTAGATTTGACACTATTATGGGAATTTGCTAAGTGACAGAAGTATGCCTATAATTTCATGCCTTTTCTTCATCAAAGCTATGGCAATACTTCATTGTATTTACTCTAAATTCAAAACACCTTTAAAAGGATATTAACAATGATTTCTTCTTTCTCATTTTTGCAAAGGTAAGATTTTAAAAAGAATGAAACTGTATTTGTTTCTGCAGGGACTGTCCAATTTCAAAGATGTGTACTTTATGTGCCCAAAATAATATTGTCATAAAAAGTCCTCTACGCTTCCATCTATTAGGAACAAAGAATGGAATATATGAGTTTTCTAGATAGATATAACTAATTAGCTGGATTATATTTGTACAAATGAAGCATAAATATAAGGCAGATATTTGATTTCAAAATATAGGTCTTTATTTTAATGAGCAGGTCTCCAGCTTTTATAGTCTGTAAGAATGCTCTCTGAAGAGTTTTGCCTCTTCCAACTTCTCCCATCTGTGATGAATGGAAATAAAATTTCTCCAACATTCTCTTATCCATTGGGTTTCCCTTAAGTTTTACTCTTTTCTTCTGCCTGTCAGTCACTATTCTCTCACGTACATTTTTATAACTGCAAAAATAGAAAGGGGAGGTCATTTAACAAAATATTTTAAGGATGTTATGAATTAAGAGTAAATACAATGAAGTATTGGTATAGCATTGATGAAGGATAGGAGTGAAAGTATAATTTTTTCTCTGTCACTTAAATTCTCACAATAATGTTAAAAGACTATCAAAACATGGTTCACATCCTCATTGTCAAGACCTTATCACATCGACATTTCTAGCTTCAGTGGGAGAAAGCATGTCTCACCTAGCTTGGTAACTATATGCCTACCTAAAACTCAGAAGTGCTTTTGCTAAATAGAAAAGGGATATTGAACATGCCATATCAATGACTAGACTTGCCTCTGCCACCAAATATCTATGAATACTTTAGTTGTTATCTACAGCAGTAATTTAATTCTTGCCAAAATGAAGCAGTTCAAATCTGATAATGATCACATCCATGCCCAGGTCTAAGATTTCTAAGTGTTATGTAGACCTCTTCATCAGTTTGGATATAAGTATCTGTGGTCTGGTGACCTATAATCTAATGAAAAAGTATCTTAACATCTTGCAGCCAGTATGCAATAATGCTGTATGAACAGGGTAGAAACATTTTCATTAAAGAAGACAAAAGAATGAAAACCTCCCAGAAGTCCCAGTTCATAGGAGTCATATAATATTTCTGGGCAGGAATTATTTTGAAAAGTGCCTGCCTTGGCAGTGGAGCAAGTTAATTATGGAGAAACCAGTGTGCTCTGGGTTGACTCATGTTCTGCTGTGTTATAGACCCCGGCTCTGCTCACTGGGAAAGGTCTCCTTGCAGAGTCTGTTGTGTGGGCACGTGAGAAGTAAGATTGTACAGCTTTCACAGCAGCTTCCATCTGGTGCAGGTTTGGAGCCCAAGGTTTGCCTTAGAAATGAAACCGGCACTGTGCTTCTCAGGCCAGACTTGTGGTTTCCTTGACAATGTAAGTCCCTATTTGGCTTTGCATCTATTTTCATTCAGTCAGTTCTAAGGGCAAGTGAACACATGAAAAACCTTGTCTAGACAAAGCACTGAATCCTGCTTTGTCTAGTATCAATGCCTTTGTGCTGAGCCCTTTCCTCTCTCTTAATGTTGGCAAATGTGAGGACATCTAAAATTACAGGCTTGGGGCTTCCCTTGTGGCGCAGTGGTTGAGATTCTGCCTGCCAATGCAGGGGACACGGGTTCGAGCCCTGGTCTGGGAGGATCCCACATGCCGCGGAGCGGCTAGGCCCGTGAGCCACAATTGCTGAGCCTGCGCGTCTGGAACCTGTGCTCCGCAACAAGAGAGGCCGCGATAGTGAGAGGCCCGCGCACCGCGATGAAGAGTGGCCCCCACTTGCCTCAACTAGAGAAAGCCCTCGCACAGAAACGAAGACCCAACACAGCCATAAATAAATAAATAAATAAATAAAATTAAAATTACAGGCTTTGGTGGGATGGCGACATCTAATATTTGATATATGGCTTTGGGCTGCCTCCTATTGTCTGGCAGGTTTATACTGAGACTGCTAGAAAATTCTTGCAGTCTTATCTCCCTCTAAGGCTGCTTCTTCACAGCCACCTGTTTAAAGCGAGCCTTAGTTAACCTGTCTCTTATGTAATTCGGTAAAAGTCAAAAACAGCAGCCAACATACAGTTACATTTTGAGGTTTACAAAATAGTTCTACTAACACTCAGCCTCTTAGTAACAGGGGCAGCCATTGAGAATAACACATAGTTTCATAAAATATTTTACTACAGGTCAACAAATAACTAGGGTCCTTTGCCTTCTGCCATACATATCTCATCAAGATCATATATTTTAACTCACTTTTAAAAAAATAAATTTATTTATTTATTTTTGGCTGCATTGGGTCTTCGTTGCTGCACATGGGCTTTCTCTAGTTGTGGTGAGCAGGGACTACTCTTCGTTGCGGTGGCTTCTCTTGTTGTGGAGAACGGTCTCTAGGCACGTGGCTTCAGTAGTTGTGGCTCACGGGCTTAGTTGTTCTGCGGCATGTGGGATCTTCACAGACCAGGGCTCGAACCCTAGTCCCCTGCATTGGCAGGCAGATTCTTAACCACTGCGCCACCAGGGAAGTTCCAACTGACTTTTGATATCACCTTCTGTATCAGTTCTGAATTCAGAACAATAAATGTAATCAATTTTAATTATTGTAAGTTAGAATATATTTAGTTGTAAAATATAGTGTATTTACAATATTGTTGAAAGGGATAGAGGAGCAAGATCTAGGCAGGCACTCCACAAATGAATTGTGCTAGACACAATTATCCATCAGGTAATGTACCACCTACCAGGCCAACACAAGAGCTATTGATTTAAGAACTCTTTAACCATTGCAGCTATATAAGGATGGAAAAGTAAAAATAAGAAGCTGACATATCTACCATTAGGATTGAAATGAAAGATGGATAATGGACACCGTAACAGTGATACAGAGTAAAATGTTCTCCAAAATCTTGCCTAGCAAGCCAAAAATTTGCAAAAAGAAGTAGGAAAATAACCTCTGCATTAATTGTGTCTTCCATATTTTATGTAAGGGCATCTAGTCAGTAAAAGCCCAATTTGCATGTAGAACTCTAGCTACAAAAGTGTTCAGGAAACATAGCTTTCAAACTAAGTCTTTGTGATACAGGAAGGCATCCTAAAAGCTATGTGGAAAAGAATATCCCAATAATTGCTACATTATATCTCTTTGGCAGCTCAGAATCCATGCACATCTTTCTATTTAAACGTCAAAAGAGAAATAATAGTAATAAAAATTTCTTTTGCCTAAAATGAATAATTATGTAATATAGACCCAATCTTTTATCAATGGGACAGATCCATCTCTAAGTAATAGTCAATATTCTTCTAGGTAGCGTACATTATTATTTTATAATATGAAGATAAAATTGTAATTTAACCATTATGAAAATAACCTAGATTATTATTAAATAGGAGGAAAAAGTAAGAGGGAAAAATAGTAATTAATATTTATAGATATATACATAAAAGAGAAAGATAATTCATATAGCTACTACAGTCAGGTCCACATGTAAAGTTGTTTAGTGTTAGGTATACCATACCACCTAGTTGATGTCATTAGTATCATATGCATGATATATATATATATATATATATATATATATACACAATATATTATTGGGTTGGCCAAAAGTTTCATTCAGTTTTTTTCCATAAGATGGCTCTAGGAGCACATAGTTGTCTTTAACTTCATCTGAAACAATTTTTTTTAGATTGTATGTGCAGTGTATGGAGAAGGTGCTGTGACTGGTCGAACGTGTCAAAAGTGGTTTGCCAAGTTTTGTGCTGGAGATTTCTCATTGGACAATGCTCCATGGTCGTGTATTACATACATGGTCGTGGTTAATAGCGATCAAATCGAGACATTAACTGAGAACAATCAACATTATACCACTCAAGAGATAGCCGACATACTCAAAATATCCAAATCAAGTGTTGAAATCATTTGCACCAGCTTGGTTATGTTCATTGCTTCGATGTTTGGGTTCCACATAAGTTAAGTGAAAAAAAATCTTCTTGACCGTATTTCCACATGAGATTCTCTACTTAAACATAGTGAAAACGTTCCGTTTTTAAAACAAATTGTAATGGGCAATGAAAAGTGGATACTGTACAATAATGTGGAATGGAAGAGATCGTGGGGCAAGTGAAATGAACCACCATCAACCACACCAAAGGCCAGTCTTCATCCAAAGAAGGTGGTGTGTATATGGTGGGATTGAAAGGGAGTCCTCTCTTATGAGCTCCTTCCGGAAAACCAAATGATTAATTCCAATAAGTACTGCTCCCATTTAGACCAACTGAAAACAGCACTCGATGAAAAGCGTCCAGAATTAGTTAACAGAAAACGCACAATCTTCCATCAGGGTAACGCAAGATGACATGTTTCTTTGATAACCAGGCGAAAACTGTTACAGCTTGTCTGGGAAGTTCTGATTCATCTGTCGTATTCACCAGACATTGCACCTTCAGATTTCCATCTATTTTGGTCTTTACAAAATTATCTTACTGGAAAAAAATTCAATTCCCTGGAACGCTGTAAAATGCACCTGGAACAGATCTTTGCTCAAAAATATAAAAAGTTTTGGGAAGATGGAATTATGAAGTTGCCTGAAAAGTGGCAGAAGGTAGTGGAACAAAAGGGTGAATATGTTGTTCAACAAAGTTCTTGGTGAAAATGAAAAATGTGTCTTTTATTTTTATTTAAAAACTTAAGACACTTTTTGGCCAACCCAATAATTTATGTATACGGCAATTTTCTATCAGATGTAAGTAAACGATTGAAAATCTTGAAGAAAGCAACACCCTTTTCTAGCTCAGGGAAAGACACTCTATGTACTAGGTTACCTCTGATTTAAAGTTGTGTCCCAGGGGTATAACCAAACACCTCTAAGCAGGCTAATTACATTAGATTCCTTTGATTATAGACGGAGCAGTGATTTGTCCTCATTATAGGCATTAATTCTGATTATAGATTTGTCTTCTCAGTCCAAAACACTTCTTCCAAAATTGCCACCTGTGAACTTACTAAATGCATTCTTTACAATAATTGTATCCTACACAGTGTTGCTTCTAACTAAGGAATTTAATTTACAGCTGTAGAAATATAAAAATGGTCAATAGAAATAAAACAACTGTCTGTTTCTACCACCGCTAACAAGACCATGGTTGGTACATAAAATCTGCCTGAATGTGATATGTGGGGTTGAAATAAAAAATTTCTTAAAATCATGATCATGTTATTTTCTGGTGAGCAAAATGACCCCCTAAAGATATAAGAAAATGGTTTTTATTTTAAACTACTAAGTTTGGGGTAGTTTGTTACACAACAATAAATAACCATGAAGGTATGTTGGCCCCAAGCTTAGCAGTAGTTGTGACATCTTACTTCATCTGGATAGAGTTGATTAAAGTTAAGAGTGCACTTTTTAATCCCTTTCTCTCTGTATCTCTCTTCTTTCCTTCTCTCCTTCTTCCCTCCCTTCCTTCCTTTCTTCATTCATTTCTTCCTTCTCTCCCTCCCTCCCTCCTTCCCTCCTTTCTTCCTTCCTTCCTTCTTTTCTCCCTTATTTCCTTTCTTCTCTTACTTTCTTCCTTCTTTATTCTTTCCTTACTCTCATCTTTCCTCCCTTGCCCCTTCCTTCCTACCTCCCTATATTCTTTCTGTCTAATATTTCTCAGTCCTGTACTCAGAAGGAGATACATGAAGACTATCAGAGCCACCAATCTTGTTTGCTTGTACTCATTATTAGTTTTATGCTATGTCTTGTTTGACTAGAGCATAGGTAACCTGTACTTAACCCTCTTAAACCTTATTCAATATTTCCCACAGTATTATTTTAATTAATTAATTAATTGATTGATTAATTTTTGGCTGCATTGGGTCTTCATTGCTGTGCGCGGGCTTTCTCTAGTTGTGGCAAGCGGGGGCTACTCTTTGTTGAGGTGTGCGGGCTTCTCATTGCAGAGGCTTTTTTGCTGAGCATGGGTTCTAGGCATGCAGGCTTCAGTAGCTGTGGCACGCAGGCTCAGTAGTTGTGGCTCAGGAGCTCTAGAGCTCAGGCTCAGTGGCTGTGGCGCACGGGCTTAGTTGCTCCACGGCATGTGGGATCTTCCTGGGCCAGGGCTCGAACCCGTGTCCCCTGCATTGGCATGGTGGATTCTTAACCACTGTGCCAGCAGGAAAGTCCTTTCCCACAGTTTCAAAAGTGTCAGTCTTCACTCTGACATCATTGGACTAGTCTGGGGCCATGAATAAGTAAAAGAAAGGACCCAAGGTCAGCAGCAGAGGTGTACCCTTTTCCTAGTTTACCATATCTACAATGAGTTGCCTTTCTGTGTTACTAATCTGTATTTTACATTCTCTAACACATTCACATAAATAGTTTACTCCTCCTATAGCTTTTGCCAAAGCAGGAATTAGGAGCCCAGTCTTAGACTAACTGTGTCATGATCAAGTTGCAGGGTTGTGGGGTAGCCTAGAGTTTAACGTATTTGAGTATGCTGCTTTAGCCAATTTATTGGGTCACTTATAGTGCCAACTTTGAGTGGAGGTCAGAATAATGGAAAGATTTCTATCTGGTGTAGGCTATAGTTAGAACAAGACTCTTCTTCTCTGCCATTATGGGTGGAAATAATGGGAACAGGTAATAAAGAGTTTTGGGATAGAAAAACATTGATATCTCATGGACTAATAATCTTGGGTCTAGCATCTTAGCATATATTTATGGTCAATGAAAGCACTAGGAAAAGAGAGGTGAGGAAATTCTTCTTAATAAAGATTATGGATTACAAAATTTATTCTGTGGATGTCAATTAATGAATTTATGAACAAGTCATTATAGTTGTAGAATGGAGGGAATGCTATTGTTGAACAGCAGAGCTGCATAAAACAGCATCTGATAGTGTCACTGCTGATAGGTTCCCATTGCTGGAAGCATCTTCCACCCCATCTCCCACCCCACATTAAGACACTCATTGACAACAATTTTATATGAAAACATATAAAATTATATACTCTCAGAAATCATAGACCTTACATATCATGAAATTTACTAATAGAAATAGATATGAGCAAAAATCAGACATCAGGCATAGGAATAACATTTTCCTCTCTTGCAATGCCCTGAACTTTCAAATTATTTCTTTTAAGCATTGGTATGTATTTTGGTTTCAGAGATGCAGGCTAACATTGATTATATGTGGTAGATGTGAACTCAAAGGAAGCTGTTTAAATTTGGGACTTAGTTTTAATACTCTATTAATCATGTAAGCTGGAGAGTGTACATGCATAACCTCTACTTTATAGTCAGATTTGTTTCAGAGAAGCAGTCTAGATGAACCAAGTAGACTCTGCTAAAGTCATATTATATAATTTCATTAGTTATTTTCCTTATAGTAAATTATTTTAGCATTTTTACAGGGAGGTTTACAAGGACAATACAGACGTAGGTGTCTTCAAGGAGAAAGTGAATAAGTTACATACATGCTATGGATTTTTCCCTTTCCAGGTTCTGTACCTTGGGAGTAAGAACAGACAGAAACTAATTAATTATATTGGAATTTTTCCATAATGGTGGGGGCAGTGGGATTAGACATACTCTGCCTTGTACACATTATCCTGCCCATCATGTTTCTGTATTCATATATTCACTGGATGTGTTAAAACTTATTAAACCGTACAAGTTTGCTTTTAAAGAAAAAAAAAAACACTTTTCCAGTGAAAGAAACACAGAAAAGAGCTGATGCCATGTGACTTACGTGTCTTATCATATGCTACATTAACCAGAAAATATAGTGTTATATTTTATTGAAATGTTAGAAGACTATAGCATATGAGATTAAAGGTACTGTTTCTCAGGATACTGTATATTTTTTGACCTAATAAAAAAAAAGTGTTCAGTTCTTCCTATTTTCAGATTTCATGGATTTTAAAATCCATGTGTTGGAAGTGGGAATGTGTTCCCTCACAAATACACCTTACTAATCACTAGTAAATTTTTACCATTCTTCCCAAGTGAAAATGTTAGAACTTTCATTATGTATCACCACAATGGTCCCATCATTGTTAGAAGTTACGCCTGCCACCTGTCTCTTTGGGGACCCTCATGACTGAGTCAATAGGTAAACTGTGCAGTTGTATCACTCTCTGAGATGACTAATCTTGATGAGCAGAGGAACAAAGATTTCTATCATATGGGAGGATATGGAGATAAGAGAATGGGATATAGGGATTCCTGAGATTATGCATCATATCACAACATCAAGTGATAAAAGAGCAACTCCTGGTATTTGGTTAATTTTCCAAATTTCATAATGTCAGTGCAGTGCTTTTCTTCTTGCTGCATCACACCTGGAGGATCATAACAAGGGATTTTCCTTCTCATCAGCCACTAACAGTTAAAGTATAAGCATCAAAAGTAGCATCAGTCAGTAACATTGTTCATCCTAGGGTACTTAAGCTGAAGCCAGTGAGACAGAGAGAAGAGAGAGAGGGGAGAGAGAGATGAAAGAGAAGGTGGGGCTCCCTTTTCATATCTGTCTGTGGCAAGGGCAGCACCCAGCAATGGTACTGGGAGTTTCCTGACCAAATTGTCTCTGCAGTGTAGTCTGTGAAATATCTTTATTTTTTTCTAATTTCTAAATATCTATACTGGTATTAATTATCATTATAATCATTAATTATATGATCCACTTATATCACACCAATAAAACCCCTATTTGTTTAAGAGAACCAGGATTAGCTTCTATTGTTTACAAAAGATAACGTGGATTGATATTGTCTTTTTGTGTTCAGGGTTGTTTTTGCAAATTTTCTTGCCAGATTCTTATTCCTTTTTAGGTAACTATTTTTTTCTTCCTGGAAACATCTCTACACTTCTTGCTTTTTAACTTTTATATTTTTTTCTCCTGCTTTGAAACAATTTTTTTACAGGTTTACTTGTTTTAATAACATCTCATTTACCTCATTTTTCTCCCTATGCAATCCCGTTAGAAGGATAAGTGAAATTTTGGATCATCTGGTATGTTACATTTTCATTCACAATTTCCATATTTTTGTTCATATCACTTGCATTTTAGAAGAAAAATCAAGTTCTGCCTTCAAAATCAGATTTTCATTGTCATCTATGTTCATAGTGCTATTCAGTCCATAATTGAATTTTTTTTCCAACTTAGAAAAAATGTATTAAAATTTCAAAAATCTGGTTATTTCTACTACATAATAGCTTGTTTTTCTTACTTTTATGGATATTTGGTACATTATAATTATAACATTTAACATTTTAAATTTCTCACTTGAAAATATCCTTTTAGAGTTAAATTTTCTGTAATTTCGTTACTCACATTCATTTGGTTTCCCCAAAATGTTTAATTTCCTGTTCTATTTTTTTTTTTTTTTTTTGGCAGTTGAAAATCAGTATTTGCTTGTTCTTAAATGTAGGATTTGATTATACTAGTATATTTAGTAGTATATTTATATACTAATTACAACATATAAATAAATAGTAGTATACAGTAACATATTTAATATCCCAATTTACAAATCCCTTTTAGGTTCTGGATCTCCAAATCAAATGCTACTATATATTGAGACTTTCTCTCTTTGGTCACAATATTAGTTGAAACTTGATGATCTTAAATTAAAAATAGGGTAGAGAAAATTATTTCTAATGTGGTATCTTTATAATCTGGGTATAAATGTTGTATTTGAAAAGTATGAGAGTGTTTGATTTAATTAACTTATTTTAAAGGAATTGGTACCATGTTTTACAATGGGTAACTTAGCTCTTAACTTCATACATGTTCTATACCAAGCTTCTCAAATTTTGATGTATTCACAAACTATCTTGCAATTTTGTCAATTATACCTCAATAAAACTGATAAAAAGAACAAGATGATACTGCTTTAAATAGAAAAAAACCCAGTAATGAACATCACCATATATATTTCCAAAGTAATCTGAATTGGCATACAGGATTGCTTGTCAATGAAGCTGCTGCTACACCTGCTGGAATCCCATGACAAAATTGTGACATTTTGTTGACTAGAAGACATCAACTCAAGTCCTTAGAGACCTCTGCAGGATCCATATCTGGCCTCAATGCTCCACCACTCCCTGCTCAGCTCCTAGTCTGCAATGTTGAAAGGATCACCTTCATTCGCTCTTGCTCTAATGGACATCTAGACTAAATAGTAAGACTAAATAGTAAGTAAGACTTACTAGTAGTAAGTAGTAAGTAGTAGTAAGTAAGACTTAATAGTAGTAAGACTTATAGTAGTAAGACTTAATAGTAAGACTAAATAGTCCTCCTCTGCTGACCTGCTTGGGAGATGTATAGCATTTGGACTATAAAGGTCTCTTAGTTTCTGGATCTTGGGGCCTTTGGATTCTAAGTCCCTTTTAGAAATTATTATTTAACTAGTGGCACTGTCATATATCTGACCCTGGTACACTATTATTCCTCTCTTGTATCTCCAATATCTGTGACCTATCATTAGGAACTCATCCTAAAACTTGCACTGGAGCTGTTGTTTCCCATGTACCTTTTTGTCTTTCTCTTGTCCCCTGGAATTATCTGGAAATACTTCAGGATCCATTCTGTAGCACCTGGATCCTAGCACCAAACAGATACTTAACTTACTTATTAAGCAGCTGTATATTTTTCTAATCTGTTGGGAGTTATCATTGCCATTGCCTATCAGCATAGGAAGAAGTCCAGGGGGAGCTAATTGTATTACATTAATAAATGTCCCTTTTGTCTTACTCCAGATTTTGCTATTGCTCTTTTTTATTAGTTTACTGTAAGTTTAAGGATTCCTGGCATTAATCTTATTCTGTATTTGTTTTCTCCAGAGCTTAATTTGAACTGTGATTCTTCGTTCTATTCTCCTTATCTGTTCTTTTAGCTATTTATCTATTTATATATTTATCTACTTTTAATTTATTTATCAACTATGAAGTATTAAAACATACAATACCAAAGTAGAAAAAATGTTATGAATCTCTAAAGACTCATCACCCAAATTATTCAGCTCGCTATCAGAAGTTTGTTGCCTTAGCTTTACCTAACCTGTTTTGTGTTTGTTAGCTTTTCACTACTGAAATAGTTTAGAGCAAGTCCCCTTCTTTATGCCATTGCCTTTCTATATCAGTTTACATCTCTTAAAAAATGGCTATTTTATTACATAGTAGCAATGCTATTATGACCCATGAAATTAAAAATAATTTCTTGGTATCATTTGATATCTACTTTACATTAAATTTCCCAATGGTTACAAAGTATACCTTCATATTTTGATTTGTTTGAATCAGGATTTCAATGTTTGACTCTTTGTGACTTTATTTAACTTATAATTCTATTTACCATATCCCTGTGGGTAAGAAGTAAAAGTTACTTCTAATGGTTTAATAAGATTTTAGTTCAAATGTTGTGGTTAGGAACGCTTTAGAAGTTGTGCTATATACTCCATATTTGTCAAATCCCAAATAAAAATTGACTGTCTCATTCTTAGTGATGTTAAGCTTGAATATTAGATTTATGAAGTTTTCTATCAACATTTTATAAAAATAGTTACACATTAAGAAGCTTTGTTTGAATTAGTGTTTCAATAGGGTTTCTAAACTTTTGATTTTCTAGTTCTTTCCACAATTCTTAGCTGGACATCTGTAGAGAATAATTTCTTTCATCAGCTAGGGCTATTTTGTTAACCAGAAATATAGTTATTTCAGAAAAGACTAATTGTTTCTCTTTGTTTGACACTTTTATTACAATATTGGTGACCTAGTTGCTTCCCATAGTAAAACTGGAGTTTTATATATTCAATCTGAATCAACTATAGTCATTTTTTTTAATGCTCAAATCACTTCTTTGATCAAGTGAACCCCTTCAATCTATCTTTGAAAAGTTATTTGCTTTGTGGCACAAATATTCTGGTCTCATTTCATACATCTTGACAAGACCCAGGATTTGTCATTTCTTCAAGGAGTCTTGGCTCCTTTAAGTGGGGAATATATCTGGAGACCATATCTAGGCATTAGTCATGCTTGTTTCTACTGAGCTATTATTGCTTCTTGGTCCTTACATGGGTAGAACTAAACATTTATTTTTTAAAGACAAGTCCCTAATGATATTTCAAATTTAAATTTTAAGGGGTTTAGTAAATTATTTCATTTTTAGAGAATCTTTTTTTAAAACTTTTTAAAAATTTATTTTATTTTTGGCTGCATTGGGTCTTTGTTGCTGCACGTGGACTTTCTCTAGTTGCGGCGAGTGGGGGCTACTCTTTGTTGCTGTGCGCGAGCTTTTCATTGTGGTGGCTTCTCTTGTTGCGGAGCACAGGCTCTAGGCAAGCAGGTTCAGTAGTTGTGGCACGTGAGTTCAGTATTTGTGGCTCACAGGCTCTAGAGTGCAGGTTCAGTATTGTGGCACACAGGCTTATTTGCTCCACGGCACGTGGGATCTTCCCAGATCAGGGCTCGAACTTGTGTCCCCTGTATTGGCAGGTGGATTCTTAACCACTGTGCCACCAGGGAAGTCCAAATTACTTCATTTTATACTTTCTTTCCTGTTATGCTCATGTCCTGGTTCTGAACAGCATTAATAAAGTCATTTATCTGCTTTATTCACTTATATATACAATATGTGAAGGGTATATACATTTCTAAATATGAATATAACTACTAACAATAAAACTATGGATTGAGGTGAACACTTTTCTCACCTTTTCTGTCTGTTAACTTTATATCTTACTATTTAACTGGATTCTGTTATTGTTTGCAGTCATTTCTTCATATATTTTTTGTTTCCCCAAAATTCAATTTTTTCATTGTCACAGAACTTTATAACTTTTCCATTACAATCAATATCTCTCCATTTGCCTTTGTCTAGTTGCACTGGCTAAAACTCCCAACACTACTTCAAATATTAGTTGCAAAAGCATTTACTACAGTGCAGCAGCTGTTGTAAATTTCTATTCAGGAGTATTAGCAGCATCTGAATTTTTAAAATTTTTATTTTATATTGGAGTATAGTTGATTAATGATGTTGTGTTAGTTTCAAGTGTATAGCAACGTGATTCAGTTATACATTTACATGTATTTATTCTTTTTCAAATTCTTTTCCCATTTAGGTTATTACAGAATACTGGCAGAGTTCCCTGTGCTATACAGTAGGTCCTTTTGGTTGTCTATTTTAAATATAGCATTGTGTACATGTCAATCCCAAACTCCCAGTTATCTCTCCCCCCACCCTTCCTTGTATTACCGCTTTTCTTTTTTATAAATTTTCCATCCTCATTTCCTTCTATTCTTTTTCTTCTATGCTTACCAAATTATTTGTACATAATTCCTTCTATGTCTGATGTCCACACTGTCTCTTCAAACTGTGTGTTTTGTCTTTTAGCATGCCTTGTAATTCTTTTGTTGCTGTTGAAAGTGGGACAGGGTGTACTGGGCTAAAGGCACTGAGGTAAAAAGGTTTTAGTATGAGGCTTCATGTTTATCTCTCTACGAGGTAAACTGTGTTTACTGTTTGCTGTAGCTTGGTGTAAGAAGCTAAATTTTCTTCTGGTGGATTTTGTCTCCCTTGTTATCTTTGGGTGTCCTAGAGGCTTCTTGATATTTTTGTGGTGAATTAATAAAATATTTTATTTTTAAATAATTTTAGATCTAGAGAAATGTCAGGAAGATAATAAGGAGAGTTCTTGTATAGTCTTTACCTAGCTACCACTAATGTTAACATCTTATATAACCATGTACATTTATCAAAACTATGAAATCAACATTGGTATAATACTATTAAGTAAACTAAAGGCCTTACTTGTATTTTATAAGTTTCCCCACAGCAGGCTTTCTTTAAAGTTTTTTTTTTCCAGTTTTATTGAAATATAATGGACATATAACATTGTATAACATTAAGATATATGATGTAATGATTTTTATACACATATATATTGCAAGATATTTACGACAATAAAGTTAGTTAACACATTCTTCAACTGACATAATTATAATTTTGTTGCTGTTGTTTTATGTTTTAAAGCTCTACTGTTATAGTAACTTTCAAGTATACAATACAGTATTGTTAGTAATACTCACCATGTTGTACTTTAGATCTGTGAAACTTATTCATCCTATGATCAATGTTTGTACCCTTTGACCAATATCTCCTCATTTCCTCCACCTATCAGCCCTTTGCAACCACCATTCTACTCTCTGTTTCTGTGAGTTTGATGTTTTCAGATTCCACATATAAGTGAGATCATACAGTATTTGTGTTTCCCTGTCTGACTTATTTCTCCTAGCATAATGTTTTCAAAATCTATCCACGTTGTCACAAATAGCAAGACTCCTCCATTTTCGTAGCTGAATAATATTCCATTATTGTGTGTCCACAGTGGCTGCAAGGTCTGTTGGGGTCTTCAGTGGCACCTTTAGGTCCAGGGGCTTGGGATCAGGGCAAGCAGTGGTGGTGGCTGGAGTCAATGGTGTGCATACATTCAGCTGTAGGGGGCCAGCTTCAGGTGCCTTATACTATTAGAGGCCGATTGCACACACATATGTAGTGGTGAGGGCTATGGCCAACAGCAAGGGCCAGGGACAACTGTGGGCACACTGGCAGATGCAGGCCTCTGGTAGTTGTTGGGTACTCCTGTGGCTGCAGGGTTTCCCTGTTGGCACATGGCAGATGGCAGGGGGCATCTCCCCATGCCCATGGGTATGCATGTGACAGTGGAGGCCAGTGATGGGTGTTGGGCCAGTGGGTTGGAGGGGCCAACTGCTGGCAAGCCCAGTGGTACAGGCAGTGACAAGGGATAGGGCTGTATCTAGGCCCAAAAGGAGCTGTGGGATCCCTGTGTCAGTATGCACACCTATGGCAGCAAGGTCTTACTTAGGGCACACAGTGGTGGATGTCAGTAACAGGGGTCTGACCAGGGACATGCAGATACACAGCTGGGGTGAGCCCAGTGGTGCAGGCTGTGGGAGTCATGGCTGTAGGTGTGCACTTCTGTGGCTGCAGGGTCTCACATGGGCCTATGGCAGATGGCAGGGCACATCTCCACATGGGGGCCACTGACAGGGGTCAGGCCGATGATGTGCAGGTACACAGCTGGAAGGGTTAGGCCCAAGTGCATGCATGGCAGTGGGCTCAGCCATGAAGGTTTAGGCCAGTACCTTGCATGAGAACAGTCACAGAGGTCTGGGTTGGCTGCCAGTGTAGGGGTCTTTTAATACTGGGATTTTCTAGAGATTTTAAAACAAACTTGTCCATATTGAACCTCAGGAATTCATCAATTACAGTTTAGTTGTTCTTTCTCTGTTCCTGGTTCCCACAAAACAGAAAACTTCAGTAAGCTGTGATTCTTTATCTCCTTGTCTGTCTCTCCAACTCTGGGAACAGAAGTTTGCCCTGACCTCAATTCTTTTATGGATCTAAGAAGAGATCTATATTTTTAGTTTGTTCACCCTTTTTCTTGTTGGGTGCATGGGAATGACAACTTTCAAGCTCCTTACATGCTGAACCAAAAACCAGAAGTGACCCTCCAATTCTGTACATTTAATTCCTTCTCTTTGAAATACCTAGAATGATCTCTGTTTTCCACACAGGACTAAATCATATATCACAAAAATTAATAGAGATTAATCATATTATCTAAAATTATGGTACTACCTACCTGCCAAAGATTAATATCAATGGTTAAAAGTGAATCTCTGAGAAGAGGGACTTTAGGAGGAGAGACATTTAATATTTTTTAGCATTTTTGAATATTTTATTTTCACTCAGTGCAAGTATTATGTTTCCAAATTTTAAAGAAAGTTATTCAGGGAAGAAATAGATGGGGGGAGGGAAGAGAAGGAGATAATGAAGAGGAGGGAGGATAGGAGCCAAGAAAGGAAAGAGAATGGTATGGACTTGAAAAATTATTCACAACCTAAAAGTTAAGAGTTATGTTTTATTCAGTGGGAATTTTTAGGACTTCAAGCCAGGGAGGCAGCATCTCAAGTAACCCTGAGAGAAGTGCTCCAAGGAGGTGAGTGGCGGGGAGCCAGGTTATATGGAAGTTTTGTAAAAAACTGGCGGGTAGTCAGAACATCAAAGGATCATTGTAAATTAAAGAAAACCAGATACCCCAAGTTAAGGAATTTAGAGCTTTTCTATATATGGGAAGATTCAAGAGTCTGGGCTCACTGAAATCATTCCTTTGATATGTACCTCAGCTATCTGGGCCCAGTATCCTGTGTTTTCACAACCTGAGTTTCCTCAGGGCTCACCGTAGGGAGTGGCTGTAGTCTGACAGCTGCTAGATGGCAGGCATTCTTTCCTTTCTGAGTTTCCTCAGGGCTCACTGGCTCATGCTGGAGGGCTGCAACTGCTGATGAATGTGACATCCTTTGTTTACTGATGTGACAGGAAATATTCCATTTCTCAATGGAAAGAAAAGGGAAAAAAAATCATAGAAACAGTTGATACTGGTTATTAATAGGTTACTAGTACCTTCCAACAGATAGAGGACCATTTCAATACAGGAAGATGTCAAGAAGTAAGAGATTGATAAACATATATACTGTATATTATTTATTTATTTATTTTTGAGTATGAAAGCACTTTATTTTTATTTATTTATTTATTTTTATAAACAGGTTCTTATTAATTATCTATTTTATACATATTAGTGTATATATGTCAACCCCAGTCTCCCAATATTTAAACTGCATGTTCATTTCCTTTTTGGAAAGGTAGAGAGAAGTAATACAATATATAAAGTCTAACTGGATTAAAGGGAAATTTTAGTAGTTATTTTGTTTAAAATAGATCATTGTTTTGTTTAAAATGGGATCAAAGGCTGAGGGTCAGAAGAGTGATTGATAGCAGGCGACAGAGATTAGACATTTCATAATGTATTCTCCTGGAGGATATGGAGACGGGTGTATCTGAAAGCACCGGTATTTTTAAAAATGATGTTATTAAACTGTGTCCCCTTCTGGGAAAAGTTTAGGTGTCTGTTATAAAAAGACACCTTTTTCCTGGGCAAAATAACTAAAGCAAAACTGAGAGATAGGATTGCTTAACCAGGCATCTGACAATAGGGGGATGGTCCCTGCACCGTTTTTATACATATAACCTCGGAAAAATCCTTTAGTGCTCTCTGTGTTAGTTACCTCATCAGTAATATAAATATAAGGATTTGGGAAAGCTTGGTGAGATAATGTCTCTAATGTGTATTTAGAAATAAAGAAATTAGTTTCTTGCGTGTACAGCCACTGGCAAGAGTGATAAAGTGAACGTTTGTGGCAGGTGCTGTGTCAGAGGATCCTTCAGGAAAATATATTCACACCTTTAAACTTGTGAATAAGCCAACATAAAACACTGGTTATGGCTTAAAAGAACTCTAAATTTGCTATTTAGACATTGTCAGCAAACTCAAAATCCCTACGTGGAAATAATCTGCATTATATTTATGAATACAAATCTCAAATTTTATCTTATAAACCAGGCCAAACAGTGAAAACTTTTCCAGTTTCTACACTTATCATTCTGCAATTGCATTTAACTTATAAATAATTTGTTAGAAAGGAGTTTTTTTTAAATTGAAGTATAGTTGATTTATGATGTGTTAATTTCTGCTGTACAACACAGTGACTCAGTTATACATATTTACATTCTTTCTTATAATCTCTTCCATTATGGTTTATCCCAGGACATTGAATATAGTTCCCTATGCTATACAGTGAGCATATAATTCTTAAATTACCACTGAGCTATCTATATTGTATTCTGATATTATTATCATTTGGAAGTTTTAGGAAAGTTTATCTTTCTGTAGGAAACATGTAAGCTGTGTCCTGAGTCTTTTGTTTTTCCCCCCTTAGTGTCACTATCCCAGAGAATGATTAAATCAGAAATCAGAATTTGCAAGGCAAGATTAAGACTGACAAGAGAGAAAAATTCTAATTCATTCTCTCCCTCTGTCTGTCTGTCTGTCTGCCTCTTTTTCAGCCAAGCTTCCCTGGTATGAAATAGAAAAAAAAAAAAAAATGCTCAAAGACATTGACAAATGCTTGAAGGTGAGAAAGATGGGCTTTGTAACATGGCTGCTAAGTAAGAAAATGAGGCAGAAATGTATCCATATAAGCTAAGTCAGCTCCTTAATTTGAATATGAAATTTAGTGTGTGATGTATACCTAGTCTGTTTTTGTCCTTAGTCTGTTTTTCCTTTCTTGATTGCAACAGAGGAAACCTCAAATGTATGCCACAGGAAAGAAATTCCTTATAAGAGAAGAATGGTTATTATTTTGAGAAGGGGTCTACAAAGCCATTTATGCAAATTACCCAATAGAAAGGTTCTTAAACACCAAAGGTATGAGTAGACATTTGTGGGGTTAAAATGATACAAAAAATCATCCCATACCTCAGATGAGTTTTAAATATTTTAGTTTATATTAACAATATGTTTGAAATTATACAGTTTTCCTGTATTTGTACTTGATAATTAAAGAAGGAAAGATGTTCCTTGAGTCTGTGATGTTTGTGGCATTAAGAATGAACAGATTTCACAAGGCCAAGGTAACTCACAAAAACAAAAGTTAAGCTAGGCTGGTCTCAGGTCTAGCCACCTGATGATTTTACTATCTTGAAAAATTAATGCTTGTTTTACATTAAGAAATTATGATAATTTGTTTCATTTGTACAATGATGAGCAGTGGAATTAAATTTCTTGGTCAATATCATAAGTAATATTTTTCCAGAGACTAGAACCATATAATACTAATGAAACTTTCTCTGAGTATCCTATGATCAAGATTAAAGATGTTTAAGTATGGCTTCTGTGGGAGGTTGTGCCATGAAAGAAAAACTCAGCCAGTGAGATGTTTGCAAACAGGCAAAGAAACAAAATCGGTTTCTGTAACAGCTAACAAAAAAGAATTTTGGAAACATAGAAATAGACAGTCTGAAAAGGTAGGTAGTCCCAGGAATTGAGGTAGGAAATTGGCCAAATGAAACAGGAGAATTAAGGTAGAAAGCTTTATGAAAATTCAACCCTATAGAAATAATTGTGTAGAAATCGAGGGAAAACATTAAATGATAAGATGACTATCAGGAAAATGAGTGAAGGAGTTGAAAAGTATTATGGAGGAATTCTCTGCAATTGTTAATACCTTAGGAGGAAAGAAAAAGAGATCTCCATAAAGACAAAACACTTAGACAGTATATCCATAGGAAAGTATTTGCAGAAATCACTAATAATCTGGCAGAGGATTGACAGAGAAGAAAAATAACTTTATGTGGCTCTCCCAGTCCCAAAGAAGAAAGGAGAATGTCTACTCTGGCTATGTTAGATATCTGCATGTTTCACACCAGTCCAGTTAGTTATAACTGACAAGGGAGAAAGAGTAGGTAAAGAGACAGAGAGGAATGGATAAGCCATAAACTCCTATCTGTAAACTTAAAAAAGCAAGGGACATATATGACTTAGAGTTCCAACTGGTTTACCCACCACCAAAAGTCTTCATGCCCATGTAGTTAAAGTCCACTCCATTTATTCATCACTGAGTTACAGTTCCAAATTGCTATAGCCTCGGTACCTGTACTCCAAATCTAATTCACTGGATTTTGGTGGCTAAATATCCCCTGAGGGATAAAATCACCCCACTTGAGAACCACGCTATAGAAGATTAGCTAGTTTTAAGTTAACTCTTGGAGGATGATAGGAGTTTTGGCCACGGGACAGTCTAAGGATTTGGGATAAACTATCCCTGAAGGATGTTACAGTCTGAAGATGAATAAATTGTTCTGTACACCTGTTAATTCAAATAAATATCTCTCTTTCTAATTATTTTCCTTTTACTATGGTTTTACATTTTTTGTTAAAATGTCCCAGATTTACCTTATATATAATCACAGAAAAGGAACAGGCACAAATTTAAATTTGAGAGGTAGGTTTTGGGGAAAGATTCTCTAAGTCTAGGTGGTGATGGCAGTGGCAAATACAGTGGGATTTTTAAGACTGACTCTCACAAGATATAGGGCCCACTCAGTTCCTCTCAAAAAAATACTGCCTCTCATCTCAATCTCAGAACACCACAGTTTGACTTTATACATTTTTTAACATGGAATACACTGCCCATTATTAATTGATAGGGCATGTCTAATAATAATATAGCATTTTGAAGACCACAGAACAGAGTGTCTAGATCCCAGACAATACAGTCCTGGTGCTGTACTTATTTGTGTTATGGATGAAAGTGGACATCGAAATTCTCTAATTTTCAAATAATGCTAAAAAAAAAAACCACCTTTTTCTTTTTTTTAACTTGTAAGCAGTATGAGTGAAATTGCATGAGTGGGCAGATGAGTGGCAGGTATGTGTCAATGTAGTGATGTACCATATAGAGAACATATAAGAACTCCAGTCTATACTTATCTAAGGGAGCTCATATAAATTACATAGAAGTCTGTTTAAGGATTACTTCAAAACACAAAATGTGTATGTAGAAACAAAAATTTAGATATTGAGGTGGACAAGTATAGAAGATATAATCACATGGAGTTGATGTGGTGTCAATGAAAAGTTAAAAAAAAAAAGGTTTTTGAGGATATAAGTTTGAAAGTGTTTTGTAGAGAAACTTTTCAGTTCAGATTGTAAATTCATTCCATTGTAATCACACCTTACCTTACAAGATTTTTTTGATCTTCCACAATACAGTACTCAAAGTCACTGGATGATTGATTAATTGCAAAATGTTCCCTGAAAACATTCCAATGGACTGCCAAGTGGAAAACAAAGACCTACAAAGTTGTTAACATTGTCAAATGATTATTGAATGGAAAACCAAAAATATTATTATTAAAAGGTTTATCAGCATCTTGAAAAACTATTTGAATTTCTACTCAATACCAAGGGGAGATATAAAATTTGGAAATAGTCCAGAAAAAGAAAACTGAAATATTTAAAATGTTTTGAAGAACATTATTTCCTATATGAGCACAGGTAGTCAATTAAAACTTAGGAAAGGTGAAGTCTTAGAGAATGTGTGATATCAGGAGACTACATAATCTTATTAATATTTATAAAATCATAAAAGATATGTGTGAAAAATGTATTTCAACATATTCTCTTCTCATTTTCCTCACCTCTGTCAAGAGTCATAATGAGTAAAAGCCTTAGGAACTATAGCCTACCGTCTAACCCATTATCTCTTCATATCTGATATATAATTATTAAATACTTTATCAATGCCTCAGATAAGCACTTATTTTAAAGTTGAAGGGAAAGGAAATTAAGTGTGATAATAGAGCAGTAGATTTATTTCTCATTCACCTTCTAAAAAATCATTAGTAACATAATTCTTTTCTTTTTGGATTATTTCATACACTTGCTTCAGGTTATGATTTTAAGGTTCATAAAATCTTATAATAATTTATTATTTGCTTACTTTTTTCTGCTAAAATTAATCTATCTGGCAAATAGACTCTAATTTTATTTTTAATTTATAAGAAGCAGAAACAATCACAATATGGAACAAAATAAAGATTATTTTCAAAAATATATTGTAGAATGATACAATTAAATAATTCAAGTGTTTTATTGAATAATGCACAGTAAATTAGAAAGAAATTATGTCTTGTCTTATCTGTTGGTTTTAGCCAAGGTTGTATTTGTATGTACATATCTACTACCATTTTAAATATTTTTCAAATGTATGTATATATATATATATATATACACATATATATATATGTATGTGTATATATATACATACATATATATATATATATATATATATATATATATATGTGTATATATATATATACACCAAATTGGTAGCTTTGAAAAACACTACTGTTAGATTTAAAACAATCAGCAACTCTAATCAATATTGACTTGGTTGCTTGAACTTCCTTGAGAATGGCTGAAAATAATTCTTCATGTTTAAGCGTACAAAAAATAAGACATTTGGGCATTCTAAATCTTATTAATGTGTATTTGCTTTGTTCTCCTGAGACCTTCTTATGAGTGAGACTTTTTTCTTCTTATTTAAAACTGTCAAGAAATGAAAGAACTTCAGTAAATAAGTTACTGTGAAGAAATCTTTACCTTCAGGATTTTCTCTATTTTTTAAATGACTTGGTCAATATGCCTTGCTGCCCAAAGGAGTGTTTATATTTATAGTTTTATATATGTATTATTCATATGTAAAATCTGAATGTGGATAGGTAATTATCAAATTTCTCTGGAATATTGTGTATTCTATCAATATGTAAACTTGAAATTTCTGTTTTTTCAGAAAGGTATCAATTCTACTTTAAAACAATTCTATAACACTATTTGGTTATCTCGTCTATGGCCTTCAAATTTATAAGCATTGTGTATGTATATATAATTAGTTTCTAGAGCTAACACTCTGCTCCTACAATTATTATTTTTTTGTTTATGACATTCATTATTCCCTTTCTCTGTCTCTGTATAGATATAGATATAGATAGATATAGATATAGATACAAATATAGATACTATATATATATAAATTCAGTATACCTACAAATATAAATGTGTATATACATTATATAGATATATAATATTATATATTCATATATATTGTATGTTCTTAATGTTCTTTCTTTACTGCTTACAGCATCAGTTTTCACTCAGAGTGAGGTCCTTGCCTTTTGGGGATGAGTATTTCCTGCTAATTACTGGCTTCTGTCAGTCTGACTCCCAGATATTACTACATAAACCTTATAGAGTATTGTGTCTTTTCACACTAGTTCTGCTTGTTTTGGCTGTAAGTGTTTACACATAGTTACACATATATTTATAAATGTTTACAGATAGTTTGGAATAGCCGAATTTCTCAGTTTGATATTTTCATGTATTTCATTCAATAATGATGCTGTTTTTTTCCTATATGATTTCCAAAAGGAATAGTAAAATGATTTACACTAATTTCTCATCATACTTGTACTAAATTTTTCAGGAAGAATTTCTGACAGAGCACATATAGGGAATAATACATGGGAAAGATTAGGATCTCGAATACTCAAGTTCTTAAAGCTATCCTAGCCTAGTCATATCTATTATAATAGCTTTGCATAATCCAAAAGGATATATACACCTGTTTAAAGATAATTTTCTTAAAATAGAAGTATACCTGGTGAGTCTGTGAGAGCAGGGAGGTTTAATTTTGAAGAAAGCAAGTCATGAGAAAGTAGAATAAAGGAAAAGGAGAGGAAATCAAAGGTAGAAAAGTGAGTCGTGATTATGATGGAAAGGCTAAATACAAATAGTTAATATATATTTATCTTATTTTAAGCTCACTTCAGTTTGGTAGGTATCAATATCTTTTTTATGGATGAGAATAAAGAGAATTAGAAAGATTAAGTAAAATTCCCAAATTCATTAAGTTACAAAGTGACAGAGTTTAATTTAAATATAGTTGATTCAGGAGCTCAAGCTACGACTTACGTGTAAGAATATAACATAGAAAAGTAGAGGCTCTTCCTTGGTGGAACGTGGTCAGAAGCAGACCGGTGAAGCTCCTGTTGTAGGGTCTTCAAAGGAGCTCTAAGGCAAATGGACCTACTAATATATATTGAACAATTTTCCAAATTGTTCTAAGTTTGGTTGTGCTACTGACTATCTTTTTGTTCTAGATCTATATACACACACACACGTATATATATAACAAATAAATGTATATGTGTTCCTTAAAATAAAGCTCTATTAACACAATAAATCTGTTTATATTTCCTATAACCTGAGATTATAATATATATATTAGTTAATATATTAGTATATTAATATATAGTTAATATATTAATATATATATATTAATAGTCTTAAATATAGCATCTCTAAATGCAGGTACTTATGTTTGAAATAATACCTACTCCTTATGATAAAATCCAGTATTTCTCATTTTCTAAGACTAGTTATTTTTTTTTTATTTCACTCTGGAAACCACACATATGTCTAGTTTAAAATCCTAGTGAAATGAACCAAAACTTCATTGAGTGTAACAATTTAAAATAATTCCATTAACACTTTTTAGCTTTATTTGATTTTTTTCAGTTTTTCATTCTTCTTATTTTTTAAATTTTTAATGGATTTTATCTTTTACTTATTTTTATTTTCTACTGTCTCTATATGCTTATAAATATTTACTCTTATGGAGAACCAATATCACTTACAGGTGTCAGCATTAAAATATGAAAAAATGAGCATTCTCATTATTATAACCTGAATTTCAGATCATTTTTCTCTCTGGTTTCTTGCTTCATTCGAAATATGTGAAATATTTGAAATGTGTGTACAAAAAACACATCCCCCTCACTCTCTATCTTGTTGTACATTAATGTGAAGTAGATGCTTAATGAGGGATTCTGCTTCTGATTAGAATATAAAAGGTCTCTGCTCAATCTCTCAATCTATCAATAACACAGATAATTGTATCAATATTTAAAGTGCCATCATAAGTTCTCCTCTGTTTAAGGAGATACATGCTTAAGATACTTGCCATTTTACAAACTGAATTAAACAAGAAAATGTTAGAGATACAGCAAACTTACCCTCTCCTACTATGTAATGATCTCAAATAAATGTCCTCGAGTAATATATCTATAGTGTAGTTTTTCTACAAAAATTTTAGCCTATTGCATGCATCATATTTAAAATATTCTATACATGTCTTTTAACACTTGAGACTTTGTGAATATTGCTTACAGAAAGACTGAAAAATTTTCAAAAATGCATAGAGATATAAAAAAATCAGTATTTATATTTAAAGTTAAACATGAAACCCAGTCTTTCTTTTGTGTATCCCTATTTTAAATCTAGCTGAGGATCTAGGTATTCAGTTTTTTCATCTCAGTAGCATCCTCACATGGTCTACATGAAATACTTATATATCTTCTGGACAACAGTTGATAAAATTGGCACTTTTCTGGCATCTAAACTGAGGCAGCAGGAACTGAGATATCTCCATCCCCATAGGTTCTTCCTCAAGCTTAGGCCTGAGGCATTGTTTCAAAGTCGGGTAGGGAATGCTTCAGTTATTGTATATAAAAATAGAGGACTTTTCAACTTAGCTTGTCATCTTGGCATTTGCCATGAATGATGAATTCATTTTTAAAATAGGAAGAACTGTATAGGATAGACAGATAAATAGCTCTAGAATAGTATTTTCTATAAGCTCATGAAAGGCTTCGAAATTTTATTTTTCACATATTTTATGTGTAGCTACACAGTAAATGACCATTTACTCTCCTGATTAAGTGTGTGCTCAAGCTATTTGTGTAGCTCCAAAAGATGCAAAAACAAGAGAGATTTGAGCTTAGTCAAAGGAAAAAACAAATAGGAAAGATGTTAAACGGATGATAGATCTCTAATTCCTCGCACTGGAGTTGGTCCGAGGATAGAAGACAAATAAGAGCCAATTTAGGACAGCTGGAACAGAGAAGCCCCTCAAGATCCCTGCCTGCTGTGACGTTCCATGGTCTAAGTCCTCTGATTCTGGAAAAATATTCTTGAAACACATTGTAGAAAAATGACCACTTGTCAAGACTTTGCATCTCTGAAGTGCCCTATTTATTGTTTGGCATATTGGAATGAGTAGAGAATACCAAATGAAAATGGTATCTTTAAAAAGCCACTGATAAATGTTACAAAAACAAAAACAAAAACAAAACAAAAAAAAAGAATCTAAAACTTGCCATCCCAATTGCGTCTGACCCTGCTAAACTCTTGGGATCACAGCCTTTGAGCAGCAAGCTCAGAATCAGTGAAAAATCCTGTTAGTTTCTGCTTCAACTCTGTTTTCAGCTAGCACCACTGTGCCATATGTTATGTTTACAGGTGCATTTTTATAGCCATTACTTAATATTCTGCATATAAGAAGCCAGTTTTCTAATTTGCTCTTTTTAAAAGTAAAATGTTGGTAGAGTATTTAACATTATTATGTTATTATTCCAACATTTATCAAAATAAATACTTCAATTGTAATAGAGAATTAATTAGCAAAATCTCATATTTGATTCATTTTTATGTGTTACACATTATTTAAACTGAGGATTTCAATAACAAGTGACAGAAAGACTTTCATTAATTTATTAAACCTCAGTATTTGCCAATTTTTATCAAAATGAGACTCAAAAATAGTTTATAGTATAGAGGTTAAATTCTAACAGAGATGTGCTCAGTTTGTGGGTGAAAATAGTAATAAAAGAATGAGTGCTAAAGCATAATTGGGATATTCAAGAACCAAATGAAAATTTAATCAGTTTTGTATAGACTCTTCATAAAATAAAATCACTTTAATATTCTCTCTGAAATTGTGAAGGATACATTACATGCAGAGGTTGTTATGGGTATATTTTATTATTTTATGGAATGCGACCCATGCTTAAACAAAAGAATTCAGTATCTTAAGTGATCAGCATTAAGAGTGTTTATCCTGAATGTTTCTAGTCTTCTATAAACTCTGACCTTGCACTTTGATACAACAATTTTCTGGCTTTATGTTTCTCCACATGGCATTTATAGATAAAATTGAATCATTAATCACTCCAAGCACTTCCTTACAGGGTCTTTGCAACAAACTTACTTTGAATTTACACAACATAGCTTTTCAAATGCAAATAAAACTTCCCACTTTTCTAAAATGTCTTTTTTTCTCACTGAAAGGAATTAGCTGTTGATATTCTCAGCTGCAAACTCCTGACAAAGTGATTACTGCCCTGTACTTGTTACAGTCACAGCCTATTACAAGTAAGAGATTATATATTCTGACCACTCATTTTCCCATTTCACTGTCCATAGGAGCTAGTGAAAGATGGACCTCTGCATTTCTATCCTTTTATGTCAGTTAAAAATAATAACCAAATTCATTTTCCCCCCACAGAATGTAATTGAGATACAGGCAATGATTCCAAGAAACACTGAGCATTTTTGTACAAGTCAAATCAGTTTCTTTTTCTGCACTCCCACTGAAGAAAAGGCTCGATGATTTGCTACTTGCGTGAGAAATGTCAGAAAGCACACTTCTCTTTCCCACTATTCCTCGGGTCACAATCCATCCATTTGCTGCCATGTTACCATGACATCATCCTTTATCATGCCTTTTTCAAGGACACAGAAACTGAATGAAAAAAGATAAAAAACATAGAAATATTTTTCTCAAAGATGTTTATTATTATATGTAAACAAAGGGCAAAATACATGTAAAATCAGAGCTTCCAATAAAAAATAAAGATAAAGATAAAAAATAAAGATAAAAAATAAATCAAGAGCGTTTTTAGCGTTTTAGCGTTCCAGCTACTGAAGATGTTTGATTTATTCTTTATCTAAATAGAATACACTCCCCTAAATATTTGAGAGACATAATATAATTTTTTAACTGAACACAGCATTTTAATTAAAATATATGTAGTGAAGACAGTATGTACTTATAAAAAGTACAAATATCAGGAGATGATTTTGCTAAACACTTTATTTTTACTTCTAGTATCACTTTTAAAGTTTTAATGCTTTCTTATAAAGGATATGGTTCCTACCTCTTAGAGGAAAAAAAATAAGAAGGAGGGTTTCTGGGACAAAGAACATTTACTGGTTGTGTGTTGTTTAGAAACCATAAATAGCAAATAAGCAGAAAGCTACCCAAAAGTCAGATTTCACTAAAGGAAACACTCGGTATTCTTTACTATATACTCTTGGGTCCACAATGAACCTCTTACAATTAACACTTGCCAAAACTAATTTATTCAGAAAACTGAAGCTCCCAAGGAAACATTTGGTCATCAACAGATTACGCTGACTCTAATATGTTTAGGGAAAGATAAATATAGCCTGGGGACAGCAGCATGAGCATTGGCTAAACCCACTGGGAGCAGATCTTGAGATATTTCACAGTGGTAGGTGTTTATAATTCTCAGTTAAGTATCTGAAGATTAAAAGGAATACATAATTTTTTTAGAATTTTTGATGCAAAAATTGTGACTTAATCAGATTACCTTAAGGTGTATCATATTTGAAAAAGTTGTTGAAAACTAATGAATAAAAATTAGCTAAATATTTTTAAGGAAAAATCATCCAATACATATCATTTTTTGATCTAAATGGCAAAATTCTTGGTATTATTTTTTAAATTTAAGATCTAGAATCCTATATAATAACTGCAGAGAAACTTAACAGGCATTTAATCTAACTTTATATCTGATTAGGAATCTCTTCTACAATATTTCTTATATTAAATCATATAAACTTTTACTTCAAACTTCTGGTAAAAGATAGCTAAATTATTTTAGAAGCTGCTACTTCTTTTTATTAATTTGAAATCTGCCTTGCTGACTCACTATAATTATTTTCTCTGGATTTATATATAGACTAAGTTTCTTACTAAAAATTTTATAGTTTTAAATAATTGATATAACTTTATAATCTGGCCCCCAAATCTTCTCCTTTCAAATGAAATATCAATTACCCTTCTCATGGCACACTGATTTCAGTTACTTCATAATTCTCTCCAGCTCCCCTTAACATTTCTCTAGTTTGTACATTTTACTCTTAAAGTGTTCTCCTAAAAAGGAACATAGCAGAACGCAGTAGAAATGTTAATAGTTTTGCTCTAAAAATAATAGCTGAGTGTTTCTCAACATACTGTTCTACAAGGCTGTGTTCCACAAGTGATTTTTGGATGTGTTTCAGGGAAAAGTGTTCTATTATTAAATATACATGGGATGTACTGCATTAACAGGTTTCTATAAAACAGAACTTATAAAAAACTATTAATTACTTAGGGGTATCTAAGTAATCAAAGTCATAAAAACAATAGGTAGAATAGTGGTTACCAGGGACTGTGGGGGGAGGGGGAAAAAAGAGGTTGTTTAATGTGTATAGAGTTTCAGTTTGCAAGATGAAACAATAGTGGAGATCTGTTTCACAACAATATGAATATACTTAACATTACTGAACAGTACACTTAAAAATGGTAAAGACAGTAAATTTTGTATTGTGTGTTTTTTACCATAATAAAAAAAAATATTCTATAGCACAATGTTACTTACAAATCTTCATATATATATGGTTTGAATCATTGCCCAAACAAATTTGATCATATTTATTATTTTGTTTTCTTTGGTGTTTTTTTTTTTTTTTTTTTTGAGGTACATATATTTATACCTTAGAACAATATAACACGCAAGATATTTTGATGAAATATTTCTGGGTCTTTATTGAAAATTAAGATTGTAAGACGTTAAATGTATCTTTGTGAGAGTCAAATTCCTGTCTTTCTAACTTATCATTCCTTCATGGAAAGATGATTTTTAACTTAGTTCTTTACTTAAGAGCCCATTTAGGTTTGTGCTATCAGGAAGATATGAGAACCTGCCTACTATAACTTCCTCCAAATATTTAGTAATACACATTTAATAGTATCTAGATAAAAAGAGAATTCTGTGCATCTTGCTCAAGACTTTTTCTTTGATGGCTTTTATTTTATAAAATAACATTATGTTGTTTCCCTTTTTCAAAATACTTAAATCCACTTTCATTCAGACTATATTAGTCCATATATACTAACAGGTTATAAGAATGACTATGTCAAATGCAGTGTTAAAGTCACAGCATGTCATATTCAGACCATCTTTTGCTCTGTCTATTGGCCAATTATAAAATAAATATGATTCACTTTGCTGGTTTTCTTAATAATCACAATTAAATCCAAAATTGCCCAAATCTTATTGTCCATATCTTTGTAAATTCTTTAAAAGCTAATAAACAATTCCAGAATTCTTATTATAATATTTGTAAATAAAACCTCAATTTCTTGAGGAGAAAAATTATAAAAAACAAAAATAAAAACAAATGAATAGAAAATAAATGAATATATCCAATTGAATATCACATAATAAGATTGACCTATTCAATAAATTTAATTCTACATAAAGCCATAGCACTAGTATGGCATAGCACTAGCACTTTTATATTGTCAATATGTGCTCAAAGTTTGTAATATCCCTGATACAGAAACGTTTAAATTTGCAATGTTATTACAAACCTTCTTATATCTCAGGCATCACCTAACTCAAAATATGATTTAAATATATATTAACACAGTAAGATTAAAAATATTACACAGAGCCAATTTATTCAGAAGATATTATTGTGAAGTTTTATTTTTAATGTAAATGTTTTACCATTTATTTCACCTGCATAAATAGTGAATTTACATCGTCTTTTTAGACATAAGTCCATAGAACCCACCTTGTATTTAAACAGACTTATGAAAACTAGGAAATATATAATATCAATTCATGTTCTTTCAAAAAAGTTATTAAAATGTGTAATGGGGTCTTATTTATGCATAAAATCTTATCCTTTCTTTTTTGCTTTTTGTGTATTGGAATAAAAATTAAATTTTATATTTGCCTTTTAATAGAGTTTTTAAAAACTCTATCAGAATCCATTACTATGGTGTTTTATTTTCTTGTACAGAGTTTTCCTTCTATAGTTCTTCCCTGGAATATTTGCAGCTTCTGCAATTTTGTTTTGGTTATTTCTAATTTTTAGTAAAAGGGAACAATTCTCTATCTATAGGGAAGATTGCATCTATCCTAATGAAAAATGCTCTTTCCCTCATTATATTAGCATCCAGGTCTGAACTGGGAAAATTATAAACTTAGGCTGATTTCTGATTATGGCTGCTAGTCCTTAAGTGTTGTGTTTACTCTTACCAACCTCAACAAACAGAGGACAATCACAATAAATAAATAAGACTGTATCCACAATCTTGTGGTCCATTCAATTTATGAGACATGGAAACAGATATTTGAAAAGTGAAGAATTGTTGTTTTGCAAACGTCCGTTTAAAAATGGGCCCAACTTGTGCAGGCAGGTGAATGTGGAAAACTCTGTTACAAAACAGCAACACAATGTCCCTCTTTCACTGATAAAAATTTGAAATGGAATAGTATAGAACATTCAATTTTATTATATTTTCTGTAAATATTAATTATATATTCAGATTCATGCAATTTGGTAGGAAGTGATAAATTTATAACATAATTATTAATCACTTTGACTTATAAGGGACAAGTCTTTCAGCTGTTGTGCTCTGCTGGTAGAGCTGATATAGTTTCCCTCTTGCTGTTCACCTATAATGGCAGCAATATAATACACCAGACTCCTCCCACCTCCACCCACCAATGCTTAACATTATTCCTCAGTTTTCCTTAGTTACCTTTATTAAACAAGGCTGGATTTCTTTTCCATTTTTGCTCCACATGCTTGAAACATTGCTGACTTTCACTTCTACTGCACAAGATACCTGTAAAATTAATCAATCTGTCAATCCATAAATATTCATTAAATGATTGTTCTGTTTTTAGAACTTTGCTAAAAATATAATTTAAAGCACCCTGCTTTATCAATAATCATTAAGAATAATCATTATGTAAAAGACACAGCTGAAACCATTAGGTGTCATTTCGGGGGGCTCTTAGGAGCCGGGTCCTTTATGTCTCAGCACAGAAAGAATTCAGTTAGAGGCAAAGTGATAGATAAGAAGTGATTTATTAAAATAAGATACTTGTGAGGCTTATAAGCAGGCAGGCAAGCATTGCACTGCCCCAAATACTTAGTGGGTTATGTTTTTATAATCAAAGGAAGAGAGGGGAGGGAGAGAAGACCTTCTTTGTCTTTCTTGAGTAGACATCATGCTTTCATCATCTGTTCCTCCTCCAGGTTGGGTTTTTTGTCCCTAAATGGTCAGGCTGGGACTGTCATGGCACTTTGGAAATATTATCTCAGGTCTCAGTGCAATGAGGGTCTTTCACTTTGAAATGTCACCTTTCCATAAATGATTGTTTTTATATGGGCACAGAGCATGCCCTGGAGGTCATTAACTTGATGACACCACTGGGCAGGTTGTAGGTCTTATTCTCTACTATTGTTTTATTGTTTTTAGCGCATTGTGCAAAGAGCATGTCCTAGGGGTCAAAGAGCATGTTTTGGGGGTCGTTAACTTATTGAGCTCATTGAGCAGGATGTAGGTCTCATGCCACCATTTTTTTTATCATTTTGGGCCATGTCTCATGCTTCTGTTGCATGATTTTGTTGTTAATCAAGTTGGCTTGATTTTGTTGTTAAGCAAGCCAATCTGGCCTTGATGCTAAGCGACTTGTTCTGCTTTATGAGTCAAGCAAGCCTACGTTGTTTCAGGATTTTCCCATTAATTTCTTGAGTGATCATTAATCTTAGTGTGGTCTCCCAAACCCCCTAAAATTCCCTCTCTATCTACAATCCCCTAATGGGGTTTCTAAGCTGACTATTTGATTATCCTACTCAATCCCTATCACAGCTAAGCACCTTTTGTTACACCTTATGTCCCAAAACATAACTGAGAAAATCACTGTTATTTGCATTTTTTGAGATCCCTGTTGAAAAAAACCTAATTTTTCCTTTACCTAACAACTAAATTCAAATGAATATTTGTAGCAAGACAGAGTGGAAGTGATTAATTGTTTAATTGAATAAGGTGAAATCAGAGTATAAATCAGAATTAAATGCAGGTAGCTTCTGTTATATATATATATGTATATACACTATTAATAATTAAGCATAGAACATGGCAAGGAAAATGTCAGTTCCTTAAGGTCTGAACTCATAAATTGGCCTGGTGTCACCAATGCTTTATTCTACTGCTTACAAGGTCCAGATTCAAGGGCAAGAGCATAGACCTCATTCTCCATGAGCTGGGCATGAAAAAAAAAGGGGGGGGGGGCAGTCCATGTTTCAAAACTTCCACTTTAATTTTGTCATCAACAAATATCTCTTGACAACCACAATAAATTCGAATATAGTAGTGACTATCCTTTATCATCAAATATACTATAAAAGATACTGCTGAGACACTCTCCAATCAAATAGGGATAGATCTCCAATAATCAGGTAGGTGACACATGATTTTTCTTGCTTAGCCATATACTTTGTCAGTGGATGACTGCTAACCCAAAATAAATTAATCAGATTATCTTCTAGAAATTTGGGATTGGGTCTGAGAGACAGTCAATTATCCTTGAAAATGGATTGATTTCAGATTATGTAAACTCAGGGATTTTGCAGAAACTATTTCAGGCTATGTGCACACAGAAAAAGTGAGATTGACTTAAAAAGAAAGAAAGCAATGAATCAAATAGGATCTAAGAAAGAAAGAGTAAATGAGAAAGAGCTTTCCAAATACTTGATTGCTAATCACTTCCAGATTCTATTTCATGAATCATTTATGCATTAATTCATATTTACTTAATTTTTCCCCTGGGCCCGACCCTGGAGATACCATGGTAAACAAACAAGACAATGTCCCTGCCTCCAGGGAATCTGCATGACAATGAGGGAGATAGATAGTAAACAAACAGCAAGATTAATATATAAACAAGCATGATACTTTCTGATTGAGACAAGCCTTTGGGTTGAAGGTTTTTTTTTAGATAAGGTGTTTGGGAGTGGCCATTAATTTCATGGTTAGCAATATATTCTACATGATGTCCTGCTTACTAATCATAATTTTTATTATAACTTCTTGATAAAATTGGCCATAACTTTATGAAATGCAGATCAGAAGTAATTACACTGATTCAATTATAATTTTCAAACAAAAGGCTGATAAGATTAAAATGGGACTTATTCCCAAAGATCCCCTACTACATATAACATAGGAATATAATTTTTCTTTTTCTCTTTATTTCATTAAAAAGATACCGTAATAGGGAAGAACAAACCTGACTCCATATTGGATTTGTTTCTCTTACTTTAACCTTTGTATTCCATTGCTTTTGCTATTAGTTAAGAATGTTGCCTATAGTCTAAAATATACAGGATAGCGCATTCTCAAGGCTATACCTTTAAAGGTATAACAGTATACCTTTAAAGGTATAACACCTTTTCATTCATATGGAGATAAAAAGTTGCAGAACAGAGAATAACATTTGCCTTATTGGAGGATTACAGGAACATCATAACCTGACCTACATGGACAGCTGCAAGAACAAAGGATTCTGATACCAAGAAGTTTGCAACAACCAACCATACCCTCTTCCTTTTTAGAATAAAAGAAGCCTGAATTCTAACTCAGGTAAGATGGTTCTTTGGGACACTTGTTCACTGTCGTCTTGGTTTGCTAGCTTTCCAAATAAAGTCACTATTCCTTGCCCCAATAACTTGTCTCCAGATTTATTCATCTGTCCTGTGGTGAGCAGTACCAGCTTGGACTCAGTAACAATACTGTCAAAAGAAAAAATGTGTTTTTAAGAGCTAGGGTGTGCAGATCATAGGCCATCTGTGTTTGCTGATTGGCTTTACCCAAAGGAAAAGCAAACTGTCTAGTAACTTCATGACAGTTTCATGACTTCAAGTAGTTTCACAATTTGGGGGAAGTTGTCTGTAGTTGGGCTCCTACACTTCCACAAAAATTGAGAGAAAAGAGTGCTGTCTTCCTTGACAGTTATATTTCAAAGGGATGGCTTCCAGGTCCCTGAAAAAGACAACCCTGCCTTGTAAAATGTGCAAGAAGCTTTTAAAAATATTTATATCTCAAAGGGAAAAGAAATAATTTGCAATTTTCTAAAGTAAATTCTAGAAGCAGAGGGAGGTCAGAGGCCTTGGGGTTTAGGTCCTGTGGATTCTGTAAGGGTGGAGGCTAGGAGTGAGTTCAGAGGCTTAGAGATAGGAATAAGCTCGTCTAAAGCTTGATCAAGCAGAAGGAAATGTTAAGGATACTTTGGTGAATACTGTATTATAAAATGAGAATGGTTAGGGCGTCATGAATTGGATAGATAGATCGATAGGTAGATATTAGAGTATTAGGGATATTTATAATAGATATTATACATACATAATATTTTATATACAGTACAAATAGTATCTGTGTAATCTAATATACATATATGAGTATAGTTGAGTACACATGGATATACATACATAAGATTAAAATGAGGGTTTAGGGAATTCCCTGGCAGTCCAGTGGTTAGGATTGTGCTCTTTCACTGCTGTGGGCCCAGATTCGATCTCTGGGAATTAAAATTCCACAAGCTGCACTGGGAGGCCAAAAAAAAAAAAAAAAAAATGGGGCTTTAATCCCAAAGATCCACTAGTATATATGATATAGGAATATAACTTTATATTTATTTATTTATTTATAATACTAATCAAAGCCTCACTTTTGAAGTGTTCACATGATTTATCAGTTCTTAAGTATTTTAAAGAGCTTAATTATTTTCATACTCACCACAATCTTACAAAATAAATATTACTACACTAATTTTAAATAGAGAAAACTGGTTAAAAAGTGGTCAATGTAATACCCATAGATATGTGACAAAGAAATGATAGAAATAGATTTTCACAACAGAATTATTTTACTCTGAAGTGGATAAACATAAATAGGCATCACAAAAATAAACTTTACTCACATTAAATTTAGAAGCAGAACAAATTTAGATATTTGAAAATAAAAATCTAAAAATTACATATATTTGAAAAATATATAATTCATTTTAAAAACAGCTGATAGAGATTTATTACAATACATATATAACTTATAATGTGAATTTGGTTTGCTGACTAAATCTAGATCCAAGTGTCTTAGGAATGAGGAGTCCATGCTCCTCTAAGGGATATGAATGAAAAAATGTTGTCTGCCATATCAGTAAACAAAGGATGTTGCAGCCATCAAAACACTACAGCCACCCTGGACCGTGAGCCCTGAGGGAACTCAGGATGGAGACAAATGGGCTGCCTGCTGCCAAGCCCTCAGCCAATGCAGCTGCCTGAAACTATGCACCCTGAGGGGATTCAAGATGGAGAAAAGCAGGATGCTGGGCCTAGATAGTTAAGGTACACATCAAAGGAATGATTTCAATTGAGCCCACACCAAGAAAAGTGTTAAATCCATTAACTTGAGATATCTGGTTTTCTTTAATTAACAGTAATATTTTGACGTTCTGACTACCTTGTCTTTGTCGCAAAAACTCCTATATATCCTGGCTCTTCCTCTTGCCTCTTCGGAGCAGTCTCTCAGAGCTATCTGACAGTCCTGTGTACTGGGCTTAAGTCTCAGATTGTCCACCAAATAAAATATAATTCTCAACTTTCAGGTTGTGCATTTTTTCAGTCTACAGGAAAGTTAATCTATGTTAAAGGAAAAATAAATTACAAGAAAACCTTCATTTATAAAGCTGCTTAAATAAAAAGAGTAAAAATAAAAACTTTTTAAAAAGTTTATTTATAAAATTTCTTAAGTAAATAGTAAATAGCTAAAAAACACTAAAATTTGAAAGGATTATCATGTAGTTATCTGTTGTAATTTTTCTTTGCTTTCATTTCATTAACTGAAGCCCTTCTACCCCATTAGAGAATCACTGATGGCAGTGTTCAAACTGAAAACTCTCCATGTGAAAAGAAGACAAGAAAAACTAGATATAATTTAACAAAATTTTATGGTTTTGAAAAATAATTTAAAATAGTATACATCAACTATTTAATGCAACAACAAAAAATCAGTTTTATACAGAAGCATTAATAAATGGCTAATTTACTTATCCAGAGTGTTGCCACTTACTGCATCACTTGAAAATATTATTAAAACATAATGAACTGAATCAGTATTGTTTTTCAGCTTTATAATTCACAGTGCTGAGAATATGCATTATTTTATTATTATTATAACTAATAATTACTATTTACTGAATATATCTTCTATAGAGTAGTCACACTGCTAAGTGCTTCATATACATAACTTTATTTAATCCTTACAATAACTATTAAAGATTTCCATAGGAGAAACTGGTTCTCTAAAAATGGTAACAAAAGTAATGTGGTAAACTGGAATTTACAAGAAGGTCTAATTTTAAAATACATATTATATTTGGGACAATTCTAATAAGTTGTAAGTCCTTAAAAAAATCACACAACAACAAAACAAAACATATTGTGGAATGGTTATCATTAATTAACACAAATTAAGATTGAATATCTGAGTGTAATGAATATCGGATCATCCACCATTACCTTTGGATGTTGTAGCCCTTTTAATATTGTTGTACATATATTGACCAAATACATTACCACCTATGTGAAAATTTTTGTCCTGTTATTGCTGTATGATGAATTACCCCCAAATTTAGCATATTCAAATAATCATTTTATTTTGCTCCAGGTTTCATGAATGGCTCAAATGGCTCAATTCTAGCTTGAGGACATTTACATCATTGCAGTCAGATGTTGACTAGGACGGCAGACATCCGAAATGACTCCCCCACTTGGCCGGGGCAGCTAAGATCTCTTTTGGGGCTGTGAATCTGCGTGCCAAACCTTGGCCTCCCCAGCCTGAGGATCTCAAGGTGTTCAGACTTCTTACATAATAGCTGCTTCCTCCAGAGTAAGCATTCCAAGAGCATGTTGGGAAGTCACAGATTACAAGTTCTGCTGCTTTCTACTGGTTACAAACAAGTCAGTAAATTCAATAAGAAGGGACATAAACCTGATCTCTTAATGGGCATTATGCCAAGGAATTTGCAAATATGTTTTACAACTTCCACTATTAAGTTAAGTGTATAGTATTTTAACTACTGTAAATGATTTTTCTTATATTTCATCTTAATTTTTTCACTATTTGAATGTATTATATGCTTGTCTACTAACATTTGAAAACTACTTGAAAGAATAATGAATTTTTTAAAGGCATCTAAAGTGCCTAATCCAAAGATAACTACTATGTTCTTTTATGTTTCTTTCTAGTCTTACTAAGAGTAGAAAGAAGTCTAAGATTGAATTATATAAAATATTAGTTACTGTGTTTCTCATTTAATGAGCATGCTGCTCAACTCGTCTTTTGGTCTCAATGGCCTGCAGGTATTAGAGTATGTCAGGTTCCCTCAGCACCCCAAGTCAGGCTACATGGAACTGGTTCCTCAGGCATTCCTCAAAAAGCCAAAACACTGGACACATGCTCCACTCTTTTCTTTCTCCCTCCTGGGAGCAGCCTCTGAGCTGTCTCAGCCTTCCTCTGCTGTAGTGCAGGTGCTCTGCAGCAGCAGCATGTGGCCAGCTCTCTTTTGTTCTCAGTGGTCCCCAGGCATCTAGGGTATGGTGGGCCAATCAGTGCTCTGAGATGTGAGAGACAGAAACCAGTCCTTCAGGCAGCCCCCTCTATCAAAAGTCAGCCTTGAACATTGCTCAATGTTCTCTTTTCCTCCCCAGAAAGCAGCTTGATCCTCTTGATCATATCACACTGTCCCAGAGGGAGGGAATATGGTGAGAGTGTACACAGATTTTCCTGCCAGTGTAAGTGGTTTCAAACTCAACAGGGGTGCAGGAACCTTTTAACTGGAATCTAGATTGCTCACAAAGGAAATTGGTCTACATATCGTTGAATTAGTGCCCTCATGGTAGAAAGGAGGGTTTGTGGTTTCCTTTTCCACCATCTTGCTGACATCATCTCTTGTCCTTCACATTTTTAATTAACTATTCAAAATGTTTTTATTATTTTTTTGAATTTTTATTCATTTCTAATATTGACCTGTGTAACACAGTTGGTTTTAATTTGGGTGTATTTATATTATAATGGATATATTTATACACAAACTCATTTACTCAATAGCTCTTCTTTATTGATCAATAATTCTTTATTTCATGTAATTCTTGAATATGATATGAACTATTATAGTCTTTTCAAGTCAGTTTCATCATTTGATCTTTTCTTATGCTAGTACCTCACTTTTCAAATTATTTTGTGGAGATATAATACATTTAATATTTGGCAGAGATAGTGCTAATCCTGTCTTACTTATTTTCATTGTATTTTCTTATTTATCTACATTTCTACAGGAACTGACCTGAGATAACCTAATACTCACCTCTGTATTCTCTTTACATTTTTCACCTGATCTCAATGGTACTAACTCATAGACACAAAGCCTTCTCAGATTAGTATAGCTTTAGCTTATCTGAATTTGAAGTTATCTGTGTGAATCAGCCAAGAATTCTTCTTACTTCTTTCCCAGTTAGATTATCTCTATTGAAGCAGAATATTTTCATTCATAGAAGATTTTTCTTTAACTAGATTTCTTTTCTTTTTTTTTTTTTTTTTAGGTACAGATAAAAATTTTATTCATCCATACCAGGATTAAGTTACTTAACAGAGAGACAGAGGGTGGTGGGAGGTTGGCATACACAGCACCATTTACGTTGAGGGCTTCAGGAGGCAGAGCATCACTCCTACCACAGTACCATGGCCTTCATCCTCCTCCTCCTCCTCCCTCCTGAAGTGTCCCTTGCAGTCAGCAGGCCCCTGCCCCTCACTCACCAGCACTCACGTGTTACTGGGCTTCTTCCCTGCGCTGTCCCAGTACAGAGCCCACTATGTCTGGAAACATCTGTCTTTACATTCATCTGTCCACTGAGCCCTCACACAGCTCCTGCGTGGTAGCTGGGATAGCCTCCCACTGGATAAGTGAGGGACCTGAGGTACAGAATGGTGAAGTGACCTGCCTGCAGACTGACAGGGGGTCACGGCTGGACCTAGAGCTCAGACAGGATTTCTGGGCCTGTTTCTCTACAGCCTCCCCTTATTATGACTTCCCTCCTCTTCACAAGATTTGGCCTGTTTTTTCTGTTTACTTTTTAAAGATTTTTTCCCTTTAGTTTTATTCCCAACCTTAAAGTTGCTCTTGCCCATTAGATCTGCACACTACTACCTCCAAAGTTCACCTTGACTTCTGCTTTTTAGCACTTCTCTTATCTCAAATAAATCCCTGCCTGTGTACTTTGCTACCATTAATAGATAAATATAGTACAGGGCTAACTTGTTCAAGTCCTTTCCTGTTTTCTGGAAAGTCTACCTATCTACAGTAGCGTTATCCAGTTGTAACTGACATGGACCCCTCCACGTAAGGTCCTAAAACAACTGAGAAAAAAATATATATATATATCTCCATTTCCGTGCCTTAAATGTATGCTCCTTTAAAGCAAGGAATCTGTGAGTGTGGTGCTTACAGAAGTTCATGAGTACATTCATAAATATTAATACCGTAGAATGCTTCCTTAAGACACAATTGTTACCAGTATTTCACATACATTAATACGCTGCTGTGACTGAAGATATTGCAATCAGAATTTCATTTTGCCTTTTGTTATGCTAGTCATCAAATTTTTTAGAACTAGAAAGTACAAGAAAAGTTATCTAGTACAAACCTCTCATTTTAGAGATAAAGAAACCGAGGCACAAAAAGGGCAAGTGATTTGCTCAATGTAACGAACTGTGGCAGCATTAGAATCTGAGGGTTCTGACTAGATTCCAGTGTGTTCTGCCTCATGCTGCTTCAACATAATCGCCCATTCATCAGAGAAGTTGCCATCTATTCCTGCTTCCAGTATGTTCCCACTGTGGTTTGGACCATTTCTCCAGCATTGGTATTTCCAGCATTTAGGTAAGCAATCAAGCTGGCAAAATATAAAATAAAACCTCTCCCAACATGCCTGCACATTTTTTCAGCCTCTTGATTAGAGGAAATCTTTTTAAATTCCAAGTTTCCTTTTTGTACTTTCTGAAAGTATAAATAACCACTAAGAGCTTTAAGTTAGGTTAACGAAGGCTGGTAAATGGCTTCCCTTCTAGAGTAAATTGGAAGCATGGCTCAACACCATCATATCTCCTCTAGGAAGTGTATGTGTTTTGGAGGGAAAAGGGGATGGATTTGTGGAGGGTTGGTGCTTAAAAAGAGTTGCCTATTGCAGGCCATCCTTATCCACACCACCCAACTGTTCCCAAAGCTGTTCTATTCCATCATATGCCCTTAACGAGGTGAACTTCTGTCTATATCTTGTGAGAAAAAGTGACTTTGGAAAAATTCCCTAGAAGAAAAGTTTTCTAGGGCTTTCCTTCTGTAACATACTAGACAGAAAAAAGGCTAACAGAGAAGAACAAAATTAGCTAAAAGCCTTTGGGAAACTGATATAATCCAAATTGTTTCAACGATGTCCAAATGGCAAACCAAAGCTAAAGATATATAATTATGCATAATCAAGGAACCTAAAAAATATGGAATGCAAAGAATTTACTTACATGTAATATTTTATAAGACAGCCAATTTCTTATTATATCAAAGATTGACATGAACCAAAACACACGACTGTGGCTCCCTGTCAGTTCTGAATTATATCCATAGTGATAAGAGACTAAGGACTAGTAAAATGGAGGGAAAGATGGTTTGACTATTGAGTGTTTGCTAGTGGGCATGTCACAGACACAGCAGTGAAAATATAAGAGATAAATGTACTAATACGTGTTGTGTCTATATTAGCCTAATGAGCTAAAGGGAGATTTAAAGAAATGAAGATTGTAAACTCCAGGGAGCAGTCAAGTTAAACTAGTAGATTCAAGCAATGAGGTCTTGGTATACAACCTTAATTCTATATCTTGTCAGCTCACCCTATATCTTGTGCCTCACCTTAGCATGACCTCGGCCAAGGTCATATGGTTTAATAACTTCCATGTGTATAGTGCTTGTAAACTTTTAAATCCTTTCACATCTATTTAAGCCATCTGATCCTCACAACAACCCTGTGAGGTAGGCAGGTTGCCCCCTTTTAACAGCTGAGGAAACTGGTGTTGAGAGGTAAACTAAATTGTCTCACATCAGTGATGAAGCCAGGGCTAACTAGCTCTCTGGACTTGGCTACTTCCATTGTCTACCAGGCCACCACTCATGTTTCTGAAAGGTCTTTCAACTAGTGGAGACGCTTGGGAGAAGCAAGTATATTCCTACCCGTCTGCACCTTAATGGTCCATCCACTCTTTTTTTTTTCTGAAGACACAGAAAAGGAGCCAGGGTACCATAAGGCAGCTGTTGGACCCGGGCCTCTGCCAGAGAAGGAAATACACCCTTGTGTGATCAGATAACTTTTGGTGTTTGAAATTAACCTCTGAAGCAACTTTTCAAGCCATAGCTGAAAAGCACCGGTTGCCTCTTCTACCGCTGTGGCCGAGCGTCTGACCGCGACCAGAGCATCCCTGCGCAGCTCGTTGGCAGGGTCCTGCTGAGCGCTGGCCTCCTCGCCAATGGCAATGAGCCGGTCCAATTTTTCTTCCTCCCACTTTGAAAGTTCTCGTGCCAATCTCCTGTTTTCTGCCAACTTGGCTGCAATAGTCCTGGCCACTGACCACCTTCTTCACCTCGCCCACCTGGGAGGGGGCTCACTGGTCAAAGGCCCATCCCCACCAGAAACAAAAGGAACTCTGGAGGAGGAGACTGGAGGCCGCTGTGCCGAGGCCACCCCAGGAGTGTTTCGGCCGGAGCTGGTGCAGGGGCTGGGCTCACCAGACACTCCCAGTCTGGTCATGGGGCTGCTCTGACAGGGAGCAGCTGCACCTCTGAAAAGGTGGTGGGAGCTGCTGTAGCTGGGGGTTCCTTGAGAGCTCCCTGCACCCGAGGATTCATCCCAGGAGTCCTCAAGGTCACTGGTTTCTCTCATCTGGTCACTGATCCTCAGTTGACAATCCTCATCTGATTCCTTAACTGTTTTCAAGGTAGCCTGATGATCTGCTGCCTGAGTCCTTTTTGCTCCCAGAATGCTGGTTCCTTCTTCCCCTGGGATGTCAGGGGCTGCCAAGTTCTGATTACAGTGCTGGGTCCAAGCAGCCTCCTCCATTAAGTTGTCTGCCTCAGTCACTATCTGATTTCGGAGAAGGTGATCCAACGTATCTATAAAAGGGACAGTGTGGTGGATCACCCATACTTGTGGCGTGGGCCACATAGGCCTTTAAATATAATGCCTTCAGGACTTTGAACTTGGAGCGGCACTGACTCTCGGTGCGGCAGGAGCCTTCCTGCTGCATCCGCTTAGACACAGCCTGGTAGACGTCTGCATTGTGATGTACGGTCTGGAGGCGCTGAATATACTGTGCCTCACCTAATATGGAGAGAAGCATCGGTGTCTCCTGTCTGGACCACCGGATGCCCACACTGCTATTGGAAGTGGTCATAGTGGACTGAGAAGGAAGGCTAGCTGGAGGAGGCTCCTGGGCAGCAAGGTGCTGATCTGAAGGTGTGGGGAGGCTCTGTGTGCTCCGGTCTATCTCCAGGAGCCAGCCAATTCTTCCCTCTCAGGGCTAATTGCTGAGAAGCCAGGTCCAAGGACCGCATTTCTGGCTTCTGCCAAGGATCTGCTTTACTTTCATTACTGTATTTGAAATATTCCTTATTCTACTTTGTTTTGCTGCCAATCCAACAACCTCTTCATTTTCTGAGTAAGCAAAAACAGCTGGAGTAACTCTGTCACCTGCACCATTGGCAACTACATCAGCCTGGCCATCCTTATAGACGGCCACACAGGCTGATGTGCAGCCTAGGTGAACCCTGATGGCCGCCATGAGGTGAAAGAGACAGCGGTAGCAGTAAGGGGTGGTCCCCGCGCCGCAACAGCGCCCGGCCCTAGATTTCTTAATATTATATTTCAGAGACTAGTCCTTGGAATTTCTAGTATGTGATAGATTATTTTGTGCTTGCTTACTAGTGATTTATTTTCTTTTCCTCTTTGTTTGTATAGATATATGAAGTGTTTAGGATTAAAAAAAATTTGTTTTTTGAGTAAGTGTGAAAAATGACTAGATTTTGAAGCATGGAGCAGTTGAAATAAATGCAAATAAGATAATAATCTCTTTTCTCAAACAAATCATACTATATTGGGTCCTGACAGTACAAAGAAACAAACTATTATTGGTGGGTAGCATTAAACATACCAATTCTGTATAAAAGGCTAATCTTAAAGAGTAATATTGACATTTTGGATTAAATCAGTTTCACCTCTGAGCCATCAACATTACTATTAGAACACACCGCAAAACGGGAAGCCAGGATAGCTGAGTACATGAAGATGCCTAGAAATCCTAGGCGTGTAGTAACTGCTGAAAATTCCTACCTACATATAGTGACATGACTGAATATTTACGTGTAAGCAATGTGAAAGACAGTTTTGCAGTGACACAAAAGAATAACATTTTTATAATGAATAAAATTTAGAAAACAAAATGGAAAATTAAAAAATGTCATTATCATATGCTAATAGAATTATAAACAAAATAATTTTTATTTGTTTTCACTTTTTAAAATATCTTTTATTGTTATAACATTATGTTTAAATGGTATTTTAAGTTATAAGATTTGTGACTTACTTAATTACTCTTGCCTTAAAAAATAAATCCTGAAAGTTATCCTACCACACAATAATTATCTATGAACAAGATACGTTAGCTACAAACCAGATAGCCATCTCCAAGCACACTGGTTATAAGAAGAAAATTATTCTGATAAAGGAAAATTAAGATATCATATTTGAGGGAGAAAAACATGTAACATAGCTTTCTTTTGAGTATAATTTGAAATTGTGAGCCAAAAGTATTTTCTCAGTGTTGTCTGTAATTTAATTGAATGCACTTTAAGTACAGTTAAATAAACACTGTTATATGTATAAGGTGTTTGAAGGGTACCTATAGAGTGGTCATGGGGAAATAATACAGAGAGGTGAATTATTATGCATATGCTTTCTAAGCATATTAAATCAACACATTGTCATAGTGAAGAATGTAGTCTTTAGATCTAAAATACATAGGTTTAACATATAGTCTCTAATACTCTCTACCTATATGGTTCAGTTCCCTTATATTTAAAAAGAGGGAAGTGGACAGCTAATTTATAGCCATTTTAAGTATTAAATTTTATAAATAAACTATTAATAATGTTAACTACAATTAATGTTAAATCAGACAATCTTTTTATAACCAGGCTATTAATTGCTTAATTATTTCTGTTTTTCATTTGAGTTTACTTAAAGAGAGCTGTGTACCATCTAAATGGAGTCCAGAATTCATGGAGCATAGCACAATTAAGAGCTCATTTGTCATGGAGCTCTCCAAAAACAACATTCAGTTTTCACTGTCAAATGCAAAAATCTGAAAATTGTTTGATATATACACATGTATGTGTTCAAATTGTTTAATTAAAAAGTTTTATACTGAGTTTACCATAAAATATAAATGTATACACAAAAGATGTTTTCAGAACAAATATGATGCTAGATAGAATTTTAGTTTGGTAAGTCAGCTTATCAAAGGCAGAAATGTTTATATATTGTACATGGTCAAAATGGAGTGGAAAACCATGCTGACAATAAATAATTCAAATATCAAACTATGTTTTGGGAATAAAAATCAGGATTTTTTTTTTTTTTTTTTTTTTTTAGTTAGCTTTATCCTTTTCCTCATAGAAAGTTACCAGAGGTTCTATGGATTCCTCAAGTTTTTAGAAGAAAAGTAACCATATAGATCACCATAGAGCTAAAAAAAAAAGCTGTTGAAAAAACAAATTAATTAAGAGCTTCACAAGTCTCTGGCCCTGGATATAAAAATGTTGAAATTGCATTCTTAAATGAGTTCAAGACCGAGAATTTTGTAAAATCCATTAACCACACCCTTCACCACATGCATTAGTTGATTTCTTGATTCTTCATTTCACCATGAGCATTATTTAAATAGTAGAACCCATACTATTAAACATGTAATATATTTTTAAATTAAAACACACTTTACTTACTGCTTTATAATTTATAAATGTATGTTTCAATCAGTAACTTATTTTTTTATTGAACACATAAAACAGTAAAATTTGGTTTAGTTAATATTTTAACTAAAAGTATAACTTTTAAATTTTACTAAACAAGACAAATTTCAGGGATTAACAGACCATTCTACTTTCTAGTAATAAAATAAATATTTCACCTCCTTTCACCAAAATGACAGAACAAAACAGGGCACAGAAAATGTCTGTAACCAACATAGTAGCAGAATAGTTGCTGCTTTTAAGGTCAGTGCACTGTACAACCAAGTACTGAAATTCAGGAAACCTCATTGTTGGAAGAAATGGTGCTTTATCTCATCACCTGCTTTACCTCTTTTATTTTCTTGCTTGTTTCCAAAGCTCCTGCACTGCATGAACTATTGTAATGTCACCAACCAACCGTTCTTGATTTTCTTCAGACTGTTGTTTTATTGAAATGTCTCCCCAAATAGGGAGAGTGATTCCTACAAAGATAATTTATGTGGACAAGTTGCTATTCATTCTGAAAAATGTAGCACAGTAGCTGGTGAAGAATGTATGCTCAATTAGCATTTATATTACTTAAGTAGATGGGGACTAATATCATTAATTTATATTCAGATAGTAATAATGATATGCACAGCCAGATAGAACCATACATATTATATACTATATATGATGTATTGCATTTCAGTAATTCAAAGATGGACTTACATTAAAACCTTTATTTTAATCTCACAGTTGATGTGATTAGATGTTGAGTGATATTTTAATTGACTTTTTTTTAATTGACATATTTTTAATCAGAGGGCTCAGTATAAAATAAGCGTTTACTTTACAATTTATGCCATCTTTCAATTTCTAGCAGAATTTCCTTTTTCTAGATAATAAAACCTTGTTTATATTTCAAATGTGTGTTTATAAAAAATTAATAAACAGAAACCTCAATTAAATAGGTTCAGGAGACTAGAAGGGGGAACTCTTATGCCCTGCAAAGATAACATAACCCAACGGGAAGAAGAAGGACTCCTCTTTTTCTTGACAACAACCCAGCCAATGAAAAGCTATAGACTCTTTTTTTACAGTAGTCCCCCCCTCCCCCAACTTCCTTTTCTCCACTATAAGAGAGTTTTCCTTCCCTTGCTCTGCTGGGAAGTTGCACATGGCTCATCATGGTTGCAGACCCTGAATTGCAATTCTCTACTGATCCTGAATAAACCCATTTTTGCTAGAGAAATAACTGGCAGTCTATTTGTTTTAGGTCAACAACTTTATAGTGGCAATAATGAACAGGAAAATGAATGGTTTGTAAGAGTAAAGCTTGGTAGACTTGCCCTGACTGAGGGCACAAGCAGAGTGACAGGTGGTTGACAGGATCACATTGTGTCTGCAAAGTCCATGTTGATGGCAATCATGGAATGTTTCATAGAAAATGGAGGAAGGAACTCTGGCCACCAATGACTTTAATTTTTGTCATTCTTTTGCAGTGATAGATGAAATTCTGTGTTTTTTGTTTTTTTTTTTTTCAGAATTGTCCTGGAATGAATGATCAAAGTAAGAATTGCAGTTAATCAGGTAAGTAATTAAAATGTAATAACTATAATGATGAGATGATGATAATTACAATAATCTACTTATCCATCTATCTAATATGTGATTAGAGGAAAGAAGAGGCTTATGCCTATTCATTTAAGAAGCTGTCTTGGTTTATCTAAGAAAGGAAATATTCATTCCCTATGCAGAGAACATTGGGAAGGGAGCTTTCTATCATCACCTTTATAAAGGAGTGGATGTTTCAGAGACTGACATCCACTGGGTCATGACTTATTAGAGGTATAGAGGGTTCACTTTATTAGACATCAAGCATCATTTAAAACATACTACATTCCTCTCCCTCATTCTTCTTGTTCTTCTTGCTTCATGGATTAATAGGAATCAGGACATTTCCTTTCCAAGATGGAGTCATATGCTCTCTGTTCATTCTTCCCTCAATCAAGACTGGTAAAGACTCTTACCCAAGTCACGAGCTGGGCAATCAAGGCTAGGTAAGAACTAAGCAGAAAGGACAGAGCATTTATCTCTCTCTCTACTGCCAAGGCTAAGTGAGAGAGTCAAACCCACAGCCTCATCCTAGGACCATGTGAACAGATTTGAAATTTGTTCAAAGACTTCGTTATCTTGCTCTTTTGTTTCTGTAGACACAGCAGAGAGAGCAAATCTCACACCTAAGATTTGCATAATATCATGAAAATATAATTTAGCCTTTGTCATAAAACATATTCTCTAATATATTTAGCTACATACAGGTACATTTTTGTATACTCAGAAGTCAAAGAAGAGAAGGGGTGAACACATCACAAAAATACTAGCAGGCATCATTACTAAGTAGTTATTATTTTATTCCCACACCATAATAAACCCTTTAGATACACTTTCTTATTTAATCCACCCAACATTTCTAAATTAGCCTCTATATTTACCCTTATTTTTTGGATAATGTTACAGAGCCTCAACATGGTTAAGTAATTCACTAAGATCTTGACAGGTGACAAATGGCAAAGTCAAGATTTCAAACCATTCATTCTGATTCTGGAACTTAAATTCTCACACTATATTAAACACAGGCCAGTCTTTTTGGCTCAGTGACTCTGAGAAAGCTGCTGCTAAGTGAAGATCACAGAAGTTTCTCACTGTGATTCAAGAGATAACTGCTGTTCCTTCTGTAGTTTCCTTGCTGGCATGTGAAACCATGGACACCAGTACAGATCTGAAAAAGTTTGCTTTTGATTGTGACTGTCATCTCCATGGGTGGATTGTGACTGCAGACAGTAAGGTGGTAGATAACAAACATGACTAAGGACATAGGTGTGTTTCCAGATTGGTCAGGAGGCATCACAGACACAAAGAAGCCTTGACTAAAAGAGAAGGCTAGCAGATTGCTTCCTTACATCCCAGATAGCAGGGCCCCTCCTGTCTTAACTTTAGGTCCTGGCCACCCAGACTGGTTTCCCTGGATACAGGAGCTTCCCTGCTTAGAGAGATTGAATCATCAAGTGTGTCTGAATTTATTCAGACAAACTCAAAAGGACAAATGCTCTCTGAAAAATATGAAAGTTCCTATTTTTAAGAAAGTGAACACAAATAGATTGATTTTTAATATATTATATATGACCAGATTTTATCTAGTTTTAGTTATTTTATAGTGATCTTAAATTCAATCTTAGGAAGATTGTAGTAGAAGTACCCATGTTCTAGTAACACATTTTTTGGCTTTGAAAAAGAGTATTTGAAACAGATATTGTTTAACAAATCATTTTATAATCTTACTATATCAGAAATCACCTGAAAATATAAGCACAATCTATTAATTTCTCTTTCTAAAGAATGAATGCAAATATGGAACTCAAGGAGTGTTACAATTGTTATTTTCAGAGTATCAAAATAGAAATCATGTATTTTCATTTTTTCTATTATTCACAGAACATAGAACACTGTCTTGCATATAAATTTTTCAGTATTCTTTGAGATAAAGTTGCTTTCTCGCACTTCTGAGTAGGCAATGTAAAGAGTGAATCAAATATCATTTTTACTATTCTAACTTAAATACCTATTCAGTAATTCTACAATCTTTTATTTGGTTAAATTGGTCCTTATATAAAAGTACTTTCAATTTTGGAAAGAGAAAGATAGTTGACTAAGACTGCACTAAGCTGGGAATTCCTAGTCAGGACAGGCTAAAAGGGGAGAAATCATAAAGGAAGTCTAAGGGCCAGAAAAATGATTGTGGTCATAAATCTGGACCCTAAGGCAAGAGATTGACACCCCAAAGCAGTGCCCAAAATGTCATGGGGAGCATAAGCTTGACCTGGTTTGCTGCAATGACTTCTTAGGGAATCTAGTCTGTTGAACCGGAACAGGGTGTGGGGAGGCAGGAGAGTAGTATCAGCAGTAGCTTCTAGGAAAAGACAAAATTTGGGTGTTGTCTTTTGTTAGGAGCATTTCAACAGACCACAACTTGATGGAAACAGAGCTAAATAGAGCAGTTCATGTTATTATGATTCCAGGCACTAGATTGGTTCAGGAAGAGTTTGATTCTCAGTAAGGAAAATGGAAAACAATTTTGAAACTTGTGGGAATTGATGTTAGGATAGTGCAGCTGGATGGATGCCTAAAGACTCCTACTCCTAACTCAGGCACGCCAAATACAGGGTGTCTGTGATCCTCCTGCTGTGTGTGGACCTGAAAAATGTCACATAAGCTAGTTGACCATCTGGGGTATAACATGGAGGTGTTTCAAAAGTTAAATGATCCCCGCTGTATGAAATGACATGTCAACCTCACACAGAGAATGCATCTGTTACTTGGGGGCAGAAAGCATGTGTCCAATATGAGAAAAAAAAAAAAAAAAGGTCCTAGGAAACCACATCACATATCTCAATACCTTGTGCTTTGCCTATACATTTCATTATATGTATATTTGTACTTATGAGTAAAGCTTGATACTCTAAAAAGATGTCTAATTTCTGAGATTCTGATTTGACAATTTGATGTTTCCTGCCAGCTCAATATAACATACTGCAACCAGCTGAAATAAGAGCTTGTAAGTCACTTCCACAATGAATCACGAACAGCTTTTTCATTTCCTTATAATCACTTCATGGCTTATTTTCACCTTTGTCTCCAATTTCATTGGTGGGGCAGATATATTCCCTATGTTCTATTTCTGTCATGATAGGAATGATGTATTATAGTAAATTTTACATATTATATTACCAAGCAATTTTGATTTGAAAATAGGTTATGTACTATGAAAATTGCAGTCACTTGCTTCTATTCTTTGAAAATAAATAGAGTGTATGTCTAAGTGACAAGTACAAACATAACAAAATATCTAACGATGTCTAGAAAATCCAAAATAGACTGTTTCCTACCTCCCATTTCATCATTTTCATGTTCACCCACTCCCTGTTCTGTGTTGTTGGGGTGCACTGGCCATGTTACAATTCTTATGGTCATGTTCTCTCCATCCACAGTGTTGTTGCACATGTAGAATAAACTTCTCCAACTGGAATGTCTCTCAACTCTTACCCTGCTTCATTTCTTAGACTTCAGTTCAAGCACCATTTCATACAGAAAATCTTCTTGAACCACCCATGTTAGTTTTGAACATAATTTATTCCTGTTATGTACTCTCACAGAATCCGATGACCTGATTTCATAACCCATATTGCAGTTTTATTTGCTAACTAGTTCATTCAACATTTATTGAGTATTTTCTATGTACCACATACTGTGCTAGGCAATAGGGGTAAACCAGTGAACAAATTAAACACAATAATTTTATGTGTATTTTCAGGATTATTTGATTAATTCTTGACTTTCTCACTATATTGTTTCTTAAGTGTAAATGGATCTTTATTTAAGAGCAAAAGATTGGATCATGTTCGGTTACCCTTGTTCTTCTGCACTAAGTTCATATGTTTAACAAATTAATGTATTAATTTGATTAAATCTAATTATGTTTAATGGAAATTCTCAACTAGCCAACTTAATTATCTCTTTGTTTAATTTTAATAAAACTGTCAGACTTTAAAATTTTTCTTTTGGACAACTGGAAGGTGACCATCTACCTTAGTATTTCTCAAATTTATTTGAACAAAATAGTTAGCTGAGGCAGGGAGATCACAAGAAAATCTACTCTCCCTCCTCTCAGACTGCAAAAACTATGACTAAAAGAAAATCAAATTCAATCTAAAGGATGTAGGATAAAATAATAATAATTAGAGGAGAAATCAGTGAAATTAAAAACAAGAAATCAATTTAAAAATCATAGAAAATAAAGATGGCTCTGTAAAAAGAGCAATAAAATCGTAAGCCACTATCCTGGGTACCCAAGACAAGAGAAGACATAACTACTAATATAAGAAATGAAAGGGGCCTATCAATACAGATCACATGGACAAAAAATAGTAAAGGAATATTATGAACAACACTATGCTCACAAGTTTGAGATGGAACAATTTCTTGAAAGACACAATATACTAAAACTTACAGAAGAAGAAATAGACAATCTAAACAGGACTATATATATTAAAGAAATTGTACTAATAATTGATAACATTACAAAAAAGAAAGCACCAGGCTTGGATGAGTTCACAGGTGAACTCTAACCAAACACTTAAATAAGTAATTATACTAATTTCCAACAATCTCATCCAGAAGACAAAAGTAGAAGGAATACTTACTAACACATTCTTTGAGATCAGCATTACCCTAAAACCAAAACCAAAGACAGTATATGAAAAGAAAGCTAAAGACCAATACCTTTCATAAACACAGATGCAAAACTCCTCAACAATATAGCAGAAAATTAAACCTGCAATACATAGAAAGAATTATACACTGTAATTATGTGGGATTTATTTCAGGTGTTCAAGCAGGTTCAATTTCAGAAAATCAATTAATGTAATCCAGCACATCAACAAGAATAGACAAATAAATCAATGGCCCAGAATAGATAGCCCAGAAATAGATCCACAAAAATATTTTCAACTGATCTTTGACAAAGGAGCAAAGGCAATGCAATGAAGAAAGGATAGTTTTTTCAATAAATGCTGTTTGACATCCACAGGCAAAAATGTATATCTAAAAATAGACCTTCAGAAAAAATATGAAATGGATCAAAATACATATACTAAAGTCTAAAATATTGACAACAACAAATTCTGGTGAGAATATAACAGAAATTAACATTAATTGCTGGAGGGGTTGTAAAATGGTTCTTTGGAAGTCAGTTTGGTTATTTCTTACAAAACTAAACATGCTTTTATAATATGATCCAGCAATCACACTCTTTGGTATTTACCCAAATAAGTTGAAAATTTACCTCCATATAAAAATCTGCACAAATATATGTATAGCCCTTTTATTCATAATTACCAAAACTTGGAAGAAACCAGGATATCATTCAGTATGCCAATTGATAAATATACTGCTGTGTATTCATAAAGAAATATTATTCAGTGCTAAAATGTATCTATCAAGACATGAAATGACATGGAGAGACCTTAAAAGCATATTACTAAGTGTAAGAAGCCAATCTGAAAAGGTTGCATACTGTATGACTCCGGTCATAGCTGGAAAAGACAAAACTATGGAAACAGTAAAAATATCAGTGATTGCCAGGAGTTTGTGGGGGAGAAGGGATAAATAGGTAGAGCTCAGGGAATTTTTAGGGCATTTAAACCATTGTGCATAAAACTATAATGGTGGACATATGTTGTCATATGTTTGTTAAAACCCATATATCATACAACACCAGAAGCAAACCCTAGTGTAAACTATGAAGTTTGGTGATAATTATGTATCAATGTTGGCCCATCAAATGTAAAAAGTGTACCTATCTCATGTGGGATGTTGACAGTAGGAAAGTCTGTAATTGTGTGGAGGAAGGTGACATATGTGAACTCAATTTTGCTATAAACCTAAAACTGCTGTAAAAAATAAATTCTATTTTTAAAAATGGACTGATAGGGTTTCCCTGGTGGCGCAGTGGTTGAGAATCTGCCTGCCAATGCAGGGGACACGGGTTCGAGCCCTGGTCTGGGAAGATCCCACATGCCATGGAGCAACTAGGCCCGTGAGCCACAATTACTGAGCCTGCGCGTATGGAGCCTGTGCTCCGCAACAAGAGAGGCCACGATAATGAGAGGCCCATGCACCGCGATGAAGAGTGGTCCCCACTTGCCGCAACTAGAGAAAGCCCTCGCACAGAAACGAAGACCCAACACAGCCATAAATAAATAAATAAATAAACCCAAAGTTTAAAAAAAAAAAAAAAAATGGACTGATATATTTTAACTGGAACAATAAAAAATTTAATAGACTTAGGTTAGAAATGAGTAGTGTGAATTACCTGTATTTAAGCTATAATACACACATGCCTTAATAGCCACATATTAGATAATTTTAAAGACAAAACATTACTGATACAAACATGAATTACAATACAATAATTTTTACCATAAAGACTTCAGAAATCTAAAGTTATACTAATAAGGCAAAAGTCAATAATATTTACATGTTAAAAATAAAAAAAAAATAACAACCAGCGCAAAACACCAGTGGCAGAGATGTTAACAAAGCAAGATTCCTACAGTTATTGGAGTTTTCAAGTATCTTTATGTATAAATAACTAGCAAAGCTTTGCAATGTTGTCAAGCATTGAGCAGCCTTCCCACACCTTAGTGATGTATCAAAGTATAGACTTAAATTAACCCTAATCTTAGGCTTGCTTTAGTTTATGAGTATCAAATTTCAGTGACTCGGCATAATGTGCTTATTATTCAACTAATAAATACCAGTTTGTCATTTATGGAAGTGAATATCATTATTTGTAATCTGTATCATTCCCTTGTGAGAAGCAAGGGGAAAAGCTAACTTTGTTTTTTTTAATATAAATCACTGGAGTACACTTAGTGGTAAAGTTATAGATAGACTATTCTGACTCACTTATTTAGCCTAACCAAATCTTACTAAACAATTAGATTCTGGAATTAGGTTTTTGGAAATTATGATACTTTACACAGTAATCCATTAAACAAGCCAATTAAAACAAGGAGTAGCATGGTAGTGGTGTTTTGAATATACATGCAGTCGGTTTTGCTCCTTTTTTAAGTTCCAAAGTTTAGCTCTTGTCTCTTCCTTATAGTAGTAATGTCTCAGCGATTCTCAGAAATGTAAACAGGAACACCAGGAAGAGATTTATATTAACATCCTTCTTTCATGCAGCTCAGCCCTCTCCTGGTTGGTTCCCAAAAAGAAATCTCATCAGTTTCAAAATGCTGCCAATATATACAACGTTATATAAGTTTGACTCCATCCTCCTTACCCAATTCTCAGTTTCCTATTTCAAAATTAACTTATTTTTAGCTTTACTTTAAAAATGTTTACAAACCCTTATTTTTAGTTCTGCTTGCTTTATTTTTATTACAATTCCTTGTACTGAATTCATTACAAATATTAATAGATTCATACGGACTTGCATTAGTCCCCAGCACCAATCTCCAGCAAATTGTTCAAATTATCAAGCTTTAGGTTTTTCATTTGTAAATTGGGCCTAATAAGGATTGTTGTGTTGATTAAATGGGGTTATATATGGAAAACATCAATCACAATATCTGACACATATGTTCTCCATGTGCTGGGAATGTTCACAACTTCTGCTATTTGAATATTGTGGCACACTTATAGTTCATATATGGCTGTACAAACTGAAGTAACCCAGTATACTTTCTAAATAAATATGTGCACCCAGTACCTCCACAAGAAATATGTGTATAATATTTCTAGAATGTGGAATAAGCATATGTATTTTGGAAAAACAAAGTCAAACCTGGTATACAATTCTGGTATACAATTCTGAAGTGCATGACTTTTCATACACATGACATAGAAAATAGCAACTCAAAACAAATTTATAAATTAAAACATTGACTTCATATAAAGAGATAGCAAAACATTTGATATTATACAATTAGACAAATTACAAAATATTAGATGTATTACAGTATGGTGTTTCTTTTGTTCACATGGAAGTGTTTTTAAAACTCCACAAGTTCCATCTCCCTAAATAAGTATATGCAATATATTTTTAATCACAAAATATATGACTGATAAATGAGAAAGTGTTATTTTTGTAGCCTTGAAGATGAATCAGTTGTTTATCAATTAGGCTATAAAGAGTAATTCAAGAGAAGAAGGTCAAGATGGTGGAGTAGGAGGACATGGAGTTCATCTCTCTTCACAGATGCATCAAGAATACATCTATGAATGGAACGATTCTCACAGAGCACCGGCAGAATACTAACAGAGGACCTTGGACACCTTGGACAAGAAATAACCCCATATAATTGGGTAGAATGAAAGAAAGAAGGGAAAAAGAAGAGGAAAGGGAGCAGGTTGGGATCAGTGCCCCTGAAGCGGGGAGACGAAGGAGAGGAGAAGTTCTTGCATCTGGGGAAGCCCCCTCACAAGCAGGGAGATCAGTTGGGACAGAAAGGGAGCTTCAGGGGCTATTGGAGGAGAGTGCAGTAACTGGTCTATGGCAGGCAGGACAGAGTGAGACCTACACAGGTGGTTCGTTCCACTGACCTGGACACCCCAGCCTGACACATGTGTGCACCGGTGTGAATGGGGGCTGGGTGCTGGAAAGTGGAGTTTGGAGAGCAAATCTGTGAAGACAACTGCCTTTGGCTACAAGGAGATAGCCTGAGGGGATGGGAGTAAGGAAATCCGCAACCTGGAATGCTTGTGGAGGTAACACAGACTGCCATAGAAACAAAGTGCCATTGGTAAGTGACATGCAAGGGGTGGGACCACCATTGCAGCCTCTGTCCTCACACTCTGGCCCCTACCTCCCCAGGCACTAAGAAGGGCCCCCATCAGGGAAGACTCTCATGCCTGTGGCTGCTGGCTCCCCCACATGCCCATCACTGCTGGGGGTCCCAAAACGATGGCCACTGCACGCCTCTGTGTGCTCTCTTCACCAGGGTGGCCTCATGTGCTCCAGGGCAGCCTCGGGGGCAGACCCCTGTGGGTGACCCACACATAGAGATGGGGCTGAAACCACAGCTGAGCCCCAGGGGCCATGCAACTAAGGAAGAAAAGCTGAAACCTCTCCTCACAGCTGTGCAAACTGCAAATTGACACCCCCTTGACCGGCTTTGTAAACTTAACACATATAGAACATCTGAACAGACAATGAGTTCTCACACAGCTGAGACAGGCCTAGATTTAGCATTTGTAGACTATGTGGAAACATACACATGGGGAATGGGCCAGGCCAGAGTCTGAGCTGCCCCTATAGCACCCACAGTGCGTCCAGATCAATGATTACTGTAATCTTGGGACCTGATTTCAGTGTATCTATGCTGGTGGCCTGGTGAAACAATGTCTAAAAGACAAGAGGGCCAATTGCCAGCATACCCACAGTTAAGGTAGGGCCAAGAGCAGTGCCAACAACAGTGTAATCTGAGAGCTCAATAGGTGAAAGGTGACACAACAGAGAACACACACAGGTGAACAGCTCCAGAAGAGGAATACTCAGTGGCTTCCCTCTCGGTGGGAGTGCTCCAATCCCTTGAACTGCAAATCAGAAACACAGCTAAGAAACAGATCTGGGAGGCTCTACTCCAACAACTAGGGAGCAGACCCCACCTCTGACAGAGCAGTGACAACCACAAAAGAGAGGCCCTGCTCAATATCCAGTGCAGGCTCTGGTCACCACAACAAAAAATATTAAACCCATGCAGACTACACAGGGATGTTCCCACATAATATAGCACTCCAAGACAGTCTGAGGGTCAGGCATCAGGAGGAAAAACCCCCAGAGCATAAAGCCTTGAAGGCCAGCAGGGTTTGAGTGCAGGAGCTCCACAGGGCTGGGGGAAATAGAGACTACACTCTTGGAGGGCACACACAAGGTCACACTTGCATGGGACCCAGCAGAAAGCAGTACCTCCAAGGGAACCTGGGCTACACCTACCTAGGGGTTTTAGAGGGATCTCTGGGGAGTCAAAGGTCAATTGTCACTCACAGTGAGGGCAAGGACACAGATAGCAGAAGCCCCAGGGAATATTGATTGAACTGAGATCACCCAGAGGTCCACATTTTAGCACCAAGACCCAGACTCATGGAACAAGCTGCAGTCCCCAGAGCTGGAAAGACTCAGAGCAAACAACCACCAAGATAAGAACACAGCCCCAACCATCAGAAGACAGCTGCTGAAAGTTGTACTGAGCTCACAACCACCACAAAACACACTCCATGACAGGGCCATGACAATCAGAGGGACAAGGCCCAGCTCCACCCACCAGAGGGCAGGCACCAGGACCTCCCACCAGGAAGCCTCCACAAACAGCAAACCAACCTCACCCACCAAGGGGCAGACACCAGAAGCAAGAGGAACTATGATCCTGCAGCCTGTGGAAAGGAGGTTACAAACACAGAAACTTAGACAAATTGAGATGACAGAGAAATATGTTGCAAAGCAAGGAACAAGATAAAAACCCACAGGAACAACTAAGTGAAGAAGAGATAGGCAATCTATCTGAAAAAGAACTCAGAGTAATGATAGTAAAGATGATCTAAAATCTCAGAAAATGAGTGGAGGCACAGATCAAAAAGATACGAGAAATGTTTAACAAGGAGCTAGAAGATTTAAAGAACAAACAGAGATGAAAAATACAATAACTGAAATGAAATACTCTAAAAGGAATCAATAGCAGAATAACTGAGGCAGAAGAATGAATACGTGAGCTGGAAGACAGAGTGGTGGAAATCACTGCCACAGAACAGAATAAAGAAAAAAGAATGAAAAGAAATGAGGACAGTCTCAGAGACCTCTGGGACAATATTAAGTGCACCAACATTCATACTATAGGGGTCCCAGAAGGAGAAGAGAAAGAGAAAGAACCTGTAAAAGTATTTGAAGATATTATAGCCCCAAACTTCCCTAACGTGAGAAAGGAAACATTCACTCAAGTCCAGGAAGCACAGAGAATCCCATATAGGATGAATCCAAGGAGGAACACACTGAGACACATATTAATCAAACTGACAAAAATAAAGACCAAAAAAATAATAATAATAATTAAAAGTAACAAGGGAAGGGCAACAAATATATACAAGGGAATCCAGATAAGGTTCAGCTGATTTTTAGCAGAAACTCTGCAGGCCAAAATAGAGTGGCACAATACATTTCAAGTGATGAAAGGGAAAAACCTACAACCAAGAATACTTTACCTAGCAAAGCTCTCATTCAGATTCGACAGAGAAATCAAAAGCTTTACAGACAAGCAAAAGCTAAGAGAATTCATCACCACAAAACCAGCTCTACAACAAATACTAAAGGAACTTCTCTAGGTGGAAAACAGAAGAGAAGAGACCAAAAGAGGAAGGGAAGAAAAAAGACCTACAAAAACAAACCCAAAACAATTAAGAAAATGGCAATAGGTACACACATATTGAAAATTACCTTAAATGTAAATGGATGAAATACTCTAACCAAAAGACATAGATTAGCTGAATGGATGCAAAGACAAGACCCATATATATGCTGTCTAGAAGAGACCTACTTTAGACCTAGGGACACCTACAGACTGAAAGTGAGGGGATGGAAAGAGATATTCCATGCAAATGGAAATCAAAAGATAGCTGGGGTAGCAATACTCATATCAGACAAAATTTAAAATAAAGACTGTAGCAAGAGACAAGGAAGGACACTACATAATGATCAAGCGATCAATCTAAGAAGATGATATAACAATTGTAAATATATATGCATCCAATGTAGGAGCACCTCAATATATAAGGTAAATGTTAACAGCTGTAAAAGGGGAAATCAAAAATAGCACGATAATAGTGGGAGCTTTAACACCCCATCAACTGACAGATCATCCAGACAGAAAATTAATAAGGAAACACAAGTCTTAAAAGACACATTAGACCAGATAGACTTAGTTGATATCTATAGGACATTCCATTCCAAAGAAGCAGAATATACTTTCTTCTCAACTGCACATGGAATATTCTCCAAGATAGATCACATCTTGGGTCACAGGTAAAGGCTTCATAAATTTAACACAATTGAAATTATACTGAGCACTTTTTCTACCACAATGTTATGAGATTAGAAATCAATTACAGGAAAAAAAAACTTTAAAAAACACAAACACATGGAGACTAAACAATATGTTACTAAACAACCAGTGGATCACTGAACAAATCAAAGAGGAAATCAAAAAATACCTAGAGGCACACAAGAATGAAAACAGAGTGACCCAAAACCTATGGGATGCAAGAAAACAGTTCTAAGAGGGAAGTTTATAGCAATACAATCTTACCTCAGGAAACAAGAAAAATCTCAAATAAACAACCTAGCCTTACACATAAAGCAACTAGAGAAAGAAGAACAAACAAAAGCTAAAGTTAGTAGAAGGAAAGAAACCATAAGGGTCAGAGTGGAAACAAATAAAATAGAAAGGAAAAAAAATAGCAAAAATCAATGAAACTAAAAGCTGTTCTTTGAGAAGATAAACAAAATCAATAAAACTTTAGCCAGACTCATCAAAAAATATATATATATAGAATGCAAATCAATAAAATTTAGAAATGAAAAAAGAAGTTCCAACTGACACCACAGAAACACAAAGGATCATAAGAGACTACTACAAGCAAATCTATGCCAATAAAATGGACAACCTAGAAGAAATGGAAAAATACTTTGAAAGACACAACATTCTAAGACTGAAGCAGGAAGACATAGAAAATATGAACATACCAATCACAAGTACTGAAATTAAAATTGTGATTAAAAATCTTCCAACAAACAAAAGTCAAGAACCAGAGCTCACAGGTGAATTCTATCAAACATTTATAGAAGAGTTAACACCTATCCTTCTCAATCTATTCCAAAATATTGCAGAGGAAGGAACTCTCTCAAGCTCATTCTATGAGGCCACCATCACCCTGACACAAAAGCCAGACAAAGATATCACAAAAAGAGAAAATTACAAGCCAATATCGCTGATGAATATAGATGCAAAATCCTTAACAAAATACTAGCAAACTGAATCCAACAACACATTAAAAGATCACACACCCTGATCAAGTGAGATTTATCCCAGGGATGCAAAGATTTTTCAATATCTACAAATCAATCATTGTGATACACCACATCAACAAATTGAAGAATAAAAACCATATGATCATCTCAGTAGATGCAGAAAAGTCTTTTGACAAAAATCAACACCCATTTATGATAAAAACTCTCTAGAAAGTGGGCATAGAGGGAACCTACCTCAACATAATAAAGGCCATATTCAACAAAACAAACAGCAAACATCATTCTCAATGGTGAAAAACTGAAAGCATTTCCTCTAAGATCAGGAACAAGACAAGGATGTCCACACTCACCACTTTTATTCAACATAGCTTTGGAAGTCCTACCCACAGTTATCAGAGATGAAAAAGAAATAAAAGGAATCCAAATTGGAAAAGAAGAAGTAAAACTGTCACTGTTTGCAGATGACCTCATATTATACATAGAAAATTCTAAAGAGGCTATGAACAAACTACTAGAGCTCATCAATGAATTTGGTAAAGTTGCAGGATACAAAATTAATGCACCTAAATCACTTGCATTCCTACACACTAACAATGAAATATCAGAAAGAGAAATTAAGGAAACAATCTGATTTATCATCACATCAAAAAGAATAAAATACCTAGAAATTAACCTACTTAAGGAGGCAAAAGACCTGTACTCAGAAAACTTAAAGATAATGATGGAAGAAATCAAAGATGATCCAAACAGAAGAAGAGATATACAATGTTTTTGTGTTAGAAGAATCAGTATTGTCAAAATGACTAAACTAACCAAAGTAATCTACAAGTTCAATGTTATCCTTATCAAATTACCAACGGTATTTTTCACAGAATTAGAACAAAATTTTTTACAATTTGTATGGAGAAACAAAAGACCCCAAATAGCCAAGGCAATCTTGAGAGAGAAAAACAGATATGGAGAAATCAGACTCCCTGACCTCAGACTATACTACAAAGCTACAGTAGTATAGTACTGTATGGTACTGGCACAAAAACAGAAATATAGATCACTGGAACAGGATAGAAAGTTCAGAGAAAAACCCATGCACCTATGGTCACCTGATCTATAACAAAGGAGACCAGAAGATTCAGTGGAGCAAATACAGCCTCTTCAATAAGTGGTGCTGGGAAAACTGGAGAGCTACATGTAAATGAATGAAATTAGAACACACCCTAACCCCATACACAAAAATAAACTCAAAATAATTAAAGACCTAAATGTAAGCCTGGATACTATATAACTCTTAAAGGGAAACATAGGCAGAACACTCTCTGACATAAATTGCAGCAAGCTCTTTTTCAATCCACCTCCTAGATTAGTGAACATGAAAATAAAACAAAAGAATGGGACCTAATTAAACTTAAACGCTTTTGCACAGCAAAGGAAACCAACCACAAAAAGAAAAAAAAAACACCCACAGACTGGGAAAAAATATTTACAAACGAAGTGACTGACAACAGATTAATCTACAAAATGTACAAATAGCTCATGCAGCTCAGTATCAAAAAAACAAACAACCCAATCAAAACAAAATGGGCAGAAGATCTAAATAGACATACAGATGGCCAAGAGGAACATGAAAAGATGCTCAACATCACTAATTATTAGAGAAGTGCAAATCAAAACTACAATGAGTTATCACCTCACACCAGTTAGAATGGCCATCATCAAAAAATCTACAAATAATAAATGCTGGAGAGGGTGTGGAGAAAGGGAACCCTCCTACATTGTTGGTGGGAATGTAAATTGATACAGCCACTATGGAGAACGGTATGGAGATTCCCTAAAAAAAAACTGAAAATAAAGCTACCTTATGATCCAGTATTCCCACTCCTTAGCATATATCTGGAGAAAGCCATACTTTGAAAGGATACATCACCTCAATGTTCATTGCAGCACTATTTACAATACCCAGGACATGGAAGCAACCTAAATGTCCATCAACAGAGGAATGGATAAAGAAGATGTGGTACATATATACAATGCAATATTACTCAGCCATAAAAAGAATGAAATAATGCCATTTGCAGTGACAGGGATAGACTTTGAGATTGTCATACTGTGTGAAGTAAGTCAGACAAAGACAAATATCATATGATATATGTCAGATATCATATGTGGAATCTAAAAAAAATGGTACAAATGAACCTATTTACAAAACAGAAATGTCACAGATGTAGAAAACAAACTTACGGTTACCAAAGAGGAAGGGGAGGATGGATAAATTGGAAAATTGGGATTGACATATACACACTACTATATATAAAATAGATAACTAATAAGAACCTACTGCATAGCACAGGGAACTCTATTCAATACTCTGTCATGACCCATACAGGGATAGAATCTAAAAAAGAGTGGATATATGTATATGTATAACTGATTCACTTTGCTGTACAGCAGAAACTAACACAACGTTGTAAATCACCTATACTCCAATTAAAAAAATTAATTTAAAGAAAGAGGAATTCAAAATTTAAGAAATAAAAAGGTGACAAATGAGATTAACCAAATTTAAATTCAATTATACTGACATTTTACAGATATGATTTTGTGCTTAACACTGATTATTGCTGAAATAAGTACTGACCTTTCACCTTTTCAAATGCTTAACAATAAACGATATACTATATGTTATTTCACATTAAACCAATTTATGGGCAACTCTCAGGGTGAGGATCATTGCATTGGCTTCATTGATGGAGAAATTGAGATTGGAAGGTTTCATTGTTTGGACGTAAAGATGTAGCTGAAACAGGACCTAACACCAAGTCTTGGAATTTTATTCCCAGAGTCTTCTACTACGTTAGAGAGAGATTGAAAAAATGCAACAACAACTTTTTAATTATCTTTTATCCCTCCCAATGAAATCAGGAAATATTTAATTAATTGAACCTACAATTAAATGTTAAAGCTTTGGATCTTATAAATATCCAAATACATATGCTGCATATAATTAAATATCATTTTTAAGTATTAGTCCTAACTCTTAAAAACAGATCTTTTCTAAATAAAATGTGTCTGTTAAATTGTTTTTACCAGCTTTCTTATATATAATTCATTGACTTGTTTGTGTCCTCATGTTATTCAATAGTTTTTGTATATATACTATGTGCTTATTTGAAAAGTGAATATACAAATCCATTTGTAATATAGTATAGAATGAAATATGAGCCTAAGTTCTTCAGTTTTGTATTATCTATTTCAATATTTAATCTTGGATAAAGTTTGATAAAATCATTTTGTAAAATTGTGATTTCTTTAAAACAATTCCCAAACTAAAAATATTATATTGAATATATACACATATATATGATTTTTGACCATGTTTTATCTACAAAAATGCAATTTATATGTGTGTATGTATTTATTTTCACATAAAATTTTAAAATGGAAATAAATTTTCAAGGATAGAAACAGAAATTATATAAGCAATTTTGTTAGTGTTGCCAAGTAAAGAATGTCACTCACCATCAGGTTCTACAAGAATGAAGTCACTAGCCAATGCAGTTGCTGGCCTTTAACATACTCTGAAAGGAGTTCAGGGATGAGATCAGGAATGAGGCACTCTGTGCTCTGGGAAAATCTGGCTGAACAGGGCTTCAGATAGTTAGGTATTTTCAGGAGAAAATTTTAGGAAACCAATTTCTTGCATCTTCTCATACCTAGAAAAGCACTATAATCACTTAATGGAGACATCTGCTCTTGTGACTAGCAGCAACCTTCTACCGAGATGTATGCTTCACTGCATGTACCCCATTTACCAAAGTCATATATATACACTGACCTCCTCCGCTAACTCTTTGGAGCAATTCCTCAGAGCTATCTGAGTGTCTGTCTCCCAGGCTACAGTCCTCAGTAAACCCCAAATAAAACTGAACTCACAGCTCTCATGTTATGCATTTTTTGTTTTTTGTTTTTTCTTTTTTTCAGTCAACAGTGTCCATTTTCAAATGTAACAATATCTAGTTCATATTAGTTAAAAACTACTAACAAACTTAAAGATTGTGATGCAAAATGAATATAATATTTATGATAAACTCTAATGTAAATATCAGTCACATGTTTCAGAAATGCTGACCAAAATCTCATGATCATTTCATAATTTGTATTTGTGAGATGGCAGCTTCTGTCTGAATTTCTGCTACTATTAGGAAGTAAATAATTAATGATAAGATGTGTAGTTATGCTCAAGTTTTCTTCCAAATGACAGTATCAGCTTTTAAAGTGTACTCTCATCAGGAAGAAAACCCTGAGTTACATTGTTTGGGACACTTACATGGAAGTTGGGACTATTTGGAAAAGGAAAATTAAATTTCAATTATTTATGAGTAAACCTGCATAGATACACTTGATTAAAAAAAACATACTCTGAAAATGTTCAGAATAAACTCCTTAAATTTCCATGCAAAGCTCTTAGCAGATGCTTTCCCATGAAACTCTTCTCTCTATGGTAAATTTTATATCTTTCATTATCTGGCACTTTTACACAACTTTTTCTTAAAACTTATAAAAAATTAGGACTTGAAAGTCTTCATTTAAAAACAGTATATTCTGTGGAGTCTCAAAGTCCAAAAACATAAAATTTGTAACTATTATGGAGACATTTAACAAATAGCAGCAATGTATTATGATTTTTTTGAGGAAGTAAACTATAAAGAGGAAATCATGATCACAGTCCCATAGCCGAAAAAATAGCAAGTTGAATTTATCGCAATTCTTCCTATAAATTCATTTAATCTCATAATTGTCATTTGTGAATGCATTTATTAGCATATAAATTTAGATGATGATGATGATTATGATGACAATTTTTTTTAAAAAAATTGTAAATAATACATGTTAAATTGTAAAAAAATAATAAAAGTAAAATGTAAATTCATTGTCACCTGTGCTCATAACATTTTATTCAAAATTGGAAATTTATAGGTCATTCTAGTTCAAACTTTTTACATTTTGATGAAATAAAAAATGCAGCCTAGAGTGATTAAGTGATATGTCTATGTTCTTACAGATACTTATTGTTTACATATCAGTTAGAGTAGCATTCAGTGCAGACATAGATTAAATGGGTTCCTAAACATAAGAAGTTATTTAAGTTCCTGTATCTCAAAGACATTGCAGACATTAAATACTTTTATAGCGTCCTACTCTTTCTTTCTAGTGCCTGTTGACAACTTAATAGAACTGGAAAAGAGCACATTCAGTTAGCCAATGAGCCCTGATTTATTTCTAAGAGTCTAGCAGTGAATGAAATATATGTTGGTCATTAAGAATGTGGGCTCTGGAATCAGACTGCTTGTCTTCAAATCTCAGCTCTCTTACTTTCTAGCATGAGATAGTATATATATGGTTAGAATCTTGGATGTCAGAACCAGACTGTCTGGATGTGAATACCAGCTTCACAATTTATTAGCTGTGTAGCCTAGAGCAATTTACAAAATCCTCTGTACTTCAATTTTTCTCTTTTGACAAAATGGAAAATATAGTAGTACCCACTTCATATAGTTTGTTATTCACTTAAAATGAGTTAATGTGTATAAATCCCTTAGAACAGTACCTAACTCCACCCGTCCACCTCAATAACTATACGTTAGTTTCAGTAATAGCTATCAGATATGTAAGACACTTAGTACAATGCCTGACAAATATTTAGTGCTCATTAAACATTAACTCTTGTTATTTCATTTACTTAAAAACAAATAAGTGCTTATCATCAGTCAGGAAACTTGTGGATCCTTGGGATACCTTAGTAAACCAAATATCTCCGCTTTTCTGCTAACATTTATTAGTGAAAATAGAAATTACACAAAAAGCCTAATTTAAAAGCAAATAATAAGTTAGAGTGTGATAAGGGATACTGGTGAAAAACATGTAGAGAAGGGCAAGGGGGTTGAGAGAGTCAGGGAAATGGTACAGGTTGCAATATTAAATACACTGCTAAAAGGAGTCCTAGTGACATAGTAATATTTGCACAAACTCAGATGTGAGCCTTGTAGATATTTGGGGGAAAAGCATTCAGGACAGAAGCTTTGTGGTAAAAAGTGCCTGCTACAAAGTACCTGTTCACTCTACATCAACAATGTGGAAAGAAGGCCAGTAGGGTTGAAGGAGAGTGAGCAGAATAGAAACTATCAGGACTGGATTAAAAGATGTAACTGGGGGAAATCAAGCAGGACCTTACAGGGTCTTGTAGGTTTTGCTTTTGTGAAGTGAGAATCACTGCAGAGTTTTGAGCAGAATAGTGATATTATCTGAATTGCATTTTAAATGGACCCCTCTGACTGCTGTACTAAGGAGAGATTCTCAGATGTCAAGGATAGAAGTTGGGAGATGTGCTAGGAGACTATTGAAGAAATCCAGGCTAGAGACATTGACTGTTCTAACCATAGACATGCTGGAACAGGGGAGTTGGAAAGAATTAGTCAGATTCTGGATATATTTTGAAAGTAGAGACCATAGGATTCTGAAACAGATTTGATATAGAAGAATAAGGGATGTCAAGAATGATTCTGTGATTTTTTGGTCTAACACCTCTATTGGTGCAGTTGTCATTGATTGAGAAGGGAAGGCTGTGAGAAGAGTAGGTTTGTGGAGGGGAGACCAGAAATTCAATTTTAGACCTGAAAAGATTTAAATGTCTATTAGTCATCCAAGTGGAGATGTGAAGCAGGCAATGTAATATACCTGCGAGTCTGGAGTTCACGAGAGAGTTCTGAGATGGAAATTTAACAGATAATAAAAATCAGGAAAGTAGACAAGATTGGAAAATGTTATAGCTATTGAAAAGAAGGGAGTCAAAGTCTGAGCCCTGGGACAATTTAAATTGAAGAGATTCTGGAGTAAAGGAAGAACCACCAGGAAAGATGGAGAATGAATGGCCAGTAAAATAGGACGGAAACTGAGGTTTTGGTGTCATGAAACCCAAAGGAAGAACATGCAGTAAGAGGGATAAGGAATCAACTATGTCAAATCTTGGTGATGAAAGCACTAATTAAGTTGAGCACTGAAATTTGAAAGTATGTTTAGCAATATTGTGGACATAAGTGACTTTAACAAAAGCATTCAATGTTGTGGTTTTAACAAGAATATGGACAGTAAACAAAGTCAACTCTTTTGAGATGGTTTGCTATAAAAGGGAGTAAAGAAGTGGAGTAGTAATTGATGGACAAAGAAGCAAAAAAGATGGACTGTAAGGATGGGAGAAATAATGGCTTATTTCTATGCTGACAGGAATGTTAGAATAGAAAGTGTAAATGGCATGATGTAGAAAAGAGGGAAGGATTACAGACAGACATAATCAAGTAGGTGGTAGGATACAGGATCCCATGTATAAATAGAGAATTGTCCTTAGATAGGAGAAGGTAGGAAGATAGAGCTCATGAATGTAGGTGTGAGTAGGTGGGTGAATGCAGTTTGGTGGTTCTAGAAGATTTCTTCAAATTAATTTTCTTCAGTTAAGTAGGCAGTAATACCATCACCTGAGAATGCAGATCATCTGAGGCATATTGGAGGTTTCAGGACAAAGGAAAACATATAAAATAGTCATCTGAAGGAGTGAAAAAATGAGTAAGGGGTGTAGAATATGACTGCCTGACAGCAGCAAAGTCCTGTTGTTGCTCACTCAGCTGAATGAGTATGGTGCAAAGATGGTGGGTTACATCTAACCATCACTGTGGTTCTACAACAGAGTGACAGATGGGCAAAGGAAGTCAAGGTTTTCAGGCAGGAGTGATTAAAGTGATTAACAATGAAATATAAAGTGAGTTAAGAGGGGAATCCAGACTTGAAGAGGTTTAGAAGATGAAAACATGGTAGTATGGTCCAGGAGGTGTGGAAGGATTGCTGGATTCAGGGCACCTGAATATTGGAAACAAAAAGATAAAAAGTAATTGGTCAGAGAATGGAACACATGACATTGACATTATGGAGTGTGTGTTGAATTATTGGAAATATCAAGATCTTGGTAATGACCATGGAAGTCAGAGGCTGAGGTATGGTGGAAAACAAGATAATGAGAGAAAAGAATTTCAAGAACTGAAATAACAGGGAATTGGAAAAATAATTTATGTTTACTTTGAAAACACCATGACTTAAAAGAGAAGTAGTACTGAAGAGAACCAGGAAATCTTTTTAGCAATATTACTCTTTACTATCTCAAACTTCTATGAAATTTGAATCTGGAAGAAATGATGATATCTTGGGATTTATATTTATATTCTCAAACAATGATAATCAGATTTGAATAAAATAAAACTATTAAGACTGGGTATACTGAATACATATTATTGACATTTTGTTAGTTATCAGGAATACTGGGGAAAATCTGACCAAAGTGAAAAATCTCCCAAAGTAGATTCAGCACACTTGATGAAAAATAAATCTAAGAAATATATATTATTATTTAAAGTTGCATTTATGAATATTAATAAAATCCTTTCCTTTTAAATAATAAAATTTCCTAAAAGAAGAGTTATTTCATTCTATATAAATGGGCAATTAATGAATAAAAGTAAATCAAGAAAGCTTGATAACTGTAGTTAAAATTCATTGCAAGCTACACTAAAGAATTGCATCAAACAGTAAAGTTGCATATGAACGTACTGTAGCATAAATGGCTTCATTTTGTATACAACCTGTAAGAGATTTATACTGATTTGAGTACAGAACTAATCAAATTCTCCTTGGAGGTTTCAGCATCAAATAATAAAGATACTCTGAAGCATAAATTTCAAAACCTAGTTCAATTGGCACTTTTGCACTGCATTTTAGAGGCAAAAATATTTGTGTCTAGTGAAGTGAGAAACATGACAGTAATACTTGGGATATATATTTTTATTTCAGTAAACCTTTTGAACTCTGTAATGCTATTAATATTATGTAGACTCTTTTGACCAAAAGCAGCTTCAAAGCTACTGTCCTTGAGTGTTTATAAAATGTTACATATAAATTCCAGTTTACTGTTTTATTAACATCAATAACAACAGAAAATTTCAGTAATTAACTCATTTCAGATGTGTAGGTTTTAACGAAATGTCATTCCTTGCTGTCCCAATCCTGCCTCCTTTCCTGAAACTTAACAGGATTGAACCTGTATTTGCTGAACAATGAAAGAAGAGGGGCTATTGTCAGTAGTTATTTCTGATAGACTTTCCCCAAGACCTAGATTTACCATAAGCCTTACAGTGGCCTGCAAGTCCCATCAAAGATCTGGCTCCCACCACCTCTGATATCATCACCTACAGCTCTTTTCTCGGCACACTCCCATGACCTTCCAAATATTTGTTCACATGTGACCTGTTAAGTGATATAATTGGCCACAATAATCTGACATTATAAAACCTGTCTCTAACATTTCTTAAACTCTCCCCTGCTTTGTTTTTCTACTTAGTGCCTATTACTAGCAACTTACTACAAATTTAATTTCTCTTGTTTATTTTCATTCCTCTCCACTAGAATGTAGGTTCCTTGAGATATAAAGTGTTTGTTCGATGTGAACATCAATTACCCAAATTTTAGAAGAGTGTCTATCATGTAATAATCAATAAGAAATATTGAATTATTGAATATCAAAATTCTATAATCATTCTGAAGTTGAGTTTTCAGAACCATATTCTTTGGAAGATCTTAGAAGTTATTTAATCTTATCTTTATACTTTTAAAAATAGAAAAAAACTTTTGAACTTTTAAAATTTACCCTAGTCCAGGGAATTGAAAAACTTTCCCATGGTCAGCCAGAAAGTTAAAGACACAATAGGTACTAGATAACAGCTCCCATTCTCTTCAGGTAAAACTGATTTCAGGCTCCTCTGTTGCTTCACTGCTTGGTTGATAACAATGCCTACCTACTTTGGTAGGCTTCTACAGAATAACATAATCCATTCCACTAGACACAGTTGTTTCAGGAGCAGTTACATGCCAATCAAGATGAATTTTAGGATGGCTGCTAGGAAAGTACAGACAACAATATTTTCTCCTGCTGGATATTTATAAAGCAATGTATAGATTTGATTGCTACTGCTAGGTGCTAGGTCATCTGATCACCCTGAGAGTAATTTCTCTGACAAATTAGATGGCATAGCAGAAGGACAAAGATACTGAGTCCCTTGAGATAACAATGAGCCAATGGATCACCAAATTTTGAATTCTGTCCTATACCTGGACTTCTACTTATATGAGCTAATATGTTTTCTTTTTATTAAGAGAAAAGAAAAGAAGATTTTTCCTATATTCTTGACACTTTTCTGTCCTGCTTTCCCCAATTCAGATTCTGGAAACTTCAAAAACCCTGAAAGATGGAGTGTATAACTACTCATCAGGAAACAGAAGAAGGCAAACCTATGCCATTCCTAACTCCTGACTGCTAGTGGCTCACCTACAGTAGAGCAGATGGGAAAGGGGAGTTACTTCCAGTTCAGTGTGTGTGTGTGTGTGTGTGTGTGTGTGTGTGTGTGCATGCACGTGCATGTGTGTGTGTGCTGTGATTTATTTCATTGGCCTGGACAAAATAATTATTGATGTGATCTTCTTACACTACCTAAGACTAACTAGAGAATTTATACAAACCTCTCTAAATTAGCAGCCAGGAACATTAGTAGGCATTAAAATAAGAAATGCAGAAATATAAAAGTGCTAAGAGATACAGGAACCAAAGACTCAGATTTATGAAGGTAATAGTCCCACCAAATAGATTTAAATTGACAGTAAATTTGCTGTGTGAATGTTTAATGTGTCATTATTTAGGTAAGTTTTCCAAGGAAAAAAGAAAAATAAATAACAAGTGGCAAAAATCAATTTTGTAAATACTCTATTTTCTTTAATCCCCCCCCACCCCGCACACACACATCTTAGAAGCCCAACCCCTTCAGCAGAAAGCTTTATAAAACACATTGTCATCTGAAAGACTCTGAGGATTCAATGAGTAAAGACACCTCATCTTTCTTTAATGTAATCTTTTCTAAAAGTTTTGACCAAAGTACATTTTTTTTTCCCATGGAGTATTTACCTTCTTTGAGGTCATCAGTAGACCACAGAACAGGATTTGAAAAAGTTACAGGCAATTTCCTCAGCTGGCTGTTTGCACATGACTTAATGTTGTCATATTACTCAATATTTGATTACAGACTCCACTCTCTGAAATCAGGTAGTTTATGACCTCATTGGATATAGAAATCTGAGCATATCCCTTTTGACTTTTTACCTCTAAAGCTTTCTCAAGAAGTTGGTTACAATGCAAAACCTGTTATTCATCCTGTCAATGTCTAAATTCAGAAACATACAGAAAATTGATGACAATCTTAAATTAGTCTTAATATACATATTATGCTTTGGGGAATCAATGTAGATGTAAATTCCTATAATCTTCATATATAAACCTCAATATCATCAGGAAACAAATGTACAGGTAATGTTGCAGTTTTAACTGTTTTCCACATAGCTTGGTCCCCTTTGACCCATTTTCAATTTTCTTACAAATTCTCTTATTTCTCATTTTTTCTTTGTTTTGCTAATGTTCTTTATTATTATCATAATAAAATCATTTTATATTTTCAGAAGAGTTGGAAAAATTGTATAATTAGTTCCTATTTACTCTTTACTTAGTTTCTCCTAAAGTTTACATCTTATGTAAACAATAGTACACTTATCACAACTCAGAAGTTGCTTAGAATTGGTATAATATTGTGAACTAAATAAAGCTTTAATTCAGAATTCACTAGTTTTTTCACTAATTTTCTTATATTTTCTGTTCCAACATTTACTATATACCATGTTCTATGTTGCTCTTTCATCTTAGTGTTCTCCAGTTTTACGTTTTCAATGTTTGTTTATTTTTCATGGGCTCGACACGTTTGAAGTGTACTCATCAAATATTTTGTAGAATATCCCCCAGTTTGGGTTTGTCTGCTATTTTCTCATGATTAACTGGATTAATGGATTTTGAGGGAAGAATACCACAGAAGTGAAATATCCATCTCATCACATCATCCCCATTCCTTTCTTTAATCCTAGCTTCCCTCAGTACTACTCTCACAAGCTTGATTTCTGAACTTGCTCTTATTACAAGAACATCAACATATTCCAACTTCAGTAGGTTTATTTTCCATGGATAAGGCTAGTATCTGGAATTAATACATTCTACCATTAACATCATGGTGCTTATTTGACTGGCATGACTTGAGACAATTTATAGTAAAACAATGTCATGATTTCTAACAGTATTTTGTAAGGATTCATGTTAGTCACTGATTTAATGTATCTAAGACCTACTTTCCCCTTTCCTGTTACAGAAAACTGCAGATTTTATATAAAAATATCAAAAAGGAATTGTGTTTAATTATGAACACAAATGATTGACATAAATTGGTAAATTCCCTTGACAACCTAGACAAGTCTTATTTAATATAAAATTTCATAATAAAAAATGGATTCAATGCCATATATTTTAATAATTGCTTCTCAAAAAGTTTGAGCTAAATTAGAAAATCTATAATCAAGTGGATAAAATGCAAAAGTGCTATGATTCCAGCTTTAAGTTTCCTCTAAAAATTATTTTGAATATTATGTTATATTGAGACTGATTGAAAGATAAGAACTACTTCTCATTAAGTCAAATTAGATATAATGGGGAACGACATATCCATCTATTACTTACACTTTTTTTCTTTTTTTTTTTTTGAGTTCTCACATATACATAGATACACACTTCTTTTCTGACTTGAAAGAAAGACATTTCAAAAATATAGTAATGTATTATATATGTTCACCACTTTAGTTAAATGATGAAATATTTAATCATGTAACCTTTTGTAATGTGGGAAATGGTTTATTTCAATACATAAGTACAGAAAAAACATAAAAAGGTAGTTTATATAAAATTTGGATACAATTCTCCAACTTGTATATAAAAAGAATTATAAGCTGTTAAGACAAACCGACATTACTTTTTAAAAAGGATGATTCATATGTATCTATTTTCTAAGATAAAATGTTAACTTTTATTTTGTAATTTACATATTTAATATAAATGCTATACTTAGAGTTCTGTAATCTTGTTTGAGATCTCACTTTAACCTTTTTTGCTAATAGTTTTCTTAATGAGCTTCAGGTAGAATTAACTCATTCAATTTATTTTTTAAATTGAGATAGCATTGTTCACATGACATTTTAAATATTACCTCTCTTCTTACAGATAACTTGAAGCTTTAATTTAAATTGTTTGATTGTGATGATGTGTAACTGTAATTTTTCTAAATAGAAGTTATTTCCTGTTCATTCATTAACTTTTTTAACTTAGAGATTATGATTCTGCTTATGATGGCAAAACTCCCCATGATGTGCTATAATTGCTGTGACAGTTGCAATAAAAAATGGAAAAGAAGGAAACAGTGGTAGAGGAAGGGGAAAAGGAGAGATGTGGAAGGAAGAGAAAGAGAAGAGCTATGTTTTAAAAAGATAGAGGGAGGGGGTGTCTGGGCAAGATGGCGGAAGAGTAAGAAGCGGACATCACCTTCCTTCCCACAGATACATTAGAAATACATCTACACGTGGAACTGCTCCTACAGAACACCCACTGAACGCTAGCAGAAGACGTCAGACCTCCCAAAAGGCAAGAAACTCTCCACGTATTTGGGTAGGTCAAAAGAAAAAACAGAGACAAAAGAATAGGGACAGGACCTGCACCAGTGGGAGGGAGCTGTGAAGGAGGAAAGGTTTCCACACACTAGGAAGCCCCTTCACGGGCAGAAACTGCGGGTGGCAGAGGGGGGAGCTTCGGAGCCATGGAGGAGAGCACAGCAACAGGGGTGCGGAGGGCAAAGCAGAGAAATTCCCGCACAGAGGATCGGTGCCGAGCAGCACTCACCAGCCCGAGAGGCTTGTCTGCTCACCCGCCGGGCCGGGCGGGGGCTGGGAGCTGAGGCTCGGGCTTCGGTCGGATAGCAGGGAGAGGACTGGGGTTGGCGGCGTGAACACAGCCTGAAGGGGTTAGCGCACCACAGCTAGCAGGGACGGAGTCTGGGAAAAAGTCTGCAGCTGCCAAAGAGGCAAGAGGCTTTTTCTTGCCTCTTTGTTTTGTGGTGCGCAAGGAGAGGAGATTCAGAGCGCCGCTTAAAGGAGCTCCAGAGAAGGGCGTGAGCCGCGGCTATCAGCGCGGACCCCAGAGACGAGCATGAGACGCTAAGGCTGCTGCTGTCGCCACCAAGAAGCCTGTGTGCAAGCACAGGTCACTCTCCACACATCCCTTCCCAGGAGCCTGTGCAGCCCGCCACTGCCAGGGTCCCGTGATCTGGGGACAACTTCCCCAGGAGAACTCACGGCGCGCCTCAGGCTGCTGCAACGTCACGGAGGCCTCTGCCACCGCAGGCTCGCCCTGCACCCGAACCCTTCCATCCTCCCCGCCTGAGTGAACCAAAGCCCCCAAAGCAGCTGCTCCTTTAACCCCGTCCTGTGTGAGTGAAGAACAGACGTCCTCAGGCGACCTACACGCAGAGGCGCATCCAAATCCAAAGCTGAACCCTGGGAGATGTACGAAGAAAGAAGAGAAAGGGAAATCTCTCCCAGCAGCCTCAGAAGCAGCAGATTAAAGCTCCACAAATAACTTGATGTACCTGCATCTGTTGAATACATGAATAGACAACGAATCATCCCAAATTCAGGAGATGGACGTTGGGAGTAGGATATATTAATTTTTCCCCTTTTCCTTTTTTTGTGAGTGTATATGTGAATGCTTCTGGGTGAGATTTTGTCTATATAGCTTTGCTTTCACCATTTGTCCTAGGGTTCAGTCTGTCCGTTTTTTTTTCTTTTTTTCTTTTTTACTTAAAAAGTTTTCTTTTCTTAATAAATTTTTTCTTAATAATTTTTCCTTAATTTTTATTTTAAAAATTAAAAAAATTTTTTTTCCCTTTTTTATTTTAAAAAATTAAAAAAAATTTTTCTTAATAAATTTTTTTCCTAATAATTTTTTCTTACTTTTTATTATAAAAAATTAATAAATTTATCTTAAAAATTAAAAAAAAATTTTTTTCTTAATAAATTTTTTCTTAATAATTTATTTTATTACTTTTTATTATAATAGATTTATTTTATTTTATTTTACCCTCTTTCTTTCTTTCTTTCTATTTTTTCTCCCTTTTATTCTGAGCCGTGTGGATGAAAGGCTCTTGGTGCTCCAGCCAGGCATCAGGGCTGTGCCTCTGAGGTGGGAGAGCCAACGTCAGGGCACTGGTCCACAAGAGACCTCCCAGCTCCACGTAATACCAAACAGCAAAAATCTCTCAGAGATCTCCATCTCAACATCAAGACCCAGCTTCACTCAATGACCAGCAAGCTACAGTGCTGGACACCCTATGCCAAACAACTAGCAAGACAGGAACACAGCCCCATCCATTAGCAGAGAGGCTGCCTAAAATCATAATAAGGCCAGAGACACCCCAAAACACACCACCAGACGTGGACCTGCCCACCAGAAAGACAAGACCCAGCCTCATCCACCAGAACACAGGCACTAGTCCCCTCCACCAGTAAGCCTACACAACCCATTGAACCAACCTTAGCCACTGGGGACAGATACCAAAAACAACAGGAACTACGAACCTGCAGCCTGTGAAAAGGAGACTCCAAACACAGTAAGATAAACAAAATGAGAAGACAGAAAAACACACAGCAGATGAAGGAGCAGGGTCAAAACACACAAGACATAACAAATGAAGAGGAAATAGGCAGTCTACCTGAAAAAGAATTCAGAATAATGATAGTAAAGATGATCCAAAATCTTGGAAGTAGAATACACAAAATGCAAGAAACATTTAAAAAGGACATAGAAGAACTAAAGAGGAACAAAGCAATGATGAAAAACACAATAAATGAAATTAAAAATACTCTAGACGGGATCAAGAGCAGAATAACTGAGGCAGAAGAATGGGTGAGTGACCTGGAAGATAAAATAGTGGAAATAACTACTGCAGAGCAGAATAAAGAAAAAAAAACGAAAAGAACTGAGGACAGTCTCAGAGACCTCTGGGACGACATTAAACGCACCAACATTCGAATTATAGGGGTCCCAGAAGAAGAAGAGAAAAAGAAAGGGATTGAGAAAATATTTGAGGAGCTTATAGTTGAAAACTTCCCTAATATGGGAAAGGAAATAGTTAATCAAGTCCTAGAAGCACAGAGAGTCCCATACAGGATAAATCCAAGGAGAAACACACCAAGACACATATTAATCAAGCTATCAAAAATTAAATATAAAGAAAACATATTAAAAGCAGCAAGGGAAAAACAACAAATAACACACAAGGGAATCCCCATAAGGTTAACAGCTGATCTTTCAACAGAAATTCTGCAAGCCAGAAGGGAGTGGCAGGATATACTTAAAGTGATGAAGGAGAAAAAACTACAACCAAGGTTACTCTACCCAGCAAGGATCTCATTCAGATTTGATGGAGAAATTAGAACCTTTACAGACAAGCAAAAGCTGAGAGAGTTCAGCACCACCAAACCAGCTTTACAACAAATGCTAAAGGAACTTCTCTAGGCAAGAAACACAAGAGAATGAAAGCACCTACAATAACAAACCCAAAACATTTAAGAAAATGGGAATAAGAACATACATATCGATAATTACCTTAAATGTAAATGGATTAAATGCTCCCCCCAAAAGACACAGACTGGCTGAATGGACACAAAAACAAGACCCGTATATATGCTGTCTACAAGAGACCCACTTCAGACCTAGAGACACATACAGACTGAAAGTGAGGGGATGGAAAAAGATATTCTATGCAAATGGAAATCAAAAGAAAGCTGGAGTAGCAATTCTCATATCAGACAAAATAGACTTTAAAATAAAGACTATTACAAGAGACAAAGAAGGACACTATATAATGATCAAGGGATCGATCCAAGAAGAAGGTATAACAATTGTAAATATTTATGCACCCAACATAGGAGCACCTCAATACATAAGGCAAATACTAACAGCCATAAAAGGGGAAATTGACAGTAACACAATCATAGTAGGGGACTTTAACACCCCACTTTCACCAATGGACAGATCCTCCAAAATGAAAATAAAAAAGGACACACAAGCTTTAAATGACACATTAAACAAGATGGACTTAATTGATATTTATGGGACATTCCACCCAAAAACAACAGAATACACATTGTTCTCAAGTGCTCATGGAACATTCTCCAGGATAGATCATATCGTGGGTCACAAATCAAGCCTTGGTAAATTTAAGAAAATTGAAATCGTATCAAGTATCTTTTCCGACCACAACGCTATGAGACTAGATATCAATTACAGGAAAGATCTGTAAAAAATACAAACACATGGAGGCTACACAATACACTACTTAATAACGAAGTGATCACTGAAGAAATCAAAGGGGAAATCAAAAAATACCTAGAAACAAATGACAATGGAGACACGACGACCCAAAACCTATGGGATGCAGCAAAAGCAGTTCTAAGAGGGAAGTTTAAAGCAATACAAGCCTACCTCAAGAAACAGGAAACATCTCGAATAAACAACCTACCCTTGCACCTAAAGCAGTTAGAGAAAGAAGAGCAAAAAAACCCCAAAGCTAGCAGAAGGAAAGAAATCATAAAGATCAGATCAAAAATAAATGAAAAAGAAATGAAGGAAACAATAGCAAAAATCAATGAAACTAAAAGCTGGTTCTTTGAGAAGATAAACATAATGGATAAACCATTAGCCAGACTCATCAAGAGAAAAAGGGAGAAGACTCAAATCAATAGAATTAGAAATGAAAAAGGAGAAGTAACCACTGACACTGCAGAAATACAAACGATCATGAGAGATTACTACAAGCAACTCTATGCCAATAAAATGGACAACCTGGAAGAAATGGACAGATTCTTAGAAATACACAACCTGCCGAGACTGAATCAGGAAGAAATAGAAAATATGAACAGACCAATCACAAGCACTGAAATTGAAACTGTGATTTAAAATCTTCCAACAAACAAAAGCCCAGGGTCAGATGGCTTCACAGGCGAATTCTATCAAACATTTAGAGAAGAGCTAACACCTATCCTTCTCAAACTCTTCCAAAATATTGCAGAGGGAGGAACACTCCCCAACTCATTCTACGAGGCCACCATCACCCTGATACCAAAACCAGACAAAGATGTCACAAAGAAAGAAAACTACAGGCCAATATCACTGATGAACATAGATGCAAAAATCCTCAACAAAATACTAGCAAACAGAATCCAACAGCACATTAAAAGGATTATACACCATGATCAAGTGGGATTTAATCCAGGAATGCAAGGATTCTTCAATATACGCAAATCAATCAACGTGGTACATCATATTAACAAACTGAAGGAGAAAAACCATATGATCATCTCAATAGGTGCAGAGAAAGCTTTTGACAAAATTCAACACCCATTTATGATAAATACCCTCCAGAAAGTAGGCATAGCGGGAATTTACCTTAACATAATAAAGGCCATATATGACAAACCCACAGCCAACATTGTCCTCAATAGTGAAAAACTGAAACCATTTCCACTAAGATCAGGAACAAGACAAGGTTGCCCACTCTCATCACTATTATTCAACATAGTTTTGAAAGTGTTAGCCACAGCAATCAGAGAAGAAAAAGGAATCCAAATCAGAAAAGAAGAAGTAAAGCTGTCACTGTTTGCAGATGACATGATAATATACATAGAGAATCCTAAAGATGCTACCAGAAAACTACTAGAGCTCATCAATGAATTTGGTAAAGTAGCAGGATACAAAATTAATGCACAGAAATCTCTTGCATTCCTACACACTAATGATGAAAAATCTGAAAGCGAAATTAAGAAAACACTCCCATTTACCATTGCAACATAAAGAATAAAATACCTAGAAATAAACCTACCTAAGGAGACAAAAGACCTGTATACAGAAAATTATAAGACACTGATGAAAGAAATTAAAGATGATACAAATAGATGAAGAGATATACCATGTTCTTGGATTGGAAGAATCAACATTGTGAAAATGACTCTACTACCCAAAGCAATCTACAGATTCAATGCAATCCCTATCAAACTACCACTGGCATTTTTCACAGAACTAGAACAAAAAATTTCACAATTTGTATGGAAACACAAAAGACCCCAAATAGCCAAAGCAATCTTGAGAACGAAAAATGGAGCTGGAGGAATCAGGCTCCCTGACTTCAGACTTTATTACAAAGTTACAGTAATCAAGACAGTTTGGTACTGGCACAAAAACAGAAATATAGATCAATGGAACAGGATAGAAAGCCCAGAGATAAACCCACACACATATGGTCACCTTATCTTTGATAAAGGAAGCAAGCATATACAGTGGAGAAAAGACAGCCTCTTCAATAATTGGTGCTGGGAAAATTGGACAGGTACATGTAAAAGTATGAAATTAGAACACTCCCTGACACCATACACAAAAATAAACTCAAAATGGATTAAAGACCTAAGTGTAAGGCCAGACACCATCAAACTCTTAGAGGAAAACATAGGCAGAACACTCTATGACATAAATCACAGCAAGATCCTTTTTGACCCAGCCACTAGAGAAATGGAAATAAAAACACAAATAAACAAATGGCACGTAATGAAACTTAAAAGCTTTTGTGAAGCAAAGGAAACCATAAACAAGACCAAAAGACAACCCTCAGAATGGGAGAAAATATTTGCAAATGAAGCAACTGACAAAGGATTAATCTCCAAAATTTACAAGCAGCTCATGCAGCTCAATAACAAAAAAACAAACAACCCAATCCAAAAATGGGCAGAAGACCTAAATAGATATTTCTCCAAAGAAGATATACAGATGGCCAACAGACACATGAAAGAATGCTCAACATCATTAATCATTAGAGAAATGCAAATCAGAACTACAATGAGGTATCATCTCACACCAGTCAGAATGACCATCATCAAAAAATCTAGAAACAAAAAACGCTGGAGAGGGTGTGGAGAAAAGGGAACACTCTTGCAGTGTTGGTGGGAATGTAAATTGATACAGCCACTATGGAGAACAGTATGGAGGTTCCTTAAAAAACTAAAAATAGAACTACCATACGACCCAGCAATCCCACTACTGGGCATATACCCTGAGAAAACCATAATTCAAAAAGAGTCATGTACCAAAATGTTCATTGCAGCTCTATTTACAATATCCAGGACATGGAAGCAACCTAAGTGTCCATCATCGGATGAATGGATAAAGAAGATGTGGCACATATATACAATGGAATATTACTCTGCCATAAAAAGAAATGAAATGGAGGTATTTGTAATGAGGTGGATGGAGTTAGATTCTGTCATACAGAGTGAAGTAAGTCAGAAAGAGAAAAACAAATACAGTATGCTAACACATATATATGGAATCTAAGGAAAAAAAAAAAAGTCATGAAGAACCTAGTGGCAAGACGGGAATAAAGACACAGACCTACTAGAGAATGGACTTGAGGATATGGGGAGTGGGAGGGGTTAGATGTGACAGGGTGAGAGAGTGTCATGGACATATATACACTACCAAATGTAAAATAGATAGCTAGTGGGAAGCAGCCGCATAGCACAGGGAGATCAGCTCGGTGATTTGTGACCACCTAGAGGGGTGGGATAGGGAGGGTGGGAGGGAGGGAGATGCAAGAGGGAAGAGATATGGGAACATATGTATATGTATAACTGAGTCACTTTGTTATAAAGCAGAAACTAACACACCATTGTAAAGCAATTATACTTCAATAAAGATGTTTTAAAAAAACAAAACAAAACTGTAAAAAACACAAACTCATGCAGGCTAACCAATATGTTACTAAATAATCAATGGATCACTGAAGAAATCAAAGAAGGAATCAAAAAATACCTAGTGAAAAATGACAACAAAAACACAACAATCCAAAACCTATGGGATGCAGCAAAAGCAGTTCTAAGAGGGAAGTTAGTAGCAATAAATGTTACCTCAGGAAACAAGAACAATCTCAAATAAATAACCTGTCCTTACACCTAAAGCAGCCAGAGAAAGAAGAACAAGCAACACTGAAAGTTAGTAGAAGGAAAGAAATCATACAGATTAGAGCAGAAATAAATGAAATAGAGACAAAAAAAAAAAAGCAAAGATCAATGAAACTAAAACCTGGTTCTTTGAGAACATAAACAGAACTGAAAAACCTTTAGCCAGACTCATCAAGAAAAAAGGGAGAGGGCTCAAATCAATAAAATTAGAAATAAAAAAAAAGTTACAATGGACACCACAAATATACAAAGGATCATAAGAGATTACTACAAGCAACTAAACACAAATAAAATGGGCAACCTAAAAGAAATGGACAACTTCTTAGAAAGATACAAACTTCCAAGACTGAACCAGGAAAAATAGAAAATACGAACAGACCAATGATGAGTACTGAAATTGAAACTGTGATTAAAAATCTTCCAATAAACAAAACTCCAGGACCAGATGGCTTCACAGATGAATTCTACCAAACATTTAAAGAAGAGTTAACACCTACCCTTCTGAAAATCTTACAAAAAATTACAGAGGAAGGAATACTCTCTAGCTCATTCTACAAGGGCACGAGTACCCTGATACCAAAATGAGACAAAGATACCGGAACGAAAGAAAATTACAGGCCAATATTACTGAATAATATAGATGCAAAAATCCTCAAAAAAAAAATACAGCAAACTGAATCCAACAACACATTAAAAGATCACACACCCTGATCAAGTGAGATTTATCCCAGGAATGCAAGGATTCTTCAATATACGCAAGTCAATCAATGTGATACACCATATCAACAAATTGAAGAATAAAAACCATATGATCATCTCAATAGATGCAGAAAAAGCTTTTGATAAAATTCAACACTGATTTATTACAAAAACTTTCCAGAAAGTGGGCATACAGCAAACCTACCTCAACATAATAAAGGCCATATATGACAAACCCACAGCAAATATCATTCTCAATGGTGAAAAACTGAAAGCATTTCCTCTAAGATCAGGAACATGACAAGGATGTCCACTCTCATCACTATTTTTCAACACAATTTTGGAAGTCCTAGCCATAGCCATCAGAGAAGAAAAAGAAATAAAAGGAATCCACATGGGAAAAGAAGTAAAACTGTCACTCTTTGCAGATGACATGATACTATACATAGAAAACCCTATAGATGCTACCAGAAAACTACTAGAGCTCATCAATAAATTTGGCAAAGTTGCAGAATACAAAATTAATATACAGAAATCTCTTGCATTCGTATATACTAACAATGAAATATCAGAAAGAAAAATCAAGGAAACAGTCCCATTTATCATTGCATTAAAAAGAATAAAATACCTAAGAATAAACCTACCTAAAGAGGCAAAAGACCTAAACCAAAGATGACACAAACAGATGGAGAGGTATACCATGTTCTTGGATTGGAAGAATCAATATTGTCAAAATGACTGTACTACTCATAGCCATCTACAGATTCAATGCAATCCCTATCAAATTACCAATGGTATTTTCACAGAATTAGAACCCAAAATTTTATGATGGAAACACAAATGACCACAAATAGCCAAGGTAAACCTGAGAAAAAACGGAGCTGGAGAAATCAGGCTCCCTGACTTCAGAATATACTACAAAGATACAATCATCAAATCATTATCATACTGGCACAAAAACAGAAATATAGATCAATGCAACAGGATAGAAATTCCAGAGATAGACCCATGCACTTATGGTCAACTAATCTATGATAAAGGAGGCAAGAATATACAGTGGAGAAAAGACAGTCTCTTCAATAAGTGGTGCTGGGAAAACTGGAGAGATACATGTAAAAGAATGAAGTTAGGACACACCGTAACACTATATACACACAAAAAAACCCTCAAAATGGATAAAGACCAAAATGTAAGGCTGGATACTATAGAATTCTTAGAGGAAAACATATGCAGAACACTCTCTGACATTAAAAAAAAAAAAAAAGATCTTTTTTGATCCACCTCCTAGAGTAATGAAAATAAAAACAAAATAAACAAATGGGACCTAATTAAACTTAAAATCTTTTGCACAGCAAAGGAAACCATAAACAAAAGACAACCCACAGAATGGGAGAAAATATTTGCAAAGGAAGTGACTGACAAGGGATTAATCTCCAAAACATACAAACAGCTCATGCAGCTCAATATCAAAAAAAACAACACAATCAGAAAATGGGTGGAAGATCTAAATAGACGTTTCTCCAAAGAAGACATACAGATGGCCAAGAGGAACATGAAAAGATGCTCAATATTACCAACTGTTAGAGAAATGCAAATCAAACTACAATGAGGTATCACCTCACACCAGTCAGAATGGCCATCATCAAAATATCTACAAACAACAAATGCTGGGGAGGGTGTGGAGAAAAAGAACCCTCTTACACTGTTGGTGGGAATGCAAACTGGTACAGCCACTATGGAGAACAGTATGGGGGTTCCTTATGAAACTAAAAGTAGAGCTACCTTATGATCCAGCAATCCCACTCCTGGGCATATATCTGGAGAAAACCATAATTTTAAAAGGTACATGCACCCCAATGTTCTTTGCAGCACTATTTAAAATAGCCAGGACATGGAAACAACTTAAATGTCCATCAACAGAGGAATGGATAAAGAAGATGTGGTACATATATACAATGGAATATTACTTAGCCATAAAAAAGAACAAAATAATGCCATTTGCAGCAACACAGATGGACCTAGAGATTCACCTCTTGTCATACTGAGTGAAGTAAGTCAGACAGAGAAAGACAAATATCATATGATGTCACTTATATGTGGAATCTAAGTAAAGTCTACAAATGAACTTATCTACAAAACAGAAATAGAGTTTCATATGCAGAAATTAAACTTATGGTTACCTGGGGGTAAGGGGAGGCATAAATTGGAAGTTTGGGATTGACACATACACACTACTATATATAAAATAGATAACTAATAAGAACCTACTCTATAGCACAGGGAACTTTACTCAATACTCTGAAACGGCCTATATGGGAAAAAAATCTAAAAAATAGTGGATATATGTATAGCAGATTCACTTTGCTGTACACCTGAAACTAACACAACATTGTAAATCAACTATACCCCAATACAAATTTTTAAAAAATAAAAAAAATTTAAAAATAAAAAAATAATTATATGTACAGAGCTATAAACTAAAAACAAACAAACAAATATATATGTCAAATGTTGAAATCAGTACTCAGCATGTACTAACATAAATTATTTTTTAAATGGACAAAGAAAGCAAAAAGGAGATTATTAATGAGAGTGGTTTATACACTTGAGGAAAAGAGAGATCAATCTGTAAGGAAACGGATACCCAAAAGTCTTAAAAATTAATCGTCCCAAGTCAATATATATACAGGCATTAAGATAAGCGCAAGTAGTGAAACGATGAAAAAAATAGAGAACTTATTCTCAATAAACATACTTTTTTATAGGGTTTCTCACTATGGGGGTTCATGATGGGGATTCAGGGATCTTTGACTTCATATTATTGAATGCAAAATAATTCTGTGGCATGTGGTATCATACGAAAATTTTCAGAATCTTCAAGGAGTCAGTGACCCAAAAGACTTGAGATACTTGGAAATAATTTTCATATATGTAAACAACTGTGCTAAAGTATGGTAGATGCTAATATAAAAATAAAGTAGAGTGATAGTACAGAGAAGGTGACCATCTCCATTCTGTGAGTCTTAAAAGGAGTTAACAATGGAAATCGTACTGGCACTAAAATTTATAGTAGTTTCCCCATATAATACTACTTACAAAAACACTCAAGATGAAGAAATAGAATGAATTTAGAGAAATTCAACTGGTTTGCTAAGGATGAAACATAATGCACAGGGAGGGACATTGGATAAAGAAGATTAGAATTGGGTTATGACATGCTGTAGATTGGTTGCTGTCAATATTCCTTCCAAAGCTTTTTAGATCTCTTGTAACCTGAGAACTTAAAGCAATTGGCCTTTGATCCATTCACTGGGGGAACACCACTGGGGTGAAGAAACAAAAACAGGTGACCTAATCTACTTTTCTAGTCAATTTCCTTCCAGGTAAATAGGCTGATGATATTTACAAGGAAGAAAAAAACGTATCTATTGAATGTCTGCAGATAAAGGGGCATTTATGGTTAATTAACCTATAATTTATGAGGTTTGTCTTCCTGGTGATTCATGTAAGCTACTCCCCTCTCTAGAGTATAAGATTAGATGTTTTGTAATTTAAATGTTTCTCTCCCTATGTGAGGTAACTCCAGGAACCTCACTTAGAGACCTCATGCATTACTCTGTGCCAGAGGTGCATGCCGTTGTAGAGGCCCATGATATCCTGTATCCTTAAAATTATTAGTAAATCTTGATACTGGGTAAGATCTTTGATTAGCACAATCTGATTTGACAGACTGATCCTTTGTGTCTCACACACTGATTCTAAACACCCACTCCACAAACAAGCACCCTCACCTTCAGGTAGGACAAAGGCTGAAGTATACTTTCTGCCCCATCAGGCTGTAGTGAGGATTTTGGATTGAAACTGCACTTCGTTAGACTTCTTCCCTTTCCCCTGTTCTGATTCCTCCATTTCCTCATCAGTTTATCTTGGTAGCACTTATCTTCAATAAATTACTTGCATCTGAACCTTTGTTTCAGCATCTGTTTTTCAAAAACCTGACCTTCTACAGACTGCATATAGTGAGATATTTAGACTTTAACATGACTTTAATGCACGCAAAAAATGGAAACCACTGAAGGATTTGGAATAGAAAAATAATCCCCCAAATTATGAGAAAATGACAGAAGTGAGCTACGATACTTTTCAAAGAAGAAAGCACTGTTTTTCATTTTAGTACTGACTTCTGTCCTTTGTTTTTTATCAGTTCTTTGCTTTACTCTTTGCAGCGTTCCTGAAGCTCAATGAAATGAATACTGAATTTGAAGGACAATTCAGTTTTTATAAGGAGCAGCACTTTAAAACTATTGAAACCAAACAAAATAAAGTATGTTATAATCAGTAAATATTTTTCTGTTTAACATTCTACAAATGCCAATATATAAATTAAATTTTAACTCCCGTGAAGCACCAATTGAAAAAGCAATTTTGTGAAGAGTGTAGAACTAATAAAGTGTAATAAGGATTGTTGGAACATCAGTTCATTGCTCCAAACACCTGAGAGACCTCTCAGGCTTAATTGAGTCAAAATAACTTCTCAGTTCAAGTTGACCCAATATTGTGTTCATTATTCCCAATTAGGTGACAGCAGTGAATATGAAGAACTAAAGAAATGGGGGGTGGGGGGTAGAAACAAATATTCTGAAATTAATTTTTTATCAAGAAATTTAAAAAATCTGATATTTATAACCAGTGAAATGAGAATAAAAATTTTATTTCAAAGTTGTAAAGACTGATGAATTTTCTCTGTATATAGAGACATAAGAACATTTCAAGTCTTAGATAATAAATGCCTGGCTAGAATCATCTAGGAAAAAGATAAAGAATTGTTGTGTTAGTTGTTTAATGCCATAAATTAATGTGTTTAACTCAGGTATGTCTCTGATAAGAACTGACAAAGGAAATTTAGTTAAATTTTAACCAAAGACTGTCAGTAAGAAAGCTTATGAAAACATATGCTCTTATGGAATAACAAAGGTGGAATCAAGAAAAAAAAAAAAGATTGAACTACAATGACACTTACTATTTATGCAAAGGCAATATATCTTGTTGAACAGCAAGGAATATAAATTCATTCTGCCTGGGTTTAATTCTTAGATCTGATATTTATTAACAGTATGATTTTGGGTAAGGCACTTAACTATATGTCATGCTCCATTCTTTAAATTAGAGATAATAATAGTACCTACCTCACAGGATTATTAAGGATAATATATATAAAACACTTAGAATATTGTAAGGATTATATGTAAAGCATTTTAAATGGGGCTATTACAGAGTAAGCACCATATAAATGCTATACTCTGTTATTATAATGATTATTAAGTAATGTTTATACCTGAATAATGACTGAGGAATAAAACAATGTGCAAAACAGTGTTTGTAAATGTTAAATTTAAAAAATGTTTAAATAGCACATAGGCAAAATATGCTAATACTTAAATAGAAAACTAAAGCTGTCAGACCTTTAATGTCGACTTCTTATTAAGCAAATAATGCACCTGTAAATATTGGAATTTTCTTCCTTGAATTTGTTCTCTCTTTAGTCACTGACATTTTTAAATGCTTATGTAGGAATGTTGCTTCAAAATATTTTTATGGGATAATATGTCCACCTAAGCAAATGAATTCACTAATATGGATGAAAAATATAAAAATTACAGCATTTAATGTCAATTAATATATTAATTAAACTACCCATTATTGCACTTCTATTTTGTTTCTAACACTATGTTCAGTGATAATATGGAAATGAATATGACAAACTTCCTGCTGTGATACAAGTTTACCATCTATTAGAGGAGACAGGCATTCCTAGTTCCTACATATTCTGATAGGGTTAGAGTAATGTTTTGTCCAGGGAAACAAAAAAATGAAGCCCTTCACCTTGTCAGTGGAACCAAATATGGCTTTCCAGAACTGAAAATTATTGCAATGAATTTGAATTAAGGTCTCCATATTAATTATTTCTACTGTAAAACGAGTATATAATATTTAAGAGCCTCATAAACAACACCCATCATGTATGTTTTAGGTGTCCTTATTTAGGAACACCAAGACAATTTTGAACCAAATATAAAATATCTGACAACAAATTGACCTTGATTTAATGCCAGAATTCATTCCACAGTACTTACAGAAGTGAAAGTTTAAGTACTCTACAGGTATTACTAAATGTAAACAACCTCTTTGAGTTTACACATTTGTGAAATAGGGAGAGTAAAATAAACTTAACTTCTGAGATTTTAGTACAAAGTACAAGGCCTGGAATATAGTAGGTATTCAAGATGTGATGGCTAATATCTGTGTTGTTAAATTCTTATTAGTGTTAGGAGAGAATTAAATTTAAGTTAATGACAATAACAGTGCAAAAAGATAACTCTCTTCTTTATTATTATATTCTTTTCTAGAATTAATGATAACCCAGCACAAATCTATGTCTTTCAGAGTAGCTGCATATTACAAAAATGACCAAGGAACACAGATTTTTCTGGTTCTAGCCAGAAACTTTAAAAAACATGATATTTCTGCTTTGGGGTGTTGCTCATAAATTCCTTGGAGAATCTTGGGAACGTTACTGTCAATCAATTCAAATGAATAAATGCACATATACACAGTCTTTACATAAAATTCCATGGAGCTAAGTTTAAGAAACATAGACACACATAAACACATACATACACATATGTATGTATGTATATATCTTCAGCTCACAGTACCCAAAACTAAGGCATCCAATATCATGTCAGAATTGTTGATCTGAATCCTCTTTATATGTCTTACTTCAGCACTTAAAATTAGCTTTATCTTTGTGTGACTTGCTTAGCTATAGGAAACATTATACAATCACCTTTGCACTTTCTGAAATGTCATGCTTTTTGGTAAATCTGTGAAAAACTATAGAGCATAAAGATCCCTTCTTTGAATTCACTTATTTGAAACTGAATGCTTTCTCTCTATGTTAGGAAATCACAGGGAGTATATTTTTGGTAATTTATGGTTTTAAAATCTAGCATTAAAAAATAGTTAAAATATTGCAGTTGTATCCTTTTAATGCAATGGATATTAAACAAGAAGAATATCCATGATAGGAAAATGGTAAAGTGTCTGTCAATGTTGATATTGGCCTCTAAGCAATGTTGTCCTAAGCATGGCTCTCTTAGCTTGGAGAGAAAGATTTAAGAGCAATTAAAAAGTCATTTTGACTCGGAGACATTGGAAGTGTGAATTGGTATGGCAAACTAAGATAAGCAAAAATTGGCAACAAAGTCCAATTCTTAAACTCAGAATTTTACTTTTTGGTTTCAACCCTCTTTATGATGCTTAATGTTCACAATTCTCTTGTCTCTATCTAAACCACCTTGTTTAGCTTTCATTTTCTAGTGAAGCATAAGTTTGATTTTGACAGATTTAATTGAGCATCAACTGTCTGCCTTATCCTGGTATTTCGATGGTGGAGAGAGGTTTCCAGAGCCGTGCTGAAAATCATCTAATTAGATTTTAATATCAAAATAGTATATCCTTTTTGTACATCAGAAAGAGTCTAAAAAATCTCCTTTCCATTTTCAAAATGTACATTATCAATGAAGAAAGTTGTATTTAGTTGTAATAAAAACTTTGTGATATGTGGAGTGAAGGAGAGTCTTCATACAGTTTTTTTTCATCTGTTTTCTTACTCTCCAGATTTATGAGTATTCCAGGCAAGAAAAATGAAAAAGACAAAAAGAAAACAAAAAAACTAATATAAATACACATACTTTATTTAAAAAATAGGAACTCATTCAAACCCACTAGTAACAAAAATGCAAATTAAACAAGGCATGTTATTTTTCTTATAAAATTGAGAAAAAAAACCACAAAAGATGAAGAAATGGTGGTTCATTTCATTATTCATTAAATATGTATTGGGTACATACAGTGAAACACCTTTTGAAATCTTAGAGGTATATCTATAACAATGACAAAATACTTGCTCTCATATATTTTTGTATTCCAGTGAGAGAATACAGAAAATAAGTACCTAAATAAACAATAAAAATACATTCAGGAATATATGAATTATGTGAAGAAAATTAAATAAGTCTACATGACAGAGAATGACTATGTTGGGAGGAGCTATTTTTGAGTGAGTATTCAGTGAAAACTTCTCTGAGGAGGTAAATTTTTATCTATGGTGAATAACAAGAAGCCAGCCTTGAGGAAAACATATTTTGTTTTTTGTTTGTTCATTTGTTTGTTTTCCAAACACAGGAAACTGCTAGAGCTATACCATAGAATGTAAGCTAGTGTCAACTTAAGCATCCCTAGAAATAACACCAGCATGGTTAGCACTCAGCATTGAAAAGGAGGTCAGAAAGAGAGGCATTATGTAGGGACTGATAGCTTTTACTTAAATGTGATGGAGAGTTTTGAAAAAGAAAGTGAGATATGTATGTGTGTGTGTATATATATATATATAGAGAGAGAGAGAGAGAGAGAGAGAGAGAGAGAGAGAAAAGAAGAAGGAGAAGAAGGAGGAGGAGGAAGAAGAGGAGGAGGAGGGAAGGGGGTGGGGAATGGGGAGGAGAAGAAGAAGAATGAGGAGGAGGAGGAGGAAGAGAGAGAAGACCAGTGGTTAAAGATAAATGGAAATGGAGAAAAAGGGAACAGATTTGAGTGAAGGTAGAGCCAACAGGGATTGCTGAAATAACAAATGTGAGGGGTGAGGGAATAAAGGCAAGGAATTCTGGAGACATTAAGTTTTTGGAATAAGCCAATTGTGTGGAATATACTGAGTGCTACATGCTCAGACTGGGACAATTCAGAGAGAGAACAAATTTGGTAGGGAATGAAGATTCCTGTTTTTAGATATGTTTGGAGTGAGCTGCTTAACACTTGATTGACAAAGGTCAAAAGAGGAGTAATAGCAAATAAAGAAGACTCAAAATATTGGGTAATGTGTAAGAGGCATCTCAGAGTTGTATGGGGTCATATGAAACAAGATAAACTATTTCAAAAAGGAAGGAATAATTAATTATGTCAAATGCTGCTGAGAGGTCAAGAAAAATAAGAACAGAAAGATAATCTTTATACTTAGCAACCTGAACATCATTATTGACTTGAATAGAAGTTTCTGTTCCATTATAGACATAGAACCAAAGTCTGATAAGTATTTTCCAGAAGAAGAGAAAAGGTGATGTAATAAAGCATTTACAAATATTTTATTATTCTCACTTTCAGAAAGAGAGGTAGAAAAAGACAGAAACAGAGACAGACAGAGACAGAGCAGATAAATGAGTTAATAGCCAAAAGTGTGTTTAAGGTCAAGGATTCCTCAATAAGATGAAAACACTAGAGAATTATGGTATTCTATAAGAAATTATTTTATAAAAATCAGAAACTGAAGATGAAAAGAGAGAAAAGGAGTGTTGGACAACTATGGTGGTAGTATAAATTTGTGTAAATTTTGCCAAACAATTAGTTTAAGTTCTTAGAATTGTATTTACTTTGAGAAGTTAATCTCATTTCTGGGAATCTATCCCAAAAGATTGTCTAAAAGAATACTATTCATCACATTACTTAAAATTTCAAAATATGGAGAATATAAAAATATCCTACAATGTAGCTCATCTCTATAATAGTATATTATACAATTATTGAAAAATCATATTTTTGAACAATACTCAATAAGATGAAAAATATGAAATAATGTTACATGATAAGGAAAGATTAAAAATTAATATTCAGATAATTCTAATTATAATATATATATTCATGGATGAGTTTGAATATATTTTGTCACTTACATATATATTCACATGTATATTTTTTCTAGATATGTGAATTTTCAAATATGCATTCAGTTTACATTTATGATTGCTAAGTTTTATTTTCTCCAGTTTTCACAGAAACAGCCATGCAAATTTTTATAATGAGGAAAATACGCATTTTAAATGTTTCTAGATGTGTTATTTTGAGAGCAGAATGAAAGTCAGCAATTCTTGGGAGGTATTTAAAAGTAGAAGTTTGGAAAGAATTGTGAAGAACAGTCCTTGGGGAATGAACTGGATAGTATTCAACACAGAGGACATCTTTTTCTCCACTTACAGGTAGAAACTTCCATCAATAACCTCTAGTCACCCTCAAGTGGACATTTCTTAGTGGAGAGAAATAATAGAAAGCATTTTGCAGGAGCAGGGCTGGGAAAAATTGCATCTTCAGGAGTTGCAGTATCTATATAATTTCAGCAATCAAAAATTACTACAGAGTAAATATTAAGCAATAAAAATATAATTTTCTTAAAATGTTAGTCAAGCTAGAAAGTCTATATAACTTAGACTTAAAACTTAAGTTTTAGAATAAGTATTGAGGAATTAAAATTATTTTTAAAAAGCCTTAAATTCAAAGAAGTTTGGACTGATACAAGTAGATTACAGACACAGAAGGAAGAGGAAAAAAATTAGAAACTAAAATAGATGTGTGGTTTTAAAATTGTATCCTTCTAAAACACATCTCCAGTCTAATCATAAGAAAAACATCACAAAAACTGACACTGAAGAACATTCTACAAAACACGTGTCCAGTACTCCTCAAAACAGTCAAGTTTACCAAAAACAAAGTCTGAGAAACTGTCACAGCCAACAAGAGCCTAAGGATTCACAATGGCTAAATGTAATGTGTTATCATGGATGACACCCTGCAACAGAAAATAGTACGCAAAGCTAAAGAACTGAATAAATTACAGACTTTAATTAATCAAAATGTACAAGTATTGATTTATTAATTATAAAAACATGTATCATACTAATGTAAGATGTTATAAAAAGGAAAAGTTGAGGGTGGAGCATATGGGAACTCTGTACTATCTTCACAATTTATCTGTAAGTCTAAAACTATTCTAAAAAATAAAGTTTTTAAAAAAATTGGGATCATAGTAATACCAAAGTAACATATTGTGGTACCAGAGATAAGTAAATGAATGGAATATCACTGCTAACGTATTCACAAAATAAATCTATGTAAGGCACGGTTCAAAACTATGAAGGCTTGATGCTGAGATTCTGAGTGTAATTCCTGGGGAAGAAGCTCAGTGGTGCTGCTCTCCCCGCTCAGGGTGCATGCTGCCTCTATAATAGCTTCCTGCAAAACTAACACCAACGTTGAATGTTCTTTTTGCTTTTCACCTTTCTTTGTAAAAGTGAAAATCCTCTTGGGATTTCTGTTGGTTAGCAAAAACAGGTACTAATGTAGATCTTTTATGAAAGTAAAGTGACATAAAGACTTTCGGAAAGCAGGGGATACCTGTATATCCACAAAAATACTGAAGACCGAGGGTGGGATTCTTTTATTTTATTTTGAACTATTTTACTTGTTTTCAATTTTTGAAATAATATAAAATTAATTCATTATTAATTATCAGCATCAGATATTAAAATGATAGAAATTACAGGTGTAGAAAGTAATTGATATGTCATTGATATTAATTATCTAAAATTAATAATACATTGTGCACTATTTTGAGGTGGCTGGTGAAGGATGGGGTGGGAGAAAAATTAAGCGGGCAGTAAGTGCCTTCTTCAAGTATCAAGATGTACTTGTGCAATGCTTATAGTTAACGAACAGAGGTTAAATATATTATATAAAATTAAAAGGAACACTGACTGTGATATTTAGTGCCAGTACTTTTTGAATGAGTCCTCTTTCAGAAAAGCGAGACACTCAGTGAACACCATCTCAGTAATAACCATGGGAACATGCAGCCAAAATAGGCTGGTGATGATTTAAATATTTTATATTAGAGTAAACACATATTATGGACTAAATGTTATATTTTTACTGATATAAAATATAGAACATTTGAATTCCAAACAATTTTGCTGCTTTGGGTGATGACCCCAGACACAGAGCTATGTTTATCCAAAAAGCACTGTCCCAGCTACTTCTGGCCACATGATTGAAATACAGCAAAGGAGCATTATTAGTTTAGCATAGTTCATGATGGTGTGACTGTTGAACCTTAGTGCTTTGTGCATTGTGTGTATAAATATGACCATATATATTCATACACACAAGTAACCAACATAATTAATGAAAACAGAAAATACATTGGATATACAAAATATGATGTAATATATAAGATGAACATTACATATAGTTTGGGATTGACATGTACACACTGCTATATTTAAAATGGATAACCAACAAGGACCTATTGTATAGCACAGGGAACTCTGCTCAATATTATGTAACAACCTAAATGGGAAATGGATTTGAAAAAGAATAGATACATATATATGTATAACTGAATCATTTTGCTATGCACCTGAAACTAACACAACATTGTTAATCAACTGTACTCCAATATAAAATAAAAAGTGAAAAATAAAAATAAAAATAAAAAATATCAAGGCAAAAAAAAGAAAATAATGTGATATATGCAGATAAAAAGTTTTTCCCTCCATAGTTCATACTCTATAGTTTAACTAGATTCATCTGTTTTTCTAATAAGAAAGCCTTAGATAAAATAGACTGGTTACCTAAGAAACCATAAACCGTGTTCTAGTATTTGGGGGCATAATTACTCTATTTATGATCATAACACTTAGAACCATTGTTTTGAGTCAACTTACAGTAACAGGGGATAATTTTGGTAGAATATTCTTTGAAGAATTCACCTATCTGTGAAATGTCCTTTTCCAAGGTACACAAAATAGAACTCCTTTAAAAATAAATACAGATTTTAAAAGGTAGGTTTATACTCTCACCTTTCTGTATCCTATTTTTAAAACACCAGTTTAATACTGTGTTCAAAACACTGATCTCATAATTGTCAATTTGAAGGAGTTAAATGAACTTATATTTTAGGTCTCTGAAGCCCTAAAGCATCTTTTCCTCTGACTCCAATTCATTTGTACATCAAGGTCTCACTTACAAAGTTGTTCTCTTAGAAGGTTCTACTGGGAAAATATTTTTCTCTGGACTCAGTCACATTTTCACAAGCAAAGTAAACTGATAAGCGGTTTAACACCTTCCTTAATTATGTCTATAAATACTTTATTACAACTAACACTCCTTTTTATATGTAAAATGAAGATTTTCCCCAAAAGAATGATTTGAAAAATTACTTTCAAGAGAAATAGGGTGTTTTTTAAAAACTGTTTGCTTCCTTTGTTTATGCTCTCATTATCATTCCTAGTATACACCTTTAGCTTCAAAATGTCTCTGTAGAACAAAGAGCGTATTTTGGTCTAGTTACAGTAGTTAGCACCATCTTAATGAAACTCTTGGTAAGCTAAACTTAGCAAAATTTTTTGGATGTTGAGACTGATAATGTCACACATACACCAAGAGAATGTGAAGAGAATTATCATTCATATAATGAAGCTTTTGAGAACAGAGGAAGCCCCTAAACAGGTCTGAAAATGGCTTGAGAAGGCAGAGAGGATACTGAGGCTGTTGGGAGAGTCTTGCCTGCACTGGCAGGGGGTGGGAAATGGAGTTTCATGGTTTGAACTTCCCAGATGCCGGACCAGGGAACACTTGTGCTTTCTTTTCAGTTTGCCTAGATTTGGAGCAGAAGGGGAAGAGAGACAACTGAGGTTTAAAAGCTATCAGCCTTCAGACATCAAAAAAATGGAGAAAAACTATTAAAGCAGATGAGAAATTTGCCTACTTCCTATAGTCTGGAGAAAATGACTCTGATCTTACTAGCCATTATGATTCTGAATCTAATTTTTATTATCCTGAGTACACAGGTAAGTATAATGAAAAGAAGAATTTCATCTTACTATTCAAGAAAGCCAGATATTATCATGTCTAGCTTATTATATCTTATTCACAACAATTTATTTGTTGTTGCTGTTTGTTTTTGTGCTGGAATGCTTTGCCATACCAGGAGAGAATTCCAGACACAGACGGATTAATGGCTACATTTAGGCAGTATTTTACTCATTACTTCTGTAAAGAGATAATTTTGCCAATTGTGGGAGCAGGCTATTGAGAACATGATATGTGGTAGGCCCTAGAAGAGAATTTTACCAAAAATTTATAACCTGTAACAGATGCCAATGTGCCCATAGTTCCAATATTGGATGTTCATATGATCGATGAATAAGTTATTGATCCATCACGATATTCCATTACAAAATGAATATACATTCTCATTGGCAATTGCATCCACCAATTACATATTATTTTATTATTATTTTAATTGACTACTGAATTGTTGTTATTTCTATTCACCTACTATATGAGATTAAGATTTAGAATGGAGTCAGATTAATTATGGTTTCAATAAACAGCTACAAAAATTAAACCTGACCCTTCTTCATTAATTTTATTGCTGCCAAATGCAACAGGCATAACTCATTAAATCGCTACACTTCAATGTGAATTTATTAGTGGTTTTTTTTCGTTTAATGTAGCTGGGATCAATCAGTGGTGAGGAGTGGTGGAGATTTGTAGATAAAGGGTAAGGCAGAAAAAAGATAGTAAGTTGTCAAAGAAAAGTGAATCTCTCTCTGTGTACGGCCTAGGTTTACTTTGACTCTAAATCTGTGTATTCAAACACAGGCATCTCAATGGAAAGGGCGACTTTTCCTCGAATCATACTTTAAAAGCCCTGTGTACATTGAGTCTAAAACAATATGGATTTTTCTGAAGAAGAACTTTTTGCCAAATATTAGAAAACAAGATTCTTCTGTCAGGTCCTAAGTTTATTAATAGATTATTTTTATAGAGCCCCAAAGGAAAGGTTCAGAATTCCAAGTGACAAACTTCTGTCAAAAAAAAAAAAGATTGGGGGCTTCTCTGGTGGCGCAGTGGTTGAGAATCTGCCTGCCAATGCAGGGGACACGGGTTCAAGCTGGGAAGATCCCACATGCCGTGGAGCAGCTAGGCCCATGAGCCACAATTACTGAGCCTGCGCGTCTGGAGCCTGTGCTCCGCAACAAGAGAGACCGCGATAATGAGAGGCCCGCGCATCGCGATGAAGAGTGGTCCCCACTTGCCACAACTAGAGAAAGTCCTCGCACAGAAACGAAGACCCAACACAGCCATAAATAAATAAATATATAAATAGAATTAAAAAAAAAAAAAAAGATTTATCAACAAAGCCTCCTCATTTTTATATTCAGGATAACATTGAGATAATCAGGTACTATTTTTCTCATTTCTTAGTTCCTTACTGGTAAACTCTTACTTTTTGAATTGTTTGGAAAACCCAAGCAGAACTGAAAATACATGATCAAAATTGATAACACTCACAAGGTTTTGCCAAAAATAGGTTTGTCCACAGTCAGGTTCCAGGAACATGAACCTGTTGCCACTTAATCCTTTTGAAATGACATTTCTCTGTCTTTTATTTACAAGATAATGGAGAACAATGATATACATTTCAATTTTTATTTAATTGGAGATGTTAAAAATTGGATATTCTCTGGCCTACAATATATTATATTTCACAGTATACTAAAAATCTGAAGACTGGTGCTTTACTCCTGTTCAGTTGTTAAAACATATATAAATTAAATTGATAAATGTCAATATTAAGCCTCACTTCTTTGTTAGTTCTCAAAGTTTCATGTCTTGTAATGAGGGAAATGTTCTCGTATGGCAAATGGCTAAATAGCCCTCTAAACATGCTAAGACAGGATTAGTCCAGGGTCCAACAAGAGAAAGGTGTTAGTAAATAGTTATTTATGTATTTTCTGGTTGATATATTTAAAACTATGAGTATTTATAACTGAGTAATAATTGTTTATATTACAGTTTCTTAAAAACACAGATAATTTAAATGTCTTTGTTTTAATAATTTCTTGATTTAGCACTTCATGATCAGAAATGATTTAACCTATTTGTTTTCTTACATACATTAAAAACTTTGGAAACCCTATATTTCTAAATATACAAGTGAATTACAAATGGCTGGTTATTTATCTATCTACTTGCCAGGGTTGGTCTTAAGGCTATATACGGATGATTTCATTTAATCTTCACAAAGATCTTATTATGTGGGCATTTTTTATTATTCCCTTTCAAAACTTATAGGTGAGAATGTAAAGATAGAATCTGGTTTCCTGAAATAAGTACAAGTTATAAAACCTATAATGTTGAGTTTTATGAATGTAGAAGATAGAACAATGCTACTGAATAGACAGCCATCCCCAACTGGAAATTGGCATCTATTTTAAGGGTTGGCAAAGCATTTTGTCAGACTGTTATTGATATAGTTTGGGCCTCAAAATATAGGTTGAGGGAGATTGTAGTACTAGAATGTATAATAGGACAAATAAATAAAAATATTTTGGAATGTGTAGATTTGTCACTATTTAAACAAGTCTTACAAGAGACATCTGATCTCAGACTAAAAATAATCAACTTGAAATTAGGGATTAAAGAAAATAATGTTCCTTAAAATATTCAATCTCTGCTTATAACCTGGCATCTACATTGACAGAGTCTCCAGATTTGGAGCTTTACAGAGTTGAAAAAGCCAAGTTTTGTAAACCAAATTGAAGGTACTGAATATCTCAGCAGGAGATAAAATCTTGGCCTTAGGCTTTTGTTAAGTAACTAATATTAAAAGATCTTTGCCAAGCAAATGTAGATTAAGAACACTGTTTTTTGCCAAAAGACTATTGCTTCGAAATACTTCAAAGAAGTGACCATTAAGCTAAGCAAAGACTAATGGAAGAGAAGACTGCATAAAATAATAAAGTAACAAAACAGAAACCAACAAAAAATAACCCCTCAGGCTTAAAAGCTGTCTAAACTCATTGGCTATGGTTATGAAGTATTGAAAGGAACTATAATCGCAAAATAAACAAATGGAAAGCAAGCAAGCAAACAAATAAAAGAAAGAGAAAGAAAGAAAGAAAGAAAGAAAGAAAGAAAGAAAGAAAGAAAGAAAGAAAGAAAGAAAGAAAGAAAGAAAAAGAAAGAAAGAAAGAAAAAAGGCTAGTTAGACACTTCCTGTGACTTTCAACACTTAAAGCAGTTCCTAGACCAGTGAATTTTCACTAGCAGAAATGGACTGCAAAAATTATACATTCTCTAAAAAAGGTCTATCTCAGTTGTAGTTCTGAAGCATAATGGACAGTAGAGATCATCTCAGAGGACAGAACTAAGAAAATATAGGAAAATAACTTTGCTGACATAACAGTGAGTTTTTGTAATTCTTGTCAGTCAGGATTTCAAATGTACTCTTGGATGTGATTGATTGATTGATTGATTATGTATGGAGAACTATTTTATTTTTATTTAAAACAAGTATTTAATATCAAAGGTTGGCAAGGGAATAGAGCATATGGGACTCATATATTGCCAGTGAGGGTGGAGATCATTTTTTTCTTCCAGTTTTACTGAGTTATAATTGACATTGGCACTGTATAAGTTTAAGGTGTACAGCACAAAGATTTGACTTATGTACATAATGAAATGATTATCACAATAAGTTTAGTGAACATCCATCATCTCATATAGATACAAAATTAAGGAAATAAAAATATTCTTTTTCCCTTGTGATGAAAATGCTTAGGATTTACTCTCTTATCAACTTTCATATATAGCATACAGCACTGTCAATCATATTTATCATGTTGTACATGACATCATGTGTAATGTTGTACATTATATCTCTATTACTTATTTATCTTATAACTGGAAGTTTGTACCTTTTAACCACCCTCATCCAATTTCCCCTTCCCTGACCCCAACTCTGGTAACTACAAATCTGATCTCTTTATCAATGAATTTTTTTGTTTGTTTGTTTTTGAAGTATAATGACCTAAACGTCATGTAAGTCCTTGTTACATAACACAGTGATTTGATAGTTCTATACATTTCAACATGATAAGTTTAGTTAACATCTGTCATCATGCAAAAATATTACACAATAATTGACTATATTCTGCACAATGTACATTTCATAACTGTGACTCATTTATTTTGTAACTGGAAGCTTGTACCCTTAATTCTTCTCACCTATATCTTTCCTCCTCCACCCACTTCCTTCTTGCAACCATCTGATTGTTCTCTATATCTGTACCTCTGTTTCTGTTTTGATGTTTGTTCATCTGCTTTGTTATTTATATTTCACATATAAGTGAAATCATACAGTATTTGACTTATTTCACTTAGCATAATATGCTCTAAGTTCATCCATGTTGTCACAAATGTCAAGATCTCATCCTTTTTAATGACTAATATTCCATCATAGGTACTTACCACACCTTCTTTATCCATTTATTTATTTATGGGTATTTAGGTTGCTTCTATACCTTGGTTATTGTAAATAATGCTTCAATGAACATAAGGGTGCATGTATGTTTTCTAATTAGTGTTCTCATTTTTGTTGGGTAAATACCCGGGGTGGAGTTGCTAGATGATATGGTAGTTCTACCTTTAATTATTTAAGGAATCTCCCTATTGTTTTCCATAGTGGCTACACCAGTTTATATTCCTCCCAACAGGGCTCAAGAGTTCCCTTTTCTCCACATCCTCAACAACACCTGTTATTTGTTGTCTTTTTGATTATAGCCATTCTGAAAGGTGTGAGGTGATATCTCCATTTTTTTTTTTTTTTTTTGGAGTATAATTGCTTTACACTGTTGTGCTAGTTTCTGTTGTACAGTGAAGTGAATCATCTATATGCATACATATATCCCCTCCCTCTTGGACCTTCCTCTCCCCCTTCCCACCCATCTAGGTTGTCACAGAGCACAGAGCTGAGCTCCTTGTGTTATACAGCAGGTTCCCACTAGCTATTGGTTTTACACATGGTAGTGTATTTACGTCAAACCTAATCTCCCAATTCATCCCACCCTCCCCATCCCCCTCTGTGTCCACACTTCCTTTCTCTATGTCTGCGTTTCTATTCTTTCCCTGCAAATATGTTCATCTGTACCATTTTTCTACATTTCCCATATATGTGTTAATATATGATATTTGTTTTTCTCTTTCTGACTTACTTCATTCTGTATGACAGACTCTATGTCCATCCACATCTCTACAAATGACCCAATTTCATTTCTTTTTATGCCTGAGTAATATTCCATTATATATATGTGCCACATCTTCTTTGTCTATTCATCTGTCGACGGAAATTTAGGTTGTTTCCATGTCCTGGCTATTCATTTCCCTCTGATCAGTGATGTTGAGCATATTTTCATATGCCTGTTGGCCATCTGTATGTATTCTTTGGAAAAATGTCTATACGTATCCTCTGCCCATTTTAAATTGAATTTCTTGTGTTTTTGATGTTGAGTTGTGTGTTCTTTGTATATTTTGTATATGAACACCTTATCAGATATTGTTTGAAAATATCTTCTTCCATTCATTAGGCAGTCTTTTCATTTTGTTTACAGTTTCCTTCACTGTGCAAAAACTTTTTAGTTTGATGTAATCCCATTTGTTTATTTTTGCTTTTGTTCCCCTTCCCTAAGGTGACATATCCAAAAAAAATTACCAAGATCAATGTCAAAGAGCATACTACCATGTTTTCTTATAGAAGTTTTATGGTTTCAAGTCTTACATTTAAGTCTTTCATCTATTTTGAATTTATTTTTGTGCATGGTATGAAAGAGTAGTCCAGTTAATTTCTTTTGTGTATAGCTGTCCAGTTTTCCCAACATGATATATTGAACAGGCTATCTTTACCCCATTTTATATTCTTGAATTCTTTGTCATACATTAATGTTCCATATAACTGTGGATTCATTTCTGGACTCTCTATTATGTTTCATTGATCTATGTGTCTGTTTTGGTGCTATTACTGAACTGTTTTGATTACTGCAGCTTTGTAGTATAATTTGAAATCAGGGCACATGATACCCCCAACTTCGTTCTTCTCTCTCAATATTGTTTTGGCTATTCAGGGTCTTCTGTGTTTCCATACAAATTTTAGAGTTATTTGTTCTAGTTCTGTGAAAAATACTGCTGGTATTTTGATAAGGTTTGCATTGAATCTGTAGATTGCCTGGGTGGTATGGTCACTTAAACAATATTAATTCTTCCATTCCATGAACATGGTTTATCTTTCCATCTATTTGTGTTGTCTTCAATTTCTTTCATCAGTGTCTTATAGTTTTTCGAGTACAGGTCTTTTACCTCCTTGGTTAAATTTATTTCGAGGCATTTTATTCTTTTTGGTGCAATTATAAGTGGGTTTATTTTCTTAATTTCTTGTTCTGATAGTTCATTGTTAGTGTATAGACATGCAACAGATTTCTTTATACTAATTTTGTATCCTGCAACTTTACCAAATTCATTGATGAGTTCTAGTAGTTATTTGGTGACACCTTTAGGATTTTTTGTGTGTATATCATGTCATGTGCAAACAGTGAACGTTTTACTTTTTTCTCTCAAGTTTGTATTCCTTTCATTTCTTTTTCTTGTCTGATGCTGTGTCTAGGGCTTCCAATACTGTGTTGGATAAGAGTGCAAAAGTGGGCATCCTTGTCTTGTTCCTGATCTTAGAGGAAATATTTTCGACCTTTCACCATCAAACATGATGTTAGCTGTGGGCTTTATCATACTAGCCTTTATTGTGTTGAGGTATGTTCCCTCTATACCCACTTTGCTGAGAGTTTTTATTATGGAAGAATACTGAATTTTCTCAAAAGTTTTTTCTGCATCTATTGAGATGATCATATGATTTTTATTCTTAAATTTGTTAATGTAGTTTATCACATTAATTGATTTGTGGTTATTGAACCCTCCTTGCATCCCTGGGCTATATCCCACTTGATTATGGTGTATGTTCAGTTTAATATTGAATTTGGTTTGCTAATCTTTTATTGAGAATTTTTACATGTATGTTCATCAGTGATGTTGGCCTGTAATTTTCTTTTTTTGTGATATCTTTGTCAGGTTTTGGTACCAAAGTGTTACTGGATTCATAGAATGAGTTAATAAGCATATCTTCCTCTGCAATTTTCTGAAATACTTTGAGGAGTATTGGTGTTAACTCATCTCTAAATGGTTGGTAGAACTCACCTATGAACATATCTGATCATGAACTTTTTTCTGTTGGTAGTTTTTAAACAACTGATTTAATTTTAATACTGGTAATTAGTGTGTTCATATTTTCTATATGTTTCTAGTTCAGTCTTGAGAGATTGTACATTTCTGAGAATTTATCCTTTTCATCTGCTTTGTCCTTTTATTGGCATATAATTTCTCAGAGTAATCTCTCACAATTCTCTGTTTCTGTGGTATAAATTATAATTTCCCCTTTTTCATTTCTGACTTTATTGATTTGGGCCTTCTTTCTTTCTTTTTTTTTTCTTTTTCTTGATGAGTCTGAAGGTCTATAAATTTTGTTGGTTTCAGAGAAACAGCTCTTTGTTTCACTGATCTTTTCTATTGTTTTCTTATCTCAATTTCATTTATTTCTCTCTGATCTTTATAATTTATTTTCTTCTACTTTGTTATTGATTTTTTCTTCCTTTTCTAGTTCCTTTAGATATAAGGTTAAGTTGCTTATTGGAGATTTGTGGTTTGCTGAGGTAGGCATGTATTGCTATAAACTTGCCTCTTAGAACTGCTTTTGCTGCATCCCATAAATTTTGGATTATTGTGGATTTGTTTTCATCTACTTCCAGGAGCTTCCACGTATTTTTTTTTAAATTTCTTCTTTGATTTCTTCAGTGATCCATTTATTGTTTAGCCTGCATATGCTTGTGTTTTTTGCAGTTTTATTTCTTGTAGTTGATTTCTAGTATCACAGCATTGTGGTCAGAAAAGATGCTTAATATTATTTCAATTTTCTTAAATTTACTAAGATTTGTTTTGTTGCCTACCCTGTGATCTATTCTGGAGAATATTCCTTGCACACTTGAAAGGAATGTGTATGTGTGTATGTATATACATAAAATGTCGGTGGAGCTTCAAGGTGGCAGAAGAGTAAGACGTGGAGATCACCTTCCTCCCCACAAATACATCAGAAATACATCTACATGTGGAACAACTCTTACAGAACACCTACTGAATGATGGCAGAAGACCTCAGACCTCCCAAAAAGCAAGAAACTCCCACATACCTGGGTAGGGCAAAAGAAAAAAAGAAAAAACAGACAAAAGAATAGGGATGGGACCTGCACCAGTGGGAGGGAGCTGTGGAGGAGGAAAGGTTTCCACACACTAGGAAGCCACTTCGTGGGTGGAGACTGCAGGTGGCGGAGGGGGGAAACGTCGGAGCCATGGAGGAGAGCACAACAACAAGGGTGAGGAGGGCAAAGCAGAGAGATTGCCGCACAGAGGATCGGTGCCAACCAGCACTCACCAGTCCGAGAGGCTTGTCTGCTCACCCACTGGGGCAGCCAGGGGCTGGGAGCTGAGGCTCCGTCTTCGGAGGTCGGATCCCAGGGAGAGGACTGGTGTTGGCTGTGTGAACACAGCCTGAAGTGGGTTAGTGCAACACAGATAGCAGGGATGGAGTCCAGGGAAAAGTCTGGAGTTGCCAAAGAGGCAAGAGACTTTTTCTTGCCTTTTTGTTTCCTGGTGCGTGAGGAGAGGGGATTAAGAGCACCGCTTAAAGGAGCTCCAGAGATGGGCGCAAGCCGCTGCCATCAGCACGGACCACAGAGGCAGGCATGAGATGCTAAGGCTGCTGCTGCAGCCACCAAGAAGCCTGTGTGCAAGCACAGGTCACTGTCCACACCTCCCCTCCCGGGAGCCTGTGCAGCCTGCCACTGCCAAGGTTCCGTGATCCAGGGACAACTTCCCCAGGAGAACACACGGCACACCTCACGCTGGCCTCTGCGGCCACAGGCTCATCCCGCATTCCATACTCCTCCCTCCCCCCGGCCTGAATGAACCAGAGCCCCCGCATCAGCTGCTACTTTAACCCCATCCTGTCTGAGCGAAGAACAGACGCCCTCTGGTGACATACACGCAGAGACAGGGCCAAATCCAAAGCTGAACACCAGGAGATGTGCAAACAAAGAAGAGAAAGGGAAATCTCTCCCAGCAGCCATAGGAGCAGTGGATTAAATCTCCACAGTCAACTTGATGTACCCAGCATCTGTGGCATACCTGAATAAACAACGAATCATTCCAAATTGAGGAGGTGGAATTTGAGAGCAATGATATATATATTTTTTTCCCTTTTTCTCTTTTTGTGAGTGTGTATGTGTATGCTTCAGTGTGTGATTTTGTCTGTATAGCTTTGTTTTCACTATTTGTCCTAGGGTTCTGTCTGTCTGTTTACTTTTTTTTAGTTTTTTTTTTTTAGTATAGTTTTTAGTGCCTGTTATCATTGGATTTGTTTTTTGGTTTGGCAGCTCTGTTCTTTCTTTTATTCTTTTTTTAATTTTTATTACTTAAAAAAATTTTTTTTAATAATTACTTTTTATTATTTATTATAATAACTTTATTTTATTTTATCTTCTTCTTTCTTTCTTTCTCTTTTTTCTCCCTTTTATTTTGAGCCATGTGGATGACAGTCTCTTGGTGCTCCAGCCACGGGTCAGGGCTGTGCCTCTGAGGTGGGAGAGCCAACTTCAGGACATTGGTCCACAAGAGACCTCCCAGCTCCACGTAATACCAAATGGTGAAAATCTCTCAGAGATCTCCATCTCAACATCAAGACCCAGCTTCACTCAATGACCAGCAAGCTACAGTGCTGGACACCCTATGCCAAACAACTAGCAAAACAGGAACACAACCCTACCCATTAGAAGAGAGGCTGCCTAAAATCATAATAAGGCCACAGACACCCCAAAACACACCACCAGATGTGGACCTGCCCACCAGAAAGACAAGATACAGCCTCATCCACCAGAACACAGGCACTAGTCCCCTCCACCAGAAATCCTACACAACCCACTGAACCAACTTTAGCCACAGGGGGCAGACACCAAAAACAACGGGAACTATGAACCTGCAGCCTGTGAAAAGGAGACCCCAAACACAGTAAGTTCAGCAAAATGAGAAGACAGAGAAACACACAGCAGATGAAGGAACAAGGTAAAAACCCACCAGACCTAATAAATGGAGAGGAAATAGGCAGTCTACCTGAAAAAAGATTCATAATAATGATAGTAAAGATGATTCAAAACCTTGGAAATAGAATGGAGAACATACAAGAAACGTTTAACAAGGACCTAGAAGAACTAAAAAGTAAACAAACAGTAATTAATAACACAATAAATGAAATTAAAAATTCTCTAGAAGGGATCAATAGCAGAATAACTGAGGCAGAAGAACGGATAAATGACCTGGAAGATAAAAGAGCAGAAATAACTACTGCAGAGCAGAATAAAGCAAAAGGAATGAAAAGAATTGAGGACAGTCTCAGAGACCTCTGGGACAACATCAAATGCACCAACATTCGAATTGTAGGGGTCCCAGAAGAAGAAGAGAAAAAGGAAGGAACTGAGAAAATATTTGAAGAGATTATGGTTGAAACCTTCCCTAATATGGGAAAGGAAATAGTTAATAAGTCCAGGAAGCAGAGAGTCCTCAGGATAAATCCAAGGAGAAACACGCCATGACACATATAAATCAAAGTATCAAAAATTAAATACAAGGAAAAAATATTAAAAGCAGCAAGGGAAAAGCAGCAAATAACATACAAGGGAATCCCCATAAGGTTAAGAGCTGATTTTTCAGCAGAAACTCTGAGAGCCAGAAGGGAGTGGCAGGACATATTTAAAGTAATGAAGGGGAAAAACCTATAACAAAGATTACTCTACCAAGCAAGGATCTCATTCAGATTTGTCAGAGAAATTAAAACCTTTACAGACAAGCAAAAGCTGAGAGAGTTCAGCACCACCAAACCAGCTTTACAACAAATGCTAAAGGAACTTCTCTAGGCAGGAAACACAAGAGAAGGAAAAGACCTACAATAATAAACCCAAATCAATTGAGAAAATGGTAATAGGAACATACATATCGATAATTACCTTAAATGTAAATGGATTAAATGCTCCCACCAAAAGACATAGACTGGCTGAATGGATACAAAAACAAGACCCATATATATGCTGTCTGCAAGAGACCCACTTCACACTTGGGGCACATACAGACTGAAAGTGAGGGGATGGAAAAAGATATCTCATAGAAATGGAAATCAAAAGAAAGCTGGAGTAACAATTCTCATATCAGAAAAAGTAGACTTTAAAGCAAAGACTATTACAAGAGACAAAGAAGGACACTACATAATGACCAAGGGATCAATCCAAGAAGAAGATATAACAATTGTAAATATTTATGCACCCAACATAGGAGCACCTCAATACATAAGGCAAATACTAACAGCCATAAAAGGGGAAATTGACAGTAACACAGTCATAGTAGGGGACATTAACAACCCACTTTCACCAATGGACAGATCATCCAAAATGAAAATAAATAAGGAAACCCAAGCTTTAAGTGATACATTAAACAAGATGGAATTAAGTGATATTTATAGGACATTCCATCCAAAAACAGCAGAATATACTTTCTTCTCAAATCAAGCCTTGGTAAATTAAAAAAAAATTGAAATCATATCAAGTATGTTTTCTGACCACAATGCTATCAGACTAGATATCAATTACAGGAAAAAAGCTGTAAAATCTACAAACACATGGAGGCTAAACAATACACCACTTAATAACCAAGAGATCACTGAAGAAATCAAAGAGGAAATCAAAAAATACCTAGAAACAAATGACAATGAAAACACGACGACCAAAAGCCTATGGGATTCAGCAAAAGCAATTCTAAGAGGGAATTATACAGCAATACTATCCTACCTTAAGAAACAAGAAACATCTCAAATAAACAACCTAATCTTACACCTAAAGCAATTAGAGAAAGAAGAACAAACAAAACCCAAAGTTAGCAGAAGAAGAGAAATCATATAGATCAGAACAGAAATAAATGAAAAAGAAATGAAGGAAACGATAGCAAAGATCAATAAACCTAAATTTGGTTCTTTGAGAAGATAAACAAACTTGATAAATCATTAGCCAGACTCATCAAGAAAAAAAGGGAGAAGACTCAAATCAATAGAATTAGAAATGAAAAAGAAGTAACAACTGACACTGCAGAAATACAAAGGATCATGAGAGATTACTACAGCAACTATATGCCAATAAAATGGACAAGCTTGAAGAAAGGGACAAGTACTTAGAAAGACACAACCTTCCAAGACTGAACCAGGAAGATATAGAAATTATGAACAGACCAATCACAAGCATTGAAATTGAAACTGTGATTAAAAATCTTCCAAAAAACAGAAACCCAGGACCAGATGGCTTCACAGGCGAATTCTATCAAACATTTAGAGAAGAGCTGACACCTATCCTTCTCAAACTCTTCCAAAATATAGCAGAAGGAGGAACACTCCCAAACTCATTCTACGAGGCCACCATCACCCTGATACCAAAACCAGACAAAGATGTCACAAAGAAAGAAAACTACAGGCCAATATCACTGATGAACATAGATGCAAAAATCCTCAAAAAATCCTAGCAAATAGAATCCAACAGCACATTAAAAGGATCCTACACCATGATCAAGTGGGGTTTATCCCAGGAATGCAAGGATTCTTATATATGCAAATCAATCAATGTGATACACCATATTAACAAATTGAAGGAGAAAAGCAATATGATCATCTCAATAGGTGCAGAGAAAGCTTTTGACAAAATTCAACACCCATTTATGATAAATACCCTCCAGAAAGTAGGCATAGAGGGAATTTACCTTAACATAATAAAGGCCATATATGACAAACCCACAGCCAACATCATCCTCAATAGTGAAAAACTGAAACCATTTCCACTAAGATCAGGAACAAGACAAGGTTGCCCACTCTCACGACTATTATTCAACATAGTTTTGAAAGTGTTAGCCACAGCAATCAGAGAAGAAAAAGGAATCCAAATCAGAAAAGAAGAAGTAAAGCTGTCACTGTTTGCAGATGACATGATAATATACATAGAGAATCCTAAAGATGCTACCAGAAAACTACTAGAGCTCATCAATGAATTTGGTAAAGTAGCAGGATACAAAATTAATGCACAGAAATCTCTTGCATTCCTACACACTAATGATGAAAAATCTGAAAGCGAAATTAAGAAAACACTCCCATTTACCATTGCAACATAAAGAATAAAATACCTAGAAATAAACCTACCTAAGGAGACAAAAGACCTGTATACAGAAAATTATAAGACACTGATGAAAGAAATTAAAGATGATACAAATAGATGAAGAGATATACCATGTTCTTGGATTGGAAGAATCAACATTGTGAAAATGACTCTACTACCCAAAGCAATCTACAGATTCAATGCAATCCCTATCAAACTACCAATGGCATTTTTCACAGAACTAGAACAAAAAATTTCACAATTTGTTTGGAAACACAAAAGATCCCGAATAGCCAAAAAATCTTTAGAAAAAAAAATGGAGCTGGAGGAATCAGGCTCCCTTACTTCAGACTATACTACAAAGCTACAGTGATCAAGACAATATAGTACTGGCACAAAAACAGAAATATAGATCAATGGAACAGGATAGAAAGCCCAGAGATAAACCCATGCATATATGGTCACCTTATCTTTGATAAAGGAAGCAAGAATATACAGTGGAAACAAGACAGTCTCTTCAATAAGTGGTGCTGGGAAACTTGACAGCAACATGTAAAAGAATGAAATTAGAACACTCCCTGACACCATACACAAAAATAAACTCAAAATGGATTAAAGACCTAAATGTAAGGCCAGACACTATCAAACTCTTAGAGGAAAACATAGGCAGAACATTGTATGACATAAATCACAGCAAGATCCTTTTTGACTCAGCTCCTAGAGAAATGGAAATAAAAACAAAAATAAACAAATAGGACCTAATGAAACTTAAAAGCTTTTGCACAGCAAAGGAGACCATAAACAAGACGAAAAAGCAACCCTCAGAATGGGAGAAAACATTTGCAAGTGAAGCAACTGTCAAAGGGTTAATCTCCAAAATTTACAAGCAGCTCATGCAGCTCAATAACAAAAAAACAAACAACCCAATCCAAAAATGGGCAGAAGACCTAAATAGATATTTCTCCAAAGAAGATATACAGATGGCCAACAAACACATGAAAGAATGCTCAACATCATTAATCATTAGAGAAATGCAAATCAAAACTACAATGAGATATCATCTCAAACCGGTCAGAATGACCATCATCAAAAAATCTACAAACAATAAATGCTGGAGAGGGTGTGGAGAAAAGGGAACACTCTTGCAGTGTTGGTGGGAATGTAAATTGATACAGCCACTATGGAGAACAATATGGAGGTTCCTTAAAAATCTAAAAATAGAACTACAATTTGGCCCAGGAATCCCACTACTGGGCATATACCCTGAGAAAACCATAATTCAAAAAGAGTCATGTACCACAATGTTCATTGCAACTCTATTTACAATAGCCAGGACATGGAAGCAATCTAATGTCCATCAAGAGATGAATGGATAAAGAAGATGTGGCACATATATACAATGGAATATTACTCAGCCATAAAAAGAAACGAAATTGAGTTATTTGTAGTGAGGTGGATGGACCTAGAGTCTGTCATACAGAGTGAAGTAAGTCAGAAAGAGAAAGACAAATCCCGTATGCTAACACATATATATGGAATCTAAAAAAAAAAAAAAAAGGTCATAAAGAACCTAGGGGCAAGATGGGAATAAAGACACAGACCTACTAGAGAATGGACTTGAGGATATGGTGAGGGGGAAGGGTAAGCTAGGGCAAAGTGAGAGAATGGCATGGACATATATACACTACCAAATGTAAAATAGATAGCTAGTGGGAAGCAGTCGCATAGCACAGGGAGATCAGCTCTGTGCTTTGTGACCACCTAGAGGGGTGGGATAGGGAGGGCGGGAGGGAGGGAGATGCAAGAGGGAAGAGATATGGGGTTATATGTATATGCATAACTGATTCACTTCGTTATAAAGCAGAAACTAACACACAATTGTAAAGCAATTATACTCCAACAAAGATGTTAAAAAAAAAAAAGTCAGTTTACCCTAATGTGTCCTTTAAGTCAAGTGTTTATTTATATTTTTCTGGATGATCTGTCCATTGATGTAAGTGAAGTGATAAAGTCCCTTACTATTACTGTTTTACTGTCAATTTCTCTCTTTATGTCTGTTAATATTTGATTTATTTTTTTGGTGCTCCTATGTTGGGTGCATACCTATTCACAGTTGTTATGTCTTCTTTGATTGATCACTTGATCATTATGTTATATTCTTCTTTGTCTCATCTTACAATCTTTATTTCACAGTCTATATATTCTGATATAATTATTGATACCCTGGCTTTCTTTTCATTTCCATTTGCATGAAATACCTTTTTCCATTCCCTCATTTTCAGTCTGTGTGTGTTTTTAAATCTCAAGTGAGTCTCTTGTAGGCAGCAAATATATGCGTCTTATTTTTTTTATCCATTCAGCTATTCTGTGTCATGTGATTGGAGCATTTATTCCATTTACATGTAAAGTAATTATTGATAACTTATTGCCATTTTGTTAATTATTTGTTTTTTTTTTCTTTCTTTTTCCTTTGATTTCTTCCCTTGTGGTTTGATGATTATTTTTAATGTTTGGATTCATTTCTCTTTTTTATTGTGTGTATCTATTATAGAATTTTAGGTTTTTGTTACTATGAGGTGTATATGTAGTAATCTCTAGATACATGTGATTATTTTAAATTGCTAATCTCTTAAGTTCAAAAGCATTTTAACAGCCCTGCATTTTTACTCCCCCTTCCATCATTTTTACTCTTTTTAACATCATATTTTACATCTTTTTGTTTTGTGTATTTCTCAGATACTTATTGTAGATATTGATGATTTTACTACTTTTGTCTTTTAATGTTCCTATTAGCTTTATACGTCGTTCATCTATTACCTTTACTGCATATTTGCATTTGCCAGTGAAATTTTTCCTCTCAAAATTTTCATATTTCTAGCATGGCCCTTTTTTTTTTTCACTTAGAGAAATCCCTTTAGAATTTCTTGTAAGCTGTTTTAGTGGTGCTGAGGTCTTTTAGCTTTTGGTTGTGTGTAAAAGTTGTGCTCTCTCCATCAAATCAGAATGACATCCTTGCCAGGTAGACTAGTTCTGGTTGTAGGTTTTTCCCTCTCATCACTTTAAATATACTGTACCACTTTCTCTGATCTGCAGAATTTCTGCTGAAAAGTCAGCTGAAAGACCAATCAGAGTTCCTTTGTATGTAACTTGTTGTTTTTCCCTTGCTGCTTTTATATTCTCTCTTCATCTTTAGTTTTTTCCTTTTTAATTACAATATGTTTTGGTGTGGTTCTTTTTGGGTTGATTCTGTTTGGGACTTTCTGTGCTTCCTGGACCTGGATGTCTGTTTCCTTTTCCAGGTTAGGAAAGTTTTCCACTGTTAATTCTTCAGATATATTCTCTGCCGTGTTCTCTCTCTAGTCCTTCTGGAACTCCTATAATATGAATGTTAGCATGCTTCACATTGTCTCAGAGGTCTCTTAAACTGTCCTCATTTATTTACTTTAAATTTTTTTCCGTTTAACTTGAATGATTTCCACTACTCTTTCTCCTAGTTCACTGATCCATTCCTCTGTATTCTAATCTACTGTTGATTCACTCTAGTGTATTTTTTATTCCATTATTGTATTCTTCATGTCTGTTTTGTTCTTTTTTATATTTTCTTTGTTAAAAACTTCTAACTTTTCATTTTGTTCATCCAATCTTCTCTCACATTCTTTGAACATCTTTACTATCATTACCTTGAACTTTTGATTGGGTGGATTTATTATTTCCATTTCACTTAATTATTCTTTTGGTGTGTTATTTTGTTCCTTTGTTTAGAACATATTTTTTTGTTGTTGCCTCATTTTGCCTAATTCACTGTTTTTATTTCTTTGTATTTTGTAAGTTCGTTATGTTCCACCTGGAGAAATGGCTTTTTGTAGGATACATCCTATGTGTCCCAGCAATGCATGCCCCTCTGGTAACCAGAGCTACATGCTCTAGGGGTGTTCCCTATGTGGGCCATATTAATCTTTTTTTTTTTTTTTTTGGTGGCAAGCTTACTATTGTGTGCAGTCTGATAAACATGGCTGGTCCCTGTCTGGTTGGTTGCCAGGCCCTGCTTTGTGCAGAGGCTGCCGTTCACTGGTGGGCAAATCTGTGAATTGAGGCAACTGGCTGTGGAGCCCCAGGGTCTCCTGGGTTTAGTGTTGCCCCACTGGTGAATGTAGTTAGGTTCTTCAGTGGGTTGTTGCAGGGTCAGGGGTCCTGGATCTAGTGTCTTCCTACTGGTAAGTGGACCTGTTCCTAACTTCACTGGTTGCTGGGTCTGGGGTGACTCATAGCTGGTATGGGCCTACTGGTGAGTGGAGCTGGGTCCCAGGGTGGCTTGCTGAATAGTCCAGCATGTCTTGGAGCTCATGTTGGTCTGTTGCTTTGTGATACCAAGGCTGGTGGGTCCCATAGCTAGTACCACCCTGCTGGTGAGCAGAGCCAGATCACAAGATCTTTGGTTGCAGGGCCCTGGGGGTTCCCAGAGTGGGTATGGACTGCTGTTGGGGGAGGCTGGTTCCTGACAACTGGCTACAGGCTCTAGAGAGTCCCAAAGCTCATGTCAGCCTGCTGGTGGGTGGGTCCAGATCCTGGGGCAGCTGGTTGAGAGCCCCAAGGTGTCTCAGAATGGTGTTGGCTTACTGGTGGGTGGAGCTGGTCCCAAGACTAGAGCTGTCTCACTGATGGTTCAGATCAGGACCCAGGATTTCCTGGGGCTGCTGCCTTCCCACAGGGGGTGGTGCAGTTCCTAGCATCTCTAGCTGCAAGGCCCTGGGGATACAGGGGCTAGTGCCAGCACACTGGTATGTGGGTCTGTTTACTGGACCCTTTGGTGGACAGGGCAATATCCCTGGGTAGCTGTGGGCTCAGGGAATATTAAGGCAGTTGGCCTGCTGTTGAGTTGAGCTGGGTCCCTGCTTAGTTAGTTGTTTGGCCTGAGGTGTCCCAGTACTTGTGCTGACAGGCTGGTAGGTGGGGCTTGGCCTGGTGATAATAAGCTACAGGAAAAATTCCAGAATGGTGCTAGCCTGCACCAGTGTTCTGATGGTAGATTAAGCGCCCCCAAATTGGTGCCACCAATGTTTATATGCCCAGGGTGAGCTCCAGATGCCTCCTCCCTCTCTGGGAGATTCTCCTTGAACAGCAGGTGGGTCTAACCTAGGCTTGTTTCAAATTACTGTTTTTTCCCTCGGTCCCAGAGCATGTTAGATTTTATGAGCATCCTTTAAGAGGGGAGTATCTATTTCTCACAGCCCTCTGGCTCTCCTGAAACTTAGTCCCACTGACTTTCAAAGCCAGATGTACTGGGGGCTGGTCTTTCCAGTGCAGACCCCCCAGGCTTGGGAACCCAACGTGAGGCTCAGAACCCTTGCTCCTTGTGGAGAACCTCTGTAATTGTAATTATCCTCTTATTTGTGGGTCACCCACCCTGAGGTATGGGTCTTGACTATACCATGTCTTTGCCCCTCCTACCTGTTTCATTGTGGTTTCTTCTTTATATCTTTTGTTGTAGACGGTGTTTTCTGCTAGACTTCTAGTCTTTCTCATCATCAGTTGCTCTGTAAATAGTTGTAATTTGGTGTGCCCAAGGGAGGAGATGAGTTCAAGGTCTTCTTACTCTGCCACCTTGGCCACTCTCTGCCATCCTGGATGTTTTTTAAATTCTCTACTTTGAACAGGTAATTTTATTGCAGTTATCATGTCTCATCTCCATCGTCATATACTGGTGATATTTAGAGAAAATAGCATGCCTTTTTGGCTATAGTGAATCATACATGGAGCCACTTTTGGACTTGATGGAGTCATGTATCCCTGGAGATACTGGGACTCAAGAAAAAACTGGATGAGACAGTTTACTTTGGAGGTGAATAGAAGAGAATACACTTCCTGCAAAAAAAAAAAAAAAAATACACGATGTTTATGTATCTTAAGAAGACAAAGGGATAGAATCCTACAGACACTGTTAATTGCCTATTCATTAAATATTCTCATTCTTCTTTATTAATAAAATCCCAATTTTCTTCAGGGTGATACTGTGCCCAGCTTAAGAAAATAGGTCACAAATTGTTATAACCCATCATGTCACTACTATTAGCAAATCCCCCACTGTTGTTTTTTGTTTGTTTAGAGTGGTAATATATCCAATTCTGGCCAGTGAGACCTAAGTGGAAAGCTGGTGAGGTAGGTGGAAGTGGTGGTATTTTTAGGAAAACATAACATTTCTGTTCAAGGGAAACAATATATTTCTCCAATCTTTCTTCCTTCTTTAAGTTGTGTTAATGATGAAATCCTTCCTAAATGAATGTTAACTTACAGAATATACTTTTAATTAAACAGATGCTAGTAGACTTGGGATATAAATACAGCTAGAATGACCCTAGGGCCCATTTTCTTATCTACTGCATTAAACTGCATTCTGGCATATGTAATTCTCAACAAGAACATATATGGTATATATTTCACAAGGTAAATATTGAATGTTGGGTGAATTTGTTAAACAACACTCCATTATATCATTGAAAGGATATGTGACTGACCTTTCACCTAATAGTTTTAAAATAAGTGTTTGTATATAATAAAATAATAATATAGTTTCTTAATCTCCCCATTTAAATTACAAATAATCTCTGAATGTTACTATTAGTCACACAAAAATTAGGATTTCCTCATGTTTTGGCCTATTTGCACAGATGTAGCAAGAGATGTTAATTAACCGAAGAAACCCCCTCAACCACATTATATTAGCAACATGATGTCAGAGAATTAATGTCTATCTAGAAATATCATTATGAATACATGATTGGACTTTCTAAAAACCTCTATTATTTAGTCTTTATCTTGATGTTAGGAACTCAACCCCCTCAAAACTTTCTCCACCTGGTTTCTTCTGTAGTATCTATAGATTTTGGTGGTCTTATTTTTTTAAGGTCACCGAAATTGGTCAACTTTGCTGACTTGCCAGGAAATAATCTTCCTCATCACTTCTGAGGCTGTGATTTTGTCATTCATGAAGATGACAGGACAATTGCTATCAGTGGGAAGTTTAGCTGGAGTTACCATACACAGGATCCTCAGTTTTCCTTCAAGTGCTCCTAAAACATGGCCATATTGGGATTCTCAATGCATAACAATCTCAGGGAAGTCAGACTTCATATATAATAGCTATCCTCCTCCAATGTGCATAAGTATATGCAGCTAAGCTTTCTTAAGGTTTAGGTCATCAATTAACCCAGTGTCATTCTGCCACTGGTTAAAGCAAATCACAGGCAAGCCCATAATAAAAGGGAGAAGACTAAACAAGGATGTGAATACTGGAAGGTATGGTTCATGGCAGGCCACCAAAGTGACAGTGTACCGCTATTTTTATGTTATATAAAATCTTGATACCAAATAGCCAACAAAGATGTTTGAATAATAAATGAATCAATAACAACAGAATCAAAATTTGTAGAAAACTTATTGCGTACCTAAAAATGAACAGTTTGTTTTTAAAAATTTAAAAGAATATCATGCAGCCACTAAAAAGATATTTATGAAATGAATGTGATAATATAGAAAATACTTTTCTATTATTGAATTTTCTAAATATTCTCAAATGTAAATATATCTAAACTAAAATGTTTTAATAATCTCCAAATTATATCATTAACATTTTTATTGAGAAAAATATCAGAAGTATTTCTTTTGTATTCATGTCATAGGAAAAACAATTTCCCCCCAAAAATTGACTACTATATTTTTTGCAACTATCAAATTTGTGTTTGTAAGGCTTTAGAAAAAGCATATTTAAAATATAAAATAAATTTGAGATCTAAAGGAAAAGGATGAAACAGGAATTAAAAAAACATTCAAATAATGCCGCAATGAACATTGGGGTGCATGTATCTTTTCAAATTATGGTTTTCTCCAGGTATATGTCCAGGAGTGGGATTGCTGGATCATATGGTAGTTCTATTTTTAGTTTTTTTGAGGAACATCTATACTGTTCTCCATAGTGGCTATACCAATTTACATTCCCACAAACAGTGTAGGAGGATTCTCTTTTCTCCACATCCTCTCCAGCATTTATTATTTGTAGATTTTTGGATGATGGCCATTCTGACTGGTGTGAGGTGATACCTCATTGTAGTTTTGATTTACATTTCTCTAATAATTAGTGATGTTGAGCATCTTTTCATGTGTTTGTTGGCCATCCATATGTCTTCTTTGGAGAAATGTCTATTTAGGTTTTCCACCCATTTATTTTACAATAACCAGGACATGGAAGCAACCTAAATGTCCATCAACAGAGGAATGGATAACAAAGATGAGGTACATATATACAATGGAATATTACTCAGCCATGAAAAGGAACAAATAGTGCCATTTGCAGAGACTTGGATAGACCTAGAGACTGTCATACAGAGTGAAGTAAGTCAGAAAGAGAAAAGCAAATATTGTGGATTTAGAATAATGGTACAGATGAACTTACTTGCAAAGCAGAAATAGAGATGCAGACGTAGAGAACAAACTTATGGATACCAAGGGGGAAGAGGAGATGGGATGAATTGGGAGACTGGGATTGACATATATACACTACTATACATAAAATAGATAACTAATGAGAACCTACTGTAGAGCATAGGGAACTCTACTCAGTGCTCTGTGGTGACCTAAATGTGAAGGAAATCTTAAAAAGAGGGAATACATGTATACATATAACTGATTCATTTTGCTGTACAGCAGAAACTAACACAACATTGTAGAGCAACTATACTCTAATAATTTTTTTTAAAAAATTAAGTGTTTCCAAAAGTAATAAAGATTACAACTTTATTACTGTTAAAAGAAGCATTCAAGTTGGAATATAATATACTTTGGAGATTATGCTCAACTAACTCTTTCATTAATATTAATTAATTTTTGCTTGTGCAAGTATAACATTTGTCTTTGGCAAGACATGAAAATGGAAACCAAAAATACCATCTTGAAAATACAAAATTATCAACCAAACTGTGATTAGATATGCATAGTTGAAATATATTAATTTCATTTATATGTCTAAATCAATAAGCTTGTTCTTCTTACTGCTAAGTCATCAGTAGGGGAGATAGAGAGGAATGCATAATATTTAATACAAGAATTTAATTGTTTAAATACTTTTGAATACATTTTATGCTCCAAAAATAACTTGTTGCCTTATAAACGTCAAGGTTCTTGTTTTAACCTTCCATTCTACCTTGACAGCACCTAAACACAGGGCTAAGTAACTAGGGCTTATTGAATTGGATAATCAAATATTTTTCTTCATGTAATGATGATCCTATTTCTACAGTGTATTTTTATGTAACTAATATGTTACCCACAATTATTTAGTATGTTAGTGGCATATATTCCATATTATTTTTCCTGTTTTAAAAAGTCCTTCATTACAGATATTAAGAAATTTAAACAGCTTTTCCTTACAGGCCAAACTCAAAGGTCACTTTTATTTTAAAAAAAGGACAAAAGATATTGATGTAAGAACAGATCTTTTCAGCAATAAAATAAAATGCAAACTTTTCTCAATTGAATATGAAAATAGAACGGTATGTTTCATTTAAAATTTCAAAAGGACTGAGTTATGTTTGCTTATTAAACACTTACTAAATATAGAGTGATGGCCCTTTCCCTTCTTCACTCAAGTAAAATGGATACTAGATAACTAAAATTCTTAAGGTTTGGGGGAAAACGGTAGTTCAGTTTTTAGTACTTTATTTAGAAGAGATATTTGTTTTTTGTTCCTGAATCTAATGTGTATTGAATTTAAGAGGACATGTTAATGTGATTTTCTCATTTTCCTTTAGTTAAATTTTATAGGGGAACAGGGTGATAAACGTGTTAAACATTTTTCTAGACAAAGGAGAGCAGATTGAAAGAATCATTGATTGTCTTGAACCTCTCTATATCTCATCAAAGATAATGTATGAAGTTAATTTTTTTTAATCTTTGATAAAATAATCACGAAGTGATCATTTCTTAATTGCAGGTTTCAAGGAGGTTGCTTCAGGGAGATTGCTCTTATATCTGAGAAGTAGGTTAATGTTTTCAGACTCTAATATGAGCAATGGCAATGAGTTCCTTGAAAACGTTTGGGAACAACAGACAAAAATAAATTGGTGTCAGAATGTAGAAACAAATATGCTTAATTTGTATGAAGATATATTTCAGAAACTTGACTGATTTAACTAATTTCATGTTAACATAAGTATATCCAACTTAATTATTTCTAGGTTTTGGCGGAATAGTATATAGAAAGTTGGTCTCTTGGGAGATTGGGATTGACATATATACACCAAATATGTATAAAATAGATAATTAATAATAACCTGCCGTATAAAAAATAAATAAAATAAAATTCAAAAAAAAAGAAAGTTGGTCTCACATAGTTTTGTTTTATATTTTACTTGAAGCATTCTCCCTTTTGAAAAATGTAAAAATGTATGCATACTTGCAAAGGGTACTTCTTGGTATTTATTTTATTCACAGAATATAAACATATAAGTTGAATTTTTTCCTTTTTAAATTAGGTATATATTCTCTTTTTCATATTCTGGTGCATTAAATTCTAGTTTCTTTACTACCCCTTCCCCCTCTGCCTCCAAAATGTGAATTTTTGACATACAGTGGGAAAAAAAGAAACAAATAATTTATCTTTCAAAAAATAAGTTCAGCTGATTTTTTAATTAGTTATTTAATTATTTATCACTTATTCAAAAAAGAATTTGAAGCACGTGCTATTTTCCTGGTACTGATAATTTAGTGATGAAAAAAACAGGGTGCCTGAATTCTTGAAGTTGATAATACCATGGAGACTTATAAACTGCTGATCAGTTTCCCAAGAAGACTACTTATCACTGATTATTATGCATTCAGGAAATTATTTATGACTTTCAAATTATTTATAACCATATATTTTTACCTAGAGTTTGTAATTCATTCACATAACATCTTCCGTCAAAAATTTGATCATCTGTTTATGCATCAAACATGTAATAATTGATCACACTTTTTAGCTTACAACAAATAAAGTTGTAGAAAGATCTGAGATAGTATATTAATTACTAGAGATCCCAGTTACACTATCTATTATGGAAATGGATGTCTTTTCCAGTTTGTAATTCCAGATATTAATCTATTATAAAACCGATAAACTTTCTGATATGCAGCTCAATATATCCATTATATTTATTTTGGATCACCATCTTTAATGCATGACTATACTTAAATTGGAACTACCTTAGTAGGTTTTATAAAATTGGACTTTTATTATTGATTCTGTTGTTATTGACTCATTTATCATTTGAACATCTTTGTTGACTATTTGGCATCGAGATTTTATGTAATATAAAAATATGATCCTTAAACATAAAGGTATTATTTAGATTGTTATTTTTGCAGAATTAATCAATGTTAGAACATAAACCATTTCAGTCTCTACTATCAGAATCCATTGACCTCAATTAAAATTTTTAAGTTTATATTTGAGAAGTTAAAACTCTTTTTAAATATCTATTTTAGAACTTCCCTGGCGGTACAGTGGTTAAGAATCCACCTGCCAATGCAGGAGACATGGGTTCCAGCCCTGGTACGGGAAGATCCCACATGCTGCAGAACAACTAAGCCCGTGTGCCATAACTACTGAGCCTGTGATCTAGAGCCCATGAGCCACAACTACTGAGCCCATGTGCTACAACTACTGAAGCCCACGCCCTGCTCTGCAACAAGAGAAGCCACCGCAATGAGAAGCCTGTGCACCGCAATGAGAGAAAGCCCGCACGCAGCAACGAAGACTCAACGCAGCCAAAAATAAATAAATAAATAAATTTATTTTAAAAATATATTTTAATGACTTTGTTCTTTTTTAGCAATATTCCAAAAAACAAAAAGAGTTTACTTACATTTTAATAGAATAAAACATTTTATCTTGCAATGATTTTAGTGCTCAACTGGACATTTTATAAATTTAAAATACATAGTAGAATCAGTGACTTTTACTTTCTCATATACTTGAAATATCTTGCTATTCCATCACTCTAAGAATTATTTATTAGTTTTATCAATTATTCTCATCTATGCTAAAAATGCTAAAATAATAATAAAAGAAAAGAATATTGCAATTTTGTAGAAAGATAATGAAAAATGAAAAAAAATCATTTCATCATGTTAAAATTTTCATCTTCTGTTGCCCTATATATGCCATCTTCTTTTAAAAGTATATTAAAAATATTGAAATTTTCAAGAATATTTTGGCTATTCTAAATATTTTGTTTTTCTACATAAATTTTAGAATGTTTGTTAATTTATTTTAAAAGTTTACTGCAATTTTGACATTGATTTAAATGAATCTGTTCAACACATTTGCAAAACTATGTTAAGATGTTAACTTGCCTGCTCTGTTATATATTGTACTGCCATCTATCACTGGACATTCCATACGCTCACTCAAGAAATGGGTTGGCACTAGCATGTTAGAAAGCCTTCCTGCATGATTTTAGGACAACTGGCAGGTTCTTAAGTGTTTGTAATAATGCAGAGTAGCAGTAAGGTATCAAGGCTCACACAAGTGCTGTTAAAATCTGGGGTGATTCTTACAATATTTTGTTGTTGGAAGAATGGCTAAGAGAAACTAGAATGTCAAAGTAGGAAATTCTGCTATTTGACATATCTTTTTACATATCAGGGTTTAGCTTTTTGATCTTAATAAACATAGTTATGTATTAGTACAATAACAAAAATAATTTTAAAAGACATGGATTTTCCAAGTTGAATACCACATAAAACAAATATATCATTTGACTGTACCCAGGCAATTGGGAACTCCATGACACCAGAAGGTAGTCTAGTTGAGTGTGTGTGTGTGTGTGTCTGTCTGTCTGTGTATGTATATTTTAATTTCTGGGAGAAATGTCATTCTCTGAAAGGAATTTACTATATAGCTAATATTCAATAAGGAAACTACACATCTCCATGTTTGTGAAATGCTATAAACCTGCCTTTACCTGTGCAATAATTGACTTTAGATCGATAAAGCGAAAATTATAATTGCTGGTATGAATTTGGATGATAAGAGATGACAGAGTTCTATGGGTCCTAGGTAATTAGAGGGACATGTGTTTTCTTTTCTAACCCAGGCCTTTCACCAAGATACAAAAATAAATGGGCATCCATATTAGTTTTTTTTTATGATTATTAAGTAACAAATTCCATGAGTTTAGCATCATAAAACAACTCAATTACTGTGGGTGAGGTGTCAGGAGCATTTTATAAAACACCCGATTAGGTCAGACCCACCCAGAGTAATCCTTCTTTGATTAAATTAAAGTTAACTGATTATGAAACTTAATTATATCTGCAAAATCCTTTCACATTTAACATATAAGGTAACCTAATCACAGGAATGATACCCCATCATAGTCACAGATCCCACTCATACTCAATGGGAGGAGATTATACAAGGCATGTACATCAGGGTGTGGAAACCGTGGGGGACATTTTAGGATTCTGCCTATTGCAGCATTAAGCAAACCCCACAAAACATCCTGAGACCACACACACTTAGCAACATGGTAAGAGCCCATTTAAGATGTTGAGAGGTTATCACAGCAATATTCCTGGGAGACTCTTCTGACCATTGCAGAGATATCAACCCCTACAAAAAAATTTGCAACTAATCCTGCATGCACATGCACATGTAAGTATTGCATGAGCAAAACTTGAGGATGTTCTTCTCAATGAATCATCATCTAAGCAATGAGGTAACTGTTATTAAAATAATGTTATGATGTGATATGTTCCACTAGATGATGTGTCAAGAAGTGGGAGTGAGTGAAGTGAGTTTGTTTGAAAATCCTCTTAGAAATAGAAATTAGAACTTGTAATATGTGTAATCTGTGGTTGACTTGTGCATCCAGACACATGTTCCCAGATACCTGGAACTCAGTAGCTCTACTGTTGTGTGTTGCATGCATGGATCCTTTTCAAAGCAGTCTTTGGTAATGATAACCTAGCAGCTGGTGTCAGATGCAGCATAAGTTTCTGAATAGGTCAAGTATATGTGGAATTGTCAGGTATCTCCTGAAAAATATGACCATAGTTTCTTCCTTGGGATGTTGGGATATTAAATTGGGAGGTGAATAACTGGTTTCCTATTCAAATTGTAAAGATGAGATATGGCAATTAAAGAATGGGTTGGCACTTCCAGGAGGGTCAAGTTTCACCATGTATTTAATTTAGTGATTCCCAAATCTGGATGATCTTTACAATCACTTGGGAGTTTGTGAAAATGCTAATAGCTGTGCCCCATTTCATACCAATTCAGTAAAAATTTTAAAAAATTAAAAAAAAAAAAAAAAAAGGATGGGATCTAGGCATCTGTGCTGTTTAAAATCTCCCCAGGTGATTATAATGTGTAAATGGGATTGAGGACAATTTATTCAAATGACTTTATTTTCATTTTTTTCATTGATTTATAAAGTGTGTGAGTCTATTCCTGAGCTTTGTTTTCTTCCCTTGATCTATATGTCTATCTTGATGCCAGTAACAAACTGACTTGATCATTGTAGCATTATAATAAATCTTAAAGTCAAGCAATATATATCTTCCAACATTATTCTTCATTTTCACAGTTGTATTGGCCATTCTAGGTCCTTTATATTTCCACAGGAATCTTAGAGTCAGCTTGTCAGTTTCAACCATAAAGCTTACTGGAGTTTTGCGTGGGATTGCATCAAATCTATTCAGACAAAATTAACATCTTTATTATAATGAGTCTTCAAATATTAAAGACATTTCTCTCAGTAATATATATATATATATATATATATATATATATATATATATATATATATATATATATATTAGTTTTGGCAATTTAAATCTTGCACATATTTGTCAGATTGACCCTTAAGAAATTCAATTCATATTTTAAAACACAAATATTATTTTCATTTAAATTTATAACTTTGCTAAATTATAGACATTAAAATTACTTTCATATTACTGGTCTTTTATCCTCAATGTTGATAAATTCATTTATTAATTCTGGTAGCTTTTCTTGGTAGACTCCAGTGGATTTTATACATAAACAATTGTCTGTGAATAAAGGCAGTTGTAGTTCTTCTTATAAATCTAGATGCTATTTATTCTTATTCTTGCCTTATTTCATTAGCTAGAATATCCAGTACAATGTTTAAAAAAATAATGAGAGTGCAGATCCTTGCCTTACACCTGGTCTTAGTTTTTTACCATTAAGTATGATGTTAACTGTAAATCTTATACAGATACCCTTTTTCACTTTGGAGACATTCCCTCTGTTCCTAATGTGCTGACAGTTATCAACAATCAATGCTGAATTTTTTCAAATGCTATTTCAGGCATTTGACTATTGAGATGGTCAGATTATTTTCTCTTTTATCTAATATGGCATATTATATTGATTCATTTATTAAAGTTAGAGCAACTTTACATTTGTTGATTAGACCTCTTTTTAGTCATGATACATTATCTTTATTTATAGATTGTTAGATTCAATATGCTAATAAACCCCTAAGAATTTTTGCATTTATATTCATGAAGGATATAGGACTTAGTTTTCTTTCTTATAATATCTTTATCAGGTTTGAATATTGTACTACTGCAGACCTCATACAATGATTTGAAAATTACTCTTTCCCCTTTAACTTTCTGGAAAAATTTGTATAGAGTTAGTTTTATTTATATTTGAATGTTTGGTAGAGTTTACCATTGCATCCATATGAAGCTGGAGTTTTCTTTGTGGAGAAGCTTTTAATAAAAAATCATTTCTTTAGTAGATATATGAATATTTATGTTATCTATTTATTTTGAAAGCCCTTAGAAATTTATGTCCTTCAAGAAATTTGCCCATATCACCTAAGATCTTGAATAAAGTTATTTGTAATATTCTCTAATCATTATTTTAATATCTAAATAATCTGTAGTGACATCACCTCTCTTATTCCTAATATTGGTAATATGTAGTCCTTTCTGAAGAAAGAATTAGTGCAATACATCAGAGAGTTGATTAATTTGGCTTCCAAAGTTTAGGTTCTATGACTTTTTTTTCTTTTCTGTACTTTTAAATATGAAACCCCAATCAATTAATATAAATATTTGGAGAAATTTTTAGTATTCATTAAGAATTTTAAGAAAAAATAAGAAAGAAAGTATCAACCAACTTACACAAAGTTCAGCTTTCCAGTAATTTAAAATTATCTGTTACCAGAGCCATACACCTAGAATTTGTGTATGAGTACTTCATTTGTTAAATAGTTCATAACATATTCTATTAATTTAGAAAAGATGGAACTATCAAAAAACATCAAAAACTCTATTATGTACATGAAAAATCTATTGTAATGTGATATCCAAATATCCTCTTCTGGAGTATTATTGTTACTGAACACAAGTTCATGTACCCAAGGCACGGTGAGGCCAAAAAAACCAAAACATTAGAGTCTGGAGCAGAGAAATGTTTATTGCAGGACCATGCAAGCAAATGGGTGTCTCATGCCCAAAATACCCCAAACTCCCCAGAGGGTTTCAGCAAGGCGTTTTTAAAGGCATGATGAGGGAAGGGTGTGGTTAGTTTTGGCAAACTCCTTGGTGCTGGAATCCTTTGTTCTTGCAGCTGTCCAAGTAGGTCAGGTCACCATGTTCCTGTAAACTTCCAACAAATGTTATGTTCCAACAAAAGACAAATGTTATTCTGTGTTCTGTAACTTTTTATCTCTTTTTAAGTGGATTCTTAAAAGTCAGAGCCCTGAGAATAGGTTATCTTGTATATTTCAGGTTATAGGTAACATTCTTTTACAAAAAGTGCAGAGACAAAATGACTAAGCACAGGCAACAAGCACAAAGATTAAAGTAAAAGGGACAGATCTAATATGGAGTCAGATATGTTCTGTCCCCTTACATTATAATTGAAATTATTCTGATTTACAAGAAACTATAACGATTCTATAGTCCAGGTAATATAAATCTTGTCTTAAAATTTTTATAATTTTTATAAACTTTTTTGCCTTTTATTTCCTTTGACTTCTGTTATTGTCATTTGTATCCATATTCAGAAGTCAAGGGCTTGTTATACATTTTCAAAAAATCAAAGATTTAGTTTTAAGATATTAACAGTATTTGGATTTTAAAGCTATTTCACAATGTGTAAAATTTACATTTATTGAGTTATAGGCACAGATTCTAAAATTTAGAACAGCATGTGCACTTACATGCTGTTCCAGAAATTTATTTTTGGGGTGTGTGAACATGACCTAATATGCTCTAGTTTTTATACACTATGATAACTAAAAGCACACAATCAAATTAATTTTAAAAAACAATACTAAAAAGTACACTTTTTCTTTCTCCACAGTTAGGAGGCTGGATCGGTAAAGGGTTGGCACAGCTGCCAAGAAGTATTAAGATTTCTCTCAGGACTCAGAAGGACATTCTCAATATGTTAAGGGAAGATTGTTTCCTAGTTTGGATGACAGCATAATTCACCCCAATAACTATGCTACTCTTTTCTGCAAACAAAATTTCAATACATAGTAATTTGGAGTGCTATGCTTTTTAAAATATTCATTTGTCTGCCATAAGCCCCTGTCACTGTGACTGTTCAGCAAATTTACAGAGTCAATAGCAGTCAGTTAAATAGTAACAACTTACAATTTAGACCACAATATAAATAAGAATTGCAAATACATAAGAAAACCTGACTCTTTAGTCATTTAGAAACCATTGTCATTTTAGAGTTCTATATTCATAATACAACTGGCTAAAAAAGTAAGAGCTTAATAAGTCAGTGTTAAACAGTGAACTGTTCTTAATGAGGTTCACTTAAGAAGAAGTGAGAAGTGGGGTGAGGACTGTGCAAAACAACCTATTTAGCACAGAGACTGAACCTGAAATATAACCACTGACTCTAATTAGGCTGCCTACCCCTTCCCTAGTGATCCTGCTATCTTGGATCTGGACTTCCCAAGGCTCCTTTTGCAGGAGTGATCTCAGATAATTTGTTTATATCTATGCTCAAACTCTTTATTCCTACTGACAATCAGAACTCTTTAAGGGAAATTCAGAAATGCCAAATGGCCACTGGAGTGGCTGCATCTAACATCGCAGTCTGATGAGATTACTCTCCATTTAGAGCTGGGTCTGATGAGATTACTCTCCATTTAGAGCTGGGTCATTAGGAATAGCCCTGAGGATCTACATAGAAACAAATAGTCTTCATTAAAAATTATCCTCAACTCTGAGTAAAAATACTAGTTTATATTAAATTATCACATTAACTGGAATGTACTTCTTAACTTCAGTAAAGACATTGGTATTTCCTAAGGCAGACACTTGCTAAATGGAAAAATGATTACAAATCTCCTTTAGTTCTTGATTCTCTTCAAGGAAGGGATAAGAAACATTGAATTTTGTTTTGTTTGGTTTGGCTTTCTAAGGAAAATCATAATCTCTTGTGGAGCCTGCTTCAGTGGAATCAGAAGTCACTTTCAGATATCCTTTTTTAGAATGATTTCCTAGACTAATGATATCTTTCATTTTGACTCTGATTTGTTCAGGATCTTCCTGGCAGGCAACTTGTTACTTGTAAAAATGGTTACAACATAAGTTTTGTTTGGGGCAGGTAATTTCCAAATGTTTACTTGTGGTTTAATGGAAGAACTCATGAGGGTGACCCACCTGTATTGCAACAGGGAGTTACCTGATATGTACAAGCTAATCAGAAGTATTGTTTCTAATCTCAGTGTATGAGAGGCTTGATAGTTTACTCTGTAAAAGAAAGAAATAACTGTAATAGACTTGTGATGGGTAACCCTTTTCTCATTTGTATAGACAAAGAACTAATTGGGAAAGTGTCTGAAACAACTCCCCCACCCCAAAGTGACTTTCTAGATAAGACAAATGCCAGCCAAGTTTTCTTTTACTATTGAAGACAATGGCTTCAGATAAGAGATAATATTGTCAATTGAACAAATATTTGGTTAGAGTGGGTAAAAAGAGGATTTTTTGGCTACTTCAGCAACCATAAAATGAATACAATTTTTTATCCTAGAATCTAAACCAGAGAAATATGGGAAATAAAAACTGCAGTTACTAATTCCTTCATATATTAGACATGCATTTTTATATCTGTATAAAAAAATGTAAGACATTTTATTGGCAGTGTTTGGTTTGTTGACTACCTATAGAATTTTACTTTTTGCTTTTTAACTAGAAGAGACCATATCAATTACAAAATCCACTATCTCATTTGAAAGGTCAGAAATATCTATTAACTTAGAGTAAAATAACTAAATTTTGTCACATTTTGAATGTGCATGTAGGCTTGTATTTGGTGTATCTTTCTTAGCATAGATTTGTAAATTGTTTAGTTCAGATAATATAATCATCCTAAAATAAGTTAAAATTAATATAGTGTAATAATATCAGATTTTCTTGGGAAAAGAAAAGATGGATAATCAATAGGAATTAAAATTAATTCAGAAAAAATAGCTTTTGTAGATTTTAAAAGTACCATAATGTTACAATGTTGGTTTCCAACTGATTCACTAAAGGCATTTAAATTTTAATAAGCAAGAAAACCCATTATATTTTTTTTGCCAAAAAAAATTTGATGTCACTTAGATACTGCATATATTAAAATGCTTCACCAGGGAAACTTAATTACCTGCTCCCGAAATTGTGTTCCTTAGAGCTACATTATAGAAAATACCTGGGAACTTGTTAAAAAATCCAGAATTCCAGGCCCACCTACAGACTTGTTGAATCAGAATTGGCATTTTAACAAGATCACCAAGTGATCACTAAGGACATTAACATTTGAGAATTGTGAACAAATTACTGTCCTAATAAATCTAAAAAATAGTAAAGATAATAATATCTAATATTTACTGAATGTTCACTATGTTCCAATCATTGTTTGAAGAACTATATATGCCTAATATTTATTATTTATTCCTAGAAATAATCCTATAAAGTTGTAACTGTTATTATTATTAATTTATTACATTATTATTTCTAAAGAGACTCAGCTAGTAGTCATAGAAATACAGATCTAGTTAAGGGAGTCTTGAGTTGGAGTTTACACAATTAATCACTACATATTGATTCCCTATTATTGCAACTCATAGGAGTATAATATTCTTTTGAGAAAAATTTCACTTAATATTGTATCATCCAGGAAATAATGACTGAGCATCTACTCTGTAGGAGGCACTGTTTTAGCCTCTGAAGATGCAAAAATAGATAAAGTGGTTAAAGTTTCTGTTCTTATGTAGTTTATTTTTTTAGCATGGGAGAGTTATGCAAAATAATAAAAGAAAACAATTTACTTTCATTGACTGTGGGAGAACAACTCAGAGATTACCCTCAGAATCCTCAATTCCTGGTATTTACAGCCTTTTGTGCTTTTCCATTTGAAAATTAATGGGGCCTGTGACTTTTTTTAATCAATAGAATATGTATGTGATTACATGATGTAAATTGTTACTCATCTTGCTGGAGACACTCTCTCTCCCTTACTGGCTTTCAACAAGCTGCCATATTGTGAGCTGCTTATGTGGAAACCACATGACCAATAACTAAAGGCAGACTCTGACAAACAGCTAGCAAGAAATTGGGCCCTTAGTCCAGCAGCCTACAAGGAAGTGAATTCTTCCAAAAACTACATGAACTTGGCAGTGGATCCTCCCCTAGTGAGTTCTCTGATAAGAAAAAGCCTTTAATTTCAGCCTTGCAGTAGACTCAGATAAGCCATGTCCAAGACTTATGACCAACAGAAACTGAGATAATAAATGTGCATTGTTTTAAGCCACTAAGTTTGAGGTAATTGGCTTAACAATAGATGATTTAAATATTGCCTCATTACAAATAAATTTTACCTTGTATCATTCATATATTAAATCCCTGGGGACATAGATACTGGTGGTAGTAATTTTTGGGAGCTTGTTCTCCTACAAGGACTCTGGTGCTGGCAAGCACCATTTTGAGTCCTCCCTCTAGTTAGCACCAGAACCTGGCTTGGTCCACCAGCCAGTTAGCACCAATTTCAGGAGCTCCCGGGTCCCTCAGAAAGCAACCTCAAGACCAACCCTGCCCACCAGTGGTCCAGGAGCAGCCCCAGGACTCTGAGGCATTCCAGCTGCTCTAGGACCTGGTCCCACCCATTAATGGGCCAGCAATTGCACCAGGAAACCTGGCACACACAGCCAGCCACCTGGGGTCAAAACCCACACATCAGCAGGCATGCATCAGCCCTGGGAATCCCCCAGTCTCATAGTCCACTGAGTCAGGACACAGACCTGCTCACCAGCAAGCCAGCACCAGCCCCAGGACTTTCAAAGCCCTTGGCCCCACCCACCAGTGGGCTGGCACCAGCCCTGAGAGTCCCAGGCCAAGAAGTCAGCCATGCCAGGACCTGGGCCTTGCACACCACTGGCCAGCAGTCAACAGGGCCAGGGACCAGCCCTTTCTACCAGCACATTCACAGTAGTTTGGACCCACCACAACAGAAGGGCCCACTAAGCCCACATAAGGGGTGACCCCAGATTATATAGCTCTGGTGACCAGAGGGGAATGTGCTGCTAGACCCCATGGAATATCTCCTATAAGAGGGCACTTCTCCAAGATCAGGAAAAATAACCAAACTCCCTAATACATACAAATAAACACGGAGTATCAGGCAAAATAAGGCAACAAAGGAATATGTTCCAAATAAAGGAACAAAATAAAACCCCAGAAGAATTAAGCCAAATGGAGAAAATCAACGTTTCTGATAAAGAGTTCAAGGTAATGATCATAAAGAAGCTCAAGGAACTTGGGAGAAGAATAAATGAATACAGTGAAAAGCTAAACAAAGAGTTAGAAAATATAAAGAAGAACCAAACAGAGATGAAGAATAAAATAATTGAAACAAACACTAGAAGGAGTAGATTAGATGGTACAGAGGAACAGATCAGCAAACTGAAAGACAGAGTGGTGGAAATCACCCAAGCTGAACAGGAAAAAAAAATTTTTAATGAAAAAAATGAGGACAGTTTAAAAGACCTCTGGGACAACAACAACATACTAACATTCACATTATAGGGTTGCCAGAAGGACAGGAGAGAAAGGGGAAGAGAGCACATTTGAAGAATAAGAGTTAAAAACTTCCCTAATCTGGGAAACAGACATCCAGAATAAAACAGCTAGGTAAAAATTAGTTACATACAAGTGAAATCCCATAAGACTGTCAAGCTGATTTCAGCAGAAACTTTGCAGGCCAGAATGTAGTGACATAATATATTTAAAGTGATAAATGAAAAAATCTACAGCCAATAATACTCTACCCAGCAAGGTTATTATTCAGATTTGAAGGAGAGATAAAGAGTTTTACAGACAAGCAACAGCTAAAAGACTTTACCAGAAATGTCAGAGACTTCTCTAAGTGGAAAAGAAAAGACCTCAGCTAGAAATATGAAAATTATAAAATAAAAAATCTCATTGGTAAAGCCAAATATAGAGTAAACGTAGTAGATCAACCATGTATAAATCTAGTAGGAAAGTTAAAAGACAAAGTAGTAAAATCATCTATATTCACAACAAGTAGTTAAGGGATACACAAATCAAAAAGATGTAAAATATGATGTCAAAAGTGGTAAACATGGTCAAGTGGGTGGGGAATGCAAAGTTCTTAGAACGTGTTTGAACTTTAGCGACCATCAACTTGAAGCAATCATGTATATATCTATCTATCTATCTATCTATCTATCTATCTATCTATCTATATACACACACACATATATAAAATGTCACTATATATGAACATTATAGTAACAACAAACCAAAAATCTATAATAGATACTCACATGAAAATGAGAAATGAATCCAAACATAACACTAAAGATACTCATCAAGTAACAAGGGAAGAGAACAAAAGAAGAAAGGAATAAATCATTTATTTTCTTTCAATACTCATTTATTAATTATATGTTATGTTCCAGGAACTACTCTAGTCATAGATATATTGAGTTATCATCAAAGAATGACATTTATTTTACTATGAATCTAAATCTAAACTGATATTTTGAAGAACACACACAAATATAACATAATTTTTTAAGTTAAATTCAATATTTTAAAAATATTTACCAAAGTAAATCAAAATATATTAATTATATATATATATATATATGGTGTTTGTTGTAGAAATAAAGCTCTTCAGTACTTCTTAAATATACTCTAATCCTATAACTTCTTGTTGAACCCAGTAAAATAATTTACAAAATGTAGAATTTCTGGTTCTCTTCCAGATTTCTTTAAGATAAATAACATGAGCCTGCATTTTCTGAGAGTCTATGTTATTTCTAGTGGTAAAAATTTATGAGTTGTATCATATTTAGTCAAACCAAGTCCTATTTTATTAAGAATAGGGTCATAATTCTAACTTCAGATTGTTGACTACCATTGTCTATTTGATATTTTAATTCAGTATTATTCAGTAAAGTTTATCATCTACAATTGACCCTCAAAGGCTAAATGCCTTATCTCTACCCATCACTGATATGGTAAGCAAAGCCCTTAATACTGGAGAATTGAACCCCCATGTTCCGGATTATCACACAAATGAAGAAGTCAATAACCAAGATAGCCACTAACCAAGATAGCCCACAACCAACATACTATTTTAAAATTATCTTTAAAAATAGTTTAAAAAATAAACTCCTAATTGAACTCTGTTCAAACCAAAATCAAACTATGTTCTCTTTACTTCCCTATCCTCATCTTAAAGAATAGTCCCATCCACTGAAGCCCATTAAGAGTGAGAGAGAAAGAGAGAGAGAGAGAGAGAGAAGCTTCTTGCCTAAAAAGTCAATAAGGGGAGGAGGGGCAAGATGGCGGAAGAGTAAGACGTGGAGATCACCTTCCTCCCCACAGATACATGAGAAATACATCTACACGTGGAACTGCTCCTACAGAACACCCACTGAACTCTGGCAGAAGACGTCAGACCTCCCAAAAGGCAAGAAAATCCCCACGTACTTGGGTAGGGCAAAAGAAAAAAGAAATAACAGAGACAAAAGAATAGGGACGGGACCTGCATCAGTGGGAGGGAGCTGTGAAGGAGGAAAGGTTTCCACACACTAGGAAGCCCCTTCCTGGGCAGAGACTGCGGGTAGCAGAGGGGGGAAGCTTCAGAGCCACGGAGGAGAGCGCAGCCACAGTGGTGCGGAGGGCAAAGCGGAGAGATTCCCGCACAGAGGAGCGGTGCCGACCAGCACTCACCAGCCCAAGAGGCTTGTCTGCTCAGCCGCCGGGGCGGGCGGGGGCTGGGAGCTGGGGCTCGGGCTTCGGTGCTAGCCGGGAGGGAGTCCGGGAAAAAGACTGCAGCTGCCAAAGAGGCAAGAGAATTTTTCTTGCCTCTTTGTTTCGCGGCGCGCAAGGAGAGGGGATTCAGAGCGCCGCCTAAACGATCTCCAGAGACGGGAGCGAGCCGCGGCTATCAGCGCGGATCCCACAGCAACAGGGACGCAGAGGGAAAAACGGAGAGATTCCCGCACAGAGGCTCGGCGCCGAGCAGCACTCACCAGCCTGAGAGGCTTGTCTGCTCACCCGCCAGGGCGGGCGGGGGCTGGGAGCTGAGGCGCGGGCTTCGGTCGGATCCCAGGGAGAGGACTGGGGTTGGCTGCGTGAACACAGCCTGAAGGGGCTGGCGCACCACAGCTAGCCGGGAGGGAGCCCGAGAAAAAGTCTGCAGCTGCCGAAGAGGCAAAGGACTTTTTCTTGCCTCTTTGTTTCACGGCGTGCAAGGAGAGGGGATTCAGAGCTCCACTTAAACGAACTCCAGAGACAGGCGCGAGCCGCGGCTATCAGCGCGGACCCCAGAGACGGGCATGAGACGCTAAGGCTGCTGCTGCCGCCACCAAAAAGCCTGTGGGCGAGCACAGGTCACTCTCCACACCGCCCCTCCCGGGAGCCTGTGCAGCCCGCCACGGCCAGGCTCCCGTAATCTGGGGACGGCTTCCCCGGGAGAGCGCACGGCGTGCCTCAGGCTGCTGCAACGTCACGCCGGCTTCTGCCGCCACAGGCTTGCCCCGCCTCCTCCATACTGCTCCCTCCCCGCGGCCTGAGTGAGCCAGAGCCCCCGAATCAGCTGCTCCTTTAACCCCGTTCTGTCTGGGCGGGGAATAGACGCCCTCAGGCGACCTACACGCAGAGGCGGGTCCAAATCCAAAGTTGAACCCCGGGAGCTGTACGAACAAAGAAGAGAAAGGGAAATCTCTCCCAGCAGCCTCAGAAGCAGCAGATTAAAGCTCCACAAACAAGTTGATGTGCCTGCATCAGTTGAATACCTGAATAGACAAAGAATCATCCCAAATTTAGGAGGTGGACTTTGGGAGCAGGATATATTAACTTTTCCCCTTTTCCTTTTTTTGTGAGCGTATATGTGTATGCTTCTGGGTGAGATTTTGTCTGTATAGCTTTGCTCTCACTGTTAGTCCTAGGGTTAGGTCCGTCTTTTTTTTTTTTTTTCCCAATAAATGTTTTCTTAATAATTTTTTCCTTATTTTCTATTTTTAAAAAATTAAAAAAAAATTTTTAATAATTTTTTCATATTTTTTGTTTTAAAAAATTAAAAAAAATTTTTTTTTTAATAAATTTTTTCTTAATAATTTTCTTTCTTATTTTTTATTATAATTGCTTTATTTTATTTTATTTTATCCTCTTTCTTTCTTTCTTTCCATTTTTTCTCCCTTTTATTCTGAGCCGTGTGGATGAAAGGCTCTTGGTGCTCCAGCCAGGCATCAGGACTGTGCCTCTGAGGTGGGAGAGCCAACTTCAGGACACTGGTCCACGAGAGACCTCCCAGCTCCACGTAATACCAAACGGCGAAAGTCTCTCAGAGATCTCCATCTCAACATTAAGACCCAGCTTCACTCAACGACCAGCAAGCTACAGTGCTGGACACCCTATGCCAAACAACTAGCAAGACAGGAACACAGCCCCATCCATTAACAGAGAGGCTGCCTAAAACCATAATAAGGCCACAGACACCCCAAAACACACCACCAGACGTGGACGAGCCCACCAGAAAGACAACATCCAGCCTCATCCACCAGAACACAGGCACTAGTTCCCTCCACCAGGAAACCTACACAACCCACTGAACCAACCTTAGCCACTGGGGACAGATACCAAAAACAAGGGGAACTACGAACCTGCAGCCTGTGAAAAGGAGACCCCAAACACAGTAAGATAAGCAAAATGAGACGACAGAAAAACACACAGCAGATGAAGGAGCAGGGTCAAAACACACCAGACCTAACAAATGAAGAGGAAATAGGTAGTCTACCTGAAAAAGAATTCAGAATAATGATAGTAAGGATGATCCAAAATCTTGGAAATAGAATAGACAAAATGCAAGAAACATTTAACAAGGACGTAGAAGAACTAAAGAGGAACCAAGCAACGATGAAAAGCACAATAAATGAAATTAAAAATACTCTAGATGGGATCAATAGCAGAATAACTGAGGCAGAAGAACGGATAAGTGACTTGGAAGATAAAATGGTGGAAATAACTACTGCAGAGCAGAATAAAGAAAAAAGAATGAAAAGAACTGAGGACAGTCTCAGAGACCTCTGGGACAACATTAAACGCACCAACATTCGAATTATAGGGGTCCCAGAAGAAGAAGAGAAAAAGAAAGGGACTGAGAAAATATTTGAAGAGATTATAGTTGAAAACTTCCCTAATATGGGAAAGGAAATAGTTAATCAAGTCCTGGAAGCACAGAGAGTCCCATACAGGATAAATCCAAGGAGAAACACACCAAGACACATATTAATCAAACTATCAAAAATTAAATATAAAGAAAACATATTAAAAGCAGCAAGGGAAAAACAACAAATAACACACAAGGGCATCCCCATAAGGTTAACAGCTGATCTTTCAGCAGAAACTCTGCAAGTCAGAAGGGAGTGGCAGGATATACTTAAAGTGATGAAGGAGAAAAACCTACAACCAAAATTACTCTACCCAGCAAGGATCTCATTCAGATTTGATGGAGATATTAAAACCTTTACAGACAAGCAAAAGCTGAGAGAGTTCAGCACCACCAAACCAGCTTTACAACAAATGCTAAAGGAACTTCTCTAGGCAAGAAACACAAGAGAAGGAAAACACCTACAATAACAAACCCAAAACATTTGAGAAAATGGGAATAGGAACATACACATCGATAATTACCTTAAATGTAAATGGATTAAATGCTCCCACCAAAAGACACAGACTGGCTGAATGGATACGAAAACAAGACCCATATATATGCTGTCTACAAGAGACCCACTTCAGACCTAGAGACACATACAGACTGAAAGTGAGGGGATGGAAAAAGATATTCCATGCAAATGGAAATCAAAAGAAAGCTGGAGTAGCAATTCTCATATCAGACAAAATAGACTTTAAAATAAAGACTATTACAAGAGACAAAGAAGGACACTATATAATGATCAAGGGATTGATCCAAGAGGAAGATATAACAATTGTAAATATTTATGCACCCAACATAGGAGCACCTCAATACATAAGGCAAATACTAACAGCCATAAAAGGGGAAATCGACAGTAACACAGTCATAGTAGGGGACTTTAACACCCCACTTTCACCAATGGACAGATCATCCAAAATGAAAATAAATAAGGAAACACAAGCTTTAAATGATACATTAAACAAGATGGACTTAATTGATATTTATAGGACATTCCACCCAAAAACAACAGAATACACATTGTTCTCAAGTGCTCATGGAACATTCTCCAGGATAGATCATATCTTGGGTCACAAATCAAGCCTTGGTAAATTTAAAAAAATTGAAATCGTATCAAGTATCTTTTCCGACCACAACGCTATGAGACTAGATATCAATTACAGGAAAAGATCTGTAAAAAATACAAACACATGGAGGCTACACAATACACTACTTAATAACGAAGTGATCACTGAAGAAATCAAAGGGGAAATCAAAAAATACCTAGAAACAAATGACAATGGAGACACGACGATCCAAAACCTATGGGATGCAGCAAAAGCAGTTCTAAGAGGGAAGTTTATAGCAATACAAGCCTACATCAAGAAACAGGAAACATCTCGAATAAACAACCTAACCTTGCACCTAAAGCAATTAGAGAAAGAAGAACAAAAAAACCCCAAAGCTAGCAGAAGGAAAGAAATCATAAAGATCAGATCAGAAATCAATGAAAAAGAAATGAAGGAAACAATAGCAAAAATCAATGAAACTAAAAGCTGGTTCTTTGAGAAGATAAACAAAATTGATAAACCATTAGCCAGACTCATCAAGAGAAAAAGGGAGAAGACTCAAATCAATAGAATTAGAAATGAAAAAGGAGAAGTAACCACTGACACTGCAGAAATACAAACGATCATGAGAGATTACTACAAGCAACTCTATGCCAATAAAATGGACAACCTGGAAGAAATGGACAGATTCTTAGAAATGCACAACCTGCCGAGACTGAACCAGGAAGAAATAGAAAATATGAACAGACCAATCACAAGCACTGAAATTGAAACTGTGATTAAAAATCTTCCAAAACACAAAAGCCCAGGACCAGATGGCTTCACAGGCGAATTCTATCAAACATTTAGAGAAGAGCTAACACCTATCCTTCTCAAACTCTTCCAAAATATTGCAGAGGGAGGAACACTCCCCAACTCATTCTACGAGGCCACCATCACCCTGATACCAAAACCAGACAAAGATGTCACAAAGAAAGAAAACTACAGGCCAATATCACTGATGAACATAGATGCAAAAATCCTCAACAAAATACTAGCAAACAGAATCCAACAGCACATTAAAAGGATTATACACCATGATCAAGTGGGGTTTATTCCAGGAATGCAAGGATTCTTCAATATACGCAAATCAATCAACGTGATACATCATATTAACAAACTGAAGGAGAAAAACCATATGATCATCTCAATAGATGCAGAGAAAGCTTTCGACAAAATTCAACACCCATTTATGATAAAAGTCCTGCAGAAAGTAGGCATAGAGGGAACTTTCCTCAACATAATAAAGGCCGTATATGACAAACCCACAGCCAACCTTGTCCTCAATGGTGAAAAACTGAAACCATTTCCACTAAGATCAGGAACAAGACAAGGTTGCCCACTCTCACCACTATTATTCAACATAGTTTTGGAAGTGTTAGCCACAGCAATCAGAGAAGAAAAAGAAATAAAAGGAATCCAAATCGGAAAAGAAGAAGTAAAGCTGTCACTGTTTGCAGATGACATGATACTATACATAGAGAATCCAAAAGATGCTACCAGAAAACTACTAGAGCTAATCAATGAATTTGGTAAAGTAGCAGGATACAAAATTAATGCACAGAAATCTCTGGCATTCCTGTATACTAATGATGAAAAATCTGAAAGTGAAATTAAGAAAACACTCCCGTTTACCATTGCAACAAAAAGAATAAAATATCTAGGAATAAACCTACCTAAGGAGACCAAAGACCTGTATGCAGAAAATTATAAGACACTGATGAAAGAAATTAAAGATGATACAAATAGATGGAGAGATATACCATGTTCTTGGATTGGAAGAATCAACATTGTGAAAATGACTCTGCTACCCAAAGCAATCTACACATTCAATGCAATCCCTATCAAAGTACCACTGGCATTTTTCACAGAACTAGAACAAAAAATTTCACAATTTGTATGGAAACACAAAAGACCCCGAATAGCCAAAGCAATCTTGAGAACGAAAAATGGAGCTGGAGGAATCAGGCTCCCTGACTTCAGACTATATTACAAAGCTACAGTAATCAAGACAGTTTGGTACTGGCACAAAAACAGAAATATAGATCAATGGAACAGGATAGAAAGCCCAGAGATAAGCCCACGCACATATGGTCACCTTATCTTTGATAAAGGAGGCAAGCATATACAGTGGAGAAAAGACAGCCTCTTCAATAAGTGGTGCTGGGAAAATTGGACAGGTACATGTAAAAGTATGAAATTAGAACACTCCCTGACGCCATACACAAAAATAAACTCAAAATGGATTAAAGACCTAAGTGTAAGGCCAGACACTATCAAACTCTTAGAGGAAAACATAGGCAGAACACTCTATGACATAAATCACAGCAAGATCCTTTTTGACCCAGGTCCTAGAGAAATGGAAATTAAAACACAAATAAACAAATGGGACCTAATGAAACTTAAAAGCTTTTGCACAGCAAAGGAAACCATAAACAAGACCAAAAGACAACCCTCAGAATGGGAGAAAATATTTGCAAATGAAGCAACGGACAAAGGATTAATCTCCAAGATTTACAAGCAGCTCATGCAGCTCAATAACAAAAAAACAAACAGCCCAATCCAAAAATGGGCAGAAGACCTAAATAGACATTTCTCCAAAGAAGATATACAGATTGCCAACAGACACATGAAAGAATGCTCAACATCATTAATCATTAGAGAAATGCAAATCAAAACTACAATGAGGTATCATCTCACACCAGTCAGAATGGCCATCATCAAAAAATCTAGAAACAATAAATGCTGGAGAGGGTGTGGAGAAAAGGGAACCCTCTTGCACTGTTGGTGGGAATGTAAATTGATACAACCACTATGGAGAACAGTATGGAGGTTCCTTAAAAAACTAAAAATAGAACTGCCATATGACCCAGCAATCCCACTACTGGGCATATACCCTGAGAAAACCATAATTCAGAAAGAGTCATGTACCAAAATATTCATTGCAGCTCTGTTTACAATAGTCAGGACATGGAAGCAACCTAGGTGTCCATCATCGGATGAATGGATAAAGAAGATGTGGCACGTATATACAATGGAATATTACTCAGCCATAAAAAGAAATGAAATGGAGGTGTTTGTAATGAGGTGGATGGAGTTAGAGTCTGTCATACAGAGTGAAGTAAGTCAGAAAGAGAAAAAGAAATACAGTATGCTAACACATATATATGGAATCTAAGGAAAAAAAAAAAAAAAGGTCATGAAGAACCTATTGGCAAGATGGGAATAAAGACACAGACCTACTAGAGAATGGACTTGAGGATATGGGGAGGGGGAGGGGTGAGATGTGACAGGGTGAGAGAGTGTCATGGAGATATATACACTACCAAATGTAAAATAGATAGCTAGTGGGAAGCAGCCACATAGCACAGGGAGATCAGCTCAGTGCTTTGTGACCACCTAGAGGGGTGGGATGGGGAGGGTGGGAGGGAGGGAGATGCAAGAGGGAAGAGATATGGGAACATATGTATATGTATAACTGATTCACTTTGTTATAATGCAGAAGCTAACACACCATTGTAAAGCAACTATACTTCAATAAAGATGTTTTAAAAAAAAAAAAAAAAGTCAATAAGGACCATACAACTGGTAATATTAAAACTCAGCAGATTTTTGAGTAGCTAAATTGACAGTTATTAGAGGCATATAGTTAAGTAATGAATCCCTTTCTTCTTTTTGTCAAGTATAAGTGTGCATAATTTGAGGTAAAATAATTATTAAAATACATAATATTTTGTATAATTAACATTAAGCTTTGCCACCCCAAATGAGGCCTGCATACTAGCCATATGGGTATCACTTGGGAACCAGTTTAGAAATACAGTGTCTTAGGTCTAACCTCACACTTACAAAATTATAATCTGCATTTTAACAAGATCACTAGGGAACTAGTATGTAAATTATAGTTTGAGATGCACAGACATAAATTAATAACTACCAAGCAATGTGGCAGTAAGGACAATGTTTCTCACCTCTTCATGATTTTCATTTGTACTGTCACTGAAATTAGTTTTTTTTCCTTCAGAGATATACATATGTGTTAGGAGTAGGGATGGAATGGAGTGTTCCTGAAATAAGATGAGCCTAGCAGAGTTCTGCAGAAGAAAGAAGGTAAACCTCTCAGTCTTAAAGACAATTCAGTGAGGTTGGAAACTGGTACATCCATGAACCAGTGAGGGGCTTCAAGTCTTTTGTTTCTGGTAGTTTCAGATACCAGAGTCTGGCCACATAAAATTAGTGAAAGCTTAAGGCAGAGTGGTGAGCCGTGGGTAAATTCATAATAAAGGCAGGGATATGTTATAACAGAAGATTTCCAGAATGTCAGTGTGAAGACCTCCATAGACCTGCTCCCCAGAAAAACATTCATAACAGTTGAAAATTGTATTTTTAAAAAACAACCATTCAAAGTCTCTGCAAATTTTTCTTCAAAGTAAGAAACATTTATTCAAGAAAATCTGCTAGAACCTAATAAGAACAGGGAGAGTCTGTGACATTTGAGACAAGACCCACTGTCTCCTTCCTCCTCACAGCTCAGCATGATGGAAATGCCAGGCAGCTGCATTCAAGAACACAGGGCTTTCCCCACTGTTCCCAGTCAAGGTCCATTGTGTCTTCCTTGTAGGGGAAAGGTCACCAGCATTTCTCATCATGCTAGCTAGAGTTGCAGAGACTAAACCCCTGGTGAGTATGGCCAGGTCAGGGGTTTCCTTCTTATGCACAACTCCACTCATTTTGCAGAGGCTTTACTTCAGGTGCAGAACACTGAGAACATTGAAGCCCTGATTGCTCTTCTGCAAACTTTTACAAAATGCAGAGGTCCAACATTGGAAACTGCAAGTCCAAAATGTGGTACAATATTAAGCTCACCAACATGCAATTTGAGAATCAGAAGGAGGAGAGAGAAAAAGAAATGTGCAGAAAATAATATTAAAATAGCTAATGGCTGAAAACTTCCAAAATTTGTTTTAAAACATTAATATACACAACAAAAATTATCAATGAACTCCAGGTAGAATAAACATAAAGAGACCAGTATCCAGATACATCACACTAAAATCCAAAGAAACTTTGTCTTTTACAAGGGAACATCCAATAAGTTTAACAGCTGACTTTGTATTGGAAACCATGGAGGCAAGAAATCAGTGGATGACACGTTCAAGTTGCTGAGAGAAAAAGAGAAAATCAGCCAAACAAGAATCTTATATCCAGAAAAATTTCATAAAATAAAAGTAAAACAAGGACAATCTTACATAAATAAAAACTGAGGGAATTTGTTGCTAACAAAGTTGCCTTAGAAGAAATACTAAAGGAAATTCTTTAGGCTGAAAGAAGTAGACCCATACAAAGATTTGAATTCACATTAAAAAGCAAGAAGCACCGGTATAAGTAATTGCACAATTATAAATGAGGGTCTAAATGTATATGTATTCTCCTTGCTTCTTTTAAGCAACTGAATTTAAAAAAAAGTGTATAATTGTATTATTAAGCCTGTAACATAGAAATGTAATGTATTTGCTAACAACAGCACAATGGATATGGGTGGGAGAAAACCTATATTGGAGTGTGGGAATGACATCAGATGGTAATTCGAATTCACAGGAACATAAACAAACAAATACAAAGAACCAGGAACAGTATATAAAAATATTATAACAAACTATAAATATATACTTGTTCTTTCTACCCTCAATTTCTTTAAGATGAATAAAATTATATAATATAATAATTTTAACAATGTAATGTTTGGTTTATAATATAAATATATGATTAACTTACCTATTCAGGTGTAAGGAAAATATCACAAAAAGGCAGGAATGAAATAGAACTATGTGGGAATAATGTTTATGTATATCTCACTGGAATTAAATTAGTGTAAATTTGAAGTAGATTCTGACAACTTAAGATGTATATGGTAGTCCCTAGAGCTAAGAAAATGATTTAAAAATATAGTGAAAAAAAATCATTAACAGAATTAAATGCTACTCTAGAATGTATTTGGTGCAAAAGAATTAATAAAGCAGGAGTAGAGGACAAGAAAGACATGAACATATAGACAGCAAAGGGAAAGACGGCAGACATAAGTAAATCCAAATATATCAGTAATAACATTAACTGACAACGAGTTAATAATCCAATTGAAAGGCACAGATTATCAAACTGGGTTTTTAAAAATCATTCAAGTTTATGCAGTGTACAGGATGCACACTTCAGATTCAAAGATACCATAATTTGTGACCATCTAATGTGGTTTTTGTGTGGTCTAAGACATACAGAAAGGAGAAACTTAAGCCATTATATGACCAATCAATTTGTTGGGGTAAATATATGATCCAATCTTGAGAAAGCATTTCAAGCAGGAGTAACAGCTGCAATGTAATCAACTTAATTACCCTCCTTAATTTTAATGCTTTCCTTTTTATGGTGCAACAATTATTATCTTTCCTTGTGTGTATAAGCATTATTTGGAGAGTTTGTAAAAGAGTATTAAATATTGGCTCCTATTTTTAGAAATTAATTTTCATAAGATCTGACATGGGATTCAGTAATCCAACTTTTATAGTATTATCACTTTTGCATATTCTGTTGGTCACTCAGACCATCTCTGGTAAAATATATGAAAGGTCTCTATAAGGGTATGAATAATACCAGGAGGCAGTTATAATTGGAAACCATCTTGGAAGCTGCCTACCATAGTCTCTTGTCTTACTACTTTAATTGTTCCTTTTCTTCCCTACAAAACCATGGTTTCTTTGTACTTTGTCATTTCCATCTGCATAAAAGCAATGTTCAATATTATTCATTTCAGGAGAAAACAAATCCTAACATCAAATCCCTGCTACTTGTCACTGCCAAACTCTGTAATTAGTTGCCAACGTAGGTTGGCTTTATTTTTTTCACGTCCTGTTCATTATTCAACACACTCAGATCAGGTGCCCATCTGTGTGACTGTACAGAAACATGGATTTTGAAAACTTATAATTTTTATGATTCTAAATTCCATAGACATTTTAAAAATTTAGTCTTCATCTTACTATACCGCTTAGCAGCATTTGAGGCACTAGATCACTCTTCTCTTCTTTAAACAGTCTCCTCTCTTGCTTATCCTTGTTTTCATCTTACTCTATGATTATTTCTTCCTGTCTCACTTTCTAACTCTAACTTACATCTCCAAATTCAACATTTTGGTGTTTGGCATAGCTTGCTCCTTATTCAGACTTCTTATCCTCTGTCTCTATATAATCTCCTACTCATCAATTTATATGTGTTTAAATACTATGCAGATACTGCGCAGGTAATTCAAGAATATACATCTATCTCTTTGACCTTAATTCTAACCTACATTCTCTAATATACAGTTTTCTTCTTGACAACCTTATAAGAATAGATCATCAGTATTTCAATATTTTTGTAATCAATATTATCTCTTTATTTTCTCTTGTTAACTTGTTCTTCTCTCAAACTTCCCCATATCAGCAAATGGTAGTAGGCTTCATTCAGTGGTCCAAAGACAGCACTTAACTATGAGTTAAGCTGAACCATCCCTAAGTTTTCACAACTCTATATCCAAAATATACCTGAACTACATTTATTTATTTTAATATCCAGTGACACCCTCTTAGTTCATATTACTACCACACAGTATTATATTTTGTGTATATACTCCTTTCTCTATCTAGCACCCAGGGTGAGTTTTATGAAACAAAATATATCACGTTACTCTCAACTTAAAATCTTCAGTATCTTCCTTTTCGACTTAGGCAAGAGTTAGCATGTTAGTCCTTCCCATAGTCGAAATTTTCATGCCTTATCTGGCCTCTGTCCGCTGCCCAATATCATCCAACTTCTACTCTTCTGTTGGCTCATTATAATTTATTCATAATGAACTTATCTACTTCATTTCCTCATATACATCAAACCCCTTTCTCTTCATTGCCTTCACACAGGTTATTTAAATCTACATTAAAAGCTTTCACTACTAGACTTTTAGGATAACAGAAAGAGAATTACTAAGATAGTAATCAGTGAGATCATTATAATAATAGCATGTGCTTGTTAAAAAATCCAGTTTCCTATGAAGTAAGTGTTAAAATTCTCAATCTGTTTGGTGATAGGGAGGCTTTCCTTGTATGGTTCAAATAATAGAAAATTTCTTCACCTAGTGTATTCAAAATAGTAGAACTATATTTTGAGGGTAGCTAGATTCACGGGTAATTCAAAACACTGGAGGGCAGGAAGGATAACAGTGGACTGGAATAAGAAACTAGAAAGCTGATAGAAAGCAAAGCATATACATTCAGAGTCTATCTTTCTGGACCCATATGTTCTCTCTCTTAATTTTTTCTTTGTGTCTAGATCATTCTTTTAATATACTATTTGACTTTATTTCTCTTTGTTCATGGTGGAAGAAAGCTACCTCACATTGTACAAATTCTTAGATTAAATAAATCTCAAAATTTATCTTGATTTCTGACTCTCACTTGCAAATTTAGAGGAGGGAGTAACTGAGAGTCACAGTATGAATTAACAGTCCATTCCTCCTCTGATCAGCTATGATCTGGTGGGTGGAATTTTATATAAAACCAACAATGGAACCAAAGTTCTCCCTCTCAGTGGAGTTCTTATAAAAGTGGTGTGATGGGTTGGTCAGATATACCAAAAAGAACTCATTATAAACCTCTCCAAATATGGTTCAGATACACATTCTACCTTTATTATACTTCCTAAAGCTATGATCATATAATCAAGTTTCTACTACAGAAGGTCACTTACGGGTAAATAATCTATTTGGAAAATATTTTATTTAAGACAGTCAGTGCCAAAGTACTCAAGAAATCTGAACTTTAAATGGAAATATATGACAAAAAGTGGATATGCAGAACATAATTCTGTACTAATAAAAGCCTTACTCCAGCATCTATGATGCATTCCTCCTTTATTTGTATGCTTATTCCATATTAAGTTCTTGAGACCCTATCCCACATTTATCTTATGTTTCCCCTGTGGTTATTGACATTGTCAAGCATATTATACCTGCCAAAACCCAACCGTGCTTCTAACAAATGAAATAGCTTTGAAGATTTCCTCAAGCTTTCCAAATTTATCTCTCATTTGGAATTCTTCTTGTGTTTTTGTATGGACAGTTTACAGACTTGCCTGACCATATAATAAAGATAAGACCCTCAGCATATTCTGTACAAGGCAGATATGCACACCTTGTACTCTGTACTTTAATTCATTCTGACATCTCTGCTTGGAATTTCCTCCCATTCTTATGTCTATCAAAATCCTTCTTTAAAACAAAATAAAGTTACTACTTCTGCAACATCTCTTTTGAAAATTTGATGTTAAAAAAGAATCTAAAAAAGAATAGATATATCAATATGTATATGTATAACTGATTCACTTTGCTGTATACCTGAAATTAACACAACATTGTAAATCAACTATACTCCAATAAAAATTAGCCAAAAAATGCTACCTTTTTGTAATCTCACAATTTTTTAATTGAACTTATGTCAAAGCTTTTCCTTAATGATGGTCTGTAATTTGGGATAAATATGTACCAGTATTGTCTCCTCCACATGACTATTTCCTTGCAAAAAGGAAATGTTTTGCTTTTCTTGTAACTACGTCACATAATACAGTATCTATCACAAGGCAGGCACTTAGTCAATGTTTGGTGAGTAAATAAGTTGCTTTAATTTGAAACATAAAGTAAAAGAGCTGCATTATGAGACTATACTCATGTGGATTTGGAAAATTAAGAATAAAGACCTTTATTAATATGAGGATAATTTGACATATTGAAAAGTTGGAATATTTTTAACAGAAACTCTTCAACTTTGTATAATCATCTTACTTCTTGCAGTAAGATGACCACATACTAAAAATTATAGCTTATTTCATTTACTAGACACTAGTGAAAGGTAGCCAAATAATAAATTTTCATATACCAAGAAATCATAGGCTTCAAAATAAAAACCATCATGGATATAGAAAGACAAGTTGTGAAAAAAATTCTAAATCCCATCAATGACAGAAGGACAGGTTTTGTGGAGAGAAGAAAGCACTAAATGTAATATATTTTGACTTCAATGAAGCTCTTGATTTTTCTGTATGATATATGTATTTTGAAGATGGAAAATGTGGTCTCAGTAATTATTCTGTCGGGATGGAAGATTGCAGGAATGACAGATAGTTGTTCAATTCTGAATTAACAGAGTAGTATCTGGAACTTATCAAATGGTGGTACACAAGCTAATGACCTCAGGTCTAGATCGCCTAAGTATTCTTTAATCTCTAGATGTTCTAAATGTACACACATTTAGGGGGTCAGGGTGTTGGATGAGGGAAGTAATAGTAGTAAGAATAAGTTTAAAAACTATTATTTATGGAGCAGTATGTGCCCCCAATATACCTTCATTGTCTCACTTGCGTGGTAAACTTGAAAGATTGGTTTTATAATCTCAATTGTTACTAGAGGAAAAACCTGAAGTTTTGAAAGTAAAGTGAGCTAACAAAGATCATATAAACAGTACAGGACAGAGCCAGGATTCAAGTTAGGTCTGTCTGATTCAGAAACCAATGATTTTTAGCCATTATGCCTCTATCATCTTCTGAAAGAAAATGAAATTATACAATACAGTTGTTTTCATTCTTGCTTTTTTCTAGCATTAATTATTCATAGCTGTAAATGTCTGTAAACATTATTGTTGTTTTATTTGTACTAAATTTATTTTTTGTTGTTGTTACTTTTAGAAAGAAAGAGGCATGGAGACAGAGCAGCCATCTTGCATGAGTCTCTTCCAAATACTTCCTTGAATCACGCAAACCAAATGGGATGGTTAAAAAAAATCATGGAATGGATGACATTTGTGGTGGATTTGTATTGTGTCAGTTTAGTCAAGTTTAAATTACATTTGCCAAAATGTCCTTCCCTGCAGAGTCTAGGGTAAGTCTAGACCATATTTTGTGTGAGATTTGGAAGGCAGAGGTGAAATAGCTTCATTCTTGTTCTGCTCATCAGGTGTGAGGAGACCACTAAGTGCTCTTTTCCCCAGGTTTGCGTTGTCATTTGCTATCTCACCTTTTGACTGGGGCAGCAGCTGGCCTGCAACATCTCCAGCTCTTGCTGTTCTCCTGGACCAGGTATGCATCATTTCCATGAAGAAGGCAGTCAGATTCTTCTAAAAGGCATTTGCATCATCTAGGCCATCATCTTGGAGGCAGTGAGAGACTGATGAGGATTCCATTCATCCTCCAAAATACCAATTTGTCCTTCCTTCGCTCCTTTCATGTCCACTTTCCCTTCCCAACCACCTGTCTGCTTACTTCAGGATGCCACAAACACAGAGGAAATGGCCATAGATTGTTTAACCTGTTCCCACAATTGCCTGAATCAAATCTGTATAATCTTTCCTATTGTATAAAATTTCTTATGGTTCTACTTCTCTGATCAACCATGATTGATACTAGATCTTTGACAAAATTTGCTGATAGGCATTCCTAGCAAATTTCATTACGTGATCAGGAGTAGCCAACTCATCAACTGCTATGGGGCTGACACAAGACAGGTAGATATATGGCCTTAGTTATCAATGTAAAAAACATGTTTTAAAATACAATTCCAGCTGATAAATGTGGAAGAAATAATAGAACAAGAAAATCTTGATCTTGCAATAGCTAATGAAATAATTGATTCAGGTAAAGATCATTAATTGGTGAAAATATTATATGAAATATTAAGGAAGGAAGAATGTTGGGGAAAATGGGAGCTTGCTGTCATCACTTCAACCTGCAGATCATTCTTCATATCACTGAGAGGGAAAACCAGACCTATATGCCCCCTTAATATGATGAAATATGAAGTTCAAAACACTAGCTGTGGTGTATTCTTACACAAATGTTAAATCTAAATTGAATAAAGCCTTTAAACACAAATTCTAGTTTACAAGAATATGGGATATAGCAGAACATGTAAAAGAGCATCATGTGGAAATAAAAGTTCAGAATGTGAGACATTCTCTGAGATAACTGACACAATATCTTCAACAAGTCAATGTCATGGAGGAGAAAACACTTAAGAGAAATAATAATTGAAGCCATCGTGTGCACTTCATTTGGAAACTGATTTGAATAGACAAACATAAAAAAATAAATTTGAGAATACTAAGACATTTTAATATGTAATGGATGAGAAATTAATGTTTATTTTTCGGGTAATTATATCACTGTGCCTATCAAAGAATTATTTTTTTAAACAAATACATAATGAAATATGTAAGGTGAAAAACATGATTTCTGGGATTAGGATTTTCTTAAAGTACATCATCAACAACAACAACAAAAGCTAGATTAAGCAAGTTTTAAAATATCTTGAGAGTTATTGAATCTGAATGATAAACATATAAAGAAAGATTCATTGTCTTATTATATTTACCTTTGTTTTACATATGAAATTTTTCATAATAAAATTTTTAAGTTATTACTATGAATAAATTGGCCTTAGCATCAGAAATAAAGAGAAACCAGGAGACTATTCTGTGCCTGGATAGAATTAAACATGGATAGATAAGCCTCAAATAGGAGTGTGTTGGACTGTAGACATTACACAAAATAATTTATCTTCATTTATTCAAAAATTAAAAGAATAAAGGTTTGTTTAAAGTATAACTGCAAGAAGTTGAAAAAACTGTTTTAGGATTTTAATTTATAGCCTTTTAAAATCCCTAAATTAAGAATGATAATGTTGATTATCATTTATTTAAATGCTTTGAAAAATATATTTTGTATTTCTAAACTATAAACATTGAAAATATATAAAGAATTTACCAATATAAAATAATGTACATAATGCACATACATTGTATATTACATATACAGAGTACATATACATTATATATACATAATATACATATGTACATTATATATACAAAGTATATATTATATAACCTACACATATATGTATTATACATTTATATATCATGTGTATGTAATAATATATACATATACATAAATATATATATATATGGAATTTTACTCAATTAAATAAGATGATAATCTCCTCATCTCTACAATACATTGAGATGTTTTACGGGTAAGCCTCAGCTCCTCTAATGACTGAAGGGCTAAAGTAAACTTGCAAAAGATTCTAAGGTTTACACCAAGAAGGAAAACTCCTTCTCCCCTTCTTTTTTTCTGGTTAGTTTAGTGTGACACTCTCTGTGGCTACTCTTCCATAATGTTTTTCCAGATACATAATTCTACTAGGTGTTTTGATGTAAAATAAGTATAACTATTCTTAAAATTTGCTGTTATGAGAAACTGAAAGATGATGTAAGTTGTTTTACAGCTCTAAGTGGTTCACTGCTGCAAACCTGTGTCATGACCATGACATGTGGACAGACTGTAAAAGAGAGGAAGAGTAGTGAAACAAGCTAAGTGTTTTCAAAATACCCTTAAAAATGTTCCTGGAAAAAAAAAAATCTGTGTAGCAAATGTTTATGTTTTTGCCCCAGGCCATTTAAAATCAGTGAACAATATTATGGGCATTTAAAATTTTTTATATAGATTAAGGAAAAAAATACTCCGTATTTTAACCTAGATTTGCTTTGATAATAATAAAACACTTCGTATACAAAATTAGCATATCTGCTTGTAGTAGACAGAATATAAAATGGGTCCCAATGAATGAAACTCCTGTTATTCATGCCCTGGTACAGTACCTCCCCACCTCTGTTTTTGTGGTCTGGACCTATTAACTCTTTTCTAATGAGTACAATATGACAAGAAGGATGTCTCTTCTGAGATAAGGTTACTAAAGTATTGTGGCTTCTGTCTTAGGTGTTCTCTTTCGCTTTCTTGCTGCTTTCTCTGAATGAAGCCAACTGCCGAGTGGTGAGTGTCCCAGGGAGGACATAGACCTATGAGAGGTTCTGGGCGACAACCATAGAAGAACTGAGCTCTTCAGTCCACAAAACCGTGAGGACCTGAAGGCTGCGAATAACAACACAAATGGGCTTAACAATTAATCTTCTCCATTTAATCTTTAGATGAAATCACAGCCCCCACTGACACCTTGATTGCAGCCTTGTGAGAGACTTGGTCCAGAGTCACAGAGCTAAGCCAGACCCAGATTTATAACTACAAAGTATGTAATATATAAATAACTTGTTCTAAGCTACTAAACTGGAGGTAATTTGTTAAGCAGCTATACATTACTAATACATGGTTGTTCTTAAATATACATTGGCTAGTGTAGAAAAGTTATTGCATTTTAAGTGGAAACCATAAGTTTTCAGTCCTTTTTTATTTATAGTCTGTATCTCAAAGTTGGAGAGAACCTCAAAAGTCATGTGGTCAACTTATATCCAGGTTACCTAACATACAATTCTTGTACTTAGCTGTTCACAAATCTCGTCTCCCTTTCCTCCTGGGACACAGCTCCACTAGACTCTTATTTTCTATACTTCTTTGTAGTGAGGTATAGTCTTGTTGCCATATAGCTGAATTCTGACCCTTGATTACTGTCAGAGTGAGGTTTGCTATTTCCACATAAACACACAAACAAAATAAATTCCTTCTACACGTGATGGCTTTTCAATTATTTAAAATACTTAAACGTCCATGGGACTTTTTCTCTTGATAGGTTTCTTCACATAGATTTTTGTCTCTTGCCTTTAGAAATTATTCATTACATGAGCATATTCCAATATTAAAAATGATGTCTAGAAATATTTGAAAGAAAGAATCACAATTCATATTCATTCTGTGGTCTTATCCTACACATGAGAGGAATTTCTACTTCCCTTATTCAAATAATTAATTACATATATATTGATCTTGACTACAGTTTTATTTAGGGTTTTTGTTGTTTTGTCCATGACTCATGATAAGCTTCCTTTAAAAAGAAAAAAGTGAACAAACAACTTGTCTTTCTTAGATATGTTAATAATTTTCCTTCAATTCTGAATTTGACCAGTTAGATATTTGTATTCAAGTGAAAGTCTTTTTATTTACTTTTCTTAAAATGCATTCTCTCACACAAAATTCATTGTCATAAAGTCTTCTTGAATAGCAATATTTTTATTTAATCAATTAATCCCTACCCTCTTTCTATCATGCAGTAATATAAGCATTTTTCCAAGATCATCATTCAAATTATCATCATATTGTTGAACAAGACAGGACTAAAGACAGAGATCTGAAATCTGCCACTAGAGATATCAATCTAGCTTGGTGATAATCATTGAGAAACACAATTTGAATAAAATTGTTCAAAAATTAACAGTGCAAAAAAATGATAATATTATCAAAATGAAAGTCTACATGAATTGACAAAAATAAATACCTTGCTTTCAAAATGAAACAGAACTATTACTATTTTTATTAAAAAAGTATTTCTTCTTTATAACATATTCTAATCTTCTATCCTGAATTCCAGTTTGAAAGACAAAACAATTCCCCTAAAGTTTACAACACTTAAATAATTTAAATTAACTTTAAATTGTGCTTTACTTTACAAGCCCAGAATCACAGCCACAACCTTACTGGGAAGCTTATAAAAATTTGAAATGCTCCAATAATGTTAAATCTTGTAGAAGTCTAGTACTTTCCAAATTAAAGTGCTAATAAAAAAATTAGCACTGAAATTTAAATCTCCATGAGCAGTTCAAAATGATTTAATATTATTGAAGCCTTTCAATTTTTTATGAGCTTTCTATGTGGACGTGAATCAAGCAAAGTTGATCCACGTCCACATAGAAAGTTTCGCTTAAAAACACACAAGCAACATTGTCAGACTCAAATTTTTCCTGGAGTAAATACCTGTCCTGTTTGTCTGATAAGATATGAAGAAAAACAATCAACTTACATTTAAATAAATTATTTTTTGAGTCTCCTCAAAGTCCAATTGCTCTCATCCAACTGATTATATGAAGTTCTTCTGATGTCAAGAGACGTACTTCAGAGATAAATGTGGGGGAGACACAGGAACCTAGGGCTTCCAACAAATATATAGATCCTTGGTGCATGGAAATCTCTACCCTACATCTTCTTATTTTGGACACATCTATCTTGCCCAACTCTGAGGCCCATTGGACATGCATTAAAAGCCTTAAATACATCCTACACTGAGCATATTTTCTAATAAGGGAAACAACATAATCTCTTCTTACTTTTAGAAAATAGTGCCCTGTCATCTGTATTCTTACTAAAAAAGCTAGAATGTGCTGGCTTCAGTTGTGGAAATAGTTGCTTTGAGATGGTCTATTTTTCTCTTCTTAGAGGAGAAGAAGAGAGGATATACTTCTTTTGTGAAGTTATAAAACACAGAAGTATAAAACAAAACTATCTCCTGTATATAAGGATACACATATTCTTTGCTTCTATTAACAAACTGGACTCATCTTTCCTACTCCTAAACATAACAAAAAGCAGTGACAGAGAAAAAAACCCTTTTCACCTTTATTACTACTCTTGAATACATATTTGCATTCCTTTCAGGAATTCCCTTCCTTTGTTTAAGCTCTTGATGTCTTTTCCTTTAGAAATAACAAGGGATAGTTTTGAAAACTTTAGTAATTATGCCCTATAATTTTTTAAATAAAATACTTTTTGATATTAAAAACACTCAGGATATCCAAAGTCTGTGGTTTATTTGATACACTTCCATTATAAAAGCACATTGGTTGTAATAAAATGGCTTTGTTTCTTAAATACATAATTTTTTAAAGGTAGATATGCTTCAGGCTTTATCTTCCAGGAAAGAATAATCTGTCATGTTTACAGCAGGACTTGAAATTTCAATGTTCCAAAAATACCTACTTAATTAAGAGGTAAAAGTACTGTATTTTCCAGATGTTTCCCTTTACTAGCATCCCATTTTAATTTATTTGTGATACAGGGTGTGTGAGTGTGTATGTGTGTGTTTGTGACAGAGGCAGAGAGAGAGAGAGAGAAGTGCTGGCCAGTGAGAAGGTTCTCAGAGCTCCTGTCTGTACCTAATCTGTTCCTATACTATGACTCAGCTGTTAGTCATGGATGGCAGCTAACAATGATTTTACCACATCCAAACCATCACACTCTTTACTCTTCCCTCTTTCTGGCCTCCAGGGAAAATAAATATCCTTCTATTTCTAAAAGACTTCCTACAATATGATTCAGTAATTCTACCCCTGGATATATACCTGAAGAAAAAGAAAATACTAATTTGAAAAGGTACATGTACCCCAATATTCATAGCAGCATTATTTACAATAACCAAGATATGGAAGGAACCCAAGTGTCCATCAACAGATGAATGAATAAAGAAGATGTGATATATATATATATATATATATATATATATAAAACTCAGCCATGAAAAAGAATGAAATTTAGCCATTTGCACCAATGTTGATGAATCTAGAGAGTATTATGCTTAGTGAAATAAATCAAAGACAAATACTCTATGTTATCACATATTTGGAGTCTAAAAAATAAAAGAAATGAATGTACATAACAAAACAGAAACAGATTCACAAATATAGAGAACAAATTAGTAGTTACTAATGGGGAGAGGGAAGAGGGAGGGGTAAAATAGGGGCATGAGATTAAGAGATACAAACTACTATGCATAAAATAGATAAGCAACAAGGATATAGTGTATATCACCATATATCACCAAGGAAATATAGCCATTATTTTGTAATAACTTTAAAAGGACTAACTATTGAATCAGTGTATTGTACACCTGAAACTAATGTAATATTGTTAATCAACTATAATTCAATAAAAAATGTTTAAAAAGTATAAAACAGACTTCCTACAATAGAATTGCCAGGATAATAGTAGCACTGGTTACTTTATATTAATTTCCTTTTATACCACAATTAACTTATTGTCAAACTACAAAGAGAGTGGGAGTTTTGAGGGAATAATACACTCAGAAATCCAGAAGCTTTGATTAATCTGACACTTTTCCAAGCTGTCTTCTCCCAATGAATCATTATTCTTTAACCCCATTTGCTGAGTCTTTCTGTTGAATGTCCTTTAAGAACCTAAGTTCATTTTCAAATAAAGATATAATTACACACAAGAAAAATCACAGAAATTATGTTTTCATTTCTATGACTTTGGCAATATACCTATTTAACTACTACCCATTTGATACAGAACATTTTATTTATTCTCCACATTTCCTTTGGTCCATTTCCTATCATTCTCACAGCCCCCACCCTTCTCCCCAATCACTGGACTTCACATAAATGAAATCATATAATATGTATTCTTTTGTGTCTCTCTTCTTTTGTTCACCATAAAAATGTCACCTACCTTTAAGACCACTCTGAAATTTAAATTGGGTAATGTATGTATATCTCAATTTCAAGTTCATACTAAATATTTAAGAAATGTTATTTGTGTAACAGTTTGTTAAACCTGTATTCATTCTGTTTCAATTATAAATGTGCCTAAACCAAAGAGTGGCAATTATTGCATATTTGAAAGAAAAGTACTAGATGAAATGAAAGGTCAGAAAAGAGAGTGAAAAAAAATATTGTGACCCTGGTCCTCATATCTTCATTGTAGAAAATTAAAAACTTAAGAATAATAAACTGACAGTTAATTTCTTTGAAAGCAATACCCACACAGAGAGAAAGAGAGGAAGAAATAGACAAGAGCAGAGCAGTAAGTAGGCCAGAATTTTGTTGTGGGAGTGAATAGAAATCTGCCTTTGGGGCATTAGGCACTCACTTTGAGGAGGATTCAGAAGGGTTTGCTTATTGTGGACCAGGTAAGGAAGGTTAATACTAGATGCCCAAGACAAGGGTAGAGAAGGGACGGAGTGTTCCAGGGGTCTACAGGGAGATATCCGAGTTTTAAACATTTGTCATAGCCAGAATAAATCAACACCTGATTGCACTGTGCTTTGCAAGACCTTTTCTGTCTCTTTCTTTCTCTTCCTTAATTTGATCTTTCAGGGGTCAAAACATGTGATGAGGAAATAGAGGCAGATTTAGGTAGAGGAATAGAAAATCTGCCAACCAAGACTCCCTTCTGCTCACAAGAGTCCAGCTTAAAGGGATAAATGAATACTTTGATTTCAAATAAAGTTTGAAGTTCCATCATTACATTGGACACATTTATATTAAATATTTATTTCTAAAATTGAATATCTTATTATTTATTTAATTATTATTTGATTATTTTAACTAGATACAAAAAGACTTTCATATTTATAAATGAATGGATAACTTATGCACCCAACTTTAGATTTCATTCAGGGCCAGCGCAAAAATGAGTTTCATAGAGCAAGTTTAAACCAACATTGAGAGAGAGAGGAAGAATATTCACACAATTATTATTTGGATCTATTTGTTCTCTCCATTTTTCATCTGGCTATCTTCTATACATCATTCTAAACATAAACCAGATGTGAACTCTTCAGCTGACTTCCTGCATCCTCATCTAGTCTGGAATATGTGACCTTTCAGGGAACCCACAGTACCTGGTGACAAATTCTATCCTGACACTACCACTCTCAATTACACTTACTTTTTTGTAATAGACCTTGAAAACTTAAGAAGAGAAAATATACTTTAACTTCTGCTTGTCCCAATCCTAGAATGTTGCTGAGCTACAAGACTACACTTAAGTGTTATCAAAGAAATAAGAAAACAAATTACATTAATAAGGAATAAGGAAAAAAATTCAATTAATATATATCTGGCACCCAGTGAAGTGGTATACATGCTTAATGTAAAGAACTTAACAATAGCTTTATGTTTACATAGTTTTTCTTGCTATATGAAACACTAAAACCGTATTTTAGATGGCTATGGCATATTAGTAGAATATAAGTGAAACAGAAAGTTGTCTAAGAAGGGTTTAAAATAATTATAATTAAATTATGTATTACTTTAATATATTTTTCTATCCAATCACATTACTTTATTACTAACATTTTGAATGTCTTGGTAATAATATATGACTACTTAAATTGTATTTTTTTTGAAAGAACAGTTCTGCAAAAAATTACTCTTAAACCAAATTTAATTATTTGTTATTTGTAATTCTTTCAGAGCAAAATATGTTACAGTTAGGCTACGTAATTCTGAATTTCAGTCAGATAACAACTAAAACCATCCTGCATTTAAAGATAAGCATAGACTATTGAAAGGATGTGCCTTAAGGACATACCTTATCTAACTGATCTTAATGAGGTTATGTTAGAACAACACAAACTTCAACTCAAATTTCAGACTTTGACTTGACCTTGGCTTCTCTTTAAGGGGTGTGTGTGTGTGTGTGTGTGTGTGTGTGTGTGTGTAGGTAGGTAACTAGTAAAATGTTCCTGAATTCTAAGGTTATTCCTGAGATCTTTACAACCCTCATATTTTCTCTACTGCTTCTATCAGGTATAAGTTTTTTCCTCTGCTCAGCCTCCATGACCCTTCTGAACTGTTTCTCTTTGAAATCTCCTTTTCCTTTGTGTTGGCTTTCTCTCTTTAGTCTTAGGCAGTCTTTTATTTCCTTCATTTACACATTTTAAATATCTATTACACCATATAGTGATTACCTACCAATAAAACTATTTCAAGAGTGTTTTGTATTATTTATATTAAAGCTAACCCTTTCATTAAAATCATCTTAAGAAATGTTTAAAAATATAGTTTTCCATCAATCACATCCTTAGAAAACAATTTATTTAGAATGGTGTGGGGATTGGTAATCTCTATTTCAAACAGCTCCATGCATGATTATCTTGATCAGTCAAGTTTAGAAATCATTTTATTAGACTACATTTAAATTAGCATTGTTGAAATGTCTTACTATCACATTTAAAGGCATAACTAAATAGCATTACTGAGTAGTTCTTCATTTGTCTCAGTATATGAGAGTACCCCCTCTGTTGGAAAAATAGATTCTTCTGTAGTTGAAACATTATAATAGGACAAATCAAAGTCAGAAAATAAAAGAGTGAACAAATCATGGACCACGTAATACCTACTGTACTCTAAAGGATTTAATGTCATAAATCTTAAAGTAAATGTTCATTAAGAGAGAATATTTTCAATTTATATATTTAAATAAAATTTTAAAGAGTTTCCATACTAGAAATGTTCTTACCTCCTATTTCACCATATAATAGACAAGACTATTCTAAATCCAACTAAAAAAGCCTAAGCCAGTTAAAAATATCCATAAAGCTTAACAGGAATTGGGTAATGTATTTATACTTAATGAAGCAAAAAAGGACTTAATTGAGTTTGAAAATTCTTGTATTTCATGAGTGGTTTATGGAAGATGAGATATGAGCTGAGTCTGCATGTAAAAAAAAGTACAGTAAAATTTTAATTGGCACATATCCACTGAAGCAAAAATTTGCCAATTAAGTGATATGCTGATTATAGTGATAGAAATTTGATTTTACATTGTATTCTTTTCAACATTGGCAAAAATATTTTCTTGGGATACTATAAAAACAGGGAAATTAGGTAGAAAGCAAAGGTAAAAAACATTGGGTAGACCATATACTGTTAATATATTTCCATCTCTAAGTACAAAGATCTTTCAAAAAAACCTCTTAAAGACATTCTTAGATATGGAAAAGTTTTTTCTGCTTTTAGGTTGTTTTCTGCTAAGATGTAAATGTATCTGAGAAGGAAATACCTGCAACCATCTATTAGTAATTATTTTGCAAAATTTCCATTGAAACTAGCAAAAGGTGGGAACAGTTTGAATTGAAGCTGAGAATCAAAAACTGTATCTTTTTGTATCACTTGAACTAATATATCCCACAAACATATAGTAGGAACGAGACATGAGTTAAACATTTATTAGATTGAGGAATACTTAAAGCAGAAAAGGGACATGCATATCTTTAAAGACAATTCAGGAACATACTATTATTTTAATATAGAAACAAAATGTTACATATACAAGTAGAGCTACATTTTCCTGAATAATTTACAAACACTATTCCACATATCCATGCAAAAAAAGGACTTAATTGGTCTGAAATTCAAATTTAAAAATTTCAGCAAAGATTCTTAGAATAAGTCCATGTAAGATGTTAAATATTTATGACTTCCTTAAAATTAAATTTATAAGATTTATAATGTACAATAGAATGCAGAAAACTGTTTAACCAAAAGACACAATATCAAAATGATTTCTGGGCACTTCAGATCATTAAATCTTATTTAATGATATATGAATATTTTGGATTATGTTTGTATAAATTAGTAGGATTGAACTAATAAATTTCTTAATAAAGATTTGGTATTTACTACTTTGTTAAAAAATACAACAGAAATTTACTGAAATATATGTGAGACACTACTAGGCACTGTTATTCAAAGGCAAATATGATATAGTACTAGTTCCTATACTCAAGAAGTTGATAATTTATTAAGGAAAGCAAAGCACATGCAGATTATTTTATCATGAAACCTAATATGATGAATGTCATTGAAGAAAAGCAAAGGTAAAATATAATAAAATTGTAAAGCTTGTAAATATTTGCAAATGATATGACCAATAAGGGATTAATATCCAACATATATAAACAGCTCATACAACTCAATATCAAAAAAACACAACCCACTTAAAAAATGGGGAGAAGAACCAAACAAACATTTTCCAAAGAGGAAATGCAGATGGCCAACAGGCACTAAAAAGATGCTCAACATTATTAATCATCGGGGAAATGCCAATCAAAACCACAATGTGATATGACCTCATACCTGTTAGCATGTCTATTATCAAAAAATCAAGGTATAACAAATGTTGGCAAGGATGTGGAGAAAAGGGAAATTTTGTGCACTGTTGTGGGAATGTAAATTGGTATAGACACTGTGTAAAACAGTATGGAGCTTCCTCAGAAAATTAAAAATAGAGCTATCATATAACCCAGCAATTCCTCTCCCGGGTATATATCCAAAAAAAACCAAAAACACTAATTCAAAAAGAAACTTGTACCCCAACGTTCATAGCAGCTTTACAAATGCCAAGATATGGAAACAACCTAGTTGTCCATAAATAGATGAATTGATAAAGAAGATGTGGTATATACACACAACAGAATACTACTCAGCCATAAGAGAGAATAAAATTTTGCAATTTTCAGCAACATGGAAATGGGCTTGGAGGCCTTTATGCTAAGTGAAATAAGTTAGATAGGGAAAGACAAAAACTGTATGTTATCACTTGTGTGTGGAATCTAAAAAATACAACAAACTAGTGGTTACCAGTGAGGGTGGGTAGGGGCAATATAGGGGTGGGGAGTGGGAGGTAGAAACTATTGGGTGTAAGATAGGCTCAAGGATGTATTGTACAACACAGGAACATAGCCAATATTTTGTAATAACTGTAAATGGAAAGTAACCTTTAAAAATTGTATTAATATTTTTTTAAAACATTACTGTAAAATGGAGGCAAGACTTTAGATCTAGAGAACTCAGGAAACACACATAGTCTTTAAGAGGTTAGACTGGCATTAAACTGGTGGTCAGGGCTGACTTATCCATTAGGCACAGTTGCACCGTGCCTGGGGCCCATAATGCTGTTAGAGAACCACTGAAAGTATTTAATTTCTTACAAAGTAGAAGAAAAATAGACTTTTATATCAAAAAATGTTTTAATATACAATATCAGCACATTTATATCATGGCAGCACTAAAACATAATTTTTTTATGGAGGAAGGGTCTTATGAAGACAAAAGTGTCTAGGTCCTATGAAATTTACAGCTCCACCTTTCTCTAGTTGTAGAACTTTAGCCTCTCTACTTCAATTTTCTCATCAGCAAAAGAGTGAAAATAATTTTCACTATATGAGTATTTCAGTACTCACCTCAGAAGGTTCTTATGAGGATTAAATAAATTATTACATGTAAAGTTTCTAGAACAGTATCTGGAATATAGTAAGTATAATACAAACCTTAGCTGTGGTAATGTCATTTTCATCAGCCCAGAAGATTGAATGAGGTGGATAGAAGGATAGAAGTGGTCAATATATTTGGGAGAATAGTAATTTTGACAGTCAAGCAATGGCATTAGTTGTATATAGAGGGAAAATGAGATAAACCTGGCACTTATCATGTAAGACCTTAAGCTCATGGTTGGAAAGCTACTGTACTGTAGACATTAAAGAGTTAGGCAATGGACAGCCACTGGATCACATGAAAAGCTAATCAGCCTTAGTATGCATGAAGATTTGAAGTGTTGAAAGACCAGAGTCAGGGAAAAAAGGAGAATAATTGAATAGAAATGAAAAAAGAGTTGAGAAAGATTAAATCTGAGAAACTGCTTGAAAGATTGATCTTGATGCTAAAAAAAGAAAAGAATCAAGTTGATTTTTTTAATAGTGACTACTATTTTCTGAAGGAAATTGAATTTGCTTCCTAATTAAATAAAAGTTGGGGCCTGCCAAGAGACATCTGATTTTTTTTTTTCTCCTAAACTTGGAACCTGTATTTGTCAGCTTTATAACTTAATTGGGCTGTGAGGCTGACAAATTGATTTTTCTTGTTCCTAATTTATCTAATTCAGTTTTCACAATTAGGCAAGCAATTAATCAATGGTGGAGTCATTAAGATTCATTGCATTGAAACGGTGTTCTGACAATCATCCTAAATAAGAACTGTGCAATTTATCAGAAGGCAAATATCCTGGAAAATCTTAAGTATACTGTATGTAAGATACTTATACTGGTGATGTTCAATATTTTAACTTCACCTAAAATTGTAAGAAGAAATTGAACTGAAGTCTTTAAGTTTTGCTTTGGTCCATTTTGCAATCTTATCTAGAAACAAAGTGGTAGTAACCTACTAGTTATTAAGTCAAAATATGACAGAATTTTAGTGTGTAACAATATTATAGAAGTTGTCTGACCCATTAATAATTTATTTCTTTCCTATAATGTGGAAGAACACAGTTCTAGCCAGTTAAGATTTAAATTTAGGATATCAAGCTCATGTATAAACTATGAGAGATATGAAAAGTTTTAAATGACATTTTATTTAAAGTCTGTATTGTATCCTGGAAAAATATTGAATTTGGGATTTATAAGTCTGAATTCCAGTGAGTTCTGCCATATAGAACTTTTGTGTCCTTGAGGAAAATTTCATTATGCTGTAATTTTTTAGCTATGACTAATGTTAATTTAAAATAAAATAATGTACACAAAAATACTTTGTAAATTGTAAACTGATATAAAATTCAAAAAACTATTAAAACAATTTGGTCTTATTTAGTATCACTGTGTACAATTAAATGTTTTAGAGAAAAATACATTTTGTGTAATTTTTTATATTGAGCATTGTTTTAGGAACATCAGTCTAAATAAATAATTAAATAAAATTATAATACTTTTCTATTTGTCTTGGCCTTTGAACCCTCACCAAAATTGATTCCCAAAATTTTGAGATAAAGTCTTAACTGTCTTGGGTTTCCAATGTATCCATTCCTTCTATCTGTGTTTCAGTTAATTTACCCCAAGTTTCAAAAATGTAATCATCTTTAGCCTAAATGTTGCTCCACCTGGGTTCCTCAAGTCTCTATTTAAAGGCCCATTTCTGCTACTGTTGTCAAGCTGGATCTTTTTCATTGCTGCTCTTTACTTTCCTGAATTGTTCACTCTTATATACTTTGAAGGCACTCCTGAATCTTCTGTAGTTCTCTGTCAGTCTTCAGACATTGTACTCACACTACTGGTCTGAAAATATTTCCTAGCGGTCTCAGTTCTTTGCTATTAAATCTGAAGCTGCTTTCTCAGAGTATTCAAAGGTTACAAAGAACTTGATCATAAAAGTTATTTAAAAACTATGTAGGGGAATTCCCTGGTTGTCCAGTGGTTAAGACTTGGTGCTTTCACTGCCGGGGCCCAGGTTTGATCCCTGGTTGGGGAAATAGGATCTCGCAAGCTGCGTGGGACTGCCAAAAAATAAATAAAAATAAAAATAAAGTAGTATAAATACTTCTCAAAGACTTGAAATTGGTTCACCTTTAGAACTAAATAGAGGCTGAACCTAAAGCTTTTCCCTACCTGTGTTAGCATGATTATTAAACACATGCTTACTACTACAATCCAGAATGACTTTCTGCATCTCTCATTGCCAGCTTAGTGCTTTGTCATCTCTGCAGGTTTGACTAGGAGGCTGAGGCACTGTGCATGCTGGTAATGATGCATAATTCCTCAGTGGGTTTTATGCCTTTTAATGCAGAAACTTGGAAATCCACTGTTCCTTCTAAGAGGGAAGTGAGCACACTTACTGATGATACTGCATCCCACTTGCTACTTTTTAAGTGTCATGGTGAAAGTCACTGTTCTTTCTGGCAGAGAAGAAACAACTGCCAGCTTCAGTTTTTCTCTTCTTTTGAAATTCACCAATATCACCTTTGGAATGCTTTTCTTTTGTTCAGCTTTGTTTTAATTATACAAACATTGTGCCAAAGTTATTTTGATTCAGTCTAGTATGAGCTGTTTGTATCTATAAACTTAAAAGGCGAATCATAGTTGATTCAAATGGTGGAAGACTATTTTCCTAGAGTTCCTAATCTATGAGATAATCTTGACTAAACAAGGTTCCTAACTTCTAGAGTTGTTAAGTAATCATATATTGTTTATTTTGGATTCTCTTATTGGAACCTGAGTGACCATGTGTGTAATGGATAAAGAGATGTTTTTGTAGGAATATATATATATATATATATATATATATATATATATATATATATATATATATATATATATATATATAAAAGTTTTGCTTTGTTTGAAGGTCTTCCTTAAGAACTTGAGTTAATGTAGATGCCACTGACATGGAATCTGTTTAGAGCTGGGATCAGAGTATAGCTCTAACTCAATTTTAAACCTCCCCAAATGCTTATGCCTTCTTAAGGAGCTATAAAGAATTTCCACTTCCAACTAAGATGAGCTAACAGGGACCAGATGTTGAGAGACAATTGTCTATAAATCTCTCACACATTTCTACACATCTAGGCAGTAAAATGCCATGTGCTGCAGGGCTGTCTTTTCAGGCATATTTGTATAAGCACATAACTCTGGAAAGGTAGAGACAAGGACTCCCTCCGCAGCAAATTTATTTACGCTATCAGACAGTAAAGATGGAGATATTTTTCTCCCTGAAGACATTCCAAGATAATAAAAATAAGACACTTCTCTCCTCTTTCAAGAGAGATTTGCTTACATCTCAAGATAATGAAGATAATGTCTCTCTAGCAGGGAGGATGGGCATTCTTTCAGGCAGTCCCAATATAATATGTCTCAACCTTTGGGTTTCTTTCCTGTAACTTACTTCCAGTGCAATACAGGCACCATCTGGCCCTTACTATCTGATTACCTTGGTAATCGGGGTCAAAGAACCACTGTTCCAGTGTTATTCTGACTGCTGCTTTTTACTGTGAGTAATAAATGGTTTCTTGTCACTGACCCAGACATGTCATGTCTCTCTTTCAGGTATCTGTGAAACTGTGTTAGGTTAACTTATTACTTTGCAAAAAAGATGAAATCTCAGACTCTTTTTCCATTTCTTACCTGACAATTTAACACCAAATTTATCCTTCCATCTGAAACAAATGAACTAATGAAAAGAGACAAAATACTTTTTAAAAATAGAAAAAAAAGTGTGTACGATAGTGGACATCAGGCAATAAAGTGCAGTGATCTCTGAAAGATGGGGAACAAATAAGTCAAGCCCTATAATTGTCTCATCTTACTGCCTTCTAAGATTTTCCATGGTACAGGGAGCAGTATTCAGTCAGATCTTCTGTTGAAATTCCTGTGTTGAGGAAATGAAGTTCAGGAGATGGTCTCCAATGAGACCAAGGTGGCTAGGTTACCAAGTATAGAGCTGCATAGAAAGAGAACCCAGAGATTTGCAGAGGATTCTCCCGAAGTATTCAGCAAAGCACTGATCAGAGCATGCTGAAGATGGGGGAGAGGTGTTTCATCTGAAAGGATTAGAGAAATATGCCCAGTTCTCACACAGGGTCAGGACAGTGCCTGTTCCCACCAGCCAGACTGGAAAACCCATAATTTATGGGGAATTGGTAGAAGAGTCAAGGTATTTTTAACTCCTAATGGGCAATATTTGACCTTAGATTGAGCCTTGCACTGGATCTTCCTAATAAATTTAAAAAGCAAGTCCTGAATGAATCATTCTCTTTCCAAGTAATTCAATTGCACCCCAGAACAAAAAGCATTGAATAGCTTTGTGAATATAAACATATCTAGTACCCAAAAAAGGTAAAATTCACAGTTTAGCATCAAATCAAATATTATTAGGCATACAAATAAGATCCAGGAAATCATAATGAAGAGAATAATTAATCAATCAAAACCAACCCAGAAGTGGCACAGATGTTGAAATTAGCAGACAAGGATATTAAGACAGTTATTATTAACTGTATTCCAAATGTTCAAAAAATAAGTAGAGGCATGAAAAGTATAAAAATACCCAATCAAATTCTAGGGATGAAACTACAATGTCTGAGATGAAAAACATACCAGATGGGATTAACTACAATTAGATATGGCAGAAAAAATGATTAGTTAACTTGAAGTCATAGCCATAGAAATACCTAAAAAAAGACAGAGAAAAAGACGAAGAATAAAAAGTAATGATAAAAGCTTTGCAACACCTTTAAGGGTCCTAATATACATGTAATTGGAGTCCCCAAAGGGGAAGAGGAACAGAAAAAGTTTGAGGAAATAGTGGTCAAATTTTTCCAAATGAGATGCAAACTACAAACCCACAAGTCCAAGAAGCACAGTGAAACCTAAGCATAAAAAGTTGGAGAGTACAGGAAGCCCATGATCTCTCAGAGTCCATGTGATGGATAGACATTTTGAGACATAGAAAAAAATCTGGGAAAATCTGGGTTATATTCACTTAACTCTAATCATAACTTAGTCATAAAACTGACTTACCATATACTAGAAAATGTGTTAAGTTCGACAGGCATTATTTCATTTAATTCTAAAAGTAACAATTTTAGGTTCATATGATATATCCCATATATAAAAGGAAAGTGAGGTTATAAAAATTAAGTAATTTTCCTAAGATTGTATATCCCTTTACTGGGATCAAACATTAAGTCTGGTCTAAAGAAAACATTATAAAACTGATGATGTTTACACTTCCATTTCAAATTGATGTTTTTAAAGTAAATTTCTAAAAGTTGTAACTCATTAGTAAAGAGATAAGTAAATGCTTTCAATAAACAGATTAAGTAAATAAAATCAACACAACGAGGTGTATGCAGTATGGAATGTGATGATGATAGTGATCTTGCCTTACCATTGATTAGTGTTTTAAAGTTTGACCACATGCTGTATAACCTTCTTATCAATAGATTATCTCATTTGACATTCCTCACAGCTCCATGGTTGAGATTGTCAGGGAGGGGGAAATTTCCTCCTTATCCTTTGAGTTTTTTTGACCAGTCTAATAATTAAATTGACACAAGATAGATTAACAGGAGAAAAAAATAATTTAATTCATATGCACAAAAGTCTCATAGAAAGGCACCCCTGAGAGTGACCAAACCAGGCTGTTTATATATATAATTTTTTAGATAAAGAAACAATTATTGTGAAGACTTAACAAAACAAAGAGGCTTGTACTTGGGACAGCAGACTAGTGGAGAAGTAATAAAGTTAGCCTTGAATTCCCTAACTCAGGTGAAAAGCATACTTTCCATCCTCATGGTACAAGGAAGATTCCTTCACATAGGAGATTTATTTCCCACTTTTAAGAGGAAAGAAGTGGAGTCAGAGTATCCTTATTTTTCACTGGGTTTTTCTCAAGTAACTTTAATTCAAAATAATCAATATGTCATTGAGGCATATTTTGGGGCGGCCTGCCCTGGGCCTCAACAAGTCAGTTAAAAGAAGTTAATGAACTTGCCCAAGGTCACCCAATCAGTTTAGTTTGGAAGCTGATATTAGATTTCCAGTCTTCTGATTTGTAACTGGGATTTATTTTGTTAAGAATATATTTTTAAATGACTAATAAAGATCTTGAATAAAGTTAGTGTTTCCTAATAATGAATCCAACACAACTGAAATATTTCAATTTAATTAGGAAGAATGTTAAAATGTAAAGATAACTTTCAAAGCTGACTAACAATCGTTGAAAGAGAGTGAGTCTCTCTTATTCTATAATTTTAAAAAACCCTCAAAAGTAAGCATTTCTCATAACTAATTTCCATATTTTGGTGTTTTATCTATGCACATGAAAAATAACTCTTAAAAAGACATTTTAAGGCAATAAAATATAGAACTTATATTAAATGCTGTCCATTACATTGGAACTTGAAAAGAAAATTTTCAGTAAACATCATGCTTGATTATGAAATCTGCTAGAATGAACTGTCCAGAAATTATAGCCATTCTGTGGCTTTGCCAATCACAACAAGGGAACATTGTGCAATCACAACGTGAGAGAACTGCCAATGGCAGAATCAGTAACCATAGGGGACATGATTTAAACACCACATGGGAGAATAATTCATGGCAGTACCACACAATATAAAAAATGTTTACAAATATCAACTGGTATCTATATGTGTCCAAGCAGCTAATTTCATTCTATTTGAGTAGATATTACTGGCAGCATCATGACCACAGGCAAAAGTTTGAGCTATCCACGTCTGGTAAATATCAACATTACTATCAGATTCCCCTCAGAAAATCAATTTTGCTTTGATTTGTTTTGTTTGATTTTTCTAGCAATATTCTCTATAAAATACTTAAAAAAATCATGGTTGGGTTTATTATTATTTTAAAGAAAGGCAGATATTATAAATGTATGTATACACTCATATATATTATACTATCTATTAATCATATTTTAAAATTTCATCCCAATGCTATTACAATGCCGTCCCTCTCCAATGATGTATGTGCTTTTTGGTAACTATCGAATAAAATGCCAGAAAAAGGCAATGTGCATTGTATATTTAAAGTGTTAAACTTGAATGAAATGGGATGTATAGCCACAAAATCTTTGGACTCAAATTGCCTGACTTTGGAACATACAGAGTGTTTTATTCATTAAATGAAATAATTTTAAATACCTGAAATATACTTAAGCATCTGATAAATTAGTTTTTACATTATTATCACTTTTGCAATGCAAGAAGTAGATAAGAGAAGCCCAAGAAAAATTGTTCTTCCATTGATGTAACAAAGTAGTATTACCTTGTAGCAAATTAGTGTCTGATACTAGTTGATAGAAAGAGATAAGCATAATAAATAAGCAAATGATTTAATCATTTACTTGTTTTTCTATATTTTATTGAAGAACGCTATCACACTGGGCTTTTCAAGAGAAAAGATTAACCAAATTATTCTTAAATATGTGAATGTCAAGACTGATTTGACGAGGAAGGGTTGTAGTGGCCAATAGTGGGTATTTCGATGGGCAACAGTGATATATAATTGCTTAAGACATAGTTTGTGGAGGCAAATGCCATGACTTTGATAATTTATTTACTGATTAAAAGGATAATGTTAATGGTAATGTGTGACTGAGGATTCCAGAACTCAATAGGATAACTGATAAGCTGATAGGCCTAGTGCACATGAATGAAGATCTAATAGTAGGTCTTCAGCTACAGCAATAATATGTCACAGCAAGATGCCTGATTTGGTCTCTACTTTGCTATGTATGTGAGGATATTAATGTGAAGAAGAAAGAAGTTCAATGCCCCTGTCTTTTATAGAGATCTAGTGACAAGGAATACAGAAACAACAAAAGTGGCAAATGCAGGATGTTAGCCTTGAAGAGAGGCAAGTCTCTGCAACTTCCCAACTGTTCTTAAAGATTTAAGAAAGTGTTGATAAAGAAAATTCCATCTCAATGCTCACATTTCCTCTATCCTTAGTGAAAGAGAAGAGTAGCTAGAATCTGCAGGGTCAATTATTTTGACCCAGAAAAAAGAGACTTCTGGATTTTTAAATAACAATAAATATTATAAAGAAAAAATTACACAAGTTGTTCACTGATAAGTGTAGTACAGAGTTTGTAAACCTGTTAAATGCTAGGCTTTCCACACCTGTGCAATGGAATGATCCCAAATTATTACTGATTTGTAACAGCTGCAAAAAATCACCACTGCCAGGAGATAAACTTGTTGTCAGGAAAAAAACCTTCTGCCAAACATCCTGTCTAAAAAAAGGTATTAGATGATTTTTACAGTTGCCTACACTACTAAATCCAGCACTAAAAATCTGCTTTCCAATTTTTACTATAATAGTCCAGAATATTTTGAATCTTTAGGACTTCCATGAGTGAGTTGTCTTCTATAGACTATTTGTTGATTCTAAAGGATAAAAATTAACACATTTTTGGAGTTGTACAACTTTGTAATATGTTACCAAACATGTCCACAGGCAGATTGTTTGTTTTTTCTTCTCTTATCTCTCCAACAAGCATATAAGATTTAGCGTTAAATTGATGTCATTATTTTTAAAATTTCAAAACACTTTTAAGTGCCTTAAAATCAGGAATATAAATGAGTATGTGATAGATAAGAGGAGATCTCTAAACACTGAAGAATTCTTTAGTATAGTAGAAAGAACACTCTATATGGTGTCAGATCACATGGGTTCAAGATTTATCTCTGCCATTTAATACCCTTATCAAAACCAAATCACTTAAACTCTGTGCTTCCACTACACCATTAACAATTTGAGAAAAATAATAACTTTCTTAGCTACTTTAAAATGTTGTAGGCTTTAAATAAACAAGAAAGTGATGGGAAAAAGCTCATTCTGTTCTCATCTGGCAAAAGTCAAAGAAATTTTGATAAGTAATTCAAGTTTTTAAAGAAAATAAAATCTTACATATCATTTGAGTCTATGTTGCCTAACTTTTTCACAATTCATATTCAAATTGTCAGAAAATCATGCTACTGATACCTTCAAATAACTTCCTGCCTTGCAAGGCTACTTCCCTGATAAATGCAATGCACAGTTTGTGAATATTTATGTACAAACTAGTCCAAGCCAAAATGATTTCTCACCTGTAATACTGCAATGGACTCGTAAAAGCACCCTCCACTTTTATACATGTATCCTGCCTAAGATGCTTCATAAACAGGGTAGCAACCTAATTTAGATCTTGTCAATGGTCTGCTCAAAGCCCTGCATTGCTTAACCATTTACTCCAAGTAAAAGCAAAGATCTTTAATTGTCCCCAGGTTACATCCTTGACTTCATTTTCTTCTACTCTTCCCCTTGTTCTCTGCATTCCAGCCTGTAGAACCTCTTTGCTGATCTTGAAATACACCAGACTGGATCTCAACTATGGGTCTCTGCTCTTGCTATTCCCTCTGCCTGGAACATTTTCCCCTTGGAAATCTATATAAATTACCCCTCACCTCCTTAAAACCTTTGCTCAAATAAAACCTTTCCACTTAAGCCTACCCCAACAGTCCTTTAAAGCCTTCAATTTATTTTCTTGCCCCCATCCCTCACATATATTTTATTTTTTTATTTTTATTTTGTTACAGATGACATTTATCTATTTATTGTGTTTGTAGTTTATTGCCTGTCATGCACATTAGTATGTCAGTTCTATTAGGGCATAGATCTTAGTCTGTTTTGTTCATTGATATAATCCAAATGATTGTTGATGTGTTTAAAAAATGAAGTAATTAAAAGACAATATTTTTATTCTTAGCATATTATTTTGTTTACTTGTTTGATGAATAATTTTCACAGATATTTTTATTAATTTCAGAAAAGCACAAATACAACCTTAATAAGGTATAGATTCTTATCTCAAAATCAATTTAGGTAATATTTATACAAATCTGTTCCCAGAATACCTGTTTAGCTTAATGGTACTTATAAGAAATGCAGATACCTAGAGCACATTCAGTCCTACCAATTCTCTGGGCACTAAAGCTCTGGAATTTGCCTTTAAAAAAATTTTTTTTTTTTTTTTTTTGTATAGGTTTTTCACCTCCTTGGTTAAATTTATTCTGAGGTATTTTATTCTTTTTTATGCAACTGTCAATAAGATTGTCTTCATTTCTCCTTCTGACAGTTCATTATTAGGGTATAGAAATGCAACAGATTTCTTTCTTTTTCTTTAAATTTTTAAATTTAATATTCTTTAATTTTTAAACAGCGGGTTCTTATTAGTCATCAATTCTATACACATCAGTGTATACATGTCAATCCCAATTGCCCAGTTCATCACACCCGCCCCACCCCCCCGCCGCTTTCCCCACTTGGTGTCCATACGTTTGTTCTCTATATCTATGGCTCAATTTCTACCCTGCAAACCAGTTAATCTGTACCATTTTCCCAGGTTCCACATATATGCGTTAATATACGATATTTATTTTTTCTCTTTCTGACTTACTTCACTCTGCATGACAGTCTCTAGATCCATCAACACCTCAACAAATGACCCAATTTCATTCCTTTTTATGGCTGAGTAATATTCCATCATATATATGTACCATATTGTCTTTATCCATTTGTCTGTCGATGGGCATTTAGGTTGCTTCCATGACCTGGCTATTGTAAACAGTGCTGCAATGAATATTGGGGTGCATGTGTATTTTTGAATTATGGTTTTCTCTGGGTATATGCCCATTAGTGGGATTTCTGGATCATATGGTAATTCTATTTTTAGTTTTTTAAGGAACCTCCATACTGTTCTCCATAATGGCTGTATCAATTTACATTCCCACCAACAATGGAAGAGGGTTCCTTTTTCTCCACACCCTCTCCATCATTTGTTGTTTGTAGATTTTCTGATGATGCCCATTCTAACTGGTGTGAGGTGATACCTCATTGTAGTTTAGATTTGCATTTCTCTAATAATTAGTGATGTTGATCATCTTTTCATCTGCTTCTTGGCCACCTGTATGTCTTCTTTGGAGAAATGTCTATTTAGGTCTTCTACCCATTTTTGGATTGGGTTGTTTGTTTTTTTAATATTGAGCTGCATGAACTGTTTATATATTTTGGAGATTAATCCTTTGTCCGTTGATTCATTTTCAAATATTTTCTCCCATTCTGAGGGTTGTCTTTTGGTCTTGTTTATGGTTTCCTTTGCTGTGCAAAAGCTTTGAAGTTTCATTAGGTCCCATTTGTTTATTTTTGTTTTTATTTCCATTACTCTAGGAGATGGACCAAAAAAGATCTTGCTGTGATTTATGTCAAAGAGTGTTCTTCTTATGTTTTCCTCTAAGCGTTTTTTAGTGTCCAGTCTTACATTTAGGTCTCGAATCCATTTTGAGTTTATTTTTGTGTATGGTGTTAGGGAGTGTTCTAATTTCATTCTTTTACATGTAGCTGTCCAATTTTCCCAGCACCACTTATTGAAGAGACTATCTTTTTTCCATTGTATGTTTTTGCCTCCTTTGTTATAGATTAGTTGACCATAGGTGTGTGGGTTTATCTCTGGCTTTCTATCTTGTTCCATTGATCTATGTTTCTGTTTTTGTGCCAGTACCATATTGTCTTGATTACTGTAGCTTTGTAGTATAGTCTGAAGTCAGGGAGTCTGATTCCTCCAGCTCTGTTTTCTTGCCTCAAGACTACTTTGGCTATTCGGGGTCTTTTGTGTCTCCATACATATTTTAAGACTTTTTGTTCTAGTTCTGTAAAAAATGCCATTAGTAATTTGATAGGGATTGCATCGAATCTGTAGATTGCTTTGGGTAGTATAGTCATTTTCACAATATTGATTCTTCCAATCCAAGAACATGGTATATCTCTCCATCTGTTGGTATCATCTTTAATTTCTTTCATCAGTGTCTTATAGTTTTCTGCATACAGGTCTTTTCTCTCCCTAGGTAGTTTTATTCCTAAGCATTTTATTCTCTTTGTCGCAATGATAAATGGGAATGTTTCCCTATTTTCTCTTTCAGATTTTTCATCATTAGTATGTAGGAATGCAAGAGATTTCTGTGCATTAATTTTGTATCCTGCTACTTTACCAAATTCATTGATTAGCTCTAGTAGTTTCCTGGTGGCATCTTTAGGATTCTCTATGTATAGTATCATGTCATCTGCAAACAGTGCCAGTTATACTTCTTCGTTTCCAATTTGTATTCCTTTTATTTCTTTTTGTTCTCTGATTGCTGTGGCTAGGACTTCCAAAACTATGTTGAATAATAATGGTGAGAGTGGACATCCTTGTCTTCTTCCTGATCTTAGAGGAAATGTTTTCCATTTTCACCATTGAGAATGATGTTTGCTGTGGGTTTGTCCACAGGCTACAGGATTGTAGTTCTTCTTTCTTCTGCTGTCTGCCCTCTGTTGGATGCGGCTATCTCTAACCATTTTTTCAAGGAGTATATTGTGCATCAAATTTTGAGACTCCAAGGACTAATGTGATAGCTTTCAAACAAATATTTACCTCATAGAAATATATTTTAAAATATAGCCTGGTTTGCAGTATGCTATGTGTACATAGAATAATCACCAAGAGGGGCATAATCTCTGCAATAAAAGAAAATTCAAATTTACAAAGATTGAAATATTAAAAAGTTATCTGATCAGAACATTATGAAGTTAGGAATAAATAGCAATAGAATATCTAGAAATCCTCACATTTGTAGAAATTTAAAAATACCTTCTAATATATAAAAATACTTTTAGGCCAAAAATAAATCATGAGTGAAATTAGCAAAATATATCAAATTGAATAACAATAAAAATGTAGCATATTAAAATTTGTGAGAAACAGCTTAATGACTGTCAAGAAGAAAACTTATAGCTTTGAGTGCTTATGTTAGAAAACAGAAAGGCTTAAATTTAATTATCTAAACTACCTTAAGAAACTAGACTTTTTAAAAAAGTACAGTTACCATCGAAGTAGTAGAAGAAAATATAGAAAAGGATAAAAGCAGAAATGAATAAAATAGAAAATAATCAACAGAATTACCCACTAAAATTGTTTCTTTGTAAAGATTACTAAGTTGATAAACCCTTAGCAAAACTTATCAAAAAATAAGAGAAAACACAAATTACTGATAAACACAATTTTAGAAGGTTATCACCCATCTCCCCAGGTTGTTAAAAGGATAATAAGGGAATAATATGAATAGACTTATACCAATCATTTTGACAATTTACATAAAATGGACATTAAAACAAACAAACAATAACAAAAAAACCCTTCACTTGCCAAAGCAGACACAAGACAAAATAGAATTTCCAAATGCCCAATCATAAGTAAACAAATAAACTAAAATTTTAATCAAAACCTTCCCAAAAAGAAAACTTCAGGTTCTTGTGGCTAAATTAGTCAATTTTTCAAACATTTATTAAAAAAAATAATCGAACACAAATTTCTTTAGAAAAATGAAGGGAAAACATTTCTTAGTATATCCACAATAGCAAAACATGACAAATTAATTATAGGAAATAGGAAACTGCACACCAATATGCTTGATAAACCTCAATACAATACTAGCAAATCTAACCCAGTAATATAGAAAGAGTATAAATACATTATGATAAAATAGAGTTTATCTTAGGAACACTAGTTTGGTTTAACACTAGAATATCAATCAATATAATTCACCATATTCACTGAATAAAAAAGAAAATGTATACAATCAACTCTACAGATGCAAATCAAACATTCAGAAGGAGAGATTTTTTTTTTAAGAAATAGAGGTTTTTTTAGGAATTAGAACTATAAAATAACTTTTTATTTACACATAGGGGCATCCACAGTGATTATAAACAAAGCAATTTAATTGCAAATTTGGCATGAAAGATAAACTGGAGTAATTGAGAAGTGATAAAACAAACATGTGTTCATGATGAATTTCCAAATACAGACAATCAAGAGTTTTTCCACAACTCACACTAAAGTCAAGGAGCTACTATTTTGGGGACTTCCTTGGTGCTCCAGTGGTTAAGACTCAGTGCTTCCACTGCAGGGGGCATGGGTTTGATGTCTGGTCGGCGAACTAAGATCTCACATGCCACGTGGTGCAGCCAAAAAAAAAAAAAAAGAATAAAGAAACAAACAAAAAGAAAGAAAAAAGAAAAAATTTTAAAAATTAAAGGAGGGAACTATTTTTAAGTTAACCTGAATGTTTTGAAGGTATCTTTAAGGCAAAGGGGGAAAAAAAAGAGAGAGAGAGAGAACCAAAGAGAACCACAAATTAATGTGTGTCTTAGAATTTCCTGGGAATGTTTGTTTGTTTGTTTTGGGTTTTGTTTTGTTTTCAATTCTAATCTGCTAATTCTCTGGAAACTAAAAAAATGACATGATTCTTCAAAGAATTAAGATAAGAAGTGACAATTTTGTAGAAATAATTCAAAGAAACTTAGTGTCTAACTTTGTACACCATATTCTTCCTCCAAATATTATCTTGCCACTTTTCCTGTTCCATATTCTCTCCTACATTTACCTAAATATATTTAAAGGTTCATTAGGAAACTGGAAATTATAGTAAGTCTTTTAAATTTTAAAATAAGTGATTATGTGACAAAGTTATGTCAGAGAAAAATATTACTGTACATAGTTAAACAAAATAGCAGAGAATTTTCAATTTCTATTTATGAGAAATGAGGTAGCAAAGGGGATTTTAGGCCATATCCATGAGGGTTGAGTAGGAATCCTTCTATTATATACATTCTATTTTTAAAAAGGAGGGTTGTCCATGGGTTTTATGTATTTGGTTTTCTAGTTGTATTTTACTTAAGCAAAATATACCTAATATCTATTTTATCATAGGTAAGTGACACAACCAATCTGTGCCTTGGTTTCTGAATCTGGAAAGAGTGGTAATAACATCACTGAGTTGGAATGAAATGTGAGTATGCATATAAAATGCTTGACATGTTATTATACACAAAAAATTTGAGATACTAATATATTTTAAAATTTCAAAACCTCTATTCCCTAGTATATTGCATGAGAAAAATATTTTAGGAAGGAGATAAAATTCTTTTGATATTCTGAAATTAAAGACTTGTATTGGGGTCATTAAAAACACTTGAAGTATTCTAAAATTTTTAGAAGTTTATTTAAATTAAAAATGTATGTATTAAAAAAAATGGACTTTCCGACAACTTGAGTATTGTTAAATAAATGAATTACAGCAGTCTTAAATGCAGAAAAGGGAATCAAAATAAAGCATAGCATTAGTAAAGTTTACAGGGCAAAACCCAGCTGGACAGATTTTTAGTCCTAATTCTTTTGGAGTCAGTAACACCAAGGAATATAGAGCACTTGATAAATCACAAGGTGTGTAAAATTAATGACTCACAAAAAGGCTTAAAGCTTCAACTCATTTAAAAAAAAATCTGTCATTAACATGAAAAATGCAAGGAAAGTGGATAGCTTGGAATTCAGGAAGACCTTGCTGAATCACTTATTGACAAATAGAATATAACAAAGTACTTGGCTCATATTGAAATGAATGTAAACAAGCAGGATGCATAACTTGCATTCCAGAGGAAATTAGAAAATCTGCTTACTCTGTTGAGTTGTATTTTTAAAGCCAAGGAAGTGGAATGATTTATTAAAATGGAACAGGGTGAAGGAGACAATAAACAATAAAAGATTTAAAAAGTGAATATAATTATGAGAGATTAATATGGTAATTCCAAATCAATACTTAGGTTTTTAATTAAAATGGCATAATTTTTAGCAGCTCAGTGGTAGCTTCTATTTTCCTCTAAAATGATAACACCAAATGATAGAAAGACAAAGACTTAAAATGTCAAAAGCTAGGACTGAGAAAAACCATAGTAGCAGAATATATGAAGCATTAAAATTTATAAGATGTATATGTTATCACAGAGAGCTCTTAAATTGCTTTTATTTATTTTTTTTTTAATTTGTTTTTCTTTCTGCTGTTCTGATTGGACAATTTCCAATCAGATCACTTGTGAGTTCTTCTGTATCACTTTATCTGCAGGGGTAGCAATACTCATATAGAGTATGTTATAGACTTTAAAACAAAAAATAGACTTTAAAACAAAGATTATTTAAAAAGACAAAGAAGAGTATTTTATAATGATAAAGAAATCAATACAAGAAGATATTACCATATATGCATCCAATACAGAAGTATATTAATATATAAAGCAAAGCTAACAGACATAAAAGGAAGAAATTGATAATAAAGCAATAATAGTAGAGAACTTTAACACCCCACCTACATCAATGGACAGATCATCCAGACAGAAAATAAATAAGGCAACAGTGGGCTTAAATGACACGACAGACCAGTTGGACTTAATAGATATCTATAGGACATTATATCCAAAAGTAGCAAAATATGCACTCTTTTTAAGTGCACATGGGATGTTCTCAAAAATAGATCACATTCTAGGCCCACAAAGCAAGTCTCAACAAATGTAAGGAGATAGGAATTATATCTAGCATTTTTCTGAAACTAGAAATGGTATGAAACTAGAAATCAACTACAGAAAGAAAAATATGAAAAGCAGAAACGTGAAGATTAAAAAACATGATACTAAAAAACTAATGGGTCAGTGAAGAAATTAAAGAAGAAATAAAAAAAAACTTACGACAAATGAAAATGAAAACACAACACTCCAAAATCTATGGGATGCAGCAAAATCAGTTCTAAAAGGGAAGTTTATAGCAATACAGGCATACCTCAAGAAACAAGAAAAATCTCAAATAGACAACCTAACCTACCACTTAAGATAATTAGAAAAAAGAACAAGCAAAGGCCAAAGTCAGCAGAAGGAAGGAAATAATAAAGATCAGAGAGGAAATACATAAAATAGAGATCAAAACAAAATAAAAACAGTAGAAAAGATCAATGAAACCAAGAGCTGTTTTTTTGAAATGATGAACAAAACTGATAAACATTTAGCCAGGCTCACCAAGAAGAAAAGAGAGGACCCAAATAAACAAAAAAAGAAATGAAAGCAGAGAAACAACAACCAATACACAGAGATACAACAAATTATAAGGGGATACTACTAACAGTTACATGCCAATAAATTGGACAACTTAGAATAAATAGACAAACTTCTAGAAACATACAACATGCCAAGACTGGATCAAGAAGCAACAGACAATTTGAATGAACTGATCACTAGCAGTGAACTTAAATATGTAATAAAACAACAACAACAACAACAAACTTCCCAGCAAATAAAATTCAAGGGCCAAACGGCTTTACAGGGGAATTCTACTAAATATAAAAGAAGAACTAATACCTATTATTCTCAAACTTTTCCAAAAATTGAACAGGATGGAACACTCTCAAATTCATTCTATGAGGCCACAATTACCCTGATACCAAAACCAGCCAAAGACACTACAAGAAAAAGAAAATTATAGGCCAATATCTTTGATGAATATAGATGCAAAAATCCTCAACAAAGTATTAGCAAACCCAAGCCAACAATACATAAAAAGGATCATATACCATGATCAACTTTCATTTATTCCAGGATCACAAGAATGGATCAATATTTGCAAATCAATGTGATACACCACGTTAACAAAAGGAAGGAAAATATCACATGATCATCTCAATAGGCATAGAGAAAGCATTTGGCAAAATTCAACATCCATACATGATAAAAACTATCATCAAAGTTGGTATAGAGGGAACATATCTCAGCACAATAAAGGCCATTTCTGACAAACCCACAGCCAACATCATACTGAATGGTGAAAAGCTGAAAGTCTTTCCTTTAAGTTCAGGAACAGGACAAGGATGCCCACTCTCATCCTTTCTACTACACACAGTATTGGAAGACCTAGCCACAGAAATCGGACAAAACAAAGAATTAGAAAGCATCCAAATTGAAAGGAAAGTGGTAAAACTGGCACTATTTGTAGATGAAACAATACTTTAGAAAACACTAAAGTGTACACCAGAAAACTACTAGAACTAATAAATGAATTCAGCAAAGTTGCAGGATACAAGATTAATATACAGAAATCTGTTGTGTTTCTATACAATAAAATATTTTAACATTTTCTTTCCTGATTAATATCAGAAAGAAAAAGCTTTTAAAAATCCCATTTTAAATTACATCAAACAGAATAAAACACCTAGGAATAAACTTAACCATAGAGGTGAAAGACCTATACTATGAAAACTATAAAACATTGATGAAGGAAATTGAAGATGATAAAAATAAATGTAAAGATATTTATATGCTCTTGGATTGGAAGAATTAATATTGTTTAAATGGCCATACTACCCAAAACAATCTACAGATTTAAGGCAATCCTTATCAAGTTATCCATTACATTTTTCACAGAACTAGAGCAAATAATCCTAAAATTCATATGGAACCAGTAATCAAAACAGCATAGTACTGGTGCAAAAACAGACACATAGATCAATGGAACAGAATAGAGAGCCCAGAGATAAACCTATGCACCTATGAGCAATTAATCTACAACAAAGGAGGCATAAATATACAAAGGAGAAAAGACAGTCCCTTAAAGAATTAGTGTGGGAAAAGTAGACAGATACATATAAAAGAATGAGATTAGAACATTCCCTCACACCATAAACAAAAATAAACTTAAAATAGATTAAAGACCTAAATGTAAGAACAGAAACCATAAAATTCCTAGAAGAGGACATAGGCAGAACAGTCTTTGACATAAATCATAGAAATATTTTTTTGGATCAGTCTCCTAAAGCAAAAGAAAAAAAAAAAGCAAAAATAAACAAATGGAACATAATTAAACCTAAAAGCTTTAGCACAGTGAAGGAAACCATTGACAAAGCAAAACATAACCTATGGAATGTGAGAAAATATTTGCAAATAATATTTGCAAGGAGTTAATATCCAAAATATATATACAACTCATACAACACAATATCAAAATACAAACAGCCCAATCCAAAAAAATAGGCTGAAGACTTGAATAGACATTTTGCCAAAGAAGACGTAGAAATTGCTAACAGGCACAAGAAAATATATTCAACATTGCTAATTATTAGAGAAATACACATCAAATCAACAAGAAGATATCATCTCACACCTGTCAGAATGGCTATCATCAAAAAGTTTACAAATAACAAATGTTGGAGAGGATTTGGAGAAAAGTGAATATTTTATTGTGTTGGTGGGAATGTAAATTGGTGCAGCCACTATGGGAAATAGTATGGAGGTTCCTCAAAAGAAGTACAAACAGAATTATCATATGATCCAGACATTCAACTCCTGTGTATGTATCCAGAAAAAAATGAAAACATTAATTCAAAAAGATACATGCACCCCAATGTTCATAGCAATGTTATTTACAATAGTCAAGATATGGAAGAAACCCAAGTGCCCATCAACAGACAAATGAATGAATATGTGGTGTGTGTATGTGTGTATATAATGGTATATATATTATATACATGGAATAGTAAGCCATAAAAAATAATGAAATTCTTTCACTTGCTGCAATGTGGATGGACCTAAAGAATAGTATGCTTAGTGAAATAAGTGGTATCTAAAAAATAATACAAATAAATGTATATGTAAAACAGAATAAGACTCACAGATGTAGAAAACAAACTAGTGGTTATCAAAGGGGAGAGGGAATGGGGAAAGGGCAAATTAGGCATATGGGATTAAGAGATGCAAACTACTATATAAAGTAGATAAGCAACAAGGATATACTGCATAGCATAGGGAATTATGACCATTATCTTGTAATAACTTTGGAATATAATCTGTAAAAATACTGAATCACTATCCTGTACACCTGAAACTAATATAATATTATAAAACAACTATACATCAAAAAATTATAAGATATACAAACTAAATTTTGAAAAACTTACCTAGGCTTCACTTCATGTAAACAAGACCATGTAAAACAAGGAAACACTTCTCTTCCACTCTACCTCCTCATTGTCTTCCCTTTGACTGAGAGACTCAAACTAGGATGTACAACTACCCTGCCTGAGTAAATAGCAACAAACAATACATATAAACTCAAACAAATTCAAACCCAGTCAGTTCCACAGATATTACATTTGATCTTGTGTATTACTTTTTTCTTGAGCTTTACTTCTCTGTCGTTCATTTTATGAATGTAGTGGAGAAATACTATATTCAAGGTACTCAGTTCCACATAGTAGGTAGAATGAATCCTAAAATTGGTGCACACTGTATTACAGTTCCTCTACTCCTAATGGTTCCAAAACCTGATTGCATATTAGGATCACCTTCTGAACTCTGAAAGAAAAATCAGATGCCCAGCTAATCCGATGTACAGCTAAATCAGAACCTTGTGGGTTAAATCGTGCATGTTTTTTGTTTTTCATCCTTTCTTCCTTGTGTTTTTTTCTTTCTCTTTTAATGTTCCAGGGATTATGATGTCCAAGAAAGTTTGGAAGCCACTGTTCTATCCCTCCATTGTACTTAGCATTCTGTATGCATGAAACATTCTGGAAGATCTTGTCTTCAATAACTACTTGTTGATTTCTTTCCTATTCTTTATTACTCTATAGCAAACATGGTACTTAGATTACTGATAAATATGTAAACACAACTAGTCAAAAACCAAAGTCATTATCTATGCTGTTCCTCATCTTCTGAACAATTTTTTTCCCTTTCCCTTTTTTTCTGTTTTGAGAAATTTTACCAACTTTTCTCCATCCTCTTTTTTTGGGGAGAAATGTTGGGGAATCCTAGCCTCTTCTTAAATGTAAAGAGTTTTGGTCATTCTCTTTGATAAGTCTGTTATAAATCTGTCAGCTCTTCTTATTTCCAGGACGCTTACTTTTCACCCAATATATTGTGAACACTGCCTAATCGGTTTCCTTGTCTCAAGTTTCCATAGTCCCTTCTTTACCTAAAACCTACAGCAAATGGCTACTAGATGACATTTCTGACATATTACCTTGAATTGATTGCTCTGATATTTAGAATTTTTAAAAACTCCTCATAATCTTCAGGACAAAATTCATCCTTTTTGTTTCCTAAGGTGGGAAGCAACGTCAGCTACAGGCTTTCTCCTGTCCTAATCAACACTCTAGAAAGTACAAAGACAAGAGAGAATTATAGATAAGAGAAATGAACTAAAAAACCCTGAGAAATATTTGGGGAGGCTGAAAGCTAAGGTGAACTGCTAGGGAGCTCTCTATCCTTCTGTGGAGAGCTACAGCCTAGTGCTAACCTTCACTAGAGGTTTTAGAGGGAGCATAGATAGGAGGGAAGCTTTTAAGGTCTGCTCTTATTTTCTCTCCCATTGCTATGGAACAAGTACTGCCCCATCTCTGCACTGTTGAGAGCCCAGTGTCACTGAAGTTATTTAAGGTAAGAAAAACTATTGAGGATTTGGTGAAACTGGTGTGGGAAGATCACTTGCTCTCTGGGATTCACTTCTCTACTACTCTCCCTCTCCAACATCTGCCATCCCAACAGTTTGGTTGGTGGATTACAAATTAAGGAAACTACTCTTCCTGTAGCTGCCTGTTTCTAACAGTATAAATCCCTACCTTAAATTATCTGGTGGAATGACTGTGGAGTCATTAGTCCACTACTGGAGTGGACTAGTGGAGTGGTCACAGCAGTTAAGCTCTTCAGTACTCCTCTCAATTCTCCTTATCAAAGAGAATGATCAGAACTCTTTAAATTTAAGAAGAGGCTAGGAGTCCCCAACGTTATACCTCAAAAAAAGAGGATGAAGAAAAGTTGGTAAAATTTCCCAAAATAGGAAAAACAGAAAAGGGGAAAAAAATTGTTCAGAAGATGAGGAACAGCATAGATAATGATTTTGGTTTTTGACTAGTTGTGTTTATATATTATCAGTAATCTAAGACACCTGGAGGAGACACACATTGGTCATACCTGAAACATTACTTCAAGAGAAATTAAAAAATCAGATGTCAAAAGACTAGGTAATGGAAGTGTAAAACCAATCTAAAAGAAAGAGGACATGAACAAAATATATCAACTGCAAAAGAATCAATGATATAGATAAAGCAATAATTTAAAACAAAGATCATTGATATACTTAACTAAATATGAAAGATATTTACAATATATGGGTAGGAAGTTATTTAAAAAGTAATAATTACAAATATTTGATATGAGAAATAGAAGTAAATACCACAGTATATGTATTAGATGACAGAATGAATAAGTTGTGCAACAGATTAGTTGTTTCAAACTAAGTCATATATCAAATAATTCTACTAGAAGGAAGAAAAAAATGAGTAAGAGTTAGAAACTTAAGATAAAAAAATGTTTTTCCCCTCTGATACCAACATGGAATACAAATTATTTTTGAACACTTGGAGAACTTTTAAAAATAGAAATTCTATCAAGCTACAAAAGTAGTCTCAATTAATTCCAAAAGGTGAATGCCACCAGAATATTTTTCTTACCACAGTGACATAATATTTGATATTATACCAAAGAGAGTTAACATATTCTTACATGTTTAGAATTAAGTAATATATTACTAAACAAACTTTAGGTTCTAAATAAATTAGAAAATAAGTTATATAACACGTAGAATTAACAGGTAGTGAAAATATTACAATGAAAAAAGCAAAAACAGTTCTTAGAGAGAATTTTATAGCTTTACATGTATTTTTCAGGAAAACAGTAAAGTAACAAGCAAACTAGTTAAGCAAACAAGCTTAGCATTTACCTCAGGAATTTGGAAAAAGCACAAACTAAAAAGCAAATAAAGGGAATAATAAAAGTGCAAAAATCAGTGAAACAGAGAATGTGAGCAGTACTAAAGAACATTTTTTTTTAAAGAACTAATTGTTTTAAGCAATCAATACAGGGCACACAATTTTAGCTAGAAGGATCAAAGAAAGAAGAGTGAAAAAATAAAAATGAACATAATAGAGAATAAAAAATTTTGAGTAAGTGCAGATACAAAGAAAATGTAAAATTACCATGTTTTTAAAATAACTATATAGATGAAACAAGATATCGTATAACAAAATTCTAAATTGGTCATATAAAATTTATTGGAAGAAATCTGAATAATAGTAAAGAACACTGTTACATGTTTTTATTATTAGCATGTTCTAATAAATTTTTAGTGACTAGTTAATTGCCACCTTATTCAGTTTGTTCCAGAATAAAGAAAAAATGGTGAAAAAGTAAACATTCTTTAAAAGTTTATAACATTAAATGTAAAATCTTAAATTAAGTATTGGCAAATATTAAATAATACATCTTGATTTAGAAGTTTTTTTCTTAAGATGACAAGGAGAGTTAAATCTCCAAAAGTGTATTATTGTATATTTCACCATATTAATATTCAAAGATATGGTTGCCTCAATTATCAAAAAAAGCGTTTGGAAAATTTAGCACCCATTTATGATTTCTTTTTTAGAAAACTGAAAAGTAGAGTAAGCTCTTAACTTGGTTAATTTTATACATCCCCAAACAATTGAGAACTTCATATTTGAAGTTGAGTTATGCATTTATTCTTGGGAATAAAACAAAGATCCTCATAAATATCACTACTATTAAATTTAGGACTAAAGATCCTGGCCAATGTTACAAACAAAGAAACAGAAAAATGTCATGTAAGGATTTAAAAAGTGAAACTCATATTTTCAGATGATAAGATCATATATTGATACTTCAGATAACCTTTGGAATCAACCTGCAAATTATAAGAATTAATAAGTAAGGCTAGGAAAGTTACTGTATATAAGATTTATTTATCAATCTTGTTAGCATATTTCTATATAAACAATAAAATAATAAATGATAGAATATAATAAATATTAATATTCCTTTCAAATAACAACTAAAACAACACATTCTTTATAAAATATACAGGAATGAACTTAACCCTAAAGATACAAGCCTTATGTACAGAATTGGAAAACTTTAATAAAATTTTTGGAAGCTATTTCATTCTCTTGGTTGAGAAGACGATATTATAAAGATGTCAATTATCCCCAGCCCCTAAAATTCCACATCTGTCCCACAAGCAAAATACATTCACTCCATCTCTAGGTCCCCAAAAAGAACCCCGTGACAGGATCAGCTCAAGTTCAAATCTTTTCATCTAAATCTAAATCTCATCATCTAAGTTCTCTAACCCATTTTGGAGGAGTCTTTGTGTTTAATGCATTCTGGGGCACAATATTTAAAAATCTTTGAACCTGTGTAATTAAAGATTTGCCCCCAAAGCTTCAATATATATTGGTGTAACAGGTGTGGGATAACAGTAAAAGACATTCTGGTTTAAAAAGTGGGAAGATAGAAGGTAAAAGAGTTACCAGTCCAAAGCAGATTTTGAAATCCAGTTAAGTAAACTCAGCTGGAGTTCCTTCATTAGGTTTCAAAGGCTTGGAATAATCTTCCTCTGTGTCTTTTAGCTCCATCGTCTTGGCTTTTCTTTTCCCCCTCTGGACTCTTGGCTCCATCTGCTGCATCATTCTTCCTTGTCCATGAATAACAACAACTGTTTGCAACTGAGTAGTTTTATCAGCCTGCTTCCTGCCAGTAGGTTTTAGAAGCCCAACAGCCCCCTTTTATTTTGTACTCTTTTCCCCCCTTTAATTCCAAGCTGGCAGTGTTTCTACTGATGAAAACTTCACAAAATTTCACAGTTTTTTGTCTAAACTTTACCAAATTACAATCCATTAAATAAAAGCCACACCCACAAATCTTTTGGGGATAATCCTTTCTTTATCTTGAACTCCTGCTGAGATGGCTGAGGAATAATGACCTTAAGTTTGAGGAGGTCCTCTGGTTGAAATGAGAAGATCTGTGAAACACAGCCTTAATCTCTTGAATGAGCCTTTCTGCCACTGTACAGACTGATCTTATGATCTTTTTGAGTTTTTAGAAAAAGGTTGTACCGTCATACCTTCATTTATTTCTCTATGCCATTTAAAGCAACCACTTAATTTTTGCCGTATGGATAGACTGAAAATCTTTTAAATCATCGCATGTTGGTTTGCCTTTCGTTTAACAGTTCCTCCTTCTATTTATCTCTATTTTTTCATATTTTATATGAGCAAAAACAACAAAAAAACAAAAACTAGGCCACACCTTTAACGTTTTAGTTAGAATTCTCCTCAGGTCAATATTTATTATAATAATTTATCACATATAAGTTCTGCCTTCCACATAAACATAGTAGAAAATTTCCCCGAGCTTTTTTTTTTACCACGTAACACAGATCCCCTGTCTTCTAGTTTCCAATCCTTACTTCCTTACTTCCTTTTGAGCCCTTGTTAACCATGTCCCTCCAGATTTCTACTAACAGTCTATATCCAGTGATTTAGGATTTCTCAAAGGCGATTTAGTATTTCTTCTTCATGCTTTTCCTGCCCTTCCTTCTGTAAGTTCACTGGTAGTATCTTTAAAATACATACTCCTACTAACAGTTTGTTCAAGACGATCTAGGATTTTCTTATGGTCCTCAAAAATTTTCCATTTCCCACCCACTACCCAATTCCAAAGCCCTACTTACATATTCAAAATCCTCTTTTTAGTATAAAATAACAGAATCATGAGAGGGATACCTCATCATATTCACAAGTTTTTCCAGGAGATAAAGGGTGAGGTACATTGAAGGTCATCTTAGAATTATGCCTCTACAATTCCCAAAAGGATAATACAGATCTTCTTCAACCTACAGTGCGGTTATATGTCCAAAATCCCATCATAAGTTGAAACTATTGTTTGTCAAAAATGAATTTAATAACCTAACCTGCCAAACATCACTGCCTAGTCTAGACTACTTTAAACATGCTCAGAATATTTACATTAGCCTACTCTCAGAAAAAATGATCTAATGCAAACCTTATTTTATAATAAAGTGTTGAATATCTCCTGTAATTTATTAAATACTGTACTGAAAGTGAAAAACAGAATGGTTGTAAGTGTGTAGGTTGTTTATCCCCCTGATCGAATGGCTGACTGGAAGCTGTGGCTCACTGCAGCTGCCCAGCTTCATGAGAGAGTATCATTGCTAGCCTGGGAAAAGATCAAAATTTAAAATCGAAAGTACAGTTTCTACTGACTGTGTATCATATTGGTACCAATGTTGTCGAAAAATCTTAAGTCAAAACATTGTAAGTCGGGGGGGACAGTCTATAATGAAAACCTATAGCTTTCTACCTCACTTCTTCTTCCAGTACTGCACTCCAAAGTCTTAGTTCTTCTTATAAAGTATATTTATTGAGGTTAAAAATTAGAAACTGATTTCTCATTTTACTAAAAACAGCTCTCTTAAGTCTCCTCAACTTATCTTTTCCCATATAATTTTACATATGCAAATACTATTTGCTGTAAATTCAAATATTTTAATATAATTATATTAATATCTTTGTTACCAAACTCAGGTTCAACTGCTGCTGTCTGAAAGCCAATACTTGAAAGACAAGTGTTGGTTGGGAAGAAAAGATTGATCTATTCAGGAGGCCAGCAACCAGGGAAGAAAGTGGACTCATGTCCAAGAAAAAACTCCGAAGATTCTGTTTAACCATGAAAGTTTTTAAAGGGAGAAAGGGTAAGTTAATAGCAGTTAATTATTTGGGGAGGGGGTCAGAGTCTTTGTTATCTTCCATTTTGTGCAGACTTTTTTCTAATTGGTCAATGGTGAGGTAACAGGGCAGTGCTCCAGGACTCCTGTGCTCAGCCTGAGGTTATCATCCTCACCCCTGGATGGGGACACCCCTGGATGTTCCTGCAGAAGAACTCCTGCAGAAGAACTCAAAGATATATATAAAATATATATATATAAAATCCCTTGAGGACAAACCAGGACCCTGCTTTATCACTGCACTATTGTTTCTTAATTGCTCCTCCTTTGTTTCTGCAGTCCCTCACTTTTCTGATTAGCAACAGTTTGCATCTGCCCTTTGGAACACAGGGAAGGTCAAAGAGGCTGAAGGAAGCCTATTTCCCACAAACAAGAAATGGGGGACATGGAAAGGATTTGTATCCAGGATGGCCCCACAGCATCCTGCTCGGTTTCATCTTCCCCACTCCAGAGTTTTTAAATGCTTTGCTATTCTCTTGCTCTCAATATCCATTATTATATCCTAATTTTTCCCAAGTGTTTCAGTATATCAGATAGTCTGTTAAGTAACCATCATTTCCAAGATGCTTCTGCTCCAGTATGGCTGGTTGACCTCTAAGAGTTCCTTTGATGCAAAGACAACTTTCTTTCAATACTTTTCTATCCATTATCTATTTTCTTTTATTTTTACTGGGTTGCATGTTTTTTTCTTCTTTATTTTGCTTGAGGACATCCTAAAAAGGAATGAATGGGAAATAAATATTTCTAGTGTCCACATTTATGAAAATGTTTTAATTATATCCTCAAAATTCACTTATAGTTTTTCTGGGTGTAGAAATTTAGGATAAAAATTATGACCCCTCAGAATCATTGAAGTTTTATTTTGTTGTTTTCTAATATCTAGTGTTACAATTGCCCAATCTGATGTCATATTTTTCCTTGTTTTATTGAAACTGACCTATTTGTTTCTCTCTGTAAACTTTTGTGTCTATTCTTTATCTCTGGTGTGATAGTTTTGGTGGTTTTTGTTATTTTCTCATTGTACTGAGCACTCTATGGAACTGTTAATTGTCTCTGCTATAATACAAATGAAAAAAGTTTTAGCTGAACTAGGCTATTAGTAGCAAAGAGTTTACATTCAAAAAAATCTTAATTGAGCACTGGGTACTATCTTTAGTACTATCTTTATTCAAGCACTGGGTGCTTAAATGGAGGCAAATTAGTAGGTTCATAAAATGAAAATCTAGAAATTAAAAATGCCTAGAATTTTCCAAAAATAAGGACATCATTTAAGGGTCATTTATAAGAGCAGAATTGAAACAAAAAGTCACACCTTAATCCAGAGTACAAAGAATAATATATTTCATTTAATAGAGAAGAAATTAATAGTTCTTTTTTTTTTAATTCCTTTATTTCCTGAAAAAAGTTAAATTTGTGGAAAAATAGATGAAATTCATAGATACTGGAGAACTATTGAAGTTATGAAGTGGGGTAGTTTATTAGGAAAGATTAGAAAATCTATACCTTGACTAAGAAATAGCCAAGCAGATACTATAGGTGCATTGAGCTGCAGCTGAGCTAAGTAAGAATTGTAAGAAATAAAAACAATTACTTGGGGCTGTTACAAGGAATTATAATTAGTTTTAATGGAATTAAATAAAATATTAATATAAGACTAAATTGGTGATACATTTCAAGATTTGTAACCACTGAGGAATTTTAAATGATGATTGCTTCATTAATAAAGTGTTACTATCCATCTTGATTTTTCAAGTTCTCTCAAGTAAACATGATAAAAATGACTATCCCAAAAGCATGTTGTTTATTCCTTTCAGCTTTTATTCAGCCAGAATTTACAAGGTGTGGGAGACAGGTGGGTAGGGGTGGGGGGAGGCGAGGAAGCAGGAGGTTAAAGGGGAAGGCTTACTTTTATTTACTCTTCAAAGCACGCCAATCTTCTTTCTTTATTCCAGCAGATCTTACATTCACATTTATAGAGTTTACTCCAGTCAATTAGAATGCAGTTTCTAGAAATCATTGCAGTGACATTATAAATTTCTACCTTAAAAAATTAAACTTAGTGGTTCTCAGCAGGCCCATAAAGTGACAAAAATAGCTTAAACCAATACAACACAAAAAAGTGATTAAATTCACACAAAATGTGTCAGGTCCCAAAGACAAAATAACTTTCACTTTCTTGGGTGAACCACTCACTACACAAAGAGTTCTTTATAAGAATTTCTTTTATCTCCTTTCCATTGTGTGTAACAACCAGATACTTGTAAAGTACATATGGTGTATGGCTCAATTCACAAACTTGAGAACAAAAGTAGATCCTCTTTTAAGACATAGACAGTTCATTCATTCAGCAAATATGTGCTGAATGAGTACTCTATGCCATGAACTTCTCTGGGTCCTCTAGTGGGGAGACAGAAAATGATCCTCTGGGCAGTGAAACAAGATGCTTGGAAGTTAGTGTTCTGAAGGAAACAAAATAGGATAATGTGTAGCAGGTTGGGAAAGAAGGGGCTTTAGACTACAAATTTTAGAATGTTTAAGTATGGCCTCTCTTAAGTTAAGAAAAAAAGACCTGACTCTTTACTTTTTGTTCTCAGGTAGAGACCTATTATCTAATCTCTTATGATGACATTCTGAGAACAAATTTCACAATTATGCATCTGTTATGATGTATTTTCTGATAGGGTTTAAATTAACTAGTTTACAAACAATTGACAGTTTTTCTATAGTTAATAACGTGATTCTTAATACACTTTAAAAACTTGACTTAAGATCAAATATTGACTGGATAATATCTGTTATATTAGATCTAATATAAAGGTGAAAAAACTGAGACTTGGTTTAAGAACTTGATTACAGCCATCTGACTAGTATGTGGTTCAGTTCCTATTTGAACCCAGGTCAGTCTGTATATGATACCTATGTTCTATCCATAGGAGTTCTATTGGTTGTCATTTACGATGGATTCAGTATCCATTGGGGAAAAAAAGTCAAAAAATGTCATAAGTAACATTTAGGAAAGCAGATTTTGAATACATAATGCCATTTTTTAAGTGATCATAAAATATTTATACTGGTGTTTGAATTAAAATCTGAAAATATGTTAATATACAGCAAATTGAATTATAATATTTATATATGTTTAGTTTTTAAAATGATTCTAGGAGAAGAGAATGAGCTGGGGTCAACTTATAAAAGAGTTTAGAAAATATATGGAAAAGGAAATTTATTGATAGTATTGAATGGCTTAGCAATATTTGTGTCTTGGGTTGAATCACAGGAAATCTTTATGAGTTCTGCATTAGACACCTGGAAGCCAAGTAAAAGCATGAAAGCAGTTTCCTTGGGAAAGAGCAGGTATGTGTCCCAAAAGCTGAGATGATCATTAGGGCAGACTAAGTAAACTTGGACTAAAGCATTTTACTGGCTTTGGTGTAATATGAAATGTATTGAAAATTAACCTTCTAATTTTCCAGTTTTGTTTTGAAGCTAACGATAGATAGATAATAATAGATAGATAGATATCATTACAAATAAAAGTAACTATATGTCATATATGTAATTGTTTCTCTACTAATTAATTTTACTAAATGTATATGCAAGTGATTATTAAATACAAATGTTAATTTATTCTAAATGAGTAAATCATTATTAGCATTTGTGTTAATTGCCATTGTGTTAATTGACATTATGTTAATTGGCATTCAATGAAGTGATGATGTCAAATTTAATAGCTTTATTAATTAGGATCTAAACACTCTTGGTAATTTAAGATGCAAGAACACTCTTTCTCTACTTCTATGAAATGGTCTGGCAAGTTATACAGAGAAAAACTGATTTTTTCATAAATGAAATGCTTGAATTTGCATAAAAATATTACCCTGTGAGTCACTCCTTAAAGCATTCCAGATCATTTGACAGAAAATATTTATGGTACCTAATAAGTACCAACAGGTGGACCTCACATAACCCATACTTAGATGTGGAGGAAACGTGTTCTTCCAGAGCCAATTGCACCTACACAGCACTGGAGTTCTGCATATTGGTTCACAGAATGCAAAGTTTGTGATGATGACATAAGGAATTGAAGAGGGAGAGAACATGATATCTTGAAATTGTAAAATAGAAAAAGGACTAAGGAAAATGAAGATGAAAACATAAAATTTGAGCAAATACATTCCAATGATGTTTGTGTTAAAGTTGAAATTAATTTAAACAATCTTTTCAAAAATAATTCTTTTATGCTCCCATTTAATAAATTCATTTTAGAAGCCCTTTCCCCTTTAACTATATACTGTGTGGAGGAAGGCAGGCTTCTGAATTTCCTGTTTCTTCATAAATAACCCCAGTAACTTCATCCTATTCTCAGAATAGAGAAACTATTCTCAGTTATCCACTGTTTTCTTAACTCTAGGCAGACAAAAATTCTTGTCTTCTCTGGAGACTCTTCAGGTGAGAACTGGTTTTAATCCAACATCAAGGAAAAGACTGTGAGCTAGGTCAAATCACAAAGAGCTGCTCTGGGTCCAAAAATTGAGGAGAATGATTCTCTTCAGTTTAATAGCAACCTGGAAATAACCAATGCAAAGGACATAAAATATATGACTATGAATGAGTGGATGTAGCTAGACTATGCTTCCAGATTTGTCATGTTGACACATCCAAAGTTTAGTGGTCAATACAAGCCATACAGGCTAAGGGAACCAACAGATCAAAGAGCAAAGGAATAACTTTTTATGTCTTGGTGTGGGAAGTAAAGTATCAGCGCTTAATACTCAATTTACTTTTGTTTTCTCTTGTTCTTTCATCTTTTCTTTCTTACCGTGTCACCAAGCCTAGAATAGTGTACTTTCATCATTTTCTAAACTCTCTAGTACTATTTCCAAAACATATCTCCAAACTTTTATTTTAAAAACCCTACATCTGTGTGTTTCATATTATTCCATGTCATTATTTTTGGTAGTTTAAAGTTATCACACTGAATCAATCTCTTAATTTAGTCCAGATTTTAGAACTCATTTTATAGATATTTTTCCCTCTGGAGTTTCATGTTCCTGATTTATTCATGCTACAATCTAACATATCCTTGATTTCTTCAATGCCAATGACCTTATCACCACTTCAATACCCAAATTCCATAAATGGTTTGAACTCATATAAATACTAAAATATGATATGTATCTCTTTAAACATAGACTTCACTCTTTTAGTCTATCACATTTCTGAAATAATCCATTTTCCCCCAACCTCTCAGTTTCCTCGTTGTATTGCTTCATTTCCTATACTATGTAGACACCAATATCCACCAAAAATATAAATAAATTTTTATAAATAGCAATAATAAAAATAAAATCATCTAACACTAACTTCAGCTATATTTAGTGTCCTCTTCCCCACCTTTGGCATGGCTGTATGACCTACTTTGGCCAATGGAATGGAAGCCTGCAAAGAACGCTGTGTCCTAGTAAAAGCTTTTTAGAGGCAGTGTCAATTTCCGCTTGGGCTCTAGACTTTCTGCTTTTTGAGAATATATCTCAGATAGTGGTCCTTTCTTCAGCCTGGATTCTGAAAAGAAAAACCATCTATAATAGACCTGAAGTTAACCTCAGCCTAGAATCAAGCCCAGTGGAACCTGGCCAAGATGAGCAGATCCAAATGGAGCAGAGTCCTAGGCAATCCGCAGGTCCATGACAAGTGTTTGTGATTTTAAGCCATTGAGAGAGTTGTTACCAGAGCAAAGTTGATTGTAATCACCAGGCACTGTGTTATCCACATTTCACAGATGAAGAAATTAACACTTAAATAGGTTAAATAATTTATCAAATTTATAAAGCTATTAAATGCTAAGATTTAAATCCAGAACCTATTCCTTAGCCTCTATGATTTACTGTCCTCTGGTAAATACAATCAAAATTTTGGTGGCGACAGAAAGTTACTGATACTCTTGTACATATTTGATTTTAACATAGGGATCCACATTGATGCTGCTGAATATTTCATTAAAAAATTACTAAACTCTTCAGATAGGTTGTGCTACACATTCATAGTTTATAATTTATTTTCTACCTTCCAGTTTGATAAACTTTCCATGTGTTCCTTATTAACTGTCATTTCCCACAGGTTTCCCTAGTCTTTAACAGGTTCCTTAATTTTCTTATCCCACCAATATCTCAATATACACTTGCAATACTTTATCTCATATAATATCTTTTCATTATTTAGTACTACTGACCACTCTTCCCTCAGTATAATTCTGTTCTCTTTTGGCCTTCGTGAAAGCATTCTAGTCTGATTTCCTCAGTTTTCTGAATGCTTAGATCTTCATCAATTTTTCTTTTCCATATGATGTTATTCTTGATGGAATCCAGGCTAAGCTGTGCTAACAGAGAGACCAAAGTACATGTGTGTTTGTTCATCACAGAATGGTCCAGGAGTTGGTGGTGGTCCAGAGTGGATAGGCAGGTCTTTCCAAAGGGTATTCAGCAACTCATCTTTGCTTTATCTTCTTGGTTTAATGTATCTCATGGATGTTTCTTATTTAAATCACTCACCATCATTTCCACATCCAGCTAGTAGGAAGGGATAAAGAGAGAAAAGAAAAAAAGGCAAAGAAAAAAGTTTTTTAATGAAGTAATGTGAAAATTACACATATCCCTTTTATTTACATTCCAGTGGTCATAATTTAGTCACATGTCCATACCTAGCTGCAAAGGAGATTTAGAAATATAATTTTTATCTGGGTAGCTAAATGCCTTGCTGAAACTTACTGTGGGGAATTCTGTTACCGGAAAGAAAAATAGGACGCATATTGGGGGATAATTGGCAATGTCTATCAGAACTGGTCTTAAAATTTCGTATTTGTCCATTTATGACCTTACTTTACATATTTTATGCATGACTTCATCCACAATTATGGCTTATATAACTTGTGTAAGCTAAGTAATATAACATCTCCATCTCCAGTTCTAGTCTCTCTCATGATTTCCATAAATTAATACATAGGGATTTGTTCTTTTCATCATGTCTAAAACTGAGTTGGGGATGCTAAAAATAGGGTATAATCATGGGATATTTTCCAGAGACTCTACTCAAATGATCTCCAGAAACATATACTATTTTAAAATGTATCCCTTCAGAATACAATGTCAACCATAACTAATTTTTAAAAATCAACAATAAATTACAGATGATTAAGTTAATGTCATAGAAAGAGAACTCTGTGATCAGTTTAAGGAAAAGATTTACCTTAGAGAGACTAGAGCCAGAGAAATTAGCTAAACAGTTATGACAGTTGGGCGAGAAACCACGAGGGTCTGAAATTATCATTGCATCAGTTGGGAATGGGTAAACACTGAAAAAAGTCAGGAGCAAACAAGTAAAACCTCAAAAACCTTCATAAGAGATTCAGCCACACTATGAGAAGAAAGAAACCAAGAAGACTCACTGGATTCTAATTCAGGAAATTGATTAAGGATGAGGAGAGGTTTAGGTGAGGAACAGGATATATTAATAGTTTGGTACCCTGAGCAGGAATACCTTTTGGTTCTTACTATCCCTGTAGTGACTTGACTTAAAAATCAAAGGCTAATGGCCTGGCAACAATATTTAATATGACTATAAAGCCAGTGATATCTTACAAGGAAAGTGATGGAATATCTCAACTTTCTTTTCAAGAAATATATTTTGAAACTTCTTTGATAACAATATTTTACAAATTTTCTTAATTTCCTTTAAATGTTCACACTGTAAAAATCCATGTTACCTCTGGTGGTGGTGAAGATATGGAATGTTACCAGGAGTAAAACAATATTCTCTTACTACCATTGATGCCTAATTTAGAATATTTATCCTTATATGCTTTCCTCTGTCTTTTCCTAGTGTATGTCTTGGATCATCACTGACATCCACAGTAAATTCATCAGATAAATATGACAATAATTCTTTTTTAGATTCCACATATAAGTGAGATTTTTAAATTTGCTAAGAAAATAGATTTTAAAAGTTCTCATCACAAGAAAAAAATTTGTAATATGAGAGGTGATGGATGCTAACTAGACATATTGTAATCATTTCATATTGTATACATATATGGAATTATTATGTTGTACACTTGAACCTAATGTAATATATGTCAATTATATCTCAATAATTTAAAAATGCAAAAATAATGGATTCTATATATATATAGCCCAGTGCCTTAAAAAAAAAAAATCTCTAGAGAGGATTTTGGAAAAAAGGTAATGTTACTCAAGTTGCATTGCTGCAATTGGCTCCCAGGTGCTTAGGGTGTGCCAAGTCCCATCAGTGTCCCAGAGGTGGAGGAAATGCCCACACACCTGTTCTGCCTTCCAGAAGGCTACTAATTCCCTGCCGTGCATCTCTCACATGCAAGCTAATTGGAAGCCTGACCTTAGGGCAGTAGCTGGGAAAGTTGAGACATTAAATATTGCAGTCCAGCCCCTGTGGGGAGTAACTGGGACCTGCGTGCTTTTGCCTACTCGCTCTGTGCTGAGACTGGGGAATAGCTGCTGACAGCGCTTGTATGTACACGTAGAATGGCACCTTTGTTCTCTGTGGTTTCAGGAGACTCAAATTTCAATCCCCATCACCAACAAGAGCTAGGTGATTCAGGAGCCAGTCCCTTGTGTGGCAGCTGCGGAAATCAGGGGGCTAGATGTGTTGATAAACTCCTTTCTGGGAGAAGCCAGAAATTTGATTTGATTGCTGGGGTGAATCAAGAGAGAGAAGGCTCAGGAAGATCCTACACATCTCTTCAAGCTCCTGGAGGACTACTAATTATGTGCTCTGTCAGCTCCCAGATGCAGGTTGATTAGAAGCCTGGCCCTTGGGCAGCAGCTGGGAAAGTATGCAGACAGACCCCTTCCAAGAAGAAACTGGGAGCCTTGTGTTCTTGCCTAATCTCTCTGCACTGAGACTGAGGGATAACCAGGAGACTTGCTTAAAAACTGCTTCTTTGTTTAATGTGGTCCTGGGGGACCCACAAATGCAAAGTCCCGTAGGTTCTCAGTGTTAGGTAATTTGGGAGCCTAGCGCTTGGGGGGCAGCTGTAAAAGTTGGGGTACTAGATATGTGGACAAGCTTCTTCCAGGGAGAAGCTGGAGACTTGGTTTTAGTGTTGGAACAAACCAGGGGAGAAGACAGAGGAAGTGTCCACATGTTCTTTCAGGCACCCTGGAGGATCCCAGTCAGTTCCCAGTGCACGCTGATTAGAAGACTTACTCTCAGGCAGCACCTGAGAAAGTGTGCAGTCCAATTCCTTCAAGGGAGAAATTGGGAGCTGGATGTTTTTGCCTACTTCTTCTGTGCTGAGGTCAGGGGGATAGCCATGGGAAGTGCCTGCTGCTCAGTTTAAAAGCCACCTTTTTGTTTAATGTGGTCCTGGGGCCTGCAAATGCCATGCTCCCTTGTTTCTCCAAGTTAGGTGATTTGGGAGCCAGTCCCTCTGATTATAGCCATGAAAGTTGTAGTGCTTGATGTGTGGTCCAAACCCTTCACTTCTCAAGGAGAAACTGAGATTTGGGGGTTTCTTCCCAATTGTTAGGAGCTGTGCCAGGACTGTTGTTTGTGGTGTGTGTGTGTCATTTCAATGTAGTTGTTTCCTCAGTTGCCTGATGTGTAGGAATCACTCATTTCTGGTTTTCTCTTACGGGGAATTGGTCCATTTGTAGTTGTATATTTGGTGGGTCTGTGGGAAGAGAGATAGTCAGGAGCCTCTTATTCTGCCATCTTGCTAATGTCACTTGTGAATACATTGTGGATATTATTTTTAACAAAATATTATCTGTTAGATCAATTAGGAATAAGAAAAATAAAATTAAAAAAAAAATTCCCTTAACTTATTCCTTCTTTCATGCTCTTCCTTTCTTTATGTAGATATAAGTTTCTGACCTACATTATTTTCCGTCTCTCTAAAGAACTTCTTTTAACACTCCTTGCAAGGCAGGTCTACTGGCAACACATTCCCTCAATTTTTGTTTCTCTGAGAACATCTTTATTTTTCCTTCACTTTTGAAGGACAAATTCACAGGGTGTAGAATTTTAGGTTGGTAGGTTTTTTTATCTTAACACTTTAAACATTTTACCCAACTCTCTTCTTGTTTGCATAGTTTCTGAGAATTCAAATGTAATTCTTATCTTTATTCCTTTTACAGGTGAAGTGATTTCCTTTTCTTTGGACTTCCTTCAGGATTTTTTCTTTATCTTTGATTCTCTGTAGTTTGTCAGTTTTTGTTTGTTTTTTTGTTTTTGTTTCTGTTTTTGTTTGCACTTATCCTGCATGATGTTCTCTGAGCCTCCTGGATCTGTAGTTTGGTGTCTGACGTTAATTGGGGGAAATTTTCAGTCATTAATGTTTTAAATATTTCTTCTGTTCTTTATCTCTTCTTTCTCCCTCTGGTATTCCCATTATGAATATATTACATATTTTGTATTTGTGCCAGAGTCCTTGGATATTATGTTATTTTTTTTCCCAGTTTTTGTTCTCTTTGCCTTTCAGTTTGGGTGGTTTTTATTGTGATACCCTCAAGTTCAGTGATTTTCTTTTTTTCTTCAGCCATGTCCATTCTATTAATGAGGCAATCAAAAACATTATTCATTTCCATTATAGTGTTTTTGATCTATAGTATTCTTTTTGGTTCTTTCTTAGGATTTCCACCTCTCTGCTTATATTGCCTATCTCTTATTACATGATGTCTACTTTATCCATTATAGCATATTGATCAGATATCTTTTAAGTTCCTGTCTTATAATTACAACATTCATGTCTGGTTCTGATGCTTGCTCTGTCTCTTCAAATTGTTTTTTGCCTTTAAGTATGCCTTGTAATTTTTTTGAGAGTCAGACATGATGTACTAGGTCAAAGGAACTGCTATGAATAGGCCTTTAGTAATGTGGTGATGAGTTTTAAGGGGAGGGGAAGCATTCTATAGTACTATGATTAGGTCAAAGTCTTCAATAAGCCTATGTCTCTGGACTGTGGACTTCACAAGTGTTTCTCAGTTTTTTCCTCCCCCTTTTAGATGGAACAGGATGACGAGAGTGGATTAGAGTTGAGTATTACCCTTCTCTCATGTGGAAGGCTATAGCTGACTAGAGTTGGGAATTTTTCTTCCTCAAGATTAGTTAAGCTCTAGTAATGCCCAACAGGTTAGACTCTTATTAACTAGTTTCTCCTGAGGGCAGACATTGTTCAAAGAACATAGTACTTTCATGTTTTTTAAGGTGGTGCCTTTTCTTCTTCCCCTACTAGAAGCAAAAGGAGATTTTTCTTCGATATCTACTGGTTGAGTTCCAGGAGGTAAAACTCACAAAAGTGTAAAGAGTTCCCTAGGACTGTGTCCCGCTGGAGTTTTTAACTCCCACACTTGTCCACACTGAGCCTCCAGCAACTTATCAATTACAGTTCAGGTTTTCCTTCCCTGGTACTTGTTCCTGTAATGGATTCTCTTCATGAGTTTCTTTTCCAGTAAGCAATGACTCTCTGTACTTTCCTGTTTGACTCTCCAGTCTTGCGGGCAGTGTCCTCATCTCTCTTATGGATCCAAGAAGAGCTGTTGATCTTTCAGTCTATTCAACCTCATACGTGTTGTTCAAATGGATTGGCAACTCCCAAGGTCCTTCATGTGGAACCAGAAACTGGAAACCACCTCAAAACTTTGCAAAATTATTAACATGCTGTATAACTTACAATAAAAGTTATATTCTGCAATTTTGTTAGATATTCATCTTGCCATTTTGTTTGGATATCAGGCAAAATTTTGCACATATTTCATTTATGAATTAAAAATAAATATGAACATTATTTAAAATTCCAAAATAAAATTGTTGATCATATTTTAGAAAAGAATTATACCAAAAAAGAAAAAGAAAATGTCATTCAAATTTTAATCACTTGCTCGTTAATATTGAGTGGCACTAAAAAAATCGAGTGTCAAAATTTACTTGCTTTGTCAAGAGAATTAAGGACACTATTGAATGACTAAATATTTTATCATTTAGACATCACTATTATTCATCATTTTTATTTAAAAAAAGAGATGTAACATATCAATGCAAATATAAGACCTAAAGAGTTATAGAGGGAAATACTGTTTAATTGCTCATGCTTTGGTGATTTTGCTTTTTATTTCTTCCTCCACCTTTTAAATACAGTAAAACATATGGACTCAAGCAAAATAGTTTCTTAAACTCATGACTTGAATTGGAAAATATTTAATTTATATAATCTCACTCAATAAACTGTTGGAAATGTACATTTTTACATGTCCCCAAGACTTTTATGATTTTGTTGTTATTCCAGCAGATTTATTAAAACAAACATTGAGAGAAATGAGAGCAGAAAAGAAAGTACGTGAATGTTTCTTTAAAATATCATATTTTATAATTATTGCCTGTCATGCATTTGTCCCACAATATCATATATATGATATGCTCATTAGTTTTTAGTCACTAGACATTTTAACTGTCAGTCTACTTATCACAAGGTTGAACTAAGTCAGAATTCCATACTGGAACTTTATTAGTTTCCCCATGGCTTTTGAAGATCAAGAAAATTTTCAGATTTTACCTGAGGATTCAGTATTAACCTTTATGCCACATAAAACTGCAGGTCTGCGAATGTCTGTGGCTGACAGTCAGAGGCTAATGATTGGTGAACTGATGCTTTGCAGGCACAGTTTCCTAAGGGTCATGGCATTCTCAGACTAACATTAAAAAGGTAAAATTGCATTTTGTTATGCTCAAAGGAAAAAAAAGGGTCTTTGTACTTTTTGCAGTTGACCTTGCTTCCATGGGGATTCACAGGTGTTCTGCTCTGCATTGAGAGAAAAAGAAAGATATAAGTACATTGATTTTCCACAGGCTTTTTAGTAATGCTGAACTATTTTCTGGTTTGCACCATTAAAGTGTATTTTTTATTAGTTTCTAATATACTAAAATAATCATTAATTGAAAATCAATTACTTAATAATATGTTCCATAACTATTATATCTGGATTTTATTCTGCAACACAAAAGGGATATGGAGAGTTATTTTATAGGTTAAAAGTTTACCAAAGTCAGTAAATATTTCCTTCTTAACCTGACATCATTTTGGCCTTATCTGAAATCCATTTTGGGGTCTCAGCAGGACTATAGAAATAGAAGTGTTTTTCTGTTTCCCTTTCTGATTTTTATAACTTTATTGTTAGCATCACTCTCATTGAAGCTATTTTTGATGGAGGAGCTGCTATCATGTCTATATTTAATTTTTTTAAATTAAAATATAGAAAACAATTATAGGGAAGAACACTTGGAAGAGAAAAAAGTTTCTCTCTATTTCCTGGAATACCAGGAAAAAAAGCAGAAGAAAATGTTTTAATTTTTTTCTTATAGGGCTAAAAATTTCCACATCAAAACTATTTTCAATATTTGACACATAGTCTCTGACTTTACAGAAGGAGGAAAAATAATTTGCTCACATGCTAATATATATTTACTATTTGGATATATCCATTCAAAATAGCCTTCATAGATATGTCTAAAAATTAATTGTCAAGAATGTTGGATTAAATTTACAGCTAATGACAAAGTGCAGACTGCATCCTTCTTTGTCCCATCATTGAATGTGTCTGGTGTGTACACGTGAAGAGGGCATTGAAGACAAAAAGCCCTGACTCCAAACTTGGCTCACCTACTAGGCTGTGTGGCCTTTAACAGATTTCTTATGATTTCAGAGCCTCAATATTCTCATCTCTAAGATGAAGATAATTCCCATGTTTTAAAATTGCTGATTTAATGAAATAGCATATATAAAGCACTTAGAAAAGTGGTAAGCATTTGGTAAGCATTCAATTAGTGATAATTAATAATAACAATAGTAAATGACTTCAGGAAAAGTTTGAATCTCAATCAAATAATATTACTACAATGTTCCTAGAAATTGTATTAAAAACATATAAAATGTGTAGCTAAACGGAAAATAAATAAAAGATGTTTGAGAGGGTAAATCTTGAAGACATAGCCATTCATTAAAAATGAAACTTTCTCCTTTATCTGGTTATTTTACCTCAAAATAGGTGATATAATAACAAGTTCACAGCTATTGGTCCCAAGTTTCCTTGATAGTAATTCATTCCAATTTTCACTAAATTATATTATCTAGACAAATTTTAAAAAATGCTACTTGCAACCACCTTTTGATTTTGTATACAGTTAAATGTTAGCCCATTAATTTTTTGTGCTTAATAGTAAGAAACACAATTAATTCCATTTTATTGTATTAGACTAACTTCTTTACATTCATTGTCTTTTAATACTCTCAACAGTTTTGAGGAAAGTACTACTTCTTAAACAATTTTACATATGATAATCATAAAGCACAGAGAGGCTAAGGAACTTGCATAGGGCCACACAGCCAGAAAGTGACTTAGCTCAGATCTGAACCAAGGCATTTTGTCTCTGGAGCTCTAGATCTTAACCCAACACACCATGTTAATTAAAGGTCACAAAAGAAATTAAAATGAGTCTATTTTACAGTATTGTGTTTTATTTAATATTTTAAACTTTATTTTAGGTTAAACAAAATGAAATGCTTCTAAAAACAGAAGTTATATTTTAACTGTAATGCTTTTATATAACATGGACTATAGCTTCTCAAAGTTTATCTTAGAAGTGTATTTAAATATCTTCTTGAAAGAAGATTAATTTTAAATAACAGAACTTATATCTAAATAATTGAATTGTCAATATTCTCTAAAGCATAATATTTCTATTATTACAATTTTGAAAATATATGGTGTGGTGCTATAACTTTATCATTTTAATGTATTTTTTGTTTACTTGCCAATTTTTTATTTATGAAATTAGAGAGCAGCATAAACCCTTGAATGACATTTGGCCAAGATAACATCTAATGCTTTGTACAAATTGACTACATAAAATCTGCATTATCTTTAAATAATTTAATTGCCAATTTGTCAATATTTTCAATAATGTAATACCTCTATATTTACATTAAAATATATGATAGGAGTTGATACTTAAGTTTTGATTTCTTCAATTCTCACATTACCTATTTTTAAATTAATTTGGTTTTTGTTTACTTGGCACTTTCTTATAAAATTGGAGCAAGGCTTGTGCTGTAGCAAAGCACTTAGGCTAATTCCAATGACCTTATATAATTATCTCATAAGTTCAGGCTTCTACTAAGTCTCCTTTTCATAAACCATAAAGTATCACTATATTTTTCTCATTATAATGCTTAACAGTGTTCATTATAATTACCTATTTATTATTTATAATCAGAATAGTTACTGACCAGCCCTTATCTTGTTTGTAGTGTTGTCTAACACTAATCAAATAACCACAGTCTATGCTCTAATGCTATTAAGTATAAATGTCTTACCACTTATTTTCCTGTATAATAGATTTTCATAACTAGCTGCTCATTAATTTGTTCCAGAATGGATAAAGAAGATGTGGTATATATACATATACAATGGAATGTTCCACAGCCATTAAAAAGAATGAAATAATACCATTTGCAGTAACATGGATGGATCTAGAGATTGCCATACTGAGTGAAGTAAGTCAGATGGAGAAAGAGAAATATCATATGATAGTCCTTATATAAAGAATCCTAAAAGAAATGATACAAATGAACTTATTTACAAAACAGAAACAGACTCATAGACCTAGAGAATGAACTTATGGTTACCAGGGGTGAAGGGCAGGGGGAAGGAATAGTTAGGGAGTTTGGGATTGATATTTACACACTGCTATATTTAAGATAGATAACCAGTAAGGACCTACTGTATAGCACAGGGAACTCTGCTCAATGTTATGTGGCACCCTGGATGGGAGGGGAGTTAGGGGTAGATGAATACTTGTATATGTATGGCTGAGTAACTTTGTTGTGCACCTAAAACTATCATATCATTGTTAATCAGCTATACCCCAATATAAAACAAAAAGTTTAAAAAAACTATCGAGAACTTAATATGTATTAGGCACAGTTAAAGTCTCTGGGAATAAACAGAACAAAATTAAACACTAGTTTTTCTTAAGGAGCATTCAGTCATATATACTAAGAGCAGTAAAGACTGAGCTAAAATCAAAATATAAGAAAGTTGGGCTTCCCTGGTGGCGCAGTGGTTGGGAATCTGCCTGCCAATGCAGGGGACACGGGTTCGAGCCCTGGTCTGGGAAGATCCCACATGCTGCGGAGCAACTAAGCCGGTGAGCCACAACTACTGAGCCTGCGCGTCTGGAGCCTGTGCTCTGCAACTGGAGAGGCCACGACAGTGAGAGGCCCGCGCACCACGATGAAGAGTGGCCCCCGCTCGCCACAGCTGGGGAGAGCCCTCGCACAGAAACAAAGACCCAACACAGCCAAAAATAAAATAAATTAATTAATTTTAAAAAATGTATATATATAAGAAAGTTACAAATCAGCCTCTTCAGCTAATTAAAAAAGATTTCTGATTACCTGGATATGGGAAAGGTGGGAGGAAAATTTGGGTGTGAGCATATGTTCACTATGTTGATTGTGAAGAAGCTTTCGTGAGTGTATGCATATTATAAAATTTATTAAATTGTACCCTTAAAAATGCTCATTATAAACCTACTATCACAGTCAGTTCAAGTTAATATAACTTGTTTGAGGCCATGCAGAATATATAGATTAAAATTAGAAATTACCACAGTTCAGGAAAGAGGGCACTGTTGTCTGAGATTGTCAGAGACAATTCTATGAGGATACTGGAAGTTGAAATCTCTCTTGAAGGATGGGTAAGGTGCAAAGAGATTAAGGGGCAAGAAGGTCAGTTCATTTAAATATATAGTATTGTGGTTTTCAAACTTTGGTGAACATGAAAACTACCTGCAAGCTTGTTAACAATTTGTATATTTGGGTTGTACCTCCAGACAATCCTATTTAGATCTGAGGTAGGGCCTCAGATCTGCACTGAAGACAAAACAAAGCAAAAATATCTTGACCCCTGATTATTCTGATAAAGTTACTCTTTGGATCTCAAGCTGTAATCAGGGAGGGATTCTCTCAAATCGTGCTTGGATTGACTAAATATATAATGGTCAGAAATGATTCACCGTAACTTCTAAGTATCTACATATGTAAAACTTCAAGGAAAATGTCATGATGGAAGTTTGATTTTGAATTTCTAAATCCATTTTGGCAATAATCAATATCCAATCCAACTCAACATTTTCGATTATAATGCTGGATGAGAGTGTCATGAGTAATTTTTTATTTTAGTTATGTATTATCAGTTGATGCTGTTAAAAGTTTTCATTAAATTCTTGGCTTTGCTTTTTTAAATGGTTATTTTTTTCCTAGAAAAGAAAAAAAAAAACTTTTCACCTTTTTTGTTCTATGAACAAGACAAAAATGCTTTGAAAATATGTTTTCTAATCAGATTTTTATAGGCATATTCTGCACTGCTTAACTTTACTGGGCAGTTCAAAGTCAATTTGTATTATAATGCCTTTTAAAGGAAAATAAAGTAGCAATCACATCTGGCTTAAGAAGTAAACAAATGAATTTCATTTTATTTTGGGTTGAGTTTTTCTCAAAAATTACTGATTTATGTGACTGTCAGGTATGAATGCTTATAACACAACTTTCTCAGATTGAATCCAATTGATTTTCTATAACAATGTCAAGCATTCAGTACATCACAGGAGCAGTGAGACTGTGATAAATGATCCGTTCTAAAAGAAAGTGATTCTTTTCTCCTTAAACACATAGGTAAATATTGTTTGTTTTTGCTCTTTCTATCTATAGAAGCTAAAGTGTTCTGAGTCCTCAGTTTTAGAATGTTCTTAATTGCTAGCCATTTCCCATGAAAAATTGTTTTCCTTATGACCTTACTTTCAGCATTACAATTGTTAGAACTGATTTAAAATCTTAGTTAAGAGTTGATGGTATAGAACTGACTGTCATTCTACTTTGCAAAAGGTAGGAAATATACAATGCAACATGAAATTCTGGGAGTCCACTTTGATTGTACTTAGGAATAAATACCACAGAAGAGTAGCTTTGAGGGATACCATTTTTCCTGAAAAATAAAGCTAACAAGTACCATATTTACACCCCTGAAGTATACTTCTTATGAGTTTTGCTATATTTAAGTATTATTTTTTGTAACAATCTTTCTTGGTCACTTACCATTACTTATTTGAATGAAATAGGTAAAGCATAACAATTAGTTTATACATTTCTGTTTTATAAGAGGTTGGTATTAAATGTGTTACTTTCTGTATTAATTTCTTATTCATTACTTTCTGTATTAATTTCTTATTCATTTTCTATCCTTGTTAAATTTTGTATAATTTGCCAGTACAAAATTTAAGCTGTATAGGCATCATTTGTATGATTTTAAAGCAATTTTTAAAATATTTGTGAAAAGGTAACATCATATTAATGTTTTAAGAACATTAGAAATATCACTAGATATTAAATGCAGAAGTGCAACTAGTAGAAGTGAGGCAGATTTGGATAAGTGAAAGTGAAACACAGAAAGAAAGAGAATTAATTCATATCCATATCCCATGAATTAATATGATGTGATGAATATAATATATACTACTGTCATAAAGTTTTAAATAATGTTACCAATAATAATTACTAATACTCTGAGTGGTTATCATGAGCCATGGACTTTCTTAATGCTTTAAAATATTATCTTGTTTATCACACAAGAATCCTATCAAGAGATGCAGCTATTATACTCATTTTACAGATAAGTAAATTGAGATATAAATATGTTAGGTCACTTGCCCAAAATAATAATGTGGAAATAAGATTCAACCTTGGAGTCTGACTCTCAGGGCAGCAATTTTGACCACTAAAACTGTCTTTTGCTTCTCATCCACACAATTAAATGGATATCCATGTATATTGGCCATGTCTATTCTTTTACCTAGCTGATATACCTAAGACATCATTTTGCTTTCCTTTCCCTCAGATCATTCTATTTTAGACTCTTACATGGCAAAGCTACCTCTACATTTTATTAGATTTCCTGTCTTTTAAGTCTTTGTTATCACTCATTTATTCTGCATATCATAGCCTTATAGACATATTGATAGACATATTGATGTTTATCTCAGCCTCACTTCTCTCCGACTTTTCAAGGCTACTTTTTGAGAATAGGACACTGCATACATGGAGTTTAAAAGGCAATTTCTTTCATCAGGTGGTCTATTATTTCCTGATCTTGCCTTGCATCCACACTCTTCCTTTCACTTTAAATATTTTATGCCCTTCACTTAAATCTGTTTCAACTCTGTATTATTTGCCAATGACTACATGAGGATGTTAAAATATATAAAACTGATCATAAATTATCCACTTATCTAGGCTTAGCTTTTCTATACAAACTTATACTGTGAATTCCAACTAACAGTTACTGTGTTAACTCATTTGTCACCCATTTTACAATGGCTATATGTATTTTAAATTTTTGTCCCTTGATAAAATTCAAACTGATTAAGGGTTGATATCTTTTATTCTACTTTCAAAAAGCAATTTACATGTGAAGGTCTAAAGAAATGTTTTATACTTGGTGAATATTTGCTATCAATTTGTTTTCTTAGAAGGTATTGAGTAAGAAATAGTAAAGAAATAATAAGAATAATAGAATTAAATTTTCAAATAATTAAGCTAAACTGCTGTTTTTCTCAGAGGATAAAAAAAAGTTACTGCAAATCTAGTATAATACTTATACATAGTTTATTTCAATAGTTAGAGAGAAAGCAGTGATTCTGACTTGGGGGGGGATAATACTTGAATTTATTTTTGTAAGTGTGCTTGTACTTATTTTCCTGAATTACACTATCACTCCTTCAAGCCAAAAAAAAAATGAATTTAATTTCATTCCACTACTTGAAGAAATGAGTGTGCTTTTTTTTAATGTGGTAAAGTTCACTTGATAAAAGTCCTCCTTTCCTATATTGACTTCTTACACATGCCACTTAAATGTAATAAAAGCAGAGAGCATTTTAAAAAAGGACAAAAAGTGGGGCATTTTGGAAATTAAATACATTTACAATATTTTAATAAGAAAACTATGACTAATAATTTCTGGCTATAATTTGTATGTGATATAATTAGCAAGAAGTTTTGTTTGTTTTTTTTTTCATATGTAGAGGATGTTTTATATGATATTTATGGAATGGTGAATTAATGTCCCAGGATTCCTTCTATGAGTGTGTTTCAGATAGTTGTTTTGTTGCCTAAAAAATAATCTTAAGAAACCTGAATTATTTTTTAGTTATTTTTCTAATTTATTTACATATGATCAAAAAGTCTGTATGATATTGTGATTTTAACATATTTTGAAGACTTTTCTAGGGTTGAATAGAAACATGAATTCCTGGAAAAAGTGCATTCTCTAATTTTTAGGGTCAGGATTCTAAATACATTTATTAGATTAAGTATGTTAATTATGTAGCTAAATATGTCATCATTTTTGTTGTTCTTTATTCTATAATTATTGAGAGATATGTGCCTAAAGCTTTCACAATACTATTAGGCATACTTTTCCCATCTTTTCAACTTTCTGGGATTCTTGTGTTTTGGTAGAATATCTTCTAAAATGCCACATAATTTTGATTATGTTCTATAATCCAATGATTATTAAATAGAAAATTTAGTTTATTAGTCTCTTGGTTTTAAGCTCTGTATTTCTAAATGTTGATGACACACTAAATTTTTGTCTTGGTTCATGTCTTTCTTCTGTATTTTAGGCTCATATATCCAATTGCCTTTATAATATTACAAATTAGAAGTCACATATGTATCTCAGAATAAACATGTTAAAAATATACTTTTGATCTTCTCTACCTAAATCTCAATCAGTTTTAAGTACTATAAATGACAGAATGTAAAAAAAAAAAAAAATTGTTTCATTGTCTTATTGAGGTGATTGGAGAGCTGGCAATTAAAAACTCACCTATCTCAGACTTGAAAGCTGGCAACTTATGTTATAACATGGCAACTCTTGATATAAAGTGGGAAAATATTTGATTAAACTTTCACCAGCTGTACCTTGGTAGAAAGAGTACAATCACTACCTAAAGCTGTAGCACGAGGAAAAATTACAGAAAATATTCAGACTATTACAGTTTATTCGCAGCTTTTTTCCGAGCTCTCCAAGGCATAAATGGGTTCATGCTAGCACTAGCTAGTCTGAAAACAGGAAGGAAGGAAAGATACTTTTAATAAAGATTGTGCTCACTGCCTGTGTTCGCCAATATAAGTCACCTGAGAGTCCAGTTAACTTGGAACTTCCAGAGTTGACAAAATCAACTCCTCCTTAATCCCCAAATGAAGCAGCATCAATTTTAAATGGTAGCATCAAAAAGGTAGCTTTAGCAGGAGATAAATTGTAGGTCTAAATTATTTTAACAAAACTTCTTTACTTTGATAGACATGTGTAATTCATGTACCTAAAATGAACAGGTTCACCATAGTGTACTTCTACCCATTAAGTTAAAAGAGAAAACATGGTCTAAGGCACAGAAGTCTGAAAGTAAAAGAAATTGTGTTCAAGTTTAAAGTTTACGCCTAGGTAAGAATGTTGTTGAAATTACTTATTCATAGAAATGAGAAGAAGCAAACAGATTATTAAACTTCTTAGTTTTTAATCTTTCTTTAAAAAGTTTATTGGTAAAGAAATTTTCATTTAAGGTCTACGTTAGTCTGTTACTATTAAATCAGTAAGGCAATCTTTAGCCACTTCTCACTCATGTGCACTTTAATTTTGCAAATAGGAACCTGGTTAAATTGCTATGGTACTAAGACACCATTAATATTACATATGATGAAATAACATAATTGTAGGTTCTTGTTAAATGAGTATAATATATGAAAGAAAAGAACTTTTTAATATTTATAAATAGCAAATGAAAACTCTCTTCAGGTTTTAACTTCATGAAATCACACCAAAGAATAAAATACAGAGGAATAAACCTATCTAAGGAGACAGAAGACCAAAAATTTTTGGTCCAAAAAAGACCAAAAGACCAGTACTCCAAAAACTATGAGATGCTGATGAAAGAAATTGAAGATGACACAAACAGGTGGAAATATATACCATGTTCTTGGATTGGAAGAATCAATATTGTTAAAATGACCATACTACCCAAGGCAATCTACAGATTCAATGGAAACCCTATCATACTGCCAATGGAATTTTCCCACAGAACTAGAACAAATAATTTCAAAATTTGTATGGAAACACAAAAGGCTCCAGATAGCCAAAACAATCTTGAGAAAGAAGAACAGAGCTGGAGGAATCACTCTCCCTGACTTCAGACTATACTATAAAGCTACATTAATCAAAACAGTATGGTCTTGGCACAAAAACAGACATATAGATCAATGGAACAGGACAGAAAGTCCAGAGATAGACCCATACACTTATGGTCAACTAATCTATGACAAGGAGGCAAGAATATATAGTGGAGAAAAGGTAGTCTCTTCCGTAAGTGGTGCTGGGAAAACTGGACAGTTGAATATAAAAGCAAAAATAAATGAATGGAACCTAATTAAACTTAAAAGCTTTTGCACAGCAAAAGAAACCATAAACAAGATGAAAAGACAACCTATGGAATGGGAGAAAATATTTGCAGATGTTGTGAACAACAAGAGATTTTTTCCAAAATATACAAACAACACATAGCTCAATATCAAACAAACAACCCAATCAAAAAAATGGGAAGATCTAAATAAACACTTCTCCAAAGAAGACATACAGATGGCCAGCAGACACATGAAAAGGTGCTCAACATCGCTAATTATTAAAGAAACGCAAGTCAAAACTACAGTGAGGTATCACCTCACATCAGTAAGAATGGCCATCATCAAAATAGATTAAAAATAATAAATGTTGGAGAGAGTTTGAAGAAAAGGGAACCCTCCTACACAGTTGGTGAGAATATAAATTAGTGCAGCCACTATGGAGAATAGTATGGGGGTTTCTTAAAACATGAAAAATAGAGTTACCATATGATCTAACAATTCCACTCTTGGGCATATAACCAGAAAAGGTAAAAACTCTAATTCGAAAAAATACATGCACCCCAATGTTCATAGCAGCCTATTTACAAGAGTCAAGACATGGAAGCAACCCAAATATTCATCGACAAATGAATGGATAAAAAGATATGGTATATATATAGACACATGTGTATCTATATATGTATATACACAATGGAATATTACTCAGTCATAAAATGAATGAAATAATGTTATTTGTAGTAACATGGATAGACCTAGAGATTATCATACTAAATAAAGTAAGTCAAAGAAAGACAAATATTGTATGATATCCCTTATATGTGGAATCTAAAAGAATGATATAAATATACTGATTTACAAAACAGAATTAAACTCACAAAAATAGAAAACAAACATGGTTACCAAAGGGGAAAGTTGGGGAAGGATAAGTTAGGACTTTGGGATTAACAGACACACACTATTATACTTAGAATAGATAAACAACAAAAACTTACTGTAAGGCACAGGGAACTATATTCAATATCTTGTAATAACCTATAATGGAAAAGAGTCTGTTAAAGAATATATATGTATATATAACTGAATCACTTTGCTGTACACTTGAAACTAATACAACATTGTAAGTCAGCTATACTTCAATTAAAAAAAAAGTAAAAAAAAAAATTGCTAAGACCTATGTCAAAGAGCATACTACACATTTTTTCTTCTAGGAGTTTTATGGTTTCTGGTCTTACATTTAAGTCTTTCATCAATTTTGAGTTTATTTTTGTATATGGTGTAAGAAAGTGATCCAGTTTCACTCTTTTGCATGTGGCTGCCCAGTTTTCCCAAAACAATTTATTGAACAGACTGTCCTTTACCCACTGTATATTATTGGCTCCTTAGTAGCAAATTGGTCATATACAAACATGGGTTTATTTCTGGAATCTGTGTTCAGTTCCATTGTTATATGCGTCTGTTTTTGCACCAGGACCATACAGTTTTGATTACTATACCTTTTTATTATAGTTTGAAATCAGAAAGAGTAATACCTCCAACTTTGTTTTTCTTTTTCTTTTTTTTTTACCAAGCAGTAGTATTTATTTATTGTAGTATTGCAGTACATATTATAGCATTGCGGTATTTATTTATTGTATTAGTAATGTATTTCATATCTAGTTAGCAAGTGTAAAACTGTGTGACATTTTGTTTCTGTCTTTTTTTTCCATAATAAATCTTTTTCATTTGTTTATAGTTTTTATTTTTAATTTTTATTGGTGTATAGTTGATTTACAATGTTGTGTTACTTTCTGCTGTCCAACACAGTGAATCAGTTATACATATACATATATCCACTCTTTTTTAGATTTTTTTCCAATACAGGTCATTACAGAGTATTGAGTAGAGTTCCCTGTGCTATACAGTATGTCCTTATTAGTTATCTAGTTTATATATAGTAGTATGTATATGTCAATCCTAATTTCCCAATTTATCCCTCCCCTGCTTTCACCCCTGGTAACCATTAGATTATTTTCTACATCTGTAACTCTATTTCTGTTTTGTAAATAAGTTTATTTGTACCATATCTGTAACTCTATTTCTGTTTTGTAAATAAGTTCATTTGTACCATTTTTATAGCTTCCACATATAAGTGACATCATATGATATTTGTCCTTCTCTGTCTGACTTACTTTACTCAGAATAACAATCTCTAGGTCCATCCATGTTGCTAAAATATATATATATATATATATATTTTTTTTTTTTAAGGAACCTCCATACTGTTCTCCATAGTGGCTGTATCAATTTACATTCCCACTAACAGTGTAGAAGGGTTACCTTTTCTCTACATGCTCTTCAGCATTTATTTTTTGTAGATAATTTGATGTTGGCCATTCTGACCAGTGTGAGGTGGTACCTCATTTTGTTTTGATTTGCATTTCTCTAATAATTAGTTATGTTCAGCATATTTTCATGTGCTTGTTGTCCCTCTGTATGTCTTCTTTGGAGAAATGTCTATTTAGATTTTCTGCCCATTTTTTGATTGGATTGTTTGGTTTTTATTATTGAGCTGCATGAATTGTTTGTATATTTTGAAGATTAATTCCTTGTGAGTTGCTTCATTTGCAAATATTTTCTCCCATTCTTTGGGTTATCTTTTCATTTTGTTCAAGGATTCTCTTGCTGTGCAAAAGCTTTTAAGTTTAACTGGGTCCCATGTGTTTTGTAAAGCTTTTGTTTCTCTGTGGAATCTGAATGAGAGCCTTGCAGGGTAGAGTGTTTTTGGATATAATATTTTTCCCTTTCATCACTTTAAATATATTGTGCCACTTCTTTCTGGCCTGCAGAGTTTCTGCTGAAAAATCAGCTGATAACCTTACAGGGATTCCCTTGTATATTGTTTGTTGCTTTTCTCTTGTTGCATTGAATATTTTTTCTTTGTCTTTATTTTTCGTCAGTTTGATTAATACGTGTCTCAGTGTGTTCCTCCTTGGGTTCATCTTGCATGGGATTCTCTGGGCTTCCTGGACTTGAGTGAAGGTTTTCTTTCTCATATTAGGGAAGTTTTTGGTAATAATATCTTCAAATATTTTCTCAGGCCCTTTTTCTTTCTCTTCTCCTTCTGGGACAACTATAATGTGAATGTAGGTGCGTTTAATGTTGTCCCAGAAATCTCTGAGACTATCCTCATTGCTTTTCATTCTTTTTTTCTGTATTCTGTTCTGTGGCAGTGATTTCCACAACCCTGTCTTCCAGCTCACTTATTTGTTCCTCTGCCTCAGTTATTCTGCTATTGATTCCTTCTAGTGTATGTTTCATTTCAGTTAATGTATTGTTCTTCTCAGTTTGTTTGTTTTTTAAATCTTCTAGCTCCTTTTTAAGCATTTCTTGTATCTTCTTGATATGGGCCTCCATCCTTTTTCTGAGATTTTGGATCATCTTTACTATCATTACACTGAATTCTTTTTCAGGTGGATTGACTATCTTCTCTTCATTTAGTTGTTCTTTTGGGTTTTTAGCTTGGTCATTCATTTGCAACATATTTCTCTATCATCTCATTTTGTCTAACTTTCTGTGTTTGTTGTCTTCTTTCCAAGGGTTGCAGGATTGTAGTTCCTCTTGCTTCTGGTGTCTGCCCCCTGGTGGATGAGGTTGGTATAGGGCCCTGTGCAGGCTTCCTGGTTGGAGTAACTTGTGACTGCCCTCTGGTGGGTGGAGCCAGGTCTTGTCCCTCTGATGTGCAGGGCAATGTAAAGGCGTGGGGTTTTTTTTGGTAGTTTTGAGCTCAGTAAGACTTTAGGTAGCCTGTCTGCTTATGGCTGGGGCTGGGTTCTTTTCTTGCTAGTTGATTGGCCTGAGGTGTTCTAGCTCTGGATCCTGAAGGCTGTTGGGTGGGGCTGGGTTTTGGTGCCAAAATAGGGACCTCCAGGAGAGCTCATGACTATCAATATTCTCTGGGGCTTCTGCCACCAGTGTCCTTGCCCCTACAGTGAGCTACATCCAACCCCCACCTCCTAAGGAGACCCTCCCAGAACCCTACTTAGGTCTAGCCCTGGTTCCTATGGAGGTAGTGCTTTGTGCTGGGTACCAAAGCATGTGAGGCCTTGTGTGCACCTTCCAAGAGTGGGGTCTCTGTTTCTCTCAGCCCTGTGGAGCTCCTGCACTCAGGTCCCAATGGCCTTCAAAGCCAAATACTCTGGTGGTTCTTCTTCCTGATGCCTGACCCACAGAATATCTTGGATGGCTATTTTTATCTGGGAACATCCCTGTGTAGTCTCTGTATGTTTAATATTTTTTGGTTTGAGGGCTGTTTTTAGGATGGATGTCTGCCATCTCTTTTCTCAGTGTATGCTGGCCGTTATCCTATTGATTGGAGGTGTGACTGATGTTGTGGCGAAATGAGCCTACACTGGATATTGAGTGGGGTCTCCCCTTTGCTCTCTGGTTGTTACTGCCTTGTCAGGGGCAGGGCTGTCTCCCTAGTTGTTGGAGTAGAGGCCCCCAGATATGTTTCTGAGCTGTGTTTCTGATCCTTGGTATGAGATAGGTGGGACTGGAGCATTCGCACTGGGAGAGAAGCCACTGAGTTTTCCTACTCTGGAGCTGTTCACTTGTGAGTGTACTCTGTTGTGTCACTTTTCACCCGTTGTGCTGGTTCACAAATTACACTGTTGCTGAAACTGCTTTCAGCCCCACCTTAACAATGTGTATGCCAGTGCTTGGCCCTGGTGTCTCTCAGGCATTGTTTTCATCAGACCACCAGTGCAGATCTACTGAATTCATGTCCCAGGACTGTAGTAATTGTGTACCTGGACCTGCTGTGGGAGCAATGGAGGTAGCTCTGATTCTGACCGGGTCCAATCCCCACATGTGTGTGCCCACAAAGTCCACAGCTGCTAAACCTAAACCTGTCTCAGCTGCAGGAGCACTCGTCCATTTGAACATTCTGCAGATCCTGAGTTTATGAAGACAGCAACAGGGGTGTGAGTCTGTGGTTCCTGCAGCTGCGAGGAGAGATTTCAGCTTTTCTTCCTTAGTTGCATAGCCCGTAGAGCTCAGCAGTTTTTTCAGTCCCTCCTCTGCATGTGTTCCTCCCACCAGTGTCTGTTCCTGAGGCAGCCCCGGAGCACAGGCACCCACCCAGCAGGCGGGGGCAGAGGCATTGAGGGGTATGGCACACGAGCCCACCAGGATTAGCAGGTCAGAGGAGGCTTTGGCAGGTGAGGCAAGCCATCCTGCGAGGGCCACCAGGACCAGAGGACACTTTGGGGAGAGGGATGGCTGAGGCTGCTCAGGCGAGTGCCCCTCCTAATGCTCACAGAGGCAGGGTCAATGCATGGGGAAGAGGGCTGCAATGGCGACCCTGCCCCTTGTGCACCGTTCAACAATGGCACCCTGCTACTATGGCGGTTCGGGCTTCTTCCACAAACTTTCCCGGTTGTGGATCTTCTTACTCCTGTCCTTTCAAGCTGTCTGTTCATAACCAACAGCTGTCCCCTCCCTGGGTCCACTCTCCAAACCCCACATCCCAGCACCCAGCCCCTTTCCACACCAGCAGACACACAACTCAGGCTGGAGCATGCAGGGCTGCACCAGGAACCATCCATGTAAGTCTTACTTTGTCTTGCCTGCCACAGACGGGATGCTGCACTGTCTTTTGAGTCCCCGAAGCTCCCTGTCTGTCCCAGGTGATCCTCCCGCCGGTGACAGGGCTTCACTGAGTGCGGGAATCTCTCCTTTCCTTCAGCTCCCCCCCCCCCACAGCGGTGCAGGTCCCATCGTGTATCCTCTTTTCTTTTTTTCTTTCTTTCATCCTACCTGGTTGTGTGTGGATTTTTTCTTGTCCTTTTAGGTGTCCAAGGTTCTCTGCTCATGTTCAGCAAGTGTTCTGTGAATATTGTTCTATTTGTATAATAGATATATTCTTGATGTACTTGTGGGAAGAGTTGGATTCCATGTCCTCCTATTCTACAGTCTTGACTCCACCTGGTTTTTCTTTCTTAAGGTTGTTTTGGCTATTCAGAGTCCTTTGTGATTTGATACAAATCTTAGGGTTATTTGTTCCAGTTCTATGAAAAATGCCATTGGTATTTTGATAGGAATTACAATGAATCTGTAGATTGCCTCTGGTAGTACGGGCAGTTTAACCATATTAATTCTTCCAATCGATGAGCACAGTATATCTTAACATTAATTTGTATTGTCTTTAATTTCTTTAATCAGTGTTTTATATTTTTCAGAGTATACGTCTGTCATTTCCTTGCTTAAAATTATTCCTAGGTATTTTATTCTTTCTGATGCAATTGTAAATGGGATTGCTTTTCTTAATTTGTCTTTCTGAATGTTTCTTTCACTGTTGATTATTATGTTAGCTGAGGGTTTGGCATATATCACCTTTACTATGTTAAGGTATATTCCTCTATACTCACATTGTTAAGAGTTTTTATCATAAATGGATGTTGAATTATATCAGCAGTTTTAAAGTCTATTTTGTCTGATATAAGTATTGCTACACCTGCTTTCTTTTCGTTTCTATTTTCTTGGAATATCTTTTTGCATCCCTCTGTCTATGTGTATCTTTATATTTGAAGTGAATCTTTTGTAGGCAATATAAATAGGGGGCTTCTTATTTTAATTCTTTATGGCTTTTGATTGGAGCATTCAGTACATTTATATTTAGAGTAATTATTGACAGGTATGTACTTATAGCCATTTTGTCAATTGTTTTCTGGTTAATTTTGTTGGTCTTCTCTTTTTATTTCTTCCTATCTTCCCTTGTGATTTTATAGGGCTTTCTTTAATTTTATGTTTATTTTCCTTTCTCTTTACTTTTTTGTGTATTTGTTATAGGTTTTTGGTTTGTGACATTCATACATAATAACCTACATATGTAACAGTCTATTTTAGGTTGATAGTCACTTAAGATTGAGCATATTCCAATAGTACTACATATTTATGCCATTCCCCCCTTGTTTTATGTTTTTGATCATATTATAGATATTTTTATTTTGTGTATTGCTAAACTTATTATTTTAGATGTATATGATTTTACTACTTCATACTACTTTTAACTTTTATGCTAGCTTTGTAGGTGGTTGATCCACTTCCTTTATTATATGTTTGCCTTTTCCAGTGAGATATTTTTTCATAATTTTCTTGTTTCTAGTTATGGCATCTTTTTCATTTAAACAAGTCTTTTTAACATTTCTAGTAAGACTAGTTTAGTGGCAATGGCTCCTTTAGTTTTAGCTTGTCTGGAGAACTCTATATATCCTTCAATTCTGAATAATCACTTTTCCAGGTAGAGTTTTCTTGGTTGTAGTATTTTTTTCTTTCAACCCTTTAAATATATCATTCTAGTCCTTCTGGCCTGTAAAGTTTCAGCTGAGAAATGAACTGAAAGTCTCATGGTGGTTCCCTTGTTCATAAGTAGTTGTTTTTCTCTTCTGCTTTCAAGAGTCTCTATTTGTCTTTTAACTTTTGATGTCTTAATTATAATATGTATTGGTGTGGGTCTCCTTGGGTTCTTCTTGTTTGGGACTCTGTGATTTCTGGACTTGGATGTTTGTTTCTTTTGCCAAGTTAGGAAAGTTTTCAACCATTGTTTCTTTTAATATGTCTTCTGTCCCTTTTTCTCTCTTCTTCTTCTGGGACCACTATAATATAAATATTAGTATGCTTGATGTTGCCTTACAGGTCCCTTAACCTATCCTCATTTTTTAAAATAGTTTTTTCTTTTTGATGTTCCAACTGGGTGATTTTTCAGTACCCTGTCTTCCAGATCGCTGATCCCTTATTCTGCATGCTGTAATCTGCTATTGTTTCCCTTTATTGTATTTTTCATTTCACATATTGTATTCTTCAGTTCTGATTGGTTCTGTTTTATATTTTCTATCTCTTTGTTGAAGTTCTCACTGAGTTCATCCATTTTTCTCCTGAGTTTGGTGACATTTTTATGACTATTTCTTTGAACTATGTATCGGTGAAGTACTTATTTCTATTTTATTTAGTTCTTTTTCTGGGTTTTTGTCTTGTTTTTTCATTTGGAAGGTATTCTTTGTCTCCTCATTTGCCTAACTCTCTGTGTTTGTTTCTATGTATTAGGTATTTTAGCTAACTCTTCCAACCTTGAAGGAGTGGCCTTACGTAGAAGGTGTCTGTGGGGCCCAGTGGTGTAATCTCCCCCTGATAACCAGATCCAGGTGCTCCAGGGGCACCACTGTGTTGACTGTATGTACCCTCCTGTTACATGCTGAGACTTCTGCAGGTGTGCTGATGGGCAAGGCTAGCTCCAGACCCAGCTGGCTGGGTCACAGATGTCATTCTGTGACTGTTGTGGGTGCACTGATGTGCATGGCTGGCCCTTGGTACAACCAGCTATAAGGACCAGTTAGGACTATTCTGGGTGTGCTTCTGTATGTGGCTGAGTCCCCCAGAGAAAAAGCCACTTTGAAGGGGTGCTGGTGCCAGCTGGTGTAGTCCACTGGATGGAGTGAGGTGGGAGCCAGTTTGGAGGGCCCAGCCAGGGCATCTGTGTGGGGTGGGGCAGGGCACACAGTGGTAGCTTGGGTAATTGAGAGTGATAGATATGATACCCTCCAACACTAGGCCAGCTAGGTGGAAGGAAAGTTAAAAAGAAAAGAAAAAGATAATGGCAATGGCCAATGCTTTCACCTCTGGAGAAAGCTCCACCAGATTCCTACCCCTCTGGCACCACCCTAATATTAGCCCATGAATCTCCTTCTCATATGACCCAGGTACATTTCAAGCTGCTGCATTTGTGCTGGCACAATGTTATGTAAAAGTGAGTTTGTGTATGAGCCCTTCAAGAGCAGAGTCTTGGTTTCCCAGACATAAGCCCTGTTGGTTTTCAAAGTCAGATGATGTGGGGTTCATTTTCTTGATAGTGGTCCCCTGGGCTGGGGAGCCTGATTGTTGACTCAGATCCCTTGCTCCTTAGGGGGGACCTCCATGGTTGTGGTATCCCTCCTGTGGGTCGCCACACTAGAGGTGTGGTTTCTGACTACATCTCTACTATCTGTTATTGTGGCCTTTTCTTTATATCCTTAGTTATAGACAATCTGTTCTGCTTGTCTTCAAGTCATTCTCAGAGATAGTTGTTCTAAATGTAGTTGTAGTTTTGGTGTGTCTGTGAGTGGAGGTAAGCTCAGAATCTTCCTATTCTGCCATCTTGATACTGACTCCCATAAACATTTTTGAATAGATTAAATTTGCCTTTTCTGTCCTCTCAGTTTCTCCTGATCTGATGTCTGCCTTGTCTTCACCCCATACAGCAGATCATTTTCCTGTATATAACTTTATGCATTGAGTATTCTTCAGGAAACTCTCAAGTTCTCCCTGTTGTATATAGACAGATAGCTTCACACACTTTTGAGATATTACACTCTGGTTGAAGGTTGGCTCCTCAATTTACTGTTTGATATTTTAACAGTTTTATTGAGATATAATTAATATATCATACAGCTCACCCATTTAATGTACAATTCAACTTTTTTTAGTATGGTTAAAAGTTGGGCAACCTTAGCAACAATCAAATTTAGAACGTTTTCCTCATCCCTCAAAAAACTCCATGCCCATTAGCAGTTAATATCTATTCCCTACCCCCCACTAACTTTAAGTCTAGGCAACTACTAATCAACTTTTGTGTACTGTCTGATCTTGAGGAAGTCATTTTTTAAATTTAATTTTTAAATTTTTTTAATTTTTAAGTTTTTTTTTTTACTGAAGTATAATTTATTCATAGTGTATTAGTTTCAGGTGTACAGCAGTCTGATTTAGTTTTATATGTGTGTGTGTGTGTGTGTATGTATATATATATATATTTATATATATATATTCTTTTTCAGATTCTTCTCTATTACAGCTTATTACAAGATATTAAATATAGTTCCTTGTGCTATACCATAGGTCTTTGTTGTTTATTTATTCTATATATAGTAGTGTGTATCTGTTAATCCCAAACTCCTAATTTGTCCCTACTATTATTGTGTTACTGTTGATGTCTCCTTTTTTGTCTGCTAATATTTGCCTTATACATTTAGGTGTTCCTATGTTGGCTGCCTATATATTTACAATTGTTATATCTTCTTCTTGGATTGATCCTTTGATCATTAGGAAGTATCTTTCTTTGTCTTTTGTAACAGTCTTTATTTTAGAGTCAATTTTGTCTTATATAAGTATTGCTACTTCAGCTTTCTTTTGCTCTCCATTTGCATGGAATACCTTTTTCCATCCCCTCACTTTCAGTCTGTATTTGTCTCTAGATCAGAAGTGGGTCTCTTGTAAACAGCATATATATGGGTCTTGTTTTTCTATCCATTCAGCCACTTTATATCTTTTGGTTGGATCATTTAATCCATTTACATTTAAAGTAATTATTTATATGTATTTTCTTATTGCCATTTTGTTCATTGTTTTGGATTTGTCTTTGTAGGTTTTTTTATCCCTTCCTTCTTTTGTTTTCTTCTCTTGTGATTTGATGACTATCTTTAGTGTTATGTTTGGATTCCTTTTACTACTTTGTGAGTATATCTATTATAGATTTTTGGTTTGCAATGACCATAAAGTTTTTGTATACCAGTCTATATATATACATGATTGTTTTAAGTCAATGATCTCTTAATTTCAAATGCATTTTAAAAACATTGCATTTGTACTCTCCTGCCCTCATGACTACTGTTTTTGATATATTTTACATCTAATTGTTTTATGTATCCCTTAACTGCTTATTGTGGGATACAGACAATTTTACTACTTTTGTCTTTTAACCTTCCTACTAGATTTGCGTGTGGATGATTTCTTACCTTTACTGTATGTTTACTTTTACTGGTGTGCTTTTTCATTTTGTAATTTTCTTGTTTCCAGTTGTGACCTTTTCTTTTACACCTACAGAAGTTCCTTTAATATTTGTTGTAAATCTGGTTTGGTGATGTTGAATTCTTTTTGCTTTTGCTTGTCTGTAAAGCCTTTGATTTCTCCATCAAATTAATGAATGAGAGACTTTCTGGGTAGAATTTTCTTGGTTGTAGATTTTTCCCTTTTATCACTTTAAATATGTTGTGCTATTTCCTTCTGGCCTGAAGAGTTTATCCTGAAAAATCAGCTTATAGCCTTATCAGAGTTCCTGTGTATGTTATTTTTTGCTTTTCCCTTGCTGCTTTTAATTTTCTCTGTTTATCATTTTGTCATTTTGATTACAATGTGTCTTGGTGTGATCCTCTTTGAGTTAATCCTATATGGGACTCTGCATTTCCTTGACTTGGGTGATGGTATCCTTTCCCTGGTTAAGGGAGTTTTCAGTCATTATGTCTTCAAATATTTTCTCAGACACTTTCTGTCTCTCTTCTCCTTCTGGGATCTCTATAATGAGAATATTCATGCACTTGATATTGTCCCATAGGTCTCTTAAACTGTCCTCATTTTTTTTCATTCTTTTTTCTGTTCAGTGGCAGTGATTTCCACTACTCTGTCTTCCAGCTCACTGATTTATTCTTCTGAATCATTTAGTCTACTATTGATACCTTTTAGTGTGTTTTTCATTTTAGTTATTGTATTTTCATCTGTTTGGTTTTTGTTTATATTTTCTAACTCTTTGTTAAAAACTTCTGACTCTGTGCATTTATTCTTCTCCTGAGTTCTTTGGTTATTTTAATGATCATTACTCTGAACTCTTTCTAAGGTAGATTGCCTATCTCCACTTCACTTAATTCTTCTTCTGGGGTTTTATCTTTTTCCATCATTTGAAATGTATTCTTCTACCACTTCATTTTGTTTAAGTTGTTATTTGTATTTTTATGTATGTGGTAGGTTAGTTATGTTTCTCAACCTTGGAGAAGTGTCCTTCTGTAGGAGACAACCTATGTATCCTAGCAGTATACTCCCATCTTGTCACCCAAGCTATATACTCTAGGGGTTCCCCCTTAGAAGGCTGCATGGGTCCTTCTGTTGTGGTGGGCTGACTTTGTGTGCAGTCTGGTAGGCTTGGTTGGCCTCTAGCCTGGTTGGTTGCTAGACCCTGCCTTGTGTGAATGCTGCTGGCTGCTGTAGGGCCTGGTCATGTGGTGGCTGGTTTCAGAAGCCTAATTGGTGCTGGGGTTAGTGCTGCCTCACTGGTGGTCAGAATCAAGTCCCAAAGACTGCTGCCCAGTCACTGGCAATTGGAGCTAGGTCCTTGCATTAGTGATGGACTACTGGCAGGCAGACCTGTTTCCTGTAGTCTGGCTGCAGAGACCAGGGATCCCCAGAGCTTGTTTCAGATTGTTGGTTGGGGATGCAGTTCCTGACACAACTGGGTATGGAGTTTAGTGTGTCCCTAAGGTTGTGTTGGCTTGCTAGTGGCCAGGGCCAGGACCCAGCTGGTCCCAGAGTAGGGTCTGGAATGCTGTGGCTGGGCTGAGTCTGCAGGCTTTAGGATCATAGTTTTCTTTGTCTGTTGTCTGCCTGCTGGTGGGTCTGGTTGGTGAGTCTGGTTTAAAGATGAGTGCAGATTTCCTGGAGGGAAGGGCAGGTGTCTGCCCACTGGTGAGTGAAACTGGGTCTTGGGCTTCTGGTGGGCAGGACCTTGTATAAGGGCTTGTCTAGAGGTGGTTGTGGGCTCAGAAAGTCTTTAGGCAGCCTACCTGCTGATAGGTAGGGCTGTGTCTCCACCCAGTTAGTTGTTTGTTTGAGGCATCCCTGCACTGGCACCTACAGGCTGTTGGGTGGGGCCAGGCCTTAGCACTAATGAGCCAAGATGGCAGCAACCAGCAGAGGTGTTCATGTGATTGAATTTTCCCAAATATGTCTACTACCAGTGTCCATGTCCCCTGGGGGAGCCACAACTCCCTCCTCCCACCTCTCCAGGAGATTCTCCAAGACCAGCAGGTAGTTCTGGCTCAGGGTCCTATCAAATTACTGCTCTTGCCCTGGGTGCATGTGAGATTTTGTGAGTGCTCTTTAAGAGTGAAGTCTCTAGTTCTTCCAGTCCTGTGGGGTTTCTGCAATTAAACCCCACTGGCCTTCAAACCAAATGCTCTGGGGTCTCATTCTCCCAGTGCTTGACCTCCCAGACTGTGGAGACTGATGTGAGCCTCAGAACTCTCACTCCTGTGGGAGAACCTCTGAAATACAATTATTCTCCAGTTTGTGGGTCACCCATCCAGGGGTTATGGTATTTTATTATACCATGATTCTGCCTTTCCTACCTGTCTCATTGTGGTTCTTTCTTTATGTCCTTAGTTGTAGAAAATCTTTTCTGGTAGGTTCCAGTCTTTTTCATCAATGGTGTCCTGCAGATCGTTGTGATTTTGGTGTGCTTGTGAGAGGAGGTGAGCTCAGGATCACTGTACTCCACCATCTTGGTCGCTCTCTGCAATATTTTTAAATTTCTGTCTCCTCAGGCAAGGGAAACAAAAGAAAAAATAAACAAATCAGATTGCATCAAACTAAAAAGTTTTTGCATAGTGAAGGACACCTTCAACAAAAAGAAAAGGCAGTCTACAGAATGGGAGAAAATATTTGCAAATGATATATCTGTTAGAAGGTTCATATCCAAAATATATGAAGAATTTACACAACTCAACATCAAAAAATTAAACAATCTTATTCAAAAAGTGGGCAGAGGGCTTGAATAGACATTTTTTTCTTCCAAAGAAGACATGCTTATAGCTAACAGACCCATGAGAAGATGTTCAACATTTCTAATCAGGGAAAAGCAAATCAAAACCACAATGAAATATCACCTCACACCTGTCAGAATTGTTATTATCAAAAAGATAACAAATATCAAATGTTGGTGAGGACGTGGAGAAAAGGAAACCCTTGTGCACTGCTGATAGGAATGTAAATTGGTGCAGTCATTATTGAAAACAGTATGAAGTTTCCTCAAAAAATTGAAAATAGAACTATATGATCCAGCAATTTCACCTCTTGGTATTTAACAGAAGAAAATGAAAACATTAATTTTAAAAGATATATACACCCTTATGTTCATAGCAGCATTATTTACAATAGCCAAGATATGGAAGCAACTGAAGGGTCCATTGATAGATGAATGGGTAAAGAAGATATGATTGATATGTATACACACACACACACAAGCACACATATGAAATGGAATATTACACAGTGATAAAAAAGAATGAAATCTTACCGTTTGCAAAAATATGGATGGACCTAGAGGATATTATGCTAAGTGAAATAAGTCAGACAGAGAAAGACAAATGCCATATGATTTCACATTTATGTGGAATCTAAAAAACAAGACAAATGAACAAACATAAGAAAACAAAAACAGAGTCATAGATACAGAGAACAAACTGGTGGTTGTCAGAGAGATGAGGGTTAGGGGGTTGGGCAAAATATGTGGAGGGGATTAAGAAGCATAAACTTCCAGTTATAAAATAAATAAGTCACAGGGATGTAATGTACAGTATAAAGTATATAGCTGATAATATTGTAATACTTTATATAGAGACAGACTAAACTTACTGTTGAGATCAATTCATAATGCATAGAAAAGTCAAATCAGTATGTTGTACACCTAAAACTAATATAATATTGTATGTCAACAATAAATAAAAAAATATAAAAGGATGGAACAAACAAAAAAATATTTATGGATTCACAGATAAAAAGTTTAGGAAAGGAGTAATTTCTCAAAAGAAAGGAATGAAGTTCAGAATGATAACTTGATAAGATTTACTTTGTCTAATTCAGATTAACCTTTTTTTTTTTGCTGGTACTCTAGTACTGATTGTTTACTGTGAGAGCCAATTTATCAGTAGCCCCAAGAATGTTTGCATTTCTCAGGAGAAAAAAATTTAAAAAGTCATAAGAATACTTGAGTTTATATTTGACTAATGTCACAAAATAAAATTTGAAAAAAACCCAGAATGTATCTTTCCTGATTGATGATGAGGTTAAATAAACCACAAGTAAGAGAAACGTAATTTACAGACATGAAGAAACTTTTTGATACTTAAAAAATTATTGCTAATAAAAAATAGAAGTGCTTTTAAAAAGTGATAATGATTTGCTAGTATACATTTTTTCCTACCATTTTCAATCCATATAAAGGGCTTTCTATTAAAATTTGCTACTTGAAAGTAATTATTGAGCATACATTTTATTAACTAAGTAAAAAATCAGTATAATTTCTAAGAATTATCATAATTTAAAGAATTAGTTTTTCATAGGTACAAGGTATTTGGAGCTTAATGTAATATCAGCTACTTTAAAGCAGTGTAGAATAAAGCATGCCACAGACGACAATTAGGAATCAGCAGGACTCAAGAGCTTTTATGCCATTTTGCATTTTATGTGTTTACAAAGCTGCAACCTATTGACATTTAATTCCATATTTACTGTCTCTTGTGTCTCATTGCACAGCAGGACATGGAATGAGCAATAAACATGTTATCATAAGTATTGTACTGAATGATAATTTAATTAAGTCACAACTTTAAAAAAACGTCTTTTTTGTGTCACCCCTGGGTTTTATATCCTCAACTCATATATTCATTTTGTCAATTTATCCACACTGAATTACAAAAACATACTAAAATAATTTAATGCATAAAAATTTTCAGAATAAAAATTTTATTTTTAATATATTAGCACATAGGAGAGTTATTTGATCTTTGACTTGAAAAAGTATATAAATATGTAATTTAATATGCTAACTGACTGGTTTACTTATAATCATAGTGAAGTTACATAAAAAGACTATCAAAGAAATAGTACAAATGTTTCATTTGAATTTCATTCAGTATATGTATATTTTAATTATTCTTTGAATATACATGATCAAATGATTTTATCTAGGGCTTAAGAGGAAATTAATTTTTCATTGACAATCTATCATATAATTTATATATTTGGTAATGAATGGTTGTTTAAGTAGCTCATTTTTCACAAGAGAATATTATTCACCTGAAACTATATGAATGAAGTACGATTATAAAATTATAATTATGTTAAGTGTACTGTTTCTGTAAGTAGGATTATAAGGGAAGGGAGAAAAGGTGAAGAGAAAATATATAGAATTTTCAAACTTTATACTGTTTAAAATATACAGAATTTTAAAAACCTGGAGACTTTGTTGCAAATTCATGTTAAAAGTGAGAAGAAAATTAACAGAATCATCCATTAGTCACAGAGGAAGCCTGGATGGAACTTCGAATTTTGCTTGATAATAGTAATAATGAAAGGAATGATATGGCAAAGAGGTGGAGCTCAAATCTAAAGAATTTACATCAAAATGAGGAAAATAGAGATTAATAATTAACCTGGTCAAGAGGAATTTCAATTACTGAAAACAGTTAATATATATCCAACCAAGCAAGATTTCAGATTGAAGAAATTTAACTAAGACAAGGAAAAGATACATAGATCACCTGGATCCAGATTAGAGTGATAATCACCTGAGATAAGGAATTCCACGTATCTTGGGCAGAAGAAGTAGGGATATAGTCAAAGGTTTTGAATAAGAAACTGAAAGTCTAAGTAACAATATCTTGATAGCTCAAGTTTTAAGGAATCTTGGTATATACCTTCTTCCCAATTTTAGAATTGGTTTCAAACCCAGGTAGTCCTGAACATATGAGTGAGTGTTTACAGTAAAATATGGATGAAGAATTGAGGAAGACAATTTTGAATGGAAGCAGGGAATTACCGTTTATATGTCAAGACTTTTTACTACAAAATCTGTGATTAACTTTTGGAAATTTTAGTTTAGTTAAATATAAACATATAGACTGGAGTCAGGAAAATGGGGTTTTCAATTAGTTTTGTGTCCTTCAGCAAGGTATCAACCATCTCTTGAGTTAATTGACCTGTAAAATGCGCTTAATGTTTCCTTAGAGAATGTTTGTAATGATTAAGTCAAATAATATGTTAAAGTACCTATCACAATGCTGATGGCATATTAAACATTTTAACATGCTAGTTTCCTTTAGTTAATATTACTTCTGCCTGTCTTTATATTAATACATATTATGTGAAACATTAAGTATACAAATATAAAGAACGATGAAGGCATCAGATATAGTTTTCAAAAAATAATGAGGTATTTGAAGTATTTAAAAAGTCTACTAAAAATGGTTTAAGTTATTTTCCTGAAGGATGAGATATTTACTTATCCTGTATTTTAAATAATCTTACAAAATTCAGAAAAAAGTCGACTTGAAGAGTGTCCATGGAATTTAATATTAATGTTGTATAATCCTGTAGGAAGATGAGGTGGTAGCATTATTTACAGTATAATATTAGTATCTAAAATCTTGTTCTTCAGACATGATACTGGGTTAAGAGCCCTAGGTCTTTAGTCTTTAAAGGAGGGGATGCTTTTGAGAATTTTGGTAGAACATTACTAAGTGGCAAAAATATCAGATAATGTAAGATTCTTCATAATTTCTTTTAGAATCAAAGAATGAGTTAAGGAGATGTTAGCGTTAGTTTGTTCTACAATTTATCTTAGGTCAGTAATACCATGGGTCTCTCTCTCTCTCACTCACTCTCTTACCCCTCATTCACTTTCCATTCTCCTTCTTTCAGCAAAATAAAATCAAGCTGATTCTCCTTGAAGTGTTTTGTTGTCTTATTTTTTTAAGCCTCTTAGAATTTTTTAATTATATGGGTCCTATATGAATAAAAGTGATATAGACAGAACTACATATCTATCAATTGGGGATGATGAGGTGGAACTCTCAAAAGAGTTGGAGCTAAAACTTTAAAGTTCCTGATATTTACAGAATGAAAGATTCCCTAATTACATTTCTGTCTCTTCAACTACTTCATCTTACATTCTGATTATCAGTACAAATACATACAAGGGTAGCAAACTGAGTTAATATGAAAGAGTCATGATTGTGTAGAAAAATCTCAGATGTTTTTCACCTTTCTAAAGTGGTAATTCCTTCTTTGGAATGAAATAAAAACATATGTATTTGAACTCTCCCTCAATCAGCTACTCTACTACTTATTTAAAGTTTTCTATACTGACTCAGCATATATAAAACTTACACTTTTAAAGAGGATTATTTTAAAAGAAAAAAAGCCTAAATTTAATTTTATTGTTATATATAGGTTGATCTATGAAAAACTGAGATTTTTGAGATTTCTCTCTACTATGGATACTATGAAAGAAATAAGATAAATTACCTAAGCATATAAAAACATATTCTACTATCAAAAATCTAGTGAATATCCAGGTGGTTTCACTTTCTTTAAACTCTTATCATTTAAGTATGTATGATTTACAGTATGTGATATATATATAGGGAAGGATAATAAACCAAATAAATTTAAAGACTTCAAAACTCCTGAAATAAAAAGATATAATCTTAAAAATCAAGGGCATAGATATTCAACAGCGTAGTTCTTTCCTGGTCATACTTCAGTCCTAAGTGGATACTTGGAGTGCACAAAAGATAGACAAACTTCAGTATTTTATATCACATGTTCTAACTCTTTAAAGAATGCTCTCAAACTACTGAGTAGCAATGAAAACAAGGGAAACATTTATCTTCACTAGTCATCAAGCATCTTTGCTGATAAGTTAGAATGCTCATATATCACTGCTACCTAAATTAAAGACAAGTTGAAGGCACTTGTTAAATAGGTTAGTTATGCCATTTTGGCAATTTAAAACTCATGAATCATTAACACTGCTGTATGTTATATATGAAAGTTGTTAAGAAAGTAAATCCTAAGAGTTCTCTTCCCAAGAATAATTTTTTTCTACTTTAATTTTGTACCTATATGAAATGATGGATACCCAGTAAACTTACTGTGATAATCACTTCATGATATATGTAAATCAAATCATTATGCTGTATACTGTAAACTTATACAGTGCTGTATGCCAATTATATCTTAATAAAATTTGAAGAAAAACTGATGAGTCTTCCTCAATCTCAATATCGGCAACACCTAATATATTTTAGAATGATTACTGTCAGCTGTTTATTTATCTGAAAGTAAAGCTTCTATTATTTATTTTTAATTTTTGAAATATAATTGAAAATTAAAATTGTGATATAAGGTGTGAACATGATTTGATATACATATACATTGTAAATGAATTCCCACCACTGAGTTAACATATCCATTCCTTTATCATTTCACATATTTACTTTTTGTTGCTGTTGTTGAGAACACAAGTTTTACTCCTCTAGCAAATTTCATTTATACAGTACCAAACAGTATTATCAACTTTAGTCACCATATAACATATTATATCCTCAGAACTTATTCATCTTATTACTGATAATTTGCACTCTTTTTCCATCTTCTCCCTAGTTTCTCTACTTCCCAGACCCTGGCAACAACCATTCTGGTCTCTGTTTCTATGAGTTTGACTTTTTTTTTTTTAGATTACACATTTAAGTGATATTATGTAGTATTAGTCTTTCTTAGTCTGGTATATTTCACCTAGCACAATTCCCTCCAGGTTTATCTATGGACTTCTTTCTATTTTTAAGGCTGACATACATATATACACACACACACTCACACACACACACACACACACACACATATATATATATGTATACAGAAAGTTCTCTGCATACGAACGAGTTCTGTTCTGAGAGCACGTTTGTAAGTCCAATTTGTTTGTAAGTCCAACAGTGTTAGCCTAGGTTCCCAGCTAACACAATCAGCTATATAGTACTGTACTGTAATAAGTTTATAATACTTTTCACACAAATAATACATAAAAAACAAACACAAAAAATAAAGAAAACATTTTTAATCTACAGTACCATACCTTGAAAAGTACAGTAGTACAATGCAGCAGCTGGCATACAGAGGCTGGCAACGAGTGAACAAGCAAGAAGACTGCAGTAGGGAGAGGAGGTGGGAGATGGTAGAGCTGAAGGATCATCAGCAATAGGAGATGGAGGGCAAGCTGCAATTTCACTCATGCCTGACACTGATGGCATAGGTTCTGGTTCCTTGCTGTATTCGATTATATCTACCTTCTTGAAAAAAATGATCCAGTGATATCTGGGTAATAGCTCTTCTTTTCTCACCATAGATAACATGGTAGCACTGGATTACATTCTGAACAGCTGCCACAACCTTTGTGTACCAGCTGCATCACCACTGCTTTTATGCTTGCTTCTGGACATCCTGGACTTGAAATAAAGACACTCTACTACTATACTGTATACAGTACTGTAGAGTAAAGTACACAAAAGCACAACCACTTGTAGAGAGTGCACGCACGTGACAATGTATGCCAGACATGTGAATTGACTTACTTGATTGGACATGTGAACGCACGTTCGCAACTTTGAAATTTCTCAACTTGAAGGTTTGTATGTAGGTGACTTACTGTATATGTATATATACATATACATATATATTTATTTATTTAATTTATATCTCACCTTTTTAAAATCCATTCATTTGTTTGTGGATACTTAGGTTGTTTCTATACCTTGACTCTTGTGAATAATGGTGCAATGAACATGGTAGCACAAGTATTTCTTCAAGATAGTGATTTTGTTTCCTTTGTATGTATACCCAGAAGTAGGATTGCTTGATCTTATGATAGCTCTGTTTTCAGTTTCTTGAGGAAACTTCATACTATTTTCTGTAGTGGCTGTACCAGTTTACATTTCCAGCAACAGTGTACAAGGGTTTCCTTTTCTCCACATCCTTGCCAGCATTCGTTATCTCTTGTCTCACTAATAATAGATATACCAACAAATGTCAGGTGATACCTTACGGTGATTTTTAATTGCATTTCTCTGATGATGAGTGATGTTGAGCACATTTTAATGTATCTGTTGGCCCTTTGTATGTCTTCTTTGAAAAAAATGTCTGTTCAGGTCCTTTGCTTACCTTTTCATTAAGCTTCTGTTTTTTGTATGTGTCTCATATATTTTGGATGTTAAGCCTTTATCAGACATGTAGTTTGCAAATATTTTTTCCCCACTTTATAAGTTGCATTTTCCACTTGTTGATGGTTTTCTTTGCTGTGCAGAAGCATTTTAGTTTGATGTATTCCCACTTGTTTATTTTTGCTTTTGGTGTCAAGTCCATAAAATTGATGCCAAGACCAATGTCAAAGACCTTACTCCCTATGTTTTTTCCAAGTAGTTTTAGTGCTTTAGGTCTGATATTCAACTCCTTAATCAATTTTGGGTTGACTTTTTACTTTTGTATATGGTATAAGATAGTGGTTCAGTTTCATTCTTTTGCATGTGGCCATCCAGTTTTCCCAGAACCAGTTTTTGAAGAGATTATCCCTTCCCCATAATATATTCTTGGCTTGAAAAAAATGGTGTGTGTGTGTGTGTGTGTGTGTGTGTGTGTGTGTGTTGGGGTAGGACAAAGTTTTCCCAAAGTTAGGAGGACTATTTAAAAATTCTTATACATATTACTTCTTTATATAGAGGAGAGCCTGGGGGAAATACTTCTGATTCTATGATAGTTGAAACTGAGTGTGATACCTGGAAAAATTTATAATAATTATGGCAGAAAATATTTAAAAGCAGAAATATTACAAATATTTCCTAACAGCAGTGGTACCTTAATATGTCTAATTAAATGAGTTTGAAGAGAAACATTAATTGACAAATATGCATGGGTGTATTTCTGGGCTGAAAAATTAATTGACCTTATATGCATGAGTTTATTTTGGAGCTTTCTATTCTGTTCCATCCATCTATGTGTCTGTTTTTATTCCTGTTTTGTTTACTATAACTTTGTAATATAGTTTGAAATTGAGAAATGTGATGCCTCCAGCTTTGTTCTTCTTGCTCAAGATTGCTTTAGCTATTCAGGGTCTTTTGTGGCTCCAAACATATTTTAGGATTGTTTTTGCTATTTCTGTAAAAAATGCCACTGGAATTCTGATAGGCATTGCTTTGAATGTTTTGTGCTTTGGGTAGAGTGGACATTTTAGCAATTCTTCCAGTCCATGAGCACATACTATCTTTCCTTCTATTTTTGTCTTCTTGAAGTTTATTTTTTCCCCACTTTTTAAAAGATATAATTGACATATAACACTGCATAAGTTTAAGGTGTACATACAGTATAATGATTTGACTTACATACCTCATGAAATGATGATAAAAATAAGTTTATTGTCAAAATCCATCATCTCATATATAGATACAAAATAAAAATAAAAAGAAAGAATATATAATATTTTTTTCTTTATGATGAGAACTCTTAGGAATTACTCTCTTAACAACTATAAAATATAAATAGAGCAGTGTTAATTATATTAATTTTGTTGTACATTACAACCCGAGTACTTATTTGTCTTATAACTAGAAGTTTGTACCTTTTGACCACTTTCATCCATCTCCCCCACCCCTCACCCCCTGCCTCTGGTAATCACAACTCTTATCTCTTTTTCTATGTAAATTAGTGCAGTCACTATGGAAAACAGTATGGGGTTTCTTCAAAAAATTAAAAATAGAACTACCATATCATCCAGCAATTCCACTCCTGGGTATTTACCCAAAGAAAATGAAAACACTAAATTCAATAAGATATGTGCACCACTATGTTCATTGCAGCATTATTTACAATAACCAAGATAAGGACACAATTGAAGCAGCCATAAAAAATTAAATGTATAAAGAAGATAAGAAGATGTGGTATATATATACATATATATATATATATATATATATATATATATATATATATATATGTATATATATAGTGGAATATTACTCAACTATAAAAAGAATGAAATCTTGCCATTTGTAACAACAAGGATGGACCTAGAGGGTATTATGCTAAGTGAAATAAGTCAGCCAGAGAAAGACAAATACTGTATGATTTTAATTATATGTAGAGTCTGAAAAACAAACGAATGAGCAAACATAAGAAAACAGAGACAGAGTCATAGATCCAGAGAACAAACAGGTGGTTGCCAGAGGGGAAGGGAGTGGGGGATGTAAGAAATAGGTGAGAAAGATTAAGAGGTACAAACTTCCAGTTTCAAAATAAATTAGTCACGTCTGAAATGCACAGTGTGGGGAATACAGTCAATAATAATGTAGTATCTTTATATGCTGTTACATGGTAACTAGCCTTATTATGGTGATCTTTAATTTTTCATGATTGTTTTATAGTTTTCAGTGTAGAGATCTTTCACCTCCTTGGTTAAATTTATTCTTAGGCATCAAGTGTGATGTTAGCTGTGGGCTTGTCATATATGGCCTGTATTATGTTTATGTACATTCCTTCCATACCCAGTTTGTTGAAAGTAAAATTTCTATTTAGTTTTTTAAAATTTATTATCTAAACTATATTTTATTTATTTATTTATTTTCTATTTAAGAAGATGTCTTTTAAAAAATTTTTATTGGAGTATAGTTGGTTTACAATGGTGTGTTAGTTTCTGATGTACAGCACAGTGAATCAGTTGTACATATACATATTTCCACTCTTTTTTAGATTATTTTCCCATATAGGTCATTACAGAGTACTGAGATGAGTTCCCTGTGCTATTCAGCAGGTTCTTACTAGTTATCTATTTTATATATAGTAGTGTGTATATGTTGATCCCAATCTCCCAATTTATCCCTCCCCCATCCTGCTTTCCCCCCTGGTAAACATAAGTTTGTTTTCTATATCTGTGACTCTGTTTTGTAAACAAGTTCCCATTTGTACAATTTTCTAAAGATTCCATATATAAGGGATATCATATGGTATTTGTCTTTCTCTGTCTGACTTACTTCACTCAGTATGACAATTTCTAGGTCCATCCATGTCACTGCAAATAGCATTATTTCATTCTTTTTTATGGCTGAGTAATATTTAAAAATTTATTTCTGGCAGCTGTTTTACATAAAGTAGATATACAATTTTCTGATAAACATAAGTTTATTAATAGAAATACTACATTCTTATATTACTGTTCTTATTTTTAAATATTCAAAAAATATCTTCATTAGTAAAACCCAGTGGTGTTTGGCTCACATTAGCTCTTGAGAGAAACATTATCAACATCATGTAATGAATATGATAAATTCATTTCAGTTTTGTCCAAACTAAACTACTTGCTACTCAGTAGAGAGTATAGGCCCTATTTCTACCTCAAAATATGTATTTTTGAGAGTACATAAGTAGTGGCATTGGTATTACATTATTGGGTTCACTAATCAATCTATGTATTTGAAAATATTATATATGCTATCGTGTTTATATTTGAGAAATGCTAATAAAGTGAACTAACTAGACCTAAATTAAGGAAATAAAATTTGGCAATTAATAAGGAAGAAAATGTGTTCCTTTCAAATGCATTATTCAAAAAAAGTAGCTTTCATGGTAAGAAATTAATTTTGTAATTAAACTAATAAACATCATAAAATTCAAATTTTACACTTGTTAGTATGTTATCACATAACTTTGAATATGGGAATCTTCAGCATCTCAAAATAGCAAGATGACAATAACATTTAGTATGAATTAAATATTTGACATGAATTATCTTATTAAATCTCTATAACAAATTATGAAATCATGTTGTTATTATATTTAAAATATAAAGCTGAGACTTGTAGAGATTAGATACTCATTTAAGCTTAGAAATTTTGTAAGTAGCAAAAGTAAAATTCAAATTTAGCACAGACCTGTGTGAACATAAAACGTATTCTCTTGACCACTGTGCATCAACTGATATAACATTACAGGTTGATATTGATCATATAAGTTATCCATCGTGTCTATATACACATCAGTATGATACAAAGCTCATGCTTTGCCAGTAATTGTCAGAATCTCTATTGTCTGGGTGTTATATGGTATTTTTGAAACCTGAGCTGGTTACCTTAGACTGGTTCTTGAAAACGAAAACATAAAAGAGGTATAATATCTAATATCATATTTAAAATGTGATTTAGTCTAATACTCTCCCTTTTGAAGAGTTTTGGATTGCTAACAGGGGATTTTTTACTATAATGTTCATGGTTTTACTTTTTAGTTTCACCTTTTACTCAGAGAAGTTATAGTAAATTCTAATAACATCTTAACCTGAGACTTGAATTAAGCTAAAATGCAATTACTTTCTAAGGAGACATTTTTCTTTGAGGTTCAGATGGTCATTTTAGAATGTTCATAGTTAATTAATTTTTAATCATTGTCAGTCACCTTCCAACTACACAGACAATTTCCAAAATATAAAGCATCCAGGACTGGCAAAACAACAAATATTTTATCATTGACTCCTTGATACAGGTTGAAAAATTTTATACACAACCTCCTTCCTCAGGAGTGAGGTGACATGTTTCTCTCCTTTTGAATTATTTTTTATTTTTCCCCTGTGATTCATAGTTATGACTGGGGCGAATGCTCTCCAGTCAATAAAATCCTGAAACACTTGCCATTTACTTATTTCTGCCTTATTTAGTAATGTTGTGCCTAGCTCATTCTTTTGTACCTTATACATTAATTATCTACAAATGTCTCTATATTCTCAAATTTTATTTGAGCAAACTTTACTCTTTCAATTAAAGTGAAATATCTCTTTACCTGAAGTCTTAAAATTCTTGCTCTATCTGCTATTTTCTGGTATTATTAAGCAAAAAATAGGGGAATTTTCTCATTCTCAAGTGCTACCTTTTCACCACTTTTCAAACACCTTATTCAACAATCTGTCCTCACTCTACATCTATACCATTTCTTATCATTTATAAACTTAGACACCTCTCCCAACATTTTTCAAGGATTTCCATTTTCAAAAATATTGCTCATGACCCTGATTTCACTCTACACACTTTTCTATCACTGTTTCATAAGACTGAATATACAGATAGAAGTTGTAAGCAACCTTGCAGGCAGTAACAACTCAACTATTAAGCTTTTAACTTAAGAAGAGTGGGTCCCAATCCCTGATCCAGCTTTCATTCTTTAATCTTTAGCTGCTCCCATATTTTCTTTGTCATTATTTTGTTCTCTAATCTGATAACTATTTTCCTAACAGTTATCATTTCTAAACATTCTCCTTAACCAGATACATTAAATAAGCTTTTTCTTGATTAAACTAATTCCAGCATTTTAATGATTATATCATGCCCACACTGGCAATTCCAAATTTGATATAAGTTTAAGACTCTATTTTCTTTTCTACATTTTAAGGTTATTAAGCATTGAAGAAAAAAATCACCTTACAACGAGGACTATATTAAAAACAAATTTAAAAAATCCCTCTAATTAATTCACAGTGTTTCTCCTAGTATTTGACTAATCTCTTTATTCAAATCAAATTAATTTTGTTCTTCTCATCAAAGAAAGAATTCCAAACATTTACTACCTTTCCAGAGAGGAGTGGGGTGAGGTTTCCAGGCAATAAAAAGGACTTACATTTAATTCTGAATGCCAGATAAACAACACATTTTTTTTTAGTATAAGCACATCTCACATATTACACAAGAATACTCACTAAAAATTATATATATAATGTGTCTATAATGCAAATATATGTATGTGTATATGTATTTCTTATTCATATGAGATTCAATTTAACTATGGGTCCTGTATTTTCATTTGCTATATCTGGCAACCCTAAGGTGGAAGAACTCCAAATCTTATCATCTCAGAAATTAAGCTCACCTTCAATTTTATTATGAAGATCAAAATAGCCTCTTTTTATGTCTTTATTATTCTTGGCTTCTTCTTCAAATGTACTCTAGAAGGCATAGTTTGCTCTTTCTCCTGGGAGTAACTACCACCTTCCCATATTTACATATTTTTGGATTTTTGCATCACATCTGGAGACATATGGAAAATTTACCTTTTCCACAAATGTGTGTGTGCTTATTTTGTTTTTCTCCTGTGTTTACTTGAAAATATATATATATATACACATTTGCTCTCTCTGTTGTATTCTGGACAAAAGCCATGTTTTTGAATTGTTTTTAATTTTTACACCAAAGAATTCCTGAAAGAAGTCTGGTTTCAAAATATCTATATTCATATGATCTATGAGCTTATATACAATGCAAATGTTACATTTAGAAAATTATCGGAGTTCTCCAGTTTAAAAACATGGTAAGCTTTCCCTTAATTATTTCAAAATACTATTTTTCCTTTACATTGATTAGTCAATTAATTAAATATCAAATTCTTACTTTCCAAATTAATATTTAGAATCAAATATAACCATATATCCATATTGTATATAAAATAATTTAAGTAGAAATGTTTGTGTTATGAGCTTCAGTTCAACTTTGGTTGCAAAGAGTTTCAAAGCTAAGACCTTATATATATACATAAAGTGGTTTTCTGGGGAAAAAAAAGGAAATTTCAGCAACTTATGAGAGAGCCCAAGAGTTAAAAATAAACCTAGAATATATGGTTGGCTTTAAGAGGAAAATATTTCACAAAAAATATTATCAAGTAAAGAAATTCAAAACTAATTTGATTCCTATTTCCTTCTTTCCTAGATTACATGGTTTGCTATATGATTGGATGCTGAATTGGAATAGTTAGTGGATTTGGATATATAAATGTTATGTAACATACGGTTTACATTTTCTATCAGACCTTCTCAGCCCATTATACCTTTATAGCTTCACCTCTGTATCCAGTTCAATAACTTACAACTCAATTTTTTAAAAACTATGGCCCATAATAAGAAATATATCATGCATCAAAACTAGTAAATGTAAACACACACATACACAGACAATTAGAACAAATTTTGTCTAATAATTATTCTTACTATATTCATGCACTCTGATACTTTCATTCTGTGATTTTACTTGAAAATGTTAAGCCAATAATGACTAAATAGTTAGATTTTAATAATCACAGATAGATTATGATTCAGGTTTGAAAAATACTACCTCAGAAATTTTGAGCGTCTCATTCTAAAAATTTATCTAATCCTTTTTAGGAATTTTTCAGTCTTTGCAGCTTGCCATTGCAAAGAGAAGACTGAGTCTCTAGAGAAAGTATGTCTAAACTCACCTGGCACCTAAACACATCCCATTTCTCAACGACTGCCCTTCTTAATGTTTGTTTTATATAATGTCCAAATGATAAAAGGAAGATCTTTAACATCTCTGTTGTTAAATAAGACTTTTCCAAAGCAACTTCTCTGCTAGAACTTAATTACTAGGCAGCTCCCTGGGAGAAATATTACTCAGTATATAAACAATATTTCCTTATTAGTGACCTCACAAAAGGTAAAATCTTGATGGATCCCTGAAACCCATAACAGCTCCTGTTATATTTTATACGTTCAATAATTTTGGTTTTATAAATTTTCTGGCTGCATTTGACTCTTTACACTGGTCTAAATCCATGGCAGGTGAATGTCATCTATGGCAACAGAATGTCAGTCCAAAGGAAGAATGGAGTTAAGTACCGATGGAAGTTTTTGAAGTATTTTAGGGGGACGCTATGAATAGGAAATATGACCACTTGTGATATCACAGACTGATGCTCTGAAACATGACATAATTAAAATATAATTTAGTGTAGGAAAGATGCAGAGGCCAGGCTCTATATCTAAGCAAGAAAATCAAAGCTAAAGATGAACACTTACAAACAGAATGATGTTCCAGAATTTGGAGATGAACTTAAGATACAGGGAGTGAATGTCAACAGTGAGAAATGCATAGCCAAATTATTGTTGAGAATTTGAGACATCCAGAGGCAAGTGAGATGAGTAAATGTGTGCTGAGAATACTAATCAGGTTATTATTTAAATGTTAGTATGACAGGGTAAGATATTTTGGTGCAAGGCAAGGTCATTATTTCAGTGTCCCTAAAATATTATTATATTAATCACCTACTCTTGCTTATGAGCATGGTCAATTCTGCTAATAAAGCATTAAAATAAGAGGCATGTGTAAAGTTAGTAGAAGCCAAGAAAATTGGCACTCTTTTTGCCACTTCTTTGGCAAAGTTTTGAAAAGTTAAAAAAATAATAAAAATAGAAATAAAGACCAAACACTGTGTTTGTAAATAATTTTATTTTCTTACTGTTAATAGATACAAGTTAGTAACACAATAATCACACATTAAAAATGAAAATAAAAATCACATTCCTATAGATGTATGTACATCAATAAAGGAAATATAAATAATAAAAGAAAGGATGAAGAACATAGAACTGTAGAATTGTACAAAAATTTTTTGGAAGTGTAGGCTAAATTATAATCCTGAAAACAAACAATTTGACACAATTTATGATGTAGAAAAAAATTTAAATGATACTGGATCACATTAAATAAAATTATTTATTAACAGTTAAAGTGCTTAAAGTTTTATTAAATTTTTACATATATTTATTGTGTTTTATGAGTTTTATCCTATAAAAAGGGTGGATATGAGCTAATTTAAGTATTTTTAAATAATCTTTCTCTTAAGCAAGTTAATCACACATTTTTTGTGTAAAAAAGGAATTGATATTATATATTTGAAAACCAAGCAGGGAAACAACAGTAACAAAACCTTTAATAGATGTAATTTCATCATCTTCCTGCTGCTGCTGTTTTTTTTTCCTTTAGACCATCCTCTCTTCTTTGTTATGTAGAATAATCTTTTTACTTCTGCACTACTCACAACTATTTACCTTCTCTCTCTAACATACAATGCTTTCCTGAATGGTTACTTCTTCACTGTCAACTAAAAATAGAAAAATATTAAAAATGAGCATATTATGTTTAAATGTCACACTTTGATGTAATCCAAAAGGCAGAACAACTTAGTTGTTATAAATAGAATATTTGAGAAGAGGGATTTATTCAAGGTATATAAGACTAATTCAACATCCAAAAATCAATTAGTGTATTTCATCATGTCAAAAATCATATGATTATATCAATAGAAGCAGAAAAAGCACTTGACAATTAACCAAAGTCCATTTATGATAAAACTTTGGAAAATGAAATCAAGAGGAATTTCCTCAACTGGATAAATTACATCTATAAAACATCTACAGCTCACAACATACTTATTGCTGAGAAACTAGATGCTTTTCCCTTAATATCAGGGACAAGGTAAAGACATCCCTTCTCACCAAACTCATTCAACATGGATGTAAAAGTCCTAGCTAATGCAGTAAGACAGAAAAGCAAATGAAAGGCATAAAGATTGGGAAGGAAGAAATACAACTATGTTTGTTTGCAGATGATATGATTGTATATTTAGATAATCCCAAAGAATAAGGAAAAACAAAAGAAAACAAAAACTCCTGGAAGTGATAAATGATGATACAAAGTTGCAGGATATAATGTTAATACACAAAAGTCATTTGCTTTCTTACGTACCAGCAATGGACAATTGGAATTTGAAAAAAAAACAGACACTATTTGCACTAGCACTGCCCCCTCAAAAAGTAAACTACATACTTTTTGTGAAATTCATTATATAATTGCAAGGAAAATAAACAACATCAGGTGTATAGGTTGGGACAAATAGGCAGCAGACCTGTACAGTGTGCAGGAAAAGCGTGGAAGCTTGTTTGAGTAGTCCAGGAAAATACGATGAGAGAGAAACAGCTGAGGAAAAACTATTTCCTCAGGAGCAGGGCTGCCATATCTAACAAATAAAAATACAAAATGCTTAGTTCAATTTGAATTTCAGATAAAAAGCTATTTGGGGGGTGAGTATAAAGTACATACAATATTTGGGACATATATTAAAATTTATTAATTATTTAACTGAAATTCAAATTGAATTGGGCATCTGGATTTTATCTGGCATTCCTACTCAGGAAGGAACACCCTCATTTTCACTATTTAACCTCATTTTTTTCCCCTGGGAAATGTCTTAGATGCTCAGAGAGTATAACTATGTTCTCACGGGCTGGGCAGTAAATCTAGAAAAACAGCTCCATCTACAAAGCATGGCTGCATCTACATAGCACAAACTGGTGTCTGACAAAGATGTGAGGCATCTAACTTGCTTCATTGGCCTTCCTGCTTCTGAGCTGTGACTGCATAGTTTTTTAATACTGGGAAAAGAGGAGAAGGTGCAGACATTCTCACTTCCTCCATTTTTAAACGATAACCACAAATATTTCTGCCACTATCAAGAGCAGGAGATCCTTTCAAAATATTTTCCCACCCTTGCATTACTGCATTGTTGCTTGTTTTTTGTTTGTTTGTTTTTAATTAGCCCTCCACATAAGACCTGGGTGTGTGTATGGATGTGCATTTCTAAAGCCTTGGTCTGGCAGTGTATGTTTCCAGGCATAGGAGTCTGAAACAGAGAAATGTAAAAACAAGAAGGATATTTGCATGGAATATATCTAGGATAAAGTTACTCTGGGTGAATATAGTTTTGATAAAATGAAACTGCAGTATCACAAAAAGAAATTAGTTTTTCTGAGAAACCCTGTCAATCAGTCATATTGAATGTTAAGAATTACAGTACTGAAAGTAATATCAAAAGATATTGCATTCTCTCCAATCAAGAGGTATGCTGTGTGTGATAATATTTTATATGACAATGAAAACAAAATGAAAAGATTGTGAGGTGTATGCTAGAAGATAGATTGTCTATTTCAGAGAAAAAGATAGTGACAGGGTAAGGAGTTTTAACTGTCTTTTAACATATTTTTGCTTAGTTTTATTTTTTAATAATGTTCATGTATTCTTTTTATAATTTAAGAAAAAAAAGAAATTCCTTCTGAAAATTCAATTCAAAATATAAATGTTATATATCTGTGTATATCTGTGTGTACATGAAATAAAAAATGGTTTATAACATTGTGTTTTTCATGCATTACCATAATGTGAAATATAGTTTTCAACTGCAAATTGACTGTACCCATTTTCATAAGTTGAATGTCAAAGAAATCTGGGAATCAAAAATCACATGAGGCCCAGGCATAGTGTTACTACGAGAAATGAAAACTACCAAAGAACTTAGTTTTGTTTTTGAATGGGGAACATTGTTCTCAATGTTCTTCCATTAGAATAATGCCAAGATCAAGGAGGAGATTAAAATTTAGGGAGGTAAAAGGATCAGACAGCCTTGTAACAATTAAGTAAAGTGTCAGTAAATATAGTCTAAAAGAAGAGAATAGAGAAACAGTATTTTAAAGATACCTCACATTCAAATCAAGCTATTCTTTTTTTTTAAATTTTATTTTTGGCTGTGTGTGCGCGGGCTTTCTCTAGTTGCGACGAGCAGGGGTTACTCTTCGTTGCGGTGCGTGAACTTCTTATTGCTGTGGCTTCTCTTGTTGCAGAGCACGGGCTCTAGGCATGCGGGCTTCAGTAGTTGTGGCTTGCAGACTCTAGAGTGCAGGCTCAGTAGTTGTGGCGCATGGGCTTAGTTGCTCCACGGCATGTGGGATCTTCCCAGACCAGGGCTCGAACCCGTGTCCCCTGCATCGGCAGGCGTATTCTTAATCACTGCACCACCAGGGAAGTCCCAAAAGCAAGCTGTTCTTGGTTTTTAGTTTTTACTTCATTTTATTTCACACCTATCATTCTATAACTCAATAATCTAATTCTACCAATTAATAATTAGACTTGAGAATTATGGTGCCCATGTGAAGAAGTGTGGCAATAAAAAATATCATTGAGTTGGTTTTTAAAAAATGGAAGGAAGGAAGGAAAGAAAGAAAGAAGAAAGAAAGAAGGAAAGAAAGGAAGATAATACAGAAGAAAAACAAGAATTTTACTAGGAAAAGAATGTTTTCTGGTCACTGTGTCTTATTTTGTATAAAGACCATATTGGATGGCTAAATACTATCAGAAATATGTTTTATTAGCAAGTAACAAGTCATGGAGAATAATTACCTAAAACTATATTTACTTTTTCTCCCAAGAGAATTAGAATCCTACAACCATTTTATCAGACTATGCTCTTTCTTAGAAAGTGCTGGAGATATACTGACAAATCCCAATTCTTTAAGATCCTCTCTTTGCAGCTTCTGTTGAAAAGCATCATCCTTCCATTAATCCAGCATTTCTTCAGAAAGCAAGGTTACAACAAAACTGATTAGTCAAACACTTTCTTTAGTTACACTGCAGTCGATAACATCAGGTTGCCCTAATTGGATTTAGGTTTTCAAAAGACTCCTCAGGAAAACATATACAAACCATCTCTTAAAGTGGTTTTCTATACATTACCAAAGACACTCCCTATGTGCTAAATGTTATTATTTTCAATATTAAAGAGTGATTTTCCACTGACATTGTCCCTAGTTTCTCACTTGAAATGTCTCTCTGTAGTCCTTGTTAAATACTCCAAAAAGTGATAAGTAAAATGTCCATTCTTGTGTTTCAGCCCTTGACTCATACACTTTTGATTTCTGCAGATTTCTGAATGTGTACTTTCTTCCACAAGAGATAAATTGAGAATTAAAAATAAATGAATTGGAAGACTATATTCTCTATCATTGCTTTTCTCACAATTGTTTCAGACTTGTCACGCATTATTTGTATCACACTGTTTTTCACATGGCTTGTAAAATGACATATATTTACTAATTTCTATAGAAGCTCTTACTACTAATAATTGCATTTTAATGCATTATTTCTTTTTGAGAAGTTAGTAGTTATAACAAAGTCCTTTTATTAAAATCAATTAAATATATTTTATAGAACCATAGACTGTTGGCATACTATCTTAAAATTTTCATTTAAAAGAGGAATCATTAACACAACTTTAAATAATTTGTGTGTCTCCACTCTGAATTTAGTAAACTTAGTTTTTTAATTACAGTAGTAATGACAAAAACATGTATTCTGTAATGTTTATGAAAAAGATTGAAAATAATGTGTTGTCACAGATGAAAAGAAGGTATGAGTGCTGAAGAAGTTCCATTTTCCTAAGAAATTATAAATTCTGAATGAAAGAATTTCATCTACTCAATATAATGAAACTACAATATCACTCAGCTGTTTTTAAGTAACATACATGGGAATAAAAATCTATATAAAAGAATTTTGTAATATCAGTAAGTACAAAACTTTAGGAAGAATTAAATGGCCTGAAAAATCTTGGAAGTCCATCTTACATGATCAGTATTTTGTAATTAAACTCTTAGTGTGAGAGTAAGGAATTGACCCTAGAAGAAAGAAATCAATGTATTCAATTTTCCCACTTAATAGTTCTCATGTACACATTCTAAGAACATATACCAATTTTATTAGCTCTTTCCAGATTTTTGAGCTCATATGACAATGACAGTATCCATTTGTTTACACCAAAGTATAAGTTTAAGGTTTCTACTTTTACTGAATTGAGGACAATGGCTTATTCTTTAATTTCTATTGAAGTAACTGAGACTAGTCAATGCGTAGCTGAAACGATCTCCCAAGGACTTTTCCTGAAGACAATCATTGGTTGGACATGGTTGCAGCAGAAATACTTATACATATACCCATTATTTTGCACAGAATATTAAAATGATATATTCTCAAAGTTGGGATTTAACAAAAGTAATAACATTTACTCCTTCATCAAGGACATGCTCAGGTGAAATTGACATTTTTAAAAAAGTATTTTGTAAGTATTTTATAATACTTTTTTTTTTTATACAGCAGGTTCTTATTAGTTATCCATTTTATACATAATAGTGTATATATGCCTCCCAATTGGGAGATTGGGATTGAGATATAATACTTTCTTAAAAAAAGTATTTATGTGACAATGAAGAATACAGTGACTTCTAGTTATTAGCATAAAGTGCTTCATGGATGCTATGTTAGCCATCCTTAGTCAGAGCACAGATAAAATTTTCCTAAGTGAAGTAAACAAAGATTAGATATCATGTAATCAGAATTTAGGAGCTACTAATGCATTGAGATCAGTGTGTTATTGTCTTCCTTCGCCCACCAAGACATAGTGGCTGAAGATCCAAGAGCAGAAAAATATTTTAAGCCACCCTCCTCTGGAATATTGAAAGGTAGCATTCTTACACATAGGTCATTGAAAAAGTCGACTAGAAAAGGTAGCTTGAAGTGTACGGGGAAAAAAAAAACTTGAAACAGATGCCTGACACTTTCAAAGACCCCATGGAATGGGAAAGCAACTAAAATCCCCTTTGCTTCTCACCTCCAAGAGATGTATAGGAAGGCTAAGGATGTACCGAAACCTTTGAGAGAATTGAATGATCAGGATGAGGAGAACACAAAAGACCTACATGGATGTGACAACCAGACATGGTAGTTATGTGATCATGGAGACCCATACCCAAAAACCCAGCCAAGTAACTGAGTTATGTTATAGTCAAAGAGGACAGAAAATAGCTGTGAAGTGGATGCTCTTCCACAAATACTCTGATGCTAAGTAAGCACATTACCACTCTCATCTAGAACTTATATTTTAACCTATAGTAGGATTTATAGTCTTTTTATTCCATTATCATCCCCCCTAAGGACCCATTTATATATTTTTTTGCTAATTGTCACAATCTTGCATGGAATTTTAATGCTAGATATACTTGTGTATCCGTTCATGTATTATATGTGTGTCTGTGCTTCATAAATGAAAAGAGTAAGATACTTTCACCCACCTCCAGGAACCACTTTTCACTCCCTTGGAAACTATATTGCTCCCACTGAAATTTCAAAGGCAAGCCTGTGTGCAATGATTCACAAGTTTTCTGATCTTGGAAATACCTTGTACTCTTAAAACTTCCTGAGGACACCAAAGAGCTTCTGTGTATGTGGTTTATATGCATCAATACTTACCATATTTATAATGAAAAGTAATAACTTAAAATCTATTTATAAATTTATTTTAATATAACAATAAAAAATTTATTCCATGTTAATGTAAATTACATACTTTTTTTGTGAAAATCACTTTATAATCCAAAACAAAAAACATGTTGTAAGAAGAGTGGCATTTATTACATTTTTGTAAATTTCTTTTATTTCTTCAAAGTACATGTAACCTGGATTCTTATATCTGCTTCTGATTCCATAATTTAGGATTCCATAATATTATTTCTTTCAACTAAATAAAAAAGTTGTGGAACTTATACAATTTTTAGATGCTATAGTATATATAAATACGATGGCTGAAATGACTATATGTAGTGTGGGTTTGTGTATAGTATATACTTTTATATTTTTGAATATTCATCTTTTAAGAATTTAATAATAACTGTAACAAATTATATATCTTTGGGCAAGACATTCTATTAAACAACATTGTTTCACAAAATCTTATTAGAGATTTCTAGAAGAGTAACTATTTTAATAATATACTATCCATAGAAATTAAATAATATGCTCTTTATATAATTTATTAAGAAATGTTTCAATAGTCCATAACTTGTTTATTGGTTCTAATTTAACTGGAGTTTATAATCTGATACTCTAAAAGTAACCTAGATTATGAAGGAATTAATATATTTCTAAGAAGTGTTGATTTTTTAATTGGAATATAGTTGATTTACAATGTTGCATTAGTTTCAGGTGTAAAGCAAAGTAAATCAGTTATACATATACATATATACATATACATATAATTTTTTAAGATTCTTTTCCCATATAGGTCATTAAAGAGTATTGAGTACAGTTCCCTGTACTATACAGTATGTCCTTTATTAGTTATCTATGACATTTTAATTATAAATTAGATGTCTAATACAAATAATGATAGATTTAATTTCAAACAAAAGTCATCTTAAATCTCACAAATTCTAGGTATTAAAGTTCACAACACATACATTAAAAAATATAGAAGTGCTGTTTAGTCAACTCATTTAGCTACCTATCTCCCTAAAGCTTATAAGTGGGCACCAAGATTTACCTATGGATCAACATCAGTTGCTCCAGATGGATTCCTTGGGGATAAGCCTAAACTTCACATATGGTCTTAATTCAGACAGAGCAGTGACAACATGTAAGAAGCTCCTGAGTTAGAATAAGATAGAAATGTTCTTAAATAGTTCAAAGAATTGTAACCAGATGCATATTCAACATATTAATGATTTGGCTTCCAAGTTTAATTTTACCTGCAATTGTAATTGATTCTACAAGTTTTCCCAATCTCCCACTGATGTACTTGCCATCTGGAGATGCCACATATAGTGACAGTGTTAGCTCTGTGCATAATAAGTAAGTAGAAAATGTGCAGAACTTAGTTTTCTCATTCATTACATATACATTATTTTCAAATCCAAGGAATGACCTTCAGTATTCAAGTCATATATTCAATTAGAAAAGTGTGTTCAAATATCTAGTGTCAATAGTACACAATGTTACTTAACAGAAATTTAAAAAAACTGCCAATAATCAATAAATATTTATGAAGCTTAATTGCAATAAATCTTTTCCTTAAGCTAAACACTAATATTCTATAATAAAGTTTTAGAATATAATACAAATATGTATTTCTAAAAGTTTTCATTCCTTTTATTGAACAATAAATTTGTTATACAAGTGTTTATGCATTCTTGACATATCTAAAAGTTTAGTATAAGCAACACATTTCAACTTTAAAGAAGATTTTGTGGGGAAAACAATCACTGCTAGATAAAATTACAAGATATTTATTTAAAAACTCTGTTGTTCATCAGTATTATCTGCAAATGTGATAATTTACTACAAATATTAAATTTGAGTGGGGCAGGATAACTATATTTTCAAAGTGCTCCCTTTGTAAAGATTTCTACATGGTAAGATGTCTCTAGAGACTTATGCTTGAATTATTTGTGAATATCTAATAATCCATGATGCTGAATTAAATGTCATGTAAGGAACTATCATATGCAAAGCAACTTTCTACTGTAGATTAGATATCAGTTTAGATAATTCTTATGAAAATCATTTCCAGGGTAAATCTTAAAAGAACTTTTAAATCCTTTGCATGAATTTTCTCTGATATAATATGTGTAAGCTGAAGAGCAAGTGATGTACATTAATGATGGAGTGAAAACTTCTTTGAACTTTCCATTTTGAGTTTGTTTGTGGTGATTGATATTCATTTTAGTCCATTTTGTACCATTTCATGGAACAACTAAGGTTAGCTGAAAGACTCAGTGCAGTCACTTGAACTTCAAGGGAAATGCGGAATCAAAATAGACATATTATAATATAATGAATGACATGTATCTGGAGTTTCTAGTAATAGTAACACCAAAACAATACTATACCCGAATGTGGCAAATATATGAAATGGTGTTCACAACTTTTTTTAGTAATATAGTCTGGTCTTATGTTTCTAGTAGCACTGTTTAAATAGGAAAGGGGAAAATGAATCATACATACTGGACTGGAATAAAAAAAGATTTTTTATTTGTTTGCATATTTTGAAGTTTTTATAGTACTGATGAGAATGATTGTTTTTCTAAAAAATTCGCCAATACTGCTTCATGAGAACAGTCAAGAAGAGGAAAAGTTCTGAATCCTGTAACCAATTTTTAATAATTGTGTGACGTTAGGCAAAAATTTGATATTACTGCCACAGATTCTTTACCTGTAAAATGGAGATGTTGGTAATACCTTTTAATACTTAAAAAAAAATTAAATGGGTTTAAAAGGGCATGAATACTTTGATCTTTACTGGTACATAGTAAATACTCAATAAGTATGTTATTCAACATATTCACTTAAAAGGAAGCATTCAAAACAAGTATATTTTATACCATGAGTAATACTTTCTTCAAATGCATTCAGTGAGACACACAAATTATGCATTTCTGAAGATTTTTGTATTTGTAATTTTTACTCTACCTTTAATTTGATTTTAAAGAAATTTGGAGAATAATATGAAATAAATGTAATTTTATTTTATCTCAATCTGTACATAGTAGTACTTTCCCCATAAACTGATTATTTAAAGTGAATCACAATTGCACCATTTATTTGTGAGTGGCAAAAATCTATGTCTCCAGTGAACAGCCAGTAGACAGAGAAAGTTTGCACCAATAGAAACAATGTCTGAATAAGAATATACTTATTAAATGTGAAAATTCTCATATAAATGAGAGATTAAACAGGAGTTATATGAATAGACATTTTGTAATCTATAATTCTAATTACAATACATTTAGAAAGGTCTAAAGTGTAATTTGCACAGAGTAGTTTAATAGGGAATGGGAAATACAGAGTGGCTGGGCTTCTTAAATTAACAGATGCAATGGATTATGTTATATGGATAGGGTTTTAGAGAGAATAATGACACTTCATGACTCAGATATTTCACATTACAAAAATTGAAAATGAATGGATTTTGATTCATTGCAAAATTATGAAAAGGGTATACAGAAGGTAAAATATCAAGTGATACCTGGAAAGTTTAGAATATTGTAGTGCTATGTATTTTTATTTTATTTTTTATTGGGATATACTTCATATCCCATAATATTCACTATTTTATAGTGTGCAATTCAGTGATTTTAAATATATTCTCAAAGTTTTGCAAACATCACTGCTATCTAGTTTGAAAATATTTTCACCATCCCAAAATGAAACTCTGTACCTTAGAAGTCACACTCATTCTCTCTTTACCCTAGCCCCTGGCAACCACTAATCTAATATCTATCTCTATGGATATGCCTATTCTGGACATTTAATATAAACACAATTAATTATAGCATACATGGTCTTTGGAGTCTGTTTTCTTTTACTTAGCATACTATTTTCAAGATTCATCCATGCTACAGCATGCAACATTATTTAATTCCTTTTTATATGCATATTATATTCTATTGTTTACCACACTTGTTTATCCATTCATCAATTGATGGACATTTGGATTGTTTCCACTTTTTAGTAATTATGTATGATTACTGTATGAACATTTATGTCTGAGATTTTGTATGGACATGTATTTTCATGTTCCTATGAGTGGAATTGATGGATCATGTAATAACTCATGTTTAACTTTTTAAGAATCTGCCAAACTGTTTTCAAATTGGCTGTATTAGTTTCTTAGGATTGTCATAACAAATTATCAAAAACACAGTGGCTTAAAATAACAGAAATTTATCATTTCACAGTTTTGTGTGATAGAAGTTCAAAATCAAAATGTTAAAAGGGCCATGTTCCCTCTGAAGGCTCTAGGGCAGTATATGTCTTTGTCTCTTTCAGCTTCTGATGGTTCCTAGCATACTTTGGCTGCAGCAACAAACTCAATCTCTGCCTCCTTCTTCATAAGGTTTTCTTCCCCTTCTGTGTCTTCTCTTTCCTCCCTTCTTATAAGGACATCAGTTATTGGATTTAAGGCCCACTTTAAATCCAGGATGATTTCATCTCAAAATCCTTAACTAATTACAACTGCAAATAACCCTACTTCAAAATAAGATCATATTATGATGCTCTGTGTGGACATGAATTTTTGAGGGAATACCACTCAACTCACTACACTGGCTGAACCATTTCATATTCCCATGAGCAAAGTATGAGGGTTATAATGTCTCTACACTGTCATTAACACTTGTTATTGTCTGAATTTTCTATTATAACTATACTATTATAACTAGTGAGTGAGAAATAGAATCTCACTGCGGTTTTTATTTATATTTCCGTAATGTCTAATAATGTTGAACATTTTTTTAAATAGGTATTTGCTTATCTTTTTAAAAATTTTTAAATATTTATTTATTTGTTTATTTATTTATTTATTTTTGGCTGTATAGGGTCTTAGTTGTGACATGTGGGATCTTCATTGCGGTATGCTGGATCTTTTGATGTGGTGCACGGACTTCTCTATAGCTGTGGTGTGCAGGTTCCTCTCTAGTTGTGGCGTGTGGGTTTCAGAGCACGTGGGCTCTGTAGATGGCAGCACGCAGGCTCTAGCTGAGGTGCACAGGCTCAGTAGTTGCGGCATGAGAGCTTAGTTGCCCTGCAGCAAGTGGGATCTTAGTTCCCCGACCAGGGATTGAACCCGGGTCCCCTGCATTGGAAGGCAGATTCTTTACCACTGGACCACCAGGGAAGTCCCAAATAATGTTGAACATTTTTCATGTGCTTATTGTGCATTCTCTTCTTGCTTTTGGGAGTGTTCTATAGGTACTTGTTACGTCTAGTTAGCTTATAGTACTGTTCACGTGTTTTATTTCTTTTTTCAATTGTCTGTGTAGTTTTTCTATCAAAATTGAAAGTAGAGTATTGCATCTCCAAATATTTTTATTTAATTGTCTAGTTCTTACTTCAGTTCTGTTTTTCTTCTTGTGTTATGATTCTCTTTTCTTCCTAATATGTTGCCCTTTTATCACTATAAAATATCCCTCTCACTCTTTAACAATAAGCCATGACTTAATTGTCTGATATCATTATAGCCTACACTGCTTTCTTTAAGTTATTGTTTCCATGACATATAATTACCCTTTTACTTTAAACTGATTTGTAGCAATCTTGTTTAGATTAATACCAATTTAATTATATTAGTATATAAAAACAGTGCTTCTCTATATCTCCTTTAACTCCTCACTCATTTGTGTTACTATCATAAAAATTGGTATCTTTATACATTATATATCATCAAAACAGTTTTATAATCTTAACACAGTTTTATGTAGTTACCTTTTACATCATATAGGAAATTTAAAAAGCTACAAAATTATACTTATGCTGTTTTTATATTTTCCCAAATAGTTATGTTTTCTGGTGTTCTCTATTTCTTCATGTGAATTTGATTAACTGTCTAGAGTCTTTTCACTTATACCTGAAGAAATTGCTTTAACTTTTATGAATTTATTTCTCCTTCATTTTTGAAAGATATTTGTGCTGGATATAGAATTATTGGTTAAGAATTTTTTATTGTTTTTGTTTTTTGTTCGTTTGTTTTTGTTTTCCCTAACACACTGAATATGTCATCCTATATTGGCCTGCATGGTTCCTGGTGAGAAATTGGTTGTTAAATTTATTGAGGTTTCCTTTTCACGTGAGGAATCACTTCTGTCTTGCTACTTTCAGGATTCTTTCTTTGTATTTGGCTTTCAGTAGTTTGATTACAGTGTGTCTATGTCTGTATTTTTAGAGATTAATATTTATTATGCAATTTGGGAAGCTTTGGCCATTAGACTTCAAATATTCTTTTTAACTTTTTATCCCACTCCTCTCCTTCTGGAGCTTCCATTTTATGAATTTTGGTATGTTTGATACTGTTTACAGGGTCTAGGAAACTCTTCATTTCCTTCATTCTTTTTCTTTCTGTCCCTCACATTAGGTAATCTAAATTGATCTATCTTCAAGTTTGCCAATTCTTTCTTATGCTAGTTCAAATATACTATGAGACCTCTAGTGATGTTTTTTAAAAATTTTAGTTATACTTTTCAACTCCAGAATTTCTATTAGGTTCTTTTTAATAATGTCTATAAATTTATTGTCATCCTTTATTTAGTGAGGCATTGTTCTCATATTTTTCTTTAGTTATTTAGATATGACTTCCTGATTTTGTCATATTTAAATTAAATAATGTAATGTTTTGTTTATAAAGTCAATATCTTTTGTATATGGACCATACATTCTAGTTTCTTAGCATGTTTCATTATTTCCTGTTGAAACCTGGACATTTTAAATAACGTAACATGCAAACTCTTGAAGTCAGTTTTTTCCTCTTCCTCAGGAATAGTTGTTGTTGTTTTTAAGTTATTTACACTTCTTATTCAAAGTGTTTATTCTTTGTTATGTGCAATCTCTGAGTTTCTGCTCATTTAGTTTAATGGTTAATTAGTGAATGAAGAGATTTCCTTACATTCCTAGAACCAATAAGTCTCTTGGTTTTTGCTGAGGGCTTCTCTCTGTATTGAGGCATACCGCCAATTCTCAGATAGGAATTTAGTTACAACTCTGTGTTAGCTTTCACTTCCTTTTTGTACAGACCCTCAAAAAGAGCCAGAGCTGAGAGTTTAGGGCCTCCTCAGGTCTTTCCTGAACATGCATACAGCCTTCCATGTGTGCATGGACTTCTTGATCCCCAGAAATAGGTCTTCTTTTCAAAGTCCCCTGTGGACATCTTATTTACTAGCTTTACTTTTGAAGTTTTTTGCTGAGTTTGTTGTTTGCCCCAACTGTTATCACTGCCTCAGAAAGCTGCTATATTAAACAATTTCTGCTGATTTTTTCTGACAAGCACCACTGAGAACAAGTTGTTCACACAGGAAGAGCTTCAACACAAATGAAATAAAATCAACCTTTAGGAGTAGTGGTTTCAAGGAAATTTTCAGACAGGTTAAGCAGTGACAGTCCTCAGGGAGTGGAGCTTTGGGGAGATCCAATTCATTTCTACTCCTTTCAGTGGCTGCTAGATTGCTGATTTTCACCATGATTGTAGATGAGGACAGTTTCAAGGTTACTGTGGGACTGAGGAAAGGAGGATAGAACTAGGGTTGGTTAAATGTCACAAAGCTCAGTTTTCTTAGAGTTATTTTTCTTCAAAAAATGCTCCCTGGAGTTTTGCAAGCCAAGGGTTAATTTCCAGAGTTTTTAAAAAGTTTTGACAATTTTTGTCATTCTCATAGTTTCTATGAAAGGGAGATTTTTCTGGAGTTCAGACTCCATTGTTCCCTCTAACATGACCTTATATACTTTTAAAATTTCCTCCGTGAGGTTCACTTCAGCATTATCAAGCAATTTTGTTTAGCTTAATATCACCTCTGTAATTTAACTTAGTTTTATCAATAATGTAGATTGAGAGACAGTTAAGAATCCTTCCCTGATGTAACAAAATGTAGATTGTGGTAAAACAATTATTCATCACTCTGATAGGCAAATAATTTGGAGGAGTGTAGAAAACTGTCTTACAGAGTCACAGTTTTGACCAGTAGAAATTATAAAGTTGCGGTATCATGAGATAATTATAGAAGCATTTAATTAAAAACACTGAGATAATGGTTGATAAAAATTTGCACACAGTGTGACATGGTAAAAATGAACAAAATAAGCCAAATCAGACTGAAACTGTGTCATGCAGTATCAGAACCTCAATAGTAGTGAGTGGGTGTGTGTTCCAAGAGGTATTATTATAGTGGAAATGTTGAGAATCAGGATACCTTTGGGAAAAGTAGCAATCCAAAGAAAAAGAGAAGGCAGAGCTAGAGAAATAGATCACCAAAGTCATATTTAGTGACCAAAGATAAGGGTTGAAATAATTAAAGACAGTTTTAACAGATGATTATAGAACCAGTTCACCCTAATTCTGCCATCCTATACATTTTTACCTAGGGCTGATATTAACTAAAATTGTTTATAGATAGATTCTTAAGGCACATGTCCTTTAAAAAACCTTTGTTCAACAGACATGATACACTTATATGTTTTATCTTAAACATTTTTTTAAAATTTAGGCTACACTTTGTACAGGTGAGTGAAAACAGAAGGTCAACTCCTAGTGGTCCATCAGCATAGCACAGAGGAAACAGCATACACTTTAGTCTAATGATAATATAGGAAAAGATTATATGTATTGAGCACTTATTATATGGCAGGCTATGCATTAAATGCTACCAAACTCAATCATCATGGCAAGTTCATTGGGTAGGTTTTATTATTATCTTTATTTTAAAGATATGGAAATTGCAGTTTAGAGAGATTAAATAACTTGTAAAACGTGTAGTAAGTGGAACCAGCATTCAAATCCATATCTGTCTGATTCCAGACCCCAAGCTATTATTTACTAATATTTATGGCCTTTCAAATCAAGCATTACAATAAGTATATGTTTAAATCTGAATTCCTATAATTTCCAAGGGGAAATTACTTAAACCCTAGTTTCCACATCTGTTCATTGTGGTAAGATTCAACCTCAGTATTTTGTTTTGGGGGAATTAAATGAGATCATGCATGTGAATTGCTAGACACAATAAAAAGATTATAAATATTTTTAACCCCTTCATTACATGATTAGGAGCCTTAACATTAGAAACAATTTGGACTTAAAGGGGAAAAAAAGGAAGTACAAAATTCAGAAAATTCTCAGAAAACTTTGATTGGAAACTAGCAAATAACTTCAATATTTGCCTCAGAAACTTCCCCAAAATGCATTTATCTGAAAAATAGACTGCTGAGCTAGCCCCCTTATCAGGAAAATAGGCTGCTTAACTGGTTAGTCAACCTCAGTCTGATAATATTTTGCTCAACTGCTCAATTATTACTCAAATATGTACTCATCAAGACTTGTTTCAACCAGAGAATTTGTTAAGAACCTTCACACTCGTGCTCAGAAGGAGATGATTCTGATCACATCAAGACAGCAGGATAGAAGGACACGAGCTCACCCCCTTCTTAAAAAACACAAAAATCACAACTAACTGCTGAACAACCATCAACAAAAAAATACTGGAACCTACCAAAAAAAGATACCCTACATCCAAAGACAAAGAGGAGGCCACAGTGAGATAGTAGGAGGGGCACAATCTCAATAAATTCAAATCCTATACCTGCCGGGTGGGCAACCCAAAAACTGGAAAACAATTATGCAACAGAAGTTATCCCACAGAAGGGACAGTTCTACGCCCCATGTCAGGCTTTCTAGCCTGGGGGTCCAGCAATGGGAGGAGGAGTCCCCAGAGAATCTAGCTTTGAAAGCTCATGGGGTTTGAATGTAGGACTTCCATAGGACTGGGGGAAACAGAAATTCCACTCTTGGAGGGTACAAACAAAGTCTCATGTGCACCAGGACCCGGGGGAAAAAGGAAGTGACCCCATAAGAGACTGGGCCCAACCTATCTGCTAGTACTGAAGGGTCTTTGCAGAGGTGGAGGGCAGCTGGGGCTTACTGCAGGGACAAGGACACTGGTAGCATCAATTCTGGGAGGTGACCATTGGCGTGAGCCTTCCATTAGTCCCACCAAAGTGCCTATAGGCTCCAGAGCTGGGTTGCCTCAGTCCAAACAACCAACAGGATGGGAACACAGCCCCACCCATATGCAAAAAAGCAGATTAAAGTTTTACTGAGCCCTGCTCACCAGAGGGACAAGACCCACCTCCACCCACCACCAGTCCCTCTGATCAGAAAGCTTGCACAAGCCTCTTAGATAGCCTCATCCACCAGAGGGCAGACAGCAGAAGCAAGAAGAACTACAATCCTGCAGTATACAGAATGGAATTCACAATCACAGAAAATTAAACAAAATGAAACGGCAAAGGTATATGTCCCAGATGAAGGAAAAAGATAAAACCCCAGAAAAACAACTAAGTGAAATGGAGTTAGGCAACATTCTGGAAAAATAATTCAGAATAATGATAGTGAAGATGATCCAGGATCTCAGAAAAAGAATGGAGACAAGGATCGATAGATGCAAGAAAAGTTTAACAAAGACCTAGAAGACTAATGAACAAACAAGCAGAGATGAACAATATAATAACTGAAATGAAAAATACACTAGAGGAATCAATAGCAGAATAACTGAGGCAGAGGAACAAATAAGTGACCTTGAAGACAGAATGGTGGAAATTACTGCTGCAGAACAGAATAAAGAAAAAAGAATGAAAAGACATGAAGACAGCCTAAGACACTTCTGGAACAACATTAAAAACAGCAACATTCACATTATGGGTCCCAGAAGGAGAAGGGAGAGAGAAAGGACCGAAGAAAATATTTGAAAAGATAATAATTTTTGATAAATAAAATATTTGAAGAGATAAGCTGAAAACTTCCCTAACATGGGAAAGGAAACAGTCACCCAAGTTGAGGAAGCACAGAGAGTCCCAGTCAGGATAAACCAAAGGAGGAACACACCAAGACACATAGTAATCAGAAGGACAAAAATCAAAGACAAAGAAAAAAATATTAAAAGCACCAAGGGAAAAAAGACAACATACAAGGGAACTCCCCTAAGGTTATCAGCTGATTTCTCATCAGACAATCTGCAATCCAGAAGGGGGTGGCACAATATATTTGAAGTGATGAAAGGGAAGAACTTACAATCAAGAATACTCTACCAGCAAGGTTCTCATTCAGATTTGACAGAGAAATAAAAAGTTTCACAGACAATCAAGCTAAGAGAGTTCAGCACCACCAAACCAGCTTTGCAACAAATGCTAAAGGAACTTCTCTAGGCAAGAAAGAGACCAGCAACTTAAAACAACTTTGTACAGATATAGACTGCTATATCAAAACCTCATGGAAACAGTAAATCCAAAAACTACAATAGATACACACACACACACACACACACACACACACACACAAAAAGAAAATGAATAGAAAAAAAGAAAATACAACCCAAACACAACACTAAAGATCGTCACCAAAACACAAGAGAAGAGAATAAGAGAGGAAGGGAAGAAAAAAAAAAACCCTACAAAACGATTAAGAAAATGGCAATAAGAGCTTACATATTGATAATTACCTTAAGTGCAAATGGATTAAATGCCCCAACCAAAAAACATAAACTGGCTGAATGGATACAAAAACAGGACCTGTATATATGCTGTCTACAAGAGACCCACTTCACACCTAGGGACACATACAGACTGAAAGTGAAAGGATGGTAAAAGGTATTCCATGCAAATGGAGATCAAAAGAAAGCTGGAGTAGCAATAATCATATCAGATAAAAAAGACTTTCAAATAAAGACTGTAACAAGAGACAAAGAAGGACACTACAAAATGATCAAGGGATCAATCCAAGAAGAAGATATAACAATTGTAAATATATATGCAACCAACATAGGAGCACCTCAATATATAAGGCAGATGCTAACAGCCATAAAAGGAGAAATCAACTGTAACACAATAATATTGGGGGACTTTAACACCTTGTTTTCATCAATGGACAAATCATCCAGACAGAAAATCAATAAGGAAAAACAGGCCTTAAATGACACATTAGACCAGCTGGACTTAATTGATATTTATAGAGTATTCCATCCAAAAGCAATAGAATAAGCTTTCTTCTCAAGTGCTCACAGAACATTCTCCAGAATAGATCATATCCTGTGTCACAAATCAAGACTCGGTTAATTTAAGAAAATTGAAATCATATCAAACTTCTTTTCTGACCACAATGCTATGAGATTAGAAATAAACTACAAGAAAAAAAACTGTAAAAAACACAAACACGTGGAGGCTAAACAATACGCTACTAAACAAAGAGTGGATCACTGAAGAAGTCAAAGAGAAAATCAAAAAATACCTAGAGACAAATGATAATGAAAGCCCAATGATCCAAAACCTATGGGATGCAGCAAAAGCAGTTCTAATAGGGAAGTTTATAGCAATACAATCTTACCTCAGGAAACAGGAAAAATTTCAAATAAACGACCTAACCTTACACCTAAAACAACTAGAGAAAGAGGAACAAGCAAAATCTAAAGTTAGTAGAAGGACAGAAATCATAAAGACCAGAGCAGAAGTAAATGAAATAGAGATGAAGAAAACAATAGCAAAGATCAGTGAAAGTAAATGCTCGTTCTTTTAAAAGATAAAAAAATTGACAATCTTTTAGCCAGATTCATCAAAAAAAAAAGGGAGAGGACTCAAATCAATAAAATTAGAAATGAAAAAGAAGAAATTACAATGGACACGACAGAAATACAAAGGATCATAAGAGACTACTACAAGCAAATGTATGTCAATAAAACAGACAACCTGGAAATATGGAAAAATTCTTAGAAAGGCCCAATCTCTCAAGACTGAACCAGGAAGAAATAGAAAATATGAACAGACCAATCACAAGTACTGAAATTGAAACTGTGATTTAAAAACTCCCAACAAACAAAAGTCCAGGACCAGATGGCTTCATGGCCAAATTCTGTCAAGCATTTAGAGAAGACCTAACTACCTATCGTCCTGAAACTGTTCCAAAAAATTGCAGAGGAAGGAAAACTCCCAGACTGATTCTATGAGGTCACCATCACCCTGATACCAAAACCAGACCAAGACACCAGAAAAAAAGAAAATTATAGGCCAATATCACTGATGAACAGAAACACAAAAATCCTCAACAAAATACTAGCAATCCAAATCCAATGATATTTTAAAAGGATCATACACCATGATCAAGTGGGATTTATCCCAGGGATACAAGGATTTTTCAATATCCACAAATCAATCAATGTGATACACAACATTAACAAAGTGAAGAATAAAAACCATATGATCATCTATTGATGCAGAAAAAGTTTTGGCAAAATTCAACACCGATTTATGATAAAAAATACTCCCCAGAAATTTGACATAGAGGGAACGTACCTAAACATAATAAAGGCCATATATGACAAACCTACAGCTAACATCATAATGCTGAAAAGCTAAAAGCATTTTCTCTAAGATCACCAACAAGACAAAGATATCCATTCTCACCATTTTTATTTGAAATAGTTTTGGAAGTTCTAGCTATGGCAATCAGAGAAGAAAAAGAAATAAAAGGATTCCAAATGGGAAAAGAAGAAGTTAAACTGTCACCATTTGCAGATGACATGATACTATACATAGAAAATCCTAAAGAAACTACCAGAAAACTACTAGGGCTCATCAATGAATTGGTAGAGCCACAGGTTACAAAATTAAAACACAGAAATCTGTTGCATTTCTATACACTAACAACAAAAGATCAGAAAGGGAAATTTTAGAAACAATCCCATTTACTGTCACATCAAACAGAATAAAATACTTAGGAATAAATCTACATAAGGAGGCAAAACACCTGTACTCAGATAACTATAAGATATGAATGAAAGAAATAAAAAAGGACACAAACAGATGGAGAGAAATACCATGTTCTTGGATTAGAAGAATAAATATTGTGAAAATGGCTATAGAACCCAAAGCAATCTACAGATTCCATGCAATCCCTATCAAATTACCACTGGCATTTTTCACAAAACTAGAACAAAAAAAATCTTAAAATTTGTATGGAGACACAAAAGACCCCAAATAGCCAAAGCAATCTTGAGAAAGAAAAACGGAGCTGGAGAAGTCAGGCTCCCTGACTTCAGACTATACTACAAAACTATAGTCAACAAAACAGTATGGTACTGACACAAAAGACAGAAATATAGATTAATGGAACAGGATAGAAAGAAAGCCCAGAAATAAACCCACACACCTACAGTCAATTAATCTATGACAAAAGAGGCAAGACTTTACAATGGAGCAAAGACAGTATCTTCAGTAAATAGTTCTGTGAAAACTGGATAGCTACATGTAAAAAAATTAAATTAAAACATTCTTTAACATCATACACAAAAATAAAATCAAAATGGATTAACGACCTAAATGTGAGACTGGACACTATAAAACTCTTAGAGGAAAACATAGGCAGAACACTCTCTGACATAAATTGCAGCAATATCTGTTTTGATCTGTCTCCCAGAATAATGGAAATAAAAACAAAAATAAACAAATGGGACCTAATTAAACTCAAAAGTTTTGCACCTCAAAGGAAACCATAAGCAAAATGCAAAGACAACCCACAGAATGAGGGAAAATATTTGTAAATGATGTGACCAACAAGGGCTTAGTCTCCAAAATTTACAAACAACTCATGTGGCTTAATATTATCAAAACAAACAACCCAATCAAAAAACGGGAAGACCTAAATTGACATTTCTCCAAAGAAGACATACAGATAGCCAAGAAGCACATAAAAAGATGCTCAACATTGCTAATTATTAGAGAAATGAAAATCAAAACTACAATGAGGTATCACCTCACACCACTCAGAATGGCCATCACCAAAAAATCTACAAACAATAAATGCTGAAGAGAGTGTGGAGAAATGGGAGTCCTCCTACACTGTTGGTAGGAATTTAAATTGGTGCAGTCACTATGGAGAACAGTATAGAGGTTCCTTAAGAAACTAAAACTAGAGCTACCATATGGTCTTGCAATCCCACTCCTGTGCATATACCTGGAGAAAAACATGGTTCAAAAGGATGTACCCCAATGTTCATTGCAGCGCTGCTTTCAATAGCCAGTACATGGAAACAACCTAAATGTCCATCAACATAAGAATGGATAGAGAAGATGTGGTGCATATATATGATGGAATATTACTCAGCCATTAAAAAAAAGAAATAATGCTATTTGCAGCAACGTGGATGGACCTAGAGATTGTCATACTGAGTGAAGTAAGTCAAACAGAGAAAGAGAAATATTGTATGATATCACTTATAAGCGAAATCTTAAAAAAAAATGATACAAATGAACTTATTTACAAAACAAAAATAGACTCACAGACTTAGAGAACGAACTTATGGTTAGGTTAGGGGAGGGATAGTTAGGGAGTTTGGGATTAACAACTACACACCTTTATATTTAAAATAGATAACCAAAAAGGACCTACTGTATAGCACAGGAAACTCTGCTCAATATTCTGTAACAGCCTAATTGTGAAAGGAATTTGAAAAAGAATTGATACATATATATGTATAACTGAATCACTTTGTTGTACATCTGAAACTAACACAACATTGTTAATCAACTGTACTCTAATATACAATAAAAAGTTTAAAAAAAAGGAGATAATTCCTACAATGATGCAACAATAACTTCTGTGGGTTTCCTGCCAAATGTGTGTAACCAGAATCTAATCATGACATGATGCCAGACAAACCCCCATTGAGGATCTTCCCACAAAACAACTCATTGGTGCTCCCAAAAATGTCAAGGAAAATGTCGAGGTCAAGAAAGACAAGGAAAGTAAAGGAAGGCTTCCAGTTTAGGGGACTAGAGAGGCATGACATGGAGGTGGTGTTTGGTTGCTTTTTGTTTTCTTTTGTTATAAATGGCATTACTGGCCCAACTGGTGAAATCTTAATAAGGTCTGTAGCTTTGATATCAGCACGGTATCAATGTTAATTTTGTGATTTTGACAATTTTACTGTGGTTACATAAGAGAACGTCCTTGTTTTTAGAAAAAATGGAATAATTTAGGGGTGAAGGGGCATCATGTTTGTGTCTTACTCTCACAGTCAGAATATCTCTATGTACCTATACGGAGAGGAGAGGGGTGGAGGGGGAATCAGAAATCAAATGCGGTAAAATGTAAACATGTAGAGACTCTGAGTATTTGGAAATTATTTGGACAACTTTTCTTTATGCCCATGATTGTTAAAAAAAAAAAAAAAAAGTTAAAAAAAAAAAGACTTGGGCTTCCCTGGTGTCGCAGTGGTTGAGAGTCTGCCTGCCGATGGAGGGAACACGGGTTTGAGCCCTGGTCTGGGAAGATCCCACATGCCACGGAGCAACTGGGCCCATGAGCCACAAAACTACTGAGCCTGCGCGTCTAGAGCGGTGCTTCGCAACGAGAGGCCGCGACAGTGAGGGGGCCGCGTACAGCGATGAAGAGTGGTCCCCGCTCGCGGCAACTAGAGAAAAGCCCTCGCACAAAAACGAAGACCCAACGCAGCCAAAAATAAATAAATAAATAAATTAATTAAAAAAAAAAAAAAGAATGGCCCTTAATTAAAAAAAAAAAAAAAAAAAGACTTGTTTCATGACCCTCACTTTATGTGTCCACGAAGAAAAATCATTGCATAAAGTTATAGTTCAGCTGTGAGCAATACAAAGGCAATGATTTCAGAGATTTTATGTTTTAGTCATTGAAGAAAGTCACTAAATATTATAAATAATTATATATTATGTTATAAACTCACAAATAATATGGAGAAAAAAGACACTGGGAATAGGGTATAGGTGTGGGGTCGCAATTATAAATAGAGTGGTCAAAGCAGGTTTCACTGAGAAGGTGGCATTTGAACAACAGTTTAAGAAAGTTAAAGTGATGCTGATTTTCGGGGTAGATCATTGCAGGCAAAGAATACAGCGGTGCAATATCAGAATGGGTATCTAGAGGATCCAAGTTAGTAAGGAGGCCACTGAGACTGGAATGGAGGTAGAAAATTAAGTCAGATAGTTTTCCTGTGGTAGGGATTGAAAATGGACAGTGAAAATATCAATGAAAATATTTTCTCGGCCATTAAAATATGAGAGGGTAAAGAGAGTAATGAGGAGAGAAAGATCATGATTTGACCTACATTTTAAAACGATTAGACTGGTTACTGGGTGGGAATAGATGGTAAGAAAGCGATGGTGGTAGCAGGGACAGCAATTAGGAAGCAATTGTATCAAGGCAAGAGATAATAGACTGTGGTGGTAATAATGGAGGTATTGTGTATGACTTTATCAATAACCAAATGTAATTTGAAGGAAGTCTCAACAGAATTTTTAATTGCTTTGCTGTGCTATAGGAGAGAAAAAGAGGAATCATGAATAATTCCAACTCTGTATGTGCCGAAACCCTGTTTATGTGTTTGACCATGTGTATACAAAATAGACAAGGGCACTTCCTCAGTGGATTAGAGTCCAGTAATTTTTGAGAATCTGATACATTAAATAGTTATTTTCCCATTCCTAACTAATAAGTTATCTTTTAGTATTTTCTATTAGTACATTGAAGTTATTAATATGAGAATTTCCAGTATTAGCTTGAGTGTATCAAAAAAAATTGCTGGAAAACAAATGACCAGAAACAGGATAATAGAAAATTTTACTTAAGTACTGAATATCATCTTTTTCTCTGACATTAAACCACTAACATTGTTAAGTCTGTTTAAAATTCCTAAAATATCTATCTACATTAAAGAGATGTCATTTGAGAAATAAAAACAAAATTCATAAGAATTTTATTTTTTATTTTCACTAAATTTTATTGTGGTAAAAAACACATAAAATAAAATTTTAACCATTTTTAAATGTTAAATGCAGCTATATGCACGTTTTTGTGCAAGAGATCTCTGGAACTTTTTCTTCTTGCAAAGCTGAAACTCAATACTCATTGAACAACTCCCCTTTTCCCGCAGGGCCTAGGCCCTGGCAACCACCATCCTATTTTCCATTTTTAAGAGTTTAACGTCTTTAGATATCTCATATAACAATTTTAATAATGTTAAGTGTAATTATGCAGTATTTGTCTTTCTTTTTTAATGGCTTATTTTACTTACATAGTGTCATCAGATTTTATCTGTGTTGTGACGTCTGACCCCTTTAACTCTGAATAATATTCCATTGTATATATATATACAACATTTTCTTTCTCCATTCCTTTGCCTGCGGATTTTTGGGTTGCTTCTGTCTCTTGACTGTTGTGAATAATGCTGTTTTAAAATGGTTGCACAAATATCTCTTTGAGATCCTGTTTACAATTTTTTTGTGCATATATCTTGAAGTGAGATTGCTGGATCATATGATAATTCTATTCTTAGTTTTTTGAGGAATCTCCATACTGTTTTCCATAGCAGTTGCACCATTTCACATGCCCACCAACAGTGTACAAGTGTCCCAATTTTTCCACATCCTCACCAACACTTGCTTTTTTAGTATTTTTGCTAGTAGTCACCATAATGGGTGCAAGGTGATATCTGACTGTAGCTTTGCTATTCATTTCCCTAATGATTAATGATGCTGTGCATCTTTTTAAATGCTTGATGGTCATTTGTATATCTTTTTCGGAGAACAATCTATTCAAGTCATTTGACCATTTTAAAAATGGGTTGGTTTTTGGTTGTTGTTGAGTTGTAAGAGTTCTTTGTATATTCTGGATATTAACTCATCAGATATACGGTTTGAAAATATTTTCTTCCATTCTGTAGGTTTTATTTTCACTCTGTTGATTGTTTATTTTGCTGTCAAGAAGTTTTAAAGTTTACTGTAGTCCTACTTGTCTATTTTTGCTTTTATTGACTGCTTTTGGTGTTATATCCAAGAAGTCACTGGCAAATCCAATGTCATAAAGCTTTTTCCCTATGTTTGCTTTTAAAAGTTTTATTGGTTTAGATCTTATGTTTAGGTCTTAAATTCATATATAGTTAATTGTTGTATATGTGTAAGGTAAAGGCCCAGTTTCATTCTTTTGAATGTGGATATCCAGTTTTCCCAGCACCCTTTATAAAAAAGGCTATCCTTTCCCCCATTGCATAGTCATGACACGCTTGTTGAAAATAATTTGACCATATCTGTGGAGGTTTATTTCTGGGCTTTCTATTCTGTTCCATTAGTCAATATGTCTGATTTTATATCATTATTATGCTGCTTTGATTACTGTAGCTTTGTAATATATTTTCAAATCATGGAGTTTGAGGGCTCCAGCTTTGTTTTTCTTTCTCAAATTGTTCTGGCTATTCAGGTCTTTTGAGATTCTATATGAATTTTATAATTTTTTCTTCTATTTCTGCAAAATAATGCTTTGAGATTTTGATAGTGATTGCATTGAACTGTAAATCACTCGGTATAATATGGACATTTTAACCATATTAAGTCTTCTAATCCATGAACACAGAATGTCTTTTCATTAGATGTGTATTCTTTAATATTTTTAGTATTGTTTTGTATGTTTTAGTGTGCAAGTCTTTTGCTTCCTGCTTAAGTTAATTCCTAAGTATTTTATTCTTTTTGATGCTATTGTAAATAAGATTTTTTTCTTAATTTCCTTCAGACTGTACATTGTTAGTATATAGAAACATAACAGGTTTATGCGTGTTGATTTTGTATATACAAATATGGACAGAAATCATGTCGTATTTTTTAATAAATTCATGTATGTGTGTATGTGTATATAAATTAATACAGCCATTGTATTAATATGTATAGAGAAATCGTGTATAAGATAAAACATGATTTCCTCTAGTCATTGTGGGACACTGTTATAAACTGAGAAAAAATTAGACATCTTGCTCATCTCCTGGGCCACTTAAATGAAGATGGTTATGTTACTTTTTGTATCGTTTATATTCTTTATTTTTCATGTTTTATGAATTATTTATACATTGAAAACATAATGAAAATTTTATGGATACAATGAAAAGATTTTCTAGACTGGCCAAACAGAAATATATTATTCAGAATAGTGAATACAAAATATACATTTTCATTTTAAGCACTTTTTACAGCAGGCAGAAAATTATGCTAAAATTTTCCCGAATTCTACATTATTATTTGTGATTTTTTATTGTCCAAAAGACAATAGCAATGATTATTGATATTGAACATAAGATTACTGAAACTATGACTGAGTCATACAAGGTCTTTTCCATATTATTACATCTCTGGTTGATTGGCCAGAAATGAAGAAAAAGTTGGTGAATTATATTAAGCAACTTTATTGGTTTTATCATTGTCTTGATATATTTATGTCGCCATCTTAAAAATTACCAGATTAAAAACAATCATAAACTTGTCCAGAAATGTAATAAAAGTGGACTAGGAAAATACTGAGTACATATTTATCAAATTCTATTAGTTAAAAATAACATTATTGTGCTATCTAATCATATTTGTATAGCTATATCTCTATATATGTGTACCTCCATATATACATCTATATCTATACTAAGATCTATGCACATGTCTCAATCTGAACCAAGCAAGGGATAAAATCAGTAATCCAGAATACTTGGAAAACATAAAGTACCCACAGGAAAGAAAAGACATGGGAATTGACATGTAGGGAAAAATTAAAAGCTAATGAAGGATTATGGAATAGAACATATATTTATTCTCTCATCCTATATTTTTAGCCATAATAACCCACTTTTAGTGGATGTTAATGAAGTGTCAGCTGAAATATAGTTATATAAGGATCTCACTTCTGAAGCTATTTCAATGTAGTTAAGAAAAAGGTCTTTTTTTTTTTTTTTTATGCTTCCCGAACGACTCGCTCTCCTCATCACGAGGCTTACAGTCATTCACTTCACCCCCAAGCAGGTGCAGATGTCACTACCAGTGAAAGCCTGTGCACATGACCATGGACTTCGTTCTTCACAGGCAGAGCAATAGCCAATGTCATGCTACCTTTTACATCAATGTCTATTGTGTTTACATCTTTCTTGCTTTCCTATTGCTATGACTTCAACAATAAAATTCTTTTTCATGAAATAGATAAATTTTAAATAGATTTGAAAATAAGAAATTAAGACAAGAATTTGGCAAGATGTGGCTGAACCAGGACTCCAACTCAGGCTTGTTTCATCAGTGTTTATGATCTTTCCTCTGTACAGTCTATTGCTTCTTATGAAGAGAATATATTTGCATCAAATTGTAAAATAGAGTAAATATTTTCTGTTATCCTCTGAAACCAATCAGAATTATAAGGTTAGATGGCTACATCTCTATCCAGTTAGATAACTTTTAAATTAATTTACTTTATATGAATAAAGAATTATTTCTTCTTTTCCAGACTCTAAAATTGCTTTCACAGTGAATTTTTAAAGGTTACTAGAATTATTAAAAAAACACAAACTTACTTAAGTAAACAATTTATCATTGTACCTGTCCTGTAATTAGCACTCAATCAGTGGAAACTATTATTATGGTAGTTTTGTTTTTTATTATTATTTTCATCATTGCAGTTATAGTGGCTATTATTCCTTATATTTAGATTTAATATTAATGGTTTAAAAAACAAGCAAAAATATGCCAAACACAAAGAATGGTTTATTTCTTTTCCTTTGGACACACTACCAACTACACATTAAGAAGCTTTCTCACATTTGCCTTACAGAAATAGATGGTGCCACATTTGACCCACTTGCATCTTAAATAATTTTTTCAACTACTTAATAATGAATAAGGTCAAAAACTAAATATTGAACATCTAGCTTTAAACATTTATTTTCCTGATAAATAAGATTGTTTTGAATTTAAATTTAAAATTATTTTGCTATAATTCAGATTTCAAAACTATTTTAAAAAGGAAAAGACATTGAAGCCAACATGAATTGTTCATAATACGTTTTGATTTAGGAGACAAAAACATAAAAGATTTTTTAATTTAAATTCTGACATTAAAGGTAGTGAGTGCTTTTATTTGCGATTTCATATGGTTTCACTGAAAAATAAAAATGAATACTACTCCATCATTTTGGCAGACACTTTAATGCTAGCCATTTAACTATCTTCCTGAAATGGAATGCTGCCTGACCTTTACTCTTTCCACCAAAAAGAAATTGTTAAAACCCAACAAAAATGTAATTTTCTGGCTTTACAATAGATGAGGAGAGAGAAGAAAAGACTAAGAGTAGAATGTAAAACTATAGTAGAAGAAAATAGTATGAAGTGGAGAGTGTTTTTAGATATATCTGAGAGAGAAAGAATGTTTTTGATTGATAACACATCTTGTGGTCCAAACTCAGAGTTTCAGATTTTATACAGCAAGTAATAGTGTTTAAGAGAAAACTAGAACTGTACACTGAAAGTCCTCATTTTATCAAAGGTACCCATACAATAAGGGCAATTAGTCATTTCAGTGTCATCTTTTATTAATTAAATGGTTTGGCATTTAGAAAACATTTTTCACTTTGGAGGTCAAATGTCAAGTTACAATAGCTTATTTTAGATCCTAATTTATTAAAACAAAGATAGAATGCTGCTGCTTCAAAATGTCACTAAATGTCACCATGAATCCTATATAATCACATATGAAATTTTTAAAGCTGAGACTTGGTAAACCATGACATATTATAGACGATTTGAGTTATTATTAAACCAACATAATCCTTATTTTTTTTCTCACTGTGATTCACCTAACTCACCATACCTTGGTCTCAGTTTAAACCAGGGCATTTGGGGTAAAGTTTTTCTGTGCTGTTTTAAGATATTGCATTTTTATTAAGTAAAAGTTATTTAACTACCGATCAGTTAATTCTTCTCTAAAAGTAGATCAGTCATTCTTATGAAATAAGAATAAGACATGTATTAGTGCGTTCATTTCCAAATAAGCAAATGATGAAATCTGATAGCTTTTAAATTGGACAAACAATTTCCTTGTATATAATCTGGGCTTATTTTTGAAATCCATACTATGGCTGCAACAGCCAAAAATGGACTCTTAAATTCTTAATATATATTCCAATTTATATATATGATCTTAGTATTTTAAGCATGTTTAACTGTACTTTTTCACATTCTTAGAGGAAGGAGTGCAATTCTTTTAAACAACTGAAGATTTTTAGAGTAGAGAGTTGGAAAAAGAATAACAATGAAGCTTTGATCCATGATTCAAATTTCTTCTGAATATCTTGAAGTATAATTCTCTAAATTATCTCAGTTTACATCATAATAGTCCAACTAAAAAAACTGGCACACATCAGCAACTTCTCAAAGATGGGAAGTCTGAAATAGAGTTCAGTTGTGATTTGTTTGGTCTTAAAAAATAAATTAGTCTTCCAGTAATAGTAGATTTGCTTTTACTGGACTAATGTTCCTACTAGTAGCAACAGTAAACTCAGGAAAAATATAATAACAATTTTGGAAGGCATTTAAAAAATGGGTCAAAATCAAGCAGAAACCTTAGTAAATATAACCCATCCAAGAGGGGAACCCATTGGATGAGATCTGCACGTATATGGTTGTTTTCATGAGAGCCCTGTTAAGCCCACATTGTGGAACAATGAACAAGTTTTAAGCAGAGAGCCAGAATTTTATCGGTCTGAGAAGTCAGAGGCTAGAGTTTGGACTCACTAGAGTCTCTGGAAATTAATACAGAACTGCCAGAAGTAGGAAGCCACAAAAAAAGAAGGACAAAAATCTGTATAAAACTCCCCTTAATCCTTCATCTGTCACTAAACTGGAAATGTAAGGGTCCAGGGGATTGTAAGAGCAGTTATTTAAGTAGCTGTCTACCTAAGGAAGTGACATTTGGAACTTAGTGTCCCACCAATTTAAAAGGGCTTGATAACTTTCAGGCTTTTTATAGAAACATTGAATTTCACAACAGAGAAGTAAGAAACTGCATGCTGAGACCAGTATAAGCAAGAATAAAACTAAGCCTACAAAGGACAAAGATGAACTGCCAGTAAACTACCTGCTAGAACAAACAGAACACTTTGCAGGGGAGGACAACAAAACCCAAGCTCTCTATTTCATATCTATTTACAAATGCCAGTGAAAAAATACAAGTTTATTGGACATGCACAAAACAGGAAAATGTGACCCATGCAAAAAAGTGTCAATAGAAATAGAACAAAAGGCAGCCTGAATGTCGAAATTGGCAGAAAATAATTTTAAAATAATTTTAATAAATATTTTAAAGAATCTATAGAAGGGTATTAAATGGGAAATTCATAAATTGAAAAAATAAAATCACATGAAAATCCTAAAAACTGAAAAACTCCATATAAAAAAATATTGGTTTGGGTATAGAGTAGATTGGACATAACAGAAGAGAGGATTAATAAATTTGAACAGGTCAACAGAAATCATCTAAACTAAAGTACAGAGGGAGAGAAAAAAAGAACCTGTTAATGCATAACCTAGGGAATCCCAGAAACATTATGTTGGGCAAAATAAGCAAGACAAAAAGAAGAAGAATGCTTCAGTGTTCCAGTTTTTTGATGTTCTGGAACTAATCACTGATGACAGAAATGAGAACAGTGATTAACTTTGTTGGAAGAATTGACTAAAAAGTGGCATGAGAAAACTTTCTAGAGTGATAGAAATGTTGTATATCTTTATTAGAATCATGGTTACATGAGTGTAGTCATTTTTCAAACTTATAACAATACACTTAAATTTTGTGTCTTTTATTGTAAGAAAATCATTACACAATTTAAAAATGAATTATTGAAGAGATAATACTAGATTCCAAGACTCTTTGACTCAATATATTTCTATTAAATGAACTGCTTTCTGGAAAATAATTGTGCCCAGAAGTAGTGTGCAGTGATATTGAACCACTAATCTGGAAGACAGAAGAAACCATTTAAGTTTCAATCTCTACCACGAATATACATTAAATGAAACACCTACCACTTCTCAACTTCAGTCTACTAATCTGTAAACCATTTATGTATTTTTTGTTGTAAACTCTGTGTATATTCTAATTATTTTATAATACCTGAATACAGCATTTGTAATAGACTGTCAATAATTTATATCATTTGATTCACACATAGGAAAAATGGAAAGATGAAATGTTGGTCCCCAAAATTAACTCAATGTAGTTCATGCCACTGATGGAAGATTTAAAGAGTCAGTGTCACTAAACTCATACTAGTCTATCTAGGAGAGATAAAAGGGCATTCAGAAAATCTTTCAACCACCAAAGACTTTATTATTCTGCAATATTTTAGTCTAAGGTACAGGTAGATTTCATGTACCTATAGAAAATAAATTAAATATGTAAGGAAGTTAGAATTGAATAACATCCTATGTAGAAAATAATTATTCTAATAATGTAGATGAAATATTCCAGAGTGACTTTACTGGAAATCATAATGATGACAGAATCAAATTCATAAATGTGTGCAGTTGATCCTCATTATTCCTGGATTCTGTATTTTCAAATTTTCCTGCTTGTTAAAATGTATTTGTTTCCCCAAAATCAATACTCACAAACTTTTGCAGTCATTCAGGGACGTGCACAGAGGATGCAAATTTTGAATCTCCCTATTGGAATGTTCCCAGCTCAAGTCCAGTAAGGCACCGTTAAGCCTTCACCTCTCATACAGAGATGATCAGAGGATGGAGATGACAGGTAGGGGGAAGCACAGTGATGTGTGAGAAGCTCTGGCTCTGGGACTAGTTGGATGGAGTTTGAATTCTAACTCTGGCACCTGTTACTGGAGTGGCCTCAGGCAAGTCACTTCTCTTTTGTAAAGAAAATAGAATCTACCAGGATGAGTTGATTTTAGGATTTGAGATTATAATCTATAATCTATGGGAATATATATATATTCCCCCAGGAACAATGGTTTAGTATTTGCTAATTCAGTATTAGGAGTGACTTAATAGAATATAACTGCTGTGAATAACAAGAATCCACTGATTTTTAAAGACTCAGTCCATTACTGTCACTCTAGTTTTTGAAATGTAGATTTTCCTAATGCTCAATATGTATAATTCTACATAAGCCTGTCTACTTTAGATTCCAAATTTATTGAAAATAAAATGTTCATGTTATTTCACTTATTTTGCATAAAATAAAGCACAGCATGACACAGTATGCATTTAATAAATGCAATTTGCAGGTTATAAAAGATATAAAGAAGAGGGTGAATTAACAAAAAAGCACCAAAGAAGTAAAAATGTAATAATATGGGAAAAATAGACTTCACTTGGGATGATGCATCAGGTGTACAAACTGACCTTCAAATGTTGGTGTAATTGTTACCAAAGCTACCAAGTATTTGAGTGCACACTTTTCCACTTCCTATAATGCAGGGTTATTTTCAGCTAAAAGACTATTTTCTGTAATCACACCACAAAAAATAAAATCACTCATTCTATTCAGCTCCCCCTAGGGGACTTTTAATATTGCTTTTACAGGTAGCAGTGTTCATCCTCTACCAAAAATATAGATAGCCATACTCATGTTCCAACCAAACTCATGAAAAGGTTTTCATGGATACAAAAATTTATTTTTATGGAATTTTTTCCCATCATCCCAAACCTACTGCTAGAAAATTAGAAATTTAGAGCCAGAAGAAAACTTAGAAGGCAATTAAAGATTTCAACTGCATCTCTTTTCTTATATTTTCTCCTTGGATAAGTAAAGTAAGACAATTTAGAAAGTCTTAGAACTCTGCTTCCTCTTGCATCTGAACATTTGATTTGGGTCAGGGTCTTGAAATTTTCTCTCAATATTCCTATTGTTTAGTTATTATTGTTCAATTTCTAGATATTTGCAACTCAAAATTACACCATACAGAAAGTTTTTGAGAAAATGATAAATTTAAAATGCTTTTCTTCAGTGATTCCAAATAGTGATAATAAATTGTGTAAAAGCTTTAATTCTGTTAATTTATTTCCTTCACTTATCAGTTTATGTAACTACTATAATTTTCAACTAGTTATCGATCTGTTCACTTCCATTTAGCTCTTCTTTTTCTTAAGCCTGTATTCACTTATCATCTGACCCATGTCTTTTCATATTTGGAAACATTCAAAATCTTTATAATATGGTTATCTCTGTGCTAATATAGGTTTAGATAGACAAGCAATGAAAGCCATTACCTAGACTTGTGATGTGTTAATATGTGATTTTTTGTGTCAGTTTATCTGGTAATAGTCATTGAAAGTTTTATACTTACCAAATCTCTGTTAGCTGCTGATGATATGGAGACAAGGAAAAAAAAAAAAAGAAGAACTTGTTCTCTGAGTTTATAATTTAGTGGAGACCTTCATTAATCAAGGAGTTATATCAATATATGGTGAGGCATATTCTTATGAGGAGAAGTTGGAGTTATTCTCCTGAGGAAGTGAAGATTGATGTGAGATCTGACGAAAGAGTAGGAATTAACTAGATGAGAAAGGATTTTTAAAACTTCCTCATAGAAGTAACAACCTGCATAAATGCCCCGGGGTTGAGGAGATAATTTGAGAAGATTAGTTTAAGCTAGAGAGTTGAGCATTAATCAGATTATTCAGAGAATTGTTCTCCATGTTAAGAATTCACTATGTTTCTCTTAAGTAAAATGGAATATTAAAGTATTTTTTTAGCAGTTTCTTGACATCTGATTTATTGAAATACCTTTGAAATATTTTTATATCTGAGAAAATAAGGCATAGCATACTTTAAAAAGTAGTTTATCCATAACGTAAGTAAACATTTTCATTTTATTTTTAAAATACACCATGCCAAACATTTTACTTACCCTTTACCCTTTCTTTGCATAAGGGTAGAGATTATTAGGAAGAATAGGGCATTGCTAGAACTTTCCAGGCCCTTTTATGAAGGAATACAGTAGTATATTAAAATTTCTGGTGGTTTACTGCCAGGAGAGTTTGCTTGTCCTGATGTGTGGAAAGGAGCAAATTATTGGATCTGAGTAGCTAACAGGTCCATAGTTCTTTATGAAACTGAAAATGGTACTCCTTAAATTAAAAAAGGATCTTGTTGGATGCCTAAGTGCATACAAAAAAGAGTAGTTTAACTTAAAATAAAAAATGTTTTTATCTACAAAAGAGGTAATAGATTAAAGGGAGATATGTGTATTTTATTTTACTTAAATTTTTATTTCAGTCGTTATATTTGACTAAACAAATTCTCCTTCACAATTCAGCTTGACTTCCAGGAGTGAGAATGTTGCCAATTAAATAATAATGTCAACACAAGTACTATAGGTAAGAGTAGGATATATACTAAATTGGGGTTGAGGTGGGAGTTGTAGTGTAACAGAGAAGAACAAACCTAATTCCATACTGAATCTATTCCTTTAGCTCTAACCTTTGTGCTCTGTTACCTGTGCTTAGTCTTGCTGGCTCTGCAGTTTTGTAAAAGAATGTCGCCTGCAATATACATAATAGCCCTTTCTCAAGACTTTGCCTTCCAGACTTGGCATTTAAAGGTATAACACTTTTTATTAATATAGAGATTAAAACATTACAGAACAGAGAATAACATTTGTCTTGTTGGAAGTTTACAGGAACATCATGACCAGACCTACGTGGACAGCTGCAAGACCAAAGAATTATCACAACTCCTCTGGGGTCTGGCTGGTACCAAGAAGTTTGCAACAACCAGCCACACCCCCAAACCCCCTTTTAGTATAAAAGAGGCCTGAATTCTAACTCAGGTGGGATGGTTCTTTAGGTCTCACCATATTCTCAGTCTGCTGACTTTCTGAATAAAGTTGTTAGTCCTTGCCCTAACATCTTGTCTCATCATTTATTGGCCTGTGGCACATCAAGCAGTGTGAACTTAGATTCAAAAACAGTAGCATGCAACTGGATGAGGTGGAATTTGGCTAAATGAAATAATTTAAAGAAAGATAAAATTATCTAAAACAGGCTTAACCGTATAGATGATGGGAAAAAATCAGCATGAAAACGTTCAAAAGATAAAAAGAATGCACATGCTTCTTGGTGGAACTATGGTAGTTAAAAACTGCAATTTGAAGATATACACCCATACATATATATAAATATATACATATACCTATATATGTAAAATTAATTGGGTAATTGAGTCAAGAAATTTAGAAGAAAAAAGACAAATGTTGCAATCAGGGAGAAAGGCTGCGTTTGAACTTTATAAACTGACTGAATTAATCATTTACTTATTCATTTCTTGGTCATTATATTGCTTATAATGTCTTGGGTTGTATCTTAAAAAGCAAATTTAACCCAAAATTATACTTCATAGACCTGAAAATTAAAACCACAATATATCTTTGAACACTAGACATCACATAATTATTACATGAAAAACTAAGAAGCTAAGTCATATTTATGAGACATGCAGAGTCTCCCCTATTATCAATATCCCCCACCAGAGTGGTACATTTGTTACTACAGATGAACCTACATGGACACATCATTGTCACCCAAAGTCCATAGTTTACATTAGGATTCATTCCTAGTGTTATGCATTCTATGGGTTTGAACAAATGTATAATGACATATATCTGTTATATAGTCACGTACAGAATTTTCACTACCCTACAAATCCTCTGTGCTCTGCCTATTCATCCCTCTACAACCCACCCACCCCCAACCCCTTGCAGCCATTGATCTTTTTACTATCTCCATAGTTTTGCCTTTTCTACAATGTCATATAGTGGGAATCATATGGTGGGTAGCTTTTTCAGACTGACTTCTTTACTTAGTAATATACAATTAAGTTTCTTCCATGTCTTGTCATAGCTTGATAACTCATTTCTTCTTAGCACTGAATAATATTTCATTGTGTGGATGTTTCACAATTTATTTATTCCCTTTACCTACTGAAGGGTATCTTGGTTTCTTCCAAATTTTGACAATAATGAATAAAGCTGTTATAAATGTCTGTGTGCGGGTTTTTGTTTAGACATATGTTTTCAACTTCTATGGGCAAATACCAAGCAGCATGATTGCTGGATTGCATGGTAAGAGTATGTTTAGTGGTGTAAAAAAATGCCAAATTGTCTTTCAAAGTGGCTATATCATTTTGCATTCCCACCAGTAATAAATGAGAGTTCCTTTTGTTCCATATGCTTTGAGGATTTTTTAAAGCTTTTGTGTAGAGCCACAAAAGAGCCTGAATAACCAAAGTAATCTTGAGAAAAAAAAAAAAAAAAAAAGCTGGAAGTATCACGCGCCCTGACTCCAGACTATACTACTAAGCTTCAGTAATCAAAACAAGATGGTACTGGCACAAAAACAGACACATAGATCAATGGAACAGAACAGAGAGCCCAGAAATAAACACATGCACATATGGTCAATTACTCTACAAAAATGAGGCAAAAATATACAATGGGGAAAAGACAGTCTCTTCAATAGGTAGCCAAAGTGTGGAAGCAAACTAAGTGTCCACCAACATATGAATGGATAAAGAAGATGTGACATATATATATATATATGATATATATGTGGAATACTGCTTAGCCATAAAAAGGAATAAAATTCTGACATTTGCAACAACATGAATGAATATAATAAACAGAAACAGACTCATAGATACAGAGAACAAACTAGTGGTTGCCAGTGAGGAGGGGGAGGGGCAAGATAGGGGAAGGGGATTAAGAGGTACAAACTATTAGGTATAAAATAAATAAGATACAAGAATGTAATGTACAGCACAGGGAATACAGCCAATATTTTATAAAACTTTAAGAGGAGTATAATCTATAAAATTTTGAAACACTATGTTCTACACCTGAAACCAATATAACATTGTAAGTCAACTATATTACGATACAAAAAATAAAAGAGCTTTCAATCACTATTAACTCCCTTGATCCTTTTCATTTAAAACAAAAACCAAATAAAAAACAAACTCTAATGAGAAGTAATTTATCTACAATGAAATACATATTTTTAAGTGCAAAGTTTGGTGAATTTTGATGAATATATACACCTATGTAATCAACACCACCGACAAGATAGAGAATATTTTCATCAACTCAAAATAATTCTTCATACTCTTTTACAGTGTGGACCCAGGCAATAGCTGCCCTTCTTTCTATTACTATAAATTAGACTTCATATATTGAGAATTTCATAAAATTGAATAATACACTGTGTACTCTTTTAGATCAGACTGTTTGCGTTCAGCATGTTTCTGAGCTTCAGATATTTTGTGTGTATATCAATAATTTATAACTTTTTATTGCTGAGTATTATGTGAATACACCACAATTTTTCTATCCATCTACTTACTGATAGACCTTTGGGTTGTTTCCAGTTCAAGGCTATCATGAATAAACCTGCTATAAATATTTGTATACAAATATTCTTATAGACCTTTTCATTTTTTAGTGGGGGGTGATCATACAACAAAGTGAGAATGGCTGAACCCTTCTCCTTATGTTAGCTTACTTTTGTAAAACTCTAATCTTGGTTATGTTTTTAAATAAAATTGTATCACATCACTCAAACTATAATTCACATAATGACTATTTTTCAATTAAGATTAAATCCAACCACTTCATTTACTCTTTACAGACTTGCATGTTTGCCTCCAACTACATGTGCAATTTTAGCCTCATCACTCTTCCCTCTGTATACTTGATTTAATGTCACTGCCCCTCTTTATGTTTCTTTAATATAAGTTATTTCTCATTTATGTCTTTGTGTCAAAAGGTCCACTTGCAGGAATGCTCTGCTATCTTATTGTTGCATGACTGCATGACTGGTATATATATATTTTTTCTTTCAAATCTCACCTTAAGTACCATTTCAGCAAAGGGAATTTCCTCTCTTAGAATTTAATGTCTTTCATTGTGCTTTTTATGTTCTAATATATTTATTGTTTGTTTGATTGTATATTAGTGTATAATATGTTTTATGTACTAGAATTAAAGCTCCATGAAATAAAAGATTATATGAATTGTTTATTGTATTGTCTTTAGTGCTTATAACATCCCTTGTTCTATAGTTGCTCTTCAATAAATTTTTAAGAGAGCAGCTGAAGAACATAACATAAGCTGATTCAATTTATGATGGTAATGCTCAAAAGGACCCACAATATGGCTTTATATTCTTAATGTTTTCCTTAATAAGTTTTCTTTCTGAAGCTGTTTCTGGCGTAGACAACTAACTCACTGTATGAATTCTTGCCATCTTCCTTTTAGTACTGATGGTCCCCTTCTAAAGTTTTAAGTAAAGACATAGCTTCTTAGCCTTAGATTCCATTTCTAAGGCATTCTGTGCTACAGGTAGCCACATGTCAAATTTTAAACAGTGAAATGTGATCAACTCTCTAAACAACGAAATGTGATTAAGTAGACTTTAGACTTTCATTTTACCTCTTCTGGAAGGCTGGAAAGTAATAACGACTGAAATAATAGTGGAAGCTATGTGTTGACGGTGGTGGAACTGCACTTCTAGCCCATGTTCTGAATGACTACAGGCATGAGTGTCTACCCACCTGCCGAGAAAATTACAGAGGTTTAAAAAAACTTGTGCAAGTCATGGTGTTTTAGGATCTTTGGCACAGCAGCTTAGCCATTACCTTCAGTAATATCTTCCAAGAGAACTATTTAATACCTTCTTCTCTCAAACCTCTAGGCCCTTGCAACTTTCACCTAACGAACTATTTTTGCTAAAAGGAACCCCCTTCATCTTCCTCAGCTCAGTTCTGTCCATTTGCTTCCATTTCTTCCTTCCTGTCTGTAGCAAATGAAGAAGAATTCTGGCTGCAATTAAAGGAATTAAAGCATTTCTGATATTCTAGATGCTATCCTATCATGAATTCTTGAGGGCATCACTTCTGTAACTATCTTGCTTTATTGCATCAGTTCCTTCTATCTACTGCATCATCCCAGTTAGCATTTACATGTGCCTAATATTTACCTTCTTGAAAAAAAAAAGAACTCCATTTTGGTTGCAGCCCCATTTCTCTGCTCCTCTTTACAGCTAAAGTTTCATTAGATAATAATGTATATGCTCTGTCTATATTTCTTTACTCCCTATTCTTTCCTTAACTCACATCAATTAGGCTTCTTTCCAACCTATTCTAGGTACTATAGTTGAGCTAATAAACAGCATCCTTGAGATAAATCCAGTGACTTATTCTCTGTTCTCTCTTTCTTAACCCCAAAGATGAGCACTATTTTTTGAAATGGTGAATACACACACACACACAAACAAACAGAGACACATACATATAAATACACACACACACACATACACACAAACACACACAGCTTTTTTTTTTGTGACAGCACACTTCCTTAATTCTCCAAACACACCAATTCTGTCTTAATCTTCTTGCTTCAATTTTTATGTAGTGCCTATGAATTTTGAGAGTGATGTGAGGCTGACATTTTATCCAGACCCTATTTTTCTTTAATATCCTTTTTATCTAAGGTCTAAATAAATTTAACCAAGGAGGTGAAAGATGTGTACATTGAAAACTATAAGACATTGATAAAATAAACTGAATATGACAAAATAAATTGAAGATGTCCTGTGTTCTTTAATCAGAAGAATTGATATTGTTAAAATGTCCATTCCACACAAAGCAATCTACAGATTCAATGCAATTCCTTAAAAAAATTCAATGACATTTTTCACAGAAATAGAACAAACAATCCTAAAGTTTCTATGGACCCACAAAAGACTCCCACAATAGCTAAAATAATCTTGAGAAAAAAGTGCAACTGGAGGCACCATGCTTCTTGATTTCAAACTGTAGTACAAAGCTGCACTAATCAAAACAGTATGGTACTGGCATAAAATCAAGCACATAGATCAATGGAATAGAATAAAGAGCCCAGAAATAAATCCATGCATATTTGACAAAGGAGCCAAGAATACTCAATTGGGAGAAAGGATAGTCTTTTCAATAAAGAGTGTGGGGAAAACTGGATACCCATATGAAAGAAATGACATTGAACCTTTATATCACACCAATCATGAAAATTAACTTGAAATGTGTTAAAAACTTAAGCATAAGACCTGAAACCATAAAGCTCCTAGAAGAAAACATGGAGAAAAATCTCCTTGAACTTGGTCTCAACAATGATTTTTTTTGTATATGACACTAAAGCACAAGCAGCAGAAGCAAAATAAACAACTGACACTATATCAAACTAAAAGGGTTATGCACAGCAAAAGAAATAATCAAAAAGACAATGAAAAGGCCACCTATATACTGGAGGAAAATATTTGCAAGCTATATATCAGATAATGGATTAATATCCAAAATATGTAAGAACTCACACAACTCAATAGCAAAAAGGCTAATAATCTGATTAAAAAATGGGCAGAGAACCTGAATAGACATTTTTCCAAAGAAGATATTCGAATGACCGACAGGTACATGGAAAGGTGCTTAACATCACTAATCATCTGGGAAATGCAAATCAAAACATACCTGTTTGAATGGCTATTATCAACGTGAAAATGTGAAGAAATGGACACATGCACCTTTGGTGGGAATGTAAATCGGTCCAGCCATTATGAAAAACAGTGTGGAAGTTCCTCAAAAAATTAAAAATAGAACTACCATGTGATCTAGCAACCTCACTTCTGTGTATATATCCAAAGGAGATGAAATCAGGATCTCAAAGAGTAACTGCAGTCTTACATTCATTGCAGCATTATTCACAATAGCCAAGATATGGAAATAACTTAAGTGTCCATCTATGAGTTAACTGGTAAAAAATATGTTTTACACACACACACACACATACACACACACACACACACAATAGCATATATATTATTCAGGCATAAAAAGAAGGCAATCCTGCCATTTGTGACAAAATGGATAGACTTTGAGAATTATCATATAAGTGAAGTAAGTCAGACAGAGAGAGGAAGACAAATACAGTATGATGTCACTGTGTATGAACACTAAAAAAAGCCAAACTCTAGAAACAGAGAGTAGAATAGTGGTTTCCAGGGGTTGGGTTGGGGAAATGGGGAGATGTTGGTCAAAGAGTACAAACTTCTAGTTTTAAGATGAAAAAGTTGTGGGGATCCAATAAACAGCATGGTGAATATAGTTAACTGTGTTGTATATACACTTGAAAGCTGCTAAGAGAGTAGATATTAAATGTTCTCCCTACAACAAAAATAGTAGTTATGTGAGGCAATAACCTTATGGTTAACTAACATTATTGTGGTAATTATTTTGCAATATAAACATGTAAGTCATCGCTTGTAAACTTTAAACTTACACAGTGTTATGTATCATTTATATCTCAGTAAAGCTGGAGAAAAAATGACTTTATTTAGAAGACTCAGTTTGTGGAAGCTAAATCCCAGATGCATTTACAGGGAAAACTTAGTTGCAGTTTAGTTACAGTGTGGTATTTTTCATTTATTTTATTGTTGATTTTCCCACATTTTTAGTCATCAAATTTTTTTTTAGAGACTGTTTATATTTGCTCTGCCATGTAGAAAATCTCATTTTGCAAAGTGAATTTTAAATAAAATAAAAATAAAATTTATACATTTAAAAATCATTGAGACTCATTATTTTAAAAATGGCTTTACTGGGAATAGTTTTCAAAAAAATCTAAAAGAGGAAGTTATGATCATACAGTAAAACCTTTAGTACATATACAGAAAAACCTATGTATCAAGGAGTGAGCAGGGACTAGTGGGCTGCAGTGAGGAGAGTTCTTTAAAGAAAAGGAAGTCAAGGAGCTAAGAGGCTAGAAATTTGGAAGTCGTCAAAGTGCATTTTGAAGACACCCCAAAAAACTGAGTGCATAGATTATGGATAAGGGCTATAAACCAGTTGTTAGATTCTTAAAGAATATGAGTCTTAACCCAAGGTCAATTAACATCAATAAGTAAATAAGACAATGAGGTGTTTAGGATAGAACAGTCACAGTTGTTTAGACTTCAAAGGAACAATGGAACAGGATGTTTTAAAGGAAGTCTCTCCTGGGCATATATCCAGAGAAAACCATAATTCAAAAAAATACAGGTACCCCAATATTCATTGCAACACTATTTACAATAGCCAGGATGTGGAAGCAACCTAAATGTCCATCAACAGCAGGATGGATAAAGAAGATGTGGTACATATATACAATGGAATATTACTCAGCCATAAAAAAAGAAGGAAAAATGCCATTTGCAGCGACATGGACGGACCTAGAGATTGTCATACTGCATAAAGTAAGTTCAGGCAGAGAAAGACAAATATCATATGATATTGCTTACATGTGGAATCTAAAAAGTGGTACAAATGAACTTCTTTACAAAACAGAAATAGAGTCACAGATATAGAAAACAAACTTATGGTTACCAAGGGGGAAAGGATGGGGAGGGATAACTTGGGAGATTGGGATTGACATATACACACTACTATATATAAAATAGTTAACTAATAAGAACCTACTGTATAGCACAGGGAACTCTGCTCAATACTCTCTAATGACCTATATGGGAAAAGACTCTAAAAAAGAGTATTCACTTTGCTGTACTGCAGAAACTAACACAAAGTTGTAAATCAGCTAGACTCCAATAAAAAATAATTTAAAATAATTTAAAAATATGTAAAGGAAGTTTGAAGTAAGTACAAAAGTTATGTGGGAGGAACCTCAAAGGAGGTTAGCATCAAGAGTAAGCTAGATTTCAGTTAAGACAGAAAAGCAAGGGAACCTTGTTGAGAAGAGCTTGGGGATACAGGAAACTTGATTAACTATGTGATAATAGTTCCTGAGGACAAAACGGATGGATTTGAGTTTAGGAAGGAAAGAGAAGGTTGGGTCAAGACTAAGGAAGCACATATCAATGTGCAGGTGATGGTGAGGTCAAGTATGAGTGCATAGTGAAGGGGCTGGGGTTCACATTTCATCATTGACTAATAAAAACAGGTTTGAGAGGGACAAAAGATTTAGTCTCGACAGTCGTTCTTGGCTGTGGTACCAAATAGTGCGTGAGTATTGTCTGAATTGGCTAGGCAATGTCATATCCTGAAACCACTAAGTAAACTGATAGTGGGCCCAGAAACTGCAGATGCTGCTTGCAACATGGGCTGGATGATATCTAAGAAACTTCTCACACGGGATATACTTAAGTTGGTGATGTATATTTCCTAGTAGTGACTTTAAATTTGCATGTGTGAATTATGAATTGATAGGTGCCTCTGTGTGTAATCCCAGTGTAAGAATGTCTGTAGACTGTATTTATGAATTTGTCTGGAACTGCTCAGATAATTAAAGCAATGTACTTAGGAAGCCAAGTATACAGGTTCATTTCCTGTGCGGGCTTTTTACATCTGCAGAGTACACAACACATAATAGAGCCTTAATAAATGTTTGTTCTTTAAATGAATAGTGAATAAACACCTCACAGGGTGAAAGGGAACGTGCCTTTAAAGTTATTGCCACTGTCTAGGCCTTTATGCACAGCCAGCATGTTCAGAACTTCATGCTTGAGTCATGCTTGAGTCATGTTGCAAGAGAGTGGGACAGATGAGCAAAATTATCACTGATCTCAGACAAGCAACCAAAGGACACATTCTTCTAAGAGTGTGAGTAATAACACGTAGTGTAGTGAAAAAAAGAAATGCTTCTGTTCTAAAATTCTCAATCCGAGAGTGGCATGGACATAAATATACACTACCAAACGTAAAATAGATAGCTAGTGGGAAGCAGCCGCATAGCACAGGGAGATCAGCTTGGTGCCTTGTGACCACCTAGAGGGGTGGGATAGGGAGGGTGGGAAGGAGGGAGATGCAAGAAGGAAGAGATATGGGGACATACATATATGTATAACTGATTCATTTTGTTATAAAGCAGAAACTAACACACCATTGTAAAGCAAATATACTCCAATAAAGATGTTAAAAAAATTTTTTTAATTAAAAAACAATAAAAAAATATAATTCTCAATCCTTTTGTCAAAAATATGTTTTATAAGAATATAAAATAAAGATAATATAATTTAATAATAAAAGTAACCAAAAACTTTATTCTTTTCAAATATTTGATAAAAGCATATGAATTAAATCTGAATAATTATATTTGATTAGCTTAATAAATTAAGATAGCTATTTTGCTAGCATTTTCTTATTTCCTTACTATCATATACCTTGTGACAATTTTTAATACATTTATATGTTTTCTCACAGGGTGCGAATTTTATGTAAGCTACACAATAAAATTAAAGCATTTTGCTTAGGATGTTGCATATTTTTATGTAAACTCTAAAATATTTTTCCCTTGTTGGTTTCCATGAATAGACTCTAAATATTTCCATGGGTTGAAAAGTATGTACATGTAATTTAACATATGCTCTTCATAGAAATGCAAAATTAAAGAAATAATGCAGAAGGAAGAAAAAAAAAAACTATTCTTAATCACCTCAAAGAGAAAATAGTTTTAACCTTTAGGTTGTTTCCTTTCTTACTTTTCTTTATGCATAATATTTTTATCAGGGGATATAATATATATACACTTTTGTATCCCAAACTCCTTTACATTATAACATAAACAAACCTGTTTTAACAACTTTTGAATGGTTACATATTTTCCATATATTATTTTAAACAAAATGTATTTATTGAATGCTTAGACACTAATATAAATACAGAGATTATAGAGGTAAATAAAATACACTGTTGGGGAGGGGGACACTTCTCCCTTACCTTTCTTGAGTTCTTTTGACTGGTGTAATAATTAGATTGACACAGGATAGACTAACAGGAGAAAAAAAGAAAAAACCAGATTTAATTCATACTCCCGAAGTTCTCATAGAAATGGAGACCAAAGAGTGGCCAAAGTAAGCAGATTTTAAACTTTTTAGACAAAGAAACAATAAATTTGTGAGTAATTGACAGCACAGAGAAACTTAGGCTTTGGGTGCTTAATTAGTGAAGAATCTAAACAGAGTTTGGACTTGGATAGTAAATTAGTAAAGAAGTAACAAGGTTTATACAGGCTTCTGGGCCCTGAATTCCCTATCTCTGGAGATAAGGGTGTCCTTCTACATCCAGATGCAGGAAGGGCACCTTTCACATGAGAGATTATTTCTTGTTCTCAGGCAGACAAAGTGTCCCTCTTGAATGGGCTGTTTCTTAAGTAACTTTAATTCAAAATAATCAATATGTCACTTCAGCATATTTTGGGGTGGCCTGCCCTGAGCCCCAACAAGACCAAATCTCCATCATTAAACAGTTCTCTCATATTGGAAAATATTTTGAATGACAGTTAATCCAAAGGAACACAAATTTACCAAAGCACTATGTTTGCATTTGACGACCTGGAAGAGAAAAAAAATATTTGTCGTATCACAGCTTTTCACATATGTCTAATGTAATTGTTAGTTTACTTTAACTTTGTTTTATTTGGAAGACAAAGTTTTACTTTTAAATCTAAAATCTACTTGTTTTAAACCTAAAATTAAACAAATAAAACCCCAACCATAAATGAACAGAAGCAGGGTCTTGATTCTTAAGTATCACTAACTTGATTTTAGGATCTAACTTATTTTAAATAAATAATGAGAAACAGTAGTGCCCTGTGGCTTCTCATATAAAAAGTTTTTATGTTCACATATCAGCCAGACTGTCATTGTCCTACATCTGTTATATGGCAGCAACTTTATTTATTATGTCTTTGTTCAACCAAAAGGCTCTTTGGTTTTGGTTTTACCCCAAATTTAACAGATGAACTGTGTTATCTCTGGACAGAAGTTATTTTTACTCTTTAACTTGTGAAACTTAACTGCTTGCATGTTTAAAAGCAAACAAACTGTTGCTTTCTGCCTCAATGCCACAAAAAACCTGGACCATCTGTAGCTCATCACTTTCTTGGTCAATTATAGATGAACAAAGTCCTGAAAAACTGAATAGATAATCCATCAAATAAAACCAAGGGCATGAGGCTTTCTTAAAGCAATTTCCCAATCAAGGTAGTAACTGCTATTGTTTGATCATGCTCCCTGTTTTATTTCCTTGGGCATGAAATGGCACATGGAAAAGACATTAGCCTCCTGAGGGACTCAGTATGGTCATTTCAGTTTCTTAGAGGAAGCAGAGTTAACATTTTTAAAAAATGCCATGTTATACAGCAAAGCTTTTATGATTTCTGGTGGAGTAACTTCAGTAATTCTATGATTTCACTTAAAGAAACCTCAACATTGAAAAATTAAATTTCAATGAACACTATAAAAATTAGGTAGAACACACTGACTTATAAATATAATTGGTTTTACATTATTATTAATATCTGGCTTTATTGTATTTTTATCATATTTTTATGTATACTAAACCATAATAATTTGCCATATTATATTTTTACTGTTTTTTTTAACCAATACAGAAAATATGTGATTGTGCAGTGTTGAAGTTATAAAATATGTTTTGATGTGAGAATATGTTTTGGAAATTTGTTTGGGAATGGGATATTTTGGAAATCAAATATGATGATTTATAAAGGATAAAAGGGATTTCTGTGTTCCTAAGCCTTGCTTTATCAAAGATAATTCCTGAATGGTGTGGGCAAGTTCTGACTCTCTCCACGCTATGTTCACCAAACACCTTAATTTTCTAGTCTTCAAGCTCATTTTATTTATATTTCTTTGCACTTTGTACTTTTCCCTCTATCTATAATTCTTTGCCCTAGGAATTCTCATTGCTGACTGCTTACTTACAGTTAAGATCAAACTTGAAATTAGTTCCTCCCATCACCACCAAATCAAAACTAGACTTTCAATCTTCTCTTGCCAACTGTTCTAAATCACGTCAACCTGGATTTTCGGCCCTCCTTTTTCCTTCCTTCCTCCTTTCCTCCCTTTCTTCCTTTCAGCATGTATCACTACTGAACTATCTTGTTTATTTGTTTCTACTTGCAGATCAGTCCTCTCCAACCACCTCCACCATATATACTCTCTGTATTTTTAACACTTTACTCCCAATACATAGAATGGTATCTGGTAAATAAATATTTGTGAATAAATTAAAGAAAAGTAAACAAATAGATTCAAGCAAAGTTTCTTATACATCTTAAAGAGACAATAAAAATAAGATTTTCTCTGAATCTCTTATATTTGAATTATTCTGTGTATACAAATATATGATATTCTGGTTGGTATATAGTGGTGTCTAGTGTTTTAATTTACATTTACTCATAGAATTTTATTATTATTATTTTCTAGCTATTCTGGATTATCAGTTCTGGTTTTCTCCTTCACCTTACAGTTATTTAAAAGAATTTCTGGTAATCCTGTTTTCAATTTCCAGATCATTTTGATGTTTGTTTATAACTTACTTTAATACTTCTCTCTCATTTTTATTCATTATGTCCATAAAATGTTTTCTGTATTAATTACCTTTTGAAATGTATGTAAATTACCTTTTGAAATGTGTGTAACATGTGGTCACATTTGGTAAATCAATCTTCCTTTTGTCCTTAAAAAGTATTATTCCAATATAAAATAGGGTTTAAAATTTCCCTGTTGGTTCAATACTAATAATTATTATATTCAGATTCTTTATATTTTATTAACTTCTTTTCTACTAAAGCAATGTTTGACAGTGATGAGCAAAAGTATATACTAATACTGAATTTCCTTTGGTTTCTTTGTATAGTTTATGTAGATTTTTCATGATGTATATTCATACTAGGATATTTGGCTTTTAAGCATTCATGATATCAAATTACCCATATGGATTATACTTTTTGTACCTTTCTGTGTTTCATTTTACACTTGTTACCTTGAATGTAAACTTGTCTGATACTTATATGAAAAAAATCTAACTTCTTTTTTTAGTATTATCCTGATCTTCTCATCCATCCTTGTAATTTCAAACTTCCAAATCACTATCTTATATTATATAATGCAAAGATGGGTCTTTTTTATTGATTCAATAGGTAAGTTTATTCCATCTACATTTATACGGAAATTTCTTTGTTTAGATTCTGCTTCTTTATTTTATTATGTGAATTCTTGCTTTTAATGCTTTTGTATTTCATATTTTTTAATATATGGTATGGGTTTTATTATTTCCCATTTATTTTTGCTTTGGTTTCTTTCTCAGTGTTTCCTCATTCAATTTCCTTTAGTAGTTACCTTTCTGCCTTTATAAAATATACTTACAAAACACACTTATCCACTTGTTAATTTTTAAGATTAGTACACAATTTTTTTTTCCACATTACCTCATTCTTTATACTTTCTATATTATGATTATTTTTTCTAATTATTCTAAATTTTGGAATATATTCATTATGTTCTACAATAATAATTCCCATAACTAAATTTATATGCACTGAATTGTTTAAAAATATCTATATTTAGTGCCAATACCTTTTCTATAACATTACGTGAACCTCTCAGAGAAAATCCCAAATTTAGCATCATTAACCAAGTATACTGATCTTTATTTATTAACTGAAGAGATAAGCCTAATTCACTAAGATCATAGTTTTTAAGCAAGCTATACCAAGGTCAATGAGAAAACATTTCTGGGGTGACCATGCCATCCAATTTTCCAGAGACTGTTCTGGTTTTAGCACTAAAGTCTCATTTCTGAGGAACCTCCTCAGTCTCAGGAAAACTAGCATCATTAGTCATCTTACTTTTGCCTCTGTGTAGTTATTGCACTTTGGTGGTGAGCCTGGCACAGCTGTTGATCATCAGGACCAGCAGTTAAAGTAGTGAAAGAGTAAATAAGATGAAGGTCTCTATCAGTCCATCAACATGTCTAATGGCAATGATCTTCTACAAGTAAGGTCTACAGCTTCAAATCTATCTTCTAAATCCCACTCAAGTTTCTCCTCATGTCAACTCTAACCCAGTACCATAAAGAAAAGGAGATTCTGGGAAATGTAGTTCCCATGCTGACCACATCAACACTGGACAAGCCAGCACACCTAAGAAAAAGGACATGGATAAATAAGAGTAAATGAGCATTAGGGATACAAGGAAAGAGATTTATAATTCTAGAGTTTACTGTTTCATAATTTCAGAAGTACAATGATTTTGGATAATAAAAAATGTCAGCACACGATAGGGAAATTGGGAAGATAATATGTAGTTTAGCTAAAGTGTCCGGGATTGAGAAGGTCAAGGAAATGACAGGTAGAATTGATTCACGTGATTAAAATTTCATCTTGAAACAAAAAAATTGTGAACAATGAGTGATGGCTAATTGTATAATGGATAAAAAATGGTGATTAGGAGGGATAAAGATACATAATATGATGGAGAGACCATCACCAATGAGGATGCAGGAGACCACAGATTCCTTTCCTCCAAATCTAAAAGAATAAACAACTTTCCCTTGAGAGGGGCAGCGTTCTCAGCATGGGTCTGCTTCTTGGCAAAAAGTTGAAGGAAATTTTTAGTGCATCTGTAAATAAAATTCTTAGTCATGAAACAGGTGTTCTTGCATGCATAATAGAAAAAGTTGGATGGAAGCCTGTCGTTGAGATGTTGGATTGGAGCAGAAGTGATTAAACACTAAGGACATTTAACCGTATGAAAATATATACAATTAAAAGGCTTATGACTTTATCAATGATCAAGGATAACTGAAATGTTAGACATAATTTCTTCGTCTAAGCTTAAGTTTTAAAAAAGATAATAGTAATAAATTAAATGCAAATAACAACATTTTTCCTGGTAGATGAGGAGACACTTAGAATGATAAGGACTCTTCTGTTGCCTCTCGGGATTCTACACTGTAGATAGATCTTGTATCTGCTGGTTGAACAACTTTTATTCCTCTGAAATGAGTCAATGTTGGTCTGGACTAATTAAGTGAGCTCTAGGAAGGGGCACATAACTTACAGGAATTGTCTGTACTTAAAAGAGAGAGAGACAGTATCCTTCTGGCTGATTATCTTAGTGTTTCTATAGATCTATCAACAAAAGCCATAGTCACAAGGCCTGGCTTCTGGCTACTATGGAAAGAAGAAAATCCACTATGATTCCATAAAAGCTAGATAGCCTGTTAAGAAGAGGATTTCTAGATATGTAGAATATTGGGAGGTGTGTCTAAGTTAAAGAAACTTTAATGGAAGTAAAGTCCTAGGCCTAGTAGCTTTGAATCTGAAAGGGCAGAAAGGCCATGGTCTTGGGTAGAGTGGTTTTTGAGGTTGTGCAGTATCCTGGTGAAAATGAAAAGTTATTCCCAAAATGGATGCCTTAGATCAATATTTTTCACAATATATGTTGGTGTATAACATAAGCAAAGTACAAAGACCGTAAGACTGGAGCTCCATGAAGAAAACACAGCAATGTATCTACCACCAAGATCAAGATATAAAACAGTACCAGCACCTCAGAGGACTTCTTTGTGCCTTATCCCACTAATTAATATTCAAAGGTAACCAATCTCCTGATTGCAAAACAATATCCCTCATGAACATAGGCACAAAATTATTCAAACAAAAATAGTAAATCCAATCCAGCAATATTTAACAATATAATATATCATGACCAAGCAGGTAGAATAAGCAGAAATATAGAATAGGTTAAATATTTGACTATAATGTTTATGTAATCACCAACATGCTAAAGAAAAGACAAAAAAAAAAACATATGGTTGCATCAAGAGATGCAGACAATTTTTTTGACATATTCAACATTGAGTTATGATAACAGACTCTTAACAAATTAAGAATTAAAGGGAATTAACTTGATAAAAGCTATTTACAAAAACAATTCCAGCTAATATTATATTTAAATGATGAAAGTCTAAAAACATATTCAGTATATCAGGAACAAAGCAAAGATATCTTCTTTCACTCTACTTAATAGTGTAGTGGAGTTCCTAGCCAGTGAAGTAAGGCAAGAAAACACAGGAGCATAGAGATTTGAAAGAAATAAATAAAAATGTCTATATCCACAGAAAATATGATTTTCTACATGTAAGAATAAAGAATCTACACAAAAGTTAATGAGACTGAGTTAGCAAGGCTAGAGAATACTAGATTAATATTCATTTTTATATACTCTCAAGGAACTATAGGAAATTGATCTATAAAATATTATTCATTATAATAATACCCATAAACATAGAATACTTATGCATAAATCTAACAAAATACTTGCAAGGTATATGTTCTCTAAATACGAAATATTGTCAATTGTTATTAAATACCTAAAAAAGTGAATCTATATACTGTATTCATGGATCAGAAGACAGAATATTGTCAACATATCAAGTTGCTCTAAATTGATATACAAATTCATTGCAAACCCAGTCAAAGTCACAGCAGGATTTTTGTTGTAGAAATCAACAGGCTGATTTAAAAATGCACATGGAAAGGACAACAATATGTGAAATAATTTCGTGAAAGAAGAATAAAATTTGAGGACTCAAATTATTACTCAAAATATTACTATTTACATTCACTAAAAAGTCACTATCAAGGCAGTTGAAAAGTTTTTAAAAAGGTCCTAGAAGAGGGCTGGCAAACTTTTCCTGTAAAGGGTCAGATAAAAAATATTTTAGATTTTGCAGGCCAAAGTCTCTTTCACAATTCAACTCTGACATGGTATCATGAAAACAATCATAGTTATTATGTGAACAAATGAGAATGGTTTTGTTCTAATCAACTTTACTGGCAAAAACCAGGGGCAGGCCATAACTGGCCCATGGGTCATGGTTTAGTAAACCCTGAGATAGATAATCCAAAAATATATCCACATGTATGTGGTCAATTGATTTCCAACAAAGGTGTAACGTATGTCAATGGAAAATGGACAGTCTTCAACAAATAGTACTTAAAAAGTTGGACAACCATGTGCAAAAAATGTCCCATAATTATAACCATAATTTGCACTACATATGCATATATTGAATCATTCTTTGCACCATAAACATACGTTAATTCAAAATGGATCATACGTACATTATTTCTCAAATAAGCTGATAAAAATTGCTCATAGACTTTAATGTAAAACTAAAGGTAAAAAAATTTCTAGAAGAAAATATAAGAGAAAATCTTTGTGATTTGAGTTACCACATACTTATTTGATAAGAAGTGCCACCATAAAATAAACCATAAAAGAAGATAATTAATAAATTGGACTTTGCCAAAACAAAACACTCCTGCTCTTTGAAAGACTTTAAGAAATTGTTTATAAGGTCACAATTGGAAGAAAATATTTGTCAACATATATCTTATCAATGACTCGTATCAGAAATACATTCTTTTAAAAATAAAAAGAAAAATACCTCTTGAAACCCAATATTAGGAAAACAACCTAATAAAAAATATTTGGGCAAATAACTTGAATAGACTTTTTAGCAAAGAAAATGTTTGGATTGCAAACAAGCACGTAAGAAGACTCATCGTCATCATTCATCATTGGGAAATGTAAATTTATTCCACTGTGAAATACCACTACAAAACTATTACAGTGCCTAAATTTTTTTTAAAAGAAAAAAATTATATTACAAAGTATGGGTGAAGATGTGAAGGAACTGAATATTCTATATCGTTAATGAGAATGTAAAAGTATACAGCCAATGTGGAAAACAAAGTGGTATATTCTCATAAAGGTAGCATGCAGTTAACACACATGTAAGCATGGAATTGCCTAGATTGAGGCAGCTCTATGCTTAATCCCCAAGAATGCCTGGAATCTGGAACTGACCCTTAGCCAAAATCAGAATATGGCTAGCTAGTGTTTTTAATGCAACCTTTAAAGTCAAAACTCTCCTAGAGGCACTTTGTACTATCTTGTCAGCATTGTTTAGTGATGGACTGGTTTTCACCACATGATCATTGAGATATGAAGGCCCTTCTGTGAAACTGTGTCTCGGTGTTTCTGAAACTGGGATGCATTGCTCATTACTTTGTGGTTCATAATCCAAAAATGAGGTGAGCCTATGTGACTAATAAAGAACACTGGGGAGCTGCCCCTGTGAATTTTTGGAGTGTTCTATGATGTCTGCACTTTCTTTTTACCCACTATTGTATATCCTTGGCCTTTATTAAAACTTTATGCAAGTATATTGTGTGGAGTGCGTGAGTCCTTTGAATTATCCAATCCCAATGGATGGGTTGCAGTTCACGCTGTGAGGGGGATAAACTGAAATAACCCTTAACTCTAATTAAGATGATGGGGAGGGATTTGTTTGTGAGAAAGAGAAAAGAGGAAAGAGGTGGTTGAGAAACTTTGTTGGCAGAATGGCTTCCTGGTTGCCCTTGATTTGAGGCTGCTCAACAACTGTGATTACTGATGGAAGCATATTAGTGGTACTTGCAGGTGGCAAATTCATGGCTGGGAGATGGCTAATGTATTAGAAAAAAATCAGGCATATAGAAGGTGAGCAAATAATACTGTATGTTAGCTGCTTCTGTCTGTTTTGGTGAAATGGAAAGTAAAAGAAAAATAGCTCCAGGCTTCCAGAGCCACCTTGTTACGGCTGATGGTTCAGTCTAAAAAGGGGAGAGATGTGACCTTAAAGGGGCAGATACCTCTTTTGACCAGAATGCAATCTGTCTGACTGATAATCAATAAAAATATAGTATGGTGTACATGTGCACGGAATCAGGAATATGGGAATTATAGGAATATAGGAATATTCAGTCAATAGTTAAATTACTTTGTGGTCTCCCTGGGCAACCTCCTGCTGAGATATTTTACTGAGCCTCTTTTGAAATAGATTTTATAAATTAGTGATAAAGAAGCAACTTCTATTGATTGAGATACTGTCAGTTGGAAGGGCTTGTTCAGTCTTTCTCAGGGTCCACAGTTAGATGCAGCTTTTTCAGAAATATGGGTAAGTGGACAAACTCCCAACTGAGTGGAATAAAGATGGAGTTCAAACATAGGCCTTGACAAGTTAATTTTCCTATTATCCTTTTTGATACTTATAGATTCTTTTTCTAAGGCTGGTAAAATACTGAGAATGCAATCAACGTTGGACTTTTTATACGATGCTAGCAAAGTTTCCCATAATTCTATGCCTTTGACCCAAGTAATACTCGATGCTTTGATAAAAGAGATTCTCAGCTCCTTATGAGACTCTGTTGTTAGGAGCAGGGGCATGCAGTAGGGAGAATAATGTGGGGATGTTTTTGCCAGTCTCCTTGTACAGCTCCAACCAATGGGGATGATGAGAAAGTGTTTAATATTACTCATTTATCTTCTCTTTTTTTCATTTTATTGCTAATTAGCCATCTGGACATTGTTGAAGTTACTAAAATTTTAATAGATTGCTATAAGACATTAGTAATCTAGCTGTCCCAACAACAACTCAAAACGTTAAAGGATTTTAATGTATTAATTTAGCCTGACTTTGAATTTTGATGATGTTATAAAAGAAGAAACTTCAGGCCCTTCAGAACCCATGATTATTAAAATGAGTGTTAAGTAAGAGACAGGATTATGATTCCAAGTGACAGGACCAAAAATCTCTTGGTGAAATTCACAGTAGGGGATCTGAGGTCATTTGCGTAAGTATGGATAAAGTGGACTAAGGATTGTGAAGAAACTTCATAGGGTCTGTTGAATGCTCATGCTGATTAGCCTGACCAAAGTACAGGTCCCAGCAAAAATGGTAAACTTCTTATATAACTTCATTGGAGTTAAGAGAAACATTATTTCAACAACAAAAAATACATTGTCTTTGACAGCTCCAAAGGTATTGTTTGAGATGTTTGGTTTCTGGAGAAATCCCATATCATATCTGGGATTCTATTAGCTTCTAGTCACAAGGTTACCAGAAGAAATGAATTTAAGGAGGCTCTGAACAACAGAAGTCTTTGTTGGAGTTTCTAAGAGACACTGCTCAATCCCTTTGTTTCTTATGGACCCCCCATGCTCCAATAATATTGGAAGTATCTACTATGTTCAATCATGCTGATTTGAGCCTTGGACAGAAACCTGTTTGACTTCCTGTGGAATACATATTTTCTAATTCTTTTTTTTTTTTAGTTCTGTCAATTTTCCTTTATAAAATTGTTACTGGGAATATATCAATTTATAATTATTTTATCTGACTCATGATTTAAGACTATAATGTGAAATGCCTTCTTTACAATGGTATGACTCGTCATTCTTCATCTAATAAGATAGGTACATCAGCTTTTTCCTGATCCATTTTTGCATGCTACATAATTTTCCATACTCTAACTTATGTCATCTGCTGTTAAGAAACATAGACTTTGTTTTACTTTCCTACTAAAAGTAACTTTTCTATAATACTTGGAATATTTGCTCTGTTTACATATTGTGTAATCATTGCTGTATTTAGTTTAAATCTATTAGCTTTCTTTTGGTTTCTACTTGCTGCTTGTCTTTGTTGTTTCTATTTTGCTTTTTCTTTATTTGGATTAATCAAGATTTTCTTTTAAAGAATTTCATTTTTCCTATTATCTTGTTAGTTATATACTAATTTATAATTTTCTAGTATACTCTATAATTGACAGTAGACTTCTTAGTGGCTGCTTGAGATTTTTATTCTAAATATTTTGTGAAAAATGGAAAGATATGAAAATATTTTAGCTTTGTTTTCACCCTTGATTTTGGGCTATAATTAATAAGTGTTTTAATTTCACATATAGTTACAGGTATACATTAGACTATTGTTATTAATATTATAGCTTTTTTGATAAATTTATTTTTGGTTGCATTGGGTCTTTGTTACTGGGTGCAGGCTTTCTCTAGTTGCAGTGAGCGGGGGCTACTCTTGTTGCGGTGCACAGGCTTCTCACTACGGTGGTTTCTCTTTGTTGCGGAGCATGGGCTCTAGACACACGGGCTTCAGTGGTTGTGGCATGCGGGCTCAGTAGTTGTGGCATGCAGGCTTCAGTAGTTGTGGCTCATGGGGTCTAGAACACAGGCTCAGTAGTTGTGGCCCATGGGCTTAGTTGCTCCACAGCATGTGAGATCTTCCCAGACCCAGGCTCTAACCCATGTCCCCCGCATTAGCAGGAAACTTCTTAATCACTGTGCCACCAGGGAAGTCCCTATTAATATTATAGTTTTAAACAGTGATCTGTTTTGATAATTATCCACAAATATATATTTTTCAATATCATCATTTCTTTTAAAGTCTATCTGAAATCATTCTCTCTTTTTTAAAAAATAAGTTTATTTATTTTATTTTATTTATTTTTGTTTGCGTTGGGTCTTCATTCCTGCTCACGGGTTTTTCTCTAGTTGCGGTGAGTGGGGGGCTACTCTTTGTTGCGGTGCACGGACTTCTCATTGCAGTGGCTTCTCCTGTTGCAGATCACAGGGTCTAGGCGTGTGGGCTTCAGTAGTTGTGGCACATGAGCTCGAGAGTGCAGATTCAGTAGTTGTGGTGCATGGGCTTAGTTGCCCAGTGGTAACTGGGCCAGGGCACAAACCTGTGTCCCCTGCATTTGCAGGTGGATTCTCAACCACTGCACCACCAGGGAAGCCCTGGAATCATTTTCTCTTCATCTTGAAGAATTCTCTTTAGTATTTCTTTTAGTACAGGTTTACTGACAAATTCTATCAATTTTTTGTGTGTGTTTGTGCTGACACAAACACACATAGTTTGGAGCTCATTTTTTCAAAAATGTTGAAGGATTTTATGTTGAAAAAATTTTCTTTACTCATTATAAAGTTTTTTTAAAATGTTTCTTCTGGCTTCTATAATTTCTTTTTAAAGTTAACTGTCAGTTTTAATTTTACTCTTAAAGTAATAATGATATTTTATTCTTTCTAGATGCTTTCAATTTCAAGATCTTCTCTTTGAATATAATTTCCACTCTTTAACTTTATACACCTATATTTAATTATAACCTGACAATAATTTAATTAAATATAATCTATATTTAGTTATATTTTATCTTGCTTGAATTTTGCTGAGAAGCTCATCACTTCAATCCAATCATGAATTCATTAGGCAGGGCTTGGTTGATGTTGTAATCATACCCATTGCACATCTGGCTCATTTTTGTTTCTCATGCCATACCCTCAGATTTTTAAATTAGAATCTAACAGATTCTAATCATCAGTTTCTCAGATGTGCCCTTTTTGATTAATATTAATTAATATCAAGTAATCTACTTACTCTCTTTGCTTCCACAGATCTCTGAAGTGTTTAAACATAAATAAAAATATACACACACTTATTAAATATATATACATTTCTGTGTAAATTACCACTTATAATTTTAATCATTAATATATTTTCATATAATTTTATACACACATGTAATTTTACCTACCTCTTCTTAGTTTTTGCAGTAGAAGCATTTGTCTACGATGCTCAAATATATCCTTCTTATAAGCAGACCATACAAATTCTGGGCTAATATTTTGAAAACAACAATATCAACAAACTGACCCCAATGGCCCAAATTTTGTGTGTAAATAATCACACAATGGAATATATTTTGAATAGCATCTATTTTTTTGTGGCTGTTCAAGAAATATTATCTTTTACTTGCTGCTCTTCATTTGCTAGATTAGTAAATTCAGGAATATATGTGTATGTTTACATACCTGGCTATATTCTGATTTGGGCTATGGGTAAAAAAATGTGTGAAATTTATTACCCAAATTCATTTAAATAGTAAATACTCATTAATAATCCTACACTTATTAATAGTCTTTCTTTACCTCAAACACTGGTGTACAGTGTTTCACATAATAACAAGCTTGTTTTAAAGCAACCTTATTTAATTGGAAATATTAAGAAGTTTCTGAATAATACTAAATTTGTTTCTCTGGAGAATTAATCTGATAAAATAATACAGTATACTACAGTAAAATTGGCATTGTTCAATATCAAAGATATGATTTGGGGGAAAATATCGAGTTGAGTCTGTGAGTTTTTAAAAGCTGGAAAAATTACCACACTTGTCTTTACCATTGGCTTCAGAAAGAAAATTATTGAAAGCCCCATTACCCAGCTTTGCTTTTCCTTACTTTAATAAGAGGTAAAATACTAAAGAATAGTTATACCAAAAGCTGATGGCAAGTAAATTAATATAATATCCCTCTAGTTATCAATTGTTAGATTTTCCAAAAACTTGTGATAATAGGATCATTAAAAGATGTAAAAAGTGAACCTATTGGATCAAAAAATAATTCTCTTGGTTAAAATAGACTTCAGGAGGAAAAAATCCTTAATTGATGTTATATATGAGAAAATGTAAGTGCTTGTCAAATTTAAACTTTCAAAAATGTCTAATAAAAACATATTTATAGAAAAGTTTTACTAGACTAGAATAAAAATTCAAATCCCTACAGAGGTTGCTACAGATATGAATTATTAGGCTCAAATAAGCCATGTATATTCTTCAATCATTGCAAAATTAGTAATGGCTGAAGGTCATATAAAGTTGATGTCCTTGTTGTTATTCAATTTTTTTCCTTTTTTATATTGACAAATTTCTATTTTTTTTTTACTATTATCTATCTATGTATCATAAAGAGAAGGCACCTTTAGTTAAAAATTAATATTATCACTTTTCCTATCTCTCCAATATTACAACATTCTTTAATTCTATATTTATGTTAAATTCAACATACTAATTTTATTAATAGTTTTTTAACAATCAATATTTATTTATATTTATACTCATATTTACCTTCTATGTTGCTCTTTAATTCCTTCCTTCCTGCAGTATTTTGGTCTGGTATTATTTTCTTTCCTCCTGAATGACTCTCTTTGGTCTTTCTTTTAGTTCAGTTCTGCTGATGTTGAAGGCTTACAGCTTTTATTTGGCAGAACATGTCTTTATTTTGACCTCGTTTTTGGGGGGCGGGTATAGAGTTCTTTATACAATTTACCTTAAAGATGCCATCCATAAACTTCTGATTTTCAACATTTCTGAAATTTAGTTTTGAAATTTTATTTTTGTTTCTTTAAAGATAGCATGGTATTTTTTCTTTTCTTGGAAGATATTTCTCTTTGCCTCTGGTTTTCTTTGTATTTATTCTGATTGATATTTGCACAGCTTCTTGAATCCATTTGTGAATTTTGGAACCCTGTCAGCTACTACATTCTTAAATACTGTTTTAGTCCTATTCACTCTCTCTCTCTCCCTCTTTCCACCCCTCTTCTGGGACTTCATTTAAGAATATGAAAGATTTTTTCACTGTGTCCCTTATAGCTCAATCTCACACTTTTTTTCTTCCTATTTGCATCATTTCCTTATCTGTGCTTCGATCCAGATATTTTTCTGACCTGTCTTTCAGTTTACTTATGTTCTGTTCTGTTACAATGAACTTGCTTTTAAATCTATCTATTGAGCACTTTCTTTTGGTTATTGTATTTTCTGGTTCTACAATGTGCATTTGGATTTTTTTTTTGTGGCATATTTCAATTATCTGATGCTATTTACCTTCATTTCTATTTTAATGTATTATTCTCTATTTTTATAAACAGGTTAACCTTAACCACTTTAAAGATGTGTCTAAAAATTCTGAAGTCTAGATCATCAGGATAGTTCTATTTCTTTTCTTTCGGCTTTAGGTCTGTTGATGCTCTCTTATGCAGTGTGATTCTTTCTTTTGACCTAGAGAATTAACTTTTCTCTTTGCTAGGAAGATAGAGTGACTAATCACCTTAATTCAATCCAGACAAAAATGACTAAAAGTTGTATTACACTTTGGATTAATCTCTACTCTCTCTGGGTCATGTCTGATCCTCAAACATAGCCTTTTAGTAGTTCCATCTGAGCCTGGGGTGTTATGCAACTCTGATGTGTACCCAAACTGCACTGTGATTCGGGTCCCTCAAGTACTTGTTTGTTATCTTTTGTGTCTTAAAAATTGCTACATGACTTTTTTCCTCTGATTCTTAGTATCAGACCATTCCTGCAGGACTTTGCTGAGATCATTAGCCTCTTGCTCTGTTCTTGAATTGGAAAATGTCCTGAGGGACTGCAGCAGAATGTCATGCCATATTTTACCACAACTCCCTTTTTCCTAGAATTGTGTTCTCTCAAGGCCTTGTTACCTTAGAAGATCTCTGATGCCTTCAAGTATAATTAATTTGTTTGTTTATTACTTTTTCTTATCAATGGTTTTCTCTTATTCCCTTTAGGACAGTTGGTCTGCTGCAAGATAATCCATCTTTTCCAAAAGCAGAATTATAATATTCTTGTAAGTTGCTCAAACCATTTAAATTATAATTTAAGTAATCATTTACAAACAATATTTTATTGTCAACTTTGAGGACAAGATGTGTGGATGTCTGTCTGCCATCAGAATTATGTCTCAACTATTCTCAATTGCAAGTGACTGGGTAAAAAGTCTCAACCAAATTTGAGGAAATAACATAAGTATGTAAATTTCTCATGAGATAAGTTGTTATGCTGAAAGAAGAGTTCATCACATATTCTTGAATAATTTGCCTTTCTTCCTAAATAAAAATTATTCTTTGTAAAGAATAAATGCACATATATTTTAAAATAATTTGGTAAATAGTAATTAGTCACCATCTAAAGAACCACAATTTTTAAAGAGTTCTGAAATCTATTAGGAAAAAATAATCTGTGTTAGATCTCTACCTCACACCATATATAAAAATAAACTTTAGCCATTCTTAATATCTGAAAATAACAAAAATTAAGTGAAAATACAGAAAGCATGAGCTAATAGTTTAAGACTTACTGTGTGGAGGTCTTCCTAAGTAAGAAAGGAAATCCAGAAACCATCATATACAAAAGTGATAGATGCAGCTATTAAAATTACCCATAGGTATACCTTTTCCAACCTTTAGTGTCATGATTGCTTGATCTCTGAACTTCTGGGAGTATTTTTATCCTCTTCACTGTTGACACTTGCTCCTAAAGTCATATAATCAAATTCTCAGCACCAAAAACTAATTCCCCAAATCTCAACTTCTCAAGTAATTTCTGGACACACCACTGAAATAATTTCTCAAATTCATTGTGACATCAAACCAATTAATTCAATTTTATTTTCACTATTTCTACAATTCCGACTTTCTTGATGTTTCAAGAAAATGTTTCTGATCTACCCTTTTTGGATACATCTTTGTAAATTATTTTTTCTTTTCTTCTTTTTTTTTTAATCAGTCATCAATTTTATACACATCACTGTATACATGTCAATCCCAATTGCCCAATTCAGCACACCACCAGACCCACCCCATGGCAGTTTTCCCCCCTTGGTGTCCACACGTTTGTTCTCTACATCTGTGTCTCAACTTCTGCCCTGCAAACCAGTTCATCTGTACTATTTTTCTAAGTTCCACATACATGCATTAATACACGATATTTGTTTTTCTCTTTCTGACTTACTTCACTCTGTATGACAGTCTCTAGATCCATCCACGTCTCAACAAATGACACAGTTTCGTTCCTTTTTATGGCTGAGTAATATTCCATTGTATATATGTACCACACCTTCTTTATCCATTCATCTGGCAATGGGCATTTAGGTTGCTTCCATGACCTGGCTATTGTAAATAGTGCTGCAATGAACATTGGGGTGCATGTGTCTTTTTGAATTATTGTTTTCTCTGGGTATAGGCCCATTAGTGGGATTGCTGGATCATATGGTAAATCTATTTTTAGTTTTTTAAGGAACCTCCATATTGTTCTCCATAGTGGCTGTATCAATTTACATTCCCACAAACAGTGCAAGAGGGTTCCCTTTTCTCCACACCCTCTCCAGCATTTGTTGTTTGTAGATTTTCTGATGATGCCCATTCTAACTGGGGTGAGGTGATACCTCATTGTAGTTTTGATTTGCATTTCTCTAATAATTAGTGATGTTGAGCATCTTTTCATGTGCTTCTTGGCCATCTGTATGTCTTCTTTGGAGAAATGTCTATTTAGGTCTTCTGCCCATTTTTGGATTGGGCTGTTTGTTTCTTTAATATTGAACTGAATGAGCTGTTTATATATTTTGGAGATTAATCCTTTGTCCATTGATTCGTTTACAAATATTTTCTCCCATTCTGAGGGTTGTCTTTTTGTCTTGTTTATGGTTTCCTTTGCTGTGCAAAAGCTTTGAAGTTTCATTAGGTCCCATTTGTTTATTTTTGTTTTTATTTCCATTACTCTAGGAGGTTGATCAAAAAAGATCTTGCTGTGATTTATGTCAAAGAGTGTTCTTCCTATGTTTTCCTCTAAGAGTTTTATAGTGTCCGGTATTACATTTAGGTCTCGAATCCATTTAGAGTTTATTTTTGTGTATGGTGTTAGGGAGTATTCTAATTTCATTCTTTTACATGTAGCTGTCCAGTTTTCCCAGCACCACTTATTGAAGAGACTGTCTTTTCTCCATTCTATATCTTTGCCTCCTTTGTCATAGATTAGTTGACCATATGTGCGTGGGTTTATCTCTGGGCTTTCTATCCTGTTCCATTGATCTATGTTTCTGTTTTTGTGCCGGTACCATTTTGTCTTGATTACTGTAGCTTTGTAGTATAGTTTGAAGTCAGAGAGTGTGATTCCTCCAGCTCTGTTGTTTCCCTCAAGACTGCTTTGGCTATTCGGGGTCTTTTGTGTCTCTATACAAATTTTAAGATGGTTTGTTCTAGTTCCTTAAAAAATGCCATTGGTAATTTGATAGAGATTGCATTGAATCTGTAGATTGCTTTGGGTAGTATAGTTATTTTCACAATATTGATTCTTCCAATCCAAGAACATGGTCTATCTCTCCATCTATTGGTATCATCTTTAATTTCTTTCATCAGTGTCTTATAGTTTTCTGCATACAGGTCTTTTGTCTCCCTAGGTAGGTTTATTCCTAGGTATTTTATTCTTTTTGTTGCAATGGTAAATGGGAGTGTTTCCATAATTTCTCTTTCAGATTTTTCATCATTAGTGTATAGGAATGCAAGAGATTTCTGTGCATTAATTTTGTATCCTGCAACTTTACCAAATTCATTGGTTAGCTCTAGTAGTTTTCTGGTGGCATTTTTTAGGATTCTTTATGTATAGTATCATGTCATCTGCAAACAGTGATGGTTTTACTTCTTCTTTTCCAATTTGTATTCTTTTATTTCTTTTTCTTCTCTGATTGCTGTGGCTAGGAATTCCAAAACTATGTTGAATAATAGTGGTGAGAGTGGACATCCTTGTCTCATTCCTGATCTTAGAAAAAATGCTTTCAGTTTTTCACCATTGATAATGATGTTTGCTGTGGGTTTGTCATATATAGCTTTTATTATGTGGAGGTAGGTTCCCTCTATGCCCACTTTCTGGACAGTTTTTATAATGAATGGGTGTTGAATTTTGTCAAAAGCTTTTTCTGCATCTATTGAGATGATCATATGGTTTTTATTCTTCATTTTGTTAATATGGTGTATCACATTGATTGATTTGTGTATATTGAAGTATCCTTGCATCCCTGGGATAAATCCCGCTTGATCGTGGTGTATGATCCTTTTAGTGTGTTGTTGGATTCTGTTTGCTAGTATTTTGTTGAGGATTTTTGCATCTATATTCATCAGTGATATTGGTCTATAATTTTCTTTTTTTGTAGTATCTTTGTCTGGTTTTGGTATCAGGGTGATGGTGGCCTCATAGAATGAGTTTGGGAGTGTTCTTTCCTCTGCAATTTTTTGGAAGAGTTTGAGAAGGATGGGTGTTAGCTCTTCTCTAAATGTGTGATACAATTCACCTGTGAAGCCATCTGGTCCTGGACTTTTGTTTGTTGGAAGATTTTTAATCACAGTTTCAATTTCATTACTTGTGATTGGTCTGTTCATATTTTCTGTTTCTTCCTGGTTCAGTCTTGGAAGGTTATACCTTTCTAAGAATTTGTCCATTTCTTCCAGGTTGTCCATTGTATTGGCATAGAGTTGCATGTAGTAGTCTCTTAGGATGCTTTGTATTTCTGGGGTGTCTGTTGTAACTTCTCTTTTTTCATTTCTAATTTTATTGATTTGAGTCCTCTCCCTCTTTTTCTTGATGAGTCTGGCTAATAGCTTATCAATTTTGTTTATCTTCTCAAAGAACCAGCTTTTAGTTTTACTGATCTTTGCTATTGTTTTCTTTGTTTCTATTTCATTTATTTCCGCTCTGATCTTTATGATTTCTTTCCTTCTGCTAACTTAGGGTTTTGTTTATTCTTCTTTCTCTAGTTCCTTTTGGTATAAGTTAGATTGTTTACTTGAGATTTTTCTTGTTTCTTTAGGTAGGCTTGTATAGCTATAAACTTCCCTCGTAGAACTGCTTTTGCTGCATCCCATAGGTTTCGAATCGTCATGTTTTCATTGTCATTTGTCTCTAGGTATTTTTTGATTTCCTCTTTGATTTCTTCGGTGATCTCTTGGTTATTTAGTAACGTATTTTTTAGCCTTCCATGTGTTTGTGTTTTTTATGTTTTTTTTCCCTGTAAGTCATTTCTAATCTCATACCATTGTGTTCAGAAAAGATGTTTGATATGATTTCAGTTTTCTTAAATTTACTGAGGCTTGATTTGTGACCCAAGATGTGATCTATCCTGGAGAATGTTCCGTGCGCACTTGAGAAGAAAGTGTAATCTGCTGTTTTTGGATGGAATGGTTGTGTCATTTAAAACTTCTGTTTCCTTATTTATTTTCATTTTGGATGATCTGTCCATTGTTGTAAGTTAGGTGTTAAAGTCCCCCACTATTATTGTGTTACTGTCGATTTCCTCTTTTATAACTGTTAGCAGTTGCCTTATGTATTGAGGTGCTCCTATGTTGGGTGCATATATATATTTATAATTGTTATATCTTCTTCTTGGATTGACCCCTTGTTCATTATGTAGTGTCCTTCCTTGTCTCTTGTAACATTCTTTATTTTAAAGTCTATTTTATCTGATATGAGTATAGCTACTCCAGCTTTCTTTTGATTTCCATTTGCATGGAATATCTTTTTCCACCCCCTCACTTTCAGTCTGTATGTGTCCCTAGGTCTGAAGTGGGTCTCTTGTAGACAGCATATATATGGGTCTTGTTTTTGTATCCATTCAACAAGCCTGTGTCTTTTGGTTGGAGCATTTAATCCATTCACGTTTAAGGTAATTATTGATATGTATGTTCCTATAACCATTTTCTTAATTGTTTTGGGTTTGTTTTTGTAGGTGTTTTTCTTCTCTTGTGTTTCCCACTTAGAGAAGTTCCTTTAGCATTTGTTGTAGAGCTGGTTTGGTGGTGCTGAATTCTCTTAGCTTTTGCTTGTCTGTAAAGCTTTTGATTTCTCATCAAATATAAATGAGATCCTTGCCGGGTAGAGTAATCTTGGTTGTACGCTCTTCCCTTTCATCACTTTAAGTATATCATGCCACCCTCTTCTGGCTTGTAGAGTTTCTGCTGAGAAATCAGCTGTTAACCTTATGAGAGTTCCCTTGTATGTTATTTGTCGTTTTTCCCTTGCTGCTTTTGATAATTTCTCTTTGTCTTTTTTTTTAAATTAATTAATTATTTAATTATTTATTTATTTATTTTTGGCTGTGTTGGGTCTTCGTTTCTGTGTGAGGGCTTTCTCTAGTTGCGGGAAGCGGGGGCCACTCTTCATCGCGGTGCATGGGCCTCTCACTATCATGGCCTCTCTTATTGAGGAGCACAGGCTCCAGACACGCAGGCTCAGTAGCTGTTGCTCACGGGCCCAGTTGCTCCGTGGCATGTGGGTTCTTCCCAGACTAAGGCTCGAACCCACGTCCCCTGCATTAGCAGGCAGATTCTCAACCACTGCACCACCAGGGAAGCCCCTCTTTGTCTTTAATTTTTGCCAATTTGATTACTATGTGTCTCGGCATGTTTCTCCTTGGGTTTATCCTGTATGGGACTCTCTGCGCTTCCTGGACTTGGGTGGCTATTCCCTTTCCCATGTTAGGGAAGTTTTCGACTATAATCTCTTCAAATATTTTCTCTGGTCCTTTCTCTCTGTCTTCTCCTTCTGAGACCCCTATAATGCGAATGTTGTTGCATTTAATGTTGTCCCAGAGGTCTCTTAGGATGTCTTCATTCTTTTTTCTTTAGTCTGTTCCGCAGCAGTGAATTCCACCATTCTGTCTTCCAGGTCACTTATCTGTTCTTCTGCCTCAGTTATTCTGCTATTGATTCCTTCTGGTGTAGTTTTCATTTCAGTTATTGTATTGTTAATCTCTGTTTGTTTGTTCTTTTATTCTTCTAGGTATTTGTTAAATATTTCTTGCATCTTCTCAATTTTTGCCTCCATTCTTATTCAGAGGTCCTGGATCATCTTCACTATCATTATTCTGAATTCTTTTTCTGGAAGGTTGCCTATCTCCACTACATTTAGTTGTTTTTCTGGGGTTTTATCTTGTTCCTTCATCTGGTATATAGCCCTCTGCCTTTTCATCTTGTCTATCTTTCTGTGAATCTGGTTTTTGTTCCACAGGCTGCAGGATTGTAGTTTTTCTTGCTTCTGCTGTCTGCCCTCTGGTGGTTGAGGCTATCTAAGAGGCTTGATGGAGGCTCTGGTGGTGGGTAGAGCTCACGTCTTCGTAAATTATTTCAAAACATTTTTGCCACATTGCTCTGTAATAATCAACTGACAGAGTGAATTTACTTTTCTATGCTATTACTCTTCAGTTTCTCCAAATTTGAAAAATCTCAAAGGAAAAGAACCTAGACACTTGAATAAATAGTTCAGATTTCGGGATTTCATTATTTTAAAAGTCAACTGACAGAAATAGAACTATGAATGTTTTCTCTGTGTCTGCACTGAGCATAATTGATGGAGAAAACTTCATATTCTATACATTGAATTCATGTTAAATTAGTAAACCCACACCTCAAACAGGATCTCAATGTTGCCTAGTCTTAAAAATGTATAATCTTACAATAAGTGTGGGTTTCTATGCTTAACGTTATATGTCTGTATGAGTGAAGATTCCCTAGAGCAGCAGAACAATAGGATTCATATATATACATAGTTAGCCCTCTGTATGCCTAGACAATGGAACCTGCAGATATAGAGAGTTGATTCTATGCCATTTTATATTAGGGACTTGAATTTCTGTGGATTTTGGTATCATCAGGGTTTTGGAAAAAATCCCCCATGAATACCTAGGGACACCTGGAGATAGAGAGAGAATTAATTTTAATTTTTAGGAATTGGCTGATATAATTGTGGGGGTTGGTAAATCTGAGACTTGTAAGGCTGGCCAACAGGACAGAAATTCATGTAACAATTGATGTTGCAGAATTAAATCTGAAATCTACAGGGCAGGCCATCAGGCTGGAAACTCAAGCATGACTTTTATGTTTCAAGCTTAAGTCACAATTCCTTCTTCTTCAGGAAAGCTCACTTTTTGCTCTTAAGGTCTTCAACTGATTGAGTGAGGTACACCCACTTTTTGGAGGATAATCTGGTTTACTTAAAGTTAACTGATCGTAAATATTGATCATACCTATTTACCTTCACAGCAACATCTAACCTAGTGTTTGACCAAAAAACTGGGTACCATAGCCTAGCCTACGGCATATAAAATTAAATATCACCATGTGTCTTCTTCCTCTCTCTCTCTCTCTCTTTCTTTCACTCACACATGTAGTTATAATTTATAACTATTTCAGGCCTTCTCCTATCATGTGTATATGATATAAGTATAAATCTGGAGGAATATATTACATTGTAATTGGTGTGTTTTAATGAGAGAGAGAGAGAGATGGGCATGAAACCAAAGGTTACCTGATAATTGTACACATTCCTAAAATTGTAGCAATATATATTATATATACACACATATCTAATTTATATATGATATATGACATGTAATCTGTAACTTATAATAAAGCATAATATATCACAGTATAATGTGATACTGTATAATATGTATCATATAATTATATGCAGTCATCCTTCAGTATCCATAGGGGATTGGTTCCAGGACTCCATGGATACCAAAATCTGTGGATGCTCAAGTGCCTCATATAAAATGACATAGTATCCACATGTTCTGCTTCTGGGATTCTGCAGCTATGGAGGGCCAGATGGATTATATATCACTTTCTTTCCCCAAACAGAAATTAATAGTTTTATGTTTTCCATAAAAATTGCAAAGAAATATTTTTGAAAACTAGATAAATAATGATTCAAAATTTTCTTTTGAAAAAATTAACTGAATTGAGCAGGTAAAATGTATTATCAATAAACAAGAATTATCAATGGTTATTTTTCTGTTAAATATTTAAATACATTCTAGAACAACGATCATAAAAAGATGATGTTAATATAATGGAATAAAAATATTTTGAAGAGAAAAAAAATTATTAAGCCCAGTGTTGAAATTATAAATTTATTGCATTTGGAAAGCACAGAAATAAGGTACGTTCAATGAACTCCTAATGTTTATTTTTTAAACTTTCCTTTTTAATTAGCTTCAAATTAGGGAAAATAAAAGAATTTCATTATAAAATCGGTTAAATGTAGAAGATTTTACTTCAGTGGAAGTATGTATCGATGGCTGCTTGTTATGCCAATCTAGAGAGTCACACATCTTGGAAAATTTAATTGACACATTTCAACCCAAATCACTTTTAACTGTTTGACAGATGTCTGTATTTGGAATTTCCTTGTGTACATCCCACTAATAATCCTTTTTTTTTTTTAACAGTGTTTTAAATTCAGCATATTTTTTTTAAACATCTTTATTGGAGTATAATTGCTTTACAATGGTGTGTTAGTTTCTGCTTTATAACAAAGTGAATCAGTTATACATATACCTATGTCCCCATATCTCTTCCCTCGTGCATCTCCCTCCCTTCCACCCTCCCTTTCCCACCCCTCTAGGTGGTCACAAAGCACCAAGCTGATCTCCCTCTGCTATGCAGCTGCTTCCCACTAGCTGTCTATTTTACGTTTGGTAGTGTATATATGTCCATGCCACTCTCTCACTTTCTCCCAGCTTACCTTTCCCCCTCCCCATATCCTCAAGTCCATTCTCTAGTAGGTCTGTGTGTTTATTCCCATCTTGCCCCTAGGTTTTCATGACCATTCCCTTTTTCTTTTAGATTCCATATATATGTGTTAGCATACGGTATTTGTTTTTCTCTTTCTGACTTACTTCACTCTGTATGACAGACTCTAGGTCCATCCACCTCACTACAAATAACTCAATTTTGTTTCTTTTTATGGCTGAGCAATATTCCATTGTATATATGCCACATCTTCTTTATCCATTCATCTGTTGATGGACACTTAGGTTGCTTCCATGTCCTGGCTATTGTAAATAGTGCTGCAATGAACATTTTGGTACACGACTTTTTTTGAATTATGGTTTTCTCAGGGTATATGCCCAGTAGTGGGATTGCTGGGTCGTATGGTAGTTCTATTTTTAGTTTTTTAAGGAACCTCCATACTGTTCTCCATAGTAGCTGTATCAATTTACCTTCCCACCAACAGTTCAAGAGAGTTCCCTTTTCTCCACAACCTCTCCAGCATTTATTGTTTGTAGATTTTTTGATGAATGCCATTCTGACTGGTGAGAGATGATATCTCATTGTAGTTTTGATCTGCATTTCTCTAATGATTAATGATGTTGAGCATTCTTTCATGTGTTTGTTGGCAATCTGTATATCTTCTCTGGAGAAATGTCTATTTAGGTCTTCTGCCCATTTTTGGATTGGGTTGGTTGTTTTTTTGATATTGAGCTGCATGAGTTGCTTGTATGTTTTGGAGATTAATCCTTTGTCAGTTGCTTCATTTGCAAATATTTTCTCCCATTCTGAGGGTTGTCTTTTGGTCTTGTTTATGGTTTCCTTTGCTTCACAAAAGCTTTTAAGTTTCATTACGTCCCATTTGTTTATTTTTGTTTTTATTTCCATTTCTCTAGGGGCGGGGTCAAAAAGGATCTTGCTGTGATTTATATCATAGAGTGTTCTGCCTATGTTTTCCTCTAAGAGTTTGATGGTGGCTGCCCTTACATTTAGGTCTTTAATCCATTTTGAGTTTATTTTTGTGTATGGTGTTAGGGGGTGTTCTAATTTCATTCTTTTACATGTAGCTGTCCAGTTTTCCAAGCACCACTTATTGAAGAGACTGTGTTTTCTCCACTGTATATTCTTGCCTCCTTAATCAAATATAAGGTGACCATATGTGCATGGGTTTACCTCTGGACTTTCTATCCTGTTCCATTGATCTATATTTGTTTTTGTGTCAGTACCATACTGTCTTGATTACTGTAGCTTTGTAGTATAGTCTGAAGTCAGGGAACCTGATTCCTCCACCTCCGTTTTTCTTTCTCAAGATTGCTTTAGGTATTCAGGGTCTTTTTTGTTTCCAAACAAATTGTGAAATTTTTTGTTCTAGTTCTGTGAAAAATGCCAGTGGTAGTTTGATAGGGATTGCATTGAATCTGTAGATTGCTTTGGGTAGTAGAATCATTTTCACAATGTTGATTCTTCCAATCCAAGAACATGGTATATCTCTCCATCTATTTGTATCATCTTTAATTTCTTTCATCAGTGTCTTATAATTTTCTGCATACAGGTCTTTTGTCTCCTTACGTAGGTTTATTCCTAGATTTTTTATTCTTTTTCTTACAATGGTAAATGGGAGTGTTTTCTTAATTTCACTTTCAGATCTTTCATTGTTAGTGTATAGGAATGCAAGAGATTTATGTGCATTAATTCTGTGTCCTGCTAGTTTACCAAATTCGTTGATTAGCTCTAGGAGTTTTCTTATAGCATCTTTAGGATTCTTTATGTATAGTATCATGTCATCTGCAAACAGTGACAGCTTTACTTCTTTTCCAATTTGTATTCCTTTTATTTCCTTTTCTTCTCTGATTTCTGTGGGTAAAACTTCCAAAACTATGTTGAATAATAGTGGTGAGCCCACTAATAATCTTTGATTAACAAATTAATTAAAACTACACTAGTTAAACCATGCACACCTTGAAAACCACTGGTGACACAAGCCACTATTACTTTTCAGTGTGTGTTTGGTTGAAAATCTTCTGAGTTCATTCATTCATGGGCATGCAGATGCCTATGAAACATGGGTTCATGAGTAAAAGGAGCAAATCTAAAATGGAACTGCATCAACAAACAATGAACAGAGGAAATATATGCATTTCATTTGGTTTGATATTCTTACATCACCATCCAATCACATTCAAGAGAATATCTAATTCTACATTTTACCACAATAGTACCACAGTACAATAGTACATTATTTCTGTGTTTGTACTGGTATGAGATTTTTGCTGTACAATTATAAGGTGAGGATAATGTAAAAACTTTTTTAAAAGTCTGCCCAGTGACTTTTCCATAAAGAAAAAACAAAAAAAACAAAAAACAAACAAAAAACTTTTCCATGTTTGAAGAATAGAGAAGCTGGTAAAACGGTAAAATGAGGTTTTCACTCTCATTTTAAAGGGGATGATTATAGAAGCATGATATTAAACTAGAAGCAGGGGAAACAGACGGATTAATCTCATTACTAAAAAGTCAACAGGAAAGAATAAATTACATAAACAAGACATCTGGATTATTGAAGAGAAACTAATTAACATAGTAAGAAAAAACGTGCCTGCCCTCTGAATTAGGAAGGAGCATTATAAATGGTATAATCACAATGCTGAGAATGCTTGCCAACACCTCTGTAGCAGACACATGTTCTCCCTAAGGAGACATATAATTACAACAAATTGTATCCTAAATATGTATCTGTGATTTGGTAGGTATGAGTTTTCTTGTAAATTCAAACATTTTTAAGTGACAGAAATGTGCCTTTTAAGTAAGTTTAACTTATTATTGGAACTATAGCTTATAATATTTCAATCATCACAAATCACTAAGTAATTACTAAAATAAACTAACATTGTTCTTGATAAAATATATAAAGCACTATTTTATACTATAATAATGTATGTATTGAATTTGGAAGTATAAAAACCAGTCACATAATCAAATAACCTATTCACACTGTAACATGAAGATGCCTAAATACTCTCTGTCACAATTTCCTCTTTGGTTGTTAAAGCCAAGAAGTAAAGACCACTAGGAACATATCTATGTTTAATAAAATTAGGTTTATTGCGTTTGATATAGCAAAGAAAGTACACCCCAGAGGAAATGAAGATGTCCCAAGAAAGCTGGAGTGGGGAGGCCTCTTCTAAGAGTTAAGATTGTGGTAGAGGGTTTTAAGGAGGGATTAAATAAAGGAGAGATGGTTACCTATTAGATGCTGTCAAGAAATCATGGCAGTTCAGTGATTGGATTTTTAAATAAATTTTATCTACAAAACAGTAGTCTAAAAGTGGGGCTATTGTATTGGTTATTCAGAAAAGGGGGTATTTAGTTATATCCGTGGTTGCTATGGCCTTCTATCACACTGCGAATATGATTTTAATGTAGACATTTCTGAGCTTCACAGTTTGGCCTCCAGCAATGCTATTTTTTGTTATCGAAGATAAAATCCAAGTTACCAAAAATATTCATATCTCTTTGGCTAAATATTTTTGACAAGATTATTTAAATAGTAAAATGACACTATAATTACTATACATTTAAGCACAACCAAAAATTCAGCATTCTATATTGTATACTAGAAGCTATTTTTCCTTTCAATTTGTATATAATATCTGCTTAAAAGTTATTTTAGCGAAAGTTATTTTTGTGAATGGTGTGATGTAGGCATTTTTCCCACATGGCTCTCCAATTTTTATAGGACCATTTATTGAATGCATTTCTCTGTTTTACCACTTTTTCCTGCAGATAAAATGCCTATGTAGTATGCTTGGTCTGTTTCTGGGCTCTCTACTCCTCTGATCTTTTTGTTTATTCTTGTACCAATATCACACTATCTTAATTAATTTAGCTTTAATATAATTATTGCTGACCGCCTTGTATTTCTGTAAATGTATCCTGACTATTTTGACACTGGAATTTATATAAATATTAGAACCAGTTTTTTCAATTTCCACTAAATTTAATTAAGGGTATATTGAGTCTATAGATTAATGTGAATTGACATATCTACATTATTAATTCATGTAATTAAGTAAAATGGTATGTTAATAAATTATTAATAAAATATATTAATTATACATAAAATGTTAATATATAATAAATTTATTATATATAAATATATTAATTTATAATTAATAACTTAAATGATAAATTAATTGTCCAAGGTTTTGATTGCACTTCATTATCTTATTGCTTTTTAGCATTTTTAACATATATCTTTAGGATACCAGCTTTTATGATTTGTTTGTGTTGCAAATATTTTTTCCCACTCCTGTTTTTTCTTTCTAATCTCTTAACAGTGTTATGGTAGCATGAAATCCTGTTTAATTTAACTAATCTATTAAGCTTTTTATTTATAATTGGTATTTTTATTTTATTTTATAAAACTCATCTTCTAGGAGACAATAAAAATATTCAACTATATCATATGCTAAAAGCTTCACAATTTTGCCTTTTCACATTTAGGTTTACAAATCTAAGTTAGGGTTTTGTATATGGTATGAGGTAAAGATCAAATTTCTTTATATTCTATGTTGCTATCCAATTGACCCACATTGTTTTTTGAAGACAGTGTCAATAACCATTCTTCTCTAATGCATATTGTGTTTATTTTTTCATAAACCAGATATGCAATCATCTAGTTTTGGACTGTACTTTATGCTAATGGTCTTTTTGCCTATCCCTTCACCAAAACCATACTTTCTTAATTGCCAACACATTATAAGAAGTTTTTGTGTTTGGTTAGATTAATATTTCTATCTTGTCTTGCACAAATTGTCTTAGCTATTCTCTACCATTTGCATTTACAAATAATTTGTATAATCAATTGTCCTTTTTAACATGCATAAACACATAAAAAAACTTCCATGAATATCATTGCACTTCCCTGGTTTTGTAACTTTGTGTAAGACAAGTTGCAAATCTTATAAGTTGAGTGTTCCAAATCATAGACACCATATATGCTTCCATTATTTAGATCTTAGAATTCTTTTAATATTATTTTATAAATTTCTATGAAAGATCTTACACATTTTAATTTATATTTATTCTTATATATTTGATATGTTTTAATTGTATATAAAATGGTATAATTTAAAATTTTAGTTTCCTAAATCTTTGTCGCTATTATTTAAAATAAAATTTAAGACCTTGAAATAAAGTTCTAGGTCTTTTCCACATGTCTATTATACACCTGCAATCAGCCATCCTGGACATTTTCTTATGTATATGGCAAAATGGAAAACAGTGAAATGAGGATTGCACCACAGCACATGCTTTTTGGGTCTCTGGTTATGCTGCTATTGAAAGGTTCCCATTGGGCAAAAGTTCCCATTGGGCAAAGCAAATTACAGAATAACTCTCCCACTTTCCAAACCAAGTAACAATGCATCAGTGCAATTAATTTACCTCAATTCACCTTGTGGCCGAAATTACTTATATCCCTCCTATATATAATATATGCTAACATTTCTCCAAGGACCACAAAAATCTCATCAGATCATAGCATTAAACTTGGAGTTCAAGATCTTGTGATTTACATTTGGTCCAGATGTAGCACCGTGTGTGTTGCTCCTCTTGATCTGGATGATTATGGGTTTAAAAGACCACTTATTTTCTCGTCACACACCAAAAACACAATGGGGACTAAGGGAGAGGATAATTTATAAGCACTCCCTTGGATTAGGTGAAAAATGGGAGACAGGTACTGTCACTGGCTCAGTCATTTTGCAATCCAGCCGGCACATTTTGGCCCCAAAGTACAGAGGCAAGGAATGTTCTTTCTTTTGGTTCAACTTCTCAATGTAAACTCTCCAGTTCATTTTCTCTGCAACCTTCCCTTCTGTTCTCTAGGAAGCCCTTCTTTTTACCCTTCTTGGACACTTCTGAATAAGGCATTGGGTTATATGCTCTTTGAGCAACATTCTCAGCCTGTTTCCAGCCTGGAGAAATTTGGGGGCCTAAGGTATATTTCCATCTTGAAAGTTTTAGTCTCTTTTAATCAAAGATGGGAGCTAATACAGTCCCCTTGAAAACTTATTTCCTATAAATCTGAATGTATTCCATTCTATGTGTCAAAAGCAATTATCACAGACTTTATATCTAACCATTGCTACTCTGGGCTTGTGATGCTGTGAGATTATGCCCTTAGGTATCCTAGAAGCCATTTTACCTGAGAGGGCATATCTCTTTAACTTTTTCAATGGTATTACCAAGGAACTTACAGTTATGCCTCTAGTTGTCTTTGCCCCAGATTGTATTTTACTTTAAAAAGGGTTTTTGTCTAAAAGCAGGGGTTGGGGGGAGAGATAAGAGAGTTTTATTTTCTAACCAAGAGAGTTTTAAGCTCCTTCTATTTCTTCTAAGTTTTGCTTGCAATCTCTTCCATTCTCTCCTTAGTTTTTCTCATCTTCTAGTACCCTATCATATGCACCTTGTAAAATCCACATAATATGTCACCATTCTTTTCTGAAACCTCATTGCACAAATTTTAAAGTTCATTAGGTACATGTTTTTCTATCATCCAAGGTACTAGAAGTAGAAGCCTTGTCCTTTGTGTCCAAACTATACTATATGGATTACCATTTTTCCAGCCTTCTATAACAATTTTTTCACCATTTTTCAGCTCCTGCAAATAGTCTTTTCAGTACTTTGCCAGATTCTGCTACTGACTTGGTCTCAAGCCCCAAAACTCAAAGTTGTGAGGTTTTATTGTTTGCTTTCATTTTTGTTTTGTTTTGTTTTTTTCCAACAGTACCACACTCTGGTAACAAATTTTTCTCATACAACTATTGCAGCATAACAAACCATCATTCTAGATGTTGTGTTTGTTTCTATATCATCACTTCTCGGAGTGTACTCCAAGAACTTTTGGGATTCCCCAAGCCCCTCTAGGGTCTGTAATTGTCAAAATTATTTTTATCATAATTCTAAGATATAATTTTCCTTTTTCAGTTAAAAATATACAGCAAAGTTTTCGAGGGGTCATATGAAATGTGATGACACACTTCTAAATGCTAAAAGAATATGTAATTGTGTATTTATGTTTTTGCCATAATTTTCTAGGTTAGCATGTTTAGGGTGTAAAATACATGCGTTTTCAGAGACTAACTCATTTGTCTTCAGTACTTCTACTATGCTCGTATTAACTGCGTTTGATAATACTTGCTATAGACTCTGTAAACTTATTGTGGTACAAAAATTTGGTATTTTTAAATCCCCAAATTTTCCCATGTAATACAACATGAAGTAAGTATACTTTTTTTGCCTTGATTTGTTATAGTATCTTAAAACTTTTAAAAATATTTAAAATTTATGTAAAACTAACATCTTAGAATGTAATGACCTAATATTATACCTCTCCTGATAATCTTAGCCTCTTTCGTAGTTTCGTCCACTAACTATTTTTGTATTATCCCTGTCCAAAGACAACAAGTCCATAGAGAAATACATCACGTTTCTGAATCCTGCCGATTGTAAGGGAAAAAAATCAAAACTGTGCAAAAACAAGTTAATTTTTATTTCCTTTTGCCTTTGTTTACCTTTTAAATAGGAGACTGAGAAATATTTTGTATTGATAATGGATATATTGTTAAACATATTTTTGTTTCAAATTTTTAGGGATAAGATAAAAGCACCTAAAAACAATTTTTATTAATTGGTGAGGCTTTTATACTTAAAACTTTAAACGTTATTTTCTATTTTTTTAAAAAGTAGTACCTACTTTTGTGTCTCTGTGGATACTATACAAAAGATAAGATGACAGGAAATAGAAATATAAAAGCTGAAATATATTACTCCACATGTACAATGCGTTTAATTGATTCCATCTATTAAATTTCATCATAGTATATATGAAAATGAATGAGACATTATTTGCTTTTTGAATATGCCCATCAAAGAGCTTGAGAACCCCCTCGTGAACATATGTAAAGACTGTTTAGTAGACTGTGGGCCTCCTCTGAGGAAGATGGTTGCACTGCTGGTTGATCATGTCCAAAATTAAGTTCAATAGGTTTGGATTAGAAAAATCTGTGGAATGCTTGAGGGGAATATTCTTTTCCACCCCTGAAATGTCCTCTCATGTTATCCATGACTCCTTTGTGTTTTCTCCTAAAACCACTTATGACCTGTGCAAATGTTCCTGAACATAGGTCAGGATAATGTGTTAACTAGCTTTTTCCTCAAAATCAGTATATGTCCAAAGTCAAAATTATACATCTTTCAATTTTCCACCCCAATTTTTTCAAACCACATTATTCAGTATAGTGTATCAAAGGATCTGCAAACCACAAAATTATAATACTAAGATATTGCAATATAAAATTGTCAACTATAGGGTGTCCTCTTATTTTAATTAAAAAAAAAAAAAAACCCTGTCAAACTCTTGGTGAAAAAAGTCTAAAAATTCAATTATCTTGCAAATAAAAATATAATAATGTTAAACATGAAGGAATTAAAGTCTGAAATCAATGTTTAACCATATATGAGTTAGAAAGATAAAGAAATATGTCTATTATAATTTCATCCTCTGCTCAGTTTCATCCTGAGAGTTCTTGTTGGCTAGGAGGAATCAAATTTTTAAGAAGTTGCTTCTCGGGCTATTTTCTCTGGGTATGGGTATGGTTCCCTTCAAAATCTTAAAAGTTGAATCAGCTTAGTTAAAAGTATCTATTAAGTCATGTTTTAAAGAGCTTAGAAAGTTAATAAGACACACTTGATTTTTCACTTTTGGCACCATTCCCTGTCAAATGTAGAAAATAAGTCAGTTTCAACCCCAGTGCAGTTATCCCAAGTAGAATCTTCCTCCCCCAAAAATGTTAATCCAGTATTCCAACCTAATATTATACCCAGCAAATTCCAAAGACCATAGCTGAGACTAAGATTGTGAAAGAAGAAGGCAAACCAAGAAAAAACTTCAAAAACCAGGGAGGATATGCCAGTGTGAACTCAAATTCAACTGATAGAAATATTTAAGAAAGTGGTTAATTTTAGGGAACCCTCTTGCACTGTTGGTAGGAATGTAAATTGATACAGCCACTATGGAGAACAGTAGGGAGGTTCCTTAGAAAACTAAAAATAGAATTACCATATGACCCAGCAATCCCACTACTGGGCATATACCCTGAGAAAACCATAATTCATAATTATTTACAATAGCCAAGTCATGGAAGCAACTTAAATGCCCATTGACAGATGAATGGATAAAGAAGATGTGGTACCTATATACAATGGAATATTAGCCATAGAAAAGAACAAAACTGGGTCATTTGTAGAGACGTGGATGGACATAGAGACTGTCACACAGAGTGAAGTAAATCAGAAAGAGAAAAATATATATGGTATATTAACGCATATATGTGGAATCTAGAAAAATGGTACAGATGAACTAGTTTGCAAGGCACAAACAGAGACACAGATGTAGAGAACAAACCTATGGATACCAAGGGGGGAAAGCGGGAAGGGGTGGTGGTGGTGGGATGAATTGGGAGATTGGGATTGACATATATACACTAATATGTATAAAATAGATAACTAATTTAAAAAAAAAGAAAAAAGAAATAAAAATAAAAGTGGTTAATTTTGACATTGCACATTTTTTAAATAGCTGGGTTAGGAGGTTTCCCCTCTGCATGCTCTCTCTTCCCTCAGAGACTGACATTAGAGACATTGCCCCCTTCTCCCAAGATTTAGAAATGAACAGTAGTGATAGCTCCGGTCAATGTCTTATGTGAGGCATTTTCCGTAGAGTATATTCAAATCCTTTTTATTTTTATAACCTCTTTGTACTCCATTGTTTTTTTCAATCCCCTTGTAAATTATAAATTGTCATAATTTCCACACTTACATGTGGAAGTTTATTACATGTTTATTCCTATGCTACAGTGGCTTTATTCTTCTCTCCCTGGCTATAAGTCGGTTTAAAATTAAGAAGATTACCATGTTGTATATGATAAGCAATACAGAGACAATTTGAGGAAGGGACTGTGGAGAATGTGAATCCAGTTAACTCCATCCAAAGTTTCCTTCTTGGCCCAAACAGAATGGAATTTGAGCAACCAAAGATGACTATCTAGGCTCACAATAAAATTTTTCAAAAAGAGTTTCCCTATTCTTCTTCAGCCTAGAAGACTCAGCGATTTTGAAGTTTAAAGGTAACAGTTATGTTCTGTTGATCCATATCTAAACGATCTAAGTCAGCCTCAACCTTACCTGCAATATTAAGCCAAATTTTATTCATGTAGTTCAAGGTCAGCAGCTTGAGAGTCTATGACTGCTTAGAATCTATGCTTGTTTAAAATGCTTGTTTTGCACGGAGGTCAATTTCATTGACTTGCATCTTAGGTTTTTGCAACCCCAGCTTCTGTGTTTTGCTTACTGAACCCTGATTAGCCAGCATTTCTGAGACCATCATCTGGCCAACTTTGGCTGGTCTTCCATGGTCTTTGCCTTGGATGTCTTTCTCAGTTCTTTTGGTGTTACCCAGAAGCAAACACTTTTGTGAGACCTGAAGTCTGTGGTATTTTCGAGGTATTCAGCATTTGCTTTAAGTCTGGTTGCCTCTATAAAAATCAGCCCCTCAACTTCAGTCAAAATTATAAGCTGCACCAAAACACCAAAGTAAGACTCTCATATGATCAGAATCTTAGTTATCAAAGCTTATTGTTACTCATATTCATGCCACAATCTTCAATCAAGTCATGTTTCTGTGTCCCCAAAGTTCCACTGTGTCTATTTGCCAATTTTTCTATTCCACACACCAGAATTTGAGGGCTTTACTCTGTATCAGTAAAGTTTCTCACTCTTCACTTCAAATTAGTACTGAGTACCGAATTAATTAAAAATAAATAAATCAAAGTTTTATATAGATGAACCATGTTTAGAAGAAGAGGGCTAGTTTCCATGCACTGTATTTTTTGTCATGTTAATTACTATTTAGTGTACAAAAGCTCATTCTTATTCTTAGATAGTGGAGTTTTCAATAAGAATGTGTATGTAAGGAAAAGAAAATAATACTTACATTTACTTTTACTGTTGTCATCATGAAATAGAATTCAGGAGCATTCACGCTGGTAGTTTTGCTGTGTCAGAACATGGTGCTAGCAAATTCTCAGTTTTGCATTCAGCTTTGGACATAGTCTTTATCTTTGTTATCCTTGGATTCAGATGTTAAATATTTCCAGAAAATGTCTAAGAATATATGGCCATGACTTTTTGCAGGCAACTAGAGTTCCCAAAATTATAGGTTTAATTAAAATCATAGAATCAGCATGTTATAACCACCATATTAGCCATATTTTATTCTCAGGTTAGCCTGGTATTTGAATTATAAGTTAACTTGGTTATTTCTGCTTAATATGTTCTACCTGAGGAATGGTACCTTATATTTACATAAACCATATCACTTATTTAACTTTTATAGACAATAAAGCCCTCCATTTTGTGAATTAATGGATTCCACAAGAATATTATATTAAAGTCACTACACTGATTCCTATGAAAAGTATGTCAATTTATCTCTCCTCTAACAAGCAAAAGTGCTTATTCAATTAAAGTTGTTTTGCTATTTTAAGCCAACACATTTAAGGTAAGTTCTGTATTAATTGTCAAATCACAGTATGAGATTCTCTGTTGAACTCCACTGAAGTTTAAAGATTTTATTTTTTCTAATTGGTAACTATTTTATTTGTTATCATATAATTAATGGTCTCTTTTTACTTTCCCTTATTTCAATAGGTACAGAATCATTTCCTTCTAACAACACAGAATGTTTAAATTTAAAAAAACAAGGAAACTAATTAATATCTTTATTTTGCATATTAACTTCATCTAATTTTTTACACTGCTTTACACATTGAAAAGAAATTTAGCCCATGTTTACTTGTTAAGCCCCTATCCTGGTAAAAGGAACACAATACACATATAACATGAATTTTGGGGAAGTAAAAAAACTGTATCTCAATGTCCCCCTCATAGGATTATCCTCATCAAATGGTTGTTGTGAGAATTAACTTTTGCTCTATAAATGTTAGTTTTATTATTATTACTGTAATAATACTTATTACTCTATGTTGCAAAATGCTAAACTGAAGGTCAAGAGAATTAAAAGATTTTCTCAAGCCAACTTTTAAATTAAACATTTTATTTCAAATATTTATCATTTTCATCTCCTTTGAGGTATGCAAAATCATCATTACTGCAATTTATAAAATAAAATATTTAGTTGACTTCACATGACTGACTGAACAGAGATTTTCCTAAAATCTGTGGTGGGATAAATAGCACATTTAATTTTGCAAAGACATAAGAAAAGGGTTCTGTCTTTAAGGAACTTTCTCTGGTAAGAGAGATTGTTCCACTCCAGACTTCTTACCATAGTTTCTAATATCTGAAAATTTACTGTCTACAAATTTACAAAGTACCTTCCTGAGATCCTCCCTGTCCACACTCTCCTTTGAACTTTCTTGTTTCCTGGAGATCCCTTGTCTGATCCCCTACAAGAAAGCAAGGGCCTTCTGTATTATTCTCTCCTGTACATTTATCTCCACGGCCCTTATTTCATGAGCAAGTGATGGGAGGAAAGAGAGAAGGAAAAAAACAATAGGTATTTACTCACCCTCTTGGGATCACATTTTCCTCACATCTCCAAATGCCAAGAGTGGTTCCCCTTCCCTAGAGTTTTTAGGTTTCTACTCTTCACAGGATTAATTAAGTGCTGGGGTTGATAAAATGGATAAAATCAAAGAAGAAGAAGAAGGAGGGGGAGGAGAAGAAAAAGAACAATATGGGAAATTTGCATTCTTTCTCTGTGGCCTCTTTCTCACTTCTTAGGGCAGAACTATTGGAATTCCCCTGGATTCCTTTCTGTCTATGCTAGTGTCACCTCTGAATTTTGTGGATGTGATGAGTTCAAAATGGGGAACACCAGAAGGGGAAAATTAGTAAACTCAAAAATTGTTCAGTGGTACTTTGAATGATGGTCTTTTTCCTATCTCTTTATTTTTGAGAGTCTTCAAATGGTTGTTTCATGTTATTTTGTTCAGGATTCAGTATGAGAAATAGGGTGCAGTGTGATGACTTCATCTTAGCTGGAACCAGGACATCGCTGTCACATTTTTGTTTTTTTAACTTAAAGACTTTATATTTTTTTAAAGCAGTTTTAGGTTCACAACAAAATTGAAGGGAAGATACAGATTTGCCATATACCCCCTGCTGCCACATATGCATAGCCTCACCATTATTCACATCACTTGCCAAAATGGTACATTTGTTACAATTGATGAACCTACATGGACACATCATAATCACCCAAAGTCCATAGTTTAACTTAGAGTTCACATTTGGTGTTATTCATTCTATGGATTTGGACAAATGTCTAATGACATATATCCATCATTATACTATCATACAGAGGGTTTTCACTGCTCTAAAAATTCTCTGGGCTTCATCTACTCATCTGTTTCCCTCATTTCACCCCTGGCAACTGCTGTTGCCTTTTATAAAATGTCAAATATTTGGAATTATACCATATGTAGTCTTTTCAGGTTGTCTTATTTCAGTTAGTAATATGCATTTAAGGTTCTTGCATGTCTTGTCATGGCTTGATAGTTCATTTTTTTTTAGTGCTGAATAATATTTCATTGTCTGGATGTACCACAGTTTATCCACTCACCCACTGAGGACATCTTGGCTGCTTCCAAGTTTTGGCAATTATAAACCAAGCTGGTATAAGCATGTTTGTGCAGGTTTTCGTGTGGACATATGTTTTCAACTCCTGTGCATAAAAACCAAGGATATAGTTGCTGAAACACATGGTAAGAGTGTGTTTAGTGGTGTAAGAAACTGCCAAATTGTCTTTCATCTTTCAAAGTGGTTCTGTCATTTGGATTCCTGCCACCAATGAATGACATTTCCTATTGTTCCACATCCTCACTAGCATTTACTATTGTCAGTTTTAGATTTTGGACATTCTAATAGGTGAGTAGTGGCTGTCATACATTTTTTTTTAAATAAATTTATTTATTTTATTTATTTATTTTTGGCTGTGTTGAGTCTCTGTTGCTGCGTGCAGGCTTTCCGTAGTTGCAGCAAGTGGGGGTTATTCTTTTTGTGTTTTTTTTTGTTTGTTTTTCTTTAACATCTTTATTGGAGTATAATTGCTTTACAATGGTGTGTTAGTTTCTGCTTTATAACAAAGTGAATCAGTTATACACATACATATGTCCCCATATCTCTTCCCTCTTCCGTCTCCCTCCCTCCCACCATCCCTATCCCACCTCTCTAGGTGGTTACAAAGCACCGAGCTGATCTCCCTCTGCTATGCAGCTGCTTCCCACTAGCTATCTATTTTGAGTTTGGTAGTGTATATATGTCCATGCCACTCTCTCACTTTCTCCCAGCTTACCCTTTCCCCTCCCCATATCCTCAAGTCCATTCTCTAGTAGGTCTGTATCTTTATTCCCATCTTGCCCCTGCTTCTTCTGACCATTTTCTTTTTCTTTTTTAGATTCCATATATATGTGTTAGCATACGGTATTTGTTTTTCTCTTTCTGACTTACTTCACTCTGTATGACAGACTCTAGGTCCATCCACCTCACTACAAATAACTCAGTTTTGTTCCTTTTTATGGCTGAGTAATATTCCATTGTATATATGTGCCACATCTTCTTTATCCATTCATCTGTTGATGGACACTTAGGTTGCTTCCATGTCCTGGCTATTGTAAATAGTGCTGCAATGAACATTTTGGTACATGACTTTTTTTGAATTATGGTTTTCTCAGGGTATATGCCCAGTAGTGGGATTGCTGGGTCGTATGGTAGTTCTATTTTTAGTTTTTTAAGGAACATCCATACTTTTCTCCATAGTAGCTGTATCAATTTACATTCCAAATAACAGTGCAAGAGGGTTCCCTTTTCTCCACACCCTCTCCAGCATTTATTGTTTGTAGATTTTTTGATGATGGCCATTCTGACTGGTGTGAGATGATATCTCATTGTAGTTTTGATTTGCATTTCTCTAATGATTAATGATGTTGAGCATTCTTTCATGTGTTTGTTAGGCAATCTGTATAACGTCTTTGGAGAAATGTCTATTTAGGTCTTCTGCCCATTTTTGGATTGGGTTGGTTGTTTTTTTGATATTGAGCTGCATGAGTTGCTTGTATGTTTTGGAGATTAATCCTTTGTCAGTTGCTTCATTTGCAAATATTTTCTCCCATTCTGAGGGTTGTCTTTTCATCTTGTTTATGGTTTCCTTTGCTGTGCAAAAGCTTTTAAGTTTCATTAGGTCCCATTTGTTTATTTTTGTTTTTATTTCCATTTCTCTAGGAGGTGGGTCAAAAAGTATCTTCCTGTGATGTATGTCATAGAGTTCTGCCTATGTTTTCCTCTAAGAGTTTGATGGTGTCTGGCCTTACATTTAGGTCTTTAATCCACTTTGAGTGTATTTTTGTGTATGGTGTTAGGGGGTGTTCTAATTTCATTCTTTTACATGCAGCTGTCCAGTTTTCCCAATGCCACTTTTGAAGAGGTGTCTTTTCTCCACTGTATATTCTTGCCTCCTTTATCAAATATAAGGTGACCATATGTGTGTGGGTTTATCTCTGGGCTTTCTATCCTGTTCCATTGACCTATATTTCTGTTTTTGTGCCAGTACCATACTGTCTTGATTACTGTAGCTTTGTAGTATAGTCTGAAGTCAGGGAGCCTGATTCCTCCACCTCCGTTTTTCTTTCTCAAGATTGCTGTGGCTATTCGGGGTCTTTTGTGTTTCCATAAAAATTGTGAAATTTTTTTGTTCTAGTTCTGTGAAAAATGTCAGTGGTAGTTTGATAGGGATTGCATTCAATCTGTAGATTGTTTACGGTAATAGAGTCATTTTCACAATGTTGATTCTTCCAATCCAAGAACATAGTATATCTCTCCATCTATTTGTATCATCTTTAATTTCTTTCATCAGTGTCTTATAATTTTCTGCATACAGGTCTTTTGTCTCCTTAGGTAGGCTTATTCCTAGATATTTTATTCTTTTTTTTGCAATGGTAAACGGGAGTGTTCTCTTAATTTCACTTTCAGATTTTTCATCATTAGTGTATAGGAATGCAAGAGATTTCTGTGCATTAATTTTGTATCCTGCTACTTTACCAAATTCATTGATTAGCTCTAGTAGTTTTCTGGTAGCATCTTTAGGATTCTCTATGTATAGTATCATGTCATCTGCAAACAGTGACAGCTTTACTTCTTCTTTTCTGATTTGGATTCTTTTTATTTCTTTTTCTTCTCTGATTCCTGTGACTAAAACTTTCAAAACTTTGTTGAATAATAGTGGTGAGAGTGGGCAACCTTGTCTTGTTCTTGATCTTAGTGGAAATAGTTTCAGTTTTTCACCATTTAGGATCATGTTGGCTGTGGGTTTGTCATATATTGCATTTATTATGTTGAGGAAAGTTCCCTCTATGCCTACTTTGTGGAAGGTTTTTATCATAAATGGGTGTTGAATTTTGTCGAAAGTTTCCTCTGCATCTATTGAGATGATCATATGGTTTTTATCCTTCTGTTTTTTAATATGGTGTATCACATTGATTGATTTGCGTATATTGAAGAATCCTTGCATTTCTGGGATAAACCCCACTTCTTCATAGTGTATGATCCTTTTAATGTGCTGTTGGATTCTGTTTGCTTGTATTTTGTTCAGGATTTTTGCATGTATGTTCATCAGTGATATTGGCCTGTAGTTTTCTTTCTTTGTGACATCTTTGTCTGGTTTTGGTATCAGAGATGGTGGCCTTGCAGAATGACTTTGAGAGTGTTCCTCTCTCTGCTATATTTTGGAAGAGTTTGAAAAGGATGGGTGTTAGCTCTTCTCTAAATGTTTGATAGAATTCACCTGTGAATTCATCTGTTCCTGGGCTTTTGTTTGTTGGAAGATTTTTAATCACAGTCTCAATTTCAGTGTTTGTGATTGATCTGTTCATATTTTCTACTTCTCCCTGGTTCAGTCTCAGAAGGTTTTGCATTATTAAGAATTTGTCCATTTCTTCCAGATTGTCCATTTTATTGGCATAAAGTTGCTTGCAGTAATCTCCCATGATCCTTTGTATTTCTGCAGTGTCAGTTGTTATGTCTCCTTTTTCATTTCTAATTCTATTGATTTTAGTCTTCTCCCTTTTTTTCTTGGTAAGTCTGGCTAATGGTTTATCAATTTTCTTTATCTTCTCAAAGAACCAGCTTTTAGCTTTATTGATCTTTGCTATCATTTCCTTTATTTCTTTTTCATTTATTTCTGATCTGATCTTTATGATTTCTTTCTTTCTGCTAACTTTGGGGGTTTTTGTTCTTCTTTCTCTAATAGCTTTAGGTGTAAGCTTAGGTTGTTTGTTTGAGATGTTTCTTGTTTCTTAAGGTAGGCTTGTATAGCTATAAACTTCCCTCTTAGAACTGCTTTTGCTGCATCCCATAGGTTTTGTGTCATTGTGTTTTCATTGTTATTTATTCCTGGTATTTTTTGATTTCCTCTTTGATTTCTTCAGTGATCTCTTGGTTATTAAGTAGTGTGTTGTTTAACCTCCATGTGTTTGTATTTCTTACAGATTTTTTCCTGTAATTGATATCTAGTCTCATAGCATTGTGGTCAGAAAAGATACTTGATACGATTTCAATTTTCTTAAATTTATCAAGGCTTGATTTGTGACCCAAGATATGATCTATCCTGGAGAATGTTCCAAGAGCACTTGAGAAAAATGTGTATTCTGTTGTTTTTGGATGGAATGTCGTATAAATATCAATTAAGTCCATATTGTTTAATGTATCATTTAATGCTTGTGTTTCCTTATTTATTTTCATTTTAGTTGATCTGCCCATTGGTGAAAGTGGGGTGTTAAAGTCCCCTACTATGATTGTGTTACTGTCAGTTTCCCCTTTTATGGCTGTTAGCATTTGCCTTATGTATTGAGGTGATCCTCTGTTGGCTGCATAAATATTTACAATTGTTATATCTTCTTCTTGGATTGATCCCTTTATCATTATGTAGTGTCCTTCTTTGTCCTTTGTAATAGTCTTTGTTTTAAAGTCTGTTTTGTCTGATATGAGACTTGCTACTCCAGCTTTCTTTTGATTTCCATTTGCATGGAATATCTTTTTCCATCCCCTCACTTTCAGTCTGTGTGTGTCCCAAGGTCTGAAGTGGGTTTCTTGTAGACAGCATATATACGGGTCTTGTTTTTCTATCCACTCAGCCAGTCTGCCTTTTGGTTGGAGCACTTAATGCATTTACATTTAAGGTAATTATCGATATGTATGTTTCTATTACCATTTTCTTAATTCTTTTGGGTTTCTTATTGTCGGTCTTTTTCTTCTCTTGTGTCTCCTGCCTAGAGAAGTTCCTTTAGCATTTGTTGTAAAGCTGGTCTGGTGGTGCTGAATTCTCTTAGTTTTTACTTGTCTGTAAAGCTTTTAATTTCTCTGTCAAATCTGAATGAGATCCTTGCTGGGTAGAGTAATCTTGGTTGTAGGTTTTTCTCCTTCATCACTTTAAATATGTCATGCCACTCCCTTCTGGCTTGCAGAGTTTCTGCTGAAAGATCAGCTGTTAACCTTATGGGGATTCCGTTATGTGTTATTTGTTGTTTTTCCCTTGCTGCTTTTGAAATTTGTTCTTTGTATTTAATTTTTGATAGTTTGATTAATATGTGTCCTGGTGTGTTTCTCCTTGGATTTATCCTGTATGGGACTCTCTGTGCTTCCTGGACTTGATTAACTATTTCCTTTCCCATATCAGGGAACTTTTCAACTATAAGCTCTTCAAATATTTTCTCAGTCCGTTTCTTTTTCTCTTCTTCTTCTGGGACCCCTATAATTCGAATGTTGGTGTGTTTAATGTTGTCCCAGAGGTCTTTGAGACTGTTCTCAATTCTTTTCATTCTTTTTTCTTTATTCTGCTCTGCAGTAGTTATTTCCACTATTTTATCTTCCAAGTCACTTATTTGTTCTTCTGCCTCAGTTATTTTGCTCTTGATCCCTTCTAGAGAATTTTTAATTTCATTTATTGTGTTGTTCATAACTGTTTGTTTGCTCTTTAGTTCTTCTAGGTCCTTGTTAAATGTTTCTTGTATTTTCTCCATTCTATTTCCAAGATTTTGGATCATCTTTACTATCATTATTCTGAATTCTTTTTCAGGTAGACTTCCTATTTCCTCTTTATTTGTTAGGTCTGCTGGGTTTTTGCCTTGCTCCTTCATCTGCTGTATGTTTCTCTGTCTTCTCATTTTGCTTAACTTTCTGTGTTTGGGGTCTCCTTTTTGCAGGCTGCAGGTTCGTAGTTTCTGTTGTTTTTGGTGTCTGTCCCCAGTGGCTAAGGTTGGTTCAGTGGGTTGTGTAGGCTTCCTGGTGGAGGGACTACTGCCTGTGTTCTGTTGGATGAGGCTGGATCTTGTCTTTCTGGTGAGCAGGTCCACGTCTGGTGGTGTGTTCTGGGGTGTCTGTGGCCTTATTATGATTTTAGGCAGCCTCTGTGTTAATGGATGGGGCTGTGTTCCTGTCTTGCTAGTTGTTTGGCATAAGGTGTCCTGCACTGTAGCTTGCTCGTCATTGAGTGGAGCCGGGTCTTGGTGTTGAGATGGAGATCTCTGGGAGATTTTCTCCATTTGATATTATGTGGAGCTGGGAGGTCTCTTGTGGACCAGTGTCCTGAACTTTTCTCTCTCACCTCAGTGCCACAGTGCTGATGCCTCGCTGGAACACCAAGAGCCTGCCTCCACACAGCTCAGAATAAAAGGGAGAAAAGGAAGAAAGTAAAATAAAATAAAATGAAATAAAGTAAAATAAAATAATTTAAATAAAAATAATTATTACGAAAAATAAATTTTTTTAAGTAAAAAAAAAGGAAAAACAAAAAACGGTCAGACAGAACCCTAGGACAAATGGTGAAAGCAAAGCTATACAGACAAAATCTCACACAGAAGCATACACATACACACTCACAAAAAGAGAAAAAGGGAAAAATATATATATATATATTGTTGGTCCCAAAGTCTACCTCCTCAATTTGGGATGGTTCGTTGTCTATGCAGGTATTCCACAGATGCAGGGTAGATCAAGTTGATTGTGGAGGTTTAATCCGCTGCTCCTGAGGCTGCTGGGAGAAATTTCCCTTTCCCTTCTTTGTTTGCTCAGCTCCCGGGGTTCAGCTTTGGATTTGGACCCGCCTCTGCGTGTAGGTCGCCTGAGGGCGTCTCTTCTTCGCTCAGACAGGACAGGGTTAAAGGAGCAGCTGCTTTCAGGGGTCTGGCTCACTCAGGCCAGGGGGTGGTAGGGGTATGGATGCAGCGCGAGCCTGCAGTGGCAGAGGCCAGCGTGATGTTGCACCAGCCTGAGGGATGCCGTGCATTCTCCCGGGAAGTTGTCCCTGGATCACGGGACCCTGGCAGTGGCGGGCTGCACAGGCTTCCGGGAGGGGAGGTGTGGAGAGTCATCTGTGCTTGCACACAGGCTTCTTAGTGGCGGCAGCAGCAGCCTTAGTGTCTCATGCCCGTCTCTGGGGTCCGCGCTGATAGCTGCGGCTCGCGCCGGTCTCTGGAGCTCCTTTAAGCGGCGCTCTTAATCCCCTCTCCTCGTGCACCAGGCAACAAAGAGGCAAGAAAAAGTCTCTTGCCTGTTCGGCAGCTCCAGACTTTCCCGGACTCCTCCCGGCTAGCCGTGGCGCACTAGCCCCCTTCAGGCTGTGTTCAGGCAGCCAGCCCCAGTCCTCTCCCTGGGATCCGACCTCTGAAGCCCAAGTCTCAGCTCTCAGTCCCCACCTGTCCTGGAGGGTGAGCAGACAAGCCTATCGGGCTGGTGAGTGCTGGTCGGCACCGATCCTCTGTGAGGGAATCTCTCAGCTTTGCCCTCTGCACCCCTGTGGCTGTGCTCTCCTCCGTGGCTCCAAAGATTCCCCCCTCCGCCACCCGCAGTCTCCGCCGGCGAAGCAGCTTCCTAGTGTGTGGAAACCTTTCCTCCTTCACAGCTCCCTCCCACTGGTGTAGGTCCCATCCCTATTCTTTTGTCTCTGTTTTTTCTTTTTTCTTTTGCCCTACCCAGGTACGTGGTGAGTTTCTTGCCTTTTGGGAGGTCTGAGGTCTTCTGTCAGCATTCAGTAGGTGTTCTGTAGCAGTTGTTCTACACGTAGATGTATTTCTGATGTATTTGTGGGTAGGAAGGTGATTTCTGCCTCTTACTCTTCCGCCATCTTGAAGCCGTTCTGTCGCGGGGGCTACTCTTCATTACAGCTCACAGGTTTCTCACTGTGGTGGCTTCTCTTGTTACAGAGCACGGGCTCTAGGCACGTGGGCTTCAGTAGTTTTGGCATGTGAGCTCAGTAGTTGTAGCTCACGGGCTCTAAAGCACAGGCTCAGTAGTTGTGGTGCATGGGCTTTGTTGCTCTGTGGCATGTGGGATCTTACAGGACCAGGGCTCAAACACGTGTCCCCTGCTTTGGCAGGTGAATTTTTAACCACTGCACCACCAGGGAAGCCCTGTCATACTTTTGAAAATGAAAAATCATATTATTAAAAATTAATCCAGGAGACAGATGTAACTCAGATTTCTCTCTGATAATTATCCAGATATGAACACGTAACATGAACAGTCCTCCTTTAAACAGTTTTCTGTATTCCTTGTCTCTCTCCTTTGACTCTCATTTACTCATTGACTTCTTGAAATCTTATTTCTACTGTAATAATTCCATTGGGATATTCATGAAAAGACTTATTTAACTCTGGACAACATATTACATAACTAAACATTTATTTCTTGACCCACTATCTTCCTTTTACTTAAGGTCATGACAAGTCGATGGTTTTCCACCTAATTTTCTGGCACGCCTTCACAGGTACCCAGGAGAATCTTTTTCCTCTCCTCCTCCCTTCAGTAAGAGTCATGTTCTATTTCTCATTCTTCTCAATATTCATGCAGCCAAGAATTACTTAAAGCCAGCCCCTGAGTTTCTCAATCTCCACATGAGAAATTAGAAAATAATCCTGAATCAGCAGGGTTGGGAAAACATGATTCCTTTTGGAAGTGTTGATGTCAAATCTGATTTTTTTTTTTTTTTTTTTTTGGTCAGCTGGATATATTGGGATTGAGCCTTCCTTAAAATGGTCAGGTAAAGACAGGGAGCTCTGCTTCCTAAAGAGCACATGATAAGGTGAGCTTGAGAACAAATACATCTTGGTTACTACTCCAGTGCCCCGCCCCCTCCACCTGTGAGAGTGGAGCACTCTTCTGTTTGGAGCCACAAGGCCACATGCATTGCTTTGTCCTGACCAAAGCATTGTTTAGATATATTGAGAAAATATCATAAAATGTTTAGAGTTGGATATCTCCAAAACTAATGGATCTTAATCTTGGCTAAACACTGCAACTTCTTGTAGAGCTTTAAAAAGTACTGTTGAATGCCTGGAAGGTTCTTATTTAATCAGTGTAGGGTGCAGCCTGGGCATGGGATTTTTAGAAACTCCTTGGTGGTTAAGTTTACGCTATCATGCAGGCAAGACTGAGAATTACTGCCCTAACTCAACCTCAATGCCTCAAAGAGGAGAAATGCAGAGAGGTTATTTGGGACCAGTATCTTCTAGCTCCCAGGCCAGAGCTCTTCCAACAATAGCCTATCTGCTTCTGGCTACTTGAAGTGTTATAGAAACTCAAGGCTGCTTTGTAATACCCGTGGCTCTGTTGAGACTCCTGTTTCTTTGCTGTGATGTTCCAGTAAGACAAAGATTCTTCCATCCCACTTCTGGGCATATATCCAGAAAAGAGGAAAACTCTAATTCAAAAAAGATACATGTACCCCAATGTTCACAGCAGTGTTATTTACAATAGCCAAGACATGGCAGTAACCTAAATGTCCATCTACAGATGAATAGATGAAGAAGATGTGTATATGTGTATATCTATCTATCTCTCTATCTCTCTCTCTATCTATCTATCTATCTATATAATGGAATATTACTCAGCTATAAGAATGAAATGTCGCCATTTGCAGCAGCCTGGATATGCCTAGAGATTATCATACTAAGTGAAGGAAGTCAGAGAAAGACAAATATTATATGATATTACTTATATGTGGAATCTAAAAAATAATACAAATTAATCTATGTACAAAAGAGAAACAGACTCACAGACATAGAAAACAAACTCATGGTTACCAAAAGGGAAAGGAAGGTTGGGGGAGGATAAGGTAGGAGTTTGGGATCAACAAATACACACTGCTATATATAAAATAGATAAGCAACAAGGATTTAAGTATAACACAGAGAACGATATTCAATATCTTTTTTTTAATAAATAAATTTATTTATTTATTTATTTTTTGCTGTGTTGGGTATTCGATGCTGCATGCAGGCTTTCTCTAGTTGCAGAGATCAGGGGCTACTCTTGGTTGCAGTGCACATGCTTCTCATTGCAGTGGGTTCTCTTGTTGCAGAGCATGGGCTCTAGGAGCGCAGGCTTCAGTAGTTGTGGCACGTGGGATCAGTAGTTGTGGCTCATAGGCTCTAAAGTGCAGGCTCAGTAGTTGTGGCTCATGGGCTTAGTTGCTCCACGGCGTGTGGGACCTTCCTGGACCAGGGTTCGAACCTGTGTCCCCTGCTTTGGCAGGCAGATTCTTAACCACTGTACCACCAGGGAGGTCCAATATTCAATATGTTGTAATAACCTATAACAAAAAATAAACTGAAAAAAATACATATAACTGAATCACTTTGCTGTACACCTGAAAGCAACACAATATTGTAAATCAACTATGATTCAATAAAAAAGATTCTTCTGGACTGGGAAAAAAATATTCATGCATTGATTTTTATCCATTCCAATAGCTTCAATTGACATTTGATTCTTTTTTTTTTAACGTTTTTATTGGAGTATAATTGCTTTACAATGGTGTTAGTTTCTGCTTTATAACAAAGTGACTCAGTTATACATATACATATATCCCCATATCTCTTCCCTCTTGCGTCTCCCTCCCTCTCACCCTCCTTATCCCACCCTTCTAGCTGGTCACAAAGCACCAATCTGATCTCCCTGTGCTATGCGACTGCTTCCCACTAGCTATCTATTTTACATTTGGTAGTGTATATATGTCCATATATACACTACCACTCTGACATTTGATTCTTAATTACTCAAGACCAATATCATCCACCATAGTTATCTCTCATAATAATTTACTACCATATATTGAAATATGATTAGAAATTTTTATATGCACCTCAGGGCTGACAAATTTTGAAATATCCCAAACTAGACTCCTAATCATTGTCCCAGAACATTTTCTTTCCCTGTTGTTTCTGGATTAATAAAAAGTAGTATTACCACCTACCAGATGCTCAAATTAGAAACTGAGGTATAATTCTGAGGCTTTTTTTTCTGAATTCAACCCTATGTTCAATTATTGTCTTTTGAATACTAATTTATAAATATATCTAATTTTTTCCCACTTCTGTGAAAGACTAGTAAAGCTCTTCTGATGCAAAAACCATAATCTCTTCTTGGATAGTTGTAACAACATCCTAAGTGGTATTCTTGGTTACAGTCTTCATTTCTTGCAGTCACTTCTCACACTGAAGCCAGGATAATCTTTCTAAAATGCAAATATGATCATCTGTTTAAATTTTTATTGGTTACCCATTATCCTTATAATAAAGCACAAAAATTTTAAACAGAGATTACGTCTTCCATTCTATGGTTTCAGCTTATCTGTCTAGACATATCTTTTAATACTCCCTTCAAATCTAAATTTGAACCCACTTTAAACTTATATCTGTGCTTGTTAATATTCCTCAAGGATATCACATATGTTGTTACATTTGATTCTTAACATATAAGTTTACATAATTCCATAGCAGGGCAACATTTTTCAAAGTTTAGCTTCAGTATAAATTTCTCTATGAATTTTCCATCATTCCTGCCAAAGCTATTTTAGGGATATTGTCAATGCCATATATTGTTCATATTTCCCCTATTCCAGCACTTTTTATATCATTTTGACATAATTGTTTATTACTCTTTCGTTCTCCAAAGAATATAAACTCTATGAGGACAAGATTCATGTTTATCTTGTTCACTGTTAATATCTTCATCATCAAGCACAGTGCCTGATACTTATTAATTTAATGGACAAATTAATGAACTAACAAATATAGAACAGTAATCAAAACCACAAAAAACAAAAGAAAAAGGATGTTCTTCCTCAGATGACAAGCTAGTTCTCCTTTGAGAAAGCAAAAAAAAAAAAAAAAAAAAAAAAAAAAATCACGTTTTACTCTAGGTTCTTTTCTGTAAAGCAAGAATATACAAGCCTGAATATATCATTTCACAGAAAAATCAACAATATGCAGTCCATGTGATGAGGAAAAGATAGTTTTTTCAGATATTGAAACTAGTAGAAATTATGAAATATTTCTAATCATGGAAATTAGCATTTGTTGATCATTAGACGGCTTCATATTTCTTTTCCTGCATGTTCTGTATGTGTCTTAGTTGTTGAGAGTTCAAACGAATATAACAGGGATATCTATATATAACATATAACAATTGTATTTGTTAGATAACAAGGGTTAGATGTTATGGTGATTCAGAACATATTTCACACCACACTGTTCTGATTGAATCCAAACTTTACAAATTTAAAAGCTGTGTAAACTTTGGCAAATTACTGAAACTTTCTCTGCCTAAGTTTCCTCATATATAAAATGGGCATAGCAATAGTAACTACCTCATAGGTTTGTTTTAAGGATTAAATGAGTTAACATATTCAGAATTCTTAGATCAGCACCCTCTTTAGTTACATTTTTAGTGCTATATATTTAGTAAGTTATACATAGACAAATATATAGCTATTAGTATATCCCTATTTTCCAGATAAAAAGTTAAAACTTCTAATGTTCACTAATGCCTCTAATATTACACAACTGGAGAAGCCCAGGCTTAAATCTATGTCTGTTTGATTCCAAAGATCATGATCTTCCCACTCTCCAACTTTTGATCAGAAAACCCAGGCATAGGCATGTCAGTGCTTATATATTAGAAAACTTTAAACCAGGTATAGTTAAAATGAAAAGTCTAGATTAGTATTTAACCATTAGTATTTAGCTTTTACAAATTATCAACATATTTTTAGTGTTGAATTTGCCATTTAACTCAATCCTCCAACGTAGATTATTTAAAGCAAATCTAAAGTGTCATATTATTTCTACACAATTTTTTCTTAGATATTCCTAAAAAGACTAATTTTTAATATGACCATGATAGTATTACAAAAACATAAAAGTAAATAACAATAATCTCAGTATTTAGCCAGTAATCAAATGTCCTTGATTATTACAAAACCACTTCTTGGCATATTATTTGTCAACAATTCCTTCATTAATTAAATTTTGGATGTCAGAGTTCTTCTACACTCTGCTCTATCTTTCCTCTTTGAACTTCCATCCATTCCTGTAACTTCAATAGCCACATAAATTAGATTTATTATTTCCATATTAGTGGAGAAAAAGTAGTATATAGAATCATCAGTTTTACTTTTATTCAGTATTCTATTTCATAATGATCCATTTTCACAAAAGATTATTCCTGAACATAATGTGGGTAATGCATCTTTATGTTGTCATTGGTTCCCAATCTGTTCTTATGGCTATATCTGTTTTTAAACTAAATTATTGGAACTGCATGAAAAAAAACAGATTCAACATCTTACTGATTGAAATATAAAAACAGCAAAAAAACTTACTAAAAAATACTCTCAGAGGCTTTTTTACTTTGGTGTTATTTAGTATTGCAACTAAAATATCAATAGATGTTCATAGTTGCATTTGAAATTGTTGTACTAGTGTAAAAAGTATTTTAAACAGTCATGGAGTTGATAGAAATGTTAGAATAAACAAAACATTAGTCAGCTTCCATGTAAATTTTAGGATTAAGAAAGAATGAAATAAAATGGAAATATGGATTAAAATCACAAGTGTTAAAGATAACTGAATTTATCTATGTGACTAGATGAAAACACCAACTTGTGACATAGAGCTAGATAAGAAAGATGAAAAAAAAATCTCAGATGCACTGTAATCATTGAGATTGAATAGTATTCTACCTTATAATTGAGTCTCAGCAGCACAATTTTTACATCATTCACTATGACTGTTCCAATAAGCTCCTGTTAAAGTTAACAGGCTTGAACTGCACTGAAAATCCATCACCTAAAGGTGAGCATTGGCCTGGTAGAATGGAACAAAATGATTTTGTGTGTGTGTGTGTGTGTAAAGGGGATAGTCAATTAACCTAATGTTCTCTCAGAAAAAGGTAGTACTTAAAATTGGAGAAAGCTAAGCAGTAGAATAAAAATCTCCTGGCAGCTAAGTTTTAACCATGCCCAAGCATTACAAAAAAAAAATTATTTCTCTATTAATCACATTTGATTGAAGATAAAGAGATTATGAAAAGTGTTACCATAGTTTAAATGAGGGCAACCTTATTTAAGAAGTGAAAAGAACAAGGTAGATGAAAGGAAAATGTAAAAGAAAAAGGAATAGATGAAAGGTGACCCAGTGTCTTTTCCTGAGAAGGACTGTCCGTTCCTAATCTATAGCAGTATTAGCAACATACATTTGTTAATAGCTATGCAGTCTTGGAATGCAGCAGGTAGTTATGGAACTAAGAGAAAGTAACCTAAGGTGGAGGGTTTAATCTTTGGCTTAGACCCTAAAGAAAGGAAGGTTACTGAGACCATCTGGAAAACGCAATTGGTTGCTGAATGTCCCTCATTCTCATTGCTATGTAAGCAAATTCTCAATTTTAATAGTCTATTCAGAAATATCTGTTCTGCTAGAGGCTAAACAAACCAACAAGGAAAAATGTATAGGAAAGAAATCTAATATATTGATATGCAGTGAGGAAATGACAATAAAAATTGTCCATTTAAAAACATCTCCAGGGCTTCCCTGGTGGCGCAGTGGTTGAGAGTCTGCCTGCCAATGCAGGGGACACGGGTTCGAGCCCTGGTCTGGGAAGATCCCACATGCCGCGGAGCAACTAGGCCCGTGAGCCACAATTACTGAGCCTGCGCGTCTGGAGCCTGTGCTCTGCAACAAGAGAGGCCGCGATAGTGAGAGGCCCATGCACCGCGATGAAGAGTGGCCCCTGCTTGCCACAACTAGAGAAAGCCCTCGCACAGAAACGAAGACCCAACACAGCCATAAATAAATAAATAAATTTAAAAAAAAAAAGAGAAAAAGAAAACCTTTTAAAAACAAAAAACAAAAATCAAAAAAAAAAATCTCCAATATCTCATAGAAAGTTTATAACATGCACTCAATCTTTTATTGGTGACTTAAACCACAATTGTTAAGTATACCACTTTTATATTTATGTCTAATATTTCAAAAGTGCTTCCTCTACTGTAACATTTAACTGGGGTTAAAATTGTTAGAATTTTGATTGGTGAGAATGAACTCACAGCACCGAGAATCAGATGAAGTTCAAAATGATTGACATAATAAAAGTAAGGAATCAAAGATATGTAGAGAAAAGTGGCCTAGTCTTTTGTTTTCCATGTTCCAAGCAATTAGATTGCATGCAAAACACACTTGTTCATTTTGTTTACACATTATCTCTTTAAGTATACTTTTAATATTTACTGGGCCAGAATTTTTTTAAACATTTTTTAATTTTTATTTTTTAATACCTATATGTTGGGTCCAAATGAGAGAGAAAGAGACAGAGGGAAAGGGAGAGAGAAATCGGAAAAGACAGAAACAGAGACTAAAAGAGAATGTTATAGGCATCTACTAATAATGTTTAGGTTAGTAAGAGTAGTATTGTGTTGTTAAGAGCCCATGGATAAATCAGAAAACTTTCCATTTGAGGCCAGTTACCTAATCAGAAGCAAACCCATGCCTTCTTTATTTTCTCACACATGATATTGATGGCACATGTTCTAGTTCCTTGCTGGATTCAATTCTATCTACCCTCTTGAAAACAGGATCCAGTGATGTCTGGGTAGTAGTTCTTTTTTTCTCATCATAGATGACACAGTAGCACAGGATTGTTTTATTTTCTATAGAGAAGATTGGCAGAAAGACCAGAGAAAAAAATTAAAATCTAACTCAAAAATATAGGCATGTCTACAGGGCGGGAAAAATGCTACCAGACTTCCACAGATAATTAAATTTATTAACTACTAGATAGCACAACCAATTCCACAACTGTATCTCTCCTTTTCAAGGAACAACAACAAAAAAAGAAAACAAAATTCTGAAAGATTGGTTTAATTACAAATCTCTGATACTTGGTCCTGCAGGCAATGTTTAAGGTTATACACAGATAAAACGTTCAAACAAAGTTATTGGAAACTCAAGGAGAATTATGTTATTTTTGTGAAAAGTTCCCTTATTCAAATGAAGATTCATACAAGGATATTCCATTTAAAAAGCAGAAATAAATCAAAAGATAGATAAAAAATACATTTTGGAGGAAAACTACTCCCAGAAAACAAAAACAAAATTATACACTTCCTATAAATTAAAATGGACATACACAAGCTGAAAACAAGAAGTCCAAGAAAAAATATTAATAAAACACCACAAAATGAAGGGGTTTTTCCCTTAATTTTCAGGGGAAAATTACAGGAAAAATATAGAAATTAAAAATGCATAAAATAGAAGATATATAAAAATATATAAATTAAACATACTTCTTTATTCTTAAAGAAGAAATGACATTGTGTAAGTCTTAGTAAGGTCATGAAGTATTTATAAATATAATTATAGACATCATCTTTCATCAACATACTTTTTTTGTTATAAAACAAATATAAAAGTTTGCTAATGATTATTAGTTTTAAACAGTTTCATTGTTATATTTAATATTAACATTAATAATATTTACAGATTGCTGTATATAAAGTTAAAAGTATGTAAATAACATGTGCATTCAACTCAAGCTAAAAAGATAAGAAAAAAACTAATTTGGACTTAATACCTGTTTGTTCAATTAATGAATATAAAAAGGGAAATACAACCTGACAAAGAATACTTTCTTGCGGTCCAACAGATTTTGTGAAATAAATAATCCAGTTGTTTTATAATCTGTGGCTGTACTCCCCATGAGGGCAGTTTAAAATTTACTTATAATATCATGCATTTTACTTGGCATCAAGTTTGTTTTGTCTAAGTTTATCATTATATTTTTAAAATTCTTGGCTCCTTCTAAAATGAGACAGCTTTAAAAATTGCTTGTCCAACATCACATCACCCATATCACTGTGATTCATTGACCTGTTTTGTTAACACTATCAAGAAAAAATGTGTTTTATTATATATGGTGGTTCCAACGCATTAAGGGGTTTCACCTCTAAAGGTATGTTGGATTTTGTGAGTAGTTAGCACTTTTTTTTTTATTGACAGTAACTACTCTCTCTGTCTAGATATTTCATTTTGAACCATTCGGCCTGCTCCTTGTTCCTGCCAGATGTCCCAGATGTATAAAACATACATATCATTCACAAAAGTAACAAAAGAGCTGTGCATATCTTATCACTCCTAGAATTCTTAAACCATTTCAAATAAATTCATCCAATTGTAACTTTTATAAAACAAATACCTTTTTTGTACTTCATATTTTCTTTCATCTTTTGAGTAGCAGTATGAATTCATGTATTTACACAGATTCAACTTATTCTAGTTAGTCATTATTACTCTTATTATGAATAATGTTAATAATAGTAATGGTTGTAATAGTTGACCTTTTAATTTGCCTCCTTGCCTCTTCCAGCATAAATGCTAACAACCTTGAAAGGATTCTATGTTTCTTACACTGAAGTACAGATATATAGCTATCCTTCAAGAGCAAGAGGTGGCAAAAATGCTGCTGGTGTTGGTTCATTCATTATTTTGGAAATCTATCTATCTATCTATCTATCTATCTTCTATTCAAACTGAATTTTCAAAAATAAAACATTATATTGCTGAATTCTAATTTTATCACAGGATGTTTAGTAAATCAGTGTTGACTTGGATTGTTTAAAAAAATGTGCAAAGAAAACTATAAAACAATTCAGGAAGATAGCCACAGGAAAGCTTAGCATACTGTCATCAAGTATAAAAGGAAGGAGTAAGTAATTAATTAAATGATGGCCTATTGAAAAGTCGGATCATTGTCACTTAAATTCTCTGCATATAAGAGTGACTAGGAGGAAATTTGTTAAATTCCTGCCTAAATTCAGAAGAAATGCTTTAAATAAAGTAAGTAAATATACCAAAACAAAGTTAACGTGTTAAGGCTGGGGAAAGAAGCAGAATAGAGTACAAGGTAATTTTAGGCTTTTACAATGGAACCAAAGGAAATGGCAAAATATATACCAGAAATTCAGTGAAAAGCTCCCTCTAATATTGCAAATGTAGGAATCCTGATTTGCCTAAGTATACCTTCATAGTGCACCTTCATCATGTAACCTTGCATAGGCCTCTCCTTTCGAGTCACTTTTATGGGTCAACCCAAATTTTCAGTCACAAATGTCAGTAAGTATTAAAAATTCACATATTTACATAAAACCATCATCATAAAATATAAGAGTAAAAATGAACAATAAGAAAAACTGCCCCCAAAGGAATAGAAATAATTAAGGAAATAGAAAAAGTTTAAAAGTTTAGAAAAAAATCCAATTTACAGTCTCAGAGAGTTTGTAGAGAATATAGCATCCACATAAAGAATAGGATGCTGTAAATAAAGGTCTTCAATAATGTAGCAATCCTGGAACTCTGAAAATTTTCCTAAATAAAAAATGACATATATCAAGCAGAAGATTTCTATCTCTAAATTATCATTCTGCAAGATAATATTTGAGGCAATCTCAGAATATATAGCAAAATTTTATTTGCTATTTGACCAAATAATTCTTCATTTAAGAAAGATCCTATAAAAAAAAAAAAAAAGAAAGATACTATAAAGAAGCTGTTGTAAGGGTGTACATGTATATGAAAAATGGTGGAATTTGTAGTATTGTCCAAAATAATAAACATTTGAAAACAAATATCCCTCAACAGGGAACTGAATTAACACATTATATGTAAATCTAAAAAGTGAGGCACCAAATTTCTTTAGAAATAATGAAATTTTAGTAAATATATATCAATACCAAAAGAGTCCATGTCCATTTTTATTGGAAAAAGGCAAAATACAAAACATTTTTTAAACACTGCAAAACATTTCTGTAAAAATTATTTTTTTAAACTAATATGGGTAGGAAAAGAGAAATATGAGCAAAAAAAAAAATTAAGTTTTTTTTTTTTTTTTTTTTTTTTTACCATTGGCAGTATCTCAGACCCTAAGGGAATTTTCATTTTTTCATTCTTGTTAGTTGAGTTTTACTGTATTTGCATAACAAATCACATTTTGATTGTAATTAAACAATTAAACAGGTTATTTTCAAAAATATTATTCAGACACTTATGAAATAAGCTAATTATAACATTAAGTAATCTCTCATTAAATCCTTTATTTAATAGATTATAGTAAGGTGACATAAAGGTGTGAGAAAACTTAAATAAGAAATTTGTCAGATTTCAAAGTAACTTTTTTTGAGATTTATCATCTTTTCCTTGCTGCCCTTTTCCTACTTTCCAGTCTTTATATTTCAGGCTACAGAATTTACTCCAACTATGAAGAGAGCCTGTGTTCTGGCTTAACCTATATGCTTCACATCTGAATGTGAGGAGCAGGAAGAAGCCAGAGAGCAAGTGTGTCTATAGACTTTGGGAAGCTGACAAGGATAAAGGCAGAAGTGGTGAAGGGATACTTGACTTTTTCTTGGGTAAATTAAAACATTTCAGTCCTTGAATCATGGCAGGTTCTTTGAGGAAAGTTCTTACATTCTTAATTATTGTGAAACATGATTTCTTTGGGTAAAAACTAATTATGTTCCAGAAGTCTAATTATAAGTTTCTAAATTTTTAAAAAAATTTTCCTAGAATAAAACACTCCTTATAATCAGTCTACTGAACAGTTTTTACATTCATACTTTGAACAAATTTGTATTCCATAGAAAAGTAGAATACCATCTGTATATTCACTGAAGCCTCAATTAAATTGTTAGGGCTAGTCTTCCTATCTTTGATCTACAAATATTAAACTTACCTAGTCTACCTTGATTTGAATAGTTTTTCCCCTCAAAGTTAATATTATTTCCATCATTTCCAAATAAATGGGAAGTACCTATACTTTTCCATCTTACAGTGTGCAAACCACATGATGTAAGAGATGTTTCAGCAAATGAACAGTTTAGAACAGCTTTATTTATTGTAAGATTTTAAAAAGCATATACTACTTAAGATTGTGTATGTTATTGACTTTATAGTAGTCTAGGAGAAAATTTAATACTATTTTTTAATTTGCATTAGTAAGCATGCTGTACACAATGATTCACTTTGTGTTTGTAAGATACTCCATAATGTGGTCTTTGTCCCTTATTTTTTTCTCTCAGTTTTAATCACACCCCCTCTTTTGTCTTGAGACACACATTTTCCAGTTTCTAGTGAAAAACATACTTTTCCACATATCCATGTAAATTATGTTTCATATCTCTCAACAGATGTGGCTCTGTTTCCATAAGCAAGCATGGCACTTTGTACATCATCGAGACTTTCATCAGACTAACATTTGCCTGTTTTATTCTTGTTTTTTCTTTATTATTTAAATTTTGTGGGGGCAATAAATGAGTCTGCTTGCTTATCACTATGTTCCCAACGAGAAACTTACATATAGAAAGACATACAAATACATGATACTCAAAATACCTTCAAATAACTATTATACTAAAGACTCAAAATTACAAGACAGACAAAGAAATGTTTTAACATCTATATGATGGCAGAGTTTTAGTTATATATATTTTAAAGAGACAATGTTGCTGTTTCCAATAACAGTGCATTCAGAGCCAAAATTTATTCTCTCACTTAAAAAGTGGATACTGCATATAATACATCTTACAAAATTAAAATCACCAACGACCTTGAAAGAAAGTTAAGAATAATCGGGCCAGGGATTAAGTGAAGGCTTAAATTTAGGTTTGCAAGAGGAATACAACATACACATTTTACATTTAGAATATTTGCTGAATTTGGTGAAACTGAGTATTTGAGACCTCATGGAGCATGGGAAAATATATGAATTCCAGAGGCTACTGAAAATTCCAGGGGCTACTAATAAGCTATCCTCTTCTGTAAAGTTGGGACATTAATAGGTTATACCATCAATACAAGGGTGAATAGAAATAGAGCTATTATCATCAGTGGACTGTGAGGTAACTAATGATATATATGTTTTAGCACTGAACAAAGATGGAGAAATTCACTTTAAATGTGTAGCCTGATTGATTGTATACTTCTCTGGTTGCTTGGTACATCTCTGGTAGGAATATAATTTAAAATGATCCTAGAATAACAACTCCACAAAAGATATTAGAAGAAACGAAAGCAAACTTTCCTCAAGAAATTATCCTCACTTCATGTGCTAGACTTTCAATGTAAAAAATTCCCAGGAAAATTAGCAGTGTATGCAAAAAAATTAGTAAATATAAAATGAAACAAAGCTTCATGATCTAGAACCAGGAGAAACAATAGATGAGGAAAACAGACCTAAAATGATTTAAGGTGATGGAATTAGCAGATACAGATACAAATCAATTATATTTAAAATGTTTTGAAAATAAGAAACATTATTGACCATATTCACAGGGAATGAAAAGAGCAAATAATGACAAGAAAATTTGAAAAATAAAATTTGAAGAAAAACAAAAAATTAATTTATATGAATAATTCTACTGATTCATTAGAAAATTATATACAATGATGACAATTTAACAGGAAACTAGATACAAAGAAATCACATGGAATGCAGCCAGAGGAAAAAAAAAGAGATGAAAATTTAAAAATTGATTAAGATATATGCAGTATGGAAGGAGAAGTTATAAATTTTAACTAAAGTCTCAGAGAGGAGAAAGAGAGAGAGAGGAGGGAACAAACCTAATGAATATATTATATCGGGGAAATTCATGAAATGCACAAACCCACAGATTCTTGAAGCTCAACCAATTCAGAAGAGGAGAAATATAAAGATATCCACACTAAATATCTCATGATTGCATATCTGAAAAGATTATACTGATGTTGCTGGTCTGGAGATGACACTTTCAGAACTACTGCCATAGACCAACTATAGCACATAAAAGATAAGCTTTAGAGAAGATCTAAAAGACTGCTAGAGGAAAGAATTTTTGTTATAATAAAGTAACTAACAACTAGACCAAATGCTGATTTTCCACTAGTAATAATGGAAGCCTGAACATAGTTAAATTATTTTTTGAAGATGCCAAATATCAATCTATAATTTTGTACACAGAGAAATGATATTTTTGTGAATGAGGGGTAAATTAATTTAATTTTTAGACATCAAAATATAAAAGAGTAAACATTCATTAAAGGAAAATCTACATATATATTTCATGAAAAGGAAAATGATTTCACAAAAAAAATTATAAAGAACAAGTTGAAAGGAAAAACAAAAAAGAATGGTAAATATATGGTTAAAGCTAAATGAGTGTTGCCTACATACAAAGCTAATAATAATTTATTGAGGAACTTAAAATTCTTCAATAAATAAACGTGACAGTGTATGTTAGAAAAATGATGAACTCAAATCAGTCCTTTCATTTTTCATGAGGAAGATAATTATTAACTTTGTAGTGTAATAAATTAATTATACTCACTGTAATTACTGAGCTCTTTACTAATTAAATTGAAATAGAGAACAAAAATTTCAAAAGAGTAGTAGGAATAATTGAATGATTCAAAAAATCTATTCAAATAAGTGTAAGAAAGAGAAAAATATATAAAAAACAGGAAGAAAAGTAGATAATATAAAATAAAATAAATTAAACAAATGTATGTATTAGTCATTATAGTAACTGTAATTGGATATATTAAATACTCCAGTAGTGGACAAATTTAATAGACTGTATTAAAACTGAAACTCTTCACAAGCAATGCACAAAACCCCACAAAATTTGAATTCAATCCACAAAATTTGAATTCAAAGAAATGGACAAATTGCACCAAGAAAACTATAACCAAAAAAAGACTGGTTTAACTATATTAATTTAAAACAAACACCTACAAAGATATAAAATATTGTTACAGAAAAGAAAATAATATAATAAAATATTCAATTTGCTAAAATGATAATCCTTTTAGAATATATAAAATAATTTCAAAATATATAAAGCAAGTCTTGACAGAATTACTGGAAGAAAAACAAAAATCTATCTTCAGAGTGGGAGATATTAACACAGCTCTCTGTCAATAACTGACATAAAAAGGACACAAAATGTGTCAGTAGGAATAAGGATGATTTGAATAATAGGAATAAAAGAATAACACATTTGTTTTAATTGGCTATACAGAGAACATTGCACTCTCCAACAGTTTTCAGTTATGCATAAAACATTTACCAAAATTTACCAGTTATTTGAACATAAATTTTGAGCAAACGAATGTCAAAGAATTTAAGTAAAAATAACATATTTTGACAAGAATAAAAGTTTGCTAGAAATTAATTGCAGAACGTTAACTAGAAATCCCATGTTTGAAAATTAGTGCATCAAAGAAGAAATCATAATGTAATTAGAAAATGTTTTGAATTTAACAGTAGCAAGACTATCACAAATCAAAACCTGTGAGGTGCAGCAAAGAGCATATTTAGAGGAAAAGTTAGTCTTTTGTGCAGAGATGAGGAGGCTGGCTTTTAAAAGAACATGTTTTGCAGCGGTCTCCAGCCATTTCCCTGTGAATTGCCTGCTTCAGCACTGCTGTTCATCTGTGATCATCAGATAGATAATAGTTTCCTGAAGTGTCCTGAGCTAGGCAGTGACAAAGACTGCCTTAAGTTTCCCCTCAGTTTATCTAAACTTTCTAAAGACTTCTTGACTATAGATCCTGACCTCCCTTTCCTTAAAGCATTTACTTTAGAAAACTTGGAATTGTAAACTCTTTCTCTGCCCTTTTGAGATGTTAATCTTCTACACCACTGGAATGTTTTTCTCAGGACCAGTGGGATCATCTCTGTGAAATGGAATCAACATGAATGATAACACCCCATCTCCCATTTGCCATGGGAGGTTAGGAACCTAACTCTGAAAAGGGACAATTAGCAAACACAGATGACCCCATCTGTTTTGCCAAAAGCCTACTTTTAGTTTCAAGGTTTGTTGGATTCGCTGGCAAAATAACCACTTGTCTCACACAACTGAACAGATTTAATTAATTTTTAATAGATTATTTAACTTAATTTCAATATACGGTCATTAGAAGGGGATGAATAAAAGTATTAGAGAGACATAACAGAGTATACATCATCAGATTGGGCCAACACCTACATCCAGATTCAAACAGCAGCTGGGAAGTCTCAAGTAACAGCAATCTGGATTCCCAGTTGGGAAGGGTCCTGGGCTGTACGTTCACCTCACAGGTGAGACTTCAAATTGCAGTTCTGGGGGCTTCTGTTTATAATCCCAGTCCACAATCTGATATCATCAGTTTCTGAGCAAAAAGGCAGCTCTGGTTTAACTGTAACAGTGCTGTTGGTTTCACCGTGTGAGTCAAAAGATTTTCTAGACCACGGGGGACTGGCCAGATCCCCAGGGCTCAAGAAACTTCAAGACTCACTCCCTTTCTTATCAAGTGCTGCTTGACTTGTTGGTAACAATTGTTAGGTGTGCAGGCAGGCACAGAGTCTAGACAGGGTCACAAGTTGGTCAGGGGCCTACTTCTGCCTCTGAAGCCTGAACAAGACTACTTTACTAGTTTTCTCAACACCATCTCATTGGCCAACCACTCTCCTAATGTCCTCTAGCACTTTGCCATTGGCTTATCCCAGCATTTAAAAATCCTCCACCCTTTTGTTTTAGCGGAGTGGAGTTGAATATCTTGCTCCTATTGCAAAAGTCTTGAATGAGGTCTTCTTTGTCTGTTTAACTTGCATTGGCTGGTCATTGGTTGCACACATGCATTTAAAACTTTTGAGAGAATGTAGTATGTTATGGAGACAGTTGTAATTATTAACAACAAAACAATGCCCATGGTTTGGATAGCACTCCTGAGCCAGGTTCTCCATGACCCAAACCAGCTAGAATCAATAAGTCAAAGAAATAATCCCAAATAGAGGGATATTTCTTTAAGCCTGTTGGCCTGTTTATGTATTTCATGTAACTGTGCCTTTACTTCCTCAGAAGTGTTTATCCAGTGAGCTTGTTTCAGAGAAACTGAGACATTGGAAATCAGGGAGAAGTTCTTAGTGGGCAGAACTACAGGATCGCCAGCATCACGGCAAATCCAACAGTTACTTGGAGGCTGGATTACTCTCTTTTGAAATGGCCTGAGATACTGAACAATGCCATCTTTCCAGACCAGATCAAGGCAAAAAGTGGACAAAAGAATTATAAAGACCTTCATGGTATAAGAATTAGGAAAAGGATGTTCAGAGAGGGAAGGAAGAATGAAAAACATGTTCTTGATCTGATGTTTTGGAATGAAGCAATCTACCTCAATGTAGCTATTTCTCTTCCTACTCCATTTGATTTTGAGGTCTTTGGCATTTATACAGGACCAGAGGGGGTCTTGTATAGGTAAGGTGGGGCCTAATTCAGTTGTGAAATATGCACCCAAGGTTTGACAACTTACAATTTGCCAGCAGTGCCAGTGGTCAAGTGTACTTGGTAGGGTTCTTTCCATGAAACTTATTTTTGCAAAAACCTCAGAGTAAAATAATAACTATCTGAAAAATATAAGACTTAAAAATCCCCATGGTTAGAGAATTGGTTAGTGTTCATTATAATGGCATTGGCAAGAAAATTGATTATTTCTGTGACAATATTTTAAGATGATAATGGTAATTGTGACTGATAATATTATATCAGGACATACCAGATTTTTAGGAATTTTATAGTTTCTGGAACACTTGTATCAATAATAAATACTCATACAAATATGCATCACTTCTTATGTGACAATACTTCCTATGCAATTTAACATATCAAATAAGCCTAATTAGTTAAACATTTCTCTTTTTATAAATAGAGAGAACAAATCTTTTGAGATGTTCCAGGGGCTCTCTGGAAAATACTGAAATTAGTTTGAGGTGAAAAAGACTTCACTTAGAATTTGATATTGGGGGAGTTTTTAAAAAATACCCATTTAACCAATGTGACAAGGACTTTGAAGGTAAATGCAGAAGGTTATATAGCTATAAAAACCTTAGCTCTTTTAATATTGAGAAGAGTGGGTTTTCTTAAGTAATCAAAGACCTGATAAGATGAAATTAAATACAGTAAATTGTTTTGGGAAAACACAAAATCTTTACTTTCTGGGCAGATTATTTAAAAGATAAAAAAAAATTTTGTTTGTACTTTCTTATTAAGGGTAGGTCAATAATGTAAGAAAACTTTGTTCTTTTAACAGACAGAAAACCAAATTCTAATTTTGTACTGGTGTATCATTAATATTAAAACTCATTTTTAAAAAACTAAATAAATTCATTCCAATCTTAGCCAGCTTGACACATATACAATTCTTTTTCCAAGATTCCTTTTCACAAAACTTCTACAACTTTTTTACATCCATTCAGATTTTGTTCTATGTTCCCCCCCTCCCCCACTTTTCTCATTCTGAAACAACTAGCTATTTTAATTTAGGACAAAATTACTCTTTTTTCCTTGACCACAACCACATCTGCCTACCTTTTCTTACCAAAAACATATCCTACTTTCCTTGTATAGAGATGTTTCCTTTATTAAGTCTACTAGGTTTAATTGCATATGTTAATTATAATTCTTAACCCTTAGAATACTTAATTCCTAGTGAAAACTAAGAAGTAAGCAATTGTGGGCTCTCAGTTACACTAGCATTCTGTGATTGACAAATTTTTTAATATATCTAATATATTCTAGAAATATATTCTTCCTCATACTAAATTTTTCAATGTGGCACAAGACATGTTTATTAATAAACACAAATATCTTTAGTTTCTCTGTAAAAGGAAGCCAAAAGTGGATAAACATATGTTCAGTAATTAATGTTTCAGTGTTTGTCTTATTTGGAAATGATCTAGATATTTGATGAATATACATCATTTAACTTATTGCAGTATAACTTTAAGGTTTCAAATTATCAGAAAGATTTTGGAAACCATTTTTAAGTAGACCTTTTATAAAGCATAGTTATTGGTGAAAAGTTTACTTATAAACTTTTGTCTTATATCTGTTTATTTGTTCTTAACACATGCTTAAATAACATGAGCTTATTTGACTTTTAGTAAACCTAAGTAAATTAAAAGTTGAATGTCTACATTATATTTAATAATGATAGATCTCAAGACATGCCTTTTTAAATTAAATCAATAAACAAGCTTTATTCATTGAAAATTATCATAGATCACATGAACTTGAAAAACATTTGGGTTAGTTTCTCTATTTCTGAGAGTATACTTGATTTTTATAATGTTTCTTTATAAACCAATTCAATAGAGCTCTTTACAAAGTAATTTTGCCAATACCGTCTGGAGGTACAAAAATATTACACGTTTATAACACATATATATAGATATATATAAGCATATAGAGAGAGGCAAACAGAGATCTTGTTTAAAATGAAATGCTTTCATTTTAAAATTTTAGCTATGAGACAATAATACAAAATACACAATAATACAAAACTCACTAGTTTGTAAAGGAATAGCTGTTTACACATGTGTTTTCTTCTCAGATGGCTTGAACTTTTCACTGGTATTTGTGGCAAAGACTTTTAAGTTTTTTTCATAGGTTTAGTTTTCAAATATGCCTTCTTTTTTTTTTTTTTTCTTCCCATCTGATAATAACTACCTTTGTGCTTGCTAGAGAAGACCAGGTAGGATATTTACATCTCAAAAGGAGCAGAGAAAGAATGTAACTTCCACCAAGAAGGACTTTTTTTCCCTAAGACCAGACTGTTGACAATACCTACAAGCCTTTTGAAATGAATATGGACGTTTGGGGATTGGTTAAAAGGATAGGTGGGCTTTTTCTCTTCTGATAAAGGCTCAATTTGTAAGACAAGCACAGTTGCCTTTAATTTATCAAAGAACTGGGTGTCAACCTGAATGATATCAAGCAACTGACTCTCTAACCACATTATCTTGAATTTACTTCTTTAAATCAGGGAGAAGATCTTCAACTGAGATAGAATTCAAAAGATTCCTGTGTTCTAGATTTAGAGCTGTTTGTCTTTGAAATGTTTTTTCTTTCCCTCTGGGTGTATAGTTTCAATTAGCTTAGGGAAGAAGGCCTGAACAAAAGTTTCTATCAGGTTCTCAGCATCAGCTTCCAATTTAACCAACTTCTGACCATAGAGCTACTTTTGAAAAAAAAAAAATCCTTTCAAATACCTAGCTAAGTTTTATCCAGAGCAAACAGTAAATATTCTTGGTGTTAGAGCAGGCAGATAGCTAGATATGAGCAGAGAAAGAGGGACATGGGCTAGGTGGCAGGAAACCATACATCACGTGAACAACGGGGGTCCTTGGGTAGACAAAGAAAAGCAGGAACCTCCAGGCTGACCAGAAGATATAAATCTCGAGGTGACAAGGGGTTCTAGAGGCAGACAAAGAAAGGTGGGAAAAGGCAGAATCTCTGGTGTCCAAATGTAAACTTTTGCTCATTATGGCCTCATTACAATAAAATTAGCCTTGCAGATAAGAAGTACCCATCATTCACTGATGCCATGACACTTCCAATCAAAGCTAAATAAGGACAAAAATCCCTCTCCCCTTGGGAAGGTGGAGCTGAGATGAAAATCAGGAATAAGAAGACCCAAAACCCCTTCTTCCTCAGTGAATATTCTGCCCATTCATTTTCACATCTCTTACAACCAGCTTGCCAAAGAAACTCATGGCAGCTACTCACCTGAGTGCCCATTCATCCCTTGAGAGCATACTATCCCTTAATAAATCCTCACTTTGCTTTCTTGGCCTCCATCTCATCTCTGAGTTCTTTTTGTGATGAGACAAGAATCTACTCTCCAGTAACACTGGCAGTATTGAAAAATCCCATGGACACAAAAGACATCCCCAAGGAGGGTGCAAAAATACTATTCTTCCTAAATCCAGAGCCACTCCCAAAGATAACAAAAAGAAAGAAAGACAATTCCCTTGAGAGCTGACAACTGTTAATAGGATCCTGGCCACAAATGGACTGCAATCCACATTTATGTCAGGTCATAATTCTGGGTGTTTAATCTCATCATTTAGCTGGAGAGGAGTAGGAGTCATGTCGGTCTTACAGTCTTTTGGTTTTGGTACTTCTTGTGTCTTAATTTTTCTTTTTTCTTTTTTTTTAAACTATTTTTTTGATATTGGAGAACCAATAACTTGCATGCTTCAGACAGGCAGAAAGCCAAACCAAGTTCTCAGGGTAGAAAATGAGACAAACAAGAAGGCAATAGCTGTCCCTGGAACAAAAAAAAGGATCAATAACCAATGGGTACCCTCAAACCACATTCACAAGAGTCTGGATTTGGAAGGGAAAGAACAATTTGAAATTTTACCTTCCTTTCCTGGGACTACAGAAATCCAGGAGAGCTAACTCTGGTAAGAATTTTCACCCTTTTCTGGTTTCTGCCAGTTTTCTTAGGATTCTATCTGCAAGCTCCTGAGAAAGTGGGATTTAAAGTAGAGAGTGTAGTTCTCTATCTACCAGAATGTGACAAGGTATTCCATTAATTTTAATTTTAGTTAAGGGAATAACTGGTTGCAGTTTACCAGAGAATCTGTTGGAGTCCTGTCAACCCTAGGAGGAGCCCATATGGGGTCCTTTTCTGAGGGTAAATATGTCAGGGTTCAAGTTGATGTCAAAGAAGTTGCACAAAACCGTCAAGGACAATATTTTTCCCAGTGTTGCAGCTGATTGCAAATGAGACATCAATTTCTGGGCTAGTGTTTAATGATGTACCCCTAACAGGGTGCAAGCAAGTGTTCTTTTAGGTTTCTGGCCCTGGAGCTGTTCCAGTTGAAAGGTCACTAAGTTGGTAGACTTTTGTTTACTGTCTTGGGGTATTTTCATAGTAGAGAGGTGATTTAGTTAGAGGATTAATAGAATAAGTACTCAGGTAAAGGAGGATAGAGAGGAGTAAGAGTCATGTCAGTCTTACAGTCTTTTGCTTTTGGTACCATTTGTGTCTTAATTTTTCTTTTTTTTTTTAAACGGTTTTTTTATATTGGAGTATAGGTGATTAACAATGTTGTGTTAGTTTCAGGTATACAGCAAAGTGATTCTGTTATACATATACATGTATCTGTTCTTTTTCAAATTCTTTTCCCATTTAGGTTGTTATATAATATTGAGCAGAGTTCCCTGTGCTATATAGTAAGTCCTTTTTGGTTATCCATTTTAAATATATCAGTGTGTACATGTCAATCCTAAACTCCCTAACTATCCCTCCTCCCACCCATCCCCCTGTTAACCATAAATTTGTTCTCTAAGTCTGTGAGTCTGTTTCTGTTTTGTAAATAAGTTCATTTGTATTATTTTTATTTTAGACTCTGCATATAAGTGATATCATATATTTGTCTTTCTCTGTTTGACTTAACTTTACTCAGTATGACAATCTCTAGGTCCATCTGTGTTGCTGCAAATGGCATTATTTCATTCTTTTTAATAGCTGAGTAATATTCCATTGTACATATGTATAACATCTTCTTTATGCATTCATCTGTTGATGGAATTTTATGTTTCTTCCACATCTTGTCTATTGTAAACAGTGCTGCAATGAACATTGAGGTGCATGTATCTTTTCAGACCATGTATTTCTCTGGATATATGCCCAGAAGGGGGATTGAAAGATCATATGGTAACTCTATTTTTAGTTTTTTAAGGAACCTCCATACTGTTCTCCACAGCGGCTGTACCAATTTACATTCCCACCAACAGTGTAGGATGGTACCCTTCTCTCCACACCCTCTCCAACATTCATTGTTTGTGGATTTTTGATGATAGCCATTCTGACTGGTGTGAGGTAATATCTCATTGTAGTTTTGATTTGCATTTCTCTAATAATTAACAATGTTGAACATCTTTTCATTTGCCTCTTGGCCATCTATATGTCTTCTTTGGAGAAATGTCTATTTAGGTCTTCTGCCCATTTTGGGGGTTGTTTGTTTTGGTGATATTAAGCCACACGAGCTATTTAAATTTTGGAGACTAATCCCTAATCAGTCGGATAGTTTGCAAATATTTTCTCCCATTCTGTGGGTTGTCTTTTCATTTTGTTTATGGTTTCTTTTGCTGTGCAAAAGTTTTGAGTTTAATTAGGTCCCATTTGTTTATTTTCATTTTTATTTCCATTACTCTGGGAGAGAGATCAAAAATGATATTGATGCAATTTATGCCAGAGAGTGTCCTGCCTGTGTTTTCCTCTAAGAGTTTTATAGTGTCCAGTCCCACATCTAGGTCTTTAATCCATTTTGAGTTTATGTTTGTGTATGGTGTTAAAGAGTGTTCTAACTTTATTTTTTTACATGTAGCTTTCCAGTTTCCCCAGCACCATTTATTGAAGAGACTGTCTTTCCTCCATTGTATAGTCTTGCCTCCTTTGTCATAGATTAATTGACCATAGGTGTGTGGGTTTATTTCTGGGCTTTCTATCCTGTTCCACTGATCTATATTTCTACTTTTGTACCAGTACTATACTGTTTTGATAACTATAGATTTGTAGTATAGTCTGAAGTCACAAAGTCTGATTCCTTCAGTTCCTTTTTTCTTTCTCAAGATTGTTTTGGCTATTTGGGGTCTTATGTGTCTCCATACAGGTTTGAAGAATTTTTGTTCTAATTCTGTGAAAAATGCCATTGGTAACTCGATAGGGACTGCATGGAATCTGTAGATTGCCTTGGGTAGCATAGTCGTTTTGACAATATTGATTTTTCAATCCAAGAACATGGTATATCTTTCTATCTGTTTCCGTTGTCTTCTATTTCTTTCATCAGTCTTATAGTTTCTGGGGAACACGTCTTTGGTATCCTAAGGTAGGCTTATTCCTAGGTATTTTATTCATTTTGATGCAATGGTAAATGGGCTTGTTTCTTTAATTTCTCTTTCTGATTTATGTTGTCAGTGTATAGAAATCCAACAGATTTGTGTCTGTTGATTTTGTCACCTGCAACTTTACCAAATTCATTGATGAGCTCTGCTAGTCTGCTGGTAGTGTCTTTAGGATTTTCTATGTATAGTATCATGTCATCTTCAGACAGTGACAGTTTAAGTTCTTTTCCAATTTTGATTCCTTTTATTTCTTTTTCTTCTCTGATTGCCATAGCTAGGACTTTCAAAGCTATGTTGAAAAAAAGTGGTGAGAGTGGACATCCTTGCCTTGTTCCTGGTCTTAGAGGAAATGCTTTCAGCTTTTCACCATTGAGTATGATGTTAGCTGTAGGTTTGTCATATATGACCTTTATTATGTTGAGGTATGTTCCCCCATGCCCACTTTCTGGAGAGTTTTTATCGTAAATGGGTGTTGAATTTTGTCAAAAACATTTTCCTGCATCTGTTGAGATGATCATATGGGTTTTATTCTTCAATTTGTTGATGTGGTATATCACACTGTTTGATTTGTAGATATTGAAAAATCCTTGCATTCCTGGGATAAATCCCACTTGATCATGGTGTATGATCCTTTTAATGTATTGTTAGGTTCAGATTGCTAGTATTTTGTTGAGGATTTTTGCATCTATGTTCATCAGTAATATTGGCCTGTAGTTTTCTTTTTTTGTGGTATCTTTGTCAGGCTTTGGTATCAGGGTGCATGTGGCCTCATAAAATGAGTTGTGGAGTTTTCCTTCCTCTGCAAGTTTTGGAAACACTTTCAGAAGGATAAAGTCAACTCTTTTCTAAATGTTTTATAGAATTGGCCTGTGAAACCCTCTGGTCCTGGGCTTTTTTCTTTTTTTTTTTTTGGAGTTTTTTAACCACAATTTCACCTTTAGTACTTGTGATTGGTCTGTTCATCTTTTCCATTTCTTCCTGGTTCAGTCTTGGGAGATTGTACCTTTCTAAGAATTTCTCCCAGGTTGTCTGTTTTATTGGCATACAGTTGCTTGTAGTAGTCTCTTATGATCCTTTGTATTTCTCTGGTGTCCATTGTAACTTCTTTTTCATTTCTGATTTTATCAATTTTAGTCCTCTCTCTTTTTTTCTTGATAAGTCTGGCTAAAGGTTTATCAGTTTTGCTTATCTTTTCAAAGAACCATTGATCTTTGCTATTGTTTGCTTCATCTCTATTTCATTTATTACTGCTCTGATATTTATGATTTCTTTCCTTCTACTAACTTTAGGTTTTGTTTGTTCTTCTGTCTGTAGTTGCTTTAGGTGTAAGTTAGGTTGTTTATTTGAGATTTTTCTTGTTTCTGGAGGTAAGATTGCATTGCTATAAACTCCCCTATTAGAACTGCTTTTGCTGCATCCCATAGGTTTTGGATTGTTGTGCTTTCATTTTCACTTGTCTCTAGGTATTTTTTGATTTCCGCTGATTTTTTCAGTGACCTCTTGGTTATTTAGTAGCATATTGTTTTGCTTCCATGTGTTTGTGTTTTTTACATATTTTTTCCTGTAATTTATTTCTAATCTCATAGCATTGTGGTAGGAAAAGATGCTTGATATTATTTCAGTTTTATTAAATTTACCAAGGCTCACTTTGTGGTCCAGCATGTGTTCAATGCTGCAGAATGTCCCACATGCACATGAAAAGAATGTGTATTCTGCTGCTTTTGGATGGAATGCTCTGTAAACATCAGTTAAGTCTATCTGGTTTAAAGTGTCATTTAAGGCCTCTGTTTCCTTATTGATTTTTGTTCTGGATGATCTGTCCATTGATGAAAGTGGGGTGTTAAAGTCCCCCACTACTGTCGATTTCTCCATTTATAGTTATTAGCATTTGCCTTATATATTGAGGTGCTCCTATGTTGGGTGCATATATATTTACAAACATCTTCTTCTTGGATTGATCCCTTGATCATTATGTAGTGACCTACTTTGTCTTTTATAACAGTCTTTATTTTAAAGTCTATTTTGTCTGATATGAGTATTGCTACTCCAGCTTTCTTTTGATTTCCATTTGTGTGGAATACCTTTTTCCATCCCCTTACTTTCAGTCTGTATGTGTCCCTAGGTCTGAAGTGGGTTTCTTGTAGACAGCATATATACAGGTCTTGTCTTTGTATCCATTCAGCCAGTCTATGTCTTTTGGTTGGAGCATTTAATGCATTTACGTTTAAGGTAATTATTTATAGGTATGTTCTTATTGCCATTTTCTTAATTGTTTTGGGTTTGTTTTTGTAGGTCTTTTTGCTTCCCTTCCTCTTTTGTTCTATTCTCTTATGGTTTGATCACCATCTTTAGTGCTGTGTTTGGGTTGCTTTTTTCTTTTTTGTGTGTGTTATCTATTGTAGTTTTTGGGTTTGCTGTTTCCATAAGGTTTTGACATAGCAGTCTGCATATATTCAAGGTTGTTTTAAGTTGCTTTTCTCTTTCTCACCTAGAGAAGTTCCTTTAGCATTTGTTCAAAGCTGACCTGGTGGTGTTGAATTCTCTTAGTTTTAGCTTGTTGGGAAAACTTTTGATTTCTCCATCAAATCTGATGGAGAGCCTAGCTGGTTAGAGTATTCTTGGTTGCAGTTTCTTCTGTTTCACCACTTTACATATATCATGCCACTCCCTTCTGGCTTGCAGAGTTTCTACTGAAAAAATCAGCTAATGGCCTTATGGGAGTTCCTTTATATATTATTTGTTGGTTTTCCCTTGTTGTTTTTAATATTTTTTCTTTGTCTTTAGTTTTTGTCAGTTAGATTACTGAATTTCTCAGCATGTTTTTCTTTGGGTTTATCCTGCCTGGGACTCTCTGCACTTCCTGGATTGGGTGACTGTTTCCTTTACCATGTTAGAGAAATTTTCAGCTATTATCTCTTCAGATATTTTCTCGGGTCCTTTCTCTCCTTCTTCTCCTTCTGGGACTGTTATTATGTGAATGTTGATGCATTTAATATTGTCTGAGGGGTCACTTAGTCTGTCTTCACTTCTTTTCTTTTTCTTTTTTTTCTTTATTCTGTTCTGTGGCAGAGATTTCTACCATTCTGTATTCCAGCTCACTTATCTGTTTTTCTCTCTCACTTATTCTGCTATTAATTTATTCTAGTGTGTTTCTCACTTTAGTTATTGTATTGTTCATCACTGTTTGTTTGTTCTTTAGTTCTTCTAGGTCTTTGATAAATATTTCTTGCATCTTCTCAATGCTTGCCTCCATTCTTTTTCCAAGATCTTGGATCATCTTCACTATCATTATTCTAAATTTTTTCCAGGAGCTTGGCTATTTCCACTTCACTTAGTTGTTCTTCTGGGGTTTCATTTTGTTCCTTCATCTGGGATATTCCTCTGTCTTCTCATTTTGACTAACTTTCTGTGTTTGCGATTTGCATTTCACAGGCTGCAGGATTGTAATTCTTGCTTCTACTGTCTGCCCTGTGGTAGATGAGACTGTCTAAGAGGGTTGTGCAAGCCTCCCGATGGGAGGGGCTAGTCGCTGCCCAGTGGTGGGTGGGGCTGGTTCTTGTCCCTCTAGTAGGCTGTCCATGCTCAGGGAGATTTTAAGCCACTAGTCTGCTGATGGGTAGGGCTTTGTTCCCACCCTGTTGGGTTTTTGGCCTGAGGTGACCCAGCACTAGAGCCTACATGTTGTTTGGTGGGGCTAATGGCAGTCTCTGGGAGGGCTCATGCCAGTGAATACTTCCCAGAACTGGTGCTGCCATTGTCTTTTTCCCTGCAGTGAGCCACAGCCACCCCGCCCCACCTCTGCAGGAGAACCTCCAATACTAGCAGGTAGGTCTGGCCCAGGCTCTTATGGAGTTACTGCCTTTCTCCCATGTATCCTGGTGCACACAAGATTTTGTATGTGCCCTCCAAGAGTGGAGTTTCTGTTTCCCCCAGTCCTGTGGAAGTCCTGTGATCAAACCCCAATGGCTTTCAAAGACAGATTCTCTGGGGACTCCTCTTCCCATTGCCAGACCCCTGGCTACGAAGTCTCACATGAGGCTCAGAACTTCCCATCCTGTGGGATAACTTCTGTGGTATAACTGTTCTGCAATTGGTGGGTTGCCCACCTGGTGAGTATGGGATTTTATTTTATCACAATTGCACCCCTCCTACCATCTAGTTGTGGCTTCGTCTTTGTCTTTGGATATAGGGTATCTTTTTTAGTAGGTTCCAGCATTTTTTGGTTGATGCTTGTTCAGCAGTTAGTTGTGATTTTGGTGTTTTTGTAAAGAGGGGGTGAAGTTATATCCTTCTACTCCATCATCTTGAACTGTTCCTGTCATCTTAAATTTTCATTAGCCTTTTCCAATAAGCTTGTCAGTGAAATTATTTTGGAAACTTGAAGTCCTTTGGAGTCTTCTGCCTGCTAATTACAATAGAGATATCATTCTGTTTGTTTGAGTTGGGAAACTTGCTTTCAAGTGCACTTCTTAAATGGATGATCTTGTCAATTTGGAACATTCCCCATAATGGCTATTTTAATTTTAGGTTGTCTTAGTAAGATTTTGCCACTTTGGTATATATCTACAGAGACTACTGTTTTTAAACATAAAATATGCAGGTGTGCCAAAAGGTGCCATGCTTAATTATTTGACACTTGAGGATCTTATTTCTTTAGCTAAGCCTTGGATCTCTTCTAGCCAAATTAATACCTAAGAGGGATGTGTAACTGGGTTGGGGATTTTGTGTTGTTTTACAATGCACCTTGTTCCGTGGAAATTTTCTTGAAGTTAGTGTGTGACTTACTGTAGATCTAACTCATTCTATGATCAACCTATCCTAGCAAGGGATTCTCAGAATTAGGTCATGAGCACTCTAACAGCTTTTAATTGCTCAATCCCATACCCATCAATTTTGCAGCTTTGGCTTCCAAGGTTCCCATTAACAATAGATCTATTACTCTTTTCACAAGGATATATCTTTATAGTGACAATGCCCTAAGGGCTAATAGTCCAACTTTTGTGTCTACTTAGATTTTGATGTGCCATTGGTTAAAACAGTCTGAATTTCTTGTCTTAATTTATTTCCCCAAGTGCCCCCTAGGTTTATGCTTTGGACTTACCTTGAAGCTTTGTGGGTCTCCTAAAGGCTGCCTCCTTTTGCCAACTTGCAGTATAACTACCCTGGAAACTCTCCAGGGTCTCAAAACATTTCTGGGGACTTTAACAAACCCCAGAACCTTTTCAGGTTTTTTATTTTTTATTTTTTTGAAAAAAAATTGTTTGGATTGGAGAGCTGCACACAAGAGAGAGAGAGCTCAAATGTCAGTGAGTTACCCTAACATCCCTTGATAATAGCAACCAGAAACAGTGAACTCAAAGTGTTCAGTGGGTCCCTTGCCTGTGAATTCATTATCTTGTAGGCTGTTAGCAGCCAGCTTCACAATCCATTCCTTCTTACCAAAAACTATTAAAAATGATTGAAGAAGACAATTTAGGTGATACAAATAAACTTTATTTAGCACTTCATGAAGTGGACAGTCTCCGTTTAGAGAACTGAAAAATGGGGGTGGATAGAAAAAAGCTTTCATAAGATAAACAATAAAGGGTAAGGAAGTATAAAGCACAGAGTTGGCTTGGCGTTTTGGGATTGGCTGGCTGGATAAACTGTGTTTCTGGTCAAGAACATCAATTACAGATGCATGAAAGTTATCTAAGTGTGCTGACATGGCACCCAGGCAGGAGCAGCTCCATCTTGGGCCTAGAAATTTATTTCAACACTTTTCCAATATAATTTTTCTTTGACAGTGGCAGCAGTAACTTCCTGACATCCTGAAGCACAGTTGCAGTGATCGCCTATCTTAAATTTTACTCCTACATCCTATCAGATAATTTTGTAAATATCTAATTCCCTATGTTAAATCTATTCATTTTTGAAATAGCTAGAATACTGTACCCTGTTTGAAACCAAATTGAATCAAGAACCAAAAGGAGTACAAGATCTTTCCGGATACTACTGTAAAATTTATGGAAAGATTAAATAGTAGTTGAACAAAAATAAATGCTCAATATTATTATCAGCAATCAGTAAAATGCATAAAAACATCCACTCAATTGGTAAAGAGTAAAATTCTGAAAAGTAAAACATCCGGAAATCTACACTCTGTGTGAGAGTATAAACTGGTATTATTTTAGAAAATTCATTACTATAACCTATTATGATTGCACATGCTCATTTTTCTAATGCTTCAGCTGCTGGACATTTATAGTAGAGAAAAATTGTAGACATGCACCCAAAGAGACAAGTGATAAATATTCAAAGTGACTTTTCCATAAGAGCCAAATATGGAAATAATATAAATTACCATCAGTACTACAGGGGGTAAATAGATTGTGAGAGTTTCATGTCGTTTGTTCAAAATCGGTGATTATGTGGGGTTTTTTTTCCTATAACAACAATTGTTAGATCAAAACTCAATTAAGTGGCTGAAACAGTCAAAAAGGAGTTCACAATTAAATAAGATGAAACTTGTAATTTGAAGGATATGGTGGGTGGGATTAGAATAGACAGATAAAATAAGAGTAAGGAGGAGACATCCTTTCAAGGAAGTTACAGCAGAATATTATCATTTTACAGCTATAGCATCAAGATGCTTATGAAACAATAACAATATGTTAAACTATGCATAGTTATATAATAAATATTATGAACCTTATGCATATATTTTATAGAAGTTGTTTATTTGTCTAACCTGCAGCCAAACAGATTATTATAAGTGTTTGAGATCAGAGGCCAGTGTACGTATACCTTGTACTATAAAAAACTGTGACTTATTCATGATTAACAAAGAAATATATGCTTAATTTAAGGAAAGAGGAGGAAGTCTAGATTTTCCAAAGAAGAGAAAACTTAGAATTTTTGAATAAAACTTTGATTTTGATTAATTTTATTAAAAAATTATTTTATCCATAGTAGGGAAAAAGTGTGGAGACTATCATGAGCATTACTGAATATAATAGAAAGCTCTTGAGTTGGTGAAGCACTGAGAGACTGAAGGAGATATTTCCTTCTTTCATTTTCACATGTCCCAGTAAAAATCAGCATAACCAAAAATTTAAAAAATCAGTTGGGTTGAGGACATATCAGATGTTAAACTGATAAGAACAGATACTACACTTGATGTCACAGAAAAAGGCCAATATCACTGATGAACATAGATGCAAAAATCCTCAACAAAATACTAGCAAACAGAATCCAACAGCACATTAAAAGGATCATACACCATGATCAAGTGGGGTTTATCCCAGAAAGGCAAGGATTCTTCAAAATACGCAAATCAAGCAATGTGAGACACCATATTAACAAACGGGAAGATAAAAACCATATGACAATCTAAATAGATGCAGAAAAAGCTTTTGACAAAATTCAACATCCATTTATGATAAAAACTCTCCAGAAAGTAGGCATAGAGGGAACTTTCCTCAATGTAATAAAGGCCATATATGACAAACTCACAGGCCACATCGTTCTCAGTGGTGAAAAACTGAAACCATTTCCTCTAAGATCAGGAACAAGACAAAGTTGTCCACTCTCACCATTATTATTCAACATAGTTTTGGAAGTTTTAGCCATGACAATCAAAGAAGAAAAAGAAATAAAAGGAATCCAAATTGGAAAAGAAGATGTAAAACTGTCACTGTTTGCAGATGACATGATACTATACATAGAGAATCCTAAAGATGCTACCAGAAAACTCCTAGAGCTAATCAATGAATTTGGTAAAGTAGCAGGATACAAAGTTAATGCACAGAAATCTCTTGCATTCCTTTACACTAATGATGAAGAATCTGAAAGAGAAATTAAGGAAACACTGCCATTTACCATTGCAACAAAAAGAATAAAATACCTAGGAATAAACCTACTTAAGTAGGTAAAAGACCTGTATACAGAAAACTATAAACACTGATGAAAGAAATTAAAGATGATACAATGAGATGGAGAGATATACCATGTTCTTGGATTAGAAGAATCAATATTGTGAAAATGACTATACTACCAAAATCAATCTACAGATTCAATGCAATCCTTATCAAACCACCAATGGCATTTCTAACAGAACTAAAATAAAAAATTTCACAATTTGTATGGAAACACAAAAGACCACAATTAGCCAAAGCAATCTTGAGAAAGAAAAATGGAGCTGGAGGAATCAGGATCCCTGACTTCAGACTATAGTACAAAGCTACAGTAATCAAGACAGTATGGTACTGGCACAAAAACAGAAATATAGATCAATGGAACAGGATAGAAAGCCCAGAGATAAACCTACACATATATAGTTACCTTATCTTTGATAAAGGAGGCAAGAATATACACTGGAGAAAAGACAGCCTCTTCAATAAGTTGTGCTGGGAAACTGGACAGTTACATATAAAAGAATGAAATTAGAACACTTCCTAACACCATACACAAAAATAAGTTCAAAATGGATTAAAGACCTAAATGTGAGGCCAGACGCTATAAAACTCAGAGAAAAACATAGGCAGAACACTCTATGACATACATCACAGCAAGATCCTTTATGACCCACTTCCTAGAGAGATGAAAATAAAAACAAACAAACAAAAAACAAATGGGACCTAATGAAACTTAAAAGCTTTTGCACAGCAAAGGAAACTATAAAGAAGACAACCCTCAGAATGGGAGAAAATATTTGCAAACTAAGAAATTTACAAAGGATTAATCTCCAAAATATACAAGCAGCTCATGCAGCTCAATAACAAAAGAACAACCTAATCCAAAAATGGGTGGAAGACCTAAATAGACATTTCCCCAAAGATATACAGATTGCCAACAAACACATGAAAGGATGTTCAACATCACTAATCATTAGAGAAATGCAAATCAAAACCACAATGAGGTATCACCTCACACCAGTCAGAATGGCCATCATCAAAAAATCTACAAACGATAAATGCTGGAGAGGGTGTGGAGAAAAAGGAACACTCTTGTACTGTTGGTGGGAATGTAAATTGATACAGCCACTATGGAGAACAGTATGGACGTTCCTTAAAACACTAAAAATAGAACTACCATATGACCCAGCAATCCTACTACTGGGCATATACCCAGAGAGAACCATAATTCAAAAGGAGACTGGTACCACAATGTTCATTGCAGCACTATTTACAATAGCCAGGACATGGAAGCAACCTAAATGTCCATTGACAGATGAATGGATAAGGAAGATGTGGCACATATATACAATTGAATATTACTCAGCTATAAAAAGAAACGAAATTGAGTTAATTGTAGTTAGGTGGATGGACCTAGAGTCTGTCATACAGAGTGAAGTAAGTTAGAAAGAGAAAAACAAATACAGTATGCTAACACATATATATGAAATCTGAAAAAAAAAAAAAGGTTCTGATGAACCTAGCGGCAGGACAGGAATAAAGACACAGACATAGAGAATGGACTTGAGGACACGGGAAGGGGGAAGGGTAAACTGGGACAAAGTGGGAGAGTAGCATTGACATATTTACACTACTAAAAGTAAAATAAGTAGCTAGTGGGAAGCAGCTGCATAGCACAGGGAGATCAGCTTGGTGCTTTGTGACCACCAAAATGGGTGGGATAGAGAGGGTGGGAGGGAGGCACAAGAGGGAGGAGATAAGGGGATATATGTATACATATAGCTGATTCACTTTGTTATACAGCAGAAACTAACACAACATTGTAAAGCAATTATACTCCAATAAAGATGTTTAAAAAAAAAAATCAGTTGGGTAAAACCAAGCATTCTGCAGTATTCCAAAGCATAGGCGCCTCAGTAGTTTAGTCTTTTTCTCAGTCAAAGGGACATGGATAAAGATATTTGTATTGCGAAAGAGGAATGCAATTCAACAGAAAATTCCTGGTAAGAAAGGATGAGAGTTATCTCTCTTACTTAAAATAGAAATTTTCTATTAAATTTACTTTCTTTACTTTTTATGTTAACATCTAAGGAATTATTTCACAATTTTTTCCTATCATACTAGGTATTTAAGGAATAATTTTTTTCCTGTGAATGAAATGTTTACTTTACCCATTTTCTCTCAATAAAACACTATTTCATCATTAGAAAGGGTGCAATAAACTTACAAAATAAAACAAGACACATATGACCAGTAGTCAATTGTAAGATTACTATTCTAAAAAAATATGGTCAAAAGTAGAAATTTTACCTTCTTTATCCTGATTTAACATATTCTCAAGTTTGTTTTGGACCTAAAATAAATAACTCACAGTCTTCCCTACATAGAGGATTTATTTACACAATTGAAATGCCTGCTGTCTTTTCTTTTTTCTTTAAATGTGTTATTAAATGCAAATCTCCATAAGCAAACACCAAGCAAACCTTTATTCAATAAGCAGGTGTTTATTAATACCCTCATGTGCATGACATTTTAATAATTCTTTTGCAAGATGCATGAAGATGTAAAACTAAATAGGAATACTGGTTTTATGTCCATTTACTTTTGAGCCCAGCCATGTAGAAAGCAATTAAGGATTGTTAAAAGGGGATTATATGGGATAAACAGAAGCCAAAAAAAGATAAAGAAGAAATTTTAAGAAGAATAATCAGTTTTATTTTAGCACAACATATTGATATTTAAAATAGTGAGGGAAAGGGGGATGAGGTCGGGTTGGATTGGGAGTTTGGGACTAGCAGATGCAAACTATTATATATAGAATGGATAGACAACAAGATCCTATTGTATAGCACAGGGAACTCTATTCAATATCCTGTAATAAACCGTAATGAAAAAAATTGATATAGATATAGATATAACAGAATTGCTTTGCTGTACACAAGAAACTAACACAACACTGTAAATCAACTATACTTCAATAAAAAAACAAACCAAAAAATAGTGAGGAATATGTTAAAAAATGAGTTTTATGTTGAAAAAGAGCCTGAATGAAAATTTGTTGACAATTAAAATCAAAGCAATTAATGAGTATGTATTATGTGTCAGACACTCTGCCAGATACCTTTGATTAGAGAAGGGGAAAAAAATGTCTCATCTCACAGAACTGCATTCTAATGAAAGAGAGACTCTCATAAAAACTATAATACAAAGTGGTATCCATCATAACGGAATATTTATAATTAAGAATACAATTCAACCTTGGTTTCAAAAATGACATAAGAAGGTACCATTTAAATTGAGCTTTAGGTATAAACAGAAGGATAAAAGGAAGTTAAAATATGATGTAAAGCTGGGGAAATGGAAGGTGGTGACTTTTTTTTAATATGTAGTAAAGAAAATTGAAAAATATTTAATACATCTGCAGCAGTGGTAATTGAGACAGGTGTAATATAATATACATGATTATCCTATATATATTAGTATAGCTGTGTGATTTAATTATAAAACTCTTGTCATCCTTGGTGTACTTAGAGGTAATATTTTTGTAATCTTTATATTATTTTTGTAATCAAGTTATATTAATTCCTTCCATATGCTTTACCAAGAACCAAACATATACAGAATCCATTGGCTTCCTAGTCAATACTTAGTGCCTCCATTCTTGTGTAAAAACTATAACTATCCTGGTTTAAGGGAAGGGATAAAATTTTCAGCAGAATTTCAAATAAGGAAAGATATTTAGCTTGGCTGATAGATAAATGAGATCTTTTTCATTTAGCAGGAAAAACTTTGCAGTTTAAGACAAAATAAATGGTGAGAGGCAAAGGGCAGACATGGAATGTTTTATGCAGATACAATACAACTAATCACAGAAATAGAAAAAGAAAAAATGTAAGGACTAGTTGAGAAATGTACATCCTCATAGCAATAAGGACATGTACATCCCCATGACCTCTATTTTCACAGCCAATCTTCAGTGAAATTACAAAACAAATTTACCTTTGGAATTTTTATGTTTCATTTCTCCTATTCCTTGAGATAGAAAATTTTCCATTTCCAAATATTTCCCATTCCCATTACGATTCTTCCATTGAATATCTTTTATATTATTCTTCATTCTCCAGATTTGTCTCTCTTTTACATATTCCTCAGATCATTAAGCAAACAGTTACCCTTTCAATTACTGCTAAGTCTGGATCTGCTTGTCTCCTTAGACTATATCGAAGTCTTCAATCTGTCATACAACTGGCTAAAATATTTTTGGTTTCAATGGAAAAATTCTTTGAAGTGAGGCACGATAAATGTTTTTGACACCCGTGTGGGAAAATGAGCTGGTTTTCTGTATCAGTAACTTTTATTAAATTGAATTGGCACTGTATTGCATTAGTTCTCTTTCCCACTGTTATAACATGAGAGTTCTTAATAAGATCATTTTGTACTGTATTAGACAAATTTAATATTCATGCATTATGAAGAAACATTGCTAATATGATAGAAAACTGCTAGGAGGAGCAAATGATTTCATTAAAACTTAAATAAAGCTCACTTTGCATTTTTCCCCTCCTTGAATACCTGTCTATACTAATCAGATGGTAGAAAAGGCAGATTGGGCCCTAGAGACTAGGCAATACATAATCCATACTCTCATCACAATCTGATGTCACCTTTCAGGCTCAAAATATTTCTACTAGATTGTAGTTGGAAGTTTTTAGTACAGAAATGTTTAGAATGTTTTAATTTAAAATGATCATGACTTGTTCTACTTTATCCTGGCCTTGCTAATTTGAGTCTATTATAGCTGCAGAAAGAAGACATTCATGAGCTGTACAATAACTAGCTGCATCTTCATGAGCTCTGAGTCAATCAAATGATGACACAAATTTCACATTCTCTTAATGCAACATCTGCTTCATCACTTGAAAGAATTACAACTCTTGCTTTGAAGGAGTCTTAATGACACAGACCAAATCTTAATAGATAAGTAACTAAGATGAACACACTCTTCCCTTCCATGCATAAAAAGAACACTATTTTAATTGGAACTGAATTAGAGTGTATGGTGGATTTTGTGGATACTCAAATATTTAATTTGGGTTTAATAAGATCACTCATAATTCTAAAAATGAAAAAAAAAAATTAGGGCAAATTATTGGAAAACCAAAATGTGTAAGTACATGAATTTGTTCCAGATTTTACTGGAATATCGAAGATTAAATTATCTTTCTATCCTTATTTTGAAGGTTATTTAACCATGTGATTCAGCTACTGAACAGTCAAAATGCAGGAAAATATATCATAAATAAGTTCTAGTTACTCCTTATCACACAGACAGATATTAAGACAAAAGAACAGTTGAGAATATACCCAAAGGGCAATTGGTCATTTGTCTTTTGGAGTATACAAATCATTTGGTAGAGAATAAATTAGGAAGTAGTAGAGGTGTGCCAATTCTGGGAACAGTTCTTAGTAGGTAGACTTTGTGGAAAATTGCTTTTTAATCTGTGTGTATTTTATAAAATCATCCAAGCATAGTGTTTTACCAAAATTTAGAGCTATTCAAATTTATGTCTCAACTACAATTCTGTATAAACATATATCCACACTGCTGAAGTTACCAATCAGTAGAGAATAGAGGAAAAGCTAAGCTAACTACGTTACATTCACAATGGTCCTGACCATTATTAGGTCCTTGGGAACACATTCAAGATGGGCCTTACATTTCTTAAGATTCAGGCTTTCAAAATCTTTTACCTAAAGAAAAAATAAGGAAAGCACATTATTAGCACAACATAAAGCTCAGAAGTACCAATGCAAAAGAAAGACATTGCCTATTAAATATTGGTGCCAAATCTTCACCAATTACATGTGTAAAACATACACTTGTTTGTATGTTGATGGCCAAACACTCAAATGAAAAAATTAATTTACTGATATTGAAAATTAAAAAAAGAACACACAAACACTTTTATTACCATCCTATTGCTACTTGGACTTTTCTTCAATGTATGGTATTTAAGCTATTCATGCATTCTAGCCAAGGGTAGCGTTAATCTGATTATAATGAGAAACAGAATATTATTACATAATTACATTTTTATAAAGCTCTCATATAATATTTGAACTTTCTGGATTTCACAAGTTATTGTTTCAAAAGATTCTCTTGGATTTAAACCAATCAGATATTATCTACACCCTAAATAGTCTCTCACACTGTGTTTTTCTCACACACATTGAACTAACTCATTGTTGATTCATGATATCCAAACTGCTTATTGTCTTACTCTCCATGCCCTTATGCTTCAAAAGAAACTGACAAGGTTATGTAAGTCAAAGAATGCACAGAAACATAAATTTTAAGCTCTAGAAGAATTTACCAAACAAATTATAGAATTTATTTTATTTACCTGATGCAATGTACAGCTCAAGAAAATAAAATCTGGTTAAAATTTAGGAGCATATCAATACAAAAAAGAAAAGTTGTAGAAGTAGAAGATGATACCACAAAGAGGAAAATGTCTAACATCTATTCAAAATAGAAACATGGCAAACAATTAAATTATCATGAAGTCAAATTATAAATTAGTCAGCCGACAATAATGTAAAAAAGATTGCTACACCTCCAGATGTTTTGTAATATCATTTTTGGCATAAATTTTGAAGTAAGTTATACAGTTTGGAAAAATAATGAGGTCAGGAGTAGAATTCACTTTATCTCCCTATTTCTTAAAGAATAAATGTGATAGGTGTCATCTTATTGATTTAGGTAATAATCTTGTAATTCCTTTTCAATCCAACCTTTAAAACATGCATATAGTTTATGCATATACTGTTATTTTGATTATTTATTTATGGTAAGCTGCTCCAATTATAGCAAATTGTAGCATCTGTGGTCTCGTTTATGGTGCTGAAGGAAAGTGATTACTGTATTATGAGGCAGCCAGACTCTAGAGTATAACAAAACATGAAATACAGCTAGGTTGAGCAAGTTCTTATTTTCCAGAAATGTGGTTTTCTCTGAGGAGTCACATCTTGTAGTTACCAGATGTTCCACAATAACTGTAACTCTGAAATTGCTTAGTTGTTATAACAAGACGATTTTACTACATAGGAAAAGATTGGCATTTTCTCTCCTGGAAGAAAATGAAATTAGCAATTTGAAAGGCAGTTTTAACTGAGCTATGTGGTTTACATTGATTAATCTATCTCATTAGAATATTAGCCAGCCAATCAGAACCTCTTCCTATCTATTTTCTAATCTCTGCCATATGTCTAGGTCATAAAAATGCATTTTCTTTAATTCTGGCTACTGTGGAATCTGCATTAGAAAACAAGATGACCTTTTCTCTTAGCCATCAAAAGTTTGGAAGATGAGTTTTATTATTTTAAGAAATGTTTTTGTTCTGATTTGAAGTACTTAAGAAGACAAGAATAAAGACAATTTTGGAAAATCATTTGATTTTTCCATCTTGCTTCCACTATAACCTTTTCTTATTCCTTGGTGGCAGTTTGAAATGACATAAATTGTTTGTCAATATCTATGGTCTGTCTTACATATACTCATCATAGAAATTTGAATGCATGTCACATCCAAAACTATGGATAAAGGAAACTACAAATAAATTTATCTAGAGAAAAAATATATTATGGGATTTATATAGTGGACAAATATCATAGACATAAAAAGGAAGAGTTCCCATATTTCATTCCTGTAAATACAGTTTCTTTTAATGACATTGTAGTAGTACAACACTAGATGTCTTATTACCTTGGGACAAAATAGACTAGAAAAGACCAGGAAAGAGTTTTCTTAAAGATGTTCAGAGAAGGTTCTTCTACTAGTAGAGTTATGTCAAGCCCCAGTTATTTTATAAAGGACACAGGTAATATCTATTTAAACCACAAATATATGGATAGGTTGATCCATCAAAAACCTCTGTGTACAGATCACATAAAAATAAATAAAAGCATAAATACCTATAGTTCATTAAAAATATGTTTGATACACCATTTTTTCTTATTCACAAAAATGGAAAGTAAGTGCCCGTCAGTAGGGAAATGAATGACATTTTTACATCCTATAGAATATTATACATTCATTAAAATGAATAGGTTAGAATTATGCCATTTAAGCTAGAGAGATTTTTCCAAGGTATTTTAAAACAAGAGTCTGATAATTGAAAATAATATCATAATCCTTTTTAAAAGCTATGACATATGCATATGTGTGTGTGTGTGTCTACTTTTGGATATTGTAAAAGCACAGAGAAAAATATGAAGAGTTCTACTAGGTCATGAATGATGTGTGGATGATGACCAAAGTGAAGTCAAGTATTGGAGGGAAGCAGGAAGAAACAAACAAAAACTAAAAAACAATGTTGAAAGACTACTTAAATGTTAAAAAAAATACTTGATATGATCATCTGAATGCATTTGGTACAGCATAACAATAAATGTCAGGCATATGTATATAGGAATAAATGAATGAGGTGAAACATTGCATTAAATAATAATTTTTAAATTGAGTCCTTCATTTATCATCCTATTTAAAATTGTCTTTTCCATTAGTGTCTTTCCCAGAATCTGGATCTTTTCCCTTATAGCAGTATTCACAATTTTTATTTATAAGCTTTATTGTTATCTGCCCTTCTCCCTCACTACACTCTGAGATCAAAAAGACCAGTGACAATTTTGTTTAGTTCAGCACCTGGTGCAGTTATAAATACTTCTTTCATGAATACTGTATGAATGAATGAAGGGAAATGTAGCCATTATATGTTATAAATGGAAGATAAATAGTTAATAATATTAATGTATGTCATGAGGAAACTCAAAAATCGGAGCCCAAGAAAAAGACAAGGTACTGACAGGCCTTAGGAGGAAACCCAGAAAAGTGTGCTGTAATAAAAGCTTAGAAGGCAGACAGCCTCAAGACAGAGTGGTTAGCCAATTGAAACAAACACTACTGAAAGGCTAAGCTAGAGGGAGAAAGAAAATGCCCCATAAATTTGGCATCATGGACACAGTTGGTGACATAGATTTAAGCCAAAATAATATTCCATAAAATAAACAACCAGATTAGCAATATTTAGCAATCAATCGGAATAGACAGTGTTCTAGTCCCAGAACAGGGTCATGGAGACACTCGATTATGTCAAGCATTAACCCTTTAAGTGCTAGACTTAGAAGAAGCTTGGGATGTTGAGAGAGGGGCTGGGACAACCCACACAGTGGGAAGGGACTCAAGAGCTCATGGCAGCAAATATTTCCCGGTATAGCAGTCTTTTAATACATTAGCAAACTGTAGGGACATAGTTGTGCACAACTGCTGAATAACAGTCTGAAATTAAGCAACATAGCAGAATGAAGGAGGCAGAAGCCAGAATGAAGTCAGTTATAAACATGGAACTTCCTTTTCTGACAACACAGCAGATTAATGGCGTAAAGAGTTAATATGAAAATGAACAGCATGGAAACATCTCCCTGATTAAGAAATAAAACCCCACTGATAGTTTTGAAACTATCTGCTTGGCCACAAATACCTCATATTCCTTTCTCTTTCCACTGCTCTTTCTTGATTTTTGTGTTTCTTTGTCCTTTTTGTATTTTTAAAGATCTGTTTAATTTGTAGGTATCATTAAATAGTAGTTTGTCTGGGGGTGGAAGGAGTAGGGGTTTAAAAACTTAATACAAACAGAATCATAATACGTAATTACTTTTAAAATGTATTATTCAAAATAACTCTCATTCTTTCTTTCTCAGGAAGGTTCTGGATTTATTGCACTGTAATAGAGTCAATAATTCATTTTCAATGGAACAAAATCATTCCCAAGTGGGTGAAAATTAGTTTCTGGGGAAGAAAAAAACATTACTCATTTATGATTAAAACACACTATATCTGTAGTATTAAAATGCCATGTGTTGGAGGGAGATTGAGGGAAAATGTTTAAAACATGCTTCTTAGGTGGGCAATAATGAAAACAAAGTTAAAAGACACTTAAGTGGATTATAACAGTGGGTAAATTGAGAACAAAAAAGAAACAACTTCTCTTGTTCTTCTGTCTCTTCAAAGAAAAAGACAAAGAAAATAAGGAAGACCAGGGAATGACAGCCTTGCAGCAGACCTTCAGGCCAGCTAGTTCAGACTAGAGTAAGGTGAGCCTCAGGATACCCACTGCCAAGACAAATACCACCCGTTGCCAAGAAAATAAAAGCAAATGACTATTTGATGGCAGAACATACTGAGAGAAAAGAGTTGGGAAAAAGAAATGTATACAGAAAAATATACACATTAAAATATGATGCCAAATGAAGACAAATTGAAGCAGATAAAATTGAGGAATTATAGCATCGAGGAAACTTTCTTGGAAGAAAACAAAATAAACAACACAGCTCAATGACATTGTCCAGACAAGAAGGTAATAATCAAAATGAAGACTTGTATAATATATCCGCACTGTCAAAAGGATCTTTGTATTTATTTAAATATACAACTGAATTATAAACAGAATTATAGACAAAAAAACAGAATGTGTATGTTATAAAGCTCAAAAAGATACACAAAATCATTCTTAACACAAATACAATGTTGGTAGAAATTAATGCAACATTATAAATCAACTATACTTCAATAAAAAATTTTTTTTAATTTTTAAAAAATCCAATGTTGGAAAAACTATATGTCAAGAAGTGTATCCTTACTTATTTCCTAAATTGCCAATCAAGAAGACAATTGATATAATTTTTAAAAATTACATATTTACAGTAAAAAAGTAAAATCTTTCTTTATCTCTCCACCTCTCTAACTACCCATATTGCAAGTTGTAGTAGAAGGTCTGTGCCTCGACATGTCAAATCTGGAGGGTGTCAGGTGGCCTAAATGCAAGCTCCCTTTCCCACTGAACCTCAAAGATAAAGACCCCCTCGCCAAATAACCCTCCTTATAGTAGGGAGCAGCATGGTGCCTGTTTATTGCTGAACAGCAGGCTTCATTTCCCTACCAGCCTGCTGAATTATTCAAAGAAGTCAACCACATCTTCCCACTGGAACCAGGAGTCATCCCACTTCTTGTTATTATATGGCATGTTTCCACAGATCCCGCTTGTTCAGTCTGCTCCAGAATGCAACTCCCATGTGGCCCTGAATGTTATATGGTGTCCTCCACCCAGGGCTGTGAGTACATGTGACTATGACCGGTTGTCCATCTCATCTGGCTGGTGCTGGGTGTCATATGTTTGGTCATCCCCTAACCCTAGGGCAGAAATCCCTCCTTCATCAACAGGGTGAAGAGGAGGTTATCAAAACACAAGGTATGACCAGCCAAAATATCATGTTCAGTCTATGCACTTGAGAGAAACACCTGTATTCTTTATATGTAATATTTAAAGCATATAACTTTTTTCCCAAAAATTGGGATATTGATTTCTCCATGAGGAAAAAAGAAACTTTTACTTTCTTTTCACCTAAGCACTAAATATGAATAGTCAGCTAAATAAAAATATGATCTCATAAACTAAATAAAAATATGATCTCATAATAGCTATGAAAGACTTTTAGAACTTGGAGCTTTGAGAATATTAAGAAGTTCTTCATTTACTTTTTTATTTAATTATATTTTAATACAGGTATTAACTATATAAATAATTCCATAAATAATTATTTTAGATGTTGGCCTATATAAATTGAGTGCATATACAAAATATTAATTTCCCATTTTCTGTATTTTTAAATTATCCTAAAATTATATTTTTTTCTCAAATTATGGAAACAATTAATAGTTTTGATTTGAAATGGAAGGAAGAGAAATAGTGTGTTAATAACTGTAATAATATATTTTTCATTTTACTGAAAGAGGAAAATAGATATCTCATTTCATCCTTTAGAGAGAGGGAAAGGAGAGGAGGAGAGAGGAGGAGGCAAGGGGGAGATGGGAGGAGATACTGAGAGAGACAGGGGGACAGAGGAAAGAAGATCCCACCCCTTGCAATTTTATTTGTAAATTTCAAAAAAAAAAACTAATTAAAAAGTCACAGTGACTTATTTTTTGTAATAAGACTTTCTGTTTGTGAGAGTCACTGGAAAATATGTTTTCAGTCTTAAGTTAGGACATTTTACAAAGACTAGAGAACTGATTTACAATTTCTCATTGATCTTGCTGTCAGTCAGTCCTTCCACTAAATACAGAAGAAACAGGCCTTATGAGATGGGTCAGTGACAACAAATTTGATAATTAAAGAGTGGCTGTACAAGTATGACCCGAAAATGTAAACAGAGTCAGCAAGGGAACAATAGAGGGTGATTTATATGGTTTATATTAGCATGCAATTTGGAAGTAGGAGGTTTGAATAGGGCATGCCCACAAGGATATGAATAGGCTGATGTTAAAAAAAAGACAGAAATCTCACAGAGCATAAGTACTAAAGAATTAAGATGAAGGACAAATTCATGATATTGATATAGAAACCACATTTTACAGGAAAAACTAAAATATTGTGGAAATCTAATCTGAACATATCAGACAACTGACATTATACTTCATATCTAAAGCCACAGAAATCCCTTCACTACAATCAGTCAACAAGTCAAGATTTGTCAAAGAGCCACTTATTCTGAGATACTTCCATTCATTTACCATAGACTTTAGGGAAAACAAGCATTTGTTTTGCCTTTATGGTAAGAGTGACATCCAAATCACATAACATAGTAAGTTAGGACATCTCAGCATGCATAACACCCTGTGTAAGAAAATTTGAAGACTGTCAAGAGAGCAGATACTGCTAATTCTAGAAACATTCCAATAATTTGTATTTAGGTAGCCATACAGAACAAAAAAGACTTTACTGTTTTATCAACTCACTTTTTACCACTTTGCTTATCACTTTGTAGATAGTTTTCTCTTGGGTGAAGCATGCTGCCTCCAGAAACCAAAGAGGATGTCCAGGTTTGTGCTAAATTCTTACCAGTTGGAGGGAGAGGTACAATTTGGGGGGTTTTTTTTACTAAAATAAAAATATTTTAGATGATTAATTCTACTTTTTTGGTGTATATGTCTATGAATTTTAATATTTGTGTGGTAAACATCAAAGTCAAGACACAGAGCAATTCCATCATGTGCCCAAAATTCCTTTACTAAACTCTCCCCTGATCCATAATATCTAGCAATCACTGATCTGTTCTCCGGCACCATAATTTTGTCTTTTTGAGAATGTCATGTAAATGTAATCATATAGCATGTAACCTTTTGTGATTGACTTCTTCCATTCAGGATAATGCCTTTGAGATTAATCCAAGTTGTCACATTTATCAATAGTTCATTCCATTTAATTTTCAAGAAAAGTTTCACTGTATGGATACATTACAGTTTGTTTATTCATTCACCAACTGAAGGACATTTGGGCCATTTCCAGTGTATTTGTTACAGTTATGAATAGAACTGCTATAAATACTTGTGTACAGGTTTTTGTGTGAATATATGTTTTCATTTCTCTAGAGTAAATACTCAGGAGCGGAATTTCAAGGTCAAGCAGTAAGTATGTTTATAAGAAACCTTAACCATTCTTCAGGGTGTTTGTACCAATTCACAATCCCACCAGCAATGTATAGTATTCCTAGCTCTACAATCTTACCAATAGTGAATGCCTTACGTGACCTAAATCACTAACCTCTAAAAACTTCACTGATAAGACATTATCCTGAATCTTTTATATTTTTATTTTCCATCCTATAGAGTACATGTTCTTCAACAAGGCTTCCAAGGCTACTTTTTACTTTTGCCCATTGCCAATTGACATGATGCCAGCAGAATATGCAGATGGTTCACATCCCTTTGGATGATAATTTACAGAAGATGAGAAATAACATAGCCCTTGGGCAAGACTATCAATATATATTACAGTCTATCTTTTGTTAATGAAAACTCATTCTTGTCCTCCTTCCTTATGGAATATTATAGAACATATTTTTTGATAAAAGGCCTCTTACCTGTACCTGAGGCCATGTTATTCTGTTCTAATAAAGATAATATATTTATCATTGCAACTGCAATTAGTGTTACAACTTGGTTGAGTTTCCAGTAGTCCACTGTCATCTTCCAGTATCTATCTTGCTTTTCTGGGGGGATTAAATGTGGTCATGATTGGAAACATGAACCCTGCATCTTACAGGTATTCAAAGATGGCAATAATCACTTTCATTCATCTTGGGGTACTGTTTTGATTCAATATCCTGACCAGGGTGAGAGAAGTATCATAAGCTTCTGTGTTGCCTTCTCTATCACAAGAATCCTTACTCTATAGGCCAAGTAATCAGTGTGGGAATCCTGCCAACCCCTACCTTATATTTATACATTTGGTGACAAGGGAAATGAATACTGAGTGGGTCTGTGAGCCAGAAAATAAAACATGAGCTATACCTCAGCCATGTTATGCCCTCACTCTAACATGGAGATTTAACATCATAAAATTAAACAGTGAGGGCAACAGAGTAGGTGCTTAATACATGTGTATTATTTCAGTGATATTTGTCACAAGGTATCCCATATGTATCTCAGATTCTTATTAAAGAGCTACATGACAGCTTGAAAACAAAGATGACTCCAGATGGGTATAAAATCATTTATCACTGCACAATCTAAATAAGTTGATAAATACTTCCAGTTGTAGTCTTCCATTTACTTTTAGTCACTGTTGCTATTTCATGCTTAAATTTTAGGTTTATGTTTCAGTTAGTTGTTTTTACTCTCTATATTTTCTATTTTGTCTCATTTTATATTCTTTACTTTCATTTTAAGCATATTTCAAAACCATGAGTAATCAAAATTTAAAGGATGTCACTGCTAGTAGTATAATTATGAGAGTACACAGATGGCTTATTAAGAGAGGGAACAAAAAAGCCTGAGCGAAACTGCAAAATACTAACTTTCAACATGGGAATCTTTCATCCTATAACATAAATTCACTGCCAGCAAGTTTTGTATACAGAAACCACACTAACAGTTCTAAAAGAGCATCAGAGGATTTTAATGGAACTGATATCCAAAATGTATTGATCCTCAGCTATAGTTGTATATCTCTTTTCCACTGAGATAATTTCAAAGTTTTCATTTGACTTTAAAGTATATTTTGTAGAAATAAATGTACTAAACAGCAAGAACCAAACCAAACAGTCCTGATATTAGCAGATGTTCTTAAGAAATATTTGGGAAAATATAGCATAAAAATATTTTATTCTTATTCTGAAATAAGGCTGATAGTGACTGTGAATGCAATGTCATGTTGATTATTAAATGTACTTAATCCTTAAAAAGGTTTTAGTCGGACTTCAATAAATTTTTACTGTCTACATAGGCAGTCATGGGACTTAAGTTCTCTTATGTTTTGTATTTTTAATCAAACTTGACTAAGCTTATAAAAGAAAAATCAGTCAATTTGACCTGCATGTGCCTTCTTTTCCAATAACACAATCATGCACCAAAACAATGATCTTTGCAGGGGTAAATGTTATTTCAAAGAGTAAATAATTACTCTTTAAAATTTAAGCAACTATCTTTTTCTCTTTGGCATTATTAATTAAATAAAAAGAAGAAAGGAGATGTTTTCAACAGATATGCAAGGTAAGAAGTTTTGACATATTTGGGAGTAAGAGAATAAATATAAATAAGAATACGACTGCTGAGCATTATATTTTATAGAACTGTAATTGATAAAACACTTTAATAAAATGTTTTAATTAGTTTTACTTACACAGCCCCTAAATAGATATTTAATTCTCTGGGTTCTCACTTTAAGGATAATCCAAATATATACATAATCATGTATGGAATTCTCTAGATGGCTGCTTCATAGCTGGAGAGTACCATGAAATTTCACCATCCAAATCTATATTTCTATCTATCATGGCTTGGCTTCATAAATACTACTTTAATTATGTGGGTGATTATAAGGAAAATAAAAACATTCTAAACAAGTTATTCACAAATAGCATAATAATACTTTTTCCATGCTTTTGTCCATGATATCGCCACAAGTGCAATGATCTTTTGATAAAGCAATATATATCACAGTTGAACAACTGAGGTTTCAGGACAGATTCAAGAAAGAAAGTTCTTCTTCTTCTTCTTCCTCTTCCTCTTCTTCTTCTCCTTCTCCTTCTCCTTCTCCTTCTCCTTCTCCTTCTCCTCCTTCTCCTTCTCCTTCTCCTTCTCCTTCTCCTTCTCCTTCTCCTTCTCCTTCTCCTTCTCCTTCTGCTTCTCCTTCTCCTTCTCCTTCTCCTTCTCCTTCTCCTTCTCCTTCTCCTTCTCCTTCTCCTTCTCCTTCTCCTTCTCCTTCTCCTTCTCCTTCTCCTTCTCCTTCTCCTTCTCCTTCTTCTTCTTCTTCTTCTTCTTCTTCTTCTTCTTCTTCTTCTTCTTCTTCTTCTTCTTCTTCTTCTTCTTCTTCTTCTTCTTCTTCTTCCTGTTAACTTGGTCATGATTTCTGGTAGCTGCCATTAGGTATTTGTAGGCTTCATTAGAGTAGGATCAACCAAATTCCAAATTCTCATACAATTTTCAACTCTTAGGAAAAAAAAAAAGCATGCTCTTGTATCCCCATATATTTTTTTGAATGTTGAGAAAAATGTCAAGCCTATCAAACCCAGCAAACTAAGTTTTAAAGAAGAATGGTTATCTTCTGTTTTTTCACATGCTGTTAGAAGTGTCCATGAAGGTTCAGAAAACAAAAAGATTTGGTTCATGTTTCTTAAAGGTCCAAACAAACTTTCCTTGACAAGTCAAATGACTTGTAATGAATGACTTCAACATAAATGGCATGTTTTTTCAGTAAGAAATCCATCTTAAATCTCATGAATTCTTTTAAAAGTAAACTTTTGAACCTTAAGTGTGATCACTTAGAAAATCAATCAAATAAAGATAACAATCTATAAGGAGCTAATATTTACCAGACAACTTCAAGGGTAAATTGGAATCCACATGTTTGAAGAGTTTTAACAGTCTTCATAAGTCCTTCATAACTCCTTTATATACAATCTTTATTTTAAAATATATTGGTCAATATATTTTATAAATTTATACAATCTTTATTTTTATAATACATATTATTTTCAATATAGTCTTCTCAGTGTTCTATTATCACTCATAACTGTATTCATGCTGAATATTAAAACCTTTAGTTTTTACTCAATTATCACTGTAGTTCTTCCCACACCCTCTAGCCTTTCTCATTTCTTTCCATGCTTCTTACTTTGTTTAACCATGATACTACAAATATCTCACTACTCAAGCTCTGTTATTATTCCTCACCTTTCTTTAAGCTAATATCGCACATTCTTTCCAATTGTAGTATTTCATATAATAGCCCTTCCATTCCCCCCCCCCCTTAGTCCCTGGCATATTTTTCTTTGCAATTATTCATTTGCTATGCCAGCTACTATCTCCATGAAAAGATTTAGGTTGTGGTTTCCTACATTTTTAGAAAGCTTTTTCCAACCATCAGTTCTTCTGATAATTAGTATGAAACCCTTACCAGCAACTTTCTTTGCCTCTTTGAGTCCTGAAAATTAATTATTTATGCAGCACATGTAGGATGACTTTGGTTTTCATCTATTCTTATGTCAACCAGAGTTGCTATTCAGATACTGTATTAAATACCTAGTTCAAAATTTACCACATAATTGAAAGGAGAAATGGAATTTCAGAGGAAAAAAAGAAAATTTCCCAAGAATATAACATGTTTTAGTAGAATTAAAGAAGGCAAAAATGATAGATATAGCAAAGTTAATTTCATACATTTCAAAGGACATTACAATTCTTTATTTTTAAAGGGGACCTCAGTCCTCTACCATTGTTATTGAGAAATTGTTTTCTAAACTAATTATGCCTCTGAATAAATATTAATACATATGGTATTCTGTATCTGATGTTATACCTGTGTTTATTTTTTTTTTTGCAAAATGTCCCCTTTCTTTTAAAAGTCAGGTTTCAAATCCCAGGGGAATATTCCTGCAAAAACTCCTCCTCAAAAGAACTAAGCATGATATGCTAGTGGCACAATGACAACTAGAAATGGAAGAACAGAAATGCGGGACGAAGGGAGAGTGTAACTAAACTAACCCCACCACTGCCACCCTGTGCATATATACACTGCTACTGCTACTACCACTACTACTATTAGCAAACACTCATTCGATATATTGAATTATGAAACTGAGTTGAGCCATAATTATCTCAGCACTTAAGTAATAATATAATAATGAACACTTGAGTTTTAATTATATATCTTGCAGTCAAATAAATGCCAGGATAGTCGGAATGAAGCATCTAAAAAAACAAGAGACAAATGAAATAAATGAGAGAGCAAGAGAGGAGAGAAATTTCTCCCAAAGCTCATTTCTTCACACCTGGAACTTCTATTTGACTTTTTATCACTTGGCTCCTAATTTTATAAATTAATTAAATGTATATTATCATATTCATACATAATTTTGAAAAATATATATGAGAGTGGCATATATTTTTAAAATAATCTTATACATGTATTAAAATGGACCATATTAAAACACAACAAATAAACAGATGACATCTAGCAGGTGAACACAAGAAAGTAGAAATAATTGCAAGCAGCTGTTTAGAATAATAGATGTATGGAGTTTCTAACCAACTGAAACTGTTGGTTGAACTGTTTTTGAGCCCTGAGTCACTTACTGACTTTATTTTGTACATATTACATCATTTTAAGTAAACGTTAGTAATTTCATATTTAAAATGGTGATTAAAAAGTAGCATCCAACTCATACTCCTGTTACGAACATGATGCTTTTGTCATAATAAATGAAAAATATTTAGCTTAGTGTCTAACACCTGATAAGAACTGAATAAAAACAAAATTATTTTATTATTAATAATGCCTCTAGGACCTTTTCTAAACTGTCAGTCAAAACTCTAATCATGATGCTCTAACTCTTCTCATGAAAATTGGAATAGAACACTTAGAGTTCTTTCAAAGACAGAAGGTTTAAAGATGAAGCATGTTACATTGTAAGGTCTTTCACCCCAGGGTAGTGCCTTTGACTTTTCCAGCAGCTGGTTGAATGTAACACAATGCCTTACATGCAATAAGTACTAAATCATTTCTTGTAAGATGAATGAGCTCTTTCAAATGAAAGGCAACCCAAGTTACAAAGAATTATGCTTTGAATATAAGTTTATCTGAAAGAAAACAATACAGTAAAACAGTGCATATTTTTAGGAAGAGAATTTTATTGAAAATTGTGGATTAAGAGAGTAGTGAACTAATATTAATGGAAAAATACACAGTTCAACTCAGATTTTATCCTCTGTTAAAAATATTAGACTGAAAACAAAGTTTTCTCTAAGTTTTTAAATTGTGGATAGAAAATCAAACAACCTGACAGGTAATCTTTGTAAAATGTATAAAGTATCCTTTTTATTCAAATAACAATTTACAACCAGAATCATATTGACAGATATTCATAACTCTAAATATAATACATAGTAACTAGAAAAAAAATGATAAGGATTCCTTGCAACCCTTTCCATGGAGACTTTTTGTCTTTTATATCTTAAGTATCTCATAGCCAACAGTTGAGGTAGTCGTTCACCTTGGTATCAGTTATTACACCCATACAATTTCTCCACCTTCATCGTGTAAAACTGTGTGCTTAAAAGGTCATCCTTTAAAGCTCTGTTTCCTCTCCCTCTCTCCAGTACTGTAATACACAGATCTACTGATCCCCTTGTAATCTTTACATGAAAGATTTTACATGAAAGTCTGTTTTAAATCTTGAGGCTTAAAAAAACTACTTTTAAATAAGGTAAAGGTTCTTGTCACCAATTCCAATCTGTGCTGGTGAAGGAAGGGTTTCATCAAACCATCAAGCAATTCTCCATCACCAGTTGAGTGCTCAGTAATTCAACTCCGTTCTGATACTATCTAACCCAAGATAGTGTCAGGTCCCTCAGTTAAGGGCTCAGTCCCACAAAACTGCTGTCCTCTTGTACACTTCAGATGACAGTCACAAATCCAAATTCTCACCTTTGCTTCTGACAGATGATTATAGATCAGAAGTTCCCATGGTCCTCTTCTTGGGTTCAATTGATTTGCTAGAAAACTTCACAGAACTCAGAGAAACATTTTACTTACTGGATTTCCAGCTTCTTATAAAAGAGTATAACTAAGGACCTGATGGAAGAGATACATGATGAAAGAGATGCATAGGGCAAGGGATGAGGAAAGGGTACAGTGCTTCCAAGCTCTCTCTGAGAGTGTTACTCTCTCATCTCAACATACATTCACCAACCCAGAGGCTCTTCAAACCCAGTCCTGTTGGATTTTTATGGAGGCTTCTTTACATAAGCACATTTTGATTAAATCATTGGCCATTGGCAATTGATTCAAACTCCAGCTCCTCTCCCCTCCTCAGAGGTCATGGGGGTGGGACTCAGAGTTCCTATCCTCTAATCATGTGGTTGGTTCTCCTAACAGCCAGCTCCCATACTTAGGTGCTTTCCAAAGCTCACCTCATTAACCTAAACCCAGTTGTGGTGGAAAGCAGCTGATTTTGAATAACAAAACACCATTTCACCTCTTTGGCTTTGAAGCAATTTCAGGAACTGACAACAAGAGATTGAATTTTATAACAAAAGATGCTCCCATTGCTCTTACTGCTCAGAAAATCCCAAGGTTTTGGAAGCTGTAAGCCAGGAACCTTGGCTAGAGGTCACATATTATAGTAAGATCACATTCTTACTGTAAATCACAATATCACACAGAGTATATAGATCAGAGGGAGAAGATAGAAGGTGGGTAGTTTTGAGGTTTGAGAATAGTTACCCAGGGTTGTGCCCTTGAGGATAGAATTTAAAAAGGCAAAAAGGGCTAAAGGGAATGATGATGTACACAAGGGAGTGAATACAATGATTGACTGTGAGATTTAAGCTGGGTAGGAATGGAAGATGATGTTAGCGGATGAGTGTCAGTGAAAAAGGTGGTAGGATTAGTAGCTTCTGCAGGTTGTTAGGAGTGAGCATTGAATAAACGAAATTCAATGCTGGGAAGTTGGAGGATGGAAGGAAGAAGAATGTTCTAGAAGTAACAAAGGAGGAGCCAGTAGGCTACTTATACTCTTTGTGTGGCCAGAGGTAGAGAAAAGAGGCACCTCTTGAGAAAATTGAAGGGAAATAATCAGAGATCTCAGGGTAAAGCAAGGTTTCTGTGTGACAAAGAAGGTGATGCAACTGTTCAGAGAAGATTCTAGGGACATGGGGGAGTATTTATGACCTACTGTGATTGCATAATTGAAAAGAGATGGAAAAATGCAGATATAAAAGGATACACTCCAATCTGTATGGGAATTAGTTTGAGGGAGATTGTGGATCCCTCTGAGTCTGGCGGGTTTTTTTTGATAATTGGACAAAATATGACTAATAGTGGTATATAGGAAATTGTATGTTTCTAAGACTTGCAAATGGAGACGGCATCCTGAAAAGTTGCTGCCTTACCTGTAAACAAGCAGGATTTCCTCTTGACCTATTTTAATGTGGAGATGGAAGGACTTAGTCCCATGAGTGTTAATGCTTCAACCCCTCTAGGGTGTGTGATTTGGAAGCTTTCTCATTTTAAGTATGTGGAGCTCTGTTGAATCCTGGTTTGAGGTCAAAGAAGTCAAGGCTGACAAATGTACTCATAAATCCATCTTTGTTCATGAGGAAATCTTTTGCATTGAAATTTAAAGTGCCCTCCTTGAAAATTCAGTAATTCCAACTATCAGCAGGTGTTCAAGAGCCATAGGGTACTTGCAACTTTGAGTGGCAACCAGATTTATTAGTAGAACATGAAATTAGAATCCCAACAAATGCTGTAATTTTAATTTGTAGATACCAGAGTTTAGTAGTCATAATTACCTATGGAAAATATAACCTTTCAATAAAATAAACAGAGAAATAAAAACAATAAAAAGGTGAATGATTTTCAACTAGTTCCTACCAAAGAGAGGAATGACTCTTTAACTGTAAATTATTTGGCAATCTTTCATTTATTAATATTTACTTATTATCAAACATTTCTGTATTGTCCATTCTGTGTGAAGTATCAGGCATGAAATTATATAATATATGCAGTTTCTTTTCTCACAGTTAGTCACCAAAAAAAGAAAAACACAATACAAATAATCTAGTACATTGAAAGCAATATTGCATTAAGCATTTCTTAAGGGTTCTAAGACAGTTAATATACTCCTGAAACTTATATTATTATAATTGAGTCATTTTATGCATGGGAACATTCTTATTTTTCTGAAAATTAAAATATTTTATTTAAGACACCATTATTTCTAAGATTCTTAACTTAATATATTTTTTTCTCCTCCTTCTACAAAGTAAGCAAATAAAAGGAGCAACTGCACACTCTGACCTATTATAATTATCCAAATAAGCTAATCACTAACATTTGCCTTTTCAAGCTTTGAATCTCAGAAACTCTGAGAGATAAAAATGAAGTAATTAGACCTGGTTTCCATAACCCCCATTTATGAAATATATATTATAGGCTACTTTGCTAGGTGCTTTTTTCTTTCTCCTTTATTATTTAATTATTGGCTCGAACTAACAATATTGTGATTACAAATAAAAACAAGATAAAAAAGTAAAAGATAAAAAAATAAGATAAAGAAAACAAAGAAGAGGAAACTCAGTTTTAGAGATTAATGAGATTCTCAAGGTAGTTTAGAAAAGTGCATGTGATGGTTAAAGTTATGTGTCAATTTGACTGGGCCATGATGCCCAGATACATGATTCTAAATATTATTACAAATATTATTCTCAATGTTTCTGCAAGGATAGTTTTGGGTAATAGTAACATTTAAATTTCTGGACTGTGAATAAATCAGATTGCCCTCCATAATTTGGGTGGGCCTCATCCAATCAGCTGAAGGCCTGAATAGAACAAAGACTGATCTCCTTTAAGCCAGTGGGAATTCTAGCCCTCAGACTTGGACTTGAGCATTGACTCTTCCCTGAATTTCCAGTTTGCCAGCCTACCCTGAAGATTTTGGACTTGTTAGACTCCATAATCATGTGAGTTAATTCCTTAAAATAAACTTTGCTATATATAAATACCCATCCTGTTAATTCTGTTTCTCTGGAGAACCCTGACTAATACAGAGTGGATCAAGGATTATAACTCATAACTACCTGATCCCAAATCCTCTACTCTTTCTAATATACAATGTACCCTCTTGCAAAATATAAACCTCAAAGAAAGATTCAGCCAGCTTTTAGAGTGTAGCATCTCTTGGCTGGATGTTTAGTTGATTGGGCAGAGATCAGAGTGAAGGATTAAAGTTCTAAATTAATATAAAGGAAGAATAGCATCACAGTACAGTAGTTAAGAGCACAGAATTGAGAACAAGATGCCAGGAGTTCTAACTCTAGCTCCACTGTCTACTCGAGAGAACTTGGGAAATTTATTTAATCTCCCTATAATGAAGACTGTAGCATCTCTTCCAGACCCCCTTGCATATAGATCCCTTTAACTGTTTATGTTCATTCCATCCTCAACTATGTGTTATTTGCTTCAAATTACTGTCCCAGGGGCTCTATTCAGAGGACTCCCATTTACAACTAAAGCCATTTTGAATACATGTAGAGACTAGGAGTGGCTTGAAACTTACAACTGCCTTGGGTATTGTACTCCAATGAGTACAATGAAGGAGGGTGAAAATTCAGCTCATTTGCCTTCAGGACAAAATATAAGGTCTAATTTATACTCTAGAGCTTCCCTCTGGGATAAGGGCACACCTAGCTAGGAATTACACCTTGCTTTGTTTCTTTATCTTTCTCAACCTGCTTTTACCACTTCCTACTGGTTTTCTCTGGGAGCTTTTTGGAAAATTGAATAAAGGTACCCAGTTTCTCATCTCTAAAATTGAAATGTGGTGGCTAAGTCAAAGGCAGTTGTGAGGGTTAAGTAAGTGACTGCATGTAAAACACTGATAACAATAACAAGCACATATCATATGGCAAATGTGTATTAGTATATTAAATACAAAATAGTGAAATGAATGTGCCAATCAACAAAACAAATAACTTGTGAATGTTTACTCATAGTAAACACATTTATGCACTAAAAAACAAGAAATCAATTTTCCCACATTTACTTTCCATAGAGAGAGACAGACAATTTAGCCAATATTAAAAATGCAATCTAGTCAATACTGTGGCAGTAGGACATACTGAGTGCTAATGTCTTTTTTTTAAGTAATATAAAAGAGGCATCTTAGGCACTTAACTCAGCCCAGTAGTTAAGGAAAGGATTTGTCAGAAAGGCTAAATAGTAATTATACAATTCGAAAAGTGAGGAGGATGATGGGAGAGTGAAATAGACAGAGGTAACAATATGTATAACTGTTGAAAGATTTAGAATAATTTTACAATTATCATTATTATTTGAGTTGAGTGCAGATGTGTATGTGTGTTTGTGAATGTATATTAAAGTATGTGGTGACATGTGTGTGTGTGTGTGTGTGTGTATGTGTGTAAGTGTACATGCAGGTCTCTGTGTTGAAGTGTATTTGGGGGAGTAGGATTGGCAGTGAGGCTGAAGAGATAGGCAGAGACCATTTTAGTGTTCCATGATATATTCAAGAGTTTGTATTTCAACTTAAAGGCAATGTCAAGTTAAGGAAGGATTTTAGTAGGGGAATGGAATGTTAGAAAGACAAGTCTGACAACTGTGTTGAAAATGAAATTGAGGGTAGAGATGGTAAATAGTTTTTCAATTCACATGCCAACTCTGATCAATTGGTAGTGACTGCCTAGAGTACTTGTTGAGAAAGATTTTGAGGTCTTGTCCAGGCTTAGTAGGAAAGAACACCATGATTGGTAATCAATGCCTTCCATTTATTTCTCATGTCTTAACCCTTTCTTTACTGAATCTATCTTCTACAGTGCATATGTGCTTTAGAAATCAGATGTAGATCAACTGATATTAACATAAAAATGTGGATGGAAAACTTGTCTTCTCTGAATGTTCCTAACCTTGAAAATGCAATGATATTTTTACTTGTGTTAGAAAGAAGTATATGGGTTAGCACAGACATTAGCATGTAGATATATTAAAATTATTAATTTAATTATTTCAGCCAATTTTTAAACACTGTTTGGAAACAAAGCTCTGATATCTGTACCTTATAGTATCAGAATAAAAAAAAAACACATAAATAAGAAGGAAACTTTGATACTAGTTAAAATTATGAGAAACTATTGTGTTTGTAAATAAACGAATTTTGCCAAAACTTTCACCCTCTTCCACTTCAGTTACACTAAATACCCCTCCTGTTGCATGTTTTGAATATTGTCCTACTGATTTAGATTTAATTGATTAAGTGTTATAAAAGATTCCAAAGACAACTTTGAATAATAAATAGTCCCTGGTAGTGCAAAGAATAAAACATTTGGAGCCACACAAGCCTACTTTATAATCCTGACTGTGTCAGATTATAGACCAACAGTCAGATCTGAGGCAAGTTTTCCTTGGTGTGTATCTTCTCTAAACATGTGGTATTAATTTAATAAAATTTTTATGAGGCTCAAACAGAATAATATGTATGTATGTAAAATGCAGTTGATAAAATAGTTTAATGACATCTGACAAGCTTTGAAAGTATAGCTCCTAGGTCACATAACATTAATTGTTTTAAAAAACTTGAATTAACTTCAGAATAAATCACATACTAAGAAATGTTTAAAAATAACAAAAAATCATACAATACCCATTTATTTTTAGTCCATTGTATACTGAAATGTTAGATATTGGGATTACTTTTAAAAATTCATGGTTCACTAATAAGCTAATAGTACAAAAAGAGTTGTATGCGTGCCTTATTTTCCATTAGGCAAAGAATAAGTTGAGTCAGATTTCCTAAGGATTTCTCAAGAGAAAATCATATAGTAAATATTAAATATAAATGTAACTGTATATCAGTTTTTACAAAACCACTCTGAATTGCTTTTATAGTACATGGCTATCAATGTATGAATTCTGAGTTGAAACCTGGCTTCAAATACTATTGCCCTCCTGAAAATGTCCACACAGGAGATCAGATGTGAGAGTAAATAGATCTTGTCACTTTTTAATGACTAATAATCACCCTTCCAAATGACACCTTCATTGATGGTACCATTTTAATTGCAATTTTTTGATTCTATAAAATAAGATAATGTTGGAAATAGAACTAATGATTTTACTTAAGATAATGATTTTCATTGTGCTTCATGTACCTTAAGAGAACTCTGAACTAAAGTGTAGTTGATCTGACATATATTGAGTTCCTTTCTACTCCAGCAGGTGCTGCATTAACATGACCTTAGGGTCTGGTGTTTTAAAACCTGGAAAATAGAGCAAAACTTGTCAAGAAAAATGACCCCTAGAGCCATCAAAGATTTGCAAATATATCATTCTAAGTTAGCGTCCTTGGTCCAGCAATAAATATATAGTAATTTTGATAGAAACAAGCAAAATATGAAACCATTCTTCTAATACTGACACATATATTGTAGAAAATTCAATTTTTCAGAAGTGTTTCTTTTAATTTTCAAGAATATCACGTTCAATGGATCACCATTTAATATGCTTAGTGCATCACTGTTCAATTATATAAAGACAAAAATACTAGAGAAATGAGCCATATTATACATTCTTACTATATTTAGAATTAAAATCTGTCTGTTTTGTGATCTCTAGAAATTTTATGTCACACATTATCATCTTCTTTTTATTTAGTAGAAGCATGGGGAAAGAAAATGTACTATCCAGTCACGGTTGAGTTTCTTTATGTTTCACTTCAGTTTTCTGTGCATTACTAGTAGCTTTTATTTCACAGTTGTTTCTTGTTTAAGTCTCACACAAGATGACAACAGCATGGGGCTAATCATTTTTGGCTTAATTTGAAATGCTGTTTACAGGGTATTTTAACAGCAGCAATTCTCATATGAGCAAGTAAAGATCATAAATGTTATCTGTAGCTCCCCAGATAAACCACAGATAGAAAAACAAACACGCAACGGAATTTGTAAAGTGATAAAGGAATTTAGTATTGTCTAAGCCATGCCTTTAGAGTTAGACCATGGGCAATATATATACATATATATATGAAATTTGGCATACTCTTAAGAGGAACAAGGTAAAAATAAAGAAAATAAAAATGCTTACAAATCAAACTCTACAACTGAAATTCAATCTAAATTTATTCTATCAAGGTGAAATATATGCTAAGTATCAAAAAAGTTAACAATTATGAACTCATTGCTTTGTGTTGGTGTGTGTGCTTGTGTGTGTGTGTGTATGTGTTGGGAAGGGGTATTAAAAACAAAAACAAAAACAAAAACAAAAACAAAAACAAAAACAAAAAGCAATAAAAGACTTCTTACCAAAAAGTGCATTGAAATTACTTCAACAGAAATGGATTGATGTAAACTTGGGAGCAGGAACTATGTCTTGCAGATCCTTGGATGTTCTACCTCAAGCAAATGACCCTCTATCTGTTGGTTAAAAGAAAAAAATTAACAGATGGGATGGCCAATCCACTCACATTTAAACACAGTCTATCACTAAGATTATTCCCATCTAATATTGTTTTATATCTTAGAAAACATTTATGTAGAGCAGAACTCTTTTTTTTTTCTAGTATCATTTGAAATACTAATAAACCTCTCAGTGGTCATGTTTCAAATGCAAATCTTCATTAATTCATTCATTTCATCAGTGTTTGTAAATTTGGGGGAACTCTTACATTCTGGTCATAATCTTTAGACCTGTCTACATTTATCAATATCTGATTTAGAGTATGCATATCACAAAGAGAAGTGTTTTTGTCTCCTAAGCATCTCAAATTAACATTGTAATGAACTCTTTGCATGGAGAACCATACCATCCGGTTATATAGTGAAGCTACTTTCTTCTTAGACCTATGTTATATTCTTGTATAACTTAAGCCTAAGATTACATCTGCTTTTTTAAAAACGACATTGAATTACGCTGATGATCACATTGTTTGTTTTAAATAAAACCCAAACTTTTTTCACATGAAGAAATCAGGTCAGATTTTCTTTTCTGCATATATGTAGTTGATGTTTCTGAAATTCATTGTAAAAATGTGTACTTAAGTCAAATGAAAATTAAAATTTTGGTTGGAAAGGTGATGATCCAAGACAAATACATGTACTTAAAATATATTGATTTATAAATATGAATGATACTATTTTCATACTTTATGTATTTTAATTTTAATTATCTGCTGAGACTGAGGTAAATGAATTTGGGAAAGATGCAGTACTTTCAGAGATATTGTCTGAGAGTCATACCCACATAAAAGTGATGGGCAAAAAAATCTGCAGTACAACAGCTTCTATTAATTATTACTAAATTTTCTTCTTTTGTTTTGTTGTTGCGTTCATAAACAAGTCTCTTACCTATCACCTTCCCTAACTCACACTAGTTACTCCTACATGTACTGTACATACCCCCCAAGCAAAAGTAGGACTGAATTTTACCCATGTCAGTTCAGTAACTAAGTGAGCAAATGTAAGTTCACATGAGCTTGATTTGATATCAATGAATTTACAATCATAATGATACAGTGGATATTTGCAGTCAAAACCAGCTATTTTTAATAATTAAATAAAGTATACATACCCCAGTAAAAGTAAATTTCAAAAGCAGTAACCTTTCAGAGGGAGATGTGGAAGAAGAAATAGACTGTCCAATTAACCATGTGAAAAAATCTAGTCCAGAAAGTTTGGTTGTGGTTGGGAGGCATAAGGTAAATATGCTTAAAATGGACAGTTTTTTTGTGATGTATTTTATTTTCTCCTTATGAAAATTGTCCATAGCTTATATTTATTTTTTTAGTTAATTTTTTATTGACGTATAGTTGATTTACAATATTGTGCCATAGCTTATATTTCTAAAGATATTGATAGATTTACTTGTTGAAACTTATTGTGAAGAGATGCTTTCTGAAAGAAGAATTTGTATCCTGTACTCTCCTACTTTTTGCAGGACCAGCAATGTGTTTTACCTTAAGTTCGATCTAATCAGCATTGCTATTCTGCCTCTTATGCTTTCTCATTTGAACTTATTTTTTTCTCACCAAGATTCACAGATACTATTTTTTTTTTCCACATCTCATATAACTTTTCTAGTATTTATCTTTCTGTTTTTATTGAGTTCTCAGCTTAGTTTGCCAACCCCCTTAAATCTATTAATATGTTTCTATATTATTTCTTTAATAACTATGTTTCTGAGTTCTAAGTTCACTTCTTTTACTTATTACAAATGAAAACAATATACTGTCTAAAAGATAATTAAATGATATAACCAAATACAAATGTAAATTAAAGCTTTGTTTATATACCATATCTTATCTATAAGATTGGCAAGCATTCAAAAGTTTGCAAAAATACTTTGTTGCCAAGGTTAAAAGGAAGAAAGAACGCATACATTTTTTTGTTGGGAAAGCAAAACTGTACAACCATATGAGAAGGAATTTGGCAAATTACATATGCATTTCCCTTTTTACACTGATATCTCATTTCGAGAAATCTATCCTAAAATACACTGGCAAAAATCCAAAATACATATGCACAAGTATATCTGTTGCAGTAGTGTTTGCAATTTTAAACAGTGCATCCTGGATACAAGTTATTATTCATCAATAGATTGAATAAATTATATAGCCCCACCCTGCAATGGAGACTTGGCATCTGCTAAGAGTAATAATGTATATGTCTATATACTTCTATGATGTAATATTCGGGATTTATTATTTAAAAAATCAGAAGTAGAGAAAAGTGTGTACAGCATGTGGGCAAGGTATCAATTTACTGTCTCTCAGCTCCTAATCTACAATTCTTTGTCCTGTTTTGTGATACTGAAGTAATATGCTCTAAAAACTTCTTTACGGCTAGCAAAAATGTTCAGCTTTGTCAAGAGAAAGGACTAGAGTGACATTGTAAGGAGACAGAGGTAGCACATCACTTCCTTTCCCAGTTCTGGTCCTGCTTCCTTTTTTTCCATTTTTCCTTTTACCTTTGATGGTCACATTGTAAGAGAAAACAAAAATTAACAATAAGAGGCTTAATTCTCCCTGTTGAAAATAAGGGTGGAGACGACCCCCAACCTGCCTTTTCTTAGAGCATTTACTTTAGAAAACTTGTAAGTATTTTCTTTGTTTCTTTGAAATGTATGTGTTTTATCTTTTAAAACAGTAAATGAGTAAGCCAGGAACCTGGGAACCTAGTCAAGGCCTGGGAGCCATCTCTTTGAACTGTAATCATCAAGCAAAATATCAGCTCTATAACCCAGTCTCCTAGGAGTATGGGAGCTTCAGCTGGCTCCTGGCTCCAAATTGTGAGCCTAACCTTCCTCCCATTATAAAATACAAGAAATTATTTTTTTCTTCTAAAAGCATTTAGCAAAACAAGGGGTTACTCCAATTACCAAGTGATTTAGGATGAACTATATGTAACAAATGGTGCTATTGAGTCTTCTTACTCAAGGATTAGTTATTGTTTATTTTGAAAAAAATGTATACAATGTTCACTTGGCTACATGCAAGGGTAAGATTTCTTGCTGTCTTTGCAATCTCTTTAGGGATTGCCTGTAATGCACATCACATTCTGGTTTAATGCTTTTTCAATAATAAAACTGTTCTTATTTCTCTTCTACTTTCATGGAGAGGTTTTCAGGGGTGGCAGGAGATTTGTTTTCAATTATTTATTTCTCCAACAGTGGTAGCAGATCTCACAGACTCCCAACCCAGAGGATGCTTTTATACAAGCTTATACACTCAAGCTCTCAGGCCATTGTCTCCCAGCCTCTAAAAGCCTATGTAGAGGTCACCTCTGTCTACAACATCAGCCCACACCCTCCTGGTCAGTGGTCTATTTCTATGAACAAGTTGTTACCACCACTCAGACAAACACTTCCCTACTTAACAAGGGCTGCCATAGACCCTCTCTGTCTGTGCGCCCTGAGTTACCTGTTTCCCTACCAAGCAGCCACTTCCACAGCAGCTCTGGCTGTACCCGTCATCAACCCTTCCCAACTCAGTGGTCATTTGTATTATTCTGGTGTGTCCTGCCCCATGTCTCGTGGCAACCCTGGGTGACTTCTACAGCATAGTTCCAGCCTATGCTTTCAAGCAACTTGCTTTGACACCAGTAGGGTTTTTTGTTTTTGTGTTTGTCAGACCCTCTTCAAAGAGATTTTGAATCTTAGTCCTTAGACAACGGTCTTCTTTCTTTATCACTCTCCCTTTTTCTATAAAGAGTAGCTTCATGTTTGCCAGAATAGCTGGGTCTGGGAATCAAAGTGTAGAAGTGTGTGTGGCTCCTCTACTATTCCAAATATCACACTCACAAAGGTTTTGCTCCCCATAACAACTGTTTTTACCTCTGATAGTTTGGAGGTCTTAGTTCTCACTTGGGTAATGATCTCACTAATGTATACAACAATGGTTCCTTTGAATTGGAAGATGAAATCAATGCCTAGTCATTTTGGAATCCATAAGCCACTAAATCAACATGTGAAAAAAGGGCTTACTCTATTGGGTGGAATGATTGATTCTGCTTACTCAGAGAAATTGGATTGTGCTATACAATGAAGACAAGAAAATATGTGTCTTCAGGCCAGGAGGTTCTTTGAGGACATCTTTTAGTACCTCTATTCCTAAATCGTAAAGATTAATGAGAAACTACATCATCCAAAAAAGGCAGTAATTTTGAAAGCCAGACCATTCAAAAGTGAAGATTTATGTAACTCTACAAGATAAGGAATTCAAACTATTTGAAGATTTTACTAAGATTGAGGAAATGTGGAGTGAGTGGTAGGAGAAAGATGTCATGGCCATCAACTACGACCTCACAGTGATGACTTTAGTAGCTGTGCATATTTATTCTTTGCTTGTTAGCCGTATCTGTGTACATATATCCAATTTTATTCTTCTCTGTTTTTATTCCAAATTTTATTTTATTTACAATGTGTTAGAAGTTAACTTCACTATTTAGTCTTTTTAATTATTCTTAAATTTCTGTCAAAATACTACTGGATATTTAGTTATCTTTGTTCAGTTATACTTTGACAGAAATTGAGTAATTAACTGGAGATGGATAAATTTACTACTGAGACTCTTTGCCTCCCTTTTTTGGGGAGAAGGTGAAACTATTCTTGAAAGAAGGTGAAGCTATTCTTGAAAGAAGGTGAAACTATTCTTGAATAGCTGCACCTTGCTAGGTTCAAAGAATGGTATATATAAAAGGTGAGTAGCAAAAGGGTGGACCATGACAGTTATTGATTTAGTTTTTATTTGCTTCAAATCCATCATATTGCCAAGCTTTGTGATATTGACACTCAACCCATAAACAATTTTTCTTTGCCAGGCTTTGTTAATAGAGTGTTGGAATGAATGCCACTGTAAGTCAAAAGCCTTGTTTACCAGTAAGGAACCACTCTTCTCTGCACCTCTGACCTCTTCCTCTTTCTCTACCCTGATCTAATCTACTTCAAGGAGAACGATGATTAGGGGTAGTTCAAAGACATATTGTCCAAAATGAAGACTCAAGACCATAAACACTTGTCTGTGTATTCTGAGTAACTTTGGGAAGCAGGGGAAATAAAACTTTTATGTCTCTGTTAGATGCGGGCACCAAAGTTACAATTTCTATCTTATAACAAGGGGGAGGGGTTACCAAATTCAATGCATGGGGTTTGGGCAAATTTCATAGTGGGAAAGGAATATGAACCTGCCCTTATTGTGAGATCCTTTAGGTCAAACCAATAAACTATTTTTGCTTCTACATCTGAGTGCATAATAGAAATTGAGTTACACGCTTGATCTTCACTGTACCATGATTACCAGAGTATACTGTCTTGATAATAAAGAGCTTCATGTAGAGAAGTGTTAGGCAGACAAACTCCCTTGGAATTTCTCCCCAAGTGGGTTGATCAGGATTTAGCATAAGTGACTCTATATCTGCTCTCCTAAGATCTGCATAGATGATGTCCTGTTAGTTGGCAAGCCCAAAGCTTCAGTTGCATCAACCCTGATTTCATTGTTAATCAAACCTCTACCAGCAGAGGTAAGTGATAATCCCTGACAAAATACAGAAGCCCGCTCACCAAAAAAACTTTTTTGGAACTATGTGAGCATATTCATAATGTTCAACCCTTTGGGCAGTCAAGTCAAAACTGTCATAGTCTAAGCACAATTTTCCTTAACTTTGGAAGCCGTCTATCAAAAACAAAAAAGGGATGATCCCAGATCCTGCACCTTCCACATAAAGTGCCTGCCAACACCTTAGGATATCTTTTTCACTCCCATCCTCTTGATTCTTTCTCAGAATGCCTTTTGGCTGTTGGTGTGGGAAAGTTGGGCAGGTTGAAATAACTGCCCTCAGGTAATCCATCCAAAACCAAGAACTAGACTCAATTATTCAATTGAATTGGGAGCCCCAGTACCTATCAGTCATCTAGGAACCCATTCAACTTGCACCTCTTAGCAGATGTCGGTACAACTTGCAGGGCCCCAACAATTGTAACCAATGTTTTGGGCTTCTGGAACTGTGCTTTTTATCTGAAATCAACCCTAGTAATTTTTTTTTTTTCTCTTAAACCCATGATGACATGCACTTTAGGGTTGGTCACAAAAAATTTGCAAATGTTTAAGGAAACATTACTAGTAGATCATGTAGCCCTCAGATGACTAGGACGGTTTCTCCAAAATGAGCCAAACTTGGTTTTAGTGGATATCTAAAACCTGATATATTCACCCTGAGAATCCACAGACAGTATTGCCTCCATGAAGTTTTCATTTTTCCATTTGCATTTCTGTTTTTATCCAGGAAAAAATTTAAAGTCATTGTCCAGATTGGTAGAACTGGGTACTTAGCTGAAGGAAAAACCTACTTTTTTCTCAATAGACCTGTTCTCAATAGAATCTATTTTACACTGTGACATAAAACTTCATGAGACATTAAAAAATTATTGTAAGAACAAGAAAGAAAAGAATTTGTCGATTATGGCTGAATATTTACTATATTTGATAACAATACAAATTATTTTTGCAAATAATTAAATCAAAATTACATATACATAAAAATATTTGTTATTCAGAAAGGTGTTCACACTAATTTTAATTCCTCAGTACTGACAAATGTGTGAATATTAACTAAGTTTGATTAAGGGGAAAAGTTGATTTCTTTGTTGTTTATGATTGACCTGTTTTTGTTATGAATGAAAATTGTCATACTCTATGAGTATCCAAGCTTAAAAGCATGTCTCCCATTGGATAGAAACATAGGCATCATGATATGTAACTCTATTCAGTGTCACTTCTTTCCCCATCAGCTCTCTCTACTAAAAAGTTTATGAATATGTTTACAAAAAAATATCAAAACTCAGCATAAAATGCATTATTTAAGGCAGTAGCATTTTAATTCATTACTTGTTATGGAAAATAAAAATAAATAATAAAAGCCTATTTTTTCATTTTTTATACGTTTTTCTGATCAAATTAAAACAGTATTGTACTTTTCATTATTTTTCACTGTTTACATAACTAATTAACTCTCTGAGGTAGAAGGCAACACACCTGCAAAGTCTTCACTATGTTAAGGTCAGATATCAATTTCCTATCCCAAAAGACAAAACTAATACAGTACAGAGGATTATCACTAAATACTAGCAGCTGCTTTTGTAAGACTGGAGCTTTTCTGGAGAATCCTGCAATAATGGAGTAGGTAGGAAACAGAATTTTATATATTTCTATCTTTGAATTCTGTGAAAACCGCATAGATATTTTTTAACTACAGATGAAACAAGGATTAATTTTGCTTTGATTCAAGTAATTGCTACTAAACATAAATGCATTTGAAGCAAAACATGGAATGATTATGAAGAAAATATTTCCCTTTGTTCTGAATGTCATTCGAGATTTAATCCTTAATAAATTTAACTCTAATTCTTACACATGTGAGAATTTTAGGAGTTTACCTACTATAAACCATTTAATGCAAGTATTAACGTCATACTTACTACCTCTAAATATTATCATCAAAAGCTAATAGACCTTTATATCCTACGTATTTTAAAAGAATTGACAACAACCCTATGTATTATTTTCTCTTCATAAGTTCAAACAATGTTGCAATGTTCTGCAAAGACTGATTAAATATAAACAATTTCTAAATTTAATTAATGCTATAGATCAATTTCATAAGAAAATACATATGCAATTTTATTCTTCTCTAAGGGTTTTATCTTAAACTCTATTAATGCAATGTAACTCATTAATATTTCAAATCCTCCTTAGTTCTAATTCTAGGCATGATACTTGCAGGCAAATTATATGTCTTTGCCTGGAATGTAAACAAAAGAATCAGTAATCTTAATATCAAAATTATTTCTTTGCTTAGTTAGCTAATTAGTTAGATATCTTAGCAAAATTCAGCAAAATTGAGCAAACATTTCTTTTGTAATATTCTCTTTTCTTAATCTCCATCAGATTACTAGTTTCTTTTCTCAGTTTTCTTTCATAGCTGTTTAACCTAATATGTCATTACTGGAATTCCTCGTCTGTCTTAGGCTCTCTTGCCTTCTCCTGTCCACTTTATCTCTAAGTGAATTACTTTATTTACAAGTTTTTAAAAGCATCTGATATTATCTCTTAAATTATAGTTTTTAATCTATAAAAATCCAGATCGGTATGTTCAACTATATTCTTAATAACTCCAGTTGTAGATATATTTCTTAGCCACTTTTAAATTCATATGTTCAGAACTGAATGCCTGATTCCTTTACATCCTACTGCTTTCCCATCCCCACTCTGTACCCAGCCCTCCACCAATTTAGTGAAGCAATTTAGTCTACCTGTGTTCGCCATTTCAATAAGTTTTATTTCATCTAAAAGGTTGATTCTTCCTAAAAGTTAGGGATTATCTTTGACATAATGTTATTGGTCCATTTCCTACCTACTTTGGTGTTTAAAATAGCATCAATTTGTAGATAGCTAACATCTAAAATACATATATTCACTGTTCTCCATAACACCTGCCATCATTCTAGTACAACCACCATCATCTTGCATTACTTCAAGTCTCTAATATGTCTCTCCTCTTCCACTTCTTAGGTCCAAAACCCACTTTCAATTTATTCTTCATACAGTAGAGTGGTTTTTAAATAAGCATAATACTCCAACCTTTCTATGATTCAAATAATTCAATCATTCCTCAGAGTAATTAGGCTAATTCACAAGCCTACATGTTTGTTCTCTGCTTCTGTGCCATTTTCTATTCATGCTTTACTCACTACTCTTGTCTTTCTTGCTGTCACTTTCCACTTTATGTACCAGTTCTACTTACTGTGGACTTTTTTCTAGTTTCTTGTACACAATGTAGTCATTAAACCAAAGCAAATATTCTTCCCATTCCAAGGAATGACCTTCCCTTGCTCTTTTATTGACTACTTCCTATAGCATTTTGTTTTTCAAATAGACCTAATCTGACTCTCAAATCCCAAATAAGTATTGCTGTTATACTCACTTAAATTTATCTTTAGTTTTTCGCTATATTAATTAATCTTTTAAACTACATATCTATCCATAATTCTCTCTCACTCTTTCTCCATCCATCCACTTAGGTGCCTTTGATATATCTGTAGTCATTTATTTAGATTTTTGTTAAATTTACGTATCATTACAGGGTGTTTATTACATATCATTTGCTTTGTTTATCATTGTGCTCCTAGAGACTGCCAATGCTAATAAATAGTATATATCAAGTATTTGTTGAATGGGTAAAAAAATTGAGTAAAATATTATGAATGAACAAACAAATGAGCAAATTTGTTATTTATACATACATGAATTGCTTAATTTCCTAATTTTAACACATGTACATTTACTAATAATTATGTTTATTAAGTTTTCAAAACTTGAGTCAAAAGCAAAAATTTAATACACTCACATCAACTTTATATTTGATGCCAAGATGATTGCAAATATTATTAAAGTTCAAAATAAAATAAAAATAACACATAAAATCATAACATTATCTTAACTAACAAACTTTTGGTTTACTTTAAATTTAACCAAACTTTTGGTTCAATTTAAATTTAAATTACTGTAACATTGTAGTCTCATGTACTGCTAAAAAAACTATAATATTCAGCCAACTTTGCATTATTTCCTGACAAATTATTATTATCTAATTGAAATAATTGGAAAATTTCAAACTGTCTTTGGGACTGAAACTTTCAGCTTTTGTCTTCACATAACTATTGGGTACACATTTGGCCATATAACAGAATAAGAGGAAACATATACACAAATGAATGTTTTTGCACAATAATCTAGAGTTTTAAAATATTTTTAATACTTGTCATGCTTTTGTATTTAACAAAATTTGTTGTAGAACTAAATGATTACATATATTTTAGTCACTGAAAATAACAATGATCCTACACCCTTAGGGTAAGATGCTATTATACTATTATAGCATAGGTTTATCCATATTTTAAGAAATGTTTACTGATTTAATCATCATTGACAACAAATAACTTCTAAGTACCCACTAACCTATTCAAAAGTATTTTCAGTGTTAAGTCAGCAGGAGACTTTGAAGATGTTTTGCCTTTCTCCTTGGAGCAGCCTCTTCTGCAAAAGTTGATAGCAGAGAAGTATCAAATATGTTTTATAATACATCAAGAATGCAAATAGGACCACTCAAGTACTCTGTTTATAACATAGATCCCTAAAAAAAAAAATGAAATACATATTGTAACATTTATAATAAAGTATGATTTATCTTTGCTATGATTTTATCATACTTTTCTTAATATAAATATTTACATTAATTCAAATTAAACAAAGAACTGATGAAAACCTCCTTAGCTTGGTACCATGGTTCACGAAATTATATAATGTGATCTCTGGCTTCAAGGAGCTTAAAACCAGAAAAGAGCCACTGAGTTACATAGAGGTACCAGCATACCTTGGAGCTATTGAGGGTTCGGTTCCAGACCACCACAATAAAGTGAATACTGCAATAGAGTGAGTCACATAAGGTTTTTTGATTTCCCAAGACATACACAAGTTATGTCTACTATCCTGCAGTCTATTACGTTGCAATAGCATTATGTCTAAAAAACAATGTACATATCTCAGTTAAATAATACTTTGTTGCTAAAAAATGCTAACCATCATCTGAGCCTTCAGTGAGTCATAATCTTTTTGTTGGTGAAGGGTCTTACCTCCATGTTGATGGCTGTTGTTGTTTAGTGTAGCCTCCGTCATTCATTTTCTAATCTAGATCTTCTGGATAACTTGCTGCAGCTTCTACATCAGCACTTGCTCTTTCACCTTGCACTTCTATGTTACGAAGATGGCTTCTTTCCTTAAACTTCGTGAACCATACTCTGCTAGCTTCAAACTTTTCTTCTGCAGCTTCCTCACCAGTCTCAGCCTTCATAGAATTAAAAAGAGTTACAGTCTTGTTCTGGATCAGGCTTTGGCTTAAGGGAATATTGTGGCTGTTTTGATCTTCTATCCAGACCACTAAAACTTTCTTCATATCAGCGAAAAGGCTGTTTTGCTATCTTACATTCATGTGTTCACTGGAGTAGTACTTTTAATTCCCTTCAAGAACTTTTCCTTTGTATTCACAACTTGGCTATTTGGCATAAGAGACTTAGATTTAAGCCTATCTCAGCTTTCAATACGCCTTCCTTACTAAGTTTAATCATTTCTAACTTTTTATTTAAAGTGAGAGACTTGCAAGTCTTTCTTTCACTTGAACCTTAGAGGCCATTGTAAGGTTATTAATTGGCCTAATTTCAATACTGTTGTGCCTCAGGGAATAAGGAAGCCTGATGAGAGAGAGAGAGAAAGAGGGGGTGGCACTGAGGAATAACTGGTGGGTAGAGCAGTCAGAACACAGAACATTTATCAATTAAGTTTGCTGTCTTATATGGGCATGGTTTGTGGCACCTCAAAATATTAAAATGGTAACATTAAAGATCACTGATTATAGATCACCATAACAAATATAATAATAGAGAAAAAGTTTGAAATATTGTGAGAATTACCAAAATGTGACACAGACATGAAGTGAGCAAATACTGCTGGAAACACTGTGCAGGTAGACTTGCTAGAAGCAAGGTTGTCGTAAACCATCAATTAGTAAAAAATGCAGTATATGTGAAGTGCAATAAAGTGAAATGCAATAAAATGAGGTCTGCCTGTACAGTATATTTATATTGACTGCTCTCAGAGAAATTTTGACAGACAAAAACAGACAGGGAAGGGAAACAAAAAGTATAATTGCCCTCAGGTCCTAGCAAATTTAGAAGTTAGTCTTTGAGCTGAATTTTAATAATGAGTATTAGATAAGTAAAAATGGTAAATTAGCTATCTTCAGAAATATAGACAAAAGTTGGAAAAAGTAAGTGACAAGTGGTCTAATCTAGTTTTAATTTGAAAATCTAGAAATTCTTAGTGAAAAATAAAAATGAAAAAAAATTAAAGCCTGATCTTAAATGTGTATTTTATATTAAAGGTTTTGAGCTTTATTTTGGAGGAAATGAGAAGCTATTGAGTGCTTGTAAAACAGGAATGTTATAATCAGATCTGTGTTTTAAAGAGGTAACTTTATCCAATCATGACTACTACATAAGAAAATAGGCTCATTCCCATACAAATTCACTGGCCTTAGGATTATCCATCATTCAGAAGCAACTGGCATTAACAAAATGGCCAGAAAAAATTAATTTAAGGAAACCAAGCAACCAAGTTGCTGTCCCACATGATAGAACATATTTCTTAAACAAAAGGTCTCTATATGTGGACATCTCTTCCATAGACAGAATGTATAGAAACCAAGGAAAAGAGATGGGAGTATCTCATTACACTGTTAAAACTATCAACTGACTGGAGGAAATTTGCTTTTGTCCCTATAGTCTTGATCAGCTGGGAAGTCCTAGTGCCCAAAGGATGAATGCTTCTCTGAGAGAAGTAAGTCACAGTTAAGATAAAATAGAAGCTGAGACTGTCATTTTGGGGTCCTCATCCATTGAGCCTACAGCAGAGGAGAAGGTTGTGTATCAACTGTACTTAGAAAAAACTGGCTCACTGCTTCACAGTAGAGACAGTGAAGCTTCTTTTTCTAACCATTATGACTCACTGTGGTACATTTTAATTCTTCCTGAATAAGAGTCCCAATAAGGTCAACTCAATAAAGATAAGGTCCCGAAAAACCCAGATGATATGGAGTGAAGATTTGGGTTTCTCCACTAAGTGAAAGATCCTGTCCAGCTGAAGTTAAAGAGAACATGGAAGGGGAAGAAGGTGGATATTATTATAATATTAGGCCTCATGACTAAACATAAAGAGAAGACTAAGGCAATATGCTTTATCCAAAAACATCATTTCATTTTACCAACCCCCTCCCACTACCTCATATAAAGAACCCTGAAAAGCTAATATTTTAAGTTTCATGTGGGTAGTAACAGTATGATTATACAATAGAGGATTAAAAACTGTTCCGGGAACACAATATTTCACTTAAGCAAAGAAAAGAAGGAGATGCTGAAGGTAAAAAGTGTTGAAGATGAGAGATATCATTCACTTGTCTATAAAGATCCACTCCCCATCCTGCTATGTATTGCTCAGTGCCCCAGGATAGGGGCTGGTTCAGTGTACCTAATTTAGCTCTATAGTCTTCTTGCTTCCAGTTGGTTTCAGGCAACATATTACACTGGAAGTCTAACAGGAGACCTGAGGGAGAGATGAATGGAAGCTTGTGTTATGATTTTCTCCAGTTTCCTTTCACTTTTTACCAGCAGAGCCCCTCAGCTGAAGGCCACAGCTACTGCCAGATGACCTTTCACAGCTTCCTCTCTTTTTAGGTTTCATCAACCACACCCTCTTCTTGCCGTTTTTTACCAAGACTGTTGCCCCAGAATCATACCTCTGCCCCGCCCTTAAAGAGAAACCAATTACTCTTATCTGTGCTTCAAGACGCTTGCAAGGAGATAAAAGCAAGAACTAATTGAAACCAACTAGGCCTAAGATAACAGAAGATTTGACTTCCAGTAGACCTTGAGCTCATTGTAATTCATTAGCATGCTAAATGACACTCACCAGCGCCATGACAGTTGATAATTGCCATGGCAACAACTGGAAAACCCCATAAAAGGACTAAAAGGAGAGTTGCATCAGTTCCAGGTCCAAACCACACCCCTGTTCTCACATAACTCACGAATATTCCTCCTATGCTTTCCAAATCCCTCTCTTTTACCTCAACCCTACTATATATTTAGTGTCTCCAACTCAACTTGGGTTGAGAAGTTGATTTCCTTTGTGAACTAGGTTCCCCTTCTCTATTTTTGGTCATGGCGTAAAGCTTGTGCTGTTCCAGTCTCAGCATACATTTTGTTATCCGCTGTGAGAATCTGATAAGAAAAAGAACCTCCTTGGCTGAGACAAGGGGTCTCGGCTCGGGTTAGGACCCTGGAGAGGGTCCAGTAGACCAGTTCAGTAACAGTTTAAGGCCTTGTAATGGTAACAGATTTTTCTCCAATCTACATGTCCCCACACTGTTACAGTTTTTTGTGATTTTCCTATACTTGTTGCAAACTTTGTGTGCTGTGAGTTTGTCTAAGGCATTAATCTTGCTGGATTTTGGTTTGTTTCTCTAGAAAATGATAAAATTGATTATTGTGATCTCTAAATTGACATATAGGCTAATTAGATATTGCTTTGTCTATTATTGTGTTGCCAGCAGTTAATTAAAGGGTTGATAATCCGTAGGACCTCAATATATATCAAACGGATTTTTTTTAAAGTCATACAATTCTATAGCATCCTTCTTTAGTAATTCAATGTGTGATAGATGCATCTGTGAGTTTTATACTATAATACACTAATCAGTACGAAAAAGTGTAGTTCATTTTCATAGACAAATTATTTTTACCACAATGCTGCTGAGTTAAAACTGATAAGCTTTAACACAAGTTTTATAGACAAACTTTTCATGATTTGTCAGTATTTAAAAGTGGAAACCATTGTTATTAACTTGTTGAAGGTCTATATAGAGTTATTCATTGTATTTGTGCTTTCATTTTTGCTTTCAAGTTATACTATATTAATATACCAGACCTTATTGACCTTATTTCATCAGACTATTTAAAGAAAATCTTTAAAGCAAAAACAAAATAGAAGTAGATGTAATAACTTGTAGAATCAATAAACATTATCTTTAAGTAAAGCCTATCTAATATCATACTATTTAGTTATAAATATATATAATATATATCATATATATTACTTATAATATATATAAATATATGTATTATTTATATTTAGGCTGTCAAACTCAATCGATTAATTACTTTATTAGCATGTGAGTTAACTCAATATATTTACAAAGAGAAACAGAGAGACAAAGACATGCCAATACATGCTGAAAGAATATTTTAAAATATATATTTGTTTTTCCTTTAGTTGAAGGAGAGATTTTTGTGGAAGAGTAAACCCCAAAATCACTATTTCTCTTTTTTAATCTTAGATTTATTTCAACATTATTTCTTACAAGTTTAAAGTTTAATTAAAAAATAATTATTAGTGTATATTATTATAATATTTTATATATTTATAAATATTCTAAATTTAAATACATATAAAGTATTCAATTTTAATGCAGTGTCTATAATTTCTCATAAATGAGTGTTTATATACACACACTCTGACAAGTTTGTTCTTTTTCATCTGTGCCAAATTTCATGACATCCTTTAACATCTATAACTAAATATATTTGGTAGGATAGAAATGAATATATAGTCAAAAAATCCACCTGTTCCCTCTGAGAAATACATGGAAGAAACAACCTACTTGAGTTCCTATTAGCTAGGACTATCACAAACTTATAAATACTAATTTTTCACTTTTCCCTATTATTTCCCCAATGTGTAGTGTATGAAATGGCCTGATCTCACATGAGAAATAGAAAAATCTGGACTGATATAATAACGACATCTGGTGAAAATACAAATTATTTTATTATTAAGTAGGGATATAAAATATACATAAAAAACATTTTATTATTTGATTTGAAAATAACTTTTTATATTTTGTATTTCTTTATCATCTCAAAGGGATTTACTTAAAAACAAATTCCAAGAATGACATTCTGGCAAATGCGACTTTTAAAACTAATTTCCACAACAACAGACTAGCAAGACCCTTCTCAGAAATATCTCTGAATGAAAGCAAATTGATGGATGTATACTTTCCATGCATCAAAATCAAATGAATTTGTCACCAAGAATTGGAGGAACACGGTTATAGTCATTTTTTTTCTGTTTATATTATTCTATATTGGTAAATTTCCTTCTCTTTCTTGAATGTCAGTTTCTTAGCAAATTACATTTGTAATTGGTTCTCTTGTTTCCTCATTATGCACATTATATGAAAGTAGGGTTAGGCAGCCTTATTTTGCACTTTTAAATTTTCAGCCACTTCATTTCACTTTTAATTTCTGCTATATGGGCCATATTTTAAAGTTTGTACCTGTTTGCTAGTTGACTTAGCACTGTACCCTTGCAGTATCAGCAGGATCTAGCATATAGTAGACCAATAATACATTTAATGCACGAATAAATGACATAGTTATGTATAAAGCTAATTGTCAACTTATTTATATTACAAACCAACTTTTATCTCCCATGAAAAGTCTTGAAGTCTTAATCTCAACACTCTGATATTCTAGGAACATAAAATCATGCTATCATAAAAAAATTTATTATGCACCCCAAGACCACTTTTAACATAAATAGCTATACAGTTTCCCAGTATAGCTATTCTGAATTTCTTAAAAGTTTACATATTCTACTAGTTTTAATACATTCTCTTCTGAATGAGGGAGATATTTTTAAAAAATCAAAATAATTTTATAGTGTTTTATGCATCAAATTAGCAATCTGCACCTTTTAACTTTGGAATTTTATTTTATTTTAAAATAACACTAGCAAGACATTACCTAATCAAGAAAAAAATTCTAAATTGTGATTATTATATTGATTCCAAATATGGAATGCAACATTAAGTTATTAATTTCAAACCCCTTTTCCTATGTCCTACATGACTTATCCAAGTTTGGGTCTAATTTTGAAATCAATAGAAAATACATGAGGATGGAATTGAGGCATGAATAAAAATATTATAGGTGCACAGTAAATGTGACCTTTCATTCTCTAAGGCTGAAAAATGAAAACAAAGATAATAGACAAAGTGTTAATGGCTTTCTACTAGAATTAAACTTCATAGTGATCTAAATTCATAGGTTTAGAAATAGAACGCTCTTCAAAATAAACGATATTATGAACAATATATAAAAAAGTTTGTAGAATTTTTTCTTAAAAAGCATGTTACACTTTCATAGAAAAACAATGAAGCCCTAAAATAGACCTTTAACACATGTACAAATGAACAAAATAGAATTCAGGTTTATGCTGATTGCAAAGCACAGCAGCATTACCACCGAGTGTGAAGAGCAGCCACAAAGTCTCCATTTCCTAAATGCTTTCTTCAGTTGCTAATAAAAAAAAATATTTCTTACCCTATCACATTCACATGTACATCTTACAGTCACAGTTCTGCCTCTGGCACTTTGTAGTGTCAGAGGCTACCATCTGGAAGGGGGTTGTGTATACTAAATGAGTTTTCACAGAACTAGTTGGGTTGGTTTCCTCCAGAGGAAAAAGCCCCTAACTGCAAAATTCTTAATACAGCATTGCATTTTACAGGAGAGTCTGCCCTACCTATTTGCTATACACACTTGCCACCAGCTGTTTTATGCACTCTTGGCTCCCCAGCTGAGGCAATTAAGGGAATAAGATTTGGCATTCTGTATAAATATGAGATAAGACACTGGAGCTGTTTCCAGGTTGACAGAGCATGGGGTAAAAACAAGGCTTTGCTCAGAGTAGAGTTTTTAATCTTATAGACAGTGATCGAGGAATGAAAAAGGCAGATGCTAAGAGGATAATGTGGGGAAATATGGAATCCTGGCCATCAGCAAAATTTTGTAAATTAAATTAAGTACAGAAAAGTAGCTGCATCCTGCAAAACAGGCATGAGATAAAATGCTAAGGTTTGGGTAAGGGTAGCAGATTGGGATATTTTGCTCTATATGATACTTCTCCTATACACTGCATCTAGGTATACAGTAGCCATTATAGCTACATTCACTTCTGTTTCTATCATCTACTGTGCTGTTGAGTCCAAAGTCCTATAAAGAAAATAGCACGGGGGACAGGGATTTTGTAAAAGATGAATGGGGTAAGGATGTGCTCTTTACTAGAACTATTGTTCTAGTAAATAGAACTATTGTTAAAGAAAAAATAACTTCCTAATTAAACAAAAACTGTTTGGTGATATTTTAGCTTTAGCCAGTGAACATTCTCACTTTTATAACTTTTTTTTTACATAGGCAATCTAAAAATAGATACAGGTACACTAAAATCTTAATCGTTATGTTAATTTGTGTTGGCACTATTGCTTTTATTCTTCGCTTTAAAATGTCCTATGGTCAATATGCTATTTTTAAATGAAAATTTAAAAAAAAAAGATTTTTTCTTTCTTATGCATATAAAACCAGTGATTGAAACTATTTTAAGTAGATATATAATTGTTTCTAGGGAAAAAAAATCTGTGAATGCATAGATGATTTTACAAGCTATGTTTCCTACCTTGACTTCTAGTCCAGACACTAGACTCATATCAATAATTATTTACTTGATGCTTCAACAAAACAAACATCTCAAAACTAAAAAAGCCAAAAGAAAAATCTTGACTCTGCCATCACTTAAATTGCATGTCCCTCACTCTTTCAATTTTGTGAAAGGAAACACTAGCATCCAGTCGTCAAACCTAAAATAATTGTGCTCCCTTTGATACTTCTCCTTCCCAACTACACTCTCCACACTGATTCCATCAGAAAATTCCACTTATGCTGCCACTAAACATATATGGACTCTGCCTATGTTCTTACGTATACATTACTACCACCCTAACAAACGCCACTGTCAACTCTCACTGAGATTACTGTAATAAAGGAAAAAGGAAGGAAGGAAGGAAGGAAGGAAGGAAGGAAGGAAGGAAGGAAGGAAGGAAGGAAGGAAGGAAGGAAGGAAGGGAGGAAGGAAGGAAGGAAGGAAGGAAGGAAGGAAGGAAGGAAGGAAGGAAGGAAGGAAGGAAGGAAGGAAAGAAGTAAGAAAGAAAGGAAGGAAGGTAAGCAACCACATTAGGAAGGGGGGAAAGATTGAAACTCCTTCCCCTAACTTATGAAAGCCTTAGGTGGTCTGGCCCTAGCCATATAGCTCATTACTCTTCATCTTACCTACTGTGTTAAACTCACACTACAGTTTTAGTTTTTCAAATATGAAAAGCTCTTAACCACTTAAGAATCTTTGAGATAGGTGTTCTGATTTCCTGGAATATTCTTCCTTCTCCTCTTTCTATGGTGAATTCCTTGACCTTCAAATTTCTTCTTAAATGTCATCTTTTTGCCCATCCAATCTGAGGAAATAAAAAAGTCACTATCACATTACTTACTTTAATTCCCTACACAACACTTAGCACTATCTCACATATGTCTCACACACACACAGAAAGTTTATCTGTATCGCCCTCTTAGCATAGAACCTCTTTAAGATCAGAGACTTTAATTGAATTGAGTACCACAGCACTCTGGTCATATGGAACAGTGACTGACAAATAATGTTCACTCCATAAATATTTGTTAAATAAGTGGATGGGTAGAAAGGTTAGTTATTCTAACACCTTAAAATTTTATATAATTTTGATAACCAGACTAATGTCATTGTATTTCATTCTAAGTTTCAACTCAAGCTAGCCATATCTGGAATATGTTTTATTCAAGGAGGAAATTGAAAAGATGTACTCATTTTAACATAATATTATACAACGTCTAATATGGATGGATTACTCTTTAAACATATTTTATTGCATTCACCTAAAGTAAGGTAACCAAATTATATGCTCATACTGTAGATGTAGTGTATCAAAATATTTTAATATTTTCTTGAATGTCCATATTATTAGCTTCTTAAAACCTTAGTTGGTTTCAAAATCACTATTGTTTTACTAATTTCCTTCGCTAATATTCATGAAGTGTTCTTAAAAATAACATTACACTAGTGCATATTTTGCATTTATCAGAGTTCTGTGCTCTCTCCTCAATAGATTTGCTGGGCTGGAAACTGTGACAAATCATAAAGTAACAAGTAGCTATTGTAAAGTAAAATGAAGAGTGGCAATCTCAAGCAGAATAGATAAATTTAAAAAGTGATAGAGAAATGCAAACTACTAGGAAATGTCTGAATAACCTAGGATATCGAATCAGAAATTGATCAAAATATTTTCTTTTAGAAAATATTTGGTAAACAATAGGTGTTATTTTCCTATGGTTTATTTATTTTTCTGTGGGTGGCTTCACTTTTATTTTATTTATTTATTTATTTATTTTTAAACATCTTTATTGGAGTATAATTGCTTTACAATGGTGTGTTAGTTTCTGCTTTATAACAAAGTGAATCAGCTATACATATACATATATCACCATTCTCCTCCCTCTTGTGTCTCCCTCCCACCCGCTCTACCCCACCACTCTAGGTGGTCAAAAAGCATGGAGCTGATCTCCCTGTGTTATGTGGCTGCTTCCCACTAGCTATCTATTTTACATTTGATAGTGTATATATGTCCATGCCAATCTCTCACTTCGTCCCAGCTTACCCTTCCCCCTCCTCGTGTCCTCAAGTCCATTCTCTACGTCTGCGTCTTTATTCCTGTGCTGCCCCTAGGTTCTTCAAAGCCTTTTTTTTTTTTTTTTTTTTTTAAGATTCCATATATATGTGTTAGCATACAGTATTTGTTTTTCTCTTTCTGACTTACTTCATTCTGTATGACAGACTCTAGGTCCATCCACCTCACTACAAATAACTCAATTTCCTTTCTTTTTACGGCTGAGTAATATTCCATTGTATATATGTGCCACATCTTCTTTATCCATTCATCTGTCGATGGACACTTAGGTTGCTTCCATGTCCTGGCTATTGTAAATAGAGCTGCAATGAACATTGTGGTACATGACTCTTTTTGAATTATGGTTTTCTCAGGGTATATGACCAGTAGTGGGATTGCTGGATCATATGGAAGTTCTATTTTTAGTTTTTTAAGGAAACTCCATACTGTTCTCCATAGTCGCTGTATCATTTTACATTCCCACCAACAGTGCAAGAGGGTTCCCTTTATTCCACACCTTCTCCAGCATTTATTGTTTGTAGATTTTTTGATGATGGCCATTCTGACTGGTGTGAGGTGATACCACATTGTAGTTTTGATTTGCATTTCTCTAATGATTAATGATGTTGAGCATTCTTTCATGTGTTTGCTGGCAATCTGCATATCTTCTTTGGAGAAATGTCTATTTAGGTCTTCTGCCCATTTATGGATTGGGTTGTTTGTTTCTTTGATATTGAGCTGCATGAGCTGCTTGTAAAATTTGGAGATTAATCCTTTGTCAGTTGCTTCATTTGCAAATATTTTCTCCCATTCTGAGGGTTGTATTTTCATCTTGTTTATGGTTTCTTTTGCTGTGAAAAAGCTTTCAAGTTTCATTAGGTCTCATTTGTTTATTTTTGTTTTTATTTCCATTTCTCTAGAAGGTGGGTCAAAAAGGATCTTGCTGTGATTTATGTCATAGAGTGTTCTGCCTATATTTTCCTATAAGAGTTTTATAGTGTCTGGCCTTATGTATAGGTCTTTAAACGATTTTGAGTTTATTTTTGTGTATGGTGTTAGGGAGTGTTCTAATTTCATTCTTTTACATGTAGCTGTCCAGTTTTCCCAGCACCACTTATTGAAGAGGCTGTCTTTTCTCCATAGTATATTCTTCCCTCCTTTATCAAGATAAGATGACCATATGTGCATGGGTTTATCTCTGGGCTTTCTATCTTGTTCCAATGATCTATATTTCTGTTTTTGTGCCAGTACCATACTGTCTTGATTACTGTAGCTTTGTAGTATAGTCTGAAGTCTGGGAGCCTGATTTCTCCAGCTCCATTTTTCTTTCTCAAGATTTCATTGGCTATTCGGGGTCTTTTGTGTTCCCATATAAATTGCAAAAATTTTTGTTCTAGTTCTGTGAAAAATGCCATTGGTAGTTTGATAGGGATTGCATGGAATCTGTAGATTGCTTTGGGTAGTTTAGTCATTTTCACAATGTTGATTCTTCCAATCCAAGAACATGGTATATCTCTCCATCTGTTTGTATCGTCTTTAATTTCTTTCATCAGTGTCTTAGAGCTTTCTTCATACAGGTCTTTTGTCTCCTTAGGTAGCTTTATTCCTAGGTATTTTATTCTTTTTTTCAGTGGTAGATGGGAGTGTTTCCTTAATTTCTCTTTCAGATTTTTCATCATTAGTGTATAGGAATGCAAGAAATTTCTGTGCTTTAATTTTGTATCCTGCTACTTTACCAGATTCATTGAATAGATCTAGTAGTTTTCTGGTAGAGTCTTTAAGATTCTTTATGTATAGTATCATGTCATCTGCAAACAGTGACAGCTTTACTTCTTCTTTTCTGATATGGATTCCTTTTACTTCTTTTTCTTCTCTGATATTGTGGCTAAAACTTCCAAAATTAAGTGGAATAATCATACCGAGAGGAGGCAACCTTGTCTTGATCCTGGTCCTAGTGGAAATGGTTTCAGTTTTTCCCCATTGAGAATGATGTTGGCTGTCAGTTTGTCATATATTGCCTTTATTATGCTGAGGTAAGTTCCCTCTATGCCTACTTTCTGGAGGGTTTTTATCATAAATGGGTGTTGAATTTTGTCAAAAGTTTTTATGCATCTATTGAGATGATCATATGTTTTTTGATTTTTGGTTTTTTTTAAAACCATCTTTATTGAAGTATAATTGCTTTAAAATGGTGTGTTAGTTTCTGCTTTATAACAAAGTGAATCAGTTATACATATACATATGTTCCCATATCTCTTCCCTTTGCATCTCCCTCCCTCCCACCCTCCCCATCCCACCCCTCTAGGTGGTCACAAAGCACCGAGCTGATCTCCCTGTGCTATGCGGCTGCTTCCCACTAGCTATCTATTGTACATCTGGTAGTGTATATATGTCCATGACACTCTCTCACCCTGTCACATCTCACCCTTCCCCCTCCCCATATCCTCGAGTCCATTCTCTAGTAGGTCTGTGTCTTTATTCCCATCTTGCCACTAGGTTCTTCATGGCCTTTTTTTTTTTTTTCCTTGCATTCCATATATATGTGTTAGCATACTGTATTTGTTTTTCTCTTTCTGACTTACTTCACTCTGTATGACAGACTCTAACTACATCCACCTCATTACAAATACCTCCATTTCATTTCTTTTTATGGCTGAGTAATATTCCATTGTATATATGTGCCACATCTTCTTTATCCATTCATCCGATGATGGACACTTATGTTGCTTCCAGGTCCTGGCTATTGTAAATAGAGCTGCAATGAACATTTTGGTACATGACTCTTTTTGAACTATGGTTTTCTCAGGGTATATGCCCAGTAGTGGGATTTCTGGGTCATATGGTAGTTCTATTTGTAGTTTTTTAAGGAACCTCCATACTGTTCTCCATAGTGGCTGTATCAATTTACATTCCCACCAACAGTGCAAGAGTGTTCCCTTTTCTCCACACCCTCTCCAGCATTTATTGTTTCTAGATTTTTTGATGATGGCCAATCTGACCGGTGTGAGATGATATCTCACTGTAGTTTTGATTTGCATTTCTCTAATGATTAATGATGTTGAGCATTCTTTCATGTGTCTGTTGGCAATCTGTATATCTTCTTTGGAGAAATGTCTATTTAGGTCTTCTGCCCATTTTTGGATTGGGTTGTTTGTTTTTTTGTTATTGAGCTGCATGAGCTGCTTGTAAATCTTGGAGATTAATCCTTTGTCATTTACTTCATTTGCAAATATTTTCTCCCATTCTGAGGGTTGTCTTTTGGTCTTGTTTATGGTTTCCTTTGTTGTGCAAAAGCTTTTAAGTTTCATTAGGTCCCATTTGTTTATTTGTGTTTTTATTTCCATTTCTCTAGGAGCTGGGTCAAAAAGAACATTGCTGTGATTTATGTCATACAGTGTTCTGCCTATGCTTTCCTCTAAGAGTTTGATAGTGTCTGGCCTTACACTTAGGTCTTTAATCCATTTTGAGTTTATTTTTGTGTATGGTGTCAGGGAGTGTTCTAATTTCATACTTTTACATGTATCTGTCCAATTTTCCCAGCACCACTTATTGAAGAGGCTGTCTTTTCTCCACTGTATATGCTTGCCTCCTTTATCAAAGATAAGGTGACCATATGTGCGTGGGTTTATCTCTGGGCTTTCTATCCTGTTCCATTGATCTATATTTCTGTTTTTGTGCCAGTACCAAACTGTCTTGATTACTGTAGCTTTGTAATATACTCTGAAGTCAGGGAGCCTGATTCCTCCAGCTCCATTGTTCGTTCTCAAGATTGCTTTGGCTATTCGGGGTCTTTTGTGTTTCCATACAAATTGTGAAATTTTTTGTTCTAGTTCTGTGAAAAATGCCAGTGGTAGTTTGATAGGGATTGCATTCAATCTGTAGATTGCTTTGGGTAGTAGAGTCATTTTCCCAACGTTGATTCTTCCAATCCAAGAACATGGTATATCTCTCCATCTATTTGTATCATCTTTAATTTCTTTCAGCACTGTCTTATAATTTTCTGCATACAGGTCTTGTGTCTCCTTAGGTAGGTTTATTCCTAGATATTTTATTCTTTTTGTTGCAATGGTAAACGGGAGTGTTTTCTTAATTTCACTTGCAGATTTTTCGTCATTAGTGTATAGAAATGCAAGAGATTTCTGTGCATTAATTTTGTATCCTGCTACTTTACCAAATTCATTGATTAGCTCTAGTAGTTTTCTGGTAGCATCTTTAGGATTCTCTATGTAGAGTATCATGTCATCTGCAAACAGTGACAGCTTTACTTCTTCTTTTCCGATTTGGATTCCTTTTATTTCTTTTTCTTCTCTGATTGCTGTGGCTAACACTTCCAAAACTATGTTGAATAATAGTGGTGAGAGTGGGCAACCTTGTCTTGTTCCTGATCTTAGTGGAAATGGTTTCAGTTTTTCACCATTGAGGACAATATTGGCTGTGGGTTTGTCATATATGGCCTTTATTATGTTGAGGAAAGTTCCCTCTATGCCTACTTTCTGCAGGGCTTTTATCATAAATGGGTGTTGAATTTTGTCAAAAGCTTTCTCTGCATCTATTGAAATGATCATATGGTTTTTCTCTTTCAATTTGTTAATATGGTGTATCACATGGATTGATTTGCATATATTGAAGAATCCTTGCATTCCTGGGATAAACCCCACTTGATCATGGTGTATAATCCTTTTAGTGTGCTGTTGGATTCTGTTTGCTAGTATTCTGTTGAGGATTTTTGCATCTATGTTCATCAGTGATATTGGCCTGTAGTTTTCTTTCTTTGTGACATCTTTGTCTGGTTTTGGTATCAGGGTGATGGTGGCCTCGTAGAATGAGTTTGGGAGTGTTCCTCCCTCTGCAATATTTTGGAAGAGTTTGAGAAGGATAGGTGTTAGCTCTTCTCTAAATGTTTGATAGAATTCGCCTGTGAAGCCATCTAGTCCTGGGCTTTTGTTTGTTGGAAGATTTTTTATCACAGTTTCAATTTCAGTGCTTGTGATTGGTCTGTTCATATTTTCTATTTCTTCCTGGTTCAGTCTCGGCAGGTTGTGCATTTCTAAGAATCTGTCCATTTCTTCCAGGTTGTCCATTTTATTGGCATAGAGTTGCTTGTAGTAATCTCTCATGATCGTTTGTATTTCTGCGGTGTCAGTGGTTACTTCTCCTTTTTCATTTCTAATTCTATTGATTTGAGTCTTCTCCCTTTTTTTCTTGATGAGTCTGGCTAATGGTTTATCAATTGTGTTTATCTTCTCAAAGAACCAGCTTTTAGTTTCATTGATTTTTGCTATTGTTTCCTTCATTTCTTTTTCATTTATTTCTGACCTGATCTTTATGATTTCTTTACTTCTGCTAGCTTTGGGGTTTTTTTGTTCTTCTTTCTCCAATTGCTTCAGGTGCAAGGTTAGGTTGTTTATTCTACATGTTTCCTGTTTCTTGAGGTAGGCTTGTATTGCTATAAACTTCCCTCTCAGAACTCCTTTTGCTGCGTCCCATAGGGTTTGGGTCGTCGTGTCTCCATTGTTATTTGTTTCTAGGTATTTTTTGATTTGCCCTTTGATTTCTTCAGTGATCACTTCGTTATTAAGTAGTGTATTGTGTAGCCTCCATGTGTTTGTATTTTTTACAGATCTTTTCCTGTAATTGATATCTAGTCTCATAGCGTTGTGGGCGGAAAAGATACTTGATACGATTTCAATTTTCCTAAATTAACCAAGGCTTGATTTGTGACCCAAGATATGATCTATCCTGGAGAATGTTCCAAGAGCACTTGAGAAGAATGTGTATTCTGTTGATTTTGGGTGGAATGTCCTATAAATATCAATTAAGTCCATCTTGTTTAATGTATCATTTAAAGCTTGTGTTTCCTTATTTATTTTCATTTTGGATGATCTGTCCATTGGTGAAAGTGGGGTGTTAAAGTCCCCTACTATGATTGTGTTGCTGTCAATTTCTCCTTCTATGGCTGTTAGTATTTGCCTTATGTATTGAGGTGCTCCTATGTTGGGTGCATAAATATTTACAATTGTTATACCTTCCTCTTGGATCGATCCCTTGATCATTATATTGTGTCCTTATTTGCCTCTTGTAATAGTCTTTATTTTAAAGTCTATTTTGTCTGATATGAGAATTGCTACTCCAGCTTTCTTTTGATTTCCATTTGCATGGAATATCTTTTTCCATCCCCTCACTTTCAGTCTGTGTGTGTCTCTAGGTCTGAAGTGGGTCTCTTGTAGACAGCATATATATGGGTCTTGTTTTTGTATCCATTCAGCCAGTCTGTGTCTTTTGGTGGGAGCATTTAATCCATTTACATTTAAGGTAATTATCGATATGTATGTTCCTATTCCCATTTTCGTAAATGTTATGGGTTTGTTATTGTAGGTGTTTTCCTTCTCTTGTGTTTCTTGCCTAGAGAAGTTCCTTTAGCATTTGTTGTAAAGCTGGTTTGGTGGTGCTGAACTCTCTCAGCTTTTGCTTGTCTGTAAAGGTTTTAATTTCTCCATCAAATCTGAATGAGATCCTTGCTGGGTAGAGTAACCTTGGTTGTAGTTTTTTCTCCTTCATCACTTTAAGTATGTCCTGCCACTCCCTTCTGGCTTGCAGAGTTTCTGCTGAAAGATCAGCTGTTAACCTTATGGGGATGCCCTTGTGTGTTATTTGTTGTTTTTCCCTTGCTGCTTTTAATATGTTTTCTTTATATTTAATTTTTGACAGTTTGATTAATATGTGTCTTGGTGTGTTTCTCCTTGGATTTATCCTGTATGGGACTCTCTGTGCTTCCAGGACTTGATTAACTATTTCCTTTCCCATATTAGGGAAGTTTTCAACTATAATCTCTTAAAATATTTTCTCGGTCCCTTTCTTTTTCTGTTCTTCTTCTGGGACCCCTATAATTCGAATGTTGGTGCATTTAATATTGTCCCAGAGGTCTCTGAGACTGTCCTCAGTTCTTTTCATTCTTTTTTCTTTATCCTGCTCTGCAGTAGTTATTTCCACCATTTTATCTTCCAGGTCACTTATCCGTTCTTCTGCCTCAGTTATTCTGCTATTGATCCCATCTAGAGTATTTTTAATTTCATTTATTGTGTTTTTCATCGTTGCTCGGTTCCTCTTTAGTTCTTCTACGTCCTTGTTAAATGTTTCTTGCATTTTGTCTATTCTATTTCCAAGATTTTGGATCATCCTTACTATCATTATTCTGAATTCTTTTTCAGGTAGATTACCTATTTCCTCTTCATTTGTTAGGTCTGGTGTGTTTTGACCCTGCTCCTTCATCTGCTGTGTGTTTTTCTGTCTTCTCATTTTGCTTATCTTACTGTGTTTGGGGTCTCCTTTTCACAGGCTGCAGGTTCGTATTTCCCTTTGTTTTTGGTATCTGTCTCCAGTGGCCAAGGTTGGTTCCATGGGTTGTGTAGGCTTCCTGGTGGAGGGAACTAGTGCCTGTGTTCTGGTGGATGAGGCTGGATCTTGTCTTTCTGGTGGGCACATCCACGTCTGGTGGTGTATTTTGGGGTGTCTGTGGCCTTATTATGATTTTAGGCAGCCTCTCTGCTAATGGATGGGGCTGTGTTCCTGTTTTGCTAGTCGTTTGGCATAGGGTGTCCAGCACTGTAGCTTGCTGGTCGTTGAGTGAAGCTGGGTCTTGATGTTGAGATGGAGATCTCTGAGAGATTTTTGCCGTTTGGTATTACGTGGAGCTGGGCGGTCTCTTGTGGACCAGTGTCCTGAAGTTGGCTCTCCCACCTCAGAGGCACAGCCCTGATGCCTGGCTAGAACACCAAGAGTCTTTCATCCACATGGCTCAGAGTCAAAGGGAGAAAAAATAGAAAGAAAGAAAGAAAGAGGATAAAATATAGTGAAGTAAAATAAAGCTATTATAAAGCAAAGCTATACAGACAAAATCTCACCCAGAAGCATATACATATACACTCAAAAAAAAAAGGAAAAGGGGAAAAATTAATATATCCTGCTCCCAAAGTCCACCTCCTGAATTTGGGATGATTCGTTGTCTATTCAGGTATTCAACAGATGCAGGCACATCAAGTTTTTGTGAAGTTTTAATCCGCTGCTTCTGAGGCTGCTGGGAGAGATTTCCCTTTCTCTTCTTTGTTCGCACAGCTCCCGGGATTCAGCTTTGGATTTGGAGCCGCCTCTGCTTGTAGGTCGCCTGAGGGCGTCTGTTCCCCACCCAGACAGAACGGGGTTAAAGGAGCAGCTGCTTCGGGGGCTCTGGCTCACTCAGGCGGGGGGAGGGAGGGGTACAGAGGCGGGGCGAGCCTGCGGCGGCAGAAGCCAGTGTGACGTTGCACCAGCCCGAGGCGCGCCGTGCGTTCTCCTGGGGAAGTTGTCCCCTGATCACGGGAGCCTGGCCGTGGCGGGCTGCACCGGCTCCTGGGAGCGGCGGTGTGGAGAGTGACCTGTGCTTGCACACAGGCTTTTTGGTGGCGGCAGCAGCAGCCTTAGCGTCTCATGCCCGTCTCTGGGGTCCGCGCTGATAACCGCGGCTCGCCCCCGTCTCTGGGGTCTGCGCTGATAGCCGCGGCTCGCGCCCGTCTCTGGAGCTCGTTTAGGCGGCGCTCTGAATCCCCTCTTCTTGCACGCCGTGAAACAAAGAGGCAAGAAAAAGTCTCTTGCCTCTTCGGCAGCTGCAGAATTTTCCCCGGACTCCCTCCCGGCTAGCTGTGGTGCGCTAATCCCTTCAGGCTGTGTTCATGCCGTCAACCCCAGTCCTCTCCCTGCGATCCGACCGAAGCCCAAGCCTCAGCTCCCAGCCCCCGCCCGCCCCGGCGGGTGAGCAGACAAGCCTCTCGGGCTGGTGAGTGCAGGTCGGCACCGCTCCTCTGTGCGGGAATCTCTCCACTTTTCCCTCTGTGCCCCTGTTGCTGTGGGATCCGCGCTGATAGCCGCGGCTCGCGCCCATCTCTGGAGCTCGTTTAGGCGGTGCTCTGAATCCCCTCTCCTCACGCACCAGGAAACAAAGAGGGAAGAAAAAGTCTCTTGCCTCTTCGGCAGCTGCAGACTTTTCCCCAGACTCCCTCCCAGCTAGCTGTGGTGCACTAACCCCTTCAGGCTGTGTTCACGCTGCCAAACCCAGGCCTCTCCCTGCGATCCGACTGAAGCCCGAGCCTCAGCTCCCAGCCCCCGCCCGCCCAGGCGGGTGAGCAGACAAGCCTCTCGGGCTGGTGAGTGCTGCTCGGCACCGATCCTCCGTGCGGGAATCTCTCCGCTTTGCCCTCCACACCCCTGTTGCTGCGCTCTCCTCCGTGGCTCTGAAGCTTCCCCCCTCTGCCACCCTCAGTCTCTGCCCGCGAAGGGGCTTCCTAGTGTGTGGAAACCTTTCCTCCTCCACAGCTCTCTCCCACAGGTGCAGGTCCCGTCCCTATTCTTTTGTCTCTGTTATTTCTTTTTTCTTTTGCCCTACCCAAGTACGTGGGGAGTTTCTTGCCTTTTGGGAGGTCTGACGTTTTCTGCCAGCGTTCAGTGGGTGTTCTGTAGGAGCAGTTCCACGTGTAGATGTATTTCTAATGTATCTGTGGGAAGGAAGGTGATCTCCGCGTCTTACTCTTCCGCCATCTTCTTCTCACGATCATATGGTTTTTAACCTTCAATTAGTTAATATGGTGTATCACATTGATTGATTTGCATATATTGAAGAATCCTTGCATTCCTGGGATATACCCCATTTGATCATGGTGTATGATCCTTTTAACGTGCTGTTGGATTCTGTTTGCTAGTATTTTGTTGAGGATTTTTGCATCTATGCTCATCAGTGATATTGGCCTGTAGTTTTCTTTCTTTGTGACATCTTTTTCTGGTTTTAGTATCAGGGTGATGGTGGCCTCGTAGAATGAATTTGGGAGTGTTCCTCCTTCTGCTATATTTTGGAAGAGTTTGAGAAGGTTAGGTGTTAGCTCTTCTCTAAATGTTTGATAGAATTCTCCTGTGAAGCCATCTGGTCCTGGTCTTTTGTTTGTTGGAAGATTTTTAATCACAGTCTCAATTTCAGTGCATGTGGTTGGTCTGTTGATATTTTCTATTTCTTCCTGGTTCAGTCTCGGCAGATTGTGCATTTCTAAGAATCTGTCCATTTCTTCCAGGTTGTCCATTTTATTGGCATATACTTGCTTGTAGTAAACTCTCATGAACCTTTGTATTTCTTCAGTGTCAGTTGTTATTTCTCCTTTTTCATTTCTAATTATACTGATTTGAGTCTTCTGCCTTTTTTTCTTGATGACTCTGGCTAATGTTTTATCAATTTTGTTTATCTTCTCAAAGAACCAGGTTTAGTTTTATTGATCTTTGCTACTGTTTCCTTCATTTCTTTTTCATTTATTTCTGCTCTGACCTTTATGATTTCTTTCCTTCTGCTAACTTTGGCTTTTCTTGTTCTTCTTTCTCTGACTGCTTTAGGTGTAAGTTTAGGTTGTGTACTTGAGATGTTTCCTGTTTCTTGAGGTAGTATTGTATTGCTATAAACTTCCCTCTCAGAACTCCTTTTGCTGCATTCCATAGGTTTTGGGTCGTCATGTTTACATTGTCATTTATTTCTAGGTATTTTTTGATTTCCTCTTTGATTTCTTCAGTAATCTCTTGGTCCTAAAGTAGTGTATTGTTTAACCTCCATATGTTTGTATTTTTTACAGATTTTTTCCTATAATTGATATCTAGTCTCATAGTGTTTTGGTCAGAAAAGATACTTGATATGTTTTCAGTTTTCTTAAATTTACCAAACTTGATTTGTGACTGAAGATATGATCTATCCTGGAGAATGTTCCATGAGCACTTGAGAAGAACGTGTATTCTGTTATTTTTGAATGGAATGTCCAATAAATTTCAGTTAAGTCCATCTTGTATAATTTATCATTTAAAGCTTGTGTTTCCTTATTTATTTTCATTTTGGAGGATCTGTGCATTGGTGAAAGTAGGGTGTTAAAGTCTCCTACTATGATTGTGTTACTGTCGATTTCCCCTTTTATCGCTGTTAGCATTTGCCTTATGTATTGAGGTGCTCCTATGTTGGGTGCATACATATTTACAATTGTTATATCTTCTTCTTGGATCAATCCCTTGATCATTATATAGTGTTCTTCTTTGTCTCTTGTAATAGTCTTTATTTTAAAGTCTATTTTGTCTGATATGAGAATTGCTACTCCAGCTTTCTTTTGATTTCCATTTGCATGGAATATCTTTTTCCATCCCCTCACTTTCAGTCAGTATGTGTCCCTAGTTCTGAAGTGGGCCTCTTGTAGACAGCATTTATACAGTTCTTGTTTTTGTATCCATTCAGCCAGTCTATGTGTTTTGGTGGAAGGATTTAATCCATTTACATTTAAGGTTATTATTGATATGTATGTTCTTATTACCATTTCCTTAACTGTTTCTGGTTTGTTTTTGTAGGTCTTTTCCTCTCTTGTGTTTCCTGCCTAGAGAAGTTCCTTTAGCACTTGTTGTAAAGCTGGTTGGGTGGTCCTGAATTTTCTTAGCTTTTCCTTGTGTGTAAAGGTTTTAATTTCTTGGTCAAATCTGAATGAGATCCTTTCTGGGTAGAGTAATCTTGGTTGTAGGTTTTTCCTTTTCATCACTTTAAATATGTCCTGCCACTCCCTTCTGGTTTGCAGTTTCTGCTGAAAGATCAGCTGTTAACCATATGGGGAATCCCTTGTATGACATTTGTTGTTTTTCCCTTGCTGCTTTTAATATTTTTTCTTTGTATGTAATTTTTGATAGTTTGATTAACATGTGTCTTGGCATGTTTCTCCTTGGATTTATCCTGTATGTGACTCTCTGTGCTTCCTGTACTTGATTAACTATTTCCTTTCTCATATTAGTGAAGTTTTCAACTATAATCTCTTCAAATATTTTCTCAGTCCTTTTCTTTTTCTCTTCTTCTTCTTGGACACCTGTAATTCGTATGTTGGTGCGTTTATTATTGTCACAGAGGTCTCTGACACTGTCCTCAATTCTTTTCATTCTTTTTTCTTTATTCTGCTCTGCAGTAGTTATTTCCACTATTTTATCTTCCACGTCACTTATCCGTTCTTTTGCCTCAGTTATTCTGCTATTGATACCCTCTAGCGAATTTTCAATTTCATTTGTTGTGTTGTTCATCATTGTTTGTTTGCTCTTTAGTTCTTCTTTGTCTTTTTTAAAAGTTTATTTTATTTTCTCCATTCTATTTCCAAGATCTTGGATCATCTTTTTTATCATTACTCTGAATTCTTTTTTAGGTAGACTGCCTATTTCCTCTTCATTTGTTTCATCTCGTGCATTTTTACCTTGCTCCTTTTCTGCTGTGTGTTTCTCTGTCTTCTCTATTTCCTATCTTACTGTGTTGTGGGTCTCCTTTTTGCAGGCTACAAGTTTGTACTTCCTGTTGTTTTTGGTATCTGTCCCCAGTAGCTAAGGTTGGTTCAGTGGGTTGTTTAGGCTTCCTGGTGGAGGGGACTAGTGCCTGTGTTCTGGTGTATGAATTTGGATCTTGTCTTTCTGGTGGGCAGTGGTGTGTTTTTGGGTGTCTGTGACCTTATGACGATTTTAGGTAGCCTCTCTACTAATGGGTGGGGTTGTGTTCCCGGCTTGCTAGCATAGGGTGTCTGGCACTGTAGCTTGCTGGTCGTTGTGTGGAGTTGGGTCTTAGCGTTCAGATGGAGATCTCTAGGAGAGCTTTTACCCTTTTATAGTACATGGAGCCGGGAGGTCTCTGGTTGACCAGTGCCCTGAACTTGGCTCTCCCATCCCAGAGGTAAAGGCCTGTCACCTGGCTGGAGCACCAATACCCTGTTAGCCACACAGCTCTGAACAAAAGTGAGAAAAAAAGAAAGAAATATAGAAAAAAAATAAAATAAAGTTATTAAAATAAAAATAGTTATTAAAAATTAAAAATAATTTTTAAAAAGTAAGAAAGAAAGAGGAGAGCAACAAAACTGAAAAACAAATCCACCAATGATAACAAGCACTAAAAACTATACTAAAAAAATAAAAATAGAAAAGTCAGACAGAACCCTAGGACAAATGGTAAAAGCAAAGCTATTCAGACAAAATCACACAAAGAAGCATACACATACACACTCACAAAAAGAGAAAAAAGAAAAAATATATATATCATTGCTTCCAAAGTCCACCGCCTCAATTTTGGGATGATTCGTTGTCTATTCAGGTATTCCACAGATGCAGGGTACCTCAAGTTGATTGTGGAGATTTAATCCACTGCTCCTGAGGCTGCTGGGAGAGATTTCCCTTTCTCTTCTTTGTTTGCACAGCTCCTTGGGTTCAGCTTTGGATTTGTCCCTGCCTCTGCGTGTAGGTCGCCTGAGGGTGTCTGTTCTTTGCTCAGACAGGATGGGGTTAAAGGAGCAGCAGATTAGGGAGCTCTGCCTCACTCAGACTTGGCAGGGGAGGGAGGGGTACAGAATGCGGGGTGAGCCTGTGGCAGCAGAGGCCTGCATGACATTGCAACAGCCTGAGGCATGCTGTGTGTTCTCCTGGGGAAGTTGTGCCTGGATCACAGGACCCTGGCAGTGGCAGGCTGCACAGGCTCCTGGAAGGGGAGGTGTGGATAGTGACCTGTGCTTGCACACAGGCTTCTTGGTGGCTGCAGCAGCAGTCTTAGCATTTCATGCCCATCCCTGGTGTCCTCGCTGATAGCCGTGGCTCATGCCCATCTCTGGAGCTTGTTTAGTTGGTGTTCTGAATCCCCTCTCCTTGCGCACCACAAAACAATGGTCTCTTGCCTCTTAGGCAGGTCCAGACTTTTTCCTGGACTCCCTTCTGGCTAGCTGTGGTGCATTAGCCCCCTTCAGGCTGTGTTCATGCAGCCAACCCCAGTCCTCTCCCTGGGATCTGACCTCTGAAGCCCAAGCCTCAGCTCCCAACCCCATCTGTCCTGGTCGGTGGGTGAGCAGACAAGCCTCTTTGGCTAGTGAGTGCTGGTCTGCACCCATCCTCTGTGCGGGAACCTCTCCACTTTGCCTTCTGCACTGCTGTTGCTGCACTCTCCTCCTTGGCTCTGAAGCTTCCCCCCTGCCCACCCACTGTCTCTGCCAGTGAAGGGGCTTCCTAGTGTGTGGAAACTTTTCCTCCTTCACAGCTCCCTCTCAGTGGTGCAGGTCCCATCCCTATTCTTTTGTCTCTGTTTTTTCTTTTTACTTTTGCCCTACCCAGGTACATGGGGAGTTTCTTGCCTTTTTGGAAGTCTGAGATCTTCTGCCTGCATTCAGTAGGTGTTTTATAGGAGTTGTTCCACATGTAGATGTATTTCTGTTGTATTTGTGGGGAGGAAGGTGATCTCCACATCTTACTCCTCTGCCATCTTGAAGGTCTCTCTATTTTCCTATGATTAACTGTGTTTATCTACTAAGTATAGGTTAACATACTGAATTTTGCTTCCTTATTCTCTCTACATGTGACTTACCGCTTTCTATCAGGACAATGGTAATAACTTGCACTTCATGATAAAAAGACAGTGAGCATTAATATATTATTTTTATAAAGTGCTCTCATCTTAATTTTTAAAAAATACATTCATTCTAAAGATTATCAGCAACTGAGGGGCAATTAAGTGAAATGTTCCCAGTGAAGCATTTCTGGCAATTAGCACAAAGAAAATGATTTCTGAAGATGTGGTGACAGCACTTAAAGACAAATCCCTTAATGCTATGAGAAAATAGTGTGCATATAGTAATTTTTTAAAAAGACATTAATACTATTAGTCATTTTGATCTATCTTCATAGACCTTCATAGCTATACATATCTAAAATTATTATCCAGTTTTTATAAAAGTAATTGTATTGGTGTGAATTGTGCTAAAAGTAAGCTAGATGGTGCTAAAGAACACCATTCTATTTATTATATGCTCATATTTACAACATAATTGTTGTTGGTAAGAATGAATGACAAGTTAGGGACCTATCACATTGACCTGAAATTTGGTATGGCACTATGAATTAACCAAAAAAGTTTACAAAGAAGTCATACTCAATAATACGGTAAGATTAATATACTCATAAACTTGTATTGAAGTATAAGATACCACAATCACAAAATAATAATCCTTACTATATAGCAAGCCTATGCCAAATTTCTACTGCAGACATGTTATTGTTCTTTTGATAAATCTGTGGTAAATATATTTTTTCATTATTTTGGGATAACTTTTTTATTTTCTTGCACATAATTTAAAATTTTAATTTCAATTAAATTATTTAAATTTAAATTAAATTAAATTTTAAAACCTCAATATTGCTATTAACCCCACTTATGTCTGAAGGAAAACTGATGTTCCAATTAAAATTAACTCTTTTTTTCCCCCTCAAATTAAAGGAGTCCTTTTGGATTAAGTCAGCCTCCTTGAGGCTGCCCTGGTCAGAAAACCACTTGCTCGTCTGAATGACTCTGCTCCAGTTTGAGAAGTTTCTGAAGGGCAGGTGCCTACCTGGGCTTTGACTTGAGCTTTCTGGGGCACAGAGTCTTTAAGCCCAAAAAGACGATTGTGAGATAACACTTTAAAAAAAAATAGCCATTTGATAGGTATATAGCGATATCTCATTGTGGTTTTCATTTTCATTTCCATAATGGCTAGAGATGAACACATTTTCATTAAATATTTTTTTTTAAATCCAGACACTAGCATGGTACCTTACACATTGTATGTGTTGCATGTATATACATTAAGTGACTCATAAATTTTCCAATCCATAAACAAGGTGTATTATTTTATACTCACAAGATCCTCCATGGTGATGTTATACACACATCTGAATATGTCTCTGGTTCAGAAGAAACCAGGAATCTTTTTAATGGATGCCATAAAAGTAACAGTTGATCATAATCATCAGGAATTATGAGACTATGTACTGTTTTTCCGGTTAGTGAGAAATTATTAAGTGCTTTTTTGTAAGAATATAGGTTGATAGTGTGTGTCATATTCTCAAAGGGACCAGCAACTAGATTTGGGAGGGAGTGACTGATACAGGGAATTGAGGAAATAAAATATTTCTCTTAACATAGGCAATGTGGACCCCCTATTCTCTTGTGATTTCTGTGGTGAAGGATGTTAGAAATTAAATTCAAACTCTGATTACTTAAGTTTACTCTTGCTTAAAATTGCATAAAACATTTTGGCAACAGGTATACAACAATAGAGTATAGTACTTGGAAAACAAGAGATAAAGAATAAAGGTTAGAACAAGAAGATTGTTGAGCTATGCTGAAATTTTTACCTAATAAACTCTTATGTAACATGTGGTGGGGTCATTAAATCTCCTCACCCCACAAAAAATAGCACACTTCTTTATGTTTATTTTTATTTTGTTTAATTCAATACAACTGTGGAAAGTTTTCAGAAATAGAAATCCTCTACATGAAAGAACAGATGAATAAACTGACTATATTTCTTATGGTGTTTGAAAGGTAACCAAAGCTTTTTGCACAAGCCAGAATGTGAATGAAGCACACACATACACATATACAAGTGAATTGTAAAGTGCAAGAAATTGAGAACAAATGGATCAGTTCTGCTAGTAAAACCATAACAAAATCATCTTCTCAGAGTTGAGGCTGTTGTTTTTTCATTCAAAGCATGCATCTCAGACCATCCCAGAAGTTTAAAATGAAATATACAGATTAAGCTGGGTGAAATGTTAATCGTGTAAAGCAAAACTGAAGGATTTAAGTTTCACACAGCAGTATGCACCATATGCATGTTAAATATTGAAAGATAAAATTTCATCTAGCTAACTGAAAAATAGATATTAAATAAATTTAACATTAAGGAACATATAATTACAATGATGCCCCTGAATATTTGATTTACTTAATGAAAAGCTGTTTAGCAAGATGAACTTTTACAATGGAGTGAATATTATTAAAGATCAATTCAATATCATAATTTTTCTTTTATGTGTTCCACCTATCAAGACATCTTTAAAAAAAATGACAGCAGAATTGATTTACAGTAATCTTCCTAAAGTCAAAAATTTACAGTCCTCATATAAATAGTTTAATTAATATAAGCCCTTCTAAGACACTGAATGCTATAACAAGAAACAGAACCACGTTCCAAAGTGCCATCAAACAGGTCCAAGTACACTTAAGCAATGAAAACTTAATTTGGTAGCAACAATAAGGTGGAAAACTATGGACCATATTAGTTACTTGCTATTAACTAGTTACTGCTAGTTACTTGCTATTTAGTTTAGGACCAAGTAGTGAAAAGCAGAAATGATAGAGCTCCCTACGTATTATTAAATAGGCTGAGACTTGTAAGTGTGTTTCATGTAATATGGAAGTTAATTCAGGATTCTCCTTCACATTCCTTATTGGATAATGGAAAAGAATTTGGTAACATTATAAATCAGAGCTCATCTAATTGTATTTAATTCCAACTGCATTCAATAAATACCTTCTTCCTCATGTAGAAGCTTTAAAAATCCTTAGCAAATTGTAAACAGATTGAAACATGTGAGAAAGCAGTGTTTTTGATTTAATTTTGTTCCACCTACCTAAATCTACAGTTTACTTTGCCTACTAGAGGATTACATATCATTTTCATATGAAAAATATTACATGTTTAACTACTACATTCTAGAAACACAGAGTGTATCATTCATAAAATAAACACTTCGGTTGCACACCTACTTTCCTGAAACAATTATGTTAATCATATTGTTTAGTACTTTCTTTCAAATTTACATGGTAGGCAGAATTCTAAGATGACTGCAAGATTTCTGCTCCCCTAGTGGACATTCTCTGTAATTTCCTCCTATTAAGTGTAGGTGGATCCTGTGAATACAATGGCGTATCTTTCCCTTGCTTAAATTACACTAGATGGCAAAAGTAAATGGATTTTGCAGATGTAATTATAATCTCTCATCAGATGACTTTGAGGTAATCAGTAGAGGAATTATCCCTGGCTGTGTTTGTGACATAATCAGCTAAGCCCTATAAAAGAGACATTAGAAGTAAATATCAGGAAGCAACAGTAGACACTCCTCTGGACCTTGAAACAACAACTGCCATGTTGTGGAGAGGGCCATGTGGCAGGGAATAATAGGTGATCTCCACAAGCTCAGGGTCTCAGTCTTAAAATTTAAGGAGCTGACAATAACCAGTGAACTTGGAAGAGAACTCTGAGCTTCAGATGAGTTTGCAGCCCTGACTGCCACCTTGATTTCCTGAAGCCTTGTGAAGACCCTGAGCAGATCATCCAGCCAAACAATGGCCAATCCTCTGCCTTAAAGAATCTGAAGCTTACTTTAATCCACAAAATTGGTAATAATTTATCACATAGCAAAGATAACTAATACAACTTTTTCATCAAAAACAAGAAGATATTAATAGAGCAAATCATTCATGTCTCAGGGACTTCAGTAGGACATTACAGCAATAGATCATTATTGATGAAAATATAAATACTTTAGACTTTTGAGAACTCTGAATAAAATAGAAATAGAGGTTTACAAGTAATTTTTCCTGGCATTTAAACTGCATTTTCACTGATACTCATGAAATAATGGTCAGAATTCCACAACATAAGTAAACATGATTTTTCAGTTTGGTGGTCTGTTATAGGTGTACCCTAAATTTCTTCTGGAGTGTGTGAAAATCCCTAAATATAAACCAAAAATGTGTCTTTTGAGTATACACACAACGCATGAAATACATAGAAGCAAACTGTACTCTCAGAAGCAGAAAAGGGAAGGCATTCAGCCACTCATGCATTTGCAAATCACCTTTAAATACTTACATATTTGACTGAATAAGGGCAATAAGGAATTTAAAAATCAGTAGAAAGAAACTTACAATTTAAAAACAGTGAACTATTGCTTGGCAAAGCAGTGCTTTCTAATCAGTTGAAGAGTTGTTTTTATTTTAGTTTCACTTCCACTTCCTATCCTTTCCACTTACCTCAAGAATTAATGTATTCAACCTCACTGAAGAAATATTACCAGATAATATTTGATTTTATGTGATTCAAATAGCATGAGAACATTCTTCTAATTTATGTTTCAGAGAAAAAACAAAATTTTGTATTGGTGGTGGTTGCTATGTATTATCAGATCTGAATTTGAGCCTGGTTATTTACCAGGTCCAGAAGAGAAAGGGTCTTTCTTAAAGAAAGAGAGAAAAGAGAAAATAATTTACTTAAAACAAATATATATACATATATGTATAGGTATAGGTATATCTATATATCTATATCTATATTTATCTATATCGATGTTCTTTTATTGTACTCACTTTCTTGCCAGTAAAAAATGATACAATCTGAGAGGAAAATTTCAAAAACAAACTGAAGGCACAGGAGAGTCAGGAGAAGCAGGCAGATATTGGAGGAGATTCCACCTTTGCATGAAGAGAAGCGTGCTAGATGATATATCAATCTAGTTGGCTTTGTCCGATGGCAAGGTGACTAGAACACCAGCAGAGGAGGGCAGCCTTACTGGGCTGAGGAGGCAGAGTTCAACATGACTGTATCAGAACAGAATATTTCCCTCCCTACTTAGAACAGGTGAAGGGTTTCTTCTTTTCTTACTGATCCAAGTGAAAACAAAGTCATCTGACCCTGGACTAATTCTGATGCTTCACAAAGGTCCTCTTCCTCCAGTTCCAGGCCCACTGGTCTCTTTTAGTGTTTCCTAAGGGCTACTTCTTGCACCCAAAATCTTGTTTGCATGCTGAACTTTGCACCTAATTAATTCCTCATTTTCAAATCTAAGCTAGCCACCCATTTCTTTGGGGAAGTTTTGCCTGACAACTCCAATGAGGACCAGTCCACCTGTTTCATAGTATTATGTAACCCTCATTAATAAACTTATAATTTGTAATTTAAATTCATTTGGTGATCATTTTGATGAATGCTTGTGTCTCCTTCTATCCTATAATTCTTATATGATCTTGCATAGGTATAAGTGCTAAATTACTATTTCTTATATGTTTCTGTACCATTTTATCTTTTCCAACAAACATGTATTACTTCTGTACTTGTAAGAAAAATTAAGAATATTTTAAAAATCACCATAAGAGGTGGGAATATATATATTAATTCTGGATCTTAATAAGAAAGACTGAAATAGGTGGTTAAGAATTTAGAATAGAACCTACAGGGTTTATGGAGTTTTTCTATTATAGCTCAGCTGCTTTGGTAATAATATGGAGAAAAGCAGACATGTAAATTTATGGGAAATAGAGTTTCTACAACAGATGCACCAAAAAAGGTAAAAAGGCCTGGAGTTTATATTGTTGTCTCTCTCTCAAAGTTTTCTTAAAATAATCACACTGCAATATTACTTCAATTTTCTATATTTTCCTACTCATACAAAATCATAATCATAAAAAATATATTTAGTTTTATAATTAATCTGTAAAGCAACAAATAAAAAAGTTTGCCTTATTTGCCCTGTAGGTATAGTTTAAACAGGTTTGTTTTCACCACGCATATGTATTGCGTGGTGCTTCTATGTGCAAATTTTAAAGTCATATTTTCCCAAGAATATAACTTTGAGGATGCTAACCAATCTAAATGTTAATTAGTTCTACACAATTGGTATTGATGAATATAAGAATAATTCACATAACCAAAAAGCATAGTTCATAGTAAAATACAAACTATCCATAAAACAAGAAAACCTCTTCAACCAACACATTCCCTCTTCATATTTCTGAACCACCTCCTCCTAACCTTTTTAAGGCACATCCACAGATGCCAGAGTGTATTCTGCAAGATTGTAAACTACCAGTCATTGGAATTTTTAACTGTTTAAGAAGTTTTTCAAATGTCCTGAAATCTTTACATCAGTTTTAGGGAATTCAATACGACCTACTTTATTCATTAGTTCCAAAAATCAATGAAAAACTCTTTGGGTCTGCTTCAGGGTTAATGTAAACCTACAATTGCCAGAGAAATGAGTGTACTTCCTAGTTACACTGTCAGAGTGCAGTACTAATGATGCCAGGAATATCTGGTAATTGGAATGACCTGTGTGAAATCTCAAAATAACTTAATGCTCAATCACATGGGTAAATGTTGTTTGAAAGGATTATTTTAATTGCTGAAAGTTCGAAATGAAAGTATGGGTTTTTCTTAATTTTTTAATTTTTTTTATGTTTCTGGCTGCACCACGCAGCATGCAGGATCTTATTTCCCTGACCTGGGATAGAACCTGTGCTCCCTGCAAGCAGAAGCACAGAGTCCTAGCCATTGGACCACCAGGGAATTCCTGAAAATATGTATTTTAAACATAAGCATTTTAGCCATCCCTTAGAACAGCTTAGAAAATGTTAAGAAATGCAAAGTTTATGAGCATTATTAAATTTTTTTCAACAGGAGACATAAATGGCAAATGTTAGGAATCCTTAACCAAGATCTTCAAAGCAAAACAAAAACACATTCTATTTAGTTCATTGCATGGCCTCCACTTACTTAAAAAAGAAGCAATTCAAAATATTTTTCTTTTCAATTGTATTTTTTTTAACATCTTTATTGGAGTAATATTGCTTTACAATGGTGTGTTAGTTTCTGCTTTATAACAAAGTGAATCAGCTATACATATACATATATCCCCATATCTCCTCCCTCTTGCATCTCCCTCCCACCTGCCCTATCCCACCCCTCTAGGTGGTCACAAAGCACGGAGCTGATCTCCCTGTGCTATGCGGCTGCTTCCCACTAGCTATCTATTTTACATTTGATAGTGTATATATGTCCATAACACTCTCTCATTCTGTCCCAGCTTACCCTTCCCTCTCCCTGTGTCCTCAAGTTCATTTTCTACATCTGCATCTTTAGTCCTGTACTGCCCCTAGGATTTTCAGAATCATTTTTTTTTTTTAGATGCCATATATATGTGTTAGCATATGGTATTTGTCTTTCTCTTTCTGACTTACTTCACTCTGTATGACAGACTCTAGGTCCATCCACTTCACTACAAATAACTCAATTTTGTTTCTTTTTATGGCTGAGTAATATTCCATTGTATATATGTGCCACATCTTCTTTATCCATTCATCTGTCGATGGACACTTAGGTTGCTTCTATGTCTTGGCTATTGTAAATAGAGCTGCAATGAACATTGTGGTACATAACTCTTTTAGAATTATGGTTTTCTCAGAGTATATGCCCAGTAGTGGGATTGCTGAGTCATATGGTAGTTTTAATTTTACTTTTTTAGGAACTTCCATACTGTTCTCCACAGTGGCTGTATCAAGTTACATCCCCACCAACCATGCAAGAGGGTTCCCTTTTTCCCACACCTTCTCCAGCATTTATTGTTTGTAGATTTTCTGATGATGGCCATTCTGACTCATTGTAGTTTTGAACTGCATTTCTCTAATGATTAGTGATGTTCAACATCCTTTCATGTGTTTGTTCGTAATCTGTGCATCTTCTTTGGAGAAATGTCTATTTAGGTCTTCTGCCCATTTTTGGATTGGGTTGTTTGTTTTTTTGTTATTGAGCTGCATGAGCTGCTTGTAAATTTTGGAGATTAATCCTTTGTGAGTTGCTTCATTCACAAATATTTTCTCCCATTCTGGGGGTTGTCTTTTTGTCTTGTTTATGGTTTCCTTTGCTGTACAAAAGCTTTTAAGTTTCATTAGGGCCCATTTGTTTATTTTTGTTTTTATTTCCATTTCTCTAGCAGGTGGGTCAAAAAGCATCTCGCTGTGATTTATGTCATAGAGTGTTGTGCCGAAGTTTTCCTCTAACAGTTTTAAAGTGTCTGGCCTTACATTTAGGTATTTAATCCACTTTGAGTTTATTTTTGCATAAGGTGTTAGGGAGTGTTCTAATTTCATTCTTTTACATGTGCTTGTCCAGTTTTCCCAGCACCACTTATTGAAGAGGCTGTCTTTTCTCCATTGTACATTATTGCCTCCTTTATCAAATATAAAGTGACCATATGTGCGTGGGTATATCTCTGGGCTTTCTATCTTTTTCCATTGATCTATATTTCTGTTTTTGTGCCAGTACCATACTGTCTTGATTACTGTAGCTTTGTAGTATAGTCTGAAGTCCAGGAGCCAGATTTCTCGAGCTCCGTTTTTCTTTCTGAAGATTGTTTTGGCTTTTCAGGGTTTTTTTTTTTTGTGTGTTTCCATACCAATACACTATTAAATAACCAAGAGGTCACCGAAGAAAACAAAAAGGAAATTTAAAAATACCTAGAAACAAATGACAATGAAAACAAGGTGACCCAAAACCTATGGGATGCAGCAAAATCAGTTCTAAGAGGGAAGTTTAGAGCAATACAACCCTACCTCAAGAAACAAGAAACATCTCAAATAAACAACCTAACCTTACACCTAAAGCAATTAGAGAAAGAAGAACAAAAAACCCCCAAAGTTAGCAGACGGAAAGAAATCATAAAGATCAGATCAGAAATAAATGAAAAAGAAATGAAGGAAACAATAGCAAAGGTCAACAGAACTAAAAGCTGGTTCTTTGAGAAGATAAACAAAATTGATAAACCACTAGCCAGACTCATCAAGAAAAAAAGGGCGAAGACTCAAATCAGTAGAATTAGAAATGAAAAAGGAGAAGTAGCAACTGACACTGCAGAAATACAAAGGATCATAAGAGATTACTACAAGCAACTATATGCCAATAAAATGGACAACCTGGAAGAAATGGACAAATTCTTAGAAAAGCACAACCTTCTGAGACTGAACCAGGAAGAAATAGAAAATATCTACAGACCAATCCCAAGCACAGAAATTGAGACTGTGATTAAAAATCTTCCAACAAACAAAAGCCTAGGACCAGATGGTTTCACAGGTAAATCCTTTCAAATATTTAGAGAAGAGATAACACCTATCCTTCTCAAACTCGTCCAAAATATAACAGAGGAAGGAACACTCACAAATTCATTCTACGAGGACACCATCACCCTGATACCAAAACCAGGCAAAGATGTCAAAAAAGAAAAGAAAACTGCAGGCCAATATCACTGATGAACATAGATGCAAAAATCCTCAACAAAATACTAGCAAACAGAATCCAACAGCACATTTAAAGGATCATGCACCATGATCAAGTGGGATTTATCCCAGGAATGCAAGGACTCTTCAATATATGCAAATCAATCCATGTGATACACCATATTAACTTATTGAAGGAGAAAAATCCTATGATCATCTCAATAGATGCAGAAAAATCTTTTGACAAAATTCAACACCGATTTATGATAAAAATCCTCCAGAAAGTAAGCATAGAGGGAAGTTACCTCAACATAATAAAGGCCATATATGACAAACCCATAGCCAACATCATTCTCATGGTGAAAAACTGAAACCATTTCCTCTAAGATCAGGAACAAGGCAAGGTTGTCCACTCTCACCACTATTATTCAACATAGTCTTGGAAGTTTTAGCCACAGCAATCAGAGTAGAAGAAGTAAGAGGAATCCAAATTGGAAAAGAAGAAGTAAAACTGTCACTGTTTGTAGATGACATGATACTATATATAGAGGATCCTAAAGATGCTATCAGAAAACTACTAGAGCTAATCAATGAATTTGATAAAGTAGCAGGATACAAAATTAATGCACAGAAATTTCTTGCATTCTTATACACTAATGATGAAAATCTGAAAGAGAAATTAAGGAAACACTCCCATTTAGCACTGCAAGAAAGAGAATAAAATACCTAGGAATAAACCTACCTAAGGAGACAAAAAACCTGTATGCAGAAAACTGTAAGACACTGATGAAAGAAATTAATGATGATACAAACAGATGGAGAGATATACAATATTCCTGGATTGGAAGAATCAACATTGTAAAAATGACTACACTACCCAAAGCAAGCTACAGATTCATTGCAATCCCTATCAAACTACCAATGGCATTTTTCACAGAACTAGAACAAAATATTTTAATTTATTGAAAAAGTACTTAACCTGATTACCATAACTAACAGGTGCCAGTGATGAGAACATATGGTTCATTCACAATACCTAAAACTAACCTTTAAAATCCTAGTGTTTGTCTCTAATTTTTTTCTATGAAGAACTCCTTTCTAGCTTTTATATCTCAAGTTTACACTGTTATATTTCATTGTCTGCTTAGAGAAAGGATCTCTTCAATGTCTTCATCAGTCTTACATTGAATAATCAGAGAAAAATGGTTGTCTTGAAGTTAATAGAAAACAACTAGAAATTATCCCTTTTAATACTGGCTGCTTATTTAACTTTAATTCCATTATATTAAATTAATGTAATAAAAATCAATCATTCTAAATTGTGCCTTGTTGTAGAAGATGATGGAAACTTAAGAAAATCGATTTAGCTTTTGTGCCATTTAATATGATAAAAGTGGCTTGTGATAGCTAAAGAAGTGAAGAAAGTTCTTTGGTACCCACTAACAATAGTGACAGTGATAATTAAAATGCAACATGATTCTAAACAACCTGTGTTAGCTATAATCTGATTTTTTGTTGGTTGAAAAGAAAAATTCCTTTGTATTGTTTAAATCACTTAATTTAACACACTACAGTTGCATTTTTAAAAGTATATTTTAATAGTCATATTCAGGCATATTGTTTTAATTTGTATTTAAAACAATCAAAGAGATTGGTTTTATTGGTAATTACATTGCCTAGGGAAAGATAAAATAACTGGAGATTCTGATTATGGCCTGACTTTTAATTTAGTTTATTGAGTGATATTTAAATGGAATCATAGATTAGGAAGTGATTTAAAGAATTCATTTTGTGTATTATCTTCTCTTCAGCTGTGAAAATAGTTAAATATGCCTTCAACATAATTATTATGCTGAATTATAGACAATAAATAATGCTTTAACAATTTATATGTAATATCAATTTAAAATATGCTAATAGTATAAATGTTGTTTATATAAATTTACAAAAAATATTTTACATTTACAGATAATACTATTGGCAAGGTATACTAATCTTAATTTTTTTATATGTTCCACTTGGAATATGCACATAAAGATTTGTGGTAGAGCATCCAGGTACTTTCTTTGCAAGACCATGGTGTAGGGGTTTGAAAATAAGAAAGGAAGAAAGGAAGGAAGAAAGAAATAAATAAAAGATGGAGGAGGGAAATGATGCCTTTAATTTTAAAATATTTTATATTAGTACTGCCAATCAATGTTTTATTATGTCATACTTGCCTAATTTAATATTTTATATTAATTTTTAATAATATTATAAGCCACTGCTGCTTTCCTAAGGATAGACTTATATATGTTTTCTATTCACTTACAAATCTACTTTTTTTTTTTTTAATGAACTTGCTAAATTCTGAACTCTTTTTTTTTTTAATTTTATTTATTTATTTATTTATTTATGGCAGTGTTGGGTCTTCGTTTCTGTGTGAGGGCTTTCTCCAGTTGCGGCAAGCAGGGGCCACTCTTCATCGTGGTGCGCGGGTCTCTCACTATCGCGGCCTCTCTTGTTGCAGAGCACAGGCTCCAGACGCGCAGGCTCAGTAATTGTGGCTCACGGGGCTAGTTGCTCCACGGCATATGGGATCCTCCCAGACCAGGGCTCGAACCCGTGTCCCCTGCATTGGCAGGCAGACTCTCAACCACTGTGCCACCAGGGAAGCCCACAAATCTACTTTATTTTCTTTAATTTCATTATTGAAAGAATGCCTTCTAAATTCCTAACCTAAAACTTCCTTTCTGATCACTTCTTACTAAATTCTGTCTTGACCTACATTGAATATAATTTCAAATTAGCAATAGTGTTGATTTAACAATCATCTGGTAATACTATTCTTATTTGCTATTGATCTTTAGCTCCATTAGTTATTTATTGACTGCTGAACTATCTAGATGTAACAGAGGCAAAGGTTCTACAGGGGACCAAAGACGTCATCTTCAATGACACAGCATGTCTTCCATATGTAACATTCTTCTCGTCACAAAACACCCATAAAACATCAAATTGGGAAACTAAAGACATATTTATTGAATATATCATACACCAATCTGTAAGTTAAAGATCACATGTAAAAGGAGTTACAAAATGTAGATGATAAAAGAGAAATATCATAGAACAGAAAAATTTCATATATAGACGCATACACAAACACAAGCACTCACATACACAAAAAATGCTATATGAACTGAATTGTGTAGAGATGAAAGAGAACAAGTCACTTTTTTTTTCACATTTTTGTCTGTTTTTAAAATAAACTTTATTTTCTAGAGTAGTTTTAGGTTCATAGTGAAATCGTGCAGAAGATACAGAGGTTTACCATATACACATGCATAACCTCCCCCATTATCAACATCCTTTATCAGAGTAATACATTTGTATATTTGATAAACCTACATTGATGAATAATTATCACCCAAGCTCCACAGTTTTCATTAGGGTACACTCCTAGTACATTCTATGGGTTTTGACAAGTGTATACTGACATGCATCCACAATTATAGTATTATACAGAGCAGTTTCACTGCTCTAAAAATACTCTGCTCTGTGAATTCATTCTTCCCTGTCACCTAAACCCTGGCAACCACTGACCTTTCAACTGCCTCCATAGTTTTGACGTTTCCCGAGTTAGAATGCCTTGTCACAGTTGGGATCATACAGTACGTACATTTGTCAAATTGGCTTCTTCAACTCAGTAATAAACATTTAAGGTTCTATCGTTTCTTGTCATTAATTGATAGCTCATTTCTTTGTAGTGCTGAATAGTATTTCATTGTCTGGATGTACCACAACTTATTTATCCAAAAGCTGGTTCTTCATGCTTTGACAATTATGAATAAATCTCTTATGAATAGCCATGTGAAGGTTCTTGTGTGGACATAGATTTTCAATTCTGTTGTGGAAAACCAAGGAGTACAATTGCTGGATTGTATGGTAAGAGAATGTTTAGTTTTGTAAGAAATTGTCAAACTGTCTTCCAAAGTAGGCATTTTGCATTTCCACCAACAATGAATGAGTTTCTGTTGCTACATATCTCCACCAGCATTTGGTACTGTCAGTGATCTGAATACGGATTCTTCTAGTATATATGTACTGGTTTCTCATTTTTGGTTTAATTTCCACTTCCCTGATGAAATGAGATATGGAAGATTTTTTCATATGCTTATTTGCAATCTGTATATATATACTTTGGTGAGGTGTCTGTTAAAGTTATTGGCACATTTTTTCTTGTGTTGTTTCTTTTCTTATTGTGGAGTTTTAAGAGTTTTTTTTAATGTTTTGGATAACAATTCTTTATCAGATATATATCATGCAAATATTTTCTCCCAGTGCGGTTTACTTGCTCATTCTCTTAAGAGTATATTTTGCAGAACTAAAATTTTTAATTTTAATGAAGTCTGGCTTGTCAAGTCTTTCTTTGATGGATCATGGATGTTATATCCAAAAAAGTCATCACCAAACTCAAGGTTACTTAGATTTTCTCCTATCTTATCTTCCATGAGTTTTATATTTCTATGTTTTGCATTTAATTCTGAAATATTTTTGAGTTAATTTTTTATAAAGGGTACAAGGGTTCTATCTGATTCATTTCTTTTGCATGTGGGTGTCAGTTGTCCCAGCACCATTTGTTGGAAAAACTATCTTTTGTCCATTGTATTGCCTTTGCTCCTGTGTTAAAGATCAGTTGATGTAGTTGTGTGGACCTATTTCTTGGCTCTTTATTCTGTTCCACTGATCTCTTTATTCATTATTTTGGCAATACCACAAAGTCTTGATCATGGTAAATTTATAGTAAGTATTGAAATTGGGTAGCATCATTCTTCTAACTTTATTATTCTCCTTTAATAGTGTGTCAGCTTTTCTGAGTCTTTCACCTCTCCAAATAAACTTGAGAATCTGTTTGTCAATATCAACAAAATAACTTGCTGGAAATTCAAGTAGGATTTCATTGAATCTATAGATCAAGCTGGGAAAACTGATATGTTGAGTCTTCCTATACATGAACATGGAATATCTCTCCATTGATTTAGTTCTTCTTTGATTTCTTCATCAGAGATTTGTAGTTTTTCTCATATTGATTTTGTACTTTTTTTTTAGAAATGCACCTAAGTATGTCATTTTTGGAGTACTAATGTAAATGGCATTATTGTGCTCTCAACTTCAAATTTCACTTGTTCATTGCTGGTATATAGGTAAGTGATTGAATTTTTTATATGAACCTTCTATCCTGCAACTATGCTACGGTTTATTGGTCCCAGGAATTTGTAAATTTATTCTCTTGGATTTTCTACACAATCATTTCATCTATGAACAAAAAACTTTGACATTAATGTTTGAATTCTTCTTTCACATTCAATACACATTTTATTTTCTTGTCTTGTCTTATTACATTAGCTAGGAATTCCAGTATGATGTTGAATAAAAATGGTAAGAAGCAATGTCCTTGCCTTCTTCCTGATCTTAGTGGGAAAACTTTTATTTTCTCACCATTAAGCATGATATTAACTGCAGATTTTGTAGCTATTCTTTAAGTATTTGAGGAAGCTTCCTTAGTTTACCAATAATTTTATCATTAATGAGTGTTGGATTTTGTCAAATAGTTTTTCTGCATCTATTGGTATGATCATGTGATTTTTATGCTTTTATCTGTTCATGTGATGGATTACATTAGTTGATTTTTTGAATGTTGAGCCAGCCTTGTGTATCTGGGAAAAATTCAAATCAGTGAGGGTGAATAATTATTATGCATTTGAAATTAAGAGATCAACAATTTAAAACAATTAAGGATATATATATAAACTGCAAACCAAAAATCTATAATAGATGTACATACAAAAAAGAAAAAGGAATCCAAGTATATCACTAACGATAGTTAACAAACCACAAGAGAGGACAGCAAAAGAGGAAAGAAAAACAAAACACCTACAAAAACAAATATAAAACAATTAACAAAATGACAGTAAGAACATACATATCAATAATTACCTTAAATGTAAACAGATTAAATGCTCCAACCAAAAGACATAGACTGGCTGAATGGACACAAAAACAAAACTCTTATATATGCTGTCTACAAGAGACCTACTTCAGATCTAGAGACAAATACAGACTGAAAATGAGAGGATGGAAAAAGGTATTCCATATAAATGGAAATCAAAAGAAAGCTGGAGTGGCAATACTCATTTCAGAAAAGATAGATTTTAAAATAAAAACTGTTACATAATGATCAGGGATTAATCCAAGAAGAATATGTAACAATTGTAAATATGTATGCACCCAACAGTAACATGATAAAGTAGGGAACTTTAACACCCTGCTTACATCAATGGACAGGTCATCAAGAGAGAAAATCAAAAGGAAACACAGGCCTTAAATGACACATTAGACCAATAGAATGTAATTGATATTTATAGAGCATTCCATCTGAAAGCTGTAGAATACACATTCTTTTCAAGTGTACATGGAACATTCTCCAGGATAGATCACATGCAAGCCTCAGTAAATTTAAGAAAATTGAAATCATATCAAGCATATTTTCTGATCACAATGCTATGGGATTAGAAATCAACTACAAGGAAAAAACTGAAAAGAACACAAGCATGTGGAGGCTAAACAATATGCTACTAAATAAACAATGGATCAATGAAAAAATCAAAGAGGAAATCAAAAATACCTAGAGACAAATGAAAACAAAACCATGACAATAGAAAAGTTATGGAACACAGCAAAAGCAGTTCTAAGAGGGCAGTTTATAGTGATACAAGCTTACCTCAGGAATCAAGAAAAATCTCAATTGAAAAACCTAACTTTATACCTCAAGCAGCTAGAGAAAGAAGAACAAACAGAATTAAAAGTTAGTAGAAGGAAATAAATCATAAAGAACAGAGCAGAAATAAATGAAGTAGAGACTAAAAAAAACAAAAGAGAATATCAATGAAAATAAAAGCTGTTTTTTTGAAAGGATAAACAAAATTCATAAACCTCAAGCCAGACTCATCAAGAAAAAAAGGGAAAGGGGCCAAATCAATAAAATCAGAAATGAAAAAGGACACTTTACAACCAACACACAGAAATATAAGGGATCGTATTTTCTACAAACAACTATATGTCAATAAAATGGACAACCTAGAAAAAATAGACAAATTCTTAAAGAGGTACAACCTCCCAAGACTGAACTTAGAACAAATAGAAAATATAAACAGACCAATTGCCAGTAATGAAATTGAATCAGTAATTTTAAAACTCCCAAAAAACAAAGTCCTGGACCAGGTGGCTTCACAGGTGAATTCTATCAAACATTTAGAGAAGAGTTAACACCCATCCTTCTCAAACTATTCCAAAAAATTGCAGAGGAAGGAACACCTTCTGAACTCATCCTATGAGGCCAACATCACCCTGATACTGACACCAGATGAAAATATTACAAGAAAAGAAAACTAGAGACCAATAACACTGATGAACATGTATGCAAAAATCCTCAATAAGATACCAGCAAAGTGACTCCAACAATATATTAAAAAGATCATTCTTTTTAGTGGGATTTATCCCAATGATGCAAGGATTTTTCAATATCTATAAATCAATCAATGTGATGTACCACAGTAACAAATTGAAGAATAAAAAACATATGATCATCTCAATAGATGCAGAAAAAGCTTTTGATAAAATTCAATATCCATTTATGATAACTCTCTAGAAAGTGAGGATAGAGGAAAAATACCTCAACATAATAAAGGCCATATATGACAAACCTACAGCTAGCATCATACTAAACAGTGAAAAGCTGAAAGCATTTCCTCTAAGATCCAGAACAAGACAAGTATACCTGCTCTCACCACTTTGTGCAGTATAATTTTGCAAGTCCCAGCCACAACAATCAGAGAAGAAAAAGAAATAAAAGGAACCCAAATTGGAAAAGAAGAATTAAAACTGTCTCTGTTTGCAGATGACATGACACTATACATAGAAAACCCTAAAGATGCTACCAGAAAACTACTAGAGCTTATCAATGAATTTGGTAAAGTTGCAGGATACAAAATTAATACACAGAAATCTGTTGCATTTCTATACACTGACAATAAAAGATCAGAAAGAGAAATTAAAGAAACAACCCCATTTACCATCACATCAAAAATATTAAAATACCTAGGAATAAACCTACTTAAGGAGGCAAAACACCTGTACTCTGAAAACTATAAGATGCTGTTGAAAGAAATCAAAGATGACACAAACAGATGGAAAGATATACCATGTTCTTGAATTTGAAGTATTAACATTGTTAAAATGACCATACTCCCCAAGGCTATCTATAGATTCAATGCAATCCATATCAAATTACCCATGGCATTTTTCACAGAACCAGAACAAAATTTTTTTCACATTTATATGGAAACACAAAAGACCTCAAATAGCCCAAGCAATCTTGAGAAAGAAAAAAGGAGCTGGAGGAATCAGGCTCCCTGACTTCAGACTACTACAAAGCTACAGTAATCAAAACAGTATGGTACTGGCACGAAAACAAAAATATAGATAACTGGAACAACACAGAAATAAACCCATGCACCTGTGGTCAATTAAACTATTACAAAGGAAGCAAGAATGGAGAAAAGACCATCTCTTCAATAAATGGTGCTGGGAAACTGGACAGCTACATTTAAAAGGATGAAATCAGAACATTCTTTAACACAATATACAAAAATAAACTCAAAATGGATTAAAGATCTAAATGTAAGACCAGATACTATAAAACCCTTAGAGGAAAACATAGGCAGACTACCCTTTAAGTTAAATTGCATCAATATTTTCTGGATCCATTTCTTAGAGTAATGGAAATAAAGGCAAAAATAAACAAATGAGACCTAATTAAACTTAAAAGCTTTGCACAGCAAAGGAAACTATAAACAAATAGAAAAGCTGATGTATGGAAAGGGAGAAAATATTTACAAAGTTGCTACTGACAAGTGAGTAGTTACCAAAATATATGAACAGCTCATACAGCTCAATATCAAGAAAACAAACAACCCAATCAAAAAAATGAGCAGAAGATCTAAAGAGACATTTCTCCAAAGAATTCATACAGATAGCCAATAAGCACATGAAAAAATGCCCAACATCGCTAATTATTAGAGAAATGCAAATCAAAAGTGCAATGAGGTACCACCTCACACTGGTCAGAATGGCCATCGTTAAAACTCCTACAAATAATAAATGTTGGAGAGGGTGTGGGAAAAAAGGAACCCTCCTGTACTGTTGGTGGAATGTAAATTGGTGAAGGCACTCTAGATGCTCCTTAAAATACTAAAAAATAGAATACCATAAGGTATTGTATCCAGCAATCCCACTCCTGGTCATATATCCAGAGAAAACTGTAATTTGAAAAGAAACATGCACCACAACGTTCATTGCCACATTATTTACATTAGCCAAGACATGGAGGCAATCTAAATGTCCATCAACAGATGAATGGATAAAGATGTTAAAAAAGAAAAGTGAATTTTAATTAAAAAACAAGTAAAAAAAATATATGTGGTATACATATATTCAATGGAATATTTCTCAGCCATAAAAATGAATGAAATAATGTCTTTTGCAGAAACATGGATGGACCTAGAGATTATCATACTAAGCGAAGTAAGTCAGACAGAGAAAGACAAATATACGTTATTGTTAATATGTGGAATCTAAAAAAATGACACAAATGAACTTATTTCCAAAATAGAAATAAACTCACAGACATAGAAAACAAACTTATGGTTACCAAAGGGGAAAGGGGTGGGCAGGTAAATTAGGAGTTTGGGATTAACCTAACTTATTACACAGTAATAAATATAAAATTGATAACCAAAAAGGACCAACTGTATAGCACACGGAACTATACTCAACATGTTGGAATAATCTATAAGGAAAAAGAATCTGAAAAAAAATGTATATACATTTATATATACATATATATGTACATATATATATATAAAACTGAATCACTTTTCACTGAAACTAACACATTGTAAATCTAATATACTTCAATTAAAAAATAAATAAATAAAATAAAATTTGCAAAAATCAATAAATAAATAAATGTGGGTAGAATCAAATTTCTAAGAAAATGTAAATGATCAAATCTGAGGTAAAAAATAGAAAATTAAAATATTCCTATAAACTTAAAAAATTGAATCAATAAGTTAAATTCATTTTCAAATATAATTGCCAATCACACTGCTTAATGATGAGTTCTTTTAAATATATAGTGAAGAATCAATTCAAATTTTACACAAACTCAGAAAAAAATTGGAAAGTAGAGACAAGAAAGATTTAAATAAAACTATACATTAAATATTAATGTTTAACAGAAAATCATAAATGTCAATTATTAAAACTTACCTCTCATCTCCCTAAGATAATTATATCCGAAATGGACTTAATGTAGAGTATTTTATAGTGAAATATTTGACACACACTCACTACATATATCCACACATATATATGCCATCAACGATCTGGTGGAAGCAGCCTGATGCCAATGATGTATTTCTGTATGTGCTTTTCAATACTCTGTGTAGGGTAGAAGAATATGTGTCACTCCCATCCTTCTTCAAGGAAGGACTTGTTAACCTAATTGCTTAGAGCACTGTTAGCAGATATTTTGTAGCCATCAGCCCCTTGAGGAATTGCCTCCACTGCAGAAGCCACTGTGCTCAAGGCCACATCACATCCTTTTAAGGTCTTCCCCTGTCAAAAGTCTGAGGGACCATTTTACTTTCACAAGTTTATGTAAGGTCAGTAGAAACTGTTGCAGCTGCATTGCTGCTCAGTTTCTCCCTCTGCCCAATCCTGCTTCCTCTCGTCCTTTCCATAGGCTTAATGAGTATTTGTACATTAAACTTTTGTCATAGAATATGCTTCCTCAAAATCCAAACATCAACATTATGTTTGAATAAGTGAGCATAAGATATACTTAAATATATCCCTATATAAAAACTGCAGTAAAATTAGGAATAGATTCTTTGAACTTTCCCTACCTTCAGAATTTAAAAGAGCCATCCAAGAAATGTATGTATTTGAGACAGACATCAAATCTAAAATACTCTCTGTTATGAATAAGGGCTTTGATGAAAGGATACTCTTGTTAGAAATTGTATTAGAGAAATGATGGTAGCATGGGAAAGAGACTCCTCAATTTCAAGATACTTGATTTATAAGATTTCATCTGGAAAAAAGAACTGATTTTCTCATAGAAGCAGTAAAATATTAAGTAGTAAGGATATTTTCAAACATCATCCCTTTTGCTATATACAAAAAAAACTCCAGCTAGTATTAGACAGAAAAGAACTCTAGGAATAGATCCTTATTTTTTTTTTTAATTACACTTTTGAGATTAAATATTCAGTCATCGCAAACTTTTATTCCATGCCATGATTTCCAATACATTTCCTGATCAAAAAGTAAATTTATGTTGAACATACCATATATTTTACTGATATACATTTAACATATGAAATTTACATTTTAATTTAAAATATAATTATTTTGAAATGTATAATATTGACTCTTACAAAAAGAAATATATGTTTGTAAAGGCACTTGATTAAAAATTAAACTAGCTGATACCTTCTAAATTTGGCTTTTAGGAATAAATACTTCAAGAGAAAGTAAGCAGTCGGGAAAGGAAAGCAATTTTCAAAATGAATACACTGAGTTAGAGTAGTGTAATATGCACTATAATCTTCTATACTACCTAAATTCCTATGTCCAAAAAATTAAACTAGTTTTACACAAAATTTCAGAGGCCAGATGATTTATGCAAAAATTATGACATGCAAAAAAGTACCTATTCTAATATTTGAAATTGGATTTTCTTACTTCAGTGCAGTGCTCTGGACTTTATCCCATGTGTGAAAAAATAGTAAGTGGCTGGGGATAAGTATGGTGAAAAGCTGAGAAAACTGGAATTCTCCATCAAATATTGAGGTATATATGCTTTAAGATGAAATTGCCATGAAGATTGACATTTTTAAAAAAGTATTTCTCTTTTTTTCCTCGTAGATAATTTCAGTATCTATTGTATTCCCACAAAGTCTCTAAATTATTTTTGCCTATTTACTTAACTTTTCCTTTGGGCTATTTTAGTAAATTGTTCGATCAACTTAAACATGTTCTCAGATATTTCCAGAAGCCAACAATATGTAAATGTAATAGATGGGTGGCATAATTACCACCCATTTTGTCCTTTAGATTACTGCAGTCCTTTTAAATGTATGCACCAATTTTTAGGGTTTTCTCATTCAGTTTTACTTAAATGATTTTTCACAGATTGGCAATAAATCATAATTCTTTTTTATTCTTCGTGGTGTCAACAAAATAGTGCAGCTATTTATATCAATACAAAATATGTAGATATGTAATTAGAAAGTGATTTTAATTAGTGTCTTGCTTGCTAATAACAATAAGCAGTCAGTTGATGACATAATGTATCCCAATACAATTCTTCTAATAATTGTTAATAGAATACAGCTGCAATTAATCATTACAAATATGACTTTACAGGTAGATCCCACTTTTGATACACAAAATACTCTTTCTCAGAGATTTCCTTTATAAAAGAAAAATTTGGAATAAATGTAACATGTGGAGTACAAAAGTAGAAACTTCACTTCCTGGTGATCATTATTTTAATTGGTAAAATACCATTTTTAGTTATAATATTTACCATCAAGAGAAAAATAAGGGGCAGATGAAATTTAACATACATAAAATTTCTTTACTTGCCAACAAATGTGTACCTCAACTCAAACATCTGTTTGTGCTATTTTTTTCTTTTGGGTGCTTGTTCATGTGTGTTAATATGTAATTTAAATTAATTGATAAAATGCTTTTAAGAAAAAGCTTAACTATTTCAAATGAATTGAGGCTTTAGAGAAATTGTGTGATATTTTAAATGAGTGCTGTATATTAGGGAAGATCTCAGAAAAAAATTTTAAATGTTTATATGTCTTGGAGATGATAAGAGTGTATTAAGTATATGTATGGCCCACTGTTGTCTGGAAAGTATTAGTAGTATTTGTGTGGAGTTATGATTTCAGTTTGATAAGAAATTTTAATGTTTTTCAGTAGTTGTTTGCCATGAAATCATCCTAAAGAAGATAATGTTACAATAAACTTATACTTCATTTGAATCTTGAGTAATAGGAAGTGTTTTTTTTAATCATTTTGTTAAAATAAAGAAAATTTACTTTTAAAAATCAGCTGTTTTTAGAAAGAATATATTCAAACTATATCCTGTGATTAATGAACTTCAGAATTTTCATAAGTTCAGCATCAACAATATCATTCAATGAAAGATATTACTTTGAATGATATTTCTTTAAAATTTTATGATTCTGAAATACTCAGAAACAATTATTAAATTCATCAAAACATTATTCCAGGTAGACATTATGGAAGTTTCCTCATTTACTGTCTCTCACCTCTGCAGCCTCCCTCCCCCAGCCATGACAGATACCTTCAAAATATGAGTTCATTGATGGTTCCAAGGCGGGGGTTATTAATAAACAATTTTGGATTCTTCTGGAATTTATTTCTGAATCAACATTGATTTATTAATTATTCTGAAACTTTTAGCTTATTGTCCTGGTTATTTAGTGAATAATTGATTCTCTTTTTAAGTGGTGAGTGCCCTTAACGAGTTCTCCACTCCTTCCTGGGCACACAAGAAGAAGACTTTTGGGCTTGCCTGGTGGCACAGTGGTTGAGAGTCTGCCTGCCAATGCAGGGGACATGGGTTCTAGCCCTGGTCTGGGAGGATCCCGCATGCCGCGGAGCGATTAGGCCCGTGAGCCACAATTGCTGAGCCTGCGCGTCTGGAGCCTGTGCTCCGCAACGGGAGAGGCCGCGATAATGAGAGGCCTGCGCACCGCGATGAAGAGTGGCCCCCGCTCGCCGCAGCTAGAGAAGGCCCTCGCACAGAGATAAGGACCCAGCACAGCCATGAATAGATACATAAATAAATAAATAAATAAATAAAAGAAAACTTTAAAAAAAAAAAGAAGAAGACTTGCATTTATGAGGAACACATTACTTAGGTTTTTATCTTTTCACCATTTTGAGGGTCTCCTAAAGATACACTTCAACAATGGCAATTTGTCTTACAATATTTCACTTCCCTGTCTCCCCATCACTCCTCACAGCCTCATTCTCACCCACTACCATTCCATGTAAGTATCCTTGAAGGAACTGCTGGCACAACAGGTTTGGGGTCCGGGTCATTGTTAGTGTCCAGCTGGAGAGAAAACTTCAACTGAGTTCCTGGAATACTTTATTTCCTTGGCCTTCATACTCCTCTAGAGGATTTTGCTTTATCTATTTTCTCATTTAACTTCCTTTCTGCTAAATTCCTGTTTACTGAAGGAGATAATTAGCTCTAGGTGATTATGATAATTTTGTCTTCACTCTCCAATAGGCACACACACAAAAAAATACTTAGCAAACTGTTCTTTTGCACAAGCTTTATGAGTAGCTTCTGTTATTAGGATGTTTTAGATTTGTGTATCTATTCCCAGAATTTCTGCTTAACCTAACCATCTGCTTCTTTCCAAATTAAGAGTAAAAGAAATGTCAAGATTACCGTCTGCTTAATTTTTTCTCTCTTGTATCTCATTTTCACAAAACTTTTTGTTTGGTCTATGTGAGGGGAGAATGGGTAAGATTAAGAGCTAAGAGATTTCTCTTTGCCTTTCCTTGCTTCTCAAATCCACTTGGGAAAGTAGGCAATCATCTGCATTTACATCTGTTTTCTGCTTGGATTATTGCGATATATATATACACATAATAGATGTAGACAGAAATATAGCTATAGATGTAGATAGATAAAGAGATACAGAGATACAGGTTGTAATCAGTTAAATTTCATTTTTCTTTTCACTTTTTTTTCAATTTTTAGCAATGTTGAGTAGCCTTTATTTTGTCTGGCATTACTCTGCCACACAAGCCATAATTTAGTGGTGAATTTGGACTTACAGAACTTTTATTTAACTAGACTCAAATCTCTTAATTTCTTTCTTATGTGAATTATGCTTTTAATTCTGTACATCAATACAGTTTACAAGTACCTGAAGAACACCCAAACAATATGTCTATAAAGCAAAACTGAGTTTGTTCTTATTGCCACCTTGACAGAGTCCTAGCAACACCTCAAAGCAGGAAAGGCAAAGTCACAATAATTTTGAAGTTTTGAGTCTTGTTTAAATTACGTCTCTCAACACATGGACTTGGTTAAGTTTGGGTGAAAACCATGATATGATAGTTGAGCATTAGTGGATATAGCAAAGTAAAGATTTTGACCTGAGTATTTCAAAAAGTCTTGGGGAGTCACTTGATGCTCTCTTTTGAAAACAGAAAAGTTTAATGTTTATTCAATGGGTTTTTCAGAACAATGACATTATTTGCAACTTGTATCTCCCTTGACAAATGGTCCTTTAAGTAGTAGTATAATGTCGTATTAATGAAGATAGTACAATAAGAAATTTGTGTTGGTAGAAACTGAGGGTTCTGTGGCTGTAGATGGTTTTGATGATCATAATATGTTGATTTAAAGAAAGCCATATGATGCTTAATTCTCACATTTTTAGTAACTAAATTAATGTTATTACCTTAGTATATCCTGTGTAATGGAGCCTTTAATGAAAATAATAGAATTATAAAATAGAACTTACAATTAAAAGGGAATTTAGCAATCTTCCTTCCAATTCAGGAAAATGTTCTGCCAAATTCTTGACATGTGATTGTCCAGTGCTGGCAAAATAAAATAATCCTGCCAACAAAGTTCCCTTCATGTGAATATTGAAGAGAGATGGAAAACAATTTAACGTTAAATAAGCATTATCAATGTGCATGCATGTAAGTTAGCACAAAAATGACTACAAGTCTGGATGGAATTTCACACAAATTAAATAGTAAAGTGGAAGAAAGAAAAATTAAAACTCCTCTTATCTCCTTAAGAAACAAATAGATGTACCTAGTGATTGTCTCCTCTGTTGATTATGAGAAGGTTAATTTCAACGTTATACATACATGGTACCAAGAGTCACAAAGGCTACAACTCTGCATTGTAAAATCAAATCTTTGGTCCTCTTATCTGGTCTATTCTGCTTTCAAGGAGATAACCTACAGAGGGATGAATAGGGATGCAGCTGCTGCCTCACTCCTCAAAGAAAGCATTTTCATTTTACCCTTATACAATCCTTCACTTCAATGCTTCCTTCCTTCTTTCCTTTATTAATATATGACTTCCTCTCACCTATTTTGCTATAAGATCCTGTACACACACAACTTATCATTTTTAATCTTGAATTATGGTTTATTTATTTTTGTCTCTCTCCTTTAACTAGACTGCAAGTTTATAAAAGAGGAATTCTATTTTATTCTTGGTTTACTAGCCAACTTCTGGTGTGTACATGAAAGATATTTGAATTCTTTATCTGATATAAGTAAAATTTTATTAATATTCCTATTAAAATGTCATGTCCAGAACAGAAAAGATTGCTCCAGTGCAAAGTATGGACCTTAGTTTTTGTACTTCACACACTTTACTAAAATTTCCAGGCTTTTGGAAACATTGATTTTTCTACTGCCAGGAGCATCATGAATGATTACGCTCTTGCAGCTGAGCATGCTTACCCCATCTTTTTAACTTCTATTTGCTTGCATTAGCATGGACTAATACATTTTTCATTAGAAACTGCATCTAATGCTCATTTCATACTTATTTTTGCTCTCTTAATGGTTTTTCTGTTTTGAGACCCAAGCAATCCAAGGATGCGGTAATTGTATAAATGGAAGATCATCAGTGTGATGCACAAATCATTTTTGATCCAATGTTATAAATGTTTAATTTCCATGATTTCTGACATGACTTCTCCACTAACACAGCTTAATTGCATTTTTAAGGGCAACACCATATATTAACTGGAGTAGAAGTACTGTCTTTTAAATTAGAATCTCCCTCCACATAATAAGAAAGATTTAGAAGCTGCAAATATCTTCTAACCATTTTTTAGTTTGAAACTGCTCAGGCTTTTTACTTAGGCTTTGCTTGAAATGAGTATTTACAGCATGGTTTGGTCAGCTATTCTGCTGGGTTTGTAGAGCAGAAAAAGGCTAAAATGTGTGGAGACATGGCTTTCAGTTGGAGCAACTGAAAAGTAACAACAATTGGAAAGAAAATGAGACACAGTCAAAACAAGTTACAATGTCTTAAAGCCTTAGAGAAAATACACCTTTGAGACAATTTTCATTTGAAAACAAACTACAGTACCGTGCAATTTTCTCATATTCACTTGTGTGTTTTTTTAAACCATGAAATAACACAGACTTCTGAACTGTTAATGAAAGCTAATATGTTTTCTAACATCTCTGAATAAAATTTGAATAAAATATATAGAGGGTAACTTGCTGAAAAGAGGAGTGTACTTACATTAAATAAAATTGTACAGAATATTAAATTAGAATCTGTAAGTAAACAGATGCTATGAATGAAGCACAGAAAATGTATGTATTAAAATTTTTTTTTTCTAAGAACAATAAAAGATTATTGCAATGTGAAATATATACTGTGACTTATGTGAGATTTTAGAGGGAGGTGCTTTTGGATCTCTTTGTGTTATTAAATTTCACCAGTCCATTTTAGAGAAAGTGCACCATTAATCCAACTCACTGCAATTTTTAATTTTAAAATGATTACTTATATCTGTTTCGAATGTATGGATAGGTTAAAATAGCCTTTTTCACATTCTGCTTAATTACAACGTGTGTACTGATACTATGCTTTATGTTAGTCTTCATTGTTAAAGTAAAATAAATTCAGCACATTTTATACATGTTCTAAAGTGTTTTGTCTGATCCTGTGTTCAACCAATTAAAAGTTATTGAGAACTAAAAGTGCATGATGTTTTACTAGAAACTGTAAAGAAAGCATGGAAAGAATTTGGATAGACATATAGACAATGGATTAAAAATATCTTGTGCAGTTTTCACATTCATACACAGTAAACACCTAGGGGCAAAGATCCAGAACTGGATTATGTGGCAGGTATATTTACAAATTTTTAGATTTCTCTTAATTATTTTGATATACTTTATTGTGACATCTTCTAATTAACATTAAAAGAAATTTTCTCCACAATGTGTTTTTATTTAACATTATCTTTCAATCTCTCTCTCTACTTCAGCCAATAAACCTATTATTCATAAGACAAAAAATTTGAAACAAAATGGACAATCAAATTAGAGAAAGTTATTTAATTCATAAACAAGATCAATTAGGTCTTTTCAAATTCCACTTTAGTTTATCAGTATATTAAATAATGAAGACATATCCATCAAGAAACTGTAATGCACATATGTACACAACTTTAGATCCTATAAGAAGTTAATGCAAGATCCATTTCAATTGTACTAGCCAGGCGAGTAGAAGTGGTACAGTTAAATTTGGAATCAAGTGTTAAGTGGGTTTCTTTACTATAAAGAATAGGAATCTAGACAAAAAAGAAAAATCATTAGAATTGGATTAGCTGGGAATGGTTTCTTCATGATCTGAAACTCAAAGGAAGGGTGAAATATGATTATATGAGGATAATATTTCAGATTTAGGTTTGGCATAATCAAAGAAATGGATGCTCTGTTTTATTAAAATGAAATTTGTAGATCACTAGGTATCATCCACACATATATACACAACCATACTTTATATTCAGTCTGTTTCATATATATTTAAATTAATATACATATGAATACATATATTACAACCATTTGTTTTGAAGTGATACCTTACAAGTGAAATGATTGTTGAGTATAATACTTAAGTTTCAAATCAAAGTTTTTTCAGACAACATTTCAGAATATATTTTCCTTTTAAAAAATGATCCAGGGATTATGCAACAGTGGGCACCAGTACCCTAGTATAGATAGGGAGTAGTAAGAATAGATGAGGTGTTGTTTTAAGGGCAAAGACATTTTGATGATGAGGGGTGGATTATCAGTGAACTTTAAAAGCAGCTGATGGATTCAGACATGAAATTATAGATAAGCAGAGATCAATATAGATTCCTGATTATAGTGGGGGAATGAAGAAAAAAAAAAAACCTTTAAGAATATAAGATTAGAAGTGGCATTTGAGGAAAGATTTGGTGAGTAAATATCAAGAGCCAGGGATACCTAAGAAGAATAGTTTCAGTAAAATCAAAACTTCCCCTAGATTTGGCCACTATGCATTTAGAGTGAACTAGGACAGCCACATAGAAGTGTATTGTAAGTAGCTAGAAAAATGGAATGAGACCTTCAGTGAATTTCATGGCGAAAATTTCCAAAACAGTGAAATAAAGTTCTAACACTGCCTCCACCGCACCAAAAAAACACAAAAAACACACAAACAAAAAAAACTGACAAAGTGTGAGAACTGAATATTTCTGTGATTAGGTTAAAACGTAATTATTGTAGCACAGTATGTATAAGGGTCTCATGTAATCATCTCCAGGTATACTTCTTAACAGAAAGAGGTGCATTTCAAAGAACTTTGAGTAAATATTAGATTTTATTTCTTGCCAATGTTGACATATCTCTCAGTCTCTTTTACTTATTTACCAAATAAATTAAACACATATACACATGCACAATTTTCCATTACACTTTACAAAACACTAGTTTATTTTAGGTGAAAGTTTATGATTGACAAAGCATCAAGCACAATGCCCAGTGCTGTAGAACTTGATTAAAAGCAGATCCATTATTTTAGGCAATTCAAAAAGCAAAATCAATTAAAGATCACATTAATATTCATGTGAGTCAATATAATTTAATAGATAAACACAGGGTTTTTGATTCAGACAAACATTGTTTAAATGCCTGCTGTGTCACTTGCTACTGTTCACTTACTAGATATGTGTCGTGAACCAATTATTATGAGATACCAATGCTTTACATCTTAAATATTCTTTAAATATTAGTTATTATTGTCAATAGCATTATAAAATTGACTGTGTGAATAGTGGTGCTCAACCTTAAATGTGAAGTATATATGAAATAAGTTAGATAATCAAAAATTAGACTTTTGTTTTGTTTCTTAAAAAAACATCAAGATGCATAATACAATCTACTGTCAAGGATTAGTCAGGGATGAGAGAAAAAGAAACATTTGAATATATTAAAACCTTTTATAAAAAAGTTGGATAATTATAAAAAAGCAAGATGGATTATCAAAAAAACTACTTAGGAAGGGCATCCTAAGGGGAAAATTTCATCTTTCAGTAGATTGAGGAGAAAACAGAAAAAAAATATAGAAAATTGCTTATGTAAAGCAATCCACACAAGTAATTAAAATCATGAGATGAACTGAAATGAATAAAAATAGTGGACATATATAGTAACTTGACTCACAAATCTCAGAGAATACTATCTCACAAATGAAACTCCAAATCCAAATGGTTTCATGGGTAAACTCATTCAAGAATTTAAGAAAAAAAATTATACTAATATTACATAAAATACTTCAAAGGATAGAAGAGGGTGCATTTCCCAACCAATTTTATGAGGACAGTACAGTCCTGATATCAAAATATGAAAAGGATATTACAAGAAAAGAAAATAATGAGTCAATATCTTTTATGACTATAAATATAAACATCTTAAGCACAATCTAGCAAATTGAATTTAGTAACACATAAAGAATAGTACTTCATGGGAATTCCCTGCTGGACCAGTGGTTAGGACTCCACGCTTTCACTGCCAAGGGCCGAGGTTCAATCCCTGGTAGGGGAACTAAGATCCTGCAAGCCACGCGGCTGAAAACAAAAACAAAAACAAAACTTAAAAAGAATAGTACTTCATGTCCAAAACAAGTTTATTTCAGAAATGGAAGGTTGAATTAAGTTTTGAAAAATTAACCAAAGTAATTTACCTATGTTATACAGCTTTTGTTTTGTTTTGTTTTGAAATGTTGTCTTGACTCAGTTTTGAGGCCCAAGTATAGGCTAGTCACCTCCATTCTTAAGCAGCTGATTAAGTCTACACCCCACTTCTCTTATCAGCATCTGACAATCAATTGTCTTTATGCATCCTCCCAAACCATCTCTCTCACCAGAGACCTGACAACTAGGAATAGCTCTCATGCCTTGGAGGAGGGGGAAATTACTCAAATGAGTCAACTGACAGGGATACTGCAAAATCTAGATAATCTCAACTTGCCCATCATACATAAGCTGCTTCCTGTCGTCTTAGCTTGCTGCTACCTTGTCCCCAGGTGCATCTCCTTGTGTTGCTCTACCAGGTGGCCTTATCTACATGTAAAGAGTTCTGCTTTTCATCTATGTAAGTGTCAGTGTGTTGTGTCATGGTATCAAAAGAGTCTTTAAATCTTATAAAGCTCCACATTAGTACTGTCAGTTCAATGTTTAGTAGAGCCACTGATAATACACATCTTTGTTTTGATTCTAAACTTAGGACAGAAACACTTAATTTTAACATTTAAGTCATATGTTTACTGAAGATTTTATATAAACATTGTGTCTGTGTTTAAGTGACATCTCTTCAGTTTGTGAAAGTTTTCATCATAAATGAGTGTTTTAACTCATTTAACTCATGATAAAACTTTCACAAACTGTGAAAGAGATGTCACTTAAATACAGCAGAAACTTAACACACCATTGTAGTGCAATTATACTCCAATAAAGATGTTTAATAAATAAATAAATAAATAAATAAATAAATAAATAAATAAATAAAATAAACGAGTGTTAAATGTTTCCAAATACTTTTTTGCATCTAACACAATGGTCATGTATTTTCATTCTTCTTCATTTTGTTAATGTGGTTAATTTGTATGGAATGTAAAGAAACTAAAAGAGTAAGATACTATGTTAAAAGGAAAAGGACCAAAAGTACAAAACACCCACTATCCATAAAAAACATGAAAAGAATGTCATTATTAAAATGAAGAAACTGTTCATCAAAAAACACTAAAATTGTGAATCAGTAATTCACAAACTACGTAAAATATATCTGTAATACTATATTGGAAAAATGAATCTTTTTTGATGTTTCAGAATTTAGCTAATTAATACTCTTATTTTTCAATTTTTTAAATTTTTATACAAATTTTAAAGATTACTTTCCATGTACAGTTGTTACAAAATATTGGCTATATTTCTTGTGTTGAACAATACATCCTTGAACCTATCTTTCACCTAATAGTTTGTACCTCCCACTCTCCCATTGCATTGTATATATATATATATATATATATATATACCACATCTACTTTTTCCATTCATCTGTTGATGGATACTTAGCTTGCTTCCATATCTTGGCAATTGTAAATAATACTGCTATTAACATTGGGGTGCATGTATCTTTTTGAATTAAACTCTTATCCAGAATATATAAAGAACTTCTCCATCAAAGAAGGTAAATATCCCAACAGCAATGTCTGCAAAAGGTTTGAAATGGTGTATTACAGAAGAAGATATTAACATAGCCAACAGATCTATGACAAGAAGATCAAGTTTTTTTTTTATTATTAGGGAAATGAATATTATGACCCACGTGAACTATCACTACTGTGTTGATTGGTTTCTCTGGGAAGCAGACATCAAGAGGATGGTTGATGTATGAAATTTGTTGGGGAGAATGCCTGTGAAAGATCGAGGGTAGAAGAAGCAAGTAAAAGCCTTAAGGTTGCAGTGCAAATCTGTGAAAGGAGCAGGGCAGAAATTGAAGATCAGAGAGGAAGAAACTCAGACTGCAAGGAGACCTGAGAATGTTTTAGCCAGCTCAGTGAAGAGCTCCAGCGCAAATGTTGCTCATAAAGAAATCCTGCACTTCTGAGACGTGGCAAGACATTGTGGCAATGTTCGGCTCCATCACTGACTGAACACTGGCCAGAAAAAGTGCATGGTCTCAGTTCAAAGTCTAAGGCAGATAATATGGACAACTGCTGTTAGCCTACATTCCCTGTGTCAGGTTCTTTAGTACCAAGTCTATTATACCCATAAACCCATCACAATGGCTACAACTAAAACAATTTACAAAAACAATTATTGGCAAAAAGATTGGATTCTCACACATTGCTGGTGGCAGTATAAATTGGCATAATGATTTTGTAAAGCTATTTGACAGGATCTATTAAAGTCAATCATATGCCTATCTTTTATCCCTGGGTATATATGTACCTAGGTATCAATTCCCAATGAACTGAGAACATTTGCCAAAAAATGATTTGTACACAATATTTATAGTAGCATAAATGCTAAACATGGTAAATCTAGATGTTCATTAGTGATAAATACATTTTGGTATATTCATATAATGGAATATTGCACAGCAAGAATAAATGTTTTACATAATAACATATATGAATCTTACTATCACTATGTTGAGTGAAAAGTGTCAGGTGCCAAAGGGTACATAGTGTATGATTCGATTTATATGAAATTCAAGAACAGACAAGCAGTACAGCTTTCAGAACTAGTGACTCAATCACTATGCTGACATCCTTCTCTGAAATAATGCAGCTTCTTCAGTAATAGCACCTTTTTGTCTATGAACATTTTCTGAACACATCACATCCTGTATTTCAGATGTGCCAATTTGAGCTCTGTCTAGAAGAAATTTCCCAGTCTTATTACTATCCCACTACTCCTTGCTTGGTTACATTATTTTAGTCCTAAAAACGTTGATTTAAAGTTAGTTCATTTGGCAAAATTTATAGGGTAATATACTCCTCCTATACATCCTCTAGCAAAAAATTGTGAGATCTTGTTCTAAGCACTTTATATATATTATATCAATTGGCCATCACACACACACATGCACACCTACTGTCTAGTTATTATTGTCATTACCAGTTTACATATAGGAAAACTAAAGCATAGAATAATAAATAACATGCAAAACAACATACATTTTTAAAATGATGAATGCTTTGTTATTATTTCTTTTAACATTTCCTTGTATTTCTCTAACCCTCTCTCTCACTCACTCTTATATTCAGTCTCTCCCACTAACTCTACAAATATACTATAAGATATTAGGTATTAGAGATTTTCCTAATGCTTTATTGTACCGACACTTGCTATCTTCAAGTGTCTCACGTGTATTAAGTCTGCATTAGCTATTTAAATTTCAGTGAATATGTTCAGTGAATAAAAGTCAAATGACTTTATCTTAATGGATAGTAATATATGAAATTGTTTACCTACTTCCAAGAATTCACACTAAATGCATGAGTTTCTGGTTTGTATGTCTTTCTTGGGATCCTATTTGAGATTAATGTATTTAGTTTCTATAGTCTTTACTTTAGTAATAGATTACCAATATATTTCTGTCAGAGATACTTGGTAAAAGAAGAGAGCACTTATGAAGTGATATCCAGGGACCAAAGATACACTGGTTAATGTGAAAGATAATTATAATTACATTCTATTATACCATTGGTTAGAGTGCTTCTCTGAATTAAAAGTATCATCATTCATTGGAGCTTATCATTACAGAAATAGATTAGATAACTCTCTAGAACAAAGTGATTTTAAAGAAAAGGTCAAACTTACTGGTAGCTAAAATTACATATATATAAAGGAAATTATTAAGATTTTTATACACATATCTACATAAATATTCATTCAATAATTTGTTTTGCATATCCCTTTAAATATTCTATTCAAAATATTAGCTAAGACCTAATTAATTGTATATTAACTAACCTACATTTTTAAAAATCCTCACTTTTCTAAACATAGTATTGACTAATTTACTCAGAAATTTTCCTTTACTGACTTAGTGTTGTAATTCCAAATTAAAGTATGCTCAAGGTCTTCCTGTTTTTAGGTAATCTAATATTTCTCAGTATTTTGTTTACAAGTGCTAGTATTATTTTATCTACAAGCTATTGCTGTCATTTTCCATTAAAGGCTCACTTGCAACCAAAATAAGAAGAGAGAAGGACTTTACTTTATTCTGATACTTGGTGAAAATTTTTAAGAAAAATTTAATTTTGTAATTTTATAGAATGTTTAATTAATATTAAAACACTGGAAATATCAGATTTAAAAATATCTTCTTAAGCTTCAAATTGACATGTGCATGTATGTGTGTTTCATTAATAAATGACACATTAAGCATTTTGATATTTTGATATTAATATAATTAATATAATATAATATATAATATTAATTAATTAATATAATATAATTTTGATATTAAGTTACAATAAAATTATGGTAAACTTTAAAAAAATAAATAAATTTTTTCATATATTACTATACATGCACACATACATGTGCATGTATGTGTGTTTCATTAATAAATGACATATTAAGCATCAGAGAGAACAGCAACATTCTTAATTAAATGACTGCAGATGGATGCTGATAGCTTAAGCCATTGAAACATAAAATGTTACTTCAAAACTGCTAAACATTTCACAAATTGATGGGCACTGCTGAAGCAATGTTCCTTTTGTGAAATTATTCTGTATACTTAGTCTTATCACACTGTTGTGAATAATGAAATACAACTTTATAAAGAGTATCAGTTTAATACTTGAATAACCCATATACTTTTCTCTGGTTATTACCTTTAAGTACTGTGTGAACATGTTTGGGGAATTATCTCTCCCATATCAATTAATTCCAAGTTTATTTATTTTAATGAATATAGGTTGTTTTTCTTTGGAAGAATTGAATGCACCTAATCATAGGCATGTCTGATTCTCATTTTATGTGGCTAGTGAGAATACTATTGGACAAAGAAAAAAATGCCAGACACTGCAATTAATTATATTAATGTTTACCAACTGTAAATAAGAGCAACCACGACAGCTGAGTTAGTATTGTGATTTTCATTAGTATGGGTTTGGTACCAATATTTAAGTTAATCTTACCTTTTTGGTAAAGTAGCTAATACGTTGTCAACGCCAAATTGTAAGTACATAGATGATTCATTTTGAGCATATTAAACAATGAATTAGAATTACTATATCTGGTGTCTTGTCCTTTTTATTACAACAGGTCTGTCTACCAAATTTAATCAAATCAAATGATCAAATTAACATTACTGCCTTGCAACATATATTGGTTTTGGTTCAATTTAATACAACTGAACTTAATTGATACTCATTAAGAATCTATCTGTAATTGTACAATAAAACATATGGAGATACACAAAAAATAACCTATGCCTTATATTTATCATTCAAATCTTGCATTGATTTCATTTTTTAATAACAAAGATTAATTGGGCATCTCTGATGTAATACATACTGGGCAGAGTTATTACATTTTATTTGATCACTATGAACACAAGTTCCTAGAATGTCTTTTGAATAATAGTCGATGTGTAAAATGGTTTCATTCTCAATTAGAAAATAAAGACATAGGCATTTGTATCAGGTACCTTTCTAGGAAGAGTAAGGCATCTCAAAGGACCTGTGCTTTTTTAACTAGGGCTTACTCAATCGTAGGTAAATATGAATGGATCCTCCTGTGGGCAAAAATAAAGAACTTGGAGATCTGGGACACTTTTGAATAAGAAAGATACTTCACAAATAAATTATTTTACGTTTTCTAATAAATATCAATAAAGAAATGGACCAGTAGACATTACTCCTAACCTAAGTATTTTGAACAAGGCAAAAGTCTCTACAGCTTTGATAACAAAAACCAAGCTCAGGAGCAAAAATTCTCTGGGTAGCATATGTTAAATGCACTAAAGTGAATATCTCTCAAATATCTGAGAAATAGCAGGTACCCTACATTGATTGTTTCTTGGTAATGGCCAAGGATCTGTTCAGAACCTAGCATTTACCATCACATTTATTATGTTTGTTTTGCATCAAGAAATAGCTAAGTCTTCTGAAGTTTAATTTATAAACACAATGGCAGTTTTGGACAAGATGTCACATTAACCAAGATTCTGGATTCATTCTAGAACCAAACCATAGAGATAGAAGAGGAGGAAGAGGTTGAGAACATTTTTTTATGAAGCAACAATAACAGCAACAATAACAACAACAAAAATTAATTGATAATGACCTTCAATAAAAGCAGCAGAAACAACAACAATAAAAAATAAATTGATGATAAACATGTGGGAGATATAAAGTAAGTAATTCTTGATTGGGAAAGTTGGGGAGTGGGGTATTTCAACAAAGAATAGGAGTGGCCAGGAAAACTCAGGATGGGGGACATTTATGAAGAAGAAAGATAATTCAAAGATAAATTGTTAGAAGGTTCAAAATAAGGAGAAACAATGTTTAAGTCCCTGGAGTTAAACATTCTAATGAAAGAAGGAATAGAGGATAATTTTATTACCCTGATAAGATTTATTTATCAAAAAAAAAAAAAACCACAGTGCAATACAAAAAATAATAATATAAACATTGCTTAATGTTTGGAATAAAATAAGAATGTTCATTATGACTACTACATTCAGAAATGCATACTATATATTTAGAAATTAATAAATACTAAACAAGCAATGGATCACTGAAAATCAAAGAGGAAATAAAAAAATACCTAGAAACAAATGAAGCAAAAACACGACAGTCCAAAACCTATGGGATAGAACAAGAGCATTTCTAAGAGGAAAGATTATAGCAATAAAAGTTTACCCCAGGAAACAAGAAAAATCTCAAATAAACAACCTAAACTTACACCTAAAGGAACTACAGAAAGAACAAACAAAACCCAAAGTTAGTACAAGGAAAGAAATCATAAAGATCAGAGCAGAAATAAATAAAATAGAGATGAAGAAAACAATAGCAAAGATCAATGAAACTTAAAGCCAGTTCTTTGAACAGGTAAACCAAATTGGTAGACCTTTAACCAGACTTATCAAGAAAAAAAGGGAGAGGGCCCAATTAATAAAATCAAAAATTAAAAAGAAGAAGTTACAACCAACAGAAATACAAAGGATCATAAGAAACTACTATGAACAACTATATGCCAATAAAATAGACAACCTAGAAGAAATGGACAAATTCTTAGAAAGGTACAATCTCCCAAGAGTGAACAAGAAGAAATAGAAAATATGAACAAACTAATTACCAGTAATGAACTTGAATCAGTAATTAAAAAACTCCCAACAAACAAAAGTCCAGGACCAGATGACTTCACATGTGAATTCTACTAAACATTTACAGAAGAATTAACACCTATCTTTCTCAAACTATTCGAAAAAATTGCAGAGGAAGGAACACCTCCAAACACATTCTATGTGGAAGAGCATTACCCTGATACCAAAACCAGACAAAGATATCACACACAAAAAAAGACAATTACAGGCCAATATCATTGATAAACACAGATGCAAAAATCCCCAACAAAATACTAGTAAACTGAATCCAACAATACATTAAAGGGATGATGCACCATGCCTTATTCCAGGGATGCAAGGAACTTTCAAAATTTACAAATCAATCAGTGTGATACACCACATTAAAAAATTGAAGCATGAAAACTATATGATCATCTCAATAGATGCAAAAAAAGCTTTTGATAAAATTCAACATCCATTTATGATAAGAACTCTCCAGAAAGTGGGCATAGAGGGAACTTAACTCAACAAAATAAAGGCCATATATGACAAACCCACAGCTAACATCATACTCAATGGTGAAAAGCTTAAAGCATTTCCTCTAAGATCAGGAACAAGACAAGGATGCACACTCTCACCACTTTTATTCAGCATAGTTTTGGAAGTCCTAACCTTAGCAATCAGAGAAGAAAAAGAAATAAAAGAATCCAAACTGGAAAGGAAGAAGTTAAACTGTCACTATTTGCACATGACATGATACTATACACAGAATATCCTAAAGATGCCACCAGAAAACTACCAGATCTCATCAATAAATTTCATAAAGGTGCAGGATACAAAATTAATATACAGAAATCTGATGCATTTCTATACATTGGCAACAAGATATCAGAAAGAGAAATTAAGGAAACAACCCCATTTACCATCTCATTGAAAATAATAAAATACCTAGGAATAAACCTAAGGAGGCAAAAGACCTGTACTCCAAAAACTGAAAAACACTGATGAAAGAAATTGAAGACAACACAAACAGATGGAAAGATATACTATGTTCTTCAATTTGAAGAATCAATATTGTTAAAATGACCATACTGTACAATGGAATATTACTCAGCCACAAAAAGGAATGGAATTGTGTCATTTGCAGACACGTGGGTGGGCCTAGAGACTGTCATAGAGAGTGAAGTAAGTCAGAAAGAGAAAAACAGATATTGTATATTAATGCATATATGTGGAATCTAGAAAAATGGTATAGATGATCTTATTTGCAAAGCAGAAATAGAGACACAGATGTAGAGAACAAACATACGGATACCAAGGGGGAAAAGGGAAGGTGGGATGAATTGGGAGATTGGGATTGACATATACACTACTATGTATAAAATACATAAGTAATGAGAACCTACTGTATAGCACAAGGAACTCTTCTCAGTGCTCTGTGGTGGCCTAAATGGGAAGGAAATCCAAAAAGAGAGGATATATGTATATGCATTGCTGCTTTGTTATACAGCAGAAACTGACACAGCAGTGTAAAGCAACTATACTCCAATAAAAAAAAAAATGACTTTACTACCCAAGGCAATCTACAGATTCAGTGCAGTCCCTATCAAAATGCCAATGGCATTTTTCACAGAACAGGAACAAATAATTTTTAAATTTGTAGGTAAACTCGAAAGACCATGAATAGCCAAAACAATCTTGAGAAAGAAGACCAGAGCTGGAGAAATAACACTCCCTGACTCCAGACTATACTACAAAGCTACAGTCAGCAAAAGAGTATGGTACCAGCACAAAAACTGACACATAGATCAATGGGACAGAATAGAGAGCCCAGAAATAAACTCACAAACTTATGGTCAATTAAATTATGACAAAGGAGACCAAGAATATACAATGGAGAAACAACAGTCTTTTCAATAAGTGTTGCTGGGAAAACTGGACAGCTACATGTAAAAGAATGAAATTAGAACATTCTCTAACACCATATACAAAAATAAACTCAAAATGGATTAAAGACCTAAATGTAAGACCAGATACTATAAGACTCCTAGAGGAAAACATAGGCAAAACACTCTTCCACATAAATCACAGTAATATTTTTTTGGATCTGTCTCCTGAAGTAAAGGAAATAAAAGCAAAAATAAACAAATGGGACCTAATTAAACTTAAAAGTTTTTGTACAGTAAAGGGAACCATCGACAAAACAAAAAGACAACTTACAGAATGGGAGAGAATATTTGCAAAGGATATGACTGATAAGGGATTAATATGTAACATATAAACAGCTTATACCACTCAATATCAAGAAAACAAACAACCTAATTAAAAAATGGGCAGAAGAACTGAATAGACATTTTTCCAAAAAGGAAATGCAGATGGCCAACAGGCACATGAAAAGATGCTCAACATCACTAATCATCAGGGAAATGCAAATCAAAACCTTAATGAGATATCACCTCATATCCATTAGAATGGCTATCAGCAAAAAGATGACAAATAATAAATGTTGGCAAGGATGTGGAGAAAGGGAAAACTCATACACTGTTGGTGGGAATATAAATTGATGCAGTCTCTGTGGAAAACAGTATGGAGATTTCTCAAAAAACTAAAAATAGAACTACCATATGTCCCAGCAATTCTACTCCTCAGTATGTATCCAAAAAATCTAAAATGTTAATTCAAAAAGATACATGCACCCCAATGTTCATAGAAGCATTACGTACAATAGCTAAGATCTGGAAGCAACATAAGTGTCAATCAACAAATTAATGGATAAAGAAGATGTGGTATATATATATATATACATATATATATATACACACATATACATATATATACACACACACACACACACACACACACAATGGAATACTACTCTGCCATAAAAATAATGAAATTTTGCCATTTACAGCAACATGGACTTGGAGGCCATTATGCTAATGAAATAAGTCAGACAGAGAAAGACAAATACAGCATGATATCACTTATATGTGGAACCTAAAAAATACAACAAATTAGTGAATATAACAAAAAAGAAGCAGGCTCAGATATACAGAGAACAAACTAGTGGTTACCAGTGAGGAGGGGGGAAGGGCAATTTAGGTGTGGGGGAATGGGAGGCACAAACTATTGGGGATAAGATAGGCTCAAGGATGTATTGTACAACATGGGGAATATAGTCAATACTTTGTAATAACTGTAAATGGAATGAAACCTTTAAAAATTGTATACATTTTTAAAAAAGACAAACATGAAAAAATAAAAGAGGGAAAAATAAATATAGTAATTATGTGTCTAAAATAACAAAACATGCAAGTAGTATAATACTTGGAAGTGAAATGTTAAAAGTTTTTATTTGGAGACATTATAATGCTTTAAATAGAAAACTCAAGAGAATCAATGGACCAAATAGTAGACCAATAAGAGGGTTTAGCAATTTTGACTGATAAAAGATTCATAGCAAAAAGACAAGAGTGTTTATATCAAAAATAACAACATGGGAAATGTAAAAAAATACCCAGAATATTTGCCACAGTGACAACTTTAAAATGTGTATAAATACTAAAATTGGATCTTTAAACAGAAATTTTTTTAAAACTCCATTATTGTGTATAAGAATATTTTATTACAAGAGAGATCTACATTGTTATAGGATGACTAAATATTGTAAATATGTCAGTTTCCTAAACCAATAAATAAAGGTAATTAATTCAATGCCAGATTTTTATTTTTTATTTATTTTTGTTTGTTTGTTTTTTGTTTTTTTAATTAATTTATTTTATTTATTTACTTTTGGAGGCATTGGGTCTTCGTTGCTGTGCACGGGCTTTCTCTAGTTGCGGTGAGCAGGGGCTACTCTTCGTTGCAGTGCAGGGGCTTCTCATTGTGGTGGCTTCTCTTGTGGAGCATGGGATCCAGGCACGTGGGCTTCAGTAGTTGTGGCACGCAGGCTCCAGTAGTTGTGGCTTGCGGGCTCTAGAGTGCAGGCTCAGTAGTTGTGGTGCACGGGCTTAGTAGCTCCGCGGCATGTGGGATCTTCCTGGACCAGGGCTCGAACCCATGTCCCCTGCATTGGCAGGCGGATTCTTAACCACTGTGCCACAAGGGAAGCCCAATGCCAGATTTTTAGATAAGCCAGACAAGTTTATTCTAAAATTTATATCAAGTAATAAAGGTTAATAAAAAGCTAATACTAATATTGAAAAATAATAGCAAATGAAAAAAGACTTAGCTTGTCATATATGGAAACATATTAACAGTCATTTAGTATGGCTCAATATCAGTTGAATAAGTAAATATATAGTTCAAAGTTATAAATACATATATGCTTGGGAGCTTCATATGTAATCAATATGGCATTACAAAATCATGAGTGTTCAGAGAATTTTGAATTAAAGTAGCATCAAGGCAATGCTGTACAACAATTAGATTACGAAAAAGTAGAATGTGGTATAAGATTAAGAATTGGAGATGGTGTATAGTAACTACTTCAGAAATGTAAGCAATTGATACAATTTAGAAGAGTATTGCAACCCCATTTAGTAAAATTATGAATCTGAATACCCTATATACCAGCAATTCTATTTTCAGTTTTCAGAAACTGGCTTAAATTTTTAAGATGACTCATCGCGACATTATCTGTGAGGACAAAAAGTTGGACATAACATAGGTTTTCATCAATAAGTGATAGGCACAATGCCTATCTGTGTATGATAGGTATAATGCAGCAGATAGAAGGACTGAGTTAGAGCAACACAGAGTACCATTCACTGATATCAACAATAAAACATTGAAAGCCCAGTTTATAACACAATATAATTTATGCAAATTAAAAAACACATATACAGCAAAACAAACTTGTTTTTAAGGATATACCATGAGATATCTATGCACACTTTAATTGATACATACATGCAGATCTTGATCTCTGATGGATATATTAATATAGATATGTGTATATGTATACATATACATGATAATATATATAGGTATATAAGCTTGATTAGAATACAATTATGCATTTACTTTCTGTAAAGTGAAAATAGAATTGATTAGTCTCTGACAGTGATATATATCAATCCAACTTATGATTGAACAAACACTTCCCCAAGTTAAGCATCCCCTCTGTCTTTCAAATTTAGTAACTAATTCAGTATTTATTCATAAACTCTCATATGTGAAAAATGTTTTCACACATGAATATGCTTTCCACTTGAGTCAGAAAAACTGAAATATTTATTAAAATTATTCCAGGTCCCAGTCTCAGACATAGTGAATCACAATGTCTAAATTGGGGCCCAGGAACCTATCTAGTTTTAAAACATCCCAGGTGACTGGTAAGCAGCCAAGTTTGGACAACAGGTGTTTACAAGTGTTTCCATTAAAAGTTCCAAACTGTGACAAAAAAGATAGAAATAATATTTCCATTATGAAAATATTGTGCCATTTGTTTTTATTATAACTGTTAATTTGTATTGAAATTAAGTATATCTTGAATAAAAATAGTAGAAAAGTTAGTAATATTTAAACATGTATTTAATGTCACCCATATCTAGTAAATCTATTTCATTTTAATTTGAATTATATAGCTTTTTTATTATCTAAGAATAAAACATTTTTCTTTGTGGAGGGTTATGTTTAAGGGAAAGATACATTGGCAGTTTTATTAAGTGAAGTTGAGATAGCCTCAGGGAAAAAAAGATTTCTCCTGAAGTTAGGTACTTTAGATTTTTGTGTCAAATTTTCAAGAATGAATAATTGCCAATTATTTTTCTTCTAGTCTTCAACCAGCTTCATGTTTAAAACACATACACACACATGCAACACACATACACATTTTCTGTTTCAGAGGAGAGGGAAGTTCAAGGTCAAATGGTAATTTTGCCTCTAAAAAATGTACACATGTGTTTTTAAACCTGATCTAATATGGGTTATTAATAGGAAAAAATGTTGGCCATAGATGAAAAACTTATATAACAAAAAGAATAAATTATTAGTCAAAATTTGAGAGTTTGCTTGAATAGGTGTACATTGTTAAAGATATGTCATTTTGCAATAATTTTGACTTTTTTTTAAAAATCAGTCATCAATTTTATACACATCAGTGTATACATGTCAATCCCAATCGCCCAATTCAGCACACCACCATCCCCACCGCACTGCTGTTTTCCCCCCGCTTGGTGTCCATAGGTTTGTTCTCTACATCTGTGTCTCAACTTCTGCCCTGCAAACCGGTTCATCTGTACCATTTTTCTAGGTTCCACATACATGCATTAATATACGATATTTGTTTTTCTCTTTCTGACTTACTTCAATCTGTATGACAGTCTGTAGATCCATCCATGTCTCAACAAATGACTCAATTTTGTTCCTTTTTATGCCTGAGTAATATTCCATTGTATATATGTACCACAACTTCTTTATTCATTCGTCTGTTGATGGGCATTTAGGTTGCTTCCATGACCTGGCTATTGTAAATACTAGTGCAATGAACATTGGGGTGCATGTATCTTTTTCAATTACGGTTTTCTCCGGGTATATGCCCAGTAGTGGGATTGCAGGGTCATATGGTAATTCCCTTTTTAGTTATTTAAGGACCTCCATATTGTTCTCCATAGTGGCTGTATCAATTTACATTCCCACCAACAGTGCAAGAGGGTTCCCTTTTCTCCACACCCTCTCCAGCATTTGTTGTTTGTAGATTTTCTGATGATGCCCATTCTAACTGGGGTGAGGTGATACCTCATTGTAGTTTTGATTTGCATTTCTCTAATAATTAGTGATGTTTAGCATCTTTTCATGTGCTTCTTGGCCATCTGTATGTCTTCTTTGGAGAAATGTCTATTTAGGTCTTCTGCCCATTTTTGGATTGGGTTGTTTGTTTCTTTAATATTGAGCTGAATGAGCTGTTTATATATTTTGGAGATTAATCCTTTGTCCGTTGATTCACTTGCAAATATTTTCTCCCATTCTGAGGGTTGTCTTTTCATCTTGTTTATGGTTTCCTTTGCTGTGCAAAAGCTTTGAAGTTTCATTAGGTCCCATTTGTTTATTTTTGTTTTTATTTCCATTACTCTAGTAGGTGGATCCAAAAAGATCTTGCTGTGATTTATGTCAAAGAGTGTTCTTCCTATGTTTTCCTCTAAGAGTTTTATAGTGTCCTGTCTTACATTTAGGTCTCTAATCCATTTTGAGTTTATTTTTGTGTATGGTGTTAGGGAGTATTCTAATTTCATTCTTTTACATGTAGCTGTCCAGTTTTCCCAGCACCACTTATTGAAGAGACTGTCTTTTCTCCATTGTGTATCTTTGCCTCCTTTGTCATAGATTAGTTGACCATAGGTGCGTGGGTTTATCTCTGGGCTTTCTATCTTGTTCCATTGATCTATGTTTCTGTTTTTGTGCCAGTACCATATTGTCTTCATTACTGTAGCTTTGTAGTATAGTCTGAAGTCAGGGAGTCTGATTCCTCCAGCTCCGTTTTTTTCCCTCAAGACTGCTTTGGCTATTCGGGGTCTTTTGTGTCTCCATACAAATTTTAAGATGATTTGTTCTAGTTCCGTAAAAAATGCCATTGGTAATTTGATAGGGATTGCATTGAATCTGTAGATTACTTTGGGTAGTATGGCCATTTTCAAAATATTGATTCTTCCAATCCAAGAACATGTATACCTCTCCATCTGTTGGTATCATCTTTAATTTCTTTCATCAGTGTCTTATAGCTTTCTGCATACAGGTCTTTTGTCTCCCTAGGTAGGTTTATTCCTAGGTATTTTATTCTTTTTGTTGCAATGGTAAATGGGAGTGTTTCCATAATTTCTCTTTCTGATTTTTCATCATTAGTGTATAGGAATGCAAGAGATTTCTGTGCATGAATTTTGCATCCTGCAACTTTATCAAATTCATTGATTAGCTCTAGAAGTTGTCTGGTGGCATTTTTAGGATTCTCTATGTATAGTATCATGTCATCTGCAAACAGTGAGTTTTACGTCTTCTTTTCCAATTTGTATTCCTTTTATTTCTTTTTCTTCTCTGATTGCCATGGCTAGGACTTCCAAAACTATGTTGAATAAGAGTGGTGAGAGTGGACATCCTTGTCTCGTTCCTGATCTTAGAGGAAATGCTTTCATTTTTTCACCATTGAGAATGATGTTTGCTGTGGGTTTGTCGTATATGGCCTTTATTATGTTGAGGTAGGTTCCCTCTATGCCCACTTTCTGGAGAGTTTTTATCATAAATGGGTGTTGAATTTTGTCAAAAGCTTTTTCTGCATCCATTGAGACGATCATATGGTTTTTATTCTTCAATTTGTTAATATGGTGTATCACATTGATTGATTTGCGTATATCGAAGAATCCTTGCATCCCTGGGATAAATCCCACTTGATCGTGGTGTATGATCCTTTTAATGTGTTGTTGGATTCTGTTTGCTAATATTTTGTTGAGGATTTTGCATCTATATTCATCAGTGTTATTGGTCTGTAATTTTCTTTTTTTGTAGTATGTTTGTCTGGTTTTGATATCAGGGTGATGGTGGCCTCATAGAATGAGTTTGGGAGTGTTCCTTCCTCTGCAATTTTTTGGAAGAATTTGAGAAGGATGGGTGTTAGCCCCTCTCTAAATGTTTGATAGAATTCACCTGTGAAGCCATCTGGTCCTGGACTTTTGTTTGTTGGAAGATTTTTAATCACAGTTTCAATTTCATTACTTGTATTTGGTCTGTTCATATTTTCTGTTTCTTCCTGGTTCAGTCTTGGAAGGTTATACCTTTCTAAGAATTTGTCCATTTTTTCCAGGTTGTCCATTTTATTGGCATAGAGTTGCTTGTAGTAGTCTCTTAGGATGCTTTGTATTTCTGCAGTGTCTGTTGTAACTTCTCCTTTTTCATTTCTAATTTTATTGATTTGAGTCCTCTCCCTCTTTTTCTTGATGAGTCTGGCTAATGGTTTATCAATTTTGTTTATCTTCTCAAAGAACCAGCTTTTAGTTTTATTGATCTTTGCTATTGTTTTCTTTGTTTCTATTTCATTTATTTCTGCACTGATCTTTGTGATTTCTTTCCTTCTGCTAACTTTGGGTTTTGTTTGTTCTTCTTTCTCTAGTTCCTTTAGGTGTAAGATTAGATTGTTTACTTAAGGTTTTTCTTGTTTCTTGAGGTAGGCTTATATAGCTATAAACTTCCCTCTTAGAACTGATTTTGCTGCATCCCATAGGTTTTGGATCGTCGTGTTTTCATTGTCATTTGTCTCTAAGTATTTTTTGATTTCCTCTTTGATTTCTTCAGTGATCTCTTGGTTATTTAGTAACGTACTGTTTAGCCTCCATGTGTTTGTGTTTTTTACGTGTTTTTCCCTGTATTGACTTTTTAATAATAGAAAAGTTTAATGAGAGGCATACAACCAGCAAAAGAAGACTGTATATGATTTATGGGTATTTTATAAATAAAATATGAAAAATTCTAATAAACACAGAAATGTATTTTTTGCTTAAAGAATTCAAGGAATTAGGTAAACATCTTAATGTTACTACCCTAGTAAATGAATATATGATCTTGGGTAGGCCCTTAAAAAGTTTCACTGGGAAAAAAAGTAGAGAAAGTATAAGTTATTTTGATCATTCATTTTTTTCTACTTATATATGCTGAGTATTTATTAGCTTCAATGACTGTATGAGATCAGGAACTACAAAGAGGAAGAGATAAAAATCCTGCCAACAATGGTCTCACAGACGAATGCAGAAGAGTTACTGATAAGGAAGTCATACATAATAATGATTGTATTAATTAATGCTTGTAATAAAAGGAACAATTACACATTGTGCAAAGAGTGATTACAGAGGCATAAACATGGGAAATACACATATCAAATGGCACTTGACTCTGGGTTGTAGATGATGTTAGGGAAGGATTTCTAGACAAGGTAATATTTGATTCATGCTATTGAAACTAAATAGAGTTTTGTCATAAGACCAAAGAACAAAACATATTTAAGATAAAAAAGAACATATATAAACAAAAGTAAGTGAGAAATGCCATGGGAAATTTGAGGAACTACATGAAGTCCATTACAGATACAAACAAAGTACTCATGTCCATGAAGGATGGCTTATTTTCTACCTGCAGCACTTAGTAGTGTTGCCAAAATATGTCCTTGGTAATAGGAAAATAAGTTAAAGCATACCTAGGAAAACTACAGTGTGCAGATGTATTGAAAAAGTAGAGACTATGAGGAAGTAAAGGCTAAAATTCTGCCTTGCTCTAGATTAATACTACAAAAGTAATGGAAATTCAGTAAGCACTCCCCCTCAAAGAAAAGAAAGAAAATCAATAAGCCCCATCTATTGATAGCATGAGAAACAAACACAGACAGAGCTTCATTTGACCATGAAAAAGCACAGGTTCCTAAACCATGGTCTCATTTCCCTTGAGCCCTACATGGGCAGTCCTCTTCGTGTTTTCTTTGCCCACAAAGAAAGTCCTCTTCTTTGTGTTTATGTGTATTTTTAACACTAACTCCTGTTTTCGAGATAACCTCAATAAATCTGTTTCTTACTGCCATAAAACGTAAATAAGATAGGAGGTATGGTGCAGAGGATGAGTGAAAGTTTTCAAACCAGACAAACATAAAATTGTATGTGAATTCTTACAAATATTGATTTTTGGCTTTGGCTATGTAGTCTTTCAGAGCCTTAGTTTTATACTTTGTAAAATGGGGAAAGGGACTTTCCTGGTAGGGCAATGGTTAATAATCTGCCTGCCTATGCAGGGGACACAGATTCGATCCCTGGTCTAGGAAGATCCCACATGCCACAGAGCAACTAAGCCTGTATGCCCCAACTACTGAGCCTGTGTGTGCTCTAGAGCCTGTGAGCCATAAATACTGAGCCCGTGTGCCACAACTACTGAAGACTGTGTGCCCTACAGTCCGTGCTCCACAACAAGAGAAGCCACCATAATGAGGAGCCCGTGCACCGCAACGAAGAGTAACCCCCGCTCGCCACAACTAGAGAAAGCCTGCATGCAAAAATAACAAAAAGGGGATAATAATATGCATTTTCATAAATTTCTTATCATCAGTGATTATATTAGTCTTGATAGCAAGCATACAATAAGCTAGTAATAAATGTTATTCAGTATTGTTCAATTAACAGTAATTATTATTGAAGGAATACATGAGCTGGGATAGAGAAGATATCTATATTCAAGCCCCAGAGAAAACTCACTAATCTTATCTTTTTTATTCCATGTATTTGTCAATGTCTTAGTAGAGATTTAGATGGCATGCTTATCAAATTTGCCAATCACATAAAGCTAGTCACACCAGTTAATACTGCAGAATAATTAAGTTTTCAGAAAGATCTTGAAGCAGCCTAGCAATGAAAAATTAAAGTCACGTGTTTGGAATTTTTTTTCTTAAATAAAGGAAAGTTTTCAGTACTGATAAAAATTTTAAAACTCTTTAAATAAGGTATTTGCTAGAAAACTATCTTACAAAAATAACACAGTCATGTAAGAATATATGTACATAGATGCTTACTACAGTGCTATTTAAAACCATGAAAAACTAGAGAAAAGCTAAAAGTCCATTAACTAGGAAAGTCTTAAATTCATTATGATGCACCTATATTATGTAATGGTAGACAGCTGTTAAAAGGATGAGGGTGAGCTTTCTGTAGAAAGGAAGTATTGTGCAATATTGAAGAACAAAGTTCTCTGGAGCTAGATTACCTGGGATAGAATCTCAGCTAGTGATCATGTGCTAGTTACTTAAGGTCTCTGTGCTTCCGTTTTCTCATCTGTAAAGTGGGAATAACAGACCTACCTCATAAGGTTGTTGTGATATTTATATGTTAATATATATAAAACTTTTAGCACAGTACCTATAATATAGTAAATGATATATGCCCATTCTCATTTACTAATAGCGTTAGTATGGAAAATGTTCACAATATACAAAGTTAAAAAAATGCTGAAAGCTATCTATAAGTTGACTTCCTTTGTGTTTAAAATAAAAATTAAGTAATTTCACTTATATGTGGAAATAAGTAAAAATACAGAATTAGATAAGACTGGAAATGGAGAGTTAAAAGTAAATAAAATATAGATACAGATATGAAATTACAATTAGAGGGAGAGAGATAGAAAGAGGAAGAGACGGAGGAGGAGGAGCAGGAGGAGGAGGGTGAGAGGTGGGTGGGAGAAAGGAAGAGTAGAAGAAAGAAGAGGGCAAGAGGGATTAATGACCAGAAGTCATTACAACTTCCATAATAGGAATTTTTTAAAAACTCTTTCTGCATATTAGAGTCCTCTGGAATTCTTTCAAACTATAGTAAAAATATGTGTAATGTAAGGATGACTTTATATTTTTTGGAAAAAAGATAAATGTGAAAACATTTGGTGACACTTAAGCAAACAGGAAAGTACAAGGAAACAAGAAGCATTACATGAGTGTTATAGTTTTCATAGGGAAACCAATACATACAAGCAGAATTATCTTATATTTTTTACAAAATAGTATCTTTAAAATTTTTTCTGTCGAGAATGCAGGGTAGCTGGGAACATGCAAGTACATTACTCATAAATATAAGTTATTTATTTTAAAGAAATATTTATGAAAAATCTAGTTTTATTTTTAGTTTTCCCTTTTTCTTTACTTCCTATTAGCACATATTCTAAAATTAAAATAAGCTTGGCAAAACATATACATTTTCACAAAGAACCGTTAATGTTCCCTAATTCATTTCATAATGAAGTGAAACATAGTTAATGTGTTCTGGTTCTTTCTACTAATATGTTCCTTTGTGTAGGTGATCCTCAGACTTAATAGGAAAGGTGACTATGTCAAAATGCTGAAGAAAAACAGTTAAATGATTATTACAGGTCACTTAGAGTATAATTAGCATTAATGCCACTCACAGATTAGAGACCTCTGGCAGCTACCTATATCTGATCAAAATCTATTTTGTCACTTTGACATTGGAGAAATAAAAAAATCTGCTGAAAGTTTAGCCACAGAGAGGAAACCCATTTTTACTTGGTCAATACATATCACTGGACTCAGTGGGGTTTGAGAAATGGCAGTGACACCCACCATAATCAGCTATTTGTGTACTCAGCCAGATGCCTCGTGTGCAACTGATGGCATGCATTTCAGCTTTTCAGTTAGGAGAACTATTTATTCTGCTGTGTAAATCAGACAAGTCAAATATGGTATGGCACAAGAACAAATTGTGGTTCATATTCTATCTCCATAGGAATTATTGAAAAGGAAAAGTCATTTTCTTTTTGGTAAAAAGTAAATTTGATTGTAAAGTAACTGCAAAGTAATAGTATGCATGAAATGATTATGCTCCAACACAAATTAAGCAACAGGGGGCCAATGAAAGGCTGTGTATGCTATAGAGGAGGTTAAACACTAAACTCACAGATGAAAACATTAAATTTGTAAGCATATGTAAAAATAGTCATTATTCCTACCTGCAAGTATATCATCTTCTAAGTGGAATATACTGAATTAATAAAAATGTAAATTCCAACTTGGTTTTCCATAACAATATAAGAAATTAACAGCATAATCTGAAAAAATATTACAAATTTAAGAATCTAAAGATGTTCTATGAAAAATAGCACATTCTATTTTAAAAAACACTAATTATAAGTTGCCAGTTAAGTCATTTAATATTCTGAGATTTTGAGGGTCTTTAACTGATTAATGTGAAATATTACCCATGCTCACAGTTGAAGTGCACTAGTACATAAAAAAGTGTACCAGAATAGAGAAATAACTGTATACTGTATTTTCACTCCTTTTCAGACTATCAATGGGTAATATTTTTCATTTAACTTCCCAGTCTTTGCTATGGATGTTTCCCCATAAAAAGTCATCTTTGGAATTTCTAATAAATATGCGTAATAAAATGAAATCCTGCTTATTCTTCAATATAAATAATTCCACTATATCACTGCAGGTAAGGTAAAGCTTTCTCCTAATTTTCTATTTTTTTCTTTCAATGTAGGTAAAATGTCTGATACTTTATAAGGAATAGTTACTCACATAAAGCTAAAAATTCAATAACAGAACCCAGGACATTTTCTGATACATTTTTCTGAATAGAAGACAGAATTTAAATTATAAAATCCTCATTACTAGAATTTCAGAGGGGGCAAATTCTTATATTGATTTTTGGACCTGGAAACTTAGATAATTTATTTATGCTTGTATATTTCATTTCATTTATAAGTTTCACACAGTCCATTGTAGTTTCAGATAGAGCATAGGGAAATGCAACTTTTCAGAATGCTACAATGAAATAAACTCAAACTCATCCAGAGCTCTCAATTTATTTATTTTATTTTTTCATTTAAAAATTAGTTTATTTTTTATTTATTTATTTATTTTAGCAAACACTTAGAAGTCCTTTGTACAAGCCAAAGTGTAGGTTTGCGTCTGGGCAAACAAAACCCAGTCATGACTCTGTCTTACAGTAATTTGTAGTCTGGATCCACTGTCCTCCATCATAGGAAATGAACATTCAACCTACATATACTCATTTATTCATGCATTCACGCAACCATTCTTCATTTTTATATTTGGAAAATAAAAAATAATTATCCTTATTAACTTATGTGTTGCTCTCTATGTGTCAGGTTCTGTGCTAAGGATTTCACAAATAAATTATTTTAATTTTGCGACTCTATTGTCCTAACTATATATATAAAAAAGAGTCTCAGAAAATTTAAATCATTTACCCAGGAATACATAGTTAATGGATACAAGGAGAAGTTGTACATATTTCACTTAAGAAATCCTATAGACTGAAGAGTACAGTAGAATTTTCCAAGTCTAGTCACAAGAAACCTAGACCCTGGTTCCTAGACATATTCCATGGGGGGAAAAATGTGTTAATGCCCAAATAATTTCTGGAAATACACATAATCCCCTCTTCATACACAATTTATGTTAGTATTCATAAAGCTGTGGGAATATTGCACTGAAAAAGACTGCTTGAATTCTTTTCAAATCCACTATAAAACCCATTGTTTTATGTCAAGTACACATTAATATTCCCTGACACTTGTAATACACAGAAAACATTTAGATAAACATTAATCTACAGGAATAGTTAAGATTGTGAACTCTCATTATGAAGAATGAGAACAGAACAAAGAAAACCAGCTATATTCACTACATAAGTCTAAAAATAAGAAACCTATAAATTCATTGGACAATGAATATTTTCCTGAGCCTTCCAGTTTAAAATGTCTTGATAAATTTTGGGAGAGTTAAAAACAAGCAAACCAACCAACCAACAAACAAAACTTTATCACTATTTGCTGTGGTGTGTTTAACTGTGCTCAGTTATACAACCTTACACCCTCCTTCGATACCAAGGATGTTGTCTTGTAGTGGTGAGCTTTTAATTACTAGAGTTAATAAGGGAAAGCATGTAGTTGGCTAATTAGCAATCTATCACAACTACCCAAAAAATTTAAGTAACTCGTACCTCAAATAGAGATCAAAAGATCTGTCATCTTTGTATAAAAGAAACTGAACCTTTTTGTGTTACTTTACTTTCATTATCATACCCAAGATTGTTGATCTGATGGTGCTCAGAAACTTCTATATGTCCATCTGTTACTTTAACATTTTATCAGGTAGTAAGTAAGGATCAAACACACGATGACACTGAAGAGTCTTGTGAAATAATGACAAAGAAAGTGAACTCATTATCCCCATTTCAAAAGGTAAGATTTAATCATTTATCAGGTCTAAAATGATAGTGCCCACTAAAAAAAAAAAAACTATCCTAACTAACTCACTGTCTTTATGCTCAATCACTCCCCGAGTTTAGTAGGATTAATATCATTCTTTATTCCTTCAAGAGCAAGTTAACCAAGTTTATTTCTCATTACTCTTTTCTGAAGAGGCCTAATAGCAGCACATTTCTTCCTAAATTTTTGTAGATTGTTGTGTTTCTATTTCTCCATCACACTCTCTCTTTCTCATAGGATAAAATATATGGTTTTCCAATTTCCTGCTCTTGTGCAATCATTTGCCTCTAGTCTACACTGAAATGAAATGGAAACAATGCCTGAAAAAATTATTCTTCATTGTCTCAAACATCCTTGCTTTAAAATTTAAGAGGAGGAGGCATGGAAACTGAATGTGCAGCAAGGGCAAAGGCTGATTCATAGGGCTCCCCTGCTCCTTGAGCACCCCTGGCCCAGCAATGACTGTGCCCTGCCTGATTTCAGATACCCAGACTCCACCTTTACCTTTCACCTACATTGGTGGCCCCAAAAGATGGGCATGTCTAAAATATCTTGAGGAGGACCTTCAAGATGGCAGAGGAGTAAGACGTGGACATCAACTTCCTCCCCACAAAAACATCAAAACTACGTCTACATGTGGAACAACTCCTACAGAAACCCCACTGAACGCTGGCAGAAGACCTCAGACTTCCCAAAAGCCGTATGGCTGAAAGGGTCTTGGTACTCCAGCTGGTGTCAGGCCTGAGCCTCTGAGGTGGGAGAGCTGAGTTCAGGACATTGGACCACCAGAAAGCTCCTGGCCCCACGTAATATCAATCAGGAAGAGCTCTCCCAGAGATCTCCATCTCAAGGTTAAGACCCAGCTCCACTCATCGACCAGCAAGCTCCAGTGCTGTACACCCCATGCCAGATAACTAGCAAGACAGGAACACAACCCCACCCATTAACAGAGAGGCTGCCTAAAAACATACTAAGTTCACAGACACCCCAAAACACACCACCAGAAGTGGCCCTGCCCACGAGGAAGACAAGATCCAGTCTCATCTACAAGAACACAGGCACCAGTCCTCTCCACCAGGAAGCCTACACAACCCACTGAACCAACCTTAACAACTGGGGGCAGACAACAAAAACAATGAGAACTACAAACCTGTAGCCTGCAAAAAAGAGACCCCACACAGTAAGTTAAGCAAAATGAGAAGAAACAGAAATATGCAGCAGATGAAGGAGCAAAGTAAAAACCCAGCAAACCAAACAAATGAAGAGGAAATAGGTAGTCTACCTGAAAAAAGAATTCAGAGTAATGATAGTAAAGATGATACAAAATCTTGGAAATAGAATGGAGAAAATATAAGAAACAATTAACAAGGGCCTAGAACAACTAAAGAGCAAACAAACAATAATGAACAACACAATAAATGAAATTAAAAATTCTCTAGAAGGAATCAAATGCAGAATAACTGAGGCAAAAGAATGGACAAGTGACATGGAAGATAAAATAGTGGAAATAACTACCACAGAGCAGAATAAACAAAAAAGAATGAAAAGACTTCAGGAAAGTCTCAGAGACCTGTGGGACAACATTAAACACACCAACATTGAATTATAGGGGACCCAGGAGAACAAGAGAAAAAGAAAGGGACTGAGAAAATATTTGAAGAGATTATAGTTGAAAACTTCCCTAACATGGGAAAGAAAATAGTTAATCAAGTCCAGGAAGTGCAGAGAGTCCCATACAGGCTAAATCCAAGGAGAAACACGCCAAGACACATATTAATCAAACAATCAAAAATTAAATAAAGAAAAAATATTAAAAGCAGCAAGGGAGAGGGCAGAGAGCAGAAGCAAGAAGAACTACAATCCTGCAGCCTGTGGAACAAAAACCACATTCACAGAAAGATAGACAAGATGAAAAGGCAGAGGGCTATGTACCAGATGAATGAACAAGATAAAACCCCAGAAAAACAACTAAATGAAGTAGAGATAGGCAACTTTCCAGAAAAAATATTCAGAATAACAATAGTGAAGAGGAGCTAGGAGAAGATGGCGGAAGAGTAAGATGCAGAGATCACCTTCCTCCCCACAGATACATCAAAATATATCTACATGTGGAACTGCTCCTGTAGAACACCCACTGAACACTGGCAAAAGACGTCAGACCTCCCAAAAGGCAAGAAACTCCCCACGTACCTGAGTAGGGCAAAAGAAAAAAGAAACAACAGAGACACAAGAATAGGGACAGGACCTGCACCAGTGGGAGGGAGCTGTGAAGGAGGAAAGGTTTCCACACACTAGGAAGCCCCTTGGTGGGCGGAGACTGTGAGTGACAGAGGGGGGAAGCTTTGGGGCCACGGAGGAGAGCACAGCAACAGGGCTGCAGAGGGCAAAGCGGAGAGATTCCCGCACAGAGGAGCGGTGCCGACCAGCACTCACAAGCCCAAGAGGCTTGTCTGCTCACACGCCGGGAGGGGGAGGGGGCGGGGGCTGGGAGCTGAGGCTCGGGCTTCGGTTGGATTGTAGGGAGAGGACTGGGGTTGGTGGCGTGTACACAGCCTGAAGGGGTTAGCACACCACAGCTAGCTGGGAGGGAGTCCGGGAAAAGTTCTGGAGCTGCCAAACAGGCAAGAGACTTTTCCTTGCCTCTATGTTTCCTGGGGCGTGTGGAGAGGGGATTCAGAGCACCGCCTAAACGAGCTCCAGAGACGGGCACGAGCTGCGGCTATCAGCGCAGACACCAGAGACAGGCATGAGACGCTAAGGCTGCTGCTGCCACCACAAAGAAGCCTGTGTGCGAGCACAGGTCACTATCCACACCTCCCCTCCCAGGAGCCTGTGCAGCCCACCACTGCCAGGGTCCCGTGATCCAGGGACAACTTCCCCGGGAGAACGCATGGTGCGCCTCAGCCTGGTGCAACGTCACGCTGGCCTCTGATGCAGGATCGACCTGCATCCATACCCCTCCCTCCTCCTGGCCTGAGTGAGCCAGAGCCCCCGAAGCAGCTGCTCCTTTAACCCCATCCTGTCTGAGCAAAGAACAGACGCCCCCTGGAGACCTACACACAGAGGCAGGTCCAAATCCAAAGCTGAAACCCGGAAGCTGTGCGAACAAACAAGAGAAAGGGAAATTTCTCCCAGCAGCCTCAGAAGCAGCGGATTAAAACTCCAAAAACAACTTGATGTACCCTGCAACTGTGGAATACCTGAATAGACAACGAATCATCCCAAATTGAGGAGGTGGACTTTGGGAGCAAGATATATTATTTTTTCCCCTTTTCCTCTTTTTGTGAGTGTGTATGTGTATGCTTCTGTGTGAGATTTTCTCTGTATAGCTTCGCTTTCAACATTTGTCCTAGTGTTCTGTCCATCCGTTTTTTTTTTTTTTAACTTAAAATTTTTTTTCTTTTTTTCTTAATAATTATTTTTTATTTTTTTATTTTAATAACTTTATTTTATTTGATCTTACTTTATTTTATTTTATCCTCTTTCTTTTTTTTCTTTCTATTTTTCTCTCTTTTATTCTGAGCTGTGTGGACGACAGGCTCTTGGTGCTCCAACCAGGCATCAGGGCTGTGCCTCTGAGGGGGGAGAGCCAATTTCAGGACACTGGTCCAAAAGAGACCTCCCAACTCCACGTAATACCAAATGACGAAAATCTTCCAGAGATCTCCATCTCAACACTAAGACACAGTTTCACTCAACAACCAGAAAGCTATAGTGCTGGACACACTATGCCAAACAACTAGAAAGACAGGAACACAGCCCCATGCATTAGCAGAGAGACTGCCTAAAATCATAGTAAGGACACAGACAACCCAAAACACACCACCAGAAGTGCACCTGCTCACCAGAAAGACAATATCCAGCCTCATCCACCAGAACACAGGCCCTAATCCCCTCCACCAGGAATCCTACACAACCCACTGAAACAACTTTAGCCACTGGGGGCAGATACCAAAAACAACGGGAACTACGAACCTGCAGCCTGTGAAAAGGAGACCCCAAACACAGTAAGATAAGCAAAATGAGAAGACAGAAAAACACACAGCAGATGAAGGAGCAAGGTAAAAACACACCAGACCTAACAAATGAAGAGGAAATAGGCAGTCTACCTGAAAAAGAATTCAGAATGATGATAGTAAAGATGATCCAAAATCTTGGAAATAGAATAGACAAAATGCAAGAAACATTTAACAAGGACATAGAAGAACTAAAGAGGAACCAAGCAATGATGAAAAACACAATAAATAAAATTAAAAATACTCTAGAAGGGAACAATAGCAGAATAACTGAGGCAGAAGAATGGATAAGTGACCTGGAAGATAAAATAGTGGAAATACCTAGTTCAGAGCAGAATAAAGAAAAAAGAATGAAAAGAACTGAGGACAGTCTCAGAGACCTCTGGGACAACATTAAACGCACCAACATTCAAATTATAGGGGTCCCAGAAGAACAGAAAAAGAAAGAGACTGAGAAAATATTTGAAGAGCTTATAGATGAAAACTTCCCTAATATGGGAAAGGAAATAGTTAATCAAGTCTTGGAAACACAGAGAGTCCCATACAGGATAAATCCAAGGAGAAACACACCAAGACACATATAAATCAAACTATCAAAAATTAAATATAAAGAAAACATATTAAAAGCAGCAAGGGAAAAACAACAAATAACACACAAGGGAATCCCCATGAGGTTAACAGCTGATCTTTCAGCAGAAACTCTGCAAGCCAGAAGGGAGTGGCAGGATATACTTAAAGTGATGAAGGAGAAAAACCTACAACCAAGGTTACTCTACCCAGCAAGGATCTCATTCAGATTTGATGGAGAAATTAAAACCTTTACAGACAAACAAAAGCTGAGAGAGTTCAGCACCACCAAACCAGCTTTACAACAAATGCTAAAGGAACTTCTCTAGGCAAGAAACACAAGAGAAGGAAAACACCTACAATAACAAACCCAAAACATTTAAGAAAATGGGAATAGGAACATACATGTCGATAATTACCTTAAATGTAAATGGATTAAATGCTCCCACCAAAAGACACAGACTGGCTGAATGGATACCAAAACAAGACCCATATATATGCTGTCTACAAGAGACCCACTTCAGACCTAAGGACACATACAGACTGAAAGTGAGGGGATGGAAAAAGATATTCCATGCAAATGGAAATCAAAAGAAAGCTGGAGTAGCCATTCTCGTATCAGACAAAATAGACTTTAAAATAAAGACTATTACAAGAGACAAAGAAGGACACTATATAATGATCAAGGGATCGATTCAAGAAGAAGATATAACAATTGTAAATATTTATGCACCCAACATAGGAGCACCTCAATACATAAGGCAAATACTAACAGCCATAAAAGGGAAAATCGACAGTAACACAATCATAGTAGGAGACTTTAACACCCTACTTTCACCAATGCACAGATTTTCCAAAATGAAAATAAATAAGGAAACACAAGCTTTAAATGATACATTAAACAAGATGGACTTAATTGATATTTATAGGACATTCCACCCAAAAACAACAGAATACACATTTTTCTCAAGTGCTGATGGAACATTCTCCAGGATAGATCATATCTTGGGTCACAAATCAAGCCTTGGTAAATTTAAGAAATTTGAAATCGTATCAAGTATCTTTTCAGACCACAAGGCTATGAGACTACACATCAATTACAGGAAAAGATCTGTAAAAAATACAAACACATGGAGGCTACACAATACACTACTAAATAACGAAGTGATCACTGAAGAAATCAAAGGGGAAATCAAAAAATACCTAGAAACAAATGACAATGGAGATCACGACGACCCAAAACCTATGGGATGCAGCAAAAGCAGTTCTAAGAGGGAAGTTTACAGCAATACAAGCCTACCTCAAGAAAGACGAAACACTTCGAATAAACAACCTAACCTTTAACCTACAGCAATTAGAGAAGAACAAAAAAACCCCAAAGTTAGCAGAAGGAACGAAATCATAAAGATCAGATCACAAATAAATGAAACAGAAATGAAGAAAACAATAGCAAAGATCAACAAAACTAAAAGCTGGTTCTTTGAGAAGATAAATAAAATTGATAAACCATTAGCCAGACTCATCAAGAAAAAAAGGGAGAAGACTCAAATCAATAGAATTAGAAATGAAAAAGGAGAAATAACAACTGACACTGCAGAAATACAAACGATCATGAGAGATTACTACAAGCAACTCTGTGCCAATAAAATGGACAACCTGGAAGAAACGAACAAATTCTTAGAAAGGTATAACCTTCCAAGACTGAACCAGGAAGAAATAGAAAATATGAACAGACCAATCACAAGCACTGAAATTGAAACTGTGATTAAAAATCTTCCAACAAACAAAAGCCCAGGACCAGATGGCTTCACCGGTGAATTCTATCAAACATTTAGAGAAGAGCTAACACCTATCCTTCTCAAACTCTTCCAAAATATTGCAGAGGGAGGGACACTCTCCAACTCATTCTACGAGGCCACCATCACCCTGATAGCAAAACCAGACAAAGATGTCACAAAGAAAGAAAACTACAGGCTAATATCTCTGATGAACATGGATGCAAAAATCCTCAACAAAATACTATCAAACAGAATCCAACAGCACATTAAAAGGATCATACACCATGATCAAGTGGGGTTTATTCCAGGAATGCAAGGATTCTTCAATATACGCAAATTAATCAACGTGATACACCATATTAACAAACTGAAGGAGAAAAACCATATGATCATCTCAATAGATGCAGAGAAAGCTTTCAACAAAATTCAACACCCATTTATGATAAAAGCCCTGCAGAAAGTAGGCATAGAGGGAACTTTCCTCAACATAATAAAGGCTATATATGACAAACCCACAGCCAACATCAGCCTCAATGGTGAAAAACTGAAACCATTTCCACAAAGATCAGGAATAACACAAGGTTGCCCGCTCTCACCACTATTATTCAACATAGTTTTGGAAGTGTTAGCCACAGCAATCAGAGAAAAAAAAGAAATAAAAGGAATCCAAATCGGAAAAGAAGTAAGTCTGTCACTGTTTGCAGATGACACGATACTATACGTACAGAATCCTAAAGATGCTACCAGAAAACTACTAGAGCTAATCAATGAATTTGGTAAAGTAGCAGGATACAAAATTAATGCACAGAAATCTCTTGCATTCCTATACACTAATGATGAAAAATCTGAAAGTGAAATTAAGAAAACACTCCCATTTACCACTGCAACAAAAAGAATACAATATCTAGGAATAAACCTACCTAAAGAGACAAAATACCTGTATGCAGAAAATTATAAGACACTGATGAAAGAAATTAAAGATGATACAAATAGATGGAGAGATATACCATGTTCTTCGACTGGAAGAATCAACATTGTGAAAATGACTCTACTACCCAAAGCAATCTACAGATTCAATGCAATCCTTATCAAACTACCACTGGCATTTTTCACAGAAATAGAACAAAAATTTCACAATTTGTATGGAAACACAAAAGATCCTGGATAGCCAAAGCAACCTTGAGAACGAAAAATGGAGCTGGAGGAATCAGGCTCCCTGACTTCAGAGTATATTACAAAGCTACAGTAATCAAGACAGTATGGTACTGGCGCAAAAACAGAAACATAGATCAATGGAACAGGATAGAAAGCCCAGAGATAAACCCACACACATATGGTCACCTTATCTCTGATAAAGGAGGCAAGCATATACAGTGGAGAAAAGACAGCCTCTTCAATAAGTGGTGCTGGGAAAACTGGACAGGTACATGTAAAATTATGAAATTAGAACACTCCCTAACACCATACACAAAAATAAACTCAAAATGGATTAAAGACCTAAATGTAAGGCCGGACACTATCAAACTCTTAGAGGAAAACATAGGCAGAACACTCTATGACATAAATCACAGCAAGATCCTTTTTGACCCAGCTCCTAGAGAAATGGAAATAAAAACAAAAATAAACAAATGGCACGTAATGAAACTTAAAAGCTTTTGTGAAGCAAAGGAAACCATAAACAAGACCAAAAGACAACCCTCAGAATGGGAGAAAATATTTGCAAATGAAGCGACTGACAAAGGATTAATCTCCAAAATTTACAAGCAGCTCATGCAGCTCAATAACAAAAACACAAACAACCCAATCCAAAAATGGGCAGAAGACCTAAACAGACATTTCTCCAAAGAAGATATACAGATTGCCAACACACACATGAAAGAATGCTCAACATCATTAATCATTAGAGAAATGCAAAGCAAAACTACAATGAGATATCATCTCATACCAGTCAGATTGGCCATCATCAAAAAATCTATAAACAATAAATGCTGGAGGGGGTTTGGGCAAGATGGTGGAAAAGTAAGATGCGGAGATCACCTTCCTTCCCACAGATACAGTAGAAATACATCTACACGTGGAAATGCTCCTACGGAACACCCACTGAACGCTGGCAGAAGACGTCAGACCTCCCAAAAGGCAAGAAAATCCCCACGTACTTGGGTAGGGCAAAAGAAAAAATAAATAACAGAGACAAAAGAATAGGGACGGGACCTGCACCAGTGGGAGAGAGCTGTGGAGGAGGAAAGGTTTCCACACACTAGGAAGCCCCTTCGCGGGCAGAGGCTGCGGGTGGCAGAAGGGGGAAGCTCCAGAGCCAAAAGGAGAGCGCAGCCACAGGGGTGCGGAGGGCAAAGCAGAGAGATTCCCGCACGGAGGATCGGTGCCGATCAGCACTCACCAGCCCGAGAGGCTTGTCTGCTCACCCGCTGGGTCGGGTTAAGGCTGGGAGCTGAGGCTCGGGTTTCGGTCGGATCCCAGGGAGAGGACTGGGGTTGGCGGCGTGAACACAGCCTGAAGGGGCTAGCGTACCACAGCTAGCTGGAAGGGAGTCCGGGAAAATGTCTGCAGCTGCCGAAGAAGCAAGAGACTTTTTCTTGCCTGTTTGTTTCGTGGCACGCAAGGAGAGGGGATTCAGAGCCCTGCCTAAACGAACTCCAGAGACGGGCGTGAGCCACAGTTATCAGCGCGGACCCCAGAGACGGCCATGAGATGCTAAGGCTACTGATGCCTCCACCAAGAAGCCTGTGTGTGAGCACAGGTCACTATCCACACCACCCCTCCCAGGAGCCTGTACAGCCTGCCACTGCCAGGCTCCCTTGATCCAGGGACAACTTCTCCGGGAGCATGCACGACGCGCCTCAGGCTGCTGCAACATCACGCCGGCCTCTGCTGCCACAGGCTCGCCCCGCATCCATACCCCTCCCTCTTCCCGGCCTGAGTGAGCCAGAGCCCCCGAAGCAGCTGCTCCTTTAACCCTGTTCTGTCTGGGGGGAAACAGATGCCCTCAGGCGACTTACATGCAGAGGCTGGTCCAAATCCAAAGCTGAAACCCGGGAGCTGTACGAACAAAGAAGAGAAAGTGAAATCTCTCCCAGCAGCCTCAGAAGCAGCGGATTAAAGCTCCACAAACAACTTGATGTGCCTGCATCTGTTGAATATCTGAATAGACAACGAATCATCCCAAATTCAGGAGGTGGACTTTGGGAGCAGGATATATTACTTTTTCCCCTCTTCCTTTTTTTGTGAGTGTATATGTGTATGCTTCGGGGTGAGATTTTGTCTGTATAGCTTTGCTTTCACCATTAGTCCTAGGGTTAGTTCCGTCCGTGTTTTTTGTTTTTTTTTTTTTTTTACTTAAAAAATTTTTTTTCCTAATGTTTTCTTAATAATTTTTTCCTTATTTTCTATTTTTAAAAATTAAAAACAATTTTTTAATAAGTTTTTTCATATTTTTTATTTTAAAAAATTAGAAATTTTTTTCTTAATAAATTGTTTCCTTAATAATTTTTTCTTATTTTTTATTATACAAAATCAATAAATCTATTTTAAAATGAAAAAAAAATTTTTTTTCTTAATAAATATATTCTTAATAATTATTTTCGTATTGGTTATTATAATAGCTTTTTATTTTATTTTATTTTATTTTATCCTCTTTCTTTCTTTCTTTCTATTTTTTCTCCCTTTGACTCTGAGCCGTGTGAATGAAAGGCTCTTTGTGCTTCAGCCAGGCATCAGGGCTGTGCCTCTGAGGTGGGAGAGCCAACTTCAGGACAATGGTCCACAAGAGACCGCCCAGCTCCACGTAATACCAAACGGCACAAATCTCTCAGAGATCTCCATCTCAACATCAAGACCCAGCTTCACTCAACGACCAGCAAGCTACAGTGCTGGACACCCTATGACAAACAACTAGCAAGACAGGAACACAGCCCCATCCATTAGCAGAGAGGCTGCCTAAAATCATAATAAGGCCACAGACAACCCAAAATACACCACCAGATGTGGACGTGCCCACCAGAAAGACAAGATCCAGCCTCATCCACCAGAACACAGGCACCAGTCCCATCCACCAGGAAGCCTACACAACCCACTGAACCAACCTTAGCCACTGGGGACAGATAACAAAAACAACGGGAACTACGAACCTGCAGCCTGTGAAAAGGAGACCCCAAACACAGTAAGATAAGCAAAATGAGAAGACAGAAAAACACACAGCAGGTGAAGGAGCAGGGTCAAAACACACCAGACCTAACAAATGAAGAGGAAATAGGCAGTCTACCTGAAAAAGAATTCAGAATGATGATAGTAAAGATGGTCCAAAATCTTGGAAATAGAATAGACAAAATGCAAGAAACATTTAACAAGGACGTAGAAGAACTAAAGAGGAACCAAACAACAATGAAAAACACAATAAATGAAATTAAAAATACTCTAGACGGGATCAATAGCAGAATAACTGAGGCAGAAGAACGGGTAAGTGACCTGGAAGATAAAATGATGGAAATAACTACTGCAGAGCAGAATAAAGAAAAAAGAATGAAAAGAGCCGAGGACAGTCTCAGAGACCCCTGGGACAACATTAAACGCACCAACATTCGAATTATAGGGTCCCAGAAGAAGAAGAGAAAGAGAAAGGGACTGAGAAAATATTTGAAAGGATTGTAGTTGAAAACTTCCCTAATATGGGAAAGGAAATAGTTAATCAAGTCCTGGAAGCACAGAGAGTCCCATACAGGATAAATCCAAGGAGAAACACGCCAAGACACATATTAATCAAACTATCAAAAATTAAATATAAAGAAAACATATTAAAAGCAGCAAGGGAAAAACAACAAATAACACACAAGGGAATCCCCATATGGTTAACAGCTGATCTTTCAGCAGAAACTCTGCAAGCCAGAAGGGAGTGGCAGGATATACTTAAAGTGATGAAGGAGAAAAACCTACAACCAAGGTTACTCTACCCAGCAAGGATCTCATTCAGATTTGATGGAGAAATTAAAACCTTTACAGACAAACAAAAGCTGAGAGAGTTCAGCACCACCAAACCAGCTTTACAACAAATGCTAAAGGAACTTCTCTAGGCAAGAAACACAAGAGAAGGAAAACACCTACAATAACAAACCCAAAACATTTAAGAAAATGGGAATAGGAACATACACGTCGATAATTACCTTAAATGTAAATGGATTAAATGCTCCCACCAAAAGACACAGACTGGCTGAATGGATACAAAACAAGACCCATATATATGCTGTCTACAAGAGACCCACTTCAGACCTAGAGACACATACAGACTGAAAGTGAGGGGATGGAAAAAGATATTCCATGCAAATGGAAATCAAAAGAAAGCTGGAGTAGCCATTCTCGTATCAGACAAAATAGACTTTAAAATAAAGGCTATTACAAGAGACAAAGAAGGACACTATATAATTATCAAGGGATCGATCCAAGAGGAAGTTATAACAATTGTAAATATTTATGCACCCAACATAGGAGCACGTCAATACATAAGGCAAATACTAACAGCCATAAAAGGGGAAATCGACAGTAACACAATCATAGTAGGGGACTTTAACACCCCACTTTCACTGATGGACAGATCATCCAAAACGAAGATAAATAAGGAAACACAAGCTTTAAATGATACATTAAACAAGATGGACTTAATTGATATTTATAGGACATTCCACCCAAAAACAACAGAATACACATTTTTCTCAAATGCTCATGGAACATTCTCCAGGATAGATCATATCTTGGGTCACAAATCAAGCCTTGGTAAATTTAAGAAATTTGAAATCGTATCAAGTATCTTTTCCGACCACAATGCTATGAGACTAGATATCAATTACAGGAAAAGATCTGGAAAAAATACAAACACATGGAGGCTACACAATACACTTCTTAATAACGAAGTGATCACTGAAGAAATCAAAGGGGAAATCAAATAATACCTATAAACAAAGGTCAATGGAGACACGATGACCCAAAACCTATGGGATGCAGCAAAAGCAGTTCTAAGAGGGAAGTTTACAGCAATACAAGCCTACTTCAAGAAACAGGAAACATCTCGAATAAAGAACCTAACCTTGCACCTAAAGCAATTAGAGAAAGAAGAACAAAAAAACCCCAAGGCTAGCAGAAGGATAGAAATCATAAAGATCAGATCAGAAATAAATGAAAAAGAAATGAAGGAAACAATAGCAAAAATCAATGAAACTAAAAGCTGGTTCTTTGAGAAGATAAACAAAATTGATAAACCATTAGCCAGACTCATCAAGAAAAAAATGGAGAAGAATCAAATCAATAGAATTAGAAATGAAAAAGGAGAAGTAACAACTGACACTGCAGAAATACAAACGATCCTGAGAGATTACTACAAGCAACTCTATGCCAAGAAAATGGACGACCTGGAAGAAATGGACAGAATCTTAGAAATGCACAACCTGCCGAGACTGAACCAGGAAGAAATAGAAAATATGAACAGACCAATCACAAGCACTGAAATTGAAACTGTGATTAAAAATCTTCCAACAAACAAAAGCCCAGGACCAGATGGTTTCACAGGCGAATTCTATCAGACATTTAGAGAAGAGCTAACACCTATCCTTCTCAAACTCTTCCAAAATATTGCAGAGGGAGGAGCACTCCCCAACTCATTCTACGAGACCACAATCACCCTGTTACCAAAACCAGACAAAGATGTCACAAAGAAAGAAAACTACAGGCCAATATCACTGATGAACATAGATGCAAAAATCCTCAACAAAATACTAGCAAACAGAATCCAACAGCACATTAAAAGAATCATACACCATGATCAAGTGGGGTTTACTCCAGGAATGCAAGGATTCTTCAATATACGCAAATCAATCAACGTGATACATCATATTAACAAATTGAAGGAGAAAAACCCTATGATCATGTCAATAGATGCAGAGAAAGCTTTTGACAATATTCAACACCCATTTATGATAAAAGCCCTGCAGAAAGTAGGCATAGAGGGAACTTTCCTCAACATAATAAAGGCCATATATGACAAAACAACAGCCAACATTGTCCTCAATGGTGAAAAACTGAAACCATTTTCACTAAGATCAGGAACAAGACAAGGTTGCCCACTCTCACCACTGTTATTCAACATAGTTTTGGAAGTGTTAGCCACAGCAATCAGAGAAGAAAAAGAAATAAAAGGAATCCAAATTGGAAAAGAAGAAGTAAAGCTGTCACTGTTTGCAGATGACATGATACTATACATAGAGAATCCTAAAGATGCTATCAGAAAACTACTAGAGCTAATCAATGAATTTGGTAAAGTAGCAGGATACAAAATTAATGCACAGAAATCTCTTGCATTCCTATACACTAATGATGAAAAATCTGAAAGTGAAATTATGAAAACACTCCCATTTACCATTGCAAGAAAAAGAATAAAATATCTAGGAATAAACCTACCTAAGGAGACAAAAGACCTGTATGCAGAAAATTATAGGACACTGATGAAAGAAATTAAAGATGATACAAATAGATGGAGAGATATACCATGTTCTTGGATTGGAAGAATCAACATTGGGAAAATGACTCTACTACCCAAAGCAATCTACAGATTCAATGCAATCCCTATCAAACTACCACTGGCATTTTTCACAGAACTAGAACAAAAATTTCACAATTTGTATGGAAACACAAAAGACCCCAAATAGCCAAAGCAATCTTGAGAACGAACAATGGAGCTGGAGGAATCAGGCTCCCTGACTTCAGACTATATTACAAAGCTACTGTAATCAAGACAGTTTGGTACTGGCACAAAAACAGAAATATAGATCAATGGAACAGGATAGAAAGCCCAGAGATAAACCCACGCACATATGGTCACCTTATCTTTGATAAAGGAGGCAAGCATATACAGTGGAGAAAAGACAGCCTCTTCAATAAGTGGTGCTGGGAAAATTGGACAGATACATGTAAAAGTATGAAATTAGAACACTCCCTGACACCATACACAAAAATAAACTCAAAATGGATTAAAGACCTAAGTGTAAGGCCAGACACTATCAAACTCTTAGAGGAAAACATAGGCAGAACACTGTATGACATAAATCACAGCAATGTTCTTTTTGACCCAGCTCCTAGAGAAATGGAAATAAAAACACAAATAAACAAATGGGACCTAATGAAACTTAAAAGCTTTTGCACAACAAAGGAAACCATAAACAAGACCAAAAGACAACCCTCAGAATGGGAGAAAATATTTACAAATGAAGTAAATGACAAAGGATTAATCTCCAAGATTTACAAGCAGCTCATGCAGCTCAATAACAAAAAAACAAACAACCCAATCCAAAAATGGGCAGAAGACCTAAATAGACATTTCTCCAAAGAAGATATACAGATTGCCAACAGACACATGAAAGAATGCTCAACATCATTAATCATTAGAGAAATGCAAATCAAAACTACAATGAGATATCATCTCATACCAGTCAGAATGGCCATCATCAAAAAATCTAGAAATGATAAATGCTGGAGAGGGTGTGGAGAAAAGGGAACACTCTTGCACTGTTGGTGGGAATGTAAATTGATATAAACACTATGGAGAACAGTATGGAGGTTCCTTAAAAAACTAAAAATAGAACTACCATATGACCCAGCAATCCCACTACTGGGCATACACCCTGAGAAAACCATAATTCAAAAACAGTCATGTATCAAAATGTTCATTGCAGCTCTATTTACAATAGCTAGGACATGGGAGCAACCTAAGTGTCCATCATCAGATGAATGGATAAAGAAGATGTGGCACATATATACAATGGAATATTACTCAGCCATAAAAAGAAATGAAATGGAGGTATTTGTAGTGAGGTGGATGGAGTTAGAGTCTGTCATACAGAGTGAAGTAAGTCAGAAAGAGAAAAACAAATTCAGTATGCTAACACATATATATGGAATCTAAGGGAAAAAAAAAAAAAGGGTCATGAAGAACCTAGTGGCAAGACAGGAATAAAGACACAAACCTACTAGAGAATGGACTTGAGGATATGGGGAGGGGGAAGGGTAAGTTGTGACAAAGTGAGAGAGTGGCATGGACATATATACACTACCAAATGTAAAATTGATAGCTAGTGGGAAGCAACCACATAGCACAGGGAGATCAGCTTGGTGCTTTGTGACCACCTAGAGGGGTGGGATAGGGAGGGTGGGAGGGAGGGAGATGCAAGAGGGAAGAGATATGGGAACATATGTATATGTATAACTGATTCACTTTGTTATAAAGCAGAAACTAACACACTATTGTAAAGCAATTATACTTCAATAAAGATGTTTAAAAAAAAAAAGAAGATATACAGATTGCCAACAAACACATGAAAGATTGTTCAACATCATTAATCATTAGAGAAATGCAAATCAAAACTACAATGAGATATCATCTCACATCAGTCAGAACGGCCATCATCAAAAAATCTACAAACAATAAATGCTGGAGAGGGTGTGGAGAAAAGGGGACACTCTTGCACTGTTGGTGGGAATGTAAATTGATACAAACACTATGGAGAACAGTATGGAGGTTCCTTAAAAAACTAAAAATAAAACTACCCTACGACCCAGCAATTCCACTACTGGGCATTCACCCTGAGAAAACCATAATTCAAAAAGAGTCATGTACCAAAATGTTCATTGCAGCTCTATTTACAATAGCCAGGACATGGATGCAACGTAAATGTCCATCATCGGATGAATGGATAAAGAAGATGTGGCACATATATAAAATAGAATATTACTCAGCCATAAAAAGAAATGAAATGGAGTTATTTGTAGTGAGGTGGATGTAGTTAGAGTCTGTCATACAGAGTGAAGTAAGTCAGAAAGAGAAAAACAAATACAGTATGCTAACAGATATATATGGAATCTAAGGGGGAAAAAAAAAGGTCATGAAGAACTTAGTGGCAAGACGGGAATAAAGACACAGACCTACTAGAGAATGGACTTGAGAATATGGGGTGAGGTAAGGGTAAGCTGTGACAAAGTGAGAGAGTGGCATGGACATATATACACTACCAAATGTAAAATAGATAGCTAGTGGGAAGCAACAGCATAGCACAGGGAGATCAGTTCTGTGCTTTGTGACCACCTAGAGGGGTGGGATAGGGAGGGTGGGAGGGAGGGAGATGCAAGAGGGAAGAGATATGGGAACATATGTATATGTATAACTGATTCACTTTTTTATAAAGCAGAAACTAACACACCACTGTACAGCAATTATACTCCAATAAAGATGTTAAAAAAAAAAAACAATAGTGAAGATGATCCAGGACCTCAGAAAAAAAATGGAGGCAAAGATGGAGAATAGGCAATAAATGTTTAACAAAGACCTAGAAGAATTAAAGAACAAACAAAGAGAGATGAACAATACAATAACTGAAATGAAAACAACACTAGTAGGAATCAATGGCATAATAACTGATGCAGAAGTACGGATAAGTGACCTGGAAGACAGAATGGTGGAATTCACTGCTGCTGAACAGAATAAAGAAAAAAGAATGAAAAGAAATGAAGACAAAGAGACCTGTGGAAAAATATTAAATGCAACAACATTCCCATTATAGGGGTACCAAAAGGAGAAGAGAGAGAAGAAGGACCAGAGAAAATATTTGAAGAGATTATAGCCGAAAATTTCCCTAACATGGGAATGGAAATAGCCACCCAAGTCCAGGGAGCTCAGAGAGTATCATACAGGATAAACCCAAGGAGAAACACATTGAGACACATAATAATCAAATTGGCAAAAATTAAAGACAAAGAAATATTATTGAAAAGAGCAAGGGAAAAATTACAAATAACATAAAAGGAAACTCCCATAAGGCTAACAGCTGACTTCTCAGCAGAAACTCTACAAGCCAGAAGAGAGTGGCATGATATACTTAAAGTGATGAAAGGGAAGAACCTACAACCAAGATTACTCTAACCAGCAAGGATCTCATTCAAATTTAATGGAGAAACCCAAATCTTTACAGACAAGCAGAAGTTAAGAGAATTCAGCACCACCAAACCAGCTCTACAACAAATGCTAAAGGAACTTCTTTAAGTAGAAAACACAAGAGTAGAAAAGAACCTACAAAAACAAACCCAAAACAATTAAGAAAATGGTCATAGGAGCATACATATAGATAATTACCTTAAACGTGAATGGATTAAATGCTCCAACAAAAAGACACAGGTTTACTGAATGGATACAAAAACAAGACCCATATATACGCTGTCTACAAGAGACCCACTTCAGACCTAGGGACACATACAGGCTGAAAGTGAGGGGATGGAAAAAGATATTCCATGCAAATGGAAATCAAAAGAAAGCTGGAGTAGCAATACTCATATCAGACAAAATAGACTTTAAAATAAAGGATGTTACATGAAACAAGGAAGGACACTACATAATGATCAAGGGATCAATCCAAGAAGAAGATATAACAATTATAAATATATATACACCCAACATAGGAGCACATCAATATATAAGGCAACTGCTAAAAGCTATAAAAGAGGAAATCGACAGTAACACAGTAATAGTGGGAGACTTTAACACCCCACTTTAACCAATAGACAGATCCTTCAAAATGAAAATAAATAAGGAAACAGAAGCTTTAAATAACCCAATAAACCGGATAGATTTAATTGATATTTATACGACATTCCATCCAAAAGCAGCAGATTACACTTTTTTCTCAAGTGTGCATGGAACATTCTCCAGGATAGATCACATCTTGGGTCACAAATCAAGCCTCAGTAAATTTAAGAAAATTGAAATCATTAAAAGCCTCTTTTCTGACCACAATGCTATGAGATTAGAAATGAATTACAGGGGAAAAAAAGGAAAAAAAACAAACACATGGAGGCTAAAAAATATGTTACCGAATCACCAAGAGATCACTGAAGAAATCGAAGAGCAAATAAAAAAATACCTAGAGACAAATGACAATGAAAATATGATGATCCAAAACCTATGCCATGCAGCAGAAGCAGTTCTAAGAGGGAAGTTTATAGCTATACAAGCCTACCTAAAGAAACAAGAAAAATCTCAAATAAACAATCTAACCTTACACCTAAAGGAACTAGAGAAAGAAGAACAAACAAAACCCAAAGTTAGCAGAAGGAAAGAAATCATAAAGATCAGAGCAGAAATAAATGAAATAGAAACAAAGACAACAATAGCAAGGATCAATAAAACTAAAAGCTGGTTCTTTGAGAAGATAAAGAAAATTGATAAACCATTAATCAGACTTGTCTAGAAAAAGAGAGAGAGGACTCAAAACAATAAAATGAAAAATGAAAAAGGAGAACTTACAACAGAAACCACAGAAATACAAAGCATCCTAAGAGACTACCACAAGCAACTCTAGGCCAATAAAATGGACAACCTGAAAGAAATGGACAAATTCTTAGAAAGGTATAACCTTCCAAGACTGAACCAGCAAGAAACAGAAAATATGAACAGACCAATCACAAGTAATGAAATTGAAACTGTGATTAAAAATCTTCTAACAAACAAAAGCCCAGGACCAGATGGCTTCACAGGTGAATTCTATCAAACATTTAGAGAAGAGCTAACACCCATCCTTCTCAAACTCTTCCAAAAAATTGCAGAGGAAGAAACACTCCCAAACTCATTCTATGAGGACACCGTCACCCTGATACCAAAACCAGACAAAGATAGAACAAAGAAAGAAAATTACAGACCAATAACACTGATGAATATAGATGTAAAAATCTTCAACAAAATACTAGCAAACAGAATCCAACAACACATTAAAAGGATGATACACCATGATCAAGTGGAATTTAACCCAGGGATGCAAGGATTCTTCAATATACGCAAATCAATCAATGTGATACACCATATTAACAAATTGAAGGAGAAATACCATATGATCATCTCAATAGATGCAGAATAAGCTTTTGACAAAATTCAACACAAATTTGTGATCAAAACTCTCCAGAAAGTGGACATAGAGGGAACCTACCTCAACATAATAAAGGCAATATATGACAAACTCACAGCAAACATCATTCTCAATGGTGAAAAACTGAAACCATTTCCTCCACGATCAGGAACAATACAAGGATGTCCACTCTCACCACTCTTATTCAACATAATTTTGGAAGTCCTAGCAATGGCAATCAGAGAAGAAAAAGAAATAAAAAGAATACAAATTGGAAAAGAAGAAGTAAAACTGTCACTCTTTGCAGATGACATGATACTAAACATGGAGAATCCTAAAGATGCCACCAGAAAACTACTAGAGCTAATCAATGAATATGGTAAATTTGCAGGATACAAAATTAATGCACAGAAATCTCTTGCATTCCTATATACTAATGATGAAATATCTTAAAGAGAATTAAGGAAACACTCTCATTTACCATTGCAACAAAAGAATAAAATACCTAGGAATAAACCTACCTAGGGAGAGCAAAGAACTGTATGTAGAAAACTATAAGACACTGAAGAAAGAAATTAAAGATGATACCATCAGAAAGAGAGATATACCATGTTCTTGGATTGGAAGAATCAACATTGTGAAATGACTATATTATCCAAAGTAATCTCCAGATTCAATGCAATCCCCATCAAATTTCCAACGTCACTTTTTACCGAACTGGAACAAAAACTCTTAAAATTTGTATGGAGACACAAAAGACCCCGAATAGCCAAAGCAGTCTTGAGGGAAAAAAACGGAGCTGGAGGAATCAGACTCCCTGACTTCAGTATGTACTACAAAGCTACAGCAATCAAGACAATATGGTATTGGCACAAAAACAGAAATATAGATCAATGGAACAAGATAGAAAGCCCAGAGATAAACCCATGCACCTATGGTCAGCTAAACTATGACAAAGGAGGCAAGGATGTACAATGGAGAAAAGACAGTCTCTTCAATAAGTGGTGCTGGGAAAACTGGACAACTACATGTAAAAGATTGAAATTAGAACACTCTCTAACGCCATACACAAAAACATACCCAAAATGGATTAGAGACCTAAATGTAAGGCCGGACACTATCAAACTCTTAGAGGAAAACATAGGCAGAACACTCTATGACATAAATCACAGCAAGATTCTTTTTGACCCAGCTCCTAGAGAAATGGAAATAAAAACAAAATTAAACAAATGGCACGTAATGAAACTTAAAAGCTTTTGTGAAGCAAAGGAAACCATAAACAAGACCAAAAGACAACCCTCAGAATGGGAGAAAATATTTGCGAATGAAGCGACTGACAAAGGATTAATCTCCAAAATTTACAAGCAGCTCATGCAGCTCAATAACAAAAAAACAAACAACCCAATCCAAAAATGGGCAGAAGACCTAAATAGACATTTCTCCAAAGAAGATATACAGATTGCCAAGAAGCACATGAAAAGCTGCTCAACATCACTAATTATTAGAGAAATTCAAATCAAAACTACAATGAGGTACCACCTCACCCCAGTTAGAATAGGCATCATCAAACAATGTACAAACAACAAATACTGAAGGGGGTGTGGAGAGAAGGGAATCCTCTTGCACTGTTGGTGGGAATGTAAGATGATACAGCCACTATGGAGAATAGTATGGAGGTTCGTTAAAAATCTAAAAATGGTATTACCATATGATCCAACAATCCCACTACTGGGCATATACCCAGAGAAAACCATAATTCAAAAAGACACATGCAACCCAGTGTTCATTGCAACACTGTTTACAATAGCCAGGTCAGGGAAGCAGCATAAATGCCCATTGACAGATGAATGGATAAAGAAGGTGTGGTACATATATACAATGGAATATTACTCGGCCATAAAAGGACCGAATTTGGGTCATTTGTTGAACATGGATTGATCTAGAGACTGTCATACATCGTGAAGTAAGTCAGAAAGAGAAAAGCAAATATCGTATATTAACGTATAAATATGGAATCTTGAAAAGTGGTACAGATGAACCAGTTTGCAGGGCAGAAATTGAGAAAGAGATATAGAGAACAAACATATGGACATCAAGGGGGGAAAGCGGCAGGGGATGGGGGTGGTGGTGTGATGAATTGGGCGATTGGTATTGACATGTATACACCGAGCATATAAAATTGATGACTAATAAGAACCTGCTGTATAAAAAAATAAATAAAATAAAATTCAAAAATTCAAAAACAAAACTCTTCCTCTTTATCATGTATGCCAATGGTAATTAATGAAATATAACAAATATAACATTTATTTATTATATAAAATAAAAAAATAAAGCAGCAAGGGAAAAGCAACAAATAACACACAAGTGAATCCCCATAAGGTTAACAACTGATCTTTCAGGAGAAACTCTGCAAGTCAGAAGGGGGTGGCAGTACAAATTTACAGTGATGAAAGGGAAAAACCTACAACCAAGATGACCCTACCCAGGAAGAATCTCATTCAGAATTGATGGAGAAATTAAAACCTTTACAGACAGACAAAAGCTAAGAGAATTCAGCACCACCAAACCAGCTTTACAACAAATGCTAAAGGAACTTCTCTAGGCAAGAAACACAAGAGAAGGAAAACACCTACAATAACAAACCCAAAACATTTAAGAAAATGGGAATAGGAACATACATATCGATAATTACCTTAAATGTAAATGGATTAAATGCTTCCACCAAAAGACACAGACTGGCTGAATGGATACAAAAACAAGACCAGTATATATGCTGTCTACAAGAGACCCACTTCAGACCTAAGGACACATACAGACCAAAAGTGAAGGGATGGAAAAAGATATTCCATGCAAATGGAAATCAAAAGAAAGCTGGAGTAGCAATTCTCATATCACACAATACAAACTTTAAAATAAAGACTATTACAAGAGACAAAGAAGGACACTATATAATGATCAAGGGAACAATCCAAGAAAAAGATATAACAAGTGTAAATATTTATGCACCCAACATAGGAGCACTTAAATACATAAGGCAAATGCTAACAACCATAAAAGGGGAAATCGACAGTAACACAATCATAGTAGGGGACTTTAACACCCCACTTTCACCAATGGACAGATCATCCAAAATGAAAACAAATAAGGAAACACAAGCTTTAAATGACACATTAAACAAGATGGACTTGATATCTATAGGACATTCCATCCAAAAACAACATAATACACTTCCTTCTCAAGTGCTCATAGAACATTCTCCAGTTTAGATCATACCTTGTGGCAAAAATCAAGCCTCAGTAAATTTAAGAAAATTGAAATCATATCAAGTGTCTTTTCCAGCAACAATGCTATGAGACTAGATATCAATTAGAGGAAAAAAACTATAAAAAAATACAAACACAGGGAGGCTAAACAATACACTACTAAATAATCAAGAGATCACTGAAGAAATCAAGAGGAAATCAAAAAATACCTAGAAACAAATGACAATGAAAACATGATGAACGAAAACCTATGGGATGCAGCAAAAGAAGTTCTAAGAGGGAAGTTTATAACAAAACAATCCTACCTTAGGAAACAAGAAAAATCTCAAAAAAAAAACCTAGTCTTACACCTAAAGCCATTAGAGAGAGAAGAACAAAAAAAACCCCAAAATTAGCAGAGGGAAGGAAACCATAAAAATCAGATCAGAAATAAATGAAAAAGAAGTTAAGGAAATGATAGCAAAGGTGAATAAAACCAAAAGCTGGTTCTTTGAGAAGATAAACAAAATTGATAAACCATTAGCCAGACTTATCAAGAAAAAAAGGGAAATGACTCAAATCAACAGAATTAGAAATGAAAAAGGAGAAATAACCACTGACACTGCAGAAATACAAGGATCATGAGAGATTACTACAAGCAACTATATGCCAATAAAATGGACAACCTGGAAGAAATGGACAAATTCTTAGAAAATCACAACCTTCTGAGACTGAACCAGGAAGAAATAGAAAATATCAATAGACCAATCCCAAGCACGGAAATTGAAACTGTGATTAAAAATCTTCCAACAAACAAAAGCCCAGGACCTGATGGTTTCACAGGCAAATCCTTTCAAATGTTAGAGAATAGCTAACACCTATCCTTCTCAAACTCTTCCAAAATATAGTAGAGGGAGGAACACTCTCAAATTCATTCTACGAGGACACCATCACCCTGACACCAAAACCAGACAAAGATGTCAAAAAAAAAAAAAAAGAAAACTGCAGACCAATATCACTGATGAACATAGATGCAAAAATTCTCAACAAAATACTAGCAAACAGAATCCAACAGCACATTAAAAGATCATACACCATGATCATCTGGAATTTATCCCAGGAATGCAAGGATTCTTCAATATACGCAAATCAATCAATGTGATACACCATATTAACAAATTGAAGGAGAAATACCATATGATCATCTCAATAGATGCAGAAAAATCTTTTGACAAAATTCAACACCGATTTATGATAAAAATCCTCCTGAAAGTAAGCATAAAGGGAAGTTACCTCAACATAATAAAGGCCATATATGACAAACCCATAGCCAACATCATTTTCAAGGGTGAAAAACTGAAACCATTTCCTCTAAGATCAGGAGCAAGGCAAGGTTGTCCACTCTCACCACTATTATTCAACATAGTCTTGGAAGTTTTAGCCACAGCAATCAGAGAAGAAGAAGAAGTGAAAGGAATCCAAATTGGAAAAGAAGAAGTAAAGCTGTCACTGTTTGCAGATGACATGATACTATACATGGAGAATCCTAAAGATGCTACCAGAAAACTACTAGAGCTAATCAATGAATTTGGTAAAGTAGCAGGATACAAAATTAATGAACAGAAATTTCTTGTATTCCTATACACTAATGATGAAAATCTGAAAGAGAAATTAAGGAAACACTCCCATTTAGCACTGCAAGAAAGAGAATAAAATACCTAGGAACAAACCTACCTAAGGAGACAAAAAATCTGTATGCAGAAAACTGTAAGACACTGATGAAAGAAATTAATGATGATACAAACAGATGGAGAGATATACCATGTTCTTGGATTGGAAGAATCAACATTGTGAAAATGACTACACTACCCAAAGCAATCTACAGATTCATCGCAATCCCTATCAAACTACCAATGGCATTTTTCACAGAACTAGAACAAAATATTTTAATTTATTGAAAAAATACTTAACCTGATTACCATAACTAACAGATGGCAGTGATGAGAACATATGGTTCATTCACAATACCTAAAACTAACCTTTAAAACCCTAGTGTTTGTCTCAATTTTTTTCTATGTAAACTCCTTTCTAGCTTTTATATCTCAAGTTTTCACTGTTATATTTCATTGTCTGCTTAGAGAAAGGATCTCTTCAATGTCTTCATCAGTTTTACATATACAATGGAGAAAAGACAACCTCTTCAGTAAATGGTGCTGGGAAAACTGGACAGCTACATGTAAAAGAATGAAATTAGAACACTCAGTAATACCATATGCAAAAACAAACTCAAAATGGATCAAAGACGTGAATGTAAGACCAGACACTATAAATCTCTTAGAGGAAAACATAGGCAGAGCACTCTGTGACATAAATCACATCAAGATCCTTTTTGACCCACCTCCTAGAGGAATGGAAATAAAAAGAAAAATAAACAAATGAGACCTAATGAAAATTAAAAGCTTTTGCACAGCAAAGGAATTCATAAAGATGAAAGGTAACCCTCAGAATGGGAGAAAATATTTGCAAATGAAGCAACTGACAAAGGATTAATCTCCAAAATATACAAGAAGCTCATGCAGCTTGATATCAAAAAAAAGAAACAACCCGATCCAAAAATGGGCAGAAGACCTAAATAGACATTTCTCCAAAGAAGATATACAGATTGGCAACAAGGACATGAAAGGATGCTCAACTTCACTAATCATTAGAGAAATGCAAATCAAAACTACAATGAGGTATCACCTCACCCCAGTCAGAATGGCCATCATCAAAAAATCTACAAAGAATAAATGCTGGAGAGGGTGTGGAAAAAAGGGAACCCTCTGCATTGTTGGTGGGAATGTAAATTTATACAGCCACTATGGAGAACAGTATGGAGTTTCCTTAAAAAACTAATAAGAGAACTACCATATGACCCAGCAATCCCACTACTGGCCATATACCCTGAGAAAACCATAATTCAAAAAATGTTATGTAACCCAATGTTCATTGCAGCACTGTTTACAATAGCCATGACATGGAAGTTACCTAAGTGTCCATCAAGAGATGAATGGATAAAGAAGATGTGGCACATATATACAATGGAATATTACTCAGCCATAAAAAGAACCTAAATTGAGTTATTTTTAGTGAGGTGGACGGACCTAGAGTGTGTCATACAGAGTGAAGTAAGTCAGAAATAGAAAAACAAATACTGTATGCTAACACATGTATATGGAAATTTTAAAAAGTAAAAGGTTCTGAAGAACCTAGAGATAGGACAGGAATAAAGGCACAGACGTAGAGAATGGACTTGAAGACATGGGGAGGGGGAAGGGTAAGCTGGGACGAAGTGAGAGAGTGGCATTGACATATATACACTACAAAATGTAAAATAGATAAGTAGCGGGAAGCAGCTGCATAGCACAGGGAGATCAGCTCGGTGCTTTATGACCACCTAGAGGGGTGGGGTATGGAGGTTTGGAGGGAGACACAGGAGGGAGGGGATATGGGGATATAGGTATATGTAAAACTGATTCATTTTGTGATACAGCAGAAACTAACACAACATTGTGAAACAATTATACTCCAATAAAGATGTTAAAAAAATAAAATATAAAAAAAAAATTTAAGAGAGGGCTATAATGAGGTTCCCATTGTCATGAAAGATAAGTGAATCTGTAATTTCATGACACATTCAAAAATTATTTTCCCTTTTGGTGGACTAAAAGTAGTGTTTCTTTTTTCTGGAAACCAAGGGAGTATTTGCTGGCACCTAACAAAATATGTTATGAGTAAATTTAGCTCAGTGAGCTAAAGGAAAAAGATGTAAGTCATGCTGATAGATGAAATGGAATAGAGTCCTTTGTATTACATTAGGAAACACTCTTCTTTTTACTCATTACTTGCATTTTCTCTCACTATATTCAGAAAAACCTAAGTAATGAATGTTAGAGGCTTTCAGTAAAGAACTGATTTTTGAAAGATGAAAGGAATTCAGAAAGAAAAGTGGTGGAGTTTTGTATTAGCTTGGGGAGTGGGGGAAATTGTACTAACTAGGAAATTAACCAGATTGATTAATTCTCCCACATTATTGAGAACTTTGCAGATCATTTTATGAAAATTCTATTACATGTCTGTTTTAGTCTGTTCAGGCTGCTATAACAAACTACCATAGCCTGAGGGGCTTATAAATAGCAGAAATTTATTTCTCACACTTATGGACACTGGAAGTTAAAGATCAGGGTGCCAGTGTGGTGAGGTTCTGTTGGGAACCGTTTTCTGGACTGCAGACTGACAAATTGTCACCCTGTCCTCACATAGCAGGAGGGGCAAGAGAGCCTTCTGAGGTCTCTTTTATAAGGGCACAGGTTCCATTCATGAGGGCTCCACCCTTGTGACCTAATCACCCTCAAAGGCCCTACCTCCAAATACCATTACATTGGCGCTTAGGTTTCAACATACGAATTTTGGGGAGAGACAAGTATTCAGTCTATACCTATGTCTTTCCAGAGATAAGCTCCTCATGTAAATAATACAAATGTATAAAATATTGCTTTCTCACATTGCCAATTAGCATTGCTCTTTATTTACATCATAGAAAATGGTTTAACATTTGATATCCTTCATTATATCAACATATTATCAAATTTTCCTGTACTAAGTGACTAAAAACTTCTAAGTACTGTTTCTTCAAGCCATTAACATGCAATATTTTCAATTACAAATACGTGAAGCTGAGAGTTGGGAGAAAGATAAAACATAGCCACTAAATAGAAGTATTTTAATGTATTGGAAATTTATAAGATGAAAAAGTTCTGAGTATTTTAGATTTTACTTTATTAATCTTTATAATAAGTCTGAAATAACAGCAAAGAATTTCCACAAAACATACAGAAAAGTACAAAAATATATCTTATTTGTTTTAAAGTAGTTTTTTACTTCCAGATGTGATATTTAATACTTGCGGAAAGCACCAAAAAAAGTTCAATTTTTCTAAAATTAACAACCTACAATGTTCCTTTTGCCAAACTAATCATAGCTAAAATTTCCTCTATACACTAAGTGAGAATTTGAATAAAAGTTCCTTTGTGTATCATAAAACAACCATATTTGATTTCTTAAAACATTAAATGACAGTTATTCTATTATTTTATCATTTCATTCTACAACTGTCTTTTCACTTCCCTTTTCTCTTCTAATTCCTAAAATGTCAAACGAGATTCTATGTATCTACAAAATATCTCTGGACCTGCGGATGATGCCTTAAATTTCTAGCATTTGAAAGAATTAAAATCAGGTAAAATTCCCAAAGACTTGAAGCCAACACATATTTTAATCTAAGATTTTTTTTTTTTTTTTTTGGTTTCATAGGGAGAAGTGTCTGAGAGATTAATGTTTTACTGGCTTAAAAAGGCACTTTTCTCCTCTTCAATAGCCAACAAACACTGAATAGCAAAAGAATTGTTTGTATTATCTTTAAGATTGGAAGTTCCTATGGGAAAGTATTTCCTTCACAAATTATTTTGAGAATTAAAAATATATTTGCACCAATGTTTTAGAAGGGCCTCTGGACTAACATCTTGATTATAGAGGGGAAATGACATTGATGTTGAAGGCAGTTTAAATTTGTTTTCTACAAAGTACCCAATGATGTCTCAACCCTGTACTTTATTTCATCAATTAGTATTCTAATTTTACAAACCAGAATAGTGCACCATATACAAACTCTACTCACATTCCCTCTTTGATTTTGGTCTTTGAGTTTCTTCATTTGTAAAATGGGTATTTTAACTTAATTGTTATTAATTTCCTCCATTTCTTATACATGATGTTTCTATGGAGTTAAATGAATATGAGTTTAAATAAATATCAGGATGGCTGGTGAATTGAAGAAAATAAATATTGAGATAGAATGAAACTTTGGGATATTTGTATTTCCCCCCAGAATCTGAATTAAGTTAACACGTATTACATTTTCTTTTTCTGCCAGCTAGCATTACTCTAATTAGGGAAGACTATCAGGAGTTAGAAACCTACAATTCAGGTATTCATTTATGCCCACTTTTAGGACCTGTTCATGGATATTTTTGAGGATTTTAATTGAAGATATTATAAATGGTCAGCACCCTAAAACCTCAAAGGAGGGTGTGAGTCTAATCAAATAAATCCAGCAATTACTCAAATTTAGGCTTTTGCACTTTAAATCAAATTCAGAAAATGCATTCTCTTCTCATCTTTAAGGTCATTGGAATAGGGCTACTTTTTTTCTCACTTTCTTTTCCTAATTCATCTTCCTATACTCCCTTCTCAGACTTATCCATGAACAAATATATGGACTTAAAAAACAAAGGTATTTAGCAAAGAACTGTGGAAAAAAATATTTAGATATTCATATTATGTTAAAGAGTCCAAGCAGGATAATTACTTATGAGTTACTAAAGATATTACTAGGCACACACTATGTTCCAAAAGGTGTCTCTGTAATCTTAATATGATAAAAGAAAAAATTAGGGATACCCTTGGACATGAATAAAAATAATTCTGTTTCTGTACAGATGAGCCTGAGATGATAAGCCATTCAATGATTTTAAAATATAAACTGAACACAAAAATCAGGACTGCATATGTAGTAACACTATAAGCTATAATCTATATGTAAAACAGTGACATAAAAATTGTGAGAAAGTTTAAGATTTTTGAATTGACAAAGACAGAGAAAGAATACAAACATTCAAAGGAGAAAGTTACATTAATAGCTCTTAGTTAATAGTTACCTTTCTCATGAAGTACTACTCTTTTGTCTCTTATATTTTGGTTTTCTGTATTATGAGAAAACAGAGTCAATTTTTGAGGTTGTTTACACTTTCAATTTCAGGTAAAAACAAGAAGAAATGAAGGACAAAGGAATGAAGCAGAAAAAAAAATCCCTTCAGGCAAATCTTGAACTCACCTTGTTATGTTATTAATGCGGTAACCTCAAAGGAATCAATAGTCCTTTGAGGTTAACACATTAGGAAATCTAATCTCCTTTTTTATTTGAAGCTCTTTTAGAAATACTAGTTATGTGAACTATGGTTTTGGAATTTTAGTTCTCTTGTATTTATTTCCATAGCAATTTATAGTTTATAAAATACCTTAATATGCATCATTTAATTTTTGTTTTTATCTATACAAGCACTGTGAGAGGAAGGCAAGACAGGCATTAATATCAGATTTTATAGAACAGAAGGGTGAAACTGATAGATTGGGAATTTCTTGCTCAAGTTTACGAAGCAAGGAAGTGAACCCAGTTTCCATGAATTTAAGCCCACCATATCGCATGACTTCCTCTAACAGTTCATTTATTATAGACACTTTGTAAACATATTCCAGCCCCAAAGTCCATTTCCCACGTATTCATTCAGATTTTTCCATGAAAACCTGTTGTAAAAGAAAAGTGAAAGTTTCCATAGTTTGGAAAGACAAGAACAGAAGATATTGGCTGCCTTGCAAAAAAATATTTTTTTCCAATACTTGATAATACAACTTAAAAAACAACTTAAAACTTAAAATACAACTTAAAATTTTTCCATAGGTGTGTACAATAGGTTAAGCCTGAAATAATTAAAATTCAGAACAGTGATGTGCATATTTTTAATATTAAATAAAATTAAATATTAATCCACAATAATGCTGCCTTTCTTTAAAGAAATCTTAGAAGTAGGAAAAATGAGAAGAGTTGTGTCTTATTCAGTCTCACACCCCGTGTAAGAAGCTTCATGAATATTGGTAAACTGACCTTGTGTAACTGTTTTTCAATAGGCTAATAAACCTAACTCCCATCTTCCAAATTGAACTACATTGAATGTAGTTCACATTTTGTTTAGTTGACCAGTGGACTACATTGCCATTAGCATAACCAATCAACCAAGAAATAATTATTAAACACCTACTATGTGTCAGATAATATTTTAAAAGTTTGGTTCTAGGAATGAAAATGCCCCATATTTGATATCATTTATTGATATGTTTGAAAATGATTTATATTGAACATTTATATTACAGATTGAATAAAATTATAAAATGTATAAATTTAATATAGTATATTAAATAGTAAATTTAATATAGTATACTTCAGTACCTTCAATTTGACTTAAATATATTATTTTATGATTATACTTTGGTTATAGTATTTTTCAGTTATAATATAGATATAATAAACATTTCTTGAAGTTATCAAAACTTGGGGCAGAGAATGAGTTTGTCAAAAGTATTGAAATGATGCATGCTGAAGAATTATGTGACAAAGAAGAATTCAGAACCCACATATCCATAATTTACACAGAAAATTCTACACAGAAAATGTCCAGCTCTAGAAGATGTGAAGCCCTAAGCTGAGTTATGGCTAATTAGTCATCCAAGTGCCATCATGCAGCCAGGCAGCAGTGGTCTCTGTAGTGGTTCTCTATAGTATTTTTGAGACCCTACATATAACTTTTAAACCTTTCAGTGTGCAAGGTAGGGAATATAACTTTGCACAAAACACACTTATTAAAGTTCAGTAAGATTAAGAGTCTCGGATGGATATAAGATAATTTCTCTCTCTGTTTATACACATAATTTCTCTCTCTGTTTAGGTGTATGAGAGTTTATGTATAAATTTCTCAAAATAAAGATGGGCAAATGTCAGTAAATTAACCCAAATTTAATACTCAGTGGAAAAATATTCCCCTTGACCTGGATTAAATAGAATCTCATAGTTTATTGTACCATAGTTTGTTAAAATTAGATATTTAATGAAAAAATATCCACATTAATATGTATATAAATAGGCATTTTCATTTAAAATATATACTCATATACACATTTCGAAAAGAAATACACTTATAATATTTAACTAAACTCTATGATAAAAATAAATTATTGCATAAAATTATTAAAAGTAAAAGTTTGGCAGATCATCTAGAAATTTGAGCATTTAATGTCACTAGACTTTATATTATTAAATTTTGTTAGAATTAATAGCTATAATTTTAATAATGTGGCATCTCATTATTTTTTAATTCTTATGATTTTTTGTTCAAATTAATTTTTAAATAGTATACTTCTACCATCATTGAACTTATTAGTCTCTTAAGGCTAACTGTACACTGTATATTTTTATAAGTTCATAAAATATTGTGACAAAACTACTCATAAAGCCAAGATACAAATGTTACTTTTTATTGTTTTCTTAACAATGAAAACTTACCCAAAGCAAACAAGCTAGAACATAGAGCAACTGGGTAAATAGATAATGCTTGGAAAATTAATACAAAAAAACCCTTATTTATTGTTTGACTTCAAATTCACATTTTGTTTAGTTGACCAGTGGACTACATTGCCATTAGCATAACCAATCAACCAAGAAATAATTATTAAACACCTACTATGTGTCAGATAATATTTTAAAAGTTTGGTTCTAGGAATGAAAAACTGATGAAAAGCTTTGCTATTTTAGAGTTTGTATCTAGTAGGAGAAGGCAGACAATAAACAAAACATATACTTTCAAATGATGGTGAGTGCTTTAGAGAAAATTAAGTGAAGGGCCTAGGATATCCCAGCTGTTTGTGTGCTTGTGGTTGGAGCATGGTTTGGAATTTTATGTAGAATGATCACAAAAGCCAAGGAGAAAATGTTATTTGAGCAGAGACCTGAAGAAGCTGATGGAGCAAGCCAAAGAAAAGAACGTTTTACACAATGGAAACAGGACGTGCTAAACTGTAAGACTGGGGTTTGTCTGCTATACTCAAAAAGGAGTAAAGAGGTGAGTAGTAGAAATCAGATCACATGGAGACCCTTAGGACATTGTAAGTCCTTGTCATTTACTCTGAATGACATTGAAGGGGTTGAGCGGAGGGGTGCCTTGATCTAACTTAATTTTGTAAAAGACCAGAGTAGAGCTGTTGAAACAAGAGAGAATTCTGAACACATTTTGATTTTGAACTCATTTGATTAGGCATAAGGCAAACAATGAATTTTTAACCCATATAACTGCTAAATCCATCTGTATGGTGTGAAAACATGCAGTAGAAATGTATTCAGTTTGTTTCATTGCTATGTATGCAGGAGACCATTCATTCTTAAGTTGTGAATTGATTTGTATAGTATTATATCACAAAAAATATTTATGCACAGCTAAATTGTTAAGAGGAGTTAAAATTATTTTAATTAAAGATTTCTTACATTTAAACTTTGTTATTTTCATTTTTTCTTTTGTACCAATCATTGATAAAAGTTAACAGGACTAGAGAAAATAGAGGCACTAGTCCTATTCAACATAAATACACAATATTTACTAATAAGTTTGTACCTGTCAAAAAGGAAAATGTCCAATGAGTTATTTACATGATATGTGAATACCGTGTATTTTCCTAAAGATGTTAAAAATATCATATAATAAAAAGATGGGAAAAAGTTGATTCAGAATGCCCTTTCATGTTGCCAGAGTTCTATACTGAACTGTTCTTAGGTATTCTAAAATCTGTACATTGTATCAAACAGCAGGCCTCATGAGAATGTTTGTGAGCTTTGATTAGGAGCCAGTATATGGCCGCTTCCATCTAATGCATCCCTATAGCAGAAAACCTAAAATGAACACACACTGTTATCTGCTCTGAAAACAATGTACCATAATAACCAGAGGTCATCTTCCAGACCAGTCTATCAGCAGGATCGTTGGGGTCCAATGAAAATCCGACAGAGAAGCAGTCAATGCATGCAAGCTGCAAGCTGAGACCTTCTTCAGTTAAATGTACTATAGTAGATTTGACCTTGCCTCTGGGTTCCAAAAAATTCATACTTTACATGAGCTATTTTATGTTAACCACAGACTCAGTGATTCTCACTGTTTGGTTTTTGGGTCTTAATGATTTTCTGCAGCATATTTCCTTTAAAAGACATGATTATACAGCAGTAGAAATCATTTAGAATATACACAAAAATGGATACCTGGGATGCAGTATTCTTTTCACAGTGATAGTTTCCCTTAACTTTCAAATTTCATGTGAATTTAAGCTCTCTCTTGCTTTACTGCTGTGTGATTTTAGACAAATGAATTTTATCATAGCATAAGTAATGGGTCACTGTGTAGAAATCAAAGTAAATAATTACTTATTTTGGCTTTGTGAAATATTACCCACATGACCTTGGAAAATCTCTTTGACCTACAATTTCTTAGTTTATAAAAAGAGGACAATAATATCTGTCATGTTTATCTCACAGAGATATGGTAAAATGTTTTTAATTGTCAAATGCTAACATGTGTAAGATGTTTTAAGTATAGGTTTTTTTGTCTGTTTTTCAGTATGCATGTCATTGGTATTGGTAAAGATAGTCCTTGATTGAGTAATAAAGTGTGACATTTTTGGAACATAAATTGTTTCAGATATTATCCAATGTAACCTAGATGAATGTCTTCTACAAACATTGGGTTTGGATTCCTATCTTGACTGCAACATTAAATACTAATATCATTACTAGTTACCCTATTACTAAGTATTTTAAAAATTAATTTCTTGAACAAATTAATAAATGTAAATGAATTAAGAAATTAGTGATTTATTTCTTCAGTACTTATGTATTTACCTATCTCTACACAAAATTGTGGATAGACACTTGAATTCAAATATCAATAAAGCAATTTATAAATATCTATTTTATATGAAAGTTTGAGGTCTACCCATTGTTAATTTTTTTCAGAAATAAGGGTCTCAATTTCGATTCTAAATATTTTCTGCAAACCCTTGGGCAGGTTTTCATCTTATTGAACACATTATATGACTGTCGGATTTCCTGTCCCAAAAGAGTTTAGAAGGTTATATGTGCTTCCTCAAGTTTTCATGTGGCTATATCAGTCCAAATAACTTATAGTCACTAAAACAATACTAAAATCATCTTTTAAAAAGGGAGAATCATTGGTAAAATTCTGAGATAATTAGGAAATATAGAATGAGGATAGTGCTTTATACAGAAAGTTGAGTGATTCCTTAAAATGATAAATGATTTTATTTTCTGTCTTTCTGGTTAGCTTATGTAATAGTACATATCCATGAAACTGTCTGTTAATTGATGACTAATTAAAATTTGCTGATCAAAAGATGCCATTGGGAATAAATAAATCTCAACAAGAAGTATGGGGAAAGAGTGTTATTATCCTATGTTGCAGGATTTATGTGAATGTGGTTAAAATAGGACGTAAACAATATTTGTCAGAGATGACATTTCTGTTTGACACAGAACAGAACCCACCAATCACCAAAAGAGGTCAGTTTTAGCCTAGGAGCACCAGTCTTGACTGAATGTGTAATTCCATTTTAGATATATATAAAATGTAATGTTTAAGTGTAACAGTAAAATCATCTCATGTTTTACAATGCTTTACAGTATTTCCAAATTTTGCCAGTTAGATGAGTAAATTTGTCTCTAGTTTTCATTAATTAAAGCAGTAACCACTAACCAAATCCTGTGGAAATATGATTTGATATATGATTGAGACCAACCGATACCTGGCAAAATATGTGTAATTTCCATATTTATATAGGTCTTAATATTACTATCCAGAAACTTTCACATAGAAAATTTTGTGTGTATGTATGTGTGTAAGTATATTTATTCACACACTTGCACACACATGTACATGATTTTTCTAGAAACATCTGTTTGCTCCTATGAGTGTAATTATGAAACATGCCACATGTCACCCTCGGAGATTGAGTCCCAACAGTATTGAAAATTAAGAGAACTGGAAGATATCCATATGTTTTCTGAAAGAGAGGAAGAGAGATTTGAGCAGTAATAAATAAGTTGTCTAATCCTATTCAGTTATGAGGACAGCTGGTTCAGACGCTAAGCTAATCTCTGAATTCGTTTTGGTGTGCTTAGATAAATTAGCTTGAAAACAGCAGAAATAGCTGCCAAACTGATATCACTTAAGTCCTTTTATAGCATATTTGATCCTCTACTACTTGCTCCTCTCCACAGGTATTGACACCAATGCCTGAAAAAAATCTTCCTAATTTCCTTTTTTTTACCATTGGCCTAACACCATATATGTACATTTCTTCAGGTTTTAACCACTTATTTTGTTTGTGCTTTGAATTTCTATTTGTACTTTCCAGTTCTAAAAAGCATAAGGAATTCAGTTTTTCTTATTCATTACCTATTATGTTATTTTATATTGTAAGCTCTCAATAAACAATCATTACTCTGGGTAGAAAAGTTAAATAATTTCTAAAATTATTAAAAAGTATTATTCTTAATAAAAATATTATTTTATTTAATTATTTTAAACAATTATTATTAATTATTTTTAGTTAAACTGAAAGCTGCAAACAAAAAATATTTTTAAGTGAAATTCAAGTTTGTGTGATGAAAATGAAGTGAAAAGCAGATGAAGTAAAAATACCTATGAATATATGATATGTAAAAATTTTATGATATTCAGCAATACAATAGCAATTTACTTTATAAGTCTGTTTATGTGAGTGCTAAAAAAACAGAATCTAATCAAAATTTTTTTTCTTTACTTTATTGAAGTATAGTTGATTTACAGTGCTGAGATTAACATAAACACTATATAACATAAACACTACTATATATAAAATAGATAACGAACAAGGACCTACTGTATAGTACAGGGAACTATACTCAATATTTTGTAATAACCTATAAGGGAAAATAATCTGAAAAAGAATATATATATACATAAATAACTGAATCACTTTGCTGTACACCTGAAACTAACACAACATTGTAAATCAACTGTACTTTAATAGAACCTATTTTTTTTTTTGAATGAACAACTCAGTATATTAAACACACATAGATATGCATATTATTGTGAAATATTTTTTATGAAAACATGAACACTTCAGTTATGTGTGTGTATCTACCCTTCAGGGCCTGAATAGAGAAAAAGGTAGAGAAATGTTGATTTCACTCTCTGCCTGACTGTGTGAGCTGGGACTTCGATCTTTTCCTGACCTAGGCACTCATGGTTCTCAGGCTTTTAGACATGGACTAGAATCTACACCAACAGCTCTCTGGCTTTCAGGCCTTCCAACTACAACACCAGCTTTCCTGGGTCTCCAATTTACAGATTGCAGATTGTGGGACTTCTCAGCCTCCATAATCTCATGAGCCAATTCCTTATGAGAAATGTCATAAAAGAGGAAGAAAGGGAGAGAAAGAAATGAGAGAGAGGGAGGGGGGGGTCCTTGTGGTTCCATTTCTCTGGAGAACCCTGATACAGTCTAAAAAATATCAAAGCATAGATATTGCTATAATAGGAATTTCTGATTACCTTTAAATTATACTGAACGTTTCTACTATTTTTCATATTATCATATTCACCACATAAATATAAATAACACTTCTGCTGAAACAAAAAAGTGAATGCACGTATATAATACAGTTGTTTGTGGGGGAATGTAGAAGCAAAACATTTAAGGTATTATAATGATTAACACGATTATTAAACTTAAAATATTTAGCTCCTTATATATAAGAAATTCTATATTATACAGTAATAGGGATGAGCAACCTTCATGGAAAATTCATTATCCCCAGGATACTCTCAATGTCTCTGCAAACATGTTCATGCTTATGATTACTCTTATGATCCTTGTTTTATATTTAAGAATACTTAGGCTTATAGTTCACAGTAACTTTTCCCAAATTAGTAGCTAGTAGATGAAATCTAAGCAGTCTTGCTCTAGAGTTTGAATTGTATACTACCATAAAGCTTCAATATATAACCATTAAGTCCTTTGAAATATAATAAACAGTCTAAAATGTGAAAATTTCTAAATATTTTTGGAAATTTATACAATATAAAAGTCATAAAAATGATGAGTGGCAAGTTATTTGTTAAATAACACTATTTTTTTAAACTTAAAAATAAAAAAAAAAATTATCTGTCCAAACTTCTAAAGAATTTGATTCTGGATATAATTGTTGACCTCTGTTACAAAAGTAAGTAAGTTTCAACAGCCTTTTCCTAGCTATGTTGACAAAAATGTTTGGTGGCAGAAGGCACTTGCTTTTCACATGATTTAGCTCCAAAAACTTCTAATATGATATGAAGCATAACAGCGTCCTCTTTATAAACTAACTGAGGTTGTTGATCTTTAACATAATGTTTAATTTAGCTATTACATTTAACAGGGAAATTAGTTTTTAATTGCTTTTGAAGATAAATTTTTAAAATATTATCAATGAAAACAATCTCAAAGTGTTGTCTTTATCTATATTACCCTCAAAATAAAATACATTGCTAACATTCATTGTAAAATGTAATTCTTGTTTGTAGAAAAAAAGTTTTGCTTATCTTGATAAGATGATAAAAATGACTTGATAATTATTGGGGGCTATTATGTTAAAAGTGAATGGAAGTTATTATGTAGAAAATTTTGTTTTCTTTTTTGTTTTTTGATGAGCAAAATAACACCTCAATAACAGCATATAAATACTTTTAATTAAAGATAACCTTCAACTAACTTGTTTCCTTAACACACACACACATGTAATTTCCTTTTAACCTGTTTTGCAATAGCTTAAACTTATTTTTGATGGTACAAAAATATTTAAAAATTGTCCATAAATCTCAATAAAAATATCAAATTTACAAAACAATTTGTATAAAGGAAATATGGCTTGTAGCAAATATGTAACTCCATTCAATTTGGAGATTTTTTTCTGCATCATTTTTCTTAAAACACCTTGTGGCAATGGCTGTCATTTTGCATTTTGTGTTTGTAGCATGAAGCACTCAAAAATTGTTTTCTTCGTAGATCCTCTCTAGAAATGAGGATAGTTGTTAGTAATTTGAACAGATTATTCAAGTCATAGGGCCCTATTTTTTCATAAGATTTTGTCAAGAATGAATACCTTTTAAACAAAGATAAAAACTTGTTTAAAATAACTGAGTGTTATAATAAAGCAAATCTTTACACACTTTAGATAAACTTTTTCTCACTAACTTTTTTATCATAGTTTGATGTAATCTCTTTCTTAATCCTTAGTGGTGTATTTATTACAGTATTACAGTATAACCTCTCAATGTCAAAAATTTATGAGGATTGGTACAAGTCTCTGGAATTTCAGCTTATTTTCACTACTACATGTGGGCACTCTATCTTAGGAGACATTCCTAGGGATGTCATTATTCATGGTATGCTACAGAGATTTTGCTTCAAAACATGGATCTTACAGAAAATGGTTTCAAATACTAGCTCTGACTCTAATTACACAAGATTTAATTTTTTCTGAGTTTCATGAATCTTAAATGTAAAATGAAAATGATAATTCTTACCTCACATCAAGATAATGTTTCTCTAATACCTGACATAAAATTGCATTTAGTTTACCTTCACTTTCCTCCTGAAATCTTGTTCTAATTTATTTTTTAAGTACATAATAGTTTTTTTCCTTAATATATAAATGAAATTTATTAAATTATACAATAGGATAAGCATCACATTGACCCTTAGAGAGGCAAGCAGCCTGTGTTTCTGGTTCATAAAATTCAGGGGACATCAGCCTGATACTATCAGGGAAAAGATAAAAAAAGGAATACCTTCAGATTAATAAGGCTGTGTTTACTAAGGTGGTATATACCCCAACAGTTTAGGTTAAGAAAGTGAAGACAACAAACAAAATATAGGTAGAAAACAACTGATTTTATGTTATAATAATTGTGGTAGTAGAAAAATATGGCTAAGCCATTAAAAGTTAAATAGATTGAATACTTTCACTAGGTAGACATTTCATATTGTCTAGTACTTGTCTCTGTGTAGTATATCTTGGTGATTTAGTACTATTGTCTGGATTCTTATACAGTTGGCTCTAAATTGCTTATTGGTGGAGGTAAGGGGGTATTAAGCATGAGAGCATAGTCAGCATCATAAATCTTGGAGAAAATAAAAGGAAGGGAGCACTAATATAATAAGATAATAAGGAGAACAAGTTCAGAATGGTGATATGAGGAACTCGGCACATCTTTTCCTGACAAAGCAAGTTTAACTGACGAAAATTATTAAAAACAAACAAACCCACAACCATTTAAAGTCTTTGGGAATTGTTCTAAAGGCAGAGAGTAAATTAAGAAGTATTTATTCAAAAAAATGTAAATCTCACTAAGAATAGCAATAGTCTGTGATGTTTGAGCTATAGCCCACTCACTTCCCCTATCAGTTCATTGTAAAGAAATCTGTAATCCTGGTAAGAATGTTCAAGAGCTTGGTGCTCCCTCTTCTCCTACATACCAGACAAGAGATAATTTATCTCCGCAGAAGGGGGAAGCTATCAAGTTTTCCCAATCCCACAGCTCTACTTTTTGGAAATTCTATTCCAGGTAAGATAATCTGAGCCATCTGGGACTCCTTTCTCCACCCAAACCACATTTATAGGGGCAGAAACTGAGAATAATGGAGTCCCAATCATCCTTGTTGTGCCTTACCCATAGTACATTGGTTCCACCCAGGGAGAGTAAATCTGAGAAGACTGGAGGCTAATGTTCTGGACCAGCAAAGAAATGGACAAATATCTGCACACCCAGCTCCAGAGCAGCAGCAGAGATGTTTTGACCAAAGGGAGAGGCAGGCTATAAGAACAGAGAGAGACTTTGGAAGTTCTTCTCAATAAAATTGACTTCATTTGAAAGAGTGAATGGGGATGTCAAAAACAATAGAGATTTTGGTGGTAGATAATTATGAGTAGTAGGCTGGTCACTCTATGAGAGCTAAACATTAGACCATCTAGAAGTTTAACAGAGAGAACTAAAGGGAGGAACCCTCCTGAAGTTGGAATGAACCTCAAAGACTGCAGTTTTAAAACTGGTTTAAAATTTCCCTTGTAAAGGACTAAATTGAAAAGGATCAAAATTTGGAGCAATTTATGCCTTCAGGTAACTGTCAAAACAATAGAGCATGCAGTCTGCAATTAATGAAGACAAACAGCTGGCTGTGATACGAATAGAGGCAGACTGTTTAACAGAAATATTTGAGAAGGAGACAGCCAAAGATAGCACAGCTACTCTAAGTGTTATCTCAGGGGACAGAGTACAGAGCAGGGTTACTGATTAGAAGGAGCAACATAAGAAACTGGTCTTATAAGAAGAAATAAGCTACATTAAATAGTATATCCAAGTAGTAAGTGACTGAGCAAACAAAGAGCAACAACAAGCCATAATGGGGAGTGGGGGGGAGTATTGATTTTGGTACAATATATTATCTAAAATGTCCAGTTTAAAAAACCACTTCTTTGCAAAAACCAGGGAAGTGTGATGTATACTCAGTAAAAAAAAAAAAAAAAAAAAAAAAAGAAGAATAAAAATAGCCTTTGAAAGGGACCCAGAATCAGATTTAGTAAGCAAAGATTTCAAAGCAACTATTGTAAATATTTACAAATATTTTCATTGAAGGAAACAATGCTTAAGAAGTAAAGGAAGATATGTTGGTAATGTCTTATCAATAAGAGAACATGAGTCAAGAGATAGAAATAATAAAAAGAAAAAATCAAATGGAAATTCTGGAATTGAAAATACAATAACTAAAACTTTTTTAAAAAGTCATTACTAGTGCCAAACAGTATGTTTAGATTGGCAGAAGAAAGAACAGCAAAATTGAAAATAGTTTAACAAAGCTTATGCAATCAGAAGACTAGAAAGAAGAAGGAATAAAGAAAAATAAACAGAACCTCAGAATTATGGGATACCATTAAGTGCACTAACATATGCATAAAAGAAGTATGCCAAAAAGAAGAGTGAGGAAAAGAAGCAAAAAAGAATATTTGAGGAGTAAGGCTGAACACTTCCAAAATGTGATGAAATTATTAATCTACATATTTAAATGAACTCTAAGTGGATAAACATGAAAACATTCACCACCAGACATATCATAGAAAGAATGCTGAAAATCAAACACTGAAAAAGTAAGCCTTGAAATGAGCAAGAGAAAAATAACTTGTCATATACACAGAAACCTCAATAAGATTGACAGCAGACTTCTCATCAAAATCAGTTGAGGTCACAAGACAGTAAGATGACATAGTCAAAATGCTGAAAGAAAAAAAAAAGTCAAACAAGAATCTTATCAGCAGTTAAATTATCTTTCAATAATTAATGTGAGATAAAGACATTTCCAAACAAACAAAAATGGGGAGAAGTGGTTGCTAGAAGGCCCACTTTACAACAAATACTAAATGAATTTCTTCAGGCTAAGAACAAGTGACACAGAGAGTAGTTTGAATCCACATGAAAGAAATAAAGAGCACCGATAAAGGTAATCATGCAATTTTAAGACAGTATAAATGTATATTTTTTCTTTACTTGCTAAAGTGACTGTGTAAAACAACATATATATATATATAATATACATTTAGCAATATATAGGCATATAATCTATCCTACTGTCTTTTAAATATATATATTTTAATATATATATTTTAAAAATACATACATACAAATATATACTATTGGTCAAAATACGTGCAGAAATTTAGTATAGTGTTTGATAATAGCCCAAAAGAAGTGAGTGGTAGAAAATCTGCACCAAATAAGGAAATGAAATCAGATGTTAACTTGAACTCTCAGTAACAAATTAAGAGAACAGGAAAGGGTAAATAAGAATGTTGATATAAACAAATAATGTATTGGGTTGGCCAAATAGTTCATTCAGGGTTCTTCTGTAACATCTTACAGAAAAATCCAAATGAACTTTTTGGCCAACAATAAATATATAAATATAGACTTGTTCATTCTCTCCCTGGATTAAAAAATAATGCAAGATCCAACTTTGTGCTTTCTAGAGGAGGCACACTTTAGATTCAAAGACATAAATATAATAAAATTTAAAAAGTTTTAAAAAATATGTCATATAAACAGCACCCATAAGTATGGCTGTACTCATCAGGCAGAAAAAAGAAAAAATTCCTTTAAAGCAAAAATTTCCTACAGCAAAGAGGGACATTTTATGATGATAAAACGTCAGTCAATCATGAAGCTATAAAGATCATATACATATATGCACCTAACAACAGAATCACAAAATACATTAAGTAAATTCTAAGAGAAATAAAGGAATATTGATAATACAATAATGATTATAGTCTTCAGTACCATACTTTCAATAATGGAGATAAAACTAGGCAGAAGATTAATAAGAATAAAGGCACCTCAAACAAAACTATAAACCAAATAGACTTAACTGACATCTATAAATCATTCTACCCCCACCCCCCAAGTAGTGGAATATATATTCTTCTCAAGTGTACATTGAACAGAGAATATTCTCCAGGATAGACCACACACTAGACCACAAAACATTCCTGAATAAATTTGAAAGAAATAAAGTCACACCAAATATGTTATCTGACTACAATGCAATGAGATTAAAAATCAATATAATAAGATATTTAGAGAATACACAATATATGAAAACTAAAGAAAACACACTACTAATCAGTGAGTTAAGGAAATCACAAGAAAAATTAGAATGTACTTTGAGATGAATGAAAATTAAAACACTATATACCAGAAATTTTGTGATGTATATAAAGCAGTGATTAGAATTAAATTTATGCATGTTAATGACTTTATTCAAAAATAAAAATCTGAAATCAATAAGCTAACATTTCAGCTAAAGATACTGATATAAGAGCAAACGAAGTCTAAAGCAAGCAGAATAAATAATAGAGCAGAAATTGGTAAAAGAGAGAATAGATAATTAAATGAAAGCAAAAGTTAGTTCTATGATAAGATCAACAAAAATTTACAAAGCTTTAGCTAAACTAAACAAGACGAAAAGAAAGAGGAGACTCAAATGATTAAATCAGGAATGAAAGAGAAAGTGTCAGTATTGACCGTATACATATGAAAGGCATATTAAGAGAATAATGTGAGAAAATATATGACAACAAAACAGAATTTGACTGCAGAAACAGACTAAAGAAGATATAGAAAGTATGAATATGTGTAAAACAAGTGAAGAGATTGAATTGGTCATTAAAAATTTCACACAAGGAAAAGACAAGGCTTAAATAGATTCACTTGTGAATTCTAATACAAATTTAAAGAATAATTATTATTAATTCTTTAGAAAGTTTTCCAAAAAGTAAAACAGGAGTGAACAAAAATAAATGTCTACACACAAATTTTACACAAGCCTTCATAGCGTCATTAATCATAAAAGCCAAGAAGTAGAAACAACCCAAGTGTCCATCAACTGATCAATAGATACAAAAAATGCAGTATATACATGCAATGGAATACATTCAGCAATAAAAGAATGAAGTACTGTTACATGATTCAATACGAATGAAACTTGAAAACATGTTAAGTGACAGAGCCAGCTATAAAAGGTCACATTTTTTTATTCCATTTATATAAAATGTCCAGAATAGACAAACCTGCTGAGAGAAAGTAGATTAGTGGCTTTCTGGGGCTCAGGGCTCAAGGGATATTGTGAAATGGGAAGTCACTGCTAATAGTCATGGGTTTCTTTTTGGGTTGATTGAGAATGTTCTAAACTTAGATTGTGTTGATGGTTGCCTGACTGTTTGAATATAAAAAATGAATTGTACATTTTAAGTGAGTGAATTGTACAGCTCCTGAAATATGTCTTAATGAGAGGAGTGTGGGGGGAGGAAGAGAGAGAGAGAATGAGAGAACAGCAGGGGACATTTAGAAAAAGTAGACCTCATAACAGATCTATCTATTATTGTGCGATATTTTACTAAACCATTTTATTTCTCTAATGGTTTAAGTCTCCTCAGACACTCATTAATTAAAAGAAAATTTATAACCTCTTTATAGAGAAGGATAATAAGAGAATATCAACAGATGAGGGGTTAACATTTATAGCGGTTGACATTTGACAACCATTCTTTGAATATGAAATTAATTCCATAGCCAAACAAATTAATAAACTGGTGCTTGAATTTGTGAATGTATGACCCACGTGGTCCTCTCTCCTTTCCTACTCTCATATTTTAAGGAAAAGATGTTTTTCTTTTTTCTTTTTTTTTTTTTTGCAGGGGAGAATAATGTGGAAGCATGTCATTTACAACTGAAGGTAATTCAAGGTGAGATGCAGATGAAGGGGACACTAAACAGCTAAATACCTTGAAGAAGCTGATTGCTGATAGATTTTAGAAATGAAATTAACACTAGAGAAAATTGTAGGTATTGATAAATTTCAGTCAGCATGAACTAATCATGCTATTGGGATTTTAGGTGGCCATCACCCCTCCAAATCAAAGAAAATTACTTCCTGGTGTTCCAACTACTGATTCCAAGTGCTGGTAATGACAAGAGAAAACTGCTTCATTATCTTTCTCTCCAATCACTCATTAAGACTAAAAGTAAAAATCCATGTATTAATATTCGTCCTTCTTACTTTTCAAGGACATAAACTTAAGTTTAAGAATGTTCCAAGGTATGGGACTTCCCTGGTGGTCCAGTGGATAAAACTCTGTGCTCCCAATTCAGGGGGCCTGGGTTCAATCCCTGGTCTGGGAACTAGATCCCACATGCATGCCACAACTATGAGTTTGCATGCTGCAACTAAGAAGTCCACATGCCACAACTAAACATGCCACAGTGAAGATCCCACATGCCACAACTAAGACCCGGGACAGCCAAAATAAATAAATAAATAAATAAATAAATAAATAAATAAATAAATAAATAAATAAATAAATAAATTAAAAAAAAAAAAAGAATCTCCCAAGATACTATAATTGCTGACTACATTGCTGGCATATGTGTATAGGACATTAAAAAATTCACTACCTCAGCTATTTTTGGTTATTTCCCTGAAGTGCTTCTTTCTTGTAATATAAAGCTTGTCTACTCAGGAAAAAAAAAAAAAAACAGAACAGAATGTATCAGGCATATAACCCACTGAATGACTAGTAAAGATAACAATCCTGATTACCCTGAAATAACCATTCTAATTTCTTCTTCAAATCTCAACAAGATGTTACAACAACATCCTGTCCCCTCCCCAGGGATAAGATTGACATTTGCCTCAAACCTCTTCCATTACATATTTCTTTCAGTAATAGTTCAGCATGAACAACAGCAACAACAACTCTGTCACATTTCTCTCAGCATAGGTAGCCAATTGATAATTTACTTTCTGGTCACAATTGTAGTATTTAAAAATATGTTGATGTAAAATTCATTATTTTGTATAAAAGTCCTGTTTTTTTTCTCCTAGAAAAATATCTCTGAAAATAGTTTTAATCTATTTAAACTTATTCACTAAAGTGTACTCTTTAGAAAATCCCATAGTGTTAGGCTATTATACATACAGTATAAGTTAAAAGAAAAAAGTAAAGATTCATCATGACACCTTGTAAGAAGATTAGCCTTCATCTTATGTTAAGAATGAATAGCCATTAGTGTCCAACCTTAAATTTAGGTCTTTAATCTAGAGTTTATTTTTGTGTATGGTATTAGGGAGTGTTCTAATTTCATTCTTTTACATGTAGCTGTCCAGTTTTCCCAGCACCACTTACTGAAGAGACTGTCTCTTCTCCATTGTATATTCTTGCCTCCTTTGTCATAGATTAAGTGACCATAGGTATGTGGGTTTATCTCTGGGCTTTCTATCCTGTTCCATTGATCTATATTTCTTTTTTTGTGCCAGTACCATACTGTCTTGATTACTGTAGCTTTGTAGTATAGTCTGAAGTCAGGGAGCCTTATTCCTCCAGCTCCATTTTTATTTCTCAAGACTGTTTTGGCAATTCGGGACCTTTTGTGTTTCCATACAAATTGTAAAACTTTTTGTTCTAAACCTGTGAAAAATGCCATGGGTAATTTGATAGGGATTGCATTGAATCTGTAGATTGCTTTGGGTAGTATAGTCATTTTCACAATATTGATACTTCCAATCCAAGAACATGGTATATCTCTCCATCTCTTTGTGTTGTCTTTGATTTCTTTCATCAGTATCCTGTAGTTTTCTGAGTACAGGTCTTTTGTCTCCTTAGGTAGGTAAACATAGGCAGAACACACTTTGACATAAATTACAGCAAGATCTTTTTTGACCCACCTCCTAGAGTAATGAAAATAGAAACAAAAATAAACAAATGGGACCTAATTCAACTTAAAAGCTTTTGCACAGCAAAGGAAACCATAAACAAAATGAAAAGACAACCCTCAGAATGGGATAAAGTATTTGCAAATGAAGCAACTGACAAGGGATTAATCTCCAAAATATACAAACAGCTCATGGAGCTCAATATCAATAAAACAAACAACCCAATCAAAAATATGGGCAGAAGACTAAATAGACATTTCTCCGTAGAAGACACACAGATGGCCAACAAACACATGAAAAGCTGCTCACCATCACTAATTATTAGAGAAATGCAAATCAAAACTACAATGAGGTGTCACCTCACACCGGTCAGGATGGCCATTATCAAAAAATCTACAAACAATAAATGCTGGAGAGGATGTGGAGAAAAGGGAACCCTCCTCCACTGTTGGTTGGAATGTAAATTGGTACAGCCACTGTGGAAAACAGTATGGAGGTGCCTCAAAAAGCTAAAATTAGAACTACCATATGACCCAGCAATCACACTCCTGGGCATATACCTGGAGAAAACCATAATTCCAAAAGACACATGCACCCCAATGTTCATTGCAGCACTATTTACAATAGCCAGGACATGGAAGCAATCTAAATGTCCATCAACAGAGGAATGGATAAAGAAGATCAATACATATATACAATGGAATATTACTCAGCCATAAAAAGGAATGAAATAGTGCCATTTGCAGAGATGTGGATAGACCTAGAGACTATTATACAGAGTGAAGTAGGTCAGAAAGAGAAAAATAAATATCGTATAATATTGCTTATATGTCATATCTAGAAAAAAGGTACAGATGAACTTATTTGCAAAGCAGAAATAGAGACACAGACACAGAGAACAGACCTATGGATACCAGGGGGGGAAGAGGGAGTGGGATGAATTAGGCGAATAAGATTGACATATATACACTTCTGTATATAAAATAGTTAACTAATGATAACCTACAGTACAGCACAGGGAATTCTACTCAGTGCTCTGTTGTGACCTAAATGGGAAGGAAATCCAAAAAGAGGGGATATATGTATACGTATAGCTGATTCACTTTGCTGTACAGCAGAAACTAACACAATATTGTAAAACAACTATACTCCAGTAAACATTAATTTAAAAAAAAGAATGAGTAATCATTAAAGGTTTTAAAACAGAAAAGGGATATGACCATTATGTCCTTTCAAGAAGTCACTCTTTCTACATTTTGAGAAATGGGTTAGTCATATCAGAAAATTGATTAAAGATTATGTTAATAACTCAAATGGCAATGATTGGGCTTAGGTGAAGATGTGTAAGTGAAAAAAAAACATAAATGTATTAAAGGTGTAATTGAAAGAAGTTTTTATGGTTATGAGGGAATCAGAGAGGAAGGTTCAGAGAATAACACTAGGTGTCTGGCTTATGCAATTCAAAAGATAATGGTTCATCAACTGAGATGACGATCCACCCTGAATTGTAGTTCCAGGGTGGAGATAGAGAAAGTGTGAATCATGAGATCACTTTTGGACAAGTTGAATGTGTCTTTGAGACATGTATCTGAGGATATGAAAGTAATTTTGAACCTCAGAGAAGAGTTATATGGTAGATATAAAATTGGGAGTTAATAGCATGTAGGTTATGACTAAAGTCTACCAAAGATGTAACGTGTACACTGCAGAGTTAAGTGCCTTGAGAAAGTACCCTCCTAACCCTGTGAAATGTTAATTTTTAATGGAAACACTAAGTGTTTCAGTATCATGCTGACTAATGAGGAAATGTTCATTATGGGGTGGGCAGCTAAAACAGACCAGTAAGAAAAGAAGCTCTTTTAATAAACTTAAAACATTTCAAAATAAATGTAAATTTACCTAAAATTTATAAAGATATTAGTGTTCCCATATACCCCAAACCCAGTTTATCCTATAATTAACTACATTAGTATGGATCATTTGTCACTCTTAATAAACCAATATTGGTGTATTGTTATTAACTAAAGTCCATACTTTATTCAGATTTCCTTAGGTTTTATCTAATGTCATTTTTAAGCACCAAGATCTCATCTAGGATACCACATTTGATTTAGTTGTATCTTCTTAGAGTTCTTTCCACTGTGTAAGTTTCTCAGACCTTCCTTGTTTTTGATGACCTTGACAATTTTGAGAAGTATTAATTTGTTATGTTTTTGAATATCTGTCAATGGGATTTTACGATGTTTTTTCTTGGATTAGGAGGAAGACCACAAGAGGTAAAAAGCTATTTTAATCAAATTATCCCAATGATCCATACTATTAACATGACTTCTCCATGTTGATGTTAAATTTGATCACCTGACAGTGGTAGTATTTGTAGGGTTTCTCTGACGTGAAGTTACTTTTTCTCCCTCTTAACATACTATACTATTGTCAAGTATGTCACTATACGCAGCACACACTAAACAAGTGAGGAGTCATGCTTTACCCTCTGGAGGGTGGAGTATGTACATAAATTATTCAGAATACTTTTGCATGAAAATATAGTCATATGGATATTTATTTAAAATTCAACATTATTGATATGATCTTATGATTTTGCTTCTGTAGTCTGTTGCCATAATGGATTAAACTACATAATTGATTTTCAAATATTCAGCCAGCCTTACATACCTGGTACACATACGACTTGGTGTATAATTTTTTATACAGTATTGGATTCAATTTGCTAGTAATTTGTTGAGGATTTTGGTATATATGTTCATGAAGTATATTTGTCTATAATTTTCTTTTCTTGTTTTATATGTGATTTTGATATTAGGGTAATGGTGGACTCATAGAATAAGTGGGAAGTATTCCCTCTTTTTCTATCTTCTGGAAGATAGAGAATCATTATAAATTCACCCTTAATTTTTCAGTAGAATTCACCAGTGAACCCAGCTAGATCTGGATCTTTATGATTTGAAAGGTTATTTGTTATTGATTCAATTTCTTTAATAGATACAGTTCTATTCAAATTATTTCTTCCTTTGTGAATTTTGGCACATTGTGTCTTTCAAGGAATTGGTCCATTTCATCTCAGTAATCAAATTTGTGGACATAGAGTAGTTCATAATTTTTTTTATTATATTTTTAAGTCCAGGGCGTCTGTAGTGATGTTTCCTTTTTCATTTCTAATATTAGTAATTTGTGTCTTCCTTTTTTTCTTAGTTAGCTTGGCTAGAGGCTTATAGATTTTATTGGTCTTTTTAAAGAACCAGATTTTAGTTTGGTTGAATTTTCTCTATTGATTTTCCATGAAATTCAATATCATTGATTTATGTTCTACTTTTTACTACTTTTCTTCTCTCTGTTTAGTTTGGATTTAATTTTCTCTTTTCTTCTAGTTTCAAAGGTGCAATCTTAAATTATTGATTTTAGGCCTTTTTCCTTTCTAATATATGCTTTTCAATGCTATAGATTTCCCTCTAAGCACTGCTTTCACCAAATCCCACAAATTTTAATATTGTATTTTTTATTGTCATTTAGTTCAAAATGGTTTAAAATGTATCATGAGATTTCTTTTTTAAATCATGTATTTTTTAGAAGTATGTTTTTAATCTCTAAGATTTGGGGGCCTTTTATTGACTTCTAGTTTAATTCTATTGTAATCTAAGATCAAACATTGTACAATTTCTATCCTTTAAATTTTATATGTTTATGACCCAGAATGTGGCCTATCTTAGTAAATGTTTCATGTGAACCTGAGAAGAATGTGTAATTTTCTTTTATTGAATAAAGTAGTCTATAGATGTTGATTTTATCCAGTTAACTTATGGTGTTGTTGAGTTCAACTGTGCTCTTACTGATTTCTGTGTGCTGGGTCTGACCATTTCTACTAGAGGGACGTGAAAGTCTCCATCTATAATAGCAGATTTATTAATTTCTCTTTGCAGTTCTATCAGTTTTTGCCTCATGTATTTTGATATTCTCTTATTAGATACATACACAATAAGGATTATGTCTTCTAGAAGAATTGACCCATTTTTCTGTAATGTCCCTCTATATCCCTGATAACTTTCATAGTTCTGAAGTCTATTCTGTTTGAAATTAACATGTCTAACCCCTCTTTCATTTGATTAGAATTTGCATGGTATGTCTTTCTCCATCCCTTAGCTTTATCCATATGTGTCTTTATATTTAAAGTGATTTCTTGTTGACAATATACAGTTGAATCTTGTTTTTTGGTCCATTCTGACAATCTCTGTCTTTAATTAGTGCATTTAGATCATTGATATTTAAAAGTATTGTTAATACAGTTGGGTTAATATCTACCACATGTGTTACTGTTTTCTATTTGTTTCCCTTTTCTTTGTTCTTATTTTTGTCTTCCACTGTTTTTCTGCCTTTTATTATTTTAATTGAGATCTAATTCCATTTTGTCTCCTTTTCAGCCTATCAGTTATGCTTTTTAAAAACATTTTTCTAGTGTCTATTCTGGAGTTTGCAGTATACATTTACATTTAATACAAATCCACTGTAAAATAACACTAAGTCCTTTATGGGTAGTGCAAGTGCCCTATAATAACAAATATTTCTCACTTGTCCTTTGTAAGATTGTAGTCATTCATTTCAATTATGCATAATCAAACATAAATATTTATTTATGTATGTGTACTTAGATATAAATACATCATTTTGAACAAGGACTTATCTGATCAATTAAGAGTAAAAAATAAAAATTTTTATTTTGTCTTCACTTATTAATTTTCATATGTTCTTCCTTTATTTAAGTAGATACTAATTTCTGATCTATATCATTTTCTTTTTTACTGAAGAACTACTTTTAACATTTATTGCAAGGCAGATCTACTGATAACAAATTTGCTCAATTTTTGTTTGCCCAAGACTATTTAATTCAACTTCAGTTTTAAAGGATAATTTCAAAGGGTACAGAATTCTAGGTTGGTGGATTTATTCTCTTACAACACTTTATACTTCACTGCACTTTCATCTTGCTTGCATTGTGAAGAGAAGTCGGATGTAGTTCTTAACCTTACTTCTCTATAGGTAAGGTGTTCTTTTTCCTCTGGCTTCTTTCAAGATTTTTTCTTTGTCTTTGTTTTTCCATAGTTTAAATATGATATGCCTAGTTTTGTGTTCACTGAGCTTGGTGTTCTCTGAGCTTCTTGGATCTGTGGTTTGGTGTCTGACATTAATTTGGGGAAAATTCTCAGTCATTATTGCTTCAAATTTCTGTTTTCTTCTTTCTCTTTTTTCTCCTTCTAGCATTCCCATTATGACTATGTTACTCCTTTTATAGTTGTACTACAGTTCTTAGACATTCTGGACTTTTTTTCAGTATTTTTTTGGTTTGCTTTTCAGGTTTGGAAGTTTCTATTTTCGTATTCTCACTCTAAGATATTCTTTCCTCAGCCATATCCAGTCTACTGATGATATTATCAAAGATATTTCTGTTACAGTGCTTACTACAACATTACATAATAAAGACAATGTATTACTGGTGAAAGAATAGACAAATAAATAAATGGAACAGAATAGAGAGCCCATAAATAGTCTCATACAAATATTGTAAACTGATCTTTGACAAAGGATTATAGGCAATATGATGGAGCAAAGATAGTCTCTTCAACAAGTGGTGCTGGAACAAGTGGACATCCACAAGTATAAAAACAAAATCTAGACACAGACCTTACATCTTTCACAAAATTAAATCAAAATGGACCTAGACCTAAATGTAAAATGCAAAATTATATAACTTTTAGAAGATAACATAAAACAAATTCTATATGTATATGTATAGCTGATTCACTTTGTTATAAAGCAGAAACTAACACACCACTCTAAAACAATTACACTCCAATAAAGATGTTTAAAAAAAAAAGTCTTGATTGTGGGGGGCGTTAGGTGAAGGTGGGGATTAGGCAGAGGTGGTAATTAGGTGAGGGTAGGGCCTATGCTTAGGACCCACACTGCTGGAAAATGCCTTGGGTGTTTGGGAGGCGGAGCTTAGGCTCAGCGTGGCCGGAGGGACCCTGGAGCGCCTCTGGCCTCAGAGTGTGGATGATCAGGCCCGGGACCCCAGCTGCTTCTTGGGGCCCAAGTGGGTGGGTGGGAAACACTTGCCATGCCTACCTCCCCAATCCTCTGATCCCAGTGGTCCCTCCCCATCACCTCTCCTTTAATTTGCCCCTCCCTCCTTCCTATGCCCCTAGGGCCCACGCAGTTGGAGGGTGATCTGGAAAGCTGGGGACAATGCCCAGGAGCCCAGCAGGCTCCCAGAGGTCTGCATGGGTGTAAGACATACTAGCTGCCTTTCCCCCGACCCTCCAAACTCCCGAGGATACCTCCAGGCATTGGAACATCTCCCCTACCACAGCTACCCCTCAGGGATGCCTGTCTCATCTGGCCTCCACCTCTCCTCCCCTCTTGCTCACCCCCCATGTCCTACCCACTCGCTCAGGGGTTCCTCCCATCCCCTTGGGTGTCGAGTCCCCCACCAGCGCCTGGTAGGTGCCCTAGTTGTGGTGAGATGTGAACTCTGCATCCTCCCACTCTGCCATCTTGATTCTGCCCCTAATTGTTTTCTTTGGTGTACTGAGTTTTTAAGTTTGCTCTACTCCCATTTGTCTATTTTTGGTTTGTTGACTGTGCCATTGATGTCACATCCAAGAATCATCATCAAATACAATGTCCTGAAGATTTTCTGCTATGTTTTTTTCAAGGGTTTTTCCATTTTAGATCTTATATTTAGGCCATTAGAATAGTTTGAGTTGATTTTTATATGTAGAGTAAGGTAAGGATCCAACTTTATTCTTTCGTTTGTGGATATCCAGTTTTCCCAACATTATATTTTGAAAATTTTCCACTTATCATTGGGTAGTATTGGCAACTTTGTTGAAGATAATTTGACTGTATACACAAGAATTTGTTTCTGGGCTCTCTATTCTGTTCCATTCCTCTATATGCCTGCCTTTATGCTAGTATCACACCATTGTGATTACAGCTGCTTTGTTTTATATTTTGAAATCAGGTATGTGAGTCTTCCAACTTTGTTGGAAGATTGTTTTAGCTATTTAGGTCCCTTGACTTTTTATATGAATTTTAGGATGGATTTTTCCATATTTGCAAAAAATGCTCTAGCGTTTACATAGAGATTGCATTGAATCTGTAAATCACTTTGGGCAGTATGGGCATTTTAACAATATTAATTCTTCCAACCCATGAATATGGAATGTTTTTTCATTTATTTATATCTTCCTTGATTTCTTTGAGCAATGTTTTCCATTTTCAGTGTACAAGTCTTTTGCCTCTTTTTTAAAAATTTTTATTTCATATTGGATTATAGTTTATTAGCAATGTTGTATCAGTTTCAGGTGTACAGCAAAGTGATTCAGTATACATGTATCTGTTCTTTTTCAAATTCTTGTCCCATTTAGGTTATTACAGAATATTGAGCAGAGTTCCCTGTGCTATACAGTAGATCCTTGTTGGTTATTTTAAACATAGTAGTGTGCATATGTTAATCCCAACTCCCAATTTATTCCTCCCCCCCCCCCCACTTATCCCCTTTGGTATCCATAAGTTTGCTTTTGACGTCTGTGAGTCTGTTTCTGTTTTGTACATAAGGACATTAAGGACATTTGTATCATTTTTTTAAAGATCCCACATATAAGCATTATCATATGATATTTGTCTTTCTCTGTCTGGCTTACTCCACTTAGTATGATAATCTCCAGGTCCATCCATGTTGCTGTAAATGGTAACATTCCATTGTATATATGTATCACATGTTCTTTATCCATTCATCTGTCGATAGACATTTAGGTTGCTTTCATATCTTGACTACTGTAAACAGCGTTGCAATGATCATAGGGGGGCAGGTATCCTTTCAAACCATGTTTTTCTCCAGATATATGCCCAGCAGTGGGATTGCTGGATCATATGGTAGCTCAATTTTTAGTTTTTTGAGGAACCTGCATACTGTTCTCCATAGTGGCTGTACCAATTTACATTCCCAACAGTGTAGGAAGGTGCCCTTTTCTCTACACCCTCTCCAGCATTTATTTTTAGTAGACTTTTTGATGGTGGCTATTATGACAAATATGAGGTGATATCTCATTGTAGTTTTGATTTGCATTTCTCTAATAATTAGCAATGTTGAGCATCTTTTCATGTGCCTCTTGGCCATCTGTATGTCTTCTTTGGAGAAATGTCTATTTAGGTCAATCCATTTTTTGATTGATTTGTTTTTTGATATTGAGCTGCTTAAGCTGTTTATAAATTTTAGAGATTAATCTCTCGTGTGTCACATTATTTGCAAATATTTTCTCCCATTCTGTGGGTTGCCTTTTTATTTTGTTCTTTTGCCTCCTTGGTTAAGTTTATTCCTAAGTATTTTATTCTTGTCCGTGATATTGTAAATGGGTTTTTAAAAATTTATTTTCCGGTTTGGTCACTGTTAGTGTATAAAAACACAACTAATTTGTATTAGTTGTTGATTTGTATCCTCAAACTGCCAAAATCATTTATTAGGTTTAACAGTTCGTGAGTGTTTGTGTGGGATCTGTAGGGTTTTGTAAGTACAAGATCATGTCATCTGCCAAGAGAGATAATTTTACTTGTTTCTTTCTAGTTTGGACATTTTTTTTTCTTGTCAAATATTTCTGGCTAGGATTTCTAATACTATATTGATTAGAAATGGTACAGATGGGAATCCTTGTTTTCTTCCCAATCTTAGAAAAAAGCTTTTAGTCTTTCATCATTGGATATGATGTTAGCTGTGGGCTTCTCATATATAAGCATTTATATACTGAATTTCCTTCTATTACCAGTTTCTTGAATTTTTTATCCTAAAGTATGTTGAATCTTGTCAAATGTTTTTTTCAGAATCAATTGAGATAATTATGTGGTTTCTTACCCTAGATTCTGTTAATGTGACATATTACATTAATTGATTTTCCTATATTGAGCCAAGCTTGCATGGTATAAATCCAATCCAGGTATAAATCTAATTTGATTATGGTGTATAATGATGTTAATGTGCTGTTAATTTGTTTTGCTAGTATTTTTTGAAAATTTTTACATCAATATTTATCAGGGATATTGGTCTGTAAATTTTTTTCCTGTTGTTTCTTTGTCTAGCTTTGATATTAGGGTAAAGCTGACCTCATAGAATGAGTTGGGGAGTGTTCTTTTGTCATATTCTTTGGAAAAGTTTGAGGAGGATTGATGTTAATTCTTCTTTAAATGTTTGGTAGAACTCTCCATTGAAACGATCAGTCTCTGAACTCTTAGTTGGGAGTTTTTTTAAAATTACTGTTTCAATCTCTTACTCTTCATAGGTCTGTTCATATATTTTTATTTCTTTAGAATTCAGTTGGTAATTTCCTATTTTGCTATCTTGCTTGCATCACTCCTCCTTGAAGTGTTTCTTTTTTAATCCAATGTATTAAAGGTAGATTTATGTGACCTAATCCAATAATATTTTTCCCTGCTATCCATCCCAAAACTAATAAAGTTGCATTAATGTGAGAAATGTTATTCCAAACAATAGGAAAGGAAAGAATATGGGTAATATTTTTGATAGAAACAATATCATGTGGTGTAAAATAACTGCTACAATTTCAACCTTTGATTTTAGACTATAGTCATTACTTATAAAAGATTTTTGCTTTTATTAAATTTCTATTTTGTAATGCAAAAGGAATCTATTTGATCTGGACAATTAATAGTTTTTAATGAGAGCAGGGGATGAAAATTTACAGAGGGTTGATAATATAACATTTATAATATGAGTGTATTTTTCTTTGAACTTATTGTGCCCTTGATTAGAAGACATATTATGATAGAAGTTGAGGAATATAATTTAATACATATTATAAATTTAGGCTCTGGAATCAGATAATTATAAGTGAAAATACTCCTACTTCACTTCAGAATTGGGTGATATTGCACAAGTTATTTAACCTTTCTGAATCTCACATTCTCTTACATAAAATATTGTAAGAATAATACATATTTCACAGGATTGTTTTGAGAATTAAATAGTACTAACAGTAATAATGGTGGTAGTGGTAGTAGCAGTAGCAGCAGCAGCTAACATATGTTGACTGCTTACCATGTGTAAGACCCAGTGTTAATAGATTTACTTGTATTAACTTATAGCACACTTTCTGGAACATAATATTCACATTCAGTAAATGTTAACTCATTGCCATTATTACTGCCACAATTCATGAAAACACCAAGTTGGATTTGATTACAAAATTACATGACAGACCACTATAAAAAGCCTATGTTGAAGGATGTAATAGACAATTATAATTTTGGAGGACAAATACTGTCATTTGTAATGAAAAATTCTGTATATTTCTTAATTGGGAATCAGAATTTGTTTTAAGTAAAATTTGGAATGGACAAAATTTTTCTTTATCTATGTCTGTCCCCTCCAAATTTTTTAGTAGATACTTCCTTTCCATCATTGATATTCTTTATTTTCCCATTCTGAAGCTTCTTCTGTCCACCTGAAATCACTCATTTTATGTTTCCATGGATCAATTTTAATTTTTTCACCCATACGTAATCAAAATTTGTCAGGACTTATTACATTATATGTCTCAACTCTTTGAAGTGTCTGTGGAAATAAATAGACTGACATGTTTTAAGTATCTATATGACTATATATCAGACATTCTCATTAAGGACTCCTTAATACACACACACACACACACACACACACACACATCTATCTATCTATCTATCTATCTATCTATCTATCTATCTATCATATATCTAGCTGGTAAATTTACATTTCTATTTACATAGCAAATGCATTATAAAATAGATCTTAAACTATATGTTTCTGGTGCTCTTGCTCTGACAAAAAGTTGAAAATATGTTTTGGTCTAGTTGGGTTTTAGTGACCCCTTGAATTCACCACATATGTTTGTTCTATACTGCCCACAGTATTCCTGAGGCCATCTTTAACCAAGAAAGTTGTGGGATCCAGATTATTAGCAAATACGCTCCGTGTTTTCCATGCCCTAAAACATCACTTGACTCCAGTCATCCTTACAGCATTTTGAAAATACTGACATCTGTATTTTTCCTCAAACTATATTTAACTAATTCATTCTGGGTGGGACCTGCTTATTCTTTTTGTAAATAAGAAAGTCTGAAATTTATTTTGAGTGACAAAACAGGGTTGAGAACACCGATTTAGGACTTAAATGTAGAGAATAAGTCTTGTTCTCATTTAGAGTTCCCTATACTAACATTGGAACTCAATAAATGCAGTGTCTTTGGGGCACCAAAGCATAAGCAAGAAAAGTGTTAAACTATGTCAGGGAGAAAATATCCATGATAATCAGTAAAAAAATTTCTTTACATCAGTACTCGTCAGATTTTAGGCCTCTTTCTCAGAAAGACTTGAGGCGTATCAGTCTGCTACCTGAGCAGTGCTCTGGAAATGACAGTCTGACAAGAACTTTCTCTCTTGAATTATTATAGTCACGTGGAACCCAGGAAAGCAAGCCCCCTGGCCTCTAGAGCCAGGCAATCAAGGGGCATCCCCCAGGGGACAGCTGCCAAAAACAGGTTATTAAATGTGAAAACCAGGGCACCAGACATGTGTAGAAGCCACTCTCTGGGAGGTACTGGTGCTCTGGAGTGTGGCAGAGGGGAGTGCAAAGATGGCATTCACTAAAAAAAGGGAAAAAATAGAAAAAGAAAAGAAAAAATGGAAAGGAAAAAAAAGAAAGAAAAGAAAGAAGAAAAAGAAAAGAAGAAAAAGGGAGAAGAAAAGATGATGCACGCCAGCTTTCACAGGGCAGAAAGAGCAAAGAAGAAAATGCCCACTGGCTGGAGCATAAAGACGGCACCCTTGAGAAAGGAAAAAACAACAAAAAAAAGATGACACCTGTTGGCTTTAGGAAGGCAGAGAGAGAGCAGGAAATGATACCCACCAGCCTCCATCTCAGCAGATCCCTCCCCCTCAGATCAATGTTTTAAAATTAGGAAATGATTCTCTTTCCCATAAAGTGTAAGCAATTTTCAAAGGGCTGCTTCTACTCTGTGCCCTGAGGCGGGTGTCTATATTGAGTTATTCAGTTCACCATAGCCCATTATGTATCCTGGGCAGGAGCCCATTGGTTTTCAAAGCCAAATGTTTGGGAAGCTCATCTCTCAGTTGTTGGTTTTAAAAGTTGGTGTGCCCAATGTGGGGTATGAACACTTCACTCCTCAGGGAAAATCTCCAGATTTTGAGCTGCCTCCTGACTGTGGGTCACCATGCTACAGTGGAGTTTATAGTGAGATTTCCTGCCTACTTTGATGTGGTTTCCCTTTTGTTTGCCCAGTGTGACAGGGTTACTCTGCCAGATTTCAGGGTTTTTTTCCAGAGGAAATTGTTCCACATATAGCTGTAGATTTGTGTGTCTACAGGAGAAGGTAAGTTCAGGATCTTCCTACCTCAACTTCTTCAACCAGAATGGCTTCTCAGATTTTAATGTGCCTAGGAATCACTTGGGAATCTTGTAAAAATGCAGATTCTGATCCACTAGGTCTGAAATGTGATTCTCATTTCTAACCAGTTCCCAGGGGAGCTGCTGCCAAACACATATCCTGAGAAATAATTTAAACTCAAGAAAATTGTTACAATGTCATTTAAAAAGTATTCAGCAAAAATAAAAGGGAGCTCAAAATCTCTGTTTTAAATAATATAAAATTTATTCTCATGTAAATCAAACACTTAAGTCAGACAACTGAACATTCGTTAATGTAGTGTGTAATTTAAGATGACAAAAATACATTCTTACTGGAGATATGTGTGAAATCTATTAGGTAGGTATGGTGTACATCAAAATTTCTTTTAGGGCTTCCCTGGTGCCACAGTGGTTAAGAATCTTCCTGCCAATGCAGGGGACATGGGTTCCAGCACTGCTCTGGGATGCTCCCACATACCACGGAACAACTAAGCGCATGGGCCACAACTACTGAGCCTGTTCTCTAGAGCCCGTGAGCCACAGCTACTGAAGCCTGTGCACCTAGAGCCCATGTTCTGCAACAAAAGAAGCCACCACAATGAGAAGCCCGCGCACCGCAATGAAGAGTAACCCCCGCTCACTGCAACTAGAGAAAGCCCACGTGCAGCAACAAAGACCCAGTGCAGCCAAAAATAAATAAATAAAATAAATAAAGTTACTTTAAAAATTTTCTTTTATTTTTTTGAGTTTAGGTGTCTATTGCATGATATATCATACAGTGCATTTTGCACTATGCTGAAATGATAACAATGGTGACTTGATCATTTGTTAGGGATATTTCCAAATATTTCCTGTAATTGTATCATCAAAAGAGATCTTCATTAAGATAATCAGGATTATCCTTATCCTTCATTAGGATAATTTCCTAAAATTTATTTTGAACTATTTCAAAGTAATGTGATCAACATAGCTTGTATTACATAAATAAATACTTTTATTTAATTTATTTATATATCAGTTAAATTGAATTTGCTAAAATATTTAGGATTAACAAGGTGGTTATTTGTGTGATATTAAGTATATTCATATGCTTGAAATTAATTATTTCTTAAAAAGTCATTAATTTATTTAAAAGATGCATGAGGAAGAAAATTAATGTCTTAGGTACTTGAGAAACTTTATGCCTAATATTTTTATACTTCTCTATTATCTACATTATAAGCCCTTGACAAGCACAGTAAGATGATCTTTTAAAGCACTCATTATACATGATATTCTATTATCTTACAACCATTATAACTTGTTAGAAACTTTTAATAATGCATGACTCCAGAAGGCAATTCCCCATAATAGATACAGATATTTAAATATTATTCCATCTATATTTTATTACTTTATGAAGCATAGTGGCAACTGAGCCAGTAATTTTGTCAGAAATGAAGGGTTACTAAGCAGTTTCAAAATTATCCAAAATATTAAATATGACAGCATAAAGTAGCAAATCAATTTCATTTTTAAAAAAAATTTATTTCCCAGGAAAGAAAGAAGAGTTATTTGAAGCTTTCTTATGATCTTAAAAACTCAATTAAAAGGTAAGATAATCATCTAGATTTGATAAATTTCCAATATATATATGACATTATCTCTATCAGAATGCTATAATTTAATGATATTTGTATTAAAAACATTTATTTTTGGCAAAATATTATCTATTGTCTTCTCTGATTAGTATAAAGAATAAAATGTAATCACACTCATTAAATTATAGCATATCTCAGGTAAATAAAACATCTACTATTTGAATTTGTTTTCAATTGGAAAAGAGGAAGAACTTCAATTTTATTTTAGTCTGCTGATATAAAATCATTCCATTTTGGAGGCATTTGTAGGACCATTTTCCAAAAATAAGTAATATGAACTGTATAGAGGAAAAAAAATGTTCTAGGATACGATTAAACAGCTTTTGTAAGAAATATTAAAATCAACATTGCTAGATCTGAGTAATGTAGTAAATATTTTTAGTAAAGGTAATCCAAGAGTTTACTTACTATTTATAAAATGGTGATTTTACATTACATGTTTAATAAAGAAGGGTTACATGGAATAGGAAATGTTGCCTGTGACAATTTTCAATGTTTATGAAATTGACAAAAGAGTAAGTAGATAAATATGACTGGAATATTGTTAATAACTTTATCAAAAGCAGAAACAAAGTGAATTATCTCTAGATTAAGAATGTCCATGGTCATGTAGAAGATGCTACAACTTCCTTGACAATCCACTCTTACATTTAATTTTCTAGTCAATAAATATACTGCACATATTGAATATGTTCTGGTACCTTTTCAGTTAGCCCCGGTAATAAATAATAACCTAATTCAAACTTCCATGAAATTACCAATGTCATCTTCAGATCAAATAAACACCAGATAGCATACACCTGGAATTTATGAAAATAAGTATTTTTACATTTACAGTTCAAACTTGAAATTATTTTTAATAGGTTATATTTTTTTATTATAATGGCAAGTTAATGGCTTGCCACATGCATCCTACAAAGCCTACCTCCTAAATGGACATTTTGTAGACATATATATAGAATGTATCTTAGTGTTCAGTATAGTGGCACCAACATTCTTTAATGCTAGAGCAATAAAGAAGATTTCTAGCAATTGTATGATAGGTGTTCTTAATATGTGTTATTCTAGCAAATAAATTATTTTAAAATATAATTTTGCTAATTAGGCCATTTTTGTAACTTTTTTCTGCAGTTTCTCAAAATATTTTAATCCATCATAAAACGTTGCTACTCCTTCCAGCATGTTATTTTGTCGGACCATTTTGAATATATTTTTCTTTTTCCAATTTTAAGTTTTCATGAGTTATGTTATATAGACTTCTTTCGGTTACTTTCTCACCTGACATTCCAGATGAAAAAATTGAAGTCTTATTCAATGGGAACAAAAGAAGTCTCACAAAAAGAAATATACATTTTTAACTGAAAATACAGACAGTAAAATCCATTTAATGCTGCTGTCTGGTAATAAGGATAATACTTGTATGTATTGTATGTTTATTGTAAGACAGATAAATGATGCAGATCCAGGAATTGTAATTTAATATGTAACATAACTGAATATGATGCTTGGTGAGGCAATTTATCTTTAGGTTTTATTTTATGTTTACATAAAATTTAAAGTATTATAATCTAATGTCCATCTCGAGTACAAAATGTAATCATTGATCCTAGGTACTGATTAGTTTAGTCCACAGACTTGAATTTGATTCTATACAGGCAACTGAAGAGTTCTGTCATGTTCACTTTCCCAAGAACTGGATTAAAATGCTTTAAAAATTTATCCTATGAAAAATATAGTACACAGCTTCATAAAACAATAAGCAGTCAATACAGCATTATTCATACTTCTATATTACTTTCTTTGTATTTCAATTTAATTAAATAATTAAACTGTCAAGAAAAATATTAAAAGAAAAAGTATGCAGTTCATTTAATTATTTACATCTCAAGCCATTACAAAGTTTGCCTAGTCTTAGAAAGATTTATTGTGGAAGTCTTGGTTTAATGTAGGTTTTCAGAGCTGTTTCACTTTTTTATTAGAAAAAAGGGAACTAATACAACTTATAAATATTAATAAAGCTATACACTAAAAGTGGAGCTAAAAAAAGTCAGTCAGTGTTTTTCTGCAATTCTTTAAACACATAGTTTAAATATATGAGAATAGAATTCTTGGCTCTTTTTCTTTTCTTTGCCTTACCCTGAGATTAAATTTGCAGATTTTCCACATTAACACTACTAGAAAAATATGTGTAATGTTCAATAAAATTGTACTACATTTGTTTATTTTTGTTTTTATTTCCATTTCTCTAAGAGGTGGGTCGAAAAGGATCTTGTTGTGATTTATGTCATAGAGTGTTCTGTCTATGTTTTCCTCTAAGAGTTTTATAGTGTCTGGCCTTACATTTAGGTCTTTAATCTATTTTGAGTTTATTTTTGTGTATGGTGTTAAGAAGTGTTCTAAATCCATTCTTTTACATGTAGCTGTCCAGAATACTACTCAGCCATAAAAAGAAATGAAATTGAGTTATTTGTAATGAGGTGGATGGACCTAGAGTCTGTCAGAGTGAAGTAAGTCAGAAAAAGAAAAACAAATACTGTATGCTAACATATATATATAGAATCTAAAAAAAAAAAAAAATGGTTCTGATGAACCTAGGGGCAGGACAGGAATAAAGACAGACATAGAGAATGGACTTGAGGACACAGGGAGAGAGAAGAGTAAGCTGGGATGAAGTGAGAGAGTAACATTGACATATTTACACTACCAAATGTAAAATAGATAGCTAGTAGGAAGCAGCTGCATAACACAAGGAGATCAGCTCAGTGCTTTGTGACCACCTAGAGGGTTGGGATAGGGAGGGTGGGAAGGAGGCGCAAGAGGGAGGGGATATGGGGATATATGGATACATACAGCTGATTTACTTTGTTATACAGCAGAAACTAACACAGCTTTGTAAAGCAATTATACTCCAATAAAGATGTTAAAAAAAAAAGAAAACATACTATGCATATAGTTGCTATAGATTGAAAAAAAAATGTACTACATTAGTGACTGTGAACAGCATTCAATAAATGGTTTTAATATTAAGCATGTTTAGCAAATATACATAAAATCATATTAAAACTGAATTATTCACAGAGGACTAGTTTTCTAAATTTAAATAAGATACATTAAGGCACCAATTTTGGCACATGCCTTCATTATCCCTTTCCCTTGCCTCACAACTGGGTAATTTAAAAGCAAGTAGGGAGACTGTGTGCATTGCTTTATTAATTGAAGGAAAATGAGCAATAAAAAATCCATTAAGATTATAACTTGGGAAACAATACAAATGTATGTGCCTATATCTAATATAGACATGCATATGTTAGAACTACATATCTCTCTATATATTAGTGACAGCCTTATGTAGTGTCATGATTTAAATATTCTCTTAATTAGCAATGGGATATTTTCTACCAAAAAATGTTAAACAAAACTCTAGCTATCTTCAATATTAGTAAATGTATTTACTCTATTATTGGAATAATAAACAATCAATAAGAACTGAAAGTGCTTGCTATATATCCAGCATGATGCTAAGTTATGTTTGGTACCTACAGTTTCTTATTTATTTAGTTTGAAATTATCCACCAAAATTAATATAATTGTTTGCAAGTGTATCTGTATGCAAAAAAAAAATCTGTTGGCATAATCTTCATAGGGTTTTGAGTTAAATAATGTAAGTGAAATGCTGTATTGTAGTATGGACATATAAGTGGGCTTCAAAAGAATTATTAACTGAATTATGTTTGTATTCTCCTTAACTACATTGCACCTCCTGCAAATAAAGTTTATTTTTACTGAATTATGCTTAGTTGATATTCTATCAGCCAATATTTAGAAAAGTAGTTTAAAAGTCCTCTCAAAGTTATACTGTACTGAGGAGGATTTTGTTATATTACACAGTTTTCTTATTAAGTGGTGTCTTGTAGAACTTTTTCTTGTTCTTAGAAATAGTTGCATTTCTGAAAAGTGTATTTGCTTTATTCTTAATGTACTGGTGAATTCAAAACTAATTATGTTTAAACTTTTCTTTTGACTTCTAGAAAAAAAGTTAATTTTTTATCAAAATTATTCTCTAATTTCCTCATTTTTAATTTAATTAATTTCTTTTATTTCTTTTTCTCAGAAGTTATTAAGGCATCATATCATGATTCAAAAATTAGATCAAGATGATATAATTAACAACAGAAAAAAATTTAAAAAAAAAATGTAGTAGTGTTATTAAAGTTGAATATGTAGCCATGATGGCAAATGCTTCTACAAAGTTATATTAGACTTCTAGAGCGGCCAGCTTCCAGTGTTACACAACTCACGATAGGCAAATATTTAAAACCAGATAATTTCTTAGTCATAGTGCTACCATATTTGGTCCATAAGCAATTAAAAATATTATCCTAAAATATTAAAAAAGGAGAGAAGTCTATTCTGTATTCAACAGTATCCTTATTGAAAATATAGTGACAGATTTCTGAAGAATATAGTGACAGATTCCTTAAGACTCATTTCTTGGAGAGTTTGTCACCATAGCTTAATGACATATAATAAAAGCATGATTAAATTCATGGGTATTAATTACAAGAACAATATGATACACCACTTTGAAGGTCTGGGGAAACCTACAGGTATATTTCATAGAGATCAGAGGAACACATGAATTTTTACATCCTTCAGGCAATCCTTCACACATATCATTTCTCTGAACTAAACTTTTGATAAACACTGAATGGTTGTAAGCTTGAAATTATCCCCCCTGGGTAATGCCTGGAGTGTAACTCTGCTATTTGTGGGTTGAAATCTGTCTCATGTGCCTGACCAGTTATCTTGGTTCTAGAAAGTTAAGCATCTTTCATGAAAACTGAGGAAGCTAGCAAAGGCTTAGGACAAAATAGCATGTATATTATCACTACAATATATTCATTCAGATTTGAGTCAGAGAGTGTCTGAATATAAAAAAAGGATTTTCTTTAAAAAATAATCTTTACCCATGGACACATTAATAAAGTTGTTAAGGTTCCATATTATTTAACTATATGAAATGTAAACAAAATTATCTTGACATACTTTTGATTCAGGCAGTAGTAATAAAAAGTCCCAATTCTCTAACAAAGTCAAATCTCAATACAATATTAACAAAACTAGCTTGGAAGAATAATGGATCAATGAGTATAGATATAGCTGTCAAGAAAAACAGAAACAGGAAAGGACTGCAGTAGGAAATGGATGATCTACATACCAGTGGTAAAAGGGGTAGTTTTGGGATCCACACTGCCTATGTTCAAATCCAAACTTATGTAGTCATGGGAAATTTACTTACTCTTATTAAGTCCTTCATCCAAATATCAAAATAATAATTAATTTGAAGCTTACATAAGATAGTATCTGAAACACATTTAACATGGACTCTGGAATGTTTACAAACTTTTGGAGTTTAGAGTCAGGAGCTACTAAAAATGAACATGAGAAAACATGCAATTATAAAACATCTTAAGTTAACATTTACTCTAAATCAGGTTAAAATAATGATCACTAAATAACTTGAATGGATATCCTGGGGGTGAGGGACAAATATTGGTAGAAAGTTTCCCTAAAGAAAAACCTTCTAAAATTTGGAAAGCCTCTCAGCTTACCTCATAGGAAAAGCCTCTTTTATCACTCCAAATTAGAAGCCCGTCAAGTAATTGACCTGCTCCAGGCATATACAGACTTCAGTCATCTTTCTCATTCTGTTAAAATGATGACTTAAGAAAAGATTAACTTATACAACAGAGAAGTCATACTGAACCTTCATCAAATATAAGAAAGGATCACCTAAGATTAATATGCATATAAAGAAAACTCATGAAATTAAAATAAATTTAAAAACACTGAAATAAATTATAAAATGAATCCCAGAGGACAAAAATATGAAATAATTCAGAGACTCAAGAGCAAATTGCTATTATTTAATTGACAGGAGCCAACAGAGAAAAGAAAATGCCCTTGAGAAATTTTTCTTAGGTTTTAGAAATAACAACATTTCAATCATTGCATTAGAAATTAAACTTGACAATATTTCACAGAACACAGAACAAAAATTCAAAGAGTTGGAAAATGTAAAATAAGATGAAAAATATAAGAACTATTCAGAATGTATAACAGCCTATTAATATGAGTGCAATAAAGAAAGAAAGAAACTGGAGGAGGAAAATTATCAACAAGAATAAAAAATGTTTCCAAAGACGAAAAATTCCTGCATCTTAAGAATGAAAGGATTCTTTGAAAATAAAATAAGATAAATAAAGAGAGAATTAAAATTAGTCTTGAAAATTTAGGGTGAGAGTGAGTGGTTAGCAATACAAAATAAAAAATTCAAAATAAGTGAGACAGTCTTCAAATCTCTAGATGATAGATAAAAAAGAAGAAAAAAGCTATAAGTTAAAAGTTCTGAGGGAAAATATTTTTATATCTTTACAGGCCAAATTATCACCTAAGGCAAGGAAAAATAAATACATTATTATACACTTATGAAAACACAAATTAACATATATATGGATTTTTTGCATTACAAAATTAAAACATAAGTATATACACACACATATATATATAGTTAACATCTATACCTATATCCATATCTGTATCTATCTTTTCTGAAGAAATTAGTTGAGAACATATCCCAGTAAAATGAGAGTGAAAACCTATATGGAACTTAATTCAGAAAGTAGTTGATCTGGCTCAAGGTTAAGTTAAAAGAAATTCAAGAAAAATTTCTACGTCTAAGTAGGAGGTCATAACAGATCAAAATTTGCATTAACAGTAACTAGAAAGAGGAGTACATTTTAAAAATATCATAATTTTAAAGCATTAGATTTCTGTGGAAGTAACAAGGAGAAAAAGAGTAATATTCTAGAGAAAGAATATTTACAAGTGAGCTTCTATCAGGTAGCTTCCCCTCTCTCCTGGGATCATTAGTCTGCTCTAAGATGGGAGATCAAGATATGGGCAAGGAAGACTACAGCAAGTAGGAAAGAATCCAGGAAGGGACACAGGATGAAGCTTCAAATCTCTAGATATTAATGTAAAGTTGAAAACGTTTCCAACAGTCCTCAAAATGTTTATGTATTCCCCTTTCTCCAGTGTAGCTTTCTGAGTAAATGGAAGATAGTCTCTTTGTAGAAGAACTGGATATATTGGGTTGGCCAAAAAGTTCGTTCAGGTTTTCCTTAAGATGTTATGGGAAAACCCAAAGGAACTTTTTTGGCCAACCCAATATTATTATCATGTACATTTGCCATGGTGTTGCAGAGTTATTGCTACTGAGGATCCAAACTCTCTTTCAGTCATTGTGCCCTTTGAAGAAAACTGGTTCAGGTCCAGTGATTTGGTTTAGCTGCCCCTCAGACTGTCATTCATTCATTTGTCAAAGATTGTTGGATAATCTGTATTGCTCATCATATTGCAATAATCATTTCTTAGCATGCTGCAATTTTAATGGCATCATTCATTATTGTATTTTCTCCCACCTTGCTTTTGACAGTTAAACTTTGATAGTTGAGCCTCTATTATTTCATGATTCTTTAACTCTTTTGATAGTACTGAGCCTAATGCTGTAATAGCATCTTCTGCCACCACTGGAATCACCTATACAGAGAGGAGTTACCACTGTATGTCTCAGTGATGTTTTTTCCCCTCTCACCAGTCCATTTCTTATCACTCTAGTGAATGAATTGACATCAAGGCCTTCCAGTAGAATGTAGTTATCTGGTGAGTTTCCCTACTTTACTAACCCAATTCCTGGAGCATTTTTAATCCCTACTACCACAACCTGACATGGTAATTCTAGCATTTCCACTTCACATTATAAGGGGCTTTGCTTTCTTATGGTGTGTTCACACTGACTCTTGCCAAGAAATTAATCCTATATCATGAGAAACTTCTCGCATAATGATAAAATATCACCTTTCTGTTTGGCATGGTTGATTGAGCATCTTCAGATCCAGTATCAGATATATTCCCTGGATTTCTGCTCTTACATATTAGTGAGATCCTGAACTTCTTCCAGGATACGGTTACTTTTCTCTTTTACTAGATGTAGAATGTTTATGGTTATGTCAAGTAATCTGACCTGAATAGTTATGTGACTTCACAGTAATTATTAGTTTGGTGGACAGGGAAACAGGTGTCTTTTACCTTGAAGAAAACACATGTTTTCTTGCAAGCAGAGACTTTTGCATCATTTTCAGGCTTAGGGATAGTGTAAAACTTCAGAAAGGAGAGTAGGCCTCTTCCATAGGTACCACATACACATGAATTCTGAGGATTTAATATATTCATGTGTACAAATCCAACTGCCCACATATACAAACTCAGAATCTCAGTCCTTCTTAATCAGCCCTCAGGGTTTGGTGTAGGGGACTTGCCAAAACTGAAAACTCAAACTTTCTTTGTATCTCTGTTAATTATGTAAATCCTGGGCTTGAACATTGTTTTATTTTTGTTTTTGTTTTGCCCTCCAGCTATAGGAAATAATAATATTTTTATGGTATCAAGAAAGCCTCCTCAAAGTCACTCTTAACCTTTAATTGGTGATTAATCACCCTTAACCTTTTGTTATCTTTTTCCAGTGAATCAATTTTCTCAGGTAAATACCACCTAATCCCATAATCTTTATAATTAGAGCTTTTCACTGTAGTCCTTATATGCCAGATTCCTTACATTCATCAGTGAATTCCCATTAACTGCACCCATTCCAGTGCACCAGAGATGAATGGTTTAAGAATTGGATTACCACCACAAGGCAAGGATTATTATTTCTCCACCTACTATTAGTACTTGGTCTTTATTACCAGCTAACCAGTATATGATCTGACTCCAATTCCCATTTCACAGTTGCTTCTTTAGCCCACTCTTGCTTTTGATTCTTTTAGATTTTGTTCCTTAGGAAATAAACACAGAGAGAGATACAAGAAGTTTGTGGGGAAATGCTCTCAGAGTCAACATATGTTTTCACATATGAATGTAGGAGGATTGGGCAGAGGAAGGAATTGAACTGCAGTAGAGTTGAAACAAAGGTCTCAGCTAATCCCACAGGTATTTTATTAAGGCCCTTCAGATATACCCCAAATTGAGGTAAGAAGACCAAACCTTTATACATTTACATCAAATAGGTATTAGATGTGGACTACCATCAGGCAGGATGCATGACTTTGGGTGAGGTGACTCTTTTCAGTAGAAGATGATTTCTGGACAGAGATTCAGTTGAGAGCTATTAGCCACCTGGGAATATGAAAAGAGAATCTTTAGTCTTGAAAGGAGAATCTGGGTGGCCCACCATCACCTGATCTACATATATGTTTATACATACATATTTATAAATGTATATAAATGCCTAGAAACATGAAAGCCATAATGATAACAAGTGTTTACTTCTAGGGAGGAAATCAGAAACTGTGGCAACCAGGGATTAAGAATATATGTTTTTCCCTTTCTGCTTAGTTAAAATTTTTCATAATAAGAATGTATTGGCATAGTCTTCTTATGATAAAAAATATCCATGAACTAAAAAAACTGTTTATTTTCAATTGGTACAAATTTCAAAAGAAATGTTTTCTAAATATAGTGGGACTTGGAAGCAAGTCAATAAAATAAGTGAATAAAACCAGGAAGATCTTACAGATATTGTTAAAATAAAGTATATCTTTATTTTTCAAATTGAATAAAGCATGCAATAACAAATAAGGAAACTCAAACAAAGAAAACACAACCCAAAGTTTTGTACAAGAAGTTGTTACTCAAATGTGATACAAATGAATTTGAACAACTGATACTATTAAGAAAAAAATTATCTTCCTTTAAGAGATTTCTCCTTTAATTGACATAGGATTTTTTCCCCCATTGGATTATAGAGGAATATATGCAGGTATATCTCATTTTATTTCATTTCGCTTTCCTGTGCTTCACAGGTATTGCTTTTTTCACAAATTGAAGGTTTGTGGCAACTCTTCAACAATTATACTCACTAGGAAACCAAAAAACTTGTGCAACTTGCTTTATTGCAATATTTTATTGCAGTGGTCTGGAACCGAACCCACAATATCTCCAAGGTATGCCTGTGTATGATCTTTGCATCCTTATTGTCTTTAACAGAAACTGTATTCAACTAATGTACACGTTATATGTTGGCTTTTAATTAGATATCCACAATGCAGCAAAGGCAAAGTCTGAAGATTTAAAGGAGGTTAACGAGAAGATTAAAAACTCTTAGTATGATTATATATTACAATATTATTGCATATTACTATTGACAATTATTATGATACTATTTCATTATTCTTATTACTTTATTACAGTTTATTATATTAGTAGTATATTTTTTGTTTTGGCCATGCAAACGTGAATGTAATATTAGTAACAAATTTTTAGTGGAAACAATTTGGTTTAACCTCATTGTATGGAGATAAGACACTATAGAAACCTGATAGAGTAAGAAATACAGTTTTAAATATGTTATTCAAATTTAAAAGACTCATTCAGAGAAGAATTTTTAATTATTTAAAAAAAAACAGTTAAGGTTGAGGGAAATTGAAGTAGTGTGATTGAGCTGGATATTCATCTTATATGGAATGTACACTTTGGAGAATATGCAGATTGATGGATCAAAAGATAGAGACTTAATCATGTTATTTAAAATGATAAGGGATCACAAGAAAGAATCCATTCCCACCAAAAAAAAAAAAAAGGTTAAAATTGTTTATGGGTAATGAGGCTGGGGGGAGAGAAAGTTAGGGTGAATGACTATTGATTCTTACTGAAAGTCCTTGTATCTATTTGATATTGTTTACACTGTGCATACACTGCTTCTAGTAAAATTAAAAATTGGCAGAAATGGAGGCTTATCCTACAAATAACCAGTTTTACTCCTATGGTAGTGGTAAAATTCAGGTTTCACTATCTCTGAATTTTTTGTAAACATTGCAAGATTTTAGGGTATGCATTGAATGTGCTCATTTTATTCTTGGCTTCATTTTAAATCCTCATCCATCCTTGATTCCCCTTACTTCATTGTCTAATTTAGTTCTTTTCCAAGTTATCACCCCATATTTTATGAATGTCTGCAAGATGACTTAACCACTCTCTGGATTAAGGCATTGTAAACTAAATATTTTTAACTTTGTTTAGCCAGATTTCTCATTTAATATCATACTGTGGACTGTGGTGTAGTTGTTCCATCTGACAATATAGTGGGTAATCCTCTCTCTCTCCTCTCTTTCTCTCTCCATTAATAATCATTAAAGTAAATAGGCAAGATCACAATTTATTGAATAAATTGGGAAACATACACATTCTGAACATTCTAAATGTAGTAGAAATTGCTGTTATTATTCTCATTTAAAATTTACATAATATATTAAGAACATTGCACTGCCATTTCAGATTTAAAAAACAAATAGGTGATTTCTTTTGAGGTAATATTTAAGTTTTGTATATAGTTGAAAGACTGTATTAAAACTGACACTTTATGGAAGAAGAAGTTCAAGAATTAGTCCTCTTCCATTAAATCACCACAGTCATCTCTGAAACTTAATTCTTTGTGAAAAAAAAAAAAAGAAAGTAATTAAACTTTGGTACGCTTGTTCAAGTGAGGTTAACACTTGGTACTTTTTGTTTTTTAATTTTTGTTGGAGTATAATTGATTTACAATGTTGTGTTAGTTTCAGGTGTACAGCAAAGTGAACCAGTTATACATATACATATATCCACTTTTCAAAAAATTCTTTTCCCATATAGGCCATTACAGAGTATTAAATAAAGTTCCCTGTGCTATACAGCAGGTTCTTATTAGTTATCTATTTTATATATAGTAGTGTGTATATTTCAGTCTCAATCTCCCAATTTATCCTGCCCCCCCATCACCTGGTAACCGTAGGTTTGTTTTCTACATCTGTGACTCTACTTCTGTTTTGTAAATAAGTTCATTTCTACCCTTTTTTTAAGTTTTCAAATATGAAAATATCATATGATGTTTGTCTTTCTGTGTCTGACTTACTTCACTCAGTATGACAAAAACAGAAATATAGATCAATGGAACAGGATAGAAAGCCCAGAGATAAACCTATGCACCTATGGTCACCTAATCTATGACAAAGGAAGCAAGAATATACAATGGAGAAAAGACAGTCTTTTCAATAAGGGTTGCTGGGAAAACTGGACAGCTACATGGAAAAGAATGAAATTAGAACACCCCCAACACCATACACAAAAATAAACTCAAAATGGATTAAAGACCTACATGTAAGGTCAGATACTATAAAACCCTTAGAGGAAAACATAGGCAGAACACTCTTTGACATAAATAGCAGCAAGATCTTTTTAAACCACCTCCTGGAATAATGAAAATAAAAACAAAAATAAATAAACAGTACCTAATTAAACTTAAAACCTTTTGCACAGCAAAGGAAACCATAAACAAAGCAAAAGACAGCCCTCAGAATCAGATAAAATATTTGCAAATGAAGCAATGGATGGATTAAATCTCCAATATATACAAATGATTCATGCAGGTCAATATCAAAAAAAAACCCACAAATAACCCAATCAAAAAATAGGTGGAAGATCTAAATTGATATTTCTCCAAAGAAGACATACAGATGGCCAAAAAGCACATGAAAATATGCTCAACATCACTAATTATTAGAGAAATGCAAATCAAAACTACAATGAGGTATCACCTCACACTAGTCAGAATGGCCATCATCAAAAAATCTATAAACAGTAAATGCTGAAGAGGATGTGGAGAAAAGGGAACCCTCCTACACTGTTGGTGGGAATATAAATTGGCAAAGACACTATGGGGAACAGTATGGAGGTTCCTTAAAAATCTAAAAATAGAACTACAATATGACCCAGCATCCCACTCCTAGGCATATACCTGAAGAAAACCAATAATTAAAAAAGATACATGCACCCCAGTGTTCACTGCAGCACTATTTACCATAGCCAGGACATGGAAGCAACCTGAATGTCCATCAACAGAGGAATGGATAAAGAAAATGTGGTACTTATATACAGTGGAATACTATTCAGCCATAAAAAAAAGAACAAAAACACTCAGTACTTCTTTTTTTTTAAAATTAATTAATTAATTATTTATTTTTGGCTGTGTTTGGTCTTCGTTTCTGTGTGAGGGCTTTCTCTAGTTGCGGCAAGCGGGGGCCACTCTTCATCGTGGTGTGTGGTCCTCTCACTATCACGGCCTCTCTTGTTGCGGAGCACAGGCTCCAGACGCACAGGCTCAGTAGTTGTGGCTCACGGGCCTAGTTGCTCCGCGGCATGTGGGATCTTCCCAGACCAGGGCTCGAACCCGTGTCCCCTGCATTGGCAGGCAGATTCTCAACCACTGCACCACCAGGGAAGCCCCGACACTCAGTACTTCTTATTCTGACTTTTGTTAGAATCTAAGACATCCTGCGTGGCTGAGTGAACATTGCCACAGAAAAGGATGGTAGTAAGAAATTAGTGGAGAGAGTATAATGGCATAATTTCAACAAATTGCCTGAGATTGTATTTGTTCTGAAAAATCTTTTGATCATAAATTTATGGATTATTATTAAATTTCTCCTTTATAGGTAAACACACATAATCTTTCCATCTCTTATGCAAGTTGTTTTGCCAGCGTTTCCATACAAAGACTTGCATTAATGCACTGATGTACTAAAGTAAGTAGTCAATCTAAACCTCCTTTTTGCACAGAATTCTTAAAAAGCCAGTATTGTTTCTTTAATATTGTTTTGCTAATTACATAAATCTACCTGTCTAAAGAAAGGCTGCTAAAACACTTCAAACAGTAGTTTCACTAAACCTGATTCTCCTCCACTAATTGTGCTTTAATGATAGTTTTCCATTTTGTGGATAACAATGTTTAAATATTCAGAGAACAGATTATTAAAATTTTTGCTGAATGACTCATACAGGAACACTAATTAGAACAGGAAAAACAGAGTTGCATTTTTCCAAAATAGTAACTCTGCCAGGTGAACTCAAGAAATGCTTCTGCTAACTGAAACTTTTATAGAAACTGGCAAATAATACATGTAATAATGATTAATGGTTTTGTTCTGGATATTTAAAAATGAATTGCTTCCAACAAGTCAGGACCGCTGGTTCTTATTCTAAGTTTTGTCACTCAGAATTTTACTGATTGACCTTTAGTAAGTATTCTATTTTTGTCATAATTCTTTTCTCAAAATATAATCTGGGGATTATAATTAAAAACAAACAAATAAATACATTTGATAAAGTGACAAAATGAAAAATATCCTCTAGTTAAGAGGTTCTGACTTAAATTTTGTTCATTTTCCATATTTAATGTTAATGAGATCTAATTGCATCAACCACTGTAAAAAAATGTCTTGCCATCAAAGTACTTACACTAAATAGAAAACAACCTTAGGTCATTTTTTCTTTAGATATTTTCCTCTTTTAAGAGAATACCTAATTAAAATATGTCATGAGTTTCAAAGTTCTAAATTAAAGTCAGAATTTTTAGTAACAGAGCATAAAGGCCTCTACTTGCTAAAGTATATAGTAGGAAAAATATTACTTTTTACAAATCTGAAACAGAAAATAATGACACAGATACACTTTTCTGATTATTTCAAATTAATACTTCAAAATTAATACCTAAAAGGACTAAGGCCACTATATAGTTTATCTTAAATTTTCTTTCAGGACAGCAAATGACAATTTTTTTTTCTGTCATGACACATAATACCATAACAAATCATTTAAATTCAAATTATATCATACCACTAATTTAAACTCATCATTTTTCTGTTAACAATTAAGCAGCCCCCTCTCCACTCTCAGTTGCAACTTTTTGTGCCTTTTCCAATGTGCAGTGCCACCATGCCTGGTAATTGTTTGTGCTCATGACATTTCCAAGCAAACACTTTCAAAGATCATTTCTCTCAACACAAACATCTTTAGAAGGATGGGAGGTTTACTTAAGATCAGACGGTCCCTTGTTCAATCTTTGCTAATGCTGCAGCATTTGGAAGTCTTCCTGAAAATAAATTGTCTGATGTTTTTCTGTAGTATGCAGAAAGTACTGTACCTGAAAGATTGTACCAGTCAACTCAGCACATAAAATTCCTTTTCTGGCACCAAACTAAGTTCCAAGGAAATAAAATTATCTGCCCTCTCTACAGTGCTTTGCATATATAGATGCTCATTAACTATTTGGTGCTGGAAAAACTTTTATTCCCTATCCATATTTCAGTAGTAAAGCCTCTGCCACTGACTATTTTTTTCATCTAATTTTTCACTGTAACTCTCGGGGCCATTAAAAATACCACCTGCTATGTCACAATGCATCTGTAGATTTACAATAAATTCAGCATTCTCACTTCATTTGTTATCAGATTCTGAACTATTCTGGAATGAACTGATTCTTTGTGGTATCCTATAGGAATTAAATTTGTTGTGGGGTTTTGAAGTGTTGAAAGATCTAATTTTTTATTTACTTAATTATTTGTTCTAGGTAGAGTTCAAAATCAAATGCTATACAAATAAATGTAAGGAAATTTTTAAAAAATTAGGTAAATCAGCAACTCTGTATTGGAAAGAAACCCAGTTATAACTATTTATAGTCAATCGTAAATTTGCAGAAATTCAAATGACAAGAATTTTCTGAGTTTAATTTAAACTTTACTAACAGCTTATGTTTTCACATATTTATTTTAAGTGGAGAAAAATAAGGACCAGTGAAAGGAAAGATGTATGTCTGAATCACAGAAATGAAACAAAATGGCTTTTTAACATCAAAACAAATTGTGCTCTTCAAGCTTCTGATCTTGTTATTTTTTTGTTTTTGTTAGTACTTCCTTTGACCATTTCTTTTTCATTTAGGATTGTAATAGAACTCAGGTTTGGCTGCTCGCTGCTCAAAAGCCAATAGTTGAGGGGCAAGTGTTGGTAGACAGGAAAGCAGCTTTATTCAGAAAAGCTGGCAATCTGGGAAGAAAGTGAACTCATATCCTGAGACCAACTCCAAAGATTCTGTTCAGCCATGACAATTTTTAAAGGGAAAAAGGGGAAACAATCTCAGTTAATTATTAAGGTAGGAGGTCAGATTTTTTGTCACTTTCCCACTGCATGTAGACCTGCTGACTTCTCCTGATCTTCCTTTGGATGCTATCTTGCCTGTGTGGTCTGCCTGCAAATTTGCTAAGGGGGAAGCTAGGTGTAGAGAGCCAGTCATTCTTTAACTACTTAATTCTTCATTCTTATTCCTTTGAATCCAGGAAAAGTATCAACAGATTAGGTAAGGCATTGTGTACATTCAGTAGAGCAGAAGTCAAAAAATAGGTTAAATGTTACCTAGTAATTTCATTTATATAATTAAGGTTTGAGGGGAACAGAAATAGACAAACAGGAAAGGGGCAAAAGAGCTGCTTACAAATCCCCACTTGTCTCATTTCTATGGGATTAGGGGAAAAATCTGTCTTCTGTAACTTCTTCATACTGACATAGGGTACCATATTTTCAGAGTGGAAGATGTTGACATGGGTACATATCATCTCTTTGCTGACAATTTTATTTGCCCACTTACATATAGGGGCAGAGCAAGCTACAAATATGTTGATGTCCACAAAGATATAGATTATTATGAGCAATAATGTTAATCACATTCTCTTGAGGCCAGTCCTTGAAATTGTGCTAGCCATAGATTCAGTACTGCTCAAGATAGAACAGCTTATGTCATGGTTACAGTCTGGTCATCACACAGTTAGCTTTTTCCTTCTGGTGTCAGTATCTGTAAAGCAACTCAAGAATGTGTATCAGACACTGAGTCTGTGACTCTATTGTCCTAATCGTTAACTGCTCGAGCCTGCTCTTTTGTGATTCAGGGAGGCCTGGGAGACTTCGGTTTTTCTATAAACAAGAGGCAGGGGACATAGAGGGGTCTTTATACTTGGGGGGTTCTGCAGGGTTCTGCTCAGTTCCAGGATTACACTGCAACACTACAATTCTGGGATTTTGCATCCTCATAGGGAAAAATGTTACTTACACAAATCAGCAGCTTGATGATTTTCTCATTGGCACAAGAGAGTGAGAACATCAAAAACTCATATAAATTTTACTAAACATACTTCCTTAGTGTGGACATACCCACTTAATTCCTTAGCATGGATGATGAACTCCATTCCTTAGCATGCACATACCCACTCAGTTCCTTGGCATGGATATACCTACTCAGTACTTCAGCATGGACATTCACACTCAGTCTCTTAGACTGGATGTACAAGCTCCATTTCTTAGTATGGCTATACCCACTCAGTGCCTTAGAATGGAAAAACGTACTTCATTCCAAAGAGAATATGTGAAATTACAGGAATGTAATTTGACATTAGGTCAGAATCTTTTCCAACCCTGTTAGTTAACTAAAATCAGTTTAACCTAACAACAGAAATCTTGAGAGTTTCTTCTGTAGGAAAATAAATTGTTCAGGTAAGGTGGGCTTGGATGGGAAGAAAAAGAGATTAAAAAATGAATAAGTTATAGTAGTTGAATAGGTGAAGAGTAGATGAAAAGAGAAAAGAAAATAAAGCACCAAAAAAACTATCAGCTTTGTTATTTTGCCAATTAACCCCATCGTAATTCTACACAATTCTAGTCAAAAGTATTTCTTGATGTATCCATATAACAAGGTTAGTGGCATTCCTATTATGTGTTGCTGTGTGCATCTTTAAATTTAAAAAAAATTAATTTATTATAGAAAATTTTAAATGTCTGCAAAGTAAAATAGTATAATGAACTCCCATGTGCCTATCATCCACCTTCAATAATTGTCACCTCTTGGCCTAATTTGTCTCATCTGTAACCAGACCCACTTATCACACTCTCTTACCTTATCCCAGATTATTTTGAATCAAATTAGACACCAGAATTATTTTACCTAAAATTATTTAAATCTATACCTTCAAAATACAAGAAATCATTTATATGTATATTCTAACAAGTATACCATTATCACATTTAAAAAGAAATTACCAAGAGTGGTCAAGATGGTGGAATAGGAGGACCTGGGGTTCACTTCTCCCCACATGTACACCAAGAATACATCTACAAGTGGAACAATTTACACAGAGCACTTGGTGAACACTAGCAGAAGACCTTAGACACCTAAAGGACAAGAAAAGATCCCCACATAACCAGGTAGGACAAAGGAGGAAAAGGGAAGAAAAAGAAAAGAGAAAACGGGATGGGACCACACACCTCCGGGGGCGCTGAAGGAGAGGAGAGGTTACCACACCCAGGAGGCCCCCTCACCGGAGGCAAGATATACTGAAATAGAGGGGGGGTTTTGGGAGCTAGTGGAAGAAAGTGCAATGGCCAGTCTGTGGCAGGTAGGACATAGAGAGACTTGCATGGGCTGTCTGTGTCACAGCTCTGCATGTCACAGCTCTGCATGCCCCAGCTTGAGACAGATGTCTGCCAGTGCTGGTGGGGTCTGGGTGCTGAAGCATGGGGTTAGGAGAGTGGACCCGGGAAGAGGACTGTTTTTGGCTGAACGGAGACAGCCTGAAGGGATGGGAGTGAGGAGCTCCACAGCCGAGAATGCTCCTGGAGGAAGCATGGACTGCCTTGGAAGTGAAGCGCCATTGTTGAGTGGCATCACAGCCTCTCTCCCTACACTCCAGCCCCTGCCTCCTTGGGCACTGGGAGGAACTCCCACCAGAGCGAGTGTGCGTGCCCCAGTCTATGACTGCTTCCTGCTGGCCCCGGCATCTGCGGGCACTGGAGGGGGAAACCATCAGTGCAAGTGTGTTTACTGCAGTCAGTCAACTTACGCCCCTCCTGCCTGAGCAAGCATGTGTGCACCAATCGGTTGCCACCTCTGGCTCATCCCACCTAAGCAAGCAAGCATGGCCCCCCTCAGTTGTGGTCTTTGTCCCCTCTCACCTGGGTGGGGAGCAGACCCCTGAGGGTGGCCCACATGCAGAGGTGGGGTCAAAACCAAAGCTAAGCCCCAGGGGCTGTGCAACTAAGGAAGAGGAACTGAAACCTCTCTGTGCAACTGTACAAGCTATGGATTAAACCCCCAAGATTGGCCTGGTATATCCAACGCCTGCAGAACATCTGAATGGATAACAAGCACTCCCACAACTGAGACTGGTTGAGCTATAGCAGCTGTAGACTTTGGGGACATGTACAAGTAGGGTACAGAATCTGAGCTGCCCCCACACTGCTAACAGCAGGTCCAGAGACCTACCTAGAGGTCTTGGTGGGCCTCCTGGGGAGGTGAGGGTATGCGGAGGTTCACTGTGGGGGCAAGGACACTGATGGTAGAGGTTCTAGGGAATTTTTTTGTTGTTGTTTTGTTTTGTTTTGTTGTTATTTTAATTATATTTTTAATTTTTAACATTTTTTGATTATTAGTTTTAATTTTTAAATATATATATGTTTGTCTCTTTTAATATTATTTTTTGGTTTTTTGTTTGTTTTTGTTGTTTTTTTGTTTTTTGTGGGTTTTTGTTTTGTTTTGCTGTCGTTTTGTTTGTGTCATTTTATTTTTTATTTTCTTTGCTTTTTTGTTGTTTTGCTTTTGCTTTTGCTTTTTGTTTTTGTTAGTTTCCTTTTTATTGTTTGTTTTTGTTTTTTTTGTTTCTTTGTTTTCTTCTTTTCTGGTTTCTTTGTGTTTTTCAAGTTTTTTGCTTGTTTATGTTTTTATTGTATGTCTTGGTTTTTCTTTGTCTGTCTGTTTGCTTTCTTCCCACCCCCCCATTTTATTTGGCCACACCATGTGGCTTGTGGGGTCATGGTTCCCCAGCCAGGAGTCAAGCCTGGGAGCACCAAGTCCTGGCCACTGGACCACCAGAGAATTTCTGACCCCAGGGAATATTGATCAGCGTGAGCTCTCCCCATGGTCCCCATCTCAGCACCAAGACCCAGCTCACTGCCAACAGCCTTCAAGCTCCAGTGCTGCTGGACGCCTCAGGCCAAACAACCAGCAAGACAGGAACACAAGACTACCCATCAGCAGACAGGCTGCCTAAAGTTGTACTAAGTTCACAGACACACCAAAACACACCTCTTGACACAACCCGGCAAACCAGAGACACAAGAGCCAGCTCCACCCACCAGAGTGCAGGCGCTAGTCCTTACCACCAGGAAGCCTATGCAAGCCCTTGAACAAACTTCACCCAACAGGGAGCAGACACCAGAAGCAAGAGGAACTACGACACTGCAGCCTGTGGAAAGGAGACCACAAAAACAGTAAGTTAGACAAAATGAGACAACAGAGAAATATGTTGCAGACAAAGGAGCAAGGTAAAAACCTAAAAGACCAAATAAATGAAGAGGAGATAGGCAATCTACTTGAAAAAGAATTCAAGTAAAGATAGTAAAGATGACCCAAGATCTTGGAAACAGAATGGAGGCACGGATCAAGAAGATATAAGAAATGTTTAACAAGGACCTAGAAGAACAAATAAACACTTATGAACAATACAATAAATGAAATGAAAAATACAGCAGAAAGAATCAATAGCAGAATAACAGGTAAGTGAGCTGAAATACAGAATGGTGGAAATCACTGCCATGGAACAAAATAAAGAAAAAAAGAATGAAAAGAAAGGAGGACAGTCTCAGAGACCTCTGGGACATTAAATGCAACAATATTCAAATTATAGGGGTCCCAGAAGAAGAAGAGAAAGAGAAAGGGTCTGAGAAAATATTTGAAGAAATTATACTCAAAAACTTCCCTAACATGGGAAAGGAAATAGTCACCAAATCCAAGCAGTGCAGAGAGTACCATAGAGGATAAACCCAAGGAGAAACATGCCAAAACACATGTAGTCAAACTAACAAAAATTAAATACAAACAAAAAATATTAAAAGCCACAAGGAAAAGCAACAAATAACATACAAGGGAATCCCCATAGGGTTATCAGCTGATTTTTTAGCAGAAATTCTGCAGGATAAAGGGGAGTAACATGATATCTTTAAAGTGATGAAAGGGAAATACCTACAACCAAGAATACCATACCCAGCAAGGCCCTCATTCAGATTCAATGGAGAAATAAAAAGCTTACAGACAAGCAAAAGCTAAGAGAATTCAGCACCACCAAACCAGCTCTACAACAAATGCTAAAAGAACTTCTCTAAGCGGAAAATACAAGAGAAGAAAAGGACCTACAAAAACAAACCAAAAACAATTAAGAAAATGGTAATAGGAACACACATATCGATAATTACTCTAAATGTGAATGGATTAAATGCTCCACCCAAAGGACACTGGCTCGCTGAATGGATACAAAAACAAGACCCATATATATGCTGTCTACAAGAGACCCACTTCACACCTAGGGACACATACAGACTGAAAGTGAGGGGATAGAAAAAGGTATTCCATGCAAATGGAAATCAAATGAAAACTGGAGTAGCAATACTCATATCAGATAAAATAGACATTAAAAGAAAGACTGTTACAAGAGATAAGGAAGGACACTACATAATGATCAAGGGATCAATCCAAGAAGAAGTTATAACAATTATAAATATTTATGCACCCAACATAGGAGCACTTCATTACATAAGGCAAATGTTAACAGCTATAAAAGAGGAAATCGACAGTAACACAGTAATAGTAGGGGACTTTAACACCTTACTTACACCAATGGACAGATCATCCAGACAGATAATTAATAAGGAAAAACAAGTTTTAAATGACACAAAAGACCAAAAATATTTAATTGATATTTGTAGGACATTCCATCTGAAAACAGCAGATTACACTTTCTTCTCAAGTGCACACAGAACGTTCTCCAGGATAGATCACATCTTGGGTCACAAATCAAGCCTCAGTGAATTTAAGAAAATTGAAATCATATCAAGCATCTGTTCCGACCACAATGCTATGAGATTAGTATTAAATTACAGGGGAAAAAATGTAAAAAACACCAAAACATGGAGACTAAACAATACGTTACTAAATAACCAAGAGATCACTGAAAATATCGAAGAGGAAATCAAAAAATACCTAGAGACAAATGACAGTGAAAACACAACAACCCAAAACCTATGGGATGCAGCAATAGCAGTTCTAAGAGGGAAGTTTATAGAAATACAATCCTACCTCAAGAAGCAAGAAAAATCTCAATTAGCAATCTAACCTTACACCTAAAGGAACTAGAGAAAGAAGAACAAACAAAACCCAAAGTTAGTACAAGGAAAGAAATCATAAAGATCAGAGCAGAAATAAATGAAACAGAAACAAAGAAAACAATAACAAAGATCAATAAAACTAAAACCTAGTTCTTTGAGAAGATAAACAATATTGATAAACATTTAGCCAGACTCACCAAGAAAAAGAGGGAGAGAACTCAAATCAATAAAATTAGAAATGAAAAAGGAGAAGTTACAACAGACACCGCAGAAATACAAAGCATCCTAAGAGACTACTACAAGCAACTCTATGCCAATAAAATGGACAACCTGGAAGAAATGGACAAATTCTTAGAAAGGTATAACCTTCCAAGACTGAACCAGGAAGAAACAGAAAATATGAACAGACCAATCACAAGTAATGAAATTGAAACTGTGATTAAAAATCTTGCAACAAACAAAAGTCCAGGACCAGGTGGCTTCACAGGTGAATTCTATTAAACATTTAGAAAAGAGCTAACACCAATCCTTCTCAAACTCTTCCAAAAAATTGCAGAGGATGGGACACTCCCAAACACATTCTACAAGGCCACCATCACCCTGATATCAAAACCAGACAAAGATACTACAAAAAAGAAAATTACAGACCAATAACACTGGTGAATATAGATGCAAAAATCCTCAGCAAAATACCAGCAAACAGAATCCAACAATACATTAAAAGGATCATACACCATGATCAATTGGGTTTATCCCAGGAATGCAAGGATTCTTCAATATATGCAAATTAATCAATATGATACATCATATTAACAAACTGAAGAATAAAAACCATGTAATTATCACAATAGATGCTGAAAAAGCTGTTAACAAGTTTCAACACCCATTTATCATAAAAACTCTCCAAAAAGTGGGCTTAGAGGGAACCTACCTCAACATAATAAAGGTCATGTATGACAGACCTACAGCTTACATCATACTCAATGGTGAAAAGCTGAAAGCATTTCCTCTAAGATCAGGAACAAGACACAGATGTCCACTCTTGCCACTTTTATTCACATAGTTTTGGAAGTCCTATCCATGGTTATCAGAGAAGAAAAAGAAATAAAAAGAATCCAGATTGGAAAAGAAGAAGTAGAACTGTCAGTGTTGGCTAATGACATGATACTATACATAGAAAATACTAAACATGCTACCAGAAAAATACTAGCACTCATAAATGAATTTAGTAAAGTTTCAGGATAAAAATTCATACACAGAAATCTCTTGCTTTCCTGTACATTACCAACAAAAGATCAGAAAAAAAGATTAAGGAAACAATCCCATTCACCACTGCATCAAAAAGAATAAAATACCTAGGAATAAACTGACCTCAGGAGGGAAAAAACCTGTACTCAGAAAACTATAAGATACTGATGAAAGAAATCAAAGATGACACAAGCAGATGGAGAGATAAACCACGTTCTTGGATTGGAAGAATCAATATTGTGAAAATGACTATACTACCCAAAACAGTCAATGCAATCCCTGTCAAACTACCAATGGCATTTTTCACAGAATTGGAGCAAAAAGACTTACAATTTGTATGGAAACACAAAAGACTCCAAATAGCCAAAGCAATCCTAAGAATGAAAAAAGAAGCTGGAGGAATCCAACTCCCTGACTTCAGACTATACTATAAAGCTACAGTCATCAAAACAATATGGTATTGACACAAAAACAGAAATATAGATCAATGGAACAGGATAGAAAGTCCAGAGATAAAGCCACACACTTATGGTCACCTAATCTATGACAAAGGAGGCAAGAATATACAATGGAGAAAAGACAGTCTCTTCAGTAAGTGGTGCTGGGACAACTGGACAGCTACATGTAAAAGAATGAAATTAGAACACTCCCTAACAGCATACACAAAAATAAACTCAAAATGGATTAAAGACCTAAATGTAAGGTCAGATACTCTTTGAGGAAAACATAGGGAGAACACTCTGACATAAATCACAGCAAGATCTTTTCTGATTCACCTCTTAGAATAATGAAAATAAAAACAAAAATAAACAGATGGGACCTAATTAAACTTAAAAGCTTTTGCACAGGAAAGGAAACCATAAACAAAACAAAAAGAGAACCCTCAGAATCGTAGAAAATATTTGCAAACAAAGCAACTGACAAGGGATTAATCTCCAAAATATACAAATATCTCATACAGCTCAATAGGAGAAAAACAAACACCTGAATCAAAAAATGGGCAGAAGATCTAAATAGAGATTTCTCCAAGAAGACATAGAGATAGCCAAAAAGCACATGAAAAGATGCTCAACATCACTAATTATTAGAGCAATTAAATCAAAACTACAATGTGGTATCACCTCACATCAGTCATAATGACCATCACCAAAAAATCTACAAACAATAAATGTTGGAGAAGGTGTGGAAAAAAGGAACCCTCCTAAACTGTTGGTGGGAAATCGAACTGATAGAGCCACTATGGAGAACAGTATGGAGGTTCTTTAAAAAACTGAATATAGAGCTACCATATGATCCAGCAATCTCACTCCTGGGCGAATACCTGGAGAAAACCATAATTCGAAAAATACTTGAACCCCAATGTTCATTGCAGCACTATTCACAACAGTGAGGACATGGAAGCTACCTAAATGTCCATCAACAGAGGAATGAAAAGAAGATGTGGTACATATATACAATGGAATACTGCTTGATCATAAAAAGGAACAAAATAATGCCATTTGCAGCAACATGGATAGACCTAGAGATTTTCATACTGAGTCATACTGAGTGAAGTATGTCAGACAGGGAAAGACACATATCAAATGATATCGCTTATATGTGGAATCTAAAAAATGGTTACAAATGAACTTATCTACAAAACTGAAATAGTTCTACAGATGTAGAAAATAAACTTATGGTTACTGGGGTGCAAGGGGGGAGGGATAAATTAGAAAACTGGGATTGACAAATACACACTACTATACATAAAATAGATAACTAATAAGGACCTACTGTATAACTCAGGGAATTCAATACTCCCTAATGGGAAAAGAATCTAAAAAAGAGTAGATATATGTATTTGTATAACATTCACTTTGCTGTACACCTGAAACTAACATAACATAGTAAATCAATTATACCCCAATAAAATTTTTTTAAAAATGAAAAAACAAAAAGAAATTACCAATTTTTTCCTGTTCATCTTATGTTTTTTATAATTTCCTTATTTGAATTTGTATCAAAATAAAGTCCCTACATTTAGTTTAGTTGATATGTCTCATAACTGTATTTTAATATATAGGTTACTATTCCATCTTTATTTTTTCTTTCTTGCAATTAACTTTTTTGAAAAAAATGTGACATTTGTTCTGTAGTATTCTCTGAAGTCTGGATTTTGCTGAATTTTTCCTCATGGCATTTTTAAACACATTTTTTGTCCTATGTATTTCCTGAAATTGTTAATTAGGTAGGTAGTAGGGGTTGGCAAATTATAGACTATGACCAAATACAGCCTGCAGCTTACTTTTGTAAAAAAAAATTATTGGAATATAGCCACAACCATTCATTTATGTATTGTGTACGGTTTTGGTCACTTAAAAAGTCAGAGTTGGGTAGTCATAATAGAGACCTCATGGTGAATAAAACCTAAAATATTTACTTTCTAACTCTACAGAAAATATTTTCTGTCCCCTTATTTTGAAGACTGAGGTTTTTTCAAATTTGTTTTGTACACTTCATATTTGGATTGTATACCTTTTAGGAAGTAAATAATGCCCAATTGACTCCCTTTTTGTTGTGTTAAAAATCATTAATGAGCATTTCCTGGATCTATTAAATTTTTGGAAATGCTTAAGGATATGCAAGCTGATTCTTTCAGTGCCATGACCTAAAACTATTTCCTTGAGATCTGATTATTATAAGGGCCCTGAAAATATTGCATTAATATAACTCTTTGCATTATTTTATAGGGTGAAAGTTTATAAAAGTTTTGAAAATATGGACTGATGAAAAAATGTCAGATTGAACTGGGATTGAATCATGGCTTCAGAAATGAAAGTTCTTAATATGGTTGAGAATAAATTTTCTAATATGTAAAATAGAAATATATAATTTGTATATATATATGTACATATATATAATAGGTGTATATATATATATATATATATATATATATATATATATATATATATATATTAGAAATGTTATGTCTAAGGACTGAAATTCCAGTATTCCATCCAAATTATGACTAGCATAAAATATTTTACCACCATGATATGCATACTCTAAAATTAACATCAGAAACTGTTTTCCAGTTTCTTCTATTAGCCTAAATCAATCATATTATTTTTTCACTTCTCATTCCTTGTCAGTCGCTGTTAGACTGAGGAACAAGTCCTGAGAGCAGGTGAGGTGATTAAAAAGAGACGGGGTCAGGAGAATGGTGTACAAGCACACACACCTTTATTTCCCATCAAAACTCTTTTTATAGATTGAAGTAGGAAATACATGTTTTTGTTAAAATCACAAGACAGAATCATCAGACAGTATTTCCTTAATGTTGAAGTTATAGTACAAAACATACTGCGAACCAGAATATAAACATGCATGAGAACAGACTGTGATTGCCAAAATATGCCAAGGACAAACTATAGTTAGAGAAACCGCAAGCAACCTCACGGGCCAAGACTCATATCTTCTCTAATAACTCTTTCAGGTCCTGTCAGGAATTAAGCAGGATTTTGCCATGCTTTAAGCTGCAAAGACTGTGTCAGCTTGCAGCTGGTTCCCGACACGTCCCCCTTCCTTATTTTTTAATGTGAGGTGGTAGAGTCCGACTCGGAGTTCTGCAATTACTCATAAGCCAGTTCGCAGGAGGACTGGAAAACAACAAATACACAATAATATTAAAATACCAATAACAATTATAAAGGAGTGTAATAAGAGAACTCGGGGCAAAAGTACATGTAATCTGGGTGAATATGTCTCGAGCAATTTCCACTGGATTTACATCTAGGGGAGCTGCATGCTGGATATTTGTGATATCCTCATGTAAGCGAACAATATCAAGGGATAGACTGGAATGAGACCAAATTCCCAATAAATGATTCTTAATCTGAGGCCAAGGCCATTGCGAATGATTATATGGCTTAGAGGTTACACAGATTGCAGAAAATTCTGCATGACAACGCATAGAAAAGGCAGTTTTAAAAGCAGCTAATTGGTCTCCAAGAATAAAAGCAACTTCTTCCAATGCATTAACATGACTTTCTAATTTTCTATCAATAGATTCCTGAGTTCCCAAAGCATTAGAGACATTAGTGGCTAAGTTATTCACAAATGTGGCAGTATGGATACTTTGAGTCAGCGCAGTAGCAGAAGCAGCTACAGAAGCAATAACTGCAATGAGCGCTGTAATTCCAGCTATAAGTAGCCCCAAAAATCGCTTGGGCCATTGTAAAAGAAGGGAAAGTTCATGTATGACCTGCAAACCTGAATTAGAATACCAAGGACCTGTAACATTTACAGGGAGCATAACAAAGGGAGGCTGATGAACAAGAAGAAATCCCCGATTGGACTCCCCCGTGGTTATACAATTTGTCAAATTACAATTATCACAACGTATGTCATAAAACCCTTTTTTTTTGGAAAACGTACGCAGAACCAGTAAGAATAGCTAGGGTGATGGAACACAAGCCATAACAAAAGTGGTTAAGTTCCTAATAGGATGTTGTCGAGTCCCATTTTCTTCATATGGTGGGGGAGGGAATTCACCATCAGGTCCGGATCCATAACGCAGGGAAGGGAGTTCTCCATTTGGTCCGGATCCATAGAATCTCACCAGGCGCTCAGGCACCCAACGAGGATCCTCAGCGTCCCTAGGAAACACACAAACATGCCCTCGACCCCATATTAATACAGGATCTGGACCATTCCATTGATTAGTAAGAGGATCCCGTCAATGGACTTCAGCAAAAGGCAAGGCACAAGGATGACAAAATCTTTCTGCAGCTGTCTGTCCTTGCTTATCTACATTCAAAAAATTTAAAGTATATAAAGAGCGTCTCAATAAATTGTGCGGGGTTGTGGTATATTTCCCCTTCTTTATTTTAAACCCCAAAGAAGATATATCTTCCCCCTGCATAGAAGCTTGAAATAAAGCAGTTTGGAATGGAGAAGAAAGACTCACAGACAGAGAGGAAGTAGAAGAAACAGACATAGACCCCCGAGCCACTGAGGGAGGCTCATCAGGAACTTTCGCTGGCAAGGAAAAACCAGAAGAATGCGCAACAGGGGCTAAGGAAGCATCTTGAGTAACATCATGTAAATGTTTTACCCAAGTTAAAACTTGGGCTAGAGCAGTAAATGAAGTTTTATCTAATATAGGGAAGTTTTCAGATCCCGCAGGTGCATTCTTAAGGGCTGCGAAAATGCCATCATCAAAATCAGGATTGTGATATCGTGCAGCCTCTTCCTCCAATTCAGCCTCATCCTCTGAGGATAATTCATCATCATCCTCCAAGGACTCTGAAGATGGCATGGTCGCCAACAAGGGAGGCGCAGTAGGAGAGACAGGCTCAGGTTCCTCAGACAAATTTTGTACCTGAGGAGCAGTAGGAGAGCGGCGTAAAGACGCTGCTGTGAATAACTGCTGAATCTCATAAGTTGGGTCAAGACAGTCCTTTATCAAATTCCAAAGTGAAAAAGTATCTACAGGAACCTTAGAAGGTCCATGAAGTGAAGAGAAAGTTTTCAATTGCTGACCTATTTTTTCCCATGTTTGAATATTAACAGTTCCTCCTTCCGGGAACGATGGACAAATTTCCTGCACAAAATGAAGAAAACGATCAAGCTGTTTATGCGTAACCTTAACGCCCCGAGTGGATAACATAGAGTACAGTAGCTGAACGAAAAGTTGTCGTTCCTTAGATCCAGTTTGCCCCATTTTTACTCCTGACGAGAATAAAACAGAAAGAAAAACTACCTGTAATACATCCCCCGGCACAATCTCATTTACCTTATGCGTGCACGCGAAGTATCTCCGGGGTCCCTCTCAACATCCCACGTACTCAGGTCCCTGTTCGGGCGCCACTTGTCAGTCGCTGTTAGACTGAGGAACAAGTCCTGAGAGCAGGTGAGGGGATTAAGAAGAGATGGGGTCAGGAGGGTGGTGTACAAGCACACACACACTTCATTTCCCATCAAAACTCTTTTTATAGATTGCAGTAGGAAATACATGTTTTTGTTAAAATCACAAGACAGAATCATCAGACAGTATTTCCTTAATGTTGAAGTTATATACAAAACATACTGCGAACCAGAATATAAACATGTGTGAGAACAGACTGTGATTGCCAAAATATGCCAAGGACAAACTATAGTTAGAGAAACCGCAAGCAACCTCACGGGCCAAGACTCATATCTTCTCTAATAACTCTTTCGGGTCCTGTCAGGAATTAAGCAGGACTTTGCCATGCTTTAAGCTGCAAGGACTGTGTCAGCTTGCAGCTGATTCCCGACAATTCCTCAGTCTTCTAACATATAAAAATACATTTTCGAATCTTAAACATGTTTTTCATTATAAATTTTGTATAAATTCATTAAAAATTAGAAAAGATAAAACATTCTTCTTAATGCCATGATACAAACTAAATACAATTATTTTTTACATTTTCTTTCAATTTATTTTCTTATTTTCTCTGGAATTAATTATAATGTATATAATTATTTGATCTTTCATATTCTTATACCATAATATCTTTCCATGTTTCCTGTCATTTTAATTATTAAATGTTAATAGTTAATATTAAAATATTTCATTTAGTATTTGGGAACAATTCAATGTACTATTATTCTATGTTGAATACATTTCCCATGTTTTTGGTTAAAACACCTTGCATTAAACATAGTAACCTCCTAATGTTTTTCTTCCTTTGGATCGAAGTTCTTGTCTTTAACTCCAACTCCAATATGTGGAGCATTAGTGCATCTCTTTCTTTTGACTGATTTTGTTTTTTTTAAATTTTATGTCACATTGCATCTTTACATGGCTTGCAATGCTTTACTCTTGCATGTAGAGAACAATAGAGGTGAAGAAGATTGTGTATGTGTGTGTGCGTGTGTGTGTATTTACATATGTATTCTCCCACCTCCACCTGAGGGAACATTCTTCCTTCTGTAAGAGACTAGAGTTAGAGGTTGATCAGTCTGACACAGTCAGAAGTGAGCTGTTTAGGAATTTCATTGTAGTTCTAGCCCTTCTAGGACATTCTTGAAATTTAAACACTAGGCATCAAAGGAGATCATTTTTTTTGTCTATATACCCCCCATCTTATGCCTCCATAATCACCCTGAGACAAAAATTTAAAAAAATACTACTACTGGTAGTAATAACAGAAAACACTTAATAAACTTACTATTTTCCAAGCACTATTTTAAAAACTGTATATATATTAATTTATTTAATCCTTACAAAAAATTGGTAAGGTAAGATCTATTATTATCATTGTATAGATAAGAAAGTTTATGTAATGTGCTAAAATCATACAGATATAAGTAGCAGAGGAAGAAATATTATACATATAAATATTATAAATTTGTCTGGGGTACAGATAACAGGGTGGGTTTTTTATTGTTTTTGGCCAGAACTTCACACAGCACACGGGACTTCCCTGACCAAGGATCCTGACTAAGGGTCAAACCCGCGCCCCCTGCAGTAGAAGTGCAGAGTCTTAACCACTGGATCACCAGGGAAGTCCTGTTTTGTTTTTTAATAAAACAGAAATTTGATTTTAAGCCATCTGGTAACATGAGTAATCCTTAATTTATATTCCTTGGGCCTGCAAAGTGCAGAGAAACAAGGTTTTCAACCTGCAGGCTCAGTAAGGAAACTAAGTTCAAATAATAATAATCGTAGTAATAATTAACCTTAGCTGAGACCTTGTGGATTTGTGCCAGTTTACTTCCCATTCTGAGCACATGGGAAGATTGTATTACTTATTCCCTCAGATTTAATTATGATCATATGACTTACTTTGGCCAATTAAAAGTAAGCAAAAACGTGTTCCTTTCAGTCAAAGTATTCATGATCCAGAATAAATTCACTGTGTACTCTTAGTCTTGCCACAGCATCTTGTATGGATCCCTCTGTTAGGCTCATGAATGATGCTGTATGAAACAGAGATGGCTGCTACTCTGCAGAGGACATATTTAGTAAGAGTAAATCTTTATCTTTAAGGTCACTGTTGTTTAAAGTTTATTTGTTACAGTGGAATAACTTAGCTTATCCTTATTAGTGTAGTTGGAATTACTTTTTGTCAACACACATTGAACTTGGATAAGCCTTTGTGATTTGGCCTGGCTCACTTAGATAGACATAATGTTCAACACAAAAGACCTCAAAAGAAATGTATATTTCTACGCCATTTCTTTTAATTAAGCTTATTAAAACATATATAGAAATTGTAGATGTTTTTCAAAAATAAAGAAAAACAAAATCTGTTACTATATTTATGTATGTGCTTACATTTTGAATCCCAGTAGTATGTGTATAAATATGAAAATATTAAAAGTTCAACAGTTTTTACAGAATTTCTTTAAAATATTTCTCTGTCTCATCTTCCATTTTTATCATCTTCCATTTACTATGCAGCAGAAACAGCTACAGTCACATATTTGAGGCATTGTTTTAGGAATGGTTTAAATCTCTAAATAAGCTGGTGTTGCTATATTTATTTTTAAAACATATGTATTCTCTTCCCTCAGTGAAGAGTAAGCATTTAATTTGTTTCTGTTTTTGACTACAATACACACTCATCACTTTCTACCCATCACCCCATCCTCTCATTATGATTTGTCATAATTTTGGTTAAATAAATATTTGTATTTATTTCAAGATTACTGTATGTATGTTATTTAGATCTAAGTAAAAAACTTTAATTTTTGAGTCCCTGCAATCTATAAAAATGTCTATATTAGACTAATAGTTGAGTGATAGTTTGCCTGATTATGGATCTAGTTTAGTTTTCACTTTTCTTCTGAATTTTTAAGGTATTTTCCACTTCTTTTTAGTTTCTATTGTTTCTCATAAAAAGCCTGAGGACATACTAATGACTGTGTCTCAGTGTGTAGACTGTTTTTTTTTTCATCTGGAATATTATAGGATCTTCCCATTTAACCCAATATTCTGAAATTTCACAATGATGTTCCTTTGGCATTGGTCTAGTTTTCTCAACTAGTTATGCACATTTAATGAAGCATTGAAATTTAAAAAAAAGCATGCCCTTAATACCTATGAAAACTACTCAAATTATTTATTTAATATATTTTTCTTTTTAATCTCATGTAGTTTCTTCTTCAAACTCCTATTATTTGGATATTTGAATTAATGGAACGTCTCTCATTTTCTTATACTTCTTATCCTCTTCTCCATTCTTGTCTTTTTCTTCATTTTTTAATTTTCTCTTCATTCTGCAAGACTTTCTCAACTTTATCTTTCAACCATAGTATTGATTTTTTAATTTCCAATTGCAAAACAATGTCCTTTTGTTTATACATATATATAATACATATACATGTACACACATACATTTATGTGTATACCCACATATATTATATATAATCATCCTGTTTGCTTCATGAATGCAATATCTTCCCCTCTTTTTCTTGAGAATTTGTCTTTTTTTTCTAGAGTCTAATTTTATTCTATCATTCCCTTTTTTAAATAGACTTCATTTGTTAGCTTAAAGGTTTGTTTTTGAAATGTTATTTTCTCTATAGCTCAGAGAATTGCTAATCAACTAGTCATATACTTTTATATATGAACCGAGGATAAGATATCTAAAGAACAAAACTTTGTTAAGGATTGAGGAAACCAAAAAGGAAGAAAAGAAAAACATGCTTGACCAACACAAAGAAAATGAAATTTGGCAAAAATGACTTTAAATAGAGATGCAAAAAGAGACCCTTTGTTCTACCCTCTTCAGAGAATAATTCTCAGGCTTTTTTTCCACAGTAGAAGATGGCAGATACCGGCTTTCTTTGATATTGTAGGGCATCAAGAAATGTAAAATATTCTTTGCAGTCTGTTGATTAAATCTCCTTATTTTAGCCTAATTTTTGCCCTCCTCCCCATTCTCAGTGGTAGGTGAAAGCTTTGGGAATATTTTGAGGTATAAACTCAGTCATTTCTTAGCTTTCCTCACTGCTAACCAAGGATTCAATTTGGGTAGCTTTTCTAAATAGTTTTAGAACAGATCCATTTTATTTCCAACATCAATAGTTTGTTGATGATATGTCATTTACTATTCTCCTTTCTGGGTGTTTACTATGCCATAAAAAAATAAACAAATAAATTTACAAATATAAATTATTTTTTTAATCTTTACCATTGCTATAATGGTTTTTGAGGATATAGCAGAGTAGATATATGTATTCAAATTCCTTCTTAATTAGGAGGTATGCTTTTTTTTTTTTGTTTACATTACATTGTCAGAGTTTCTCCAAAACTTTTAATTCTTTTAGGAAAACAATTTTAATACTGTGTTGGTATTTCATCATATTGAAATAGTTTATACCTTATTTAACCATTTCTTTTTTTGCATAATTAGTTTCCCATATCTCATTAAAAATATTGAAAATCTTTTAATATATTTTGAAAAATGTGAATCCTATAACTTTTTTCCAGTCACAAATTCTTCAATTCATAATTATCCACATTTTCAACTTTCTTCTCTTACACTCTAAACTTAGTTGTAAAGATAATTAAATTTATTTTTAAGAGCTTAAATATAAATAACAGCAATTTATTTTCAGAACATGAACAAAATGGCAGAGTAGGCAGCTCTTAGCTCTTGCTCCTCCCCACCCCCCACAGAAACATCAAAAAGAAGCAGAAACTATCAGAACCAACTTTGTTAGAACTCTGGAAGAGTCAAAGGTTTACAGCAACCAAGTAAAAGCTGGATTAAGAAAAAGGCAACTTAATAATGGTAGGAAAACTGCAGCATTTTTACCTGTGCTTGCCCCACCACTTTCCCAGTGCGGTGTGCTCTCAAAGAGGGAAGTCTGAGTTCCTAGTGTGGGACTCTGGTCTGCGGTTTAAGAGAGCATAGAGAGCATAAATTTATTTGAAAAGTTTTGTGCGTGTCTGTTCTAATCTGTCTGAGGACTACCTGAAGGATTTGGTGTTTGGCTCTGTTTTGACTAACGTGGTTCTCAAGCTGGAAATGGTGCATTACTTGAAAACACTGCAAGCAGAACTAAGGACTCACAGGTAACCTGACATTAAAACATTACAACGGAAACATACAATAGACCACCTGGGAGAAAAATCTGCTGAGAGTGTCTTTGGGAAATTAGGACATGCAAATGTATATAGGAGAATTTAGAAGGTCACAACATGCCCAAGAAAAGACCTGAGAAAACCCTAAGTTTTCACCTGGAGCTGATTCCTAGGCTCAGTGAAAGCACTGGTGGTCCAGTGGCTAAAACTCTGCGCTCCTAATGCAGGGGGCCTGGGTTTGATCTCTGATCAGGGAACTAGATCCCACATGCATGCCACAACTAAGAGTTTGCATGCTGCAACTAAAGATCCCTCATGCCACAATGAAGATCCCACATGCGGCAACGAAGATCCTGCGTGCAGTAACTGAGACCTGGTGCAGCCAAAATAAATGAATAAATAAATATTTTTAAAAATTAAAAAAAAGTCAAATGAGTGCTCCAGCACAGAGCCTATTTGCAAAAATTGGGAGAGGTGTTTGTTTATTTGATTTTTCTCCCAAAGAATGCACAAGAAAGTAACTAGAGCAATAAACAAATGCATCAAAACTACAGGGTGTAGAATCAACACATTAAAATCAGTTGTGTTTCTATGTACCAGCAATGAACAATCTGAGAAAGAAAATGAGAAAGCAGTACCACCTATAATATTATGTAAAAGAATAAAATAGCTCGGAGTAAATTGTCAAAGAGGTGAAAATCTTGTAAAGAAATGTAAAGATATCCTACATTCATGGATAAGAACACTTGATATTGTTCTACCCAAAGCAACTCACAGATTCAATGCAATCCATATTAAAATTCCAACAGCACTTTTTTGCTGCAATGGGAAAGCCAGTCATCAAATTCACATGGAGTTGCAAGCGGCTCAAATAGCCAAAATGATCTTAAAAAATAGGAACAATGATGAAAGACTCACATTTCCTGATTTCAAAACCTAGTACAATGTTACAGTAATCAAAACAATGTTTCACTGGCATAAGAATAGACATATGCACTAATGAAATATTTTGATAATTGAGATATGTCATTAAAAGCATGAACAACAAAAGAAAAAACAGGCAAATTGTACTTCATCAAAATTAAAAACTTGTGAGTATAAAAGGACATCATCAAAAAAAAAAGACACACTAAGAAGTTGTAGAAAATATTTGCAAACACTGTATCTGATAATGGTTTAATAGAATATATAAAGATCTTCTGAAACTCAACAAAAAGGCAAACAGCTCAATTAAAAAATCAGCAATGGACTTGAATAGACAATGAATATATACAAGTAGCCAGTAAGCACAAGAAAAGATGCTTACAATTATTAGTCATTAGGAAAATGCAAATTCTAACCATGAGATAATATTACTAGTATGACTATTTTTTAAAAAACAACAAAATGGAAAACAGAAAATAGCAAGTGTTGACAAGGATGTGAATAATTTGGAACACTTGCACATCACTGGTGGGGATGTAAAATGTTGCATGTGGTAGCTGCTATGGAAAACAGTTTAGTGCTCCTCAAAAAACTCATCATGAAATTACCATGCGTCTCAGCAATTTCATTTGTAGGTATATACTCCAAGAATTGAAAACAGTGACTCAGCCAAATACTCATACGCCAGTACTCATTGCAACATTATTCACAATACCCAAAGATGAAAATGACCAAAGTGTGCATCAACAGATGAATGGATAAATAAAATGTGATGTATACATACAGTGGAATATTACTGAGCTATAAAAAGGAATGATGTTCTGATATATGATACAACATAGATGGACCTTGAAAAAATTATGATAAAGTGAAATAAGCCAGACACATAAAGAAATTATGGTATGTTCCCATTCACATGAAATACCTACAATAGAGGAATAGTGACAAAAAGTAGATTACTGGTTACCAGGGGTTGGGAATAGTGGAGAATGTTATTATTTAATGGTAACAGAGTTTCTGTTTGGAGTGATAAAAACTTTTGGAAATCAATAGTGGTGATAGATTACGCAGTACTGTGAATGTAATTAATGCTATTGATTTGTACTTTTAAAAGTGGTTGAAATGGAAGAGATATTGTAACACATTAAAATCTTTTTTTCAAAAATTATGTCCAAATTTCTTTAGGTGGATATTATAGAATTTAATTTTAAGTTGCTATGAAATGCATGTTTGTATGTGCTTATCTGATATTTTCTAAAAGGTACAATAGCAGAGAAAGAACAGCTTGTCACTTAAGTGTGAGCTGTCAGTCTTGAGCTTTCAAGAGTCAGACTGCTAATGCCATGCAAAATCTTGGAGCTATACCTTGCTAGGTGAGCATACTTAGGAAGGTTACTTATAGTGTTCTTTTCTCAGTTTCTTCATCTGTAAAATAAGCTTAAAATTTTCCATACAAGATTCTTTTGAGGATATAATGGCCAAACTTATGCAAAACACCTAAGGGAGCATACAGTAATGTCAAAAATGCTAGCAATTATTATACTCCCTGAATTTACACTGGATGGTATTCTTAAAATATTGTCAAAATATTCAGGATAACAAACCTACACTGACTTTCAAGTGAAGAAATTTCTATTGATATGCCTATACATGACAAGTTAACAAAATAGAAAATTTAGTTAACTATCTGAAGAATTTCAGCCCTCTCATTTAACTGATAATATAAAATCATACTAGAACAAAAGAACAACATCCGCACTCTGAATTACATCAATAAATCTCATAACCTTCTATCAATTTCACAAGTATAAATAGTTTTTCAACTCTATGAAGACTATGGAACAAAACAAAAATAACGTGTAAAAATAAACATAAAATAGACTCATAAGCCAATGAATTTATAACATACTTTGAATAATGCCTAGTAAATTTTAATGTAGGCCTTTATATTTTGAAATACATACCTATTAATGATGATTACACCTCAAGACAGCAGAAATTTGAAAAACAAATACTAGTAGTCTCTTTTTAAAGCAGCTTTATGTAGTTTCTAGCAAGCTACCTCATCTGAACAAATGGCAAATGCTATCTCTGATAGCTGAACAATTTAACAACCTGCTGGGTCACAGATGCACAAATCCTAATACATACAGACTATAATCTTGCCAAACACAGAGACTCACTGTTAATTACTTTTTTCTTTCTGTAAGTTATATTTACAATTTTTTGCACGTTCTTAAATGGCTGAAGGTTTACCCACAGGATATTATGTCAATTTATTTTTCATCTATGTGTGATACCAACTCCAAAATCTTTTTTTAACTGTGTTATTTCAGTTTTTTAAAAAATTAATATTCTTCATGGAAAATCAGTAGTGGGTAGTGAATGATGTAGTTAATATATTGGGGTTCGTTTTGTAGTTTGTAAGAAATGTACAGGTTCTGTGTGGCTATAGCCATAATATTAACTGTAATTTTGATGTACTGCTGATGAAAAGATTTTTTAAAATCAGTGGTACAGCAGTTTAGTACTTACAAATCACTTTTCACACTCACAAATTATAATAACACTCATTGTCAGTAGCACAAAAATGACATCCTATGAGACTTGCTAAAAGAACACATGAGAGATCACCATTATATACACATAATTAGTTCTAAAAAAAAAGACACTTTAAAGTAGTTAAAACATTCATCATAATTTCATAGAAGAATGGTTAAAAAAAAGATGTGATTATGAGTTTATCTAGAAAATGCATCTAAAATAATATAAATATTTAAAATAATTCAATTTATCTTATAAGGTACAATAGGATAAGGTTATTTTAATGACATTAATTATTTGAATACTTCAAGAATACATTAAGCTAACTTGTGTTTGTGTATTTGTTTGGGTTTGTAATTTTGCCAAAATTTAATAGCATATTACACTGTGATTGTTTCAGAGAACAATCACAAAGAAGGCCATTTTGCCAAAATATTTTAGGGCTTCATCAAATTTCCCAAGGACCTCTTTCAATTCTTTGATAGTCAAATCATTCTCTTTTGAAGCACATTGTCTATCATCATTCTTGCCAATATTTTTCTTCAATTTTTAACCAGTCTAACTCTGCTGCACCCTCATTTGTCAAAGACTTTCTTTACTTGTGACCCAAGTAATTCTAACTTTACTTCATCAGGTTCATGAAGTCACGTAGTTCTTATAAGATTGCAATTCCACTTTGCATTATACTACATGGGTTTGTCAGATGTATACAGTAACCCAAAATCAAAAGGAAAATTACTGAAAAAGATGTTGCTCAGTGTATTGGGATAAATATTGTTGGGCAGCAGAAGGAAATTAGAAGCGGGAACCAGTTAAATCAGTGTTATTAGTAAAGAATGTCATGCTATGATGACTTTTATTTTCTATCAAAGTTGTACATAATAGCTACTTGGGCACTGAAAAATTCCCATACACCTGGAAATTTGAGTAGAATTTTTGCATCAAAGCTTTATTTATCATTTTTTTTTTTTGGTTTTCTAAAAATGAAAATATCACTAATTATGTTTAAAAGACTTTCAACTTCATCTTACAATGGCTAGTGAGTAAGGCACCTTTGTTTATCATGGAAATTTTGATGACATATCTGAAGTCTAATAGTTGAAATGCTAACTGAAATAATGTATCCATTTATACATTTATGTATAATATTTCTGGAAAGGGGTCAACCATCTTTTATTTGAATAGCAGTCCTCAAATGCAGTTTATTACTCCACCACATTAGCCCATTTTATTTTTAACTTTTCTCATTGTCAGAAAATGCATCCTAACATTTGTTCTATATTAGAAAGCAGTCTCTCAACGCACATTCTTTTGTTGTCTCTACTTAAGAATTCTGCACCTATGCAGACTAAGGCACATTTTTATTTCATAAAACAATATTATATATATATGTATATATATATATATAAAGTTTACAATTTGGTATGCTGCTTTAAGTGTTGTCTCTTCCAGGCTAAAGTTCTCTAGTCCCTTGTATCTTTCCACATGACATCTTTATGCTCCATTGTTACAATGTCTGGATTCAATTTGTTTGTAGGTGTCCATCTTAAAATGAGGTATCCAGAACTAATCAAGTCCTTTAAGAGACATCCCTCAAGGGTATAAAAGGCTTTGATTATTTTTGTGAGGTTTTCTCAAAGAATAAGACATTCTTATTTCCTAAAGTTCCTGCTTGTGCTGAAACTGACAAGTGGTGATCTGTTACAACCCTTTATTAAGGTGACTTATGCCTCATGTCATTTCTCTTACCTCAAATCCTACTTGTGAAAAGCAGAATGTCTTTTTTTTTAAATGACTGTATCTTATCTCTACTGCCACACGGTGTCTCTTTTTAATCAGTTTGTGTCTGTAAAATACTGAAGTACATTACACATATCTATTATGCATGCACACTTACAAAAAAGTTCCAAAACATCTTGTCATAAAATAATGCTTACGGTCCCTCTAAATTTAATATGAGATTAAAATTTTAAAACTCTATATGTTTTATATACCCTACACATTCTCCTTCATTCATAAGAGTAGATCACAATTTTTCTCTTATTTCCTACCCTTTATACGAATTCAAATCTGGTTTAAATATATTTGCTGGAAAAGAACAAGAATTATAATATACACACATTCTTTTAACTTCCAAATTATTATTAGATTTTATGACTTTTGATTTAAAAATTTACATAAACAACATGCTCCCAAAGAATATGAAGGGTATAGAAGTAAGACAATTGTAATTACAAAAACATTCTGGTTACTGCAGTAAGCCCAGATATCCCAATATTACAATGAAACAGAGTACATGATTTCAAAGAATGTATATTCTAGAGGGAGAGAAAGAAAACAGATGAGTAAAAATTGTTTTAAGTTGTAATAAATATTATAGCAAATATGAAACATAAACAAAATGAAAATCTAGTGAAGGGCCTACTTTTCACAGGATGGTCAGAAATTGTCTGACTAGGCAATGATTCAGCTGAAATCCAAGTATATATATATATAGAGAGAGAGAGACAGAGAGAGAGAGAATCAACTAGTTCGTGAAAGAGGCAGGACACATATTCTAGAAATAAGAATTTTAAAACATCTATTCTTCACTAGAAGAAGAAGTCTGCTATTAGAAGACATTCAGATATCTTCAAATTTTTGTGGAGAAGAAATCCAACACAATGAAATTCTCAATTCAGAAAAAATGTTATTAAAGAGTGGGGACAAACCAAAAATATATTTAAATGCAACAAATGAGAAGGTTTACCACTCAAAGATTTTGGAGTAATAATTACAGTGTCCTTAGGAATAAGGTGAGACACTGAATATACAAATGGACAATGGCCAGACTATATACGAGAATGGGACTCTTACCCCAAAACTCTGCAGCAAACATCCAGGAAGCCAAACAATAAATTGTGGGGCCATTTGCCCAGGAATGACCAAGACCTGGTCACCAGCTACCAACTTCCCTATAATTTGCCTGTATTTCTCTAACACAGCACAAAACAGATGAAACCAAATATGCTTTCCCAACCAATTACATAAGATGCCCCATTTCTACTTAGTCTTCCTCAAGTTTCCCCATGCCAACAACCTCCAATAAGAACACACCTGAAGTCTTTGAGCCTTTGAGTCTCTGCCAAAGCAAATGGTAGTGGTTGCCCAGCTTGCTATAGTAATCACTGAATGAATAGTCTCTGCTTATTTTCATTTGCATGATTCAAGTTTATTTTCAGAAAGGAAATAGGAAATTTAAAAGACTGACTTGGACGGATGACAGAAGGAACAGGGAACAGAGACTAGTAAATATATAGGCAAGTCAAAATAAACATTGCTAGTAGAACAATAATTCTAATAATTGTATTAACTAATGGCGTTTAGAAAAAAAGGAAGAACTAAAATACAAGATGGTAATAATATAGATGGCATGATGAGGTAACTCACCCAAATGTCCTCATCTTATTCTGGTAGAGAGGTGATATCTACTATTTGTTAAACCAAGTATTTACAAGAACAACTTAAGAATAAATATGCAATGACTTATGAAATGAAGAGAAAAAAAGAGACAAAAATCAAGAAAACTTTAACAATTCTTTAGATAGCAGAAAAGATATAGATTTAGCAGAACCCTGGATAATACTAGAGAAGGCAAAAGGCTGAGGTTATTATAAGATTCTTACTTTTTTTTTCCTATTTTTCTTTCTTTGAAAAATTTGATACATCTGTCTGAACATCTGTCACAGTTGCTGTGAAAGTTAGTACTCTTCTTTTTCAACATCTATGGCCACATCAGTTTCTTCACAGAGTGCACCCTTCATTCACAAGTGGATTTCATTTGAGCTTGACATGTGCATGTCAGAGAGAACAAATATTGCTATGCCTATCACATGGATGAGAGTATCAATATATATATATAGTTTATGTAAATCTTGTAAGTAATTTAAGTAACACAAATGGTAGACTGGTTACTAGTCCTCAGGTGGAACTTAACACAATAGTATTCTTTTCAGCATTCTAGTAGCCTCCAGACTGATTGCCAATGAATCATATGCTTTATTCTCCAGACGAATGAGGTTGAGAGTAAGATATATTCAGCATATTAGAAACTCAAAGAACAGTCTCTGTGTTGGACACAAAGTGACATTTTAACATTATTATTCAATTAGAAAACTTCCTATTAGTATTATGAAAGTCATTCAAAAGTGATGCCAGTGACATCTACCAGCGTGTTAATCAGATGTGATTTGATTGTCCCAAGCACTTCTTGCCCAGTGAATTTGATTTTTGCCCAGGTGGAATTTAAAGAAAAGTATGCTGGAGTAAACACTACAAATCTTGCAAACTGCAAAGTGGATAATTCAATGTAAGACAATCTCTCAAAGTAGTATTTTTTCTTTAACATACAGGTGAAGAGAATATTTCCATAGCTAAAGCATGTTTTAAAATGTTCTCTCCTGCAATTTTATTTTCTGAACTTTATACTTTTCTAACGACAAATATGTCTTTTGCTTTGTTTTTAAGAACATTAAAAATATATGTATTTCACCATGTGTAATCTATTTCTACTTATACATATTTTATAGAGAGGCTTATGATACTTAAAATCTTATATATGAAATAAGTTAACTCCAAGTTAATTTTTTAAAATATTTACTTATTTGCCTTAAAAATTACTTTAAAACTTAAACTTCCAAAATCAGTAGTAGTCCAGGCTGACAATTTTATTATTATTTCTTAGCTTCTGGACACATTTGAGTTCTAATCATGAAGACCCTTTTAGCATCACGAAATTAAGCTATAACTAGATTATGGCTACCAGCTAATATTTATTTCTATAAACTGAAATAGCATATTATATTACTATTCTGATATTTCATTTACTCCCCATAGATTACTTTTGAATATGTGGCTATCGAAGATAAGTGAATGTTAATAATGTTAAACAGTTTAGCCTAAAGCATAAACATCTTTAATTCATATATTTGATAAGAAAGTTAACCTAAAGAATCCAAACATATAAATCCTTTCATTCATTGTATGTCTTTGAAAGAAATTCAAACGTACTTAATGGTCCAATTAATTTTAGATAATATACATCTTTTCCAAGTAAAATTAAAATTAAACAGAGAAAAATATTTTATTTAACATACTGTTTGTTGTGAAAAATAATTATGTTGAGACTGCTAGTTTGCTTACCCTTGAAATTTCTAAGATATGGGAAAGAGTAACACATAGTTTTCTATTTTATTGATCATTTTTTGAGCTTTTGAGTTCTAGTTTTTCTTCTTTTGCAATCTCAAACTTTTATTCATGTGTTCATTTACCCTATATGTACTCATTGATTAGCCATTATATGCCAGAGACGTATTAAGCAGTAATGAAGAAGATAAACTTAGACTGTACCATCATGGACATATGCCATGGTTTCAAAAATATCTAAAGCATCATCATTTTTCACTACTTTAAAAAGGTTGAAATATAAAATAAAATTCAGCCATCTCACTAAGTGAACATGAGAGAAAAATATATATCCACCTTTTGAACGCTCAGTTTTTACATATTATATATGAAAATATTATTTTGCTAAAATGAATGTAAAGCACATATTCATTTTCTATTTTTAGAAATTTAATACAGTATCAGATTGATATACAACTCTCGAGATACTTAATTCCTCTATATAAATTACTAATGTTATTTTCTTTTTATGAAACAATGTATGGGGAAAGACATGCAATTTTATTAACTACACAGTATTCTTCAATTACGCTATAGCAAAATGATTTTATCCCTGGGTTTCCAAAATATATCAGTTCACAATTAAAAGATCAGAAATATATATGTGAGTATCTGCCTTAATTTCTTAGTAATAATATAGCATATAATTTTAAATTATATTAACATTGAATAATGAATATATGAAATTTTATACATGCTAGATTTCCATTGGTTAATAATCCATCATAACTCCCCAGTTTTATTATGTATTTTACAAAAAAATACTTCAAAGCTCAGAAATGTATAATTAAATTTACAAATTTTGTTTTTTCTAAGGCTTTCACCAAATAGGAGTTGGTTAAAAGAAGCAGCAGGCAAGCAAATTACCCCTACTGTAGTTTAGTTGTGATAAATATGTAGGTTACACTTTATTTTAAAGTGTTATTTGTCCCATGTATGCCTGCAAGCCTATCAAACTCAGATATGTTTATGGGCTTGGATGTAACAGTGGCAACTATTCAGTGCAGTCACTGTATGGCCCACACTGCAAATTCATAAAGCAAAGAAACTTTCACTACACATCTTCTTTATATATTAAGAATGAATAAAATAGCTATACTCACAATGATCAATGAATATGACTTCACATTGAGCAGGATCTTTGAAATATGCGATGAGCTGATGGGTTATAATTTTTTCTTTGTAAGACTTAGCCTTTAGGATATTAAATATATTGATGAGGGTAATGTAAATGACTTAGCATCTTCCAGAGATTTAAGTGGTCACTTGTTTTTTGTAGAAATGCCTGTTTAGATGAAACAGTAGTAATTTTTTAGCTAAAAGAAATTTGGAAGATAAAGAGCTTTGTTGAAAAAGCTCTTTCTTTTCCTTTTGAAATTTTTAATTCGTTCCAGAGACACCTCTTAAATTTATTAGCCAGTCTTTTTAAAAAAATTAATAGTATCTTTTCACTTTGTCTACTGTGTTTCTAATTGTTTACTTTAGATTTCTTCCACAATTAAGAAAAATCTATTTCTCCTATTTAAAAATAAGTGGGGGAGCTATTTTCCTAACAGAACATACCTAAGAAACCTCAACTCTTTCATTTAATACCTATTGCTCTCATACAGATAAACTCCCAAAACTGTTTGTGTTAAAAGTACAAAGACCAATATTCCTGTAATGGTGTGAGTTTACCTGACGTTTACTAGATATGGACATGTGTGACATTATTTCTTTCCCTGCGGGTTCTTAAGTCTTCCTAGATTCTGGTGGTTTGCCAACAAGCTTCAGCGTTCCTTGGCTTGTAGCAGCATAACCCCACTCTCTTGCTTCCTTGTTACATGGTGTTCTCCTTGTGTGTCTCGGACTTCATATGGTTTTGTTGTTATAAGGACACTAGTCATATTGGATTAGGGGTCCATCCTACTCAAGTATGATGTCCTCTTAAGTAATTGCATCTACCCTATTCCAAGTAAAGTCATATTCTGACGTAATGAGGGATAAGACTTCAGCATTTATTTCTTGGAAAGACAAAATTCAACCTATAACAGACAGACAGAGCTCACTTAACACAAGTAAAGAATGGATCGTGTCAAATAGAAAGAAAAATGTCAATAATAAGTTTAAAAGTGATAATGTTAAGCTTAGTAATCAACCTAGGCCACAATATAAGGAAGAGCCAAGTAGCAAAATTGCCTAAATGTAGAGCTACTGGATTCCTCCTGAAGAGAAATGGAATTTGTGGAAAAGCCTGAAAGAGTTGCAACTGTGGTGCTTGAAGTATTTAAAGGCAGGAGGCAGGTAATATAAACATAAAGAGGAGAAAAGCACAGATCCAGCTTCACAAGACTTATAGTGGTGAAGGTTGAAAAAGATACAAGAAAAGAATGCAGCTGTTAGTAAAAATAGCAAAATATGATGTGCCCCCAGGAATGATCTTAAAGATTAAAAAGGCAAGATAGCATACTCCGTCACTTTGTCTCATTATTTAAGAAATTGGGCATGCTCACTAGAGCCTGGTTATTCAAATTGTGGTCAGCAATCAAGCTACAGCAGCATTTCATTAGAGCTTGCTAGAACCCTGATCAACTTTCTAAGAACATCTCCTTGGGAATCCATATGTACATTCAATATTGAGAAGCACTGCACTACTGGTTTGAATATATAAGAATTCCAATTTCTACACTGCTACAAGCTTTTTATGTTAACTGAAATGTGTGCTTCTGGATCTATAAAAGGATGATTTGGACGGATTCTTTTTGAGATATTCAAACTTTGTGATTCCATATATAACAAGTTTGCCTCTAAGTTTTCAAATTTATGTAAAAAAAGTTGTCCTGTCCCAAACATATAATAAAATGGACTCCCCCCCCCAATATGCACTTTTCAGTTAACAAGAATAATAACATATTTTCCATGAAAAGAGGGAAATTTTAAAAGGGGAAATTTTTAAATCTGCTCTTTCCTTTGGTTTATTGAATTAGAGAAATACAAAACTTTGGATAGTATTTTCACTAAACAGAATAGGTGAGCCTCTGAAAAGATAATTTCAGAGTGATTATTTATACTTATTATTATTAATAGTTACCCACTATCTCTGGTTCCCTGAAACAACAATATTTCAAGATATATAGTTAAATTTAATCACACAGCAGTTATATGAGTAAGAATAGGCTGATGGTTTCATTTAAAACAGTGTTGTGAATATTCTAGAAGTCAGTAAGAAATGCAAAGTTTAGACTTGAATCCAGAATCAAACTAACATTCAATTATTAAAAAAAAAACTGGATAAGCCTGGCCAGAATGCAAGGTATGCTGTTCATATAACATGATATAACAGATAAACACACATGCACAGGATAGTTTCTATCTATCATCTATCTATCTATCTATCTATCTATCTATCTATCTATCTATCTATCTATCTATCTATCTATCTATCTTTCTATCTATCTATCTATCTATCTCAGTCTGCTGTTTATCAGTGTAACTGCAAATAAACCAGCTCTTCCTCAGGGTCATCTAAAAAGTTCCATGTGCTTCAACATTGATTGTGTTAGGAGAGTAATCCTCCAAGATAATTACATCAACAAACAATGTGTTTATGTCCACATTCGAATCAAATATTTTGTGCCATGTCTTTGCAAGAGGGCTGCCCAACTATAATTTTGTAAGGTATACCAATGTTTGGACCTGCATAATTTGCACATAAATTAAACACTGAGAGTAATGATTAGGACAGTAAAATTCCTGGTACTTATCTTCAGAAACAATGGAAAATTAGGGGTTGATGTGTTTATAAGGACAACAAAAAGACTACCTTAAAATGATTATACATTGATTATGAAATAAATTCCATTTAGTTTAATAAGCTAAGAAATTTTGGCATAACTATACGTAGAGCTGGTTACTTCCTTGTATTAGAGCCAGGAAACAGATTGGAGAAAATACTTAGTTTCATTACAAATTTGTTTGTCATAATCTTAAAGCTACTGAAGCAGTCTGACATATAATACACAGATTTCATAAGCACAATTTCTATTATTCAAATTTTCATTTCCTAGTCAATTTCTCACAATTCAGAAACTTCTTTGGACAGAATCTCCCCCATCATTCATGTACTTTGCTGACACGTACAGCAAATATACTGCCAAAAATGAATGGGTGGAAGACGTATTATAAATATTATAGAACTTCAAAAATTCTGGGGCTTCCCTGGTGGCCCAGTGGTTGAGAGTCTGCCTGCCAATGCAGGGGACACGGTTTCGAGCCCTGGTTCGGGAGGATCCCACATGCCGCGGAGCAACTGGGCCCTTGAGCCACAACTGCTGAGCCTGTGTGTCTGGAGCCTGTGCTCCGCAACAAGAGAGGCCGCGACAGTGAGAGGCCCGCGCACCGCGATGAAGAGTGGCCCCCGCTTGCCGCAACTACAGAAAGCCCTCGCGCAGAAACGGGGACACAACACAGCCAAAAATTTAAAAAAATATATTAAAAAAATTCTGTGTATGGGATAAATCATATATATATATATATATATATATACACACACACACACACACACACACACACACACACACACACACACACACACATATATACACTCTATCACTTCAATGCTGGTTCAATTGTTTTCTATCTTACTGAAAATTTTTTCCATCTTACTGATTTTTTTTTTTTGTACTATCTTACTCCAAAAACCTTTTTTCTACAACTGATTTCTGTTTCCTTCAAAAACAGTGTTTCTCAAATTTCAAGCTGCTACGTGTAACCTGGGACCTTGCTGAAATGGAGAATTGGATTCAGCAGACCTGGGGTGAGCCCTGTATTCTGCGTTTCTAACAAACCTCCAGGTGATACTAATGCTCCTCATCCACATGCCACATTTTGAGTAGCACGGTTTTAAGAGAGTTTCTCTCCCAAACTTGCAGTTAAAACAAGTATGACTAAAATCTTTCTTCTGGAGACCTTATTGGGGAATAGAGTAAAAAATTTAACCCACATTTTATGTGGGATAAACAGACAGAAGCACAGGATAAAGTGTGATACAGGGAGAAAAAAAAACTATTTTTTTTATCAGACAACTTAAATTTGATTAAAAGTTTCAGCACTGAATTCATGTAACATTATTTTTTTTAATTCCTTTCATGTAAGATTGAGATTATTATTCCATCTAGAAGTTCCTCAAAAAATGAAAAATAGAACAACCATATCATCCAGCAAGCCCACTGTTGGATTTATATCAAAAGGAAATAAAAACAGGATATCAAAGAGATGTATGCACTTCCATGTTTATAGCAGCATTATTCACAATAGCCAAGATATGGAAACAACTGAAGTTTCTGTCAATAGATGAATGATAAAGATGTGGTATTAATATATGACAGAATATTATTCAGCCATGAGAAGAAGAAAATCCTGCCAATTGTGACATGGATAAGGGAATTATGCTAAATAAGACAATTCAGATGAAGAAAATACTGTATGGCATTACTTACATGTGGGAATAAAAAAGGTGAACTTATAGAAACAGAGAGTAGAATGATGGTACCAAGGGGCTGAAGGGTGGGAAATGGGAAGATGTTGGTCAAAGGGTACAAACTTACAATTAGAAAATGAATAAGTCCTGGAGATCTAGTGCACAGCATTGTAATTATAGTTAATAATACTGTATTATACACTTGAAAGTTGTTGAGAGATTAGATCTTGTGTTCTCATGACAAAAAAGAAACTATAATTATGGGACCTGATGGAGATGTTAGCTAATGCTACAGTGGCAATTATATTTCAATATATAAATGTATCAAGTCAACGCATTGTGCACCATAAACTTACACAATGTTATATGTCAATTATATCTCAATTAAAAATATTCTAAGATTCAAATAGAATGATATACATGAAATTGTTTTTTAAATGATAAAGCACTATATAAGCATATTATATTGTTATTGTATGCATAGGTGCTTTCCACCCCTCCCCTGCTCAACATCAGTGCCACAGTCTGCACCCTTCCTTTTCTTAGCTGTGAAAACTGCTTAAGAAACTGTCATTCAGCAGCTGCAAAGGCTGCCAGCACTAAAGCAATTTGATAGAAAGATCCAAGAGGGGAGAGGAATGAAGATTTTCTTTCCTCTGTAGTTCTAGTTATAAAGCGCAGATATAAAAGGAGAGAATTGTTGTGGTATGGCATATGAATTTTAAGATGCTTTCATTGAGTTCATTCAAATACTAGAGTGGTGACCTGAAGAGTTTTTGCCTTAGAAAGTAAATATTTATAAATACATATATATGTGTATATATGTATATATTGTCTTTTTAAAAAAATTTTTAAAGGAATATGTTATCTTTACAAAGATGGGTTAATATAGTCATTGATCATGTAAGTATGTACATAGATAAGATTCTGGACTTACTTGTAGCTAGCTACAAACCAACCAATGACTTCATATTTGATATATAGATGAAGTGAAATTGCTTTAAAACTAATGCAGAATTTATTTGTAGTGCACAGTTTATTAGTATGCATGAAGATGAATTAGAACCTGCAAGCTATATTAAATTTAATGCATGAGAAAGGGAAGTAATGAATTACTTGAAAATCATGTTAAAGCATCATTGCGAATGCAGCTGTTAAACCACAATAGTACTAACTGCAGAGGCAAATATTATTAAACCTGCCAGAGTCCCCAAACTGTTTTACACAATTCTTTAAAGAAAGTAAGCAAAGGCATTTGACTCCTAGCTTCATGTATACATACGGTATGAAAGTATATGCACCAAATCTCAAAAAAAATGGCTCTTAGTAATTTGATTCCCACAAAAGAATTCTTATTCTAATTGGTTAAAACAAAAGTTTCTTTAATTGTTAGAGGGATGGATTTATTAACTTCATATTACTGATGGATGAAAGAAAATGTAATAAATGAAGAGATGAGCCTGAAACTGCACTTGAGGGGCTTTATTTAGCTCAGTTAGCTGACTTCACTATCTTGCGCTCTAATATTGTACTGGCTAAGCCTTTTAGTGTGCACTAAATCCCAGCCACATAAAAGTGAAGCTAAATAGTATTTACAGGTCTTTTTCATACAAAGTACTAACCAGCGTTCCATTTATAATCCTATAATAACCCTTTGTAATCTGCATACCAATGCAGTGCAAATAACACATTTACTTTAGAAATGAGCATAATTAGATTATATAGATCCTAGTTGAATTAGACTGAGTGACCTTTTGCTAGCATCCTCTGGTAACTCAAGAAAATTTTATTACTTGGCTGCCTTTTCTCTTTTAATCTAAATGATCAGTTTTTGGCATGAGCCTCGAAAATCTTCAGAATCTTTCACAGTTTGGTTTATATGAAGATATTTTTTTTCCCAAGCAGGAAAAAAAGTTGTAGTGTTGAACACAGAGCTAGAGTGAATGTTATCTTGTAAACACTCGAGATAAGGAGTTGAAACATAAAACATAAAATAAAAGATGATGTAAGAATTATTTATAATTGGGTTTAGTATGATTTTTGTAATTATATTTTTAATTAATGTCTTAGAGGATATGCTTTACTTCTATGCATAATTTAAATCAAATTGGTATTATATATTACATAGTTCAAGCCTAGCTTTCCACTTAACAATGCATCAGAAATTTGCATCAGATAATTCAATGTCTTCTAGCCATTTATTCACTAAAATAGTTTTGTGTACCTACTATGGGTCTCATACATTTGGTTAAGTGGTGACAATTGCATACTTGTTTCAAAGAATTCTCCTCCTGGAACACAAATGATAATCAAAGATAAGGCAGAGAGTGTGATAACAACAATGTAAACCAATTATTCATAAAGTAAATCCCAGCTCTTCTGGTTAAGGAAATGCAAATGTATTAGGAGCTATTTATAACCCTAACACATTTCTACTCTCGCTTCTAGGTCCTCCCAATAAGCACAATCCATAAAGTAGTCATGCATTTCTACATACATGTCACTGAAAAGGACTCTTGTACTCTCAAGATAATGGAGGGTTAAATCCACAGCATGCTTCTATTCATCTCTTTATTCTTCCACCAGGGAAATTTTAAAACTTAGGTAAAATAACACAAAAACAGATTGGGAGACTATCCTCAAGAATATTTGTTGTTGTTTTTGTTGTATTTCTCTATCTCTCCTGTAAATTCCACAAGGGAAAACTTGTTTCAAGGTCTTCTCTGCTCAGAAAACAATCTCAAGAGAGTAAAAGTGCCTCATTTTTTTGGAGCTCAGCAGACTACATTTACAGGGTGGTTAAGAAATATCATAAGGTTGTAATAAATATGAACATTTACTTAATTTAAAAAACAGGCAAATATGGGCTTCTTCAGAGTCCTATATCTCAAAGTATGTAATAAATGTGTGTGATTGTATGTGTATCTAAATGTCAAATGTTTTTACATGCATAATGATACATAACTGTGATTCACTCTTTTGTATTTTATATTATGCCTAATAAACAAACCACAACATTCTCATAGTTAGTTTCTGTCCTTTTCCTCACCAAGACCCTTAAAGATACATTGTGAATTTTTGCTGACATCATTTTAGCCCAAGCTGCCCTGAGAGCCCCTAGAAGCCTCTTCTAACTGATCTCTTGCTTCCATTCTTGTAATGTTCAATTAATTCTCTATACTTCAGCCAGAGTGATGTTTTAAAAAAATGTCATCTTTTTATTTAAACTATTCAGTGTACTCCCATCACCCTCAAATGAAAATGCAGTGTTTAATCACAGCTATTCAGTTGGATGTAATATGGCTGTTTCTCACCTCTGCCAACTCGACCTAAACTATTTTATTTCCTACACACTACTCTCGTCTAGACACACTGGTCTCCTTTGGGTTCTCTAAACACAAACTTTTCCCTTCCTCTAGACCTTTGCATGATTTACATTCAATAACTGTAAAGTTACTTCTTCAAAAGTTGGTTTTGGGGTTCTGAACTACAGAATGACCTTCATAAGGTGACATTTAAAGTGGCCTTTACTAGTTCAGTTTTTATCCCATCATCTGGATTTTTGTTATTCCTTCATAACACTTGTTCCAGTCTCTGAGAGTAGTGTTTATTGTTTTACTTGCTTATTGTCTATTTCTTGCAAAAGTATAAGCAGAGGATTAGGGTCCTTGATTTCCTAGTTCACCTTTTTATTTTTGTACTTGACGTAGTTCCTGACATCTAGTAGCCACACAGCTGAATGCTAGGTGAATGTGTTGTATATACTGGTGGCAAGGGGAGGAAAGTACGTTCCTATCCTGGGATGATTATGGATCTAAGTGTCTTCTGCTTAAGATTATAATTATATACACACAATCATCTACAGAACGTGGTTATTTTATATCTCCTGGCTGTAGTAAAGTTGCAGAAAAGATTTGTGTAGCTGAAGAGTTTTCTAATATTTACATTTTTTTAAATTTACGTGAATTATTTTGTCCATAGCATCAGCATCCGTTCATATTTCTAATTCTTTCAATCCTCTTCTGGAACTTTCCCTTTTTCTCAGTTGGTTCTATTGATTCTAACTTATCTCTTAGTCCTATATCCTTCGTTCTTATCTTTATACTTTGCTAAATAAGTTTACCAATGATCATGACTCCATCTACTACATTTACATTGAAAACCACTTGTCCAATTTTGATCTTTTACATGCAGGACCATAACCTAACAAACACCTTGAAATGTGGCATGATTTAGATAATGGACTTTTACCTCAGTCTTGCCAGGTTAAAAACAAATCAATTTTCTTCTTTACATGTCTTTTTCCTTACAGATTTTCTGTTTCTTTTATTGGTATGTCCAAGGCTAGAAATTTTGGCGTCATCTTTAAATCAATATTCTTTATTTTTGTCTTTTTTTGCTTTCTTTGTTCTTAGTACTTCCTTCACAGTCCCTCTTGAACGTATCCTTTATATTTCTTTTCCCATAGCCCTCACTCTAATCCCTTAACTCACTCTTGAATAACTATAAATATTTTCTATCTAGTTCACTGCCTCCAGATTCTTTCTACAATCCACCACCACCAGACTGTATTTGAAAAGACATTTTTCATTATTTTTGCCCCCATACAAGAACCCAGAGTGGTTTATAGTAATCTATGTAAAAAGAACACACACACACACATTCCTCCCAAACCAAACTTCTAAAATCTTTTGATAAGTTTGGCTCTTTTAAAAATTAACTTACTATTTTATTTATTTTCTTAGCAACAGTGGACCGTATTTGTTTTCTCCTCCATATCATTCAGTATGTTAGTACCCAGCTTCAAATTATTTTATTTTTTCTTCCCTTCTCTATACCCATATGAAATACATCATTTAGAGCTAAATTTAAATATCTCCGTTAATTCTCCTTCCACCCCATGTTGAACTATTTCTTCTTCATATGTTTTTTAAAAGATTTTATTGGAGTATACTCGATTTACAATGTTGTGTTAGTTTCAGATGTACAGCAAAGTGAACCAGTTATACATATACATATATCCACTCTTTTTTTAAATATTCTTTTCCCACATAGGCCATTAAAGAGTATTGAGTAGAGTTCCCTGTGCTATACAGCAGGTTCTTATTAGTTATCTATTTTATATATAGTAGTGTGTACATGTCAATCCCAATCTCCCAATTTATTCCTCACCCCATCCCCTGGTAACCGTAAGTTTGTTTCCTACATTCGTGACTCTAATTCTGTTTTGTAAGTAAGTTCATTTGTACCCTTTTTGTAGATTCCACATATAAGTGATATCATATGATATTTGTCTTTATTTCTTCTTTAGGTTTCAAACTCCCTTATATCTTGTACCATGAATATTATTCCTTAAATATCTATGTCTTATTTACGCATTTACTTCCTGCAGTGTAAGAAGCTACCTTTTATATTCTTAGTCATACTCATCAAGGAAGCACAATTTAAACTATCTTCAAATATTAAAGTTGGAAAGTGGTTTATAAATCTAAATGTAGGTAGTAAAAGAGCTAAATTTATAAAAAATACTAATTTACAAATAAGTATGTGTACATACTATATTTGTAACAATTCTTACATACCTGAACTAATATAAATTACTTTAAGTCAAAAATGATAGAGTTTTTAGTTTTTTTTTTTTTTTTTTGGCTGCACAGCAAGGCATGTGGGATCTTGGTTCCCTGACCAGGGATTGAACCGGTACCCCCTGCAGTGGAAGGTTGGAAACATTGGATTGCCAGGGATGTCCCTAAAAGTGATAGAGATATTTTTAAAAGCACCTTGAGAAAATATTACTCCTCCTTTTACATGAGGAGATAGTTAAAATTCCCCGATGTGCCCAAAGAGGATATAATGAATAAATACATTTTAAAATGTCCTTACATTTTGGAATCCATCTTCTTTACAAATATTTAAAGCCTAAAGCCCCAAATGTTTTATATTTTTTCTTAGGAATGTAATATAATAATATTAATAAATTGGTATTGGTGGGAAAATGAAGAACATAAATAAATCCTATAGTTCTACACTAAATTTATCTTACACTTAAGACTAAATCTTTGACTCTACAATACAATTTTGAAATATTTCACTTTGTAAAGCTGCTCAAGACAGCAGAGACAAATAGTATATAATATGTTCATAGTTAGTAATGCTGCTTTCTCTTCATTTTGACACATCTGGGGCATGCAATTATTCACAAAGGTCACTTTCTAAAGAAGAAAAATAACAATGACTAAAGGCAGCATTTAGGTTTCAAATAGACTATGAAAATTTAATCAATGACAAACTCCCAATGTCAAGAACAATCTTATTTCTAGGTAGACAGAGAATGACATTTCATCAGAGATAAAGTACAATTGCCCACATTAAAAACTAGCCAAAAGGAAAAAAAAAATTAGTATGGACTCTCAGAGTAAGATTTAGAGAAAAAAGAGAGGGAGAGAGATACAAAGTTATTTTAACTTTAAAAGTGAATACAACTTTACTTTCTTGAATGGCATTTTCAAAAATGTCTTATTATGAATTAAGTAATCTTAAGGATACATGAAATTCAAAGCTTGGATGAGAGAATATAACTTGCCACCTCACCCTTCCCCCACTCCATTAAACACTTTTCAAATTTGTACTGCAATTTATTGACTGAGAAATATAACATGTTAAGATTTCCCTTTCAGCTGATTTTTTTTCCCAAAATCAAAGCGATGTCCTAAATCATGTATATAACACATTTTAAGTTGTTTTGAAATGTAGCTTAAAAATATCTTTCTTGAAATATTCTGGAATGCCAACTTTTATATTTGTTTTTAAAATAATATTCCTCAGTATTTTCAATCAGCATCGATAACACTTCAATCTAGGTATATATAGGCTATAAGTGTTATTATTATTTACCTGGGAGAGTACTATTTTTAATGATATTTCAACTCTGATACTCAGTTTCTATTAGTTAAAATAAATGTAGCAGTACTTTAATACACATGAGGCTTTGAGATGATTCAGCAACACAGTATATATAAGCCTTAACAATGTTTTAGACCTATATTTTTCAATAAATTTTTTAATGTATTTATCATTCTGTGCTTACTTCATATTCTTCAAAATGTATATCTTTTTTTCTATGAGATACTCTGGGATCTTTTGTGAAATACTCTAAAACAGGAAGGCATTGTGATAAGATATTCACATAACCTTTGTTCAAACACTTGCAAAACAATATTTTAGGAGAGAAGGAGAATAAGACAATCAGCCTGATTTCCAATGGAAATAGCTAATCCAACCATGATGTGATGAGATAGCAGATGTGTGCTAGAGTTAAGGATCATGAGATTCCTGAAACAGGCAGAATAGTAGTAGAAAATGGAAAGTGTTGAATAAAAAGTGTTATACTCTAGTATGTTTCTGCAAGCTGAAATGCCTGGATCAATTTTACTAAATCATAAAATTTTCATTTCATATTAAGAAAAAGTATATGTTATAGGTAATTGTAGTTGAGAAAACAGCATGCTCTTTTTTCCCAGACTACCACTACTAGATATGCATAAATATTAAAGACTATATAATTAAGAGAGGAGGGTAAATTAAGTGTGAAACTTATGGATTATATAGCTAAACTAGTTTTACCTGCAAACATTTACAAGAATATCCAAGGGAGAGAAAAATTGCATTAAGAAGGAAAATTCTACATTTTCTATAAATAGAAGAATTGCTATTTGTTAACTAGAGAAGACAAAAAAGAATGAGAATAGTTGGAAAAATAGATTAAGCATCGTAATAGTCAATCTTCAAATTACAGTTTTTCAAGAGTCTGTTACACTGTCAATTTTTAAATTTTACTTTGTTTTCACATTCTTCAACTCTAAATGGCCAAAATCTTTCCATTTCACCCACCCACCTGATCACCTTAAATCTTTCCTGTTGATTGTCATTTCCCACACTCCATCCTGTTTTACTTGAAAGTATCTGAGATTGCTGAGTATGAAATTGATAGTGATTACTTTGCATTTTAGAAGAGGCTCTCAATAAGCTAATTTCTCCCGAATAAACTTCAAACTGTACAATACCTACAAATGTTTACAATAGAGCTGTGATTCTGTGTGTGAGTATTATGTGATAAAATCCATGAATCCTATCTAAAGCCCCTTAGAAATGTTGAGATAGGTTTATTTCTAAACCCTTGACTATAAAGTGACTATGACTAAATTTTTCTTCAATTTCTCTTTTTTTCAATTTTATAACAAGAATTGCAAGATAGCTTATAAATTTTAAAATATCATCATTGGAGTCTGAAATAAATGTTCTAATCTACTTAAAGTAAATCCCTTGTAGATTTTACAAAGTATAACCAACATCAGTGACATATTTTTCACCGAACTCATGTGTACACATAAAATCATGTTATATTTAGATACTATAAAAAGGATTGAAAATATTTATTGGCACATTTACAGAATCCCCACAATAGATCTGGAGTTTCTAAATCATGCATACATAAAAGACAAAATCTTCCATTGTATACAACTACTTTACACCATTAAAATAATAGATTGCTGCAGTTTTTTTTCTTAATAGTAACAGAACAAACTAAAGAATATCATTAAAGTTCAATATCCTAGGTCACTTTTATGCACAGAGTAGATAAACATTTAGTGTTAATTAAGAAAAATCCAAAGGAGGTTTTATTTTTGAGGTTAATCCTTTTATCCCTAGGCTTTGATCCCTATTAAAATTCAAAGATCCCCTTGGGAGAAGAGACACTTTATCAACTATAAGCCATTAAGTGTGAATAAAAGGTCTGAAATCTAAGTGGCAATGGAGACAGGAGAATATGGTATTGGTAGAAAATTTTTTTTTTAATTTTAAAATTTAAAAAGAATTTTTAAAAATTGGTAGAAAGAATTCCCTTTCTCATGGGGAGCATGAGAAAAAAATTTTCATTTATTTTTTTCCTCAAGTCTTCAGAAGATGTAAAGCAATGTGCATACTGACCTTTGAAACCAAGATAACTATTGTGGTCTTCAAAAATTTTGTCATTGTGTTAAATTATGTACAACTGAACCATTTCAACATTTCCCGGGGTATGAAAGGTGGTGATACTATAACATTTTCTGATGCTTCTTTCCTGAGGTTCCTCTTTTCATCTTTGCCAATATAAGACCGGAAGATGGAAGATAGTGAAAATGGAGAAGTAAGGAATGAGATTCATATATATACATTTGTAGAATACATAATATGGCTTAGAAGATCCACCCAAGAACATTAATTTGAGCACTCACTATAGGTTAAGCTCATTGCTAGACTTTAAGGATACAAAATTGATTAATCCTTGATTACAATCACAGTTCAGATTCTAATGTTAATATGAATACCAAAGTCTGTTCATTTTGGCCTAACCTGAAGGAGTCTTTCATTTGCCCTTTTTTCAAATTGAAGTATAGTTGATTTACAATATTGTATTAGTTTCAGTTGTACAAACAATAATTCGATATTTTTATAGGATATACTCCATACAGAGTTATTGTAAAATATTGACTATATTCCCTGTGCTTATTTATTTTATACCTAGTAGTTTGCATCTTTTAATTCCTTTCACCTATTTTGCCCCTTCCCCCTCCCCTCTCCCCACTGGGAACAACTAGTTTGTTTTCTATATCTGTAAGTCTGTTTCTGTTCTGTTATACACATTTGTTTGTTTATTTTTTAGATTCTCCATGTAAGTGATAAGAGAGTATTTGTATTTCTGTGTCTCACTTATTTTGCTAAGCTCAACACTCTATAGGTTTATCCACTTTCTGCAAATCACAGAATTTCTCTTTTTAATGGCTAATATTCCATTGTACGTATAAATACCATATCTTCTTTGTCCATTCATCTGTTGATGGACACTTAGGTTTCTTCCATATCTTAGCTATTGTGAATAATGTTGCTATAAACATTAAGCTGTATGTATTATTTCAAATTAGTGTTTTTGTTTCCTTCTGATATATACCCAAGAGAAGAATTCCTGAATCATATGGTAATTCTATTTTCAGTTTTCTGAGGAACCTCCATCTTGTTTTCCAGAGTGGCTGCACCAATTTACATTCCCACTAACAGTGTATGAGTGCTCCCTTTTCTCTACATCTACACAAACATTAGTGACTTGTCATTTTGATGATAGCAATTATAACAGGTATGAGGTGATATCTCATTGTAGTTTTGATTTGCATTTCTCTGACCATTAGCTATATTAAGCATCTTTTCATGTGTCTGTTGGTCATCTGTATGCCTTCTTTGGAAAAATGTCTATTCGTGTCTTCTGCTCATTTTCTAATCCAGGTTTTTGTTTTTTGACATTGAGTTGTATGAGATGTTTATATATTTTGGATATTAACCCCTTATCAGTCATGTTATTTTCAAATATTTTCTCCCATTCAGTAGGTTGTCTTTTCATTTTGTTGATAGTTTCCTTTGTAGTGCAAAAGGTTTTAAGTTTAATTATGTCTCATTTGTTTATTTTTGCTTCTGTTTCTTTTTTTTTTTTTTTAAACATCTTTATTGAAGTATAATTGCTTTACAATGGTGTGCTAGCTTCTGCTTTACAACAAAGTGAATCAGTTACACATATACATATGTTGCCATATCTCTTCCCTCTTGCATCTCCCTCCCTCCCACCCTCCCTATCCCACCCCTCTAGGTGGTCACAAAGCACCGAGCTGATCTCCCTGTGCTATGCGGCTGCTTCCCACTAGTTATCTATTTTACATTTGGTAGTGTATATATGTCCATGCCACTCTCTCACCCTGTCACATCTCACCCCTCCCCCTCCCCATATCCTCAAGTCCATTCTCTAGTAGGTCTGTGTCTTTATTCCCATCTTGCCACTAGGTTCTTCATGACCTCTTTTTTTTTTTTTTTTTTTCCCTTAGATTCCATATATATGTGTTAGCATACTGTATTTGTTTTTCTCTTTCTGACTTACTTCACTCTGTATGACAGACTCTAACTCCATCCACCTCATTACAAACACCTCCATTTCATTTCTTTTTATGGCTGAGTAATATTCCATTGTATATATGTGCCACATCTTCTTTATCCATTCATCCGATGATGGACACCTAGGTTGCTTCCATGTCCTGGCTATTGTAAACAGAGCTGCAATGAATATTTTGGTACATGACTCTTTCTGAATTATGGTTTTCTCAGGGTATATGCCCAGTAGTGGGATTGCTGGGTCATATGGTAGTTCTATTTTTAGTTTTTTAAGGAACCTCCATACTGTTCTCCATAGTGGCTGTATCAATTTGCATTCCCACCAACAGTGCAAGAGTGTTCCCTTTTCTCCACACCCTCTCCAGCATTTATTGTTTCTAGATTTTTTGATGATGGCCATTCTGACTGGTGTGAGATGATACCTCATTGTAGTTTTGATTTGCATTTCTCTAATGATTAATGATGTTGAGCATTCTTTCATGTGTCTGTTGGCAATCTGTATCTCTTCTTTGGAGAAATGTCTATTTAGGTCTTCTGCCCATTTTTGGATTGGGTTGTTTGTTTTTTTGTTATTGAGCTGCATGAGCTGCTTGTAAATCTTGGAGATTAATCCTTTGTCCGTTGCTTCATTTGCAAATATTTTCTCCCATTCTGAGGGTTGTCTTTTGGTCTTGTTTATGGTTTCCTTTGCTGTGCAAAAGCTTTTAAGTTTCATTAGGTCCCATTTGTTTATTTGTGTTTTTATTTCCATTTCTCTAGGACCTGGGTCAAAAAGGATCTTGCTGTGACTTATGTCATACAGTGTTCTGCCTATGTTTTCCTCTAAGAGTTTGATAGTGTCTGGCCTTACACTTAGGTCTTTGATCCATTTTGAGTTTATTTTTGTGTATGGTGTTAGGGAGTGTTCTAATTTCATACTTTTACATGTACCTGTCCAATTTTCCCAGCACCACTTATTGAAGAGGCTGTCTTTTCTCCACTGTATATGCTTGCCTCCTTTATCAAAGATAAGGTGACCATATGTGCGTGGGCTTATCTCTGGGCTTTCTATCCTGTTCCATTGATCTATATTTCTGTTTTTGTGCCAGTACCAAACTGTCTTGATTACTGTAGCTTTGTAATATAGTCTGAAGTCAGGGAGCCTGATTCCTCCAGCTCCATTTTTCGTTCTCAAGATTGCTTTGGCTATTCGGGGTCTTTTGTGTTTCCATACAAATTGTGAAATTTTTTGTTCTAGTTCTGTGAAAAATGCCAGTGGTAGTTTGATAGGGATTGCATTGGATCTGTAGATTGCTTTGGGTAGCAGAGTCATTTTCACAATGTTGATTCTTCCAATCCAAGAACATGGTATATCTCTCCATCTATTTGTATCATCTTTAATTTCTTTCATCAGTGTCCTATAATTTTCTGCATACAGGTCTTTTGTCTCCTTAGGTAGGTTTATTCCTAGGTATTTTATTCTTTTTGTTGCAATGGTAAACGGGAGTGTTTTCTTAATTTCACTTTCAGATTTTTCATCATTAGTATACAGGAATGCAAGAGATTTCTGTGCATTAATTTTGTATCCTGCTACTTTACCAAATTCATTGATTAGCTCTAGTAGTTTTCTGGTAGCATCTTTTGGATTCTCTATGTATAGTATCATGTCATCTGCAAACAGTGACAGCTTTACTTCTTCTTTTCCGATTTGGATTCCTTTTATTTCTTTTTCGTCTCTGATTGCTGTGGCTAACACTTCCAAAACTATGTTGAATAATAGTGGTGAGAGTGGGCAACCTTGTCTTGTTCCTGATCTTAGTGGAAATGGTTTCAGTTTTTCACCATTGAGGACAATGTTGGCTGTGGGTTTGTCATATACGGCCTTTATTATGTTGAGGAAAGTTCCCTCTATGCCTACTTTCTGCAGGACTTTTATCATAAATGGGTGTTGAATTTTGTCGAAAGCTTTCTCTGCATCTATTGAGATGATCATATGGTTTTTCTCCTTCAATTTGTTAATATGATGTATCACGTTGATTGATTTGCGTATATTGAAGAATCCTTGCATTCCTGGAATAAACCCCACTTGATCATGGTGTATGATCCTTTTAATGTGCTGTTGGATTCTGTTTGCTAGTATTTTGTTGAGGATTTTTGCATCTATGTTCATCAGTGATATTGGCCTGTAGTTTTCTTTCTTTGTGACATCATTGCCTGGTTTTGGTATCAGGGTGATGGTGGCCTCGTAGAATGAGTTGGGGAGTGTTCCTCCCTCTGCAATATTTTGGAAGAGTTTGAGAAGGATAGGTGTTAGCTCTTCTCTAAATGTTTGATAGAATTCGCCTGTGAAGCCATCTGGTCCTGGGCTTTTGTGTGTTGGAAGATTTTTAATCACAGTTTCAATTTCAGTGCTTGTGATTGGTCTGTTCATATTTTCTATTTCTTCCTGGTTCAGTCTCGGCAGGTTGTGCATTTCTAAGAATCTGTCCATTTCTTCCAGGTTGTCCATTTTATTAGCATAGAGTTGCTTGTAGTAATCTCTTATGATCGTTTGTATTTCTGCAGTGTCAGTGGTTAATTCTCCTTTTTCATTTCTAATTCTATTAATTTGAGTCTTCTCCTTTTTTCTCTTGATGAGTCTGGCTAATGGTTTATCAATTTTGTTTATCTTCTCAAAGAACCAGCTTTTAGTTTCATTGATTTTTGCTATTGTTTCCTTCATTTCTTTTTCATTTATTTCTGATCTGATCTTTATGATTTCTTTCCTTCTGCTAGCTTTGGGGTTTTTTCGTTCTTCTTTCTCTAACTGCTTTAGGTGCAAGGTTAGGTTGTTTATTCGAGATGTTTCCTGTTTCTTGATGTAGGCTTGTATTGTTATAAACTTCCCTCTTAGAACTGCTTTTGCTGCATCCCATAGGTTTTGGATCGTCGTGTCTCCATTGTCATTTGTTTCTAGGTATTTTTTGATTTCCCCTTTGATTTCTTCAGTGATCACTTCGTTATTAAGTAGTGTATTGTGTAGCCTCCATGTGTTTGTATTTTTTACAGATCTTTTCCTGTAATTGACATCTAGTCTCATAGCACTGTGGTCGGAAAAGATACTTGATACGATTTCAATTTTTTTAAATTTACCAAGGCTTGATTTGTGACCCAAGATATGATCTATCCTGGAGAATGTTCCATGAGCACTTGAGAAAAATGTGTATTCTGTTGTTTTTGGGTGGAATGTCCTATAAATATCAATTAAGTCCATCTTGTTTAATGTATCATTTAAAGCTTGTGTTTCCTTATTTATTTTCATTTTGGATGATCTGTCCATTGGTGAAAGTGGGGTGTTAAAGTCCCCTACTATGATTGTGTTCCTGTCGATTTCCCCTTTTATGGCTGTTAGTATTTGCCTTATGTATTGAGGTGCTCCTATGTTGGGTGCATAAATATTTACAATTGTTATACCTGCCTCTTGGATCGATCCCTTGATCATTATATAGTGTGCGTCTTTGTCTCTTGTAATTGTCTTTATTTTAAAGTCTATTTTGTCTGATATGAGAATTGCTACTCCAGCTTTCTTTTGATTTCCATTTGCATGGAATATCTTTTTCCATCCCCTCACTTTCAGTCTGTATGTGTCTCTAGGTCTGAAGTGGGTCTCTTGTAGACAGCATATATATGGGTCTTGTTTTTGTATCCATTCAGCCAGTCTGTGTCTTTTGGTGGGAGCATTTAATCCATTTACATTTAAGGTAATTATCGATATGTATGTTCCTATTCCCATTTTCTTAAATGTTTTGGGTTTGTTATTGTAGGTGTTTTCCTTCTCTTGTGTTTCTTGCCTAGAGAAGTTCCTTTAGCATTTGTTGTAAAGCTGGTTTGGTGGTGCTGAACTCTCTCAGCTTTTGCTTGTCTGTAAAGGTTTTAATTTCTCCATCAAATCTGAATGAGATCCTTGCTGGGTAGAGTAATCTTGGTTGTAGGTTTTTCTCCTTCATCACTTTAAGTATATCCTGCCACTCCCTTCTGGCTTGCAGCGTTTCTGCTGAAAGATCAGCTGTTAACCTTATGGGGATGCCCTTGTGTGTTATCTGTTGTTTTTCCCTTGCTGCTTTTCATATGTTTTCTTTATATTTAATTTTTGATAGTTTGATTAATATGTGTCTTGGTGTGTTTCTCCTTGGATTTATCCTGTATGGGACTCTCTGTGCTTCCAGGACTTGATTAACTATTTCCTTTCCCATATTAGGGAAGTTTTCAACTATAATCTCTTCAAATATTTTCTCAGTCCCTTTCTTTTTCTCTTCTTCTTCTGGGACCCCTATAATTCGAATGTTGGTGCGTTTAATGTTGTCCCAGAGGTCTCTGAGACTGTCCTCAGTTCTTTTCATTCTTTTTTCTTTATTCTGGTCTGCAGTAGTTATTTCCACCATTTTATCTTCCAGGTCACTTATCCGTTCTTCTGCCTCAGTTATTCTGCTATTGATCCCTTCTAGAGTATTTTTAATTTCATTTATTGTGCTTGTCATCGTTTCTTGGTTCCTCTTTAGTTCTTCTACGTCCTTGTTAAATGTTTCTTGCATTTTGTCTATTCTATTTCCAAGACTTTGGATCATCCTTACTATCATTATTCTGAATTCTTTTTCAGGTAGACTACCTATTTCCTCTTCATTTGTTAGGTCTGGTGTGTTTTGACCCTGCTCCTTCATCTGCTGTGTGTTTTTCTGTCTTCTCATTTTGCTTATCTTACTGTGTTTGGGGTCTCCTTTTCACAGGCTGCAGGTTCGTAGTTCCCGTTGTTTTTGGTATCTGTCCCCAGTGGCTAAGGTTGGTTCAGTGGGTTGTGTAGGTTTCCTGGTGGAGGGAACTAGTGTCTGTGTTCTGGTGGATGAGGCTGGATGTTGTCTTTCTGGTGGGTTCGTCCACGTCTAGTGGTGTGTTTTGGGGTGTCTGTGGCCTTATTATGATTTTAGGCAGCCTCTCTGTTAATGGATGGGACTGTGTTCCTCTCTTGCTAGTTGTTTGGCATAGGGTGTCCAGCACTGTAGCTTGCTGGTCGTTGAGTGAAGCTGGGTCTTGATGTTGAGATGGAGATCTGTGAGAGATTTTCGCCGTTTGGTATTACGTGGAGCTGGGAGGTCTCTTGTGGACCAGTGTCCTGAAGTTGGCTCTCCCACCTCAGAGGCACAGCCCTGATTCCTGGCTGGAGCACCAAGAGCCTTTCATCCACACGGCTCAGAATAAAAGGGAGAAAAAATGGAAAGAAAGAAAAAAAGAGGATAAAATAAAATAAAATAAAGCAATTATAATAAAAAATAAGAAAAAAAATTATTAAGAGTAAATTTATTAAGAAAAAAAATTTTTTTTTATTTTTAAAAATAGATTTATTAATTTTTTATACTAAAAATAAGAAAAAAATTATTTAGAAAAAATTTATTAAGAAAAAAAATTTTTTAATTTTTTAAAATAAAAAATATGAAAAAACTTATTAAAAATTTTTTTTAAAAATAGAAAATAAGGAAAAAATTATTAAGAAAACATTTATTAGGGAAAAAAAAATTTTTTTAAGCCAAAAAAAAAACAAAACGGACGGACCTAACCCTAGAACTAACGGTGAGAGCAAAGCTATACAGACAAAATCTCACCCAGAAGCATACACTTCTACACTCACAAAAAAAAGGAAAAGGGGAAAAGTTAATATATCCTGCTCCCAAAGTCCATCTCCTAAATTTGGGATGATTCGTTGTCTATTCAGGTATTCAACAGATGCAGGCACATCAAGTTGTTTGTGGAGCTTTAATCCGCTGCTTCTGAGGCTGCTGGGAGAGATTTCCCTTTCTCTTCTTTGTTCGTACAGCTCCCGGGGTTCAGCTTTGGATTTGGACCCGCCTCTGCATGTAGGTCCCCTGAGGGCGTCTGTTCCCCGCCCAGACAGAACGGGGTTAAAGGAGCAGCTGATTCGGGGGCTCCGGCTCAGTCAGGCCGGGGGGAGGGAGCGGTACGGAGGAGGCGGGGCGAGCCTGCGGCGGCAGAAGCCGGCGTGACGTTGCAGCAGCCTGAGGCGCGCCGTGCGCTCTCCCGGGGAAGTTGTCCCCGGATTACGGGAGCCTGGCCGTGGCGGGCTGCACAGGCTCCCAGGAGGGGCGGTGTGGAGAATGACCTGTGCTCGCCCACAGGCTGTTTGGTGGCGGCAGCAGCAGCCTTAGCATCTCATGCCCGTCTCTGGGGTCCGCGCTGATAGCCGCGGCTCGCGCCCGTCTCTGGAGTTCGTTTAAGTGGCGCTCTGAATCCCCTCTCCTTGCACGCCGCGAAACAAAGAGGCAAGAAAACGTCCCCTGCCTCTTCGGCAGCTGCAGACTTTTTCTCGGGCTCCCTCCCGGCTAGTTGTGGTGTGCTAGCCCCTTCAGGCTGTGTTCACGCAGCCAACCCCAGTCCTCTCCCTGGGATCCGACCGAAGCCCGCGCCTCAGCTCCCAGCCCCCGCCCGCCCCGGCGGGTGAGCAGACAAGCCTCTCGGGCTGGTGAGTGCTGCTCGGCGCCGAGCCTCTGTGCGGGAATCTCTCCGTTTTTCCCTCTGCGTCCCTGTTGCTGTGGGATCCGCGCTGATAGCCGCGGCTCGCGCCCGTCTCTGGAGCTCGTTTAGGCGGCGCTCTGAATCCCCTCTCCTTGCGCGCCGCGAAACAAAGAGGCAAGAAAAATTCTCTTGCCTCTTTGGCAGCTGCAGTCTTTTTCCCGGACTCCCTCCCGGCTAGCACCGAAGCCCGAGCCCCAGCTCCCAGGCCCCGCCCGCCCCGGCGGCTGAGCAGACAAGCCTCTCGGGCTGGTGAGTGCTGGTCGGCACCGCTCCTCTGTGCGGGAATCTCCGCTTTGCCCTCCGCACCACTGTGGCTGCGCTCTCCTCCGTGGCTCTGAAGCTTCCCCCCTCTGCTACCCGCAGTCTCTGCCCACGAAGGGGCTTCCTAGTGTGTGGAAACCTTTCCTCCTTCACAGCTCCCTCCCACTGGTGCAGGTCCCGTCCCTATTCTTTTGTCTCTGTTATTTCTTTTTTCTTTTGCCCTACCCAAGTACGTGGGGATTTTCTTGCCTTTTGGGAGGTCTGACGTCTTCTGCCAGCGTTCAGTGGGTGTTCTGTAGGAGCAGTTCCACGTGTAGATGTATTTCTCATGTATCTGTGGGGAGGAAGGTGATCTCCGCGTCTTACTCTTCCGCCATCTGCTTCTGTTTCTTTTGCCTTAGGAGACAGATCCAAAAATACATTGACATGAATTATGTCAAAGACTGTTCTGCCTATGGTCTCTTCTATGAGGTTTATGGTTTCAGGACTCACATTAATGTCTTTAATCCATTTTGAGTTTATTTTTGTATAGGGTGTGAGGAACCATTCTAATATCATTCTTTTACATGTAGCTGTCCAGTTTTCCCAGCACCACTTATTGGACTGTTTATTCTCCATTGTATTGCCTTGCCTCCTTTGTCTTAGATTAATGGGCCACTTGTGTGTGGGTTTAATTCTGGGCTCTCTATTCTGTTCCACTGATCTATATGTGTGTGTGTTTGCCAGTACCATACTGTTTTGATTACTGTAGCTTTGTAGTATAGTCTGAAATCAGGGCATGTGCTACCTCCAGCTTTGTTCATTTTTCTCAAGATTGCATTGACAATTTGGAGTCTTTTGGTGTTCCATATAAATATTAAGATTATTTGTTCCAGTTCTGTGTAAAATGTCATGGGTATTTTAATAGGGATTACATTACATTTGTAGATTGCTTTTGGTAGTATGAACATTCTAACAATATTAATTCTTCCATCAAAGAACACTGAATATCTTTCCATTTCTTTGTATCATCTTCAATCTCCTTCATCAGTGTTTTACAGTTTTCAGAGAATAAGTCTTTCACCTCCTTGGTTAATTTAATTCTTGGGTATTTGATTCTTTTTGACACATTTTAAACAGGATTATTTTCTTGCTTTCCCTTTCAAATAGTCCATTATTAGTGTATAGAAAAGCAACAGATTTCTGTATATTCATCTTGTATTGTGCAACTTTACTGAATTTATTTATTAGTTCTAACAATTTTTTAGTGGAGACTTTAATAACACCATATATATATATATATATATATATATATATATATATATAGTGTCATGTCATCTACAAATAGTGACAGTTTTACTTCTTCCCTTCCAATTCTGGTGACTTTTATTTCTTTTTATGTCTGGTTGCTGTGGCTAGGACTTCTAATACTATGTTAAATATAAGTGGTAAGAGTGGGCATCCTTGTCTTCTTCCTGATTTTAGAGGAAAGGCTTTCAGCTTTTCATCATTGAATATAATATTAGCTGTGGGTTTGTCATGCCTTTATTATGTTTCCTCTATACTCATTTTGATGAGAGTTTTTATCATAAATGTATTTTGAATTTTGTCAAATGATTTTCTGCTTCTATTGAGTTGATTGTGTGATTTTTTACTTCATTTTGTTAATGTGGTGTATCACATTGATTGATTTGTGAATATTGAACCATCCTTGTATCCCCAGAATAAATCTCACTTGCTCATGGTATATGATCCTTTTTACATATTTTTGAATTTGGTTTGCTAATATTTTGTTGAGGATTTTTGTATCTATATTTATTGGAGATATTGGCCTGTAATTTTCCTTTTTTTGTAGTGTCTTCATCTGGTTTTAGTGTCAGGGTAATGGTGGCCTTGAATGAATTTGGGAATGTTCCATCTTCAATTTTTTTGGAATAGTTTGAGAAGGATAGGTATTAGTTCTTCTTTATATGTTTGATAGAATTCCCCTGTGGAAGCTGTTGGGTCCCAGATTCTGTTTGCTGGAATTTATTATTATTATTGTTACAAATTCAATTTCATTAATAGTGATACGTTTGTTCAGATTGTTTGTCCCTTCCTGATTCAGACTTCAAAGTTTGTATATTTCCAAAAATGTATCCATTTCTTCTAAGTTGTCCAATTTTTTGGCATATAACTGTTCATAGTATTCTCTTACGATTTTTTGTGTCTCTGTGGTATTGGTTATAATTTCTACTCTTTCATTTATTATTTTGTTTACTTGAGTGCTCTCTCTTTTCTTTTCAATGAGCCTGCCTATAGGTTTATCAATTTTGTTTATCTTTTCAAAAAACTAACTCTTGGTTTCATTAATTCTTTTTATTGTTTGTTTGTTTGTTTTTGTCTCTAATTTATTTCCTCTCTGATCTTTATTATTTCCTTCCTTCTGCTGACTTTGGGCTTTGTTTGTTCTTGCTTTTCTAACTCTTTAGATGGTAGGTTAAGTTGTTTATTTGAGATTTTTCTTGTTTCTTCAGGTATGCTATATCACTATAAATTTCCATCTTAGAAATGCTTTTGATGCATTCCATAGATTTTGGAAAGTCATGTTTCCATTTTCATTTTTCTTCTGGTATTTTATGATTTCCTTTTTAATTATGTCCTGGACCTATTGGTTTTTTAGTAGTATGTGGTTTAGTCTTCATATGTTTGTGCTTTTCTCATTTTTCTTTCTGTAATTGATTTCTAGTTTTATACCACTGTGGTTGGAAAAAATGCTTGATATAATTTCTATCTTCTTAAATTTGTTGATACTTGTTTTGTGGCCTAGAATGTGATCTCTTTTGTTTGTTTGTTTTTGGCCATGCAGCACAGCTTACAGGATCTCAGTTGCCCAACCAGGGCCTGAACCTGGGCCACGGCAGCAAAAACCTGAGATCCTAACCATTAGGCCACCAGGAAACTCCCAAATGTGATCTATTTTTGAGAATGTTCCCTGTTCACTTGAAAAGAGTGTATATTCTGCTGTTTTCTAATGTAATGTGATGTAGATATCTGTTAAGTCCAACTGGTCTATTGTGTCACTGTTGCCTTACTGATTTTTCTGTCTGGATGATCTGTCCATTGATGGAAGTGGGGTGTTAAAGTCCCCTACTATTATTGTATTATTGTCAATCTCTCCCTTTATGTCTATTAATATTTGATTTTATAGTTAGGCACGCCTGTTTTGGGTGCATATATGTTACTGAGGGTAATATCCTCTTCTTTTATTGGTCCCTTTATTGTTTTATAACATCCTTTTTGTCTTGTTTTATAAATTTGTTTTGAATATTATTTTGCCTGATGAGTATTGATACCCCTGCTTCCCTGTCATTTCCATTTGCATGAAATATCTCTTTCCATATCCCAACTTTCAGTCTGTATGTGTCTTTAGCTCTGAAATAAGTCACTTGAAAGCGGCATATAGATGGATCTTGTTTTTTTAATCCAATCAGCCATACTATGTCTTTTGATCAGAGCATTTAGTCCATTGACATTTAAAGTAATTATTGATAAGTATGTACTTAATGTCATTTTATTACTTGTTTTCAAGTTGTTTTTGTAGTTCTTCTCTGTTCTTTTCTTCTTTTTGTTTCTTCTCTTGTGGTTTGAAGATTTTCTTTAGTGGTTGCTTGTGTTCTTTTCTCTCTAGATTTTGTGTATCTATTTTAGGTTTTCTATTTGTGATTACCATGTGGTTCATATATGTTAACCTATAACTATATCTACTTGTTTTAAACAGGTAGTCCTTTAAGTTCAAACACATTCTACTGTATCTACATTTTTTATTCCCCTCCTTCACTTTTTGTGTTTTGGATGTCATATTTAACATCTTCATGTTTATCCTTTTACTGATTATTATCGTTATAGTTGATTTTATAATTTTTTTTGTATTTTAATCTTCATACTAGCTTATTTAAGTGGTTGATCTTCAGCCTTCACTATATATTTGCCTTTATTAGCTGGATTTTTCCTTTCCTATAGATTATTTCTTCTTCTTATAGCATTTTTCCCACTTAGAGAAGACCCCTTATCATTTTTTTTTTAACATCTTTATTGGAGTATAATTGCTTTACAATGGTGTGTTAGTTTCTGCTTTATAACAGAGTGAATCAGTTATACATATACATATGTTCCCATAACTCTTCCCTCTTGCATCTCCCTCCCTCCCACCCTCCCTATCCCACCCCTCTAGGTTGTCACAAAGCACCGAGCTGATCTCCCTGTGCTATGCGGCTGCTTCCCACTAGCTATCTATTTTACGTTTGGTAGTGTATATATGTCCACGCCACTCTCTCACTTTGTCACATCTTACCCTTCCCCCTCCCCATATCCTCAAGTCCATTCTCTAGTAGGTCTATGTCTTTATTCCCGTCTTGCCACTAGGTTCTTCATGACCTTTTTGGTTTTTTTCCCCTTAGAGTCCATATATATGTGTTAGCATACTGTATTTGTTTTTCTCTTTCTGACTTACTTCACTCTGTATGACAGACTCTAGGTTCATCCACCTCACTACAAATAACTCCATTTCGTTTCTTTTTATGGCTGAGTAATATTCCATTGTATATATGTGCCACATCTTCTTTATCCATTCATCCAATGATGGACATTTAGGTTGCCTCCAGGTCCTGGCTATTGTAAATAGAGCTGCAATGAACATTTTGGTACATGACTCTTTTTGAATGGTTTTCTCAGGGTATATGCCCAGTAGTGGGATTGCTGGGTCGTATGGTAGTTCTATTTTTAGTTTTTTAAGGAACCTCCATACTGTTCTCCATACCTTATCATTTCTTTGATGGTAGGTTTATTATTGATGAACTATTTTAGTATATGCTTGTCTGAGAAGTTCTTTATCTTTCCTTCAATTCTAAATGATAATCTTGCTGGGTAGATTACCCTAGGTTACAGGTTTTTCTCTTTCAGCACTTTGAATGTATCACACCACTCCTCTCTGGTCTGCAAAGTTTCTGCAGAAAAATCAGCTGATAACCTTGTGGGGACCCCCTTGTATGTGACTCTTTGTTTTTCTCTTGCTGTCTTTAGAATTTTCTCTTGATCTTTACCTTTTGCCATTTTAATTATGATATATCTTTGTGTGGGTCTCTTTGGGTTCATCGTGTTTGGGTTCCTCTGTGCTTCTTGTACCTGGATATTTGTTTCCTTTTTCAGGTTTGGGAAGTTTCAGCCATCATTTCATCATATGCATTTTTGACCCTCTTCCCTCTTTCTTCTCCTTCTGGGACCCTTATAATGTGAATGTTGGTAAGCTTGATGTTACCCCAAGATCATTTAAACTGTTCACATTTTTAAAATTTGTTTTTTGTCTTGCTGTTCTCACTAGGTGATTTCCATTATTCTTCTTCTTGATCATATAGGCATTCTTCTGTATCACCTAGAATGCCATTCATTTTTTCTTGTGTGTTTTCCATTTCAGTTATTTTAGTCTTAAGGTCTGACTGATTCTATTATATATTTTCTAGTTCTTTGTTAGAGTTCTAATTATGTTCATCTATTATTTTCCCTAATCCAATTACTATTATTACTACTAATGTTTTGAATTCTTTAACTGATAAGTTGTCTGTTTCTGTTTCATTATTTGTTTTTCCAGGGGTTTTCTCTTGCTCTTTCAATTGAGATGCATTCCTTCGTCTTCTCATTTTGCTTAACTTTTCCTGTCTCTGTGAAATTATGTGATACAGTTACCTATTGCATTCTTGAAGAGGTTTACTTGTGTGTGATTGTCCCTATATAGTTGGTGTGCCCAGTGGCTTTGTGGGAGAGCTGGATTGATGTGAACATGAGTCACATATTTTCTCAGGATTTTTTGGCATCTCTCACCTTGGTGGGAGGTGGGGCTGAAGATGAGATGTCTAGAGCCAGAGCTAAGTGTGAACTGAGGCTTCCCCTCTTCTCAGTGGCCATCACTGCCCTATTAGGGTGGAGGTCTGGTCTGAAGTTGCTGGAGCAGAAGGCCTGAGGGTCAGGTCTGAGCTGGGTTTTTTCCCTGTAAACATGTGCTCTCCCACTTCCCAGCACTGGCAATCTCACCCCCGAGGGGAGCAGTGCTGAAGCAAACGGTGTTGGCATGGTGGGGCTGGTGTTGGCATTCAGCATGTGTCAGGACACAGGCTGTGGTGATTTGCCTGGGGTTCAAGACCCAGACTGTTTCTGATGCCATGTGTTCGGGCCTGTAATGGCTACCCATACCCTGCTCAGATGCCATGTAAGTCTGAAGATGTCACCTCTTTGTCTTATGGCTGGGTCTGAGTTGCTTTCATGTCTCACAGCCAAGCTCTGCTTTTGTGCCTCACAGCCAAGCCCTCTTTCCAATGCAGAGCTGCGTCACAAATCAAGTGGTGTTAGAGCAATCACTGGGGTCAGGAAGGGGCATGTGCTCGTGTGCTCATGGAAAACTGACCAGCCACTGGTGCAATTTTTTTTTTTTTTTACTTATTTATTTATTTTTTTCACACACACACACACACACACACACACTGTATTTTATTTTTACAAGAGATAAATAGACTGACATCAAGCATTGTAATGGATGACAACAACAAAAGCAACAATGATTGCAATTCACTGGTGCAATTTTTAATCCACCTTCACCTCCCTGATTCAGGAGCAAGCATGTGTGCACATGCTCCTCACAGGGAGATTCCAGGCTTCCTGCAGACTTCCTGTTAGTCCTACTGGCCTTCCAACCAGCTAAGGTGGCTCTTCTTCCTTGTGGCAGACCACAGGCCTGGGGCATCCAGTATGTAGCTTGAATCACTCACTCCCCAGGGAGGATCTCTGCCCATGTAATCTCTCTTTTCCTCTGAGTCCCCTCCCAGGGACACAGGTCCCAACCTAATCACTTTTCTTCCCTTCTTACCCAATTCTGTGTGGATTTTCCTTACAGCCTTGGTTGTATGGGAGTCTTTCTGCAAGTCTCCAGTTAGTTTTCAGTGATAATTGCTCTCTGTGTAGATGTATTTTTGATATGTTTACAGAGAAGGTGAGTTTCACATCCTCCTACTCCACCATCTTGGTCTCCTCCTTCATTAACCATTTTAATCATGTTTTTTCCATTAGTAGATAGAAGTACATATTATTACTAATTATTAGATTATCTGCCTCAAAGCATATGTGTTGAGTTCCAATTTTCTGCTAAAATGTTGATTGTGATACAAGGAAAATAATGCACTAAAGATTAATTCAATCATTTCAAAATGTCTAATAAACCACATCCTTTAAGGTCAATACACAGTTTTCCCTAATTTCTGCATTCCAAAATTTCAACTACATCCACAAATCAAGTTCCTATGATTATACAAGAATTTGAAAAGAGACATAGAAGCAACATCCTGCACATTTTAAATATGTGTAAAATAATATATGCAAAAAAATCAATAAAATAACTGATATTTTGATTTTTACTTATAGTTACATTGGGATTCAATACATTGAGATACCATTACTGTTAATTAAAACTACATAAGCTAATTTAAATATGTTCATCAAGTGATATCAATGTCTGATTTTTAAATGTTTTGAAGTTTTTGAAAAAACTTTTCTATACTTTATTGTTCTATTTTATTCTTACAAGAAATAAGTGAGTGTTTATAACAAGTTATTTCTATATTTTAAAAGTGATGAAACAAAAATTCAATTATAAATAAAACCTGGATGCTTATTGCTATAGTCAGAAGAAGAAATTGGAGTTTGTTTCCGTGTACTGCTTCTTAATTGCCACTCCAATATTGATAATCCATATCACCTCTATTCACTGTATACAATGTCAAAACTTTTAACAGTGGAGTTGAGACTAATAGAGGAGCCATAGACATCTGTGTTGGTATATCAAATGTATTTGGTGATGAAGCTTTGCAACATGGGATAATTTAAAATTACAGGAGGTGAAAAGGAGGAGGGTCACCTGTGCAAGGACAGGACAAGGTCAATATTTTTAAAAGAGGAGGTTAAAATAGTACATGTAATTTATACCTTTCAGTAAATTTACAAGTGCCAGAACAGAACCCAAATCCTGTAATCCCACTGCTACCCTTTCTAGGGAAAATGAGGGCTACAAGAAGAAATAATATTTTGTTAAGGGACAAAATGGATTTTGACTTTTTTACAGAGGGTTTTCTTATGAAAAGACATTTTAAAATTCCTCAAGCAGGAATTGTTTCAGAAAAGCTTTATGAATAGTGTGTGAGTAGTGATGATTCTTCTCCTCTATCTTTCCTCCATTCATTGATGTCTGAACTTTTACACATAACAATAATAAATATTTCAATATACAATAAGATAAATTATTTTTTAAATGAATAGTTCTGCTTGGAAAAATTTACAGTCTGACTGAAATCAATACACAAAAATATGAATAAGCTTTGAAAACTTTGAAAGAGTATGAAAAAGAGGGACCTCTAATTTTGAAAGTAAAACATTGAAAGTATATAATTTCTTTCACATTTGGAAGACATTTAGAAAGCAAAGGAGCTATTGATAACTGAAGGAGAAAGATACAAAATAAAACAAAACTGTAATTAAAACTGAATATTATGAAAAATATATTAATGTCACCATATTCAAATAGTCCAGCAGTTCTTACTTTTAAAGTTTACCTGACTTATGTATATCATCATCATTATTATCATCATCATCTCCATTGATCAATTTTTTATTTGGGGTGACACTAAATTAGATAATTTCCTCAATGTTTATCTTTTTTTCTCCCTTTTTATGGAGAGTAATATATATAATAAAATAAAATTCATAGAAATTAATTCTTTACTTCCCATATACTATAAGATTTCTAAGTACTGCCTTATCTGCATGTTACACATTTTGATGTTTTTATTATCATTTAGTTCATATGTTTAAAAAATTTTTCTTGATTTCTTGAATCATGGACTATTTAGAAATATATTATTTTATTTCCAAATATTTGGTGTTTTTTAAGATATAGTACTGTTATTTATTTCTAATTTAATATCGCTTTGATCAAAGAGCACATTCTGTATCATTTCAATCATTTGAAATGTATTGATACTTTTTTAATGGATGTTTTATGTGCAAGTAAAAATAAATATGCATTCAGTGGTTGCTACAATGTTCTGCAATTGTCACTTAGGTCAAATTGTTTAATAGTGTTGTTCAAATCTTTTATTTTCTAACATTTTTTATTAGCCTAATTGTTCTATCTAACACCGAGAGAAGATTCTCCAAATCACATAATACTACTGTGACTTTTTCCTGTAGTTCTGTCAGTTTTATTGCTCTAAAGTAGTTTTGTTATTAAGTGTGTACACATTAAGATTATTATAACTTGATGAATTGACTCTTTTATACTGTGAAATATCCCTCTTTAACTTGACCATAATGTGTATTTCTATATTAATGTAGCTACATCAACTTTCTAATACTCAATGTGTTTGCAATGATACATGTTTCTCCCCTTTTATTTCCAGCTGTTCTGTTCTCAATATTTAAAATATATTTTTAAACAGCATATGATTCAATATTTTTAAATCTCTGCCTTTTAATTAGTGTGTTTAGTCCATTTACTTTTATGGTGATTATTGATATGGTTGGGTTAAAATTTACCTTCTTGTTACTTGCTTCTGTTGATCTATGATTCTTTGTTTCTCATTACCATACTTCTTTCAAGTGAATCAAATATTTGTTAGTATCTTACTTTATCTTGCTTATTGATTTTTTAGATCTATTTATGTGTTATATGTTAGTTGTTGTTCTAGATAGTAGAGCAAGTATCTTTAAATCATCAGGTTATTCCAGAAATAATCTACATCCTGAACAATGTAAGAATTTTACTTCAGTTTAATTCCATTTACTACCTTTCTACTTTTTGTGTTCTTGTTCTCATATATTTTATTCCTACAATGCAATAATCCCTTAGCAATGTTTTAACAATGTAAACATATCTATTTATGAATAACAATTTTATGAAAAGCTTTATATATTTACCCACATATTTACCTTTTACTATTGCCTTTTATGCTTTTCATTTATATGCACAAATTTTCATATAAACAGTCCAAAGGCCACCACACTGTAAAACTCCAAGGAAACAAATTATTATTGTAATTTTTATGAATAGCAGCTTTTAGAGATGTGCCTTGAACATCTTGTATAGCCTTATATGGTATGACTGTAGTCTCCAAACATTAACTAAAACATGCACTTTAAAATTACTTCTTTGACTATTTCCGAAGTCATTACCTTAAACTTATTTTTTTCAATATGTCTCTCATTTTATGTTGTCAATGCCAATATACCTTTGGACTTCAAAGTACTTCTATAGTGTGTACATAGAAACATAAAAATTAAATTAATATCTAAAGACATTATTTTTCCAAGTCATATTTTTATCTGTAAGTGATTGTGTGTAATTAAGGAGAAATGATAAAAGACCTATCAGATAAAAAAAGTGTCATGTATAAATATAATTAAAAGTGAATAAATTATCAGTGTTATAACCTTACTAGATACAGTTGTAAATAATTTCAGTAGTGAGAGCAAAGTTGAAGATATTTCAAAGTTACAGTTATAAAAGAAGTATATCTGGAAGATAAATTATTTCAGGAAATAAAATGGTGAATGGGATACATAAATAGCCTTCAATGGTAAACGATATATCTTGGAAAAATTCATATGTGCATAGTTTATAATCACCTTTCAGTCTATGTAAATTGAAATTTGTCAGTATGTATTCTTCGTGTGTTTTACCTTACAGGCAATTAATTCATCTGTTGGTTAAAAAAAAACAAGAAGAAAGAAAATGATACCCTATAGCATACACCCATAATGTTGGAGTCATAGGTTAATCTGAAGGTCAAGTCTAAACCTATGTTGAAGGCAAGCCACTCAGTAGCTATAGCAACAGCTACATTCACGTAAGAAATGGGAGAATTTGCTATTCACATCCTTGCCTGCTTTGTAGCTATTTTAATCCTTTATTTTTCATAAAATGTAAATATAGTCAAACAAATTCATAAGTGTATTAAAGTTTACCGAAAAGTTAATTACTTTCTTTCATCAACATAAGTGAATTTGTTGTAATACATTACAGTTGAAACAAAGTTTAAAATGAATTAAACGTTTCTTTTTCAAAAATGCCTTTCCTTAACTTTATTTTTTTTCTTGTCAGGTTTTAAAAATCTTTTCTATTAACTTAGAAAAAATGTAGATTATTAAATAAATGAAGAAAGTGGTATTACATTTAAAAGTATTAACAATAGAAATCATTATTCAAAGCCAAATTTTACTTCAAAAACTTACTTAAAATAACTAAAATTTGTTTATACCCATATTTAAAATAAAATTTTAATCATCCTTTCTTTGGATCATTCACATTCATTATGTACAAGTAGCTTGAAAATATGAACAAATTCCTTGAATATAGAAATAATGGGCAAGTATTCAACCACATACATAATCATTTATAAGTCCTAATGATATTTACTAAGATCTTTTAAAAATTTGACAACATGTCCTATTGATAAAGAATAATTAATGGTATTCAATGTTAATATTAATATAACAAATATAGATTGCTAAATTGGATATACTAATTGAATTAGTGTATTATTATCTATTATCTATTTGAATTGTATGCTGGTTGAGATTATTGATATTCATTCTCCTTGTGTCTGAATTTTGAAAAAGAAAGCTACATATTTGGCATAAAAACCTCTCTTCAAACTACTGTTTCTATTTAATTAGAGGAAAAAAGACTATATCAATTTTTCATATCCAAGCAATCTTTTAGGTATAGTATTAGTCATTTAAACATCGTGTACTGATAATCAATATGTTGTTGTTTCTTCATTTCCTTTTATAATATTTGCATTCTATATTTTGTGATTACTTGCAGTCTGAAAATTACTAAGCTAACATTTTAGTCAATGGACTACACAGATAGGACCTATCATTACACAGGTACTGTATTTTAGTCTCTGTCTTCCCTTCAAATTTTCTTTTACCTAAGGTACTTTATTTTAAATAGAATTTAAACTTTCCAGTTTTATTTCTTCTTGCTTGTGTGTGTTGGTGGGAGAGGAGCATGGGGTGTGTGTGTATGTGTGTCTATATGTTTGTGTGCATGCACATGTGTATAAAGCTTAAGGATTTAGCTACTGATGTTATTTGCTAACTTGGCCTGAAAACTAAGTGTCTAATACTACCCCTAATATTTTCCTGTTAGAAAAAGTTTAGAGTTATTTTACCAATAAGTACAACATTATATACTAAATCACACATAATGTTGTTCTTCCAAGGTGGATTCAAAATGCTGGTTGTAGTTAACATCCACACTGACTTGTGAAAGAAATGGCAAAGTAGGGTGTAAAAACAAAATGATCTACCAGTCACATACGAAAATGTGTGATTTACCAATATGAATGCATTTGCTTAGATTATTAAGAACTTTTGAAATTAACATTGCCTCAAGTTAGCAACAGTTCTCTGTATCAATGAGTTACTTCAGTGGAGTTATTTACCTATTGTTGTTATTTACCTCTTGGAATCATTACCACCATTTCCTTTATTTTTCTTTCTAGAGTGAAGCCTTTTTAAAGCAAAAACAATCTGAATATCTGTATACTCCAGCTGTTTTTCTCTATCTGCTTCCTTGATCCTTTTTTATGTCAGGAATTAAATGTTAAACACTATTTTCTTCTTACTGAAAGTAAAAAAAAAAAAAAACCAACACGACTAAGGTAAATTTATGCCCTATCATTCTTAATAAGAAATTCAAATAAATTTATCTCAAATTAGCATATATTAGATATGACTCTAGATAATGTCTAAGTTCAAGTAAACTGAGTCTCATAATCATACTATAAATCTACAGTGTACCATATAACTGATGATCATAAATAGCTTTTTACATTTCTGTTTTCTGATATATATTAACTTACTGACATGAGATAGTTGAAGAAACTTTCCTAATGATTTTTGGAAAACCTGCAAAATTTGCACATATTTTAAAGAAAAATTAGGTACTTTTATTATAGTGTCCAGTAGTTTAAAGTCAATACTTTCAAGAGCCATAATGGCAATATACATAATTCATAGCCTGTAACTTTTTAAAGGTATCTCCTTAAAACACCAAATATATTACATTTTTCAACAGATATATTTATGGCATGCATACAGCATGACATATCCTCAAAACACTTTATAATTTATACAATATCATGGGGAAACTGCTAATATTATTGTCCCCTTGATCTTGATGAGGCACCTGAAGTATAGAGATTTTGAACTTGTTACAGGCTTATTTTGGAAATCAGTAAAATGCAATAACATTGTAGTAATCTTTTTCTGTAAATCTCTAAATCATTCTACTAAGGCACGGATTCTTATCTTTCTAAATTAAATAAAAATATAAATATTATAAAATTCTATTTGTTAATAATAATCAAATTTCTTTTTATCTTACTCTTCATAAAATATATGACTTACTCTGAAGAATAGTTTACAGAAGCAAGAATCTGAACTGTTGAATTGTTTCTACTTGTTAATGATACTGTAAAACAGGAACTCAGAACAGGATCTCATCCTAACCTGTATTCAACCACCTTAGCTGGAGATGAGCATATAGTTTCAGTTTCATTTTGATATGAAACACTCTCTCAAAGCAAGGGTTCTTGACAAGGCCATTATGTTATCATTTGAATTAGGACCATACATATATTCCTAAAGGTGGCAGTCCCTGACTAAATAGGGAGAACAACTCTACATATACTATCCACACACTCTTTAGATACTTAAAAAAGTGGAAACTCTCCTTGGAATGAAATAATTTGTAGTGTCCCAATACTGCCTTGCAGATGTTCAAAATTCAATCCACATTTACTCCATTATTACAATGAGCTATATTACTGCACTTCTTTTTCCTTTGGATATTATATGTAAAAGTTTTTGAGAATGGAGAAGTACCTCATTGCGCTGACTTTCATTGTGTTATCATGTCAATAAATAGTTAACTACTAGGTGCATATTACTATTAGATTTTCTAACAATCATACAGAATAAAGAATGTTATAATAATATAAAATGTTCAAATTAGGTTCAATAATAATATTAATATAAAAATCATAAATTTCATTCATAAAAAGAAAAACCATTAAGTAAGAAAAAGCATATAACCTGGACGTTTGGTTTGTGTGTGCATGTATTTTTGTCTGGCACTAACATATAATTAGCAAAGTGTATCCAAGGACTAAAGTGAGAATCTGATATATTGAATATAATAGAGCTGGTATTTTAGATCAATGTTGAAAGAATATAATATTTAAAAATATGTTTTTATCTCTCTATATACCATGTGTCAAAACAATTGCTAGTGTTATCTGGGCTTACATTAAAAATTCAACATTTTAGAACCTTTAAAATCTTTAGTAGAAAACATGGGAAAATATTTTTATAGACTTGCAGTGGTAAAGTATTTCATAAGCAAAACAAAAGCCAATCTATTCATGATAAGAATAATGACTTCAAACATATTAAAATTAAAATTATATTCATTAAAGTATATCCCAAAAAAGTAACAAATATAAACCTCATACTGGAAGTAAATGTTTTCAACACGTATACCATAGCAGGAGTCATATGAAGAATATAAACGACACCTAAAAATCAGTAACACCAACAACCCAGGAGACCAATGGCTAAATATCATCCACAAAACTTCCCAATAAATAAAACACAAACAGAAACAGCACGTGATTATATAAAAAAGTGCTCAACTTCACTTTAGGAATCAGGAAAATTCAAGTAAAAGCTACGAAGGATAATTATTTGCTACTGAGATTGTAAGTCAAAGGGATTTCCCATGCATTGCTAATAAGGTATAAATTGATGTAACAACTTTGAAAAACGATTTGCCATTATCATGCATACACTTTATGACTTGAAATTCTATTCTAGGTTTTGTATACACAAACACACACATCTATATCTATATCTATATCTATGTCTATATCTATATCTATATCTATACACCTATATAAGCATAGAGATATACAGATATATTGCCTAGCAAATGTCACCAGGAGACATGAACGTGAAGCTGTATTGTTTATCACAGAAACAATATGGAAATAATCCAAACGTTCATCAGTCATGGAATGGCTAAATAACTTAAGGCATTTTTTAAAAAATGGAATATTACAGTTGTGAAGATGAATAAAATAATGCAACGCATATCAATATTGAAACATCCGAAAGTAAAAATATGAAGAAAACAAATCATGAAACAATGCATATAATATAAAATAATTTATATGGAATACAAAAGTATGCATATGTCACAAAATCTTTAAAAAACATTTAAAGTGCAGGAAAGTCTTTGCTTCCTGGGGAATGTAGAATAATGCAACTGTGGAGGAGAACACAGGTGGTTTTGAGTTTTTTGGTGATTTTCCATGTTCTAAGGTAGGTAATGAGTAAATGGGTGTTTCTTTATTATTCTTTAGACTGCACAAATCTACTAAATAGACTTTTTACTGTGTAAAATGTATTTATTGTAAAAATGTTAAAATATAAATAGGATACACTACATTAAAAGCAGTGAGTGTAAATCGGTGGAGGTAAATGTTCTGATTGGTCTGGCTTAGAGAAGAGACTTGTTCACATTCAGATGCTGGGGAAGCAGGAGAAAGAAATTAAGGTTTCAAAATAAAGGAAATGAAGGAGAGCAAGGTCTACGAAGAAGCAAGCGGCAATTAGCACACACATGGATCTAGAAACCTCAGGCAAGAAGAGAAACATTTTCCCAATTCTACAGGAGAGAAGGAAAGAAGATAGTGGATATAAATACATTTTTAAGTGGGGCAGGAGCATATAGAACAATAAAGCTATTATTATCTTGCTCTTTATGTTCCATGGGAAACAGAAATTAATATTGTCAACAGATAGTGAAGGCAGAATAGGGAGTTGAGGACACTGCAAGAGAGAAATGGAGAAGAAACAGATAATGGAAACAGAATAATGTGCAGACATTACTGAGGATAAAGATAAGGTTTTTTACAAGTATATTATCACTAATCTATACAACTGGGTGATTTTTTCATTATTGCTCAGAAACGGGGTACAGAAATGACAAATATATTGATAAATGAAGAACTGCTGTCTTCATATAGAAGATGGAACAGAGAGTTTCAAGTCACTGAGAAGAAAATGATGAAAGTAAAGGAATCCTGATTTCCAGATGAAGAAGTAAGGATATAAACACAGAAGCCACAGAAAAATTAGATGAGAATTCAGGGTCAGAAGACGGTTAGACTCATAGTTATACCTGAAGCAAGGAAAGGAAAGGCTGTAATTTGAGCTGGGATATTGAAGAAAGTTATTTCAAGGATTAAGATACAGGTAATGGTAAAGTCCAGGGCAAGACCTTGAGTCCAAGTAAGGAAGAGTATATCACTGGATTGTAGTTGAAAATGTAGCAAAATATATTATGGTGAATTCCATTGCTTCAGGGATTAGTGACCGAAGGTTAGGAGAGGAAGCACAGGGAAAAATGCTTCACCCCGTGACCCAAAGCCCTGAGATGTTTATACATTCACATTTAACCTTCTAACATCAACCTATTATATCCATTTGCTGCTAGGTAAAAAGACTAGGGTTTGTAGTATTTCTCTTTCCCTTCACAAATCTCTTATGCTGCATTTTGAATTTTATTCCAATTTTTTTTTTTTACCAATCTTTACTTATTTAGAATTATCACTGATATCAATTTTAATGATTTTTTTTGTGTGTGTGTGTATGTGTGTGTGTTTTAAATATTAAATCCTCATAAAAAGTGCTAAGGGGAAGAAATCCACAATATGATTGGCTACAAGGCTTGGAAGAAATTGTCGATACATTCAACTATGCAACACACTTACTGTATGACATGTAAAAAACCACCTAATCTCTCTAGCCCAAACATTCACTCATTAGTTGGCATGGCAGTACTGTCTCTCTCCCCATCATAAACTTGAAAAGAACCAAACAAGATCATGCATCTCAGAATAAAATGAAAATAAAGGTCTGACGTTTATGATTCTACAAGTAAGCATTAAACTCTGAGAAAGTTATCAAGTAAGATTAAGAGAACTAAACACAAAATGAGATTCTCTACAAAAATGAATTTGAGTTAACATATTAACTTTGATCCATGCTGGATTATTCAGAGATTTGGTTTATATAGAACTGTTATAGTGTTAGTATATTATATTTTTCATATAAATAATTGGATAAATTTAATTTTAAATAATTGGATACATTTATGAGACTTTATTTTATTTGATAAAATGCTAAAATATCTTTTTAGTGTTACCTATTTTTTCATAAAGTATCTTTTCCTCCCTGACATTGTACATAGTTTTCCATGAAATGTAAATTAGCTTCAAATGAAAACAAGTAAAACATAAGGGGAGTTCTTATATGATGAAATAAACTACATAGGATAATGTTTTAATACACCATACATCATTTCATCTTTTCATTTTCAAAAGGAAATTAGCATAGATACATTATAAAAAATAAGTTTTTTTAATGGATTAAAGTTTATAAACCTCCAAAAATTAGAGATCGAAAGATACTACTTTCTAATTACAATATATTTTCTATGGACTGACAAACATTCATTAGAGGTATTAAATACCCAAAGCGGTGTTATATAAATTGTATGTGTATATTCCAAATTAATATAACTTAGCACATGTAAGTTTTTTTTATTCTGCCTGTGTTTAAAATTCACAAGTCCATATGAGTTTAAAAACCATAGCACACTGTTCAGTTTCAATAAAATGAATTGCTTCTTAGATGTTCAGTACTTTTGCCTGAAATTTAAAATATTATGCAAGTAAAGTCTAGATTATTTCTTTTTAAAAATTCAGTTTATGAAATTTGGCACTTATAAATTAGTTGTGTCACTAAGGTTTTTAAATATTACATAAAATTATAATGTATGATATATGAGTATTATATATTTTATGTATTAATATAATGCATTTATATTACTTGAATAATATTTACATAATATGTATACATACTCTCACATTGTCCAAAATATAGTTTAAAGGTTCTGTCATGTTTGTATACCAACCTTTGGCATGTTGAAAATAATCACTGTGATAAGCCTGCAAGAATCACTTCTTTAAGAGTATGTTATAGGAGAAAGCCCAAATGTTTCTTTCAGATATACATAAAAGTTTACCTAAAAAAATTGAAAATATAATTATGATATGATCCAAGAATCCCATTTCAGGGTATTTAATCAAAAGAATTAAAGTCTGGATCTTGAAGAGATATATGCATCCCCAGGTATATTGTGGCATTATTCAGAATAGTCAAAATGTGGAAACAACCTAAATGCTCATTGACAGAAAAATGGATAAGAAGATGTGGTATATACATAAAAAGGAATATTATTTAACCATAAAAAAGGAGACACTGCCATATGCAATATCTTGGATGAACTCTGAGAGCATTATGTTAAGTGAAAAAAGCCAGACACAGAAAGACAAATATTGTGTGATTCCACTTATATGAGGTATCTAAAGTAGTCAAACTCATAGAAGCAGAAAGTAGAAGGGTGATTACCAGGGCTCTGGGGAGGGAGAATGAGGAGTTGCTGTTTAATGGATAAAAAGTTTCAGTTGTACAAGATGAATAAATTCTAGAGATCTACTGTACAGCATTGTGCCTATAGTTAAGGATACTATATTGTGTATTTAAAATTTATGGAGAGGGTAGATCTCACATTATCTGTTCTTACCACAGTCTTAAAAAATGGTAAAATTTTTTAAAAGTTTACCTTATAAAATGTGTATAATATTGCCTTGCTCAGGAAGATGGAATATAAGACTTGCATATCCTAGTGCTAAATCTATTTCCTCAAAGGATAATGAGTATCTCAATTTGATTTTCTTTATTTTAAAATCATTTACCTGTCACCTGCTGCAAAGAGCACATGGTCACGTGCAAGAAGATAATTACAACTATGGCGACATTCTTTGGACAGTGTGAAAGATCCTTTGCTATTTATCTGCATTGTTCCATAACAGTAGCAGAATAAATTTAAATACAGTTAGAGCTGCAATTATTTATTGTTATCTTTTGCGTTATTTTTTACCTGGGTAACACAGAAGAATAAACATAATCAGTTCCAGCTGGAAACACTTCTACACTGTGTCAAGGACAATAAGTTCACAAATTGACTTTACCTGCTATTCATGTGGTACACAAAAAGAATTGGGCAAAGGGGAATTTAATTAGTGTGTCTCATAGTAGGAATGAATAGAAAAAAGATAGATTACTGATTGCATTGAAAATGAGTAGCATGCTTAGCTGTAAACAATTGAGCAGAGACAGTTTGTTAGCATTTCTTTGGTCACAGAAATTTTGATTTTATTAGATTATCTCATGTGGAATCTAACTGGTACATGATTTTATGTATAAATGGTAAAATGAAATTTTATTATACTTATAAATATAGAGACTTCTTATCAAAAATGATACAATGAAAAGAATTTACACTGAAAAATTAAAAGATTATAATATTTACTGAAGGCTTTATAGATGCAAAGAAGCAAGCAGAGAAAGAAATAATACCAAAGAATATTTATTTTTTTATCTAGGCTCCCCCTCTTTAAAATTAGAATAACAAAGCAACAGGTATCTCTGATTCAATGAAGCACACTATCAAAGATATTTTTATCACATATGTGTTATTACCATTTACTGTCATAAAAAATGGGAAAGAATTTGAAAAAGTAAAAATCAGGAACTTTATTAAGTACCAGTTGTATGCTGGTAATTACTAGAGGTAAACTATGTAAAGGACACATATAATATTGCTATTTTCATTGTGGAAAAATGAACCTGTACATTGCCTTAGCATTCACATAAAAAAGAGTAAACACACATACACATTAATAGATTTTTTTAAAAATTGGTAAAGTAATTTGTATCATTTGACATCACATTATATCTTGATATTTAAGATCTAATCTAACCTCCTTTTTCACTTATGTCCCTTATCTATTGTCTTTGAATTAGCAGACAGCCTAGTTGTTGAGTCATGCAAAAATAGCTTAATTTTCTGCTTGATTTGTGCTGTGTGAGGAAACCAAATAAAATGGGTGCATGCATTTATACATTTTTTTTATAAAACTTGAGTGTCTAGTATATTCAATCCTATTAAGAAAAGTATCTTTACCTAAAAGAAAAAAACAAAACAAATGGACAAACATGACAAAACAGAAACCGTCATTGATACAGAGAACAAACAAGTAGTTGACAGAGGGGAGACAGGTTGGGGGATGAAAGAAATAGGTGAGGGAGACTGAGTTACAAACTTTCAGTTGCAAAATGAATGAGTCATGGATATAAACATATGGTATGGGGAATATAGTCAATAATTATGTAATATATGTGTATGGTGGCAGAGGGTGACTAGACTTATCATGGTGATCATTTTGTAATGTATAGAAGTATCAAATCACCATGTTGTGTACCAGGAACTAACATAGTGTTGTAGTTTAATTATACTTCAAAAGCAAGAAAACAAACTCATAGAAAAAAAGAGATGAGATATGTGGTACTAGAGCTAGAGACTGGAGGGAGGGGGAATTGGATGAAGGCTGACAAAAGGTACAAATTTCCAGTTATAAGATAAATCAGTACTAGGGCTGTACTGTACAACATGATAAATATAATTAACACTGCTTTATGCTACATATGAAAGTTAAGAGTGTAAATCCTAAGAGTTCTCATCAGAAGGAAAAATTTTTTTCTATTTCTTTAATTTCGTATCTATATAAGATGATGGATGTTTACTAAATTTATTGTGGTAATCATTTCATGATGTATGTAAGTCAAATCAGTATGCTGTTCTACCTAAACTTATACAATGCTGTATGTCAATTATATCTCAATAAAACTGGAAAAAAAAAAAAAAAAAAAACCTAAAAGGGATGACAACAAGGATGCTCCTGAAATTCCCTCCTCCCGTGAAGGCATACAACTACCCATAGATCAATCCTCTCTGAGAGAATTCCAGAAACTACACATTGAGCAACAGAAAATACCCACATTGAAACGGATAGGAAAGGCTGAGACACTCTCAACTGTAAACTTCCCCACCGACACAGCCACAGAACGTTGCAGTCAGGAGGGAACTTCCAACTCCCAGCTTCTCCCTGAGGAGTGAAGGATTTGGACTTAACATTTAGCACCCCAACTTTTAAAGCTGCTAGCTGAAGAAAGGGCCCCCAAATCATCTAGCTCTGAGAGCCAACAGGGCTTGTGCTTATGAATCCCACAGGACTACAGAAGACAAAGAGGGGGTTATCAAGTTGGTGTGTGAGCACACTCGTGGCTACACTCTCCAGGCTCAGTTTGGATGAAGAAGACAAAAACACCCATCTCTCAGATTTTCCCTGGAAGAGATTTAACTTTATGATTTCTCAGGTGTTGCCTGAGGGTCTGGCTCCTAATTAGCCCGCATCTAGGTGCTGAATGGGATCCTCTCTGGAACCTGAAAGAGCCAGTGGGCTTTTCCCCTACCTTCTCCCCCTGGCTAGCTCCAACAACAAAACCAAGTCTCCAGCTTCTCCCTGGAAGCAACTTGCCAATACAGCTACAGCCCCCAATTTCGCAGCTGCTACCTGAAAGATAGACCTTCAAATCACCTAGCTCTGATAACCAACAGGGCTTTGCATTCACAAGTCCCACAGGAACATATTAAACAAAAAAAAACAATTTTCAAATGGGCACACAAGCACTTCCAACAGCTCCTTCCCAGGATTCAACAAAGAGGGAGCAGGCAAAAACACCCACCTCCTAGTTTCTCCCTGGAAGGGATTTTACTGCATCATTCCCAGATGATGCTTGATGTTCCAGCTTTTAACCTGCCTGCTGCATGTAAGAGATGACCAGGATCCTACAGAGTCTGGCAGAGCTGGTGACATGTCTCCCATGTCTCCCCCCAGCTGCCTCCAACAGTCACACCAAGCCTCCAGCTTCTCCCTGGAAAGAGCTTGTCCACACATCAAGCACTCGAACTGCTATGGCTGCCACTTAAGGGACTGGCTCCCAATCAACTAGCTCTGACAGAGAACTGGCAGAGATTGACGTTCATGACTTCCCCCTGTACCACACAACAAAGATGCGGTTCTATCTGGGCACATAGGCACTCCCAATGGCTATTCCTCTGGCTCAGCACAGAGTGAGTATAAGCAAAAACATCCAGCCCCCAGTTTCTCCCTGATAGGGGTTAGACTGCATATCTAATATCTTGGTTTTCCCAACTGCTGCCTGAAGGTGGGGCTTCCAATTAGCCTGCAGTGGGTAACTGAAGGGGCAGGCAATTTGCAGTCCTTTGGGACCTGAACACACTAATGGGCATTTCCCAAGTTTTGGGGACACTGATAGGTCTTGGCACACCCTCAACTATGGGTAGCCACTAAGAACAAAGTTGGCTGCTTGGATGATCACAAAGGTTTGAAAGGCAACCAGGAGCTTGGGGCTGGCTGATTGACAAGGTTCCTTTCCTATATGAGGCCAATCTGTCAAGACAAGGAGAGGTGGCTACTTTATCTACTATGCAGAAACCAACACAGAGAGTCAAGGAAAAGGAAAAAATAAGATAATATGTTTTGAATGAAAAAACAACATAAATCTTCAGAAACCAATGTAATGAAACAGGGATAAGTGATTTACCTGACAGAAAATGCAAAATAATGGTGCTCACTGAGGTCAGGAGAGCAAAGCATGAATAAAGTGAGAATTTCAACAAAAAAATAGAAAAGAGTAAAAAAGTACCAAAGACAAATCACAGAGAATACAATAACTAAACTGAAAAATTCAATAGAGGGGTTTAAATCAGTCTAGATCAAGCAAAAGGAAGGATCAGCAAACTTGAAGACAGAGCAGTGGGGGACGTCCCTGGTGGTCCAGTGGTTAAGACTCCACACTTCCACTGCAGGGCACCCGGGTTTGATCCCTGGTTGGGGAACTAAGATCCTGCATGCTGTGCAGTGCAGCCAAACAAACAAGCAAACAAACAAGAAGACAGAGCAGTGAAAATTAACCAATCAGAAGAGAAAAAAAGGAAAGGAATGAAAAGACCCAACAGACTTATGGAATATAATAGGGGTCCCAGAAGGAGAAGAAAGAGAGAAAGGACCAGAAAACTAGAAATAGAAGAAATAATGGCTGAAAACTTCTTCCATCAGCAGTGCTACCTACTATCTTTGTCTAAACCACCATTATTTTATGTTTGGATATGTGTCTCTTTTATTAATAGAGAAGACAGAGTGATAGTTTTAAAACATGAATTGTCACATTTTAAAAAAGCCTTATAATGGTCCGATTTTTCTTTAATAGTAAAAGCTAACAATAGCCTTTGATGACCTACAGGTTCTGACCTTCTATTATTTATCTATTCTTCTACTAATCCCCCATATTATTGTCACAATGACCTTTTTGCTGTTCTTTAATTGTACCAGGAATATTCTTGCAACACCATCTTTGCATTAGCTGTTTCCTATACCTGGAATGTTCACCGTCCACACCCCAGACATATGCATGAGTTGCTTCCCCATCTTTTTGTTTTTATTCAAATGTCAAATTCTCGATAAGGTTTACTGCAACATCCTGACACCCACACACCCCTTACATAGCCTGATTTTTTTCCCAAAAGTAATTATTATTTTTTTAACATACAATACCCTCTAACTGTATTTATTTCAGTCCCACATATTGGAATATTACTTTCATAAAGACTGATTATGTTCTATTGAATTCCCAGCTGTCCTCATTGCCTTAGATGTCACCTGTTGCATCTAAATAGTATTTGTTGAACTAACATTAAACCAAGGTGTCTTTGTGAAGTTCTCTAGCAGACCACTGAAAACTGAAGATTAGAACTCAGGAAATCAGTCAGGGTTGGAGATGAATATTTAGGAGTAATTGATGGGCAATATGGATTTTAAACAAAGTCACTAAGAACAAGGTAGAACCTCTAAAATGGCTAGAATTAAAGAACTGTAGGAAGTTTAAGTGGAAGCTGAGAATAAGCATTAAGGAAATAAGACTTCTATTATTAAATTCATTTTAAAGAATTTAACAATTATTATTTCCTATTTAAAAAAGAATTGCTAAAAATTTATGAAAAATCTTTTTGGGAGGATGTATTTCTTTGTATGTCTTCATCCCCGCCCCTACCCCCCAGGTTTTTTTATAGCTGGTCAGCAAATGCTGAATGGATTTAGAGCATAATGATTAACTAATTCCAATATTAGGAAAGGAAAACTAATTTCTTAGCATGGATGTAGAACTAAAATTTTTGGTTGTGTAATGTAGTTACTGTTATTAAAATTTTTACATTTTCTTTTCCTGATGGAAACATTTTTTAAAGTCACCTATCTACTGTTTTAAAAAATCTAAGAATTCTCTGATATACATTAAATAATATTACTTGAATATATGTATCTTAGAGAATAGATTAATGTAATTTGATTACCAATTATGTACAACCTGTGCTTTTTAGTAGCCTTTCAAAATGACTGTGAATCTTCTTCCTAGTAACCCTGTTTAACCATCCTTTCTAGCTCACTGCCAAGGGTGCACTGGGAATCAAAATTGCTTAGAAGAGATATTAAGAACCTGTTTTCTAGGTACTTTTATTCTGTGATAAAAAGTTGTTACTGATATTAAGAATATAATGCCAAAAGATTATACAATATTTCAAAGAGAGCAATTTAGTCAACTATTCAGACAAATGCTATATTTAAATGCATAAGGTAAAATGAAAAGAATATATAGATTGATAAATGAAGGAGCAATCTTGAATAGTACTGTGGTGTGGTAAACCTTTTCTAGTTAAGTAGTTGGAAATCAGAATTATAAGATATCTCCCTATATGGTATAATGCTTTGTTTTGCTTCACAGGAAAGTAGTGAAGATCTATGGGGTGATGTCTACAAGTGCTTAGCTCTTTGAAAGACAAAACTACTGTGAATTTTGAATGGATACATCATAAAAACAATAAAACTACATTGATTTTTCACTTTAAAAAATCAGGAAAATAATTTAGAAATAAAATATGATAGGTAATTAAGGTTTCTGGTGACAGTCTGGTGACATTAAAGTTTCTGGCAAAGATGAGGAAGAAATACTAACAACAGATGCCACTGTTAAAACTACCCATGCTGGACTGAAATTGAAGAAAGTTATATTTATCTTAGATATTTGAAAAACTTTTTGACAGTAAGGTCAATCAAACTGTAGAAAAGTTTTATTAATGAAGTAGATATGACAAAGACATAAAGATATGTCTGTAGAAAGTTTTACCAATGAGGTAGATATGGCAAAGACACTAAATGTCTTTAAATAGTTTAGCCATATTAATGGAAATGGTAGGAGAGCTCTTGTTTGGACTATACATTTCTTCCAATCATTACATTTGCTTCCAACCTTATCACCTAAAATTTTCCATATGCTACCAGTCTCCAGTTAACTGGCATTTTCAATGACAGTTCTTAATCTTTCTGTCTACCTCAGGGCATCCAAGGCCCCTATTAAGAACAGTGGGAACCTTGAAGCCAAAGATTAAATATCTTGGTTTGCAACAAGCACAAAATGTAACATGGGAAATTAGGCACAAAAAACAAACCAATGTAAAATTTAAGGTAAATTATTTAATCTCCACGACTGAATTTCTAACAGTTTCCAAATATCTGGTAGAAAGTATTATACAACATATAGATGCAACTCAAAACATATCTTTTTAAAAAATTGCTTTTTGGCAGAGAGAGATTATTATTTGACATATGTTAGGATCAAGATAAATTTCTACTTTACTTATGAAAAGTAGCAGGAAATGGCCATAGATTATTGCTATACCAATGTGGAAAATTGTAAATCACATATTATATAATCTGCAAACCATACATTTGGAAAAAATGATTAGACAGTTTAATAAGGCAAATACAGAGGAATTAAAATAAAGAAAATTTAATCAGATCAAAGATGGATCCTTTAAGGATATGAGGATGTTCACTAAAAGAGAGAAATAATTAAAAAAAAAAATATTGTGGTTGGTCCTGTCCTTCACAAAGTAAAGGAAAAAATAAGAATTATTCAATTATTTTAAGTTTTATTGTGCTTTAGATATACAATTCAGAAAAGGAAGCCCAATTTCATTCAATTGTCGGGGGACCAAATAATGTTATTTTTTTAACAGTACATCTTCTGATATTTGAAGACAAGAAGACATAATCTCCTGCCAAAGATTTATTAAAATTAAATAATATCTATTAGATTTGTAACTAAATCATGCCCTAGAGGTTGATTTATGTGCACACACATTCATTCCAACTACAACTATTTCCTTACTAAATAATTTTCCCAGGCACTGTGCTGGGCACCAGATATATGAAGATGAAAAATGCAAGATCTTCCTAGAATTCAGTCACAAGTCAGTTTCAAACATAATTCATAAGGAAATTTTATTCACTTTCATTTAAGCATGCCTTCAGAAACCATTTTTTTTTTACCACTTTTAGTTTCTTTTCACATAAAAAATGTACAGTAATATTGGCTGGAAAACACACCTCATTCTGCATGGATTCTACACATCCTTCAGGCACCAACACTGTGAATGGGAACTACTGAATTCTTACTGGTTTTATATAGACCATTAAGAAAAAATTTATACATCTGCTGGTAATAACATGTGGTCAGGCACAGTGCTGAACATTTTCTGTGCATTTTATTCCCAATAGCCATCTGAGTGCCCCTTTATACAGATACAGTAACTGAAGCTAAGAGAAGTTCACAACTTGCCCAGGGTGAAAATTGGGTAAATTGTCAGGTATATGATTTCAACTCTCAGAAGGCCTGACTCCCGAGACTGATCTTAACTACTTCACTATATCCTACCAGTCACAGATTAACTGACCTTCCAGGAAAGTTCCCAAAGCAAAAATCTCCTTGTATGTGAAAATTCCTTAACACAATTATACAGCAATTATTGGACTGCTGTATGATTGGACACCTGCAAACACGTATCTAAACATGCTATATGTTTTGTTTGCATATAGTACTAGTCTTTATGCAACAACGTTTGGAAACTAGACATCATTGTACATAATTGGGAAGACAGCTTTGACAGGAATTTTCTTCATGAGAATATAATATTTTTGTTTATTGGTAATACTACTAAAATATTTGGTAAGAAATCAGCCATGATACTCAATGAATACTGGTGGCCAGAGTTCTTTGGGGGAGTGACTGCTCTTTGCAAATGCTGCTGCAATCTGAAGCGCTGCTTCTTCACCTGGCTACACACCACCTTTGCCGCTCTGATTTCTCCACACTGGGTTGGTCTTTCCCCTGATATTATTTCCTAGTATTCTGCAGCCATGCTTCATTACTTGAAATTGTTCTTCAATGTGTCTGGATCATGTTCCTTCAGCTTGCCCTATTTGATATCTCCCCACTTCAGCTCACCATACAAGAGCTGACCAGGTATCCTGCTGCCATCCATTTTTTACACTTTTGCAGTCCAGTGGAGCTGCATTGTGACAAATATAACCTCACTGCTGCTGGGTTGGCTGTATTCCAGGATTGTGTGTTGGTGAATATGTCCCTACTTGTGATGCTAATGTTAAACATAAAGACCAATATTCTGTTCATTTTGAAATTATAGTGTGTTAGTAAACATCTCCATACCTTTCCACTCTAAATATTTTTTTCATTAATCAAAATATTCATTTATTTAGTTGATAACATAATCTTTTTAGAATGATTTAAATACAACATTATTAATACATTAGAAATTTGAAAAAGTGATGCAGTTACCTTGACCTTACGTGCTGTATTTTAGGTTATATATTAATCAATATCTGGTGAATTATTCAGAAATTTTGTAACGTGCAATTGTGCAAAAAAAATTATAATCATCAGCAGTCTCTAGGAAATATTAAGGTTGCACCAGACAAAATACCTGTAGAACCACAAACATTGTCATAAACTTCCCATAAGATACGGAAAAATATTCAGAACAACAGCCTAAATTTTGGAAAGCTATTTTTTATAAATATCAGTAAGAAACCTGATATTTATTTAAAAATATGATCTAGTCACTAATAAGTTTAAGATATTGGTCTGTGTATTATTTTGAGCTTCAAACATAGCAAAATATCAAAAAATTGTTACTCTTTGAGCTACCTTGATGCATAAATGATTCCATAGCTGACTTGATATTCAGTTTCCACACACTTCTACATAACATACTCTTAAATTATAGTTAACATGAAATAGCCAAATACATAAAAGTGAGATCATTAGTGAGATCATTATCATAAATGATAGTGTCAGACCATCTCTTAGCTTTCAGTGGCTCTTTTTCTCTTTGTCAAAGCAAATTGTCCAAGGACACTAAGGCACACTATAGAGAACGTTTTCAAACACCTATACAATGATAAAACAAGAATCCCAGTCTGTTGTTTTGTGCATTGTACCACAGTATCACTCTTTATTCTGTTAGAGCCCTTTCCCTACTTCTTTCTGCACCACCTAACCATGTCACATCACCATGGTATAATTCCAGTATGAGGTATGCCAATATTTGATGTATATATCAAAAATGATTTAAAAATTATAATACATAGTTAAAAATGAATAGTGTTAACTGGAGTACAGATCTTCCTTGACATACGATGGGGTTGCCTCTCGATAAACCCATAGAAAATTGAAAATTTCCTAAGTTGAGATTGCATTTAATACACTTCATCTACCAAACATCAGAACTTAGCTTAACCCACTTTAAACGTGCTCAGAACACTTACATTAGCCTACAGTTGGGCAAAACCATCTAACACAAAGCCTATTTTATAATAAAGTGTTGACTACTGTAGCTTATTTAATACCGTACTGAAACTGAAAAACAGAATGGCACTATGGGAACAGAATGGTTGTGAGAGTAAAGATTGTTTACCCTTGGGCTTCCCTGGTGGCGCAGTGGTTGAGAATCTGCCTGCCAATGCAGGGGACACGGGTTCGAGCCCTGTTCTGGGAGGATCCCACATGCCTCAGAGCAACTAGGCCCGCGAGCCACAACTACTGAGCCTGCACGACTGAAGCCTGTGCTCCGCAACAAGAGAGGCCGTGATAGCGAGAGGCCCGCGCACTGCGATGAAAAGTGGCCCCCGCTTGCCACAACTAGAGAAAGCCCTCGCACAGAAACAAAGACCCAACACAGCCAAAAATAAATAAATAAATAAATAAAAATGTAAAATAATGCAGACATACACTTAAAAAAAAAAAAAAAGATTGTTTACCCTTGTGATCCCTTCCCTGAGTGGGAGCTGCAGCTCGCTGCTGCAGCCCAGCATCATGAGAGTAGCATACCACAAATTGCTAACCTGGGAAAAGATCAAAATTAAAAATTTGAAGTACAGTTTCTACTAAAAGGGTATGCTTTTGCACCATCATCAAGTCTCAAAGTTGAAAAATTGTAAGTGAAACCATCTTAAGTCAGGGACTGCTTATATAGGTTACACATATGTAACTGGTAGGCATCTTATTCCATAAATTCAATTGTACAAAACATTTATTGCCACCTTTCAAACATGCAAAGGGCTTTGTTTTTCTGTTCCGCACACAGAAGATATTGATTTTCAGTCAATTCAGCTTCTTCCCATCTCCTGTCCCCACTTGCTTCAGTTTCCTGTGGTTGAATCAGAGTTGCAAGGGCTTGAGACATTAGAAGACTATTGTATGCTAAGAGGTATTAACATCTAATTTCACTGATTTACACAGAGACCTACTTTTGTAGCTGATCTTTAGAGGTCCGTGTATTTCACGCTGTTTCCACCTCATCCAGACTGCAAAATCCATCAAGTTTATTGGTTCTTGGCACTGTGTCCATGGTACTCTTAGGTACATGGAAAGCACACTGGAGTCAGAAAAAACTGTGTAGGCTGCCTCAGACACACTTGTGTAGACAGTTCATGAAGACATTTCTGCTCATCTCTTACCACATTGGTGCAGGGACACTTGGAGACTTGGGTGCTGGAGGGCTCAGGCAAAGGACCCTACTCTCAATTGCCCAAATTATCTGGATATTCTAACAACACTTTTTCTTAGAGTCAAGTAGGAATAAGCTTCTTAGCATCTGGTTCAATCATTTACTTTTTCTCAATCTAGGGCATCCTTATCTAGTTCATTTTAGTCTTGACTCAATATACTCTTCTTAATCTTTGTTTATAAAATTAATATTTCTTAAATCCAACTTTCTAGCCTTGACTTTTGAAATTAACTATTTTGAGGGAGGTCAAGGGGTACATTGTAATATATGGAAGATGACCTAGTTTAATATCTCAATGTAATATTCTACCAGATATATTTTTGAAAGAAGGAAAATTATTAGCCATTCAACTTTGCTTTTAGTTATTCTAATGTGTACTTATATCAGTTTAATAAGAAATACAATTTTAAGATATAAATTGGGTTTCAATATAATAAAATATCATTGTATTTTGAAGTGTGATATTTTTGACCTGACAATTTCCAATTGTTAGCATCCTCATCAGTTTTATTATTACCTGTGGAATATATATATGTAATTTAAAAAACAGTAAGAGATTTCTTACATTATATTCTGCAGAAGTAATTGTTCTATACAATGGCAATGTTTCCCATTTATTGAAATAAAGAATCAGAAAATACAATAAATTTTTATTTTGAATTCTTCTTATAAGATATAAATAACCAAACTTTATGTTCAGAACCACAGGCAAATTATTTAAATTAAGTTTTCCTTGGGTTGCTGTCCTGTGTGCAAAATCATAGGGTGATTTTTTATTTTTCCCCAAACTGTAAATCCTTAAGAGGATAACAAACTTTTAATGGGATCACTGCTGGAACTGAAACTTCTTTAGAGTTCACCAGGTAATGACCATTTAAGAGACCCACACAAATGTATTGCTGTTGTAGACTGCTAAGTGCAGCATTCCAGAAAGGAGATTTCATCCAGATTTCCATAAGGAGTTCAAAGATGTGATGCAGTTCTAAGTATGTCTTATGACTCTTCAAACTTAAGTTCTTTTTTGTGTCACTGGGATATTCTGAGAAAACTACTATTCTGGATGATAGATGATCTGTATAAGAAAATAAATAAATGTGCTCCACTGAGGACCTCAAAATTACCTAAGATGATCTCTTTTTCAGCTTGGAAACTTTGAAGTTTCAGTTGGTTTTAAGCTTTGAGGATTTTTGTTTAATAAAACTACATTGCTAAGATGATAAATCTAAAAATTTCTATTTAAAAATCTTAATAGATTTTAAATAGGAGTGGACATTTTCCAAAGAAATAACTTTTAAGCATATACATCAGTCACAGCAAAAGAAATTTAACATCTAAGAAACCCAAATTTAGAAGGTTACTCTTAGCAACCCACAAAATTAACATTTAAACTTCTACTAACTTTGATTTTAAAACTTGAAGAAAATAATAGATTTTTTCTTTTATTCCATTAGATGACAGATAAAGGTAAGGGACTGTTTTAATGTAATTTATTCCAAGCGTCATGAACTTTGTCCAATTGAGTGTAGAATTTAGCTTGCTTTGGCAGCATATGAACTAGATTTGGAATCAGTAGCGCCCTGAAAAGTCCAGTGTGACTCCTTTTCACATGGTTGAAAGTTATCCTTACCAAATATTTGCTTGCGAAACAGATGCTGACTTCATGGGCTAACATTCAGTTTAGAACTGTTTTATTCGTGTCTGTGAAATATGAAGCAAGAAATCCAGTTTGATTTATTAAGCATGAATGTCCAAAAATATTTTTCTGATTTTGAATTTTTTAGAAAAAACACAAATTTTAAACCTTTGTAGGACAATTTTGCCACATCCACGTAATTAAATTCAACAGATATTTATTAAGTGCAACTCATTCCCTTGGTCAGGGCCTATAGCTTAGAGCTATAGATCTATAGAGTAGCTTAGAGCAAAGAAAAGACAAATTCTTAGTTTTATATTTTTACTAGTATTCACTGGTTCCTTTAAACATCCAAAGAAAAAGTGACAGGTCCTCTTCATTTGGGCCTCACCATATCCATTTACACCCTTTTTAAGAGAAATCACTTATGATAAGTTTTTAAGAAAAGTCACTATTTCTTCCGTGAGGCTAAAAATGGTTTTCCATATAATGAAGACAATTCAAATTAAAAATAGAAAAATTAAAAATTCTAAGATCAATAGCAAAGTAACCAAGTGTAGAAGAAATAAATAAAAGCCCGGAAACTGAGTTGGCATATCTAAATGGATAGAAAGAATGTGAATTGTAATGTGATCACCAAGTACAAGAATCACACAGATCACATATGTATATTTATCTTTGAGAATCTGAAGCAATTAGAAAAAATAATCCCCTTCAACTAAATGTTCTCTTCCTCTGCTCTTATTATTATTGTTGTCCCTTCTAATAGTCTTCAGTACTGAAGGCTTGCTCTATTATAACCTTCCTCTCTACCATCTTACTTCAGTCAGGGCTTTATTCTCCTGCTCTAAAGCTATTTCTCCAATCTCTGCTGTATGGTAACTAACCCACCCACTAAGAAGAAATAATAATAATAACAACAACAACAACAACAGTAATAATGCCTATTCCTAAACAATCAGGGCTTTGTACATATGTTATCTCAGTTGATGCTCTCAGTAGTCCTGGAGGTAGATAAGTCAAGCCTTCTTGTCTTCATTTGAAACATTAGTAAATAAACTTTAGCAACACTGTGAATCTGCAGTTGCTAGTTTATTTCCAGCTTCTCAGGCTTATCAAGCCTTTCCCCATGAAACACACAGAGAAACTTCTACAAATGCAGAAACTTCAACCAGGTTCTGAGCCAATTGCATTCAATGAGAACAGCAGCTATTCTCATATTCTCAGCACTTTCTCACCCCCATTTTAGAATACAGGAAACTTTTGCTTTGCTTTAGTCTATTATGTATCATCTATTTTATGTATCTGAAAGTGCAATTCAGCATGTCTGGTTCAATATCTGAACACCCTCATAGACCCTGCCTTATTAAAGTAATTACCTATCCCCTTTTTTCTCCTTTGTAAACCAGTAATCCCACTGGACAACTCCATCCCACTACACCCCAATCCACCACCACCTTGTTCACGCACTTGCCCACACACACGTCATATTTAGTCATCCCCTTGTGTCTCCTATTCACAGGACTAGCCACCACTTCATCACTCCTGCCTCACTTCCTTGCCTTTGGACAGTTTTTCCTGTGGTGGGTAGGAGATTTACTCAAGCCACTCCCACTTCCAAGGCCACTAATCCTTCTCTGAGTCCTAACCTTATTTTGCTGCCCATTCTTTATCTTAGGGTTTGGACCCTCTTCTTGTTTATCTAGCAGCTAATGGCTCCAATCTTTTTTCTTCCCTTATTTTTTTTTTTTTTTCTTACTTCAGCCTACATCAAATAATGTATAACCTAATGAGGTAATACAAAAATTCACACACACACAAACACACTTAAATACATGTAGTAAATAATACTAACCCTTTGCAAGTGAATTGGCAAGTGTCAGCATTCTGAATTTTCTATTTTTTCCTATTTTATTCTATCCTAGTCTACTTTTTATTCTAGTCTTCTCTCTCATTTAATCTAAATAAATGATCAATGATAAACTGATCAAAATAAAATAAAGTGAGTTTATAATTTGCTAAATGGGCCATGGCCCACAATTTGATAAGGCAATGCTGTACCTTGCTAGTAGTGTTCCTCCCAGGAAAATATTTACCCAAAGGATAATATCTGCTGCTCACCAGGCTGCCAAAGTCTTTGACCTCAAATTTAGGAACTGCTGACCAAGTTTCAAATAAATATGCATGCTTTCCAACAGAGGTTAAGAAGATATGAACTAATACCGTTTGGTCACCAGTTCATAGGACAGTTATTATTAATAAATCTTCTAGCTGTTGCTTTTTTCTAAAATCTATTTGTAAGATACACGAGAGCAGATAATTTGTTTTATTAATTGATGTAGCTCTTGTGTCTAGACAGATGCTGGCACATAACAGGCATCAAATACTTGTTGAATGAGTCAATCAGTGAATCAGTGAATGTTTGAAAGAGGCTTAGTAGACCTTTATTCATTCATGTAGTCTCTCACTCAGTAACCATCTGATGAATAACCATATGTTAGTCACTGCCTGTTCCTGTTACATTATACAATTGATTCAAACCAAGTCCTTATTTTTGAGAATCTCCTGAACTAGTGGAATATTAAATAATAGATTAATACCTATCCCTTGCTATATATGGAGCACTTATGTGACATGCATATTAATTTGTTCCTTGTCCATCAGTCAATAAATATTTAAAGAGAACGTGGAATGTGTTGCATTGTTCTAGGCCTGGGAGATGGAATGACAAGCAAGAAAAATTCCATAATTTCAAGTAGCTCACAGTTCAGTGGGGCAGAATAGAAACACAATATAAACAAATAGACAAATAAGAAAAAGTAACTAGCATTAGATACTATGAAGAAATAAAACATGGTGAAGAGAGAATGATATGGGAGGAGGGGGAAGGTTAGAAGAAAGAGAGTTCTACTTTTAAAAACTACTAGAAGGCAATGGGAAACTGTGATATCAAGGAAACTGGAAAAAAAGGTGAAAAGCTACCCTTTTCTTTCTCAATTCAGAAGGACACAATGTTTTCACTGTTCAAAGTTTGAAGAAGAAAAAGGCTTTCATGATTGCTGGTCATTCATCCTCCACGAAGTAAAAACTCACAAAAATTTAAAAGAAGAAAGAAAAGAAACAGAACCTTCTCTTTTTAAACAACCAAGGTTAATACAAAGTATTTGCTGGAAAGGAAGACAGGGTATTAAACTGAACCCATGTTTAAGGGGAAATGATTGCTATGACATGCATTTCTCATACCAGAGCAATTTAGATAGGAAATAACCAGTAAGCAGATATTTTGTATTATAAATGAAAAAAATCCAGAAAGGATTATTGTTGCCTTTTTCACTGAACAGATCTGCAGGAAAAATTATTCAGCCTCAGGCAGAGGAAATAAACATCATCAAGTACAACAGTGTTGTTTGGATATTTCTCCTATCCTCAAGGACTGTCATGTTTCCAATACTCATTTCTTTGTATGTCGCCTTTCAGTACACATCCTTATGTCTTGTACATACTCAATCTGTTCATTTTTGATTGCTGCCATTGTGAACTTCTAGAATCTTAAGCATACTGAGGACAACTGCTTTTCCTGAAATAATATTATGATGCATAAACTAAAAATAAATACAATTTGAACAAATCTGTAGTAAATTTATATAAGTAGACTGTTTTAAATCTTTACATGTAAAAACTAGATTTCATTTTCTTGGAAGTCAGAAATAGACAATATTTAGTATACTTCGGATGATGTTATAGTAATCTCTCAGTAAAAACAAGCTACATAGAAAAAAAAAAGGTACTAAAGCAATTCTATTACTCTGAAAAGAAAAACAGAAATATACTCCCTTAAGATCAATTCCTCACTCTTTGCTTTCTCTGCTTATATGATAAGGTTCCTGACGTTCGAGGGGTTCATTTCCTGAGCTCTCAAGGCAGCAGACATCTGACTCTGGCCAATGGGAGGTCCTGGTAGGAGACAGGGAATGGGAGGAAGGAAGAAGCCAAAGGATTTCTTTCCCTTTGCCAAATTTTTTATTACTCTGCCAGTGATAACTCCAGCAATGTCTATATCTCCTCTGGGGCTCTAACTCCCACTAAACTGGACTGCCTGAATCCAGCTGTTGCAGATAAACCTTTCCCCTGAACACAGGTAACATGGCCTCTTTCCTTTGTACCTCTAGCCAAAAAATACTATTGGTTCCCCATTGTTGCCGATATCTGCAACATATCATTGTCCCCATTTTCTTGCTCAGTTTTTCCATTGCCACTGCAACCAATTTTCTTTATTAAGTTCTCTCTGCTTTAAAATTGTTGGTTTCATTTTCTTAGTTAAAACTTGAAGAATACAGCAATATTTTATCTATTCTGTACATATATGCAATATTAAAATGCTTTGATGGCTACATTGAAATAAAGTCTTCTCATAAATCTGGTCATAAGTACATATTTCTATATTCTTTTCCATTTCCAATTTTTTATTAAATTTATTTGGCTGCATTGGGTCTTAGCTGCAGTACGCAGAATCCTCGTTGCTGTGAGCAGGCTCTTTGTTGCAGTGTGCGGGCTTCTCTCTAGCTGTGGCACGTGGGCTCCAGAGCTCATGGGCTCAGTAGTTGCAGCACACAGGCTCTCTAGCTGCGGTGCACCAGCTTTGTTGCTCCACGGCATGCAGGATCTTAGTTGTCTCAACCAGGGACTGAACCCACGCCCCCTGCACTGGAAGGCAGATTCCCAACCACTGGACTGCCAGGGAAGTCCCTCCATTTCCAGATTTTAAGTTGGACATTTATATAAATGTTCTAGAAGGCAAGGCTTTCTTATTTCAGTGTGGTTAATACTTGACAAATTTTAGTAAATCGTTCCTCTTTCCAGAACACTTCCTCATTTTATGAAAGCAAACCACCTTTCTCAGTAGTTTTCTCCTACTTACCTCTTCCGTACTGTTCTCACAGGAGTTGCTTGTTTTTCCCACAAATTCAATCTCCCATATTTGATTGGTCCAAGCAGGTGAACAAGAAGAAGGAGGAGGAGGAGGAGGAGGGGGAGGAGGAGGAGGAGGAGGGGAAGAGGAAGGAGGAGGAAGAGGAGGAGGGGTTGGGGGGAGAATGGGGAGGAGGAAGAAGAAGAAGAAGAAACAGGATGAGGAGAAGAGAAAAAGAAACAATTACTTCTTTTAGAAGTTTTAGATAGGACTGTGTTATTGTTGGTTGACTCTGGTTTCTGCCTAATGAAGGAAAATAATCTGCAGTGAAGTTATGAACCTATATCCAAAGAGAAACAGAAACGAGAAAGGTAGATTTCAAGATACTCTTTGCAGTTCTTTTGAAGTCAACCTTCATTCCTGCCCTTCCATCTATGTTTTTTAAGTATAAATATAAGTATACATATATAAGTACATATACATATTAATTTAAGTAATTGGAGATGTACTCTAAGCCAATATAATCTTTTGATTAAGCTAGGTTGAGTTCATTTTCCATCACTTGCAACCTGAGATGCCTTAAGTAATACAAACAGCATTTTACTGTATTGTATTACTGTGTCATACTGGTAAACCTGTTCCTTGGAATAAGGACATTCCTTGTGTTATGGTAATGAGGTCTCACATAGAAGTTAAATTATTCTTGTTGTCTAGAATCCATTTTTAAAGGCTCGAATCCCAGATTCCAACTAGAGTTGAGAGCAAAAGCCACAGGTGGGCTGCAGGTGCAAGGCTCTTCTAGGCCTTGACATGAACAAATCAAAATATCTACCCATGTTGGGGGTGAATTTTAAGATGGAATAAAAACATATAGCAAGCTAGAAAGAGGAAGAAATAATAAAGTATATCAGGGAAGTAGAACCAGCTCTTTGAGATGCAGTATATATATTGCAAAGCAATGGGTGGAATACAGTTAATAACTGAGATATCTAAATAATTTAGCTGACAAGAACACAAAAATTTGCAAAGTGAAATTATACTTTTTTGTTTTATTTAATGTATTCATTTATCTCCTGTTCCTCCTTAAATAAATGAAAGAGAAGGCTCCAAGGGCAAAATGATATTCTATTGATGGAGACAGCATGGCAGGTCAGAGTTGGCAGCCACCTTTGAAATGTCTGTTTTATTTTTGTATATATTTATAAAGGATACTTTAACATCTAGGTATTCAGAGCACAATTTGGAGAATTATTCTAATTGAGTTCCCTCTAGTATTTACTACCACTTTAAAAAATGCTATATCACATTATTATTATTTTTTTTTGAGAATGGTACAGTTGTATTTAACAACATAAAAATTTTTAAGAGAAGTACTTCCCTAGGCTGACAGGGAAGAAAGTTTATTCAAAGTCTCCCACCTTATGCTTTATCTCAACACACGTTTTTGACCCTTCCTTAGGGTCAAACGTAAACACATGCTCACTCACACACAAAAATTTTTTTTAACTAAGGCAAGGATGTCTAAAAAATGAACCTTTGGCAAAATAATTAAGCAGGTAAATTTACCTAGTTATGCTTTGCTTTCCCCATTTCTTTTTTGTCTCAGAACCTTCGGAGTATATGTGCTGAGACAAAGTTGGGCACGTGCTCAAAATTCACTGAGGTAAATACTTCACTAAATTATTAGTCAAATATTGCAAAAGTATGATTAAGGATTATAAAATCTCCTATTAGACTCTTGAATTCATTGTCCATAAGCAAGATAATTTATCTATCACTTATCTATTGCAAGTTTTTTCCTTATTAGCTAATATCTTATTTAGGGATCTTAGGACTTAGGGCCAATTTTTACATGTTCTGTTTAAATTTAAGTTCCTTTTCAATGACATACAAAATGAATCAATGTACTGTCTCTTTCATAGAATAATGACTAGATACATGTCCAGATAATCTAGGTTTTTTTGGGGGGGAGAGGTTTAAATTTAATTCAATTAAGCTCTGTTATGAGAACAATGATAAAATTCCTTGACAGGATTTTTAGAAAGTTTTTTTTTTTTAATTGGGTTAATTTAATCAACTTAAAAATATTTCAGTGAAAGAGTGTATCTAATAATGATAAATACCAGGTTTGACCTGAGTATAAAAGAGTTATGGTGGAATGGGCATCTAGCAGAGGTTAGCTTTTCAAATTTTGAACTTCATATCATTTCATATTACTAATAGTATTTTTTTTCTAGAATTGTCTATTCTCTAAACTTATGTAGGATTTACATTTTCAAAAGTGTGAAGGGAACCATTATTGATTGTTTTGTTTAATGAAAAATTCCTTGTGACCAAGTTCCATTTATCTCTGGAATGTTATTTCCTATTCCACCACCTGATGGTAAATTACTCAACCATTAATTCTGTGTCTCAAAGATTTCCTTTGCAGATTCTCAATGTCTGCCTGCTGTAGTTAAAATAACCATATAGCTAGGACCATACATGTCAGCTCGATTTTACATACTTTTAAAAAATCGTTTAACATAATTTTTAAATTATTTGTAAGGTTGTTCATATAAATGATTTCACAAGTTAAAAATAATCCTCTGGTAGACTTCTGGTAATGAGTTTATTTTGCTAAACATGGCCTCCATAATTCCAGTAAGGGTTTCCTATCCTTATTAAAATACTTCTCAGCTGCTGTTACAATTTTACTGCTGTCAATTTTACATTACCTTCTCTTGGTTCCTGTGCAACCATGTGTAGCATTACCTTAAACACTGTACCTATTGCTGTCTGTTCCCATAACTCTTAGCATAACATATTTTTTGTAACTGTCACTTGTTCAAATGGAGCTGCAGGTGCCTTGTCATTGTAGCATATCATTGCTCTCATTGGTCTTTATCTCCCACCACTGCCATCTTCAAAGGAAAGTGATCCTGTCTTTAGCTCTACAAGTTGTACTGTTGCAGTCAAGACTGGCTCCACACTGACCATTAAATCTTTCCATTCTAACAGATCCCATAAGTCATTCTGGTTTAGTACTAAATGCAGTGTGATGCTAAGCTGTAAGCCGATGAGTTATAGATGCTAACATTTTGATTTATTCACTTTTACCTTCTATGTGCATTCTGAGTATTGGGATAAAAGAGATATTTTCCAGGAAGAATGTCACTAGAAGGCCTTTTAGCATCTGTTCTATAGGGTACCTGATAATATCCTCAGCATGATACACACAATATTTCTGAAAGCAGAACAGGTAAACTTGGTTAAAATATAAATGTTCAAGAATATGTAAAAATAAAAATACATGGAAAATATTTATGTTATAATAAAGTTTAAAAGTGAGATTTATATCAAATACAAAACAAGTGTTTAATATGCCATTCTGTGGGATAAAGCTACATGTAATCACAAGAGTGGCATCCAAGAAAGAAAGTAAAATTTCAAGAGAATAAAGCAGTTTTTTTTAAGATGAAAGAGAATGATACATTTAAGAAGCAGAAATAAATCAGTATGAAATATTATACATTAATAAAATATGGATAGTCAAACCATTTACCAAATAAATTTAAAAATTATAAGAATGTAATTAAATTCTAAATTTTGTTTTTTATTCTTTTAAAGGGACCTAACAAAGTTGGAAATGTCAAGGTATAAATTAAGTATGAGTAGACATATTAACAAACCTATGTACAAAATATACATAGGTTAATTTCCTTTGTATTCTGAATCCTTGATTCTAGGAACACTAGTAAACACTTGTACAAGATACAGTGTTCAGTGATTTGAGAGATAAAAAATGGAATAGAATATGGTGCTGAAATAGGAGTTGAGAGATGCTTATGTATGGTTATGGAAGACTTTATGGTTAGAAGATGCTTTTTCAAATATGCAAGAAAGAGGAAGAGCTATAAAATCTGAAGAAACATCATGGAACAAGGTGCAGAGGCTTGGAAATGTCCATTAAATGTAGAAACTGATGAGGAATATATCACCTCCAACTTCCCTTTCAAGTCTAATGATTATCATATGAGAGAGGCAGAACCATCTTTGACAGAGGATAATACAAGTCCAAAATACATTAGGAGATAACAGGTGAGCACCTTGGTACTCTAAGTAATTTTGGGTGTCCTGAGTCTGACAAATTATTTTCTGAGGTACAGTAAGATCTGCACTGATATCACTGAACTACAGTTAATGATATCTGAGGAACTGTGTTGAAAATAACACAGTCCCAGAAGTTGTCAGGCTGGCTAATTTGTGGAAAATGACAGACACAGCTTAAGAAGGTTTTATCAAGTAGATGCCTCTGAGAACTTAGAAAGGCAAGAAGGGAAGAGGTCATTGTTAACAGAATAAAACCACAAAGAACAAACAAAGATCAAGTCTCAACAGCATACCTCCTTTCCTCTTTTCTTCCGTCCTTCCTTTCCTTTTTCTTTCTCTTTCCCCCATCCTTCCTTCCTTCATTCTTTCATTCTTTCCTTCTTTATTTGTATGCACTTGCCATAGCTAATTGAAGAAATGATATAGAATAGATTTCTCAATTTTGGCATTGCATTGTTATTATCCTGAGTCTGATACTTTTTTGTTGGGAGAGGGAGGTTGTCTTCTAGTATGTTTAGCAGTGTTCCTGGCTTCAACCAACTAGATGCTAGAAGGATCTTTCCTTCCCTCTCAACTTCCTGGTGTTGTAACAAACTGTCTCTTCCCTGGTGGGTAAAATTTCACATGGTTGAGAACAATTGTTATAGATATAATGTATCTGAAAATTTTCCAAGCATTTGACAGAGTCATTCATGATATTATTTGGGATAAAATGAACAGATATAAATGGACGGTTTCTAATAATTAAGTGTATTCTTATCTGGCTTATTTACTTATTCACAAATATTTATTGAAAATCTACTTATAGTCAGGCAGTGTCTGGTGCTGGGATCAAAAACAATGTGAGTTAATATATCAATATCAATTTTCAAGAAGTTTTTCATGCCTCTATCTTTAGTCCTGTAAGGTTCAATATTTGACTGATGGTCTGGCTGTAGACAAAATGTTATTGGTTCCTAAGCACATCTGGGAGCCTTTATTAAGTGGATTTTCAAAGATTGGTAAACATTTGTTATTCCAAGGGCAAGGGAGAAAGGTGAAGTTGGAGGATGTTTTAGGATGAAGAAATAACAGTCTGAAAGCCCTTATGTGGAAATCACAAGACCTGCTAGATCTTTAAAAACCCTTTCAGTCTGGAGACAGAGTGAAGGAAAAATGTGGGCGAGCAAGAGTATATAAATGTAGTGAAATAGCAATGCCATGATGAGCTTTGTAAACAATTCTTAGAGTGTTTTATTTTACATAGAGCAATGAGTGAGAAAATATCAAAGTGTATTAAGAAAGAAGTATCTGATAGGAAGAGATTTTTTGTCGGTAACATTAACTCACTATGCAATGTAAATAGGCTGAAAACAAAGAAGAGCCATGGCAATAACCTAGATGTAGCCTTGATTAGAATGGTGGCAGTAGACTGGAAAGAAGTAGAGGGATTTGAAAAAAAAAATTAGGAAGTAGTGAAAGAAGATGCTGTTGTGCAAGATCCAGACCCAGACCCACCTCTTTCAGAAATGAAGCAATCCCACAACTTCTAGGGATTGTCAGTTGGAAGCTGTCAGTTCTCAACTGATTGCCTACCTGGAAATTGCCTTCCAGAAGAGAGCCACCTCACCCAAAGTCATGACTTGTTCTGTGGTCAACCTGCATCCAATGAATGGTCAATGCAGAATTGTGCAATCTTGGATATCTGTTACACATAAATAGTAATTAGAACATGCCCATTGTTTCAGAATACCTTGTAAGCTATGTATGACTAATGTGATTAAAAGAGTACTCCTAGATAAAATATCTGCGTCTCTCATAGACACTCTATTACATTAGTAATGATGTTGTATGAAAATTGCTCTGAGAAGTGGTGGCTGTCACAGTAGTGAAATGTGGTGAGGTGATTACTTTCTTGACTAGGCTTAAGGTATTTCCTAATTAACTTTTACTGTTTAGAAGTTTCAAAGATTCTATTTATTCTGCTGCAATGTCAAAATTGTATTTATAGCCAAAATACACACAAAATGTCACAATTTCCACTTGGAAACATTTTATGTGATAGGCTAAGTGACAGCCAAAGTTAGGAATACACCTACCATCCCAAAAGAAGAAAATAATATAGTAGCAAGGAAAAAAATTACTCAAACACTGATACTATGAAGCACTCAAATAGTTCTCAGAATATACTTGTTTCCTATTTTCTCTTCAACATCACAGATTTGCTAAATCTTTCACTCTAAATTTTAGAAGGCTGAACTACCTACCTGCCCTACAGTTGCATTAAAATAAAAACAAATCTCCACCAATGAATATTGACTCAAAGTGGCTTGCTCCTGTCCACCTTTGCATTGCCCAAGAATGTTTGCTGTGTGGTTATTAGAATGACCGAGGTAATTGACACATGTATGCTGATCCTTTTGGCTGCAAGGAAAGACTCTCCAGGAGTTTCATCCCTGTTTTTCTTTAGTAGCTTTGTTCTGAAATGAGTCAAGAAAGGTGTGCCTTCTGAGATGAGCCACAGTTCAAATAGTCTTTATTTTTAAGTTTTTCAATAGCTTCTCTTTCTAGAGACATTTATTTGAGTGTTCTTGATTATTATTAAACCTGGCTGATTCATCCTGAGTGCCTGCAGTGCACCAGCTCCTTTTGGAAAGCTGGAAGCAGGAGAGAGTGACTGCTGTATAGAGAATAACATCCGTCTGAAATAGCACTGAGCTTTGACCTTGGTAGTTTCTCTGTAGCTGCTTCAAGTATTTATTCAGAGTGGGCAGTGACTCATCGGCTCTGTCACTACCTCAGTCATGTTATATTAATTCTAAAGACTTCATGCTGCAGACCCTCCATTTTTAATCTTTATTTGTGCACCATAGTGTTCAGACTTGAATACACTTAACCTTCAAAATAAACTTATTTTATTCTCTTGAACATTCATTTGGAAATAATAAAGTTCCGCTTATGAGACAGCATTTCTAATTGTAGAATAATGTTAATATAATCACTTGTTGGACTAGCTTATGGATGGCTACTTTATTCTGGCATTTAAAAAGTACTTTACTGACCTTTCTTCCCATGATGAGAAGAAGAAAATGCTCCTTTTACTTCATCTCTCCAGGTTCATTAGAGTGGGAATTTTATTTACATACCCACATACAAAATTAATATTTTTTATAACTTAACATAAAAAAGTTATGACATTTATTAACCTATATATATATATATTTAAGTCCATCTATACCATTGGAATTATTTAAACTAGTGAAGATTTACATGATGGTAAAGTAATAAAATGCAGAAATTATCTAACATGTTTCCCTTATTCTCATCATGCTATACATATATGTATATATATATATACACACATTTTTCACTATATATATTTTTATCCACAAACATGAAAGTTTATATATTGTGAAATTTATTTTCACTTGGAAACAGAGTTTTTGAAAAATATGCCATATCCTCCCATTAATATGATCTATATTTGAAAAATAAAACCTGTCCATTTTCATTGAGAAAATAGAGAAATGTGCATTTAGCATTAAAAAATACAGCACTAGAAAAAAAAATACAGCCCTACTGTGAGTACAAAATATCACATATACGTAGTTCATACAACATCTATATTTTCTGCAACTATCAAACACAAATTAACTCAGAAGGAAAACTGGACATTTTATGTAATTCACTGTAAAAAGTAGACTTTATTCCCCATAGCACAAATTTAAATCTTCTTAAATTATGTCCGAATTGCATATTTCCAAAAGAATTATCCCTCCAATTTCATACTTGAAGTACAGTTTTAAAACTCTATCTTAAAGTTAATCTTTTTCTATAGTGAATTTACCATTTTATATAAAGTACATCTGATCATTTATTTCTTTTGAATAGTGAGTGGGTAAAATTATACACTTCCTCTCCCACCTTATCCCCTGGTTATATTTTGCTGTTCCTCCTTTATTGTTGTTCATCAATTGAATTAATGAACTGTGAAATCAGTTATTATTCTGTGTGTATATAAATTATAATTTCAAAATCAATGCTTCCTTTAACCCATACACATCTGGGAAACATCTTTCATGAGTCTTTCAAAAAAGAATTAAATAAATAACAACAACATAAAAATAACTGCCAGTGAGTTAGGAAGAGTAGGTCACTAGCTATGATTCCAGCTGAGGCATTGTGCTGTGTACAGCAAGCTACATACAAGTAAATGGTGTTGAAAGTACTCTGTCAGGATGAATCTGTCCTCTGGGTCTCCACTGAATGTAATTAGTTTCATGTAAAATGACTGGTTTTCAAGTTTATTGTTTATGAATTTAATATACCAAATAGATAGAATACAAGAAATGATAAGTGGAAAAAATTTTTGAAGATATATATTTCTCCAATGAGCACAAAAATAGCCTCTCCTGCATTCTTCTCAGTTGCTGCTAGATGTATATTACTCTGGCTTTTCCCACAAGTGAAGTGATTAACTGTTTTGTGAGGGGCTTTTTATTCTTTCATTTTTTTATTTGAAGGTTAAAAAAGAAAAAGCCCATAAAGAGGATACATAACTGAGTTTGTGAAATTAAAGAGCATGTAAAACTTACACCTCCTCTATATAAAATGTTTGAAATATAAGAATCCCTGAATGATAATTTTGGAAAATTTGATAGGTGCCTTTCAGTTCAGTTCAGTTTATCTAATTTATTTGTTATTGGTAATATTAATACAACAGGAAAATTAATTTGATAAATTTACTCTGCTTGTTAAAATTGTCCATGATCACGTATTTTTGGCAGCTTTTATTTTTATAATAAATTAATAGTGACTTCTACAGTATTTTATATTTATTTTTTCTTAGTATTAGACATGTATATTTTCCTTATACAGAAGTCAGGTTTTTCTACAATATTTTCCTTCTGTTGGAAGCTATACTTAATTCAACAAAAGTTCTTCCTAGTCAGAAATAGTTCATTGTAAACTATATATTTGATGGATCAGAGAATTTATACATGCTCAGGTGTTATCTCTTTAGAAAGCTCTTCTCTGACCACCTGTTCTAATATAGTTTCCTCAGTCACTTCCTATGTATTATTCTGTTTCATTCTCTAAGATTTACTGTTCTCTGACACATCTTCATTTATTTTTGTCCTGGTATATTTTCCCCAACCGCCATCATTCCCACACATTAAAATATCAGTGTGCTTGCCAAACTGGTTAATTTCTTTGTCCTTAATACCTAGGATTTAGCCATGCACCACTAGGAATCAAGAATATAACCTGAAAAAAATACTTCTAGATATTGAGGACAAAGGATAAATAAGTAACATATATACTACATATTGTAAGCATCAACCATGATTCTGACAATAAACTACAAACACATATAAGGTGTGTGTGCCTGTGTGCATGTGTGTGTGTGAATGAGTATGTGTGCGTGTGTTACTGGGTCTTAAAATGAAGTTTTGACTGAGGTATTTTCCAAAATGTGGTACTAACACCGTGATCCAAGCATTTGCAGTTTACTAGGCAAAAACCACTTAGACTGGGAGTGTGGGGATTGAGAGAAAGAAACAGACAGAGATGAACAAAGAAAACATGTAAACAATGTAGGAAGCATACATTTAGGATAAAAAACTATTTATACCTTTGACTCCCCTGTGCTCCTGTCTACTCAACATTCTGTGAACATGTTCCATACAGTCACAATTCCAAATGCAGCAGTTTATTTCTTCACTCAAATAATTGCTGCCCCAATTTTTCACCCAGAGAGATTATTTAGAGTATTTAAGGCTTAGCTCAGTTGCCATGACTTCTCTAAGCATTTTCTAATCCCACCAGAATATAACCCCAGTGTGCAAGTACTTCATTAGATCTTGGGAGATACTGTGTAATTCATATCTGTTTTCCCCACTAGATTTTACAGCTCTTCATTATAAGCTTATTGATCTTAGCAAGCTGGTACAGGATACCTTGTATGTAATTTCCTATAAATAATACAGTGCAGTGTACTGAAGTGGAAAGGGTGTGGGCTAGGAAATCACATGAGAGGACTAGTCTGCCAGAGGGCTTTTCCACATCCCTCCCAGTCAGCAGTTTACACACGACTTCTGCCACTTCTGATAAGAGAGCTTGGTTCCCTAATACTCTCTTTACTGCCTATGAATTCAGAACTCTAATGCTTACCTCATAGAGTTTTTAATAATAATTACATTAGCTAATACATATAAAGAGCTAAGGCATTCCATATATTACAATTGTTATTGTTAATATTTTAATAATAGCTCTTTTTAATGGAAATCAATTTAGTTAAAATGATGAACAAATACAATCATAGCACCTGTGAGCTGTCTCCTTCTAACCCTCGTTCAGTATGTTCATTTTCTATTGCTGTGTAACAAATGCCACAAACTTAGTGAGTTAAAACAACAGCTTTTCATTTCTTACAGTCTGTAGGTCGAGGCTCAGCAGGGGTCTCTACTCTGGTTCTCATAAGGCTGCATCAAGTGTCAGCCTGGATCAGAGTCTCATCTGAGGTTTAAGGTCCTTTCCCAAGCTTGCAGGGTTTTGGAAGAATTTACCTCCTTGCAACTATAAAACTCATGGAGGCTGTATATTCAAGGTCAGCAGGAGAGCGTCTCTCTAATGTTTCACCTTTTTAAAATAAGGCTTAACGGGCTACATCAGGCCCACCCAAGATAATCATAAAACTTCAGGATAAAGACAAAGTAATGTTCTACTTTTTAATTAGTGAGGATAGAGGATTCTAGTAAAAAAAAAAATATATATATATATATATAATACAGTAAGGAAAAGGCATTCATTGAATGTTCTTTGGACAGCACAAATAGGATAATCAATGAGTGTTTGAAGAGAATGAAAGAGAGAGAAAGAGGGAGGAATGGGGAGAGAGAGGGAGAAAGAAAGCGAGAAGAGGGGGAGAGAGAGGAAGAAAGAGCCAGAGAAAGAGAGAGAGAGGGAGAGAGAGATGAGAATGGAGGAAAAGGAGTACCTCATTCTGTTCCCTTCACCACAATAAATACAAAAAGAGATGAAAATGAGCATCAAGAAAGTGACCTAAAACCAAAACTTTAAAATATATCCAGACAATTACATAGAAAATTAATCAGGAAAATATTCAGAAAGAAATTATATAACTAATTATAATTTATTACTAAATTTTAGGAATCAAACTTTTTTAAACAAAAAGAAGCTTAGATCATGAAATTATTTCAACATTATTTTTAAATTTCAGAAACATCACACCTTGCGTAACTGCTGTCCACATACTCTAGAAGCAAACAAAAGATTCTTATTAACAAACGGACACATTTGTTTTGCATTTCTTCTGTGGTATACAGGAATGGATTTGGGCCAAATTTTGCATTTTTTGGATATCATTTCTCAGAAGCAAAACTTGAGGAAAGATTTTTTTTCTAATTAGCTTCACATTTGCAATATATTACATGGGTTCATTTCTTGGGCATGTTCCCTGTAAAACTCTGAAGTGATGGTGAAAAGTTTAGTCCATGTAAGCATATACTGGCATAATTCCACACTGAACAGCTAAGTGTGTATGACATGAAGATTGGGTTCTGCTGGGGGAGGGTAATATAAGGTTACAAGGCCTAAGAATGAAATGGAAAATTTTTTGTATGCTTTTACTTAATAATAAGTAAGGGGGCCTTTTCTGAAAATTTACTTGGGGTTACAGTAATTAAACTAATCCTTTGGGACATTAAAAGTCAAATTCAGAGACTATTGTTGTATACATACCTGGTTCAGACCTAATTGTTGGAGAAAGCTATAAACATCTCTTTAGGGTACTTTAGACATCTACTTATCTAAAAACAGAAAATGGAATGGCATTGCTATAGATAAAGGTTAATTTCTAATGGAGTTTGATGGTTTTTATGTCCAGAGATGCAAAAACACTCAAATCTTGCCCTAGATGGAGATTTATTCAAAAGGAATATTGCAGAGTCAATTAAACTACCACTTTATAAATAGCATTTATACCCCCTACACACCATCAAACTCAAGAAAAGTCTGCACTGGAACACAGGGTTAGAATCGAAGGCTAAATGAGACCCTAATCATCTCAATGTCCTTCCTCTCTCAGCAGTATTTTGGGACACCTGTTATCAGGCTAATGGTGAGAGAGAAATAGAGAAATCTGCAGTGATAGCCTTGGCTTGATTAAACTCACATAACAGTATGCTTGCAGAATTTCCAAAATAAGAGAAAGAAATCTGACCCTGAAAACTCAGTCAGCCCAAGGAATGAAACTTTTCATAGGTCTACTTACCACATAGGGGCATGTAGCTCAAGAAAAAGAGTGAATTCCTGACTTTAAAGCATAAAACCTGTCCTGGTTAGTAAAATATAGCTCAAGGGGCAAAGAGAAGTCTTTGCAAATAGGTCCAAGCTGTTGTGCAAGAGGCCCTGTAGCTTGAGGATCTTACTCAGTGAACACGATGATACTAAAGGCCCCCGTGTGAGATGGAGAAGCTGTATGTGGTCTCTAGAAAGCCCTAATTAGAGAATCCTGGCACAGATGCTCACGTTCTACAGCAAAGCCCTGTCTTCAGCAGCAAAGAGCTACTCTTTGTGTGAAAAATAGCTCCTATTATATGGATGAATGCCTGACCAAAAAACAGCAAGGGACACTTTATCAGAGCAGCCCAACATCATCCCCATATTGTCAGGTTACCAAATCATAAGGTCAGGTGGTTGCAGAAGTAATCAATTGTGTAATGGAAATAGTACATCCTGGAACTGGTCTGAACAGAGCTGAAGGACACAAGAAAGTTGCACAGGCAGGTAGCCTGGCCTCTGTTTTACTAGTGTGTCTTCCTCAGCTCCCAACTCTGGTCACATGGCTTACAAAAGCACAGTTCACAGATGGGCTGGCTTCAGAACTTGATGCAAGGTGAAAATGTAAAACCACCACAGGACAGACAGTGAGGAGTATATCTGTTTCCTTGGACTGTCATAAAAATGCACCACAGGCTGGGCAGCTTAACACAACAGAAATGTGTTCTCTCACAGTTCTGGAAACGAGAAGGCTGACTCCAAGGCTCCAGGGAAGAATCTTTTCCTGCCTCTTCCTAGCTTTTGGTGGTTGCCACAAATCTGTTTTTCTTTGTCTTGCAGCTGCACCACCACAATCTCTGCCTTGATTGCCTCACGACATTTTCTGTGTGTGTGTCTCTGTGTCCAAATCTCCCTCTCCCTTCTCCTATAAAGATGCCCATTATTGGATCAGGGGTCACCCTAATTCATTATGATCTCATCTTAACTTGATTACATCTGCCAACTTTCCAAGTAAGGTCACATTCATAGGTACCAAGAGTTAAGACTTCAACAGATCTTTGGGAGACACATTTCAAGACAACAAGGAGTGGCACTAAAGGGCAATGACAAGGGGACTCTTCGCTGTGAGCAGAACTGAGAGGAGTATACTTGGTCAGTCACTTGTCCTAAAGAAAGATCTGAAGTGAGGTCAGGTTACACAAGTTGTCTGGACAGTTGATGAGGGGCCTGAGATGAGTGAGATTAGAAGTTCAGAGTCAAAGAGGTCTGGGAAATAGTGCACAGATAGACTTACAGGAGTCAAGATTTTTGAATCTCAAATTAATGCCCAGTAATGTTGATATGACACAAAGGACACATTCAAAAATCAGTGGACAGGATGAGCCAACCAGCGGACATTAGCCAACTTCTGCTCTTTACCACTTATGTTTGTGGAAGAAGTCATGAGTAGACTCCTTGTAGCAGGGATGGAGGTTATGCACGGGCCCAATGGTTTGAGCTTCTTCTCAAAAAGCCAGGTCTACCTTCTACTGATGCTTGAACGTCTGAAATTTTCATTGCAGAGACCAATGCTGAGCCCATGAAGTGGTCCTGTCCTTCAAGGAGACTTGTTCAGTCACTTCATAGCAAGCTAATTACATCAGGCCCTTCCATCTGGAAGGCAGTATTTCATCCCAAACAGAATTGAATCTTATGTTAGTACTGACTTGCCTTCCCTGCCCATAGGTTTTGCCAACATCAACATCTAAGACTTATAGCATGTGGCGTCACCTCAGTCTAAAAGGTCGATTTAACAGGGAAGGTAGTGTGATGATGGGCACATGACTGTGAGACCCTCTGATTCTACCCTATGCAGTATTATCCAGAACCACCTGGCATAACAGAATATCTTACTAAAGATTCAACCAAGGCACATGTTTTTGACAAAACACTTCTCAGGATTGAGATGTTGTCTGTCTGGATGCAGTGTATGCCTTGAACTGATTTCTTGAAATATGGAGCTTAGTATCCAATAACTAGAACATGCAGTGCAGAGATCAAGTAGGTTTGGCTTCTCTCACCATCACTGCCTGTCACCTATGAGGAATTTATGCTTCCTTGACCAATACCCTAGCTTCTGCTGGATTAGGTGTTCTGGTTCTTGGGGGTAGAAGGGTGAGGACATTTGTACTCAGGAACATAGTAGAACTAGGTTCTCTGGGGCCAGGGAGTATGTTTGGGCATCAGGAGATCTACTTGGGCCTCTCCTGGTGCTTATATACCTAGTACTATGGTGAAAGGACTTTTGCAGCAATTACTGTTAGGGTCAAGGATCTCCAGGCTTAGACTTCTCAGAGATGAAGTTTTGGGTGATTCCATCAGACAAGCAACCAAGAACAGATGAAATGCTGCTTGAAGAAGAGGCATATCTAGAATTGGTGGTGGAGAAGGGACATGATAAATATCACTAACAGCCTTAAGCTGTTTCAGAAAAGAGGACTGTAGCTTATCCCACTAACTCTTGCATAGTAAGTCATCAGTCGAGACCTTGAAGACTCAGTAACAGAGTGAACTTCATGCAGGGCACTTGTGGATGGAGTGAAGGGTGGAGTTTTCACCTCTTTATTGCTAATGCTCCAGCCTCACATCCTCTTGGCCTTTCCCAGGGTTTCTGCAGGGTAGAAATAGGAAGTGCTCACAGTGTGGGCAGGTCAGCAGTACAGGTGTAAACACTCTGAAGTAAGCAACTTTTGATCAACTGACATGAGCAATGTTGGAAAAATGCTTTAAGTAGACAATCCTGGAAGGCATTCCCTGTGCTTCCTAGAAGCATCTCTTACATACAGCAGTGGAATTGATAATGTGCCTTTACACTGGTTTTCTTCCCTCTCTGCCTCACTCTTTCTGTTCTTCCCACTTACTCTCTGGCATTGCTTCTCAAACTATCTGCACACAAGTCATTGTCTCAACCCTATTTTGAGGACACCTAAGCTAACACAGGAGACCATTTTTTCTGTTCCTTTTGGTATTTGAATCATCGTCGCAAAATTGTATTCACTGTAACACCTGATTGTAAAATGTAACAAACTACAAAAGCAGAATGTGTCCCATAGCACAAACTACTAACATGTAGACTAACATACTTTCATGTTTTTCACAATAAATATCAATATTAATTAATAAGACATAGAGGGCTTCCCTGGTGGCGCAGTGGTTGAGAATCTGCCTGCCAATGCAGGGGACATGGGTTCGAGCCCAGGTCTGGGAAGATCCTACATGCCGCGGAGCAACTGGGCCCGTGAGCCACAATTACTGAGCCTGCGCGTTTGGAGCTTGTGCTCCGCAACAAGAGAGGCCACGATAGTGAGAGGCCCGCGCACCGCGATGAAGAGTGGTCCCCGCTTGCCACAACTAGAGAAAGCCCTCGCACAGAAACGAAGACCCAACACAGCCTTAAAAATAAATAAAAAAAAAAAAAAAAAAAAAAACAAGACATAGAATCGTATGTGTTTTCTTTTGAAGTTCTCAAGAAGGGTTGATAAACTGTCCTTTATAATATAATGAGTGGTCATCTGAAAGCTGCATACCCATCACTGAAAGAAGTATTTCAAAGCATGTTCTTCGTTTTTTTCTCATGAAGAGACAGCCAGAAGAATCTGGAAAAGTGGCACTCTGAGGAGGTTTTCTGAGGTAACTCAAGAGAACCATGAACAATATTCTACTTGTTGCTTATAGAGACCTTTACAATCATTCTTTCATTCTTTCATTCAGATCACTAATTTTTTTTAAGCTCAGCTGTTTTCCAAGTAGTTTTCTAGATGCTTAGAATGCAACAGTTAACAAGATAATCTCTGTTTCATGGAACTTACACTCTATTTGGTAAACAGAATGAAATAATAGATATATAATACATAGTGTTATAAAGCAGGCTAAGAATAAAATAATTAGGAGAGTAAAGGAATAAAGAGGGATAAGTATTGACATTTAGATATGGGGCTAGAAAAGAACATCCTGAGAAGAAGGCACTTTTAGTGTCCTAAAGGAATTGAGGGAATGGGCCATCAACAATCTGGGAACAAGTTTTCAAGACAGAGGGAATAACGAGGAAAAAGACCTAAGACAGGAGCATGCAGGGCACACAGAGGAAGAGTGCAAAGGCCAGTGCTGGGTGCAAAGGGGAGGGAGGTAATCAGGGGGCAGATCATGGAGGGGCTTGTAGGCCAATGCATGACTTTTGAGGATTTTCCTTGGTGTAATGGAAGGACACTGAGGTGTTTTGAGCAGGGGCATGGGATCTGAAAAATAAGTTTGAAATGGCTCCTTTTGACTGCTCAGTGGAAAATACATCTTTATTGAACCAAGTAAAATTGTAACTTTTTAAAAATATGAAATCTTGCAAAGAAAATGGAAAACTTGAGGATAAATAAAAATGATTACATTGCCTTGTTGGAAATGTCCATAGACCTAGAGTCATTTCGTTAGTTTAGACATGTAGATATTTGTTATATGTAAAATGATTTAATAAGCTTTTGGATATTTCTTCCTCTTGCTCTTTTTCCCCATTCATAGTAACCCTCCACTATGATCTTCTTGCCTTTTAACAGAAGACACCAAGATAATCAGCAGGAGTAAAATGTTTCCCTAAAGAAGCTATTTGCTTCTGCTTAAAGAAAGGCCCCAAGGATGTTGTCAAATAGCCATAAAGACCAAGAAGGTCCAGGGTGTACAATCAGGTCAGCATCAACAGATTGCCCTGGACATAGCCAGTGTTCCTCAAGAGGGTGTGGTCCTGCAATTAGTGATGGGAGAAAGTGAGTTCCACAAAGATGGTGAGTCATATTTTTATCTATCTAATTCTATATCTATATAGATATAGATATAGATATAGATATATATACGGTACCTGGCACAATTAAGCACAAAGTTAGTGCCTAGTAAATATTGACTGCAACTGAAAAAATAAAGGTAGAAGAAGCAAGAGAAGAATTTCGGATCTCTGAGCTGCTGTCTTAGAGAAGACACAGTTTGTGCTATTTATCTTTACTCTGGAAAGACCAGTCCAGCACTTAACAGGTCACTAACAGGCATATGTTCCTAGAAGTCCAAGATGGAGCATGAGCTGTAGTGAGGCTGGGAGTTCATTCCAATTTGGAGAGCCAGGGATCATGGAGGGGTGCCTGAATTAGAGGATTTTTTTAAAAGAATATCATGCCATTGACTGTTATTTGTGGATAAAAATATTTGGCATTTATCTCTTTTATGCCCAGGGAAACCTTGACACAAAAGGAAGATGAAAAACGGAAGTATGATCTTGACCCTAAGCAGGTAGTTTCTGAACAATAGAGTCTCAGGGTTCCATTCACCATCAAAGCACACAAAGTTAATTGGAAAATTAAACATTTATAAAACAATTTAAAGCTCACTTTAACTCTGGGGTAAATTGAATTAGGTTTTAGGAAATTCTCTCTTCTCTCTCTCTCCCTCTGAATATCTAGGACTGTTAAAATATGAGTAGCTTTACCATAATCTATTATGAAACATTTTTGAGAAAAAGTTGTGATGGTCTCTCTCTAAGAGTTTCACAGAGAGAATGCAGATGGCAGGGAATAATGCTGAGCCTCAAACCTCAGGGATTGCTGTTAGTTAATTGCAAAGTTTATTTTTTTTCTCTTTTTATAACGCTGCATCATCTAGGGGTTCCCAGCCCACTGACATGGGTCCTGTAGCTTAGTTCCTCATGTCTACCAAACAGCTGTGAAATGTGGCAGCCTGGTGTGCTGAGACCCCGAGTCACATTTGCAGCACTTGTCCCCACGTTGCTATCATCATTTTACATTTTTAAAGGATATCAACTGAAAATGAGTGGTCCAATTTCAAAAGCATTACAAAACCAGTTTAGATAGATACTAAGTAGAAAAACAGGCATAAAATTTAACGTTCATACAACCTTTATTTTCGATAAAAAACAGAAACAGTTCATTAACACCAGAATTATTCATTGATTAAAAAATCCCAAAGTGATTCTATAACATGTATTCTATTTTTGTATATCATTAAGCATTTCAAAGGGAAAACATCACTGCTATTTTCAGAAAACCAGCCTAAGGTTTAGAATGTGTCTTGTATAACTATGTCTTTGGTTTTTTTTCTTAATTGGGCAGATTTTGAAAATAGCTCTCGTGAAATTCAATTACCATTTCTTAATGTGCCAGGGTTTTCAGAGAATATGATTATAGTAAATCCTCAGAGATTATCCCATTGGCCAATGGAATGCGCTTGCAGGGTAAGAAAATGTCACCCAATCTGCCCTCAAAAATAACTTGTCTACAAAAGGTGGTCTTTACGGTAAGCCTGTAAGCAATTATATGAACCCCACCTTGTGCCAAGAACCACACTGGTTTGCCAACTCTGCATTTCTGCCATATGAGAGCACAGCCAGGAGAGTGAGAAGAAGCTGGTAAAAAATGAAAAAGGGCACCAGCAGGTGTCTCATCACAGCCTCTGTGCTCTAATATATTTGAGTTTCCTAAGCAACTATGCTCCCTAGGAAACTGGTTAAACTGCTTCTATAGAAACTATTAACTGAGCAATTCCTCCTTCAAACCAGCTTTATGGAGAGAGTACAGGAAAATGATGGGAGAATATTTTCCGCTTCCTCAGTTCTAGAAATTTTCTTGTGGAGTATTTCAGAACAATACTGGATAAATATGAACCTACATTTCCCTAGATTTTCATTAATTTCTGTTTATTTCATTGAGTGTAATATAGAGACTGCAATGTTGTTTCTTCATTTGAAAGTTTTGGAGGACTAGGAATATTTCCCAGTTTGCTTATGGGATTAATTTGACCTTTTTTTCTCCTAAACAATGGCACACAAATTAATATGATTAACCTTGGGCTCACTAGAACATTGCATTTACCTGTCTCATAATGAATTACATCTTACCATTGCTGAACTGCATCACCTTTATGCATTATCATGAGAAACATGAGGGTACTTTTTTAATAAAATGAAAATTCACATGTTAAAGTACATATATTCTTGTGATTTCCATATTTTATTCACATTTTTATGAAAGTTATTTTTTATTGCTACTTTGACCTCTTTAGCCAACTCTTGTTCATTAATTTTAAGACTAGGCAAGATAAGCAGCCCAGGGTAAAAATTGTCTAGAGCTGAGATATTTAAGGACAGGAAAAAGGAACAAGAGATACTTATACAAAATAAATCTTAATATATAAAATTCTTGGCCTGTGTTACAGAGCTTGTAAAGTAAAAAGTTTAAAAAAAATTAAAAGAATGCACTTATTTTGAGATTTAATCCAGTAAAATGCCAATCCTATGAGGGCATGAATATAGTTTTCATTCCTAATTCCTTACTCAGAGAAGACAGTCATAAACGTCCATTCAGTAAATCATTAAAAATGTACACGATAGAATTTTAGACACCAAAAATATCAAGGAAAGCTGAGTCCACTCATTTATTCACGAGAAAGTATTTGTTGCTTTTCTTTGCATTATATTAAATTTACAAATATTAGTACATGAAAGGAAATAAATATCACCTAAATTCTCACCTCCTTAAAATAAACTCCATTGAGAGACTGTAATTGCATGCATCTCTTTACACAGATATATATGCTGTGCATATATACACACACACATGTACTTTTACTTAAATAAGACAACGTAGTATTACTTTTACCATATACATATTTGTTTTCAATGTTTTCCTTTCTCTTACTCCACTCCTACTGTAGACTTTTCATTTTTGGTGTTTGTAAAATTAATATATAAGAGAGTCATTTATTATAAATGTTAGCATTAGAAATAATTTTTTAATGAGTTTTCTTGACTTGGCTTATGATATATCTTGTGATATTTTGCATATATATGTATATATATAACCAAATATTTTTATATATTCTTCTATAACTTTTAGCTTTCCAATATTTTTAAAATCCCTCAGATTCTATATTTTCAAATTTTTGTTGGTTTTATTTTCTACATTCATGTCACTTACGAAGATAAAATTTCTTTTTGTTCAGTGTAAAAAGTCCAAATATATGTTCTTCCACAGTGAGCTGAAAGGAATGTTCTCCTATTTCATCATATACATAGAGAACATGCATAGAGAACATAAGACTAATTAGCCATACAGAATGCTTTTAATCTTGGAAATTAGCTGTTATTCATCATAGAGTTTCCAGAGAACATCAACACCTAAATTACATAATAATATTAGTACTAACTTCAATGTAAATCTTTCTAAAAGACACTTTACATATTCTTGCTTTGTTGAGTAATGCTGACTTGACATAATTTAATGTTTTACTCATGGCCAGGATTATCATTACAAACATCAGCAATTCCATTGCTCATTGATGAACTTAGCCATTTTCTGCCTTCATCTTACTCCTCATAATAGAATTGAATGCTTTTTACCACTTCTGCCTTAATTACTCTCTTCACTTAATGTGGTGGAAATACATGCCTGACCTCCTCCTAACTAACACTCCAGACCTTCCACCAGGGCCTTCACCACAAGAAATCTAAATTCCTCAAGTGTTCATTGCTAAGTTTGTTTCTTCTTTCTCTACACTCTCTTTATAGGTGACAGTTATGGGCTGAATTGTGTTCCACAAACAGATATGTTGGAGTCCTGATCCCCAATACCTCAGAATGTTACCTCTTTTGGAAATAGTGTCATCACAGATGTGATTAGTTAAGATGAGATGATACTGGAGTAATCTGGGACTTTCATCAAATATAATGTGTCCTTACAAGAAGAAGTGAGAGATATACACAAAAAACAGACATTATATGAAGACACGGAGACACAGAGGGAAGATGGGCATATAAATATGGGGACCTAGATAATAGTTATACTGCCACCCAAAGAACACCTAGTCCTTACAGAAGCTGCAAGAAAAAAAGCTTAATGTCTCCCCTTAGAGACTTCAAAGGGAACATGACCCTGCAGACACCTTGATTTATTTCTTAAAACCTCCAGCACCATGAGAAAACAATTTTATTGTTTTAAGTCACTCAGTTTGTTGTACTCTGTTACAGCAGTCCTAGGAAACTAATAGAGTGACCTAGTCTCTCCTCAAGATTAAATTCCACTCAAATTTACATCATCAATGCAAGTGTCAACTGAAAAAATGCACAACCTAAAAGTTGAGAGCTATGTTTTATTTGGTGGACAATCTAAGGACTTCAAGCCTGGGAGACACGACCCTCAGATAACTCTAAGGGACTGTTCCCAAGAGGCAAGGGCAGGGGCAAGGGGGAGCCGGGATATATAGAAGTTTTGCAACAAAGACAAGGTAGTAGGAACATTTAAAGATCACTGTTAATTAAAGAAAACCAGCTATTTCAAGTTAAGGCATTTAGTGCTTTTCTATGTACAGGAAGATGCAAGAGTCTGGGCTCACTGAAATCATCCCTTTGATATGCACCTCAGCTATCTGGGGTCAGTATCCTGTGTTTTCTCATCCTGAGTTCCTCAGGGTACACCATTAGGGGTGGCTGGAGCAGCTGACTGCTAGATGGGCATAATGCCTCCATCCTGAGTTCCCTCAGGGCTCACCATCAGGGCTGCTGTAATATGATGGCTTGATGGCTGCAACATCCTTTGTTTATTGATATGGCAGACAATATATATTTTTGGGGGGGGGCCTTTTATTTATTTATTTATTTTTCAAAATGTATTGTTTTTCTTTCTTTCTCTTTCTTTCTTTCTTTCTCTTTCTTTCTTTCCTTCTTTCTTTCTTCCTTCCTTCCTTCCTTTTTCTTTCTTTCTTCCTTCCTTCCTTTTTCTTTCTTTCTTTTTTCCTCTCTCTCTTTCTTTCTTTCTTTCTTTCTTTCTTTCTTTCTTTCTTTCTTTCTTTCTTTCTTTCTTTCTTTCTTTCTTTCTTTCTTTCTTTCTTTCTTTCTTTCTTTCTTTTTCTTGCTTTCTTCTTTTTAACATCTTTATTGGAGTATAATTGCTCCACAATGGTGTGCTACTTTCTGCCCTACAACAAAGTGAACCAGCTATACATACACATATGTCCCCATATCTCCTCCCTCTTGTGTGTCCCTTCCACCTTCCCTATCCCACCCCTCTAGGTGGTCACAAAGCACTGAGCTCATCTCCCTGTGCTATGTTGCTGCCTCCCACTAGCTATATATTGTACACTTCGTAGTGTATATAAGTCCATGCCACTCTCACCTCATCCCAGCTTACCCTTCCCCCACCCTGTGTCCTCAAGTCCATTCTCTACATCTGTGTCTCTATTCCCATCCTGCCCTAGGTTCTTAATAACGTTTTTTTTTGTTGTTTTTTGTTTTTAGATTCCATATATATGTGTTAGCATATGGTATTTGTTTTTCTATTTCTGACTTACTTCACTCTCCAAGACAGACTCTAGATCCATTCACCTCACTACAAATAACTCAATTTCATTTCTTTTTATGGCTGAGTAATATTCCATTGTATGTATGTGCCATGTCTTCATTATCCATTCATCTGATGGACACTTAGGTTGCTTCCATGTCCTGGCTATTGTAAAGAGAGCTGCAATGAACATTGTGGTACATGTCTCCTATTGAATTATAGTTTTCTCAGGGTATATGTCCAGTAGAAGAATTGCTGGGTCATATGGTAGTTATATTTTTAGTTTCTTAAGGAACTTCCATACTATTCTCCATAGTGGCTGTATCAATTTACATTCCCACCAACAGTGCAAGAGGGTTCTCTTTTCTCCACACCCACTCCAGCATTTATTGTTTGTAAATTTTTTGATAATGGCCATTCTGACCGGTGTGAGGTGATACCTCATTGTAGTTTTGACTTGCATTTCTCTAATGATTAATGATGTTGAACATTCTTTCATGTGTTTGTTGGCAATCTGTATATCTTCTTTGGAGAAATGTCTATTTAGGTCTTCTGCCCATTTTTGGATTGGGTTCTATGTTTTTTTCATATCGAGCTGCATGAGCTGCTTGTATATTTTGGAGATCAATCCTTTGTCAGTTGCTTCATTTGAAAATATTTTCTCCCATTCTGAGGGTTGTCTTTTCATCTTGTTTATGGATTCCTTTGCTGTGGAAAAGCTTTTAAGTTTCATTAAGTCCCGTTTGTTTATTTTTGTGTTTATTTCCATTTCTCTAGAAGCTGGGACAAAAAAGATCTTGTTGGGATTTATGTCATACAGTGTTCTGCCTATGTTTTCCTCTAAGAGTTTTATAGTGTCTGGCCTTATATTTAGGTCTTTAATCCATTTTGAGTTTATTTTTGTGTATGGTGTTAGGGAGTGTTCTAATTTCATTCTTTTACATGTACCTGTCCAGTTGTCCCAGCACCACTTATTGAAGAGGATGTCTTGTCTCCACTGTATATACTAGCCTCCTTTATCCAAAATAAGGTGGCCATATGTGCATGGGTTTATCTCTGGGCTTTCCATCCTGTTCCATTGATCTACATTTCTGATTTTGTCCCAGTACCATACAGTCTTAATTACTGTAGCTTTGTAGTATAGTCTGAAGTCTGAGAGCCTGATTCCTCCAGCTCCATTTTTCTTTCTCAAGATTCCTTTGGCTATTCGGGGTCTCTTTTGTTTCCATACAAATTGTGAAATTTTTTTTGTTCTAGTTCTGTGAAAAACGCCATTGGTAGTTTGATAGAGATTGCATTGAATCTGTAGATAGCTTTGGGTAGTATAGTCATTTTCACAATGTTGATTCTTCCAATCCAAAAACATGGTATATCTCTCTATCTGTTTGTATCATCTTTAATTTTTTTCATCAGTGTCTTATAGTTTTCTGCATACACGTCATTTGTCTCCTTAGGTAGGTTCATTCCTAGGTATATTATTTGTTTTGTTGCAATGGTAAATGGGAGTGTTTCCTTAATTTCTCTTTCAGATTTTTCATTATTAGTGTATAGGAATGCAAGAAATTTCTGTGCATTAATTTCATATCCTGCTGCTTTACCAAATTCATTGATTAGCTCTAGTAGTTTTCTGGTAGCATCTTTAGGATTCTCTATGTATAGTATCCTGTCATCTGCAAACAGTGACAGCTTTACTTCATCTTTTCCAATTTGGATTCCTTTTATTCCTTTTTCTTCTCTGATTGCTATAGCTGAAACTTCCAAAACTATTTCGAATAATAGTGGTGAGAGTGGACAACCTTCTCTTGTTCCTTATCTTAGTGGAAATGGTTTCAGTTTTTCACCATTGAGAACGATGTTGGCTGTGGGTTTGTCATATATGACCATTAAAATGTTGAGGTAAGTCCCCTCTATGCCTATTTTCTGGAGGGTTTTTATCATAAATGGGTGTTGAATGTTGTCGAAAGCTTTTTCTGCATGTATTGAGAAGATGATAAAGGTTTCTCCTCCAAATAGTTAATATGGTGTATCACATGGATTGATTTGCATATATTGAAGAATTCTTGCATTCCGGGGATAAACCTCACTTGATCATGGTGTATGATCCTTTTAATGTGCTGTTGGATTCTGTTTGCTAGTTTTTTTTTGAAGATTTTTGCATCTATGTTCATCAGTGTTATTGGCCTGTAGTTTTCTCTCTTTATGCCTTCTTTGTCTGGTTGATGTATCAGAGTGATGGTGGCTTTGTAGCATTAATTTGGGAGTGTTCCTCCCTCTGCTATGTTTTGGAAGAGTTTGAGAAGGACAGGTGTTAGCTCTTCTCTAAATGTTTGTTAGAATTCGCCTGTGAAGACATCTGATCCTGGGCTTCTGTTTGTTGGAAGATTTTTAATCCAGTCTCAATTTCAGTTCTTGTGATTGGTCCTTTTATATTTCCTATTTTTTCCTGGTTCAATCTTGGAAGGTTGTGCTTTTCTAAGAATTTGTCCATTTATTTCAGGTTGTCCATTTTATTGGCATATAGTGGCTTGTAGTAATCTGTCATGATCCTTTGTATGTCTGCAGTGTCAGTTGTTACTTCTCCTCTTTCATTTCCAATTCTATTTATTTGAGTCTTCTTCCTTTTTTTCTTGATGACTCTGGCTAGTGGTTTATCAATTTTGTTTATCTTCTCAAAGAACCAGCTTTTAGTTTTATTGATCTTTGTTATTGTTTCCTTCATTACTTTTTCATTTATTTCTGATGTGATGTTTATGATTTCGTTCCTTCTGCTAACTTTGGGGTTTTTTTGTTCTTCTTTCTCTAATTGCTTTAATTGTAAGATTAGGTTGCTTATTGGAGATGTTTCCTGTTTGTTGAGGTAGGATTGTATTTCTATAAACTTCCCTCTTAGAACTGCTTTTGCTTCATCCCATAGATTTTGGGTCATCGTGTTATCATTGTCATTTGTTTCTAGGTATTTTTTGATTTCTTCTTTGATTTCTTCAGTGATCACTTGCTTACTAAGTAGTGTACTGTTTAGTTTCCATGTGTTTGTATTTTTTACAGATCTTTTCCTGTAATTGATATCTAGTCTCATAGTGTTGTGGTCAGAAAAGATACCTGATATGATTTCAATTTTCTTAAATTTGCCAAGACTTGATTTTTGATCCAAGATATGATCTATCCTGGAGAATGTTCCATGAGCACATGAGAAGAAAGTGTATTCTGTTGTTTTTGGATGGAATGTCCTATAAATATCACTTAAGTCCATCTTGTTTAACGTATCATTTAAAGCTTTGTTTTCCTTATTTATTTTCATTTTGGATGATCTGTCCATTGGTGAAAGTGGGGTGATAAAGTCCTCTATTATGATTGTGTTACTGTCGATTTCCTCTTTTATGACTGTTAGCATTTGCCTTATGTATTGAGGTGCTCCTATGTTGGGTGCATAAATATTTACAGTTGTTATGCCTTCTTCTTGGATTGATCCCTTGATCATTATGTAGTGTCCTTCTTTGCATCTTGTAATAGTCTTTCTTTTAAAGTCTATTTTGTCTGATATGAGAATTGCTACTCCAGCTTTCTTTTGATTTCCCTTTGCATGGAATATCTTTTTCCATCCCCTCACTTTCAGTCTGTATGTGTCCCTAGGTCTGAAGTGGGTCTCTTGTAGACAACATATATATATCCATTGTATCCATTCAGCCAGTTTATGTCTTTTAGTTGGAGCATTTAATCCACTTACATTTAAGGAAATTAGCGATATGTATGTTCCTCTTACCATTTTCTTAATTGTTTTGGGTTTGCTATTTTAGGTCTTTTCCTTCTCTTGTGTTTTCTGCCTAGAGAAGTTCCTTTAGCATTTGTTGTAAAGCGGGTTTGGTGGTGCTGAATTCTCTTAGCTTTTGCTTGTCTGTAAAGATTTTAATTTTTCCGTCAAATCTGAATGATATCCTTGCTGGGTAGAGTAGTCTTGGTTGTTTTTTTGTCTTGATTTTTCGCTTTCATCACTTTAAATATGTCCTGCCACTCCCTTCTGGCTTGCAGAGTTTCTGCTGAAAGATCAGCTGTTAACCTTATGGGGATTCCCTTGTATGTTATTTGTTGTTTTTCTCTTGCTGCTTTTAATATTTTTTCTTTGTATTTAATTTTTGATAGTTTGATTTATATGTGTCTTGGCGTGTTTCTCCTTGGATTTATTCTTAATGGGACTCTTGGCACTTCCTGTACTTGATTGACTATTTGCTTTCCCATATTAGGGAAGTTTTCAACTATAATCTCTTCAAATATTTTCTCAGTCCCTTTCTTTCTCTCTTCTCTGGGACTCCTATAATTTGAATGCTGGTGCATTTAATGTTGTCCCAGAGGTCTCTGAGAGTGCTCTCAATTCTTTTCACTCTTTCTTCTTTATTCTGTTCTGTGGTAGTTATTTCCACTATTTTGTCTTCCAGATCACTTATCCGTTCTTTTGTCTCAGTTATTCTGCTATTGATTTCTTCTAGAGAATTTTTAATTTCATTTATTGTGTTGTTCATCATTGTTTGTTTGCTCTTTAGTTCTTCTGGTTTCTTGTTAAATGTTTCTTTTATTTTCTCCATTCTATTTCCAAGATTTTGGATCATCTTTACTATCATTAATCCAAATTCTTTTTTAGGTAGACTGCGTATTTCCTCTTCATTGGTTTGTCTGGTAGGTTTTTACCTTGCTTCTTCACCTGCTGTGTGTTTCTTCTGTCTTCTCATTTTGCTTAATTTACTGTGTTTGGGGCCTCCTTTTTGCAGGCTGCAGGTTCCTAGTTCCCGTTTTTTTTGGTGTCTGCCCCCAGTGGGAAAATTTGGTTCAGTGGGTTGTGTAGGCTTCCTGCTGGAAGGGTCTTGTGCCTGTGTTCGGGTGGATGAAGCTTGATCTTGTCTTTCTGGTGGCAGTACCACGTCCAGTGGTGTGTTTTGGGGTGTCTGTGACCTTATTATAATTTTAGGCAGCCCCTCTGCTAATGGGTGGGTTGTGTTCCTGTTTCACTAGTTGTTTGGCATAGGGTGTCTAGCACTGTAGCTTGCTGGTCGTTGAGTGGACCTGGGTCTTAACTTTGAGATGGAGATCTCTTGGAGATCTTTTACCATTTGATATTACGTGGAGTCGGGAGGTGTCTGGTGGACCAATGTCCTGAACTTGGCTCTCCCACTTTAGAGACACAGGCCTGACACCTGGGCAGAGCAACAAGACCCTGTCAGCCACATGGCTCAGAAGAAAAGGGAGAAAAAAAGAAAGAAAGAAAGAAAAAACATAAAATAAAATAAATCTATTAAAATAAAAATAAAAAATTATTATTAATAATAAAAAAATTAAAAGTAATAATAAAAGATAAAAAAAGAAAGAAAGAAGAGAGCAACCAAACCAAAAAACTAATCCACCAATGATAACCAGCACTAAAATCTATACTAAAAAAAAAAAAAAAAAATTGGACAGAGAGAACCCTAGGACAAACGGTAAAAGCAAAACTATTGAGACAAACTCATACAAAGAAGCATACACATACACACTCACAAAAAGAGAAAAAGGAAAAAATATATATATTGTTGCTTCCAAAGTGCACCGCCTCAATTTTGGGATGATTTGTTGTCTATACAGGTATTCCACAGATTCAGGGTACAGCAAGTTGATTGTGGAGGTTTAATCTGCTGCTCCTGAGGCTGCTGGGAGAGATTTCCCTTTCTCTTCTTTGTTGGCACAGCTCCTGGGGTTCAGCTTTGGACTTGGCCCCGTCTCTGCATGTAGGTCACCTGAGGGTGTCTGTTCTTTGTTCAGACAGGACAGGATTAAAGTAGTCTCTGATTAGGGGGCTCTGGCTCACTCAGGCCAGGGGGAGGGAGGGTTATGGAATGTGGGGCGAGCCTTTGACAGCAGTGGCCAGCATGACATTGCACCAGCCTGAGGCATGCCGTGTGTTCTCCCGGGGAAGTTGTCCCTGGATCACGGGACCCTGGCAGTGGCGGGGTGCACAGGGTCCCAGAAGGGGAGGTATGGATAGTGACCTGTGCTTGCACACAGGATTCTTTGTGGATGCAACAGCAGCCTTAGCGTTTCATGCCCGTCTCTGGTGTCTGTGCTGATAGTCGTGGCTCGCGCCTGTCTCTGGAGCTCGTTTAGGTGGTGCTCTGAATCCCCTCTCCTCCTTCACCCCAAAACAATGGTCTCTTGCCTCTTAGGCAGGTCCAGACTTTTTCCTGAACTCCTTCCCAGCTAGCTGTGGCACACTAGCCCCCTTCAGGCTCTGTTCACACAGCCAACCCCAGTCCTCTCCCTGGGATCTGACCTCCGAACCCCGAGCCTCAAATCCCAGCCCCCACCCATCCCGGCTGGCAGGTGAGCAGACAAGCCTCTCCGGCTGGTGAGTACTGGTCGGCACCCATCCTCTGTGCAGGAATCTCTACGCTTTGCGCTCTGCATCCCTGTTGCTGCGCTCTCCTCTGTGGCTCCGAAGCTTCCCCACCACCACCTCCGTCTCCACCAGTGAAGGGGCTTCCTAGTGTGTGGAAACCTTTCCTCCTTCACAGCTCCCTCCCAGTGGTGCAGGTCCCATCCTTATTCTTTTTTCTTTTTTCTTTTGCCCTACCCAGGTACATGGGGAGTTTCTTGCCTTTTGGGAAGTCTGAGGTCTTCTGCCAGCGTTCAGTAGGTGTTCTGTAGGAGTTGTTCCACATGTAGATGTATTTCTGATGTATTTGTGGGGAGGAAGGTGATCTCCACATCTTACTCTTCAGCCATCTTTAAGGTCTCCAAACACAGACAATATTTTTCATTCACACAGTTCTCTCATTTAATGTATAGAAAAGCAAACAAAATCTACTTTTAAATGTAACATATGCAATAACAAACTGTCACCTTTCCCCTCTCCTTCCCTCCCCCAAAACACCAGGCATTCACATTTCAGTAAATCGTATTACTATTTGCTGAGTCATTTAAGTTGAAAATTGAGGAATAACACTAGATTCTCCTCATTATGTCCCAGAGAACTCCATATCATCACTAATTCTGCAAAATTGCCTCAAAAATCAAACTTACATTCTTTCCAGTTTCCTACTTCTCTTTGCACTAGTCCGCACCATCACCCACACTAACCTGGATAATTTTAATAGACCACTAATTTATCTACCTCTTTCTTGCTTGCTATATTTCTGTACAAATTACAGAGATATTTTATAAATATAAAATTCAGCTTATAATTCCTTCACTTAGCATTTTTAATGTTTCTCCATTGCACTTAGACAATAATTCAAAGTGCTTAATGTAGATTGTAAGACCTGTCTGATACAGCCTATGCTTATTTCTCTAACTTCAAGGCAAATGACTCTTGTGCTTACTCAATACCATTTGTCCACAAGACCCATCTTTCACATGTAGAGTCTAACTGTTTATGCTAGTCTCTTGAGTGAATTATTCTCTCCCTTAAACACATTCTTTTTCAGGGATGTCTCCTCTTCATTGTTCAAATATCATTAAGTGCTACTTTCTCAGAGAATCTTTCCTTAATTATGCTATCTAATGCTGTAGTTATACTCCCTACCACTATTAATTGATTTCAAAATCTTTGGCCATTGACTTCATCATACTTGTCATAATACACAATATACAAAATTTCATATTTATATTTATTTGTATACAATTTTGATAATTTACTATCTCCCCCCTTGACTCTAAGCTCTATGAAGGGAACTACCACATTATTGCACTGTCCACTGAATCCCATATCTTAGCATAGGGTCTAGCAATAAAATAGCAATCATCATTGAAAGAGGGAAGGAAAGAAAGAAGGAAGGGAAGAAGAGTGGAAGGGTGGAAGGAGGAAGAAAGAAGGACAGAAACAAAAGATATTATCTCAAACCTTAAATGACTCCCATAAACATGCTGAAGAACTGGGTAGAAATAGACTCACCTATTATCAGCTGTTCCTTGTGACTACTGGCATGTATCCAGCAATTGGGATCTCCTGCATCATTCTAAATATCCAGAGAATGACTGTAGTTTCCAGATGGTATAAAATTTGGCTAACCTTTGTATTTTTTCTAAATTTTTGTTCAACAGTTTGTTTTTAAATTTAAAGTTGGAGAAAATCTTATTCTTGTTCCATGAAGATATTATTATCTCTACCCACAATCCTTAATATATTCATAGGACATATATTTATAGAACATGCATTATCAGTAGCTAATTGTGACAAGGAAAATACTAAAGTATTATTTTCAATATGTGTCATATATGAAAAAAATTTGTTCATCAAAATAAAGAACTGAGTTCTCTGATCAAATTGCAGATTTTGGAAAAGAAAATATTCAGTTCTTACTGAATGTGAACAATGCAGGGTGAGAGAAGTTATCTGAGTTTTCAGCAATATAATTGTCTAGTAAATTTTTGTATAACTTTACAGAATTATGGGAAAATTAAATATTTCCATATACATATATTAGGGAAGAGAGAGATAAATTTTTCCTTCAAATTTTTTCTACTCTTACAATTTGTTTGCTTCTATTTTTGAGATGCAAAACAGAGAAATCAAGGAAAAGACAGCAGACAAAAACAATACTTTAGAGGTCTACTCCCTAGTTAACTAGGCATCGTTCATTTCAGAATGTTCACAAGCATATGACATTCCCTCAGAACATCTCCACAAACTACAGTGATAGAAGGAAACAATATAATGGGTTTCAATGTTTCAGTCATGAGTGTCTTACCAGGATATCTTAGATAAACCAAAGTCACTGAGCTTTACAGTATCTTTACCAAAGAAAATTAGATAGCCATAGATGAATTTAGTGGTCTTTTTGTTTACGGTCTTTTTGTTTATGGATTCTGACCATGTTAGCAATTAAGAATCATGGACAGTGTAATTTTTTTTTTTTTTTTTTGGAAAAGACAGCTTGAGTTGATCTAATAAATCCTGAAAGCTCATTTACATGTGGATTCAGAATAAGGTTTACATTATATACCTGTCAGCAGAAAAGCAAAAGTCTGAAAAATGGACAAGACTAGGTCTAGACTATTTATCTCTGATTTATTCTTGCCTCATACTATTGAGGATATAATTTTTCTGCTTATATTTTATATTTTTACTATTTTTCCACAATAGGAAAAAAATAGCTGAAACTACATATTTCATGGCTTTATAATTAATGTAGATTTAATGTTCAACCATGTCCATGAATGGGAAAATGCAATCTTTTTTTTTCTTGCAGTAACTACTAATTTAGTTTATCTCCTAACAAAGTTGGCACTTCCAAAAAATTAAAATACTCAATCCAAAGAATTAAAAACCATCTTGACATACGTATGGTAATGCTAGACTTTCCCTCAGAGCCTTGAATTTAAAGCTTAATTTTCTTAAAATTTTTTATGTTTCTTAGCAAATTGGTAGTGTTACTGGCTTAAAAACTTATTAAGTCTCAGAAAAGACCATGTATCTTTTCTTTTAATGTTCATCATATGTATCTTTTCCAGAAAAAATAGTTAAAATTTGCCTCCTACATTCATATAGGATGTAAATTGCATTTAGCAATGGCATTTAGCAATTTAGTTCATTCTTCTGTGTTAAGCAATGACTGTTTCCACTGAAAAATTTCAGACTGATAAAAAATCAATCCTGTTTTTCACAGAAGTTTATAACAAGTGACTGTGAGACCTTTTTATCTAATAACAGTGTGCAGATTTGTTTATTGTATGAAAATTATTTTTCAATTTATGTCTACTGTCACAAAGCCAAAAAGAAGTTCCAGAGATAATTTATCCACCCTGGTGTTTTCATATAAGAAAGTATTTGAATCATTAGGATGACTCATGGTCTATTCTATTTTTAAAGATCTTTGCTTAAAAGCTTGCTGAAAAAAATCACACATATTTTATTTAATAATAAAGTAGTAAGAATTTTAGGACAAAGACTCTGAAGACAAAAACACTGAGTCCTACTCATTTTTTAAGTTTATAGTCTTGGACAAGTTATTTCAATTATCTGATACTCAGTTTTCTTATTTGTAAAATGACAATAATAATACACCCTCATATGTTTATTCTAAGAATTAACAGCCATGATTCATATTGAGTTCTTAAAAAGTATCATGGGGCTTCCCTGGTGGCACAGTGGTTGAGAATCTGCCTGCCAATGCAGGGCACACGGGTTCGAGCCCTGGTCTGGGAAGATCCCCATGCCGCGGAGCAACTGGGCCCGTGAGCCACAACTACTGAGCCTGCACGTCTGGAGCCTGTGCTCCGCAACAAGAGAGGCCGCGATAGTGAGAGGCCCACGCACCGCGATGAGGAGTGGCCCCCGCTTGCCACAACTGGAGAAAGCCCTCGCACAGAAACGAAGACCCAACACAGCCATAACTAAATAAATTAAAAAAAAAAAAGTATCATGTATATTTATAGTATTGCCATAGCTTTTCCAATAAATATTGCTGAATATTAACTTTCTAAAGGTATGAAGTCAATCAATCTTTCATATAGGTAAGCTGGGCATTTATCTATGAGGTGTGATTTAAGGAAAAAGTGGTATGGCTTAGAAATATTTCATACTTAAATCATAATTGCCACATCATACTTCAACAGGGCCTATTAATAGTTTGAACCAGATTAAATTCTGAAAGAACATAAGATCTTTTCTAATTTGTGAAATAGATTACACTTCCCAAAATATATTATGTAAAGCATCATACCATACGATTATTAATGAATAAGGGATTTCATGGTCTTCCATGTTTAATAAGCACTGACTATTTCCCACTGGGGATTTGAATAGTACATTATTATACTGAAGATTGGGAGAAGATGTGCATTAAAGTTGCATGATTAACTTTACTTCAGTGGTATTTACCATACCTATTTGACAATAGAATATTTTCCCCTTTAGAGATAACAATTAATATCCTTTGGAATTAACATTTTGTGGAAAACTTTTTACCAAATGCCTAAATGCTCAGTTTAGGCAAGAACATTGCATACTTTTCTGGCAATGGCTGTTTAAACACTACTTAAATTCCAAGGATGAAGAAGCTATTACCTCTGTAGACACATGATTTTTTAACTATACAGTTATAAATATTAAGAAGTTTATGCTGATATTTAATTGTAATTTACTTCATGTAATTTCTATTCATTTGTGCTGGTTATGACCTTAGATTTTAATCTCTTGATCCCCTGATAGTCATTCTAATATTTGAAGATGTTATCAAGCTTCACTCTCTAGCTTTTTTTTTTAAATGAAATCCTTCTAATTCATTTTTACCTCTCATAATTAGAATTTGTCATTTCCTAATCACATTACTCCATTAAATGTAACCTAGCTAGTCTCCTAAATCCTTAAGTTAGCAGTTAGGAATTGTTCTTTCCTTTTCTGATCCCCTTCCCTTTCTCAAAGACAAGGTTTAAGCCCCATGTCTTTTGTTTATGTCCTATCTCCCCACAGTTTTAAGCTATAAACCCACCTGGGTTCTTATATTAGCTAATAACAAACATAAAGTATTGTGTATCCTAAAGGTTATTTGCTTTTTAAGGGGAATCTTTTTTTTTTAAATTTATTTATTTATTTATTTATTTATTTTTGGCTGTGTTGGGTCTTTGTTTCTGTGCAAGGGCTTTCTCTAGTTGCGGTGAGTGGGGGCTACTCTTCATCACGGTGCGCGGGCCTCTCACTGTCGTGGCCTCTCTTGTTGCGGAGCACAGGCTCCAGTCGCGCAGGCTCAGTAGTTGTGGCTCGCGGGCCTAGTCGCTCTGAGGCATGTGGGATCCTCCCAGACCAGGGCTCGAACCCGTGTGCCCTGCATTGGCAGGCAGATTCTCAACCACTGCGCCACTAGGGAAGCCCCCTAAGGGGAATCTTGATGAGCAAAATCCATTAAAGTAAATAAGTCCTAATGGTGGGGTGACGTTATGTGATGGGATTACATTTTAGAAAGAGTTTAAGGCTACATCAAATTGTAATATTGAGAAAGATTCTAACTACCCAAAAGAAGTCATACTCTTAAAAATTCATTGAGACAGACTCTCTAGATTTCTTTACATTTCCATAGGGTTTTGCTTTAGATTCAAAAGACCATGCCTATTTCAGTTGGAAACTATTAGATGAGTACGAGACCTTTGTGATTATCTACTCTACCCTATATCTATATCTTAAATCTAGTAAATCTAGTCATCCTGCATCTTAGTCTATTTTTGTTGTCTTAGCCCCACAAAACCACTATCAGTTGATGTTTGTGGGGATAAGGTGTTGTTTTAGACAGTAGGAAACTTATTCTGGAGTTAGCATTTTGTCCGTAGTTGTTATATATGCTTATGCAGGGAGAGAGGAGTTTTAATTCCTTCATATTTGAGAAGACACATTACTAGAAATGTATATGCCCCATGGAATAAAATATTTGCTTACAATGACATTAGAATCATCCAAGTTACCTTTGAAATATGTGTTTATCTCTTTTTGAGAGTTAATTTCTATGCAATCACAAACTTAATTGGAACTTAAGATTAGTAGGCAGGTGTCTGCCTTAGTGAGCCATTCAAATTCAATAGCATCTAATGGCTATTTGATTGGCATCATCAATACAATATGTCTTTTCAAGCAGAAACCTATATCATGCACAGTAATTTTAAAAATTAACACAAATTATGTTTTAAGCCAAAGGTTTAATCATTGTTCCTTCTTTCAGAATAGAATTGAGAATAGTTGTTCAGGCAACTGTGAGATAATGTTGTTTGGTGCCTGGGTTACTGTGATTAAAACAATGGCCTTCAGTTTGCAGTGCCATCAGCCTGGTACATGTCACTAATACTGAATTCATTTTTTAAAGCAGAACCATACACCCATCTTCCATTGCAATTACTGCAGAGGAGGAGAGATTGAGAAGTAAAAATGAAACATTTCAAGGATGAATGGGCACAGAAAATTGGTAAAGTGGCAGGAAAGTCCAAGTTTGAAGAATGAAGAAGTAAATGTACATAGAAAAAGCAGTTTGGAAAACATGAAAAAAATGATATTTTGCAGAAATATCTGTTTGCTGTTGCTGAAATATTTTAGCATTTAAATGTTCTCATTTGGGCTCTGAAGTTAGTACTTCCCTGAAGTAGTTCACACCTTTGCTATTGCTCCTGTTCAGCTACAGATCGTTTTAGGCAAGGCTGATCTTAACAAGAAAATCATGCATTAATTTACTATGTGTGGAGTATTTTAAAAGTGGAAAATTCTAAGCTTTAGTGAAATTTTGGAATCTGAAAAAAATAGAAATGCTTATGTAAAGCATAATGCACATAAAATCATATCCTGATTAAGATCATTAGAAAATTCAGTTATAAAGAAACAGCTTCTAAACTAGCCGATTTTCTATGACTCTGCAGTCTCTTTTCACTAGTGAATCAGGTATAATCTCAGACATCGTTTAGCAGTACAATTTTACATCTTTCTCTTTCACTTGCTTGCTCTCACTCTCACTTTCCCTTTCCATTCTCTATCTCCTCTCTCTTCAATTCTCATTTCACTCTTTTATTTCCTGTTTTTTAATTTTCCTTCTCTCTTTTTCTTTCTGCTGTCCCTCTTCTTATTTCCTGTTTCTTACCTTTTTTAAATTTCAAATATTTTAATTGTGTCCCTAATGAAAGAATAAACATGATAATGAGAGCCTATTCACCCTCTCTGTTATCTCCCACATTGAAGTAGTTAATATTTTGGAGTGTTTTATTTATGAAATATCTTAATGTTTTAGATGCAATTAAGATAAGCAATGGAGCTACCTGGGCATTGTATATGTATCTTCACCTATGTATTTTTTGGCAAATACCAAACTAACAGACCAAATTGATGCAAATTTATAGATTCTGTTTCATTGTTTCACTGAATAAAGTCCATCTAATTAAAATCATAAATATTAAGTTAGGTCCTTTTATTTTAAATGATAAATATTGAAGTTGTAAAGGAACACTCTTCTAATACTTTACTCTTTCTTATCAAAGTACCATGACAATTCAGTATCCAAATGGAAAAGAATATAAACAGTATTGGGTACTTTATGGACTAAATTCATAATATGTAGTAGAGAAGGAAGGTTGTGTTTGTTTTATACATTTGGGACAGACACCAACCTTCAAATAATAATGTCCCAAGAAAATAACTAAGTGAGATGCATGTTTATTCTTCTTTTGATATTTTTATACAGGCAAATTAAAGTAAGGAAAGGTATTAACATAAGGTAAGAAAATATTAGTAAGGATTCTGAAAATGTTATCTAATGACAACATAAACTCACGCACGGATGGTGGTGGAGACAGAGACAAATACAAATATTGTTGATTATGTTGCCATATGACTGCCACTAGTTGCCAGTCAAAATACTTATCCCCTGAGCCACTGTCCAGGATGAAATGAACAGAGGGCTCAAGGGTCATGCTGCATCACACGGTCAACTCATCCTAGAAAATCTAATTAGGAAATATAAGCACTGTTCCCTGGATGTGTGATAGTCTATCATGTTTACAGAAACATTCTTCAAAGTATGTGAATAGTTATTAAACATAAATTTAACATATATAAACATAAAATATATGAATAAAGATAGAGAGATACAGATAGATAAATATAGATAGATAATGAATAAGAGAATGACTTTTCCTTTGTCACATTTGTAGAACTTACACCATATTCAGTTCTTACCATTCTCAATCTTAAATAATGTCCCAATACTTAATAGATTTACAAAATGTACTGCATCTCTTACTCAGAGTGAAATTCTGTAAGTAATAAGCAAGTTCTACTAAACTGGTAATGTTGCTTTTTGTTGTGAAACAAAAATGCCTAAGATATGCCCATTCTTACAGATGCCAAAATGGGAAGAATACAAAGCTACAACCTGCTAAGTACAGGAATAGTTTATTGAGGCTCTGGGAACAGAGAAGGAGAGGTAGAGTAATCTATTCTGAAAAAGTCAAAGTGATTATGCTCTTTCCTGACCTCACTTCTTAAAATTACATTAGGCTAGGAATATGTTTTGCACTTAGATTACAAAAGATTGGTCCTGCACTAGTTTTCAATTGGTTTCCTTTTGACTAATCAGTCAATATCATTATTTTCTTATTCATTCTTTTATCTGCTTCTTATTCCTACTTGATCCTTGTTTTTATTTATTTTTTCATCCTTTACCTTTGTCTTTTTCATGCATTGCTCCACCTGTAATTGCTAAGCAATGCAAATAGGCATACATGCACATATAACCATACTTCCGCCTGTATCTGCATCCAATTTTATTATTCATTTAGTCCAAGCTTATTGAATCCTGACTAATCCAGAGTAATTGTATATTCACTTATTATATCAGTAATCCACATTCCTTCCTTTACTTATGGGAAAAATATTCAATATCCTTCCTATATGAGAAAACTTCTAAAAGAGGAGCATTAAATGACTATAATGTAAAACAGAGACCCTGGTGAATGAGAATGTACAGGAACCAAAGCTGTACAATTGTTTTTAACTCCCCCTTATGGGTTGATTTTTAAGCTATTTCCCCTCAGCTTCAAAGCAACCCTTTTACTCTTTGCTATGTAATGCTGAGGCTGGGACTCTGGAAAACACATTCAGCTTTCCCTAAAGACCCTTGTTAAACTCTGCCAGCAGAAAACTCTGAAGGAGACTTAGCTACCAGAGGAGGAAGAAGGGGCGCTCCACTTCCTGTGAAGGTCCACCAGTGGTTCTTCACTCTGACTGTGGCTGTTGGCTCCTCCAGTAGCAGCTGGCTTCGGTTTGAGTTTCCTATATTCCCAGAAGAAGCCCCTCATCTTCCTTCAGAAGAACAACTTGTAGCCTGTTGAGCCCCTTTTTCAGAAATCCAGTGTCCCTCCTCCCAGTATGTGAAGTATAATAATTTTTACCTCTTCCCACTCTAGATGTGGTAGATACTTCAAACAGTTACCATCTTACTGTCCCCTTTTGTCTTTTAATTTCTCTAATACTTGGTTAGCAATTCCTTATATTAAATTCTCTTTGTTAAAATAATGATGTTGCCTCTAATCTCTTGAATGGACTTGCTTGATATGCTATTTTTAATTTTGGCAATTAGCACCTAGCTACTAGTAGTTGAGTAGAAGATAAAAATTCAAAGTTAATTTCCCTCCTTAATTCCCTTGCATGTACAGTTTCTCCTTAGAAAACACTGGATCATAAGACTGATTTATAGTATTTTCCTCTGGCAAAAAAGCTGTATCCTACAGGTACCTTACTGGGTTTTATTTCCACATATATCATTTTTATAAAAAAAAAAGAATCATTTTCATTACAACCTACTTGAAGTAATTGTATTTGAAAAAGGATAGAGTTTATAAAGTTACTATAGTGAGATATATTTAAGTAGGCAAAAACAATATAAACCCACAGAATAAGAACACTAAGCAAGGTAATGTTTAAATCATTCATTCATTCAAAAATAAACATTGATTATGTGACAAACATGATCCTTCAAGGCATGAAAAATTGGTTCTTATTTTCAAAGATTTTATACCCCATGAAGAGGAGAGCTTGACAGATCATATGATATTGAAAATATATCAAACATACACTATGACTTTTTAAAAATTCCAATGCAAGAGGAATGCAGGACATATGGGGAGGGGGAATGAAATAAATTTGAAGAGTAGTATATAATATCAGTGGAGGCATCAAGGAGGACACAGATCATTCAGCAAACAAACAACTTGATGTTTTAATGATGATGGTAATTGTTTGAGAATACACAATAAACCTCAGAAATAGCCCTCCTTCATAAAGTCCATTACCTAAAAAGGTAACTTACATGGAGTTTTATTCTTTTAAGATCATCTAATGTTTCATAGCAAATAAAACCTAGTGGCTTAAAACAACAGCAATCAATTATTTTGCTTCTGAATCTGCAATTTAAATCAGTCATCTCTGTTTTAATCAATTTGAAATGCAGCATCTCCATTTGGGCTGGAGGACAATTTCTAAGAAGGTACGTTCACATAGCAAGTAAATTGGTACAGGCAGTCAGCTGGAAGCATAGCTGCAGCTAGTAGTAGGACCTGGGTTCCCCTTTACATGAACCCCTTTGTGTGGGGAAGCTTAAGCTTCCTCACAAGGTGGTGGCTGAGTTCCAAGAATAAGTATTCTAAGAGACAGGAAGTAGAAGCTACCAGTTCTGTAAGGCATTGGCCCAGAAATGGGCACAATCCACTTGTTCTATATTCTTTTTGGTTAATTAATCACAGGGCCCTCATAGATTCAAAGGAAGGGACCACAAACCCCACATTTTGATGGAGGATTGTCCAAGAATATGAAGCCATCTCCAAAGTACTATGTATACATTCTGTAATATTTGTACCTATCTCTTACTTATGTTAGCATATATTCAGGTAATCAGTTTAAAGATGCCAACATCAAAACATCAGGAATAGCTCACAATTTAAAATTATATCCAAAGGCTGCCTAATTCATTTTTAAAAGTACATTAGATATATCTATGGGCAGTGCTTCCTAAAAATAGGCATGGGTATTTTGGGGAGGAAGAAATTTTTCTTTACCCTCCTTGGTTCTTCTGATTCATTTAAGAATCAAAAAAATTTTTTAATTTATTTATTTTATTTTTGGCTGCATTGGTTCTTTGTTGCTGCGTGCAGGCTTTCTCTAGTTGTGGTGAGCAGAGGCTACTCTTCATTGCGGTGTGCGGGCTTCTCACTGCAGTGGCTTCTCTTGTTGCGGAGCACAGGCTCTAGGTGCACAGGCTTCAGTGGTTGTGGCTTGCAGGTTCTAGAGTACAGGCTCAGTAGTTGTTGTGCATGGGCTTAGTTGCTCTGCGGCATGTGGGATCTTCCTGGACCAGGGATCAAACCCATGTCCTCTGCATTGGCAGGTGGATTCTTAACCACTGCACCACCAGGGAAGCCCTCTAAGAATTAAATTGACATGAGACAGATTAACAGGACAACAATCAAACAAAAACTTGATAACATTTTTAATACATGGGAGAGACTGGGGTAAAATGAGTAATTCACCAAAATGGCCAAAGTCCTACCATAAATACAATACCATCTTCAGTTAAAGACTAAAGAGGATGTTGTGGGTAGTGGTTTGGGACTTCAAAGGGGTGGAATGTAATTCACATGGAGATGGAAAAGCAAATGTTTGGTAAGCAAATGTTTTCTGGGGCACCTAGAGACAATGGGACACAGAAAGGAATTTTAACAAGCAGACTTCGCTAGGTTCCTCCCTCTCTATACACCTAGCTTGTACTATAGTTATCTGTGGGGATAGCTCCCATCCTGTAACACTTCCTCTATCTACATTCTTTTAAGCAGTTAGGGGGAAGGTCGCAGGTTTTTCCTGAGTCAGGCGTTTAAAATGATGAACCTAAATTAATCCTCATGCCAAAGAGACACACTTTGGGGTGGCAAATTTTGCTCCCCTACAGACATTTACTGCTACATCTTGAGCCAGTAACTCTGAACACATCTACTCACAGATGAGTAAGAAGATGATAATAAACAGGGAGTTGAAAGTTTTCTATTCCTTTCCTCTTGTCTTAGTATTTTAAAAAGTCACAGTGTGTGTTTGACATATGGCTTATCATCACTGTTGTTTTCTTATCCATTTCTATCTACCTTTCTATAATGTAAGCTCCAGGATGGCAAGAATTGTCTTACAATGTATTTTTCAACTAACAAAAATAGTAAGTTGCTAAGGAAATGTTAATAATGAAAATGAGTTATAGTAGATTGGGATGGTGATAATTGCTCTCAGTTAATTAATTATTCTAAGGAAAGGAAACAGTATATATGTACAAACAGTATATTATTGTGGAATATATATCTATTTACATATATACATACATAAACATTTTTGGACTGATAGTCTTTGTTGTTTATCATAATGCTAATTCTGCTTAAGCTGTTGATTTAAGGAAATTTTATGATATCTGGGATTTACTTCATATCAATTCAGAGGGAAGAGAAATAGGTGGGAATATAAATGGAAAAGTATTGGTCATGAATTGATAATTGGAGGTTAATTAAACTATTCATACATTTTTAAATGTCTAAAATTTTCCATAATAAAAAGTTAAATACAGAAGTGTTACTCATAAAAAATATTAAGAAATGTATATCAGTAATACTTCTGGGTTTGACTTTTGAAAGAAAGTTGTTAAATATTACTAATCTTAAAAGAGTTTGAGAATATAAATTTTCAATCTCTGTCAGTTTAATGATGATCTCTAACGATTAAGAAGCCAACATATATTACTTAATCAAAGAGAAGAACCTTTAGACATACTAACATATTTCAAATACAACAGTCATTTGAAATCCACAAATCCTATTCCTTGTAAAAAGGCTATGTTTAAACATGAAGTTTTAGTCCCCTTCAGCAGCAAAAAATAGTCTTCACTATGTAAATCGATGCAAGGTTGTCACACAAGGCCTGCAGCCAAACAGACTGAAACAATATGACCAAAGCTGATATTATATTTCACATATTAATGAAGCGTTACTTTAGGAATAAAAGAGGAACCATTTAAATATTAACGCTATTAGTACAGTATATCAAAACAAATACCTTCCTTCATACATATTTAAACTCTGGGAATGAGATAAAGTATTTCAACATCAGGCTCTATTCTTCCTGAAATAGACAAGGATAACCCATCATAGACCAGTACTTTCCCTCACTGCAGTTTCACCAGTTGGTATGAACCATAACATTTAGATAGAAAATTATAGTCTTTGTTTGCTTTTCTAGTGAGTAAGACAACACATTTTATACTCATGCTAGGGAGAAAAAAATGTAGTTGTGTTTATGTACTATTCACGCATATTTACTTACATCCTAGCTCACTTGGGCAATAAAAACGTGCTGAATTTTGTTAGTACCTATAGTACTCTATTATCTGTTTGGGGGTTAAAACACTTACTTTATAAATGAAGTAGAAGACATAAGAAAATTTAAGGTAACAGAAAGAGAAACTCTAGACTTTATGAAAACTAACTCTGCTTTCTATTTTGTGGTGTGTCTCTACTTCCTGGAGCTTCAGAGTCATGAGAAAAAAGTGAGAATTTTGGAATTATATGGCTACTAACTGTAATAGTTTCTGTAGGTCTTGTAATTGTTAGGATAATAATGATCATTCTAAGGGATACACTCTAGTGGAATTTTCCTTCTCACTCACTGAGCAGTCCAATGTGGGTTTTCATTAAGAAACTTTCTAGGAAGCATTTCAGGGAGTCAAGTTCCTTCCAAATTTTGTCTGCATCATCAACATGTTTCTTCAAAAGTCACTATTTAAGGAGTAAGTAAACATGAGAAAGGTAGGCTCATTTCTTAACAACTTCAGCCCCAAAATGACGCACACATCCTGCTCTCTTGATGGTGGCATCGCTGAGTCCATTCTAGTGTCCCTACTCGTCCTTTGTGCCTCTCCTGGCACAGGCATAGGGCATGGAGGTGCCACATGCCTGGAGGAGGTGAGGACAGAGGAAGGATGAAGGGAAGAAAGGGATGAAGAAAGTGCCACCAGAACCCAGCCAGCCCAGGGGGAGTAGACTGAGTGACTGAAGACCTCCCAGGATGCTTTTCACAGACTGTCATAAACTGGTGCTCCAGCTTCCATCCTCCCCAAAAGATTAACAATTAGACATATATTTTTAGTTTTTTAAGGACCCTCCATACCGTTCTCCACAGTGGCTGTATCAATTTACATTCCCACCAACAGTGCAAGAGGGTTCCCTTTTCTCCACACTCTCTCCAGCATTTATTGTTTGTATATTTTTATGATGGCCATTCTGACTGGTGTGAGGTGATCCCTCATTGTAGTTTTGATCTGCATTTCTCTAATAACTAGTGATTTTGGGCATTTTTCATTTGCCTCTTGGAGGGAGGTCCAAGAGGGAGAGGTTATATGTATACATATAGCTGATTCACTCTGTTGTACAGCAGAAACTAACACAACATTGTAAAGCAACTATACCCCAATAAACAAAACAAAACAAAACAATTAGACAGCTATACACACAGCTATACCAAAACAACTCTGGGAGAACTCTGGAGTCTACTTCAGAAGCTTCGACAACACAGAGGAACAAAAAACTTGAGAATAACCACACAGAAAGAGAAGGAAGAACAGCTTTATTTTGGTTGCATTATCCCATCCCAAAAGCTGCCATTGCTCAGCAGCAAGAGGAAACTCCCCATCTAGAAAGAATTCTCCTTCCTGGGAAACTAAGAACTGAGTGAGCAAGGTGTTGCCCCAGCTTTTTTGCTTACCTCCTGCAGATCTGCTTCAGTTTCACCCCCCACAAAGAGGTCAGCAAAGCTAAGATTCATAGAGATGACCAATAACAAGAAAGAAAAGAAGAAGCCACCAATACCAGCCACACAGCAGGAGCAAGAGTGTTCCCAGTAACATGCTCTGTAGACAACTGCAGCAGTTTTTGCCACTGAAGAAATCAACAGCCAGCAGAGCTGCCATAGACCCCTGTAGATTTCATCAGCTCTCCCCTCTCTTCTGACACTGGTCTGCACCACTGTGTTCACTCTTCCAGCTGCACACCTGACAACCCTTCCCCAACTCACATCATCAGCCTCCAATGCTGTCCACTCACAGAGACACCCAGCAGTCATGGCAGTGCACACTGACAGTCAGGGCCCCTACAGCTTCTATTGTGCTCAGTTGGCCCCAGCCCTTGCCGCATACCTTAGTTCTCACCACTACATGTTTTTGTAACTGGCCCCTGCTACTACACAAACACCTGCATTTGGCCCCCACAACTGAGCTTGTACACACCACTGGCTCCAGGCAATACCACTGCTTGTCATGATCTTAGATGCTAGACTAGGAGGCACCATTGAGGACCATAAAAGCCCTTGCAGTCTCTGTGGATCACCCCACAGTGTTTGCCAAGGACCATATGATTGTTGATGCCGAGGACTACAATGACCTAAATCAATGAGTCACCATGCCCTGAGACCTGGTTTGAACAGGCTTCCACACTTGGTTTCCTTCACTAAGCATAACAAGCTTCAGCATCCCCCTGTCCACAGGTGAAGATCTTCTTATTGGAGACAGTTTATAAATTTTGGAAGAGGTAACAGTGTCTTCAAATGCAGAGGTACAAGGTTACAGGGATTATGAAGAACCAAGGAAATAATTCTTCATGAAAGGAATATGGAACACCTTTAGTAACTGGGCCCAAAGAAATGGATATCCAGGAATTGAAGACAGATAATTAAAACATTCCATCCAACAGCAGCAGAATACACATTCTCCCAAGTGCACACATAACCTACTCCAAGAAAGAACATATGTAGTCACAAAACAAGCCTCAGAAACTTTAAGAAGATTAAAATTATATTAAGTATCTATTCCAAACACAATGGTATAAAACTATAAATCAAAAAGAGGAGGAAAACTGGAAAATTAATGAATTTGTGGAAATTAAATAACACACTCCTGAACATCCATTGGGTGAAAAATGAAATCAGAAGAGAAATTTAAAAATATATTGAAATAAATGAAAATGAAAATACAGCACACCAAAACTAATGGGGGGCAGCAAAGGAGTACTAAAAGGGAGTTTATAGTGATAAATACCTACATTAAGAAAAAAAGAAAGATATCAAATAAAATCTAACTTTGCTCCTCAAGGAACTAGGAAAAAAAGCCCAGAATTATCAGAGGGAAGGAATTAACAAATATCAAAGCAGAAATACATGAAATAGAGAAGAGAAAAATAATAGAAAAGATCAACAAAACTAACAGATGGTATTTTGAAAGGATAAAACAATTGGCCAACCTTTAGCTAACTTACCAAGAAAAAGAGAGAGGATTCAAATAGTTAAAATTATAAGTGAAAAAAAAAAAAATGTTACACTGCATTACAACTTTTACCATAGAAATACAAAAGCTCAAAAGAGAATACTGTGAAAAATTATATACTAACAACATGGAAAACCTAGAAGAAATAAATACATCTCTAGAACCATATAACCTATCAAGTCTGAATCATGAAGAACTAGAAAATCTGAACAGAGCAGTAACAAATAAGGAGATTGAATTAGTAATAATAAAAAAAAAAACCTCCCAATTAAAAACAAAACAAAGTAAACTAGCACCAGATCATTTCATGGGTTAATTCTACCAAATATTTAAATGAGAATTGATGTCAATTCTTATAATTCTTCTCAAACTCTTCCAAAAAGATGAGGGAACGCTTACCATTTGATGAGGCCAGCATTACCATGATACCAAATCTAGACAAGATAACTACAAGAAAAGGAAACTATAGGCCAATATCCCTGATGAATATAGATGCAAAAATTCTCGGTAAAATACTGTTAAACTGAATTCAACAGCATACTAAAAGTATCATACACTGTGATCAAGTGGGATTTATTCCTGCAATACAAGGATGATTCAATATATGCATATCAGTAAATATGATACACCACATTAATAGCATGGAAGACAAAAATCATATAATCATCTCAATGGATACAGAAAGAGCATTTGACAATATTTGAGACCCTTTCTTGATAAAAACTTCCCAAAAATTGAGCATAGAAGGAAACATACCTCAACATAATAAAGACAATAGATGGCAAACCAACAGTTAACATCATACTCAAAGGTGAAAAGCTGAAAAGCTTTCCCTCTAAGATCAAGAACTTGACAAGAATGAACACTCTCACCACTCCTATTCAAGAGGGTGATGGAAGTCCTAGCCAGAGCAATTAGACAAGAAGAGAAATAAAAGTCATCCAAATCAGAAAGGGAGAAGTAAAATTCTCTCTGTTTGAATATGACATGATTTTATATGTATAGAAAATCCTAAAGACTCCACAAAAATAACTGTTAGAACTAATAAACAATTTCAGTAAAGCTGCAAGATACAAAATCAACATACAAAATCAGTAACATTTCTATACAATAACAATGAACTATTTGAAGAGGAAATGAAGAGAACAATCCCATTCACAATAGCATAAAAACAATAAAATACTTAGAATAAATTTATCCGAGGAAGTGAAGTGTCCATCACTGAAAACTACAAGATATTGAGGAAAGAAATTGAAGACACAAATAAATGAAAGGACTGGAAAAGTTATTATTGTTAAAATGTCTATACTACCAAAAGCCATACAGAGCCAATGCAATCACTATCAAAATTTCAGTGGCATTTTTCACAGAAATAGAAAAAAAAATTAAATTTGCATGAAACCACAAAAAAACCCAAATTGCCAAAACAATCTTGAGAAAGAACAAAGCTGGAGAGATAACACTTCCTGATTTCAAACTATACCACAAAGTTTTTATTATCAAAAGAGTATACTATTGACATAAAAACAAACACATAGACCAATAGGATAGAATCAAGAGCTCAGAAATAAATCCACACGTGTATGGTAAATTAATATTTGCGAAGGTTTCCAGGAATACTCAATGGAGAAAATAGAGTCTCTCCAGTTAATGGGGTTGGGAAAACTGGAAATCCACATGAAAAAGAATGAAATTGGACCCCTAACTTATAACATTCATAAAAATTAAGGACTTAATATAAGGATTTAGGACTTAAATGCAAGACCTAAAACCATAAAACTCCTAGAAGAAAACACAGGGGAAACGCTCCTTGACCTTGGTTTTGCAATGATTTTTTTGATACGACACCAAAAGCACAAGCTAAAAAAGCAAAACGAAACAAAGCAAAGTGTGACTACATCAAACTAAAAGCTTCTGCACAGCAAAAGAAGCAGTCAACAAACTAAAAAGGTAGCCTATAGCATGGGAGAAAATATTTGCAAACCATGCATCTGATAAGAGGTTGATATCTAAAATATATAAGGAACTTAGACAATTCAATAGCAAAAAAAAAAAAAAAAAAAAAAAAAATCCAATTAAAAAGTGGGCCAAAAATAAAGTTACAAGGTGGACCTGAATAAACTTTTTTCCAAAGTAGATATACAAATGGCCAACAGGTACATGGAAAAGTGCTTAATATCACTAATCATTGGGATAATGAAAATCAAAATCACAGTGAGGTATCATTTCACATCCATTAGAATGGTTATCAAAAAGACAAGAGGTAATAAATACTGGTGAGGATGTAGAGAAAAGGGAAATCCAGTGTACTTTTGGGAGAAATGTACAATGGTATGCCCACTATGGAAAACAGTATGGAGGTTCCTCAAAAACTTAAAAATAGAACTACCATATGATCCAGCAATCCTACTTCTGCATAAGTAGCTGAAGAAGGTGAAATCACTATCTCAAAGAGACATCTGCACTTCTGTGTTCATTTCAGCATTATTCACAATAGCCAAGGCATGAAAACATCCTAAAGTTCCAAGCATAGATGAAGGGATAAAGTAGGAATTTGGTATCCTCACCAAGTAAAGATTTGGTATCCTTTGGTATAAATGTAAAATGGAATATTATTCAGTCATTAAAAAAAGAATGAAATCACTCCATTTGTGACAACATGAATGGACTTTGAAGGCATTATGATAAGCAAACTAATCAGACAAAGACAAATACTGTATGTTTGCAGAATTGGAAAACATTGAACTCATATAAACAGAGAGTAGAATGGTAGTTTCTAGGGCTGAGGGGTGGGGGAAATGGGGAGATGGTGGTAAGGTTACAAACTTCCAGTTCAAAGAGGAATAAGTTCCAGGGATCTAATGCACAGTATGGTGATTAGAGTAACAATACTATATTGTATTGAAAGCTGCTATGAGGTTAGAGGTTTAATGTTCTTACCATAACTACAACAACAACAAAATGGTGATTATGTGAGGTAAACAATGTTTTAACCAACCTTATTGTGGTATTTCACAGTATATACACATATCAAATCATCACATTGTATGCATTAAACATATACAATATTATATGTCAATTTTATCTCAATAAAGCTGGCCAAAAAAAAAAAAAATGAAGAAAGAAAAAGAAAGAAATGGATGCTCTTTTGTAGGAGGATTATCTCTTAGTAATCCTTGAGTTGACAACTTGGGCATGTATTATCTTCTATGGACACATCTGAATTGGACACAGGGGAGAATGAACAGGATCTTAGTCTGTTTCCTATGAAAGCTGTTTTAATGCTTGTCAAACTATTGCAGGCTGCTTTTTTTAAGACCATGTAGGTGGTTTCTTTTAGGAAAAATTGTCTCAAAAACTTAGTATAGGCTGATTTCGTACTTTTCCCTATTCCTCCTGCTAAAGAAGCACAACAGAAAACCTTGTCCATTATGTATAAACAGATGTTAAATGACTCAATGTTAAAGAGAAGAAGAAAGAGTAGCTGGTGACCTCAGGTCCTGAGAACAACATGGTAGTGAATTTTGACACCAAAAATGTAATCTATAAAAAGAAAAATCAATAAATTTCCCCTTAACAAAATTAGAAACTTTTGCTCTATGAAAAACTCTGTTAAGAGGATGAAAACTCAAGCTACAGACAGGAAAAAAGATATTTGCAAATCACAAGCACAAATCAAACAAAAGACTAGAATTTAAAATATAATTTTGGAAACTCAAAAGTTAAAAAAATCCAATTAGAAAATGGCAAAAGACATGAAGAGATATTTCACAAAAGTATATATGCAGATGGCAAATAAGTACATGAAAAGATGTTCAGCATTATTAACCATTAGGGAAATGTAAATTAAACACAATGAAATATCACTACACACCTATTAGAATACTTAAAATTAAAAAAATAAAAACGATAGTGACATCAAATTTTGGCCAGGATGGAAACTGGATCATTCATACATTGCATGTCAGAGTGTAAAATTACACAGCCACTCTGGAAAACAGATTGTCAGCTTCTTTAGAAACTAAGCATGTAACTTTCATTTGGCCCAGTGCTTGCATTCCTGAACATTTATCCCAGAGAAATTACAACTTATGTCCACAGAAAAATCTGTACAGAAATAATTATAACAGTTTTATTCATAATAGCGAAAATAGATTTTCCAAAATCTGGAAACAACTCAAATGCTCTTCAATGAGCAAATGGTTAGACAAACAATGTATATCCATACCATAAATGATATTGAGCAATAAAAAGAACTATTAATATACATAACAACATGATAAATCTCCAGAAAAGTATACTAAGTGAAAAAAGCCAATCCTTAAAGGTTACATAGTAGAAGATTCTATTTCTATAAAATTCTTGAAATTACAGAATTATAGAGGTGGAAAACATATTAATGTTTACCAATGGTTGTGATGGTGGGGAGTAGGGTGTGAGCCTGACTATAAAGAGATAACATGAGGGAGATCTTTTGGTAATGGAATATAGCTTGTTATCTTGATTGCAGTGGTGATTATTCAAATCTACGTAAGTGATAAAGTGATATAAAATTATACACAGACATTATACCAATGTCAAAATCCCGGTTTTGATATTGTACTATAATTATGGAAGAAGTTACCATCGGGAGAAACTGGATGCAGAATACATGGGACCTATTTCACTATATTTGCAACTTCCGGTGCATCTATAATAATTTCAAAATTAAAAATTTTAGAAATAGTATATGTGATATATGTTTTCAAGTCTGTTCCATGTAAAGTAACCATACTCAGCGTCCCTTCCTGTAAATATTTTTTAAGCCCTTTTTTTGTTGTTTTTGTGTTTGGCTTCCCTGCATCCACGGTCCCTGTCCCTTTTAATTTTCTGACAACTACCTTAAGGCAATCCAAAACAAAAGGCTCAGATCTTTAACATCACAGGAAAGATTAAAGCCTATTGTTACAGATTAGAGCTCTAATGCTAATGATGCTGTCATTTGCTTAAATGAAAAGTCTTACAAGACCTTTGCCACTCAAGGCCTATTCCTTCAGTCTTCAGTCATCTGTATTGGTAGTATAACTGGAGTTACTCTGTAATATAAAAAGAAATTGTTGCACTGGCATAAGGGTCAGGCAGTGTGAGAAAAGTGATATCAGAGATTGGAAAGCTAGAGATCTTTGTCAGGTGATGACAAACTATTTGGCAACTCATCATTATAAATACCTTGATAGGCAGATCACATGCCTCCTGAGCTTGAAGTTCCATTAAATGGTGGTAGAGAGCCAAAGTTTCTGTGAGGTGCCGCTCTTGGTTGAATGGTAGCCTCTGCCATAATATCAACTAGCATTGTTTTTCAACTGGCTTTGGTATTTTGAACACATCATATATTGTTTGTACTATAGTAAAAATTGTTTCTAAAGGTTAATTGCCAGGAGGCTACAGATTTCCTCAAGTAGTATTAAATACTCTTTAATGCAATGATCATTTATATGATGATGTGGACATACCAAAATTAATATTTATGTCAATTATGATTTTTTGCTAAAAGAAATAGAATACACTTTTTTTAAGTGTAAAATATTTATTATTCTAACATAATAAATACACTTAGGTTAGAAGTTCCAGAGTTTTTCAGTTACTCCATAATGTCAGGGATCTGGGTCAGCTTCTCTGTGGAGCTCTTGACCATCTCTTTATGGTTACAAGATTGCTTTTAGTATGTCTAAGAAGCATAAAAATGTCCAAAAAGAAGAAAGAAGTATGAGATGAAGGGATGGTGAGACAGCTTGAGTAGCATTTCTTTCTATTAAATAGTTAAGTACTTTGAAGAAATTCTCTTTACTATAAAACCTCCTCTTATATATTTTTGCCAAACCTGGTTATATAACCATTTCTAAATGAATCATTAGCAAAATGAGTGAGTTCATTCTCTAGAGATATCGTCCAGTATTTGACAATCTCCAGAACAAACCCCACAACTCTTTTAGCCAGAAAGGAGAGGTAGAACACCAACAGTAGATATCACACCACGAAAAGACAAAACTTAGAGGACAGTTATGAGTCCTAATAAAATCCAGTGCACCTTAATAAATATAACAGAAATTACATGGGACAAATGTATTAATTTAATTAGAATTGGATGGATTAAATTCAGATCCCACTACTTAGTGCATAGTCAAGATTAGAATCTCATAAAATATTTATCATTATAATCTACAGGCATATTTTTTCTATTCCATGTCACTATATATGATCTTGAAGTGAGGTGATCATTTTCCCATCTCACCCTCCCCTATCGATGATAGAAGATTTAAATAAACATAGTACCATACTTACTAGATTTTCTATGATAATCATAATTTCAAATACTCCATACCATTAATCCTTAAATATAATAGTAAATTCTAGATCAAATATCTCAAATATACCATCCATAATCTTCCATAAAATTCTCCACTTTTATTTACACCACCCACATACATATGGTACCATTGACTATGATGATTCTCAAGTTGATGAGAAAGGCAGGGAACTGCAGAGATGGGGAAAATATAAGTCATTTACCCTCTTCAGGCAAGTGGAGAATTATTCATAATAATTCAAAAGAAATACTGATGGAATAAATGTATTTTGAATATTTAATAAAATAAGACATTAAATAATAAAGATTTATTTACTTATTTTTCAAAAAATATGTCATGCAATTATTGTACATAGAATCAACATTTACTATGAGCAAATACCATGTAATGCCATTGGGTACTACAAAGATTAATCAGACCTGAACATCATCTTAAAACATTTAGGTTCTAATATAGAAGTTAAGTCAATAGCGGTTCAGTTCAGTTCAGTTCCTTTCCAGAAGATGTCAATGTCCTATAAATGTTCAAAGAAATAAAAGTTATTCTCCACTTTCTCTCTTTATCCTACTCCATTGAGGAGAGATAGAGCAGAGAAAATACCAAGAAAATTTCAAGAATCAAGGAAATCTCAGTGTTAGAAGAGGCATTTTATCAAAGCTTTGACACTCAGAACTTATATTTGTAAAGACAGATAAAAGAATTTCAGGTGGAGAATTCCATATAAGGAAAGATACATGATAAAATTAGGGGCACATTATGGAGGAGCATAAATGCTAGCCTAAATTATATGAAATTTATATAGTTCAAAATTCAGCATATTGAACTGCATACAAAGAATTCAACAAGAGCTAAACTGAAAAATCTGTCAAATAGGGAGACAAGATGAATAATATGCCAGAAAACTAGAACGTGATTTTTATTAAATAGTAATTTTATTTTTTTCTCTCTTTTCAGGGACTCCTTACATTTAACTTTCTGCTTTGGCATGAGTTGTCTCTTATAATGTACTTTCTTTTCTATTTTTTTCTAATCTCTGTGACAATACTCAACAATATTCAAAGATAGGAGATAAATTACCTGTGTATAGGAAAATAAGGTTTTTTTTAAATTAATAAACAAATATATAACTCTTCTTCATTAAAACCCTTCATGAATTCATATGCTAATGATGCTTATTTATTGGTGTAGTTATAAATAGAAAATATTCAGAATTTTTATAACTTCAAATGGCAGAAGCCCAGGCGACTTTTTATGTGTCCCCCTTAGAAACCATTTTTTTGAACGTTTGATGGACGCCCCGCCCTCTTCACTAACAAGTGCAGATGCAAAGGGGAAGAGAAACTGGGAGTTGGAGGAGGGCTGCATTCTTCCTCAAAGCAGCTGGTCAGGCAGCACATTGCTGGGCTGTGTCTTTCACTTCCTCAAAGCACAATGTGACAGGAGTGTACAGCATGGGGGAGCAAGGCATCTGCTTCCCCACTCTGCAGGGATAGAAGCCTATAAATTGGAAGAAAATCCAGTACAGTGATTTCTTAAGGAAAGTAAGGTGCCACACAGAACTAAACCCTAATCTACAATCACTTCCTCAAGGGAAAGATGCAGCTTATACATTTTTAATGCATAGACTAGTTTAACATGAAGTTGAAAGTAATCATGGTTGCACTACAAACAGTGTTTTCATTGTTCAAAGTAGGAGAAAAAGAAACGCAGAGATGTGTCCTCAAAGCAACTATACCATTAAAATAATTTTGGTTATTAAGAAGAAAATAACATTTTTCATTTGATTGATTCATATGTTTGTTTAATTGTCTAGAGTTATTAATTTTTTTAACATCTTTATTGGAGTATAATTGCTTTACAATGTTGTGTTAGTTGCTGCGGTATAACAAAGTGAATCAGCTATATGTATACATATATCCCCATATCGCCTCCCTCTTGCATCTCCCTCCCACCCTCCCTATCCCACCTCTCTAGGTGGGCACAAAGCACCAAGCTGATCTCCCTGTACTATGTGGCTGCTTTCTACTAGCTATCTATTTTATATTTGGTAGTGTATATATGTCCATGTCACTCTCTCATTTCGTCCCAGCTTACCCTTCCCCCTCCCCGTGTCCTCAAGTCCATTCTTTATGTCTGCATCTTTATTCCTATCATGCCCCTAGGTTCATCAGAACCATTTTTTTTTTTTTTTTTTTTTAGAATCCATATATATGTGTTAGCATATGGTTTTTGTTTTTCTCTTTCTGAGTTACTTCACTCTGTATGACAGACTCTAGGTCCATCCACCTCACTACAAGTAACTCAATTTCATTTCTTTTTATGGCTGAGTAGTATTCTGGACAGCTATAAGTAAAAGAATGAATTTAGAACACTTCTTAATACCATAAACAAAAATAAATTCAAAATGGATTAAAGAACTAAATGTAAGGCCAGACACTATAAAACTCTTGGAGGAAAACAGGCAGAACACTCTATGACATAAATCAAAACAGTGTATATATGTCCATGCCACTCTCTCACTTAGTCCCAGCTTACCCTTCCCCCTCCCCGTGTCCTCAAGTCCATTCTATACGTCTGCATCTTTATTCCTGTCCTGCCCCTAAGTTCTTCGAATGATTTTTATTTATTTTTAAAATTCCATATATATGTGTTAGCATAAGATATTTATTTTTCCCTCTCTGACAGATTTCACTCTGTATGATAGTCTCTAGGTCCATCCACCTCACTACAAATAACTCAATTTCATTTCTTTTTATGGTTAAGTAATATTCCATTGTATATATGTGCCAAGTCTTCTTTATCCATTCATCTGTCGATGGACACTTAGGTTGCTGGCTATTGTAAATAGAGCTGCAATTGAAAATTGTGGTACATGACTCTTTTTGAATTATGGTTTTCTCAGGGTATATGCCCAGCAGTCAGATTGCTGGGTCATATGGTACTTTTATTTCTAGTTTTTTAAGGAACTTCCGTACTGTTTTCCATAGTGGCTGTACCAATTTACATTCCCACCAACAGTGCAGGAGGGTTCCCTTTTCTCCACACCCTCTCTGACATTTATTGTTTGTAGATTTTTTGATGATGGCCATTCTCACCTGTGTGAGGTGATACCTCATTGTATTTTTGATCTGCATTTCTCTAATGATTAATGATGTTGAGCATCCTTTCATGTGTTTGTTGGTCATCTGTATATCTTCTTTGGAGAAATGTCTATTTAGGTCTTCTGCCCATTTTTGGATTGGGTTGTTTCATTTTTTTATATTGAGCTGCATGAGCTTCTTGTATATTTTGGAGATCAATCCTTTGTCAGTTGCTTCATTTGCAAACATTTTCTCCCATTCTGAGAATTGTCTTTTTGTCTTGCTTATGGTTTCCTTTGCTGTGCAACAGCTTTTATGTTTCATTGGGTCCATTTGGTTTTTTTTTGTTTTTATTTACATTTCTCTAGGAGGTGGGTCAACAAGGATCTTGCTGTGATATATGTCATAGAGTGTTCTGCCTATGTTTTCCTCTAAGAGTTTTATAGTGTCTGGCCTTACATTTAGGTCTTTAATCCATTTTGAGTTTATTTTTGTGTATGGTGTTAGGGAATGTTCTGATTTCATTCTTTTACATGTAGCTGTCTAGGTTTCCCAGCACCATTTCTTGAAGAGGCTGTCTTTTCTCCATTGTATATTCTTGCCTCCTTTATCAAATATAAGGTGACACATGTGTTTATCTTGGGGCTTTCTATTCTGTTCCACTGATCTGTATTTCTGTTTTTGTGCCAGTACCATATGTCTTGATTACAGTAGCCTTGTAGTATAGTCTGAAGTATGGGAGCATGACACCTCTAGCTCCATTTTTCTTTCTCAAGATTGCATTGGCTATTCGGGTCTTTTGTGTTTCCATACAAATTATGAAATATTTTGTTCTAGTTCTGTGAAAAATGGCATTGGGAGTTTGGTAGGGATTGCACTGAATCTGTAGATTGCTTTGGGTAGTATAGTCATTTTCACAATGTTGAATCTTCCAATCCAAGAACATGGTATATCTCTCCATCTGTTGGTATCATCTTTAATTTCTTTCATCAGTGTCTTATAGCTTTCTGCAAACAGGTCTTTTGTCTCCTTAGGTAGGTTTACTAGTAGGTATTTTAGTCATTTTGTTGCAATGGTAAATGGGAGTGTTCCCTTAATTTCTCTTTCAGATTTTTCATCATTAGTGTATAGGGATGCAAGATATTTCTATGCATTAATTTTGTATCTTGCTACTTTACCAAAGTCACTGATTAGTTCTAGTAGTTTTCTGGTAGCATCTATGGGATTCTCTATGTATAGTATCATGTCATCTGCAAACAGTGACAGTTTTACGTCTTTTCCGGTTTGGATTCCTTTTATTTCTTTTTCTTCTCTGATTGCTGTGGCTAAAACTTCCAAAACTATGTGGAAAAATAGTGGTGAGAGTGGACAACCTTGTCTTCTTCCTGATCTTAGAGGAAATGGTGTCAGTTTTTCACCATTGAGAATGATGCTGGTTGTGGGTTTCTCATACATGGCCTTTATTATGTTGAGGTAACTTCCCTCTATTCCTACTTTCTGGAGGGTTTTTATCATAAATGGGTGTTGAATTTTGTCAAAAGCTTTCTCTGCATCTGTTGAGAAGATCATATCATTTTTCTCCTTCGTTTGTTAATATGGTTTATCACATTGATTGATTTGCATATATTGAAAAATCCTTGCATTCCTGAGATAAATCCCATGTGATCATGTTGTATGATCCTTTTAATGTGCTGTTGGATTCTGTTTCCTGGTATTTTGTTGAGGATTTTTGCATCTCTGTTCATCAGTGATATTGGCCTGTAGTTTTCTTTTTTTGTGATATCTTTGTCTGGTTTTGGTATCAGGGTGATGGTGGCCTTGTAGAATGAGTTTCGGAGTGTTCCTCACTCTGCTATATTTTGGAAGATTTTGAGAAGGATAGGTGTTAGCTCTTCTCTAAATGTTTGATAGAATTCACCGGTGAAGCCATCTGGTCCTGAGCTTTTGTTTGTTGGAAGATTTTTCATCACAGTTTCAATTTCAGTGCTTGTGATTGGTCTGTTCATATTTTCTATTTCTTCCTGGTTCAGTCACAGAAGGTTGTGCTTTTCTAACAATGTGTCCATTTCTTCCAGGCTGTCCATTTTATTGGCATAGAGTTACTTGTAGTAACCTCACATGATCCTTTGTATTTATGCAGTGTCAATTTTTACTTCTCCTTTTCATTTCTAATTCTATTGATTTGAGTCTTCTCGCTTTTTTTCTTGATCAGTCTGGCTAATGGTCTATCAATTTTGTTTATCTTTTCAAAGAACCAGCATTTAGTTTCATTGACATTTGCCATTGTTTCTTTCATTTATTTCTGATCTGATCTTTATGATTTCTTTCCTTCTGCTAACTTTGGGTTTTTTTTTTTCTTCTTTCTCTAATCGCTTTAGGTGTAAGGTTAGGTTGTTTATATGAGATTTCTCTTGTTTTTAAGGTAGGATTGTATTGCTATAAAGTTCCCTCTTCGAACTGCTTTTGCTGTATCCCATAGTTTCTGGGCCATTGTTTTTTCATTGTCATTTGTTTCTAGGTAATTTTTGATTTCCTCTTTGCTTTCTTCAATGATCTCTTGGTTATTTATTAGCGTATTGTTTAGCCTCCCTATGTTTGTATTTTTTCCTGTAATTGATATCCAGTCTCATAGCATTGTGGTCAGAAAAGATACTTGATATGATTTTAATTTTCTTAAATTTACCAAGGCTTGATTTGTGACCCAAGATATGATCTATCCTGGAGAATGTTCCATGAGCACTTGAGAAGAAAGTTTATTCTGTTGTATTTGGATGGAATGTCCCATAAATATCAGTTAAGTCCATCTTGTATAATATATTATTTAAAGCTTGTGCTTCCTTATTTATTTTCATTTTGGATGTTCTGTCCATTGGTGAAAGTGGGGTGTTAAAATCCCTTACTATTACTGTGTTACTGTCGATTTACCCTTTTATAGCTGTTAGCATTTACTTTATGTATTGAGGTGCTTCTATGTTGGGTGCATAAATATTTACAATTGTTCTCTCTTCTTCCTGGATTGATCCCTTGATCATTATGTAATGCCCTTCTTTTTCTCTTGTAATAGTCTTTATTTTAAAGCCTGTTTTGTCTGATATGAGAATTGCTATTCCAGCCTTATTTTGATTTCCATTTGCATGGAATGTCTTTTTCCATCCCCTCACTTTCAGTCTGTATGTGTCCCTAGGTCTGAAGTGGGACTCTTGTAGACAGTGTATATATGGGTCTTGTTTTTGTTTCCATTCAACCAGTCTATGTCTTTTGGTTGGAGCATTTAATCCATTTACATTTAAGGTAATTATTGATATGTATGTTCCTATTACCATTTTATTAATTGGTTTGGGCTTGTAATTGTACATCTTTTCCTTCTCTTGTGTTTCCTGCCTAGAGAATTTCCTTTAGCATTTGTTGTAAAGCTGGTATGGTAGTGCTGAATCCTCTTAGTTTTTGCTTGTGTGTAAAGTTTTTAATTTCTCTTTTGAATCTGAATGAGATCCTTGCTGGGAAAAGTAATCTTGGTTGTATGTTTTTCCCTTTCATCAGTTTAAATATGTCCTGCCACTCCCTTCTTGCTTGCAGTGTTTCTGTTGAAAGATCAGCTGTCAAACTTATGGGGATCTTCTGTATGTTATTTGTTGCTTTTCCCTGCTGCTTTTAATAATTTTTCTTTGTATTTAATTTTTGATAATTTGTTTAATGTGTGTCTTGGCGGATTCTCCTTGGATTTATCCTATATGGGACTCTGTGCTTCCTGGACTTGATTGACTATTTCCTTTCCCATATTAGGGAAGTTTTCAACTATAATCTCTTGAAATATTTTCTCAGTCTCTTTCTTTTTCTCTTTTTCTTCTGGGTCCCCTATAATTCGAATGTTGGTGTGTTTAATGTTGTCCCAGAGGTCTCTGAGACTGTCGTCAATTCTTTTCACTCTTTTTTCTTTTTTCTCTTCTGTGGTAGTTATTTCCACTATTTTATCTTCCACATCATTTATCCATTCTTCTGCCTCAGTTATTCTGCTATTGATTCCTTCTAGAGATTTTAAAAATTTCATTTATTGTGTTGTTCATCATTGTTTGTTTGCTGTTTAATTCTTCTAAATCCTTGTTAAACGTTTCTTGTATTTTCTCCATTCTATTTCCAAGATTTTATATCAACTTTAGTATCATTACTCTGAATTCTTTTTTGAGGTAGACTGCCTATTTCCTCTTCATTTGTTTGGTCTTTTGTGTTTTTACCTTGCTCCTTCATCTGCTATGTATTTCTCTGTCTTCTCATTTTGCTTAACTTACTGTGTTTGGGGTCTCCTTTTCACCGGCTGCAGGTTTGTAGTTCTCATTGTTTTTGGTTTCTGCTACCAGTGGGTACAGTTGGTTCAGTGGGTTGTGTAGGCTTCCTGGTGGAGGGGAGTGGTGCCTGTGTTCTGGTGGATGAGACTGGATCTTGTCTTTCTGGTGAGTAGGACCACAGCTGGTGATGTGTTTTTGGGTGTCTTTGACCTTATTATGGTTTTGGGTGGCCTCTCTGCTAATGGAAGGTGGTGTGTTCCTGTCTCGCTAGTTGTTTGGCATAGGGTGTCCACCATTGGAGCTGGCTTGTCTTTGAGTGGAGCTGGGTCTTAGCATTGAGATGGAGATCGCTGGGACAGCTTTCTTCATTTGATATTACATGGCGCCAGGAGATCTCTGGTGGTCCAATGTCCTGAACTCAGCTCCCCCACCTTAGAGGCTCAGGCCTGGCACCCGGCCAGAGCAGTAAGACCGTGTCAGCCACACGGCTCAGAAGAAAAGGGAGAAAAAAAGAAAGAAGGAAAGAAAGAAAAATAAAATAAAGTTATTAAAATAAAAAATTAAAAGTAATAAAAAAAAAAGAAAGAAAGAAGAGAGCAACCAAACCAAAAAACAAATGCATGAACGATAACAAGCGCTAAAAACTATACTAAAAATAAAAAACGGACAGACAGAACCCTAGGACAAATGGTAAAAGCAAAGCTATACAGACAAAATCGCACAATGAAACATACACATACACACTCACAAAAAGAGAAAAAGAAAAAAATATATATATATATATACATATATAAAATGAAGGAAGAGAGCAACCAAACCAATACACAAATCTACCAATGATAATAATGTCTAAATACTAAACTAAGATAAACATAAAACCAGAAACAAATTAGATACAGAGAACAAACCCCAAGTCCACAGTTGCTCCCAAAGTTCACTGCCTCAGTTTTGGGATGATTTGCTGTCTATTTAGCTATTCCACAGGTGCAGTGTACATCAAGTTGATTGTGGAGATTTAATCTGCTGCTCGTGAGGCTGCTGAGAGAAATTTCCCTTTCTCTTCTTTGTCCACCCAGTTCCTGGGGTTCAGCTTTGGATTATCATGCACCCCCAACCCCACATGTAGGTCACCTGAGGGCGTCTGTTCCCTGCCCAGACAGGATGGGGTTAAAATAGCAGCTGATTAGGGAGCTCTGGCTCACTCAGGCTGGGGGAGGGGGGGTATGGAATGCGGGGTGAGCCTGCAGCTTCAGAGGCCAGCACGACGACGTTGTAACTGCCTAAGGTACACCATGTGCTCTCTCGGGGAAGTTGTCCCTGTATCACGGGACCCTGGCAGCGGCGGGCTGCACAGGGTTCTAGGAGGGGAGGTATGGATAGTGACCTGTGCTTGCACACAAGATTCTAGGTGGCTGCAGCAGCAGCCTTAGCATTTCATGCCTGTCTCTGGTGTCTGTACTGATAGCTGCAGCTCGTGCCCATCTCTGGGGCTCACTTAGGAGAATCCCCTCTCCTTGAGCACCCTGAAACAATGGTCTCTTGCCTCTTAGGCAGTTCCAGACTATTTTTTGGACTCCCTCCAGGCTAGCTGTGGCACACTAGCTCCCTTCTGGCTGTGTTCACGCAACCAACCTTGGTTTTCTCCCTGGGATCTGAACTCCAAAGCTGGAGCCTCATCTCTCAGTCCCCACCTGCCCCAGTGGGTGAGCAGACAAGCCTCTCAGGTTGATGAGTGCTTGTTGGCACTGATCCTCTGTGTGGGAATCTCTCCGTTTTGTCCTCTGCTCCCATTTCTGTGTTCTCTTCTGTGGCTCTGAAGCTTCCCCCCACCCACCCCCCATCTCCACCAGTGAAGGGGTTTCCTAGTGTGTGGAAACTTTTCCTCCTTCACTGCTCCCTCCCCGAGGTGCAGGTCCCATCCTTATTCTTTTATCTCTGTTTTTTCTTTTTTCTTTTGCCCTACCCAGGTACATGGGGAGTTTCTTTCCTTTTGAGAAGTCTGAGGTCTTCTGTCAGCATTCAGTAGGTGTTCTGTAGGAGTTGTTCCACATGTAGATGTATTTTTGATGTAATTGTGGAGTGGAAGGTGATCTCCACCTCTACTCCTCCACCTTCTTGAAGGTCCCCCTTAGAATTATTAATTTTATCATAATGATTTTATATTATTGTATATCATACTGAATACTATCATCATTTTGAAGAAAACTTTCAAAAGTGGCCGTTTTTAAAAGGTAAGAAAATACTCCCCAAAGCATGTGTAAATCAACACATAGCAAAGCTGGTCAGTTTGTAAACAACAAAGTGAACCCGGGTGGGGAGTACTTATAATCATAACTATTTCCAGGCAAATATTTCCCAACTGTCATCTGGAGAATAAAAAAGAGATTTTAGTTTGTGTTTGTTTAAAATTAAAGCCTTATTTAAAAATATTTCTTCTGCTGATGAATATATTAAATCACAGATAGTTTTCTGCATCTGTGGACCCATGATGACAGATTAACTAGCATGGAAAACAATCCTCATTCTCCTTTGCAATAATGGAAACTGACTCATGAAATCAAGGTGTTTTAGGAAATACTAAACTGTTTTTCTTCAAGTTTCATGAAAATACTGACAGAAAAAACTAGTTGGAGAAAGAACACAGGAGACACTTTATCTTCTACCTAGCTTTCCTCATTCTTTTCCTTATCTAATGGGAACAGCGTAAGCATTTCTTATTTCCTTCTACCAAATCTTGGATTGTCTGATATTAACATTCAGCTTGACCACCTTTGTGTGTAAATCTTAGGCTAGATAAGCCTTAGCTAATACAGTTTCTCCTGCCTTCTATTGCTTACTCTAAATTTATACCACTAAGTTCAAACATAATCTTTTACAGTCACTAATACTATAACAGAATGGTCTGAAAATTTTTGATTCCTCCATTTCCGATTTCTCAGCCACTGACATTCTATGGAGAGGGTGACACATAGATGTCTAAGCAAAGCATAAAAATGGAAATGTTATCTAAGCAGTCACAGTGATCACGACAAATAAAACATACTGCAAAAAATAGATAACGTGTTTATTCTAATAAGAGCTCAGATCCTAATTCCCCAATGACCTTCTCAGTCGAAAAGGATTACCTTTGGGAGTAAATACTCAGAGACAACACTTTCTTACATGTTCAAAAATAAAAACTTAACACTCCATTAAATAATGGATTAGATTAAAACCTAGAGGCCTATTTGTAGCAGTATAAAATTAGATTTCTTTAAACTTAAACACTAGCTATATTTTCCTATTCTTGTTGAACAGCTTATTATAAAACCATAAGAAGTAAAACACTGCAACTGACTTCCAAACTTTTTTGAGATTCATTAAAATGTACAGAGTTCTATAGTGTGTCATTTTATTTTTCAGTTAATAATGTTGTTCATTTAAGGACTGATATATTAAGGTTCTGCTATAATGTATTTCAATTCTTGGTCTGTCATTATCAGCAAAGTTGAAATAATACGTAATTTTTCATCAATTACAAAGATGGCCAATCTGCTGACACAAAAAATTATGGCAACAATTGTAAAGAAAGCAAAACAGAAACAAACACTAAGCTAGTTGCTAATAAGAATAGTTGACTTGATAAGTCATGGCAAAAGAAAATTTACAAATCAATGTAATTTCTTATATATAAAATGAAAGCATATAATTCTTAATAGTTTACTAAAATTATCATAGAGCTCACGGCATAGTCTTATCTAAGCATTTCCCATGTATATATAAATGATATCTCTTCCCTAGGAAGAAATAATTTTATAAATCCTTGAGTCTTCATGAAAACGGAAGTCTAACTTAATGAGAAAAGTCCAGTTTTGTATAAAAGGTGCGAGGGGTGAAGAAATTCAAAAAGAGCACAGACCTGTCTCTTCATTATTTCTAAAACAAAAAGTTAGTAGAGAAGTTATAAATCTTCAAATAATTTTGACTAATACGTTGACTTAATCAACACATAGTTATAACATTTGGACACTGGCCACCCACAAATCTGATGAATTTGTCAGTCCACAGCAGGAGTTGAGATAGAGTGAGAGAAAGAAGAAATTATGAATAATGAACATAGAAAATAAATCTGGATTTTATATTAGGAGTTGAATGCAAGAAGAGATGGCATTAAGGTGTGAAATTGACACCCTTTCCTTTTCTCTGTTCTATAAAAAATTTTTCCAGCTACAAAAAGTTTGGGGTCTTTTGGAGCATGAATATTTTAAGAGTCCTAACTGAACTTTTGCTATCATCTTAACTGGTTTGTTCAGTCTTCCATTTTCCTTTTGCCAAAAATGAAGAAAGTATATTATCATGGTTCTTGGTTAGCATCACAAACTTTGAATATCATTAACAATAGCATTTATTTTGACTCTGTATAGCTCATACATTAACAATAAAGCCTGTTAGACCATTTATATATGGAACAGGTGTAGCTTTTACCCAGAGGTTGTTGAAATGATTCAGTGGATTTATAGCAAGAAAATTTTCTGACACTGGGAGGTTATAAACTAATAGAGGGTTATGGGGAATGAAAACAGCTCAACTTGTAATCAGGTATAGGGTCTCTAGGATTTTGCTCAGACATACCCCTGCATGGCATATGACTAACATGGACTGGATAATTTTCCAGGGTTTCCTGAATGGCTCTCTCCTGTAGGAATAAATGTTAAATTGCACTTCTGCATCAGACCCAGGACTGTGATAATACAGACACCTTTGATATTTTGATACCCTTTTTTTCTATTTACTTTTACATACTTTTCTAATAACTACTCCATTTTTAAAATAAAAGCACTCAGATATCATTCTAAAACATTAGTGGTTTGGTTTTTCAGTAGAAATGTATTTTTAAACAGATTTTAGAGTAGATATCAAGTTCAAAATCACTGCAATTTTACAGTTTTTCTACATTGGTTGCCAGAAATATTAGGAAATGGAAACAGACATCTATTAAATAAAACATCATTGTGTTATAGTTTTATCTTTTAAAAGTCTTCATATTCATTGTAAAAGAAACTGGTTTGGTCAAAAATGAGAATAGAGAAAAACAAGATCTGCCTATCATTACAAGTGTTTTGTTTTAGCATTTTTTTATTTAAAAGGAAAATGAATAGTAGAATAGAACAGCAAAATATATATTACTAAGATGATTTTCAATACTCAGAAATCATGGCTACTATTTTACACAGCTGACAAAGGAAAGGGACAAAATAGCCATGAATTCACCGTGATTCATAAGTTATAGAGTACCCAGAGAAACAATCCTTGTTAATACAGAATTCTATACAGTGTGCTTTTAAATGTATTTGTTTATTTTGTTGCTGGAATCCTCATTATAACTGTAATGTAGAATTCTCCAAAACAAAGTTCAAAATCATATCTGAAAACTTCTAAAACACTTTGATGTCAAAGAGCTTACAAATAATGTCTAAATGCTTTCTTAAACTGAGAACTGTATGCATTTTCTACAAATTCATTTACAACTAACTATAAATCTTATTTAATGACTTCTGTTATAAAATTCCACTTCCTCCTCACTAAAACATCTGTCAGAACCTCTCTCCTGGTGGCCGACAAAGTAATAGACTATGTTCTGATATTAATTAAATTCTGAGAAACTAACAGTGTTCTTGTCTATTTGGATTTTTGTATCAAGAAGTATATAAAATACCCATTATTTTATGTACTTTGTTTTTCCACTAACTTGTTTTTTTTTTTTAATAAACTTTTGTTTGTTTGTTTGTTTTAAAGCTTTGGGTTTATTTATTTATTTATTTATTTATGGCTGTGTTGGATCTTCGCTTCTGTGCGAGGGCCTTCTCTAGTCGCGGCAAGCAGGGGCCACTCTTCATCGCGGTGCGCGGGCCTCTCACTATCGCGGCCTCTCGCGTTGCGGAGCACAGGCTCCAGACACGCAGGCTCAGTAGCTGTGGCTCACGGGCCCAGTTGCTCCGCGGCATGTGGGATCCCCCCAGACCAGGGCTCGAACCCGCGTCCCCTGCATCGGCAGGCAGACTCTCAACCACTGCACCACCAGGGAAGCCCCACTAACTTGTTTTTTAAAAATAAAATTTGTAAGTACTGTCTTATTCAAATGAATTCTATAGAAATCTTTTTTTTTCCTCCCAGAATATTTTTAAACTTCTAGTGGATACAGCTCTGAATGTAGGACTACTCATATTTAATAATATGGGAATAATATGAGAATACCGATTAAGGTAGGATCACCATACAGTGTCTCTGGTGATGCCTCTTTTTTCTTTCTTTTTTTTTTTTTTTTTTTTTTACCAGTAAGACATGTTTCATTACACTATAAATCTCTTAGGTTTGCCCTCATAGTTGCATACGTAATCTTTTTTTATTTTTATTTTTTGCATACGTAATCTTGATGTAAGTATTCCTGTGTCTCAGATGCTTTTCTTTGATAAAACATGCAGTTTGAGGAGAAAAATACTAAGGTACAAGGCTTCCAAGTAGATTATAATCTAATAGAGACTTCTTTTAAATCTAGTGTAATGCTCCTCACACTGAAGTCTATGCATCAGTGTTACCTGAGAGTTAGAAATGAAGGCCTCCAAACATACTGGATAAAAATCCTTGGAAGCTGGGTTCAGGAATCTGCATTTTAAAAAGATCCCCTGAAGATTTGTGTGCACATCAATATTTCAGTATTGACCTAATGGATGTGTAATGAATTTTAAATTAAATTATTAAATAAATTTCCCATAATAGCTGGATAATAAAAAAATATTTCATGATCTTCAATTGTTCTACTATGTGTGTCACAACATAGGGTACATGAATATATGCATACATAGTTAATATGTAGAATGTATTGTACACATACTGTGTATAGCATATATATTACCAATGCTCAAAATACATATTTTACTAACAAAAATCTAACTTGCTGAGGTCCTAGAGGAGAAGTTCAATGGTTTAAATCTGTTAATCTAAAACGTACAAATCTAAACTTTCCAACTGCTCTTCAGGTGAATGAACAATAATATTTCAGTTGAAATATCAATGGAAAAATTCAAATAAATCTTGTCCAAGTAAGTAGTCAATGGTTTGTTACATTTACATGCTATTGGCCAACATGGAAGTAAAAGATAAAATATTTTTTATCATAACAAATGCAATTTATGTTAGCTGAATGTGACTTGAAAACATGCCACATTCCATATTGACTGCAATTCAAAAGTTAAATCATGATAAGAGTTAATTGCTAATAAATATCTTTTTTCATAGCTCAGAACTTACTTAATATTTTCTAGTTTTTCAAGTTCTTTTATTTTAGACTTTGTAATTAAAATGGAAGATTCTTGAAGGAGAAGAATTTCCCAAATTATAAATTTCATAAGAACAGTGATCATATTATTCCCAATAGGAAATGCAGGGCCTAATGCATAGAATGTTCTAAACAGGTATTGACTGTATGGCTATAACCAAATTTGTGTCTGTGTAGAATTAGATGTTTAAAGAGTGCCTTGTGTACTTGAAGAGCGTTTTGAAAAATAGTAGTTGTTTATTAAATATCTCTTGATCCTAACTGAGTTTAATTTATATTACCATATTAGAGAGGAAATGAATCAATCATAAAATTTATCCATAAATAGTTTAGTACTTACATAATACAGGTTCATACATTAGAGACAGTTCATAAATTTAAGACTTATTGCATATATTATTTCAAGAGATAAACATTATTACATTGACTAATTTTCAATTGTGCTTATTACATAAATATGGAATTATGCCTTCATGCCAATTTGTGTAAAATACACATATCCACATGGAATGCAATACACATATCCAGATGGAATGCATGAAGACACACTTTCATTTTTTTTTTTTTAACATCTTTATTGGAGTATAATTGCTTTAAAATGCTGTGTTACTTTCTGCTTTATAACAAAGTGAACCAGCTGTACATATACATATATCCCCATATCTCCTCCATCTTGCGTCTCCCTCCTACCCTCCCTATCCCACCCCTCTAGGTGGTCACAAAGTATCTAGCTGATCTCCCTGTGCTATGTGGCTGCTTCCCACTAGCTATCTATTTTACATTTGGTAGTGTATATATGTCCATGCCCACTCTTGAACTTCGTCCCAGCTTACCCTTCCCCTTCCCCGCGTCCTCAACTCCATTCTCTACATGAGCGTCTTAATTCCTGTCCTGCCCCTAGGCTCCTCGGAACCATATATATATATATATATATATATTTTTTTTAGATTCCATATATATGTGTTAGCATACGGTATTTGTTTTTCTCTTTCTGACTTATTTCACTCTGTATGAGAGACTCTAGGTCCATCCACCTCACTATAAATACCTCAATTTCATTTTTTTTTTATGGCTGAGTAATATCCATTGTATACATGTGCCACATCTTCTTTATCCATTCACCTGTCAATGGACACTTAGGTTGCTTCCATGTCCTGGCTATTGTAAATAGAGCTGCAGTGAACATTGTGGTACATGACTCTTTTTGAATTATTGTTTTCTCAGGGTATATGCCCAGCAGTCAGATTGCTGGGTCGTATGGTAGTTCTATTTTTAGATTTTTAAGGAACTTCCATACGGTTCTCCGTAGTGGCTGTACCAATTTACATTCCCATCAACAGTGCAAGAGGGTTCCCTTTTCTCCACACCCTCTCCAGCATTTATTGTTTGTAGATTTTTTGATGATGACCATTCTGACAGGTGTGAGGTGATACCTCATTGTAGTTTTGATCTGCATTTTTCTAATGATTAGTGATGTTGATCATCCTTTCATGTGTTTGTTGGCAATCTGTATATTTTCTTTGGAGAAATATCTATTTAGGTCTTCTGCCCATTTTTGGATTGGGCTGTTTTTTTGTTTGTTTGTTTGTTTGTTTTGATATTGAGCTGCATGAGCTGCTGGTAAATTTTAGAGTTGAATCCTTGTCATTTGTTTCTTTTGCAAATATTTTCTCCTGTTCTGAGAATTGCCTTTTTGTCTTGTTTATGGTTTCCTTTGCTGTGCAAAAGCTTTTAAGTTTCATTAGGTCCTATATGTTTATTTTTGTTTTTAATTCCATTTCTCTAGGAGGTGGGTCAAAAACGATCTTGGTGTGATTTATGTCATAGAGTGTTCAGCCTATATTTTCCTCTAAGAGTTTTATAGTGTCTGGCCTTACATTTAGGTCTTTAATCCATTTTGACTTTATTTTTGTGTATGGTGTTAGGGAGTGTTCTGATTTCATTCTTTTACATGTAGCTGTCCAGTTTTCCCAGCACCAATTCTTGAAGAGGCTGTCCTTTCTCTATTGTATATTCTTGCCTCCTTTATCAAAGATAAGGTGACCATATGTGTGTGGGTTTATCTCTGGGCTTTCTATCCTGTTCCACTGATCTATATGTCTGTTTTTGTGCCAGTGCCATACTGTCTTGATTACTGTAGCTTTGTAGTATAGTCTGAAGTCAGGGAGCCTGATTCCTCCAGCTTCATTTTTCTTTCCCAAGATGGCTTTGGCTATTTGGGGTCTTTTGTGTTTCCATACAAATTGTGAAATTTTTTGTTCTAGTTCTGTGAAAAATGCCAGTGGTAGCTTGATAGGTATTGCATTGAATCTGTAGATTGCTTTGGGTAGTATAGTCATTTTCACAATGTTGAGTCTTCCAATCCAAGAACATGGCATATCTCTCTACCTGTTTGTATCATCTTTAATTTCTTTCATCAGTGTCTTATAGCTTTCTGCATACAGGTCTTTTGTCTCCTTAGGTAGGTTTATTCCTAGGTATTTTATTCATTTTGCTGCGATGGTAAATGTGAGTGTTTCCTTAATTTCTCTTTCAGATTTTTCATCATTAGTGTATAGGAATGCAAGAGATTTCTGTGCATTAATTTTGTTTCCTGCTACTTTACCAAATTCATTGATTAGCTCTAGTAGTTTTCTGGTAGCATCTTTAGGATTCTCTATGTATAGTATCATGTCATCTGCAAACAGTGACAGTTTTACTTCTTATTTTCTGATTTGGATTCCTTTTATTTCTTTTTCTTCTCTGATTGCTGTAGCTAAAACTTCCAAAACTATGTGGAAAAAGAGTGGTGAGAGTGGACAACCTTGTCTTTTTCCTGATCTTGGAGGAAATGGTTTCAGTTTTTCACCATTGAGAATGATGTTGGCTGTGAGTTTGTCATATATGGCCTTTATTATGTTGAGGTAAGTTCCCTGTATGCCTACTTTCTGGAGAGTTTTTATCATAAATGTGTGTTGAATTTTGTCAAAAGCTTTTTCTGCATCTATTGAAATGATCATATGGTTTTTATCCTTCAGTTTGTTAATATGGTTTATCACATTGATTGATTTGCATATATTGAAGAATCCTTGCATTCCTGGCATAAACCCCACTTGATCATAGTGTATAATCCTTTTAATGTGCCATTGTATTCTGTTTGCTAGTATTTTGTTAAGGATCTTTGCATCTCTGTTCATCAGTGATATAAGCCTGTAGTTTTCTTTTTTTTGACATCTTTGTCTTGTTTTGGTATCAGGGTGATAGTGGCCTCGTAGAATAAGTTTGGAAGTGTTCCTTCCTCTTCTATATTTTGGAAGAGTTTGAGAAGGGTAGGTGTTAGCTCATCTCTAAATGTTTGATAGAATTCACGTGTGAAGCCATCTGGTTCTTGGCTTTTGTTTGTTGCAAGATTTTCAATCACATTCTCAATTTCAGTGCTTGTGATTGGTTTGTTTATATTTTCTATTTCTTCCTGGTTCAGTCTCGGATCGCTGTGCTTTTCTAAGTATTTCTCCATTTCTTCCAGGTTGTCCATTTTATTGGCATGTAGTTGCTTGTAGTAATCTCTCATGATCCTTTGTATTTCTGCAGTGTCAGTTGTTACTTCTCCTTTTTCATTTCTACTTATCTTGATTTGAGTCATCTCCCTTTTTTTCTTGATGAGTCTGGCTAGTGGTTTATCAATTTTGTTTATCTTCTCAAAGAACCAGCTTTTAGTTTTATTCATCTTTGCTATTGTTTCCTTCATTTCTTTTTCATTCATTTCTGATCTTTTCTTTATGATTTCTTTCATTCTGCTAAGTTTGGGGTTTTTTTGTTCTTCTTTCTCTAATTGCTTTAGGTGTAAGGTTAGGTTGTTTATTTGAGATGTTTCTTGTTTCTTGAGGTAGGATTTTAATTGCTTTTCCAAACCTAAAAATGTTACATGAAATGAAGCAGACTAAGGTAAGAGTAAACTGCTTTCCTATAACAAATTTTTTGAGAATGGCATTCTTGTATGGGATTTGGAATGTCATTGTCTGAAACTAAACTCGATTTAGTTAATACATTTTGGTTTATCAAATTACTGAGACTTATGAATGGTACAGTTTGAGAGCACTACTAAAATTAAATAAAATTCAATATGTGACTTAAAAGACAGTTCCAAAATAGAATCACCTTTAAGTTAGTTTGCTGTATTTTCTTCTTATAGAGAAAATACCTAAATAAACTGGAGCAGAAAATCAGTCTCATTAAATTTACTACCATCAGAAAAACCAAGGTAAGTGGGAAAAAAAGTTCCTTTAGGTCTATTATGCTGGTAAATTTCACAGGTTAACAGAGGCAAGCAAAAATTATTGCTAGTTCTAGTAAAATCTTTCACTCAAATAGGAGCTTAAAGATAGTTTATATATCTTTAGAAATGTACATAAATGTTACATTTATTTTCTGATGTCAAAAAATTAAAAATCTTGCAAAGTTAGTATCTATTCTATTCCAATTAATTATTATTGTTTACATTACAAGATTTATCTAAATGTTAGTGATATTTGCCATTTAATTGTTAAAGAACATGGCATAATTCAAGTTCTTTCAATTTTCTTGTTCTTTCTAATTTATACATTAGTAAGTACCAATATATATTTCAGAGGCCATATTGTGTCATTTTATTCAGGATACCCATCTTGCCGTATGTAGAAAGGTAATGTTTAACTACAAGTAGTGATTAAAAATAGGAAATCATAGTAAACATTGGCCATAGAACCCTACAACTATCAAGAAGCAAATATCTACAATAGTACAACTGGAAAGAAATTTGAAAACATTGATATGAGGGACTCCAAAGAAACCTGACTCCAAAAAAGCCTTTGATGAATAGGTCTTTCCTAACCTAAAACTCTCTAATAATAAAGCAAAGTGCAAACAACTAGTTCCAAGAGTCAATCTATCATTAATTTAATCTTTATTTATATACATATCCAATAATACTGTTCATTGTACCTTTGTGCAAAGTTATTTTTCTAACCTTCTAGTAGAATTGCAGAACTTAGGTTAAAAGTTTCTAAAAGGTAATGTGTAAAACATATTTGGGTGAATTTTGTTTTTCAGTCAACTTTTAAGAATTAAATACCTACTGATTTGGGTGGATACTGAATTCAAAGAATCTAATGTGGATATGGCATACAAATGTTATTCAACACTATATGATACTTATTAGAAAACCACCATCCTCTAATTTTAAGAAGAAAATAGGGCTAGAAGTAGTTACCAATTTTTTCATACTAATTATCTGTATTCAGTATTTCCCCTAAATGATCCTGGTATTAGTTGTCTCAATGTAAAAAATGAAGATTAGATAAAAGTGCCTTTAAAGAGACTAACAGTTCTATAAAACTGTGAAATATATATTATTCTACATCTCATCTTTTGTGGGTAAAATTATCCAAGACCCAATCTCTCTGCTAGACCTCTTGAGGAAAGATTGTGGTATAATTTTCATAAAATGTGTATACACAGATCATAAAAATATTCAGGAATATAAAATGTGAGATTGAGGATGATATCTGTTATATTCTCAACCCCAATAAGCTAGCAATAAAAGAACAGTTGAGGCTAGTGGTCAGCCTATAGGGCCCAAATCTAAAAACATCCGGTTTATAAAAACATGTTCTCTTTAAAAATACTTAGGCATTAAGGAGACTAGGACAAATGAATTTACTAAGAATTGGTGTGTATGAATTTAATCCAAGGTTAATGATTTATAAGAAGGAATATTCTTGAGACTGAAATGATATGACATCTCTCAAGTTATCTGGAATAATTTTCTAATAGTCTTCCAGAGAGGAAGAAGCATACTAAGTCAAAGGTCTAATGAAAGATTTGAATCTTATGTAAGAATAAGAGAACATAAGGCCGATGTTGGTGCTCAACACTGGCTAAATATTGCCTCATCTTCCACTTGTCTGGGGCAACCACTGGAGCAGAGAAGGGGCTGGGGTATGCCAACATAGATTAGATGGAAGGAGAAGAGACAAGAACACAATAGTAGAAAAGTCTGTAGCCAGGAGAAGGTACAGAAACTTAGTATCTGGGAAAACTTCAGTGAGTCTCTTTGGGGAAAATGAAAATAGATCCACTAGGTAGAAGAAGAATTTCAAGAGAACTTTTAAATATTGCACAATCTTGAGTACTAAAAAGGAAGAATTTAGGAACATTATTTCCTTTCATTCTAACAATCCAGGGAGAGTAAGAGGCACTACATGACTGAAGACATTCTCTAGACTGGAGTCAGAGAAACCTGCATTCTAATACTGGCTCCACCACCTACTCCCTGTGTGAATTCAGAATTCAGAAGGTTTTTACTTGCAAAATGTGGATAATGGGAGCTACCTCATAACAATTTTGTAATGCTTAAATTTGATAATATAAGGAGAAATAGATATTCAATTATTGCTACTGCTGCAAATATCAATGATGTCATTTCTTTCAGTAAAATGAGAAGTAAAATAATCAACATTCCCTAAACAAGAAAATCCTAAACAAGAAAATCATATTTCAGAGGACATCCAGATTGTTTAAATGCCATATGTTTCCTCCAAGGCCTATTCAGTAAGGCTCATTTCAAGGCATTTTCTCCCACCTTAGTAACATTTATCTTAAGTTTTCAGATCAGTAAAAATATTAACTAGATACACATACATTTTCTAAAATGGTTGACATAATTATTTCACAGATTTCTTTATTGCTTACTCTCTAAATTAATGAGGATTAAAAGTATTATCTTGGCTAACAAAACCAAAAGCCACACTTATCTTGAAGCTTTAAAGCAAAATTATACAACCACAGTAAAATGATGTTTTCAGAAGTGAGAAAACAGATGGGGAAAACAAAAGGCCATAGTGTGTCTTTTTGCCCATGGTCTGGGCTCTCAGTTCTCAGATAAATGCCTCCTTTACTCCATCCCAAACCTTGCAAAGTAGAAATTTCACTACAACTTTACACCTGAGGAAATTCAGACTGAGAGTAACTTAGCTCATAAGTGGCTGAAGTAGTATCTCAACTCAAGATCACCAGACCTCAAAGCTGATGCTCTTTCCACTATTCATGATACCTCTATGTTCAAAGAGCAAGAACTATTATATTTTCACAACCCGACGGGGGAATATATTATTTTTAAAGAAGTTTTAGTGTTTCAAGGATACACCTACTTGCAAAGTTCATTCTTGTGATCTAAGTTTCAGTCTCCAGGAAATACACACATTCAGCATGAGAAATGTTCCTTTTTGGTTTTGAGTTACATTCCCAAAGCCCAAAGTGTTCCTGCCCTTCCTTTTGGCCTCCTTTTCAGCCATAAAAATTCTTATTCATCTTTCAAACTGGGATTTAATATTGCCTCTTCTATGAATCCTTATTTATTCAACTCCTATCTCTTCCCAACTCACACAAAGCATTGGATGCTTCCTCTGTGGCTCTAAAATGCAGGACATTTCTACATGACAGCATACCTTAATACATTGTACTTACTTGTTAACACTTCTTTCTTCCTCTACTAGGCTGTGACCTCTACAAGGGCAGGCATACTGGTTTATTCATGTCTCTTTGTCTTTAGTGACTAACAATATGAGCAGTACAAGACTGCCTAACAAATGCCTGCTAATGACTAAATGAATTTTTCTTGTTACACGTTCTGTTGCATAAAAGAAAATATTTAACTAATTCACTTGCATAGAGATAGAAGCCAAAAATGAATTTGAAGTTTGTGGTGTTTCTTTCTCCTTTCTAGCTCCCACAAATAGAATGTACCTAAGGGAAATTTTACACTGAAGCTGAGTAAAAATAATTTCAATTCTGAGTAATCACTTTCTGGACATGGATCCTTCATTCTCTTTTTTTCCCCCTAGTATTTCTAAAAAGAATGGAGAGCACCAGCTTATTAAGAATATCTAATTACTTTTATTTTTCAGACACTGAAAATGCGTGGATACCATATAGATAGTTTCATTATCTTCTTTTTACAGGAACTCTGAATGTGAATTGCATCTGAGTCGGTCTATCCTTCCAGGAATGGAATTAGTTTTCCTCATACTCTCAGGGAAGGTGATGCATAACACAGGTTACATGTCAGAGTGTTCCCCAGAGATGACAACTTTGATTCAGCATCTTACGGTTTCAAAAATACAGACATATAATTATACTATACTTTTGGGCCTATATACTGGAAGCAGTTATCACTTTGAAATGGATCAGGTTAAAATGCCTTTGTTAGAAGTCAAAAGCAGCCACAGAAATTTGTTCTTACAACATAAATAGTCTTACTTCCACTTTTATGTAGTAGATTTATTAAACTGGATCCTTCCTGATAAAACTGCCTCACAGTAAGTACAAAGGATACAAATAAGTAAATGAATGAATAAATGAATAAATAAATAAATAAATAGAACTTCACTGGACCCTTCAAAAGTGATGTTCTTGTCAGTGATTGCTGTTTGTGTGTGTGGGTGAAGCGGAAGAGACCAGTCTGTAACCTCCAGTCCCTTCCACACTGTGCACACATGGATGTTGCTCTTTGATTTGCAGCTGCTACTTGCAGAGCTTGTCAGGGTTTGCAACTCTGCTTCTTGTGCTCACCTTAGGCCCAAATCCTCAGCTCTAAAAACTCCCCAGCTTCTGATTGCAGCCAGCCTGTCTGCTCTGCTTGCAGTTTTCTCAGTGTTGACTCATGGCAAAGTGCTGGAAACTCTTTTCACTGTTTATGTGTGTGCTGCCTACTTCCATCTACCTCCACATCACCATTCACCATTGTTGGAACAAGTTGTTCTCAATAATTTTTACACTCAACCATGGACATATTTTTCTTTCAAGGAGCAGTCTTTCCATTTTGGTGTCCTTATTGCTTTGTTATGAGAAAAATCACCTCTGTTTTGATATCAAAAACAAGACACTATATATGAAAACTCTGTCCTGGCTTTTTTTTTTTTTTAAATCAGAAATCATCAGGGGACTCAGATGAAGCTGATCCAAAAAAATGGGCATAATATGAATTGTATATCCAGATTTCACTTATTCAATAAGAATTAATAGGGTTTTAATTAGTTAATTAACAAGTATTAATTAATAGGGTTTCTACTATCTTTAAGGCACTCTGATAGATCTGAGGCTATGAAAAATGTAAGACTTAGGCTCTTTCCTATATTTATCAACATAGTAGTAGGAAGACATATACCTAATTACAAAAATGATCAAGACAATGCTGTACATACTATAATAGTAGAGATTATAACCTAACATGGAAGAATCAAAAAGACTTTAAAAGGGTAATTAAAAGATATCAACAAACAGTGGATACATGTCATTACACAAATGTTAAAACCCATAGAAAGTACAACACCCAGAATGAACCCTATGGAAATTCTGGACTTTGAGTGACAATGACGTGTCAATGAGTTTCATCGATTGTAGCAAATATCCCAGTATGGTGAGACATGTTGACAGCGGGACAAGCCCAAACCTGGATAGGAGCAGGGGGTGTATGGAAACTCTCTGTACTTTCTGCTCAATTTTGCTGTGAACCTTCCACAAGCCTCTGGTATCCATAACATAGAGGAAGAGAGGCTGTTGTAGTATATGGTGTAATTGCATGCACTGACCTGCACGGAAGACTTGTGGGGGGAAAGATATAACACTAAGTATTACTTATACTCCTTCACGCCATGTTCAAGTGTATAATGTCAATATAGAAGCCTAGAATAAGACCATCAAAATAGAGAGAGAAAAGGGATAGAGAAAGAATTTAAATTCCATATAAAATGAGGAACACCCATTTTGTATATGGAATGCCAAGGTATGGTGTGGAATAAAAAATAATTTTAAAATGTTATTGAGACATGGGATGAGACAGCTACTGCCCCACAGTTATTAATTTTCAATGGATGTCAATTGTTCAGTATTGGTTAATGTACTCTTTGATTTATGAAATATTGTAATCAATAATCTATATAAGGTAAGCTTCTATGTACTTATTTATGTACTTCTGTATTTTAATTGTATAATAAACAACCTTACACATCATCCAAAATAAAATCTAGTACCTTGAAAATAAATTCCATCTAACCAAGTGGCCTCTTGCTCTTCTTTTACCACTTCCTCCCTCGACTATTCTAAATTTTCAGCTACATGTATTTCTAAAAAGTATATTTTTCATTTTCTTTCACTAAAAAAGGGTTATCAGCAACCTTTGAAAATTTATCACTTGGTAGGATATTGTTGAGATTCATTCATAGTCTTGGATTCATCTTAAACTGTCATATAATGTGCAATTTTCCAAATACGCCATCACAATTTATTCCTTGTACATAGGGTCATTGATGGGCGTTTGAGTTGCTTCCAATCTGTTGTTATTGTGAACATCAGTGATGCAATATTTCTGAACCTGTCATTGATGCACAGATGCAAGAGAATCTCATGTGTAAATACCTAGAAATGGGTTTTCTGGGTCACAGGACATGGGAATAATCAACGTAAGAAAATAATGCAAACTGCTTCAGTTGTAAATCAATTAACTCTCCAACTATAAGTGTATAAGGGATCCTGTCCATCATCATAGTATCTAACACTGGTATTGCCAGATTTACATTTTGCCAATGTAATAGGAATAAGACAGAACATCATAAAGTTGTTGATGTGTATTTCGCCAGTCACATCATCTTGTTCTGTTTATTGGCCTTATGTAAAATGCCTATTCATGTCTTTTGTCCATTTTTTTCTGTTCTTGTGTGTGTGTACTTTTCACTGACTTGTAGGTTTTCTTTATATTTTTTGATAGAAAGCAATTATAGATATATTCTATACACTGGTATAGCATGCTTTTTCATTTTCTTTTAACATATCTTTCTCAATTTTAATAGAATCAAATTTGTTAAGCTTTTATAGGAAAAAAAAAGCTTTTTTGATATCTTATTCAGTAAGTCTTTTCCTACACAATATCCAAAAGATATTTACAAATTTTTATTTTTACTGACAAATTTACAGTTTTGTATTTTGACATTTAGTCTTTAACCTATCTGAAGACATATATGGTCTGAGGCAGGGATCCAATTTCATTTTTTTCCACCTGAATAACCTGTTTTATACTTCAATTTATGAAAAAAGCCTTTTAAGATTTGATGAAGGATTTTCAAGTATTTATGGGTACTGTAACATTTCAAAATCCTTTGAATATAAGACAATGGCTTCTTTATTATCCCAAAGCAGATAATATCTCAGAAATGGAAAATGACACCCAAGAAAAAGAAAGTCATAATTGAAGAAGTAGAATATAACCAGGATCAGAGATGTGAATTATAATTGTTCATGAAATACACTTAGGACCTATCTAGTTACAAAGATCTCTTGCAAAAGTGTTTTATCATTTGGTTAAAGTGTCATAGTGGTTCAGCATGAGAACTTAAAATACTGAACATTTATCTAAACTTGCAATTTAATAAATACTCAGCATTAATTTTCTTACAGATATTAAACCAACTCGTGCTGTATACTCTGAACACAATTAGTGTTCCTTAATTGTCTGAAGAAAACAGTATTGAAGAGATATGGGATACACCACATGTAATCATTTTGTCAGATCATAAGCAAAATTTGCTTGCTTTGAAAGTTACATGCCAGATTAGAACAATAACCTTTTTTTTGCCCATATAAAAATTCTAGGAATACAGTTTTAAGAAAGTCTTGATTAGCAAATAAAATAGTTAAAAAATATTTTGCTGCCTTCAGTTTGTTATTAACCTTGCTCAAATGATTACTTAACTTCTGTTTTAACAACGAACAAGATAGTCATTTTCTATAAAATTTACAACCTGAAATCACAGGATATAAATCTATTTTTGTACTAACAGTATTGTATAGAGAAGGCACCTTTTCAGGTTGAAAATGTATGTATTGTGGGAATAGTATATGCTGGATCATCAAGAGATATTAACCTGTGTACCAAAAAAGAAACAGTGTTAAAAGATATAGCTTTAAATTTCTATGAAAGATACACTTTTATTCTCAAGAGCCAGAAAACTCTATAGCCATTCATATAAAGGAGAGCCAAATAAGCATCTAATGTCTATTTTTTCCTATGTTTATATGACACAATCTATTACTTCATAACACAGCAATATATATGGTTTATCACTTTGAAATTTAGTGCTAACTACCCTAACAGTTCCCAGGTGCCCATGGAAATTATTTTCTGCTTTAAAAATATCAACATAAGGATGAATATATCTATTTCCTCCATTTCACTTTCAGTTATACAAAATAAAGTGTCATAGGTCAACCATATTTAAAGATGACTATATCCACTCTTCATGTTTAGAAAAAAACGAAATGATTTGTCTATAATCAAATTAATTAAATATAGTGAAAAATATTTTCAATATCTAAGCAGATATATTTCACCATTTATAACATACCTTTTGGCCAGGTGAGTAATTTGGTGACACTCTCCTATTATTTGCAAAGCATATGTTAGACTTCAGGAATAACCAGTGATTCAAGGTTCAAATTTTATATAGGACAGTGTTTAATTGTTGAGAAGCAGAATACAAACTGACCTTACAGCTTAGTTATAAAAATGAGTTCTAACAAATTAGAATCAAGAGAATAAAAAGCCAATGCAGTAACACTGTAATCAAACATTCCTGTCACAAAAATATCGGCTCTGTGCTTAAAGTCTTATATTAATGCCCTCGATTTGCTGTTGAGGCTGCCCTAACATTACATTTTAGACTATTGTTTTCCAATTAATATGATGTTATGAACAGCCTTAGTTTAGTTACAAAGGCAAAACCCTTAGCTTTACCCCAGAGAACTAAATAAAGATCAATATCCAGGTGAAGGACTTGGGATTGTATAATGTAACACATTCCTCGCTTAATTCTTCTTATCATGTAAGTTTGGTAATTGCTGTACTAATGTAATTATTCTCAGCCCTGATTGGGTATCAGCTTCAAATTCAAAAGAAGCTATACCAGAGAAACATTTTTACATCCCTCGTATTTTTTTGGCCCTAGTGAGAATATGCGGGTTTGGTTTAAAAACAGTAATAATTTCAGATAATTTTAGGGGAAAATATACACATATATTTAGTTTTCAAAATGTTAAATAAAAGAAGGCTGAAATGTACAAAGGATAATGTATTTACCCACATTTTTATTGATAGGTACGGATCTAATATATTTATTTTAAATAAAGCATACTACTCCATTGTATTAATATGCCATAAATTATTTACAGATTCCCAAATGATATATAAATACATTGAGTTATACAATAAAATCTTTGTTCATGTCTATTTTTCCACAAGTGGACCTTCACTAGGATATATATTTACTGTGTTATTCAGTGTTCTATAGGCTCTTGAGTGGTACTGTAGTCTGAGATACTGCAAGTAGGGAATGCAAACCTATATTCATAGTACTTGTCAGTTTCAGTAAAGACAAAATCATGGACCTTCCAATGAGAAAAGGAACCTATGTAATCAATCTGCTGGCCAATCTCACTAAGTAATTATGTCAGATCAAAGCCCACCCACATTCTATGCTACTGCTGTTCAGATCCATCAGTAAGAGTAAATAGAAGATTCTTAGTGAAGTTAATTCCATGTATCTGAGTCAATGCATAATACCTATCTCTGCCCTTATGCTTCTGTATTGATGTACTTATTGCACTAGCACAGGTGTGAATGAGAAGAAAGACTGGCTGTCATCCCCAGGACAAGTCTGTATCAATCGATCAATGATTTAGAGCAGGACTTCCAAAAGATAAATGCTGACACTGCAATCTAAAGAGGTCCACAAAAAGGACCAAAACCAAAGAGGATTTTTTTAGTGGTACAAGGTTTGATTCAAATAACTTTCCTTTATTCTAGAGGATAAGTTTCCTTTACTCTAGATCTTGTCTCAGCAACATCTATACTATTGGATTTTACTTATTTAGCAGATTCCTGAATCATTGAAAGGTTTATTTCACAGCTTCTGACATGTGTGTTTGTTACTAAGGCACCTAGAATATTTACTACTTCCTGCTTGGCAGGTCCAATTAGCATTACGTCAAAAATATTCTGTCAGGCTTCCCTGGTAGCACAGTGGTTAAGAATCCACCTGCCAATGCAGGGGACATAGGTTCGAGCCCTGGTCTGGGAAGATCCCACATGCTGCAGAGCAACTAAGCCCGTGCATCACAACTATTGAGCCTATGCTCTAGAGCCCGCAAGCCACAACTACTGAGCCTGCATGCCACAACTACTGAAGCCCAAGTGCCTAGAGCCCATGCTCCACAACAAGAGAAACCACTGAAATGAGAAGCCCACGCACCGCAATGAAGAGTAACCCACGCTCACCGCAACTAGAGAAAACCCGTGAGCATCAACAAAGACCCAACACAGCCAAAAATAAATAAATAAATAAATTTATAAAAAAAAAAAATTCTGGGTCAGTTGATGCTTTACTGAATACTAATACAATTAAAGTATCTGCAGGAGATCAGGAGAGTTAACTTGACCCACAGGCAAAACAATGCATGTATGTTTCCATCCTTGCCATATGAGAACAAAACAGATTTTCATCCTGTGTATTAGTGAAATTCAAAAGAACACATATACCAAATCAACAGTTTCATGACAATTGGCATAGACTGTGTTGATTTAATCAAATAAAAGAGTGGTGTTCTCCTCATCAGCATATTTCTTATTGTCTTAGAGATAGAAATGTCTTGTGGGCCCTTCAGTAGAATATAGGCAAATGATGGAGTCTCAGGTCATATATATTGATCTATTTTGATACAACCACCTCCCTTAGCCTTCTGCCTTTTCCTAATAAAATGTCAAAGAAGTTTCAGCAACTCCATCATATTGATATAAAGTCATCGTTATTTATATGCCCTAATTAAAGAATACAGACAAATTATTAGAACCAGCTTCAAGCACTTTATTATTTATTTATTATTAGAACAGTGAATCCGGGTTAAAAATGACCTCTATATCTTTAAATTTTCCTTATACTGTAACCTACAATTCACTCCCACACATGTTCTCATGATTTTCAACCATACTTATCCAGAATCTGCAATTTGGGAGGCATATGCTATTTTCTCCTAACCAGGTTTCCCTACACATACAGCTGAGACATCACTATAGTAACATGCAGAGTCAATTAGAAGTGGCAAAGGCAGGTATTAAAAAAAAAAAAAAAACTAACATCATTTTGAGATAACTATTTTGAGTGAGTTTTTGCATGGGCTCAGGGCAAATTGGAGGTTCATGATTCTGAGGCTTATGCACTTAAATGCCATCATCTCAGATCTCAAAGACACACTCACTCCCTATCATATCCCAGATTTCCAGAACTGAGAAGAGCTACACTATTGAATAGGACTTATTTTTTTCAACATACTAGACCTTGAAAAGTCTTTAGAAGATCAATGAATTTCCAAGAAAATGAAGCCTGTGTAGCTTGACAGGAGGTTTGGATGTCAAATCTAGTCTAGAATATATGTATTTTGTGCTTCATCAGGACCTGATGATGAAGAGTGTTTCCTTCATTTTTTAGAAATATTAATACTAAAATAAGTTCCTTTAATTTTACTTTTATTGTATGTATTCATGTAGGAGTTTTTTTGGACCTATAGTATGTCAGATTTTTGTTCTCTCAAGAAAAATCTTATTGTTTTCATTATGAACTTCACACACAAGAGCTCTCTGCATATATCATTAAGAACTGCCCCAAAATGTAATGTTGAGAAAAGGAAAACATTTATACTAGAAACAAAAAAATTTTTTACAGAATATTGATTCACAGTGAGAAATTTAAATTATGTACAGTCAATACATGTTAATTGAAGCAGGGATGGATGCCTCTATCTTGTTAAGTACTAGAATGAAAATATATCAGTATATTTCAATAAAATGTGCTGTCATTTTAAAACCCTCAACATGCCTGAAGAAACAATTTTTAAAAGTGAAGTAACCTCAAAAATTAGAACACAAACTGTATTCAATTTATGACTCAAGTTCCTAGGAGTAGTTTTGCTCTATTTCAGTTGATTTTTGTTTGTTTGCTGTTTTTGTTTCATGGTATAAAAGAATAAAAGTGTCATTGCAGGCAAAGACACTATGCGGGCTGATAGGTAAAAAAGTAAAAAAAGAGAAAAAATAGGGCTTTCTTTAAAAATAGAGTGTTTTCTGTTAAGAAACAACTCTGTTCTAACCCCGATCCTGTGAAATACTACTGCATGCAATACAAACGGACCTCAAACTGTAGGACTGAACCACAGTCCCCTGGGCTTATTTAACAGAAAGCACTCTCTTTACCTCTTCCCTTCCCACTTCTTGGGGGTTGCCTTTGACTGCGTTGAAGAAAGAGCTCTACAAGCTCTCTGTGGAACTTCCTTTACTCTGTTGTTAACTCATGTGACCTCTGCTTTTTCTCTTGCTACTCTTGGTTGTAGTTTGCAGACTCTGCTGTGGTTTCACGGCAAGAGAGTGGAGCTTCTATGGGTTTCACTAAAAGAGCAGAAACAAATTGTTATATAATATTACCTGGAAAAATTAAAATAGAAGATAAAGGTTTTTTTAATCTTTCTTTCCCCACTGCTGTACTGTGGTTCAGAAACTTTTCTTGAATATATGAGGTACTCAATAAATATAAATTAAGGGAAAAGATACATGTCCATGGTTCTTCTACCTTCTAATCACTAAAAGATAGATGACAAATGATTGCCACTCTAAGCCTGATATTGTTTTAACATCAAATGCCCTAATGTTCTTTTCATAACAAAGAAGATGTTAAAAACTAAATAAAAAAATCAACAAAAAACATAATATTTTTATATATAAGACATAATTCCATATTATTTGATGCACTTAATTTATACTTATGAAATCCCACTGTGGCAGGGACTACAAAAGATTAGTTCAACTTCTCTTAATCAAAACTGGATTCATTCTCCCAGATCACCTCCCCTACTAAGTAGAGACTCCATTTCTTCTATTTCATCTTAGATTCTTAACGATTAAGCAAGCTTAATGCCGCTGTAACAGTCCAATTATCATAGTTGTCAGTGTAATTCTTTTAAAGAACTCCTTCTTTGTGAGTAAATCTGGGACCACTATCATCTCTTACAAACCAGAAGGGAGGTCTAAGGATGTTGTAATTATTTCAAATTATCAGGTAAGGTAGCAGGAAGGTAATATGTGTGTTGCTATCTTTGTAATGTTAAACTCCTTCCCTTAGCTAGTATGGCATAGAAAAAATGGTTTACATATAGCCAAACTGGTTTTTGTCCAAACTATATGTTTAATAGAGGAGACAGGGTTCATGCCAGCAGGAGGGAAACCCCTCAGCTTAAATTTCCCAGCTTAAATCTCATGTAAAGGTCACATACTGTGTCATATAATTGTCACCTTGAAAAGTTCTTTGATAGCTTGAACTTCACTACTTGCAAGAAGAGCTGGGCTGCCAAGTAGAGTACATTTTCCAGGTTTCTGCGTCCCTGCTTGAGCTAAATAAAGTGTGACAAATCCCTGAGGGCAACCCAAGCTTTTCATGCCATAGGAAACTCTGACTCAAAAGTTACACACTCAAAGTAATATAAGACTACACAGCCAACTACAGAGGTTGCCTGCACCTCTGGAAATTTCAGGAAAGAAATTCTCCTGAGATCATGTCTCCATGACATCTCCAAAATGCTTCAGAAGTGACCATAAAATAAAACGTATACTTTTTTTTAAACAGAAAACAGCTGATTTAATTAAAAATAAACAATAAAAAACAGAGTGTGTAATCTTGGATTTTGGATTTTTAATTTGTCCTGGCCTTCTGACTTAATTGACATTTGCAGGAAACCAGCTTGAAATGAATCAATGACTATAAAAAATAGCTTTTAACCTTGAATGACCAGAACTTAACCATTAGTTAAGCATCTCCTCATGTTCTAGGGTCCCTGAGATAGGAATTCTTGATTGCAAACCTTCTCAACTTCCAGGAAAAAAAAAAAAAAGTGTTGCCTTTTGTAATGACTTTTTTTTAAGCTATCATGACATTAATGGATTCTTTAATACTGGTTGACCAATTTTTAAATCCAGTTTTATTTGTCAATTTCTTATGAAAGTGAAGTTGAGGAAGTGTCTAACCTATATACTTACCAAAAAAAAAAAAAATTGTTTTTTTTCTTACATTTTAAATATCAAAACCTAGGAAGAATTCACTGCAACTAAGTGGCTAAGAAATGTTAAGGAAAATGGTCAACATAAAAATATACATTATTGAGTTTTTTTCAAAAGGGAGTCATAGTTTTTTATGCACAGTCCCAGATGCTGTGGCTGGGACAATGAAACAGCTTAATGTAAGAAGAAAAAATTACTCTCTTCCAATTTTCAATGCCATATTTTCTACCCCTTTCTTACATAACATATAATAACTTGACCATTCTCTTCATAGTCAAATTTAGGTATAGCCAGAGTAATTAGTGATTATGTTGTCTAACCACTGGTTTCTAGGAAAGCCCCCAACTCTTAGGCCAATCCAAAGAGGTGTTGTTCAAAGGTGTCCCGTGTCTCTCTGGGCTACCTGGAATGTCAGGCGTCTATTCAGAGGAGGAAGACCCATCACAGCAGGAGTGGATAAGAAGTTTCACAATGTGGAAACATGAGAAGCAAGTATACTTTGTGTACATTTAATTAAAATAAGCAGGTTTTACAAAGTGTATTCTGACTACAGATAGCTTCCCTGATATTTTCAGAGGGGAGAAATGTATTTCTCATTGAAATAAGTTTGAAAACCAGCATACCATCATTCTGTTGTTGATTGACCAGACATATTTACATATCAAAGACTTTGGGAAAGTCACAGTAGGAAATGTTGTGTAATGGGGTTAAAGCAGTTATTTTTTCCAAATGCATTTAACAAATGCATCTCTTTTACATTTTTTAAACAATACTTATGAGCACCCTATTGTTTCCTCCCCCATGGAGTAGGAGCTGAAGAAATTTAGAAAAGATTGTTCCTGACTTATGCTTGACTTTTGGATAATCCTTTTCCAATTTTAGTTCAGAAATATAAAGAATTGAAAAGAGTGTCACTCCCACCTTTACAAGTGAAAATGCTGAACAAACTTGAAATTAATAATTTTTGGAAAATCATCAAAGAACTGGGAATAAGATTCAGTGAGAAATTTTTAACAAATTGCTAAGCCCCCAAGTATGGGCTCTCATGACAGTGTAAGGCACCGAAGGGCCACAGACATACATAGGATTCCCATCCACTTTCAAGCTCTCCCTCCTAGGAATTCCACCAGCTGCTCAGTGAGAAAATCAAGGAGAACTCTAAGAAAGCTTTCCTGATGGTGCTGGCTGGGCAGGGGAAAAGCAGCCACTGCAGAAGCCCTGCCTAGATCAATCTCCCCTCCAGGAAAAAATTTTAAAAACCCTAAGAAGGAAAACAAAATCTGTAGCCTGAGGGCTGTGGTAGAAATCTTCTGTAGCTGGAAGAGGGGAGAGAAATCCTTCCCAGACCTATCTCCCTCATATCACCCAGGAAACAAAAGCCTTAATCAGTAAAAGGGAGGGAAATAAAGCTGAAGGCCCTGGTAGATACTCACAGCAGCTGGAGAAGGGAATATGAACCAAAAAAAAAAAAAAAAAATTTTATGTGGGGCCCAGAGGGGGTGTTGTGGCGGCAGTAATTCATGGTGGGTCCAGGTCTAGGGTGGAAGAGAAGCTAGAACACTTGTGCAGGCTATACCTGGACATTCAGGTTGAAGATCAAGGTTAATTGCCTCAATAAATTGCTTAATATTAAGGCTTAATCAATACAAGAGAATGCATTCCCCACCCCACCTTCAGCACACTAACAACTGTCAGGTAATAATGACAGTAGAACAAAGCTGAAAAGCTACAGTACTGTAATCTCTCTAAGGAGCAAAGGAAGATTTAAAACCTTGTAGGGCACAAACAGAGAAAAAACATCTAGCAAATAAGCCAATACCATAAACAAAAAGCATCACTAGAAGAGTTTAAAGCCTCTGGTGCACTGAGGTTAAGCATAGCAACAATACACTTTAAACCCAGGTCAACTCCTGGTCAGATTAGCACAACCACTGCCCCCTGCCCCCAAATAAAGGCCTACCAGAAAGAAAAGCATGCTTATTTCCAGACATAAAAATAAAATACATCAGGATTTATAGTCCTATACAACATATCACACTTCCAAAAAAAGTTACAGTGCATCCAAAAAGGTAAGAAAAAACACAGTTTGAAGAAACAAAGCAACCATCAGATCAAGATTCGTATAGGACACAAATCCTGGAACTTGCAGTTAGGGGAGTTAAAAAGGCACAATTAATATTTAAAGATTTTAATGAAAAACATGAACACATACAAGATAGGGTAGATAATTTCTGCAGAGATGGAAACTATAAGAAAAGTTTAATTGGAAATGCTACAAATCAAAAACATAGTAACAGAACAAATGAATGCCTTTGAAAGATTCATCTGCAGACCAAACACAACCAAGGAAAGAATTCGTGAAAATGAAGATAGCTCAGTAGGTATCCCAGATGAAAACCAGAGAAAAACTAGTGGAAAAGAAAGAAAACACAGCAGAGATCCCGTAGTTGTGGTACACATCCAAATGATCTAAAGTACACATAAGTGGAATTCTGGAAGAAGAAAAAAGAAAGAACAAAACAGAATTATATGAAGAAATAATGGTTGATAATTTCCAAAATTGGTGATATCATTGAACCACAGATCTCAGAAGCTCAGATAAGACCGAAAAGGATAAATACAAAATGCATATCTAGGTATATCATCTTCAAACTGTTGAAAACAAAGACAGAGAAAATCTTGAAGATAGCCAGTGAAAAACGTATTCTCAGGTTCTGGGGATTAGGAAAAGGATATTGAGGAGATATTACTTTACTTATCACAATACCCCTTCCTGTAGGAGATAGATCTTAATTGACTCCCCCTCTTTAAGGATGGACTAGAATCAGTGACTCATTTATGTCTATAGTGTGGAAACGGAAAAAAAAGTTACTTCACAGTGGAGAAATCATGCAGAAACCGTCTTAACCAAATGATCAAACTTAACATCAACAGTAATAAGTCATGTTGATATCATGTACCCTCTGATCTGATACAATGAGAAGGTAACTACACTTCTGTGGTATTCTTTTTAAAAAACCCATAACTGCAATCTAATAATGAGAAAACCCAAACTGAGGGCCAATCTATAAAATACCTCTCCAGTACTTTTCAAAATTGTCAATGACATTCAAACAGAGGAAGACTTAAGAAACTATCACAGGTTAGAGGAAACTTAAGGAGACACATGAATAAATGCAATGCGGTAAATTAGATTGGATTCTGGGACAGAAAAAGGATATTATTGTAAAAACTGATGAACACTAAATGGTGTAGTGCACAGTATTATACTAATGTTAATTTCTTAGTTTTGATAAATGCACCATGGTTTGGTAAAATGTTAACTTTAGGGGAAGCTGAGTAGATGCGTAAAAACTCTCTGTATTATCCTTGCAATTCTCTGAAAATCTAAAATTATTTCAAAATGAAAAATTCAAAAGAAGAGCAGTAATCATTTAATCCCCCTACTGTCATATCTAATGGAATTTTATAAAAATTCACTTGCATTTCTATTTCTCTTTTATCTTTCTTAGGATTACAGATAGAAAGAATGATGATAGCTATGGGTATCTTTTTTCTCTTTCAAAACTTTTATGTTTTAAAAATGTATCAATGTGTTGAATCAGAAAAAAAAAATCAGGACTTCATAAGCTCAATTAATTATGAGTAGGATCTTTCTTTCTCATACGTTATTCATCTATATTGCAGTAATAAGCCCAACATGATGTACCCTTACCAAGAACATGCTTCTTTTCCACTCGAATGTATTTTCACAATTTGACATTTCTCTTCCCTCTCTACTCTTCTCTTCTTGTCATATTGTTAATATTGCATGTTTTTTTCCCCCAGCCTTTATACCAGTGCTATTTAAAGTAGAAGATTTGCAGTGAAATATCAGTTTGACTGCTCCTGAACTGTAGTGTATACTACTAGAAGAACCAAAGGTATTTTTTAAACTTTGCTGTACTTTAAATCTTAAAGCTTGTCACAGAAAGGCAAGACTTGGTAACATTGGTTTAAAATCCATGTTTTGATTTTATTGTCACATCAATTCTCTTATTCTCTTTTGGAAACTATCCTCTATGTTGATGAATTCAATCAAAGAATTAGAATTATGATACTGAAAATATAATTATTTAAAATTCAATATACATGCGGACAAAAACAATATCAACTCAAATTCCTGTGGCATCAAATAATTGCAAACTAGAATTTGTTATATTGACTCCCTAACCCAAAGTCTAAATCCTGAAAGTTAAAATTAGATCTGTTATTTTAATTTAAGTATTAAAGATCATAATAATTTTCTATAAATCATGTGTGGAACAAAGTGTGCTGACATTGACCTGCAAAATTAGCATCTTTTGGGAGTTTATTGGAAATGGAGACTCTTGGACCTCACCCAATATACACTGGATATCAATAAGATAGCCAGATCTTTCACAGGCAAATCAAATTTTGAAATGCACTGCTGTAAACTAAATCCAATATGCTTACTTATAAAATTAAATATTATTGTATTTGTAGAAGAACACTACTATTACCCTGTGGTCCTTAGGAATTACATGATTTTGAAACATGAATATAATATACCTATAATGGATGGATTAGTTGAGATTACAGAATGATCCAGAGATAAGCAGACAAAACTAAGGCCTGGAAGATTTAAATTATTAATGAGGTCTTAATAGAAATAATTTACAATACACTTTATGATAAATGGTAAACTTTATGATAAGTATTTATCCTTTTGAATTCAAAATAGTAACTGATATGAAAGACCATAATTGTTTGCAGGAGTTGCAAAGTAAGCCAGTAAAGAAATCAGGTAACCAGTACATGTATGTTCATGTATCAGGAATTGAATGATTACCTCCATTCCCTGTGTAGAACAGCAGCAGGAGTGCAGGAGAGGGGAGACATCACTGAAATCAGAACAGTCCTTCAGAGCTAGAGAGTATCACTATTTATTATTATAATCATAGTTGCTAACCCTTAGCCAGGCATGGCTCCAAATGCTTAATGTGTATTCTCTCATTTGTCCTTTCTAACAGCCCTAGGAAAGAGGTATTAATATTGTCTTTATTTTGTAGATTAAGAAAGAAAGGAAGAGAAAATTGAGCAATTTGTTCATTGTAGTTAACAGTGGAACAAGGTTTTGAACTTGTCAGTCTTGACTTTAGACCCCACAAAACCTCTACCCCATTCTGATGCACAGGGGAAAAATCACTATTTTAAGTCTTATTTATTTACTAATTAATATCTGACTCATCCTTACTCTCCATAGCCTCATTCTTTAACAAACTGTATTGTTTTTTACAGCTTTATTGAGGCATAACTGATAAACAAATAACTTCATATATTTAATGTATGCAATTCAATGAGTTTGAACAAACACATACATCTCTGATACCATCACCACAATCAAGGTAATAAATATGTTCATCACCTCCAAGAGTTTCCTATGTCCCTTTGTTTTTTTATTTATTTAGTTATTTTCTGGTGATAGGAACACAACATAAAATCTACCCTCAGCAAATTTTTCAGTGCAAAATACCGTATTATTAACTGTAGGCACTATGTTTTATGGCAGATGTCTAGAACTCATTCATCTTGTATAACTTTAACTTTATACCCATTGAACAGCAACTCCCATTTCTCCCTCCTCCCATACTCTGTCAGCCACCATTCTATTTCTACTTCTATATGTTTGACTATTTTTAGTACCTCATACAAGTGGAATAATGTGCTATTTGTCTTTCTGTGACTGGCTTACCTCACTTAGCATATTTTTTCCAGGTCCATCCATGTTTTTGTAAATGGTAGAATTTGCTTCTTTTTTAACACTAAGTATATGTGAGGTATATATATATATATATATATATATTCTTTATCCATTTGTCTGTCACTGGACATTTGAGTTGCTTCCATAGCCAACATCTTGAAATGCCATTTTTTAACACTGTTTTTGAAATTTAAAAAAATTGCCCTATACAGACTATTCTCAGTTTACAAAATGGTGGGTTCCAGAAGCTATTGTATGTTGATTATTTAGGATGCATTTACTTTACATACAAGGTTTATGTTTAACCCAAAATGTGTAGTTGCATAACTTTAGTGAAAAAGATTACCAACATTTCAGTATTATAATTACACAAAGCAGAGTGAAAATTTACATGGGAAATAATATCTTTAAACCTGACTGACTATAGAATCAAAGCAGAAATAGGGAGGCATTTTGCTACAATTTCTAGAAATGTTAAAGGAATCCAGAAGTTGATACCACTTAGTGATTATTCTTCCTAATATCAAGGAAAGGATACTATCTTTCTTTTTTTTAAACTGGGACTATCCTTACACTAATTAACCATGATAATTATAATTATCTCTCTTTCTCTCTCCCTCTGTGTGTGTGTGTGTGTGTGTGTGCACGTTTAATCATGAAATTAAGGGGATAAACAAAAGGAAAACTTTTCTGAGATAATGGTGCAGAGTATGGGTGTTGGCAGAGGAAGCTGAGAGGAAGAAAATATGAGAAGACGTGAGAAAACAATCGTTTCATGGTGAAATTACCTGAGTTGGGAGAGGTGAAAGGCAGAGAGACAAAGAGAAAGAGAAAGATATTATAGTACTGTGTGTGCATTCACACTCTAAACTAGAAAGGCCCATGTTGAGGTACGGGGAAAAGGAAATAAGGACATTAGAAGCTTACGGGAAGGTATGTGAAACTCAAATAAACATATTAAATATTTTATAATTTTAAATTTTAAAAATATAAAGACATTTTTTTTATAACAGAACTCCAACTCTGTATATCTATGCCTGACTCATTCTTCACAGGTAGTGCAAACACTAACTCTTATTGTCACATATAACCATTAAATGCTTATATCAGTATTGGAGGCAGAGAATCCTTGAGATATTATTTATTCAAAAGGTACATGGATTTTGAAAGGTTGAGATAGACGTCTTTAGATAATAAATGAAGGGTAAGCTTTGAAACCAAATTTCAATTTTAGCTACCCGGAAAAGCTGTCAGCCCAAGGCAGGGAACTCTCTGGAATGTTTCCGGGGGAAAAGGCTTATCCACCTGGCTCTCCATATGTATAACCCATCCCAGAGCTACAGGACTTAGCAGAAACTGAACTGGGGGAAATTGAGTTGGAGGAAAGGATGGGCCAGACTTGGCCAAAAGAGGCATTTCAAGTGGGCAGAACAGTCAGCACTGGACTTCTACAAAAAGAGACACTGCAGACAATGTCAAAGACGAGTCCAAAATACTGAACCCTGTGAAAACTGGGTCATGAGCCAGCCAAATAACTCAGATTAATGCAGTGAGAGATTGGATATGGCATCTCTGACATTTTGCCAGTGTATTTTCTGCTCTCAGCCAGCTCTTATTGGCCTAGTTGTGGCCCTTGTCTCTAGTGTATTTTAAAGGCACCGCACATCCCCAAGTCTTTAAAGGAGAGTGGAAGAGGAATCTTACAAGGTTTACAGGGTCAGTAGAAGCATACTTCATTGTTTACGACTCTTCTATTTGAAGTAACATAATTAAAATAATTCCCTTTCACTGTTTCACAAATAACACACATTACATGTATATCGAAAATTAATGAAATCCTTTTTTTCTAGATAAAAATTGAATTATTATTGTAAAACATGAACCTTAAACAGTGCTATGGAAGAAGAGCTGGACTGAGAGCCAGGAGCCCGGCACTGCCCTTGTGTTCTCAGGCACTTCACTCATCCTGTCTCAGATTCAGCTCTCTCATCTGTAAAATGAGCAGGTTGGGCCAGATCATCTCTGAGGCCTATTCCACATGCATAATTGTACAAATCCATCATTATTATCACTACTTAATGTGAACAGCTATCTTGTCAGTGTACACATACACCAATTCAAAACTGCTGGCCTAATATAATAAGACTTTAAAAAACATCTGTTTAATTTTCCATGGAAAAGAAATTTATGTAATTGATTAAACAAATCTTAATACAATTTAGGTTGCTGGTCCTTTTCTTAGAAGGAAAAATAGTTTGATTTCCTATAAAGTCTATTCAAGTTGAACTGTCTTCCAATATTTTGTTACCGATCTTCCTTCTGCCAGCAGCAGTCCCCAATTTTAATTGAATGGGGGAAAAAAGCAGTCCTGATGGTCTATGTCATTCTATTGGATTTTATATCATTGAATTTCAAGCTAGTTTCACTGGGACCTGCCAAGAGTGGCTTATGCCAACCTCTGAGTCTCCTTGTTACACTTATATCCTGGGTAGCATTGTTTGCCTTTTTGTCTGCTCTCTGATTAAACTGACAACATTTTGCCTTTTGCAACTCTGGTGTCATTTTCTGTTGACAGTGTCTAGTAATCATAACAGACTGGTGTCCTTGTGGAATGGGTAGAACCCATTGATTGGTTAGGTGTATTAATGCAGCGCTGTTAAATGACATGCAGAAGTGTCTTTGTGCTACGTGGCAGCTGAATGGGTGCCAGTGAGAGAGGTTATTAAACACAGATAAGAAGCAGCACCTCTATTCACTGGCAATGTCACTTTCTCCCATTTGAGGAGAGACATTTGCTCAAGACATTTTTTTTTCTCCTCTCACTGACGATATTTAAGGCAGAAAGTTGCTGTCTAAGTTGCCGCATGACTTCAGAATAGATTGTTTCGAGAAGGTGAACTCTAGAGAGACTCATTTAGAACAATTTTTCTTTAAAACTATATTGCATTGAATGCAAACATTTAAATAAGAACAATTAAATTGTTAATAGCACCAGAAAAAAACAATAGAGACCCAATGACATGTGTAACTTGTCATTATATCATTTGGAAATAAAAATAATTTTTAAATAATTTTATCTTCTGGGCTCTTCAAAGAAATAAGATGACATCAAAATATAGCAGAATTGTGAAACTTTCCCAAATAATGAAATCAGGAATACAATGGTGAAAACTACTCTTTGTTTTTATTTTATTGTTTGAATTTCCAGGTGTGCATCATATATGTTCTAAGTTCAATATACATAACATCAGGTTTTAGACTGCAAACTTGTGAAAGTCTTTGTATTCACAGGAAAATGTTATGACTGGTCCTCTTCCTTTTGTAAATTGAGAAATTCTGAAATTTTCTGTGCAAGTTTAACTGATATTTGCTAAGTTTGTTATTTGTGCTTTTTGCTTTACTTTGAAATTTTCCACAAATCCCAACTTAGCATCAATCACACCCTTTAAGAGTTTAGCCTTTTGCAATGTTTTACCACTTCTGCTCTCTTCCTTCAGTCTCCTGCTTCATATATATCAATATATATATGCATATATATGTATATGTGTGTGTGTGTGTGTGTGTGTGTGTGTATAAAAAATTCGTTTCTGTCTTATCATAAATCAGTTGTTAGGGTTTGCTTATATAATGTATTAAATTTAATTAGTAAGTTCAAGTCTCTCTGTTAAGCACTGAGGGCAAAGACAAATGCACAATGTAAATCAATCTTCTACTTCCATTATGCAACCTGTTTGAACCCCAATTTTCCCTTCTATAAAACAGGATTACAATACATCAGAAAGTTGTTCCAGGAATTAGATGAACTAGTGTATGGAAAGCACCTAGTTCATTGCCAGCTGCAGGGTTGATGATTAATAAACTTGATATCTTTATCTCTAAACCATCATGAGTGAATGAAATCACATCTCTATTCCACCCTATTAACTATGAATCAGGTTTTTCCAATAACTATTTCTTATTGATGAAAAACGAAAAGCTCAAGATATGAGATGAGATCTCTGATACATTTATCTGTTATTCCAATAAAAGACAGGAGTCTAACATATGCACACACGTAAAAATATACACTCAGTATTTCCTTGACAACTATTTCAAATGCACTACCTTTTTTATGTCTCATCTCAAACCTTTGAAGTATTATCTTTATTTTACAAATAAAGAATCCAGGCTTAAAGATATTAAGTAAATTCCTCAAGATATTCTGGTAAGGAACAAACCTGAACTTTAGGTCTCTTAATTTCAAGCTTTTAATACTTAAGAAGTCCTTTTGAACTATGCTCCAGAATCAACCTCTGAAGATATTTTAGCTGTTTGATGCTGAGCTATCGGGCGTTATTAATAATTTGAAGGAAACCAGCAGACAAGAGGTCCAAAGGGAACAGTGAGAATCAGGGACATTCTTCAGGGCTACCCAGGTTCTTCCTTTCTACATCTGACATTCTTTCTCTGGTCCAAGTAGTAGATGTTGTCTCTAAGTGAGGTGTGTTTTCACCTCAATATACAGCAGCAGGGAGTGTTTACATGACCAATATGTCCATGTTATAATCCAGATAATTGTATAGCTTATGAGACATTTTCTGGGGCTTAATAACTCATAACCGCATAGGTTGGTTTACCATAAATAAATGTCAGGGACATCATGCTAAGTGTATTTTGTGTGTAAGAGCTCTTCCCCTAGCAAATAGAATTAGTCTCTTTATCAGTACAAAATGATCGAGTTACCAGCATGCCTACACGGATATTAGACAAGATGACTTTTCTTTTTTCCCGAAGAATACATCACCAGTAATTGGGAGAGAAATAGATCAAAAGCTAGACCCTTTAATTCTTTCCTTCCCAGATGTATATGTTTGCCTCCCTCCTTTCTATTATTGAGAATCTTAATTCCCTTGTAGTGACATGATAAAAAATTTGTGTGTATGTGCATAAAATAGCTTTATTAAATATGTGCCTTATAGAATCATAGAATTCTAAGTCTGAAAAGGAACATTAGCTTATCTGCCCTCTTTTTTGAAAAAATTAGAATATTTATTCTTTGGATCAAATTTTTCAGCACTTCATTCACTTTGCTTTGTATTGCAGTTAGTCCATTCATTTATTCATGCAACAACTATTATTGTGAGCCTGAAATACAGCAAATAAGATAAACAAGAATCCCTGCTCTCAAGAAATTTATATTCTAGTGAGGAAAACAGTCAAAAATTTAAATAAAGTAACATCTGTATGTACTACAGTATGTTAGATAATAAGTGATAAGAAGAACACAAAATAAAGCAAGAAAAGTAGAGAGTAAGTTGATGGGAGTTAGGATGGGGAGGTGAAATTTGGATACATTGACCAGGAAAAGCTTCTTAAAGAAGTAGTTATTGAATCAAGAATTGAAGGAATGAGGAGAGGAAGCATGCCTCTAACATGAGAGAATTCTAGGCAAAGGTCAGCATGTCCAAGGCTCTGAGACAAGAGCACCTCCAGTGTGTTAGAGGAACAACAGTACAGTGGGCCAGGAGTGGAGTCAGGTGATAGATCATGAGGTCAGAAAAATAATGGGGTGCCATGCATGTAAGATGCCATTGATTATATATGTATTCTTTATTTAACTGAAGTTTAAAAAGTCTTTATGTGTCCTACATCTATTCATTTGCCACTCTTGGATGCACATATCTAACATAATATCTTATAAATCTCTGATCTAGGTTTATTTGTTAAAGAATGACTTTCTAAAATCTAAGTTTCTTGACCCATTGAGATGAAATTCCATTGGGTCATGCTAAAATTTTAAGACAAAACAATTATTTCAAGAAATTTGTAACACTTTCAAGATCTTTAATTACCTTGAAAATACTTTATGATTTTTTGCATATTCTCTTGTATATAAAGTTTTGGAAACTTTTTGATCATAGGAACTCACATACATGCCGAAATTACAGAAGATACCAATTATTTGTTAATTAATACTCTATAGGTAACTATGGTCCCAGTTGTATTCTTGTTCCCAAGACCTAAAGTAAGACTTGGCTAATATGAAATGCATGTTTGGGAAGTAAAATTCAGTTGGGATTCGGTATATTGGGGTTTGAGTAACTACAAATTGTATTCCTTCTCAGAAATTGATGTTATTAATGATACACAACGCTTTATAATGTCATGGTTTCTCAATATTTTCCAGACTATGTCACATTGCTTCCTGTACTTGTAAAACTTGCTTTGGTAAATATAAATGAACACACATTTCTTTTATAGCTTTAGACTATATTGTCTTTCGTTAAGTACATAGTTACCGTTATCGGTAGTAAGTCAGGCTCAAAGAATTCCGGCCAAAACCTTGCCAGAAACAAAGATGAAGAGAATGGCAAGATGCCACAGTGGGCCTTATGACCTATAGTAAATTGTTTTAAGAGCAGTTTCAAATATTCTTACTATTTTCTTATGCACTTACTCTTTTTTGATGCAAAAGAATGAATATTTACTCTGAAAAATTAATCTCTGTTGAGTAGTTTTTTTTCTTCTCACGGTTTCTGACATCTTGCCACACAGCTATGATACTGAAGTAGGATTTCTTATCACCATTTAGAAGACGATATATTAAAGTACACAAAATTATTAAAGATTATTTACAAAGGCCTAAGTAGCATAATATTTTCAGTTAAAGGAAGCTTAGTCATTCTATATAAATAATGTTAGTTGTCTTAGCTCTGTAATAAAAATGAGCCCAAAATAACATTACATCCTGTAATAAAACTATAAACTTTTACACAAAAATCCACACCAGAAATACATGAAATCAAACTGGTGTTATTTTAATTGCTGCATGTTACTGTATTTCATATATTTCTCCCAGTTTGGCATATTTGAGAAATGCCTAGAAAATGTCAAATCAAGAAAAAACCAATGTGGCATCTCCACGTTACTCCATCCCTGCAACTCTCGTGTCTGGGAGACATAAATGGAATGGCAGCTGTTTCTTCAGTATATTTGAAATATATTCACAGAGTAATGTCCTGATGTATATTTTGGTTGCTAAATTTCCAGTTGCAGCAGCAATGATGACTCTGACACTCTTCTTTTGAGGTAATTAAACTTTCAGCCCATCTGTGCAGTTACTTTCATAATATTTTCAAAGGGCACAGAATGCTTTCAATATTTGTATCACTTCATTTTTACTTGCTAAGGGACCTATTATCTAGCTGAACATTGTTGAAACAAGTTTTTTGAAAACTGGTTTGTGAAAGAGGACATTAAAAATGTCACACTAGCAAGAAAGTAATGTAATTAATGTTGAATTTATAATAACCTGAAGGATATCTTGTTTACCAAACTACATTTCACATCCTTGCATTGGGCATTTTATCTTTGATTCTCTATGATGCTCAATCCTGAAGTGAAATGACAAGTTCTAGATGTGATCTTTCTTGTTCTGGAGATGTCTTCTTTGCTTTGAGAAGTTTCTAGTTTTTGTGTACTTCATTGACAGAAGGTTATAATAAAATAGTGAAAATAATGCGTTAAGTAGACACAGAAAGACATCAATAATTTTTACAAGAGTGTTTCAGTTGCTTATAAAGCATACAAAAATAATGGTAATTGTCTCCAGAAAGTAAATGTTAATGCATCAGTTAGGTATCTAATGACATTTAGATTGAAATAAGGTTTTATAGAGAATAAGAAATTTTATATTTTGAAATGTACTCAATTCTATATTTTTTCTTATTATCAGTGTTAATTGTGGGAAGGTTAAATATAAAGATATGAAAAAAATTGAATAGTAAAATCTCTAACTCCCTTATCCTCATTAATTATTATCAACTTAATTATGCAAATGCTTAAATACAGACACAAATTAGAATTACCCCATGCACTTTTTTTTACTGCCTGCTCTTTTATTTTATTATTAACATTTTAAAAGATAAGTAACATTTCTTGGAATGTTTACATAGACTTTCATCAACTGGATATAACATGTATGATTCAGCAAATCTCTTTTTATTGCTAATACAATGTATATCTTTGGTGACCTGTCCTTCTATATGTTCTTTCCTTTTTTAGGGTGTTTATATATTTTTGGTTTGTTTGTAAGAATTTAATAAAATGAGGATATCAATTCTCAGTTATGTTTGATATAAATATTTTATTCCAGGTAATTTGACTGTTAATATTGTGTATGATGATTTGGGATATGTATGTAATAGTTTATGTTGACAAATCTTTCCATCTTTTTTGTCATTATATAAATTTTATATTTAGAAATATCTTTTTATAGACAAAACAAATATTCACCCGTATTTCTTCAGTTTTTAATACATTTGTTATTTAACTAAAAAGTATTTATTTAGCATTAAGTTTTGTGCAGAGAATTAATCAGTGCTTGATTTTTTCCCCAAAAGTATCATAAACATCTAAATGCCATTTATATTAATTTTTCCTTTACCTCTATTTTTTTATTTGCTGTGTTTATTAGACCTTCCACACTTTGTCATTCTTCTTGAGTCATTTTTAATGATTTATAAATTTATTAACATCAAAATAAAGCATCAAAACTTTTACAAATACATGATTGAAATCCTATGATTGAACACTAAATTGCCGTTAACAAAGCAATTAATAAAAAACTCGAGAGAACACAAGAAACTTCAAAATCTATGAATAAATTTTAAATAAATATTAGTAAGTTGCAAGAGAGTGTGTTCAAAACCAGTGAATTCAGTGTATATGTTAACTACCTGCTATGCTCAAGTGCTGCTGGGTACATGTGTCTCAAAGATGAAAGAGATACAGTCCTTTCCCTTAAGGCACTTCCAAAGAGATAATGCCATTTGGAAATGTTGTGATAGGACTGATGTATGTATAGTGTGATGTGCAAGCAAATCATTCAACACAACGTGGCTTTCAGGAAATACTTCCTAGAGGAGATGACTGAGATTAGTGATAAAGGATGAATAAAAATTTTCCAGATAAATAAAGATATAAAGGTATGCCTGATGCCACGTGAACAAAGCCATGAAAATGTGTAACAAAGTTTAAGGGAAATGGAAACAGCAGTATTGTAAAACCAGGTGAGTTCAGCTACTCTACTCTGGTAATCTGGTAACAAGAAGGAGAAAAGAAAAGCAGAATCATACCCCAAATGTCAGTCTTTCTTTCTATTTATCATCTATATATCCGTCCACAAATCCTTTTTTGACTGAAATAATAATTACAAAGAGAGAAAAGGAGAAAAAGAGCATGCAAAAAAGAATATAAATAAAAAATGAAAGTACTTTACTGATAATTATCATCCTTCATTCTAGTTAATATTTAGCCTTGCTGGACATCTTGATAAGTCATTAAATCCCATGTCTTATTGACTTGTTTAAAGGCTAACTTTGGCCCCAAAGTCTGTTATTACCATAATGTACACAAGCATCGGGATTCGTATAACTGACTCATAATATCAAGGTCAAATCTCTTGGCAATAAAATTTTAAGCACTACATTATTTGCTAATACAGAGTTGATCAGCATAAGTGAAATAAAGTGATCTTTTCTTTTACCTGTTCCTCTACTTACTAGTTGCTAGACACTTAAAGTGAAGCTTACTTAGCCTTGCAGAGAAATGGCAATGAAACATTACAAGCATAGAGTGGAAGAAGACCACCAATTTCCCTCCTTAAACAAGACATATGCATCAAATAAAGAGAGTAATCACTTTATAATAAACATTTTAATAAAAATATTATTAATTTGCCATTAAATCAAAATGAAAGGAACAAAGTCACAACGATAAGGTAGCTTAAGTTAATGGTAGTCATCCTCTATATAGTATTATACTAGGTTTGGTGCAGAAATTGAAATCAGAAATTATTCCTGTACTTGTGGAATTTACAATACATCCATTTATTGTACAAATGAAAAATGGTGGATATTGCCTTTGTCAATGTTGGTTTTGTTAACAGACATACAATTAACTTTAAGCAAATTCTCTCCATAATATGTAATTTAATAGACTTTTCTTGTTTAATTCTGAAAACCCAATGAAGTATTGATATTTTCACACTTAACAAACATTAAATATATATGTATACATGGAGTTTAATTTCTTATCATAATGGATGCAGGACTCAAAAACCAACTACATGAAGCTCCTTGAGCTGACCATCTTCTTACTCTAAGTTGCATTTCTGTTTTTCTTTTTAAAATATCATCAATTACACAGTGATGCCATTATATAGTTTTTGTCATTCCAGCTTTTTGAGAGAACTAATAACAATGCTGTCCAACAAAATTAAGGTTCCCCTCTGCTGTGGAAATGGATTTTTCCCCATTCTTTCCTCTTGATCTGTGGTTAGATTAGGTAGTTCTAAATCTTCTGCTTTCTCCTCAGCTTTCTCTCTTCTCACGTTTCCCACAGGTTCTAAACTGTAAAAGAGACTGGCTTTACATTAGTCCCTAAACAAGCATGAAATAATTTCTTACTGACTTACCCAAACCATCTAAAACACTCCAACTAATTTTATTATATGAGGAGATATAAAATGAAAACAAGTAAATGTTATACAATTTGATTTTAACATTGCATTTTAGATGAGTTTCATTTAACTGGAAATATGTGGCTATTATAAATGAGAGTCTAGAGCTGTTGTGCACTATTTGAAACAGGGTTTGTAGCATGAGTTTCACAAAAACAACACATTGTTCTATAGTCATATTTCTGGCAGCTCACTATGCATCCCTTATCTCATGAGGAAAGAGGAGAACGTGAATTGAATGGCTGATTTAAAAAGTATAGCTTAATATTTTAATCTCTTAGTAGGTTTAGCAATCAACACACCTGTTCTTCCTGAAGAATTTAGAAGGCAGGACATAGTTGCCTTTCTAATAATGTGTGTCTCCTGTTGTCATGTTATATGGTGAGTAAAGAAAAGCATTCATCATTGTTCTTCTGGAACATCACAACAAAAACAACAAAAGACATTTTACCTCCTCACTCAAATACGTTTCAAATAATTAAGTACATTACATGATGGGCATAATGAGTATCAATTTATAGAATTTCTTTCAGAGTCCTTTGTTATAGAAAATTAATATTAATCTAGTCTCCTTTTAAGAATTTTCTATTTTATTTTCTGAATTGTTTCAACAGTAGAAAAGGCAAACTATATTTGACAAGAATCTCATATTTGAATGGTTGCAGATATTAACAAAATTTATTCTAATTACCTTAACATGTTTCAAGTATTAAAAGCAATTCATTATTTGAATCAATTTTCAACCACCTGCTACTTTTTTTTTTTTTTTTGGTACCTTATTCACTAAATTTTACTTAACATGTTTAGCCAAGTTGACAGAAAAGAAATTCACAGCAGTGCCTTACTTCCTTGAAGGAAATTCACTTTATTTCTCCCACAGAGATCTCACTGGAGGTTCAGCATGTACCTGTCTCAGGAATCTTAATATTCTCAGCAGGGTCAAAATAAAATTTTTAGGTATTTATTTCTCTAATGAATCAATACTGTCCAAAAATAGCTGAACATACAGAGAAGTTATGCCAAAACAACACCACCTCATATTTTATAAAAACTACTAATCTACACTTTTCTCTTGTTCTCTGCCCACCCCCCCACCCCAAACAAATGTAAAAACTAGGTTCAGCCTAGATTTTATAAATTTATTTAGCTTGAAATTGTCTGCCTTTATGCAAATATGAAATATGTACACATTTTAAATATACATATTTACAAAGTGTTTCAATGAAATATTTCAGAGATTGTTAATCAGAAACTGAATTATATAATGCAGTAGTTTATTACTAGAGCTATAGAATATTCACAGTGTAAGGAATCTGACAGCTAAACTTCTTTCCATTAAGCAAACACTTTGCCAATAATCAAAATCTTTGATGGTCATTCAGCATTGAAAGAGGCGCATCATTTGGTGAAACAGTCTGTAGTATTGTTAACAGCTTTACATCCTTACTTATATTAGCGGCAGTCTACCTGTTCATTACCATTATGTCAACTCTGGTGCTGGTTCTAGTCTCATGAGCACACAGTTTGAGCTACTCCATATTCTAACCAACAACTCTTACTTAAAGACACAGGAAGAAGTGGTGGAGGGTAGTTTTGAAAGGACTCTTCCTCTCCATCAGTATGGAAACTGAGGCAGTAGTAGAAGACAAAGCTAAAATCTAGGCAGGAAAGGATCAGGCCAATACTACTTCAAGGAGTGCCAGATGGAGGTAGTGAATGGAGTACAGAGCCAGAGGTGGCAGTTATACAGGGAGCAAGCCCAACAAAGTCTGCATCAAAGATGGAAAGCAGTTTCCCATGGAACTCAACACAGTTTTTGACTCATTTCATTAGAGAGCTAGGTTGAAATATGAATGTGGGTTAGTCTAGTTTAAGGAGACAGGTGTAGGATGAATACAACTGTGCTTTCTCCCGTTCAGCTAACATATACAGTTATAAAAATATCCCATGTGGCATTTGCTAGTGTGTCATGCTACACAGAAAATGAAGCATCTAGAACTAGATACAATACTCCAAATATGACCTGATCCATACATAGTGCAGTAGAGCTAACATATTCCTTTTTATTAACAAATACATTCATTCTCTAGGCACAGTTCTGTATGCTTTCCATATACAGATTGATTTTCTGCAGTTCTGATCCACAAAGCTCTGAAAACTGAAAGTTATTTCATGTTTGGTGCAAATTTGTTTACTGCAAAACCTGATTTGATCCATCAAGAGGTAGTTCATAATTTTTATTAATCCCACTTGATGTAGATATAGGAAACTTTCACTACAAAAATGTCAAAGTGCTTTATAACCCACTGGGAATATTTCAGTGTAAATACCATTTCACCTTTCTAAAATTAGAAAAATTCTAAAACACCTCTGGGCTTGAGGGTTTCAAGTAAGAGATTATGGATGTGGACTTACTCATTTAACTCTCAAAACGAACCCATGAAGTAGGTACAATTACATATATATATATATATACTCACACTATATGTATATAGTGTGAGTTGCCCAAGGTCACAGAGCTAATTAATAAAGGAGTCAGGATTTGAAAAACAACAATCTAGTTCCAGAGCCCCTTCTTCCCCTTCTGAAATGTTATTATCACCTCAAACTACCCAACCCCTATATAAAGGTGTCAGTATCCATCTGTGATAACACTATGATCAGTGAATATTATTTAGTGTCTCTTTCCTTGGCTACTAAAGTTCTCAATCTGCCCCTAAACTTTGTGATTTTAATCTCCATTTTGTCCAAGTATTCCATTTCTTTAAGCCTTACTGGACATCATAGAAGAAATATTCTGATAGAGTCCTTATATTATTCTGTTATTCCATTCTGGGAACAGTAAGTATGTAAGACAAAGAAGGGCAAGATATTATTGGTTAGTTTATTTTGTTTATTTTTTTCCAAAACATCTTAATCCACTACGGGGAAAAAATAAGTAAGAATAAGATATTGGAAAATCTCTCCCTCTTAACCCAATAGAGTAGAAAAATATCACATATTTGCTTGTATTTTTTGGCTTTTTTTTTTTTTTGAGTCACATTTTAGTCCAAATTTTGAAATGATCCAATTCTCTTACTTGAAGTAGATTCTTGACACAAATAACCTTGTGAAGTTTGAAATGATTCCACGGTTCAATCTCATCTAAAGTCACATAAGATTGACTATCATATATGTTTTATATATATATATATATATATATATATAAACACACACACAAATATATATATATATATATATATATATATATATATATATATGCATACATTCTATATGTTAGTGCTGCCACAAATAATCATGGTGTAATATGGTAAAATAATCATGGTGTAAATAACAGCATAATAATTACATAGTAAGTACTTCATCTTTTCAAGAGTGAAGTTTGAATTGTATAACTCTCTATGGAATACAACTTAATTATGAATCAGTTTTACATGTATTCCCATTAACTCTTCTGTTTTTTTCCTTTCAGGTTATTTAAGATTCTCTTTCAGCATAACTTCAGGCTAGAAGTATACATTTGTATCTTACCTTTAGGACATAATTTATATTCTTGTGATTTAGTATATTTGCATATTATGTATTTATAGCCACACATACACACTACAAAAAATCAGATTGTTGAAGAACTTAAGAAGCTTGTGAAACTAGCGCATTGATTAAAAGATCTATTCATTTATTCAAGAATTATTTATTGATTTTTCCACTATGTGCTAAGTACTCCACCAGCACTAGGAATATACTAAGAAATTAATAGAAAATGTCCCCTACCCTCATGCAGCTTATGGTCATTTCCCTGTTCCATCAAAGGCATATAAATAATACAGAACATCTTAATTTTTATCTTTTTCTTCACAAAATAAATTTCTAATTTTTGCAAATTTGAGTTTGGTTTTACAGACTTATTAATATTGATTAGTTCAAAGAATACCTATGCTTCTATAGTAGACACCAAGCAGCTAAAATCATTACTTACTATTAAAATATTGCTGGAAATTGACAGTAAAAATGTTAAAAATTTTCTCCAAAGACTCAATATTTTATTAAAATGAAATATGTAGGCATTTATACCCTGTGAGAAGAGAGTGAAGGAAGTTAATGTGACAACTATTCTTTTTCAGTTTTGTCAATATTTGCTACATATATTTTGAAGTAATGTTATTTGATAAATTCATCTTTTAATTTATTCACCTTTTAATTTATTTTTGTTATGTCATTCTGAGGAATTAATAATTTTGTAATTATGATCTCCCTCTTTGTCTCTAGCAATCTATTTTGCTTTAAATTCTATTTTTTATGATATTAATATAAACACACTCTTATGACTAGTATTTGCCTAGCATATTTTTTCCAACATTTTATTTCTAGCCTGTCTGTGTCCTTAGTTTTAATTTCAGTCTCTTATCAAACAGCTTTTTTGTTTGTTTTGTTTTTATTCATTCAGAAAATCCCTGTCTTTTAATTAAATTTTTAGATCCATTTACTTAATATAATTTGTGATATAGTTGTGTATGAGTATACTGTTTTAGTATTTTTTTTTCCATTTGCTTTGTTGTTAATTCACTACATTTTTAGATTGAAAAATATATTTTCTCCACTATTGGGTTTAGCTCCACCTCTTTGTATGATTATTATTTTTACTGGGTTCTCTAAAGATTAAAATATATACCCTTAACTTATCACAATCTACCTCAAATTGATATACTATTTTACGTACAATAAAATAAATTGTTAACAGTATAGTTCAAATTATCCCATACTTTATACTACTGTTGTATATATTTTATTACTGCATATGTTATAAAACCCACATACATATTATATTTTATTTAAATAATCCATAGCCTTCTAATAATTCTTGACATGTTCCTTTTATATTTACTCACATATTTACCATTTCGAGTGATGTTCTTTTCTTTAGTCAGATGTTGGCTTTTATCTGCGACTATTTATCTTCAGCCAGAAGAAATTCTCTTTAGTATTTCTTGTTGTGAATATCTACTGGTGGCACACAGCTTTTTGTTGTTGTTGAAAATGTATTAATTTGCCTTTATTTTTAAGGGTATATTTTCACTGGGTATAGAATTATAGGTTGACAGGTCTTTTTTTTTCCTTTAAAAAATGTAATCCCATTTTGCTCTGTATTATATTGTTCTGACTAGAGGCATCATCTTTATTTTTTTATTATACTATATGTAGTATTTATTTATATTACACTCATGTTTTTTATGATTGTTTTCCTTATCTTTAGTTTCATCAGTTTGACTATGATGTGCCTATGTGTGAGTTTCTAGGGTTTGCTGAGTCTCTTGAACATAAAGATTGGTCTTTCAAAATTCATGAGAAAAATTAACTATGATCTCTTCAGTTAATTTCTGCATCTTTCTCTCTCCCATTTCCTTCTAGGATTCTAATGGTATATATGGTAAACTGTCTGATATTATCCCACTGGCCTTAGACTTTGCTAGTTTTCTTTTTTTTTCCCTCTATGCCTTTGTTTTAAATTTTGGTAATTTTTAAATAAGATATCTCATTTTTCAGCTATAAAATTTTGGTTCTTCTTCATTCATATAAAAGTTGGCTCTACTTCAATTTTTCAATTTTTCTTACCAAAATAATCCATCTTCATTCACTTTTTCCACTTTTTCTGAAAAAGTTTGAATATATTTTAATAGCTATTTTAATGTTCTTGTCTACTAATATCACTGTATAGATGATCTATGGGATCTCCTTACATTGACTATCCTTTCCCTTGATTACAAGACATTTTTTCTTCTTGCTTCTTTTTATATTTAACTTTGTTTTGTTTTCTAAATTTTCTGGACATTTTTAAGAAAGTATATTTTAGAGAGTTTGGTTTGTGTTATATACCTTTATAGAGTATATTGCTTTATTTTGGCAGGTAGTTATGGATTGTGGGTTACTTTTATAATATTGAGGCTTGAACAAAGGGGAATTATTTTGGTTTTGTACTTAGTCTTAGGGTATAAAAGAACTTTCTAGGATTTCAACCAAATGCCTCAGGTGTTCACCAATGGAAGTCTTAAACAGACAACAACAACAACAAAAATAAATTCTGAGTGTGTGAAATAGATGTGATTATTTAAGGTAAATATAGAAATAGAAAAACTAATGACATGATATTGCCACATAGGATGAAGCTGTCATCCCTTTTGCAAAATGGAACTTCAAACTACTACTCACTAGATAATACCATTACTTTCTATGCAGACCTAGAATATAGGGATCACCTACCATGTAGCATAAATATTTTAGATAATAAATCATGTTATATAAATTAGTAGTTCTCAAATTTTACATCTATTTTGCATTTTCACTATAGAGCTCTAACAGTGATTCGTGCACAGGTTAACAATAATTACATTGAAATTATTATTATCTCTCCAATAATATATACTTTCCTTAAGTGGTATGCTTATCTAATTAATTGATAATATTATGGCAAAAGATTTCTATTAAAACGCTTTCAATTCCTCAATTTTTTCATTAAAGGGATAAGGGTATTTCTAGCTTTGTATTTCACCTGGTTGTACAAATATGGGCATGATATTTTTTTTCCCTTCTGTAACTGTTTACTTGCTGCTAAAATTGAGGTTATTGGATGATATGAACTCTTAAGTAATGATCCATGTCCAAAATTAAAAAAAAAAAAAAAACCTGACTGAATTTTAATCATTTTACTTGTGTTATATGTTGCAGTTGGCAATGTAAATCATTCAGTAAATTATCATTTATTAACACCTACTATGTACTGCAATGGACTAGGCAGAAAAATTAAAATATATTTCTTCTTCCTAAAAAGTTTGCAAATTAGAAGAAGCAACCAATAAGTAAGTAGACAATTTAAATGTAATTTTATATGCTAAAATTGAGTTATGAATTAATTACATCAAGAAAAATTCTTCACATGGAATTTCCTAGGCACTTTTTGAAAAATCCAGAGAAATAAATATTCTTGTTTCCAGTTCTAAAAATTCCTTAACGAAGTGGTTTGAATTGAGATATGAGGGTAGAAGACAATTTGTGGTGTGAATCCATTAATAATTTGCTACTACAGAAATATGTTTTGGATTACTTCACATTCCTGCTCATATAACTTGTTATTTTTAATCTTTCTTTCCTCTACTCTTTTTCCTTACTCTTCTGCTAGTTCCTTTTCTCCTCTTCTCCTTTCCCTTTATTTTAGATTATACAATATGACAAAAGTATTTACTTTTGTTCTCGCTACTAGAAATCTTGCTAACTCGTTAACAAGTAAATTAAGCTATTCCAACAAATTTTGAATTACATAAATAATTTTATGATTTTTATCATTATTTTGTACTTGTTTTAAAAGTACATAATACAGTCAAAAGAAAATTAAATCCTGACTTGGAAACACTTTTTCTCAAGTGTATATACAGGTAAGAAATCACCGTAGGACCCAATTAAATATTGCAATTAGTTATTTCAATATAAGACCTCCAAGCTCCATTATTGCAAGAAGAACCCTAACAAACTTGTAATATTTGCATAAGCAAAACCATGGCAAAGTCTTTGGAGTGGAACAGCCTGAAATAAATAATAAAATGATCATAATATCTGGGGGGATAAAACAGTAGAAAATGAATAGATTGACTACTTTATGAAAGTTAAATATCAGTTATTTTGTCTGTTGGAGAGTGAATTATGCGAAACTAGAATATAGATTATTATCTACCATATAGCAGTTAATATATTAAATAATAAATCAGTCTATATTGATTTTTACCCACTCCATACCAAAAAGTAATTTAATGTGAAGAATTTTTTTCTATAAAAAAAGAAAGGATATCTGTTGGATTCTCGATAGTGCCTAGCATGAGTCTAACTAGATATTAGTATTAAATTTAAAGAAAAAAAATTTTTTTTTAAATTGGGGTATAGTTGCTTTACAATGTTGTGTTAGTTTCTGCTGCACAACAAGGTGAATCAGCTATATGTATACATATATCCCCTCCCTCTTGGACTTCCCTCCCACCCAAACCCCCATCCCACCCACCCTCTCATTTCACCCATCTAGGTCACCACAGAGCACCGAGCTGAACTCCCTGCTATACAGAGGGTGCCCACTAGCTATCTGTTTTACACATAGTAGTGTATATATGTCGATCCCAATCTCCCAATTTCTCACCCCACCCTGTGTCCACAAGTCCATTCTCTACATCTGAGTTTCTATTCCTGTCCTGTAAATAGGTTCATCTGTACCATTTTTCTAGATTCCACATATATACATTACTATACAATAATTGTTTTTCTCTTTTTGACTTACTTCACTCTGTATGACAGACTCTAAGTCCATCCACGTCTCTACAAATGACCCAATTTCGTTCCTTTTTATGGCTGAGTAAAAAATTATATGAGACAAAGCTTAGATACTATTCTACACTATTATCTCATACTATTGAGGTGGGAAATTAGACCAATGGAACACAAAATTATTATCCATAACTTATGTTGGAGGCAAAACAAGAATGAAAACATAGTACTGTTGAGTTATTTTAAAATTCTTTTAATTTATGCACATTTTTACATATATTCTTTATTAATACTGCATATATTGTATGTAATATATGAATATAACTATATAAGACTGAATAATTTATGTTGTATTAAGTGAGTTTCTTGAACATTCCAATTCCCTCTTAGGACGTTTGCACTTATTGTTCCCTTATCATGGAACACTCATTTCTTTCTCAGATATTCATGTGATTTGCTCTAAAATTTTGGTTATTTTTTTCCATTTTAAGTTTTTAAAATATTTGTCACATTCTAAAATATAAGTAATATTTATAGAGATTATTGTTCATGCATCACTAATAAACATCCTTAAGCAACCATCCAACCCAAAAACATGGACAATAACTTTCATCTACTTAGGAATTTCTTCCATAGCTCATCACCTGTTTTACCAAAAGGCAACCCCCATTTTAAACCTTGTGTCTAACATCCTTTCCTTCTTGTGCTGTAGTTGTATCATCTGACTATTTATGCCTGAACTATACATTGTAGCTCAATCTGATTTGGAGTTTTATAAAAATGATATTATGGTAGGCAAAATAATGCCCCTCCAAAGATGTCATTTACTAACCCCTGAAGTCTATGAATATTATGTTACATGGTAAAGGGGAATGATGGTAGCAGATGGAATTAGGTTGTTAAATAGCTGGTATTAAAATCTGGAGATAACCTGGATTATCTGTGTGGCCCCAAAGTAATAACAAGGGTCCATTCTAACAAGTGTGAGGTGATAACTCATTGTGGTTTTGATTTTCAATTTCCTGATGATAAATGATGCTGAATATCTTTTCAAGTATCTATTGGCAGTTTGCATATCACCTTTAGCAAAGTGTCTATTCAGATATTTGCCCATTTTCTAACCAGACTTTTTTTTTTACTATTGAGATTTGTGAGAATCATAAATATAAATCACAAATCATAATACTTTGGATATTAACCCTTTAAGAAATATATGATTAACAAATATTTTCTTCCATTCCATAGTTTTCATTTTGTTAATGGTTTCTTTTGCTATGGAGGAACATTTAGTTTTAACCAAGTATGTGGTCTCCCCCCCCCCCTTTTTTTTTGCTTTTGCTTGGGCTTTTGGTGTCATTTCTAAAAGTCATTGTCAAGATCAATGTTAAGAAGATTTTTCCCTGTTTTCCTCTAGAAGCTTTATAGTTTCAGGTAATACATTTAGATATTTAATCTATTTAAATTTTATTTTTGTGAGCAGTGTGATATAGAGTTTTAATTTCTTACATATAAATATTCAGTTTTCCCAACCCCATTTATTGAAGAGACTTTATTTTTCTGGTTGAGTATTTTTGGCTCCCTTGTCAAATGTTATTTTACCATATATGTTTAAGTTTATTTCTGGGCTTTTGATTCTGTTCCATTGGTATATGAATCTGTTTTTATGTCAGTGTCACACTTTTGTTTATTACTATAGCTTTGTAATATAGTTTAAAACCAGGAAGTGTGATGTCTCCAGCTTTCTTCTTCTTTCTCATGATTGCTTTGGATATTTGGGAACTTTAGCGGTTCCATATAAATTTTAAGATTGTTTTTTCTATTTCTGTAAATAAATTGGAATTTTGATAGGGATTGTATTGAATATATGGATGGCTTTGAGTAGTATGGACACTTCAACAATAATTTTTCCAGTCCATGAACACAGGAAATCTTTTTATTTATTTCTGTTCTCTTCAATTTATTTCATAAATATCTTATAGTTTTCAATGTATGGTTTATTGCAGCCCTGCTTAAATTTATTACAAAGTATTTTATTATTTTTGATGCTATCATGAATGGGATTGTTTTCCTATTTTTTTCAGATTTCCTATTATTAGTGTATAGAAATGCAACTGAGTTTTGTATGTTGATTTTGTATCCTGGAACTTTACTGAATTTATTAGTTCTAACTCCTCTTTGGTGGTGCCTTTAGGATTTTTTAATATATAAAATCATGTCATCTGCAAACAGAACATCTATTTTTCCTTTATGACTTTGATGCTTTTTATTTCTTTTTCTTGCCTGATTGCTCTGGCTAAGACTTCCAATACTATGTTAAAGAGGAGCGGTAAGACTGGGCACCCTTGTCTCCTTCCTGACCTTAGAGGAAAAGTTTTCAACCTTTCATCACAGAGTATGATGTTAGCTGTGGGTTTGTCATATGTGGCCTTGGTTATGTTGAGGTATGTTCCTTCTACCCCCAATTTGTTGTACAGTTTTATCATAAAAGGATATTGTATTTTATCAAATGCTTTCTCTGTGTCTCCTGAGATGATCATACAATCCTTATCTTTCATTTTGTTAATGTGGTGTATCACAATTACTGATTTGCCTATGTTAAACCATTTTTGCATCCCAGAGGTAAATCCCACTTGATCATGGTGTACGATAGTTTAAATGTGCTACTGAACTCAGTTTGCTAATATTTTATTGAGAATTTTGCACATGTTTATTCATAAGTTATACTGGTCTACAGTTTTCTCTTCTCATAGTGTCCTTTTCTGGCTTTAGTATTGGGGTAATGCTGGTTTCATAAAATGTGTTTGAGAGTGTTCTCTGCTCTTGCATATTTTAGGGTAGTTTGAGAAGGATTGATGTTAATTCATCTTTAAGTGTTTGGTAGAATTCACCAGTGAAACCATCTGTTCCTGGGCTTTGCTTTGTTGGCAGGTTTTCAGTTATGGATACAACCTGTTCACTTATTAATATGTTCAAATTTTCTAATTCTTCCTGATTCAGTCTTAGTAGGTTGTATATTTCTAGAAATTTATCCATTTCTATAAGTTTATCCAATTTGTTGGTCTACAATTGTTTCTGGTAATCTCTTATGATCATTTTTATTTCTGTAGTGTTGTTTGTAATGGCTCCTCTTTCATTTCTGATTTTATTTATTTGAGTCTTCTTTTTGTTTCCTAGCTAGTCTAGCTAAGGGTTTGTCAATTGTGTGTCTCTTTTCCACAAACAGCTTTTGTTTTGTTGATCTTCTCTATTTTTTTTCTCTTCTCTATTTCATGTATTTCTGCTCTGATTTTTATTACCTTCCTCCCTCTGATAACTTTGAGCTTAATATGTTCTTCTTTTCTAGTTCCTTGAGATGTAAAGTTATTTTTTATTTGTGATCTTTCTTCTTTGTTAATGTAGGCATTTATCATTATAAACGTCCCTCTTAGGAAAGTTTTTGCTGCTTCCCAGAAGATTTGGTATGTTACTGTCATTTGTCTCAAGGCATTTTTTTACTTTCCATTTGTTTTCTTCTTTAACCTATTCAGAATTTTTCTTTATTTTTAATTTCCATGTATTTCTGAATTTTTCAGCTTTCATCCTGTTCATTTCTAGTTTATTACCATTGTGTTCAGAAAAGATATTTGGCATAATTTTTATCTTTTTAAATTTGTTGTGGTTTGTTTTGTGGTCTGTCATATGATCTATCTTAGAAAATGTTCCATGTGTGCCATAGCACAGGGCATCTGTGGCCACATATCCCATGGGGATGAGATTGGCTCAGCAGTCGGGATGAACTGAAGAAAGGGTTCCATGGATGGTACAACCCATTGGCTAAAGATCCAAACCAGGCAGAGCTGCCAACCAAGCTCCCTGACCAGACAGGGCCACTGGCTGGGCTCTGCAGATATGCAAAGCCACTGTCCGAGATCTCTGCTCAGTCCCCACTGCAAGCAGGAATATGGTCTGCCAAGATCTGAGTAACAGTTGCTGTAAGCCATGCCACCTTATTGTTTCTATATGATCCCCAGCACTTAAGTTCTGCAGATTCCCCAGTGATCTTCATGAGATAAGACCCAAGTGGGCCTCTGAAGGGTCCTCCATGCTGGGGAAGCTGCATAACCACCTTGGGTTCTCTGTTTCCCATTGGAGAAATTGTAGGCTCAGGGAGCTTCCCCATTGGGGCACTGTGCTGGCCTGGGAGGAGGGACAATACAGTCAAAGTGTAGCTGGTCCTCTTATCTTTCTAATGCATTCTTCTTGATCTTTCTTGTCCAGAGAGATGCTTCAGCCTCACTTTCAGGTTCTGGGATTTTCTCAGCAATGACTAGTTTATGGATAGTTGCTAGATTGTCTTTTGTGAGAAGGACTGAAGTCAGGAGTGACCTATGTCACCATATTGATGACGTCACTCTCCTAATCCAGTCTTGTAAAATTGACTATAGTACAATTTGTTCACTTACCCATACTTTTTAAATTTGGTTATTTCCTTTTTTTTAAAAAAAATTTGTTATTACAAACCATGATGTTATAGATATTCTTGTGTATCTGCTCTGTGGCACATGAGCAAGATTTTCTCTCAGGTAAATATGTTGGAGTGAAATTTCTGGAATGTGCTATATGTGATAAGTCAACTTTACATAATAACACTGACTTGTTTTCTAAAGTGATTATACCAATTTACATTTCAAACAGCAATGTATAAGCATCCCCTAGATACACATCTTCTCTAACACTTGGCATTCTCCAGCATTTTAATTTTTTACAGTCTATAGTGAAGGTAACATAATTGTATTGCTTTTTCTTAATGAATAACAATTTTGAGCATCTTTTTACATACATATTCCTCAAATGTGCTTTTTCTTTTGAGTAATGGCTGTTTTTCAATTGGATTGTTATTTATCTTTTTACATTAATTTATAGAAGTGCTTTATTTTTTGGTTATGTGTGTTTTAAATATTGACTCCCAGTTTGTGGTTTGACTTTTCTCTTGTTATTTTTTGGATGAGCAGAACTTTTAAATTTTAATGCAGCCAAATTAATCAATCTTTTAAGTTAACACTCTATGCTTGTTTTTTTAAAAATCTCTTCCTACATTATGGTCTTAATATATTCTTTGACACTGTCCTCTAAAGTTTAATTTTGCTTATAGAATTTGGCTGTCTTATCTACCAAGGGTTAATTTTTTAATTATGTGAATACTTATTCATTTTTCCCCTATGGATAGACAATTGTCAATGCATTAAAAGCCTCATTGTTTCCCAATTGATCTGCAATACCACTTCCATCATCTACCAAGTGTTCATACACAGGTATGTCTGGTTTTGTATTGTGAAATCCGATCAATGTGCCAATTTTTCTGTCACTGTACCAGTACCTACTATCTTATTCACTTAGCTATGTAGTAAAATTTGATGCCTGTTAAGGAAAGTTTCCTTCCTCCATTCCACTGAACTTTACATTTTCATATTAATGTTAAATTCAGATTTTTATTTTTAAAAACGTGATTTTGATTGGCATTGCATTTAAACTACATTAGAAGAATCAAGAACTTTGACTTACTGATAGTTTCAATGTAGGACTATGGTATCTTTCTTTATTTATTTTGATCCTCTATATAGCTTTTAATAATTATTAATGTAGTTTTTAAAATTTAATATCATGTGCTCTATAGTTTTTGGTGATATTATAATTGATGCATATTTTTATAGATAACTTTTAATTTATTGTGATTTTCTTTAATTTTTATTTTGTTTCCTTTTGTTTTTGTTTGTTTATTTGTTTCCATATTTTAAAATCATAATGGATGTTGAATTTTGCCTAATTCTTTTCATCTATTGGGATAATTTTTTATTCCATTTATCTTTTAATGTCCTATTTATATTTTAATATTATTAGTCTCATTTATAGATTTTTTTAATGTTTAACTATCTTTGTTCCTGAAATACATGCAACTTGGTCATTATCTTTGTAGACATTTCTAGCTAGGTGTCTAGTCATTAGTGTTAATTATTGATAGTTGTTTTTTCTCTCCTTTCTGCCCAGCTCTAGATTTGCCCAATGCATTATGAATGAAAGACACATATGCTGCTTCTGGGCTACAATATATAATTAAAAGTTTGGATTGTTCAGAATTATTTTCCTCCTTCCAAGTTCATGTTGGCATGGAGCTTGTGAGCTCCTGGTTCACTTAATGATTCCTTAAGCAGATTTCTTTTTACAGCAAACAATGGATATAAAGGAAATAAACTTTTTTTCTTTTAAACATTTGAGATTTAGGAACTTCTTGTACCACAGCATTACCTGGCCTATCCTGAAGGATACAATGTGTCAGCATTTATCAATATTAATAAATAAGACTCATCAATAATTTTCATTTCTCAAACTGTCCTTGTCTAGTATCAGACAAGCCTATACTGATGTCAGCAAATAATATTCTTTTTTTTCCTCCAAATCTCTGGATGAATTTTTTGAGATTGGAATGAAATTTTAAGTCTCCTAGAATTCATGCATAAAGTTGATTTTTTTTAATTTGTAGAAAAATTTTAACAAATGTATGTGTTGAAGTCTCTTTCTACCTTTCATAAATTCTCTGAAGATAAAATGCAAGTATCCCACATAGAGAAGAGAAATAGAGAAGTGATTTGAGACTAGAGTTAAAAAGAATAGAGAATTCATGTTTGCTGAGAAATAGCAATGTTCCTTGGGAAGCACAGAGAGATGGAGTGATATGCCTCTTGTTCTATGACCTCACCTCAGGAAAGTTCATGACATTACACGAAATAGCTGACATCTGTGGGATCTAACAATTCAGCACAAAGCCTTGTGAAAGATTCCCATTCCCTAAGCAAAGAACAAGAAAGCCAACCCATAGGGTCTGAAATGATCATGCTGTCTGACCCCTTATGTATTCCAGTGTGTAACCATGACTCAGGATCAGGGGGATTCCCTGAAGTAAAAAGTTCTTATGCTCTATAAGATTGGTGGAAAACAAATGCTAATTATGACAGAAATACAATTGCCCACAGTTTGGCTGAGAGTCAGAAACAAATTAAAATTGATTTAAATAAATAAATGTGATTTTTTTTTACACACATCAATTTTTCATCGCTGCACTTATCAGATTTTTGTTTTAATAGGAATGATACAACCAAGCTTCTGGAGAATTGTTTCTCAGTTTTGTATTTGAATATTTATGTAAGTCAAATTCTTAGAAAAGCAGACACATCTGTCTTCATATTACCTGGGAGGCTTGTAGTACATTTTGATATCAGTATGGAATATGAATTCCACGACATAAAAATTCCATGAATATCCAGATAGAGAAGGGCTGAGCTCTCGAAAAGAAATCCCTGACCACTTTCACAATGTACACACTAAGGTGAAGCACAAACTCATAGAGGGGAGCACCTGGTTCCCCAGAGGATTTGAAAAGTTTAGATGAGGGAGTCTAAAAGTACAGGAGCATTAACTCCCTTTGAAGGAAACTTTGACCAAATGGAGGCAGGAGATGGGAAGGATCTGCAAATAAATTCTCTCTCAGATACCCCCTTAGATGAACTGTTTGCAGATGCATAGGTGTCACAAACCCCCTTGGAAGATGTTCAGTCAGACTGAAAAATCATATGTGCTTATGAAACAGAAGCCAGCTCCGTAATAAACTCTATATTTACTCTTCCTTTTTCCCTTGCATCACTTACCTCTTTCTTCATGTGTGCTTCCTGTGACTTCCCACATCTACCATCTAATTTGTTAGCTCATAAATTCCCTCCAAGACCCTGCTTCTAGGGAAGCCTGGAAGAGACATTTATCAACATTATAGCTACTTTTGGTAATAAAAAAAAAAAGGATAAATATATATAAAAAATACATACTAAATAGTAGAATGTGTGGATGTGTGGGTGTAGCCCCTTATTTTCAGATACTGTTAAGACAAGAAAAAGCAACAACACTGACTGAATTCATTTTTTTTTAAATAGCTGCCTTTCTGGCAACTATGTTAAAGAAACATGTAAAAGATGGTGTGCATTAAAATTTTTTATATAGTCCATCTCATTTGTTGAAAAGTGAATTGTTATGATAAAGGCAAATATACTTAGATCTATTTGAAAACCTTATGAAATGTGTTATATGTCACTGATAATGCTTAGAAAAGTAGCCTGCAAATAAAATATTAGAATTATTGCATTCTTAAATTATTTTTGTTGCTCAAATTTTGACTACCTGTGATTATATTTATTAATTACAGCTATATTATCATCATGTAGGCAAAAAATAAATTTAGGTGATATTTTACCTAATACTTCCAAAAATCTGAACTGCAATGCATATACTGCTTGAATAACTCCCTTACATTTACACTGAGAATGTAACATTTTAGGAATTAAAGTGTTAAATTAAGACACAATGCTAATCTACTTCATACACTGTAGGGAAATAATCTATCATAAAACAAAGCATGGAAGACTGAGGGCTTATTCTAGGAGTTGTGATGTTAATGATGAAAATATAATACTTTTAAACAATTCAATTGCCCTAAATCTCCTCAATTTTATTTAATTATTTTATTATCACTGGCCCTAAGGAGTCTTTTTTAAAAATATTTTTCTTTAAAGCTCCTTATCGAACTTCATGAAGTTATGCTGATAGATATTGTTGATATAGAAGCATGGGTCCACGTTTCTATTGTGATTTTAGTTCCTGAATATAAGCACATACACCTGAGCTCCGGAGACGAGTCCCGGAACGTGAGGGGGGCGGAGGCTGCAGCTCGCGGCACCAGCGAGAGATTTCTCTTGGATTTGGCTACAAATTTATAGATCTTCTGCACTGTGTACAGGCACAGATACATTAGAAATACATCTACGCGTGGAACTGCTCCTACAGAACACCCACTGAACGCTGGCAGAAGACGTCAGACCTCCTAAAATGCAAGAAACTCCCCAGGTACCTGGGTAGGGCAAAAGAAAAAAGAAACAACAGAGACAAAAGAATAGGGACGGGACTTGCACCAGTGGGAAGGAGCTGTGAAGGAGGAAAGGTTTCCACACACTAGGAAGCCCCTTCGTGGGCAGAGAATGTGGGTGGTGGAGGGGGGGAAGCTTCAGAGCCAAGGAGGAGAGCGCAACCACAGGGGTGCGGAAGGCAAAGCGGAGAGATTCCCGCACAGAGGGTCGGAGCCGAGCAGCACTCACCAACCCGAGAGGCTTGTCTGCTCACACGCCAGGGCGGGCGGGGGCTGGGAGCTGAGGGGCGGGCTTCAGTCAGATCCCAGGGAGAGGACTGGGGTTGGTGGCATGAACACAGCCTGAAGGAGTTAGCGCACCACAGCTAGCTGGGAGGGAGTCCGGGAAAAAGCCTGCAGCTGCCGAAGAGGCAAGAGACTTTTTCTTGCCTCTTTGTTTCTCAGCGTGCAAGGAGAGGGGATTCAGAGAGCCGCCTAAACGAGCTCCAGAGGTGGGCGCGAGCTGCGGCTATCAGCGCGGACCCCAGAGATGGGCATGAGACGCTAAGGCTGCTGCTGCCATCACCAAGAAGCCTGTGTGCGAGCACAAGTCACTACCCACACGGCACCTCCCGGGAACCTGTGCAGCCCGCCACCACCAGGCTCCTGTGATCAAGGGACAACTTCCCCGGGAGAACACACGGCATGCCTCGGGTCGCTGCAAAGTCACACTGGCCTCTGCCACCGCAGGCTCGCCCCGCATCCGTACCCCTCCCTCCCCCCGGCCTGAGTGAGCCAGAGTCCCCGAAGCAGCTGCTCCTTTAACCCCGCCCTGTGTGAGCGAAGAACAGACTCCCTACACGCACAGGAGGGTCCAAATCCAAAGCTGAACCCCGGGAGCTGTGCGAACAAAGAAGAGAAAGGGAAATTTCTCCCAGCAGTCTCAGATGCAGCTGATTAAAGCTCCACAAACAACTTGATGTACCTGCATCTGTTGAATAACTGAATAGACAACAAATCATCCCAAATTCAGGAGGTGGACGTTGGGAGCAGGATATATTAATTTTTCCCCTATTCCTTTTATTGTGAGTGTATATGTGTATGCTTCTGGGTGAGATTTTGTCTGTATAGCTTTGCTTTCAGCATTTGTCCTAGGGTTCGGTCCGTCCATTTTTTTGTTTCTTTGTTTTGTTTTTTTACTTAAAAAAATTTTTTTCTTAATAAATTTTTTCTTAATAATTTTTCCTTATTTTTTATTTTAAAAAATTAAATTTTTTTCTTAATAAATTTTTTACTTAATAATTTTTCCTTATTTTTTAATATAAAAATGAATAAATTTATTTTAAAAAATTAAAAAAATTTCTTAATAATGTTTTTCTTAATATTTTTTCTTACTTTTTATTATAATAGCTTTATTTTATTTTATTTTATTTTATCCTTTTTCTTTCTTTCTTTCTATTTTTTCTCCCTTTTATTCTGAGCCGTGTGGATGAAAGGCTCTTGGTGCTCCAGCCAGGCATCAGGGCTGTGCCTCTGAGGTGGGAGAGACAACTTCAGGACACTGGTCCACAAGAGACCTCCCAGCTCCATGTAATACCAAATGGCGAAAATCTCTCAGAGATGTCCATCTCAGCATCAAGACCCAGCTTCACTCAACGACCAGCAAGCTACAGTGCTGGACACCCTATGCCAAACAACTAGCAAGACAGGAACACAGCCCCATCCATTAGCAGAGAGGTTGTCTAAAATCATAATAAGGCCACAGACACCCCAAAACACACCACCAGACGTGGACATGCCCACCAGAAAGACAAGATCCAGCCTCATCCACCAGAACACAGGCACTAGTCCCCTCCACCAAGAAGCCTACACAACCCACTGAACCAACCTTAGCCACTGGGGACAGATAACAAAAACAACAGGAACTATGAACCTGCAGCCTGTGAAAAGGAGACCCCAAACACAGTAAGATAAGCAAAATGAGAAGACAGAAAAACACACAGCAGATGAAGAAGCAGGGTCAAAACACACCAGACCTAACAAATGAAGAGGAAATAGGCAGTCTACCTGAAAAAGAATTCAGAATAATGATAGTAAAGATGATCCAAAATCTTGGAAATAGAATAGACAAAATGCAAGAAACATTTAACAAGGACGTAGAACTAAAGAGGAACCAAGCAATGATGAAAAACACAATAAATGAAATTAAAAATACTCTAGAAGGGATCAATAGCAGAATAACTGAGGTAGAAAAATGGGTATGTGACCTGGAAGATAAAATAGTGGAAATAACTACTGCAGAGCAGAATAAAGGAAAAAGAATGAAAAGAACTGAAGACAGTCTCAGAGACCCCTGGGACAACATTAAACGCACCAACATTTGAATTATAGGGGTCCCAGAAGAAGAAGAGAAAACGAAAGGGACTGCGAAAATATTTGAAGAGATTATAGTTGAAAACTTCCCTAATATGGGAAAGGAAATAGTTAATCAAGTCCTGGAAGCACAGAGAGTCCCATACAGGATAAATACAAGGAGAAACACACCAAGACACATATTAATCAAACTATCAAAAATTAAATATAAAGAAAACATATTAAAAGCAGCAAGGGAAAAACAACAAATAACACACTAGGGAATCCCCATAAGGTTAACAGCTGAACTTTCAGCAGAAACTCTGCAAGCCAGAAGGGAATGGCAGGATATATTTAAAGTGATGAAGGAGAAAAACCTACAACCAAGATTACTCTACCCAGCAAGGATCTCATTCAGATTTGATGGAGAAATTAAAACCTTTACAGACAAGCAAAAGCTGAGAGAGTTCAGCACCACCAAACCAGCTTTATAACAAATGCTAAAGGAACTTCTCTAGGCAAGAAACACAAGAGAAGGAAAACACCTACAATAACAAACCCAAAACATTTAAGAAAATCGGAATAGGAACATACATTTCAATAATTACCTTAAATGTAAATGGATTAAAGGCTCCCACCAAAAGGCACAGACTGGCTGAATGGATACAAAAACAAAACCTGTATATATGCTGTCTACAAGAGACCCACTTCAGACCTAGGGACACATACAGACTGAAAGTGAGGAGATGGAAAAAGATATTCCATGCAAATGGAAATCAAAAGAAAGCTGGAGTAGCAATTCTCATATCAGACAAAATAGACTTTAAAATAAAGACTATTACAAGAGACAAAGAAGGACACTACATAATGATCAAGGGATCGATCCAAGAAGAAAGTATAACAATTGTAAATATTTATGCACCCAACATAGGAGCACCTCAATACATAAGGCCAATACTAACAGCCATAAAAGGGGAAATCGACAGTAACACAATCATAGTAGCGGACTTGAACACCCCACTTTCACCAATGGACAGATCATCCAAAATGAAAATAAATAAGGAAACACAAGCTTTAAATGATACATTAAACAAGATGGACTTAATTGATATTTATAGGACATTCCACCCAAAACCAACAGAATACACATTTTTCTCAAGTGCTCATGGAACATTCTCCAGGATAGATCATATCTTGGGTCACAAATCAAGCCTTGGTAAATTTAAGAAAATTGAAATCATATCAGGCATCTTTTCCAACCACAACACTATAAGACTAGATATCAATTACCGGAAAAGATCTGTAAAAAATACAAACACATGGAGGCTACACAATACACTACTTAATAACGAAGTGATCACTGAAGAAATCAAAGGGGAAATCAAAAAATACCTAGAAACAAATGACAATGGAGACACGATGACCCAAAACCTATGGGATGCAGCAAAAGCAGTTCTAAGAGGGAATTTTATAGCAATACAAGCCTACATCAAGAAACAGGAAACATCTCGAATAAACAACCTAACCTTGCACCTAAAGAAATTAGAGAAAGAAGAATAAAAAAACCCCAAAGCTAGCAGAAGGAAAGAAATCATAAAGATCAGATCAGAAATAAATGAAAAAGAAATGAAGGAAACAATAGCAAAAATCAATGAAACTAAAAGATGGTTCTTTGAGAAGATAAACACAATTGATAAACCATTAGCCAGACTCATCAAGAGAAAAAGGGAGAAGACTCAAATCAATAGAATTAGAAATGAAAAAGGAGAAGTAACCACTGACACTGCAGAAATACAAACGATCATGAGAGATTACTACAAGCAACTCTATGCCAATAAAATGGACAACCTGGAAGAAATGGACAAATTCTTAGAAATGCACAACCTGCCGAGACTGAACCAGGAAGAAATAGAAAATATGAACAGACCAATCACAAGCACTGAAATTGAAACTGTGATGAAAAATCTTCCAACAAACAAAAGCCCAGGACCAGATGGTTTCACAGGCGAATTCTATCAAAGATTTAGAGAAGAGCTAACACCTATCCTTCTCAAACTCTTCCAAAATATTACAGAGGGAGGAACACTCCCCAACTCATTCTACGAGGCCAACATCATGCTGATACCGAAACCAGACAAAGATGTCACAAAGAAAGAAAACTAGAGGCCAATATCACTGATGAACATAGATGTAAAAATCCTCAACAAAATACTAGCAAACAGAATCCAACAGCACATTAAAAGGATCAAACACCATGATCAAGTGGGGTTTATTCCAGGAATGCAAGGATTCTTCAATATACGCAAATCAATCAACGTGATACATCATATTAACAAATTGAAGGAGAAAAACCATATGATCATCTCAATAGATGCAGAGAAAGCTTTCGACAAAATTCAACACCCATTTATGATAAAAGCCCTGCAGAAAGTGGCATAGAGGGAACATTCCTCAACTTAATAAAGGCCATATATGACAAACCCACAGTCAACATCGTCCTCAATGGTGAAAAACTGAAACCAGTTCCACTAAGATCAGGAACAAGACAAGGTTGCTCACTCTCACCACTATTATTCAACATAGTTTTGGAAGTGTTAGCCACAGCAATCAGAGAAGAAAAAGAAATAAAAGGAATCCAAATCGGAAAAGAAGAAGTAAAGCTGTCACTGTGTGCAGATGACATGATACTATACATAGAGAATCCTAAAGATGCTACCAGAAAACTACTAGAGCTAATCAATGCATTTGGTAAAGTAGCAGGATACAAAGTTAATGCACAGAAATCTCTTGCATTCCTATACACTAATGATGAAAAATCTGAAAGTGAAATTAAGAAAACACTCCCGTTTACCATTGCAACAAAAAGAATAAATATCTAGGAATAAACCTACCTAAGGAGACAAAAGACCTGTATGCAGAAAATTATAAAACACTGATGAAAGAAATTAAAGATGATATAAATAGATGGAGAGATGTACCATGTTCTTGGATTGGAAGAATCAACATTGTGAAAATGACTCTACTACCCAAAGCAATCTACAGATTCAATGCAATCCCTATCAAACTACCACTGGCATTTTTCACAGAACTAGAACAAAAAATTTCACAATTTGTATGGAAACACATAAGACCCGGAATAGCCAAAGCAATCTTGAGAACGAAAAATTGAGCTGGAGGAATCAGGCTCCCTGACTTCAGACTATATTACAAAGCTACAGTAATCAAGACAGTTTGGTACTGACACAAAAACAGAAGGATAGATCAATGGAACAGGATAGAAAGCCCAGAGATAAACCCACGCACATATGTTCACCTTATCTTTGATAAAGGAAACAAGCATATACTGTGGAGAAAAAACAGCCTCTTCAATAAGTGATGCTGGGAAAACTGGACAGCTACATGTAAAAGAATGAAATTAGAACACTCCCTAACACCATACACAAAAATAAACTCAAAATGGATTAAAGACCTAAATGGAAGGCCAGACACTATCAAACTCTTAGAGGAAAACATAGGCAGAACACTCTATGACATAAATCACAGCAAGATGTTTTTTGACCCAACTCCTAGAGAAATGGAAATAAAAACAAAAATAAACAAATGGAACCTAATGAAACTTAAAAGCTTTTGCGCAGCAAAGGAAACCATAAACAAGACCAAAAGACAACCCTCAGAATGGGAGAAAATATTTGCAAATGAAGCAACTGACAAAGAATTAATCTCCAAGATTTACAAGCAGTTCATGCAGCTCAATAACAAAAAAACAAACAACCCAATCCAAAAATGGGCAGAAGATCTAAATAGACATTTCTCCAAAGAAGATATACAGATTGCCAACAGACACATGAAAGAATGTTCAACATCGTTAATCATTAGAGAAATGCAAATCAAAACTTCAATGAAATATCATCTCACACCGGTCAGAATGGCCATCATCAAAAAATCTAGAAACAATAAATGCTGGAGAGGGTGTGGAGAAAAGGGAACACTTTTGCACTGTTGGTGGGAATGTAAATTGATACAGCCACTATGGAGAACAGTATGGAGGTTCCTTAAAAAACTAAAAATAGAACTACCATACGACCCAGCAATCCCACTACTGGGCATATACCCTGAGAAAACCATAATTCAAAAAGAGTCATGTACCAAAATGTTCATAGCAGCTCTATTTACAATAGCCAGAACATGGAAGCAACCTAAGTGTCCATCATCAGATGAATGGATAAAGAAGATGTGGCACATATATACAATGGAATATTACTCAGCCATAAAAAGTAATGAAATGGAGATATTTGTAGTGAGGTGGATGGAGTTAGAGTCTGTCATACAGAGTGAAGTAAGTCAGAAAGAGAAAAACAAACACAGCATGCTAACACATATATATGGAATCTAAGGGGAAAAAAAAAAATGGTCATGAAGAACCTAGTGGCAAGACGGGAATAAAGACACAGATCTAGTAGAGAATGGACTTGAGGATATGGGGATGGGGAGGGGTAAGATGTGACAGGGTGAGAGAGTGGCATGTACATATATACACTAGCAAATGTAAAATAGATAGCTAGTGGAAGCAGCTGCATAGCACAGGGAGATCAGCTCAGTGCTTTGTGACCACCTAGAGGGGTGGGATAGGGAGGGTGGGAGGGAGGGAGACGCAAGAGGGAAGAGATATGGGAACATATGTATATGTATAACTGATTCACTTTGTTATAAAGCAGAAACTAACACACCATTGTAAAACAATTATACTCCAATAAAGATGTTAAAAAAAAAAAACACACATACACCTTTTTTTAAATTAAAGAACATGATTTTGTGCCAAGGAATTATATATTAAGATTAAGAAACTATAAATTTATCACAAAGATTAGTAATGTCTTCAAATATGGAATAAAAAGAATTAACATGTTTTAATATGGTGTTATACATTTTTTGAATTTTTATTTTATATTATAGTTGATTTACAATGTTGTGTTAGTGTCACGTGCACAACACAGTGATTCAGTTATACATATACATAATTTATTTCTTTCAGATTATTTTCCCATATAGGTTATTACAGAGTACTAAGTAGAGTTCCCTGTGTCACGCAGAAGGTCTTGTTGATTATTTATTTTGTATACAGTGTTTATATATGTTAATCCCAACCTCTTAAATTATCCCTTCCCCCACCTTTCCACTTTGGTAACCATAAGTTTGTTTTCTAAGTCTGTGAGTCTGTTTCTGTTTTGTAAATAAGTTCATTTGTTTCATTTTAAATGATCCAACACATAAGTGATATCATATGATATTTGTCTTTCTCTGTCTGACTTACTTTACTTAACATGATAATCTCTAGGCCCATCCATGTTGCTACAAATAGCATTATTTCATTCCTTTTTATGGCAAATATTCCATTTTATATATGTACCACATATTCTTTATCCATTCATCTATCAATGAATATTTAGATTGCTTCTGTGTCTTGACTATTGTAAATAGTGTTGCAATGAACATTGGGGTGCATGTGTCTTTTCCAATAATGGTTTTCTCAGGATATACACCCAAGAGTGGGATTGCTGGATCATATTGTAACTCTATTTTTAGTTTTTTAAGGAACCTCCATACTGTTTTCCATAGTGGCTGTACCAACTTACATTCCCACCAACAGTGTTGGAGGGTCCCCTTTTGGCCTCTCCATCATTTATTGTTTGTAGACATTTTGATACCCATTCTTACTGGTGTGAGGTGATACCTCATTGTAAGTTTGATTTGCATTTCTCTAATAATTAGAGATGTTTAGCATCTTTTCATGTGCTTTTGGGCCATCTGTCTTCTTTGGAGTAATGTCTATTTAGATCTTCTGCACATTTTTTGATTAGGTTTTTTGTTTTATTTGATACTGAGCTTCATGTGCTGTTTGTATATTTTGGATTTTAATCCCTCGTTGGTCGCATCATTTGCAAATATCTTCTCCCATTCTCTGGGTTGTCTTTTTGTTTTGTTTATGGTTTCCTTTGCTGTGCACAAGCTTTTAAGTTTAATTAGGTTTATTTATTTTTTTATTTATTACTGTTTATTTATTTTTATTTTTATTACTCTAGGAGGGGGATCCAAAAAGATATTTCAGCCATTTATGTCAAAGAGTGTTCTGCTTATGATTTCCTCTAAGAGTTTTATATTGTCCAGTCTTAAGTTTAGGTCTCTAATCCATTTTGAGCTTATTTTTGTGTATTGTGTTAGAAAGTGTTCTAATTTCATTCCTTTGCATGTGGCTGTCCAATTTTCCGAGCACCACTTTCTCTCTTGTATATTCTTGCCTCCTTTGTTCTAGATTGATTAACCATAAGTGTGTGGGTTTATTTCTGGGCTTTCCATTCTGTGCCACTGATCTATATTTCTGTCTTTGTGCCAGTACCATACTGTTTTGATTACTGTTGCTTTATAGTACCGTCTGAAGTCAGGGAGCCTGATTCCTCTAGCTCCATTTTTTTTTTTCTCAATATTGCTTTGACTATTCAGGGTCTTGTGTGTTTCAATACAAATTTTAAGATTTTTTTTGTTCTAGATCTGAAAAAAATGCCATTGGTAATTTGATAGGGATTGCATTGACTGTAGATTGCCTTGGGTAGTACAGTCATTATGACAATTTTGAGTCTTCCAATCCAAGAACATGGCATATCTTTCTATCTGTTTGTGTCATCCCTGATTTCTTTCATCAGCATCTTACAATTTTTGGAGAACAGGTTTTTTACCTCCTTATATAGATTTATTACTAGGTATTTTATTCCTTTTGATGCAATGGTAAATGGGATTGTTTCCTTAATTTATCTTTCTGAGAAAGTGTATTTATCATTTCAGCTTTTGTATTGTTCAACTCTGTCTGTTTGTTCTTTATATCTTCTATCTCTTTGTTAAACATTTCTTGTATCTTCTCAGTCTGTGCCTCAATTCTTTTTCCAAGGTCTTGCAACATCTTTACTGTCATTACTCTGAATTATTTCTCTGGTAGATTGCCTATCTCCACTTCATTTAGTTGTTCTTCTGGGGTTTTACCTTATTCCTTTGTCTGGAACATATTCCTCTGCCATCTTATTTTGTCTAACTTTCTTTGTTTGTGGCTCCTTTGCTCAGGCTGCAGGATTGTAGTTCCTCTTGCTTCTGGTGTCTGCCTCCTTGTGGGTGAGGGTGGTCTAAGAGACTTGTGTTGGCTTCCTGGTGGGAGGAACTGATACCTGCCCACTGGTGGGTGGAGTTGGGTCTTGTCCCTCTGGTGGGCAGTGCTGTATCAGGGGGTGTGTTTCAAGGCAGCTGAGGGCTCAGGCAGACTTAAGGTAGTCTGTCTGCTAATGGTGAGGTTGTTTTCCCACCCTGTTGGTTGTTTGGCCTGAGGCATCCCAGCACTGGAACCTACAGCCTGTTGGGTGGGGCCATGTTTGTTTTCAAAATTGTAGCTTCCAGGAGAGTTCATGCCCATGAGTACTCCCTGGTGTCTCTATCACCAGTGTCCTTGTCCCCACAGTGAGTCACAGCTACCCCCCTACCTCCCCAGGAGACCCTCTAAGACCAACAGGTACGTCTGCCCCAGGCTCCTATGAAGTCACTGTTTTTTCCCTGGGTCCTGGTGCACACGAAATCTTGTGTGCACCTTCCAAGAGTGGAGTTTCTCTTTCTCCCAGTCCTGTGGAGTTCTTCAGTGATGAAGTCCCACTGACCTTCAAAGCCAAATGCTCTCAGGGCTCCTCCTCCCAATCAGACCCCCAGACTGGGAAGCTAGATGTGGGGCTTAGAACTCTCACTCCTGTGGGAGAACCTATGCAATATAATTATTTTCCAGTGGGTCACCCACCTGATGGGAATGGGATTTGATTGCATCTCTAATGTGCCTCTCCTACCATCTTACTGTGGTTTCTTCTTTGTCTTTGGATGTAAAATATATTTTTTGATATGTTCCTGTCTTTTTCATTGATGGTTGTTCAGCAGTTAGTTATGATTTGGGTGTTTTTATGAGAGGAGGTGAGCTCAAGTCCTTCTATTCTGCCATTTTGTCTCCTGTACCAATATGGTTCTATACTTTTAAACTTAATCTTCTTAAGACTGTTGTACAAAGAAATAAACAACTACTCATCATAATAGTTTTATTTCAATAGTCACTACTTCTGAGGAGCATGTATTCTTTAACTTTTGTTTAGAGGTAGATAATGTCTCTGCTGCTAACAGAGGATTTCAAAAGTATTTTGGTTTTTGAAAAAAATTGTGGGTAAAGAAAAAACATGATTTTTATATTGCTAATTTTATTTAAAATTTTCAGAAAAGCCTTATGCACAAGATCATTTAGAAAAGACCATCCAGATTCCTCTAAGTACAAAAAACTTCCAATACATTTTACAGCTGCAAGTTGTCATTCATTCTATTCAATATAATCAGTTTCTTGTGATATAAATATCCTTACAGCATTCAAAGGAATAAGGATGAAGTCCTCATTGACAGAGTACAGTAGTAACTCACATTCCATTTTCTTTGAAATTTGCAATTTAATTTCACATATGTTACACCTATCTTTTGATAAGAAATTTCCTTTTTTTTAAGGAAATCAGGTCTCTCTCTCTCTCTTTCTCTTTCACCCATTCTCCTCTTTCCTCTCCCTGAATCAAATTTATGTATGCAAAGATTGTGCCTATGAACTTTAGCAGAATTCCCAAAACTATTCTTTAATACCATGCAGAACATTTTTTTTTTAAATTGACAAAATATATTTTCATGGTATTGGCATACAAATGGCTGACTAACACTTCTGATACTTTACCAACATGTTAGAGTGTAATATTTATCAAAAGCAACCTTTTTCTAACCATGTAAACACATAACCAAAATGGAAATGGAAGTGGAGTGATTGTGAAGTCAGTTCTGACTCTCATGACAATCATGACAATCTAGGCAACTCCTTCTATTCTCTATATATTTACATAAATACAGCCAAATTTTCCTTGTGGCCCTTGTCATAGAAACAACATTTGACAGTGTGTAGTGGCATTTTTTACTTGTTTTAAAATAATCAGTATTGTTACATTAATATTTTCTATAAGTAAAGCTTTGTCTTTTTAAATAGAAAATGTAAAAATTCTGAAGAAGAAGAAGGCATGCTAAGTCCTTGTCTTACTTAGTTCTTTAAATTATTCAGTCTTCTAGGATTTGGTAGGGAAATGTTGACTGGAAAAAAAAACAAACACAACCTAAAAGGTGAGAATTATGTTTTATTCAGCAGACATACTGTTAACTTAAACCCAGAAGACAGCCTCTCAGATAGCTCTGAGGGACTGTCCCAAAGAGGTAGGAGAAGAGCCAGGATGTATAGCAGTTTTTGCAACAAAAACTAGGCCATTGGAAAATCAAAAGATTACTGTTATTTAAAGAAAAACCAGAGATTTCAAATTCATGAGTTTAGCAATTTTCTATACATGTGAAGACACAAGAGTCTGGGCTCATTAGAATCATTCCTTTGATATGCTCCTTAACTATCTTGGCCCATTATCATGTTTTTTTGTTTGTTTGTTTGTTTTTTCCCATCCTGAATCTTCTCAGGGTGCACAGTCCGATATGGTTGTAGTGGCTGGCTGATGGCTTGATGGCCACAACATCTTTTGTTTACTGATACGACAGGCAACATTCTTCATTCACAGAAAGAATGAGAATATGGTACTGGTCAATAGAAATCTGTTGATTCCTTTCCATTGAAATCCATTAGTCTATGGAGTTAATTCTTCCTTAATGTGTCTATAAGTTAGAAAAAGGCTGATGATTCCATTTATGGCCAGAAACACATAATTCTGTTTCCAGAAAATGCTTAACAAAATTAATACACACTTATCTAAATTGGCAACCAACACTCTATGATATTTTGTGACATTTTGCAGAGAATTTGTCATATTTGAGAATGTTTTTCTTATTTAACTTCTCAGTTTCTTACTGCTCTAGACCTTCTGTAACAGACTCCTATCTGAATTCATATATGAGCTTAATACATCCAAATTACCATTACTAAATCAACCTTGTCAGCAAATTATTCTAAAAAGCAAACAAACAAAAATTTTTACTTATATTAATCCCTTGCTCAAAAACATTTGATGGTTTCCTGTAAGTCAAAGTACACTCTTGGTGTCCAAGACCCCCTACAGTCAGTCTCCAACTGATTTTCCAAAACTTACTCCATCAAACTTCATTAAACCCTCTGGTGATCCTGATTTCTCAAAAACAAACATTTCAGATAATAATTTTGGGACACTTCTATATATAGTAAACTAAAATTTTCTTATCTTTTTCATAGTATACATTTTCCCACTAAATCCAAAATATTGTTACTTCAAGTTTTAAGTCAATCTAAGCAAAAAATATTTTTAAGCAACTCAAACTAAAAGTCATCCTCACGGTATTGTTCAGCTTTATAAATAACTGTTAAGTAAATTATTTAAGTCATACAGCAGAATATTATAAAGCCAATAGAAAATGAGATTGTGGAAGAATATTAAATGATCACAAAAGATATATAGAGTAAATTGATAGTAAAAAGGAGCAGGTTGCCAATTAGTATGTACTGTATAATTCTATATTTGAATAAAAATATTCATAAATACAGCTGTCTATAATAAATTTATATTTTATGTAATAGGAAAAAAATAGTTAATGGAAGCATCCCTGAGAGAATAACTTTCATAACATATTTTGAGAAAAGTTTTAAAAATACAATTAGTTTTCTTGGGAAGGATGCTTATATTCTATGACTGTCACTAACCTATTTATTTATTAATCAAATAATTATTAATATCAACTCTGTGCCTAGTATTGAATGAAATGCAAGGGATATGTAGGTGGCCCATGTAGACATGGATCCTCTTGTTAATAGAAACTGACCAACAAACAAGCTACTTATCTCTTTTTTCTTTTTACTTAAAATTAACATTCATTTTCCACACCTTTAAAATAATGCTTATTTTTAGCAGTAACATTAGAGTGTAATTTAATGAAAATATTTAAGCTACAAAAATATCAAAAAAATATTTAGTATCTTTGAATCAAATGGAAATGAACAAAAAGTCAGCTATTCTGTCTCTCAGTTTGCATGCTAAACTCAATGAAAAAACTATGAAGAATAAACAGTCAGAAATATTTCTAATCATATCAAATTTTTACAAAAGTTAACAGGTCATTTTGCTTTTGCCTTTATGGTTCATTTCCCTTATGAATATAAGCTAGTTACTCAATAATGCTTGCCTACTATTAATGATATTAGCATATTTACTAGACAGATTGCTTGTAAGTGAAAGTATTAGACATCCTTATTATCTGCCCCAGATATTGGGATTAAATCCACACTCAACAACACAGGGTCTAAGCTCAGAGTCTTTATTGTAATTGGAAAATACGTGGTCTGCTTGCCAAAAACCAAGGAGCCTCTGACTATGTGATGTGATTTAATGAGTGTTTAATCCCAGATCTTCAACCAAAGAGCTTCAATTTCCCCTCATTAGTATAAACTTACTGTGAGCTGGAATCTTAGTTTTCTTATTTATATATTCTTAGCTCTTGAATAGTATTTGTCATTAGCACTAATTTGACACATATGTGTTGGTAAAAATCTATGGTGTTTTTAATCTGCATTTGCATTTCAATTAGATTTAGTCATTATTGTCTAAATGAGTAAGACTTGAGACTAATTTACTTTCCCTAGCCAAGGGTACTGGAAAAGAGGGTAGCTGTTCGTGAAAGTTAGAAGAGGGAGAGATCAACATTAGGAAAATTTCCAAGAGGTTGTATGTTGAAGGGGAAAACTTTAAAGCAAAGCAAGAGAGAGGGACTGAGAACAAAGTCAGTAGTCTTGATACAGCAGGAAGACACTGGATTCCTATATTGAAGATGAAGAGTAAAGGATAAAAAATATATATAAAATTGTGATATGGTCTGAATTGTGTCCACCCAAAATTCATATGTTGAAACCCTAACTCCCAATATGACTGTATTTAGAGTTAGCACCTTTATGGAATTACAGTTAAATGAGGTCCTAAGGGTAGATCTCTGATTTGATAGGATTAGTTTCCTTATAAGAAGAGACCCCAGAGACTGTCTATCTCTCCACCAAGTGAGGACACAGCAAGAAGACATCCATCTGCAAGCCTGTAAGAGACTTCTCACTAGAACCCAAACATGCTGGCATACAAATCTTAGACTTCTAGCCTCCAGAAAATAAATTCTGATGTTTAAACCACACTGTTGTGGTATTTTGTTATGGAAGCTAGATATGACTAAGACAAAGTGTAAGTAAAGCCAGAGATTTAAAATTAAACATGTTATACAAGTATGTCTTTTTTACCTCAAATGCCTTTCATGAAAGGGATACAGTTAGGGAAATGTAGCCAAGATGGTCAAGTGAGAAAACCCTGAACTCACCTCCTCCCATGGAGACACCAAAATTACAACTACTTACACAGCAACTACCTATGAGAACAAACTAAATACCAGCAGAAAACTATTTTCACAACTAAAGACATAAAGAAGTAACTACAATGAGATGGTTAGGAAGGGCAGAGTGATGATGTAGTCAGGATCCATAGTGGGTCAGTGACCCACAAATGGAGGAAATTTCACAATTGTAGAGGTCCTCCTTACCAGCAAGAGGTTTGAGCCCCACATTGGGCTCCCCAGCTTGGGAGTCCTGCACCTGAAAGATAGGGCACCAGGTCATCTGGCTTTGAAAATCAGAAGGGTTTATATTTAGAGAGCTATAAGAAACAGAGACTCCCTCTTAAATGGCATGCACAAAAATCTCACAAGCTCACAGTCCCAGAACAGAGGCAGCAGTTTGAAAGGAGTTAGGTCTGATGCACTTGCTGATCTTGGAGAGCCTCCTGGAGAGTCAGGAGGCAACTGAGACTCTATATGGGGATGGAATTGCTGGTGGCAGCCACATTTGGGAGTTCGTTCAACCACTCAACCACAATAACACAAACTCTGGCTAGTGCCACCTTTTTTACTTAGTTTTATTGAGATATAATCAACATACAACACTGTATAAGGTATACAGACTAATGATTTGACTTATATACATCATAAAATGATTGTCACAATAAGTTTAATGATCATCATTTCATACAGATACAAAATAAAAGAAAAAGAAAAAATATTTTTCTTTATGATGAGAACTCTTAGGATTTACTCTCTTAACTTTCATATATCACATACGGCAGTGCTAATTATATTAATTATGTTGTACATTACATCCCTAGTACTTATCTTATGACTGGAAGTTTGTAACTTTTGACCACCTTCACCCTAGTCCCCCTCTCCCCAAACCCTGCTTCTGATCTCTTTTTCTCTGTGTTTGTGTGTTTTTGAAGTATAATTGACCTTCAACACTATGTTAGTTTTTGGTGCACAAAAAAGTGATTCACTATTTCTACACATTACAAAGTGATCATCATGATAAATCTAGTTATCATCCGTCAACATGCAAAGATGTAATAATACAAATATTACTGACTATACTGCCCATGCTGTACATTTCATACCCTTGACTCATTTATTTTGTAACTGGAAGTTTGTAACTCTTAATCTCCTTCGCTTATTCACTCATCTGCCCACCCCAAACATCTAGGACAATGACCTGTTTGTTTTCTGTATCTATGACTGTGTCTGTCCTTTTGTTCATTTGATTTGTTTTTCATATTCCACATATAGATGAAATCACATGATAATGGTCTTGCCCTTGGCCTGGTTGGTGTCAAGGCAGTAAAGAAGGACATTACATAATGATCAAAGGATCAAACAGGAAGGTATAACAATTGTGAAAATATATGCACCCAACATAAAATCACTTAAATACATAAAGCAAATATTAACAGACATAAAGGGAGAAATTTACAATAACACAATAATAGTAGGGGACTTTAACACCCCACTTACACCAATGTGTAAATCATCCTGGCATAAAAGGAATGAGGAAACACTGGACTTAACTGACACTTTAGACCAGGTGGACTTAATAGATATATACAGAATATTTCATCCAAAACCTGCAGAATATACATTATTTTCAAGTGCACGTGGAACATTCTCCAGGATAGATCTCATGCTAAGCTACAAAACAAGTCTCAATAAATTTAAGAATATTGAAATCATATCAAACATCTTTTCCAACCACAACATTATAAGACAAGAAATCAACTCCCAGAAAAAAAAAAAAACTGCAAAAAACACAAACACATGGTGTGTAAATGACATGCTACTAAACAAACAATAAGTCATGTAACAATCTAGAGGAAATATGAAAATACCTGAAGACAAATTAAATGAAAACATAACAATAGAAAAATCTCTGGGAAAAAGTGAAAGGAATTTAAAGAGGGAAGTTTATAGCAATAGAAGCCTACTTCAGGACACAAGAAACTAAAGAATCTAACTTTAGGGACTTCCCTGGCGGTCCAGTGGTTAAGACTCCACACTTCCACAGCAGGGAGCAAATGTTCGATCCCTAGTTGGGGAACTAAGATCCCGCATGACATGCAGCATGGCCAAGAAATAAAACCAACCAACCAACCAACTAAACCAACAAAAACCAGGAGTCTTCAGAGACAAAATCTACCAAACATTAAAAGAAGAGTTAACACCTATACTTCTCAAAGTATTCCAAAAAATTGCAAAGGAGAGAACTCTTCCAAATTCATTCTAAAATGCCAGCATCACCCTGATACCAAAACCATACAACTACATATAGAGCAATATCACTGATGAATATAGATGTAAAAATCCTCAGCCAGATACTAGTAAACCAAATTCAAAAATACATTAAAAGTGTGATATACCACCATCAAGTGTGATTTGTCCCAGGAATACGAGCATGATTCAATATCTGCAAATCAGCCAATGTTAACAAAACACCACATTAACAAATTGAAGAATAAAAATCATATGATCATCCCAATAAATGCAGAAAAAACTTTTGACAAAATTCAACATCCTTTATGATAAAAACTCTCAAAAAAAGTGTGCATAAAAGGAACATACCTCAATGTAATAAACGCTATTTATGACAAACGTATGGCCAACATTATTCTCAATTGTGAAAAGCTGAAAGCATTTCTTCTAATATCACTTATAAGACAAGGATGCCCACTCTTACCGCTTTTATTCAACATACTATTACAAGTTCCACCCACAGCATTCAGACAAAAATAAGAAACAAAAGAAATCCAAATTGGAAAGGAAGAAGTAAAACTTTCACTATTTACAGATGACATGATACTATACATAGAAAATTGTAAGGATACCACCAAAAACTATTAGAACTTATAAATGAATTTGGTAAAGTTTCAGGATACAAAGTTTATATGCAGAAATCTGTTGCATTTCTGTATACTAATAACAAACTATCAGAAGAGGTATTATGAAAATAATTCCATTTACAATTGCATAAAAATATACTTAGGAATAATTCTAGCCAAAAGGTAAAAGATTAGGAAAACTATAAGACATTGATGAAAGAAATTGAAGATGACACAATCAAATGGAAAGATATACTGTGTTCATGTTTTGGAAGAAACAATATTATTAAAATTACCATACTACCCAAGGCAATCTACAGATTCAGTGCAATCCCCATCAAAATACCAATGGCATTTTTCATAGAATTAGAAAAAATAATTCTAAACTTTGTATGGGAAGACAAAAGACACCGCATAGCAAAAACCATCTTGAGAATGAAGAACAAAGCTGGATTTCAAATGCTTCCTGATTTCAAAATATACTACAAAGCTGCAGTAATCAATACAGTATAGTCCTGATGCAGATACAGACCCATAGACCAATGGAACAGAATGGAGAGCCCCCCAAAAAAATAATGTTTATATGATCAATTAATCTACGACAAAGGAGACAAGAGTATACAATGGGGAAAAGACAGCTTCTTCAATAAATGGTTTTGGGAAAACTGTAGAGTTACATGCAAAAGAATCAAACTGGACCACTTTTTCATACCATATTAAAAAAACAAACAAACAAACAAAAAAACAAAGGCTCAAATTGGATTAAAGACTTAAATGTAAGGCCTGAAACCATAAAACTCCTAGAAGAAGACAGAGGGAGTATGCTCTGTAACATTAGTCTTAGTAATTTTTTTTGGATATGTCTCCCTAGGCAAGGGAAATGAAGCAAAAATAAACAGACAGGACTACATCAAATAAAAAAGCTTTTGTACAGCAAAGGAAACTATTAACAAAATGAAAAGGCTGCCTACTGAACTGGAGAATCTATTTATAAATGATATATCTGTTAAGGGGTTAACATCCAAAATATACAAAGTATACATAAACTCAACATGAAAAAAAAAAGATTAAAAATTGGGCAGAGGCCTGAATAGACATTTTTCCAAAGAAGACATACAAATGGCAACAGACACATGAAAAGATGTTCAACATCACTAATCATCAGGAAAATGCAAATCAAAACCACAGTGAGATACTACCTCATACCTATCAGAATGGCAATTATCAAAAAGACAACAAATAACAAGTGTTGGTGGTAAGGATTTGGAACCTTCAGGTACTGTTATTGGGAATGCAAACTGGTGCAGCCACTGTGGAAAACAGTATGGGAATTCCTCAAAAAATATTAAATAGAACACATATAAGTGGGTTCTAAAAAACAAAACAAGTGATCAAATGTAACAAACAGAAACAGATTTATAGACACAGAGAACAAACTGGTGGTGGCCAGAGGGGAGGTTGATGGGAAGAGGAAAGAAAAAGGTGAGGAGGATTAAGAGGTACAAAATCCCAGTTATAAAAGAAATGAGCCAAGAGTATGACATATGCAATGTGGGGAATATAATCAATAACAATGTACTAACTTCTATGATAACATATTGCAACTAGACTTATCTTGGTGATCATTCGAAATGTATTGAAATATCAAATCACTATCTTGTGTAAAAGGAACTGACATAGTGTTGTAGGTCAATTATACTTCAAAAACAAACAAACACACAAACAAACAAATTCATAGAACAAGAGATCAGATTTGTGGTTACCAGAAATGGGGGGTGGGGGGAATTGGATAAAGGTGATCAAAAGGTACAAACTTCCAGTTGTAATATAAATAAGTCCTAGGGATGTAATGTACCACATGATAAATATAATTAACACTGCTGTGTGTTATATATGAAAATTGTTAAGAGAGTAAGTCTTAAGTGTTCTCAGTACAAGAAAAAATTTTTCCATTTCTTTAATTTTCATACCTTTATGAGATGAATATTCAATAAATTTCACTAAATATCACTAAATTTCACTAAATATCACTAAATGAATATTCACTAATATCACTAAATTGTGATAATCATTTCATGATGTATGTAAGTCAAATCATTTCACTGTACACCTTACACTTATACAGTGCTATAGGCCAATTATATTTCAATAAAACTGGAAAAGTAATATTTAAAAACTAAATTAAAATATACAGAAATAAGTATACATATATCTGTATTATAAGTAATATTGAAGTGTATGTGTTCATATATATGTATTACTTTACTTAACATTGTGCAATTATCAAAATATGCCTACAACTTGAAAGCCTTGAGATAGTGAGAAAAGCATTATTACAAATGAATATATTTAACAAATTTTGAAGAAAAAAAACTACATGTGGATATTCTTATGAAAGTAAGTATTTTTGTACATTTTATATATATTAATCAAAGATTCCTAGAGGTGTGAATATCTTACTGTTATGTATGGTTACCTGTGTGTCATAGGTTTAGTACAAAGTAAAAATAAAAAAACATTATTTTACTTTAAATACTGTAGTATTTGAATTATTTACAACTATTATTTATATTTAAGAATATTTTTATATGAAAACAAACAAAAGTTTCTAGGTTTAGTGCCAGAATTTCAGATTTCATATTTTAGCTCTGTCTCTTATAGATACCAGCTGTGAGATTTTAGGCAAGGTGCCGCTCCTACTGAAATATTTATTGTAATTCTTGCTTTAAAGTTTTTGTCCAGGGGTAACATATGTAGGAAGTGCCTTGTCCATGGCTTTGCAAATAATAAGGCAGTACTCCAGAAATGCTCATTTCTTTAAACACAAAGTAAGAAGAGAGGGAGAAAGAAGAATAATTCTTTTATCTCGAATATTTTTGCTTACAGCCTTTGTGGGAGTGAATATCATTCCAAAAAAGCAGATTTTAAGAAAAGAAAATTAGTATAGTGCTAAAGCTATAACTTCATTTACCACCCACTCTCAAGTGTTATTTGTCGAATTCCATTGTGTAAAGATAGCAAGGGAGAATATAAATAAGTAGAGCATATGATTTTACATAGATCCTAAAAATGATAAGTACCTGTGGATCTCAAGCCTACTTGACTTCATTCAAGATTTGTCTGACTCTTGGGTCGATCTGAGTAGGTCGGGATACTGCCAGACTGTGGGGACTCTTCCCTCTTGTTCTGTCTCTTTTAGAGACCTCTTCATTGGCATTTCCAACCTTAGAAATGGTCTTCACCAGTGGAAATTAAGAAAGTAATTTCAACAGTGGAAATCAACAAGCAAAATTCATCAATCAGTAGCTCTTAAAGAGAGAGAGATCACAAACATAGGCTGGAAAAATTGGGAAGTCAGACCCCTGCGGGCATTAGGAGTTTTACATAAAGACAATGACTTTGCAATAAGGACACACTTTGTACTAAACAATTCCAGATTGGCAATCATTGTCAATTCAAAGACGTCACTAGACATCTTACAATAAGATCACACAACACAAAGATATTCAAATCATGATGACTGATGAGCAAGAAATCCAGTTTATTGCTAGATCTCCTCAAACATTCTGAAGAACCCCTGAGGATGTTTACATTGGCTCATTAAACAGTTTACCTTGCTGTGCCAAGAAAACAGAAACTCAGATGTAATCACTTGTGCCCAACAGTGTAAATGCTGCCCTCTGAATAGCCCACTGGCTGGGCTGCATCCACAGCAGCCATGGTGCCATCAGTAACATGGAGGTCAGCTTTGACCATTGGACCTGAATAAAAAAACTGCTGCTGGCAACAACTGGGGCAGTCCCCTGGTACGCTGCTTTCACAAACAGTAAATGCAGGTTTCTTTTTGATTGACCCACACCTGGGTGACTTTTACTTCACCAAGGAGTGGATAAACCTTCAATGTTGAGCCCAGTCTGTGAAAAAACAGAGCAAAAGGTTCAGGACCATAAAGAGACCAAGTCGCAGGGAATAACTCTTAGAATTTACACACAACCATTTTCCCAAAGGCAGAGCAACTGTATGCAGGGGCAGCAGGAATAATTGGAATAATAAGAAAACTTGGACTGCATGCCCAGAATCTATTGTCCTCCCGGACAATAGATTAAGGTATAATAATTTCCTCACATCCAAAATGTCAGAAAGAATTTATCTCACTTCTTGCCAGTGGGTCTAGAACTCAGATGCATGTTTTGAAGTGGAGTGGGATGTTAACCTTGCCAAGAATCCCTGCTTTTCCAGACAACTGATGAAAATCACAGCCATTACTGCATATGCAAACACTATTGCCAGAAAAGGAAGGAAAGTGTTACAGGGACTCAATGGTTTTGCTGGCTCTGTATGAACTGAAGCTACCCTCACCACCAAACCTACCCTAAAACTCCTCATCTTTCAGAACGAGGACTTAGAGAGGGAAGAAAGAGCCTTTCTCATTCAGTCTCAAGTCTTTTTTTTTTTTTTTTTGCCTCAGGATAAACTATCACCCAGATTGATTCCCAGTAGGAGTTTACATTCATTTTAAAGAAAAAAAAACAAAAACAAAACTCTACCTCACACATTAGGGATAGTTTTTCACACAGGGACTCAATAGATCATTGCAAAAATGTCAGTAGATTTATTATAGTAGTTAAGAGCCAGATTCTTTGGTCTGTATCTCAGCTCATTATTTATTAGCTGTGTGACCTTGGGCAAGACGTTTGCCTTCTCTGTGCCTTAGTATCTTAATCTGAGAGGAAAAAAAGGGTTTTTTTTTTAGCAGTGTAGCACAGAGCTGTTATGAAGATAGAAAAAAAAATAATAATGTATTAAAGATGTGAAAAATAGTGCCTACATATAATAAATGCTCTATAAATAATTTTCTTACCTGGACATAGGTTTGTTTCACAAGTCTGTCGTATTCAACTATACATAGGGACACCTTGTAATAGTAGCTACTATAAGCATATCATACCACAAGGGATGAAAAGAGAAAGAAGAGAGTAGACAGGTATGCAGAAAAAAAAGTAGATAAAGTCTTGCCACTATTTCCAAGACAATCTGTGCCTAAATCTGGCACCTCTGGGTCATGAAAAGCATTTTTCCCCACAACATTGCTCACAATTCTCCATCCTTTCAAGGACAATGGTAAATTGTGGTATTTTAAACTAAAATTGTTGCACAGTAAAAGTATAAAATGTTATATCTTATGTGTGTTTTGGTTTGTTTGTTGGGTGATAGTTATTGCAGCCTTTCTGAGAAAACTGATGGAGACAAATGCATTTTGTTGGCTCAAGCCTTGCTGAAGGGCTGTTCTGTCCACTAAAAATCTCCAAAAATAACTCTCTGGCAGAAGACTTTCAGGGACTTTTACCTTTTCTTTGTACAAGGGAACTCTTCCCAATTATTCTTTTGCACTGTCATTTATAAACAGTGAATAGCTATGAAGTAAGAGCTTTTCAGCAAAGGGAAGCAGTGACATCCAACCCTTAGTTGCCATGTTCTATTTTCTGAATCCCTTATTTGAGACAGTAATGAAAATGCCATGATTTAAATTGTGAGCATTGATGATGGTATTTCAATAGGTTTCAGGAAAAGTTTATGGGTACTTCTATTCAACTCTTTTATTGTATAAAAAAATGTTTTATCTTTATTGTACAAAATATAAAATGCAGAAGAGCATATAGAAGAATTAAAAGTCATCTGCAATCCAATAACCAGATGCAGCTACTTTAAAAAATGTGTGTGTGAGAGAGAGAACTGATTTTCACACTTTATGCACATGCAATACAATAGATAGATAGATAGGGATAGAATGCACTATATATGTAATATAAATGGGGAAAAAAGCAATTGAGATCATGCTAAAAAAAAACCATGCTCATATCATAGTAAATGAATGGTTTTCATTAACATTATATCATGAGGACTTTTCCTTTTCTGTCAACGTGCTCTGAACACATGACTTTTAGTGGTGGCAGAAAATGTTACCATATCAGGATACTATCATTTACTTACCTGAAATGTATTAAATTATTTTACTTATTAAACTATTCCTCTATTGCTGAATGTTAGGTTGTTTCTATTATTTTTCACTCTCAATTTATGCTTTGAAGACCTTTCTAGAACATAAAATGGTTTGATTCTTGATTATTTCCTTAGGATTTATTCTTTGAAGTAAAAATACTGATCAGAGAGCCAAATTTTCCTCTAAAAAGTTTGAACCAATTTTCATTTCCACCACAGGTATATGAGAATACCTAATTGTGTTAATTACTCATTTTAGGCTTAGATAATTAGAAAGAGGGATATGTTATACTATTGTTCTTTTTAATCTACATTTATAAATTATTGGTAAAGCTGAACTTTTCTTTCTGTTTTAGTCCTTTTAAAAATTGGAATGCCACTATACTTTACATTTGGAAGAATTCTTTAAACTTTTGAGAAAAATACAGATTCAAAAATATTTTTATTAATCATTTGTCTATTGGTTTTATTTGTAATGAATTTTGAGTTATCAGCTTTAAAAACCAGGTAAAACATTATTCATATTATTTCTGTGTGCATGGGATATTCACCTATATTTTTATAGTATTTGTATTATTTTGTTTATATAATTGTTATTTAACTTCTTTTAAACCTCTGGGACATTTTTGGGTATGTGTTGTAAGCAAATATTCCAACCTAAAAATTTCCCAAATACCCACTATTTCCAACACCTTTTTAAGACTCACTCATCAGGAATGGTCAAATGGCAGTCACTTTCAAGGTGGAATATTCTGTTCCATTTACCTGTTGAGTTTTATGCAAACTTATTTTTTACATTATTCTATTTTTCAAAGAATTTTTATTCTCACTGACAATGCTAATAGCCATGGTTCCCTGCTACCTCTCCTACAATGCTTCCTGGTTATGCTGAAGTTGGAATTATTTTGTCAAGTTCCAATAAAAATCCTTGTAGAGAAATGATACATATTTTGTTATGTCTATGAATTAATTTGGGAAAATTTGAAATTCTTACACTATTCAATTTTGCTTATTGTGTCTAATTGATTAAAATGCAGTTTTCATTTTTTTAGAACATATATTTATGGAGTACCTACTATGTGCCAGATACTGCTTTAAATTTTAGGAATACAGAAGTGGAAAAACAGATTAAAATCCCTGGCATCACGTGGTTTACATTCTAAAGAGAACAGAGAGACAATGAAAAAACAAACAAACCATAAGAACAAAAATTTAAAAATAATGTCATACATTTATCAAACCTATGGAAGAGAACAAAGCAAGGTAGGAGGGCAGGAAGTGTGTGTGTGTGTGTGTGCACGCTGGGTAATAAGTAAAGACCTCAGTGAGAAAGTAATGTTTTAGCAGGGGCCTGAAGCTGGGAAAGTCACAAGTCAGTCAAATATCTGGGGGAAGGGCATTCTAGGCAGAGGGAACAGCTGTTTCAAAACATTTTTAAAAACCATAAGATTCCTTCAAGTTTGTCTTCTGTAGATTGTCTCCACTCCTTTCTTGCAGAGTTGCTTTAATGCATTTTATATTTTATATTGCTAAAAAAGTAATTATTGTATAATTAGTATCATTATTATTATATCATGTGAGTTACTGCCATTTATAGAACAGAAATAGGTTTTTTTCCTACTTTCTATTTAATTTTTGGTAAATTAAAATTTACTGATATTAAAACATCATTTCCAATGAATTTGCATGACATGTCAGTAAAAACAGTGGTCATGCTTGGCCCTCCTTATCCACTAATCATGTACCCCAGAAGTAGGAACTTACTACTGTTACCTATTTCTTTTAGTGGTTGCATCCATGTTTTGAAATAATATGTTTTTAGTGCTATTAATTGAACTTTTAGCTTTAGCTACTTACCCACCTTCTCCAATCACCACCCTCATACATACTAACAGTGTATCCTATATAGTTGTATTATGGTTTTTATTAAATCAATATTCTGTGATTAGGTTATAACTATTCAGATCTGTACAACATAGTTATGATGCTTAAATTTTCTCTCTTGAATGACATTTTTGTTTTTCTTAACCTATGAATAATCAATTCATTTATTTGTTTGTCCTTTTTTTTCTGTAATCATCATGATTCCTTCTCTCCAAGACTCCAACACACCTTTAAAGTTTTTCTCAATACAATGAACACACTGAGAAAATCTATCAGTTTTATTTGGCTTTGTTTCATTTTGTTTTCCTAGGTGAAATCTCTCTAGAGCCCTCTATCATCCTGCTTCGACCTGGACTGGTGGATCTTGAGATCTCGTGGCAGCTAGATCTCTGGTCCAGGATCTCCCTTCACCTTCATCCTGCGGGTTCACTTTGCCCGTTTCCAGTGTTGGATCCTTTATGCCCTTGAGTCTATAATTTCGTCTTTCTTGCTTAACTCTGTGTGGGGGAAGTTTACCTTCCAATAGTCCGGGTGACAGCAAACTATGGGCCTGCAGGCCAGATCTGATCCACTATCATTGGACAACTCGGAAGTTAAGAATGATTTTCCTGGCGTGCAGGGAACTGGTTGCCACTGGGGGCTCAGGCCGCTGCCCGGACCTCCTCCCAACCAGCAGCCTCGGCACCTTCACAGCACTGTTGCGGGTCCCCACACATCCCTCTAGTGTCTCTGAAGCCGGACATACAAGTGGGCCCTGGGCTCCTCAGTAGTGTCCGCAGACCTAGCCTCTCAGCCCAAGGGCCGCCTTGCTACCTTTCCCACTCCAAACGTCTCCAGTAACCCTGCCTCAGTGTCAGGAGATGAGGCAGTGGGAGTCCGAGGCTGGCTCTTGTCTCTGCGTCTGTTTTAGCTTCCATCCCTGTTCCCTTCTCCCGGCCTCAGTTTCTGCCTCTGTCCAACCGCTCCAGTGTAGACATGCTGGTGTCTCTTTACGATTTGGAATTGCGCCCTACCGGTGTCGTATTTCCACTCCTAGCTTGTGTTTCCTTTGTCCTGTGAGATGAAAAACTTGCCTTTAAAGGAGGGGTGACAGACTTTGGTGTGTTTCAAATCACTCAGGAGGTTGTGCATATCCCTGGGATCTATCACAGGAGCTTTGGATAAAGTGGGGCATGGGCACCTGCAATCCTCCCCAGGTGGTTCTGATTCAGGTGGTCCCGAAATCTTCACTTTGAAATTCTCTACTGCAGAAGGCAGGAAAAAATCAATTGAAATATGAGCCGCGTTTCAGGGCCTTGGGTGGGAGGCTAGAGGGGACTTCCTTTGCACTATAGGAGCTAGAAGGCTGTTTGATGCTTTAAAAATACATAATAATAAAAATATATGTGACTCATATGTAAGACCAGTTTTCTAATAATTGTTTTTAAATGCTTGGCCTCGAAAAAAAAGATTTTCATCTTTTTAAATGGTTGAGAAGAAAACAATACTATTTCAAGGCACATATATGATATTTTATGAAATTCACATTTCAATATTCATAAGTAAAGCTAATTGGTGGAACACAGTCACACTCATTTACATATTGTCTACCACTGTTTTTACACTGTCAGGGCAGATCTGAGTGGTTGCAACAAAGACATTATGGTCCACAGAGTGTAAAATATTTATTGTCTGAGTCTTTACAGGAAAAGGTTGTTGACCACTGCAACAGCCTATTGGTGAGGCATGAGATGGAATCATTTTGAAAGATTTGTGGTTGAAGATGTCTTTATTCTACTCTTAGACCTAACTTACAGTTTAGCTAATTATGTATTTTTAGGTTGGAAATCACATTTCCTCACATTTTCCTCAAAATTTTACTCAGGTGGGTAATGAAAGTATTATCCACTGTCTTCTAGTGCCCAGAGCTGTTGTTGAAAGGTCTAGTAACATTTTAACTATCTCTCCTGGTTGTTTTCTTCTCTGTAAGTTAAGTTATTATATTTTCTCAAGAGCTCTGAAATTTCAAAATGATGTGTCTTGCTGTGGAACTTCTTAATTTACAGAGATCTCAGTTTTTAGTTGTTGTTGTTTTGTTTTCCAATCTGGTAATTTATGTCCTTCAATTCAGAGAAGCTTCTCTGAAATACTCCTTCGGTAATTTTTCCCCTTACGTTTCCTGTTATCCCTTGCTGCAATTCTTTTCTTTCAGAAATTGGGTCTTCTGGGCTGATCTTTTCCTATCTCCTATTTTATAAATTATCTCCTATTATTCATTCCTTTATCTTTTTTTTGTCCCTAGGATATTGGTTCAATTTTATTTTCCAATTCTCCATTCCTTATATACACATACATACGTACTATATATATATAAGCATGTATACAGTATATATAATATACGTATTCAGTTTATATTATATATTAATATTCAATGTTTTAAATGAATAATTGGTTTTTATATCATTCTGTTTGCTTTTTATGGCTTTACTCTCTTACCATCTAAGGATAGTAATTATATATGTATTTTCAAGTTTTTGTCTTATTATTTTTTTGCCTTTTTTTTTTCTCTTTTCATTCTGACTTCTGCATGTAACATGGATTTTTTTAACATATACTTTCTATTTAGTGCTATTTATATTTTAATTAGGATTTGCTAAGTGTAATAGTTTTCAATTACCATGTAACAAAGTACTCAAAACACAGTGACAAAATATATATATTTATTATCTCGTTTTTGTGGGTCAGAATTCCAGGAGCAGCTTAGCTAGATGCGTCTGGTTCTGAGTTTCTCAGGAGGCTACAAACAAGGTGTCAGCAGCAGCTTCGGTCACCTCCAGACTTCACTTGAGGAATATTCACTCTGAGCTCTCTCATGTGGTTGTTAGCAGGACTCAGGATCTTGCTGGCTGTAGGCTGATGATATCAAGATATCAGTTTCTCACTACTTGGGACTCTCCCTAGGCTCATGTGCTTTCCCCAGAGTGAGGAATGAGAAAGAGAGAGAGAGAGAAAGAGAGAGAGAGAGATAGGCTGAGAATCTAACAGAGAAGCCATAGTGTTTATATAACCTAATCTCAGAAGTGACAGCCTATCACTTCTGCTCTATCCTTTCCATTAGAAGTGAGTCACTAACCCATTAATCCAGCCCACCCTCAAGGGGAGGGATTAAACAAGGACATAAATTCCAGGAGATGACAATCATTGAAGACCATCTTAGACACTGCCTGCCAGAGAAAGTACAGTTTAAGCTATACTTTTCTTTGTGGTTGCACTCTTTATCAAGTTATGATATGATGATTGTGCTTCACAGAAATGAATGTTGTAGTTTTCTCTTTTGTTCTATGCCAGGGAAAATTTTGCTTGCTGATTACATTTTACTGAAATGTTTGAAGCTTGTTTAACCCTGAACTAATTTAGTAGGTTATTCCTTAAATTTTTTTTCCCAGTTATTCAATGATTGTTTGCCTAATCAAGTTATGTCCTGCTTTTTGAATCAGTATTTACCCCCAACCCAGGGTACCACGTGCTTCACTAAGATTTTAAAATTTATTTACATATATTAATACATATGATTATTTACAATGTTATTATAATCTAATTCTCCCACAAACATGACCCCAATTCCAAGCTAAGTAATTTAGCATGATTCTATGACCCTGCACTGTCCAAGATTAGACTTTATTTTTCTTTTTGTTCATTTGAAAATTATTTTTATGTATTTTTAAATTCAGGTTTAATTTATTTTTTCAGCTTTTATTGGGTTATAATTAACAAATAAAATTTTAAGTATATGTCCTGATGGTTTGATATACATATGCATTGTGAAAGGACTCCCCGCCCCACCCCCCAGTCATGTTAATTAGCACATCCATCAGCTCCCATTTATCTTTTTTTTTTTTTTTTTTTTTTTTTTGGTGAGAGCATTTAAGTTCTACTGTCTTGGCAAATTTCAATTATACAGTACAGTGTTATCAATTCTAGTCACCAAGTTATATTTTAGATCCTCAGATCTTATTCATCTTATAGGTGAAAGTTGGGAAAGTGGCATAAAACTCTCAAGTCAGCTCTGCAGGTGGAGAACATGTTAAGCAGGGTCTTGCAAGACCTAAAAGTCTTATCTTCTGAGAATAGTAAAACTGGCCTCCTAGACTTCATGGGAGATTTTCTGGATAAAGAGTTGAAGAATGCAGACTATCTGGAATACCATCTTGACTATCAGAAGGAACTAGAAGAGGTGGCACAGCAAAAAAGTCCTGTTTGAGAGGCCTGTTGAAGCATCAGGTGAAAACTTAACTTCTGAAGGCAGCACTGCAAGTGTTCCTTTGTAGTAAGTCTTAAAGTTAGCTACTTAAACGTCTTTGTCTTCTCCATTTGCCAGAAGACTACTTTCTATTTTTCTAGTATCCTAATCCTCGTTGTGCATGCAAATAAATCTTCTTTGCATTGTAAAATATGTACGTATATATAAACATTAAAATATATGATATATGAAAAGATATGTAAATATATAGTTATATATGAATATATGTTTATAAATATATATGTAAATGCCCTGAGGGCATTATGCTAAATAAAATAAGCCAGACAGAGAAAGACAAATACTGCATAGTATCACTTATACATGGAATCTAAAAAAAATGTCAAATTCATAGAAACAGAGAGTAGAAGGTGGTTGCCAGGGACTTGGCGGGGAGGGCTAGAGGAAATATGGAGAGGCTGGTGAAAGGGTATAAATATTCTTACATATCTTAATTTTATATTATTTTATTTCTAAATTATATATTTCAATAGTTTTATTAAGATTGTATTGTTTTATAACCATATTTACAATTTTATTTTTTATAATTTACAGTGGCTTCCTAGTATCAGCACTCAGTGCTTGTATTTTGTAAAGCAGTTTCCCAATTTTTGAGTTCTTTCTCAAACTTGTCTTTTACAATGATATGGTGATCCAATAGATTAATTTTATTTTTTGCTGCCTCCATTAGAAATTTTTACTGTTAATTTATGTTTTTAGATTCCTTGAAATATATCTCTCAATAAACTCACATTTACTGTCAATCCTATACTTTCTGGCATCCTGTTTCTGTTCACAGGAAATAGATCTTTTAAGAAGTCTAAATAATTGTTTTAAAATTCCCATGTACTTATTATACTGTTTTCAGAGTTATATTCTTCCTTTGAGTTTTTAGTATGACCTTGTCTTTTTTTTTTTTTTACTTGGAAGAATTTTTTATATGCCACATATTGATTTTTATTGTTAATCATTCTTTGATGAGAAGAGTTAAATCCAGGCATGATCTTTGCCAATTAAAAGGATATAGAGGCTTTCCTTATGTTACTTATTGCCCATAGAGTTGCTGTTAATTTCCAGAAATAATTCATAAGTTTTAAATTGCAGGCCATTCTGAGTAGCCTGATGAAATCTCTGGCCGACCTGCTCCTTGCCACCTAGGATGTGAATCATCCCTCTGTCCAGTATATTCTGCCCATTAGCTGCTTAGTAGCCATCTTTGTTATCAGATCGACTGTTGTGGTATCGCAGTGCTGTGTTCAAGTCACCCTTATTTACTTAATAAAGGTCCCAAATCACAAGAATAGTGATGCTGGCAATTTGGATCTGCCAAAGAGAAGCCCTAAAATGCTCCTTTAAATGAAAATGTGAAAGCTTTTGACTTAATAATAAGGAAAGAAAAAAGCTGTGTGTTGAGGTGGCTAAGATCTACGATAAGAATGAAACTTCTATTCAAGAAATTGTGCAGAAGGAAAAAGAAAGTCATGCTAGTTTTACTGTCACACCTTGAACTGCAAAAGTTACTGCCACAGTAACTTTTGGTGCTAAGTGTTTAGTTAAGATGATAAAGGCACTAAATTTGTTCAATGAGATATTTTGAGAGAGACCATATTCACGTAACTTTTATTACAGTATATTGTTATAATCATTCTATTTTATTATTAGTTATTATTGTTAATCTCTTACTGTGCCCAATTTTAAGTTAAACTTTATCATAGGTATGTCTGTATAGGACAAAGCACAATGTTTATAGGGTTTGGTACTATTCGAGGATTCAGGTATCCACTGGGGGTCTTGGAACATATCCTTCATGGATAAGGAAGAACTACTGTATGTCTAATTCTTCCCTTGCTCTATGTTTCATGACTGCTTTCAAACTTGTGCAATGCTCATATATATTTCATATTCTGTCAATGAGTTGTCAGCCACTGTTAGTTTCCAAAGTTGTGAGTTTTTCTGTTTCTATGTTTTGATAACTATTTAGCATGAAGAGACAAAGTCAAAGAGCTAATTAGACACTATTTTAAACTAAAATTTTAAGTTTATTATTATTTTCTTTTACAAAATAAGGAGGAAAGACTCGATATAAAAGTTTAAGTTTAAATTGAAATAACTCTACCATAGTTCATGGAATACATAGATATATTTCTGATGCTGTTCATTTGGCTCCAATATTGATTTTCTTCAAGAATAGTAAAGTCTATTTTAGTGTGACTGCCTGTGTTTTATACATCCTTATCCAGATTGTAATTTAAAAGGTGACATTGTTTCTTCTCAGTGTAGCAATTTCACCAATTTTTGTCCCACTAGAAATAGTAAAATGAATGCATCTAAATAGAAAATTGTTTTTTTCACCATAACACATTACCATTTTGATTCCTCAACCCCTTACCCCAAATTTTAACACTTAATTAGCACATCATGTTACTTGTGAAGAAGAAAACATTCTTTAGAATGGCAGGTGGCAGGATCCAAAGTCATTGGAAATTTATACCATTTCTTTTGAAGAACAAAAAGTAACAGATAAAATATGTAAATGATAATGTCAGTTTAGGATTCTGTTTTTGAATTTTTTTTTAAAATCAAAATGCACTTATAAAATGTAATCTTACAAAAAGATTGTCTAAATTTACCATTCAAACATTTAGCACAATGTTAGGCTGTAATTATTATTATGAGTATTATTTCAAATTTTGTGTGTTCACATTGGTCAAGAAAGTTAACTATCACATAGGTATGTTTTAAACCATATCCACAATCATTGACATTGATAGTTTCCTGGTAATGTGCTTTAAAATAAAATGTATTATAAAGAAATTATAAAACAGCTGATCAAGGTAAAAAATTAGTTATTTGGGGATATAAAGTTATTGACACAATGCACAGTTCCACTGTCTTAAAATATACCTATGCCTGCAAGGTTCCTGCCAGTAACTTCCTGCAGTTGAGGAAACTGCCCTGATTTGCACTGACATGCAATAGCTTCCCCCAGGCAAATACCTGCAAGACAGTCATCTGTTGATGCCTGTCTATAGGCAGAGGAAAGCCTTAGAACAGTAGCTCTGTAGAAGCAATTATTCCCTTGACTGTTACAGAAAGGACATTAAAGAATACAGAAAAATATTAGCTCTCATTTATACAGTTCTTTTCATTCCAAAGACTTTGGCAAAGTCATCATTTGTTTTTAATATTATTTAAAAGACAATACAGTCAACATGTTGCTAAGCTGTAGGTTGAAAATCATACTAACTGATATATATGACCTGCTCAGTTCTGGTAAACCAAACTCCACTGATTACTCAGCATGCATTGAGCACTACGCTTGGTCCAATGGGTCTGCACAATATAAATTTTTATAAATAAGGTTTAAGAGGAATAGGTTTGAAGTTAAAAAGCATTGCAATAGAATCCTGTCTTTGCCTTTTGGCTTCATTCTTTTTGTTGAACTACATAATCTCCTTAAGAGTTAGAGTTTTTAGTATAAAATGGAGATGTATTGCCTAATTCCTTGAGTGGTTATGATGATTAAATTTTATAATCTGTTTTAAGGTCTCAGCGCAGTAGCCCAGTTATCACTCTAGAAAAAGCACTGAATGAATGCAAGTCATTACTATTATTGTACTATCAAAAATCTCTTAGTATCAGCTGTGAAGACACAGTTATATAGGTGTTACTTTTCTTCCTGAGAAGTTCTTAACATGTTTAAAAGGAAAAATCCAGAGAAGTATATCTTAAAATATCCTTAGTAAAGATTAAAATAGATTATAAATGTGAACTGAAACTGAGGTGATTTATAAATATATTCTTGTATATTTATACAGGAAATACATTTATGTAGATGGAATTTGGATGCTATTGAAACATTTATGGAAAATTATGTTTAAAAAAGAATTAATTGAATGAGACAGGTAGCTATACCAAATTAAGTAAAAGACCAGGCATTTCCTTTATGGGAGAGAAATAATAAAAACTAACAGTAATATTCACTCATGATATAAACCAGAAAAGAAGCCAGTGATCATAATTATTGAGTCATGAAATGGGCAGAAAGATATCAACAAAAACTAGTTTACATCACCAATAAAGACTCTACAAGGCAAAAGTGATACTATTAGCTAAGCAAGATATTTATCCTATATGGTCTCCAGAAAGGAACTCAAAGAAATTGTGTATTAAAAATTAACTGAAATACTAGATCAAGACCAGTAAAACTCATAATAAAAAGATACTATATGCTGCTTATATTTTAATGTCTTTAAATTTTGTCTTCAATGTTATTTCCTCCAAAACTTAATATCTACATACATATATATTTTTAGTCAGTTATGCACAAAAAATTACTTTAACATGCATAAAATATTTTACTTTTGTAAAGTTCCCTGTGAATAATAAAAATAATGAGCCTAATCTACTGTAACATTCAAAAATGTCTTGTCAAAAGATTTCCACTAAGATAGACATTCTTACTTCAGAGTAGTTTAACCAGCCTGAGGAGACATGATTTACAAAACCATTTTTATTGGACACACAAGTAAAATTTAATACCTTTAGAATACAATATAAATAGCTAATGCTGGTGAGATTTTAGGAAATTAATAATTAATATTTCTTTCATTCTCAGTTTAGAACTAAGTTAAAATTAAAACATATAGGACATCCAAAAGTGGGGATCAAATGTCAGCTTTTAACTGATACATAGATTTGGAAGTGTAGCTTTAGATCTGTTGATCAAAAGTTGATAATGGCTTGATAAGGAAAATGAATTTTACAGAAAACACTCTTACCCATTTTTCTACTCCACCTGCTAATTATTTTTTAATAGCTTAACTCCATTAAGTCAAAAAATCTAGACCAATATGAAGCAGTCTTAGAAAGCTATATAGCCAAGGAAAGCCATATTTCCAAAATCTCATCTCAGTTGTTATCAAGAGAGATAATATAAGGAAAAGAAACTCCCAGAGCCTGAGGTCAGAGGTAACAGAAAACAGTGGGCAAGCAGGTACTTTCCTGAGAGCAGAATTAAAGATTAATGAAAGTACCTAGTGCATCTACAAATCAAAGACCTGTGTAATGCTTCCCCAGTGGGATTTAAAAATTTCTATGGATCAATGACCGTGAAGTATTTTCACTTCTCCTTTCTGAATAGGAGTATTCATTGCAATTATTCCACCTTTTTTTACCACTGAATACTTGGTGAACAGAGGCTGATTACTTGATGGAGTCACATCTGACTTAATGTAGAGACTGCTGTGTATCACCAGAGATTCTGGACTTTTGAGCTGGATGCAGTGATGGGTTGGAACTTTCATGCAGATGGGATGAGTGTTTTCTTTCATGGTAATAAGAAAGAAAGAGGATTTTTATGATCAAAATTGTGGCAACTTCTAGCAAATGGGTCATGGGTGAAAGTGACAAGTGTCATTTCTGGGCTGAAGTAATAAAAACACCCTGCATAATGTTCCATGTTCTCTTATTCTCTCTCTTGAAGTAACCTTAAAACACTCATGTTGAGATTATGAAGGCACAAAATAGAGACAGACAAGATTCTTAAATAGCGACTTAGAAAGAGCTGTCATAGAGAGTTTCCCAAACTATTTCAGAATTTCTTTGAATGGAAAACAAACGTCTATGAAGTTAAAATCCTGAAATTTCGTTATTAAAAATTTGTTTTGACATCTTTATTGGAGTATAATTGCTTTATAATATGTTAGTTTCTGCTGTAAACAAAGTGAATCAGCTATACGTATACATATATCCCCATATCCCCTCCCTCTTGCGTCTCCCTCTCACCCTCCCAACCTACCCCGCTAGGTGGTCACAAAGCACCCAGCCGATCTCCTTGTGCTATGTAGCTGCTTCCTACTAGCTATCTATTTTACATTTGGTAGTGTATATATGTCAATGCTACTCTCTCACTTCGTCCCAGCTTACCCTTCCCCGTCCGTGTCCTCAAGTCCATTTTCTAACTCTGTGTTTTTATTCCTGTCCTGCCCTTAAGTTCATCAGAACCATTTTTTTTAAAATTCCACATATGTGTGTTAGCATACAGTATTTATTTTACTCTTTCTGACTTACTCCCACTCTGTATGACAGACTCTAGGTCCATCCACCTCACTACAAAAAACTCAATTTCGTTTTTTTTAATGGCTGAGTAATATGCCATTGTATATATATTGACACATCTTCTTTATCCATTCATCCGATGATGGACACTTAGGTTGCTTCCATGTCCTGGCTATTGTAAATAGAGCTGCTATGAACATTTTGGTACATGTATTGCATTGAAACTATAGATTGCTATGGGTAGTATAGTCATTTTCACAATGTTGATTCTTCTAATCCAAGAACCTGGTATATCTCTCCATCTGTTTGTATCATCTTTAATTTCTTTCATCAGTGTCTTATAGTTTTCTGCATACAGGTCTTTTGTCTCAGGTAGGTTTATTCTTTTTGTTGCAATGGTAAATGGGTGTGCTTCCTTAATTTCTCTTTCAGATTTTTCATCATTAGTGTATAGTAATGCAAGAGATTTCTGTGCATTAATTTTGTATCCTGCTACTTTACCACATTCATTGATTAGCTGTGGTAGTTTTCTGGTAGCATCTTTACGATTCTCTATGTATAGCATCATGTCATCTGCAAACAGTGACAGCTTTACTTCTTCTTTTCCGATTTGGATTCTTTTTATTTCTTTTCCTTCTCCGATTGTCACAGCTAAAACTTCCAAAACTATGTTGAATAATAGTGGTAAGAGTGGGCATCCTTGTCTTGTTCATGATTTTAGAGGAAATGGTTCCATTTTTTCACCATTGAGAACGATGTTGACTTTGTGTTTGCATATATGGCCTTTATTATGTGGAGGTAGGTTCCCTCTATGCCCACCTTCTGGAGAGTTTTATCATAAATGGGTGTTGAATTTTGTTGAAAACTTTTTCTGCATCTATTGAGATGATGATATGCATTTTCTCCTTCAATCTGTTAACATGGTTTATCACATGGATTGATTTGTGTATATTAAAGAATCCTTGTATTCCTGGGATAAACCCCACTTAATCATGGTGTATGATCCTTTTAATGTTCAGTTGGATTCTATTTGCTAGTGATTTGCTGAGGATTTTTGCATCTATGTTCATCAGTGATATTGGCCTGTAGTTTTGTTTTTTTGTGACATCTTTGGTTTTGGTATCAGGGTGATGGTGGCCTCCTAGAGTGAGTTTGGGAGTGTTCCTCCTTCTGCTATATTTTGGAAGAGTTTGAGAAGGATAGGTGTTAACTCTTCTCTAAATGTTTGACAGAATTCTCCTGTGAAGCCATCTGGTCCTGGGCTTTTGTTTATTGGAAAATTTTTAATCACAGTTTCAATTTCAGTGCTTGTGATTGGTCTGTTTATATTTTCTATTTCTTCCTGATTCAGAATCAGAAGGTTGTGATTTTCTTAGAATTTGTCCATTTCTTCCAGGTTGTCCTTTTTACTGGCATAAAGTTGCTGGTAGTAATCTCTCATGATACTTTGTATTTCTGCAGTGTCAGTAGTTATTTCCTTTTCATTTCTAATTCTGTTGATTTGAGTCTTCTACATTTTTTTCTTGATGAGTCTGGCTAGTGGTTTATCAATTTTGTTTATCTTCTCAAAGAACCAGCTTTTAGTTTTATTGATCTTTGCTATTGTTTTCTTCATTTCTTTTTCATTTATTTCTGATCTGATCTTTATGATTTCTTTCCTTCTGCCAACTTTGGGGATTTTTTGTTCTTCTTTCTCTAATTGCTTTAGGTGTAAGGTTAGGTTGTTTATTTGAGATTTATCTTGTTTCTCGAGGTAAGATTGTATTGTTCTAAACTTCCCTCTTAGAACTGCTTTTGCTGCATCCCATAGGTTTTGGTCGTCGTGTTTTCATTGTCATTTGTTTCTAGGTATTTTTTTATTTCCTCTTTGATTTCTTCAGTGATCTCTTGGTTATTTAGTAGCATATTGCTTAGCCCCCATGTGTTTGTATTTTTTACAGATTTTTCCCTGTAATTGATATCTAGTCTCATTGTGTTGTGGTCAGAAAAGATACTTGATATGATTTCAATTGTTTTAAATTTACCAAGGCTTGATTTGTGACCCAAGATATGATCTATCTGGAGAATGTCCCATGAGCACTTGAGAAGAAATTGTATTCTGTTGTTTTGGGATGGAATGTCCTGTAAATATCAATTAAGTCCATCTTGTCTAATGTGTCATTTAAAGCTTGTGTTTACTTATTTATTTTCATTTTGGATGATCTGTCCATTGGTGAAAGTTGGGTGTTAAAGTCCCCTACTATGATTGTTTTACTGTCGATTTGTCATTTTATAGCTGTTAGCATTTGCCTTATGTACTGAGGTGCTCCTATGTTGGGTGCATAAATATTTATAATTGTTATATCTTCTTCTTGGATTGAACCCTTGATCATTATGTAGTGTCCTTCCTTGTCTCTTGTAACATCCTTTATTTTAAAGTCTATTTTGTCTGATATGAGAATTGTTACTCCAGCTTTCTTTTGATTTCCATTTGAATAGAATATATTTTTCCATCCCCTCACTTTCAGTCTGTATGTGTCTCCCTAGGTCTGAAGTGGGTTTCTTGTAGACTGTATACATACGGTCTTGTTTTCATATCCATTCAGCCAGTCTATGTCTTTTGGTTGGAGCATTTAATCCATTTACATTTAAGGTAATTATTGATATGTATGTTCCTATTACCGTTTTCTTAACTGTTTAGGGTTTGTTATGGTAGGTCTTTTCCTTCTCTTGTGTTTCCTGCCTAGAGAAGTTTCTTTAGCATTTGTTGTAAAGCTGGTTTGGTGGTGCTGAATTCTCTTAACTTTGGCTTGTGTGTAAAGCTTTTTATTTCTCTTCAAATCTGAATGAGATCCTTGCTGGGTAGTGTAATCTTCGTTGTAGGCTTTTCCCTTTCATCACTTTAAATATGTCCTGCCACTCCCTTCTGACTTACAGAGTTTCTGCTGAAAGATCAGTTGTTAACCTTATGGGGATTTCCTTGTATGCTATTTGTTTCTTTTCCTTTGCTGCTTTTAATAATTTTTCTTTGTATTTAATTTTTTATAGTTTGATTAATATGTGTCTTGGTGTGTTTCTCCTTGGATTTATCCTGTATGTACTCTCTGTGCTTCCTGGACTTGACTGACTATTTCCTTTCCCATATTAGGGAAGTTTTCAACTATAATCTCTTCAAATATTTTCTCAGTCCCTTTCTTTTTCTCTTCTTCTGGGATCCATATAATTCGCATTTTGGTTCATTTAATGTTGTCAGAGGTCTCTGAGACTGTCCTCAATTCTTTTCATTCTTTTTTTCTTTCTTCTCCTCTGTGGTAGTTATTTCCACTATTTTATCTTCCAGGTCACTTATCCGTTCTTCTGCATTAGTTATTCTGCTATTGATTTTTTCTAGGGAATTTTTAATTTCACTTATTGTGTTCTTCATCATTGTTTGTTTGCTCTTTCGTTCTTCTAGTTCCTTTTAAATGTTTATTTTATTTTCTCCATTCTATTTCCAAGATTTTGGATGATTTTTACTATCATTACTCTGAATTCTTTTTCAGGTAGACTGCTTATTTCCTCGTCATTTGTTTGGTCAGGTGGTTTTTTACCTTGCTCCTTCAGCTGCTGCATATTTCTTTGAGTTCCCATTTTGCTTAACTTACTGTTTTTGAGGTCTCCTTTTCGCAGGCTGCAGGTTCATAATTCCCATTGTTTTTGGTGTCTGCCTCCAGTGTTTAAGATTGGTTCAGTGGCTTGTGTAGGCTTCCTGGTGGAGGGGACTGGTGCCTGTGTTCTGGTGAGCTGAATCTTGTCTGTCTGGTGGGCAGGGCTGCCTCTAGTGGTGTGTTTTGGGGTGTCTGTGAACTTAATATGATTTTAGGCAGTCTCTCTGCTAATGGTTGGGGTTGTGCTCCTGTCTTGCTCATTGTTTGGCATGGGGTTTCCAGCACTGGAGCTTGCTGGCCGTTGGTTGGAGCTGGGTCTTAGTGTTGAGATGGAGATCTCTGGGAGAGCTCTCACTGATTGATATTATGTGCGGCTGGGACGTTTCTGGTGGTCTAATATCCTGAACTCAGCTGTCCCACCTCAGAGGCTCATGCCTGAAACCTGGCCAGAGCACCAAGATCCTGTTAGTCACATGGCTCAGAATAAAAGGGAGAAAAAAAGAAAGAAAAATAGATAAATAAATAAAATATAATAATTAAAATAAAAAGTAAAAGAATTATTAAATTAAAAATAATAAAAAAAACAAAAGAAGAGAGGAACCAAACCAATAAACTAATCCACCAATGATAACAAGTGCTAAAAACTATACTAAGATAAACATAAAAATCAGAAACAAGTCAGTTGCAGACAGCAAACCCCAAGTCTACAGTTGCTCCCAAAGTCCACCACCTCAATTCTGGGTTGATTCATTGTCTATTCAGGTATTCCACAGATGCAGGGTACATCAAGTTGATTGTGGGGATTTAATCCACTGCTCCTGAGGCTGCATGTAGAAATTTCCCTTTCTCTTCTTTGTTTGCACAGCTACTGGCGTTCAGCTTTTGTTTCCCCCCCACCTCTGCATGGAGGTTGCCCTCAGCCTTCTGTTCCCACCCAGACAGGATGGGGTTAAAGCTGCGGCTGATTTGGGGGCTCTGGCTCACTCAGGCCAGGGTGAGGGAGGGGTACCGTAGTTATAATTGGAATGCAGCGTGAGACTGTAATGGCAGAGGCTGGCATGATGTTGCAACAGCCTGAGGCATGCCGTGTGTTCTCCCAGGGAAATTGTCCCTGTATCACGGGACCCTGGCAGTGGCGGGCTACACCAGCTCCCAAGCGGATGTGGATAGTGACCTGTGTTTTCATACAGAATTCTTGGTGGCTGCAGCAGCAGCATTAACGTTTCATGCCTGTCTCTGGTGTCCAAGCTGATAGCCGTGACTTGCGCCCATCTCTGGAGCTCATTCAGGTGGTGCTCTGTCTGCTGTGGGCAGACAGAGAAGGAATCCCTTCTCCTGGCGCACCCTGAAACAATGGTCTCTTGTCTCTTAGGCAGGTCCAGAGTTTTTCCCAGACTCCCTCCCAGCTAGCTGTGGTGCACTAATTCCCTTCAGTCTGTGTTCATGCAGCCAACCCCAGTCCTCTCCCTGGGATCTGACCTCTGAAGCCTGAGCATCAGCTCCCAGCCCCAACCTGTCCCAGTGGGTGAGCAGATAAGCCTCTCAGGCTGGTGAGTGCTGGTTGGCACTGATCCTCTGTGTGGGAATCTCTCTGCTTTGACCGCTGCACCCCTGTTGCTGCGCTCTCCTCTGTGGCTCTGAGGTTTCCCACCCCCCATTTCCCACCAGTGAAGGGGCTTCCTAGTGCATGGAAACTTTTCCTCCTTCACAGTTCCCTCCCAGAGGTGCAGGTCCTGTCCCTATTCTTTTGTCTCTGTTTTTTTTTTTTTTTCTTTTGCCCTTCCCAGGTACGTGGGGATTTTCTTGCCTTTTGGGAAGTCTGAGTTCTTCTGCCAGCATTCAGTAGGTGTTCTGTAGGAGCTGTTTCACATGTAGATGTATTTTTGATGCATTTGTGAGGAGTAAGGTGATCTCCATGTCTTACTCCTCCACCAACTTGAAGGTCCCCCTGTGATTTAATTTTTGTTATTGAGCTCTAACTTTTATGCTATTTGGTATATCTATATGTCATATATACAATGCCATGATTTAAATAAAGTTAAGCCTATACATATAAAAATATAGACCAGTGGAAAACACCTACAAATTGAGTGATTCACTTTTCCTTGCAGAGTTGAGAAATCAGGATAGGTATTCTTATAGAAGTCTTGCTATATGAGAACAAGATGTCAGAGGGATGGAAGTTTTCCCACAAACAAGCCTGGAAGGAATATGCATTACATATTAATTAGGACATTAGCTTTCCAAATGTATCTATTACTTACTTATAAAATATTTTAAAATTTTTATGTGAAGTGTGTCTAAGATTTTTTTGTCTGAATGATCTATTAATTTTAGACATAAAATAAATATCAATAGATATGTTTCTGTAATTAACCTCCAAATCATGCTATTTTTTAAAGGTTAAATGGAACACAATTAATAATTATTCCAGAACAACTAATGTAAACTAGGACTCTTCTGGGAAAACTAGGAAATATGATCACCCTCCCTAGAAGTTTTTCAAAGCACTGGAAGGTACCTCCATCTTCCTTTCCTCTCTTCCTCCTCCTGAAAAATAAAGCCAAACAAAAACAAAAAAAAACCTGCCTTTCTTTGTTTAAAATACATTTGATATAAATACAGACTTTCATACCACTATTGGAGTTTAGACTTAAAAATGCAAATATTCTTGGATAACACACTGATTAGCATGGACATGTTCATAGCAGGATTTAGTGGAAGGTGGTCACTGGTAGCATAAAGTGGAGGGGGCTGAGAGTAAGGGTATGAGGTTTTCCATAGTAAAACAAAGGGTAATATGTAATGACTGCATGCACCGAAGACAAACTTCACTTACTTTAGTCTTGCAAAGAGCCAGCAATATCTGAATATATAGTTCCTAAAAGTGAATTATCATTAACCTTGAGAGAAATTTCATGGTGCATGTTTTATTGTTCTCATTTTATTTCTAATTTCAGACTGAGGTCTACTGCCAAGCAACTTTTCTTTCTCCTTCAATAATTACCTGAAATCCAAACTTCTACATGAAGTTTTCAGTGATTAAGTCATTTAAAGAAATTAAATAGTCTTGAGCAATAATCAGAGCAGTTATCCATTTTAGATGAGTCATCTGAATAATAAATGCTTTAAAAAATCCTCTTCAATGGCACTTTTAGCCTGAATTTTTTTCTATAATTGCCTTAATTTCTCAGTACAATTACTAAATGTCCACACACTTCTTTTACAATTTTACTACTCAAATTACTTGCTCTTGCTCATCAGCTTTGCAAATTAATAGTATGTTAAATGCACCAGGGTAGCTTACTTGAAACGAATGCTAAAGTGAATTTTTCTAAATGGCTAATAAATGTGCTTTAAAAGACATTTAGTAAGTTTTAAGATTCTCATTCCAGAGTAAATCTGTATTTGAAAATACAGGTTTTCAATGTCTTCTCATGACATTGAAATTCATTAATGCCAACAACATTATTAATAAAGATGAGAATAACTGCTAGTTCATTTAGTCCCCAAAATGAGGCAGGTGCTGTATTAGGTATTTCATGTACATTGTCTCATATTCATTCTTAAAATAAGGCTGTAAGCTATATTTATTCCTATTTTAATCTTTGGACCTTATGCACGAATCAGGCATCTCCTGTATGAATATACTTTTATATATTTTCTTCACCATCTGTATGTCTTCTTTGGAGAAATGTCTATTTAGTTCTTCTGCCCATTTTTTTACTGGGTTGTTTGTTTTTTTAATATTGAGCTGCATGAGCTGTTTATATAATTTGGAGATTAATCCTTTGGCCGTTGATTCATTTGCAAATATTTTCTCCCATTCTGAGGGTTGTCTTTTCATCTTGTTTATGGTTTCCTTTGCTGTGCAAAAGCTTTAGTTTCATTAGGTCCCATTTGTTTAGTTTTGTTTTTATTTCCATTACTCTAAGAAGTGGGTCAAAAAAAATCTTGCTGTGATTTATGTCAAAGAGTGTTCTACCTATGTTTTCCTCTAAGAGTTTTATAATGTCCAGTCTTACATTTAGGTCTTTAATCCATTTTGAATTTATTTTTGTGTATGATGTTAGGGAGTGTTCTGATTTCATTCTTTTACATGTGGCTGTCCAGTTTTCCCACCACCACTTATTGAAGAGACTGTCTTTTCTCCATTGTATATCCTTGCATCCTTTGTCATAGATTAGTTGACCATAGGTGTGTGGGTTTATCTCTGGGCTTTCTATCCTGTTCCATTGATCAATACTTCTGTTTTTGTGCCAGTACCATATTGTCTTGATTACTGTAGCTTTGTAGTATAGTCTGAAGTCAGGGAGTCTGATTCCTCCAGCTCAGTTTTTTTCCCTCAAGACTGCTTTGGTTATTTGGGGCCTTTTGTGTCTCCATACAAATTTTAAGATTTTTCGTTCTAGTTCTGTAAAATATGCCACTGGTAATTTGATAGGGATTGCATTGAATCTGTAGATTGCTTTGGGTGGTATAGTCATTTTCACAATATTGATTCTTCCAATCCAAGAACATGGTATATCTCTCTATATGTTTGTGTCATCTTTGATTTCTTTCATCAGTGTTGTATAGTTTTCTGAGTACACGTGTTTTACCTCCTTAGATAGGTTTATTCCTAGGTGTTTTGTTCTTTTTATTGCAATGGTGAATGGGATTGTTTCCTTAATTTCTATTTCTGAACTTTCATTGTTAGTGTATAGCAATGCAAGAGATTTCTGTGCATTAATTTTGTATCCTGCAACTTTACCAAATCCATTGATTAGCTCTAGTAGTTTTCTGGTGGCATCTTTAGGATTCTCTTTGTATAGTATCATGTCATCTGCAAACAGTGACAGTTTTACTTCTTCTTTTCCAATTTGTATTTCTTTTTATTTCTTTTTCTTCTCTGATTGCTGTGTCTAGGACTTCCAAAGCTATGTTGAATAAGAGTGGCAAGAGTGGACATCCTTGTCTTGTTCTTGATCTTAGAGGAAATACTTTCAGTTTTTCAGCATTGAGAATGATGTTTGCTGTGGGTTTGTTGTATATGGCCTTTATTATGTTGAGGTAGGTTCCCTCTATGCCCACTTAGGGGAAATATTTTTAACTGATAATATCAGACCTCATATTTTCTGTATGCTTGCTTCCTTTCAGCTTGGGTTGCTGGTATAAAGATATGACTCTGGGAGCTGTGAGAACCATGCTGCTTCCATTATGTTGAAAAACCAACAGGTTGGAGAACAAGTTGTTGCAGGTTGGAAAATTTTTTTCTGTGTTCTTAGCAACATTTTTGAGCCATTGAATGAAATCTGGAAGTGCTTACTCTAGATTTTTTGTGATGTGAACAACACGTACCCTTATGATCTAAGACACCATTAGATGTTCTTTGTTTGTACTCTAACACATCAAACTGATTCAAAGGCCTATCATCATCCTTCACAAAAAATTTCTCCATCAGGGGAAACACAGGTATGTCTAATAGTGTTTTGAGTTTTAAACAAAAAGCAGGCTATGTGAGAGGAAAAATGCAAAAGTGTTTTTCAAGATGTGCCATAAATTGGTTACCATACATGTTTTTAGAATATTTTGTTCTTTGTTTATATATATATATATATATATATATATATATATATGTATTGTGTGTTCTCCTGGCATGCTAAAACTATCGCTCTTATTTTTTTCATACACACTTGTGATATGTATATATATATGTACAAAATCTCCAATGAACAGAAGATGTAACCTCTCCATTCTGTTTCTTGGAGGTAGATAGGTATAAATAAAGTTGTTGATATAGATATATACAATATATATTTTGTTTATTTCACATATGTATCTATTTACGTATCTATATCAATTAATATATATTTCATTTATCATATGTATATGTATATTTAAGAACATTACATATGTATGTGTATATATATATATACACACACACATACATTTATGCTTGGATATATATATATATGTATATTTATATACACATATATATAAAATCTCCAAAAGATTACATATGTATACACAGATAGATATATAGATATACATACACACACACACACATATATATGTATATATATATATATATGTATATACACAAAGATGTCTTTTATGGCAAGCTAACACTCTACTAATTATTTGTTTTATTTTATTTCACATATGTATGTATGTGTCTTGTGTTAATAAAATATATAATCAAAGTAGTGTTGGCTTACCTGAAGGAAATATGCCTTCTTTCCCTTTATCTTAGAACACAATATAGTACTTGATATAGTTAGTACTCAATTAAGGGCATATGTGAGTTATATTGTTGGATCTTTAAGGAAATGTTAAAGTCAATTTAGGCACAATTATTAAGAAAAGATAACAAAGACTTTGGATAAAAAATAAACTTATACAATTAAATTCAGAAAATAAACTATGAAGAAAAGTAATGTCAATTACCCCTAAAATATATTAAACATTCAGCTTTTGTTACAAATAATACAGTGTAATACCTAAGGCATAACATTGGAATAGTGACAGCTACTTCCACAAACAAGTAGCTATAACAGGTAGATGTCATCATTGGTGAAACTCCAAGCGGTTTTCCAAATGTTCAAATGTTCTCTCTACTTCTATTCAGTTTTGAAAATTGATCTGAAAATCTTTAAAGAAAATAGTAGAGTAGAATATAGCCACTTTTAATCTAAAATAGTTTAGTGATATCAGATGTACATAGATAAGATTTTTAAACTTTGTGTTAGAAGTTGATGCAATGATAAATTGCAAAGGAAATTAAATAAAGGACAGTAAATTATATGAGAAGAATGTGCTTTATAGAATGCAGGAGACATTAGTCTATAGCTGAGTTATTGGTCAAGAATATGGAAGTTTATGATCCAATCATGGCACCAATTAAACATGAAACCTTAGTGTCTTTTCTTGTGTTTGGTTTCCAAGCAACTTTTCCTTTCTTCATTCTGTAACAGATGCAACTTTTCAAGCAACAGTGAACAGTCCAAGGTGGGCACCTGGCCCTTGTTAGACCAATGGTAATCCATTTCATGATGGGAGGGACAGTATAGAGAAGCATTTAAAAGGGTTCTGGAGCCAAATTTTCCAGTTTCACATCCTGCTTATGATCCTTATTAGCTGTGTGACTTAGTTCAAGTAAGTGAACTTCTCTGTGGCTCAGTTTCTACAACTGGGAAGTTTAAGTGAGCTAGTAAACAATAGGTATGGAATAGTATTCCTTTAAATAAGGGTTCAGTAAATATTAATAAACAAAACAAAATTTCTTACTTATCTCCTTGAAGTCAGAGTGACATTTAAAATTATATAAAGACAAAAATATAAATTATTTCTGTTTCTGGGAAGGTGGAGAAAACAATAATTTTTCTTATTTCTCCTGCTAAATACAATTAAAACCCTTAGATATTATATATAAAATGAACAAAAGAAGATTCTGAAGGGTAGCGAGAAGAAGGCAGACCAGCTAGGGACCTTGGCATCTAAGAAATATCACAATGGTGAGTCTCCAAGATTTTCTATTTACCTCAGATACTATGGACTAAACAATGGAGAAACTGGTAATTTAGAAATGCCTATGGAAGTAGAAAAACAACTATTCTATCTAACCAAGGGACAGGAAAGGAATAGCCTCAGAGGATGGAAAACTCAGACAGTAACTATTCTGTTGCAACCAACAACACAGAAAAAAATGTGGGCTTATCCTCATCCAAACCAGAAAAAATCTTAGTGGGAAGCTTAGAATTCCACACTGGAGAGGCTGTAAGGAGGTACCCCAACACATCTGCCAGGGCAATGTCAAAAAAGCCTGAGTAGAGAGTCATGAAAATTTCATCCTCTCCAAATGGTAACAAGCCCCCTCCTCACCACCTAACATATGGATAGAGACCACATGGGAAGGTTGGACTTCCATCTCTGCCCACCAGTAATGAAGCAACCCTTCTCACGCCTGCAGATGTGGTGTCAGAGAAGAGAGAACTTTCCGCATCACCCAAAAATAACCAGGCTACATCCCTCCCCTGGTGTCTGTGGTGATCATATGGGGAGCAATAACAGGACCCTCTTACCCCTCAGAGCCTGAGGACTCAGAGACACCAAAATGCCTTGGTATTTCATACTCTTAAAGCAAATAATTTTTTTAAAAAGTGCAAAAGTATTATCTAAGGGAAATGTCAAGTGTAATAGGGTACTTCTATTCTTCAGGGTTTTTTTTTTTTTTTTAATCATTTCTTTCAATTCAGTGAGTTTTCTAATTATCTTGCCAGTAAATCCACTTTTGTTAAAGATTTTCTTAGTTTCTGTTGCTTGCCATTAAAAAGTTTTAATTTGTACAGCTAGGAAGTGTGCATAAATTATTTAAATAGCCTTTTGTAATTGTTTTTTAATATTTGTGAGAGGAAAATGGTAATTTATAACCTTTTAGTACATAGCAACTTGCTTACTCCATACCTACTTCAATTCCTAAATGCCTTCTTATAAATACTAGAATGCTCTATATTTCCTATATCCACTTATAGTTATTTTTATTTTCTCATGTGATCTAGGTTCCACCAACAGTCACCTACTCAAGATGTAAAAGGCAAAAAGGAGCAAGTTTTGAGCCTTCACTCAGGGAAATCAGGGTTTGAGGCAGAAACATTTAGTTCTTCTAAAGCAGGGGTTCTTAACTATTTTTGTGCCATTGACTTCTTTGGTAGTCTTAAGTAGTGCTAATGCTATTGCAGTTTGTAGTTTACATTCAAAACTTAATACAAAGCTAAATTTCAATTAGAGGACAGGGAAACATTTCTACTTAAGTTCAAGAAATTATAGAATACCAATGAAACAGGAGCTACTGTCAACTTCCTAGGGATGTCCCTAGGTGTAGGCATCTATGTGGGCATAGATGTCAGTATAGATGGGAAGATATCTTTCAGATGGATGCAAAATTTTTTTCTTGAGTAACAAGAAAAATCCTATATGTGTTTGGACATTTATCCTAGGTGTATTATCCTATGTATTATTAAAATTCTAAGGCACTCCTATAAATTCTGTACCCTACCTATTATTTTCTTTAAAAACTTAGCTTGAGGGAATTCTGTTGTCTGCAACTAACAACAGTGACCAATATAGTAATTGGTTAAAGAAATGGTTTCAGGAAAAAGTAAGCTAAAAGAAATGAGAATCTAAATTGTTTTTCTGACCTAGAGCTTGAAGGCAACGGAGATCTGCTTAACATAATTTGAAGAAATACTGGTAATCTCTAGCACACAATGGTGAAACATAATTGAAACTATTTAGCGTGGGTACTTGGAATGAAATGCTTATTGAAAGCAAAATGTTGAGTGGCTGTTGCAGTGAACACTTTTGAAAGACTGATATGAGTTGGCTCCTTCTAAATTTAATGGAGAGCTTAAAGAAAACTATTCACTTAATTAAATTGTTAGATAAAAGCATGGGTTAGAGAACCACTGGGTTTCTTCTCGTGGTAACAAAGTTTATGTAGTTTAATATCAGATGTAGAATCTGAACTTGAGTGGTACTGAAATATACAATAAGATATATTCACAGCATGTCTAGAGTTTTTATATGAAAATTGGGGCATCATTGTTCAGGAATAGTGAGGAATTAAGAAATGCACTGGAGACATTCAGTTGCCTCTGAATACATGAAATGGACAAATTTACTGAGCTTCCCTTCTCAGTAGAAACAGTCCTTCTTGTAATATTGAATGATTCTCTTCCTAAAAATTCTATAACGACCACTCTTGAGGTTAGTTGTCTCTTAAAGGGATATAAATTTTCCTCAAGTCCCACTTATACCACATTATACCACATTGTCTCCAAGCCCAAAATCTTACCTTGCTACACATTAGAATTTACCTATAGAGGTTTAAAATACTCCGCTGTCTTGACCAATTAAACCAGATTTTCTGAGTGTGGGGCTCAGTGTCTGTCTCTTTTAAATGTTCCCCAGAAGAATCTTACTATCTCCTTATGACAAATTTTATATACAGGATATATATATATATATATATAAATAAAATATATATACACTTTCTTATATATGTATCATCTGCATCCAGCTGCCCAAAAAGCAAAACAAGGCAAACATGGAGGAATACATAAAACACTTTATAACCAGGATAAGAAAGGTATACTTCACTTCCACCCACATTGCTGAACAGTGACAGTTCCCATCTTAAGTTCAAGGAAGGGTGGAAATGTAGTTATCATGTGTTTCCAAGAAGAAAAAGAGATTGATAAGATCTAGATAGTATGTGCTTCTGAGAGTAATCATGGAAAATACATGAGGAGGAGCTTCAAGATGGCAGAGGGGTAAGATGTGGAGATAACCTTTCTCTCCACAAATACATCTACATGTAGAACAACTCCTACAGAACACCTACTGAATGCTGGCAGAAGACCTCAGACTTCCAAAAAGGCAAGAAATTCTCTACATAACTGGGTAGAGCAAAAGAAAAAAAAAAGAGAGAGAGAGAGAGAAAAGAATAGAGACAGGACCTGTGCCTCTGGGAGGGAGCTGTGAAGGAGGAAAAGTTTCCGAGCTCTAGGAAGTCCCCTCACTGGCAGGGATGGGAGGGAGCTTGGGAGCCTCAAAGGAGAGGGTGTGGAGGGAAAGTGGAGAGAATCCTGCACAGAGGATTGGTGCTGACCAGCACTCCCCAGCCTTGAGATGCTTGTCAGCTCACTCATTGGGGTGGGTGGCAGCTGGTTGCTGATGCTTGGGCTTCCTCCCTCTAGGGAAAGGACTGGGGGTGGCAGTGTGAAGACAGCCTGAGGGGGCTAGTATGCCACAGCTAGACAGGAAGGCGTCTGGGAAAAAGCCTGGGCCACCAGAGAAGCAAGAGACCATTGTTGTGGGCTGAGCGAGGAGAAAAGCTTCCTGCTCCAAGCACTCACAGACAGCAAGGCACTGTCTACATGAGCTCCAGAGGTGGGTACAAGCCCCGGCTGTTATCTCGGACCTCAGGGATGGGCAATGTTGCTACTGCTGCCACCAAGGGTTGTGTGCAAGCACAGGTCACTGCCTACACATTCCCAGGAGTCTGTCCAGCCCACCACTGCCGAGGGTGCCACTATCTGGGGCCAACTTCCCCGGGAGAATGCACTGTGTGCCTCAGTCTGTAGCAACTTCCTGCTGATGCTCCCTCCGCAGGCACTCCCTGCACATCACAATTGTGACTTCTGTATTCCCCCCACCTCTCCTCTGCTTGAGAGAGCAAGTGAGCCCTAATCAGCTGTTGCTTTCACCCCCTCTTGCCTGGGTGGGGAACAGACACCTGAGGGTGGCCAACAGGCAGAGGCAGGACCAAAACCAAAGCTGAACTCCTGGGGAAGTGCGACCAAAGGGAAATCTCTCTGTGCAGGCACAGGAACAGCAGATGAAATCCCCTCAATCAGCTTGGTAAACCCTGCATCTGTGAAATATATGAATAGACAATGAGTGTTCCCACAATCAAGGCTATGGATGTTGGTGGCAACTATGGATTTTGGAGGCAAGTATACGTGGGAGTAAGGTCAGATCAGAGTTTGAGCTGCCCCACAGTGCTGACAGTGGGTCCAGAGACCTACCTAGAAGTATTGGAGGACTTCCTGGCTAGGCAGGGAATAGCAGTGGCTCACTTTGAGGCAAGGACACTGAAAGCTGAGGCCACGGGAAAATACCAGCAGTATTACTATTATATATATATATATTTTTCATTTTTCTCTGTTGTTGTTTTTTTTATTATTCTTTTAATTTTTATTTCCTTTTTTCTTTTTTATGCTTTTATTTTTAATACATTTTTAGTCTTTTTTTCCTATTTCTACTGTATTTTTTGTTATATTACTTTTTTTCTTGTTTTTGTTTTTTTCTTTGTTTTTCTTTGTTTTTATCTTATTTTTAACTATATTTTATATTTTTCTACTTTTACTTTACTTCTTTGTTGTTTTGTACTTTTCCCTTTTGCGTCCATCTTTCTTTTGTTTTATTATTTTTTTATGCTATTTGTGTGTTTGTTTTATGCTTTGTTTACATTTTTTTAGTTTGCTCTCTGTGTTTCATTGTTTTTGTTGTTGTTTTTCTTTCTTTTAGTGAGTTTAGTTTTTTGTGTTTGTTTTCGTTTTAAGGTTTGTTTATTGGTTTGTTTGCTCTCTTCTTTTTTTGTTTTCTCTCTTTTTTTTTTTCTTTTTGTGGGTGTGTGTTTCTTTGTGTTTTTGTCTGTTCAGTTTTGCATTTACCATTTGTCTCAGGGTTTCGTTTGTCAGTTATTCTTTTTCTTCTTTTTTTTTTCCCTTTTCTTCCACACCATGTGGCTTGCGGAGTTTTGGAGCTCCGGCCAGTAGTTGGGCCTGTGCATCCGAGGTGGGAGAGCCAAGTCCAGGATGTTGGACCCTGAGAGAAATCCTGGCTCCATGGAATATTAATTGGTAAGAGCTCTCCCAGAAGTCTCTATCCCAACATTAAGACCTGGCTCCACCCAATGGCCAGCAAGCTCTGTGCTGGATACCTCATGCCAAACAACTATCAAGACAGGAGCACAACCCCACCATTAGCAGACAGACTGCTTAAAGTCATACTAAGCTGACAGATACCCCAAAACACACCACCAGACATGGCATTGCTCATCAGAGGGACAAGATCCAGCTCCACGCACCAGAAAACAGGCATCAGTCTCCCCCACCAGGAAGCCTACACAAGCCACTAGACCAACATCACCCACTGGAGGTAGACATTAGAAGTAAGAGGAACTACAACACTGCAGCCTGTGGAAAGGAGATACCAAACACAGTAAGTTAAAATGAGAAGACAGAGAAATATGCAGCAGATGAAGGAGTAAGGTAAAAACCCACAAGACCAAAAAACTGAAGAGGAAATAGGCAGTCTAACTGAAAAAACATTCAGAGTAATGATAGTAAAGATGATCCAAAATCTTGGAAAAAGAATGGCGAAAATACAAGAAATGTTTAACAAGCACCTAGAAGAACTAAAGAGCAAACAAACAGTAATGAACAACACAATAACTGAAATTAAAAATACTCTAGAAGAAATAAATAGCAGAATACCTGAGACAGAAGAACAGATAAGTGAGATAGAAGATAAAATGGTGGAAACAACTGCTGTGGAACAGAATAAAGAAAAAAGAATGAAAAGAATTGAGGACAGTCTCAGAGACCTCTGGGACAATATTAAATGCACCAACATTCGAATTATAGGGGTCCCAGAAAAAAGAAGAGAAATAGAAAGGGTATGAGAAAATATTTGAAGAGATTATCATTGAGAACTTGCTTAACATGGGAAAGGAAATAGTCAATCAAGTCCAGGAAGTGCAGAGATTCCCACACAGGATGAACCCAAAGAGAAAAACACCGAGACACATATTAATCTAACTATTAAAAATTAAGTACAAAGAAAAAAATATTAAAAGCAGCAAATAACATACAAGGGAATCCCCATAAGGTTATCAGCTGATTTCTCAGCAGAAACTCTGAAGGTCAGAAGGGAGTGGCAGGATATATTTAAAGTGATGAAAGGGAAAAACCTACAGCCAATATTATCCTACCCAGCAGCGATCTCATTTAGATTCAATGTATAAATCAGAAGCTTTACAGACAAGCAAAACCTAAGAGAATTCAACACCACCAAACCAACTCTACAATAAATGCGAAAGGAACTTCTCTAAGTGGGAAACACGAGAGAAGAAAATGAGCTACAAAAACAAACCCAAAACAATTAAGAAAATGGTAATACTAACATACATATCAATAATTACCTTAAATGTGAATGGATTCAGTACTCTAACCAAAAGACACAGACTGGCTGAATGGATCCAAAAACAAGACCCTTATATATGCTGTCTACAAGAGACCCACTTCAGACCTAGGGACACATACAGACTGAAAGTGAGGGGATGGAAAAAGATACTCCATGCAAACGGAAATCAAAAGAAAGCTGAAGTAACAAATACTCATATCAGATAAAATAGACTTTAAAATAAAGGATGTTACAAGAGACAAGGAAGGACGTTACATAATGATCAAGGGATCAATTCAAGAACAAGATATAACAATTATAAATATATATACACCCACCATAGGAGCACCTCAATACATAAGGCAAAGACTAACAGCTATAAAAGGGGAAATCAACAGTAATACAATAATAGTGGGGGACTTTAACACCTCACTTATGCTAATGAACAGGTCATCCAGACAGAAAATTAATAAGGAAACACAAGCTTTAAATGACACAATAGACCAGATAGATTTAATTGATATTTCTAGGACATTCCATCCAAACACAGCAGATTACACTTTCTTTTCAAGTACTCATGGAACATTCTCCAGGATAGATCACATTTTGGGTCACAAACAAGCCTCAGTAAATTTAAGAAAATTGAAATCGTGTCAAGCATCTTTTCTGACCACAATGCTATGTGATTAGAAATCAATTACAGGGAAAAAAACACAAACACATGGAGGCTAAACAATACGTTACTAAATAACCAAGAGATCACCGAAGAAATCAAAGAGGAAATAAAAAAATACCTAGAGACAAATGACAATGAAAACACTATGACTCAAAACCTATGGGGTGCAGCAAAAGCAGTTCTAAGAGGGAAGTTTATAGCAATACAATCATACTTCAAGTAACAAGAAAAATCTCAAATAAACAATCTAACCTTACACCTAAAGGAGCTAGAGAAAGAAGAACAAAGAAAACCCAAAGTTAGTAGAAAGAAAGAAATAATAAAGATCAGACCAGAAATAAATGACATAGAAACAAAGAAAACAATAGCAAATATAAATAAAACTAAAAGCTGGCTCTTTGAGAAGATAAACAAAATTGATAAACCTTTAGCTAGAATCATCAAGAAAAAGAGTGAGAGGACTCAATAAAATTAGAAATGAAACAGGAGAAGTTACAACAGGCACCACAGAAATACAAAGCATCATAATAGAATACTACAAGCAACTATATGTCAATAAAATGGACACCCTCAAAGAAATGGACAAATTCTTAGAAAGGTATAACCTTCCATGACTGAACAAGGAACAAATAGAAAATATGAACAGACAAATCACAAGTAATGAAATTAAAACTATGACTAAAAATCTTCCAACAAACAAAAGTCCAGGACCAGAAAACGTCACAGATTAATTCTATCAAACATTTTGTGAAGAGCTAATACCCATCCTCGTCAAACTCTTCCAAAATAATTGCAGAGGAAGGAACACTCCCAAATTCATTCTATGAGGCCACAATCACCCTGATACAAAACCAGACAAAGATATTACAAAAAAAGAGAATTACAGACCATAATCACTGATGAATATAGATGCAAAAATTCTCAACAAAATACTAACAAACAGAATCCAGCAACACATTAAAAGGATCATACACCATGATCAAGTGGGATTTATCCCAGGGATGCAAGGATTCTTCAATATCTACAAATCAATCAGTGTGATACACCACATCAACAAACTGAAGAAGAAAAACCATATGATCATCTTATAGATGCAGAAACAGCTTTTGACAAAATTCAACACCCATTTATGATAAAAACTCTCCAGAAAATAGGCATAGGGGGAGCTTACATCAACATAAAAAAGGCCATATATGCAAACACAAAGCCAACATCATTCTCAATGGTGAAAAACTGAATGAATTTCCTCTAAGATCAGGAACAAGACAAGGATATCCACTTTCACCACTATTATTCAACATAGTTTTGGAAGTCATAGTCATGGCAATCAGAGAAGAAAAAGAAATAAAAGAAATCCAAATCGGAAAAGAAGAAGTAAAATGGTCACTGTTTGCAGATGACATGATACTATACATAGAAAATCTTAAAAATGCCACTAGAAAACTACTAGAGCTAATCAATGTATTTGGTAAAGTTGCAGGATACAAAATTAATGCACAGAGGTCTCTTGCATTCCTTTACACTAACAATGAAAGCTCAGAAAGATAAGTTAAGGAAACAATCCCATTCACTATTGTAACAACAAGAATAAAATACCTAGGAATAAACCTACCTAAGGAGACAAAAGACCTGTACTCAGAAAAGTATAAGACACTGATGAAAGAAATCAAAGATGACACAAAAAGATGGAGAGATATACCACGTTCTTGGACTGGAAGGGTAAATATTGTGAAAATGACTATAATACTCAAAACATCTACAGACTGAATGCAATCCCTATCAAATTACCAATGGTGTTTTTCACAGAACTAGAACAAGAAAGCTTAAAATGTATATGGAGGCACAAAAGACCCTGAATAGCCAAAGCAATCTTGAGAAAAAAAAAAAAAAAAACTGAGCTGGAAAAATCAGGTGCCCTGACTTCAGACTATACTACAAAGCTACAGTAATCAAGACAATATGGTTCTGGCACAAAAACAGAAATATAGATGAATGGACCAGGATAGAAACCCCAGAGATAAACCCACGCACCTATGGTCAACTAATTTATGAAAAAGGAGGCAAGGATATACAACGGACAAAAGACAGTCTCTTCAATAAGTGGTGCTTGGAAAACTGGACAGCTACATGTAAAAGAATGAAATTAGAACACTCTCCAACACCATACACAAAAATAAACTCAAAATAGATTAGATACCTAAATGTAAGACCAGACACTATAAAACTCTTAGAGGAAAACATAGGAAGAACACTCTTTGACATAAATCACTGCAAGATCTTTTTTGATCCACTACCTAGAGTAATGGAAATAAAAACAAAAATAAACAAATGGGACCTAATGAAACTTCAAAGCTTTTGCACAGCAAAGGAAACTACAAACAAGATGAAAGGACAACCCTCAGAATGGGAGAAAATATTTGCAAAAAATCGATGGACAAAAGATTAATCTCCAAAATATACAAGAAGCTCATGCAGCTCAATACCAAAAAAACAGACAACCCAATCAAAAAATGGGCAGAAGACCTATACCGACATTTCTCCAAAGAAGACATACAGATGGCCAAGAGGTATGTGAAAAGCTGCTCAACATCACTAATTATTAGAGAAATGCAAATCAAAACCACAATGAGGTATCACCTCACACTGGTTAGAATGGGCATCATCAGAAAATCTACAAACAATAAATGCTGGAGAGGGTGTGGAGAAAAGGGAACCCTCTTGCACTGTTGGTGGGAATGTAAATTCATACAGCTATTATGGAGAACAGTATGGAAGTTCCTTTAAAAACTAAAAATAGAATTACCATATGACCCAGCAATCGCACTACTAGGCATATACCTAAAGAAAACCATAATTCAAAAAGAGTCATGCACCCCAATGTTCATTGAAGCACTATTTACAATAGCCAGATTATGGAAGCAACCAAAATGTCCATCGACAGAGGAACGGATAAAGAAGGTGGTACAAATATATAATGGAATATTACTCAGCCATAAAAAAGAATGAAATTAGGTCATTAGTAGAGATGTGGATGGACCTAGAGACTGTCATACAGAGTGAAGTAAGTCAGAAAGAGAAAAACAAATATTGTATATTAATGCATATTTGTAGAATCTAGAAAAATGTTACAGATGAACCAGTTTGCAAGGCAGAAATAGAGACACAGATGTAGAGAACAAACATATGGGCACCAAGGGGGGAAAGGGTGATGGATTGAATTGGGAGATTGGGACTAACATATATACACTAATATTTATAAAATAGATAACTAATGAGAACCTGCTGTATAGCACAGGGAACTCTATTTCACTTCACCTTACAGTAGAAACTAACACAACATTGTAAAACAACTATACCCCAATAAAAAAAAGCGAAAATACAAGAAAAAATGGAAAATTGAATGTTAGATAACAGTATTCTATATCATAAGGCTCTCAATTCAATATCAAGTTTCATGAGCCCTTGTTCCCCATCATATTTCTGGGACCTTTTTCTTTTTTGCTTCTTCTCACTCCATACAACACCACAGCTGCTTCCAATATTCACATAACCATGTTTTTTGCATATTATTTTAACACTTATTTTTAGTTAAACTTTTCCCATCTATATTCTATTGTCACAACCATGGCATTGTTAGATAAATAGTCCTATTAATATTTTTCTGAGGCAAAAGAAGATTTTTTTTTCTATTCTTCTAAGCCAACCAGCTCAAATTGTAAATAGCTTTTAAAATAAACAATTGTTTTTGCTCTCATAGAATCTTTCAAAATCCCTATACTTTCTCTTCATAAAGCAAAAGTTGCCATCAATATTTAAAGATGGCCTGCCAAATGAGAGATACTATTGCCAGAAAGGCAAACTCATCACAGTGTGTGTTCTATTCAGAGACACTCTGAATTATGTTAGATGGTATATATAAGTGCTCTGTCACAAACATGTATGTGCTCAGTAGTTTTTTTGTTTTTTCCTCTTCTTTCTTCCCTTCCTCTCTTCTCTCTTAGAGCCTTTCCTCTTGGTTCCCAAACATGCACTTTTTTGGTTGGCTTTGTCAACTACAAATTGGCATTTTCCTTTGGTACTTGCCATCTACCTCTACAAGGATTAAATCATGAGCTGCTGCAGCTGCTGACTTTCAACGTCGCCTGAAAGGAGTTCAGGGTGGAGAGATGAAATGAGGCACTCTGTGCTCTGGGAAAAACTGGTAGAACAGTTCTTCAGATAGTTATTTTCAGGAGCCAATTTTATGAGCCTTGTATCTTCTCATATCTAGAAAAGCACTAAAATCCTTCATGGTGACGTCTGCTCCTCGTGACTAGCAGTAACCTGCACGAGACTAGCAGAAACGTTCTGTAAAAAACATGTGCTTGATTGCATGTATTCCACCTTCACCAAAATCACGTATATACTGACCTTCCCCTCTGCCTCTTTGGAGCAGTTTCTCAGAGCTATCTGGGATGCTGTCTCCCGGGCAGCACTCCTCATCTTGCACCAAATAAAACTTAACTCACAACTCTCAACGTTGTGCACTTTTTTCAAGTCAACAGCTTCTTCAGTCTCACATTTATTACTTTTTCTAGGATATGAGGTCTTGATGCATGGAATCTGGAGTTCTAAGAACACTGCAAATAAGTGAGTAAGCACTGAAAATATACTTTTCCCAAATCTGCTCTATTTTAGTGAAAGGTGACTGATTTTTCAAAATCGATTTCATATAACTTCTTAAATACATTTGCTTCTATGACTTATCTTATTGTTGTTATTGTTCCTAGAGTAGTAGCAGGCACCAGAAATATATTCGCAAGGTGTCTATTTACGTAGTGAAAACATTTCCTCAGGTTAATATGATAGGCAATGCTTCAGACAGGTGAGCAGCCTAATTGCTTTCCATCACTCCTCTATACTGGTCAAGAAACAAAGTGTTAATAATTTAAGGTTTTTTTCTCTATTAGTTATATTTTTAAAATATCTCCTTCAAATAAAGACCTCAATTTCCTTTTACCCAAGTGTGGTCCAAACAATTTACACAGTAGTGGCTGGAAATAATCACAAATGCCTTCTTTTCTCTCTCTCTCTCATGCTCGTTTAATAATATTTTTGTGAAAAGTAAAATATTGCTAAGTTATACTATAAAGAACATTGATAGAGGTTGATAATAGCGGATATATGTTTACAAAACTCTGCTTATGTCTATTTGTTACAGAAATTCCCTCAAATCCGTATGAAGAATAGCTGAAATTGTGCACACTTGTAGGATTTTTCCCTGTATACAAAACCTTCCCCTTTCCTTAGCTTCACAAATGTTCCTACACTTTTCTTGAGAGACAATCTCCGTTTCTATCCAAAGACTAAAAATGACATATTAAGCCTGCTTAACCAACACTAAATTTCTAGAAACAATAAAAAAAATTCAAAAATGCACTGAAAACCAGAAAGGGAAAACTAGTATCTCATAAACTATTCATAATCCTTCAAACACAGACAGCAGACAAAATCTATATAAAGAAGGAATCCATAGCTTAAAATGTGTGCCATTGTATACTTTTCTTAGTAAGGGTTCATGGAGAGAAACAGACAGAAAGGACAGGAGGCAATGCAGTGGCAGCCAAAGAAAGGTGTTATTAGTTTGATTACCCCCACAGAGGCAACCAGGAAAATTTTCCCCTGTACATTGCTAACTTGTGTCAGGCAATATCCAAGGAGGCAGGTACCTACAGGCAAGATCACAGGGTTTAGGAACTGAGTTGGAGTGACAGGGAAATGCCCAAGGCAGCTGGCTACACACTGGAAGAAATCGGGTACTTACACCCAAATTTGCTTCTAAAGTACTATGCCTGCTTCCTCTCCCACCCGTCTGCCACTCTCCTGGAAAATAGATCAAACAAAAGCTGCAACACCTGCTGCCAGGTCTTTACCCACAAGCAGGCTGTGCATAGGATGCTATAGGCAGTCTAACATAAATCTCAGCTAGGAAAATAAGTACACTTGATAGCCAGCACTGAGAGACAATGCAGCCAACACAAGAACTAACACTTGAGGAATCAAAATTAATAGAGCAAGCAGAAAAGATGATGATTTCCTCTAATTACATACTTAGAGGAATTAATGACATTGGGTAATGTTCTAGCTATAGAAGAAACAGCCAGATCAGGATTTGGAAAAGTCAGAATATACAATCAATTGTATGGTAAATTTAAATGACCTCCCAGTTCATTAAAATAGGAAAAAAAAGTAAAAAATATAGGACATACATGTGAAGTATAAATACATAGTTTACATATAAATATATAAGCTATATTTATTTAAATATATATGTTTACCATGTATAGTAAATATGTATTTATAAATATATATAAATTTACCATACAATTTATAACATATAAATGTATTATTTAAAAGAAATTTGTTAGCAAGAATAAAACTTAAGTACCTTTTTGTTACAACATATTAAAACATGTTGTTTTCTCAGTAAAAAAAAGTTTTATAAATTTAACATGTTTCAATTTTTTCCAAATTATAGATAGATGGCCAAGTCCAAGAGAGAGTCAGTATTTAGAGTAACATCCTCACAATTGTCATCAGACATCCAGAGGAGCCCTCATACCAGTACTGGAGCCACCCCCCTGCCTAGCACAATAACCCCTTTGCACATCTGTCTACATCTCCATTAGCAGAAGTAAAGTGGAAACCTGGATCTCTTCCTTATACTGGTAAGACCCTTCCCCAACTCAGCATTATCTTCTTATTCCCTTCATCACTATCTGTCTGGTGTTTTTTGTTTTTTGTTTTTTTTCTGGAGTAAAGCTATCATGCTGCTCTTACTTGTCCATGACAATCATACAAGTAGCCCAAACCCCTCAGATCATCCCTCATTCCCCAAATCCTAACTATCCTACTATTTCTGAACAAACCCCCTCCCAACTCTTAAATATCTCACTGTATCCTCTGAAATTCAAGGTAAATCATCATCAAATTCTTTTCTCCCCACTGTTACTTAATTAGCTGAAGCCTGGCTTTCTCTGATCATACTGCTTCTCCTGAAGCCATTTCAAGGAAGAACTTAGTGCTTTCCCCAAAGTCCTCATACTGCTGGGTTTGGAGGTGGGGTAACTGCTGTTCTCATATCTCATTAAAATACCTATAATATTTTTCCTCTCTCCTCCTTATAATATCCAGCTTTGAACCCCACATAATTAAATGATACCTCCCATTACAGTTCCTTGAATTTCAGTCATCTAAGAGGGACTAGTTACTCCCTCTTATTCCTTGAAGATTTTATAGGCTTAGTGTCATGTTCTCCAACACTATTCTTATTGTAATTTTTGGTGATTTCAATATCTACATACATGTTCCTTTTTGAAATCTTGGTATCTTGATTTACTGACCTCTCTTTCAGTTATTCTGTCTTCCATTCTATCTGAGCCGTACCTTTCTGTGATCCTACATCTAACTCCATCATATGGTACATAATTCCATCACCTTTCTAATTACAATTTAAAATATTCAGCTCTTCTATTGCCATTTCCTGTCTTTCTAGCTTACTTCCGCTAACACTCCAACACCAACAATTTTTTCAACCCACTTTCGGTTTATCTAAATTATTCATGATCCAAGTTTATATGACTGACTTATTCATGATCCCTCATTCTCCACATCCTCTCTTCTGACCTTACCCAACTTAAGTTCTATGGTAAATCTTTTTTGCCTATACTATCCACTCCATCTCCTCTCTCTGTTTTTGCCATACTCTTTTGGTCAAACCACAACCTTGGCTAAATCCATCTTTCTCCCTACTGTGGAAAGTGGTTGAGGAAAAGTCACACTTTGGTGACTGGTCTCACTGTAAATGTAGCATATTCTTAGTTTCTTCCAATAGTCATACTCTATTACCTAAGTCCAACTTCACATCTACCCTCTTAGATAACTATTTCATTCTTTCTTCTCTCTCCTCAATTTCCAACATCTTCTCTCTCATTTTCACTTTCAATCAATGATTATATTTAACAATGTCATTATCCTCTGAGAAACATTTTGATCTCTTTTTAGTTTTTATTTGTTTTTGTTGTTGTTGTTGTTTAGCCCTTGGCTTCAAGAGTGTTTTTACCTCAAATAGCTAGCACCTGGGTTGTTTTTTTTTTTTTTTTTTTTTTTTTTTTTTTTTTTTGTCAGAGGACTATCTCAGGGTAATGGATTCTGTTTGTAAGAATAGTTCTGAGAATTTGCCACCCCTGGGAAACATTTAAACAATGACTGATACATATTGTTGTGTGAAAGTCTAGATCACTTGTCTTTGGTCAGTACAACTCTTAGGTACAATTTACATTCCAGAATTCCCCTCTAAGCTCAGGCTAAAGATTTACTGTGCCTGAAAATGCCTTCCTTCTTGACTTCCTCTCCTTCTTTATCCTTCTCCTGCTCTTTCTCTTAATGGTCTCTTCTGAGAGTACTTTCTTAATAAATTGCTTGCAGAAAAATCCTCAGCTCAGGTCCTCTTCTGGAAAGAAAAAAAATTACCTAAAGTAATGTATTTGTGTCTTGCCTGAGAAAATTGAAGAAATCAGAAGAGTTCTATAAACTATCATTTCATCTACTCATCTGTCTACCACTATATCTTAGGATTTTTCCGGTTACAATAGGAGGACTATCATGTACTCAACTCATTCACTAATTCCCATCTCATTACTTTCTCATGAATATTGATTTAGCAAATCTCTGCTTCTCTCCCGCATGATCAGTTTTTTCCTCTCTAATGTATCATTTCATCAGTATCAGTAGTGGGTTGAATGATGCCCCCCAGATATGTCTGTACCCTGGAACCCAGACCCTGTGTATGTTACTTTATTTTGAAAAAGAGTATGTGCAGACATAACTAAGGACCTTGAGATGAGATCATCATGGATTACCCAGGTGTGCCCTAATTCCAATGACAAGTATCTTTAAAAGAGACTGACAAGAAGATGGAGACAAAGGAATAGGAAGAGGAAATGTGACCAAGGAAACAGAAATTGGAGTGACAAAGCCAGGGAAACCAAGGAATGCCTGGACCCACCAGAAGCTGGAAGAGGCAAAGAAGAATTGTCCCCAGAAGGTGGTGTAGTCTTGCTGAGACCTTGATTTTAGACTTCTGCTCTCCAGAACCATGAGGGGATAAATTTCTATAGTTTTAAGACAACCAGTTTGTGGTAATTTGTTGCAGCAGCCATAGGAAACTAATAAAGTATCCAAACACGATATTACTCTCCCATATTAAAAAAAATACAAAAACGACAAATTTTATCTTACCCCAGTTACCGTCCCTTTTTCTCTTTCCTTTTACTATGAATGTCCTTGAAATAATTGTCTTTCCCTGCTGCTTCCAATTTTTTTCTTCTCCTTTTCTCATGAACACATTCCAATCAGGTTTTTCTTTTTCCCACATCGCTACAAGAAACTGCTCTTACTGAAGTTACCAAAGACCTCAACAAATAGATTCTAAATCCAATTTTCATTTCTCAGTCCTTATCTTACTTGACCTATGGACAGCCCTTGACACAGGGGATCACTCTCTCCTCCCTTAAATAATTTCTCCGCTTAGCTTCCAGGGCATCTCACTCACCAATTTTCCATCAACCCTATTTTTACTGCTTACTTTCTATCTCCCCAATTTCTATAATTTAGATTTCTCTAAGACTTGCTCTTTGAATTTCATCTTAAATATTTATATTAACTAGGGTAATGCATCCAATCTTGTGGTTTTAAATAATATCCATATACTGATAAATTCATAATTTCTATTTCTATTCTAGTCCCTACTATGCATTTCAAATCCAAATATTCAACTATCTACTTATTACCTGCACTTAAATGTGTAATAATTTTGACAAATGTAACGTATACCCTTAACATTCCTTCCTAACTCCTTCTTCTCCCATGATATTTATATCTTAGTCAATGGCAACCTTCTTTTTATAGTTATGTAAGCAAAATAATTTGAGTATTTTTGACTCACCTTTGACTTGCTCCTCGAACCCATTAGGATATCCATTAGGTTCCTCTTCAAAATCACTTCAAGATTAGACCACTTTTCACACCACAACTGCCGATACTCTGAGCCAAGCCAACAACTTCTCTTATGTGGACTATTGAAAGAGCCTTCTAGATAGTCTTTCTTCTTCTGCCTTTTTTAGTTTCCTCTCAACATAGCAGTCACTGTGATCCTATTAAAATATAAGGCAGCTGATATTTTGCTCACTGCTCAAAACCATCCAATATCTTTCCACATCACTCAAAGGAAAAACCAGATTTCTTACAATGACCTTGAAGTACCTACATGATTTACCCCTCTCATTGCATCTGGGATCTCATGTCTTACTGTCCCCATCATTTACTCCCTTTAACCATAATTATGACTATCTTACAGTTTATCCCAAAAGCAAGGAATACTCCAATCACTGGGTCTTTCTTTTTATTTTTCTTCTTTTATTTTTTAAATCTTTTCTCTTCCTAAATTGTTCCCCTCCAGATTAGTTCTTTACAAAAGGCACTTTCTCATACATAACTTCTCTGGGCTCCTTGTCTAAAATTTCAGTTTTCCTTCCTACATTATTTTTCCTCATTAGCACGTATCAGTATCTGACATTCTATATATTTTACTTTTTTAATATTGTGTATTGTTTGTCTCCCTCATAGAATTTAAGAGCCATAAGGTCAGTGATATCTGCCAGTTATTTTCACTTTTGTATCCCCAGTACCTGGCACATAGTAGGGGCATAATTAATATTTGTTGAATGACTAAATAAAATGATAAGAAAACATTAACTGTGAGAGGTGGAACACCACAATATCAAAACATCATCAAAACAAACATACCTGATTTATACCCTATTTGTAATTTTTAACAATAAGAAAAATTTCTCAGGTAACACAAATCATCAGAGCTCAAGTTTGGGTAATTCAACCAATATTTTGGATTAAACATTTAATGTAATAAACAGTTTAGATTCCAGTATTCACTTATAACAATCTACTTCTTTTTGAAACATGATTTTTTATTTTTCTAAAATCATTAGTATTAACTCAAGGTCAGAACATACCACATTATACATAGAGAAATGAAACAATCCTAAAGATTTTTTTTTAATGTATTATTGCTTTTATGAATGGCTAAAATTGTTGCTTCATATAAATATATAATATTTATTTCTCTTTAACAAGAAAAAGTAGAAACAATGTATCATTGTGCATGATTTTTACCTAAACCATGACTCAAAAATGGACTAAAAATATCCTTTCTTTAAAGATTTTAGTGAAAAAAAAAATACTCCTATAGCCTTCCTGAATACTCATTATGTTTTAGTTTTAGCACAGTTTCTTATATCCATTAACAACTTCCTCTAATGTTAATTGAGGTCTATTTCTAAGAACTATACCTGTATTGCTTTATCTAACAATAATTTATATCAAAATATTTCATTAGATATCACCAGGTTCTTATTATATAACTAATTCTAAAGAATAAGGACTGTTACATAATAGGAAAAAAAATCTCTGAATGCCAATATACTAGTTTGTATTCTTTCAGTAAGTAGTTATGAAACTTTGAGGGAATCCATTAACCTCTTTTGGCTTCTTTGCTCTCATTTGTTTAAAACAATTATTTTTAAACATATATACTGATTAAGTTTTTAGAAATGGTAGAACTGTTGAGAAAGAGTAGGAAAAAAACCCCAAATATCTAAAGACAAATAAAATTATCTGGAGAGAATATTAATTTTTATAGATGCATTGCACTTATTATAGGTAGTCACCCTTAATATTCTTTATTAATCATTTAATTTTTTATGAAACAAATATATGAGGAAGGCTTGGGTACTTGCCATGCAGAAGGCATTCTTCTAGGCCTTGAATTTACAACAGTGAAAGAGACAGATATGGTCACTTTTTGGGATCTTTCAGTCTCTCAACAACATGAAATTTATTTTTCATACAAAAAAAGGAAAGAAGATGAAAGAAGGAAAGAAAGAAAGAAAGAAAGAAAGAAAGAAAGAAAGAAAGAAAGAAAGAAAGAAAGAAAGAAAGAAAGAAAGAAAGAAAGAAAGAAATTGAAAGAAAGAAAGAAAAAGAAAGGAAGAAAGAAAAAGAAAGGAAGAAAGGAAGGAAGAAAAGGAAACTACTCTTTATTCTCCCTTACTCTCTTGCCACTGGAATTTTCTTAGAAAAAAGAGAAAATGAACTTTCCACTATTAAAGAGTTAAGAACTTAAATCTATGTATAAATGAAACAGTTCATTCTGGAAAACAATATTATCATGGTCTCTGGACCACTTATATCTGACTTCTGTTCCTGATGTTTCTTCAATTTTTTAAATATAATTTTCATTTTAGAATAGTTGGTGGCCTACAGAAAATTGCAAATATGGTACAAAGTTTCATATACCCCTCACTCAGTTTCCCTGTTATCAACATTTATATTAGTATGGTACATTTCTCACAATTAACGAACCAGCATTGACTATTTATATTAACTAAAGCCTGTGCTTAATTCATATTTCCTTAGTTTCAACCTAACTTCCTTTTTTATTTCTAGGATTCCATCAAGAATACAACATTACATTTAGTCTTCATGTCTATTAAGGCAACTCAGAGTAGGCCTTTGTTATAGAGAGGACTAGGTGTATTTCACAATGATTACTTTGGCCGTCCTGAACGTCAATGAGCTTCAGTTTTCTCACCTGTAAAATGGAGATAAAAGCATTTTTCTTACATAGTTATAGTGAAGAATGTTTTTTTTTCTTTTTTAAATCTGTATATCATCTACACACATTAAATTGTGACCACTATTATTATTCAATTAAAACAAAGCAGCTTTCTTCACTCTCTTTTATCCTTACTATTGTTAAGAATAACAATGTAATTCTACTATTCTCTTACTGTGTAATGAAGAAGAATGTGGTCTTAAAGCAGCAGTTCCCATTCTAGATGCCTACAGAGGCATGCAATATAAATAGGTGAATCTGAAGTACAAAATAATATAAAAAGGGATGGAGAATGTGTAAACTGGAAAGTGTGTGCCCACTAGGAATCTTTTCATATTGAAAAAGTTTTAAATACTATTTTGACCAAACAAGTAGAACTCATTGGATTAATCTGGCCCATTTGGTCTCATAATAAGTGGCTTAACATGTTGCATGTTAAGGGAGTGAGGGTGTAAAACAAATATCTTTGTTCTCTGTAGAATGTTTTTTGGCCCAGAGAAAATGTTTCCATGTGTTAGTATTTAGATTGTATATTCTTCAAAGATGTATGGCCCTGGAGTTTGAAAAATAATTTCAGAAATCACACATCTAATGATTCTAAATCCACATAATAACTTTTGGAAGAACTATTGTTAGTAGATGATTTATACCATTTTTTTTTTTTTTTGCAGTAGGATTTAACAAACATACAAACATACAAACATATATACTTGTCACTTCAAAGAATTATTTTATGTTTCTCTGAGGCCAATCTTAATTCAAGACTAAAGAAAAAGCATGGAAAGCAGCAAAAATATATGCTTGCCCTAACATGATGAGGACATGTACTGTCCATGTATTACTCAAATATCAAAAGTATACATGTATTAGAAAACAATTTTTGATGTTGCCTTTATTACAGGAAAATGAGTTTGCTCTTAGTGTTTGTTTAAACTCATCTGCATCTAATCTAGTCAACCCATAGGCAATTCCTCCTTCTATTAGATAAGCCTGGAAAATTTTTAATCCTTACTCAAACAATCTTTTGTTGTGTACCTCTGGTTTGCTGAGAGCTGTTGCTAGAAAATTTCACAACTAGAAAACTAGGCCCTCAGTGTGGCCCATCCAACCTTCTCTACTTCCAAAGTCAGTTTCTTTCCCATTATCTACAACAGCCTTTTCAAACCTTCTTTCATCAGATCTCTAAACCCATCTCTCTACTCTGAGCTAAAGATTTCACCTTCTACTTCTCAAAGACAGAAGAAGCTCTCAGACAAGAATAGTCAACTCCATTCACTTTCATAAGGTGAATGAATCAAGCCCCCTGTTTCTCACACAACACAGTCCTTCTAACCCACCTTAAAACATAAGGAAACACACAAAAACAACTGAAGATAAAGAAAGGCTATGGCTTCTGAATAAACTGGTCATAACAAAACTTCTTTTTCAGTTGCAAATTTAGTAGCTGCTGCTTAAATAGAAGTTACCATTATCTTATCTGTTCCTTGAGCTAGACAGAAATTTCATTTTACTTCTCTAATATCTTCTGTGTCTCTTACAATAGTCACACCTCATAGTGGTTTGACTGAATAGATTACTGTACAGGTATAAGCACCAGAAATACTTAGATACATTTTGAAAGACTAAAATAAAAAAGGGTCTTTCATTGATATATGATTCTCTGAAAATAATTTGAAAAAATTCTGAAATTTGAATCTAAATTTGGTAGCTTGGAAATAAAGTAGATGCGATAGCTACTCAATTTTAGAAGAGAAGGTACTAAAGATGAAAAAATCCAATTACATCATCTTTTTCTAATTGAATTGTTACTTTTTTAATATTCTTACTTTTCCCAAGTCGTATTGAGAGCTACATGAAGTATTTAACAGAGTCTTCTTTTCCACAAGTTGCTTTTAAGTTTCACCATTTTTGCTACATATAAATGAGGAGAAACGCAAGGCAATTTTCACAATGGGAAATGACTTCTTTGATACTTATCCATTCAAAGGGGGACAGGAGGGTGAGAGAAAGAGAGGAGAAAAGACATACGATAAGGAAAATGGAAAAGGAAATTCAAATTAAGACCAGAAAATAGGGATACATAAAAATACCAGAAGGGTGTAAGTAAAGGCAGCCTGTAAATTGAGGAAGGGAGATATTTATCTCTATATTTGTTTTCAAATAGAAGGTGTGCTTCTTGACAAATGGCAGCAGGCCATCTCCTTTATCTACTCTACATAGTCTCAGCTCTGCTCTGTTTAGTGTGGTCACTGAAAAATTATATTTACTCACCAACTAAGTAATCCAGCAGCATACATAGAGGTCTTCTCTCTCTGAATTGCCTTAAGGTATAAATTAAAACGTAAACCTGTAAAATATCAATAAAGCTGACATAAAAGTTTTTGTTCCCAAAGATAGAAAGCAAAAAGAGCATGGCCTTAGGGTAATATACTATGCCTGAAGGCTAACCAAGCCTCCTGCCACACATTATATTGGAGTGTTATTACATTTTGTCTATTAGAGGCATAGTGCCCTTGGGATTTTACAGGGTTTTGAACATAAATCCTTCAGCAGCTCAAATTTTATTTGATGCAGAAGTATATACCATGGCTTTAATTCTCATGAGTGGGACAAAATACCTAATCATTTCTTGAGATGCCTAATGTGAGTGTCAAATTACCAGCCTCCACCAAGCAAAAGGGAATGCTAATTAAAAGGGTAGGACATGTTCCCGTTGTTCTAATCAAAGGGAGCTTAATCCTTCCATAAGCTGGCTGGCTTTGTTGGAGGAAATTCTGAACAACCTTGTTACTTTGGATAACTGTAAGCCACTGACTCACAGCCCCTTGACAGCTAGCTGAGCATGTAATAACATTTCTCTTATTTGGGGACTGGCTCAGCTGGCTTTATAATAGATTATTGTGGATGTTAAAGTGAAATGTTAGTCTTTCTTTAAAGCTCTGTATTCCCCAGTAATTAAGGTTATAAAAAGGGCACTGAGCACAATACTGTTTCAAGGTCACCAAACACAGATACAACAGCCTTCAGTTTGTGTAAATAAGGTATTAACCATGGTTTATTCTTCAATTGTGTCATGAAAAATAGTTTTTTTTTCAAGAGCAGTTTGATGGGAAAATATTTTGGGGAGAATTTTAAAGCATCTTTTTTTTTTTCCTTTTAGTTCCAAAAAAAAATAATGAATAGAAGCAAAAGCAAGTGACATTACAGAAAGGCAGGAAAAAGGAAAATATATACAATAAAAGAAGTTGAATGGTATCAGTTAAAGAGAAAAACCAGATATCAGAGCAGAGTGTCATCCAAAAAACATTTGAGGTTATTGGGTATAACAAGAACTTTGGAGAAATCACAACCTTTGGCATGAAGATGTCTACAGAGACCACACAAACAAAGATTTCACCTTGACTTTCAAGGCAGTGACAGTTATTGACTGTTTGTGTTTCCAATTCATTGTAAATGGAAAAAGTTAAAGAAAAAGTTCACCCATGAGAGCCATATAACTACTTATTTTGAAGGAAGAAATTGATATAATTTCATTCAACTTTGGAGTTTTGATATTCACTTACCATTTGAATCATATCCTCATATTCGTCATTACAGTAGGGAGAAATGTTACATCGTGTGTTTCATAAAAAATACTCCTTTCTGATGTTCAATTCCCATATAATTTGAGATGAAAAAAAGAGACGAAGGTTTTCTATGTTAGTATTGTAAAGGTAAAACAACTTCCTATAGCATGAAAGAGTCACACTAATGGTGTAGATTTCTGTTGCAGAAGGGTGCTAGAGTTGGGAAAGCGTAATTTATAGTGTCAGGAAGGCAATCATATTTTCATTCTACTAGATAAGATCAGGGCAGGTACTACCCAAGGAGCCAACCTCTTTGTTTCAATTTTAAACTGATGAAAGGGAGGATGTGCAGTGCTTTATAGTGCAGACAAAAATGTCACACCTGTAATTGCTATGCAGGTGCTTAAGTACATGCCAAATAAAACCATAAATTATATTTCTCATGCATTAAGCATTAATTGTGTCAGTAGTTAAAAGAACAATTACCACATAATATGTACCTTTTTAAAAGATAGAAATAATCAGGAAAATCATTCAGATAACCTTTGTGAAGGATTAAGACTTCCTTTCATGGTATTTTACATCTTTGTGGCCATCTATCTTCTACACAGAAATATTCATTTTAGTCAAATTCGTTCCATCAGATGTCATATATAATATATTGAAGTCTTCCAAAATGTATCAAATAAAACTATAATTAGTGATATAATGAATTCATTTAAAGTTACGTGATAGGATAAAATGAAGTTTATATGGTTTTCAGAATATGAAAGCTATCCTAGACATCATCAGCCCTTTTCTCTCTTCCTACACAAATGTACTTGGTTATCCTTTGTAAGAGACAAATTTTAATAGCTATGTACCTCAGCACCCATAAGCCCAGTAACCTTGCTTGGGTTTCTCCTCCCACCTGCTCTTTTCTAAGCATAATTTCCACTGCACATTAGCCCAATCTTGGACAGCCATTCCTAGGTATTGTTCACATAGAACTTGGGGGAAATAAGTGTCTTTTTCCTGTCTGGCCACAAGGCAATAATACTGCAAGCACCCGGCTGATGCTGGCTGAGTTTCAAGTATCCTTGAGAAATGAACACATAGACGGAAGCAGAGGTAAGAGCAAGAGATAGGAATCTGATGGTATTCAAGTTTCAAGTTATCCCCAAGGCTTTCCAGAGTTAGATGCACTAATTATCAACTCCTTCTAGTCTATGATACTTTAGGTATTTATACTCATAAACAAAGGAAATGTGGTAAATGCATCTGTGTTCCCACTATTTTTTTTTTAATTTGTCCTTGACCCACTATTCTTTTTTTTTTGAACATCTTTATTGGAGTATAATTGCTTTACAACAGTGTGTTAGTTTCTGCTGTATAACAAAGTGAATCAACTATACATATACATGTATCACCATATCTCCTCCCTCTTGCTTCTCCCTCCCACCCTCCTTATCCCACCCCACCAGGTGGACACAATGCACCGAGCTGATCTCCCTGTGCTATTCAGCTGCTTCCCACTAGCTATCTGTTTTACATTTGGTAGTGTATATATGTCCATGCTACTCTCTCACTTCGTCCCAGCTTACACTTCCCCCTCCTCATGTCCTCATGTCCATTCTCTATGTCTGCGTCTTTATTCCTGTCCTGCCCCTAGGTTCTTCAGAACCCTTTTTCTTTTTTTTTAGATTCTATATATATGTGTTAGCATATGGTATTTGTTTTTCTCTTTCTGACTTACTTCACTCTGTAGGACAGTCTCTAGGTTCATCCACCTCAAATAACTCAGTTTCATTTCTTTTTATGGCTGAGTAATATTCCATTATATATATGTGCTACATCTTCTTTACCCATTCATCTGTTGATGGACACTTAGGTTTCTTCCATGTCCTGGCTATTGTAAATAGAGCTGCAATGAACATTGTGGTACATGACTCCTTTTGAATTATGGTTTTCTCAGGGTATATGCCCAGGAGTGGGATTTCTGGGTTGTATGGTAGTTCTATTTTTAGTTTTTTAAAGAATCTCCATACTGTTCTCCATAGTGGCTGTATCAATTTACATTCCCACCAGCAGTGCAAGAGGGTTCCCTTTTCTCCACACCCTCTCCACTATTTTTTTTTTACTTTGTTAAGCTACTATGTATTGATATTAATTGCCCAAGATGCCTAGAACTTGCATTTGAAAATGAACTCACCCATTTCCTTGGTAGAGTATCTTGGTCAAGTGTCTAAATCTCTGTGATTCAGCCCCTTTATATAAATTAGGTAATAAGTATACCTACTTTATGGAATACAATGAAGGTTAAATGAATTCTTGTATGTACTAGTCCCTGACACAGGATAATAACAACAATGATAAAATAATATTAGGCTCTATCAAGGACACTTAAATTGCTTACTATCTTTAATCATAACAAAAATCCATATCAAGTTACCTTTATTCTTCTCATTTCACCAATAAGGAAAATGAACTGAAGAAGTTGTAGTTCCAGCACTGATTTCCAGGTTTGTTTGCATCTGATAGTTATGTTCTTTTCTTTTTATCAGGCTACCTCTCATAATGTTAATATGAAACATATCTCACTATATTATTGTTTATTATATAAGGATCTGTGTCCTCTGCTAGTTATAAATTTTGTGAGGGTAGTAACCATATTAAATTCATTTGGCTAGACTGAGTGCTTGGCAGTGTACATGTTCCTCCTCCCTCTCTTTCAACTCTTCCCAGGTCAAATACCCATGTGCAAGAGCCATGCAATCTACCTGAAATGATTCAGTCTGTGTCTCTTGGCTACCCAAATTTCCCTGCCTCCACAGAATATTGCTACCTAAGGAAGAACCATATTTGCTTTTTTTCCCTATGGCCTGAGAAGTCCTCCTCACTTTATTCTTGCAGGTTCTATTTCATGCAGGTGATATTGTATCTGTTCTCATTGGTTTGGATTTTGTATAGAGTTTCTGATATAACTCAGCTTCATATCTATAGCTCACATCTCTCCAATCTTCATTGCCCTTGAAATGTTCCTCAAAGATCATATTGCCCATGATTCTAAATTTCCAGCGTAGAACTGGTATGGATCTCTCTACTTTGGGCCTATTAAACTTGATTACTCATGACTGGTCACTTCTATTGTCAATCCACATTCCTTCTTGCTAGTGCCAAGATAACTCTTCCTGCTCCAGAGAGCCACACCTGTCCCCAGCACACACCACGTACACATACCTCAGGTCGTGCTATCAACACAAAGCCATGAGTTTATAGTACATATAAAGCTAGAAGTGTTAAGGGCAAAGGCGGCTAGGCAATATAAACCTACCTTGTGTCTCAGGGGCTGAGGTAAAGCCTAGAAAGTTGCCAGTGACAAGTTATGTCAGTTGAAGTCAGTTATGATCTAAGTTCATTGAAGAATGGTTTATATTGTCGGAGATACTCCTTTGGTTTTAGTCACGGAAAAGTTTTCATCAGCAAACCAACCTCCTAAGTGTTGACAACGTATTTTTAGTTAGCACGTATACTATGTCAAAACATCCATTATCTGAAATAATACTGTTTCTTCTAGTAATTTAATATATTTATTTGTAAAAATATATTACAATTAATAAACTAAAATATATCTGTATAGTCAATAACAGACTGTATTAAATAATCTTGGAGTGTCAAGAAAATTATCTAATTCATTTTTACTTATGAAATTTAGAAATGTCTTTGTGGTTAAGAGTTTAATACTTTTTTTCAGTGAAACACAGTGACTATCATCACAGATAAATACCTCAAAAGTGGCAGGTTAGAAACACACCAGATAGAAATTATAAACATTTTTCTCATTAAGTTTTAAGTAATAGGAAGTAAACACAGATAATATTTGAGTTAGTTAACTTCCTATAGGCATTTCAGGATAAACAGTCAAACAAGGGACTTAGAGACTGCTGGTAGGAGGCTAAATTGGCATAACCACTTTGAAACATTATTTGGCATTACTACCAAAGATAGACTTTTTTATATCCCAGGATCCAGCAATTTCTCTTCTAGCTATACAGCAAAAAAGAAATAAACAATTATGCCGAAGTGGCGGTACTTTGCAGTAGTAGAGTTATAATAGCTCCCAACTGGAAACAACCACAATGGTTTAATCAGAGTAAAATTTAAAAAATAAATTGGGACACACTATGCTAGAAAATACTATAAATAATGACAATGAAAAAATAAATACAACATGCAAAAACATAAATGAGATTCACTTACATAATATTGAGGGAAAAAACTCAGATCTAAAAAATATGTGTACAGTATAGCTCTATTTATATAAGGTTCAGACAAAACCAATCTATTTTGTTAAAAACTAGGATAATGGTTATCCTTCAGTGACATGTAGAAATTGTAGAGTATTACAGTACCCTTCTAGAGTACTGATAATGGTTACATGGGTATATTTACTTTCTAATAGTTCATTGAGCTGGCCAATGATGATATGTGTATTTTTCAGGTCTTATGTTATCTTTCAATAAATAGTTTACCTAAACCTGAAAAAGAGTCATAAAGTGGAATATTAAAAATGGCAACTTCTGCATGAGTTCACAGAAGGGTTCACTCAATCCCAGAGTGGTTGAGCCTGGGCTTGTGGAAAACATGAAGATTAAATGGAGTCTTGAACGAAGTATAAGAGTAATTCCTCATAACTCACCTTGGTAGAATGTTAGAATGAAGTTTAGCTAAAAATAACAGACAAGAAAAAAAAAAGCAGAACAAGTAAATCAGGATAGCTTAAACAAGATAGAAATGTATTTCTCTCTCACTAAAAAAGAAGTTTAGAGATATGTCCAGGTAAGTTATGGTAGATCCAAAGTATTCACCAGACACCCAGGCTCCCATCTTTTTGCTGCATCATGTTGGTGTATGGCTATATTTTCAGGTTCATCCTGGTCCGTTAAGACTACTGGAGATGCAGCTATCAGAGCCAAGTTATTGACTGGAAGAAAGAAGCAAAGCGAAAGGCAAAAAAAAAAAAAAGAGGATTTTTAGGTTTAGTCAGCTCCCTTCAAAACATTGTCTAACAGGAGGGACAGTCCCATTTATATATCATTAGTCATGTGTTCACACATATCCTATGATGAAGCTGGAAAATGCAATCTTTCTCTCTGATAGGTAACATACTGAGTTAAAAATGAGAGTCTGTTATTAATTGAAACAGGATTTAAAAAGTTTGTTTTAGGCAGTTAAATTTCTCTGCCACAGTGGAAAACAAACTGGTTATCACTAAGGATCTACCTTTGTGAGACACCAGTTTGGAAGAGTAGAACTGATTTTGGATTAAAGGAATAAATGTATCTGTAACCATAGAAGACAGTAAAATGTGGTATGTGTCTTTGTGGAACACATGTTTAAGTGGCCATATTTTCAAGTCTTATTTCAATTTTTATTTTCTTTTATGTACCCATGTCCAAAGAAAAGGAGAAATAACTAGACCAAAACACATTTTATTTGATAGTTGCATATCTGAACATTTGAATGTCACTTTTATACATGCTTTGAAATACCTTAGAATCCAAAGTTGCCCCTTTAAGGAGGGAACCACTATTTATGATAAGAGTCTTGTTTTTAGAAATTCTTGCCACATCTTTCCCTTAGAGATACTGATTAGGGCAATTTTACCATATAGGATTTCCCTAAAATTAAATGTGCTTAAGGATAACTATAAATGGTACTGCCTTAGTTAGCTTGGACTGCTATAAAAAAAATACAGACTGGGTGGCATCTAAACAACAGAAATTTATTTCTCACTGTGCTGGAGGCTGGAAGTCCATGCTAGCATGGTCTGGTAAGAAATAGCTCTGCTAAGAAATCTTTTCCAGGTTGCAGATTGCTGATTTCTCTTGGTAACTTCACATGGCAAAGAGCAGAGAGAGGAAGCAAGCTCTCTCTGTCTCTTAAGAGGACACAAATCCCATCCATGAGGGATCCACCCACATGACCTCATTTGACCCTAATTACCTTCCAAATGCCCCACCTCCTAATGCTATCATATCTGAGGGAAAGATTTCAACTTAAGAATTTTGCAGGGACCATAAACATTCAGTCTATAACAGGCACTGAGAAAATGTTTACACTAAGCAAGGTATAGAAATGTTTCAGGGTGTTCTGCTGAGTTTCTTCAAATACAGGGTTTCAGTTCAGAGGAATTACCTCTGAGATGATTAAAGGCCCTTTCTAGATTGTACATCCCTGGTAGACAAGAAAATTCATTTTTTTGTGTGTGTCTCTAGAATCTGGTAGAATGCTCAGCAATTAATAGGCTTTTAAAATTTGAGAATGGAATAAAGGATTTGGATTCTGGTAGTGAAAGTCAGCTGTATAAAAAATTATTCTCTCCTTTGCATAAAATAAAACTAATGATATATGAAGTGCAACATGGCTGCTCAGTAATTCTTAAATCCAGGTGTGGTTAGGTCACCACTCCTCATCAATGGAACATGAACAGAAATGATGCGTAAATTCCTAGGCAAGGGCTTTTGAAAAGCAAGAGGATTGTGCTCTCTCCTGAATATATGAAGTAGATATTCTGAGATCGTAGAGATGGTGCAGCCATACAATGGAACAGACCTAGGTTACTGGATCACCACATGGAGTAAATTTACTTCTAAGTAGAACTGCCACATTTGTCTCTTGGCTGAGCAGGAAACGATTTATTGGATTAGGCCACTGAGATTTTGGAGTTTATTTGTTAAAACAGCTAACATAACCACAACAAAGGCAAAGATCACTCCCAAAATATAGAATATGTAAGTTAATTTTCTAAGATAATGTGATCTTTCAGTAGGGGAAAGTCAGTGAGTACTTATCGAATATGGACTGAAATCCTTTCATGTACTAGCATCTGCAGTTGTACAAGACATTCTGGATTTTTCTCACATAAATATACATATATGGGAATACTCTTGTTTAGTCACTTCATCAGTAACTATGAAAGAGAATTATTAAGGCTCTACTATTAGATACCAGTTCTTACATGCCTACTTTGAGACCCCAAATTGTGTGAATACCTCTTCTAACTCACAGTTTCTAAGCTTCAGTATCATTGACATTTTGGGTCAGATAATTCTTTTTTGTAGGAGACTGTCTTACATATTGCAGGATGTTTATCAGCATTCCTGGTCTCTATTGCAAAAATGCCCATAACATCCTGCCATTTGTGAGAACCAAAAATGTCTTCAGACGTGAGATATTGCCAAATGCCCTCCGGGGGTCAAAATGCCTCCTGATTGAGAACCACTGAGATCTGAACTCTTAAACATCATTTAATTACTTGCATTTACTTCCAAACTGTAAGTATGAGTTACCAAAAATGGATGCCTGCTGGATTATTATGCAGCCTGTCTCGTTCATTCAAATTGAGTAACCCCATATTAAAACATCTTTGTTCCTTTGCACTTAAAAAACTACTAAATTAAAAAAAAAATCAATAATAGTGGATCAGTTTACTCTATTTGGGGGTTGATTAGAAAATAGATTTAAGTTATATCAATATGTGGCATGTAGTATGCATTCAAAAAAAACCTGTTGATAATTTTCTAACTCTCTCCTGAGCTAATAATTCCACCAAAATATATATTTCATATAAAGAGACATGGTTCATTCTGTTATTCAAGAAATACTAAGTTACAAAAGACAGGATTTATGATATGTGCTAGAGTCACAAAAGAGAGGAAATCTGATAATCACAATAGTCTCTTGAAACATTTTCCAGAAAGATTTTATTGTTCCATCCAAGTCCTACAAGGCATATAGTGTTATCATAGCCACAAATTTAGATCTATAAAAATAAATGTTTGCAATTGATTCTGCTTAAAAGCCTATATAAATATTATTCAACAAAAAACTTTGATTTTTGCATTGTATACCCTTAATATTTCATTAGGAATGTAAACAAGAGTATTAATAAAATTTCTGAAATATACACATTTGCATAGACAATGGTTTAGCTATCACAATGTATGTAATGGAGATATGAAATATAAAACTTTTTATAGATGTTCATATTGTATGTTTATTGATTAAATCATACCTTCTCCACTTCCAGTGTCCTTTATACAGGATCCAGTGCCAGGATAAACAGCAGCAATGGAGGAGAAGCTGTTAAACTCACATAATGAAATCAGGCTGAGGTAACAGCTTAGGAGGTATCTCTGTGAGTGATAGCAGTGACTAGCATTTAGTAGGCCTTCAATGCACATTTGCTGATTAAAGAAGGAATGCTTGACTATCAGAATGGTGCCTGCCTAAAGAGGATTCTGTGGACTCTGTTAGTACCTAGCCCTGCTGCCTGTGTTTTGATACAGATAATTTGGTAGCTTCACAGCATGCTTTGCTTATGAGTGATGTCTGGAGAATGTAGGACTACCACTGCCTTTAGAAATCATACTGCTAGTGGGAAAATATAAAAGGACAAGTTAGAAAATCAGTTCTTAATTGTTACTAGAAATAGAGCTTTCCCTTTAGAGCAACATATTCTGAAACAGATTTTGAAACATTTACCTAAAACATGACCAAATAAATAGATTTTTCAACCTCTGGGGCATTTTCAGTCCGTTTATATTTTTAGCCATTCTTTTCTCATTTAGAATAAGAACACTAGCTCCCACCATTCCATAACTGCAATATTTACTCTGGGACTTAGAGTTGCAAACAGTCCCTTTAGCTGCTGGCAGTTTCGTTGATAGATAACCTCTGGTGTTTCAGCACTTGGAAGCGTCACTATTCCTGCACTTGAGGGCTTGGTAAGACTCTGCGTCCTTCCATTACACACGAAATTGTTAATTAGCTGATTATCCTAACACCTTAGCTAACACTCTTATCTGAGAATACCTTCTGCTTACACTGGCATGATACAAGGGACAGTACCTTACTCGTGGCTTCTCCCTGCCAAGCCTTGATCCCTCAATCCTTCTCCTTCCAGACTAAGCAAAAATGATGTGGGCTGGGGTTGGGGAGGGATGGGGTGGGGAGGGGTTGTAGAAAAGATGCAAGGTCTCCTTACTCTATAGTTTATGTAAGCCTGATCCAGCTTTATGATATTTCCTGAGTAATCACGATCAGATTATAACATCAATAGTATGAGAAAGAGCCTTTTCATGAGCTTTCGAACCTGTTTGTTTCTCTCCCTTTTGTTGGGGTGGGTAATGGTAGTAAGCATATCTCTTCGTTACAGGAGGTAATTTCAATCAATGTTATTTTGATTCCTTTCCTCTTCTAATGTGATGCTTTCCCACTAATCTTTTCAAATCTATTTCTAACACACACACACACATACTTGTGTATATATATACGTAGCAGTACATAGATATATACACATACAGACAAATCTTGAACAGTTAATGGTAAAGTTTTCTCAGTTTTCTCTTTAGGCATCTCTAACCCACAACTTCTCTTTCTTAGATATGCCTAAGGCATTAACATGACATTAAAGAAGTAATAACATGGCATTTACTATATAAATATTAATCTGGGGAAATAAGGAACTATTAGAGTCTATATTCAGGACCTTCAAGCTTTCACTTTATCAAATTAATACGTAAGCACTTTAAAGGAATGATGTATGTTTTTATTGGGCAATTTAGCATTCATTTTGAAGGGGAAAATTTATTATCCTTAACATATCTATACTAGCTAAAGTTCAGGTCAACTTTGTCTAGCTTGTCAAGGTCAATTTTTTGATAAGTAGTGATCACTTCATCCTTGAAAATCCTGCTTTTGATAAATAATCTCCAAGTAATAATAGTTACTTCTACCAGTTCATAAAGATGGTTTGAGCGTGGGGTCAAACTAACTCTTCATTAAAGCAAAGCAGTGAACCAGATGCTTAGAATAAGGATGGTAATTAATCCATGGCCTTGTAGAAGAACAAAGACTCATTTGAAGAAGACATTTATATGCTGGAGCCATTTCTTTTGTTCTTGTTTTGTTTTCCATCTCATGGTAATTTAATTCATAAGATATTTGAGAAATATATTGATAATACTTATTATGTGACAGAATATCAGCATTTCAGAAAATCCCCCTGTACCTCAGGGATCGAATTTACCTTTGTTTCTAGTTTTGTGGTAAAATTAAATATACTTACATTTTAAAAAAAATTTATTTATTTATTTATTTATTTTTGGCTCTGTTGGATCTTCGTTGCTGTGTGAGGGCTTTCTCTAGTTGTAGCAAGCGGGGGCTACTCTTCGTTGCGCTGCGCAGGCTTCTCACTGCGATGTTTTTTTTTTTGTTGTGGAACATGGGCTCTAGGTGCACAGGCTCAGTAGTTGTGGCACACAGGCTTAGTTGCTCTGTGGCATCTGGGATCTTCTCGGACCAGGGATCGAACCCGTGTCCCCTGCATTGACAGGTGGATTCTTAACCACTGCATCACCAGGGAAGTCCCACACATATATTTTTTAATCTCATCAAAAGATGGATAATGAATTCTACATTGGTTTCATGGATTTGGTCCTTATAAATGTTCACTAACAGATGTCTCCCTATAAAGATATTAAAGAAAATAGATTCAATTGAGTTTAGATAAATGTGATTAGATCAAAATATAAAATCCATGCACTCATCTATTTACATGTTAACAAAGTCAAGTTCTAATACTCATTTAATATTTTTGTATAATTTTTTATGTATAAGAAATAATTTTTTGTGATACTTATATTCCTTTTTTTCCTATTGGACAAAAGGAGAAAATAAAGCAGAAAATATCAAAGTAGTCTGAGAAACACAGCTTCTCATATACTCCAGTGAAAAAAACTCATCTCCAAACTATAACTTTGAGCATTAGAAATTTTCTGAACTAGATTAACATTGCACACAGCAACTCCTACCAGACAAAAATATCTTTCATTCATTTATTCAACAAATATTTACCATGCATTTCCCATATGCCAGACACTGTGCTATTTGATGTGAATGTAGCAGTAAATATTATATGTTGAAAATTAAAAACATCAATGAAAATTCCAAAAAGAGGTCCTTAGAATCATTTACAGAATGCACAGAATGAAGAGCTGACAGAGGAAATTGGGAAATAATCAGAAAGAAATGTAGAAGGAAGGCAAATAATTCATCGTATAAAAAGTATCCAGCAATTTCAAATACTGCTAGTAGGTCAGGTAAAAAGAATATTAATTTGTCTCTAGTGGTAGTAAGACAGTGTGGGGGAACTTTACTGGAAGAAGTTTTACTGCAATGGTGAGGCAACTATCAAGCTGCTGTCATCTGAGTGAGGGCTGTGAGGAAATGGAGAAAGTCATGGTGTTGAAAACTTTTGAGGTGTTTTGAAGAGAAGAAAGCTATGATAGAGGCTGGAGAGCCAACAGATTGAGGGGGTTTAATGGGACAACTCGGTAACTTGATGTTTATACACTAAAGGAAAGGGGTCAGCAGGGAGGGCAAGAATGAAAATACAAAGGATAGATAGAGGGGAAAGAAGACATAAAACTGAGAAGTTGGTAGAGGAGGGCTAAAGAACAGTCTAGATGTAGATTAGAATATTGGTCAGGTGGCAGAAATAGAGCCTGATCTATTAAATAATTTCTGTTTTAATTCGAAGATTTATTAATTCAGTGAATATGTTATCTACACTATTGAAGATATTACTGAATGTGGGAGAAAAGGGAAGAGGGGAATTTAAGGAGAGTTTAGGGAGATTTATGGAGACTTATGCAAAATATTTAAATAGCTGTTTTAAAGAACAGGAGCAAGAACTGAAGAAGGAATGGTGAAAAGAAGACAAGTCATGACTAAGGTTCCAGGTGAGTCTGGGTGTCATAAATCCATAGTGTCACAAATCCACATCATTTTCAGGCATCTCCAACAGTGCATAGTAGCCAGATGTGTCCGTAGAGAAGATGGGGAAATATTTCTCAGGTAGTGTGATTAAAAAACAATAAAAAAAGGAATTAGTAAAAAAAAGAATCAGAGAATGTTTGAAACGGTAGATCAAGAATCTTAGAGATGAGGAAGAAAAAGAGCATGAGAAGGGGAATAAAGAGAGAAAATAGAGAGTTCAAGGAACAGGAGGACTGTATGAAGCTGAAGAAAATGTATCTTGATATTAACTGAGATTAATATAAGCTGTTTTTTTGATTTGGAAAAGGAATGTTTCAACTTGTTTTAATTGGTTAAGAGTTTCCTAGTGATGATAAGATCCAGTGTAGGAGAATGTTGATAAAAAGACATTAAAGGTGAAACAAAATCACAAAACTGAAAGGCTAGGGGACTGAATCTTGAAGTCATCCAAAAAGAATTAAGATTGTTTCTCAGTGTGAGAAGTGCTCCAAATAAAATGGATAACCAAGAGAGGTATTATAGCCCATCTGACAGAAGTGACAGCCAAGAAAATGGCCCTCAGTGGAAAATAATTGAATAACTCTTCAAAGTGGATAAAAAGAAAAGAGAAAGGAAATATTTCATAATGGAAAGTTCATGGGATTTGGAATCTGATAGACCTGCATTCTTATTCCAACTCTACCATTTATTGAATACTAGTTCTGTGGCATCATCTGAGTCTTGGCTTTATCAGTAGTAAAATGGAGAGTCATTTAGTATATACTTATTGAGCTATTTCTCTATGCCAGAGAGTGGGTTAAATGTTAAAATACTTATGTCTTGTTTTTAAGATTTTTATCACGATGAAATAAATGAATGTACAGAATTGGATGTGTAAATAAATACATGTTGTTATTGTCCCATTATTGCTCTCATTTCTAAGATCCTATTAGGATCCTATTAGAAATTATGTTCCAGTAATAATATACATATACATATACATACAATTGCCATGTGAAGACACTCAGAAGTTACTAAAATATATCTAAATATTTTCACATTTGAATAAAGTATACGTTTCTAATTCTGTTGAGCATTTTTTACAATTAAATTCTTACCTACTCTTTGGAGGGTAACATGCCCTAAGATTTTGCTTAATTAAGTTTTCATCTGCAGCTAATTAGTTTGCAGTTATGTACTGTAGAGTTATAGCATGTCTGTCTCTTTATTACTGAAGAATGCTGTGTTCTACTTTATGATTTTAAAAAATGATTAATTACATGTTATTATATACTTTGTTAATATGAATTTTATCTTAATATAAACTGTTTTATGTTCATATAACTATTAAGTTTAAAAGTTACTTATGAAATTCTTTGCAAAGATTGTTATTTCAGAATAGTAAGTGGCTCTGATGTATTTATAAAAATGTTTTCTAGTCTCTTTGAAATTTAAAATAACTCATGGTTTATGTGAGAATATATACAGGTTCTTAATATTTATTGAAATTAAACATAATTCAAATGGTTTCATCATCTATTTTCAAAACAATTATCATTGTCATGGTGGTGACTATAATATTGCTGAATCCTACGATATCCCAGTGGTACCTCGTAATGAAAAACTGGCCAAATTTTTTATATTTCTTCTGGCTGGATAGATTGCCTCCTGAAAAAAAGAAAAACATAAGAATTAAAATACTTCTGAGAATAATCTGCTTCCTGCTAAAGCATTTTTCAATTATTGTTAACCTCAAGCAAACTATTCTTGCTTTTCCAGGTTTACTTGGAGTTATAAGAATTCCCTTTCAGTACTGTGAAAAGTCCTTTAATTATAATTGATCCTGTGACATCTGGTCTAGACCTGCACTGTGTGGGACTGACCACTTCCTTCCCTGAAGGCCTTTTGATTGCTCAGGGAAGAGGGCTGGGACTCACAGCCCTTGGTTCCTACATTATAGGTTGGCCGCAGAACTTACAATAATGCCCTTTCTTCCTTTAACCAGCTACTGACTCCTAATCACACCTTTCCACACTTGTTTAAACTGCTATTTCCTGAAATGTGGAGACTACGCAGCTACTATGAGAATAGATGATCACACTTTTGGTATGTTCTCCTTAATTATTTTCAAATTTCCTTCCTAAATCACCCACTTTAGGGTTTACTAAGAGTTACAAATTCAGAGTGTGGATTAGCATTTTAATTTTACTGAAAAGTACCGGCAGTTTAACACTTGGATTCATAATGCTCTTCCTTCTCACAAAGAGCCTGTTTTTAAACCTAACATCAATCTATAAAACATAACAAGCAGGATTATACGAAAACACACATGCAGAACATTTTCATCATAACAGATGAGTGGCTCTCAGAGCAGACAGGAACCCATAGCGTATTCACTGCCATGACTCATCTCTTCAAAACCCTGTCTCTGCTCTACATGTGCAATTTCAGATCTCACTGCTTCCCAGCATGAGCTGAGATAGAGCCTCTTGCTCCTTCTGAATATATTATGCTCATTTTCAACTCTAAGCTCTTTTTCTGTGTTATTGCCCTAAATTTATGTACTACATTTTCCTTCCCTCTCCCTTTTCATATCTTAACTATTGTTTTTTAAATTTCAGCTTTATTGAGGTATAATTGACAAATAAAATTTTAAACTACTTTAAGTATGTGTCGTGGCGATTTCATATACATATACATTGTGAAAGGACTCCCCTCACTGAGTTAATTAATACATCCATCACCTCAAATATGTATTTATTTATTTTTTTGGGGGTGAGAACATTTAAGTTCTACTCTCTTGGCAAATTTCAATTATGAAATATAGTGTTATCAACTACACTCATTGTGTTTTACATTAGATCCACTCCCACCTCAGCCTCTGGCGACTACTTTTCTACTCTCTGTATCTAGGAGTTTGACTTTTATTTCCTCAGATTCTACATATAAGTTATACCACACAGTATTTTTCTTTCTTTGTCAGCCTTATTTCACTAAGCATAATGCCTTCAAGTTCCATCCATGCTGTTGCAAATAGCATGATTTCCTTATTTCTCATGGTTTAATAATATTCCGTTTATCCATTCATCCATTAGGAAACACTTGGGTTGTTTCCATATCTTGGTTATTTTTAAAAATCTAGTTGAGGTACCACTTCCACTATACTTTGTCAATCTTGCCTACCATTGTTTCTTAAGTATTTGTTTCACCAACTAGATACAGTGTTTTTTTTTTTGTTTGTTTTGTTTTTTTTCTTTAGGAATAGATATTATCTTACAGGGTTGTGGTGGGGGGTTGGGAAACTTTGACTAACTCAGAGACCTAGGCACATAATATGTCCTAAGTTTTAAGAAGAAGGTGGATATTTCTACTCCTGTATTCTTATTTCCAACACAGCTAGCAGGGTTGACATGCATCCATTCAAGTTTTTTATCTTTCTTTACCTCCATTTCAGTGCTATCACAGAGAGTTGCAATTCTAAGTCTCAGCATGCCAACTGTTAGGTCTCACTTTCAGTAAGAAGAAATTCTGCATTTAAGAATGATACTGTTCTTTGAGTGGGCACATTTCCATTTTATGTGGCAAAGAGTATGAAATATTCTGCCTTCACTGGACAAACATAGGCCATACACAACCTTTTCTTTTCCTGGTCACAGAGGCAGAGGCCTTTGTCTTCCATGATGTAAGTAGTTCCTGGACTGTGCATGGTCCCATTGACCTGATCTGTCAGCTTCAGTTCCTCACCTATGTTCTTTCTTGCTTAGGTGAACTGAAGTCTGCTTTCAAGGGAGCAAGGTAGAATGTGAAGGAGCAATAAACAACTCATGTAGGTTTCTAGCCTAAGCTCAAACTCAACATCAAAAGTCAGAGAAACTCTAGGTTCAATGAATGTTATTGGGTCTTCATTAACAAATGAATAATTTCTTTCCCTATTGTTCTTTTTTGCACTGATGTCTCTTTAGGGGACTCTGAAAAGGAAAAGTGAGAATTTGTAGGGTAGAACAAGTAATATTTCAAAGGGACTAATAGCTTAACTTCTTAAAACTACAAGTCTAAATAGGAAAATGAAAAAGGTTTAAAGTAATTTTTAAATGTTGAGTTAACAAATAATTCAAGCCATAAAGACAACCATTATGGTAAAGACCAAATAATGCTTAAATATATACATTTATACAAGGAAAAAGCCCAGTTAAGAATTTTTAGCAATGATTGTCTGCTTTTATTACCTCCATTTACCTAATTTCTTTTCTTGTTTTACTAATTTATACCAAAATATTAGACACACATGGAGGAAAAATCAAATAATAAAAGTTTGTAATGAAAAACAACTTCTCATTTTATATAGTGCCCTACACCCTGTCTAGTGCCCTAAACACTATCTGTTTACATGATTTTTACATATTTAGAGGTAGATAAGGTCCTAGCTCTAAAAACATTACTATGGCAATGATTCCAGATTTAACTATTGGTGCTCTATAAGGAAAAAATGTTTAACCTCTAATCTACCCAAATAATAGTCCTCATTCATCTCACATTTAAAGTGTTTTAACATTATACTATGGTATGACTTTTTAATTGTTTTATTGATTACTCTTGTAACAATACACAATACTATTAAAATTTGGTTTCTCATTCCATAAAGTTTATATAAATTTTTATTTAAAGATCTCTATAGAAGGATAAGATTGCCTGTCATTTTCTTAGTCAATAAATATGTATTGAGTATCTACTATATGCCAAGCACTGTTTAGTCAAAGAGGGTTCAGCAGAGAAAAAACAGGTAAACAAAGAAACAAAAATGCCCCTGTCCTCAGGGGGCTTTCAGGCTAATATAATTTAATAGCTTCAAATTTCATGTCATAAATACTGTGTACTTGAATAATATTTCAAGCATCAAGGTCAAATGTAATATATTTTCCTATTCTCCATCAATTGCTCATAAATTTGCCGTACTCCAGTTTACTAAATGTTGAATGTTTTTCTTCAGTTGTTTGCTTTTGTAGAAGTGTCTAATTATTTTTTGTTGTTGATTTAAAAAAATGCCTTCAACAAATCCTACTATTAGCCACATCACAGTTATAATTTATACAAAATGGAAAACTCCCCACCCCTTTCCCCAACTACCTTTAAACAGCTTTTTAAAGTATGGACTTATTATTGTGCAGGATTGTTGCTTGGATATATTTTTAGAATCAATGTTTCCTGAATTCCCATATCTAAAGACTCAGTTTTGCTTGATTCCTCCTTGGAGAGGGTTATGGTAAATGGAAGGAAGCATGCAGGGTCTTTGAAGATGTTGTGTTATATTTCTCCATCTTCTTGTTGACGACGTGTGTGTGTCCAGTTTGGGAAAAGATTGCTCTAGACACTTTTAGGAAAATATAAATTAAAAAACAAAATCTTATCCCAACCCAGAAACTGTCTCCACTTTTATTGCTGAATAAGCATTAAAACAGAATGTGATGCACATTACAGGAAATTCACTAAAGAGATTGTAAACACAGAAAGTGTGTAGCCAAGGAGACACAACCCATTACAAACATATTTTCAAGATAAACAATAAGTAGTCCTCGAGTAAGAAATCTTGACAGCACTCTATGTAACACATAGTTCACCCTAAATTTACCCAGTAATTGGGGTGGTCATCTATGTTAGCTAAGAGAATTTATTCAGAGAACAAATAAACTTCTCATCTTCATGACAGGATGTTGTATTGAGACTTGGAACAAGGGAATCAGGAAGTTAGGCTCCTAATCTTACACAGACACTGGGAGATAGGGGTGTTGTCTTCTTTACACTTGAAAGAGATGGCTCTCAGGTCCTTGAGAAAGACATTCCTGGGTCATAAAGCTGGCAAAAGGCCTATCTAGTACTCAAAAGGTTATATAGACATTTTTTTTAACATCTTTATTGGAGTATAATTGCGTTACAATGGTGTGTTAGTTTCTGCTTTATAACAAAGTGAATCAGCTATACATATATCCCCATATATCTTCCCTCTTGCGTCTCCCTCCCACCTCCCTATCCCACCCCTCTAGGTGGTCACCAAGCACCAAGCTGATCTCCCGGTGCTATGTGGCTGCTTCCCACTAGCTATCTATTTTACATTTGGTAGTGTACATATGTCCATGCCACTCTCTCACTTCATCCCAGTTTACCCTTCCCCTTCCCCATGCCCTAAAAGTCCATTCTCTTTGTCTGCATCTTTATTGCTGTCCTGACCCTAGGTTCTTCAGAACCTTTTTTTTTTTTTTCTTTTTGATTCCATATATACGTGTTAGCATACGGTATTTGTTTTTCTCTTTCTGAATTACTTCACTCTGTATGACAGATTCTAGGTCCATCCACCTCACAAATAACTCAATTTAATTTCTTCTTATAGCTGAGTAATAGTCCATTGTGTATATGACCACATCTTCTTTACCCATTCATCTGTTGATGGACACTTAGGTTGCTTCCATGTCCTGGCTATTGTAAATAGAGCTGCAAAGAACATTGTGGTATGTGACTCTTTCTGAATTATGGTTTTCTCAGGGTATATGCCCAGTAGTGGGATGCTGGGTTGTACAGTAGTCTTATTTTTAGTTTTTTAAGGAACCTCCATACTGTTCTCCATAGTGGCTGTATCAATTTACATTCCCACCAACAGTGGAAGAGGGTTCCCTTTTCTCCACACCCTCTCCAGCATTTATTGTTTGTAGATTTTTAATGATGGCCATTCTGACCGGTGTGAGGTGATACCTCATTGTAGTTTTGATTTGCATTTCTCTAATGATTAGTGATGTTGAGCATCCTTTCATAAGTTTGTTGGTAATCTTCTTTGGAGAAATGTCTGTTTAGGTCTTCTGCCCACTTTTTGGTTGGGTTGTTTGTTTTTTTGATATTGAGCTGCATAAACTGCTTGTAAATTTTAGAGATTAATCTTTTGTCAGTTGCTTCATTTGCAAATATTTTCTCCCATTCTGAGGGTTGTCTTTTCATCTGGGCTATGTTTTCCTTTGCTGTGCAAAAGCTTTTAAGTTTCATTAGGTCCCATTTCTTTATTTTTGTTTTTATTGCCATTACTCTAGGAGGTGGATCAAAAAGGATCTTGCTGTGATTTATGTCATAGAATGTTCTGCCTATGTTTTCCTCTAAGAGTTTGATAGTGTCTAGCCTTACATTTAGGTCTTGAATCCATTTTGGGTTTATTTTTATGTATGGTATTAGGGAGTGTTCTAATTTCATTCTTTTACATGTAGCTGTCCAGTTTTCCCAGCACCACATAGTGAAGTGGCTGTCTTTTCTCCATTGTATATTCTTGCCTCCTTTATCAAAAATAAGGTGACCATACGTGTGTGGGTTTATCTCTGGGCTTTCTATTCTGTTCCATTCATCTATATTTCTGTTTTTGTGTCAGTACCATACTGTCTTGATTACTGTAGCTTTTTAGTATAATCTGAAATCCAGGAGCCTGATTCCTCCAGCTTGTTTTTCTTTCTCAAGATTGCTTTGGCTATTTGGGGTCTTTTGTGTTTCTGTACAAATTGTGAAGTGTTTTTTTTTTTCTAGTTCTGTAAAAAATGCCATTGGTAGTTTGATAGAGATTGCAATGAATCTGTAGATTGCTTTGGGTAGTATAGTCATTTTCACAATATTGATTCTTCCAATCCAAGAACATGGTACATCTCTCCATCTGTTAGTATCATCTTTAATTTCTTTCATCAGTATCTTATAGTTTTCTGCATACAGGTCTTTTGTCTCCTTAGGTAGCTTTATTCCTATGTGTTTTATTCTTTTTGTTGAAATGGTAAATGGGAGTGTTTCCTTAATTTCTCTTTCAGATATTTCATCATTAGTGTATAGGAATGCAAGAGATTCTTGTGCACTGATTTTGTATCATGCCACTTTACCAAATTCATTGATTAGCTCTAGTAGTTATCTGGTAGCATCTTTAGGATTCTCTATGTGTAGTATCATGTCATCTGCAAACAGTGACAGCTTTACTTCTTCTTTTCTGATTTGGATTCCTTTTATTTCTTTTTCATCTCTGATTGCTGTTGCTAAAACTTCCAAAACTATGTTGAATAATAGTGGTGAGAATGGACAACCTTGTCTTCTATCTGATCTTAGAGGAAATGCATTCAATTTTTCACCATTGAGAACGATGTTGCCTGTGGGTTTGTCATACATGGCCTTTATTATGTTGAGGTAAGTTCCCTCTATGCCTACTTTCTGGAGGGTTTTTATCATAAATCGGTGTTGAATTTTGTCAAAGTCTTTTTCTGCATCTATTGAGATGATTATATCTTTTTTATCTTTCAGTGTGTTAATATGGTTTATCACTCTGATTGATTTGCGTATATTGAAGAATCCTTGCATTCCTGGGATAAACCCCACTTGATCAAGTTGTATGATCCTTTTAATGTGCTGTTGGATTCTGTTTGCTAGTATTTTGTTGAGGATTTTTGCATCTATGTTCATCAGTGATAATAGGCCATAGTTTTCTTTCTTTGTGACATCTTTGTCTGGTTTTGGTATCAGGGTGATGATGGCCTTGCAGAATGACTTTGGGAGTGTTCCTCCCTCTGCTATATTTTGGAAGAGTTTGAGAAGGGTAGGTGTTAGCTCTTCTCTAAATGATTGATAGAATTTGCCTGTGAAGTCATCTGCTCCTGGGCTTTTGTTCGTTGGAAAATTTTTAATCACAGTCTTAATTTCAGTGCTTGTGATTGGCCAGTTTATATTCTCTATTTCTTCCTGGTTCAGCCTCAACAGGTTGTGCTTTTCTAAGAATTTGTCCATTTCTTCCAGGTTGTCCATTTTATTGGCATATAGTTTTTTGTAGTAATTGCTCATGATCCTTTGTATTTCTGCAGTGTCAGTTGTTACTTCTCCTTTTTCATTTCTAATTCTGTTGATTTGAGTCATCTCCCTTTTTCTCTTTATGCGTCTGGCTAATGGTTTATCGATTTTGTTTATCTTCTCAAAGAACCAGCTTTTAGTTTTATTGATGTTTACTATAGTTTCCTTCATTTCTTTTTCATTTATTTCTGATCTGATCTTTATGATTTCTTTCCTTCTGCTAACTTTGGGGTTTTTGTTCTTCTTCTGTAATTGCTTTAGGCATAAGGTTAGGTTGTTTATTTGAGATGTTTCTTGTTTCTTGAGGTAGGATTATATTGCTATAAACTTCCCTCTTAGAACTGCTTTTGCTGAATCCCATAGGTTTTGGGTCATCGTGATCTCCATTGTCATTTGTTTCTAGGTATTTTTTTATTTCCTCTTTGATTACTTCAGTGATCTCTTGGTTATTTAGTAGCATATTGTTTTGCCCCCATGTGTTGTATTTTTTTAGAGATTTTTTCCTCTAATTGATATCTAGTCTCATAGCATTGTTGCTGGAAAAGACACTTGATATGATTTCAATTTTCTTAAATTTACTGAGGCTTGATTTTTGCCCCAAGGTATGATCTATCCTGGAGAATGTTCTATGAGCACTTGAGAAGAAAGTGTATTATGTTGTTTTTGGATGGAATGTCCTATAAATATCAATTAAGTCCATCTTGTTTAATGTATCATTTAAAGCTTGTGTTTCCTTATTTATTTTCATTTTGGATGATCTGTCCATTGGTGAAAGAGGGGTGTTAAAGTCCCCTACTATGATTGTGTTACTGTAGATTTCCTCTTTTGTGGCTGTTAGCATTTGCCTTATGTATTGAGGTGATCCTATGTTGGGTGCATAAATATTTACAATTGTTATATCTTCTTCTTGTATTGATCCCTTGATCTTTATGTAGTGTCCCTCTTTGTCTCTTGCAATAGTCTTTCTTTTAAAGACTATTTTGTCTGATATGAGAATTGCTACTCCAGATTTCTTTTGATTTCCATTTGCATGGAATATCTTTTTCCATTACCTTACTTTCAGTCTGTATGTGTCCCTAGGTCTGAAGTGAATCTCTTGTAGACAGCATATACACACTTCTTGTTTTTGTATCCATTCAGCTAGTCTGTCTTTTGGTTGGAGCATTTAATCCATTTACATTTAAGGTAGTTATTTATATGTATGTTCCTATGACCATTTTCTTAATTTTGGGGGGTTTGTTATTGTAGGTCTTTTCCTTCTCCTGTGTTTCCTGCCTAGGGACGTTTCTTTAGCATTTGTTCTAAAACTGGTTTGGTGGTGCCGAATTCTCTTAGCTTTTGCTTGTCTGTAAAGGTTTTAATTTCTCCATCATATCTGAATGAGATCCTTGTGAGGTAGAGAAATCTTTGTTGTAGGTTTTTCCCTTTCAGCACTTTAAATATGTCCTGCCACTCCCTTCTGGCTTGCCGAGTTTCTGCTTAATGATCAGTTGTTTACCTTATGGGGATTCCCTTGTATGTTTTTTGTTGCTTTTCCCTTGCTGCTTTTAATATTTTTTCTTTGTATTTAATTTTTGATAGTTTGTTTAATATGTATCTTGGCATGTTTCTCATGGATTTATCCTTTATGTGACTCTCAGCACTTCCTGGACTTGACTATTTCTTATCCCATATTAAGGAAGTTTTCAACTATAATCTCTTCAAATATTTTCTCAGTCCCTTTCTTTTTCTCTCTTCTTCTGCAACCCCTATAATTCGAATGTTGGTGTGTTTAATGTTGTCCCAGAGGTCTCTGAGACTGTCCTCGATTGTTTTTATTCTGTTTTCTTTATTCTGCTCTGTGGTAGTTATTTCCACTATTTTATCTTCCAGGTCACTTATCCGTTTTTCTGTCTCAGTTATTCTGCTATTAATTCCTTCTAGAGAATTTTTTATTTCATTTATTGTGTTCTTCATCATTGTTTGCTTGCTCTTTAGTTCTTCTAGTTTCTTGTTAAATGTTTCTTGTATTTTCTGCATTCTATTTTCAAGATTTTGGATCATCTTTACTATCATTACTCTGAATCCTTTTTCAGGTAGACTGCCTATTTCCTCTTTATTTGTTTGGTATGGTGGGTTTTTTCCTTGCTCCTTCATCTGTTGTGTGTTTCTCAGTCTTCTCATTTTGCTTAACTTACTGGGTTTGTGGTCTTCTTTTCGCAGGCTGCAGGTTGGTAGTTCCCATTGATTTTGGTGTCTACCCCCAGTGGGTAAGGTGGTTCAGTGGGTTGTGTAGGCTTCCTTGTGGCAGGGACTGGTGCCTGTGTTCTGGTGTATGAGGCTGGATCTTTTCTTTCTGGCAGGCAGGACTGCACCCAGTGGCGTGTTTTGAGGTGTCTGTGACCTTATTATGATTTTAGGCAGTCTCTCTACTAATGGGTGGGGTGTTGTGTTCCTGTCTTTCTTGCTAGTTGTTTGGCATAGGGTGTCCAGCACTGTAGCTTGCTGGTCATTTAGTGGAGCTGAGTCTTAGCATTGAGATGGAGATCTCTGGGAGACCTTTCACCATTTGATATTACATGGAGTTGGGAGGTCTCTGGTGGACAAATGTCCTGAACTTGTCTCTCCCACCTCAGAGGCACAGGCCTGACACCTGGTCAGAGCATGAAGACCCTGTCAGCCACACGGCTGCTGGTCTGGGAGAGTCCCTGAGGAGGCAGAGCTCCCTGGGGACTAGGCACCAGCGGCAGTGCGTTTGGGATCTCTTTATATGCAGAAGTCGCTGGTAGCAATCTATATAGACATTTTAAAGAGAGTGGAAAATACTAACATGTTTTCTAAAATAAAGGCCCTAAGAAAAAAAAGGGGGGGGGGGGAGGAGTTTCTTTCCTCAGTTTCAACAAGGAGAATTAATCCTCTCTTATTTCTTATTTTTACTTATCCTTATGACACACATACAATTTCTGTTTGTTAGTTTTCTTAAAAAGACCTCCCCAGATTGTATAAACTTGAGGCAACTCACAAACTGGGTCTATCCTCAGATTTTCCCATTGTTTCATTTTATTCAATAGATAAAGGAATAGCCCAAGTGATCATAGAGAATATCTTTTCTTAAGTGATTAGAAAGGAAGCATAGTTTCCACCTGTTTTAATATCTTTATTACAATAGAGCCTTGAGGAAATTTTTTTATAAAATTGTTACTAAAATGTTAGCCATAAGTGTTTTCTCAAGGTTTTTTCCAGGATGTGTGAAAGTCAGTAGAAAGAAAACAAATGGTTTAAACAGTTTAGGAACTAAAGCACTGATTAACAATGAGAAATCCTGTAAATGAAAATGGAAGGTTTAATGATTTTTGCCTTAGTTACTAAATCCTTTATAATGCATGTCATTAGAAAATGATTTAAATATCTGGTGAAGACACACAAGGGGGCAAATTCCAAAAGTGGTTTTGGACCTTTATTAAAAATGCAGTGAAATAGCAACTCCACATTACAGTAATAATTAACTATGGTTAAAGGCACCCTGAAGAGATGCAATTACCTTTAAAGTAATTCTGCAATTTAAGATGTATATTTAATGCATTTATTTTTCAGTTAATTGATAACTTGCCAGTTAAATTAAATGTGAAATCCCCCACTGTAAGACATAGTGAACATTTTTCATACATTTGGAAGTATTATATTGCTATTTCTTATAAATAATACTTATGATGACCGTTTTCCTCATTACAGCTAAATATAATATTCTTAAAAAGTTGATGAGAAAAAAGTGGTTACTACAGGGCATGTTCATTTATTGAGTCATTTAAATTTACAATAGTTCATAAGAGCAATAATAATTCTCTTTGAAACAAAATAATTATTTCCCCATTTTTAAAATAAATTTACTATAGTTATTTTATATGTGTTAGAAAGTCAGGAAATAGAAATTTATAGTAAATATTGAACACAGTTATATCTCTAAGTGGCTTTCTCCAAGTTCTATTAAGATATTAGAAACATTTTCATGATTGTCTAATGGAGGGTGGATTTCTATTAATCAAATCCTGCTTTATACCAATTTCCATCATTAAAAGTGAGACCCATTTTATCAAAAGTAAAAACTGCCACTGGAAAATTTAAATGATAAAATTAAGGGTAGAAAATTTAAATATGTATTAGAGAGAAAATGATAATTATACAGATATTTAAAAATCTTAATAGCAAAAAATTTACAAAATAAATCTCAAGGTAAGCATATGCTTCAAGATTTGAATTATTTACAGCAGGATTACTCATTTTTGCTGATTTGAAAATTGTACAGCATATAAGCCCTAACACTTTACCCACTTAGGTAAGTTTTTCACTAACCTCAAATTGTTTTATTACTTCTACCTTTGTACCTTGAGTGATAATATTGTTCTTTTTCTTTCCTTCTCTGTCATTCGACCTTACTGACCTCTTTTGAAACAACTTCAGCTAATAATATCCATAGAGTCTGTCACAGTATTATTGAAGAGAAAATCCTAAAATAGAGTACAAAACATTTCAATTCTTTGACAGTGGAGGGAAGGTTGATGGCTCATGTTTACCTGAATCACATAGGAGAACACTGGGGTCTGTATTTGATGACATTAGTAAAATAAAGAATCAAAGACCATGAGAAGAACTATAATTTCTTAGTGTGAAGGGATAGTTACTTAAGACAAACACCTGATTTAATTCTTTAACTGCTTAAACATAAACTTTTTAAATCCAGTATTTCAATTTCTTAAGTAGACGGAACCAGAGAGATTCTGGGTTGCAAACATTACTCTCTACTCCTCCCAAAGGTTCTGAGAGCTACAAGATATTCTTTTTAAAAATTATTTTTTTGCAGGTATTGTCAAGGGAGGCACAACAGAGGGAGGAGGTTTAGGGAATAAAAGCATGATTAGATAGTGGAAGTCTGCTTAGTCGATGGTGAGACCCACCCACAAACCCAATGTCAATTCTCAAACTGAGACATAAATCAAAGGCTATCCAAACAAAACCTGAACAGTTTATTTGTGGAATTAAACAAATTGTAAGATTTATATGGAATTCCAAACAATCAAGAAGAGTCAAGACCCATTACAGAAGAAGAAAGGGATGAAAAGGCTTGTTCTATCAGATATTAAGATATAAAACTATTTAGTCAAGACCCTATAATATTGCTGCAGGGATAGTATAGTAAACCAATGAAATAGAATAAAGAGAAACTAGAAACAGGCTTACAGAGATATGGATGCTAGACTTATGATAAACTTGTCTTTACAGAGCAAAAGGAAATAAATTAACTAATAAATGAAAATAACTTCATGACATCTGTGTAGTGAAAGATTCCTAAACTGACAGAAAAAGCAGAAACTTTAAAGAAAATGATTGATAAATTTGAATGCATTAAACTAAGAACTTCTCATTAAAAAAGCTATTAAGAGAATGTAAACTTAACAACAGAGAGGCTGAGATGACATTCCCAACCACTGACAAGGGACTCATATCCACACAGAACCTCTCAAAAATCATTAAATAAAAGACACACAAAGCAATAGGTAAAAACTTATATACACACTTTATAAAAATGAAAATCCAAAAGGCCTATAAGCATATGGAAATGTGGCACCCCTCATTGGTAATCAAGAAAAAGAAAAAGAAAAAGAAAATCAGTGATTTTAGATCCCCACAAGTATGGCTAACATTGAGAAGTCCAATTGTTAACAAGTTTGTTGAGCAAAATAAATTCTCATGCACTTCTGTAGAGGAGTGTTAATTGGTACCTTTACTCTGGAAAAGAGTTTGGCATTATCTGGTAATAACAAATCTTTCCTTGACCAAACTCTAGTCAGGCTCCTCTGAGCCCTCTTCTGGACTAAGCCTTGAACTGGCCTGCCTTAAGCAAAAATCCTGCTAAATCATTATAGTGAGAATCCCTCACCCTTGATATCTGATCGTCATCCTCCACTCTTGATGTCTAAATCCCTGTCCTGTCTTTATTACGAATTCTTTTAGGTCAGGTTAGCTAGAATCCCCTTATGCTTAATGTCTCCTCTTAGTAATTTTCCATCCACTCACCCCTCCACTCCACTCCTTGACTATCAATACCCCGTATCCTTGCTGTCTTCGAAGTTAAGCTGAATCTCTCTTCCTTACTGCAATAGATTTGACTCGTATTACAACAGTCCCTGGATAAATTGTATTAACAAGTGTCAAAGTAATTTTTCTTTAACTGGGTCAGGTAAAAGATCTGCATACCCTATGACCTGGTGATTCGTTTCTAGATATGTATGGTGCAGAGCTGTATTCTTTTGTGTATCAAGATACTAATATTGAAGAATACTCATAGAAGCATTGTTTATGATTACCCCAAATGGAAAATTACCCAAATATACATTCATAGAACAAATAATTGTGTCATGGTTTACTAAAAAAAAAAAAGAAAAACAACTACAAGCAACAACATGGCAGACTTTTGAAGAATAATATTGAGCAGGAGTAGGTAAACAGAAAAGAATATATTCTGCAAAAATAAATTCAAATAAAGTTAAAAAGTAGGTAAAACTAATTCATGCATACATAGGCTTACATGCTGTGATGACCTTTTCATATGTCAGTTTGCTCAAACAATAGTCCCCAGTTATTCAATCAAGCACTATTCCAGCCATTGTTGTGAAGGCATTTTGTAGATGTGGTTAGCATCCATAATTTGTTGACTTTACGTAAGGGAGAGTGTCCTAGATAATCTGAGCGCCCTGACTCAATCAGTTGGGCAGCCTTAAAAGCAGCAGAACTGAGGCTTCCCTGATGAGGAAGAAGTTATGCTTATTGTTAGCAACTTAAATTCATCCAGCCTGCCCTTCCTCACGGCCGGCCCTATGGATTTTAGACTTGCCTATTCATCTCCCACAATTGCATATGCCAATTTCTTGCAATAAAACTCTTAATATACATCTCATTTTGCTTCTGGTTCTGTGACTGAACCCTGACTGATGCATACATATATCATGCAGGCGTAATTAGATAATAAAACTATAGAGAAGAGCACAGAATTAATAACAATAAAAGTCAAGATATGGGATTATTGTGATCAAGAAGAGAACCACATAGGGGCCTCTGAGTACTGGAAATATTTATTTTTTTGACTTGAATGGTAGTTTCATGGATTCTCATTACATTCATTTGCTAACCTGTACATTTAGGTTTATCTATTTTTTCTAAGTTCCCCCCCAAAAAAGTTTTAAAAATCCAAATTTTGCATCATGAAAATGTACCTAATTAATCCTGATATAATATGGGAACCTATATATATTTCTCATTAAATTTAGTACTGGGGAAATGTTCTATAGGATAATATTTTACTTATTTTTTTTCCCTAGATTTTTCACTGTTTTCTACAGGGTGCATTATGGAGCATTTTTTAAAATCTATTATGCAAACTAATCATTACAACATAAGTATATGCTGTGAGACTGAGCTATTATATCTCTATAGTGTATTTGGAATTTGGTTAGCAAATGTTCTATTTTAGTATTCTGAAATGCACTGACCAGTTTGTCAGCTTAGGTTGCTATATTCATCATTTAAAAAATATGTTAAGCTTTTTCTCAAAGAAAAAAAATCATTGAATGAAAAAATTGCTACTTTTACTCTTATTGCCCCACATCCTCCAAAGATGATCTAGGTTTGGGTGTTCTTTGAATTTAACATTTATTTCTGTCATATATTATGTCCTGGGAGAGGGAGAGATAAACCCTTAAATGGTGAGCCTATAGATTTTTAAAATAATATGAGGTTTAAAAGAATATTTTAAACAGTTCTAAAACAGCCTGATTTGTTTAAAATATATTTTGAAATAAATAACAATAAATACAATAAAATATAGAATATAAATTAGTGTGTTGCTTTTAACATAGCTAAAGGAATAATCTCACACATATTCAAAATACTTTTATGAAAATGTCAATTTGAAAAGTTTCAAAAATTCACTCCCTATACACCAAAATAATGTATATATTAATTTAATATTAGAACTAATATATTTATTAACATTTATATTCAGATTCCAAACACTCAGGAAATCATTCAAATTTCAGGTGTATATCTCACATCTATCACTAGATTCTTAGTGTCATACTGTCAAATTCAGAAAAGGAGTCCTTGAATTAAATACTTCAGCTCAAGCTTTAACATAGGATGAAAGTTGATATAACTTGACAGTTCTCTAGAAATAATCATTCTGACATGTCAAAGATGGTACATGCCTGGATCTCTACATTATTCAAAAATGATGGAATCTAGGGAAAGGGAAAGAAATGACAAAAAGTCCTACACCCAAGAATTAAGTACTTCAAAGGTATAAAATTGTATAATTCTTATGGGGTTGGATTGGGTATGGAGGATAAGAATATAGCAGTACACATCATTTTATCTGTTCAATCTTTTTCTCAACATTTTCCCACATTTATTGAACTTCTCAAATTTGGGAAATTATGGAAAAAGATGTATAAGGCAAACTTTTGGCATTTAGCTTCCATAGTCAGTGATATTTTTTGATATGAAGTTTTTGGTAATTAGTAAACCACCAGTGGTACAAATATATTAGGAAATGTTAATCAACCTGAGTCTAAGATTTTGAAGTAATTGTCCTTTTTTAATAATTTTATCTTAGTAATTTGGTCCAAGATATTTTCAGCAAGTACTGATTATGCTCTAGTTGTCTATCTGGCTTGTTTGGTTGTTTTTTTATATCACAGATTGATTGGAACTATTGGCTATTTCTCCCATTTTTTTCCCATTTATAACAGCAGTGACTAAATCCAATTTGGAGTTTGCTGCTAGAAATTTTCATTTCTATCCACAATTTGAATTCATGATTTTTCCAACTACACCATTTAAATTAAGAACTATGCTGCAAAAATCACCTATAGATTGACATGGTAGTTCAGATACCTTTGCCCAACTGAGCCTTAGACATCTGTGACCCATCTATCATAATGACACTGCAGTCAGCATATGAATAACAAACTAGCTGAGCTGAGTCAGCTGGGTCATCTACTGCTTCCTGCTCACAGAGGAGAACTGGAAGTGATAGATAGCTCCATTAATTCTGCCCAACTAATGCACACTTGGGGAACACCAAATTGGGAACATTTTTTTATCTTCCTGACACAAACTGCAATGATGCAGTTGGTTCATTCTCCACTTGTAATAAAGATTATATTTGAGAGAATGAATAATAGCAACAGAAAGCAGTGAGAATAATATTTTATATCATGAGTAGTATCTGGTTTCTAATGAACACATTTTAGTCCAGACTGTCAAAATATTTTCTCAGCATTATTTACAAATATCTGAGAAAACGTTGACATTCAAGGTCTCAATTCAAACATTAAATAGTTTTAGTTTAAGTATAATGCCAATTCTCATGATATTAATATGTATATACTTGGCATATTATAGGTCTCATTTTATAATGGTGAGGTATTTATATTGTTTTTTTCTAATTCAGGGATTAAATAAAAGTTTACAATAGTATCACAATTATTTTCTAATTTGTATTATTAAACATACAAAGGTATAATCATTTGTTTTTAAGTTCAAAGAGAGAATTTAAATTTGAAGATTATATACACTAATTCCTCAATTTTTATAAAAATTTTATTAGAGATTGATGCTAATTAATAGGCTCAGGAGAACACAAGGCAATGCTGCTTCTCTACCATTTGCCAGCTTGAAAATGAGTTATTTACGAGTCAGATACCAGAAATAAGAGTCTTTCTGTATAGTGATTCCTTCTTTTATTCACCTCAACAGCCCTATGTAAGTTATTTAAATTACTTCAGAAATTAAAAATGGTAATGGAAAATAAACCAAAGTATAATGCACTTGTAGAAACAAATGGAAAAAGGAACTATTTCAAATTCAGTGGTGTTCTATTAGATGTCATTGTAATTATAAGAAACAATATCTTCTGAAGGATTTACAATAACCATCTCATTTCCTTAATATATTCTTCCCCTTACATTTCCAACCAACCTTAATGTAAAAGTGGTTTTTTTCTTAGTAGATGTGAGGAACTGTTTATTCAAAGATGAATAATTTCAACGTCTCTGAGCTTAAAGGGGAAGAAAGAAAGAAGTAGAAATTTAAAATTTCAAAATAATACTCATGCAACAAATATAATTGATTACCTACTATATTTCAAACACTATGCTTGGCTCTTGCACTTGGCAAAGAAGAGAAGAAAGGTGTATATATTCCATGCCTTCCTGGAGTTTAGGGTATATATAAAGAAACAGATAGAAATTAAATGATTACACAGAAAAATATAAAATGTCAAAGGTGATAAAAGTCATGAAGAGAAGAGACAAACTTTTAAAGATACTTGGTAATCTGAGTCAGGAAAAACCTTCATGAAGGCGAAACAGTTGAATTGATATGTGTGAGATGAGTACGGATTTACTGAATAAAAGGTAGAAGAGATATGTTCTAGACATGTAGTAGGAGGAGACATGGTATATTTAATGAACAGAGAGAGTCCAGTGTGACTAGAGCTCTGACAAATTGGAGAATAGTGGTCCAAGATGAAACTGCAGAGATCAGGATAAGACAAGCTCAAACAAAATGGTGTTGTACACTTAAAAACTTGTTAAGAGGATAGATCTCATATTGTGTTCTTACCACACACACACACAAGACAAAAAAAAGGGAACACAAGAAATCTTTTGGACATGATGGATATGTTTATTACCTTGGTTGTGGTGACTGTATCATGAGTGTATGCATATGTCCAAATTCCATAAAAGGTACACATTAAATATGTAGAGTTTTTTGTGTATTAAATATACCTCAATAAAGCTAGAAAAAAAGACAAGATTCATAAAATAAAAACAAAAACATAGCTCAAACAAGGCAGAATACACCAGTTGACAAATATTGGACTTTCTCCTGGGTCACAGAAAGCAGAAAGATTTTAAGTATGGACTAACATGGTTAGTTTAGCAGGCTTTAAAAAATATCATTGTGTCTGAAGTGTGGAGATAAAATTATAGAAATGAAAGTCAGTAAGCATGATATCTTCAGCTTTGTTATTTTTTCCTCAAAATTGTTTTGGCAATTTAAGGTTTTTGTAGTTCCATATAAATTATAGCATCATTTGTTCTGGTTCTGTGAAAAATGTCATGGGTACTTTGATAGGAATTGAATTAAATCAGTAGATTGCTTTAGGTGGTACAGACATTTAAAAAATACTAATTCTTCCAATCTAAGAACATGGTATATCTTTTCATTTCTTTGTATCATTTCAAATTCCTTCATCAATGTTTTATAGTTTTCAGTGTATAGGTTTTTGACTTTCTTGGGTAAGTTTATTTCTAGACATTTTATTCTTTTTGATATGCTTTTAAATGGGATTGGATTGTTTTCTTTCTTAGTCTTTCTGATAGCTCATTTTTAGGGTATAGAAAAGCAACAGATTTCTGTATATTAGCCTTGTATCCTGAACTTTTACTGAATTCATTTATTAGTTCTAATAGTATTTTGGTGGAGACTTTAGGTTTACTATACTACAAAGCTACAGTAATCAAAACAGCATGGAACTGGCACAAAAACAGACACATGGATCAATGGAAGAGAATAGAGAGCCCAGAAATAAACCAATGAACCTGTGGTCAATTAATCTATGACAAGAAAGCAAGAATATACAAAAGAGAAAAGACAGTCTCTTCAATAAGTAGTGATGGGAAAACTGGACAGCTACATATAACAGAATGAGATTAGAACATTTCCTCACATTATATACAAAAATAGACTCAAAATGGATTAAATACCTAAATGTAAGGACTGAAACCATAAAACTCCTAGAAGAAAACATAGGCAGAACAATCTTTGACATAATCATAGCTTTTTTTTTTTTTGGTATATGCCTCCTAAGGCAAAAGAAATAAAAGCAAAAATAAACAAATGGGACCTAATTAAACTTGAAAGCTTTTGCAAGGCAAAGGAAACCATCAACAAAATGAAAAAACAATCTACCGAATGGACGAAAGTATTTGCAAATGATAGAACTGCCAAAGGGTTAATATCCAATATATATGAATAGCGCATACAACTTAAAAAAAAAAAAAAAAAAAAAAAAACCAGTTAAAAAATGGGCTGAAGACCTGAATAGACTTTTCTCCAAAGAAGACATACAGATGGCTAACATGAAAAGATGCTCAGCATCATTAATCATCAGGGAAATGCAAATTAAAACCACAATGAGATATCACCTCACACCTGTCAGAAAGGCTATCATCAAAAACTCTACAAATAACAAATCTTGGATAGGATGTGGAGAAAAGGGAACCCTTGTACACTGTTGGTGGGAATGTAAATGTATGCATCCACTATGAAAAACAGTATGAAGATTCCTCAAAAACTAAAATTAGAACTATCACATTATCCAGCAATTCCACTCCTGGGTATATAGCTAAAGAAAATGAAAACATTAAATCAAAAAGATATATGTACCCCAAGGTTTGTAGCAGCATTATTTACAATAGCCAAGGTATGGAAGCAACCAAAGTGTCCATTAACAGATAAATGGATAAAGAAGATGTGATATATATATAGACATAGATATAGATATAGATATAGATATAGATATAGATATAGATATAGATATAGATATAGATATAGATATATATACACACATGTATATATGTATACATATATATATAGGAATACTGCTCAGCCATAAAAAAGAATGAAATTCTGCCATTTGCATGTATGTTGATGGACCTAGAGTATTATGCTTAGTGAAATAAGTCAGACAGAGAAAGACAAATACTCTATCTTATCACCTACATGTAGAATCTAAACAATGAAACTCTCTCATATAGAGAACAAACTAGTGGTTATCAGTGGGGAAAGGGAGTGTGATGGTATTGCCATAGAAGCCAAAAGGGCATCTTTCAAGATACAGGAATGTTGAAAAATACTGAATACTCTTCAGAGGTCAATTAATAAAGAGAAAAAATATGTATGTGAACATAGTGGTTGGCATAAATGGTATCTGTGAAACAGCATATTTAAGTTATGATAAAAATGATCAAGGTAAGAGGCAGAGTTGAATTCCCGCAGGAGGAAAATAAGTAAGTGATAGTATAGGTTCCTGAGAGTAGGTGGATCTGAGGTGCAGGTACAGATTGACCTTTGTATAGAGGTCAAAGGAAAGGACCTCAGATTTACAAAAGGCAGGGAAAAGAGGATGAATCAGTGTGTAGACAGGTTGTTTTATCTGATTGCAGGAAAATTAGAGTACTCTTATTAGACAACAAATAATTTCTCTGTGAAATATGTGTTAAGGCAGCTTCAGGGGGAAGTGGAGTCAAAGGATAATTCATTTGTTTGGTGGGGAGCAGGGAGATTCATAGGTTTAAATTAGGTAAAGAGGAGTTTACATTGCATAGCACAGAAGAGTAAGTTTAGCAGAGTAAGGTAATAAACACAGTAGTGAAAAGAGTCTGAGCAAAGGGCTGTGGAAACATAGTAGCGGACACATTTAACTCAGCTAAAAATTAGTGAAAGCCTCATAGAAATGATTTATGAGATGAGTCTATAAAGACACATAGGAGATTATCAGATAGGGAAGGAAGAAATATTAGCATAGGAAGCATCATTTAGAGAAGCAGGCATAAGAGTACCTTCAAGAATTTCAGTGTGGCTAGAGTCATCTGTGTGCCCTACTGATTCTGTCAAGCTTTCACCTAAGGTGTGCAGCTGGTCAGTGGCTCTATTTTAGGTGCGCTGACAGTGGTTGCTCTTTTCTACCTCCCCGCAACATCCCTCCAGCATCCCAAAAAAGTGTCTAGGCACAGACCAACATTTAGTTGAGATAATCAGTAAGGAAAATGTAGTTACCATACTTTTCTTGCAGTTTGGGTAACTTTTACTATCATTCCAAAAGAAAAGATAAGTCAGTTACTCTTACAGAACAGTTAATTAGCTAACTGGACTTTCTCATGGTTGTTCATGATAATCTATTCAAAGTGAGAATAAAATATGCATATTATTTTGCATCACTTTTTTGTAATTCTCATTTTTACTACTGTGATTGTGAGTGATGACTTCTAAGGTAAAAAATTCAATTTATTTTAGCACTGCGGTTAATGAAGTTAGAAAATTGATATTAATTACTAAAGTGAATAACACTAATAATAAGCTAATATTCTCATATTTAATATCCAATGAAAGGATTAATGACTATGGTTTAAATCATTCTTTTGCTATTAAGCTTAATGCCTTTATGTCAAGTTTTATTACTTTGTTTATTATTCTTAGGTGTTTTAATATATCAACAATGTATTTATGGGTATGATCTACAGGATACATTTTGCGATGATCTGAGTAAGTGATTTTGAAAAACACAATTCAGTGCTATCATTATTCATAGCATAAGTGTTTTGTTGTATTCCATAGTTACAGGTATGTATCATGTTGACATTGTGTGTGTTCAAACATTGAATTGCATAATGATACAAAGTCTGAAATGCTATTAACACTCTATCAAATGTTTGATGCAATAATAATGAAATAAGGCTCACTATAATAGCAGCTATGATATTTAAAATTACTAAAACCATATGATGCCTAGATATTTAAAAGATGACTTTTTTGGTTTTCTTTTGATTTTCTACAGTACTTGATTTTACTGCTGTGTTTTGTTCTTTTAATATGTTAGAGTATATGTTATTTAAGTATATTTTCTATATACTGTGTATCACTACCTAAATATATACATTTTTTTAACTTGATTTTTTTCTCTCTCCTTGTTGGGTACAATGTGTCCAGTAAACAAAGAAGAGCTTGGCTCAAAGTACATACTTCATGGATATGTATACTTAAATGTGTAATTTGTCAATGGTTTTTAATTACCTTAAGATAAATTTCATACTTTTCATTTTAAATTATTTTATGTTGTCTTCCTCCCAACACTGCATTTTAGACTATTTTCAAGATATTTTTCCATAAGAGTCCCACATACCCTTAATTTCAAATAATATGCAAATATAATTATTATGTATTTTATTTGGAGCATTTGGCTACACACAGGAACTACATAATTAAAATTGGCTAAAATCATAAAAACATTTATTTGCTTAATTTTCAAATTAGTGGCCCTGTTGTTCATTCTACAACTGAAAGAAACTGCTAATAGTCCAATATGCTCCCATCCTTCCAATAGATGTAATGAGCTTGTGGGTGTTGTCCCTCACAGTTGCTAGCTGGTTGCTGCAACTCTTAGCATCTTACCCACTCTTACCTCTCTAAGCAAGGGAAGCAGCAGCAAATTTTAAAAAAAAGTGTGTGTGGTGGTGTGGAGGTGGGGAGTGGGCGTTGGTGTAGTTTTGAGTGGGATAGTATAATAAGAGTACATTTAACTTAATTTTTTTACAATGTTTATTCATGGAGTACCCACCGTATATTTCAAACATTCTTTCCTGGCTTCTTACTAATCAACTTGTGTCTTTCCACTCCATATTCTTTGAAATAATTCTTTGACTTCGTTATTTTCTTCCTCTCTCTCTATATATTTCACTCTCAGAATTCTTTCATGCTTTCCTCAAATTCCATGATCTTAAAAGCCAAAACTCAAAACCCAAGCCAATAATTTTCGAGGTATCAGGAAGTCAGATTACAGTTATTTTCAGTATGCACAGACATAAAAATAAAAGCTTTCTTTGCACTACTCATGAAATATTAATTTTAGAAGATATTTGAGCTCAAATAAATTTTTATTTTTAACTCTCTCCTTGGACATCAGCTTCTCCATAGGAAACATTTTCTTGGACTTTTAAAAATGCCTAGGGCTTCCCTGGTGGCAAAGTGGTTAAGAATATACCTGCCAATGCAGGGAACATGGGTTCAAGCTCTGTTCTGGGAAGATCCCACATGCCAAGGAGCAACTAAGCCCGTGCTCCACGACTACTGAGCTCTCACGTGCCACAACTACTGAGCCTGTGTGCTGCAACTACTGAAGCCTGTGCACCTAGAGCCCGTGCTCTGCAACAAGAGAAGCCACCGCAATGAGAAGCGCATGCACCGCAACGAAGAGTAGCTCCTGCTCACTGCAACTAGAGAAAGCCCGCATGCAACAACAAAGACCCAATGCAGCCATAAATAAATAAATAAATAAATAAATAAATAAACAAATAAATAAATTTATTTTTAAAAAAATGCCTAACATTCCATATTATTACCCCCCCCAAAATGTTTAATCACCTAATGCCACTAGTTTCTTACTCTTCTTTTTTTTACTTCTAATTTCCTAATGAGCTTTTTTATTAATACTTCTGTCATTATCTATTTCTATTTTCTCCCACAAAATATCTAACTCTCCTTCTTATAGTTCTGACCATGGTCATCTCTGATTTCTACCATATATAAATACCTCAGTTATCTTTTGTTACAATAGCTTTACTCATTCACTCATCCATCATCTACTGTACATCAACCATGTGTTAATTGCTGAGCTAAGGACTGGTGATATGTGATATGCAATGCATTTTTTCTAATTACTATACTTTTTAAATACACAGACTTTCAGTTTACTCTTTTTTTGGCATCTATACTCTTATAGTATCTTGATTTAGCGCCATACTTCTTTCATTTGAGATTTGTTTGTATTTTTCAATTTCTGTTTGCCTAAAGTAAAGAAATCCTTAATTTATCTATGAATTTTATTTTTATATAATTTATATTTAATTTCAGCAATATATGCATGGCTTGTTTTCTCCTTAGCAATACATATAGTACAGTTATTTAAGTGGATTTTTTTCTAATTTACATGTGGAAAATTAATATTCATAACATTTTGTCAAGTGTGAGAATTAGCTTCAGTTAATAATGTGAGTTTAGGTCAAAGTTGGATAATATTTTAATTCTCAAAAAATGAAACTTGGTCCACAAAAGTCTAAATTTATTTTTACATATGCTATATTTTACTCTTTAATGGGAATATTTCTGACAGTCTATTTTATTTTATAGCATTAAACATATATTGCCATCTTGCAAACTTTACCTGTGACTTCATAAAATATATGAGCTCCAACAGACTTGTTTGAGTTTAAAGTTTAATAGTGTTAAACTAATGGGTTTTACACTTTACAATTGTTATTCAACATATCAAAGCAATAATATTTATTAAATGTAATGCATCTATATAAACATATGTTCACAAACATATATGTAATGTTAATATAATATTTTCTTGAAACATATCCAGTACTTTATGGTCTGTCAGGCTTAAATTTAGAATCTAGTGATATCATTAAATAAATGATTTGGTCTTTTAATTGAATATCACACTTTACGAATTGGCACCCCAAATTCAAGAATACCATACATGTTTTAGCATTTCACTTTGAGGTGCTTTGTAATGGAAACTTGGAGGAAAAAACTACTGACAATTAGAATCCATTCAATCTTTTATTTGTTGATTTATTTATTTTTGGAGAGAGGTGTATGGAAGGGATGGCAGTTAATGAAATATCCAAAGGGATCAAGTCAAATTCCTCTCTGCACCAAAGTATAATCTCATTATAAGAGGTTCCCTTATCAAAGATAGAAATATCATTTTTCTAGTTTTTAAATTTTATTTCATAATTACACAGTATACAATAGTATGAGATAGATGCTATTACTTCTGATCCTGCAACAGGATAAGAAGAAGAGCACAGCAGTTTATATAGATGATAGATGTTTTATATATCTGGTATGACTAGCTCCATTAATCTGGGGTAAAATACAGTCACATTTCTTGTTTTTCCAAATAATCACATTTGCCATTACCTGTCTTATTAGCGGGAAATATAGTATTTCCCTCATCAAAGCTGTCTCAGCTCAATTGTCTAAAAAAATCTAGATTGAGTTATTTAATCTACAATGAGTCTATTCTGCCTTAATTCACCAAGAAGAGAGACATTTGATGCCTGGTAAATCCACTTCCATTGTTTCATTTCCCTATCCCATAGTATTGAGGTTGAGTGACATACCTTCATGGATGTTTTGTCTACTATTAGGTATGGCACAGCTAGTCAATTTCCTTGGGCAGAACTATTGGAAACTATTCTTAGTCTGCAAAATTGGAATTCTCTTATTTCTTACATGTACCATTACTTTTCCTTAAAACTCAAATACCATCAAGCTGGCAGGTGTTTTCAGCATCGCTCAAGTTGTAGAAACATGTAGTCAAACATTTTTATTTAAATAATACTATACCAAAATTACTTAAAATATTTTAAAAACTAACTCACCAACTTAGACTTATTTGTTCTTCAATAAAATTTTATTTCACTGTACTCCTATGCCTTTCCTGGCATTAGATTTTGCATAAGGTTGCCAAAATCCCATCAGTTTCTCTAACTTTGAATATGAGGATGTTTGGTGATTCTATTCCACATTTCCCATAAGATCTTGGGCACTATATGGAAAAATAGCCACCATTTCCCAAAAGCAAATTTGCATTCCAAAGGGTTGGCAACTTTTGTGACGGTAACCAGTGTCTCAAAATTTCTTATAACACTTTTACCTGCCAGGATTCTAACTGCATAAATAAAAGAGCCATTCTAATACTACTATATAGACTTAGAAGACTAATAAATAATAATAAAAATAATAATAATAATAAGAAGAAGAAGAAGAAGAAGAAGAAGAAGAAAGAAGAAGAAAAGACAAAGGAGGAGGAGGAGAGGAAAAGGAAGAGGAAGAGGAGGAAGGAAAAGAATATAACAAATATCAACACTATCAACAGTCTTAGTTCACCAGCTACTGTTACTTATGAGACAAATGGAAAGGGAGAATATATATACAAACTTTTCTTAAAAAAGGATGACATTATGGCTTTAATGTTTTCCATAACCCAGTCTGATCTATTAGACAAAATACCTCTCATGTGATAACTTTGGGAGGATGGGGGAATCCACAGGAAGATGCATGAAAAGTGCACCATGACTCTTCCTAAAGCATTCTTGCATTTTCTTGAGTTACTCTTGAACTGTCAATGGTTTTGCCATCAGAGACAATTTTAAACCCAGTTTTTTGGATCTTGAGGTGAACAGACTATGAAGTTGGAAATATACATGAGAATGTCAAGAAATTTTGAAAAATCTCTGTATAGATGCTTTAGTCTATTTGCGGGTTATAGAATTCAGTTGTGGGGGTGGGGGTCAAGATGGTGGAGGAGTAGGACATGGAGCTCACCTTCTCCCACAAAACATTAAAAATACATCTACAAGTGGAATGATTCACACAGAACAGCAACTGAACACTGACAGAAGACCTCAGACTTCTGAAAAGACAAGAAAACCTTCTTGTAACTGAGTAGGAAAAAAAAAAAGAAAAGGAAGAAATCAAGATGGGGTTTACACCCCAGGGAGGGAGCTGTGAAGGAGGAAATGTTCCTGCACCCAGGGACGTCTCCCCACTGTCAGGGAGATCAGACTGGATGGAGGAGGAGCTTTGGAGCCTAGGAGGAGATCACGGCAACTGGCTTGTGGAAGGCAAAATGGAGAGTTACCTGCATAGAAGGTTGTCACTCCTGCCCTGTGCTCCCCAGCCTGAGACACTCATCTGTCGGAATGGGTGCAGGCTGGGTGCTGAAGCTCAGGCTTCAGAGAGGGCCAGGGTTGGCTGTGAAGAAACTGCTTGACGAGGCTGGGCTGTGGTAGCTGAAGTTGTACTCAGTAGAAGACTGAGCCCACCAAAGAGGCAAGGCACCATTATTTGTGAGCACACAGGAGGGGAGCAGGACCACCATAAGAGCTTCTGTCCCTGTGAGAACTCTCAGGCAACAGGACACCACCTACAGGAGCTCCAGAGGTGGGTGCAAGTTGCCACCACCATCGTGGGCTCCAGAGGTGGGAACTGGCCACCCTTACGAGACCCATGGGCAGGCAGTAGTCTCTGCTCTTGCTGTTCTGGGAGGGTGTGGAGAGTGCCAGCCACTAGGAAATTCAAGTGCAGGTGGCAGAACCTGTACCCACTGTCCTGGGAGGGCGTGGGTCACACCCACCCCTAGGAAATCCATGAACAGGTGCCAGGACCTGCACCCACTGTTCCCAGAGGGCACAGAGAGGATCTGCCCATAGAAGACCCTAGAGCAGGCAACAGGCCCTGCCCCCACTGTCCTGGGAGTGTGCAAGGTCCATTTTACCTGCACCCCCCATGTCAAGGGGATAACAGCCATGAAAGAGGCAACAACTCTGTGGTTCTGGAAAAGTGGAGTAGAAGGGCCTGAGCTCACCTCCTCTCATAAAAACACCAAAATCACAACTAACTGCTGAACAACCGTTGATAAGAAAGACTGGAACCTACCAAGAAAGATATTTTACATTCAAAGACAAAGAAGATGCCACAACAAGTTGGAAGGAGGGGCACTTTTGTGACATAATTAAATCCCATACCTGCAGGGTGGGCAATCTACAAACTGGAAAATAATTATATGACAGAGGTTTTCCCACAAGAGTGAGAGTCCAGAGTCCCACGTCAGACTCCCCAGCCTGAGGGTCTGGCATCAGGACGAGAAATCCCCAAAGCATTTGGGTTTGAAGGCCAGCAGACTTGAGTACAGGAGATCCACAGGACTGGGGGAAACAGAGACTCCATTCCAGGAGGGTGCACATAAGGTTTCACATATACAGTGACCAAGCAAAAAGCAGTAACTCTATAGGAGGCAGGGCTGGACCTAACTATGAGTCTTGGAGGGTCTCCTGGAAAGGTGGGCATTGACTGTGGCTCACTATGGGGTTGGGGGGAAGGACCCTGGGGGCAGAGGCCCCAGAGAATATTGATCACCATGAGGTCTCCCAGAGGTTGCCATTTGGCATCAAGACCTAGACCTACCCAACAGCCTACAGGTTCCAGTGCTGGAAAGCTTCAGGCCAAACAACCAGCAGGATAGGAATACAGACCCACCCATCAGCAGACAGGGTGCCTAAAGCTATACTAAGCTCACAGCCACCTATAAACACACCCCATGACACAGCCTTGACCACCAGAGGGAAAAGACACAGATCCACCTAACAGTGGGCGGGCACCAGTCCCTCCTACAAGGAAGCCTCTACAAGTCTCAGGACCAAACTCACCCACTAAAGGGTAGACACCAGAAGCAAGAGGAGCTACGATCCTCCAGCCAGTGGAAAGGAGTCAACAAACACAGAAAGTGAGACAAAATGAGATGGCAGAGAAATATGTTTCAGACAAAGGAACAAGATAAAAACCCACAAGAACAACTAAATGCAGAGGAGATAAGCAACCTAACTGGAAAGCGTTTTAGAGTAATGATAGTAAAGATGATCCAAGATCTTGGAAAAAGAACGAGGCACAGACTGAGAAGTCACAAGAGATGTTTAACAAAGAGCTAAAAGATTTAAAGAACAAATAGATGAACAATACAAAACTGGAATGAAAAATACACTAAAAGGATTCAATAGTAAAATAACTAAGGCAGAAGAAAAAATAAGTGAGCTGGAAGACAGAATGGTGGAAATCACTGCCATGGAAAGGAACAAAAAATAAAAACAAATGAGCTCAGTCTTGGAGACTTCTGAGACAATGTTAAATGCACCAACATTGGCATTACAGGGGTTCCAGAAAGGGAAGAGAGAGAGAAAGGGCCTGAGAAAATATTTGAAGAGATTATATCCAAAAATTTCTCTAACATGAGACAGGAAACACTCATTCGAGTCCAGGAAGCACAGAGAGTCCCATACAACATAATCCCAAGAAGGAACACACTGAGACACATATTAATCTAACTAACAAAAATTAAAGACAAAGAAAAAGTATTAAAAGCAACTAAGGAAAAGCAACAAATAACATGCAAGGGAACCCCCATAAGGTTATCAGCTGATTTTTGAACAGAAACTCTACAGGCCAGAAGGGAATGGCATGATATATTTAAAGTGTTGAAAGGGAAAAACGTACATCCAAGAATACTCTACCCAGCAAGGCTCTCATTCAGATTTGAGGGAGAAATCAAAAGCTTTACAGACAAGCAAAAGCTAAGAGAATTCAACAACACCAAACCAGCATTACAACAAATCATAAAGGAAATTCTCTAGGCAGAAAAGAAGAGGCCACAACTAGAATCAAGAAACTTACAAATGGGGAAGCTCAACTCTAAAGACAAACATAAAGTAAAATCTTCCATACACAAACATGATTATCAAAACCAGCAATCATGAAAAGAGGAAAGTACAAATGTAGGATATTAGAAATGCACTTGAAATTAAGAGATCAGCTTTTCAAAACACTCCTTTATGTATATAGACTGCTATATCAAAACCTCATGAGAATCACAAACAAAAAGTCTGGAATAGATAGACACAAAGAAGAAAAAGCAATCCAAACTCATCAGTAAAGATAGATATCAAATCACAGGAGAAGAGAAAAAAAGAGGAAGGGAAGAAAAAAGACCTTCAAAAATGAATACAAAACAATTAACAAAATAGCAATAAGGACATTCATATCAATAATTACCTTAAATGTAAATGGATTAAATGCTCCAATCAAAAGGCATAGACTGGCAGAATGGATGCCAAAACAAAACCTGTATATATGCTGTCTACAAGAGACCCACTTCAGATCTAGGGACACATAGAGACTGAAAGTGAGAGGATAGATAAAGGCATTCCATGCAAATGGAAATCAAAAGAAACCTGGAGTAGCAGTACTCATATCAGACAAAATAGACTTCAAAATAAAGAATGTTGTAAGAGACAAAGAAGAACACTACATAATGATCAAAGGATCAATACAAGAAGAAGATATAACAATTGTAAATATATATGAACCCAACATAGGAGCACCTCAATATATAAGGCAAATGCTAACAGCCATAAAAGGAGAAATCGACAGTAACACAATAATAGTGGGGGACTTTAATACCTCACTCTCATTAATGGACAGATGATCCAGACAGAAAATCAATAAGGAAATATGGGCCTTAAATGACACATTAGACCAGATGTCCTTAATTGATATTTATAGAACATTCCATCTGAAAGCAGCCAAATACAATTTCTTCTCAAGTACACATGGACCATTCTCCAGAAGAGATCACATCTTGGGCCACAAATCAAGACACAGTAAATTTAAGAAAATAGAAATCATATCAAGCATCTTTTCCAATGGGATTAGAAATCTATTACAGGAGGAAAACCTGTTAAAAACACAAACACAGGGGACCTTCAAGATGGTGGAGCAGTAAGACGTGGAGATCACCTTCCTCCCCACAAACACATCAAAAATACATCTACATGTGGAACAACTCCTACAGAACACCTACTGAATGCTGACAGAAGACCTCAGACTTCCCAAAAGGCAAGAAACTCCCCACATACCTGGGTAAGGCAAAAGAAAAAAAGAAAAACAGAGACAAAGGATAGGCATGGGACCTGCACCTCTGGGAGGGAGCTGTGAAGGAGAAGAAGTTTCCACACACTAGGAAGCCCCTTCACAGGCACAGATGGGGGGTGGGAGGCTTTGGATCCATAGAGGAGAGCACAGCAACAGGGGTGTACAGGGCAAAGCGGAGAGATTCCTGCACAGAGGATCAGTGCACACTGTCACTTACCAGCCTAAAAGGTTTGTCTGCTCACCCACATGGGCAGGTGGGGACTGGGAGCTGAGGCTAGGGCTTCGGAGGTCAGACCCCAGGGAGAGAGCTGGGGTTGGTTGCGTGAAGACAGCCTGAAGGGAGCTAGTGCACCATAGCTACCTGGGAAGGAGTATGGGAAAGTCTGGAACTGCTTAAGAGACAAGAGACCATTGTTTTCAGGTGTGCAAGGAGACGGGATTCAGAGCACCACCTAAACGAGCACCAGAGACGGGCAGGAGACACGACTATCAGCAAGGACACCAGAGACAGGCATGAAACGCTAAGGCTGCTGCTGCAGCCACAAAGAAGCCTGTGTGCAAGCACAGGTCACTATCCACACCTCCCCTCCCAGGACCCTGTGCAGCCTGCCACTGCCAGGTTCCCGTGATCCAGGGACAACTTCCCTGGGAGGACACACGGCGTGCCTCAGGCTGTTGCAAAGTCACGTCAGGCTGTGTCATCACAGGATTGCCCCGCATTCCATACCCCATCCTCCCCCAGACCTGAGTGAGCCTGAGCCCCCTAATCAGCTGTTACTTTAACCTCATCCTGTCTGGGTGGGGAACAGATACCCTCAGGCAACCTACATGTAGAGCCAGGGCCAAATACAAAGCTGAAAACGAGGAGCTGTGCAAACAAAGAAGAGAAAGGGTAATTACCCCCAGCAGCTGCAGGAACAATGGATTAAATCTCCACAATCAACTTGATGTACCCTGTATCTCTGGAATACCTGAATAGACAACGAATCATCACAAAATTGAGGCAGTGGATTTTGGGAGGAACTGTAGACTTGGGGTTTGCTCTCTGCATCTAATTTGTTTCCAGTTTTATGTTTATCTTACTTTAGTATTTAGAGCTTATTTTCACTAGTAGATTGGTTTATTGATTTGGTTGCTCTCTTCCTTTATATATATATATATAATTTATTTATTTATTTTTAGCTCTTTTTGTGAGTGTCTATGTGTATGCTTCTTTGTGTGAATTTATCTGTATAGCTTTGCCTTTACCATTTGCCCTAGGTTTCTGTCTGTCCATTTATTTTTACTTTTTAATTTTTTTGGATAGTTTTAGCACTTGTTATCATTGATGGATTTGTGATTGGTTTGGTTGCTCTCTTCTTTCATTCTCTCCTTTTTTTTCTTTTTTTAATACTTCTTTATTTTTTATGTTTAACAATATATTTTATTTTAATAATGTTATGTTATTTTCTCTTATTTTCTTTTTTTTCTTTCTTTCTTCTTTTTTTCCTCCCTCTTTTCTGAACCTTGTGGCTCAGAGGGTCTTGGTGCTCTGGCCGGGTGTCAGACCTGAGCCTCTTAGGTGAGAGAGCTGAGTTCAGGACACTGGACCACCAGAGACCTCCCAACTCCTGTAATATCAAACAGCAAAAGATCTCCCAGAGATCTCAGTCTCAACATTAAGACCCAGCTCCACTCACCAACCAGCAAGCTACAGTGCTGGACACCCTATGCCAAATAACTAGCAAGACAGGAACACAAACCCATCCATTTGCAGAGAGTCTGCTTAAAATCAAAATAAGGTCACAGACATGCCAAAACACACCACCGGATGCGGTCCTGCCCACCAGAAAGAAAAGATCCAGCCTCATCTACCAGAACACAGGCACCAGTCCTCTCCACCAGGAAGCCTACACAACCCACTGAACCAACCCTAACCACTGGGTTCAGACATCAAAAACAATGGGAAAGACGTACCTACACCCTGCAAAAAGGAGATCCCAAACACAGTGAGTTAAGCAAAATGAGAAGACAGAGAAATACACAGCAGCTGAAGGAGCTAGGTAAAAACCCACCATACCAAGAATATGAAGAGGAAATAAGCAGTCTACCTGAAAAAGAATTCAGAGTAATGATAGTAAAGATGATCCAAAATCTTGGAAATAGAATGCAGAAAATAAAAGAAATGTATAACAAGGACCTAGAAGAACTAAAGAGTAAACAAACAATGTTGAAGAACACAATAAATGAAATTAAAAATTCTCTAGAAGGAATCAATAGCAGAAAAACTGAGGCAGAAGAACGGAGAAGTGACCTGGAAGATAAAATAGTGGAAATAACTACTGCAGAGCAGAATAAAGAAAAAAGAATAAAAAGAATTGAGGACAGTCTCAGAGACTTCTGGGACAATATTAAATGCAACAACATTAGAATTATAGGGGTCCCAGAAGAAGAAGAGAAAAAGAAAGGGCCTGAGAAAATATTTGAAGAGATTATAGTTGAAAACTTCCCTAATATGGGATAGGAAATATTCAATCAAGTCCAGGAAGTGCAGAGAGTCCCATACAGGATTAATCCATGAGAAACATGCCAAGATACACATTAATCAAACTATCAAAAATTAAATACAAAGAAATAATATTAAAAGCAGCGAGGAAAAAGCAACAAATAGCATACAAGGGAAACCCCATAAGGGAAACAGCTGATCATTCAGCAGAAACTCTGCAAGCCAGAAGGGAGTGGAAGGACATTTTTAAAGAGATGAAAGGGAAAAAACCTACAACAAAGATTACTCTACCAAGAAAGGATCTCATTCAGATTCAATGGAGAAATTAAAACTCTTACAGACAAGCAACAGCTAAGAGAATTCCGCACCATCAAACGCAGCTTTACAACAAATGCTAAAGGAACTTCTCTAGGCAGAAAACACAAGAGAAGGAAAAGACCTACAATAACAAACCACCCAAAATTAAGAAAATGGTAATAGGGATAGCCTCATACACCAGAGGGCAGACAGCAGAAGCAAGAAGAATTACAATTGTGCAGCCTGTGGAACATAAATTACATTTACAGAAACATAGACAAGATAAAAAGGCAGAAGGCTATGTACCAGATGAAGGAACAAGATAAAACTCCAGAAAAACAACTAAAGGAAGTGGAGATAAGTAACGTTCCAGAAAAAGAATTCAGAATAATGATAGTGAAGATGATCCAGGACCTCGGAAAAAGAATGGAGGCAAAGAGCAAGAAGATGCAAGAAATTTTTAACAAAGGCCTAGAAGGATTAAAGAACAAACAGAGATGAACAATACAATAACTGAAATGAAATATACACTAGAAGGAATCAATAGCAGAATAACTGAGGCAGAAGAGAGGCTAAGTAACCTGGAAGACAGAATAATGGAATTCACTGCTGCAGAACAGAATAAAGAAAAAAGAACGAAAAGAAATGAAGACGACCAAAGAGACCTCTGGGAGAATATTACACGTAACAACATTCACATTATAGGGGTCCCAGAACGAGAAGAGAGTGAGAAAGGACCCAAGAAAATATTTGAAGAGATTACAGTTGAAAACTTCCCTAACATGGGGAAGGAAATAGCCACCCAAGTCCAGGAAGCACAGAGAGTCCCATACAGGATACGCCCAAGGAGAAACACACCGAGACACATAGTAATCAAATTGGCAAAAACTAAAGACAAAGAAAAACTATTGAAAGCAGCAAGGGAAAAATAACAAATAACATACAAGGGAACTCCCATAAGGTTAACAGTTGATTTCTCAGCAGAAATTCTACAAGCCAGAAGGGAGTGGCATGACATATTTAAAGTGATGAAAAGGAGGAACTTACAACCAAGATTACTCTACACAGCAAGGATCTCATTCAGATTTGATGGAGAAATCAAAAGTGTTACAGACAAGCAAAAGCTAAGAGAATTCAGCACCACCAAACCAGCTCTACAACAAATGCTAAAGGAACTTCACTAAGTGAGAAACACAAGAGAAGAAAAGGACCAACAAAAACAAACCAAAAACAATTAAGAAAATGGTAATAGAAACATACATATCGATAATTACCTTAAACGTGAAAGGATTATGTGCTCCAACCAAAAGACACAGGCTCACTGAATGGACACAAAAACAAGACCCATATATATGCTGTCTACAAGAGACCCACTTCAGACCTAGGGACACACACAGACTGAAAGTGAGGGGATGGAAAAAGATATTCCATGCAAATGGAAATCAAACGAAAACTGGAGAAGCAATACTCATATCAGATAAAATAGACTTTAAAATAAAGAATGTTACTGGAGACAAGGAAGGACACTACATAATGATCAAGGGATCAATCCAAGAAGAAGATATAACAATTATGAATATATATGTTCCCAACATAGAAGCAACTCAATACATAAGGCAACTGCTACGAGCTATGAAAGAGGAAATCGACAGTAACACAAATAATATTGGGGAACTTTAACACCTCACTTACACCAATGGAAAGATAATCCAAAATAGAAAATTACTAAGGAAACACAAGCTTTAAATGACACAATAGACCAGATAGATTTAGTTAATATTTATAGGACAATCATCCAAAAACAGCAGACTACACTTTATTCTCAAGTATGCACAGAACATTCTCCAGGATAGGTCACATTTTGGGTCACAAACCAAGCCTCAGTAAATTTAAGAAAACTGAAATCATATCAAGCATCTTTTCAGACCACAATGTTATGAGATTAGAAATCAATCACAGGGAAAAAAACGTAAAAAACACAAACACATGGAAACTAAACAATACGTTACTAAATAACCAGGAGATCACTGAAGAAATAAAAGAGGAAATCAAAAAATACCTAGAGACAAGGGACAATGAAAACACGATGATACAAAACCTATGGTATGCAGCAAAAGCAGTTCTAAGAGGGAAGTTTATAGCAATACAAACCTACCTCAAGAAACAAGAAAAATCTCAAGAGAAAGAAGAACAAACAAAACCCAAAGTTAGTAGAAGGAAAAAAATCATAAAGGTCAGAGAAGAAATAAATGCAATAGAAACAAAGAAAACAATAGCAAAGATCAATAAAACTGAAAGCTGGTTCTTTGAGAAGGTAAACAAAATTGATAAACCATTAGCCAGACTCATCAAGAAAAAGAGGGAGAGGATTCAAATCAATAAAATTAGAAATGAAAAGGGAGAAGTTACAACAGACACTGCAAAAATACAAAGCATCCTAAGAGACTACTACAAGCAACTATGCTAATAAAATGGACAACCTGGAACAAATAGACAAATTCTTAGAAAGGTAAAACATTCCAAGACTGAACCAGGAAGAAATAGAAAATATGAAAGGACCAATCACAAGTAATGAAATTGAAACTGTGATTAAAAATCTTCCAACAAACAAAAGTCCAGGACCAGATTGATTAACTGATGAATTCTATCAGACATTTAGAAAAGAGCTAACACCCATCCTTCTCAAACTCTTCCAAAAAATTACAAAGGAAGGAACACTTCCAAATTCATTCTATGAGGCTGCCATCATGCTGATACCAAAACCAGACAAAGATATTACAAAAAAAGAAAATTACGGACCAATAACACTGATGAATATAGAGGCAAAAATCCTCAACAAAATACTAGCAAACAGAATCCAACAACACATTAAGAGGATCATACGCCATGGTCAAGTAGGATTTATCGCAGGGATGCAAGGATTCTTCAACATACGCAAATAAAACAATGTGATACACCATATTAACAAATTGAAGAAGAAAAATCATATGATCATCTCAATCGATGCAGAAAAAGCTTTTGACAAAATTCAACACCGATTTATGATAAAAAGCTCTCCAGAAAGTTTGCATAGAGTGAACCTACCTCAACAAAATAAAGGCCATATAAGACAAACCCACAGCAAACATCATTCTCAATGGTGAAAAACTGAAAGCATTTCCTCTAAGATCAGGAACAAGACAAGGATGTCCACTCTCACCACTATTATTCAACATAGTTTTGGAAGTTGTAGCCATGGCAATCACAGAAGAAAAAGAAATAAAAGGAATACAAATTGGAAAAGAAGAAGTAAAACGGTCACTGTTTGCAGATGACATGATAAAATACATAGAGAATCCTAAAGATGCCACCAGAAAATTTCTGGAGTTAATCAATGAATTTGCTAAAGTTGCAGGATACAAAATTAAAGCACAGAAATCTCTTGCATTCTTATACACTAATGATGAAAAATCTGAAAGAGAAATGAAGGAAACACTCCCATTTACCATTGCAACAAAAAGAATAAAATACCTAGGAATAAACCTACCTAGGGAGACAAAACACCTGTATGCAGAAAACTAAGAAACTGATGAAAGAAATCAAAGATGATACAAACAGATGGAGAGATATACCATGTTTTTGGATTAGAAGAAGCAATAGTGTGAAAATGACTATACTACCCAAAACAATCTACAGATTCAATGCAATCCCTATCAAATTACCAATGGCATTTTTTACAGAACTAGAGCCAAAAATCTTAAATTTTTTATGGACACACAAAAGACCCCGAATAGTGAAAGAAGTCTTGAGGGAAAAAAACAGACCTGGAGGAATCATACTCTCTGACTTCAGACTACTAAAAAGCTACAGTACAGACAATATGTTACTGGCACAAAAGCAGAGATATAGATCAATGAAACAGGATAGAAAGCCCAGAATTAAACCCATGCACCTATCATCAACTAAACTATGACAAAGAAAGCAAGAATATACAACGGAGCAAAGACAGTCTCTTCAGTAAGTGGTGCTGGGAAAACTGGACAACTACATGTAAAAGAATGAAATTAGAACACTCCCTAACACCATACACAAAAAGAAACTCAAAATGTATTAGAGACCTTAAAGTAAGCCTGAACACTATAAAACTCTTAGAGGAAGAACACTCTTTGAAATAAATCAAAGCAAGGCCTTTTTTTATACACCTCCTACACTAATGGAAATAAAAACAAAAATAAACAAATGGGACCTAATGAAACTTAAAAGCTTTTGCACAGCAAAGGAAACTTCAAACAAGACAAAAAGACAACCCTCAGAATGGGAGAAAACATTTGCAAATGAATCAACGGACAAAGGGTTAATCTACAGAATATATAAACAGCTCATGCAGCTCAATATTTAAAAACACACAACCCAATCCAAAAATGGGCAGAAGACCTAAATAGACATTTCACCAAAGAAGACATACAGATGGCCAAGAAGCACATGAAAAGCTGCTCAACATCATTAATTATTCAAGAAATCCAAATCAAAACTACAATGAGGTATCACCTCACACCAGTTAGAATGGGCATCATCAGAAAATCTACAAACAACAAATGCTGGAGAGGGTGTGGAGAAAAGGGAACCCTCTTGCATTGTTGGTGGGAATGTAAATTGATACAGCCACTATGGAGAACAGTATGGGGTTCCTTACAAAAACTAAAAATAGAATTGCCATATGACCCAGCAACCCCAGTACTGGGCATATACCCAGCAAAAACAACAATTCAAAAAGACACATGCACCCCAGTGTTCATTGCAGCACTCTTTAGAATAGCCAGGTAATGGAAGCAATCTAAATGCCCATCGACAGATGAATGGATAAAAAAGATGTGGTATGTATATACAATGGAATATTACTCAGCCATAAAAAGGAACGAAATTGGGTCATTTGCAGAGATGTGGATGAATCTAGAGACTGTCATACAAGGTGAAGTAAGTCAGAAAGAGAGAAACAAATACCATATATTAAAGTATATATGAGGAACCTAGAAAAATGGTACAGATGAACCAGTTTACAGGGCAGAAACTGAGACACAGATGCAGAGAACAAATGTATGGACACCAACGGGTGAAAGTGGTGGGGGTGGTAGTGGTGCTGTGATGAACTGGGATATTGGTTTTGATATATATATACTACTATGCATAAAATGGGTAACTCATAAGAACCTTCTGTATAAAACAATAAATAAAATAAAATTCAAAAAGAAAAAGAAAATGGTAATAACATAAATATTGATAATTACCTTAAAGTAAGTAGATTAAATGCTCCAACCAAAAGACATAGACTGGCTCAATAGATACAAAAACAAGACCTGTATATATGTTGCCTACAAGATGCGCTTTTCAGACATAGGGACACATACAAACTGAGAGTGAGGGGATGGAAAAAGATATTCCATGCAACTGGAAATCAAAAGAAATCTGGAGTAGCAATTCTAATACCAGACAAAATAGACTTAAAATAAATACTATTACAAGAGACAAAGAAGGACACTACACAATGATCAAGGGATCAATCCAAGAAGAAGATACAACAATTGTGAATATTTATGCACCCAACACAGGAGCACCTCAATACATAAGGCAAATGCTAACAGCCATAAAGGGGAAATCGACAGTAACACAATTATACTAGGGGACTTTAACACCCGACTTTCACCAATGGACCAATCATTCAAAATGAAAATAAAAAAGGAAACACAAGCTTTAAATGATACATTAAAGAAGATGGACTTAATTGATATTTATAGGACATTTCATCCAAAAACAACAGAATACACTTTCTTCTCAAGTGCTCATGGAACATATTCCAGGATAAATCATATCATCGGTCACAAATCAAGCCTTGGTAAATTTAAGAAAATTGAAATGGTATCAAGTATCTTTTCCAACCACAAAGCTATGAGACTAGATATCAGTTAGAGGAAAAAATCAGTAAAAAATAGAAACACATGGAGGCTAAACTATACACTACTAAATAACCAAGAGATCACTGAAGAAATTAAAGAGGAAATAAAAAATACCTAGAAACAAATGACAATGAAAACACAATGGCCCAAGAACTATGGGTTGTAGGAAAAGCAATTCTAAGAGGGAAATATATAGCAATTAATCATACCTCAAGAAACAAGAAACAGCTCATATAAACAATGTAACATTACACTTAAAGCAATTTGAGAAAGAAGAACAAAACACACCAAAGTGAGCAAAAGGAAAGAAATCATAAATATCAGAACAGAAATAAATGAAAAAGAAATGAAGGAAACTATAGTAAACATCAATAAAACTAAAAGCTGGTTCTTTGAGGAGATAAACAAAATTAATAAACCACAACCCAGACTCATCAAGAAAAAAAGGGAGAAGACTCAAGTCAACAAATTTAGAAATGAAAAAGGAGAAGTAACAACTGACACTGTAGAAATACAAAGGATCATGAGAGATTACTACAAGCAACTCTATGCCAATAAAATGGACAAACTGGAAGAATGGCCAAATTTCTAGAAAAACACAACCTTCTGACACTGAACCAGGAAGAAATAGAAAAAATATAAACAGAGAAATCACAAGCACTGAAATTGAAACTGTGATTAAAAATCTTCGAAGAAACCAAAGCCCAAGACCAGATGGCTTCACAAGTAAGTTCTATCAAACATTTAGAGAAGAGCTAACACCTATCCTCTCAAACTCATCCAAAATATAGCACAGGGAGGAACACTCCCAAACTCATTCTACAAGGCCACCATCACCCTGATACCAAAACCAGACAAAGGTGTCACAAAGAAAGAAAACTACAGGCCAATATCACTGATGAACATAGATGCAAAAATCCTCAACAAAATACTAGCAAACAGACTCCAACAGCACATTAAAAGGATCATACACCATGATCAAGTGGGGTTTATGCCAGGAATGCAAGGCTTCTCCAATATCCACAAATCAAACAATGTGATAAACCATATTAACAAAATGAAGGAGAAAAACAAAATGATCATCTTAATAGATGCAGAAAAAGCTTTCAACAAAATTCAACACCCATTTATGATAAATACTCTCCAGTAAGTAGGCATAGAGGGAACTTACCTCAACATAATAAGGCCATATATGATAAAACCACAGCCAACATCATTCTCAATGGTGAAAAATTGAAACCATTTCCTGTAAGATCAGGAATGAGACAAGGTTGCTCATTATCACCAGTATTATTCAACATAGCTTTGGAAGTTTTAACCACAACAATCAGAGAAGAAAAAGAAATAAACGGAATCCAAATCAGAAAAGAAGAAGTAAAACTGTCCCTGTTTGCGGATGACATGATAGTATACATAGATAATCCTAAAGATGTTACCAGAAAACGATTACAGCTAATCAATTAATTTGCTAATGCTGCAGGATACAAAATTAATGCACAGAAATTTCTTGCGTTCCTATACACTAATGATGAAAAATCTGAAAGAGCAATTAAGGAAAAACTCCCATTTATAATTGCCACAAAAAGAATAAAATACCTAGGAGTAAACCTACGCAAGGAGACAAAAGACCTGTATGCAGAAAACTGTAAGACACTGATGAAAGAAATTAAAGATGATACAAACAGGTGAAGAGATATACCATGTTCTTGGTTTGGAATAGTCAATACTGAGGAAATGACTATACTACCCAAAGCAATCTACAGATTCAATGCAATCCCTATCAAACTACCAATAGCATTTTTCACAGAACTAGAAAAAAAAAATTCACAATGCGTATGGAAACCCAAAAGACCCCGAATAGCCAAAGCAATCTTGAGAAAGAAAAACGAGCTGGAGGAATCAGGCTCCCTGACTTCAGACTACACTACAAAGCTACAGTAATCAAGACACTATGGTACTGACACAAAAACAGAAATATAGATCAATGCAACAGGATAGAAAGCCCAGAGATAAACTCATACACCTATGGTCACCATATTTTTGATAAAGGAGGCAAGAATATACAATGGAGAAAAGACAGCCTCTTCAATAGTGGTGCTGGGAAAACTGGAAAACTACATGTAAAAGAATGAAATTAGAACACTCCCTAACACCTTACACAAAAATAAACCCAAAATGGATTCAAGACCTAAATGTAAGGCCAGACACTATCAAACTCTTAGAGGAAAACACAGTCAGAAGACTCTATGACATAAATCACAGCAAGATCCTTTTTGACCCATGTCCTAGAGAAATGGAAGTAAAAACAAAAATAAACAAATGGGACCTAATGAAACTTAAAAGCTCTTGCACAGCAAAGGAAACCATAAAGAAGAAGAAAGGACAACACTCAGAATGGGAGAAACTTTTGCAAGCGAAGCATCTGACAAAGAATTAATCTCCAAAATATACAAGCAGCTCATGCAGCTCAATATCAAAATACAAACAACCCAATCCAAAAATGGGCAGTAGACCTTAATAGAAAAATTTCCAAAGAAGATATACAGTTTGGCAACCAACACATGAAAGGATGCTCAACATCACTAATCATTAGAGAAATGCCAATCAAAACTACGATGAGGTATCACCTCACACCAGTCAGAATGGCCATCATCAAAAAATCTACAAATGCTGGAGACGGTGTGGAGAAAAGTGTACCCTCTTGCACTGTTGGTGGGAATGTAAATTGAAACAGCCACTATGGAGAACAGTATGAAGGTTCCTTAAAAAGGTAAAAATAGAACTACCATATGACCTACCAATCCCACTACTGAGCATATACCCTGAGAAAACCATAATTCAAAAAGAGTCATGTACCACAATGTTCACTGCTGCCCTATTTATAATAGCCAGGGCATGGAAGCAACCTAAGTGTCCAGCAACAGATGAGTATATAAGAAGATATGGTACATATATACAATGGAATATTACTTAGCCATAAAAAGAAAAGAAATTGAGTTATTTGTAGTGAGGTGGATGGATCTAGAGTCTGTCATATAGAGTGAAGTAAGCTAGAAAGAGAAAAACTAATACTATATGCTAACACATATTTATGGAATGTAAAAAAAAAAGAAAAATATTTCTGAAGAACCTAGGGGCAGGACAGGAATAGAGATGCAGTTGTAGAGAATGGAACTGAGGACACGGGGAGGGAGAATGGTAAGCTGGGATGAAGTGAGAAAGTGGCATTGACATATATACACTACCAAATGTAAAATAGATAGCTAGTTGGAAGCAGCTACATAGCACAGGGAGATCAGTTCAGTGCTTTGTGTCCACCTAGAGGAGTGGGATAGGGAGGGTGTGTGGGAGACGCAAGAGGGAGGGGATATGGTGATATATGTATATGTATAGCTGATTCTCTTTGTTATACAGCAGAAACTAACACATCATTGTAAAGCAATGTTGCTCCAATATTGATCTTAAAAAAAAGAATAAGAAGAAAAAAGACACAAACACATGGAGGCTAAACAATACGTTACTAAACAACCAATGGATTACTGAAAAAATCAAAGAGGAAACAAAAAATACCTATAGACAAATGACAATCAAAACACGATGGTCCAAAACATTTGGGACACAGCAAAAGCAGTTCTAAGAGGGAAATTTATAGGAATATAATCTTACCTGAGGAAACAAGAAAAATCTCAAGTAAACAACTTAACCTTACACCCAAAGCAACTAGAGAAAGAGGAACAAACAAAATGCAAAGTATGTAGAAGGAAAGAAATAGAAAAGATAAGAGCAGAAATAAATGACATAGAGATGAAGAAAATGATAGCAAAGATCAATGAAACTAAAAGCTGGTTGGTTGAGATTATAAATAAAATAAGTAACCCTTTAGCCAGACACACCAAGAAAACAAGGGAGAGGTCTCAAATCAATAAAATTAGACATAAACAAGGAGAAGCTATAACTGACAACACAGAGATACAAAGGATCATAAGAGACTACTACTAACAACTATCAATATAGGACAATAAAATACACAGTTTAGAAGAAATAGACAAATTCTTAGAAAGGTATCACCTTCCAAGACTGAACCAGGAAGAGATAGAAAATATGAACAGATCATTCACAAGTACTGAAACTGAAACAATGATTTAAAAACTTACAGCAAACAAACGTCCAGGACCAGATGGTTTCACTGGCAAATTTTGTCAAACATTTAGAGAAGAGTTAGCACCTATCCTTCTCAAACTCTTCCAAAAAATTGTAGAAGAAGGAACACTCCCAAGCTCATTCTATGAGGCCACCATCACCCTGATACCAAAACCAGACAAATATATCACTGAAAGAGAAAATTACAGGCCAATATTACAGATGAACATAGATGCAAAAATACTCAACAAAATACTAGCAAACTGATTCCAACAATACATTAAAAGTATCATTCACCATGATCAAGTGGGATTTATCCCAGGGATGCAAGGATTCTTCAATATCCACAAATCAATCAGTGTGATACACCATATTAACGAACTGAAGAATAAAAACCATATGATCATCTCAATAGAGGCAGAAAAACTTTTGACAAAGTTCAACACCGATTTATGATAAAAGTTCCTCAGAAAGTGGGAATAGAGAGGACTTACCTCAACATAATAAAAGCCATATATGACAAACCTACAGCTAACATCATTCTCAGTGGTGAAAAGCTGAAAGCATTCCCTCTAAGATCAGGAACAATACAAGGATGTCCATTGTCACCACTTTTATTCAACATAGTTTTGGAAGTCCTAGCCACAGTAATCAGAGACAAAAAAGAAATAAAAGGAATCCACATTGGAAAAGAAGTAAAACTCTTACTGTTTGCAGATGACGTGATACTATACATACAAAATCCTAAAGAGACTACCAGAATACTACTAGAGTTCATCAATGAATTCAATAAGGTTGCAGGATAAAAATTAATACAAAGAAATCTCTTGCATTCCTATACACTAACAACGAATGATCAGAAAAAGAAATTAAGGAAACAGTCCCATTTACCATCTCATCAAAATGAATAAAATACCTAGGAATAAACCTACCTAAGGAGGCAAAAGACCTCTACTCTAAAAACTATAAGATACTGATGAAAGAAATCAGAAATGACACAAACTGATGGAAGGAAATCCAAGTTCTTAGAATGGAAGACTCAATATTGTGAAAATTACTATAATATCCAAGGCAATCTACAGATTCAATGCAATCCCTACCAAATTACCAATGGCATTTTTCACAGAGCTAGTACAAACATTTCTAAAATTTATATGGAAACATAGAAAACCCTAAGTAGCCAAAGCAATCCTGAGAAAGAAAAATGGAGCTGGAGGAATCAGACTCCCTGATTTTAGACTGTACTACAAGGCTAAAGTAATCAAAACTGTATGGTACTTGCACAAAAACAGAAATATAGATCAACAGAACAGGATAGAAAGCCTAGAAATAAACTCACGCACCTATGGTCAACTAATCTATGACAAAGAAGACAAGAATATACAATGCAGGAAAGACAGTTTCTTCAATAAGTGTGGCTGGGAAAACCAGACAGCTACTTGCAGAAAAATGCACTTAGAATACTCTCTAATGCCATACAGGAAGATAAACTCAAAATGGATCAAAGATCTAAATGTAAGGCCAGACACTGTAAAAAAAATTTTTTTTAACATCTTTATTGGAGCATAATTGCTTTACAATCGTGTGTTAGTTTCTGCTTTATAACAAAGTGAATCAGTTATACATATACATATGTTCCCATATCTCTTCGCTCTTGGGTCTCCCTCCCTCCCACCCTCCCTATCCCATCCTTCTAGGTGGTCACAAAGCACCGAGCTGATCTCCCTGTGCTATGTGGCTGCGTCCCACTAGCTATCTATTTTATATTTGGTAGTGTATATATGTCCATGCCACTCTCTCACCCTATCACATCGTACCCCGCCCCCTCGCTAAATCCTCAAGTCCATTCTCTAGTAGGTCTGTGTCTTTATTCCTGTCTTGCCACTAGGTTCTTCATGACCTTTTCTTTTTCTTTTTCCTTTAGATTCCATATATATGTGTTAGCATACTGTATTTGTTTCTCTCTTTCTGACTTACTTCACTCTGTATGACAGACTCTAACTCCATCCACCTCATTACAAATACCTCCATTTCATTTCTTTTTATGGCTGAGTAATATTCCATTGTATATATGTGCCACATCTTCTTTATCCATTCATCCGATGATGGACACTTAGGTTGCTTCCATGTCCTGGCTATTGTAAATAGAGCTGCAATGAACATTTTGGTACATGACTCTTTTTGAATTATGGTTTTCTCAGGGTATATGCCCAGTAGTGGGATTGCTGGGTCGTATGGTAGTTTTATTTTTAGTTTTTTAAGGAACCTCCATACTGTTCTCCATAGTGACTGTATCAATTTACATTCCCACCAACAGTGCAAGAGTGTTCCCTTTTCTCCACACCCTCTCCAGCATTTATTGTTTCTAGATTTTTTGATGATGGCCATTCTGACTGGTGCGAGATGGTATCTCATTGTAGTTTTGATTTGCATTTCTCTAATGATTAATGATGTTGAGCATTCTTTCATGTGTCTGCTGGCCATCTGTATATCTTCTTTGGAGAAATGTCTATTTAGGTCTTCTGCCCATTTTTGGATTGGGTTGTTTGTTTTTTTGCTATTGAGCTGCATGAGCTGCTTGTAAATCTTGGAAATTAATCTTTTGTCAGTTGCTTCATTTGCAAATATTTTCTCCCATTCTGATGGTTGTCTTTTGGTCTTGTTTATGGTTTCCTTTGCTGTGCAAAAGCTTTTAAGTTTCATTAGGTCCCATTTGTTTGTGTTTTTACTTCCATTTCTCTAGGAGTTGGGTCAAAAAGGAACTTTCTGTGATTTATGTCATACAGTGTTCTGCCTATGTTTTCCTCTAAGAGTTTGATAGTGTCTGGCGTTACATTTAGGTCTTGAATCCATATTGAGTTTATTTTTGTGTATGGTGTTAAGGAGTGTTCTAATTTCATACTTTTACATGTACCTGTCCAGTTTTCCCAGCACCACTTATTGAAGAGGATATCTTTTCTGCACTGTATATGCTTGCCTCCTTTATCAAAGATAAGGTGACCATATGTGCGTGGGTTTATCTCTGGGCTTTCTATCCTGTTCACTTGATCTACGTTTCTGTTTTTGTGCCAGAACCAAACTGTCTTGATTACTGTAGCTTTGTAATAAAGTCTGAAGTCATGGAGCCTGATTCCTCCAGCTCTATTTTTCGTTCTCAACATTGCTTTGGCTATTCGGGGTCTTTTGTGTTTCCATACAAATTATGAAATTTTTTGTTCTAATTCTGTGAAAAATGCCAGTGGTAGTTTGATAGGGATTGCATTGAACCTGTAGATTGCTTTGGGTAGCAGAGTCATTTTCACAATGTTGATTCTTCCAATCCAAGAACATGGTATATCTCTCCATCTATTTGTATCATCTTTAATTTCTTTCATCAGTGTCCTATAATTTTCTGCATACAGGTCTTTTGTCTCCTTAGGTAGGTTTATTTCTAGATATTTTATTCTTTTTTTTGCAATGGTAAACGGGAGTGTTCTCTTAATTTCACTTTCAGATTTTTCATCATTAGTGTATAGGAATGCAAGAGATTTCTGTGCATTAATTTTGTATCCTGCAACTTTACCAAATTCATTGATTAGCTCTAGTAGTTTTCTGGTAGCATCTTTAGGATTCTCTATGTAGAGTATCATGTCATCTGCAAACAGTGACAGCTTTACTTCTTCTTTTCCGATTTGGATTCCTTTTATTTCTTTTTCTTCTCTGATTGCTGTGGCTAACACTTCCAAAACTATGTTGAATAACAGTGGTGAGAGTGGGCAACCTTGTCTTGTTCCTGATCTTAGTGGAAATGGTTTCAGTTTTTCACCATTGAGGACAATGTTGGCTGTGGGTTTGTCATATATGGCCTTTATTATGTTGAGGAAAGTTCCCTCTATGCCTACTTTCTGCAGGGCTTTTATCATAAATGGGTGTTGAATTTTGTCAAAAGCTTTCTCTGCATCTATTGAGATGATCATATGGTTTTTCTCCTTCAATTTGTTAATATTATGTATCACGTTGATTGATTTGCGCATATTGAAGAATCCTTGCATTCCTGGAATAAACCCCACTTGATCACGGTGTATGATCCTTTTAATGTGCTGTTGGATTCTGTTTGCTAGTATTTTGTTGAGGATTTTTGCATCTATGTTCATCAGTGATATTGGCCTGTAGTTTTCTTTCTTTGTGACATCTTTGTCTGGTTTTGGTATCAGCGTGATGGTGGCCTCGTAGAATGAGTTGGGGAGTGTTCCTCCCTCTGCAATATTTTGGAAGAGTTTGAGAAAGATAGGTGTTAGCTCTTCTCTAAATGTTTGATAGAATTCGCCTGTGAAGCCATCTGGTCCTGGGCTTTTGTGTGTTGGAAGATTTTTAATCACAATTTCAATTTCAGTGCTTGTGATTGGTCTGTTCATATTTTCTATTTCTTCCTGGTTCAGTCTCGGCAGGTTGTGCATTTCTAAGAATCTGTCCATTTCTTCCAGGTTGTCCATTTTATTGGCATAGAGTTGCTTGTAGTAATCTCTCATGATCCTTTGTATTTCTGCAGTGTCAGTGGTTACTTCTCCTTTTTCATTTCTAATTCTATTGATTTGAGTCTTCTCCCTTTTTCTCTTGATGAGTCTGGCTAATGGTTTATCAATTGTGTTTATCTTCTCAAAGAACCAGCGTTTAGTTTTATTGATCTTTGCGATTGTTTCCTTCATTTCTTTTTCATTTATTTATGATCTGATCTTTATGATTTCTTTCCTTCTGCTAGCTTTGGGGTTTTTTTGTTCTTCTTTCTTTAATTGCTTTAGGTGCAAGGTTAGGTTGTTTATTCGAGATGTTTCCTGTTTCTTGATGTAGGCTTCTATTGCTATAAACTTCCCTCTTAGAACTGCTTTTGCTGCATCCCACAGGTTTTGGGTCGTCGTGTCTCCATTGTCATTTGTTTCTAGGTATTTTTTGATTTGCCCTTTGATTTCTTCAGTGATCACTTCATTATTAAGTAGCGTATTGTGTAGCCTCCATGTGTTTGTATTTTTTCCAGATCTTTTCCTGTAATTGATATCTAGTCTCATAGCCTTGTGGTCGGAAAAGATACTTGATACCATTTCAATTTTCTTAAATTTACCAAGGCTTGATTTGTGACCCAAGATATGATCTATCCTGGAGAATGTTGCATGAGCACTTGAGAAGAAAGTGTATTCTGTTGTTTTTGGATGGAATGTCCTATAAATATCAATTAAGTCCATCTTGTTTAATGTATCATTTAAAGCTTGTGTTTCCTTATTTATTTTCATTTTGGATTATACGTCCATTGGTGAAAGTGGGGTGTTAAAGTTCCCTACTATGATTGTGTTTCTGTTGATTTCCCCTTTTATGGCTGTAAGTATTTGTCTTATGTATTGAGGTGCTCCTATGTTGGGTGCATAAATATTTACCAATTGTTATACCTTCTTCCTGGATCGATCCTTTGATCATTATATAGTGTCCTTTTTTGTGTCTTGTAATAGTCTTTATTTTAAAGTCTATTTTGTCTGATATGAGAATTGCTACTCCAGCTTTCTTTTGATTTCCATTTGCATAGAATATCTTTTTCCATCCCCTCACTTTCAGTCTGTATGTGTCCCTAGGTCTGAAGTGGGTCTCTTGTAGACAGCATATATATGGGTCTTGTTTTTGTATCCATTCATCCAGTCTGTGTTTTTGGTGGGAGCATTTAATCCATTTACATTTAAGGTAATTATCAATATGTATGTTCCTATTCCCATTTTCTTAAATGGTTTGTGTTTGTTATTGTAGGTGTTTCCCATCTCTTGTGTTTCTTGCCTAGAGAAGTTCCTTTAGCATTTGTTGTAAAGCTGGTTTGGTGGTGCTGAACTCTCTCAGCTTTTGCTTGTCTGTAAAGGTTTTAATTTCTCCATAAAATCTGAATGAGATCCTTGCTGGGTAGAGTAATACTTGGTTGTAGGTTTTTCTCCTTCATCACTTTAAGTATATCCTGCCACTCCTTTCTGGCTTGCAGAGTTTCTGCTGAAAGATCAGCTGTTAACCTTATGGGGATTCCCTTGTGTGTTATTTGTTGTTTTTCCCTTGCTGCTTTTAATATGTTTTCTTTATATTTAATTTTTGATAGTTTGATTAATATGTGTCTTGATGTGTTTCTCCTTGGATTTATCCTGTGTGGGACTCTCTGTGCTTCCAGGACTTGATTAACTATTTCCTTTCTCATATTAGGGAAGTTTTCAACTATAATCTCTTCAAATATTTTCTCAGTCTCTTTCATTTTCTCTTCTTCTTCTGGTACCCCTATAATTCAAATGTTGGTGCATTTAATGTTGTCCCAGAGGTCTCTGAGACTGTCCTCAGTTCTTTTCATTCTTTTTTCTTTATTCTGCTCTGCAGTAGTTATTTCCACTATTTTATTTTCCAGGTCACTTGCCCATTCTTCTGCCTCAGTTATACTGCTATTGATCCCTTCTAGAGTATTTTTAATTTCATTTATTGTGTTTTTCATCGTTGCTTGGTTCCTCTTTAGTTCTTCTATGTCCCTGTTAAATGTTTCTTGCATTTTGTCTGTTTTATTTCCAAGATTTTAGATCATTTTTACTATCATTATTCTGAATTCTTTTTCAGGTAGACTGCCTATTTCCTCTTCATTTCTTAGGTCTGGTGTGTTTTGACCCTGCTCCTTCATTTGCTGTGTGTTTTTCTGTCTTTTCATTTTGCTTATCTTATTGTGTTTGGGGTCTCCTTTTCACAGGCTGCAGGTTCGTAGTTCCTGTTGTTTTTGGTATCTGTCCCCAGTGGCTAAGGTTGGTTCAGTGTGTTGTGCAGGCTTCCTGGTAGAGGGGACTAGTGCCTGTGTTCTGGTGGATGAGGCTGGATCTTGTCTTTCTGGTGGGCAGATCCACGTCTGGTGGTGTATTTTGGAGTGTCTGTGGCCTTATTATGATTTTAGGCAGCCTCTCTGCTAATGGATGGGGCTGTGTTCCTGTCTTGCTAGTTGTTTGGCATAGGGTGTCCAGCACTGTAGCTTGCTGGTCATTGAGTGAAGCTGGGTCTTGATGCTGAGATGGAGATCTCTGAGAGATTTTCGCCATTTGGTATTACATGGAGCTGGGAGGTCTCTTGTGGACCAGTGTCCTGAAGTTGGCTCTCCCACCTCAGAGGCACAGCCCTGATGCCTGGCTGGAACACCAAGAGTCTTTCATCCACATGGCTCAGAGTAAAAGGGAGAAAAAATAGAAAGAAAGAAAGAAAGAAAGAGGATAAAATATAGTGAAGTAAAATAAAGCTATTATAAAACAAAGCTATACAGACAAAATCTCACCCAGAAGCATATACATATACACTCAAAAAAAAAAAGGAAAAGGGGAAAAATTAATATATCCTGCTCCCAAAGTCCACCTCCTGAATTTGGGATGATTCGTTGTGTATTCAGGTATTCAACAGATGCAGGTACATCAAGTTGTTTGTGGAGCTTTAATCCGCTGCTTCTGAGGGTGCTGGGAGAAATTTCCCTTTCTCTTCTTTGTTCGCACAGCTCCTAGGGTTCAGCTTTGCATTTGGACCCGCCTCTGAGTGTAGGTAGCCTGAGGGTGTCTGTTCTTCTCTCACACATGACGGGGTTAAAGGAGCAGCTGCTTTGGTGGCTCTGGCTCACTCAGGCCAGGGGGAGGGAGGGGTACGGATGCGGGATCAGCCTGCAGCAGCAGAGGCCAGCGTGACGTTGCACCAGCCGGAGGCGCGCGGTGCGTTCTCCCGGGGAAGTTGTCCCTGGGTCAAGGGACCCTGGCAGTGGCGGGCTGCGCAGGCTCCCGGGAGGGGCGTTGTGGAGAGTGACCTGTGTTTGCACACAGGCTTCCTGGTGGCGGCAGCAGCAGCCTTAGCGGCTCATGCCCGTCTCTGTGGTCCGCGCTGTTAGCCTTGGCTCACGCCCGTCTCTGGAGCTCGTTTAGGCGGTGCTGTGAATCCCCTCTCCTCGCGCACTGGGAAACAAAGAGGCAAGAAAAAGTCTCTTGCCTCTTCGACAGCTGCAGACTTTTTCCCGGACTCCCTCCCGGCTAGCTGTGGTGCACTAACCCCTTCAGGCTATGTTCACTCTGCCAACCCCAGTCCTCTCCCTGCGATCTGACTGAAGCCCGAGCCTCAGCTCCCAGCCCCCGCCCGCCCCGGCGGGTGAGCAGACAAGCCTCTCGGGCTGGTGAGTGCTGCTTGGCACCGATCCTCTGTGCGGGAATCTCTTCGCTTTGCCCTCCGCACCCCTGTTGCTCTGCTCTCCTCCGTGGCTCCGAAGCTTCCCCCCTCTGCCACCCGCAGTCTCTGCCTGCGAAGGGGCTTCCTAGTGTGTGGAAACCTTTCCTCCTTCACAGCTCCCTCCCACTGGTGCAGGTCCCATCCCTATTCTTTTGTCTCTGTTATTTCTTTTTTCTTTTACCCTACCCAAGTACATGGGGAGTTTCTTGCCTTTTGGGAGGTCTGACGTCTTCTGCCAGCGTTCAGTGGGTGTTCTGTAGGAGCAGTTCCACGTGTATATGTATTTCTAATGTATCTGTGGGAAGGAAGGTGATCTCCTCATCTTACTCTTCCGCCATCTTGCCCAGACACCTATAAAACTCTTATAGTAAATCAAATCATAGGCTGAACACTCTTTGACGTAAATCGCAGCAATATCTTTTTCGATCCATCTCCCAGAGTAATGGAAATACAACAAAAATAAACAAATGGGACCTAATTAAACTTAAAACCTTCTGCACTGTAAAGGAAACCATAAACAAAACAAAGACAACTCACGAAATGGGAGAAATCATTTGCAAATGAAGCAACCAACAAGTGGACAAAGGATTAATCTCCAAAATATACAAACAGCTCATGCAACTGTATGTCAAAAAAAGAAAAAACCTAATCAAAAAAATGGTAGAAGATCTAAATAGGCATTTCTCCAAAGAGGGCATACAGATGCCCAAAAAGCACATGAAAATATGCTTCAACATCATTAATTATCAGAGAAATGCAAATCAAAACTGCAATGAGGTATCACCTTATACCGGTTAGAATGACCATCATCAAAAAGTCTACAAAAAATAAATGCTGGAGAGGTTGTGAAGAAAAGGGAACCCTCTTACACTGTTGGTGGGAATGTAAATTGGCACAACCTTTGTGGAGAACAGTATGGTGGTTCCTTAAGAAACTAAAGATAGGGCTACCACATGATCCAGCAATCCCATTCCTGGGCATATATCTGGAGAAAACTCTAATTCTAAAAGATACATGCACCCCAATGTTCATAGCAGCACTATTTACAATAGCCAGGACATGGAAGCAACCTAAATGTCCATCAACAGATGAATGGATATAGAAGATGTGGTATATATATACTGGAATATTACTCAGACTCAAAAAAAGAATGAAATATTGGCATTTGCAGCAACGTGGATAGGCCTAGAGATTATCATACTAAGTGAAGTAAGTCAGACAGAGCAAGATAAATATCATATGATATCACTTATATGTGGAACCTAAAAAAATGACACAAATGAACTTATTTACAAAACAGAAATAGAGTCACAGATGTAGAAAACAAACTTATGGTTACCAGGGGGGAAAGAAAGGGGGAGGGATAAATTGGGAGATTGGGACTGACATATACACACTACTATATATAAAATAGATAACTAATAAGGATGTACTATATAGCACAGGGAACTCTACTCAATACTCTGTAATGACCTATATGGGAAAAGAATCTAAAACTGAGTGCATATATGTATATGTATAACTGATTCACTTTGCCGTACAGCAGAAACTAACACAACAGCGTAAATCAACTATACTCCAATTAAAAAAAAAAAAAGAAAAAAGAATTCAGTTGTGTGCTTCGTTCCCTACCCAAATGCATACATTAGGGCTCAAGTAGGGAATTCAAGCCAGTCCATGCTGAGTTGTTCAAGGCTCTGCCTAAGTTTGCCTTTAGCCTGGAAGCACAGATGTCCTTTCCCATAGGGGAAACTTTTTTCCAATTAGTCTACCTGGGGAGAGGTGTATCTTTTTAATAATTTGTTCCAGACCCCTTATGTTTTAACAGAAAACTGACTAGTGTCTTTTGTGATGATAGTAACAATCTCATAATGGTTTTTGGCTAAATTATTCATCTATGACTTTGGAAATGTGCCCTCACCACACACACAGAAAATACCTCTAAGTAGTTGTATGTGAGGTTTGAAATAATTCCATGTGCCATTTATTAAATAAGAAAAGAATGAAAATAAATCAGTTTAAGTATTATGAAGTATAGTAGCCATACCTAGACATGGTCAAAGTTAAATGTATAGCTAAGGTACTTGCCCAGTCACCTTAGGGATTTCTTGTATTAAATTGCTTACTGAGAGAGAAAAAAACAAAACTTTACTGAGCATTTATTCATTGCTTCATCCTCCATCTTCAATTTGTCTCTTTAAACAATACTCACACTTCTCCTAGTTGAGCAACACATTCACTCTTGCTGCCAAAAAGACAGAACATCTGAAATCTGTTTTTAAGCAGTGTCAGTTTTTCAAATAGGCACAACAAGAAGAAAAGAAACATCTGCTACGTGCAGAATTCTTTTCCTTTTCCTCCCAACATCAATCTAGTAAGTCTTTGGCAAGCAACTCCTTGCACTCTAAGTCACAGAAATGTCAAAGGAGAGTAGAAATGAGAGCGAATACCTCTGTTGAAATGTCACTTTGAAAGTAAATAAAACCAATTGAAAAAAGGACATCTAAAAACAAGAAATGGTCAGGAGACGAGTTGTACTGTATTCATAGTCACATATAGAAATGATACTTTTTTCCTAAAGCATGCTTCATAGTTATTGTTTGAAATGGTAAAATACAATAGATATACATACAAAATTTAAAATTTAGTGGCACTTACTGCCTTGAAATTAATTAAGACTACTTTATGTTGAGACTAAATTAGTATGCTAAATGAAAACATGTATTATATGTGAAAATTCTGAAGGTATTTCTATTTAGAAAATTGCCTTCAGAAATAATAGTGATGGGTGTCAGAGAATTTCACTGTAAAGTAGGGTATAAAGCCTGTAGATTCAGAATCTCTGGATTAATTTCTCAGCTTCATCACTTAGCTGTGTGACTATGAGCAAGTTACTTAAACACCTAATGACCACATTCGTAATCTGTAAATTTTGATAATAATTGTCCCTAACTGGATTTTTGTGAGTACTAAAAACAAAGCACTTATGCAAACTATATACATAGAATGGATAAACAACAAGGTCCTACTGCATACCACAGGGAACTATATTTAATATCCTGTGATAAACCATAATAGAAAAGAATATAAAAAATAATATATATAAATAACTGAATCACTTTTCTGTGCAGCAGAAATTAACACAACATTGTAAATCAACTATACTTCAACTTTAAAAAATAAATTAATTAAAAAGTTAAAAAAATTAAAACAAAGCACTTAGAATTGTGCCTAGCATGCATGAGTACTCAATAAATGTTTGTTTATTACCATTATTTATTTATTTTTTTTAAACATCTTTATTGAAGTATAATTGCTTTACAATGGTGTGCTAGCTTCTGCTTTACAACAAAGTGAATCAGTTACACATATACATATGTTGCCATATCTCTTCCCTCTTGCATCTCCCTCCCTCCCACCCTCCCTATCCCACCCCTCTAGGTGGTCACAAAGCACCGAGCTGATCTCCCTGTGCTATGCGGCTGCTTCCCACTAGTTATCTATTTTACATTTGGTAGTGTATATATGTCCATGACACTCTCTCACCCTGTCACATCTCACCCCTCCCCCTCCCCATATCCTCAAGTCCATTCTCTAGTAGGTCTGTATCTTTATTCCCATCTTGCCACTAGGTTCTTCATGACCTCTTTTATTTTATTTTATTTTTTTTTCCCTTAGATTCCATATATATGTGTTAGCATACTGTATTTGTTTTTCTCTTTCTGACTTACTTCACTCTGTATGACAGACTCTAACTCCATCCACCTCATTACAAACACCTCCATTTCATTTCTTTTTATGGCTGAGTAATATTCCATTGTATATATGGGCCACATCTTCTTTATCCATTCATCCGATGATGGACACCTAGGTTGCTTCCATGTCCTGGCTATTGTAAACAGAGCTGCAATGAATATTTTGGTACATGACTCTTTCTGAATTATGGTTTTCTCAGGGTATATGCCCAGTAGTGGGATTGCTGGGTCATATGGTAGTTCTATTTTTAGTTTTTTAAGGAACCTCCATACTGTTCTCCATAGTGGCTGTATCAATTTACATTCCCACCAACAGTGCAAGAGTGTTCCCTTTTCTCCACACCCTCTCCAGCATTTATTGTTTCTAGATTTTTTGATGATGGCCATTCTGACCGGTGTGAGATGATACCTCATTGTAGTTTTGATTTGCATTTCTCTAATGATTAATGATGTTGAGCATTCTTTCATGTGTCTGTTGGCAATCTGTATCTCTTCTTTGGAGAAATGTCTATTTAGGTCTTCTGCCCATTTTTGGATTGGGTTGTTTGTTTTTTTGTTATTGAGCTGCATGAGCTGCTTGTAAATCTTGGAGATTAATCCTTTGTCCGTTGCTTCATTTGCAAATATTTTCTCCCATTCTGAGGGTTGTCTTTTGGTCTTGTTTATGGTTTCCTTTGCTGTGCAAAAGCTTTTAAGTTTCATTAGGTCCCATTTGTTTATTTGTGTTTTTATTTCCATTTCTCTAGGACCTGGGTCAAAAAGGATCTTGCTGTGACTTATGTCATACAGTGTTCTGCCTATGTTTTCCTCTAAGAGTTTGATAGTGTCTGGCCTTACACTTAGGTCTTTAATCCATTTTGAGTTTATTTTTGTGTATGGTGTTAGGGAGTGTTCTAATTTCATACTTTTACATGTACCTGTCCAATTTTCCCAGCACCACTTATTGAAGAGGCTGTCTTTTCTCCACTGTATATGCTTGCCTCCTTTATCAAAGATAAGGTGACCATATGTGCGTGGGCTTATCTCTGGGCTTTCTATCCTGTTCCATTGATCTATATTTCTGTTTTTGTGCCAGTACCAAACTGTCTTGATTACTGTAGCTTTGTAATATAGTCTGAAGTCAGGGAGCCTGATTCCTCCAGCTCCATTTTTCGTTCTCAAGATTGCTTTGGCTATTCGGGGTCTTTTGTGTTTCCATACAAATTGTGAAATTTTTTGTTCTAGTTCTGTGAAAAATGCCAGTGGTAGTTTGATAGGGATTGCATTGAATCTATAGATTGCTTTGGGTAGCAGAGTCATTTTCACAATGTTTATTCTTCCAATCCAAGAACATGGTATATCTCTCCATCTATTTTATCATTTTTAATTTCTTTCATCAGTGTCCTATAATTTTCTGCATACAGGTCTTTTGTCTCCTTAGGTAGGTTTATTCCTAGGTATTTTATTCTTTTTGTTGCAATGGTAAACGGGAGTGTTTTCTTAATTTCACTTTCAGATTTTTCATCATTAGTGTATAGGAATGCAAGAGATTACTGTGCATTAATTTTGTATCCTGCTACTTTACCAAATTCATTGATTAGCTCTAGTAGTTTTCTGGTAGCATCTTTTGGATTCTCTATGTATAGAATCATGTCATCTGCAAACAGTGACAGCTTTACTTCTTCTTTTCCGATTTGGATTCCTTTTATTTCTTTTTCTTCTCTGATTGCTGTGGCTAACACTTCCAAAACTATGTTGAATAATAGTGGTGAGAGTGGGCAACCTTGTCTTGTTCCTGATCTTAGTGGAAATGGTTTCAGTTTTTCACCATTGAGGACAATGTTGGCTGTGGGTTTGTCATATACAGCCTTTATTATGTTGAGGAAAGTTCCCTCTATGCCTACTTTCTGCAGGACTTTTATCATAAATGGGTGTTGAATTTTGTCGAAAGCTTTCTCTGCATCTATTGAGATGATCATATGGTGTTTCTCCTTCAATTTGTTAATATGATGTATCACGTTGATTGATTTGCGTATATTGAAGAATCCTTGCATTCCTGGAATAAACCCCACTTGATCATGGTGTATGATCCTTTTAATGTGCTGTTGGATTCTGTTTGCTAGTATTTTGTTGAGGATTTTTGCATCTATGTTCATCAGTGATATTGGCCTGTAGTTTTCTTTCTTTGTGACATCTTTGTCTGGTTTTGGTATCAGGGTGATGGTGGCCTCGTAGAATGAGTTGGGGAGTGTTCCTCCCTCTGCAATATTTTGGAAGAGTTTGAGAAGGATAGGTGTTAGCTCTTCTCTAAATGTTTGATAGAATTCGCCTGTGAAGCCATCTGGTCCTGGGCTTTTGTGTGTTGGAAGATTTTTAATCACAGTTTCAATTTCAGTGCTTGTGATTGGTCTGTTCATATTTTCTATTTCTTCCTGGTTCAGTCTCGGCAGGTTGTGCATTTCTAAGAATCTGTCCATTTCTTCCAGGTTGTCCATTTTATTAGCATAGAGTTGCTTGTAGTAATCTCTTATGATCGTTTGTATTTCTGCAGTGTCAGTGGTTACTTCTCCTTTTTCATTTCTAATTCTATTAATTTGAGTCTTCTCCTTTTTTCTCTTGATGAGTCTGGCTAATGGTTTATCAATTTTGTTTATCTTCTCAAAGAACCAGCTTTTAGTTTCATTGATTTTTGCTATTGTTTCCTTCATTTCTTTTTCATTTATTTCTGATCTGATCTTTATGATTTCTTTCCTTCTGCTAGCTTTGGGGGTTTTTTTGTTCTTCTTTCTCTAATTGCTTTAGGTGCAAGGTTAGGTTGTTTATTCGAGATGTTTCCTGTTTCTTGATGTAGGCTTGTATTGCTATAAACTTCCCTCTTAGAACTGCTTTTGCTGCATCCCATAGGTTTTGGATCGTCGTGTCTCCATTGTCATTTGTTTCTAGGTATTTTTTGATTTCCCCTTTGATTTCTTCAGTGATCACTTCGTTATTAAGTAGTGTATTGTGTAGCCTCCATGTGTTTGTATTTTTTACCGATCTTTTCCTGTAATTGATATCTAGTCTCATAGCGTTGTGGTCGGAAAAGATACTTGATACCATTTCAATTTTTTTAAATTTACCAAGGCTTGATTTGTGACCCAAGATATGATCTATCCTGGAGAACGTTCCATGAGCACTTGAGAAAAATGTGTATTCTGTTGTTTTTGGGTGGAATGTCCTATAAATATCAATTAAGTCCATCTTGTTTAATGTATCATTTAAAGCTTGTGTTTCCTTATTTATTTTCATTTTGGATGATCTGTCCATTGGTGAAAGTGGGGTGTTAAAGTCCCCTACTATGATTGTGTTACTGTCGATTTCCCCTTTTATGGCTGTTAGTATTTGCCTTATGTATTGAGGTGCTCCTATGTTGGGTGCATAAATATTTACAATTGTTATACCTTCCTCTTGGATCGATCCCTTGATCATTATATAGTGTCCGTCTTTGTCTCTTGTAATTGTCTTTATTTTAAAGTCTATTTTGTCTGATATGAGAATTGCTACTCCAGCTTTCTTTTGATTTCCATTTGCATGGAATATCTTTTTCCATCCCCTCACTTTCAGTCTGTATGTGTCTCTAGGTCTGAAGTGGGTCTCTTGTAGACAGCATATATATGGGTCTTGTTTTTTGTATCCATTCAGCCAGTCTGTGTCTTTTGGTGGGAGCATTTAATCCATTTACATTTAAGGTAATTATTGATATGTATGCTCCTATTCCCATTTTCTTAAATGTTTTGGGTTTGTTATTGTAGGTGTTTTCCTTCTCTTGTGTTTCTTGCCTAGAGAAGTTCCTTTAGCATTTGTTGTAAAGCTGGTTTGGTGGTGCTGAACTCTCTCAGCTTTTGCTTGTCTGTAAAGGTTTTAATTTCTCCATCAAATCTGAATGAGATCCTTGCTGGGTAGAGTAATCTTGGTTGTAGGTTTTTCTCCTTCATCACTTTAAGTATATCCTGCCACTCCCTTCTGGCTTGCACCGTTTCTGCTGAAAGATCAGCTGTTAACCTTATGGGGATGCCCTTGTGTGTTATCTGTTGTTTTTCCCTTGCTGCTTTTAATATGTTTTCTTTATATTTAATTTTTGATAGTTTGATTAATATGTGTCTTGGTGTGTTTCTCCTTGGATTTATCCTGTATGGGACTCTCTGTGCTTCCAGGACTTGATTAACTATTTCCTTTCCCATATTAGGGAAGTTTTCAACTATAATCTCTTCAAATATTTTCTCAGTCCCTTTCTTTTTCTCTTCTTCTTCTGGGACCCCTATAATTCGAATGTTGGTGCGTTTAATGTTGTCCCAGAGGTCTCTGAGACTGTCCTCAGTTCTTTTCATTCTTTTTTCTTTATTCTGGTCTGCAGTAGTTATTTCCACCATTTTATCTTCCAGGTCACTTATCCATTCTTCTGCCTCAGTTATTCTGCTATTGATCCCATCTAGAGTATTTTTAATATCATTTATTGTGCTTGTCATCGTTTCTTGGTTCCTCTTTAGTTCTTCTACGTCCTTGTTAAATGTTTCTTGCATTTTGTCTATTCTATTTCCAAGACTTTGGATCATCCTTACTATCATTATTCTGAATTCTTTTTCAGGTAGACTACCTATTTCCTCTTCATTTGTTAGGTCTGGTGTGTTTTGACCCTGCTCCTTCATCTGCTGTGTGTTTTTCTGTCTTCTCATTTTGCTTATCTTACTGTGTTTGGGGTCTCCTTTTCACAGGCTGCAGGTTCGTAGTTCCCGTTGTTTTTGGTATCTGTCCCCAGTGGCTAGGTTGGTTCAGTGGGTTGTGTAGGTTTCCTCGTGGAGGGAACTAGTGCCTGTGTTCTGGTGGATGAGGCTGGATCTTGTCTTTCTGGTGGGTTCGTCCACGTCTGGTGGTGTGTTTTGGGGTGTCTGTGGCCTTATTATGATTTTAGGCAGCCTCTCTGCTAATGGATGGGGCTGTGTTCCTCTCTTGCTAGTTGTTTGGCATAGGGTGTCCAGCACTGTAGCTTGCTGGTCGTTGAGTGAAGCTGGGTCTTGATGTTGAGATGGAGATCTCTGAGAGATTTTCGCCGTTTGGTATTACGTGGAGCTGGGAGGTCTCTTGTGGACCAGTGTCCTGAAGTTGGCTCTCCCACCTCAGAGGCACAGCCCTGATGCCTGGCTGGAGCACCAAGAGCCTTTCATCCACACGGCTCAGAATAAAAGGGAGAAAAAATGGAAAGAAAGAAAAAAAGAGGATAAAATAAAATAAAATAAAGCAATTATAATAAAAAATAAGAAAAAAAATTATTAAGAGTAAATTTATTAAGAAAAAAAAATTTTTTTTAATTTTTAAAAATAGATTTATTAATTTTTTATACTAAAAATAAGAAAAAAATTATTTAGAAAAAATTTATTAAGAAAAAAAATTTTTTAATTTTTTAAAATAAAAAATATGAAAAAACTTATTAAAAATTTTTTTAAAAATAGAAAATAAGGAAAAAATTATTAAGAAAACATTTATTAGGGAAAAAAAAATTTTTAAGCCAAAAAAAAAAAAAAAAAAAACGGACGGACCTAACCCTAGGACTAACGGTGAGAGCAAAGCTATACAGACAAAATCTCACCCAGAAGCATACACATCTACACTCACAAAAAAAAGGAAAAGGGGAAAAGTTAATATATCCTGCTCCCAAAGTCCATCTCCTAAATTTGGGATGATTCGTTGTCTATTCAGGTATTCAACAGATGCAGGCACATCAAGTTGTTTGTGGAGCTTTAATCCGCTGCTTCTGAGGCTGCTGCGAGAGATTTCCCTTTCTCTTCTTTGTTCGCACAGCTCCAGGGGTTCAGCTTTGGATTTGGACCCGCATCTGCATGTAGGTCCCCTGAGGGCGTCTGTTCCCCGCCCAGACAGAACGGGGTTAAAGGAGCAGCTGATTCGGGGGCTCTGGCTCAGTCAGGCCGGGGGGAGGGAGCGGTACGGAGGAGGCGGGGCGAGCCTGCAGCGGCAGAAGCTGGCGTGACGTTGCAGCAGCCTGGGGCGCGCCGTGCGCTCTCCCGGGGAAGTTGTCCCCGGATTACGGGAGCCTGGCCGTGGCGGGCTGCACAGGCTCCCGGGAGGGGCGGTGTGGAGAATGACCTGTGCTCGCCCACAGGCTGTTTGGTGGCGGCAGCAGCAGCCTTAGCGTCTCATGCCCGTCTCTGGGGTCCGCGCTGATAGCCGCGGCTCGCGCCCGTCTCTGGAGTTCGTTTAAGTGGCGCTCTGAATCCCCTCTCCTTGCACGCCGCGAAACAAAGAGGCAAGAAAAAGTCTCCTGCCTCCTCGGCAGCTGCAGACTTTTTCTCGTGCACCCTCCCGGCTAGTTGTGGTGCGCTAGACCCTTCAGGCTGTGTTCACGCAGCCAACCCCAGTCCTCTCCCTGGGATCCGACCGAAGCCCGCGCCTCAGCTCCCAGCCCCCGCCCGCCCCGGCGGGTGAGCAGACAAGCCTCTCGGGCTGGTGAGTGCTGCTCGGCGCCGAGCCTCTGTGCGGGAATCTCTCCGTTTTTCCCTCTGCGTCCCTGTTGCTGTGGGATCCGCGCTGATAGCCGCGGCTCGCGCCCGTCTCTGGAGCTCGTTTAGGCGGCGCTCTGAATCCCCTCTCCTTGCGCGCCGCGAAACAAAGAGGCAAGAAAAATTCTCTTGCCTCTTTGGCAGCTGCAGTCTTTTTCCCGGACTCCCTCCCGGCTAGCACCGAAGCCCGAGCCCCAGCTCCCAGGCCCCGCCCGCCCCGGCGGCTGAGCAGACAAGCCTCTCGGGCTGCTGAGTGCTGGTCGGCACCGCTCCTCTGTGCGGGAATCTCCACTTTGCCCTCCGCACCACTGTGGCTGCGCTCTCCTCCGTGGCTCCGAAGCTTCCCCCCTCTGCTACCCGCAGTCTCTGCCCACGAAGGGGCTTCCTAGTGTGTGGAAACCTTTCCTCCTTCACGGCTCCCTCCCACTGGTGCAGGTCCCATCCCTATTCTTTTGTCTCTGTTATTTCTTTTTTCTTTTGCCCTACCCAAGTACGTGGGGATTTTCTTGCCTTTTGGGAGGTCTGACGTCCTCTGCCAGCGTTCAGTGGGTGTTCTGTAGGAGCAGTTCCACGTGTAGATGTATTTCTCATGTATCTGTGGGGAGGAAGGTGATCTCCGCGTCTTACTCTTCCGCCATCTTGCCCCTCCCTCTACCATTATTAATTAAAGTATCTGTAATAGTTCAGTGCTACTCTTTCTATCATAAACCTATACATAAGGAAGCAATTTCCCCCTTTAATTTTCATTTACTGCATGGTTGGTATGACCAAAGGTGTTGGCTCCTAAGCAAACAATGGTGTTGTCTAGACATACTTCTTACAGAGCTATTAGTAAACCTGTTAAAAATAGAAAGGACTTAAAAGTGCAGTCCAAATATTGGTGATGAAAACTGTTGTGTAGTCTCCAAAGAACTAATAGTAGAAAAATTATGGTCATTATAATTGAAATAAGAAATAATCATACAATCATTATTGGATATGATTGTTTTGCTGAACTGATGCAACATTTCTTATCTAGAGCTAATATGGAAAATTCCATATCTCTAAAGGACCTCTATAACATTTGCTTATTTCTTTTCCAGACTCATGTGCAGCTAACACCCTTGCCTAACCTCTCTAATCTCATTTATGTTAATGCAAATGTTGGAATATTTAGGTGAAAAGGCAAGAAACAGAATTACTTTAGGTGACTTGTTTGGTAGTCTAGGAACAAATTTACACGGCAGTTGTTTTTTTTTTTTTTAACCTCACTATGTTTTTTAAAATTTATTTACTATTTAACTTTCTGTTTTCTACATATTTTTCTGCGCCTTGAGTTTTCTTTTTGTCAGTTCTGAAAGGTAGTCAGTGGTGCAGGGCATATAAAGATGAGAATATGTATGAAATTTCTCCCTTCCTTAGTATTGACCCTGGTCTCCTCCATCCTCAGTATTCAAGTGGATAAACATAGACCTGCAACTTGGGAAACCAATATCCGTTCTTCAGTAGAATCGCTTTTTTCCCTAATACTTGAAGTAAATTTTCCTTTGTTTGATTCCCAGGGAAGTGGAATACTTTAGGGTGACATTCCTGAAGCTGCTGTAAACCAGCCTAGAGACCATTTTTATATTCAAATTTTCTGAACTACAAATGACCTGTGCCTTATGTATAGAGATCTTCCAGAATTAAGCTCCTGCCAGGCAAACTTTGTTGAAGTATCTGAGAGTGGGTCATCTTACAATTGGGAAAGTAAGTCAAAATGGAGCTATTTGTAAAGTTTTACTGGCTGGGGCTTTTACCTCTGTGTTTGTTTGACACTGGAAGAAAGTGACATGGTAACTAATTGCTGTCAGTCCCTGCAGAGGTTCAGCTGTAGGACTTACCACTTGAGCTGGGCATCACGTGTACCTATGACCTTTCTCCAAGGAGCATGGCAAGGAGGAAATATGGGGACATTACTTAAATGATAAGGGCTTTTGAGCCCAATATTTTTTCAAGCATACCACATGATATATTTCTGAGCCACCAGGCTTGGAAACCAATCTTAAACAACTGATTGCTTTTGCAATGTAACATCTTAGGGCAACAAATTAGCATTAGATATATTATAATTTTCCATTTTGAACAGTTAGGTGTATACTAATATACCCCTTAATAATTTTTAATAATTTTTTATGATGAGGTTAACACAGTAAGATGTAAAAAATATTAAAAATTACATGAAGGAAATAAGAAGTTTCCATAATTACCTGATAGGAAAAAAAAAAAAATTAAGCGATATAAGAAAAAATCAATCAGAAACTCTGAGCTGAGTTTGAGATGGTAAGTATTGGTCAATGTTTGTCTGATTTTAAAAAATAAGAGTATAAGAATTAAATGAAGGCAGAAACCATTTCCAAAGCACTTGTGGGAGAAGCTTTTTGCTGATATGCTACAGTTCCATTAGTGAGGAACATTCTATGATAAAATGGATATATTTGGCTATTATAGATAATAAATATTCAACTTACCTCATGCAGCTTTGAGATTTCATGTTCATCAAGCAACTTTTTATTGTGACTTGCCTTCCTGTAAAGGTTTCCTAGAGAAAAAAGACATTCATCATGTCACTCTTGAATGTTGCGGTCTGTGTGGCAAGAATGTTTTATTGCAAAGAAATACATTGACATTCTTCTTGTACATCAGACTCTTGAATTTGGTTAATAATATATGTATGGATCTACACAGGCTGAGAAGAGGCACATACATCATAGCAAACTTATCTGTGATACTTCTTGGAGGTGAGCCAATAAGATTTAAACCCTGTAGAAGGGTTGTGATATTGACAGGTGAGAATATTAAAAAAATTATATATATTAATATAATTAGTTTTACATTTTTTTCTTCCCATAATTTTTAGCACATAAGAATAGATTCTATGTCTTATTTATGCCTAACACAAACGTTGGCCTGCAGTCCTTCAGCAAATATGTACTGAATTGATTCTGTGAGTCTGGTATGCTCTGTTATTGTCATTTTAAACCCACTCACTCATTAACTCATTCATTCGAAATGTGTGACTCCCATGCACTAGGTAGGCATTTATGTGCACATAATTTCTAAATATTCTGTAGCTCTTTAGAAGCAGACAAATTCACCTAATATATCTACAGTATTTAGTTTTATTTGGTGAATCAGAAACGGGCTTTCCTACAGTATCCTTCTTTATTTTTCACTAATAAAGATACTGAATTGTATCTGTACACATTGTCACACAACTAAAGACTATATTTCTCAACCTCAATTTCAGCAATATTGAGTCATGTGACTATATCCAGGCTAATGGGATTGAGCAGGAAGTGATGAGTTCAACTTCTATACCTTTAAAGGCCAGGAGCATTCCATTTGATGTCTTTTCTGTCCTTTCTTATAGTTGAAATATAGAGTTGATAAATGGGACCTTGGCCTCTCTTTGACTATGAAATGGAGGCAATATGTTGAGGGCCTCAGATTAATAAGATAGAAGGATCTTGGATAACTAATATCATGGAGCCACTGTCATTTCATGAGTGAACAATTAATTGAAAGAGAAATTAAACTTTAACATTTATTAGCTACTGCTCTTTGGTCTTTATAATTGCAGCTTATCCAACATACTAATAACTACAACTGGATTTCACTTGGACTTTATAATAACATTTTGAAAAATGTTCAGTTTTTTGTTCACCAGTATGCCCTGCTGCTGTAGATATAAACTTAAGAGAAAAAAAGTCATATATTGAAATACTGATGGGAGAAACAGATGAAAAAACTAAGGGGCTCTGTGTCTTTCTATATTTCCCTTTCTTAGCCCTCTCGCAGTCTTTCATCTCTTATATACCATCCCTCAATATATAAGAGATGGGAAAATTTTGCCCTCATTTATCCAATGCAGAGCAGTAATCTTAGGTGAAGACAAAATTAACTTTTCTGAAAATTATGTTATGAAGATGTAATCAACATTATAAAATAAAACAGTTTAAGGAAATAAGTGGATTTTATTGAATTTTTGTATAGGTGACTTGTCTTTTAAGAAATTGACTTTTTAAAAATGTATTTATTCATTTTTTCTAGAGACCAAATCTTATTCCTTTCCTAATTATTCCTTAGTACTCCTTCCAATAAAACTTGCAAATATTTCCCAGTTTCAGTTGCAGGATCTGGCCTTAGCTGCCTTGATCTATCTGTTGCTTTAATAAACATTGCATCATTTTTACCTATCAAGTATCCGATAACCATTCTTCTGGGAAAAACATCATCTTTTTAGTATCAAACTTAATTTTATTTTTTACAGACACTCCAGATTCCTACTTCACCATCATAGCTATTTTTACTAGTCTCAAGTTGACTTGTCAGAGTAGTACATCATACTTAGTCACAGTGATTTGATCAACGTTGGATGTGTGGTGCAAGAAAGGAAAATCAGAGGGTCAAGTTATTATTACCAGACAAGGTTGGTCCCAATATAAAAAGTTAAAGACATTGATGTTCCTCATAATGATACTGTTTTCTATCTCTAATGAACAGTCATGAATCTTTATGCATCAAGTGTTATATAACATAATTCATAAAGAAAAAACTAGCAAAAATACAGAAAATACAAATATAGTATGTGACTGTAATATTTCCTCTCAGGAAATGAAGATAAAATCGATAAAATGAGTGAGCCAATTCATCAGTTATAACAAATGTACCTCTCTGGTGGGGGATGTTGAAAATGGAGGAAGCTTATGCATGTGTGGGACAAGGGGTATATGATAAATCTCTGTACTTCTCCTTCAATTTTGCTGTGAAAATAAGATGTGTGCCCTAAGAAAATAATGTCTTAATTAAAAAAAAATACATGCACATATGCCCACTTACCCTCTCTTCACCCACCTCAAGTATTCTATATACAGATAGCCCCACATAGTTTTCTTTCTCAAGAAGTTAGCCAAAAACTTGGAGCTGCACAGGGCAAATGGATAAGAGAAGAAAGTAGAACTTGAAGATGCTGAAATTGTAGCAAGAGGAATTAATTTTTTTTTCTACCAAGATACATTTTTATGTGTCTCAAAAGTAAAATAATTCAATCTCTTGTGAACTGAAGGCAGTCAGGTTTTCTTTGGGTTCCATGAAATAAATAATGTGTTGCTTTCAATAAAATAAAACAAAATGTGTGAGCCTATAGAAGTCTGGAATATCATAATTAGGGAGATGAATCTACCATATGTGTATTAAATGTATTAAATTTCTGAGGAGATTACAGCCATGGATGATTTGTAAAATGATGACTACACTTTAGATCACAAAAAAATCAATAATTTATAAAAAGTATAAATATAGACTCTTCTTCGAATAAATGTCATATATTCTCTAAGTAAAAGTAGAAATTAATAAAAAAATAGATATTTCAAACAAAGAAAAACTTACTGTAAGGATCAAAAAAAAAGAACCCTAAGAAATATTTGTGTTGACTTCCATTTTCATAAACATGGTGTACTAGATGGCTGGACAGAGGCTCTTGATATTAAAAAAACCCTCAATATCATGTAAAAACATCTCTATGTAGCCATATGCTAGCAAAAAAATATAAAGAATCCTCAGACAAAATGTACATGAAGACAGGAACTCAGAGAAGTAAGTGGAGTGTAAAAGTCAATTTTTCCTTGAGGGAATTTTCCAAACTTAGTGAACATAAGCATATGTTTTTTAGCTACCTAAGACTTATGGAAGAGATACAGCCCAACAGAGACCAAGAGATAGCATCTCAAATATCCATGCCCTCAGTTTAAAGGTAAACTAAAAATAAAAACAGTGTCACTACCTCCAACTATTTCCTACAAATGAAATGCAATGTTAGAATTTGTAATAAAGAAATAGACTTTAGAAAGGATATTTCTCAAATTCACTGTGACTGAGTGGCCAGAGAAATCTAAACCCCAGAATGTCATCCAAAGTCACAGAATAGTACTTCCCTTGTGTGTCTTATAGAAATAAAAGTGAAAATCCTTCCTGTAGTGACCCAATTTCATCCCACATCCTGTATATTCCATAGTTAAAATTTTCTAGGAAATAAACTATACACTGTAAATAAATAAATAAATAAATATTACTAAACACACACACACACACACACACACATAAAGTAACATGAATTGAAATCAACTGAAAAAAGAGATGACAAAAGCAGAACCACAAAAATTCCCAATATTGCAACAATGTGTAAGAGATTATGACTAGCACAAAAAAAATCTTTCAATAAAAAAAAGATAGATTTAAAATATTTGTACAGAGCAAACAAATCTTTTAAAAAGGCAGAACTCTAGAAATTAAAAATATAATTATTAAAAGCAATAACTCAAATCAAGACATGTTGAAATGAAGAAGCTAGAAACAAAAGAGTATATTCTGCATGACTCATTTTAAATAAATTTAAAATTAGACAGAACAGTTCTATAGTGTTAAAGTTCAAGACAGTTGTTACCCTTGGAAAGGATTGATCTAATATATATAAGGGGCAGGAGCAGGGGGGATTTCTGGTGCGCTTACTCTAATCCAGGTTACATGGGTGTGTTGTTTGTAAAATTCATTGAGTTCTATATTTAAAACTTCTGTATCTGTCTGTGTTTAGATTACACATAAATAAGGAGTTATTATATACATATATATATGCATTAAACTAATTTATGTATTATTCAGTTTAGCAATTAACTCATATTCAATTTAGTTTTATTTATACTCTTACTCATTATCCTCCAAAAATTTCTTTGAAGAGATAATGACTGAAAATTTTCCAGAACTGTTAAAAGACACCAAGCTACATATTCAAGTATAGCTAATTCCAAGAGGGATAAAGTAGAATAAATCTACACCCAGAAACAACTTAAAGAAAAAGCCCAACAAATGAAAAGTACAGAATAAGATGCCTTAAATAATATACCTCAGTAATTAAAATAAATATAAATTAACTAAATCCTGAAATAATTTGAGATTGGATAAAGGAATAGAGCCTAGATATATGCTATTTTCAAGAGAAAAAAATCAAAGACACCAGAAGGTTAAAATATAAAGAGTAAAGTGATGCAAAATAATGTTAAAAACAACAACAAAAGCTGTTGTGGTAATATCAACACCAGGCAGCAAAAAGCAAAGAAAAAAACTAAAAAATCATTTTTTTAAAGCAAAATAGAATTACCAGAGATAAGTATGATTAGTTCATAATGATAAAAATGTCAATTCATCATGAAGAAAAATTTAATTTACATACAAAGGTAGCACAGCTTCAAAATTTATAGAAATTACAAGAGGAAAGAAATAAATATATGAACATAGTGGGATATTTTAAAACACCTCTTTAAGGAATTGATAGAACAAATAGTCAAAGATTTAGATAAATATATAGAAGATTTGATTGAAAAAATTTCAAATGTTGATCTATAGATATATAATATAATGATAGTTATATAATATTCTATAGTACACTAGTACAACTAGAAAAAACACTCTCCTTTTAAACATACATTAAATATTCACTTGCTGTAAAGCATGCCACAACAAATGTCAAAGGTTTTCCAAAGGTTTTCCTTCCAGATCATTACAGTCAACATTACACAGAAAGTGAATAAGTTAGAAAGTAAAAACAAAATGATTACCAGAAAAAAATGTTAAGAAATTAAGAAAACATTTTTCAAATACTCGTGAACCAAAGTCACAATGTTACAGGAAATTGAAAATATTTACAAATTGAAATTAATAAAATATATTTAAAAACTTGTTAGCTGAATCTATAATATTATTTAGAGGGAAACTTGTGACAAATCAGGTGTCAACAAATTTAGCCTGCTGCTATTTTTATACAACTATTGAGATAAGAATTTTTTTTGGTACACTTTTAAAAGGTTGTGAAAAAACACAAAGATATTTTTATTTTCAACAGAGTCTGTATGTGGCTGACATAACTTCAAATATTCACTATCTGCTCATTTATAGGAAAATGTTTATTGACCCTTGGCTTAAATGCTTATATAGAAAAGAAAAATAATCAGCTTAGCAGAGTATACTTCCTAAGAAATTGATAAAAGTCCTGTATAGCAAACCTAAAGAAATGAGAGGAAAACAGTCAAGATAAGAGTAGAAAGTAATAAAACAGAAATCAAACATATGGTTGCTATCAAAAAAGCCAAAGTTGTTTCCTTGAAAAGTCTAATAAAACTGACAAGTTTCTGGTGAGACAGATCAAGAAAAAGAAAAAAAATAAAATAAAGAGTAGGCACACATAAACAATACTAGAAGTAAAACAGGAGATATAACTCAGATTTTTCAGACTTTAGAAAGCTATTAAGAGGATACAATGAACAAAAGGAATATAGCCAGCCTCCTCAGAGTGCTAAAAGTTAATAAGAAAATAGTATGAAAAAATTATGCTATTAACTTAAAACACTACTGGAGGTAAAAATTCTAAATAAAATATGAGCAAATAAAATCCAGCCATGTTTGCAAAAAATAATACATCATAACCTAGTTAAGTTTGTTCCTGGAATGCAGGTTGGATAAACATTAGAAGATCACTGAATGTAATTCAGTACAGGTAATAAAAGAAGAAACATATAATTATATCAATATATACTAAAGAAAACAATAGACTATATATGTATATACATATGTATTCATTATTTTAAAAAGTATTTTTATAAAACTAGAATTAGAAAGGGAGTCTCTATCCTGAAAAAAAAATCTTATTAAAGCTATGGACAAAAAACATTGTCAGATATTATATACTGATGTTAATTCTATTTAACCTCAGAAATAAGCCAAAATAGACTACTGTCACTACTCAGAACTTCTATTCAACATTGTTCTGGTGTGCCTAGAAAGCAAAACAAGGTAAGAAATAAGAGTGAAAGGGAGAAGCCTTGGAAAGAAATAAGCAAAACTGTCATTATCCTCAATATGATAGTTTACATAGATATTCCAAAGTATTTTTACATATAATTATTAGAATTAGAGTGAAAACTTAGTAATATTTTATGTATAAACATCAAAAATTTGATACTATATTATTTAGGGTAAGTAATGTTAGCTTCTGTAACAATCAACCCCCCAAATCACACTGGCTTAAAACAATAATTTATTGAATAACAATAATTCAGTCAGGTGTTCCATGAGTAGCCTTGCAAACATGCCTCGTTTTCAAACATGCATCATCACTTTCTAAGACTTCCTCAGGCTTCTCTGCTAAATCTACGTTCTTTCAGGCAATGAGCAAATAGGAAGAGCAACAATTGCTGTGATTGTTTCAGGACAAACCTGGAAGTAACATATATCATGTCAAGAGAGTCTTGCAGTTGCAATTATCCTAAATGCCCAGAAAGATTAAAGGAATTCCTGGCTATCTAGTACATTGTCCTATAATAATTGTGGTGCCTATTTTTTCCCTTTATTTCATATATTGAACTCACCAACTTCCTTCTTTAGGGAAAAAACTTCAAGTCAGTGCATTTATTTAAGTGTTTAGGATCTCTAGGCAATGTAGCTGCTTCTCTTTTAAGTACAGGTTGTGACCCAGAAATGTATCAAATAAAAGAAGTTATTATCTATCCTTATTGCTGCCCAGTCCCACTCTCAATATAGTGATAAAATAGAGATAAAGTAATCACAATAAGTCCTCTTTTGTGGAAAGATGAATAAAAGACTCCCAAATTTGCTCATGTCCAAATTTCTGAAACCTAAGACTATGTTGTCATACATGGTATAAGACACTTTTTGCTGATGTACTTAAGTTAAGGATCTTGAAATGAATGGGTTCAATGTAACCAACCACAAGAGCACTTATAAGAAGGATGTAGGAGTCAGTAAAAGAAGGAAGGTGATGTGATAAGGGAAGCCAAGGGGAAAAGAAAGATACTAAACTGCTGGCTTTGAGGACAGAAGAAGGGACCACAAGTCAAGGAATGTAGGTAGACTATAGAACTTGAAAAGGCAAGGAAATATATTGTCCCCTAGGGCCTCCAGAAGGAATGCAACACTGTGAAACCATTTTAGACTTCTGGCCACCAGAAGATAATAAATTTGTGTTTTGAGCCACTAATTTTGTGGTAATCTGTTATAGTAGCAAGAGGGAATGAATACAGGTTTAGGTACCTAGAATTGGGGTGTTACAGTAATAATAACATAAAAATGTAAAACTGGCTTTGAGTTGGGTATTGAGTAAAGGTTAAAAGAAGTAAGTATCTTGAACAGACTGTTAGTAGAAATAAGGATATTAAATTCTCTGCAGGTGAGGGCTCAGAAGGAATAAGAAATGTGGTAGAGAAATTCTACATTGTCCTTGAGAAAAGCCAAGTCATCAAAAACAGAATGTTGCTAGAAATATAGGCATTAAAGTCCTGCTGATGAGAATGAAAACAAAGTGAGGTGCATGATGGAGAAAACTTTATCTTAGAGAATTCCTAAATCATCCTAAATAATATCAGAAATAGATACATTAAAGGTGCTAATGGTGGGGGCTTCCCTGGTGGCACAGTGGTTGAGAATCTGCCTGCCAATGCAGGGGACACGGGTTCGAACCCTGGTCTGGGAGGATCCCACGTGCCGCGGAGCGACTGGGCCCGTGAGCCACAACTGCTGAGCCTGCACGTCTGGAGCCTGTGCTCCACAACGGGAGAGGCCGCGATGGTGAGGGGCCCGCACACCGTGATGAAGAGTGGCCCCCACTTGCCACAACTAGAGAAAGCCCTCGCAAAAAAAAAAAAAAAAAAAAAAAAAAGTGCTAATGGTGATGATTCAGAAGGTAATAAGGAACAAATTACTGAAAACTGGAGGAAAGGGAATCATTATATTGTGGTCAAAAAACTTAGCTGAATTGTGTCCTCAGTTATTTGGAAAACAGAAGCTGTAATCCATGAACTTGGATACATAGTTTAGGAGCTTTCCAAGCAAAGTGTGGAAGCTGTGTCCTGATTTCTTCTTGCTGCTTATAGTAAAATGAGGGGGAGCAGAGATAAACTGCAGGAAGAAGTGAAGTAAAAAAAAAAACCAGGACTTGATGATTTAGGGTATTTTCAGCCTATTCAGATTGCGAAAGACAGTAAAATGAGGAGATTCACTGTCAAAACTGCATGCTTCAGAGAGAAAGCCAGGGATGTGGCTGGATAAACTTTTTGTCTCAGAAAGAAATGAAGCTCACAGCATTCAGTCACAGAGAGGGATCTTTGAAGAAATTAGACATGTGACTCAGTTCCCCTCAGTCATTTCAGCTGAAATTAAAAAAAGAGAAGGAATTATGTTGCAAACAATGCAGAGGAACCTCCTACCTATTGGAATAATGTTACTTACAAGGGAGACATATGAGGTTTGAAGGAAGTTTTAAAATTATTCAGTTTATTTAAACTAAAAACAAACACCATGCAACCATTTATTCCACACCCCAACCCTTGCATCTGGCAACCATCTGCTCTCTGCATCTATGAACTTAGAATATATATATATATTCCACATATAAGAGAGATCTTAAGGTATTTGTCTTTCTCTGTCTGACTTATTTCACTTAGCATGATGCCCTTGAGGTCCATCCATGTGGCCACAAAAGGCAATATTTCACTCTTTTTTATGGCTCAATAAATTTTCATTTTCTATATATATACCACAATTTCTTCATCCATTCATCTATCCATGGACATTTTTAGGTTGTTTCCATATCTTGGCTATTGTTAATAATGCTGCAATGAACATGGGGGTGTATACATCTTTGGTATTTTTATAATCTTCAGGTAAATGCCCAGAAGTGGAATTGCTGGATCATATGGTAGTTCTATTTTTAATTTTTTGAGAAACCTCCATACTGTTTTCCATAGTGGCTGTACCAATTTTCATTCCAAATGACAGTACGTGAGAGTTACCTTTTCTCCATATCCTCACCAACATTTGTTATTTCTAGTCTTTTTGATAATAGTCGTTCTAACAGGTATGAAGTGATATCTCATTGTAGTTTTGATTTGCAGTTCCCTGATGATTAATAATGTACATCATCTTTTCATGTACCTGTTAAGCATTTGTATGTCTTTAGAAAAACGTCTCTTTAAATATTCTGCCCATTTTAAAATCAGATTGGTTTTTTTTGCTATTGAGTTATATGAATTTTTATATAATTTGGATATTAGATAATTATTATATACATGGTTTGCAAATATTTTCTCCCACTCAGTAGGTTGCCTTTTCATTTTATTGATGGTTTCCATTGCTGTGCAGAAGGTTTTTAGTTTGATGTAGTCACTTTAGTTTTGTTGTTGTTGTTTGTTTGTTTGTTTGGTTTTTGGTGGGTTTTTTTTTTTGTTTTATTTTTGTTTGTTTTATTGTTTTTTGTTTGTTTGTTTTTTGCTTTTGTTGCTTTTGCTTTTGGTGTCAGATACTAAAAACTCATTGCCAAGACCTACATCAAGGAGGTTGCTGCCTATGATTTCTTCTAGGAGTTTTGTGGGTTTAGGTCTCACATACAAATCTTTAATCTATTTTGAGTTAACATTTGTGTATGATGAAAGATAATGGTCCAGTTCCATTCTTTTACATGTGGCTGTTTAGTTTTCTCAACATCATTTATTAAAGACTGTCCTTTCCACATAGTATATTCTTGGTTCGTTTGTTGTAAATTAATTGACCATACATGTATGGGTTTACTTCTGGGCTCTCAATTCTGTTCCATTGATCTATGTGTCTGTTTTGATTATTATAACTTTGTATTACAGTTTGAAATTGGGGAGCATCATGCCACCATCTTTGTTCTTCTTTCTCAAGATTACTTTGACTATTTGGGGTCTTTTGTGGTTCTATACACATTTCAGGGTTGTTTCTGGTATCTATGTGAAAAATTCCATTGAATTTTTTTAAGGATTGCATTGAATCTGCAGATTGCTTTGAGTAGTATGGACATTTTATCAATATTAATTCTTCCAATCCATGAGCATGAAATATCTTTCCATTTATTTGTGTCATCTTCACAAACTGGTTAAATTTATTCTTAGATTTTTTTTGGATGCAAATGTAAATGGAATTGTCTCCTTAATTTCTCTTTCTGATAGTTCATTGTTAGTGCATAAAAATGAAACAGAATTTTGTGTAATAATTTTTATCCTGCAACTTTCCTAAACTTATTAGTTATAACAGGTTTTTGATGAAGCCTTTAGGATTTTCTATATATAATATCATGTCATCTGCAAATAGTGACAGTTTTTACTTCTTCCTTCCCAATTTGGATATATTTAATTTCTTTTTCTTATCTAATTGCTGTGGCTAGGACTTTCAATACTATTTTGAAAAGAAGTGGTGAGAGCTGACATTTTTGTCTTATTCCTGATCTTAGAGGAAAAGCTTTCAACTTTTCACCATTGAGTATGATATTAGCTGTGGCTAGTCATATATGGCCCTTAATTATGTTGATGTATGTTTCCTCTATACTTGATTTGTTGAGAGTTTGTTTGGAGTCATGTTACACCAGCCGAAATACTATTATCTTGAACTGAAAAGAGAGATAAAGGAGGGAATAAAAGAAGGCTATTAGATGCTGAAAATTCTATAGGCAGCAAACAGCCTGATAAAACTGCTCTGTTCCAAAGAAGTGCTACCTTTTCAGAAAAGGAATACTATCTCAGAGGAGAAATTCTCAGACCTGGATGATGAAGTGTGAAGGAAAATTAAATAATATATTATTTAAAGATGCATAGCAAAATCTATAAATAAAATTAGAGAATGATTAACAAAATCAGAATAGTTGTTATTTGTAAGAAACAGATAAAGGTCTTAGTGGTGGTACCTGGATGCACATTTTGTTATTGTCCCTTAAAGTGTCCAAATGTATTTCACTCACACACCCACAAAATTGTGTATGTTCATATATATATGTATGTATGTATGTAGGAGAGTGGCAGGTAGAAAACTGAAGGATAGCAGAAGGAATGAATGAGTATATAAAAAATTAGGAATTGGAGAATGATGTGAGCAAGATGGCAGAATAGGAAGCTATGTACCCTTTCTGCCCCCACCACAAATATATTGATTCAACAACAATTCACAAAGAAATTCCCCTTGGGAGAAATCCAGAAACTAGTTGAGAGGCTCTTACATCCAGGGTGAGAACAAAACCAATCACATCGAAGCTAATAGAGAAACTACAGCATCATATGATTAGGAGGAGGGAAAGAGGTGGGCCAAGCATTCAACACCCCACCTTTACTAGAGACTGCCCTGAGGATTGGCTTCTGTTTAGTCTGTCTCAGATCATGATGGGACCCAGCATAATCCAGCTTCCTGGGAGTCAGTGAGAACAAAGACTGCAGTTTGATTTGGTGTGAAACTTGTCTCCACAGCCTCTTTCTCGCTCAGCACAGAATTAATGGGTGAAAATCCAAGATAACAGCTTTTCTCTGGGGTAGGAAAGAATTGGACAGTGTGTCCAATTATTCAACTTATCTGGGGACACCTGAGGAACTGACTGCAGTATCACTTTCTCCTCTATAAGGTCAGTTTGTAAAGTCTGAGAGAGATGTCTCTTTTGTCTAATGCAGAGGCACCAATACAGAGTAAAGGAAAATGAACAAACAGATTAATATGCTCCAAAAAACCAAAATAATCTCCAGAAACCAATGCTAATGAAATGAAGATATATAATTTACTTGACAGGCTATACAAAATAATCACCACAAAAACGCTCACTGAGGTCAGGAGAATAATGCATGACAAAGTGAGAATTTCAACAAAGAGACAGATAATTTAAATAGTACCAAATGGAGATCATAGAGAAGAAGAAAACTATAATAAATGAACTCACTACAGGAGTTCAACAACAGGCTAGATCAAGCAGAAGAAAAGATGAGCAAACTCAAAGACATGTCATTGGAAATTATTCAGACAGAAGAAAAAGAAATGAAAAAGACTGGAGGAAACCTAAGGGACTTATGAGATACCATCAGGGACCAATATACACAATTATGGGAGTTTCAGAAGGAGAAGAGAGAGAGAAAGGACTGGGAAGCTTTAAAAGAAGTAATGGCTAAAAACTTCCCAATTTGGGGGAAGGAATTGGACATCTAGATCCAGGAAGCTCAAACAATCTAAAAAAAAAATGAACCTAAAGAGATACACACTGAGACATTACAATCAAATTGTTAAAAGTCAAAGACAAAGAGAGAAGTTTGAGAGCAACAGTATAAAATTGACTTTTTATGTAAAAGAGAACCTCATAAAATCTCAGCAGATTTTTCAACAGTAACTTTGCAGGGTAGAATGTAATAGAATGATATAATCAAAATGCTGAAAGAAAAACCTGCCAACTAAGAAAAAATAACAGGTAAACTGTCCTTTAAAAATGAAGGAGAGTGTACATGTCAATCCCAAACTCCCTAACTATCCCTTTCCCCCACGCTTACACACTGCTATATTTAAAATGGATAACTTTTACTTTTAAAAGGGCCTACTGAAGAGCACACTGAACTCTGCTCAATATTATGTAACAATCTAAATAGCAAAATAATTTGGAAAAGAATAGATACATGTATATGTATAACTGAATCACTTTGCTATACACCTGAAACTAACACAACATTGTTAATCAACTATACTCCAATATAAAATAAAAAGTTACAAAAAAATAAATTAAAAATGAAGGAGAGATAAAGACTTTCCCAGACAATTAAAAGTTTAGGGAGTTTATGAGAAATCCTAAAGGGAGCTCTTCAAGTTGAAATGAAAGTGTACTAAACAGCAACATGATAGCATGAGAATGTATAAAACTCAATGGTAAAGGTAAATATACAGAAAAATACAGAATATTGTATTATTGTAATGGTACTGTGTAAAGTACTCTTAATTGTGATATAAAAGTTAATTAAAAATACCCATAGCTAAAAATGTTAATGAAAACAATACAAATACATGCAAACTGTGACATCACAGCGTGAAATGTGGAGGAGGGGGATGTAAAATGTAGTTTATGTATGTGATTACTGTTATTAGCCACTTAAAATAGACTGTTAAAACCGTAAGATGTTTTATCTAAGCCCCATGATAACCACAAAGAAAATACCTAGAGTAGATACACAAAAGAAAAGGAGAAAGAAATCAAAGCACATCAATACTAATACAACAAGAAAAAACAATGGTAGATAACGACAGAGGAAAAGAGGGATAATGAATAACAAGGCAAACAGAAATGGTTAACAAAATGGACAAAGGCAAACCTTCTCTATTAATTACTTTAAAGGTAAATGAACTAAACTTTCCAATCAAATGACATAGAGTGAATGGAAACAAACAAACAAACATAAAAACCAAGATCCAATTATAAACTGTCTACAAGAAACTCACTATAGATTTATAGACACAGCTACACTGAAAGTGAAGGGATGCAAAATATATTCCCTGGAAATAAAAACTAAAGGAGAGTAAAGGTAGCTGTAGTTAGAGAAAACAGGCTTTAATTCAAACACTGTCACAAAGCAGCAGAAAAGAACATTAGATAATGATAAAAGTGTCAGTTAGCCAGGAAGATATAACATGTATAAATGTATAAGCACTCACATCAGAGCAGCTAAATATGCAAAACAAGGATTGATAGAACTGAAGGGGAAAATAGATGGCAGTATAAGAATGGTAGAACACTTCAGTACCTCATTCTCAATAATGAATAAAATAAACAGAGGGGGGAAAATCAACAAACAGCAGACTTGAACATTATAGATCACATAAACCTAACAGACACATACAGAGCTTTACCTCCAACAGCAGGAGATGATACATTCTTCTCAAACACAGAAGGAAAATTCTCCAGGGTAGATCACATATTAGGACACAAAATAAGTCTTAAGAAACTTAAGAATATTGAAATAATATCAGGTATTTTTTCTGACTACAATGGAATGAAACTATAAATAAATAGCAGAACAAAAAGTGGAAAATTCACAAACATGTGGAAATTAAATAAGATATATTTAATGAACCAATCATTCAAGGAAGAAATTGAAAGAGAAATTAGAAAATATTTTGAGTCAAATGAAAATACAATGTACTAAAACTTAAGTGATGCAGCAAAAGCAGTACAAGGACTAAAGTTCATAGCAATAAATATGTACATTAAAGATGAAGATACATTTCAGGTAAACAACCTAATTCATACCTCAAGGAACTAGAAAAAGAAGAACAAACTAAGTCCAAAGTTAGAAAGAAATAACAAAGATCAAAGTGAAAATAAATGAAAAAGAGACTAAAAGACAATAGAAAATATAAATAAAATTAAACACTTTGTCTTTGAAAAGATAAACAAAGTAGACAAACCACTAGCTAGACTAGCCAAGAAAGAAAGAGAGAAGATTCAAATAAATAAAATTATAAATGAAAGAGGAGACACTCCAATTGATACCATTGAAATACAAAGGATCATAAGAGACTACTTTGCAAAACTATATGCCAACAAATTTGACAACTTAAAAGAAATACAGATTACCAACTAACACATGAAAGAACGCTCAACATCACTAAACACTAGAGAAATGCAAGTCAAAACTACAGTGAGGTATCACCTCACACCAGTCAGAATGGCCATCATCAAAAAATCTACAAACAATAAATGCTGGAGAGGGTGTAGAGATAAGGGAACCCTCTTGCACTGTTGGTGGGAATGTAAATTGAAACAGCCACTATGGAGAACATTATGGAGGTTCCTTAAAAAACTAAAAATAGAATTACCATATGACCCAGCAATTCCACTACGGGGCATATACACTGAGAAAACCATAATTCAAAAAGAGTCATGTACCACAATGTTCATTGCAGCTCTATTTACAATAGCCAGGACATGGAAGCAACCTAAGTGTCCATCAACAAATGAATGGATAAAGAAGATGTGGCACATATATACAATGGAATATTACTCAGCCATAAAAAGAAATGAAATTGAGTTATTTGTAGTGAGATTGATGGACCTAGAGTGTGTCATACAGAGTGAAGTAAGTCAGAAAGAGAAAAACAAATACCGTATGCTAACACATATATATGGAAGCTTAAAAAAAAAAAAAGTTTCTAAAGAACCCAGGGGCAGGATAGGAACAGAGATGCAGATATAGAGAATGGACTTGAGCACATGGGGAGGGGGAAAGGTAAGTTGAGATGAAGCGAGAGAGTGGCATTCATAAATGCCACTAAATGGCATTTAGATTCATAAATACTACTAAATGTAAAATAGATAGCTAGTGGGAAGCAGCCACATAGCACAGGGAGATCAGCTCAGTGCTTTGTGACCACCTAGAGGGGTGGGATAGGGAGGGTGGGAGGGAGATACAAGAGGGAGGAGATATGGGGATATATGTATATGTATAGCTGATTCACTTTGTTATACAGCAGAAACTAACACACCATTGTAAAGCAATTATACTCCAATAAAGATGTTAAAAAATAAGATGGTACAATACACTATTTAATCTAATAAATGAGTATTTTTCAGTATAACATCACAAGTCAGACCTCATCAACATGTCCTCTCTGTGTAGCTTAATTATTTATATATGTTACACAAGAAGAAATAGATAGCAAGGAGTATAAACACACTCTTTGAGTGGTTTTGGGGAGTGAAGGGTGGAAAGGGAGAAATAGGCTGCTAATTATCAAATTTAAGAAAAAGAAGTGACAGCTTGAATATTCTGACTTTGGCTGGTGTTTTGTTAGAGGTGTTTTGCTGTTTGCTGGTGTTTTGTTTGAGGGCTTTGTTTGTTTGCTTCCCACTTGCTGTCTACTTTACATTTGGTACTGTATATATGTCCATGTCACTGTCTCACTTCATCTCAGCTTACATTTATCCCTTCCCGTGTCCTCAAGTCCATTCTCTACATCTACGTCTTTATTCCTGTCCTGCTCCTAGGTTCTTCAGAACCTTTTTTTTTTTTTTAAGTTCCATATATGTGTTAGCATATGGTATTTGTTTTTCCCTTTCTGACTTACTTCACTCTATATGACAGAGTCTAGGTCCATCTACCTCACTACAAAAAAACTCAATTTCGTTTCTTTTTGTGGCTGAGTAATATTCCATTGTGTATATGTGCCACATCTTCTTTATCTATTCATCTGTCGCTGGACACTTTGGTTGCTTCCATGTCCTGGCTATTGTAAATAGAGCTGCAATGAACATTGTGGTACATGACTCTTTTTGAATTATGGTTTTCTCAGGGTATATGCCCAGTAGTAGGACTGCTGGGTCGTATGGTAGTTCTATTTTTAGTTTTTTAAGAAACCTTCCTACTGTTTCCATAGTGGCTGTATCAATTTACATTCCCACCAACAGTGCAAGAGGGTTCCCTTTTCTCCATGCCCTCTCCTGCATTTATTGTCTGTAGATTTTTTGATGATGGCCATTCTGACTGGTGTGAGGTGATACCTCATTGTAGTTTTGATTTGCATTTCTGTAATGATTAGTGATGTTGAGCAGCCTTTCATGTGTTTGTTGGCAATCTGCATATCTTTGGAGAAATGTCTGTTTAGGTCTTCTGCCCACTTTAAGATTGGATTGTTTGTTTTTTTCATATTGCGGTGCATGAGCTGCTTGTATATTTTGGAGATTAATCCTTTGTCCGTTGCTTCATTGGCAAATATTTTCTCCCATTCTGATGCTGTCTTTTTGTCTTGTTCATTGTTTCCTTTGCTGTGCAAAAGCTTTTAAGTTTTATTAGGTCGCATTTGTTTATTTTTCAGTTTATGTCCATTTCCCTAGGAGGTGGGTCAAAAAGGATCTTGCTGTGATTTATGTCATAGTGTCTTCTGCCTATGTTTTCCTCTAAGAATTTTATAGAGTTTGGCCTTACATTTAGGTCTTGAATCCATTTTGTTTATTTTTGTGTATAGTGTTAGGGAGTGCTCTAATTTCATTCTTTTACATGTAGCTGTCCTGTTATCCTGGCACCATTTATTGAAGAGGCCGTCTTTTCTCCACTGTATATGCTTGCCTCCTTTATCAAAGATAAGGTGACCATATGTGCATGGGTTTATCTCTGGGCTTTCTATCCTGTTCCATTGATCTATGTTTCTGTTTTTGTGCCAGTACCATACTGTCTTGATTACTGTAGGTTTGTAGTATCGTCTGAAGTCAGGGAGCCTGATTTTTCCAACTCCATTTTTCTTTCTCAAGGTTGCTTTGTCTATTCGGGGTCTTTTGTGTTTCCATAGAGATTGTGAAATATTTTGTTCTAGTTCTGTGAAAAATGCCAGTGGTAGTTTGATAGGGATTGCATTGAATCTGTCGATTGCTTTGGGTAGTAGAGTCATTTTCACAATATTGATTCTTCCAGTACAAGAACATGGTATATCTCTCCATCTGTTTGTATCATCTTTAATTTCTTTCATCAGTGTCTTACAGTTTTCTGCATACAGGTCTTTTGTCCCCTTAGGTAGGTTTATTCTTGGGTATTTTATTCTTATTGTGGCAATGGTAAATGGGAGTGTTTCCTTAATTTCTCTTTCAGATTTTTCATTAGTGTATAGGAATGCAAGAGATTTCTGTGCATTATTTTTTTTACCTGCTACTTTATCAAATTCATTGATTAGCTCTGGTAGTTTTCTGGTAACATGTTTAGGATTCTCTATGTATAGTATCATGTCATCTGCAAACAGTGACAGTTTTTCTTCTTCTTTTCCGACTTGGATTCCTTTTATTTCTTTTTCTCGTCTGATTGCTGTGTCCAAAACTTCCAACCCTATGTTGAATAGCAGTGGTGAGAGTGGGCAACCTAGTCTTCTTCCTGATTTTAGTGGAAATGGTTTCAGTTTTTCACCAAGGAGACAATGTTGGCTGTGGGTTTGTCATATATGGCCTTTATTATATTGAGGTAAGTTCCCTCTATGCTTACTTTCTGGAGGGTATTTGTCATAAATGGGTGTTGAATTTTGTTGAAAGTTTTTCTGCATCTATTGAGATGATCATATGGTTTTTCCCCTTCAATTTGTTAATATGGTTTATCAAATTGATTGATTTGTGGATATTGAAGAATCCTTGCATTCCTGTGATAAACCCCACTTGATCATGGTGTATGATCCCATTAAGGTGCTGTTGCATTCTGTTTGCTAGTATTTTGTTGAGGATTTTTGCATCTATATTCATCAATGATATGGCCTGTAATTTTCCTTTTTTGTAACATCTTTTGTTTTGATATCAGGGTGATAGTGGCCTCATAGAATGAGTTTGTGAGTGTTTCTCCCTTTGCTATAATTTGGAAGAGTTTGAGAAGGATAGGTGTTAGCTATTCTCTAAATGTTTGATAGAATTCGCCTGTGAAGCCATCTGGTCCTGGGCTTTTGTTTGTTGCAAGATTTTTAATCACAGTTTCAATTTCAGTGCTTGTGATTGGTCTCTTTATATTTTCTATTTCTTCTGGTTCAGTCTTGGAAGGTTGTGTTTTTGTAAGAAAGAATTTGTCCATTTCTTCCAGGTTGTCCATTTTATTGGCATATAGTTACTTGTAGTAATCTCTCATGATCCTTTGTATTTCTACAGTGTCAGTTGTTATTTCTCCTTTTTCATTTCTAATTCTGTTGATTTGAGTCTTCTCCCTTTTTTTTCTTGATGAGTCTGGCTAGTGCTTTATCAATTTTATTTATCTTCTCAAAGAGCCAGCTTTTAGTTTTATTGATCTTTGCTATTGTGTTCTTCACTTCTTTTTCATTTATTTCTGATCTGACATTTATTATTTCTTTCCTTCTGCCAACTTTGGGGATTTTTTTTTCTTCTTTCTCTAATTGCTTTAGGTGTAAGGTTAGGTTGTTTATTTGAGAGTTCTCTTGTTTCTCGAGGTAAGATTGTATTGCTCTAAACTTCCTTCTTAGAACTGCTTTTTCTGCATCCCATAGGTTTTGGGTCATCGTGTTTTCATTGTCATTTTTTTCTAAGTGTTTTTTGATTTCCTCTTTGATTTCTTCTGTGATCTCTGGTTATTTAGTAGTGTATTGTTTAGCCTCCATATGTTTTTACTTTTTACAGATTTTTTTCCTGTCATTGATATCTAGTCTCATAGCATTGTGGTCGGAAAAGATACTTAATACAATTTCAATTTTCTTAAATTTACCAAGGCTTGTTTTGTGACTCAAGATATGATCTATCCTAGAGAAAATTCCATGAGCAATTGAGAAGAATGTGTCCTTTGCTGTTTTTGGATGCAATGTCCTATAAATATCAATTAAGTCCATCTTGTTTAATGTATCATTTAAAGCTTGTGTTTCCTTATTTATTTTCATTTTGGATGATCTGTCCATTGGTGAAAGTGGGGTGTTAAAGTCCCGTAGTTTGATTGTGTTACTGTCGATTTCCCCTTTTACAGCTGTTAGCATTTGCCTTATGTATTGAGGTGCTCCTGTGTTGGGTGCATAAATATTCACAATTGTTGTATCTTCTTCTTGGATTGGTCCCTTGATCATTAGGTAGTGTCCTTCTTTGTCTCTTGTAATATTCTTAATTTTAAAGTCTATTTTGTCTGTGATATGAGAATTACCTGTCCAGCTTTCTTTTGATTTCCATTTGCATGGAATATCTTTTTCTATCTCCTCAGTTTCAGTCTGTATGTTTCCCTAGGTCTGAAGTGGGTCTCTTGTAGACAGAATATATATGGGTCTTGTTTTTGTATCCATTCAGCCAGTCTATGTCTTTTGGTTGGAGCATTTAATCTACTTACATTTAAGGTAATTATCGATCTGTGTGTTCCTATTACCATTTTCTTAATTGTCTTGGGTTTGTTATTGTAGGTCTTTTCCATCTCTTGTGTTTCCTGCATAGAGAATTTCCTTTAGCATTTGTTGTAAAGCTGGTTTTGTGGTGCTGAATTTTCTTATCTTTGCTTGTCTGTAAAGGTTTTATTTTCTCTGTTGAATCTGCATGAGATCCTTGCTGGGTAGCGTAATCTTGGTTGTAGGTTTTTCCGTTTCATCACTTTAAATATGTCCTGCCACTCCCTTCTGGCTTGCAGAGTTTCTGCTTAAAGATCAGCTGTTAACCTTATGGGGATTCCATTGTACGTTATTTGTTGCTTTTCCCTTGCTGCTTTTAATATTTTTTCTTTGTATTTAATTTTTGATAGTTTGTTTAATATGTATCTTGGCATGTTTCTCCTTGGATTTATCCTTTATGGGACTCTGCACTTCCTGGACTTGACTGACTATTTCCTATCCCGTATTAGGGAAGTTTTCAACTATAATCTCTTCAAATATTTTCTCAGTCCCTTTCTTTTTCTCTCTTCTTCTGCAACCCCTATAATTCAAATGTTGGTGTGTTTAATGTTGTCCCAGTAGTCTCTGAGGCTGTCCTCAATTCTTTTCATTCTTTTTTCTTTATTCTGCTCTGCAGTAGTTATTTCGACTATTTTTTCTTCCAGGTCACTTATCTGTTCTTCTGCCTCAGTTATTCTGCTATTGATTCCTTGTAGAGAATTTTTAATTTCATTTATTGTGTTCTTCATCACTGTTTGTTTGCTCTTTAGTTCTTCTATGTCCTTGTTAAACATTCCTTGTATTTTTTCCATTCTATTTCCAAGATTTTGGATCTTCTTTACTATCATTACTCTGAATTCTTTTTCAGGTAGATTGCCTATTTCCTCTTCATTTGCTTGGTCTGGTGTGTTTTTACCTTACTTCTTCATCTGCTTCATATTTCTCTTTCTTCTCATTTTGCTTACCTTACTCTGTTTGGGGTCTCCTTTTTGCAGGCTGCAGGTTTGTTGTTCCCATTGTTTTTGTTATCTGCCCCCAGTGGGTAAGGTTGGTTCAGTGGGTGTATAGGCTTCCTGGTGGAGAGGACTGGTGCCTGCATTCTTGTTGATGAGGCTGGATCTTGTCTTTCTCGTGGGCAGGACCGCTTCCAGTGTTGTGTTTTGGTGTGTCTGTGAACTTATTATGATTTTAGGCTGCCTCTCTGCTAATAGGTGGAGTTGTGTTCCTGTCTTGCTAGTTGTTTGGCATGAGGTGTCCAGCATTGGAGCTTCCTGGTCCTTGAGTGGCACTGGGTCTTAGCATTGAGACAGAGATCTCTGGAGAGTTCTTGCCAATTGATATTACGTGTGGCCAGGAGGTCTCTGGGGTTCCAATGTTCTGAACTCGGCTCTCCCACCTCAGAGGCTAAGGACTTATGCCCTGCCAGAGCACCAATACCCTGTCAGTCACACGGTCAGGCATAAGCAAAGCAAGGGATATCCTGGGCAAGGGGTCCCACCAGGTCACACAGACTCCTGGACTCTCTGATGTCCTTTTATTCCTTTGCACTTAGTCTTGTTTCACTTGCTCATAAGGAGCTGCGTGAAGAGACCTCATGTTACATCTTAAGAAATGGTTTAAGTAAAACTAGTGACTGAGGATAAGCCCTCTATATATAGGTAATGCAAGACTTGTACAATATATACACTTGTAAAACAAAATAATAGTATATTTATTTAAAGAAATAAGGATAATAAAAGCCAAAATTAACTAAGGGACCAACAATTAAGAACCAATAATTTTAAGTTGTTAAAAATGGCTTTTTTAATTTGTGGATTTTTATTTTTAAAAAGTAGTTTTTTTCAATTATAGTCACATACATAACACTGTGAAAGTATTGTGAGATATTAAAACATACTTGTGCAATATGAGTAATGTCTGATTGACAAGCAGGTACTAGAAACTATTTTTTTTTAATGAACATTTACCTCTGGAATCAAACATACAAAATGACAGATAAATTGGTATTCCCTTTTCAATCCTAAAGATATGAACTATGAACTATTATAGATATATATATGGATAAAGGAATAGATATGGATATAGACATAGATATATGGAGGTAGATAAATGAACAGAAATCCTAAAGATACAGAAATTAAAGTTTTCAGGACCTTAAAAAATCCAGGTAAAATATAAATAGCAAAACGTAAACCCAAATCCAGCTCTTTCAATATCCAACCTCAGCTTTTATCTACAATGTTGTATTTCCTGAGTTAACAGAGAGTGAAGAGTCAGTAATAGTAGTATTCCATAGCTTCTTTATTAGTTACAGATTTGTCTTCCAGGCATAGTCTCATTTTTATTGGGCAAGAGGAATTAGAAACCACAGGCTTCAATCTTGATGCTGCTTTCCCTGTATTTGGTAAATGTTTTTAAGTAACAGTGATATAAGGTTTTATTGGTAATAATTGTAAAGACTGTTACATGTAGTCTGTTTCTGTGTTTATTGTTAACATAAAAATGTTATTCAACATAATATTTAGTATCCTCAATATATATAAATTTCCACTATAAAACTTGTTTCATGAGAATTTTTTTTAGATATACCTTGATTTTGGAAAATGTAAGTATGTAACAGGATCATGTATTGCAGCCCATTTGGTTATCAAAAATCTTAATACCAAATTTGGGGTTTTTTTCAGAGAAAAAATTTTTGCCCATAAAAATTTGCACATTTGTGTTCCATGTTAACCTTGATTTTTTGTTTCTATTCCTTACAATTTTTTTCTTACAAGTGTATTTTAAGTCATGTAAAAGAGTTATCTGTGTAAATATGTGTAGAATAGGTTATAATATATGAAATACATACATAAATGAATGTTTAAAAATGAAGAAATCTGTATTGCACTGGAAGTTTGTACCTCTTAATCTCCCTCACCTATTTCTCTCCTCTCCCTCCCCCTCTCCTTTCTGGCAACCACCTGTTTGCTCTCTGTATCTATGACTCTGTTTCTGTTTTGTTATGTTTGTTCTTATTTTTGTTTCTATTCCACATATAATTGAAATCATAAAGTATTTGTCTTTCTCTATCTGACTTATTTCACTTAGCATAATACCCTCTAGGTCCATCCGTGTTGTTGCAAATTGAAGCATTTCATTCTTTGTATGGATGAGTACAATTCCATTTATTTATATGCCATATCTTCTTTATCCATTCACACAAGTTGCTTCCACATCTTGACAATTGTAAATAATGCTGCAATGAACATAGGGGTACATATATATTTTTGAATTAGCATTTTCATTTTCTTCATACCCAGGAGTGGAATTGCTGGATTGTATGGTAGCTCTGTTTTCAATATTTTGAGGAATCTCCATGCTGTTTTTCATAATGGCTGCATCAATTTACATTCCCACCAACAGTACACTAGCGTTCTCTTTTCTCCACAACCTCGCCAACACTTGTTGTCTTTTTGACTATAGCCATTCTGACAGGTGTGAGGTGATATCTCATTGTGGTTTAGATTTACATTTCCCTGATGATTAGTAATGTTAGCATCTTTTCATGTGCCTGTTGGCCATCTCTGTTTTCTTTGGAAAAATGTCTATTTATATTCTCTGCCCATTTTTTAATTGGGTTGTTTACTTTTTTGATGAGTTGTATGAGTTCTTTCATATTTTGAATATTAACCCTTCATCTGATATATCATTGGCAAATATCATCTCCCATTCAGTAAGTGATCTTTTTGTTTTGTTGACAGTTTCCTTCACTGTGTGAAAACTTTTTAGTTTGCTGTAGTCCTATTTGTTTATTTTTGTTTTTGTTTCCCTTTCCTGAGGAGACATAACCAAAGAAATTTACTAAGACCAATGTCAAAAAGCATACTGCCTAAGTTTTCTTCTAGAAGTTTTATGGTTTTAGGTCTTACATGTAAGTATTTAATTCATTTTGTATTTATGAGAAAGTAGCTCAGTGTTTAACATGTACAGTGGGTAATATCTTTTTACTGTGACAGATGGTAACTATAGTTATGGTGGTGATCATTTTGAAATGTATAGAAATATCAAGTCACTATGTTGTGTAACAAGAACTAACATAGTGTTGTAGATCCATTATACTTCAAAAACACTCAAAAAAAAAAAAAAAACTGAAGAAAAAAAGATCAGATTTGTGGTTACCAGAAGTGGAGGTTTGGGGACAGGTACTGGACAAAGGTATAAACTTCCAGTTATAAGATGAATAAGGACTATGGAGGTAATGTACAGCATGATAAATATCATTAACTCTGCTGCATTTTATATATGAAACGTGTAAATCCTAAAAGTTGTCATCACAAGGAAAATATATTTTTTCTATTTCTTTAATATTGTATCCATATGAGATAATGGCTGTTCACTAAACTTGTTGTAGTAATCATTTCATGATGTATATAAATCAAATCAATATGCTGTACACCTTAAACTTGTACAGTGCTGTATGTCAATTTCATCTCACTACAATTGGAAGAAAAAAAAGAGGAAGAAATCTGGACCAAGAAAATTGTGATATATAAATTTGAAAATAATATTCAATTGTAATTTTATATTTCCATACTATTTAAAAATATCTATTTAATAAATAACATCTCATGATCTGGAAAATATGCTGTGTAGTGGAATATGTAATGATCAGGAACCTGTGGTGTCCAGGGAAATTTAAATTATTTTAGTGTCATTTAAGGACAAAGTTTGATAATAAGTAAATACATTCATATGAGTGCAATTAAAGGCCTATCTATATAAATCAAAAAAATTGTATCTGAGAAATAAAGAGTGGTTAAAGCTACATAAACTGCAAATTTCTATATAAATTACTTGGCATTCAATTTTTGTTAAATATTTAATATTTCTAGAGTGGGTTCCTACGTATACATCTGTCATCTTGCTTTTCTCTATAGAAAAAGTGGAGCAGATGGGGACAGTGAGACAATATAAAGATAATTCTTCTTCCTGAATGTGAATTCACTAAATATTTAGGATCTTGGCAGCAGCAGTCGTGTGCCATATCCAGAATGACAGTTCTATAATCTCTCCATCTATAGAAGATAGCTGTTTTATGTATTGAGATACTTCTTCCATTTTTTTACACACACACATTGTAAACTTGAGGCATACATGTGTGTGTGTGTGTGTACATATGTGCATTTATTTGTATATATGTATGTGTATTCAAATTTTCTCAATTAACATTCTGTCACAAATATCTTCCATATGTAACATTCCATTATATTAATATCCATAATATATTTAACTATGAATTATTAAACATTCATTTTTTTACTATTCAACTGTAAGATGAACATTAATCTTTGCCTCATACTTAATGACATTTTTAACATAAATAGTTAATATTCAGTTACTGAGGTCATGAAAATAACAACATATTAAGGGTCTTGATTCTTATTGAAATTTGGTATGTGTATGTACACATACATAAAGAAAAGTAGGAAAACCAACATGTCTCAGAAACAAGCATATTTTAGCAGCTTTTCTTTTAGATGGTAAGACTAAAATTGCCTGGATGATCATATATAGCATTCATACAAGTCACTCCAATAATTTTATAAGTACATAAGTAAATGAACAAAGCTTTAAAAGCTTAAATATAAAATGCATCGCAAGACTAAACACAAGCAACCATTGAGGCAAATTGCACATGCTACAGAGGATTTTCTTTTCCTACAGTGGAATAAAATTTCCTTGGCTATAACTTGTTGCTGATTTTAGAGACTCTTCAAGTGACATTAGTAGCTACAAGTTAAACCTTTAAAAAATAAATTTTAACTTGTATGTTCAAAAGTATTGTGAAATGAAGTAGTAATAAAGAATGATAATAATTAACCACAGTTAAAATATATTTATTTGGGCACAGCTAGAAGAAATTGAGAGAATCCCTGTCCTTGTTCATTCCATGTTATCTAAGTAAAAATACATATCTGGCAGTTGAATATCTATTTATATAAAGATTCATTCCAAAGTAGATTAAAAAGTGTCCGTCAGGGTATAGATACCTCAAATTTTCAGAATAACTTCATACTCTATAAAACTCAGATTTAAAGCCGACCAAAAAACCTTATATTATTATTTTACATGTATCTGAAAAGGAAAAAATTGCTTTAGAAATAAAGGGTTCTCTTGAAGACTGGGAGGGATTGTCCTGGTGTCCATATCCAAGCACACTTCCTGACACCTAGTAAATACTAAATTTCTACTAGTAGAAATATTCAGACTCTTCAGTGTCTTTTTAAAAAGTATCTTCTTTTTAATATTAAGCTGCATGAGCTGTTTGTATATTTTGGAGATTGATACCTTATCAGTCGCTTCATTTGCAAATATTTTCTCCCATTCTGTGTGTTGTCGTTTCATTTTGTTTATGGTGTCCTTTGCTGTGTAAAAGCTTTTAAGTTTAATTAGGTCCCTTTTATTTATTTTTGTTTTTATTTTCATTACTCTAGGAGGCGGATCAAAAAAGATCTTGCTGCAATTAATGTCAGAGAATGTTCTGCTTATGTTTTCCTCTAAGAGTTTTATAGTATCCAGTCTTACATGTAAGTCCTTAATCCATTTTGAGTTAATTTTTGTGTATGGTGTTAGAGAAGTTCTAACTTCAGTCTTTTACATGTAGCTGTCCAGTTTTCTCCAAAGAAGACATACAGATGACCAAAAAGCACATGAAAAGATACTTAGCATCACTAATTATCAGAGAAATGCAAATCAAAATTACAATGAGGTATCACCTCACACCAGTCAGAATGGACATCATCAAAAAATCTACAAACAATTAATGCTGGAGAGGGTGTGAAGAAAAGGGAACCCTCCTACACTGTTGGTAGGAATGTAAATTGGTACAGCCACTAAGAAGAACAGTATGGAGGTTCCTTAAAAAACTAAAAATAGAGCTACCATATGATCCAGCAATCCCAAGGCATATATCCAGAGAAAACCATAATTCAAAAAGATACATGGGGGCTTCCCTGGTGGTGCAGTGGTTGGGAGTCTGCCTGCCAATGCAGGGGGCACGGGTTCGGGCCCTGGTCTGGGAGGATCCCACATGCCGTGGAGCAACTAGGCCCGTGAGCCACAGCTACTGAGCCTGCGCGTCTGGAGCCTGTGCTCCGCAACGAGAGGCCGCGATAGTGAGAGGCCCGCGCACCGCGATGAAGAGTGGCCCCCATTTGCCACAACTGGAGAAGGCCCTCGCACAGAAACGAAGACCCAACACAGCTAAAAATAAATAAATAAATAAATAAAAATCAAAACAGCCTTACTGAGGTTTACGTACCAAAAAAATTCACTCTTTAAAAAAAAAAAAAATACATGCACCCCAATGTTCATTGCAGCACTATTTACAATAGCCAGGACATGGAAGCAACCTAAATGTCCATTGATGGATGAATGGATAAAGAAGGTATGGTACATATATACAATGGAATATTGCTCAGCCTTAAAAAAGAATGAAATAAAGCCATTTGCAAGGACATGGATGGACCTAGAGATTGTCATACTGAGTGAAGTAAGTCAGACAAAAAAAGACAAATATCATATGATATCATTTATATGTGGAATCAAAAAAAATGGTACAAATGAACTTATTTACAAAGCAGAAATTGTCACAGATGTAGAAAACAAACTTATGGTTACCAGAGAAGAAGGGGGAGAGGGATAAATTGGGAGATTGGGATTAACATATACACACTACTGTATATGAAATAGATAACTAATAAGAACCTACTGTATAGTATACGGAACCCTACTCAATACTCTGTAATGACCTATATGGGAAAAGAATCTAAAAAAGAGTGGATATATGTATATGTATAACTGATTCACTTTGCTGTATAGCAGAAACTAACACAACATTGTATATCAACCATACTTCAATAAAAATTAATAATAATAAAAAGATAAAAAAATAAAAGTATCTTCTACCATTACAAATGAATTGTCTTATAGAACTCAATTATTTGTACTGTGTGCTGTTTGAAACAGGAATTCTAGAACATAGACTTTCCTGGGAAAACTGCATCGCAAAGTTCTGGCCCTTCAAAATTCAGAGTAGATTTGTCACTTAAGGGCAAGCCTAAAGCATACCGTGCACGTGCGCGCACGCGCGCGCACACACACACACACACACACACTTTAGGAGCAGGTTAAGAAAGAAATGCTAAATGCATTATCTAAGCAACTTCACAGTAACATCAGGCTATGCCTTGATTTATCTGAACAAATAATGTTGGTCCTCAATACACATTATTAAGTACACAAAAATGAAAATTTAATTGCTATAAATTATTATTCTCCCTAAAGTTCTTGTCAGTATTCTCTTTTATTTCTCATCAAGAGGAAATAATTTGGCAACTACCTATAGTTCGCTATGGCTTGCTAACAAAAAACTGTACTGGTGTCTAATTGCATTTATACACAAGGCACATCTATGTAGCCATGTAATGGGAAGAAGAAATGCATGTTACCACTTGTGGCTTTTAGACTGGGTATCAGCTAAGAACATGCTTTTCTTTGTGAGGAGGAGACTCAACTTACTCCTCTACCCCTATAAATGACCTTGATTATCAAAGAGTACAAAGAAGATACTCACCCATAGGGGACATATATTGTTATCAGTGTTTTCAGGGTCATTATCTAGGGCATATTAATACTCTGACTACTTAAGAATCTCATATCTATGAGAATCTAATCATCCAAGCTTCACATCCATTGATTTTTTATACCATAGGTGAATTCCTTTCAGAATTGTCGAATTACATCAAGATATATATTCAACAAATAATTATTAATTACCTATTATGTAGAGGCACTTTATGTGAACATGAAGATTAATAAACCATTGCCTCTTCCTTCCCTCAAGGAACTCACTGTAGACCTGAATGAGACAAATAATGCATAATTAACAAAAGAGAAATGTGCGATAACTCAACAGATCTGTTAGCTAATGTTGGTCCTCAATACACATTATTAAGTGTGTTAATTAAGTATTAATATGTTAGCTAACTCAACAGATAAGAAATGGATCTGGTCAACTCAGAACAAATGCCACTTAATGACATCTACCACCCGCCAAGACAGCACTTGTTTTGATCCAGAATTATTTGATCTATTTTTGATAAAGCTTTGCTGAATACAGGAACATTTTGGTATTAATTACTCCATTGAATTCATTACTTTAGAAATATGTCTATGTAAATGGTGTGCTGGGAAATATACTTTACTCTCTATTCACTCTCTGAAGTAGTCATTCATGGTTCATTTTACCACTCCAGGGTTCAAGTTCTCTTACCTGAAAATGAGAATGCAAATCACTTCACAGACATAGAGCTTGGCATCAATGCTACTTTTAAAAATCTCATGATTCATTAAAACACTTCATAGTCTCTGTACCCCAAACCTCCATTAGATGCTTAAGTGCTACCAAAGATTTATCAACAAGTACTCATGCATCACTCACAGGAAACACTTGCACTGTGAAGGGCATGTGCTAACGTAGTACATGCCAAATGTACAGAGCTTTAAATAATTACGATGTGCACACTTAAAACAGATCTCCATTGTTGGATATAGTTAAGTACCACCAATTTTGAATGTGCACTTAACATCTATGCACATATTTTCCCTGCAAAACTGATAGAATTTCATAATGATATTAAAAAACGTTTTTCCACCAAAATTATGTTTTACTGAGAGGTAACTAAATAGGAAACACATAATAAAAAGAGTAATAAAAATACAAGACATGTAATAGCTATGTATTTTAATACTGAAAATGCTGTATATATAGATATCAGTGGATGTATATGTGGTTGTATTAACTAATATTTTAAATATTTGAACTAATGTGTAATCTTAGTAAAAACACCTACAAAGATACAAAACTCTTGCTAGAAGTCAATACAAAACTTAAAATGAAACTAATTGGACCATGTGGAATATGTAAGAAAGATTGATCAAACTTTGTCAAAACTTTAAATGTCATCTCAAAACCACCTTGAGTTTTTCATGAATTTAATGCACATGTATTGCTAATACACCTATAAAGCTTTTCCAACTCCTAAACTAGATGATTTTACTTCTATGTGTGTAATGAACTAAAGTAGAAGAACTACTTAACTGATGAATCAGTATGTTTCTATAGTTATAAAAGTAGTTCTGGTGCTCTTTCCCAATATCAGCATCTACTAAGAAGTACAGTATATTGAAATTGTGGGATTTTTTTTCTCTCTTTAGGGTATGAAGAAGAGATTCAGTGAGCCTCATCCTGCAATTAGAGAAAAGAGGGTCCACATATTAATGATGTACACCTCACAAGCTATCTATGTATCAGGCATGTTGTTCATATAGGGGAAAAAGAAGATTGAAATAAATTTACAAGTGATTGAGAAACCAATATGTAAAGCTTTTTTAAAAATCTTGATTTTATGAATATATATGAAACTGAATTTTCCAAAGTATATGCATGAATGGGATATGAAGGTGATATTTTTAAGGTCTGAACTGTAGAATACTTTAACCAAATATTCTAATCCCACATAAAACACCTTATTACTAACAAATCTAGAATAGCTATTTGAGTCTGCATTACAACTGGCTTTATAGAAAAGTAATCACTGCATTGCTTATCTACCTTTTATAGATTTCTTGCTATTGTCTTGTTACATGAAAAACAAAAATGTAATCCTGTCACACTTGAAATCGAATTGATAAATTAATTGGAAAATTTATAATTTTGAGAAGAAACGTCTAAACAATTGTTGCATATTACTTAAATGTGTTCTTTTCAATTTGAATCCCCTTTCCAGAAGCAATGCTATAGATAACCATTTTGATCTTTAATGTCCAAATTTTTTAGAGGTTTTAGTAGTTAATGAAATTGCCATTACAGAAGAAAACCTGATGAAAAACAGAAGGTAGAAGTTCTGCAAAATACTAGATACTCATAGATAAATGAAATTCTAATTTTTAAAAATAATTGTTTATCTCACTTATGGTTGTTCTAATGTAGGTTATCACAGAGTTTTATTCATTTAGGCTCATTGATGTCTTATTCTTCTGGGGCATTGTGGAACCAACAGACGAACTTGGCTTTCTATTCTTTGCTATGGACTCTCAAACTTTTTTTCCCTATAAACTGTTTATAAGAATTACATTTACACACTCCTGTCTTTGACATTCTCCACTAATACAAGTAATTCTCAACAAAGGAGGGAATGAACTGCTTTATAATTTAATACCCTCCACATTTCCATTCCCATCCCCATACTTGAAAATAAATCTCAGTTAGAACTGGCTGAATCACATCCCCTTTAAGTCTTTACTTTGTAAAATACGGCTTTGGACCAGTATGGTGCATTGCATCAGAGCTTGTTAAAATTGTAGAGCCTAGGTCTTTATTCAAATCTGCTTAATTATTAGGGCTAAGTGTCAATCTTCCTTGGTCAAATCAACTGTGACAAGTATTCCAGGATCAAATGAGACAAAGCATGCCAATGTGTTCCCAAGGAAATATCTGTCTGCTTAGTTCCTAAAGGGTTTGTGCATGAGGTGATATATACCTAGAGTTTCATGGGCCCCTCTCAAATACAATAAATGACTCCAACATATGATAGAACATCATAAGTGCTATAAGAGAATGGTTTACATTTGTTTTGATGCTGAGAAAAGGAAAATATTCCCATTTGAGATAGTAAACTCTACTGAGAAGTTTTTGAAAACATTAAATAACTGCACTGAACAAATTATTTTCGCAATGGATGAGGTTTTTTTTTCAAAATGCAGTGAATAATTACTTAATTATGCAAGTAAAAATAGATTTTTAAAGAGATTGGTGAAAGTTTCAGCTGCTTTTAATATGTGATTTGTTGTACATAATTGATTATTAAAATTGTCAAAATTGTGTCAAAACTAATCAGTTTGAGAAGCACAGTTGAAGGCTGTCAAATAGTAGATAATTTTCTCATCCCTTTATATTCAATGTCCATTCTTGTTTGAGTAAAAGAAGCCCTAAATTCTTACAAATTAAAGAAGTATTAATTAATTATACAATGTCGTTCTCTGAAGTCACCATATAAGGAGAGATAACTGAGTTTATTGTGACAACAATAAAGGAGACAACAGGATGAATTTCACACCCAAGACTCTATGATAAGTTACCAAGCTGCTTCTCCTGCTCCCTTTCATTCTGTGCCTACTTCTCCACATGGCGCTTGACATTGTTTGGGTGGACCAGACTCTTCTATATCTCATTGCTTTTGTCTATACTGAATCCTGTGACAATATCCTCCTTCTGACTTCTTCCTTCCCATCCCCAAGTTTGGAAGTCTCTTGATCATCTTTTAAGACATTAGCCAAATAAAATTTCTCTACATTTATTTTCTCACAAGTCAAGGCCAACATCTATTGTGTTGCAATATATGGAACTTGGGATATATTATTATTATAGCATTTATCTCATCATATTGTAATACCACTTTACATGCCTGCTTCCCTCACTAGACCAGGTACTTCTCCAGAATAGAGACAATATAGCATCCATTCTGACACTCCATTAACACAGTGCTTCATACACAGTGTGCTCTCAATAACACTTTTTGAAGGAAGGAATGAATTTTTCATTGATTAGGCATGAAGATAAATTCTTCCATGTAAAATATTTCTTTTATTCTTTATTGCATGCCTTGTAGCAGTGACAACAGCAACAGAAACATCAGACATTTACTGGGATGTGTTTAGTGCTAGGCACTGTGCTAATAGCTTTACATATATTATTTATTTCATTTAATGCTCAAAACAATTCTCTGAGGGCGGTATGATTATTATTCCTGTTTTAAGGTAAGGAAACTGAACACAGAGAGATTACACATTTAGCAAATGCTAGGGTCAAGATAAAAACTCAGGTCTTCTGACTCCAGCACTTGCCATTTTGAGCAAATACAAAAAGCAACCCCTTACATGATTGATATGAGAGCTAATAAAATGCTTTAGCCAGTGGCATAAATAACAAAACGTCTGAAAATAATTCCCTACTAACTGCAAAAATAAGTGACTCTTCATAAGAAAGTTTCTACTGCTCTCATCTTTCTAACCTTGCACTGTATTTATTAATTCATTGTGGTTGTGATATACAAAGATTCCATTATTTACTCTGGTATTATTCTATTTATTTATGCCTACTTCAACACTCAATAGTTTTAATTTATCAGCCATCTTATCCTTGAAAGATTTCTTTCAATTAATGTATCCCATTTTACTTCTAAAAATATTTGCATTTATTCTATAAGACCATGGAATACAAAAATAGTTGAAAAATTAAATCTAACCCTTAAATAAAATGCTTTTCAGATAAAGCTTTAATTGTCTTATTCCTTTATTTAAAATTTATAAAAAATGTGTTGATTGTTTGCATATGCATACACATACAACACACACACAACTACACAGAAAAAAACCTACCACATCCTAAAATTTCCTTTTGTTTATATTAACACATATGAAATTCAGTTATATCAACGTTATGGCTTTTGCGTCTCTAAATTAATGTGTGAGAGAGGTAAATTGAGATAAAATTCAACACAGAAATCACAAGAGTGTTCACCTATGGGACATGGAGATGATTAACTTGATTGAATAATGAGGAAACGTGAGGTGAAGAACAGGTTCTATATCTTGACTGATTTCTTGGTCTTCCAAAAATATATCTTTTCAACTTATTTCCCTTCTCTTATTATATTGTATTTTATTTTTAATTCTCCTTGAACTGGACTTCCCTTGTACAACGTGGTTTTAACATTATGTCTTTACCAACTTTATATTACATAGTCTGAAATAGCTTACAATGTTAGAGTGAAAATTAAATGTATCTTAGTTAAATATCCTGAAAGAATACTAAAGAAAATTTTTATATCCTTATTAGAGAGGGCATAAGCTAGGGCCTCCCTATTGGCAAGAATCCATTATTTTCTTAATATTTTAAAATTATTTCCATATATCAAGCTTACATAGATAGAAAAATATTTTTGTTACCTCAGATAAGACTCAAAGTTGCTATGATATTTCTATGACTGTTCATAGTAACCAGCATTGTCTTGTCCTTATGCTCTTGGGAGGGTTAGGGGTACATCCTTGAAAGACAATGTTCTGAAGTCTTCCTGGTTAAAAAAGAGCTGTAAAACACCACTCTTTCCTCTTTCCTATTGTGGGAAATCTTGCTCCTCTGTCCAAGTATTACAGAACATACTTATTAACTCATTGATAGTTTCATGGACATTGCCTAGGTACCCACAGTGTGATAGGTCTTATGCTAGGCTCCGCAGCTACCTAGACAAATACCAATAGGCCCCTGCCCTCAGGGGTTTCAGATCTAGTGGGAGAAAGAATAACCCTAGGACAACTTCATCTACAAAAATAAAATTTTTACTTACCAGGAATTATTTAAACATCAGCACAAGATTTCTACAAGATTATTTTGTCTTACATTTATAAAGACATTATTCCTGCCGTCAGTGAATATACAGTTTTGTGATGAGGTGTCTAAAAGCAACTAATTTTGCTGTGATCTGATAAATTCTATAGTAGGCCTAAGTGCCTGTAATGACTTTTATACACATAGACTAATTTTAATGCAACATTACTGTAAAAAGATACCACCAAAACTGGATTTCCACTAAGTTTAACCTTTATTGATTTTTTACAGGCTATTTTCCAAATATTAAAAAAAATATTTTACAGAAAGACTTCAGTTTTAACTTTTTTCTCTTTTTTTCAACAATCAATTCACTCCTGTCTCATATGAGTGGAACATCTTTATTTAAAATTACATTGAGATAAAACGGAATGTTAACTTGTAATTCAAAATGTGACATGCCTGGTCTCATTCTAATACTATGTCTAATTATTTTCAAGTGTTTTTAGACTGTTAAAATGGAACTGTCCATTCTGGCATGAATCCTGGCCCAGCAGCAGTATACTTTTCAGGATGCACTCCTGCATGTGGCTCCATCAAATCATATGTTTCTAAAATCTTCAAGGAACACCAATAAGGAGAAAACAATTTCTTCTTGAAATCCCTTATCTTGAATATCAGATAATATTCTCATGATTTAGTCACATATTGCTATATTATTTTTAGTTGTTTTGATCTGATTTGATTTGGACCCTTTTCTTGTTCTTCTGTTTTCTTTATTGTTATTAAAATTTATTTTCCTAATCTAATATTTTTATGGATAAAAATATTGTTTATTAATTTGGTAAACAGAATCCAAAATTCAGTAGTCTTTACAAATTAGCTCAGTTTGTTCAGCTTCCAAACAAAGGGAATGAAAATAGGTATTAAAAGGAGATGCGGAAGTGCATGAGGCAGAGGTGACAAAGTTTTGAGGTAGGCTCTCTAACACCTCGCCCCTTTAGGACTGAAGGTCATACTCCTCCAGCTGATGGGAATGTTGCCTCCAGACAGCTCTCGGCTGACAGTCCTCTTCAGGACTGCCTTGCCTAAATCACATTATCCTCCTCAAAGTCATGTTGGCTTCCCAGGATGGCCTGAAACCAATGGCTGATTCATGTGCAGTTATAGCCACCCGACTCTGTTGCTCTTATTCAGAACAACTCTAAAGGTCCATCCCAGATTCAGAGATCTGAGTGGTCTCTGAGTCATCCGAGGTGGTCACTGAGACTGCATCACAGCCTAACTCCACCGTCTGTCCAATCCTGCTTCCTCCCCTCCCACTCTTCTAGTGTTAAACTCTGTGTGCTAAACTTTCTCCTACTTGCTAATCTCCTCCTCGGTCAGTTTAGAGGGAAATGCTGAGAGGAGCCCTGTCCAGTAAACTCTAAGAGAGGATCAATTGACTTCAATTTTATCTGGAAAAATCTAATTTATTCTATGATTGAATGCCTTGGTGAGGGCACAAGCACCATTCTCTGCCAACAATTCCACATAATCTAATGGTTAGTTAAGCGTGTGAAGGAAGTTGGTTTTTCTCTCCCCTTACAGATTTTACTTAATCAAACAATGCAAAAGGGATTTACTTAGCAGCTTTTACCTGAAATGTAGGAGAAAAGTGACAGTCATTTGAGAGAAACTTCTAGAGAATTAGTAAAATTCAGGTGCCTATTGTAGGATCACTGCAGATCCACAAAATGAGCCAGTGGGCAGAGCTATCATGTTGTTTGTGTTTCTTTCTTCTCCTTCTCTTTAAAAATATGAAATTTATTTTATGTGTCTCTTCCACATTTATTTAATAAAAAGGAGAAGGAAAGTTAGAGCTCATGTAAAATCACAGTTCGTAAAAATTTAGAGAGGAAGATAATTTTAGGTTACCTCCTTTAGGTCCCCTATTTTTAAAATGAAGGATTTGATAACCTGTAGAGGTAACTTTTAGGGAAGGTATGAGAAACTGTTTTTCTTTCCCCCCAAATACTGTACTGCATTGTCACCAAAGTTTTTGTACACCAATCATTTGTACAAACTGCCCTCAATTATTATATCCTGCATTTTGGTGGGGACCAATACAAGTAAGTAAGCAACTACATAGCAGTTTAAGTTCTATAAGAGAAGTAAGTTCTAGTGTGCCTTTTATAGTTGTAACTAAAATCTACAATAACAATTATGTGTGTGTGTGTATGTGTTGTATTTCAGCTCAAAATCTTATCACTTTTAATATTTCAAGTTTAGGTTTTAGCCTTGCCTGCATGGAACACACGCTACCAATTAAAATTCTTGAATTGCATAGCTGATAATAGAGCTCTCTACCCTAGATAAATATATGCATATATCTAATAATGCATTTAACAGCACATTTTCAGGTGTTAGACATGGTTTTAATAATAAGAATGCAAATGTTATTACTAATATTTCTGAATATAATATATTTAAATATTAATAATGACTAATCATTTTATAATTGCAACAAGGGCTAGCAAGCCATGAAGTAAAGTTGATTAATGCTTTTCTGATGTAGATTGGAAGCACCAAAGAACTTCATTAATCAGAAGTACTGCATTGCTTGTCATGTTCTATTGCTTAAGTATTCCACGTATTACTTTAGCCACAAAATTTTAAATGAATCTAAATAACATATTGCATTAAATTAATTTACTCCCTAAGGAATTGAGTCTATAGATATCTATAGATACCTATATCTAGAATATCTATAGATATTCTATAGATAACTGTATATCTGAGAATTGAGAATATATTTCCTCAGAGTCCTATAACCATTTACAACTCATATTTACATTGCCTGCTGTTGGCCTATTACAAATCATGCAACACACTCCTCTTCAGAATATATCCCTATCCTATGAGAATAGATTGGATACATCATTTAAGCCTCAGAGGGGGAGACACAGTTCACTGTCCCAATGACTATGTGATGTGGCTTTGTAATGTGTCAACCTGCTCTGTGAACTTTAACCTCCAGTATCAGATGTGAAGACAACAACCTTAGAGAGACTCTTAACCAGATCACACAATTGCATAAGGTCAAATCTCTTAATAAGCCCTGCTTCTGTTTGTAAGTTTGTGTTTATACATGCACGTGTATAGTCTACTTCTCTGACTGAATCTTCACTGATGCAATTCTCCTGAACAAGTCAGGCAAAAGGGGTTTTGACTCCAGGAAAAGGAAAAGAAATGCAAAAACAGCAACGACAACAGCAACAACAAAAACTCTTTACCTTCATCCTGAAGCTAATCAAAGAAATGTCCTGATAAATCCATCACTAAACTTCACTGATTATCCTGGGAGTATGCTCATTATCACATATGTATAATTTCATATATATTTGCTTTTCTAAAGCAAAGAGCTTCAAACATTATTTTATTGATTTATTTTATTTTATTGAAAACCCCTATTGGTAAATCTGAGGATATATGGAAGAATATGCATGTTTATTCACTTTAAGAATTATTCACATAATTATTCACATTATATTATTCTGTATATCAATATTGCAAAGTTTTTTTTTTCACTTTTAGATACAAGTTAATAGAAATTGAATTTCCAGAATTTTCTCTGTATACCAAATTCTGTCCTGAGAACCCACAAGAACTGGTACGCAGTTTGGGGCAAATTATCATTTACAGACTGTTCTCTAAATGAGTATTCCTGTCCCCAACTAAATCCCAGAAGTTGTCCCACCTACTCATTGAGCAACCAAAACACGTTGCATGTCTATATGCTCCCTAGGCTAGCAGTACCTTATCTGGTTGAGATGTTAACACTGACTGAAAGGTCCAGAGGACAGACTGGGGCCTGGCAGTCTGACCACACTTGGCTTGTTATATTTTCCCAGCTGTAGGTATAGGTAGTTGATGGGATTGTTCCAGTTGATAAAAATTTCTCCTTTATTCACAGAATTCTTAGAAAAAAAACCCAAACCAAAAACAAACAAACAAACAAAAAAACCAGACACTTTCCTGCATTCATTAACATAATCTATAAATCCAAAAAAAAAAAAAAAAGAGTTCAAGAGTAGATTGTAAGCAAGGACTACAAACTGTTGTTAAAAATTGCAAAATATGATAAAATTCCCAGTGAAACAAGGATAATCTTCATTTTCTAGTTTGTTGTTATAAGATCATGTAAAAACACCAACCTTATTTCCAGCATTATAGGTTTTCATAAGCTAACCTTTGCCTAAGGGTGTCTTGGTAAAGTTCCAATGCAAATGACTTTTGTAACAACCACATTCAGATCCCAATAGCATAATATGGCCCAAATTCTGGGTTAAGCATGTACAAGAATTTACAACTATGTATATGAAATCGTTTATAAAGTTAACTACCATTTTCTTGTTTAATATGAACAAATCCTAAGTAATGATTATTGATTTTCAAGGTAGACAAGAACATTATATATAATTATCCCACATAAAAAATCAATTTAAAAAACCACTATATTTGTAAGCTTAAAAGGTGATTATATTTTGCAAAGTAGTTCCTTATGATGCAGTTCATTCAAACTACTCTTGTATATATTTCTTGCTGCAAATGAGACTTTACTGGTTTATAGAGGAGAAGAAAGAGATGATGACAAGATTTCTAAACTTGAGCCTAAGAGTCATTTCCAAGATATATTTCTACTGTCAGGGTTTATCACCAATTTACATAATTGATGTTTCATCTACAATACCAAAACTTTTTTATACAATATAGATAATTAGCTAGTCCTCACTTCCAGCTTATTATTCCATCCTCCAAGGAGCCTCATGGTATAATGGACAAAATGTCAAGAATAATTAGGAATAATGATGGTGGCAACCATGCTATCAAACGACACATACCTTGGCCTGATTCTTTTATGCCTTGCCTTTGAAGAAGATATATAGATGATTAAAAGCTCTCTCCTAGGCTTTAATTTTTTTAATGCAAAAAAAAAATAAGATTCTGAAAAAGTTTCCCTTTATGTTCATATATATGATACACAAAGCCTCGGTTTATATATTTATTTTCATATTTAAGGTGGTAAAATCAATTGATCCCAAGCACCCCACAGTTTTTTAGTATCTCTGCATATGTAATTATATGTTATCTTCCACATATATATTTTTAACATCTTTATTGGAGTATAATTGCTTTACAATGTTGTGATAGTTTCTGCTGTATAAAAAAGTGAATCAGCTATATGTATACATATATCCCCATATCCCCTCCCTCTTGCATCTCCCTCCCACCTTCCCTATCCCACCCCTCTACGTGGTCACAAAGCACCAAGCTGATCTCCCTCTGCTATGTAGCTGCTTCCCAATAGCTATTTATTTTACATTTGGTAGTATATATATGTCAATGCGACTCTCTCACTTTGTCCCAGCTTACTCTTCCCCCTTCCCATGTCCTCAAGTCCATTCTCTACGTTTGTGTCTTTATTACTGTCCTGCCCCTAGGTTCATCAGAATCTTTTTTTTTTTTTTTTAAATTCCATATATGTGTTAGCATATGGTATTTTTTTTCTCTTTCTGGCTTACTTCACTCTGTATGACAGACTCTAGGTCCAACCACCTCACTACAAATAACTCAATTTCCTTTCTTTTTATGGCTGAGTAATATGCCATTGTATATATGTGCCACGTCTTCTTTATCCATTCATCTGTCTATGGACACCTAGGTTGCTTCCATGCCCTGGCTATTGTAACTAGTGCTGTAATGAACATTGGGGTGGATGACTCTTTTTGAATTATGGTTTTCTTAAGGTATATGCCCAATAGTGGGATTGCTGGGTCATATGGTAGTTCTATTTTTATTTTTTTAAGGAACCTCCATACTGTTCTCCATAGTGGCTGTATCAATTTACATTCCCACCAACAGTGCAAGAGGGTTCCCTTTTCTCCACACCCTCTCCAGCATTTATTGTTTGTAGATTTTTTGCTGATGGCCATTCTGACCGGTGTGAGGTGATACCTCATTGTAGTTTTGATTTGCATTTCTCTAATGATTCATGATGTTGAGCATTCTTTCATGTGTTTTTTAGCAATCTATATATCTTCTTTTCTTCCACATATTTGAAAGCTAGTGTAACTATTTATCATGCTGTATGAAGTCAGCAGAAATATTTTTTTTTTGTCTGGGATTTGATACATTTATCTTTAATGATACCCATACACATTTATTTACTTGTTAGTTAACCTAATATGTGCTCATCCAATACATTCTCCAATAGTGGTTCCTCAAGGTGATTTAGCTGAGGAGAGGAAAGCATTGTATACTCTCACATTATCATATTCGGTCTAATTTACAAAGCGTCACTTCTGTCAAATTACATAGAAACCATTTATGCCAATCCCGTCATACACTGTTGAACATGAAGAAATTAGCAACTGTTTTCATTTCAAACTTCAAAAAATTATAAATATAAAAATACATTTAATAATATCACATATATCAGATATCATATCATCTGGCATATTAACACTTTTATCTGTACTTTCCTACATTTTGAAAGTGTTTACCTCATTATGTTACTAATACAGTTTAATTTTAATTTTAATACAGCCACTCACTGGCTCTGTGAGAGAATACAAAACTCTATGTCCAATATTAAAGATAAAAGCTCAAAGAATAAGTGATTTATCCAAGGTTAAACAATTGATAAATAAATGTCACTAGAAATAGAAGCCAGGCTTTTCTGAATTTTAGTTATATTGCCCAAACCCTACACCAATTCCTCTAACAGCATATTATTTGTACAAGAAAGCCAGATCGACAAAATTTTCAAATTTTCTTACTAGCTAGAGTTATAAAAATTATCTCTTAAAATATAAATATTTAATATCATAAAATAAATATCTAAATTTTACTTAATGTAATGAAGCATCAAGTTGATAATCCCAGTCTAGAAAGGACCCAGTTATATAGTACAAAGAATGAAGAAGTTTAGAGAAAGAATATTTAATTCTTATATATAACGTTAACTCTCAAAGTCTCACCTGTTAACCAACTTCAAGTAGTACTGAACTTATGAAGTCAATGTTCACTTCCACATGCAGAAAAGGGCAAAAAATGTAACAGGAAAATAATATGTAAGAAGATGACCTTTTATGAGTCTCTTGGATTCCTCAAATATTTGTCATGAAACAAGAAAAAGATTCAAGAAATCTTATGTATAGGGATGCTGCTCAGTGATGCTTACTCCTGGGTCTATGCTCTAGAAAGCCAAAAGGAGAGATGCTCCTACAAAAGTGAATGTCCCTGAAGAGAAGGCAAATCTCTGCCACCATCCAAATCCATGCTAATCAAGTAAAAAGCAGAGTAAGCATGGGAGGAAGACGATCTAGTGCCTCATTTAATGAGGAGCTCTCTATTCTTCCCAATGGGGCCATTTCATGCAATATAAGAGGAAGTCCGGTATCAGATTAAGTCTAATGCCACAAAACAGGGTGATGAGATAACTAAAATTCTTAAGGACTCAGAAGAAGTCACAGGAATAGGAGACTAATACAGATCTCTTTATTCTTTATGTCTGAAAAAAAATTCACTTCACCACACATGCCACAGGTTACCACCAAGTTACATAAGCTTATGATCTGATAGTTGGAAATCTTTGAGGATGGAATCTTTACCTCTCCCACATATGAATGCTTCCTTGATTTTTGCAAATTCAAACAATGAATGAAGCTGAAACATACTCCAGTGATGCTATGGATGCCACGGTTACCTGTGGCAAATGTTTCCAGTGGTTAATAATTCTAAATTAGAAAATCTCAAAAGTCATGATTTGCAGTCCCTTAAAATAATATTTTAAAATATTCTTATGTATTTTAAATAATTCCTTGGCTGATTAATATTTATGATTCCACGTAGAAGCTAGCTTGATGCTGCAGTTGGAAAGTTAATAATTTACAAAGACTGCTTTGTAGTCTAATGGCAGCACTTGACTTTTGCTACTGCTTGAGGGCCTGCAACTTTGATGTTTCTGTCTTAAATAAAGAGAAAATGAAGAGTCAGGTATCAGCTCTTGTTCAGTTACTTTTCTGAAGGGTTCTTTTAACTGAGTTCTATGAAGCCATAATGTCTTTTAACAAGAATATTGATTGCAAAATAAAGCCTTGTTCCATTATCTTTTTAAAGGAAGCCCAGATAGAGGTGTTTTAGAAGTTTGAGTAACATCACTTCTTTGCACAGCGTAAGTGTACTATTACCTCTCTGGAACACATAAAAGGAAAGTTTTCAGAGGGGTTTGTTAGGTAAGCAAATGTTTTCTTCCTCCCCAATTCAAAATAAAAAGCCATGGTACTTAATGTCCTCTGACTGTGAGTGTGTGTGTGTGTGTGTATGTGTGTGTTTTAATTTAGAGAAACTCTCTAGATTTCTAGATTTTACTTACTAGTTTGATAATAACTGTGTACAGTGAACACTACTGCTTGCTACCTTGTGACCTAGGGATTGACAGGTAATGGTTCTTAAGGTAACCAACAGTGCCAGTTATCTAACCCCAGTGTCCAGTGAAGCTGGCAGACTAAAACTCAGCAAGTGGAACCACTGCATACTGAGTCGCTTAGCAAAAACTCAGAGGATTTCCTTATCCAGTGGACATCACCTCTAGTTCTTCATCATCACTGCAGTTCGTTATTCCCACATTCAAAACATACTGTTAGAATTCAGCAACTCTGCCGTTTCATTTTATAATAAAATGTACAGCTAAAACTAAACATAAACTTTGAAATGTACTTATTTAATGGTCTGTCAAATAATAACTGAAAATTTTATTGCACAATCCAAAAAATGAAAAGCTCTTTTATTGAAATATGAAACACTGATAATCTGAGAAACATGATTTCTGATTCTCAAGCAAAAGTAAACTAGAACTAATCAAATGTTTTTAACTCATTAGCTAAGGGTTTCTATTTTGTAGACTACATTAGACTCACCACATAAAAAAAAGGAAAATATGACAATGAAATTATTTTTGACAGCAGAAAGGATGGAAAACTGATTCTATGCTACTTACTCATTGCCAGTAACTATATAGTAACTAGGTTTATGTGGTTGGTAAAAGCTTGAAAGACCCACATAAGCTTTAATTAGTTTAAAAACTAGTTTTCAGTATCTTTGCTGGTGCCTGGTGGGAACTCCAGAAGTAAAAGAGATGTTACCTTTATTCAATGTCTATTGATAATATACAAGGCATTAAATAAGGAAAATTCATCAGGAGAATGCTTTTTTAATTTCCATGCTAAAACACAACCATATCACAATAGGCCTAAAATCATTCAAAGAACTTACGTGATTTTTTATGTTACTATGTGAACACTTGCTGAGAAATTTAAGTACTTTAAAATCTGATGAGGTTTCACACGTTTGATTAATTCAAGAAGATTCTGAACATTTTAATATGTTGTTTTTCTAATTGGTCCTTTCAAGCAGAATTTAACATTAGTTCCTGAATTCCCAGTTTTAATCATTTTTAACTAGCTGAAGTAAGCCATATCCTGGATAACCCGTATATATTGTGAAAATGTATTGTGTAATACCTTGGTCCTTTCTGGAGTTTCTCCTTAAGTCTTTTTTACAAGTCAGAGTCCTCTTCTCTGCAAAAGCATCTCAGGCAAGTCTTTCTAAACCCTAACAATGCAGTACTAGTAGTCTGTCAAATTTACTTTTTTTTTCTTCTTACAGCTTCTGAGTTATATGATTTTTATCATCTTCTACCTGTACATATGTAGATTTTTCCATTCATAATTATTTTATCTTTCCAAATTTCTATGATAATGTCAGAACTTCTAAAGAGCTTGTCTTATTTCTTGAGGCTCCCTTATTGGTTCTTTCTACAGGGGATCAGTAATCACAGAGATGTGCCTTAGGATCTTTACTATATGGCAGAGATTAAAGAAGGAATGGAATGGGTTAGTAATGAGAAGAATACCTTAGAGAAACCCACCAGCAGTATGAATAAGTCAGAATAAGTGGAAAAAAGATACTGGAGAAAAATTAATCACCTTATTAGTTAGTTTTTCCCAGAATCATATTCAGTCTCATGATTTTCCAGGAAGTCAAATTGATCAAAGACTTGTAGACTTTGTTATTCCCACCATTGACCTAATGAAAAAAACTTTTAAAATAATGCATCTTAGCTGATATTTTCAAAATTATTTTGCTGTATTTTTTTAATGCCATGCAAATAAAAATAAAATTCCAAAATTGAAGTTCTGTACAAATTGCACAAAATTTATTCCTTGTGGTCACAAGGAGTCCCGTGTTTTCCTTGTGTCTGGTCTGGCATTTAAGAAGCATCGATTACACTTCTAGAAAACGGCAAAACAATTTGCCCTAAGGTTATGTTTTCATAAGCAAAGTAATTTTAGATAATTACACAATTCAAGCAGAGTGGGTTTGAAGTTACATTATACAGATTGTATAATATCTTAATGCTTTAGCAGAGCACTGCCAAGGAATCTGGACTTTTATTTCTAGTGTTAGCTTTTATTCTAATTACATGTGTGAACTTGAACTAGCCACATTGTCACTTGGTCTCAATTTCTTCATCTATAAAATGAAGCACTTGTCCTAAATTGTGTCAGTGTTTCTTCTAATACTTTATATTTACCTCAGTTCCCAGGTCATAGCCTTCAAATTCCTAACCCTTTTATTATATTTGAAAGTGCTTACAGATTTATAGGACTCTAAGAGGTGTACCAAATCTACTTTTTTTGAAATATAGTTTAAAGATATTATCTTTGGAAAAAATGTCCAATTAAAAGTATATATAAAATGTTAGAAAGTAATTTAAATATCCATTAAAATTGATTTATTGAAAGGACAGAATGAAGGCAATATTCCTGTGGTAGAATATAGCTTTGAGGACTAAATGTGAACTGACTTTTAAGTGGTGGAAATGAGAAAGCAATTTTTAAACAGAGGTACTCTATACATTTGGTGTTTCTGTTGTGAGAAGTAAATGCTTATTCTAATGCATTTAAGCAAGCAGTATTAAGGATTAATGACATTTTTGATCCTGTAACTAGACGTACAACTTCTTGAATAATTAATAAGGTACTCAATACTGAAGAGGATATCCATCTGCTAAGAATTTTTGTGTGTGTACAAGCTATTAATATTGAAAGCCTTACACAAAACCATGAGGAAGAGACTTTGGGGTTGAAGCAATAATATCTATTAAAATATACAGGTTTTTAATTTCTCATTTTTAATGTTCCTGTTTAATGGTAAATGTTTAATGTTTAGTATAAAATGCTTATAAAGTGGTCGTAAAAGAGGTAATTATTATAGCACAAATGACAATGATATTTTTTTTCTCAATTATGTCTTCTCCTATGACAATAATGTATAGCTATCAAGGAAGTACTACTAAATTGTAGTTATTGTGCTGGATTTTAAGAATAATATGAAGTAATATATATGGAATCTAAAAAAAAAAAGTTCTGAAGAACCTAGGGGCAGGACAGGAATAAAGACGCAGACATAGAGAATGGACTTGAGGACACGGGGAAGGGGAAGGGTAAGTTGGGACGAAGTGAGAGAGTGGCATGGACATATATACACTACCAAATGTAAAATAGATAGCTAGTGGGAAGCAGCCAAATAGCACAGGGAGATCAGCTCGGTGTTTTGTGACCACCTAGAGGGGTGGGATAGGGAGGGTGGGAGGGAGACACAAGATGGAGGAGACATGGGGATATATGTAAATGTATGGCTGATTCACTTTGTTATACAACAGAAACTAACACACCATTGTAAAGCAATTATACTCCAATAAAGATGTTAAAAAAAAAGAATATTATGAAATAGAAAATATGTAAGATCAAAAGGTCATAATTCTTCATATTACTTAAAGTCTTTTAGGTTGAGAGAAAATTATTCAAAGGGCCATTTTTTAAGTCATTACTTGTGCATTCAGTAGAGACAACGTTTTTTTTTTTTTTTTTTTTAAACATCTTTATTGAAGTATAATTGCTTTACAATGGTGTGTTAGCTTCTGCTTTATAACAAAGTGAATCAGTTATACATATACATATGTTCCCATATCTCTTGCCTCTTGCATCTCCCTCCCTCCCACCCTCCCTATCCCACCCCTCTAGGTGGTCACAAAGCACCGAGCTGATCTCCCTGTGCTATGCGGCTGCTTCCCACTAGCTATCTATTTTACATTTGGTAGTGTATATATGTCCATGACACTCTCTCACCCTGTCACATCTCACCCCTCCCGCTCCCCATATCCTCAAGTCCATTCTCAAGTAGGTCTGTGTCTTTATTCCCATCTTGCCACTAGGTTCTTCATGACCTTTTTTTTCCCCTTAGATTCCATATATATGTGTTAGCATACTGTATTTCTTTTTCTCTTTCTGACTTACTTCACTCTGTATGACAGACTCTAACTCCATCCACCTCACTACAAATACCTCCATTTCATTTCTTTTTATGGCTGAGTAATATTCCATTGTATATATGTGCCACATCTTCTTTATCCATTCATCCGATGATGGACACCTAGGTTGCTTCCATGTCCTGGCTATTGTAAACAGAGCTGCAATGAATATTTTGGTACATGACTCTTTCTGAATTATGGTTTTCTCAGGGTATATGCCCAGTAGTGGGATTGCTGGGTGGTATGGTAGTTCTATTTTTAGTTTTTTAAGGAACCTCCATACTGTTCTCCATAGTGGCTGTATCAATTTACATTCCCACCAACAGTGCAAGAGTGTTCCCTTTTCTCCACACCCTCTCCAGCATTTATTGTTTCTAGATTTTTTGATGATGGCCATTCTGACCGGTGTGAGATGATACCTCATTGTAGTTTTGATTTGCATTTCTCTAATGATTAATGATGTTGAGCATTCTTTCATGTGTCTGTTGGCAATCTGTATCTCTTCTTTGGAGAAATGTCTATTTAGGTCTTCTGCCCATTTTTGGATTGAGTTGTTTGTTTTTTTGTTATTGAGCTGCATGAGCTGCTTGTAAATCTTGGAGATTAATCCTTTGTCAGTTGCTTCATTTGCAAATATTTTCTCCCATTCTGAGGGTTGTCTTTTGGTCTTGTTTATGGTTTCCTTTGCTGTGCAAAAGCTTTTAAGTTTCATTAGGTCCCATTTGTTTATTTGTGTTTTTATTTCCATTTCTCTAGGAGCTGGGTCAAAAAGGATCTTGCTGTGATTTATGTCATAGAGTGTTCTGCCTATGTTTTCCTCTAAGAGTTTGATAGTGTCTGGCCTTACACCTAGGTCTTTAATCCATTTTGAGTTTATTTTTGTGTATGGTGTCAGGGAGTGTTCTAATTTCATACTTTTACATGTACCTGTCCAATTTTCCCAGCACCACTTATTGAAGAGGCTGTCTTTTCTCCACTGTATATGCTTGCCTCCTTTATCAAAGATAAGGTGACCATATGTGCGTGGGCTTATCTCTGGGCTTTCTACCCTGTTCCATTGATCTATATTTCTGTTTTTGTGCCAGTACCAAACTGTCTTGATTACTGTAGCTTTGTAATATAGTCTGAAGTCAGGGAGCCTGATTCCTCCAGCTCCATTTTTCGTTCTCAAGATTGCTTTGGCTATTCGGGGTCTTTTGTGTTTCCATACAAATTGTGAAATTTTTTGTTCTAGTTCTGTGAAAAATGCCAGTGGTAGTTTGATAGGGATTGCATTGAATCTGTAGATTGCTTTGGGTAGCAGAGTCATTTTCACAATGTTGATTCTTCCAATCCAAGAACATGGTATATCTCTCCATCTATTTCTATCATCTTTAATTTCTTTCATCAGTGTCCTATAATTTTCTGCATACAGGTCTTTTGTCTCCTTAGGTAGGTTTATTCCTAGATATTTTATTCTTTTTGTTGCAATGGTAAACGGGAGTGTTTTCTTAATTTCACTTTCAGATTTTTCATCATTAGTATATAGGAATGCAAGAGATTTCTGTGCATTAATTTTGTATCCTGCTACTTTACCAAATTAAATGATTAGCTCTAGTAGTTTTCTGGTAGCATCTTTTGGATTCTCTATGTATAGTATCATGTCATCTGCAAACAGTGACAGCTTTACTTCTTCTTTTCCGATTTGGATTCTTTTTATTTCTTTTTCTTCTCTGATTTCTGTGGCTAGGACTTCCAAAACTATGTTGAATAATAGTGGTGAGAGTGGGCAACCTTGTCTTGTTCCTGATCTTAGTGGAAATGGTTTCAGTTTTTCACCATTGAGGACAATGTTGGCTGTGGGTTTGTCATATATGGCCTTTATTATGTTGAGGAAAGTTCCCTCTATGCCTACTTTCTGCAGGACTTTTATCATAAATGGGTGTTGAATTTTGTCGAAAGCTTTCTCTGCATCTATTGAGATGATCATATGGTTTTTCTCCTTCAATTTGTTAATATGATGTATCACGTTGATTGATTTGCGTATATTGCAGAATCCTTGCATTCCTGGAATAAACCCCACTTGATCATGGTGTATGATCCTTTTAATGTGCTGTTGGATTCTGTTTGCTAGTATTTTGTTGAGGATTTTTGCATCTATGTTCATCAGTGATATTGGCCTGTAGTTTTTTTTCTTTGTGACATCTTTGTCTGGTTTTGGTATCAGGGTGATGGTGGCCTTATAGAATGAGTTGGGGAGTGTTCCTTCCTCTGCAATATTTTGGACGAGTTTGAGAAGGATAGGTGTTAGTTCTTCTCTAAATGTTTGATAGAATTCGCCTGTGAAGCCATCTGCTCCTGGGCTTTTGTTTGTTGGAAGATTTTTAATCACAGTTTCAATTTCAGTGCTTGTGATTGGTCTGTTCATATTTTCTATTTCTTCCTGGTTCAGTCTTGGCAGGTTGTGCATTTCTAAGAATCTGTCCATTTCTTCCAGGTTGTCCATTTTATTGGCATAGAGTTGCTTGTAGTAATCTCTCATGATCCTTTGTATTTCTGCAGTGTCAGTGGTTACTTCTCCTTTTTCATTTCTAATTCTATTGATTTGAGTCTTCTCCCTTTTTCTCTTGATGAGTCTGGCTAATGGTTTATCAATTTTGTTTATCTTCTCAAAGAACCAGCTTTTAGTTTCATTGATTTTTGCTATTGTTTCCTTCATTTCTTTTTCATTTATTTCTGATCTGATCTTTATGATTTCTTTCCTTCTGCTAGCTTTGGGGTTTTTTTGTTCTTCTTTCTCTAATTGCTTTAGGTGCAAGGTTAGGTTGTTTATTCGAGATGTTTCCTGTTTCTTGATGTAGGCTTGTATTGCTATAAACTTCCCTCTTAGAACTGCTTTTGCTGCATCCTATAGGTTTTGGATCATCGTGTCTCCATTATCATTTGTTTCTAGGTATTTTTTGATTTGCCCTTTGATTTCTTCAGTGATCACTTCGTTATTAAGTAGTGTATTGTGTAGCCTCCATGTGTTTGTATTTTTTACAGATCTTTTCCTGTAATTGATATCTAGCTCATAGCGTTGTGGTCGGAAAAGATACTTGATACGATTTCAATTTTTTTAAATTTACCAAGGCTTGATTTGTGACCCAAGATATGATCTATCCTGGAGAATGTTCCATGAGCACTTGAGAAAAATGTGTATTCTGTTGTTTTTGGGTGGAATGTCCTATAAATATCAATTAAGTCCATCTTGTTTAATGTATCATTTAAAGCTTGTGTTTCCTTATTTATTTTCATTTTGGATGATCTGTCCATTGGTGAAAGTGGGGTGTTAAAGTACCCTACTATGATTGTGTTGCTGTCGATTTCCCCTTTTATGGCTGTTAGTATTTGCCTTATGTATTGAGGTGCTCCTATGTTGGGTGCGTAAATATTTACAATTGTTATACCTTCCTCTTGGATCGATCCCTTGATCATTATACAGTGTCCTTCTTTGTCTCTTGTAATAGTCTTTATTTTAAAGTCTATTTTGTCTGATATGAGAATTGCTACTCCAGCTTTCTTTTGATTTCCATTTGCATGGAATATCTTTTTCCATCCCCTCACTTTCAGTCTGTATGTGTCCCTAGGTCTGAAGTGGGTCTCTTGTAGACAGCATATATATGGGTCTTGTTTTTTGTATCCATTCAGCCAGTCTGTGTCTTTTGGTGGGAGCATTTAATCCATTTACATTTAAGGTAATTATCGATATGTATGTTCCTATTCCCATTTTCTTAAATGTTTTGGGTTTGTTATTGTAGGTGTTTTCCTTCTCTTGTGTTTCTTGCCTAGAGAAGTTCCTTTAGCATTTCTTGTAAAGCTGGTTTGGTGGTGCTGAACTCTCTCAGCTTTTGCTTGTCTGTAAAGGTTTTAATTTCTCCATCAAATCTGAATGAGATCCTTGCTGGGTACAGTAATCTTGGTTGTAGGTTTTTCTCCTTCATCACTTTAAGTATATCCTGCCACTCCCTTCTGGCTTGCAGAGTTTCTGCTGAAAGATCAGCTGTTAACCTTATGGGGATGCCCTTGTGTGTTATTTGTTGTTTTTCCCTTGCTGCTTTTAATATGTTTTCTTTATATTTAATTTTTGATAGTTTGATTAATATGTGTCTTGGTGTGTTTCTCCTTGTATTTATCCTGTATGGGACTCTCTGTGCTTCCAGGACTTGATTAACTATTTCCTTTCCCATATTAGGGAAGTTTTCAACTATAATCTCTTCAAATATTTTCTCAGTCCCTTTCTTTTTCTCTTCTTCTTCTGGCACCCCTATAATTCGAATGTTGGTGCGTTTAATGTTGTCCCAGAGTTCTCTGAGACTGTCCTCAGTTCTTTTCATTCTTTTTTCTTTATTCTGCTCTGCAGTAGTTATTTCCACCATTTTATCTTCCAGGTCACTTATACGTTCTTCTGCCTCAGTTATTCTGCTATTGATCCCATCTAGAGTATTTTTAATTTCATTTATTGTGCTTTTCATCGTTGCTTGGTTCCTCTTTAGTTCTTCTACGTCCTTGTTAAATGTTTCTTGCATTTTGTCTATTCTATTTCCAAGATTTTGGATCATTTTTACTATCATTATTCTGAATTCTTTTTCAGGTAGATTACCTATTTCCTCTTCATTTGTTAGGTCTGGTGTGTTTTGACCCTGCTCCTTCATCTGCTGTGTGTTTTTCTGTCTTCTCATTTTGCTTATCTTACTGTGTTTGGGGTCTCCTTTTCACAGGCTGCAGGTTTGTAGTTCCCGTTGTTTTTGGTATCTGTCCCCAGTGGCTAAGGTTGGTTCAGTGGGTTGTGTAGGTTTCCTGGTGGAGGGAACTAGTGCCTGTGTTCTGGTGGATGAGGCTGGATGTTGTCTTTCTGGTGGGCTCGTCCACGTCTGGTGGTGTGTTTTGGGGTGTCTCTGGCCTTATTATGATTTTAGGCAGCCTCTCTGTTAATGGATGGGGCTGTGTTCCTGTCTTGCTAGTTGTTTGGCATAGGGTGTCCAGCACTGTAGCTTGCTGGTCGTTGAGTGAAGCTGGGTCTTGATGGTGAGATGGAGATCTCTGAGAGATTTTCGCCGTTTGGTATTACGTGGAGCTGGGAGGTCTCTTGTGGACCAGTGTCCTGAAGTTGGCTCTCCCACCTCAGAGGCACAGCCCTGATGCCTGGCTGGAGCACCAGGAGCCTTTCATCCTCACGGCTCAGAATAAAAGGGAGAAAAAATGGAAAGAAAGAAAGAAAGAGGATAAAATAAAATAAAATAAAGCAATTATAATAAAAAATAAGAAAAAAAATTATTAAGAATAAATTTATTAAGAAAAAAGATTTTTTTTTAATTTTTAAAAATAGATTTATTAATTTTTTATACTAAAAATAAGAAAAAAATTATTAAGAAAAAATTTATTAAGAAAAAAAATTTTTTTTAAATAAAAAATATGAAAAAACTTATTTAAAAAATTTTTTTTTAATTTTTTAAAAATAGAAAATAAGGAAAAAAATATTAAGAAAACATTTATTAGGGGAAAAAAATTTTTTTAAGTAAAAAATAAAAAAAAAACGGACGGACCTAACCCTAGGACTAACGGTGAGAGCAAAGCTATACAGACAAAATCTCACCCAGAAGCATACACATATGCACTCACAAAAAATGGAAAAGGGGAAAAGTTAATATATCCTGCTCCCAAAGTCCACCTCCTAAATTTGGGATGATTTGTTGTCTATTCAGGTATTCAACAGATGCAGGCACATCAAGTTGTTTGTGGAGCTTTAATCCGCTGATTCTGAGGCTGCTGGGAGAGATTTCCCTTTCTCTTCTTTGTTCGCACAGCTCCCGGGGTTCAGCTTTGGATTTGGACCCGCCTCTGCATGTAGGTCGCCTGAGGGCATCTGTTCCCCGCCCAGACAGAACGGGGTTAAAGGAGCAGCTGATTCGGGGTTCTGGCTCAATCAGGCCGGGGGGAGGGAGCGGTACGGAGGAGGCGGGGCGAGCCTGCGGAGGCAGAAGCCTGCGTGATGTTGCAGCAGACTGAGGCGCGCCGTGCGCTCTCCCGGGGAAGTTGTCCCCAGATTACGGGAGCCTGGCCGTGGCGGGCTGCACAGGCTCCCGGGAGGGGCGGTGTGGAGAATGACCTGTGCTCGCCCACAGGCTGTTTGGTGGCGGCAGCAGCAGTCTTAGCGTCTCATGCCCGTCTCTGGGGTCCGCGCTGATAGCCGCGGCTCGCGCCCGTCTCTGGAGTTCGTTTAAGTGGCGCTCTGAATCCCCTCTCCTTGCACGCTGCGAAACAAAGAGGCAAGAAAAAGTCTCTTGCTTCTTCGGCAGCTTCAGACTTTTTCTCGGGCACCCTCCCGGCTAGTTGTGGTGCGCTAGCCCCTTCAGGCTGTGTTCACGCAGCCAACCCCAGTCCTCTCCCTGGGATCCGACCGAAGCCCGCGCCTCAGCTCCCAGCCCCCGCCCGCCCCGGCGGGTGAGCAGACAAGCCTCTCGGGCTGGTGAGTGCTGCTCGGCGCCGAGCCTCTGTGCGGGAATCTCTCCGTTTTTCCCTCTGCGTCCCTGTTGCTGTGGGATCTGCGCTGATAGCCGCGGCTCGCGCCCGTCTCTGGAGCTCGTTTAGGCGGCGCTCTGAATCCCCCCTCCTTGCGCGCCGCGAAACAAAGAGGCAAGAAAAAGTCTCTTGCCTCTTCGGCAGCTGCAGTCTTTTTCCCGGACTCCCTCCCAGCTAGCACCGAAGCCCGAGCCCCAGCTCCCAGCCCCCGCCCGCCCCGGCGGCTGAGCAGACAAGCCTCTTGGGCTGGTGAGTGCTGCTCGGCGCCGATCCTCTGTGCGGGAATCTCTCCGCTTTGCCCTCTGCACCCCTGTGGCTGCGCTCTCCTCCGTGGCTCCGAAGCCTCCCCCGTCTGCTACCCGCAGTCTCTGCCCACGAAGGGGCTTCCTAGTGTGTGGAAACCTTTCCTCCTTCACAGCTCCCTCCCACTGGTGCAGGTCCCGTCCCTATTCTTTTGTCTCTGTTATTTCTTTTTTCTTTTGCCCTACCCAAGTACGTGGGGATTTTCTTGCCTTTTGGGAGGTCTGATGTCTTCTGCCAGCGTTCAGTGGGTGTTCTGTAGGAGCAGTTCCACGTGTAGATGTATTTCTCATGTATCTGTGGGGAGGAAGGTGATCTCTGCGTCTTACTCTTCCGCCATCTTGCCCCTCCCTCCGAGACAACGTTTTTGAGACATACGTGAGAAAAAAATTTAAAAGTCATTACTATGTCATCCTAAGTATTTAAAAGATAATCTCATTCTTCATATTTCATATCATATTCTAACCTTCAGGTTGACATCTTAAAAAAAAGAAAGCTATGATAAAATAGCAGAATTATAGAGACTTAGATTTGAATGAGGTCTTTAAGAACATTTAGCTCAATTTCTTTATTTTAAAAATAACATAACTGAAGCCCAGACATAAGATACTCAAGAATTCCCTCTAGGTCTGTGACATTCCATTCTGTCTCTCTTAGGTGAAACCATAGCTGTAAAGTTGCTCATGCAATGGGGCCGCTCTGTGGTCTAAGGTAGCTGCCGGGATTGCCTAGAAATGTACCACTCCCTGTTGCCTTGGAAATGTAATATCATAGTTCTTTACATGGTGGAGAAGTGAAGGGAGGGTAAATATTTAAAAGTACCATTGAGTTCAGCTATAAATTATTCCCATTTCATTATTAAGTAAAAACTGATAACAATACACAAACTAGTGACAAAAATATTTTGAAAATACCGATACAATTATTCGCAATTTTGACACAATTTTCAATTTAGTCCAGGTAGCTCATATGTACATCAAATTATATTCATAAAGCCTACCTGTTTCATTAAGCTAATACCATGATACACTATCACACACATACATTCAATATAGATAGATAAGCATACAGCTGTGTAGTCATATTACTGTAAATGTTTCACTCCTCTGGGAATCAGAGATCTTTGAAATTAAGTTGCAGGGCATTTATAGCGTCCTAGTTTTTAAATAAAGAAACTTTTGATAGCTCAAATGTTTCAAGCTTATCTATGAAAATAGAATCTTGGGGAACTTATAATCTATTTTCATTTAAAAAACATAAGAGTCAGTCACTAGGAATATGATGGTAAACAAGGTAAATACATCCTTTGTCTTTTTTTTTTCATCCTTTGTCTTTTAAACGTGAAGAGGATAAAATAATTACAACATAATATAATACATTTTGATATGGAAAAATAGTGTGCCATAGTAGAAAATAAGTCAAGTATAAATTAAATTAATATACATGGAATTGTGTTTTTAAATCACTTTATTGGGCTATAATTCACATATATTAAAATGTACCCAATTTAATGTATAGTTTGATGAGCTTTGACAAACATATACATCTATGTAACCACCATCCCAAGCATTGTTTCTATCATCCAAAAACTTTCCTCATGCCCTTTCTCAGATCATCCTCCCCTAGAACTCCTCTGAAGCAAAAATGGTTCTAATTTAAATCACTATTGATTCATTTTGCCTGTTGTAAAACTTCATGTAATAGAATAATGCTTATATCCTTTGGTTGTCATTCCAAATCTTGGAGTTTAAATTCTTAGACTAAAATTTGTAAGAGGAAGAATATAGGTAAAACATCAAGCTAATAAACAATACTGTTAAATTCAGCATTGGGCCTTGAAACATTTTTCATTACTCTACACCAGTACTTTTTTGCTTTTTTATACTGCATTTTTATATTACATTTTTATACTACATTTATGAATTTTACATACAGAATACTCTTACAGTGTTAAGAGCATTAACTTTATTGTGTCACTTTCTAAGTTTGTTTAATCAGAAATATCTGTACGTTTCCTAAACAACTGTTCTGCATCTATCTTAAGAATTTTGTAGGTTTTGTAAATAACTAGGTTTCTCCTCTCATGTTCACTGGTTAATGTCAAAATTCCGGCCCACTTCTGGCAAAAACATAGAATTTATGGTATCTATTTTTATCATAACCTCATTGTTAACTCCCTTTTGTGTCCTTAACTTTGTTGAATTTCTTTAGTATATATATATATATATATTTAAGTTATCTTGTTCTCTACTATATATGTCAATATGAGCTCAATCAATCAATTAAAAGTGTTAAGTTAAATATTTAAATTATTTTCAAATTTGTGTAAACTAATCATTTAGTAATTAGTTCAAGGGACTATCCAAGTTTATTGTCTTTACCTCAAATTTCTTCTCCTTTTAAAAAATAAAATGTCCTTTGATATCTTCGGGGAAACAATCTGTTAGAACTCTGACCAGCAGGCTGAGATGTATTACGAATAAAGTGATTTTGATATATGCTGGATACATATAACCCTTTATTGTTAGTATTTATGTGAATCACACTTCCAAGAAGCAAAGTCTGAATCCTACCAGCTGTTACAGCAATTCAGTCTTAGCCCTTTACTCTAATTAAACTAAGCTTATTATCAGTGCTTCCATTTTCCTGCAGAGAAAGTCAGAGAGGATGTAGAATCAGTGAACTTTCTGAGATTAATTAGGAGGAAAAGAAGCCTCTAAACATTTCTGACATAGTAAAATTCTTTGATCTATGACAATACCATGTACATCCCCAATCATACATTTGAAATAAAAACTTAAAGGCATAAAAATTATGCTTATAATAGTGATTATTGCTGAAGCTAGACAGCTGCCTTTTCATTCAAAATAAATTGCTGTTATATCATACACATATGGCATTTTAGTTATCCAAATATTATTAAAATATAAAAATTGAAACTCCTTTTTCTTGTTGAGAATGAAAATATTAATAATTGTTTTCACTATAAGGAAGAAATAAATTCCCGATATCCAAAACATAAATAACTTACACATGTAGTTTAATCACCTAAAGACAGGAAGAATGTGGCTGAGACAGTTGAGTTAGGTCCTACTTCAGAGTGAACATTTTGCATTATAACATGAATACAAACTTCTATATTTAAATGAAACATGTAACAGACCACAAAACTAAGTTGATGTTGTGCATTATTGTTAGTGATAATTATGCTTTTGGACATAAAATTCAAATTTCTAACAAATAAAGTAGGAACTTCTGAAATTCAAATAGGCTTGTATTTAAAGGTAAAAACAAGACCATTGTATATTTCCTGAAAATTGTTTCTGACCCTCTAAGTGGAAAATCATTTTCTAAGCCTAAATTAAATAAAATAAATCCTCTTTAATGCAGGTAACCCAGACTTATGATTCCTAAACCTCCATACTCCCCAAAGGTAAATTCCAGGGAGTTAAATTAAGGACAGGTTCCTCCTTGCTCTCAAACACACAGAATCCATTGTCATGCTCAAATGCTGGAACCTTGCCAGAAGGAAATCTATGGAGAAACTCAGAGGTTCCACTGGTTTGGCCAAAGTGGAAGTGGGGTGGTGTGGAAAACATGCAGACCTGAGCCCCACTGTACTAAGCTGCAATCAAGGTCTTGCAGGTCTTCTGTTTTCAGGATAGGTGTTCAGGGTCTCAGTTGCCAGGGTGATTTCGCAGAGAAAAGAACCATTGATTCTTCTTTAAAACCTTCAGCATTTATCCTTACATCTTTATTCCAATCATCAGTGCCATTTCATTCCCTTGTTGTCTCTTCACAGCATCATTGTAAATGATTCCTAATGGATCACTCACCTAGCCCATCTTCAACCTTATCTCATTTATTGCCAGAATGCTCTTTCTAAAATGTATATCTGATTATAACACATACCTACACAAAACACTTCTAAGTTTCCATACAATAAATAAAATAAAATCCATAAACATGTCCATTGATATATAAGAATAAAATCCATAATCATGTCCATTGATATATAAGATCTCCATTATCTGGCCTAAACTATTACTACAAATGATTGCCAACATATTTCCTATATTTACCTTCTCTCCACTAAACAAACTATGGTTTCCCAAATATACAACAGAGTTTTCTATTTCTCTGCTTTGGCATACATTCTATCATTTTGAAAAGCTGTTTCACCTACTTAATGACCTGGGAAATGACCACTTAACTCTGACTCAAGTATATTGTCTGTATAATATTGTCTCTGATTCCTTATTTTTTTGTTGTTGTTTATTACCTCCCTGTGTTCCCATTATATGTTTTACATTATCTTATCATTAGTACTCTTTATAGTGTTCTGAAATTATTCCTTTGTATGAGACAAGTCGACTATTTCAAGGTTTTTTTTTTCACTGCTAAGTACTAAAGAAAAGTCTAAACAGTCACATTTTTAATCACTTGACTTCTGACTCCTTAAGCCAGAGAAAATCCAGATGATGGATGAGCACCAAGTCCAGGGTTACCTGTTCAATAGACTGAACGGAAAACACAGATGAACTAGGTGTTTATATTTTACTTTTCAGCAGTTTGAACTGGAAAATGCGGGGTTGATAAAGTAGTTTTCAGCAGGGAATAAAGTTAGAAAGATTCATTCAAGGAAACTTTGAAGTAGTTTATGACTGGTAAGGAAGAGCCAGGTTCATAAACATTCATGATATGCCGAAGTTATGAGGAAGCAAAAGTTATAAGTAAAAGGATCTACTTTGGAAAATCAAATATCTATGTACAGTGGAGAGAAGACAAAGTGAGAGTGTAGTAAAAGGGGAAAATAACCAAAATTCAGAGGGTCAAGAGTGGTATTACAGCAGAGCACCTAATTATTAATGATTCTGTACAATCTTCTACAGCTAATGTTCTCAGTGCTGCCTTAGATCCCCAAAGAAACTTAGGATTCTAAATTTTCTCATTCATCTGTGACACTAGATTTTTATTTGCTTATGGCCTAATTATGCAATATTTTTCCTTGGGTTGAACAGTTACTCTTAAAATAAGTTCTTCATTATTAGAAATAAGTTGAGTGACTCTCTTCCTTTTAACCACAAGAGCCTAACTAGAACATCTTTTTCTACCATAATGTAAACTTCACACAGGCTGGAATACTCTCATCTTCCTCATTATATCTCTGATACACAGTAAGCACTTTCCCTGCCTCCAATGCTGGATACCATTAAAATGCCCCAGACTATCCTCCAGATCCTATTGCTTACCCTGTAAGTTGCCAATTCAATACAACCAGAAGAATTACAGTTTATAGTAAACTCTCATAGTAATTACCATGAGGGAATGGGGAGAGGGCAGCAGGACAAACTAAATTCTATCTGAAAAATATTAGAAGAGCAAACTTCCTGACTCACATATGAAAAGCTTTTCAAGGTGCATTATATCTTGCAGTGACCGCAGTGGGGAACACTGAAGACAGTAAAAGCAACTGGTAACTGGGTCCAGAGAACAACAGAAGCCTAGAACCCCTAGAATGGCTACTGAGATGAGTACTCTCACAAGGCCCATTTGCAAAACCTTCTCATTTTCCCAAAACTGCCCACTTCAAGGCTCTCCATTAGCACTGAAATTCTGAATTACAATTTGTTCAGGTGACCACCGTTTCTTGTATCCAAAGTCTCAACCCTATACACCCTCATGTTCTCCAGACTCTTCCCAGGTCTGGGAAGTTCTCATTTTAGGTTCTCACAGGACAAAAAGTCTTATGCGATGGAAAAACCCTTCCATGACCCTAGGATCTTCTTCTCTCAGTACTCTAAGTCATCCTCTACAACACTCTCCACCCAAAAGCAAAGCTACCTTTGGTAACTTGAAGATGACATTTATTTATGGGTGATAAAAGTGTCTCTTCTTTTAAAGGTGTCTTTAAAGTACCTATTTTAACTAGAGTCCTTGATAGCTCAGGATAAGAAAAACACCAAACATATGCAAATTTAAATTTTTGGCAGAGTGTGCTAAAACTGTAATGAACAAGTAAATCAATGTCTGATGACTACACTAGAAACAAGTGATTGAGACCCTGGCCTTATAACTTTTTAAAATAGTACTGTCAACAAGGCTAAAACCAAAGTATTTGGTGCTCACAGCAGAAACAATATAGGTACACTAATATTCCTAGGGCTCAGGGTCCATTATCATCAAACTCAGCATTCATGTAATCTGGCTTCACTGCTCCTCCTTCTCTATTAGGAAGAAGACTCTTAGCACCTTTGTTAGGTTGCATTTACATACCTAACATATCAAGAAAATCTTCATGCATTGTCTTACATTCACAAAATTAAACCAATTTTTTTTTCTGGAACAGTAAGTTCAGACATTTAAAAAATCTAAATGTAGAATAGTTATAAATAATATATTTTAAATATATAGCATTTTATTATAAAATAGTAGGAATAGATTGATAGCTATACAAAAACACTTTTACAATACAACAGTTCTTCATTAGATTAAAAACTACTAGTTCCTCTTATTCTAAAATAAGGTTGTTGTTTTTTTTTAATTAATTAATTAATTTTATTTTTGGCTGTGTTGGGTCTTCATTTCTGTGCGAGGGCTTTCTCTAGTTGAGGCGAGCGGGGGCCACTCTTCATCGCGGTGCGCGGGCCTCTCACTATCGCGGCCTCTCTTGTTGCGGAACACAAGCTCTAGAGGCGCAGGCTCAGTAGTTGTGGCTCACGGGCTTAGTTGCTCCGCGGCACGTGGGATCTTCCCAGACCAGGTCTCAAACCCGTGTCCCCTGCATTGGCAGGCAGATTCTCAACCACTGCGCCACCAGGGAAGCCCTAAAATAAGTTTTCCCATATGCTTCCAAATAAAATAATTTGACATAATAATGTGAATAGAGAAAAAAAAAGATCCCTTGAGAATGATATCAGAGAATGGTAGGAGAAGTATTTTTGCAGTTTACCAAGGTATACTTACTAGTGAATAATTATTTTTAAAAAAATGAAAACATAAATATATTCATACTATTTTTTATTGTACAAGGATTATTAACTAGTCTGTAAATTCCCTAATTGTTTTCACCAATTTGGACAATTATTAGAATTACACCACGTTTGATGGTAAAAAATATGAATCTCAGTTATTCCCAAACTATTCTCTTTTAGTGTGGCTGTAACTGCATTAATTGGGCTGTCTTAAAAAGCTTTCTGCATACACACACAGTTACGGTATCATAGAAAGTCTTTGTCTCCAGTTCCTCACCCAGAGCTGCTAAAACCCTTGGAATTTCCAAGTGATAAGGGTTATAGGAATTTGTTTTTTTGTTCTAATGAGGAAACTCTTGGTGGGCTCTTAGATATCTTTAGGATAGGAGCTAGTTGCCAGAAATACCAAACATTAATTGGAAGCTTGGAGCTTTCAGTGCTGCCACCCCCAAACCTCCAGAGAGAGGAGAGGGACTGTAAGTTGATTTAATTACTAATGGCCAGTGACTTAATCAATTATGCCTACATAATGAAACTTCATAAAAAACCCTAAATGGTGGGGTTCAGAGAGCTTCTAGGTGAGTGAATCCATCAAGGTGCTGGGAAGATGATGCACCAGGGCAGGGCCTCTAAACTCTGTACTCCTCTTGACAAATCTTGTCTTATGAATCTCTTCCATTTGGCTGTTCCCAAGTTGTAACCTTTATAATAAACTAGTAATGGTAAGTAAAGTGCTTTCTTGATGTCTGAGAGTCTCTCTGGTGAAATATCAAATTTAAAGGGCAATTATGGGAACCCCTGGTTTATTTTTAGGTAGTTGGCCAGAAATACTCGTGACCCAGAATTGGTGAATAGCATCTGAAGTGGGAGCAGTCTTGTGGGATTGGGTCCTTTAACTTGTGGGATCTGATGTTAACTCCAGGTAGATAGTGTTAGAATTGAATTGAACTACTGGATACCCAGTTGGTGTTAGAGAGTTGGAGAAGTGATGGTGGAAAAGACACCATGTATTTGGTACCAGGAAGGGAAAAAAATAACCCTTTAATTGGTGTCAGAATTGGTGTGAGAAAAAACAGTCAGAGTGAGTGTGTGTAATGCAGTCTTTGAAGAGAATGTGTTTTCTGCTACTTCTCTAGACATCTCCGGCAATGAATGTGGTTGCTAGGCAAAAAGATCTATGGGAAGAAGAAGGCCATAGAATACAAACCTAGATTCAACAACTTTAGTAGTTATGGAAAAAAATGTGTTGGTATTACCAGATATTCACAAGAGGATAAAGTATTTCAATAGGATGTAAAACCACGAAATTTTATATATAGATCTTTAGAGATCACTGAGAAGAAGACATACCCTGAATTTAAAACAAAAGAAAATTTAGTAATGGCTGTTTTACCTCTTTACCAAAACTGTTGCTCCTACTCATTGCATTCCTATTGAAACGGACAACATTTCTGGACCGATTTTAGAATTATCTTGAGATGTAGATTTTCAAAAGTGGCTTTAATTGAGTGCTTTGTCCAACTTTCTTGGTATAGGGCGTATTAGGATAGACAGTGGTCTACACCCAGTACCCAGCAGGTATCCTAGGATTTAGAGAATGATCTTCCTATTCAGAATAATTATAAGGTCCTGGAGAGTATATTTAGTGTATTTTCTTGGGAGAATATTTTTGTAATTCTTAAAGAATGAAGGATAACACAGTGTTCATTCTAATTCATAAAGGAATTTTGCCTAATTTGGTCACTGCTGTACTCTCAAAACCTAGAAAATTGCCTATAACACATTAAGTATAAAAAAACCACAAAATATTTATTGAGTGAATTAATGAATGAGCATAAAAAAATTTGAAGCTAAGGAGAAAAGAGCCACGACCTAGATGAACTTTCCTATATTGCAGATGATGAAACTGTCCTAGAAAGATGTCCCTCTCAAAACCTTTAATCTTGTGAATAGTAGAATTAAAACAAGAAGTCCAATTGCCAAGGACAGCATTAATTCCATCACACCAGCATTGCTACCATACTTCTAACCAAATTTCCCTAGTAGCTACTATTGGATCCGGCAATGAAACTGCCTTTTCTGTAGGTCAAAAATAGTAAAATATCAGCAATTTTATATAGTTAAACATATATGCATCTATAAAGATAGGTAGGTAGACAGATAGATATGGATGCTAGACAGATAGATAGATAGATAGACCTATTTAGATATTTATATAGATAGATATATGTATGGATGTATCTATGTAAATAGATATATCTCTATGTAACTATACATAATTATTCATACACATACAAATACACATATACACATACATGTACATATTTCAATAGAAGCACACTTCCCATCTGAGTTAGGGATTAGAGAACAAATGAAAAGCACATTACTTTCTTTGCAATTCCTGCACCATTTGTTCTAATTGATAAAAAAAATTGATTTCTTGAGTCAATCTGAGAAAGATCAAGTTGTTGACACTGTTTTGTGTCTACCTGCAAGAAACTGTCTCTCTTCTAGATGATGCCTTTTTTCTTCTTCCAAAATCCTTCTCCCATCCTAAGAAATTAGTTCCTTCCTTGGAAATTTTCTTCTTTTATTACAATATTCACATTTTCAATTTGTTTTTTAAGAAGACACATTTGAAAATATTAATCTACATTGTTCATATAGGATAGTTCCTTTAACAATCTTCCATTCCTAGGGGAAAAGTTTGAGCTTAGTAGAAAAAATTAAGAAATGATGTTAGTATATTTAGGCTTTTTATTACCATTAAAATGGCACATTAATTATGGTATCTATGTCTTGGAGAGTTTTTCCATTACTGTGAGAAATGGAGAAGGAGGGCATCAGACATACATGAAAAAGGACAGTTTGTGTTAACACAATTATTAAAATCAATATGAAAATTCCCCCTTATTTTTATGCTACTTGAATCTTCTTGGAAACTCTACCTTGCTCTCCTTCTGTCACTTGACAGTTAGGTAAGGGTCACAGAAGCCTTTTAAACTGAAGGAGAATTTTTTGGCAAATAATTGTGATGAATTTCAAAGACCATAAACAATATGACTTTTCAGAGTACATGGGCTTTGTTAGAAATGGAGTAGAGATACTGGAAGAGGTTAACAAAATGGAAATTGTTGGAGATTTCCTAAGGAATCTTTAAAATAAATAACAACATATATAACTTCTGTAATAAAAGTGAGGTCTAGAGGCTGGATGAATACATGATTTACAGAAATTTTTGTCAGGACTTTTAATCTGTGATTTCAAGAAGAATGGAAAAGTCTAAGCAAATTTATATGCAAGCTTTTCAGAACAGAGAGTATCCAAATGTTATAATATTAAATAAAATGGCACAAATGCCATAACTGTAATAAACATACTTTTCGACTTATTATCTGGTCTTGCATATATATCAATCAAGAAGCTCAAAAATTCCACAGATTACTCACTTTTAATTTGGAATATATTCACTTGTAAATGATAATTCCTTCAGGGTAGCAACTTGCATTATTTGTAACTTAATTTTCTCTAATCACCGTATTACCTTACAGGAGTGTTATGAACTATGACTAATGAATAATTATAGCATTTTGAAATATCAATGTGTTATATTAATGCTAAGTACCAATGATAACAATAATGTCAGATGTGCAGTACATCAATGAACTCTTACAAAAGATAAATTAAATAAACATATATTTGTCTCATTGACAAAATCATTATTTGTCCAAAATTGAAATGTTTATATTCATATTTTACCAATCTAAAGACAGTATTAAGTTACTCTTTATTCCAGTTTTATCCTAGAAATCATACACTAGGAAACATTTCAAAATTTGGGCTATGAGAAAACTAAACATGAAAATGTAATTTTTGCAGTCAAAGCTTAAAATCCTTCGAGGAGAAAAAAAGTTACATACCTGGCTTCACAATCCACTCATGGAACCATGCATTTGCTTAATTCAAAGTAACTATATTACTGATGATAACAGAATCAAAATTGCTATGTTTTCAGTGTTCTGAGACCCCCTTAAAATTTCCTAAAATAATTACATATCTAGTATATAAGATTTGATTTTGAAATCATGTGATCTATTGATCATTAAATTATAGTTAAGTACATGGATCATATTCATATTCTCTGACAGAACATACACAGGAACTCGTAACTAACAACATATTAGTATAGGAAAAAAATATGTTCCTAAATATGTCAGGCTGTAGAACATTTGTTATATTTGACCACTATATTTTCTTCTTCTGAACACTCACCATGATTTTGTTTGGGTATTCATAGGCCTAGCATAGAGTCCTTGTGTTTCAGAAACAAACAGAACAGCAAATGGAGTTGAGGAGGTAGATGTTGAGAGTTAGAGTGGTTTGGTAGAAAGGTCTGTTAAACCAACCAACAAATTCCATTCCCCTACTCAAAAGGATCAGTTCAATTGTGAGAGAATTGTAGTACTATCCTTTGAATAGCTAGGTTAGAAGTGTTTCTTCCCCACCTATGGAAAAATGTAGCTGTTATTCCTCATTACCTTTAATCATGAGGATATCAGCCTAAGGACAAAGGAAGAGAACAAAAATGAAGAAATCTTAAAGAAAGAGAGATGAATCTCTTCTCAGACTAGGTCTCAAGCCTTCCTTACATCTACATTACTCAGATAAATGAGCCAAAATATCTCCTCTGTCGTTTGAGATGGATTTCATATTGGATATATTGTATTAATTTCCCTAGTTTGCGAGTAATATTTTATGATTATCTTTTGCTATATTAGCTGGACATCTGCTCTACAATGGTATGAATTGATCAATGGTATGAATGGTACAATCACATTTGTTCTACGATGGTATGGATTCATGATTATACACCAAAGCCCTTAGAATATATACATATTTATACGTATTATATCTAATATGCAGGCATGTGTGTGTGTGTGTGTGTGTGCACATACATATAAATATAAAGTACCAAGTGTGTTTTGGCTGTGAAAATTCATAACATTTTTCTTTAAAAAACTTTTTCCTTGCTGGTTGATTCTAAATAACCCACAAGTTCCTTTTGTTTGTTTGCCTGCTATTATAATTATATACAGCTCCTAAGAAAGTTTCCCTTATAGCTCTTTTGATATAGATGTCTCCAATCCAGAGAATCTTTTCTGCTCTTGATCTCCTTCATGACTTTTCTTCTTTTTCCTTTTCATGTTGTTTTTCTTTTCAATCAATTCTACTGCTTCTGCAATATTGTTGACTTAACAAGGTTTCATGGGATAGTTTGAAAACTCACAGCCTTGTAGAACCTTTCTATTTCTCTTTGGGTCTCTGGAGTTCATCCCTACCACTGAAGTGTACACAATTTAGAAAGTAATAGTTTTTAGATAAGCAGATAGACAGATATAGATAAAATGCATAAATAAATCGGGTAAATAATTGAGAATACATGTTATATGGCTATAGCAATATGTCTATATTATCATTATAACATTTTACTGTATCCCAAATCAGAATTCCATCCTGGTATCCACTAGTGTTAAAACTCTATATACAACACTCCTCTCCTTAAGAGTGGAATGAATAGTGGCTTGTTTCCAAAGGATACACTTTGGAAAGAGAAAGAAAAGAAAAAGAATAACTTCATAGCAGAGAAACATGGCAAACACTCCCTCAGCCTGGTGATCATGATTAATATCAACAATGATAAGTCATGTTGATTTTTATACCCTTGATATGATGTAATGAGAACAGAACCTATCTCTCCGGTCCTCCAACCAAAAACTCATAACCTCCGTCCAATCAAAAGAAACACATCAGACAAATCCCAGTTGAGGGACATTCTACAAAACATTGATATCTGAGCAATACTCCTCAAAACCGTCAAGGTCATTAAATACAAGGGAAGTCAGAGATTCTATGGTCAAAAGGAACTTAAAGAGACATGATGACTAATCGCAATGTGGCATCCTGGATGGGATTCTGGAATAGATAAAAGGCATTAGGTAAAAACTGAGGAAATCTGGGGGGAAAAGTATAGGTTTTAGTTAATAACAAATTATCAATACCAGTTCATTAACTGTGACAGTACACTAATAGTAAGTAAGATGTAATTAATATGGGAAAATGAGTATGGAGTATATGGAAACTCTCTGTTCTGTAGTCACACTTTTCTGTGAATCAAAAAGTATTCTGAAATAAAAATGTTATTTGAAAAAAAAATAAACTATATTTGGGATCCTCGAGCTGACCTACCTTACATGTTTTCTACTTTTGACCTACTAACATAAGGCCTAAATTAAAAACAGGTGAAATGACAACCCTGGGCCATTATTCCCATGTCCATACCATTGGGCTCTTTCATTTAGTGAGAGAAAAACTCACAAAAATGAAAAGAGAAACAAGGGAAAAGAAGTCCTGCTTCAGGCTTTGGATCAGGTTCTCAACTTCATGGGCTTATCAAGAGCAGAAGAGCGGTGCCGGTGTTAGGGGCCCAGGTATAAGAAATTCCGAGAACAGAAGTCAAAGCCAAGAGGAAACTCACTCAAGCCCATTTCTTTTTATGTTTCATTAATTTTCTTCCCTACATTTTCCCCTATCCACCAAAGAATCATCAGTGTCCTTCATCTGAATCATAACTTCTTTCCCTGTGGGTAGAGCAGAGAAATACTAAAAGACCAATACAACATTTCTGTGTGCCACTAAAACAACAAATAAATAAATTTTAAATAGAATAGATATTAAAATGACAATTTTTAAAGATCCCATAGAGTGTGATCATGAATTTGGTATATATCAGTTACATATGGCATAATGTTTAGCAATAGTTCTTATTTTTAACTTTAAGAGAAATTACAGTGCATGCCATATGAGACATGTTTGTTTTTGTTTATAACTGCATTGCCCTCCTATGTTGACATTTATGCAAGAAAGACCGTATTATACTATTTTGTATTTAGAAGGTAAATCTTGTGACAATACAGCAAGTGTTTTGTTATATTACTTAATGCAAACTAATATATCCTGTTAATGATTTTTGTCTCTCATGTTAATTGACATTCATCTTCATTTTACACTTTCATCTCATCTCATTATTGTTCATTGGCAAGTCTTTCAGTATGAATATATATGTGTATAGTTATTTAGCTGAATCCTCTGATTAGGGTCTCACAAGGCTGTAATGCTGGTGTTTGACAAGCTGATTCTCATAAGATGGTCTGACTGGGGAAGATCTCACTTCTGGGTTGTTCCATATTTCCATCATATTGTTGGCAGAATTTATTTTCTTGAAGCTGTAAGGCTGAGAGTCTGGCTTCTTGATGGCTGTTGGTTGGAGGATGTCCTCAACTCTGAGAGTTTGCCTGCAGATTCTTCCCATGTGGGTTTTCCTAATATAGCTACTTTCCTCATCAAACCAGCAAAGAAAGTCTCCAGAGCAGGTCAGCTAACAAGATGTATTCTTACATAGGTAACATAATCACAAGAGGGACAAGCTATTAACATTTCCCTACACTATTAGTTAGAAGCAAATCACCGTTCCCTCCTACACATAGGAGGAAGGGGATTACACATAGGTGTAAATATTAGGAGACTGGGAACATAGTGGGCCACCTTAAAGTCTATCTATCACAATGACATTGTTGATGTAACATAGTTCAGAATTATGACTTTGTAGCACTTTTCAAAATATGCCAGAAGAGATATATTCATTTTTTTGAGTTGTCTATCAAAAACTTTATTTGCAACTATAGTCTTAATATAATAATATCAAAATTCAGAGCATGTTTTATATAATAGTGGTATTTATGCAAAGAGTTGACTTTAGTTATTTATTTTCATATGCTTATTAATTCTCAAAGTATTTATTTGGAAGGTCACCCATGGAAATAATATAGTATCAGTAGTTTCTTTTGAGGAAGGCAACTGAGTAAATTTTCATTTTCATTTTATTTTATTTATATATTTGAGCCATATTAATGATTACCTATCCAACAATTTAATTAAGAATTTAAAAATTCCATATATAGCATTACAAATAGTCACAAAATCTAAGCAATCTCACAGAGTGTTAAAGCTGAGAACCATCCTTATTCTTTTTGTAATTATTAGTGATGATGTTTGTAATAGAAACTTCTAGCTGAAGAGCTAGTAAAAGCGGGCACTAAGAAGATAACATCTATTAAACACTCTGACAGTTAAAACTATTTTAAACTTCCACATTCTTTAGTGTTGGTCCACAAGAGAGCTGAAGAAAAGGAAAGTGCAAAACACGTACACAGAACCCAAGGGATGTTGGCAAGGGAAATTTACTGGCAGACCACAATGACAAATATAATGATCTCCATAACATCAACAAAAAATTTTGACATCGTTTTAGGTATGTTAATATCTATTTTTTTAAGACAGCCATATTAGCATTTAATGATTTTGGTTGCTGGATACCAAAGTAGGATTTGAGCTCTGTGATGATCACAAAAGCCAATCTGTGCACTTCCGTTTTTCAATGTTGAAACTAACATTGTGGAACAGTAAAAGAAAGAAACAGGAAGAGCAATGTTTATGAGCTTACAATTTTTAAGGCGAGTGCCTTTAAAAGTCTTCAGAATGAAGTCACTGAGCAATATTAAAACCATATTTTGAAAACTTTTTAAATGAACTGTTTGCAATGATCTCATAAATGCTCTCTTCCTAGCTCAACCATTTCTGTTTTGTTTCTGCCCATGAGTTTGAATGTTGCCCTAGAGGCTAAGGGATATCAGTCATAAGTGCTGATAACTAAAGTCAGACTGCAGCCAGAGTAGATACAGATGTACAAATCCATCTCTCTCCATTTGAACAGTCTGCTAAATTCTGCATGCAGCTGTTGGCCCTTAATGGTTTTTAACTCTTCCAAAATATATATTCTATAAATATTAAGTATATATTACTTTTCACCCTATCTACTGTCCTTTATTTCCCCTGTTCTCTCATTTTGATATAAAATTTAGATATAATGAATCTGATGATTACATCAAATCCCTGTAAGGTGAGTGTCTCCAACAAGATTATGGTCCCAAGACATCTTTGTCTGTTTTTTGATTTTACAAATAGTGTATAATGAAGCAGAGAGCATAGACCTAGAATAAAGTTCTCTCAAAACTGCAGCTTGAAAAAAGGTAAGAAACTGGACTGATGGAATGATATGGGTAATATTTTCCCCCCTCCTCTTCATTGCTTGGGTGGTTTAGTCACTTTCCATTGATGTCTCTTCACTCTTCTGTTCACTCCTAACTATTTTAGATGGTCGGACTTAGCTGTTGTAGATGATCATATCCAGCAGAGTCAGTTTTTAACAGAAAATTAAAATTGGGCAATTTTCCCACTCATATCCACCCACAAGTGTTAAGTGAATACATCAGCAATCATGCATAAACTCCCCCTTGCTGTAAATGAACATCTTCTAGAAATGTGTTGCCAAAGGCAGTTCAGTTCTACTTTTGAAGGAAGCCCATCCTACTTGTGAATGCAGACGTCTATTCTCACTCATATCAGAATGCAGACCACTACCACTGGATAAGCTTAGAGGCACAGCCACACTCAGAAAATGAGAACAGTGAGAGTTTTTCTATTATGAAACCAACTACACAATGCAGATTCATTCATGTTATATGGTTCTGGCATCTGCCATCTGTAACACACAAGCAAATTCCCCTAATTACTGACCTCTCTCTAGGAAGGCCCATGTTTTCTGTGTGTATTTTGCACTTTCCTTTTCATCAGCTCCCTTGTGGACCAAAAACAACAATTCTACCAGGTGAGCTTAACAGATGCAATTTTCTGACCCAGCCAGTAAAAGGTCTGTTGCTTTGTTTTTAGCTGGAAAGATTTCTTGTTGGATTGTACAAGGTTTGTGCTTTTCAAATTGAGCCACCAGCTTGCAGTTCATGTGCCAGCTTACAATCCTTATCAAAATTAGAACATTTATTCACAGTATACCTATGGTACATCAATCAAAGGCATGTAATGCATGCCAAAAATCTAATCCACAAAAACAGTGATGAGTGAGAAACATGATAGTGTCAAGTAAAGAGAAATCAGGGCAAGCAGTTCTCACTCCTAGTGAGCACACAGGAGCCAGGATCTACAGACACATCCAAGGTCAAGGCCATCTGGCATGATGAAGAAAGCAAAGGATGTGAACTCAAAAGATACTAAAACTTTTCTATACAGTATGGTCATTTCTGAAAATTTTCTGTGAAAATTCTAGTCTCTGCACCTGTATTTACATCTCTTTTTTAAAGGTCCTAATATCTGAGACCACTGTTTTTGTCATCTAGACTGTTTTTCACTATCTACTTCCACAAATTACCCTAATTCTTTGACTTCCAGCTGTCCTTTTACTGGCACCTCCTTCCTGTACTTCAGAATTGATTAATTTCCTTCATTTCTACATTACCATTGTGCTTATGATCTTTATCTTGCAAAGCTAAACTTTACTCAGTCATTCCACAAATATTTATAAAGTCTCCATCATGTCCCAGTTGTCCTTGACTTACATTTGCTTTTTTCTTTCTACTGAGATATAAGAACCCCCAGGATAAGTATTTGGTGATATAAATTTGTTTTTATATCCCCTATATCCTTCAGCATAGTATAGGATACAAAGTGAGAATTTAGTAAGAACTTTTTCAGAAAAAGATAAGATGGAATTATAAGCAGATAAAAGTGAGATAAGTATTACAATTTAAACCAAATAAGCAGTAAGTACATTTATTATGTATATTGGAAATCTATATGTAACAGCAGCGATGCATTTCTTGGTGGAATTGCAATGTAGGTTCTGAACTAACACCATAGCATTTTGTATGCTAAGGAAGGAGGCAGAATTAGAGTCAAAGTAGAACTGTCAGAATCATAACTGATTGGACAGAAAATATAAATTAGGAGAAGATTTTATAGAATGACTTCTACATTTAGGGATGGATGGCAGATCTAATGCTAGTATTATGAATCAAGATTTTATTTTTGTCATGCCCTATCTTTCAGATGCACAGGTGAAACCTTCTTTCAGCATCACTGGCTGAGTTTTATTCCCTGTCAACTTCACTATCCAAGATGGATAAACTTTTCATTCAGCATTTATTTAGCGACTATTTATTGGATGAGTGATAAGAGAAGAAACCAAACAGGCACAAAGATGCATAAGACCTATCTGGAAATTTAATCAGACAGATAGTATTTAAACTAGGGATATTGACACACTGTACATATTCACAAAGTGCTATGGAAACACTTTTAAGGTTTCACAAAAGGAGGAGTGATATTTCAAGTAGCATTGAATTGAGCAGTGGACATTCTAGCTAAAGGAAACTGTCTCTGCAAGCTTATAGAGTCCAGAAAGAGCATGTTACATTCAGGCAAATTCCCAGGTTCCAGCCTTCCCTAGCTCTTCCTCCTTCTGTAAGCAAATGGACAATGCTCAGCTAACTCTTAAGATGTAGTATGCTTTGTACCGGAAGTAGATCTAAGAAATTATGAGTTAAAAAAAATCAACTCAAGGTATCAAACCTCCAAAGATCAAAAAGATAAGTCATAATTTGAGCTTGAGTTTTGACTTCATTTCTCCATTTTACAGTGTGTGTAAATAATATTACAATAATGATATAGAACTTTCACTTTTTCAAAGTCCTTTGAGAAACTCTACTACCAAACCAGTTTAGAAAAGTATGACAAAAATTATTTAGAGTTTTAAAAAATATAGTTCACTTCTCCCCACGCAGTATTTAAATATATTTTAAATATTTGAATAGTTGTGTATCATCACAGGGACATTCTAATGGCAAAATAGCTGTTTTACATGACAGTTTCCCTCAAAATTATGAATTTACATGGACAATGAAGAAATTGATATACACACGAAGCAAGATCTCTATCTTACTGTTATATTGCATTATACTTTTAAGGATTTTGTTTAACATAAAAAATATTTCCTAAGACTAACTTTTAGCTTCTTGCTAGATTTCTATTTAACATTCTTCCTATGTGAAATGAAGGTAGGGAAGAGACTAAATTAAATTTGAACTATAGTACCTTGAATTTTTCAAATTGTGAGAAGAGTCTTAAGATAAAAGAGATGGTTAAACACATTGGTTTCCCTGTTTCCACAGAGTGCAGAACTCCTTCTGGGAAAATTGAAAATTCAACAATCAAAGACATTATTCTCTTTCTTCTCAAAAACTCTCCAAAGGGTAGAATGTATAGGAAACTTTCTTAAGTTTTATGATTTCTTTTCTTTTACTTTTTTTCCATGACAACTCTCTACTGTCCTCGCAATAGGACCCTCAAAATAAGCATGATCAAGCAAATCTCTACGGAGACAGAAAGAAAGCAGAATACCAGTTTTCTACTTCACATCCCCCACCAGAGTCTTTGCTTGTTATCCACCTTTGTTTTAATGCCTTACCAGCTGAGCAGGTAGGGGGAAGGTTGTAACTGAGAGTCATTGAACCCACTTAGCACAATGTAAAAATGTCTCTCTAACCTGCTACAGCAAGAATCGGTTATCTAGTGACAATCCCGACTCAGGCACCGCTTGTGCAACTAGAATGAATACTGTTGTCAGACGCAATTGAGAGAAGTTGTTTTCTACGCAGATTCCCTGTGTTCACATGGTTGGTTGTGTCCACTTGTGTTCATCTGTTTCCATTTTAACAATACTTTTGAACACGGTCCTTTCATAAATGAGTTAAGTGAGAGCCACCAAAACGGTTACTGGAAAATTAAGCTATGTATTCTCTATGTTGATGATTTCAATATGCACAGCAATTGTGATTTTTATTTAACAACTATTTCCAAATCAATGGGGTGCTAAATATTTTGAGGTTAGAGGGAATATTTCAGTACTGTCACTGACTGTTTGGGGTCATCCGGTTCTCTTTCTTCTCCAGTTATCTTCCTATGAAGTATATAGAAGGACCTTCAAAATCTGGCTGCCTGCAGGCCTTTGACACCTTCCACATACACTTAAATCCAAAACATACCTGCTAACAACCAAGACTTCTTCTTCCCAACGGAGGCAACTAAAGATGGCCACATTTTCTGTGATTTATTTTTCCTTTGATTGATTGGGAAATGTCCCTCTCTCGCTCTTTGGGTTTTCATGTTTGACTGTGCTGCGCTATGCGCTGAAGCTACAGTCTCATGGTCTCTTTTATTGCATCATCCTTCTAAGCTTCCTCAGCAAACGGGTTACACTCTGTGGTCTGATGTCCTAATTATTCTCTCTATCTCTGCTGATCGCAGAGTCTCAATGATCTGTCTGCTTTCTGCCCTGAGCACATCATACATAGATCCTTGTCCTGCTGTCATCATTTTGAGTGCAAATTAGAATAATGGCTGTAATTTTTTTAGAGTTTCCTACATGCCAGATATTGTGATAAGTACTTGACACACATTATCTAATGCAATCCTCAAAAATAAGAATGTGTGAAGGAGGTACAAATATTAGCCTCTTTTGGAGGTGAGAAAACAAGATCAGAGAAAATGGGTTTTTTTAACAAATTTATTTATTTTATATATTTATTTTTGGCTGCATTGGGTCTTTGTTGCTGCACATGGACTTTCTCTAGTTGCGACGAGGGGGGGCTACTCTTCGTTGCGATGTGTGGACTTCTCATTGTGGTGGCTTCTCTTGTTGTGGAGCATGGGCTCTAGGCACGCAGGCTTCAGTAGTTGCAACACGTGGGCTCAGTAGTTGTGTCTCGAGGGCTATAGAGCGCAGGCTCAGTAATTGTGGCACAAGGGCTTAGTTGCTCTGCATCATGTGGGATCTTCCCGGGCCAGGACTTGAACCCATGTCCCCTGCATTGGCAGGCAGATTCTTAATCACTGCATCGCCAGGGAAGTCCTGAAAATGTTTATATTAAATACAGTTACAGATCTAATAAATAACTCAAGCCTGTCTGATGCCAGAGTCTACACTCTTGTCCGTTAATCTCAACAGTGTGAGAAATAGTTCCCAGGCAAAGTGAGACTAGGAAAGTATATCCCTTTCTCTGAACGTGTTCTGATCTCTTTCAAAACTTTCCATCCTATTTCATATCTACAGTAATAATATGTGCTTAATAAGCAACAATGTGGCTCTTGGACTAATTATTAATATTGACAGGGAAGTCAAAATTATAAAATATTTTACTTCTTCCTTCTCATCCATGGACTCCTACTGCCTTTGTAGTTAATATTTTCAAACAAACAAAAAGCCTAATTGTGTTCTTTATGATTGAAATTGTAGAAGGCCCATAACCAACCCCCTCCAGAGTTTGGACTGTTTCAAAGAGAAACAAACGAGTTACACAGATGGAGCTTAAAGTACCACCTCTATTACTGACAGTGTTGCTGTAGGATTTGGCTGGGTTAACCAGAATTAGGCTGAGTCTTCCATTCAGTCTGGGGCAGTAGTCCGTCCCTGTGAAGCCTCAAAGCAGTGGTTCTGCACTGAGAGTGATCTCCCTCTCAGATGACATTTGGCAATACCTGGAGAAAGTTTTTGGTTGTCACAAGTTGGGGAGTGCTACTGGCATCTAGTAGGTAAAATAAGCGAGGGATGCTGCTAAACATCCTACAATGCACAAGAAAATGGACACAACAAAGAATTATCTGTTTAAAATGTCAGTGGTGCTGGGATTGACAAGCTCTGAGTGAAGTTTATGAATGGGACTGGTGTAGAGTGAATGCATTTTCTCTGGAAGAAGGCAGATCCGTAAGGGAAGGATGATACTGCCTACATTAACACAGTTCCTGCTTCAAAATGTATCAATCAGACAATTCACACATCTTGCCCTGGTAAGGAAAAAGGGAAGAAGCTAAGAGGGCCAAGCTGTGTCACACTAATTACTGTCCCTCAAAGAAGAAACACTAATTCTAACGCCTATTAAAATAATGTGATTTGTTCACATCTTCTAAATCGATTCTAATGTCATAAAACCAAGATAATACGAAGGCAGTTTCACTTTGTATCATACATTTGTTTAATTCATGCTCAGAAGAATAATGAACATTTTATTTGTATTTAGGTCTATCACACAGGAAAGGAGTGACAAATTGCAATGTGTATTTTTACCTATGCAATCTTTTTAAGCTCTACAGAAGTACATACATAACACTATTCTTAGGTGGAAGAAAAAGAGCAAAACTAACATAGTTTGCAGAACGCATATTTCTTTTATTGATTAAACAATTCAAATTGAATTTGACTAGTTATTACAATGTCCCAGAAGCACTTAATTAACCCTACTGTTAAATTTAAATAAGGGGAGAGAGGCAGAAAAGGAGGGCAGATAGGCAGAGTCATTTAAATTACCACAAAAATTGAGTTTCAGATTGCTGGAGCAAAATTATAGATCTCAACAGAGGCCTCTAAATTTACTTAATTCTTCCATTTTCTGACTCTTATTGCTACTTTTATACTCTGAAACATGTCAGCTTTTCCTTTTCTTATCTTCCTTCTTTGAGTCTGAAGAGAAGGCAATGCCCTGACAGTTTTAGTCTACGGTCAGATGCCAGGCATGTTTCCATTCTCCATTGTTTTGATTCTATATAAATAATCTAGCAGATTAGCTAGAATTAGTAAGCATTAAAGTGGGAACCTGTCCTTGACCCCACAGTGTCGCATCAGAAGCATATGCTGTTCTTGAAAGAAATAAGAATAATAGCATATTCATCATTTTAAAGCTATAACAAAGAGAAAAGACCAGATCCCAAAGCAGAAGCATGTTCTAAAAAAAACAATAAGTTTTAACATTTATTAAACAGTTACCATGAGCCAGACACCATGTAGATCATATTTTATGCATTATGTCATTTTATCCTCACACCATATCTCTGAATAGTGTTCTGAATTGTCTACATTTTACAGATAAAGAAACTTGTCCAATGTTAAACAGAGTACCCTGAGATCCAGACTCAAGTTCGTTGGCTGCATATCCTATCATTTTAACCACTTGGTGAAAATAACTTCATTAAAGCATAATCATAACAGCAAATATTTCTGGAGCTCATTGGTCCCTAAATGTAAGAAAACCACTAATATTGTGGCAGGGTTTAAATACTTCAAAAATCTTCCTTGGGGTGTCATAAGCCTTAACTACACCTAAATAGTTTCCTTCAAATGATTTCTAACTAAATATAAATTACTTTCCCTGAGTGAGAGGAAAGAGTCTTAGATAACTCCCAGATGATCTGTTTGGGCAACAGAAGAAAAAAACACAAAGGGGTCACTGATTAAGAAATAATGTAGAAAAGGAGAAATTGATTTTTAGAGAAAGATGAGTTCAGTTTAGAAATATTGACTCTGAAGTACATTGTGTATAAATATTGTTTTTGAGGGTTTGGGAACACTCTTCCTTCCTCTGAAAATAGAAGCTGTTTTTCAAAGTGAACCTCATCTTACATAGTCTTAGAAGGGTCACCCCTTCCTCACCCCTTGCAGAAGGATGGACACATGAATGAGCTCTCACCAAGCAGAGTACAATATCTCTCTGTTGACAGCAATTTGTTTGAGGATAATATGTAATGCAACAGGGCCAGGTGAAGTTCTCCCAGTAATTGGTAATTTTTGTTGGTACTGAGAAGAGTGAATGGTATAACTAAGTACTAAGTAGACCTCCAGCTGCCCAAATTGTCTTTGCTGTCATGTTATAGAGCCTTCCGGTTATTTCACTTTCACAGAGCAAAGAAGAGGAAGGAAGACTGACTCATCACTTGAACACTGGTACTAAGAAATGCACAAAAGTAGATTTTCAATTATGAAAGCCAAAAACTTCCCTTTAAAAAAAAAAAAAAAATTTAATTTAAATTGTATACTTGTAACTTGCAATCAAAAGTGCTAACACATAAAGCTGGAATGGCACAAAAGTGACAATATTACCACTCTCTCACTCTTCTCCACCCAGTTGAAGGTGAAGTTGTATTCATTTTGCCCATATACTGCGGTACAAATTCCAGACTGTTGAACTGCTGCCACCTCACACTGAAACATTAGCTCTCCTGCTTCCAACTGAGTTATCATGGTTTCTTTGAGGTCATGCCATATCACTTTGCATCTCTCCATCTTCCTTGAAGACTTCAACACCTGGCTCACTTGCTTCTTCCCTTAATGCTTAATCATCTATAGTTCCTTTAATAACAATGTCAACGATTTATTGAACTCCTGGATCTAGTCACCATTATCACTCAATTCTGTCCTTTATAACCAACTGACTTTTAACTTTACATCACTCCAGTGTCCTGGCAGGATTTTCACATTTGTCTTGGTCATCCCATAGCACAGTTCAAACCTCAAAAACCTAAACAGGACTTACCCTTTATTATGACCTCTGAAAATGATATGTAATGTAATTTGTTTCTTTTAACTCTTACTATGAACTCCTTCTCATCAACTGTCTTCAAATTTTACTTGACTTCATTTTTCAACTTCAAATTTCTATTAAAATATTTCAATATTACTAATATTACTCTTACCATAGCATGTATTCCTTTTTAGTTTTACCATTTCATTCACTTATTCATTCCTTTATTCTTTTTCCAGTCTTACTGGAAAATGGCCCAATATCCAACTCGAAACAGCTTTCTCCCTCCCCTGCAACATCTAACTCTCATTAATCATACTGATTTTACTTTTACTTCCTAATATTTATTTCATTGTCTCCATATGCATTATTCCTACCCTGGTCTGCTATGTCATCTCGTTTGGACTCCTAGTCGCTCTGTATTTATTCTTGCCTCATTATATTCTGTGCCTCACACTTAGGTTGTTTTTTAAATGAAATATCATGATGTCATTTCCTGTTTAAGACTTATTACTTTTTTCTCATTGCTTCTAGGAAAAAAATGGAAATCCTTACTGTAGCCACCAGGCCTCCTTGGTATGACCCCTACCTTTATACCTCTTTCCTCTAATCTTATATCACATATTCATTTGTTCTTTAAGATTCAAACATACTGTCATTCTTTTCATTCTTTCTTACCACTGCTTCTTTGTGTAGTCTTATTCTTCCATTTGGAATGCCCTCCCCTCTGCCCACCTTCACCTAGTTAACTCCAATTCAACATTTCTATTTTTCTCCCACTTAAATGCTCAGGACAACCTTACTTGGTGCCCAAGCTTTTAGGTCAGGTTTCTGTCTTACATAAACCCCTATAACTGTATTCTTTCCTTTTCCTTGCTTATCTCAGTTTGTACTATTGCAAACACTGTTGATGGTTGTTTAATATTTATCTGCCCCACTCAATAGAAGCTCCTAAACATGTAATTGCTAAATAAATAGTTAGATGAATGGTAAAATTATTTCTAAAATATTATGTCCCAAGCACTGTACTATATACTGGATATGCAAAAAACTACATGGAAACTGTGGGCACATAAACACATCAGTGTGATAGTTCAGGTCCAACCCAGTTAAGCCCAGGTTAATATGTATCCAAAAGAGGATCTCAACACAATCTGAGGACAAATTTAATGGGGAAAAGACTGGAAGTGGAGATATCACTTAGGAAGTGGAGAGGTATTGCTACACTAATCACCACAACTTATACATTTTCATTCTTGTCTCCCTGGGATGAATTGTTTTGATGGAAAAAGATAAAAAAAACACTTCAGTGCTGCTCCACAATCAGTCATTATTTAATTCATTTAGCAGATTTTCATTGACTGCCTACTATGTGCTGACAGGGTGCTAAACTGGAAATGTAGAAATGAATGAATTGTCTTTGTCTTCAAATATTTCTCAGTTCAGTTTGGCAGAGAGGTTTTTATGGTACAATATGGTAAAAATATTGAAAGGAAAGTGCCAGATAATATGGAAGTACCATAGAGGACCATTTAAGCAGCCTGATGGATTTGGGAAGGTTTTCCTCATTTTGTGAAACCCGAGTCTAAAGATATGCATAAGAGTAAACAAGTTAGATAAATGTATTTCAAGCAGAAGAATGATCAAAAGATGAGTTTGGGGAAATGTAACTCACATTGTTTCACTTTATGGTGTACAGTATCTTAAGGAATATTTAGAGGTGAGTCTGTAGCTGTGAGCAAGGGAAAATCATGAAGAATCTTATGAGCCATGAAAGAAGTTTGGATTTTACCAGGGAAGCATTAGGAAGAATTTTAATTTGAAAAATAACATGAGATTCATTTTTAGGGAAAAAAAATTGACCAATGTGAAAAAAATGTATTGGAAGACAGAGAGACTCAAGAGGAGGGGGTTAGTCTTGCTAATCATGCAGAATTCCACTCAGGATGTTTCCCAGACTGAGGGTTCCTTACATTTGCTCCCATGGCACCCTGTGCTCACCTCCATCATAGAACGTACTGCAAAGTAACAAGCTCATTTTTTTACAAGTAGGTGGTATCTAGCACATTACTGGGTATATGATAGACTCGATATATACTTCTAGATCAGTGAGAGAATGAGATAAAAAGTCAATCAGTCTGAGAGAGAGCTGTGAGATTCCTAACAGTGATTAATACAGTTTACATATTTACCTTTCATATGTTGCTAAATCACACTGAAATTGATTTTTTTCTATAGAAATACTTAATATTTCTCTGGAAAACCTTTATATCATCCCGCTGGAACAAAGCCAGCTATCTGAAGAAGATAAAATGGTAAGAAATATTGTTGTGAGTCTTCTTTCTTCCAAATTAACTTTGTGTATATCAGATATCAGAGCAACTATTTGTTCCAGTGAGGTGAGCATATATTAAGTGAATGCAGCTTTTGGTAAAAAAAAGATTAAAGTATTAAGTTAAATTATTCATAGAAATCAAAGGAGTTTTCAATGGTTGTGTTGGAGAAAAAGTAATGAATATATCTTTATTTATGTAATGTTATTTTCAAAGGTATAAAACAAAATGTAGAGATATTGTTTGTTTTTAAAAATGCTTATTTTTGTTATTCTAGCTGAATAAAAATCTTCCTACTAATTTATTCAATCTATCATAGTTAATTTAAATAGCACATGAAATTTTAGACAGATGTTATGTCATAAATATCCAGAGTATAAATATTAAAATTATGCTTACAAGCATAGAAAGATCTATTTTTATTTTAAGTAATTAGCACATTTTTGGAACGTTTTCACAAATACTTCTCAACTATGAGAGAGCAGCAGCATGGATTATCCAAAACTATGAATAATCCAGAAGGCATTTGTCTACAATTTGGGGATGTACTTTTTTGGTAACAGAAACACATTATAAATTTGTGTTACTTAAGCAAAAACTCAAATTAGTTTATATTTCCTGTGTGCATGGGAAATAGTTTACCAGCTGAGCTGCAAGGTTAGTTGATGAGAAATATGTTGGGCTTTGGGAGAAAGAAAAAGCAGATCCACGGGTAATAGATATGTCACAATAATTTTATTACCTCATTTTATTAGATGCATTCCTGTTTCCTTGATTTTGACCAGATTTTCTTTTCATAGACATTTAGATAATTCCTTTTATTCTATATTATTTTTATTTGAACTAAGCATATTTAAAGTGATCAATGGTAGCAATTAGTGGATGTACAATATATTTTCAGCGTTAAATAAAAATTTTACATTTCCTGTGGTGAAGCTGAATGTGTGCCTGTAAGCAGCAATGTTGAAGGATAAATAAATAGCAAATTATGCTCAACACATACTGTCAATAATAATTATCACTGAGTGAAGATAAATTCATTAATTCCTTTTGCTTAATTTTTTAAAATTATTAAATGTGTGTTAACTCATATAAAAGATTGCATTGAGATCTGGGTATATAGTAATTGCTAAAATAGAATATCTATCTCTATGGAGCTTACCTTCTAGAGGTAAGCTTCTTTGTCTAATTGAAATAAAGTACAAAATAAAATAACTTTGTGGAAAGAATTTTGGGTGTCATAAATATTTCATAGCTTGGTTATTTACATATTGATATCATTTTTATTTCATTTTAGAACAAAATATATATCCACTTATTGGGACAGAAGAAGATGGAGTAGTGGATGAGGATGGAGGGGGAGGCACAGATGTAGACAAAGACTATTTCAGGGAGGAAGCTGAGAATTTCATATTAGGGTACAGAGAAGGGAGTATGGCTGTGTCATTCCTAATTAGCTCTGTAAGTAGTTGTTTCCAGTGCTTATGCATAATTAGGGGACAGGCATGGTTTTCACAATACCTATTCAGAGTGTGGCACTAGAGAAACCATGAAGAGAATGATAGAAGACTGACAGGAAGCAGTCTCATTAGCTGTACAAATGTTGGGGATTCCAGTTCATTAAATGAGTAATGTAAGGGAAAGAGCCCTCCAAAGGAAATAGAACTGGCCAAGTTTGGCAGGTAAATAGTGTCTTAGGTACTTGAGCTAAGATTCTAATCCTTGAATGAAACTATCACTAGAAACAGAGAGAAGAGGGAGAACAAAAAATGGGCAACTCTGAATTTTGTTTTACTCTGTAGGGTGATTCAATTTACCTCTGGAAGAACAAATTTCAAGTGTGGTTGACACTGAGATGAAGAAGTGGGCCCCACTGGTCTGGAGTGAGCTGGAGATAGGGTGAGAGTTTACTAGCAGTGCTAGATTACTAATAAGCATATCAGCATTTCCTTAAGACATTAGCGAGCAGGAACCTCAAAATTTTGATGTAGGGAATTTTTAATATGTCACTCTTCAAGAAAACATGAAAGTGATCACTATGGGAAAGTCAGAAAATTTTTGGATTATTAACAACTAGAATTTTCAAATTATACATGAAGAAGAGACTCATTGTCTTACAAGATTTGTATGCTTCTAAGGATGTTATACTAGCTCTGGCTGTGTCTGAGTGTGTTTTGGGGACACACTCAGAAGGACAGAGTACCTATTGTATGAAATACACTTCTGCTGTTATCTGACCTGAACCTATAAATGCGGTAAGCAGTAGAATACTGGTAGATTAATTATTTTTTTTGCTTCCAAGTTACATCTGTTATCCAGGCAGTTCAAACATGAAAAAGTGGCAAGGACAGTTACCAGTGTATTATTGGTGATGAATAATCAATAATAAGCTTCATTTTCTCCCCCGCTTCTCTTCTTTTCAACCTCCTTCCTTTTTACCTTTTTTTCCTCCTTCATTCCGTATCATCTGTAACACTGTAGTCAAATCTTTAAGCCTTCCATCTCACACTCAAAGTTCAGTTCAGAAAATAGAAACCCTTCTACTTATTTCAATCAGAAATGAATTTAATGCAGAGAATTAAGAGTTAATCAAAACCTGGGAAAGCATGGATGTGCCACAGCCAGGGGGCCATCATTCTATTAATGATTTGAAGGACCACCATCTAGCTCCAATCCAGAATGGAAGAAAATGCTGTTGACACTGCAACCACCAAGACTGCCTAACAGTGTTTTCAATGCCCAAGAAGCTGGATACTAAAGTATGGTGAGTCTGGTCACCATACTTTTTCAACTCTCATGATCTTGCTTGCAAGAGAAAACAGCTGCAGGAGATAGCTTCTGCCTCATTTCCACCTTCCAAGCATTGTTTGTGTGCAACTATTAGGATACCTTACTTGCATCCAGACCCTACCTGTAAGAGAGTGTGGGAAAGGTTATTTTCAGCTTTCAATCATCATGAAATTGAATGAAGCTGGACAGGAGTTTGGGGGAGCCAAATCAAATGTCTATGACAAGCTGGTATAGTGATGCATGTTGACCTCCCAGCTGTTTCCTATACTTGTTCTTTTATATCATTCATGGTTTTTATTAAATTTATGTCTTATATTCTGTTTACCTCTCCCCAACCTTGCTAAATCTCATATGTGTCCTTTTCTGTAAGTACGTTGGCTAATTCTGTGTTTCTATAACATTGCTATTACCTGGCATATTTGCTGTATCATTAACTTAACTTATGGAATACTCTTCTACAATTTAGGGAAGAAATACACTATAAGGTTAAGTCAAAACTTATGTACCTAAACAATTACTTATTTACTATGGGCCTAGAGATAACTGTCATATTACTTCATCAGAATATTTATTTTGAGCAAGTGTTATTTCTATAATATAATACATATGCTAATCAAAATGTAAAATTATTGAATGATTAATATTATCAAAGGTGGATTATAAAGAAAAGTGTCTTCCAAGGGGCTAAAGGGGGGAATGGGATGAATTGAGAAATTGGGATTGACATATATACACTAATATGTATAAAATAGATAACTAATGAGAACCTGCTGTATAGCACAGGGAACTCCACTTCTCTGTACAGTAGAAACTAACACAGCATTGTAAAACAACTATACCCCAATAAAAATAAATACACTAACTGAAACATAAAGAAAGAAAGAAAGAAAGAAAGAAAGAAAGAAAGAAAGAAAGAAAGAAAGAAAGAAAGAAAGAAAGAAAGAAAGAAAGAAAAAGTCTTGAATTTTTACTTGCTCCTAAGTTGACTTTTTAAATTAAGAGATAAGACATTTATTACTCAGACAAATTTTTTTCTCATATATTTTGCATCATGGATTTTAAGTTTGCTAGACAAGCTAGTAAAAATGATAACAAAAATCAGCAGATACCATTTGCATTGTAAAACCAGCATAACTCATTTTTCTATTCATTTTTACTAGAATTTTATTTCCTTTGCATATGATTTAACTGTACATAGGCTGATATTGTCCTATCTTACTACGAAGTGTTAAACTTGATTTCAAAATAAGAAATAAAATTATGTCTATTCTAACAATAATTCTAAAACCACTTTCTCTTAATCTTTTAAGGTAAAAATGAGGTTACTCCTCTGTCAACTATCACCGTATTTTCCCATTTGCTATCCCTGCCTCTAAAATAAAGTGGGCTTGTAAAACTAGTTTTCAATTAGATAACCTACTAAAATCCCTGCTTTGCTTTTTGGACAAGCATTTTTGCTCTGTTCAAAGCATGTCCTTTTATCAGAGACTGTGAAGTTGTGTTTTCCCTTCGTTCAGAATGCTGGACCCGAGAGTCTAATGTTGTATTTACGGCATGAACAGCAACTTAATTAAGTGTTGCTTTAGAAGCATCACCAAAGCTTTGTTTCTGGTATTGCACTCAGGCATGTATCACATTGTTCTGACACATGCAGTGGGAGATTTGCTTTGTAGTTAGTCATGTTTTAGGAGCACTACTAGTAAAGACAGGAGAAAAGAATAATTCTATTGGTACAGCGGGGAAAATGCCCTCAGATCCAAAAAATGACTCTAAAAGACAGGATCAGGAGAAAAATTTTCTTCTGAGAACACTCTCAGTAAAACCAAATTTCCTCTTTTGACATTTAACTGCTTAAAAGTAAATGTTTTTAATGCTTTTGTAAAGATTAATAAAATCAAATATACAAAGATTTCTTCCTTTCATATGTCCATATTTATCTCCCTAAGGACCATATTTTATATACTTAAATAAATGTGATATTTTAATTTTAGATTATCATTTACCATGATAAAAGATCTTTTAAACAGTATTTTTCTGCTATTACCCAGGAAGGGTTTGTGAAATGATGATAAAGCATGAATGTATTTTCACTCTTTCTTCTGCAAAGAAATAAAGAAAGTTTTCCTTCCTGGTGTACTCTGAAAATGCACCTGAATCTAAGAGGAATTAAATGCACCAGCCTCAAAACACAAGAATGTTTAACTCCACTATCATTGGCTTCATATTTGAGGTTGTAAAATTAATACAATTTTTTGACAAAGAACTGAAAACTTGAAAAAAAGGAAGCTGCCAACTAAAAAGAAAGGAGCAAGTTCTTCAAAGGTAATGTGGCCTGGAATCTCTAGATAAGATGGCGCAAACGATCAATGAAGGAAAGTACCCCAGAGGGACACAGAGCATTAAAGATCTACAAGATAAAGAAAGGAAAGTAATTATTTTCAAAAGTTTTCCCATGTTCATTTTATCTCAATACTAGTCCCTCTTCTAGTCCAGTGATAGATAAATGGCCCTGACTAATGAAAGTCTAACCAGAATTGGTTTACCTCAAAGGTAGTTTAATACTGAATTTCAAATCATAAGGTACCCAAATTAAGCAAGTTTTTTAAGCACTTGCTAGAGAAAGATCTATAGGGCTACTATATTTAAAATGTTGTCTATGATTTAGTGATCAATCAAATCTATTCTACACTTCCATATATATTTGAAAAAGTGTTATGTTAAGATTTTATTATGCAAAATTTGATTATTTGTGTGAATTTATAAGTATGTTGGCATGTGTGATTAAGCCTCTCTCTGTACATATTTGTTATTGCATTGTAAAGCATCCCTATGTTCTAAATTATCACCTTATTTCATAATTCCAAAGATCAATACCCATTATACATATTGTGACAATGTTTTGCCAAAGCATGGTGAACACAACTGAGAGCAGCAATGGAAAGCTTTTCCAGAATGTGTCAGAAAGTAGCCAAAGAATTAACCAAAGACAGAGACATAGACATGCTAGTAACCATGGTGAAAATTAAATAAATTGTCCAAAATTTCCTTCAAAATGGCCATGATCCCAGAGAGTTCATTCAAATTGCTTTTACACTTTCAATGGACAGAAAATTCTCATATTATAGATGATTTCAGTGCAAAGAAGATATGAAAAGTTTACTTTTTGATTTCACAAACCTGGTGTATCTCTAATACCATACTAATAATATTTAAAATAGAAATCAGAAACCAGATTCACTCGGATCACTTACTAAGCTATTGCCTCTCAGCTACGAAGCTACCTTTCTATACATTTTCCCTTTGTTGGAGCTGGGCCTCTGAAAAGTGCATTCTCCTTTGTCAGCTCACTGCTGTTCAGCCATCACTGGTATAGAAGGGCAGCTGGCAGGGAGAATGAGTATGCTTCACTCTGTTTGCTTCTTATAGCTGCCAGCAGCATCTCAGTGTTAGTTTTTCAGCAGAAACAGATAATCCAAATGCCATGTTTTCTGGGTTGGTGAATACCTGTATATTGGGGGAGTGACACACTGGGAGAGGGCATGAGAGCCCCAAGCCCTTTCCCCACATCTTGCCCTATGCATCTTTTCCATCTGGCTGTTCTTGAGTTACATCCTCTTACAATAAACCAGTCATCCTGTAAGTAAAATGTTTCTCAGAGTTCTATGAACTCCTCTAGCAAATTAATTTGAAGTAGTGGGTGATGGGGGACAGTCTTGTAGGACTGAACCCTTAGCCTGTGGAATCTGATGCTACCTCTGGGTAGACAGTGTCAGAATTGCTTGGTTTTATGTGGGAAACCCCCTCCACATACACATAATTGGATCCAGGAACCTAAAAGAGCTAAGATGGGTAAATAATAAGATGTTTATTTATATCATAATCACAACAAAAATGAAAAAACTTTATCTGATTCTCATAATAGAACCCAAAAAGCTTTTGGTAAAATCAGTATGCATTTCCCAATGAAAAATCCTAGTAAAGTAAGAAAAATAATCGTGATTAAACTAATATTTTCTCATTCTGACAGCCAACATCATACAAAACTGAAAACCTATATACCATTCCAATAAACTCAAGAACAAGGCAATGATACACACTTTTGTCACTATTATTTATTATTATTCTGAATATAATCACGCAAGTAGCCTATGAATTGCATTGGCCAATGAAATAAGAGCAAGTCACATGGCTACTTACATACTTACATGTTTTTCTATAAGCCTGTTCTTAATAAATAGAGTAACGTTTGGACATGGCTCCACATTTTCTTTTTACGCAGATTTGATCAGAATCAAGTCAGTTTCAGAAAGAGGTAAAGCAGTTACATTTTTCCTTTTATTTTGGTCAATTTAATTATACAAGTAGATACAGGTGGACAGAAAAGGAAGATAGCTTATGATCATTCAAAGTAGATAAAAATAATTTAACTGGCATAAATAATAATTTAATAAAATTTAACAAAGCAGAAATTAATTACTGAAGATTTCCATTCAGTAATATTAAGAGGTCATATGGAACAGAGAGTTAAGTAACAAAGTAGGGTATGGAAACTTTTTACATATTGGATTTGTTAAAACTTGAATTTGCAAATGAATTCTTTAATGTTCCTTTAGAAATAGTATATAATCTATTTATAAAATCATAAACATTAAGTAGAAAAAAGACTTTACTTGATGACAAATGAGATTATTTTTAACAAATTGCTCTGAAAGGTTAGTCACAAGTGATTACATTACTTATAAAATAATGTGTCATTAAAGATTTTTTACCTGATTAAAAGAACATGAGTCTGTATCTTTTGAATTCTCTCCCTGAAATGTGGAAACATTTGGGGAATAACCCTTACCTGTTAAAGCTCTCTATCTTCAACATCTAGAAAATGTAATAGCTCATTTATGGCTGTGTCAGGGTAGATTAGATTACATTATGGTAGCAAACAAACTGAAACTCACAGTGGCTGAACACAACAAAGTTTCCTTTCTTGTTTGTGCAGCCTGCTACTGTCCATTGCAACTGTCAAGTGCAGCTGTTTTTCATATGCTGGATTGTACCTAGATGTCAACATGTATCTCCATGTCCATGCAGCAGAAGAAAAAAACAAATTGAAGAGTTGATCTTTGATAATTAAATATTTTCACCTAGAATTAATATATGTAATTTCAGCTCAAATGTCACTGTCACAGAAAGTCCTATAACTTCATCTCTCTTCAAGAAGATGAGTGCAATTTACCTATTTGTCCAGAAGATAAAGAAAATCAGATATCATTGAATAGTAGGAGGGTCTAATACAAGAATTCTTTGAAAATATTTTTATTATAAGTAACCAAAATTAGAAAATCATTAATATTACTGCTCATAACACTCAACATACCACACCCAAACACATACACCACATGCACTCACTCCATGCCCAAATTACATAAATTACCCAAGAAGATGGCAAGATAGGGCCTCAGTTAACTAAATTACTTCAGTACAAATTAAAAACCAAAAGAATGAACAGGTTTTTTTGATGAGATTATATAATAATGCACAGAAAATATACCCAATTTAAAGTAAGAATCATCTAAGGACAGGGAGCCCAGAATAAAAGGAAAATGGATTATATACCTTCAGTGATGGGTCTTTCAGTTACATCTGAAAGCATATATAGGCTTCTCCAAAATTATTAATGCATCAAATTGAGAAGAAAAATCTCCATGTAAGACACCCATATATAAAGTGGTTTCATCAGTTGCCTTCAATCACAGAACTCCATTATACACTACATCTTTCACTTATCTGCCCCCAAACCCAGAGCTATCTCAGACCTATTCTATCAGCAGCAGGTGTGTGGAGAACTTTATTTTGGACAAGCTACTCCTTTCTTTCTGTGTTTTTATAATCCCTGCTGCTATGCACAAACTCTAACAACCTCAAATTTTAATGTGTCTTTTGGTTTCTTATTTCCCATCACTTCTGATTTCTGTTTACTTATGAATTCTGCTGACTCACAGCCTCCTCTAACTCACCACCTTCTCTAACTCACCATCTCTACTATCTCAAGGTCTCTGTGTGTCTCCTTGGGTGGTATTGCCATGATCAAATGCTGGTGTTTTTCTGTGTTGCACAGTTAAATTTCTTAGAAAAGATCTAATTTAACCATCTAACTTCATTATACTTATTCGGGTAGAACCTTAATTTAAAGCTTCTTCATACAAAACTTATTGACCTAAATATTGGTTTTCTTTGAATCAGTTTCTTACATAGCGCCCATCAGATGTTTCTCAGAAGATCAGTCACATAAAGACAAACATGATCCTCTATACTTAAAGAATTCTTTAGGTTCACTACTGAGAGCAGAGATCACAATCAGCGACCACATCTCAAAAGAAAACAGCAGTCATAGCTCTTGGCCATTATAGTCTTATAAGACTTAATATTACCTGACTTCCCTGTAGTCTAGTGGTTAAGACTCCACATTCCCACTGCAGGGGGCCCGGGTTCTGTCCCTGGTCGGAGAACTAAGATCTCGAGCGGCATGCCAAAAGACAATATTACCAAGGTAATATTTGTTAGGCCTTAGAGTAGAATATATATATTGGAAACAAAGAAATGTAAGGGAATTTTCAAGAGCTAAACATACAAAAAGGAATCATATGACATATAATATTTTTAGAAAAAATAACCCTGAATAATTAATGCCCCAGAATTCTGTATGATCTTGTTATATCTACATTTCTTTCTAACTTATCTTAAATTTATCATTTATTTGTCTAATCCTCTACCTCACCTTGAATATGTACTCATACTTTTCAATTGACAACCACTTTTCTCTTGCTCTTATAACCTAAAGAGATCCTTGGAGGCCATAGATTTTGTTGGATCCAGGAATAAAATCCCACTGGGTAACTCATGTTTATAAGTTCTAAAGTATACTTTATTAGCATATAAATTGAAAATAACAACTTTGATCAGGCTGTTTAATGAAAAACACCTCCTAGTACAACTGAAAAACTTTCCTTAACCCAGTTTGCTTAAAAAACAACAACAAAAACCACGTATGTGATTACTGCAAAAAGTGACAGGGGACAGGAAATCAAAGTGATGGCTGAACCAATCAACCTTTAGGAAAAATCTTATGTTAATTCTGGCTGGATACACGTGTAGACAGAAACCCTTCCAATAATGTTCTTAATGTCAAGGTCTCTTGGGCAATAAAGACTTCCCTTTGATGAAGTCCATTAGGCAGCAGCCTTATTAAACACAGCACACACAATTAGCTCTGGGTGACTACCTCCAGGCTTCTCTCCTATGACAATACAATGAATCTTCATTTTTTTCAATAAAAGGTGATATGGCTTTGACCAAACCTAATTTCAATTTCCCTGAGTTAAAAATATTCCTAGAAAGCCTTTTTTTTGAGGCCCAACATCACATAAACTTTCTTTTATTTTTCTTCTCATATGTGACATTTTCAGTCTATACGCAAATACAATAATTAAAGACAAATATTATGTCAAATTTCAGAAAAAAGTATTCAATGAATTCATATTGCTATTTATATTTTTATTCATTCATTTTGAGAGTATACATTAACTTAAGCAATAAATCTCAATTGAATTGAAACGGACATCTTGCTGTTATTGTCAACTGGATGACCAAGAAGAGAATACACACGTTACTGCATGTGAAAAGATAGGGAAGCAAAGGGCATTGTATTCTACAGCAGCAACATAAAAATCTACCAGACAAATGAAGTAATACTATATAAAAATCTAAAGAAGTTTTGTGACTAAAAACCAAAATGTACTGTTTGAGAGAAAAATATGTACAATCATTTAAACACTAAAAAATAAAAAAAAAACAAAAAGTGTGCCAAGTAGTAATAATGGGAGATATAAGTTTTCCATGAACAGATAGTGATACTACTGCCAGTATAGCAGTATAGAAAATATGACAGTTTCTTTTAACAGATTTCATTTAGAAATCCAAATGAAAGGAAAACATTATACCAGAGGTTCTTAAAAATGCTGTATTGCTTTCCTATTGTGGCTTTAACAAATTAGAACAAATTGTGTGGCTTAAAACAACATAAATTTATTATCTTACAGTTCTGGTAGTCAGAAATCCTCCAGAAATATGTCACACTGGCTAAAACTAAGATGTTAGCAGGGCTGTATGCACTTGTAGAGGCTCTGGGGTAGAATCCATTTTCCTTACTTTTTCCAGTTCGTAAAATCTGCCCCCATTCTGTGGCTTGTGGCCCCCTTCCAATGCACTACAACACTTACCTGAAAAATGTTCAGGCTCTTTGCCACAGCCAATGATGTGGAATTTATTTTTTTTGTTGTTTTGTTTTTTTTGTTTGTTTGCTTTTTGTTGTTGGTTTTTTGCCATGTTGCACAGCATGTGGGATCTTAGTTCCCCGACCAGGGATCCAATCCGGGCCCTGGCAGTGAAAGCACCAAGCCCTAATCACTGGATGGCCAGGGAATTCCCTGGAATGGTTTCTATATCAATCCTACTTTGATTCAATTCATAGATCATATTCCAGTATTTCTTCTTAAGGAGGTTCTTGTTAGAAGGACAAGAATTACCACCTATTTTCTTGTAAAGAATAGAACATATTTTCTTACATATTCAGTTAATGATATTGGTTAAGATCTTCACTGTTCACAATAAAAATTTTCTCCTGATTCCTATTTGACTTATTTCCTTATAAGTTTCCTCTTTTATAATAGTACAAGGCACCTTCCCTTTAAGTCCATGATAGAGAGCATAACTTTTATTTATTTATTTATGGCTGTGTTGGGTCTTCGTTTCTGTGCAAGGGCTTTCTCTAGTTGTGGCAAGCGGGGGCCACTCTTCATCGTGGTGCGCGGGCCTCTCACTATCGCGGCCTCTCTTTGTTGCGGAGCACAGGCTCCAGACGCGCAGGCTCAGTATTTGTGGCTCACGGGCCCAGCTGCTCCGCGGCATGTGGGATCTTCCCAGACCAGGGATCGAACCTGTGTCCCCTGCATTAGCAGGCAGACTCCCAACCACTGGGCCACCAGGGAAGCCCCGAGAGCATAACTTTTAACTAACTATATTGTAGGTTCTATCAAAAACCCAGTGGAGAAAAACAATATTTAAGATATACTTTAAAATCATGTTCACAAAGTTGGGTTTTAATCTTAGCCTTTGAACTTTGACTAAGAGTCACTAAATTAAAAAACGTGACTTCTTTATTTGTTCTGAAATCATTGTTGGGGGTACCATTTATTTCAAGGAGTAGCAAATTTTAAGCCTTAAGCCTGCAAATGTGTTTGGTATACATAAAAACATATTACTCTAACATTTGAATCCTTTTAGGTGGGACACTGTCCCTGTCTAAACAGAGCCATGACACCCAGCTATCTCAAAACAAGCCACTTTAAGCATCTGTGTTACCTGGCTGACTCTTGAAGGCATTTGTGTTTTCTTGCCCTTGTCTATCATATTCCTAAATGTTATTTCTCACATTGAATTGCTCCCAGCACTTGAGACTGCTATAACTTAGTCTTCGCTAAAGACTGGTATTTTTTTTTCTTACATCAGTGTGTTCCAAATGTTTATAGTATCATTAAAATTTTTTGACCAATCATGCCTAAACTATATTTATTTATGCTTTATTAACACTTTATTTCTTATTTTTATTAACACTGTATTACTATATTATGCATATCATAGAGCATGCACAAAATGGACATTAAAATATGGATGAGTTAAAAATATAAGTAGAAATGCTAATATTTTATAGTATCCCACTGTGAAGATCATTATTCTCGATATTATCTTTTCATTTCTTATATCTAGTGGCTGATGAGAAGCCCGGAGACAGTCGTGATGCCCAATGAAAGAAATTTTATTGACTTGATGTTGGCAATGTTGGTCTTTTGCTTGAATACTCATTTTCTCAAGTCTTGTTTTTAATTTGTTAAAATGTTCCTTTTTGTATGTCTTTTTATATTCTTTTTGAAAAGGAATGAAGTATTATAAAATAAGTATTCAGTACACTGGACAGAGTATTCACATATCTCAGAATATTGGAGCTCAAAGAACAATTAGATAAACACTATAATTGTACTGGGATGTAAAATAAGACATAAATTTAAAATTTTATTCTCAAGGTCACATTCCTCTGTATTTATGTCACATCAAACTTAGTACAATATTTCTGATTTTCTTTAGAATTTCCAATTGGATCTTTATTCTTCAAATTGGCTGATACCTTAGGAATAATTTTTAAATGCACTCAAATTTGAAAAGACTGCGTCTTTTTCAAAAGCTAATGGAAGTTTTGAAAGCGTTCCATTGAGGAAATACAGATCTGCCCTTCTCATCACTTTCTAGGCCAAAATGTAATTTATTATAACCAAACAATTTAGTGGTTCTTCATTAGGCTTCCATATCAGACCGTCAGCGCAGGAGATTTTTTCAAACTCAAAATGCCAAGTCTTCTTCTAAGATGAGAATCACTTGTAGGCTCTTGACGTGTGAAAAGAAAAAGAATGGGAAGGTACAGAAATGAAACTTTCTCAGAGCTATACGTAGACATTTCTACTTAAGAACCAATTGAATACAGAAACCTGAGGTAATGACTAAAAGGAAAAAATTTAAATTAGTGAAATTTAAAACGTCACCCTTAATTAAAGCAACTATAAAAATTGACAGGCTTAGGTGTGCCATTCGATGTCACCAGAAGGTCAGAATGTGTGGTCTTTTATACATAAAGAGCCCTCTATTTTCATTCAGTAATTTCTGAACACTTAAATGGCTTTGATTTGATTTTACCATATCAAATCCTTAGTTGAATAATAAATTAGAAGTCAAATATATCTACAATAATCATTTTAAATGGGCCAAGATCTTATGAAATCTAAAATGTTACAGTAATATTGGTGTAAGACATAGTAAAACTTTAAATATGTGTAACCATAATTGGTCATTACTGCATTTATAAACCTAGGTGATATGTTTGTTTATCTAGAGACTTGGAACTTGGGCTAGACAGCTAGGCCAATAAGCCCTTAATACCTAAACAACATAATTGGTGATTCACAAAATGAGATATGGAAATGAAAATGAATAACAATAGAATTTTGAATTTTGTACTGTTCTTTTCATTTTCTAATCACTGTCAAAACAATGAAATATGATTGCACTGTTCTTACATGGATAAATAAATAAGAAATAGATAAACTGATGAATTTGGATTATTATGCCATTGCAAAAAATACTAAAATGATAAAAATTCATTTTCTTTATTTGGACAAATCTGGTAGTTATATTAAATATTCACTAGGGAATATTTTCAAAGTTTTATGGTGCCTTTTATGCTGCTACACATTCTGGTTTTGAGAGAAAGAATTGCCCTGTAGGAGAAAGCCTTCATAAAGACCAAGAGAGGGAACACAAGGACTCAGGAAAAAAAAAAAAAAAAAAAAGTTTGCCACTGCAGAGAATGATTAGCACAAGGAAAAGGAGGAGGAGACATCTGTTGGTGAAAAGATTTTTAGAGATAATTAAGTGCATTCATCCAGAAATAACACATATTATACATCGTTTGCAAGCACACATGGCTTCACTAAAAACACAACAGACTTTGAAAGGTCCGCAAAAATAATCAGCGGCTTTGATCTGATGTCACCAGAATGTCAGTCTTCCCCCGTGTGCCCCACCTCAGCCTTCCTAAACCCCTTTCATGCTCCATAATAGTTTTCACTGCAGGCTATGTTTACTATTTACAGAGGTAAGCTTTGTTGGGGAGTATTGTCAGAAAAGTGTAGCTTGGTCCTTGTGTTTCTTAAGTAGCTTAGATTAATATCCCATTTCAATCTCCTGAAATTTAATTGGATTTCTGGGCATCTCAAAGGTCCATATATAAAGAATATTAATGTTCCAAATAAATGGATGCAGATTTCTTTTAAGCACAGAATAAAGCAATTGACCTGACAGTAATGACTATTTTAAAGACAATAAAAATTAACCTCAGAAATAAAGTTTAGATTTTGCTTGACTTTTTGGCTTATTTAATCCTCTTACATAGTAAAATGTATGCTTCATATCTCTGTATGTGATGCCCTCTTGTGCAGTTTTAGATACATTCTATAAAGGGCTAAATGATAGGTGTTGAAATGTAGTTAAAGAAATATGAAAGAACAAGGTAAAAGACTTTTTTTTATTAGAGTTTACATATATCAGTCACCATAAAAGAACACAAAAGATCATGCTTGGTTTTTAAATCTAAAAGAATTTGAAAGTTTTAGATCGAAAAGTATATATGTAAATAAAAATGGAAGACAGTGATTTCTTCTCATTAACTGAGATTAACCATAACAGTAAAGTGAACAGTATTTCCACATAAGTCATTTGGCATTAAAAGGTTTTCTAATGTAAGGCTCAGATGGATTTTTTGCTTCCCTATCTCAGTTTTGCTGCCATTCTATATCTCCAGTCACTTCAGCATTTTTGAAAATCTCAGTGATTCTTTAAGAACTATCCATAATGCCATCTACTTTGAATTTCCTCTTAGTTAGATTGCTTTCAAGTCCACATCATTCCTCCTCCACAAAATAGAATGTTTGTAAATAACAAAAATATAATATTGCACATAATGGAAATCCCAAGGTAGGATGCTTCCATGATTGATAAATTTATCAGCCCAAATCAAGAATCCAATTTATCTGGATTCATCTTTTCAGTCTGTTATCATTACAGTGTTAGTGAACCTCATGATTCTAAGGTTTGTTTGTTCCAGGTATAGAAGGAAGACGACACCTTTGAAAAGCCAGAAAGATGAGAGGAGGCATGCCACTTCCTTACATTTCTTATTATGAGTGAGGACATTTTCCCCAGATGCATCAAGCATGGTCATATCTTGCAGGCTAGGATCATGTCACATGACCATTCACAAGCCTGTCTCTGGAAAGACAGAACAGAATTACCATGATTGCTTGGTCTTAGACAAATCAAGATCAACTAGCATATGGCTTTCTGCTACCTAAATAATAGAGGAGTTCAAATGGCAAAGACAAAGGGGATGTAGGTGATGCCACTGGATTAGCAACACAGTGTCTGATACACACTTTATTTATCCCACATCTATTGAAATAATCACTCTTCTCTTTGAACTATACCTATTTTTTAAGTCTTATATTCATTTATAGAATATAAGTAACTTTAAAGAAGAGACCACATCAGAAAGCTTTTTTTATTCCACATTTTGCTTGATGCAGTGGTTTAATTATAATAGGTAATCAATAAAACTCTTTTGAGTGAATGAATAAATTTATAAAGTTTTGTTTGTCTGGTGTATGGTTTTCATTTGCACAAGTTTATTCTTAGCTATGACTAAACAGATTTTTTTTCTTGACTTGATAAAATGTTCCCGAAATATATTTTTGGAATGCTTGTTCCTGGGAAGAAAACCTTTTAGGTGTAGGAAAGGAAGTAGAAATACAATTTCCTTCTTATAAAAATCAAAGACATAGTTTTAAACTATTACTTTTATAAAATGAAGTACAGCAATATAAGCAAAGATGGAACTTGGTTCATTTTAATAATGTGCTCTCTAAATAAAGTAAATCTGAAATAATTTTAAATTAACTGCTTGATGCAATTTGGTGCAAAACTTTTCATAGATAATATAAACACCAAATGTTGGGGGATGACTTTTGAGTTCTGTCATTTATCTTTAAACATAAAGGAAAATATGCTTGGAATAAACATGAATCTTATACTTTATATGTATTCTATTATAAAGAAATTCAAACACAGATGAAAAAAAAATCTGGTACCTCCTTTTCATTCTCATTTCTACCATTCAGGCCAGGTGTCATTCCTCTAACCTGGGACTTATACCCCAGCTGTCTGGCCTCTACTCCAGTCTAACAAAGAAAATTCCACTTCTTTGAAGTTTAATGCACAGATCCAGTCACATCAACTTCTGACTTGACATGTGCTGACTGACTATCTGTTGTCTAGAAAATTGACTACAAACTCATTGGCCTGATAAACAAGCCTCTTCTTAAAATAGACTCAATTCAGTTTTTTATTCTTTTACTTTTTGATATTCACATACAACTCATTCTTTAGTCTAATTGTATATTCACAGTTTCCCAAAGACAATCTCTACTTCCTCCAACTGTCAACATTCTCACTTTTTTCAAGATTCATCTAAACTGTTTTACTTATTTGGGAAGTCTTTCATTATATCTCTACTGTCATGTAATCTTTCCACCTGATTAATAAACTTTTGTTAATATTTCTTATAAGCCACAGTTATTATTGAATTGTGCACCCCCCCAACAAAAAAAAGATATGTTGAAATCCTTACTCCCATTGCCTCAGAATGTGACCTTATTTGGACATAGTGTCTTTGCAGATACAATTAAATTAAGATGAGATAATACTGGAGTAAGGTAGACCCCTAATTCAGTATGGCTGACATCCTTAGAAGGGAAGACACAGAAACACAAATGAAGACCAATGCAGAGACAAGAGTTATGTAACTGCAAGCAAAGGAACACAAAAGACTGCCATCAGAAGGGCAAGGAAGGATTCCCTTACAGGTTTCAGAGGAAATGTGGCCCTGCTATCACCTTGATTTTAGACTTCTCACCTCTAGAAATGTGAGAAAACAAAAGTCTGTTGTTTTAAGCCACCAGGTGTGTGGTACTTTGTTAAGGAAGCCTCAGGAAGCTTATACAGCCACTATATGAATTCCCTGTTTTGATATAGGTATTATACTGTAAAAATTATATGGATACCCCTTTCCTCCTTCTCTTTCCTCTACCTATCCTCTTATCTCAACACACTACTCTAAACTTTACCCTCCTTTCATCATAAATCATATAAAGGCAAGCATTTTCTTTTATCTTAAAATGTGTTCATTATTTTTGAAACGCTTTCAGTGACTTAATAATTGTTGCCTAATAAAAAAATAAATTAAAACATTCTAAGACAATTTTATGATTTAACTCTCCTCTTTAGTGACTGGAAATGCTCAGGCAAACACCTAAAAATATTTACAAAGTAATCCTTTGTACATTTCCTCCTTAAACCATCTGGCACACAAAAGCATGTGCACACAAATAGTGTTGCAAGTACTGCCTAACTTAAAACATACAGATGCATTGACAAATATCCAGTCAATTGTATAGATATAAGTAAACAGCAACCTTAAAGCATGTTCTATCTTAACATTTAGAATGTATGAGTGATTAGAGCAAGTAGAAAACTGAGAATCAGTTAATTGCATGTGTGTGTGTGTGTGTGTGTACATATATATGTATATATATGTAGGAAAAAAAGAATATTAAACTTTCATATGTCTATCACTTAACTTCAGGAATTGTCATTTCACAACCAACTTTTTCAATATATGTCCCCACAATTTTCCCTCACAACTTAGTGGATTATAAAAATATGTTTTTTTATTTCCTATCATCTATCCCTCATCCTGTATCTAGCATTTTCTCTTACCTTCTAGATACCAAAATAACATTTCTGATGTTATCTTAGAATATATGTATGAGAATATTTTTCTTTTTTATCAGTATGAGAATGTTTCAGATCTAATATTCTAGAACATCTGTGTGAGAATATTCAGAGGTAAGACTTGAAAAGCAGGAATTAGAAAAAATTTGAATTTCAGTTGAATTTAGTATGTTCTAGTTTGGGGAGGGCACAGTGAGGAAAGAGCTGTTGCGTTTTTATTTAGTTACAAATATACGAAAACACTAAAAATGTGTAAAATTTAAAAATTGTAAATCTTTCAAAAATTGCTCTGTCATCAGTGGCAGAGAAAAAGTTTAGGAAATCAGGCATGGCACAGGTTTGAACAGGTGAGTGGTGGCAGGATTTAATAGGCAAGAATAAATGTTGAAAGATAGTACTTTGGGCATCTGCCCTCTCATAGTCAATAAAGTGCCATTAAATAAGGAAAACTAATGCAGAACAGACAAAGGGTCTCAAGGTTTAGGCAATTCAGGCATTGTGAAAGTGGTGACTAATATTTTGGGAAAGGGGTACTATGGAACATTTTTCCTTTCCAATTCATTCATTTAAAAATATATTTATTATTTTCTTAACATATAGGTACTGTTCTAAACTCAGTTTACAGCAATTATTTTGAAATTAAATAAAATTCTAGTTAAAATTAATTTGATTTTTTAAAAAGTCTGACTCGGTTCGTATTCTCATGAGGGAAACATTTTAAACAAGTAACCAAGGAAACGTGTAATTTTAGGTAATGCAAAGAATAATAAAGCCAAATGAGCAAAATAAAGGGTTAATAGTGACTTCAGGGAAGACTATTTTACTTAGGGTAGTCAAAAGCCTATCTGATGAAATACATTTGAAGAGAGTTACAAATGGCAAGAGGAAGTGAGTCAAACCAATATCTGAAAAAACAGCTTTCCACACAGAGGGAATAGTGTGTACAGGTCTCTTAATCAAAGTTTGACTGTAAAGGGAACAGCAGGAGGGAAGCAAAGAGTGTAGGGCAGTAAGATTGGAGACCTCTACACAGTAGATTAGGTAAAGTCAAGTAGACCAGTAGACCTTGATAAGGAGTTTGGTTTTAATCTAAACATTCTTGGAGACCATTTGCAGACTTTAGGACAGTGGAGCGACATGAACTAATTTTAAGATTTATAAGATCACACTGGCAACTGCCTGAAGGATTTATTTTATTTTATTTTAATTAATTAATTAATTTATTTATTTTTGGCTGCATTGGGTCTTCATTCCTACACGTGGGCTTTCTCTAGTTGCAGAGAGTGGGGGTTACTCTTCATTGTGGTGCGCGGACTTCTCACTGTGGTGGCTTCTCTTGTTGTGGAGCATGGGCTTTAGGCGCTTGGGCTTCAGTAGTTGTGGTTCACTGGCTCAGTAGTTGTGGCACACGGGCTTAGTTGCACCCCAGAATGTGAGATCTTCCCGGACCAGAGATCGAACCTGTGTCCCCTGCAATGGCAGGCGGATTCTTAACCACTGCACCACCAGGGAAGTCCAGGATTGATTTTAAGGTAGGTGGAAGAGTAGAGGCAGGAAGAAAAATTTGGGAATTATTGCAGCAATTTAGAGAGATATGAGTGTGTTTTAGACTAGGATGGCTAGTTAATGGCTGGATTTCTGGTATATTTTGAAGGAGAAGTAAATGAAAATTCCTGATGAGTTGGAAATGGGTTTGAGGCAAATACAGAAGTCAACGTTGACAACATTTTTGGTTAGCTTTTTGACCTAACCACTTGAGTGAAGGTGGTACCATTTCCTCTGATGGGGAAGACTGGGCTAAAAGTGTTCTTTGAGAAAAATAATCTTTGGTCACAATAGCATTGAGAACACCACCCAAAGAGAATTGTCATTTAAACTGGGGGATATGAAGCTAGAGCTCAGGGCAGAAATTGAGTTTGAGGATAAAAGCTTGGATTCATGAGCACATTGAGTGTATTTTTAAATACATAATCCCCAGGGTTATATGCTGGGATTGTAATCCTTATCATCCCACTATCGATTTAATAATGCCAATAAGGTAATTATTAATTCTCTGCTTAGGCAAAAATAGTACCATGATACATTTTTTTCTTTAAAAAAAACATTTATTATCTTAAAATAAACCTAGACAATTATGTAGGTGGTCTTGAATCCCTTTTTGTACCTCTTCTCTTTGGAAAAAGAAAATAGTTTCAAAGTCAAACATTGAGAGAAAAATTCAAAATGTGTTTTACAAATATAGGTTCTCATTTCTCACATAGCAGTTACTCAGTAAATAATTTTTTGCAGTAGACTAAATTTATGAGCAAAGACTAAGCATTATTTGAAAAATTATTGGCAAAATTAGTCAGTTAACTAAATGAATCAATCTACAACATACTCAAACCCACCACCTAAATATTTAAATAGTTTAAGTGAATAATTTTTTCAAGTAATGAACATCAGAATTACTTGGGGAGCTGTTTCAAAAGCTCATGCCCAAGTGTCACTTCCCCAAACTGTGAAATTTGATTCAGTGGCTAGATGTAGGGAACTGGCATGTATATTGGCAAAAGACTAATGCATCCTAGTTTAAAACCACTGACTTAGCAAAAAGGGCTATTATTGGCACTGTTGACCTTAATCTCTCTGACTCACTTTTCTTCTCTTTCTTCTAACCAAACATTCATTTCAAGTTTAAACCTTCTACAGATATATTATCATCCATTAAGCTACCATAAAGTTTTGCCTTATATTGAGTCAGTCTTTTTGAGGTGATTTTGGATAACTTTGATTGCATCCATTATGCATGGATTTTGTAGGTTAATTTATAGGTGACAATTTTTCCTCTTATTTTAAATAAGCAGACAGTCTCTTTTTTTTTGCTTCTTGTTCACTTTTGTCCATCTCTTAACAAAGCTAACATTTCTTTTTTTTAGGTTTTTCTAAACGATATAAATATTTTTACTGGTCTCCAATCCATCATTCAGGCAATCATACAATTGCTAAATTAGTTTCCATATACTTTTTAAAATTTGCATTGAGAATCTTCACCTATATGCATGATATAAATCAATTAATTATTTCCTAAAATTCTGCCCCTCTTCAGAGGGGTTCATCTTCAATGAAGTATTAACTTCATTTAAAAAGTTTAGTGTCACTGGAAAAGCATAGTTTTATTTCAGAATACACACCACATATTCAAATATGATCAAAATATATTTTTATACTTTCTGAATTTAAAGTCACATCTTTTATAAACAATAGTAAAATCATTTTGTGTTTTTCTACTTAGGACTTTGTTTTTATTTTGAAATCTATTCTGTATTATACAAACAGTTTTTATATTCTGCACTGTTTCCTGGGCAAAATTCCCATTGAATTCCCTGCACTGATCATCTAAGAGCTGTTTGTTTGTGAAACAAATTCAGACTATGCAATACAGTGGAGATAGTGAGGCTAATTTTACTCTGGATTTATGGTGTCCTTTTCTTGGCAATTGCAAAATTTCTCAATGCCATATCTGTAAACACGCTAATTTGTCTAAGTTTTGGAATGTAAATACATTGTTAATGAACATCTATATTTATTAAAATTCTTTTCCATATCTAAATGTTTATTTCTATTATTTTGGAAATGGTGAGACAAACTTTTGAGAAGCACACTGAAGAAACCATTTGGAAAGTAAATGGTCACCCAGTAAATATGTTCATGTGGAAAATCAAAATGGCTTCTGTTAGAGAAGATGGGAATGAGGGAGAGCCAACTGGAGTTCTGTGCTGCAGGAAAGAAAAATTGATATTGTAAAAATTACATATGTCAGAGTGATCTGAGATATTACTACATCAAAATTTTAAAAAGATAAATTGGGAGAATTAATTTACAATGTTCTAAGTAGAACTATAAAATGTATTCAAAACCATTAACTTTTTTTTTAAACATCTTTATTGGAGTAAAATTGCTTTACAATGGTATGTTAGTTTCTGCTTTATAATAAAGTGAATCAGCTATACATATACATATATCCCCATATCTCCTCCCTCTTGAATCTCTCTCTCACCCTCCCTATCCCACCCTTCTAGGTGGTCACAAAGCACCGAGCTGATCTCCCTGTGCTATGTGGCTGCTTCCCACTAGTTATCTATTTTACATTTGGTAGTGTATATATGTCCATACCTCTCTCTCACTTTGTCCCAGCTTACCCTTCCCCCTCCCCGTGTCCTCAAGTCCATTCTCTACATCTGCGTCTTTATTCCTGTCCTGCCCTTAGGTTCTTCAGAACAATTTTTTTTTTTTTTTTTAGATTCCATATATATGTGTTTGCATACGGTATTTGTTTTTCTCTTTCTAACTTACTTCACACTGTATGACAGTCTCTATGTCCATCAACCTCATTACAAATAACTCAATTTCTTTTCTTTTTATGACTGAGTAATATTCCATTGTATAAGTGTGCCACAACTTTATCCATTCATCTGTTGATGGACACTTAGGTTGTTTCCATGTCCTGGCTATCGTAAATAGAGCTGCAATGAACATTGTGGTACATGACTCTTTTGGAATCATGGTTTTCTCAGGGTATATGCCCCAAACCATTAACTTTTAAATAAATACTAGTGGTTACGAAGAAGAAAAAACCTTACAATTTGATTCTAATCATCCCTGTCTTTAAAATTAACCTGTTCTTAAAATCCTTCAATATTCCCTGTCATCAGGAATTTTTCACTTGCCAACATTTGTACTATATACCTCTCTGCTTGCCTCCATGTTGCTTGGCCTCTTCCTCCCTGTTCTCTGTTTCTCTCCACCATTGCCATCCTCCTCACCATCCACCTGTACCGTCTAACACTCTGCTAGCAAACATAGAACTTCCTAAACAGATCAGCTTATCTATCTCTTCTTCTGGCTCCTGCCACTTACAAGGTATGTCAGATGGCTGAAACTTGAAAACCAAACTTGCCATGTAGGGTTTTCCATACATTAAGAAAACTTCTGTGTCCAGATCTTACTTAAAAAACAAAAAAACAAAAATACAAAAAAACAGTGATAGTAAAAATTATTTGGTCACGAGTCAATACTTTAAAAGTATGCCAGATCAATGACAAATTTAAATCATTGATCTAGAAGAAGTTTCTCAACTAACTATTAAAGAATGTCTCAGGTAATTTACCTTGATATTTGGTGCTGTACTAGTCAGGGTTTTGGCTGCAAACAATAAAAGCAAACTTTAGTCAATGTAAGAGGAAAGGGGATTAATTAAATCCATGTCAAAAAGGTCATACACTCAGTGAGTGGCTGAAAAACTATGCTAGGGCATAAACTTACTTCAGGAAGAGTTTCTGTGGGTCTATGGATACTATTTCTATGACTCTGTAAGCTTATCTCCACAACAATTGTTGTGAATTAACAACTCTTCTACTGCAGTAGTCACAGAGCCTTGAAAACTGCAGCTACCACATATATTATTTAACTGAAGTTACATATTGTAAATTTGTGATGAAATAACCATCAGATTGCTTCTCAGATATTAAGGGTGTTTAAATCTGGGTAGAGCATAATTACAAATGCATTAGGATCCAGTCAACAGAAAGAAAACACACCAATTATCTGAAAAAGAAAGATTTAACATAAAAAAAAAATTACTAGTAAAAAATGATTCTAGGGCTTCCCTGGTGGTGCAGTGGTTGAGAATCTCCCTGCCAATGCAGGGGACACGGGTTCGAGCCCTGGTCTGGTAAGATCCCACATGCCGCGGAGCGACTAGGCCCATGAGCCACAATTGCTGAGCCTGTGCGTCTGGAGCCTGTGCTCCGCAACAAGAGAGGCCGCGATAGTGAGAGGCCTGCGCACCACGATGAAGAGTGGCCCCCACTTGCTGCAACTAGAGAAGGCCCTCGCACAGAAACGAAGACCCAACACAGCCATAAATAAATAAATAAATAAAATTTAAAAAATAAAAATAAAGCAAATAATTAAAGAGAAATGATTCTAAAAGTAGTTAAAGAGAACTTTAAATGATACACATTATAAAAGGCACTATATTTATGTAGTAAATGTATGGAGTTCCAGCTTTCAGTTCATATGTAGAAGCTTGGAATTCACCACTCTTTCCTAACAACAAGTGAAAAGCTAAACAAACTGGAAAATCAACAACTCTTCATGGATCTAGAAGAGATCCTGTGACACAGGGCAAACTGCTGTCCCAAGTCTTGGGAGAGAGACAGGCAAATACAGGAAGTCAGGGTTACCAGAGACCATACTCAGATATCATGAGCGGAAACCTCCTCTGGAATCAGTGTCGCAGGCAAAATTTGAAAGTTAAAAACTCCAGAGGGACCAAATCTGGGGTCCCCACACTATTGTGAGATTTACCTTCAGGGACTCAATCAGGTCACAACAGTAAATATCAGAGAAAAATTTCCTCCTGCTTCTGGCAGGTGGAGGGGAAAAGGAACCATTTTGAAATACTACAGACCATTCTGTTCTTCCTAAATAAGGCCTGCCCTCAGGAGAGGCTAGTTAACCAGAGCCTAACCTGCTAGGGTGTTAATTAGAGCCCTGTTTAAAATGAGGGGAGGGAAGTACCCAATTCCAGCCCACTCTAGTCATTCTGTCTCACCTAAACTGGAAAAAAAAAAAAAAAAAACAACTGAGAAACTCTTATGAAGTTCATAGTCCAGAAGCAGAAGCTTCCTAAAAGGATGAAACCTAATCATAGGTAGGACTATAAAGCTTCCCTTCCCCCGACACCTCACCACTAAAAGCCTATTTACAGGAGTTCCTTTTAGCTGGGAGTAAGAAATGGCTGCTGGGCTGTTAATGACATTCACTGGAAGGTGTGTGCCTGGCAAAACTCCCTGGAGGGTAAAAACCACGAGATCCCAGCACACTGCTCCCATGGAAGCCACCTGCTGGGGTTCCAGCAAAACACACTAAGTAGCCTCTGAGTAAAATGCCAGTGAGACTTGCTGGCTGGTGATTACCATTGTGTTTTCCACAAAGTAATAGCAAGGAAACTGCTCCTTCCGATGCTGGGAATATGCTGGAGGGCGATAGCCACCAGGCCTTCTTCATACCACTGGAAGAATTCTGATATTTGACTCTAGTTGTGTGTCTGGTGGCATCAACAGGTGGTCTTAGAAGAAAAAGCATCCTCTTACAGCATCTGCAAAAAAGTGAGGTCATCACAGTGTTTTCAAACAATGGGTGATTATTCACTTCTGACACAAGTGGAAAAGCTTCTTCCACTTGCAAAGGAAGCTCAGATTTACTTGTGAGTTTGATGTATGCATTGCATCTAGGTCCAAACAAATGTTTTCGATTCCAAGATTGGTTCCTATTGTGAACGCAAGTGATGTTGTTATTTACCAACTTGCACAATTATTATATTTGATTCTTAAGCAATATCAGCTCTATGGCTAAAGAAATGAGATTTTTATGAGGGCTGTCATGAAAGCTCTCTGATTTTCAGATCATGGTTTGAACCAAGGGTTAAACGACTTGAGCTGTTATTTATTTTTTGCAAGTGCTCCAGTGCACTCAGCAGCTTCCTCCATAACACAATGCTTATATGTACCATGATTGTTTAATAGTCCAGTGAAACAGCCACTTAGGCTCCCAAGGCATGGGCTTCAGGTGGCACTCAGAATCAACCACAGGTGGTAGTTTGATTAATTGTGATACCATTGCCTGCCTTGAATTATCAGCATCCTACGTCCCAGTAGTCAGGATGTCAGCACTGTGCACAAGCCCATGGGTAGGACCAAACCAATTCCTGAATCTCATCTTTAAAGATTTATCTCCTAGGGCCACTTCCAGTACTAATTCTGCATCAGTCAGGATCCTGTTAGGAAATAGAATCCATTACAGTAATCGACCCAGGGAAAATGCACTATAAAGAATTATAACTAATTAAGGATGATTACTAAACAAAAGACAATTTTTAAAAAATACAGGAATAGCAAAAGTAGGGAGCAGGTACTACATCTAAGGCCAAGGGAGGGTATGCAAGGAGTAAAGAAAGAACTCGGAAGAATTACTCTCCACTCCAACCCAGGCTGAAATTCAGACTTTGTTGGCGAAAGTGTGGTTGTGGCCCACTGGATAACAAAATTCGCAGAGTTATAGCAGACCAGAGCTGCTGAGTAGAGGGCTGCCAACCAGGATGCCAGCTGTCCTGGGCTGGCAAGCAGAAAACTCCCACTGAACATAGGGTTGCTAGATAAAATAGAGAATGCTGGGCAAAATCTGAATAATAGATAAATAATGAATAAAAGTTAATATAAGTATATCCCAAATATTTCAGAAATAGTGTTAATCTGAAATTCCAAATTAACTAGGTGTCTTATGTCTTTATTTGCTAAATATGGCAACCCTACTCTGCAGTGATGTGAAACTAGCTGGAAGGCATGCGCCACTGGGTCTCCTACACACCATTAGCAAGAAACCTGCCCATTGGGATACTGGTGAATCTTGCTGAAGGCACAGTCCCAACAGGCGTCCCTCAAGCCACTGACCATCAGAGGAAGGAAGAAAAAAAACACACCAGAACCAAGAAGAAAACCTCCTTCTACTTTTCCTTCCAGATTCCTTTTAATGCCATCTGGTGATAAACATTGTACCAGATATCAAAGAAAGAATGCCTTGGGGTGGAGCTACACCAATTACACAAGACAAGGCAAGAAAAGGTGGATTTAGAGCTGAAAGAAAATAAATTGGTAACTCTTATGATAAGTATTCACTGTAGATATCTTTAAAAATATGATTTTATACCTAATTTGAACAAAATTATACAAACAATTATATTTAAAGCTGCTTAAATCACCAATTCTATATTTGTATATTTAATTTTGAATCAAGTTAGCATTTGTTTTCTATTCAAGGATTTTTAACACATTATAATGTTACACATTTATAATATTTGTCTAAAAATTTATTTCAAAGTGACACTTTTAAATGGTGGCTACAATCATTAGAGGTGGGGAACAAATCAAAGCCCTATGTAATGAATCATTTATTCATAACTTCATAATTCATTGCTGTAGTTATACTTAAAAACCACCAAATTTAGAGGTTGATAGGCTGGAGAAATGAGCTAAACATAGTGTTTCTCTGAATATATGAGTTGGTTGTTTTTTTTTTTTTTTTTCTTATACTAGTGACATTTTGCAATGATGGAGTTTCAGTAAACTGCTATTAGATACATTTTTCTGGAGTAGAAAAATAGCAACTGTTAATTTTGGTTGGATAGAAAGGCCTACAATTATATTCTCTTCTACCAGCAAAGCTATTGAAGATCTCGACGTTGTACAGCGATTTATAGTAGCTCGGTTTTAGGGGAATCTATGTGTCCAACCCATTGTGTAGTTCTACTATATAGGTACATATGATTAAGATATTTTTCCCCCACATCAGGTAAAATGTGAAGCATCTGAGGATTTTATCCCAGAAAAAACAGAGACTGAAGCTGTTTGAAGAGGTGATGGGTTGGGGTTGGGTGGTTCAGTCTCAGTGACAAAAATTTGGGGTCTTATCAGCCATACAATAGGTAAGGCTTGGTCATTATATGGTAGGTAACTGAAAATCAAAGCATTTAAAGGATCACATCATCACTTAATTGGACATTCAAAGGACTTCACTATCATTGAAAAGTTAGCTTAGAAAAAAATCAACATTTGATAGCTAGAAAATGAAGAAACTTATCTGTCTTTGCTTGGGATTAATACGTAAATAAAAATGGTTTTCCTTGAGAATTAATAAATGGGTGTAACCTTATGTGAGTTTAAATATTTCACCTCTTGCATGATCTAGAAACACCCAAGCCAACAACTTAATATAAAAAGTGATCTCAAGTGAAATCAAAAGTGAAAGAAACATGGCAAAAGTATTCTAGAGAGACAACATTTAATTCAGATTAGAGAGGATTCCCACAGATAAAGTATAACTGAATGTGAACTCACAACTCAAAATGACACAATACGTGTGCAAACAGTCTTTAAAGAGCAAGAATTTGCAGACAAACAAGATTTTGTGGTTTTTTTTAGAGGTGGATTTTTTTAAATTAATTAATTAATTTTTGGCTGTGTTGGGTCCTTGTTGCTGTGTGCAGGCTTTCTCTAGTTGTGGCGAGAGGGGGCTACTCTTCTTGTGGTGTGCAGGCTTCTCATTGCAGTGGCTTCTCTTTGTTGCGGAACACAGGCTCTAGGCACGTGGGCTCAGTAGTTGTGGCTCGAGGGCTCTAGAGCACAGGCTCAGTAGTTGTGGCACACAGGCTTAGTTGCTCTGCAGCATGTGGGATCCTCTCAGACCAGGGATCAAACCCGTGTCCCCTTCATCGGTAGGCGAATTCTTAACCACTGCACCACCAGGGAAGTCCCCCAAACAAGATTTTTATGTAAAAAAATAATTATATACAGACTCTTAAGTGATGAATATTAAATATAAAAAACTGAAAATGAATAAGCAGGACCAAAAATCAACAAAATAGAAGCTCTGTCAATAAAATATATACTAAAAACACCCCACAAACCCTCAATGGATTGATCAAATAGCAAATAGCATATTAAATATGGCTGAATAGAGAATTAGTGAAGTATTAGAAGATACAGCAGGGAAATTATAGAAAATAAAAACAGACATCCAAAGAGGTAGAAAATATGAAAGGTCCAATATATATCTAGTATAAGTTCGAAAAGGGGACACCATTAAAAAATAGGAGGGTAAAATCCTGAATCCACAAATTTGGTAATAAACATTTTTAAGCCTACACGGAACATTTATAAATATCAAAAAATGACAATATACTAAATGTCACAGAAGTGACTCTCAACAAATGACAAAGAAACAGTATAATTCAGAGCATGTTCCTTAATCACAATATAAATATTATAATTCCATATTGAAAACTAACTTTAAAAAGCCCGATACATATGGAAGTTTTAAAGTGAATATATAAATAGCTTATATGTCAAAAACTAAGTCACAGAAGATAAAACTTTAGAACCAATTTTTAACTAAAATTACATACCAAAATTTGTTGGATCCAGCTAGGGTAGTATTTAGAGGAGACATTTTTTTCCCGTAAGCTTACATTAGGGGAAAATGATTGAGAATTAAAGAGGTTAGAGTACTACCTGAGAAACTAGAAAATGAACTGAAGAACTATCTTAAGAAAATAATCGATGAACATAAAATCACAATAGAAAACAAAAATATAAAATTTTGTATCAATAAAACCAAAAGCTTATTTTTAAAAAGACTTCAAACATACCTAGACAAATAAAATAAAAGGATAAAAATCACAAATATCAATGTGAGGCTTTGAGATCTAAAAAGTACATGTTTTTATATTTAAAATCCCTGAAATCAGGATGTATTACAATCAAGAATATGTCACAGTTTAATTGGTAAAGTTTCTTTTTTTATTAAAAAGCATATAAATTTGTGGAGCATCTTATAAATGACTAAATAAAATGTCATTATAAGAAAGCACCATGATCAATTTTATGTCAACCAATTTGAAAATTAAGACAAAATTGATTTACAAAAATATAACAGCACAATTAACACAAAAAATAGAAAAAATTAGATAGATATATTATAAAAATGCCTTAGCCTGGGTTTCCTTAGAAACCTTAGACATAAGATTTTGCATGTGGTACTTATGTGAGAATGTGGTGCCATGGAGCAGGAGAACAGGACAGGTGGAATGAAACTGAAAAACAGGTACGTCCAACTTAAGGGTTAATCAGATTGTGCTCAACTCTAGGTAAATACTGCTGGATCTGAGGATATGTCTCAGAATTCTTCACCCAGGGGAAGGGAGGGGGAGCACTTATCCATTTGCTCTCATTCCTCACTGATCAAGTGTAACCCAAGAGTCGTTAATTTCTCTGCCCTTCCAGTTTGTGCATGAGATGAGTGAAGAGTGGTTCTGAAGGTGGCAGAAAATGAGAGGTACCTGGAGTGGTTCCAGATGATGGGTTGCCCAATTGTCCCTGCATAAAGCAAATCAACATCACAACAGCATAGAGTGCTCACTGTACACTGATAAAGTTGAAGTGGTGTATAAGAGATAACCATAGTAGATAGTTATAAATCTACCAAGCAAAACAAGCCCAGGTAACCTGTGACAAATATTTCCAATTTTATATAATTTATTCCAAAATACAGAAAACTCAAATTATAAAGTCCAAAACATCTTGATAACAAAAATTGACAAGGAGAATATGAGAAAAAACAATTACGTGCCAATCTCACAAACAAATTTTGCAAATTCTTCATTACAATGTTAACAAGTTGAATCCATCAGTTTATATTTATAAAACAAAGCACTATCGTAGTAGTTTTGATTTAATCCAGAAATACATAGATAGTTTAACATTAAAAACAAGAACCTTATGATTCTTCACTTTTTCAATGAGACATGTGGGGAAAATCTCTCCCTTTTCTGTCTCTGGACATCATTGTATGAGGCTATGACATTTGGAACTGCCATGAGCATCTCTGACCATGGACAGAAAGCCAAGAAGAGGATCCCAGAAAGGCTGGGTGCCACATGACTGTTCAGCTGCTTCAGTCACCACCTTCCCTCTAAGATGCTTCTTGTGATTAGAGATAGTAAATGTGCTTATTGACTAGGCCAAAACAAACAAATAAACCTCCAAATCTTATGTTCATTATATTAACAAGTTAAAAGATGTTTTTATAGTATGATCATTGCAACAGAAGCAGTTTTCAAATGATGACATTTCTGTATCTGAAATAAAAAGAAAAACTGACTTCATTGCTTACTGTAGTAAGGAATACCTAAGCTAGTCAGTCACAGTCTCCCAGGACAGAGCAGAATGCTAAACTTACAGAGAGTGTTTAAGAATCAGGGGAATTCCGGAGTGGGTCAACTTTAGAGGTGAACATGGTGGGTGTCATCATTTGATTACTCAGAAGTGAGAATGTTGCTGATTGATTGACTGATTCTTACAAGTGAGTTTATTTGAGTAAGTGTTCCCCTGCTTGGCTGATTTGCAGAAGAAAACGGTTGACAGAGATTGGTAGGCCTGGAAACGTATGCTCATTTAGGCACATTGTGGTAGAATAAATAGCTAAATCCAATTCTGGTGTCTGTAGAACAAGGTGTATTTTCCTGAATTTGTGAGAATATTAAACCATGTAATGATGTTTATGGCAAAAGGATTGTTGAATCCTAATAGCTTGGAATTTCCTTAACTGGCTAAGTGGTAGCTACAAAAATAAACACCTATCAAAAAAATTATATATAGTGATGAAATGACAGGCACATTCTCTTAATAGGGACAAAGCAAAGATGTCCATTATCACCACTAATTTTCAGCATTTTACTGATGGTGCTAGCCTGCACAAAATGGCAAGAAAATGGAATTATGATAACTGGGCAGGATGAAAATGGCATTGTTCTTAAACCACCATATATATACATTTTTAAAACCCAAAAAGTTCTACAAAGATTGTAAGAGTAACTTCACTGTACAGGATCAATTGAGTTTTAGACATAGGCAAAAACGGTAGAAAATATAATTTAAAAATCTTTTTGTAAGAGCAATAAAAAGATATCTAGAATATATTTTAGAGTTCCATTTAGGAGTCTCTTGAGAACTGTGTGGTCTCATGCCATTTCTCCAAATTTGGGAGTAAGGAAGAAGCCCCAGAGCATGAGTAAGACATCTCACATTCCATTCTCCCCCACCCTCACTTCAGCCATTATCATTGGAGGGTAAGAGGCAGTCCTGAAATTTGAGGTATAAGATTGCTCTGAACTTGGTCCTGCAGGAGTCAAGCCAGAGCCCCCAACCGCAGGAACTCACATGCTCCTAGAAAAATCTCCACATGCATAGACACTGTAGGTTTCTACCTTGAGATCATCAAGATGCATCAATCACAGAATATTTGATATTCTGGAGTTTTGTCACTTCCTATAAGAATCTCATGATTCCCAGATCATCACCACAAATTAACTACTCTAATTCCTTTCCTGAGCCCATCTCCTACCTCTCTCCAATTCCTACCTCTCTCCAATTCCTACATCCTTTTGTGCCTTTTGGAATTTTATTATAAAATTTGAAGATTCTCTTATATTCTCAATCTCTTCTCTAGTCCTTACTTTCAACTTCTCAATCGAACAGAAACCTAAAATCTCTTTTTCTCCCCAGGATTCTTATATGTACCCTTTTCAAATGGCAAGTTTAAAACATCTCCACCATTGTGCTATTTACTACTTTGGAAATATTTTTGCAGGTATTTTTGGAGATCTACAATAGATATAGCTTTCCAATTATGGATTAGTATTTGCTCTGTCTGTTGCCAGGTGACTAGAACAGAATTACTTTAAACACAATTTACTGCGAGATAGTTCCCTAGACCACATAATGATGGACATTTTGAGTTGCACACTGTTGACGGGGTATACATTGTGAAATGATCACCACAAGATTTTCCTCTGCTTCTTCTCTCTCTCTCTCTCTCTGAACAACTCTCCTTTGTGGTCTCCTGGGTGAAATAAGGGGGTAAGGGGGTAGGAGGTGGCTTACTTATCATCCACTCTTACTCTGATCTCATTTTAATGAGCAGAAAGGTCTACCAGAAACTTTAGGTTTTGACTTTTATTTTGCAGGGCTTCAAAACTAAGGTATAATTTGTAAGTCGACTGAGTCTTGGTGGCCAAGGGCCCTCAGATCTTCCTATTTTCTGTCTACCTCTCCAGTTGTCATTGCTTGCCTTGTAATTATGTACTATTTTTCATCTATTTTATGATTTTCAAGCATTCTATTTGATTTAGTATAATGAATTGAAAGTTTTTCCCAATAATATCCCACCTTTACAAAATCAGTGTTTAGAATATTATTTTCTGTATTTCATACATGTAAACTGAAGTAAAAGAAGAGAACTAGGAATTAAGTTTCCATATAGGACCCCAAAACCCATGATTAAACAATCTTATAATTATATAGGGACATTTTGCATTCACATATTAGAGGAATATTAAAAATAATCTGAGTTAGACTGGACTACCACAATACAAAGAAAGAAAAATTGAGGATTTTTCATATGTTTATAACTACACTAGTTCCTTGATAAGTTTGACCCAGCCATCTCTTTCTTAGAGAATAAAAAGAAGGTCTAAAATTATGACATCCCATGGGCCCTCCTGTTTGACATCTTCTAGGGATTACATTTTTGAGACCAAGAATAAGTTACCCAGTAGAGTTTTAAGCCTGATTCTTCACTGATAGCCTGCAGAGAAGTTCAAACTTTTCTCCTACTCCTATCATATTTGCTGTAGTTGACTCTACCACTGAGTGGCAGCTACTACTTAGAGGAAATGTATGAGCTAAGACTACTTATGGAGAGAGATTCAAAGTCACAAATTTCTAACCTAAAGCTGTTTCCAAAAGTTGGGTCCAGCTGCTTGCCTCTCAAAAGCCAGTACTCGAGAGGCAAGGTTGGTGGAAAGGAAAGTTTGCTCTATTCAGGAGGCCAGAAACTGGCAGAGAGGACAGACTCATGTCCAAAGGCCGATGCCTCACTGCTGATCAGTGGGCAAAAGCTTGTAAAGAGGAGTTTCAGGGGTGTATAGGTGGAGGGAGGGGAGTATATGCAGAACAGAGCAGTCAACTCTGACAGTCATCTTGAAATTGGTCATGCGGTGGTCTAATCAGCATCATCTTGATTGTTTTGAGTACAGTTAATCTTTAGTTCCAGGGTGTGTTTGTTCCCATTTTTTTGAGGCCGGTTCTCAGAAATGTGGCAGCTGATGTCATGGCTACAGTCTCATTATCATATAGTTAACTTCTTCCACCTGGTTGGGGCGGGGGTTTCAGAATCTATAAAACATCTCAGGGCTTCCCTGGTGGTGCAGTGGTTGAGAATCTCCCTGCCAATGCAGGGGACAAGGGTTCGAGCCCTGGTCTGGGAAGATCCCACATGCCACGGAGCAACTAGGCCCGTGAGCCACAACTACTGAGCCTGCGCGTCTGGAGCCTGTGCTCCGCAACAAGAGAGGCCGCGAGAGTGAGAGGCCCGTGCACCGTGATGAAGAGTGGCCCCCTCTTTCCGCAACTAAAGAAAGCCCTAGCACAGAAACGAAGACCCAACATAGCAATCAATCAATCAATTAATAAAATAAATAAATCTTTAAAAAAAAAAAACAGCTCAAAGGATATGGTTCAGAATATTATCTCTAACCCTTGAGGGGGAACTAAAGGACCTTGACTTTATTTAATGACTAAACTATTATTATTTGGACTTGTTTGACAGTTTTCCTTTGCTTCTGCATTTTCTTACTTCTCTGATTAAATTTATTCTTTGACTAAAGTTTTTCTACAGACAAAAGGCAGCCAGAGGACATGGCGGGGGTGGGGTCTGTCCTGGGAAGGCCCCATAGGGTCCTGCTCCATTTCAAAGCTAGAAATTAGAATTCTCTCTGTTGTCAATGGCACTGGTGAAGGAGAGGTGAAAAAACGAGTTCTCCAAATTCTCTCACTCCCTCTCTCACTCTCTCTCTCTTCCCCTCCATTTATATAACTATATTTATATGTATGCAGATAAATTTATATATTTATATAAAGGTTGTAAACATATTTCATGTATAATGTGTGAATGAGTATGCATATATTATATAATTGATTACATATAAGCCCATACATGAATCAGTTCTTTATTGCTGTAAAATGCACCACACCAAAATCCAGTGTCTTAAAATTGTAAGAATTTACTGCCGCATCCAGGTTTATAAGTCAGCCAGGCAACTTTGCTGCTGTAATCCAGGCTTGGCTGATTTTGTCTGATTTTGGTTCTGCTTCTGCCATCAGCTGGCAGTTCACTGGGAGGCTCACTGATCTGGTGATTAGATGACAGTCCCCAGGTGTGCCTGGCATGGTTCATGTGTTTGTAATCATCCAGGAGGTTAGACTGGATCTGACCACATGATACTGTCAGGGTTGCAAAAGAAAAAGGGAATCTGCAAAGACATTCAAGGCGTAGGCTCAGACCTAGCACAAGTTCACTCTCTACAAGTTTTTTGTTTTTTGTTTTTTTTTTTTGGCAAAAACAAATATGAAGGCTGTCCTAAATGGAGATGTAGATTCCCTTTTGTTCAGAGGAGCAGCAAAATCACATTGCAAAGTGTATGGACACAGGAAGGATTGACAAATTGATGTCATTTTGTAATCAATCTACCTCTGTATGAATTATACATTCAGTTTTCATAATTACATGTATTTATGAAGTTTCAAAGAGATTCTTCTTTTAATTATATCTCTTAATTTTTAAATTTAGGTATAATTAATATAAAATATTACATTAGTTTCTGTTGTACAATATAATAATTCAATATTTGTATACATTGTGAAATGATCACCACAATGTCTAGTTAACATCCATTGCCTTCCTTAGTTACAAAAATATTTTTTTCTTGTGATAAAAACTTTTAAGATCTACTCTCTTAGCAACTTCAAATATGCAATGTAGTGTTATGAACTATAGTCACCCTGTTGTACATTATATCTCCATCACTTATTTTATAACTGGAAGTTTGAATCTTTTGAACTTCACTGATCTCACCCACCCCATTATATCCCGATGACATTATATCTCCATATATATTATATCTTCATGACTTATTTTATAACTGGAAGTTTGTACCTTTTGAACTTCACTGATCTCACCCAACCCATACCCCACCTCTGGCAACCACCAATCTGTTCTCTGTATCTATGAGCTTGAATTTTTGTGTTTTCGTTTTTGCTTCTAGAGTCCATGAATAAGTGAGATCATACGGTATTTGCCTTTCAGTGTCTGACTTATTTCAGTTAGCATAATGCCCTTGAGGTCCATCCACGTTGTCACAAATGGCAAGATTTCCTTCTTTTTTATGGCTGAATAGTATTTCATTGTATATGTGTACACCACATTTTCTTTCTTCATTCATCCATTGATAGACTGAAGAGATTCTTAAGTTAAATTGCTTGTAACTCTTTGCACAAGGCCCCACAATAACTACCTACCCTGTGAACGACGATGGTGTAAATAATGTATGAGAAGTATCATGAACAAAACACAGTTCTCCAGATACCCCTAGTTATGCCAAATATTATTCTAGACAGAATTATTCTCTACAGAATTTGGAATCTACCCCTTTTCTATATTTCTATTGTAGTGACAACCACTATCTCATACTTTAGTGATTTATTCATTCATTCATCTATTCATTCATTCAGCAAGGGTTTCCTTGTTGCTTACTCTGTTCCAGGAACAACATTATATGCAAGCAACAGAGAAAAATAAGTGTGATGGTTAAAAAAGTCTGAAGTAAAGACTTCAAAGAAAAAGGTCATCAACCACCAATAAAAATGGACTTGTATTTTTGATATACATTTAGCAATGTGTCTGGTTTTAAAAACAAATTTACTTATATTCCCAACATTTTATCATAGTCTCTCTATAGCTATATATATATTCATGTATATATGCATATAGATATATTTATAGATGTAATAAATTTTTAAAAATCTTACTACTACAGTTATCAAAGCATATTTCATGTTAGTAAAAATAGCTAATATCTATGGACAATATAGTGAGTTAGGTGCTTTATGTGGATGGCCTTACTTAATTCTCAGTCCTGTGGAGTAGGTACTATTATAATATCCATTTTAACCATTGAAGAAGACACTGGAGATTAGTAACTTGTCAAAAATCACCAGCCTTTAAGTGACAGAGTTGAAATTCAAACTCAGGTTTTGAGTTTCTTGAAATCTCTGGTCTTACACCATCAAGCTTTCCCTACTCTTCCTGCTGAATTGATTGTTGTAAATTCACAGGACCTGCTGTTTTCTATATTTGCCCAAATACATAGGGAGGCAGTTATTATCACCAAGAAAGAAGGCTTCATCCTCACTACTGATTTTTATCCAGACCTCTAGATCTGCTTCCCTCTCTGGCCATTAAAAGTAGATTTTTCAGGGAAATAAAAAATTGGGTTGGCCAAAAAGCTGAACAAACTTTTTGGCCAACCCAATATATGCATTAATAAGGTTAAGCATCTAAGGAATAGGATTAGGGTTGTAAATTATGCTTAGCCAAAATCATGGAAATATCCAGATAGTAGAATTAGAAATGCATCTCTATTTCATATTTCAATATACCATTTACTTCATAACTCTTATTTTTAACTTATTACATTTATCTGGTTTTCAGTCTGTTTCACCCACTAAATTCTAATTTCCTGGGTATAAGACCTTTTCTGTCTTCCTTCCTATTGTCAGTGGGCCATAATAGGCATTTAATAGCAATTTCTTGCTCTAGAATATGAGTCCATACAACTCTGGGCAGTGGCTCAGGTATCCAGAATCAAAGTCTAGAAAGTGAATACAAAATTAGAGAACAGCCGCTTTTATGAGACTGAAGAGCAGGGCTGAGGAAGAGAGAGCTGCTCCAACAGATCCCAAAGACCATGCACTGGCTTTCATGCTGACACAGTCCAAATATATGTGCCAGGTCTGGCCAGACTTTCTGTTCTTAAAGAGGTCCCTCTTGATACTGATATGACAATTTCTTTGTCTATGTCCTCAGGACAAAGAGGAGATCTGAAAAGCAGTGTGCTGTCTGAGGCTGGAAAGAAGCAGGGTGGTTGATAGAAGGACTGCCAAGTAAACTCCGGGATTAGGTCCAGCTCACACTTACCTGCTCTCGCTCTTTCTTCTCTCTTTTTGGTATGCTGAATATACCCAGGAACTCCATTCTCATACATCTTCGAGGTTGAAATACATATATGAAATATAATGATTTTACTATAAAAATGTTCTGCACACATTTTCACTACTCATTTCTTTTTGGACAAAATATATTTGAAGAGTGTGTACATATTTGCATAACTTTTGGATACTTTGCTTCCCCAACTGGATTCCAATACCTGTTATGAATTTACTAAGACATAGAACAGAAAAATAAATGAGGCACTACAATAGCAAATATCTCTAAGGAAGTTTCAAAGACATATAACATTTTTAATGTAAATAATGTACTGTGTTTATATATACTCTATAAAGTTAAACATCCCCAGCATGTGGCACAACTCATGTAAACCTCTGTGTTTTTTTCATAAAGAAATACTTATTTACAAAATAAAATGACTATATTTTTGTAAATTTTTATTTTGCTGTTGCTGGGAGTTGTAAAGGGAAAGGAAGCAAAGCATTTATCAAGAACCTATTATGTGCCAGGCATTTTGCTTGCCACTTTAGAAGTGCTATTGCAGTTAATATTAACAGTAATCCTATTATATTAAACCCAGAAATTGCCCCTAAGAGAGAGTGTGAAACATGTTCCTGGTCACAAAGTTAATAAGAAGCAAAGCCAAGATTTAAGCCCAGGCTTTTTTCTAACTCCAACATCTGGATGTTTTTCATTTCACCACGATTCTTCCAAAACTTTTTTACTAAAGCATTTAATCTAGAGTGGTGTATTGCCAACATGATACTCTAATGAGAGATTTATAAGCTATTTCTGAAACAAGTAGTTCTTTTCTTGAGAAGCCACAAGATATCTGTGTTGAAGTGGAGGGATAAGGGTCAGACTTCAAATTATTCATCTCTTTCTATGCCAAGGAATAATTCTATCACAACAACTCTGTCAACTTAATTCTCACAGATGTTAAATAACTCAAACTGAATAAACCTCCTTCACTGTTTATTCTCTCATAAAATAGATAAAAGTACTAAACGTGAAACAATTATGAGAAGTTTGGGTATCATATTAAAGTCAAAATGTTTACAACTCTAAAACCATTTTTACCCAAACAAGGATTATATATAACTCAGACATTATTCTATCCTCTAAAAAAGTAAGAAAAGTTCTGTAACAAGATGAGAAAGTATGAATGGCAAAAAGGATACTAATTTAAAAAACAACAAAGAGAGAACACAATACATAGGTTTGACACAAAAAAGAAAGATACTGGAAAAATTCAAGTTGCCTAGATACTCCTTGAATATCATTGACTTACTCTCTCTCACGGTCAACTCATTAGGTATTCCAGACCTTTACTGGACTCTTCCATTCATCCATCTCCCCCTTTCCTTTTCATTTCCAGCAGTTGATCTTTCCTTTGCCTAAAACTTCATGGAATAAGTAGACACAGTGTGGTAGAGAACTCACTCAATTTTCTATGTCACTACTTGCTTGCTTGTATACACACACATACACACACACATGTACACTAATATCCTCACATCCTATATCAGAAAAAGAAATATCCTTTCATGTGGATCACTAAGAAGGCTAATACACCCCCATTCTTAAGACACTTAATCCAAAAGCCAATCCCCCTGTTTCTGTTGTGACTCTTTTTACTTATAATAAAAAACATGCTCTAGGATAGCCTCTCAAGAAAACTTTTAAAAGCCCCCCAAAATCCAAAATCACAAAAAGAAAACTAAATAAGTTAAAAATATTTCCCTTGATTTGAGTGGCTGCCTTCCTTTCATCTCAGTACTGGGAATAAACTAAGAAGAAATCTGTGCACATTTCTCTTTTTTTGTGTCCACCTTTCCCTCCCCTCTTCCTTCCTTCATCTGTCGTTCTATAAATCTGCAGTAAGTATGTATTATCAACTCTATGAGAGGTTGAGGAGGCAAAGACAACTGGTTTCATGGTGGCAAGAGGCTGGCTCACCCATAATGTAATAGAAAGAGAGCAATAAATGTAAATAAGTGGGTGCAATAGGGGAAAGATGAGAATGCACTATTCCATGTCAGTGGATCAAAAAGAATACAAAAGTGGAAAATGGGCCTTGAAAAAGTCAGCAGATATTTACTTTTTGAAGGGGATCAACACAAGGAGCAGAAGAGAAATTCAGGCAGGATAAGAGGTAAAAACAAATTTAATGATTTACGAGAGAGCTTGGGATGTTTGGAGATCTGCAAACAGCTATAAATGGCATTATGATGGGATGCAAGGATTAGAGATGGGGAGAAGTATAAGAGATAAAGCTAAAGAGGCAAACATAGATTAGATCTTAGAGGGTTTTTGTATATCATGTGAGTTTAGAATATATCAAAAGGAAATGAGGAAAGACTTAAGAGTGAAAATCCTGTTTCAGTAAATTTTGCTATGTAACAAACCACCCCAATACTTAGTGACCATAAAATAATAAATGCTCATCATTTCTCAGATTTTCTATGTCAGTTGGACTGCTCTGATCTGTTCTAATTCAACTGACCCAGTTAAGCTGGGGTTGGATGGCCTATGATGGCCTGACTCGTATGTCTGATAGTAAGCTTGATATCAGCTGTGGTAATAGAATGACTTGGCCATTAACATCCAACAGGCTAGCCCAAGCCTTTTTCCATGATAGAAATCTCAGAGTAGCAAGAGAAGGTAAGCCCCAATGCAAAAACACTTTTAAGTGTCTGCTTACATTACACTAACATTGTCGCACAAGCCAAACAAATTCACATAGCTAAGACCAGAATATATGTGAGAAGGAATTACCCAAGAGCGTGGATAAGGAAATAGTGACATAATTATGGCCATTTATTAAAAACAAACTACCAGAGCAAGGAACCAGACTTTTACAGCATAGAGTGCCATGTGTTGTTTAGAAATAATTTATTACTAACTGATCGATCAGAATCACAATATATACTATCCCTTGTCCTCTGCAGGTATAAAATCTGCCCTCAACAGTTGTGGAGTAGAGGTCAGAATGCAAATGGAGGTTTATATAACATATATCTAAATATTTAAAAGTTATAAATCAAGCTAACAAGTTTTAAATAAAATATAGACTAATTCCTACTTTGAAAGATGTACTTTCATAATGACCTAGAAGACCAAGTTCAAAGTTCTGGGACTTCTTGAAGATCCTTGCTACAATATGGAGGCCAAGGAAAGCTGGTCCACAGTGTACCCTTTTGTGCTTCCTGCCCCAGCCCTAGCACTGTAAGAACCTTCACACCCATGCATTTGTTTATCAGAGTCCACATTTCCAAGTTCTTTATTTGTCTCCAGACAGCAAAAAGTCACCTGTTGGGTATCCAGCTGTGGTATGGTCCCTCCTCTGCAGGATCAACATGGAGAAGAGAACTTTGTAAGACCTGTAAGTGGACTTAGAGCCATTTAGACAGGGAATTTGGAGTGCAGGACCCACTCTAGACATTGGGGCATGGCCCCTGACCCACACGGACTTCCTGCCCCTTGAATAATGGTGTAGATGGAAACAACAGGCTAGGACAGAGAACCTCTTGTTTAGTATAATGGTGGTTATTTCAGGTGAGAAAATAGGAATAACTTTAAATTATATTTTTACCATCATAAAAACTGAACTGAAAGCTGGACAACTCTGACTGGGGGCTCACTGATGAATTTCTCTGTGAGAAGCTGTTTGGAGGCCATGATCCCACAGACAGGACATGAGCATTCACCACTGCCTCCTTTCCTTTACACCTGTTAAACTACCACAATCTTACTTTTGTAGCAACCCAGCTACTAAAATAGCTCTGGCATCAATGAACTTTTGATCGTCTAAACCAATGGATATTTCTCAGAACTTACCTCACTGGCAATAACAATGTTTCTGGTGGTCTGTTAATCACTTAGTTCTTCCTGCTTTTTGTAAGAGTGGACAGGCATATGATGCAGACTGACCAGTTGACATATTTTATCCTCTTGGAGTAGTAATGTGACCCAAGCAGAGCCAATAAGAGTCCTTTTCCAGAATTTACGTGGATACTGGGAGAGAGAAAGTCATGTCCCCCTTCCCCTACACTGGAATAAAAGATGAGCCTGGAACTGCCTGGAAAAAAAAAAAAATTGATAGAGTGGGGAAGGAGAGAATGAAACAGAGAGAGAAAAAGAGAGAAAGAGAAAGAGAGAAAATAACTCCTAATAGCATATCTTAAAACCCTTGAGACAGCCATGACTGATACAGTCAGCCATCACCCTGGATACTCCATGACTAGGAAGAGATAAATTCATTCATGCTGATATTAGCTTCTTTAAATGGTTTGAATTAGTTTTGTGTCATTCATAACTAAAAGTGTTCTAACTGTCCTGTGGTATATGGCACTCTTGAATATTCCCTCGGTTTTTTTGAACTCTCCCGTTCCTAAATTTCCAAGAAATGTCTCTCTAGTTTTCTCTCCTGAATTTTTTAATACTAAATTTATTGATTTCTTTCTCTATCTGCCCTTTGAATGTGGATATACCTCAGTCCTTGTTCATTTCATTCAATAGACTCAATAAAACACCGACATCTATTGCCTACTCCCTTTTTGTATTGCTAATGCCCAAGCCACGTCTTTAAATATAGAAAACTTATAAAAATTCACATTATTGTGCTTTAGTTTAGGAATTTCTTTCACCACCCACTTCATCAAATTCCCATCCTTTAACCATATACTGCTGTACATGACTTAACTGCTTGAGCCTAGCTTCACACCCTGACTCTTTGTTTTTTAGTTTCTCTTCTTTGCTCTCATTCACCACTACAATTCTTATTAATCCCAAAGGAGATGATAATCTGATTTTTAAAAACATTCCCCAGCTCATTTCCTAGTGTCATCAGTTGATAGATAAAACCTTACTCCTAGGAGAGCAAGAAGATCTTCCACCTAAGTCAGTGGTTCTCAACATTTAGCAGCCATCTCAATCTCTTGGAGAACTTGTTAACACACAGAATACTGGGCCCCACTCCCAGAGTTTCTGACTCAGTAGGTCTGGGGTGGGACCTGAGAATATGAATTTCTGACAAGTTCACAAGAAATGCTGATGCTGCTGGTGTGGGCCATAGGAATAATTCTGATCTAGACCATATTGTGAGTTATTTTCATTATTGCAAACCTTTGTATTATGTGTTCCTCTTGAGTGTGGGAGGAACTCAGTAAGTTCCTCTTGACTTATTTCTAACCAATAGAATACTCCCATGACTATATTATGATATACAAGACTCTATAAATTAGCTGACAGGAAGCAGACAAATTCTCCTGTGGTCTTGAAGAAACAAGTAGCTATTTTGTGATTGTGAACTCCTTGAACAGAAGCTCATGGCAGAGATATAAGTGTGGCCTCTAGCTGACAGAGGGAAGCTGGGACCCTCAGTCATACAGCCACAAGGAGACAAATTCTGTAAACAACCTACATGAGCTTGGAAGTGGAAAGATCCCAGTTGAGTATCCAGATGAAAACACACTCCAGCTGGCACCTTCCTTGTAGCCTTGTGAAGCCCTAAGCAGGGGACCTAAATAAACCATGTCTGGACTCCTGACCTAAGGAAACTGAGATTATAATTGTGTGTTGTTTGAAGCTGCTATGTTTGTGGTAATTTGAGTACAATATCTTCTAAAAATATTATTCCCAGCATCAACCTCTTCAAAGCTCTCTTTGCTTACAAGATACAATTTAAACATCTTAACAGGGCATTATAAGGCTTTTAATGAAAGGTGACCTGCTTCCTTCTGTCGTCTCAATACTCAAAGTGTTGTCCCTCCTGGTTAGTACCGAGAAATTCCAATTCCCTCTTTAAACGTGGAACATGCTGTAATAGATATACATCAGAACTTTAAACAATTTTTCACTTTTTCTCATTTTACACCCTCTCCTATCCCTTTCAAAATTCACTTCTGATGTTGTCATCTTCCGTGAACCTTCTGTTACACCACCCAACTCCTGAGCCTAATTATTTATAGTTTTTGCCTCTAAGCACCATGTGTTTATCTTTAATTTTTCAGTTATCACATTGCATCGCAAAGTTAGCTTGCTTTTTTGTCTCCCCAAGTAGATCTCAGCAACTTGAAGACAAGAGGTCTCCCTTTAGTTTATCTGTATCGCAGAGGCCTAGTGTGTTGTACCCATTCAATTGTTCAACCAAGAGCAATAATTTGTGAGAAAATCACATGTATTTTTAAGAAGATAGTTATTTATTAAGATGCCATCATCTTAATAAATTTATTAATTAATTAATGCAAAAACCTAGGATTCTTGGTGGAGGAAAAAATGTATAACATGGACTAAATAATATCTGAAATCATGATGTGACGATCTCTTTACAGGGATGGGAAATAAAGAGCAAGAGGAGGTCTTTGTCTAGTCATGGCAGGTGGGCCAAGCACTGAGTTACCTTTATATTTTCCAGGCTTTCCATGATGCCACTTTATAATATGCTGTTTCACACTGAGCTATTGTCAAAAATCTAAATTCTATATACTTCTACATGGATATACTCTTTGAATGAATCAACTGTTGTCATCACTTTTGATGGAAGATATTTAATTCAATTACTAAGTAAATAGATAATTATATACTTTATAATAACCTAATTTTAAATGTGCTACAAAGTGAACAAAACCACTGTATTATAGTTTCTATTTCCTTTAAAAGAAATCTTATTCTTTTATAGTTTTTCCTCACTTTTCTGGGAAGTTAGTTTTTAAAGATTTCATAGCTTTCAGATTTATATTTGAGCCCTCTCATGAGGAAAGTTTTTCATTCTAGTTCTACTGCTATTCTCCTCAAGATGTATATTCTCCTTACAGGTGTCATTCAATGTAATAATCACATAGAATTCTTTCTCTTTTCCCTTCTATTATGCTAGACCATAGTGAAAGGTTAATGTCCTGTGACAGTCTTAGTAAATACAATTTGTAATACATAAATAATTGCACAGGAATTACAATAAATAGGTACAATTTCACAAAGTTAGGTAATATGACAAAAAATTATTATTTAAACAAGATCTATTATTCTCAACAAGTCAAACCTATATGTTCTTTGGATAAGAAAACAGCAATAAATCTTTCAGTATGGATATCTACACACCTCCCAAACTCAATAACTCAGAAAGTGAGTATATTTGAGATACGGCTTTAATTAAGTTAGAATGAGGTCATTAAGGAGGGTCTTAATCCAATCTGACTGGTGTCCTTATAAGAAGAGGAGATTAGGACAGACAGAGAGGCACTAGCAATGTGCATACACACAGTACAGGACTTGTGGGGACACTGCCAGAAGGTGACCTTCTATAAGCCAAGGAGAGAGGCCTCAGGAGAAACCAAAACTTTTAGCATGCTGATCTTGACCTTTCAGCCTCCAGAACTGTGAAAACATTAGTTTCTGTTGTTCAAGCCACTCAGTCTGTGGTATTTTGTTATAGCCGCCCTAGCTGACTAATACACTCCCAACTAATACATACCAAGGGCATGAAGACAACAATCTTAAAATAGAAAAAAAAAAAATGTATTTCTCACCCTTTGAAAAATGAAAGAAAAAAATAACTGCTGATGCTATACATATTTTTCAGAAGCAGTTTTATAAATGATGCATAAGTTACATCTATCCTTAATAGTGTTAGTGCTGTTTCTCTCTCTCTCTCTCCTCCCCCTCCCTCTCTCTTTTTACCCTGACAAAAATCTACTCTGTCCTCTGTCTCACAGAAACACTAAACTGAGTGTATTACACTAAAATTAGTGAAAAAATTATAACTGTATTTAATATATCTCTAAACTATTTAGTAATAAAACATGACAATGAGGGAAGGAGAGACTTTCATTTTAAGACCTATGCTAGAATATTGAAACAAAAATAGACTGTATAAGGTGCAAAAGTTTTAAAAAATTGCTTTGTTAAATATCATTGTAAAGACAACTTGATATTTGGTCTTTACAATTAAATGATGAGCTCCAGGTTAAGAAACATTGAAGTACCTTATGTCTAAACAAGTTTGAACTTTAACAGCTGAAAGATTTCTTTGTCTTCCAACCTGTATTATGACTGGCTTTACTTAATTAATGAAAAATGAAAAATACATGATTCCAGGTATTGCTACTGAATGCATTCTCCAAGGTTGATGATTGAATTCATAAATGTGTAACTATTATTCAGATAAACAAAATGAATATATTGTTATCTATTAATACACTGCAAGCCTAAAGCCTTTTGTTAAACTCTTTATTCCATTACGAATGAAAAAATCAGAATGAATTTTTCTTATTATATTTTTGATATAAAGGAACAGTATTTTATGACAATTATTATATAACAAGACACCTGTTCTATACAAAATTTAATTCCACTAGTCACAGATCATTTTTAAGGTACTTAGGCTACTATGGTAGCAGATATTATATCTTGAAGTCATTGAACAATATACCAGCTGACAAGCTAACGGAAAGCTGAAAGACTATTTTCAATGCTATGCTCCAACTAAATGTCAATTTAGAAACTAAATATAACTCCTGGATTCTGTTTGCACTTTAAAAATTACATTCCAAAGTTTAAGAGCAGAATGAAATTTTCTGTAAGTTTTGCGTTCTCATGTTGAGGGTTAGGTAAAATTTGTTCCAAAAGAATGGGCCCTGTTTCCTAAAATGCAAAAAAGCATTTCTAAATCTATACACAGATATTACAAGTTTTAGGTAAGAAAAAAGTTTGAAACACTGAACTTCCCAGTCATTAGGGTAACTAGGAACAGATGGGATAACGAAACTACAGCTCCTACTGCTAGGAAGGAATGACCTGTAGTTACTATACAGAACCTTAAGTGATTCATTTAACATTTATGGAAATTTAACTATGTGTCACGTGTTGTGTTACCTGCTAGAGAATGCCAAGACACAGGCACTAAAATCGCAGAGTTCATAAACAATTGGCGAGGCAATAGAGAAAATAATGACACCCCAGTGAGGTAAGAGATAGGCAAGGGGTGCTACGGAAGGTCATAGGAAAAGAATTACTCCCAAGAAGGTATGTAGTTGAGAGGGGTAAGTGTTGGTTTCTTGCAAGAGGTGACATATAATAAGCTTTAGAAAATTACTGGAAAGTTGATTAGACAAAGAACCATGTACGAAGGCACAGAAGCTTACATATCATGGTCTATAAGCTGATAATTAGAATGGCAAACAGAGATAGACAAATAGTCAACGGGAGAAATTATAAAGGGACATATTTTTGAAATCTACAGGAACCCAGCAAATGGTAGGATGCTTTACGGTTGGGTATTATTTCTCAGGGTTGCGATCATGAATCCTATAATAAGGAAATTCTGCATTCTAATACTAATTGAGAAAGTTACTTCTTTTTGTCTTGTTATACTTATAAAAATGGTACTAGTAAAATCTACTACACAGCTTACTTGTAATGAAAAATTAAATCAATTTATATGTATATAGTGGACAGAATTTTGTATTCCCACAAAATTCATTTTTGAAGCCCTAACCTCTGGGGTAGCTGAATATAGAGATAGGGTTTTTAAGTAACTAATTAAGTTTAAATGAGGTCTTAAGAGTAGGGCCCTCATCTGATAAGACTGGTGTCCTTATGAGAAGAAAAACCATAGAGCTCTCTCTTTCCTTTATCCAAGTGCACACCAAGAAAATGCCACATGAGGACACAGAGAGAAGGCAGCTCTCTACAAGCCAGGAAAAGATCCTTCACCAGAAATTGACTTGGCTAAAACCTTGATATTGGACCTAGAAGTCTGAGAAAATAAATATTTGTTGTTTAAGTCACCCAGTTGATGGTATTTTGTTATAGCAGCCCAAGGAGACTAATATAATAGGTAAAAGGCAAGTCACTGGGGCTGACACATGGTAAGAACTCAGTAAATTGAATCAATACCTAAGATAGCATAATCCAATTTTCTCTATAAAAAGATAACCCTAAAATGAAGATGGAGAATGATTCAGAAAGGGTCAAAGCAAGAGGTGATAAGAACACCTAGTGGCTGCCGATGTTGGCCAGGTGAGAATTAAAGCTGTGGATAGAAGGATGGGGGGGGCGGTGATGAGATAGAGAGAGATGTGAGAACTATTAAGAAGCAGAGGTTTTCAAATCTGGTGACTAGTTATTTACATGTAAGAAATGAGAAGGTAAAGTGAGAGATGGCTTCCAGGTGTGTACAGGTGCTATTAATATAGGGAATATTGGAGGAAGTAATCATAGAAGAAAACTTTGAACTCAGTTTCTGAACTTTTAAATTTCAAGATGTTGCTTTGGAGCAACATCTAGACTGGGATGAAAATTTGGACTTACAACCAAATTCTTCCAGACTTCTTGAATTAACATTTTTTTCAATATCCAGAGAAAATGGCTAGAGGTCCTATCTCATATAACAAACTATAAAAGTCAAAAACCTTCCCCAGGGCTTCCCTGGTGGTGCAGTGGTTAAGAATCAGCCTGCCAATGGAGGGGACACAGGTTCAATCCCTGGTCACGGAAGATCCCACATGCCCCAGAGCAACTAAGCCCATGCACCACAACTACTGAAGCACGCGTGCTGCAACTATGAAGCCTGTGTGCCTAGAGCCCATGCTCCACAATGAGAAACCCGTACACCACAATGAAGAGTAGCCCCCACTCACTGCAACTAGAGAAAGCCCACACACAGCAACCAAGACCCAATGCAGCCAAAAAATATTAATTAATACAAAAACAAAAACAAAAACAAAAAAAACCTTCCCCAATTTGCTGTGGCTTCCAAAGGGGTTAACTTTTGTGTTTATGCTTTCCTCCAAATTTTATCTCTAAATGTGTGTGTGTGTGTGTGTGTGTGTGTGTGTGTGTGTTAAAAACATTTAATATGAACTATGCCCTCTTGACAAATTTTAAGTGCACAGTATGTTATTGTTAACTATAGGCACAACGTTGTAAAGGAGACCTCTAGAACTCATGCCTCTTGCAAAATACAGGTCATCTTTCTAATATAGCAACCTCAGAGTAATCAGGCCATATATATATGTGTATATATATATATATACACACACACACATATATATCAGCTTAGGGTTCCAAAACCCATCTCCCAAGAAAGATGGAAGATGGAAAGCCAGGTAGAAGCTGTGTAGCTGTATTGACTCATCTGACCTGGCCTGGAAAGTCATGCATTGTTGCTTCCATTGCCTTCTATTCTCTAGGCAAGTTACCAATGCCATTCCACAGTCAAAGGAAGTGGAATTAGACTTCTTTTTGAGGAGTGTGGTAAGCTACATATTTCTCTTCCCTCACAAAAATGTTCATTTCCTAATCTCAGAAACCTGCATATAAGTTACCTTACATGGCAAACAAGACTTTGTAGATATGATTAAGGATCCTGCAAAGAAAAGATTATCCTGGATTATCTGGGTGGGATCAGTGTAATCACAAAAGTCCTTATAAGAGGGGGCAGAAGAGTAAGAGTCAGAGAAGGAGATATGATGACAAAAAACAGAGGTCAAAGTGAGGCAGTATGGCAAGCCAAGGCAAGGCATCCTCTTAAAGCTAGACAAGGCAAGGAAACATTCTCAACTAGAGTCTCCAGAAAACTGGAGTCCTGCCTTGAAGGTCAACCCATTTTGGACTCATGACCTCTAGAACTGTAAGACAATAAATTTGTGTTGTTTTAAGGCATTAACTTTGCAGTAATTCGCCATGTGGCAATAATAGGAAACTAATATAAAGAGTATCAAAGAATTTGCAAATATGTCTTAAAACTATCATATTCATCATCTTCTCTGGCTTGTTGAGAGACTCAAATGAATTCATTAAAAACCCTGTATTATGTAGCTTCCATGTGCTAGCACTGGGTTAGATGCTAAGGATATACAGATGAATAAAACATGATTCGTTTCCCCAGTATGCTCACAGATAGCATTCATGGAAAGACTTTATAGAACTCTAAAGGGCAATATAAATGTAACATATTATGAGTCACTTGTGAAGTTTAACATGCAAACCAACCATTCCTGAATTTACTAAATCATAAATCAGAATCAATACTTCAACAGATGGGAACTATGCATACTTCCTGAGTAAATTACAAACAAATACAGAAGATAATTTAAAAATTAAATGTCAGTTGGATTTGTAATAGATGTTTACCATGTATCAAAGTAAGAGAACCTGTTAGAACAAGTATGCTGTGGTCAATCTCAGCGCAAAAGCTCTGTTAATGAGCCTCTAATATGCTAAGGCACATCCCCTAGGGATGAAAGGTTGGGTTAATTCATTCTCTCACTGAAATTTTAACTCAGGCCACTAACAAGATAGGGATAGCCAACTGTGATTTAGACACATATTCAGTAGAATCTAGATAGAGATTGCTAATTTAGTTTGTACAGGTCACTGAACTGATTCCATTAGGTGACAACTTATGGTCACTACAGATAGAATCACAAATACGAACCTAACACCAAGAATGAAAAAAAAAGAACTTCTTGAATTATCTTACTCGCCAAGAAAAGCACTGAGAAATAAGAGAAATACAAAATCACTTGAACTGAAGTACCTATTTTTGTTATGATATTAGGTCTTGAGAATTACAAACAAAAATCTAAAGTGTGACTAGAATACATAAATGAGTTCATGAAAATAAAGTTGAAATGAACTATTTCTTTAGAGAACCACAACTACTTTAATTCTTGAAGAAAGCTGACTGTTCAAAGGATAACTAGCTTAATGATTAGATGCTTAAAAAATACAAGTTATCAAGAAAACTTAGAGTGATATTCAGTGCCCTGCCTTTGAGTGTCTGGGGGGAGCCTCTTTCCACAGTCACGGCTGCTGGCAGCTGGCCAGCATCACAGGCAAGCAGCTGGCAGGGGAGGAGTGGGCTCTGCCAGCTGGCACTAAAAAATTAAAATCAAAATTAAGGGAAAGAAAACACCTTGAGGTGCACATGCATAACAATCAAGCCTTATTCCTGGTGTCTACCCTCTTCTTCAGTTCTCAGGGAAGACCCGCAGTGAGGCAGCTCTTCCCTCCCCACCCCAGAGACCTCACACTGATCTTCTACGGTTTGGGTTCCTCTTTTTGGAGGTTTTCTATGTTCATTCATCCAAGACACATTTCTTGAATCTTAGTGTGTGCCAAGCAATGTGCTAAAGGCTGAGGATGAAGATAAAAATATAAGTTACATTCCTGACTTCTAGAAAAATGCAAATTAATAAGGGTTATGGGCTGATTTTAAAATACTTATAGGTTCGGGAGAAGATGGCGGAAGAGTAAGATGCGGAGATCACCTTCCTCCCCACAGATACATCAGAAATACATCTACACGTGGAACTGCTCCTACAGAACACCCACTGAACGCAGGCAGAAGACGTCAGACCTCCCAAAAGGCAAGAAACTCCCCACGTACCTGGGTAAGGCAAAAGAAAAAAGAAATAACAGAGACAAAAGAATAGGGATGGGACCTGCACCAGTGGGAGGGAGCTGTGAAGGAGGAAAGGTTTCCACACACTAGGAAGCCCCTTCGCAGGCAGAGACTGCGGGTGGCAGAGGGGGGAAGCTTCGGAGCCACGGAGGAGAGCGCAGCCACAGGGGTGCGGAGGGCAAAGCGGAGAGGTTTCCGCACAGAGGATCGGTGCCGACCAGCACTCACCAGCCCGAGAGGCTTCTCTGCTCACCCGCCGGGGCGGGCGGGGGCTGGGAGCTGAGGCTCGGGCTTCGGTCAGATTTCAGAGAGAGGACTGGGGTTGGCGGCGTGAACACAGCCTAAAGGGGGCTAGTGCACCACAGCTAGCTGGGAGGGAGTCCGGGAAAAGGTCTGGAGCTGCTGAAGAGACAAGAGACTTTTTCTTGCCTCTGTTTCCTGATGCGCGAGGAGAGGGGATTAAGAGCGCCGCTTTAAGGAGATCCAGAGATGGGCGTGAGCCGCAGCTACCAGCGTGGACCCCAGAGACGGGCATGAGACGCTAAGGCTGCTGCTGCCGCCACCAAGAAGCCTGTGTGCGAACACAGGTCACTCTCCACACCGCCCCTCCCGGGACCCTGCGCAGCCCGCCACTGCCAGGGTCCCATGACCCAGGGACAACTTCCCCGGGAGAACGCACGGCGCCCTCAGGCTGCTGCAATGTCACGCTGGCCTCTGCCACCGCAGGCTTGCCCCGCTTCCATAACCCTCCCTCCCCCTGGCGTGAGCGAGCCAGAGCCCCGGAAGCAGCTGCTCCTTTAACCCCGTCCTGTGTGAGCGAAGAACAGACGCCCTCAGGCGACCTACACGCAGAGGCCGGTCCAAATCCAAAGCTGAACCCCGGGAGCTGTGCGAACAAAGAAGAGAAAGGGCAATCTCTCCCAGCAGCCTCAGAAGCAGCAGATTAAAGCTCCACAAACAACTTGATGTATCTGCATCTGTGGAATACCTGAATAGACAACGAATCACCCCAAATTGAGGAGTAGAACTTTGGGAGCAAGGTATATTATTTTTTCCCCTTTTCCTCTTTTTGTGAGTGTGTATGTGCATGCTTCTGTGTCAGATTTTGTCTGTATAGCTTTGCTTTCACCATTTGTCCTAGGGTTCTCTCCGTCCGTTTTTTTTTAATTAAATTTTTTTTCTTTTTTTCTTAATAATTATTATTTTACTTTTTATTTTAATAAGTTTATTTTATTTTATCTTACTTTACTTTATTTTATTTTATCCTCTTTCTTTTTCTCTTTCTATTTTTTCTCACTTTTATTCTGAGCCGTGTGGATGAAAGGCTCTTGGTGCTCCAGCCAGGCATCAGGGCTGTGCCTCTGAGGTGGGAGAGCCAACTTCAGGACACTGGTCCACAAGAGACCTCCCAGCTCCATGTAATACCAAACGGTGAAAATCTCCCAGAGATCTCTATCTCAACACCAAGACCCAGCTTCACTCAATGACCAGCAAGCTACAGTGCTAGATACTCTATGCCAAACAACTAGCAAGACAGGAACACAGCCCCATCCATTAGCAGAGAGGCTGCCTAAAATCATAATAAGGCCACAGACACCCCAAAACACACCACCAGACGTGGACCTGCCCACCAGAAAGACAAGATCCAGCCTCATCCACCAGAACACAGGCACTAGTCCCCTCCACCAGGAAGCCTACACAACCCACTGAACCAACCTTAGCTATTGGGGACAGATACCAAAAACAACAGGAACTAAGAACCTGCAGCCTGTGAAAAGGAGACCCCAAACACAGTAAGATAAGCAAAATGAGAAGACAGAAAAACACACAGCAGATGAAAGAGCAAGGTAAAAACACACCAGACCTAACAAATGAAGAGGAAATAGGCAGTCTACCGGAGAAAGAATTCAAAATGATGATAGTAAAGATGATCCAAAATCTTGGAAATAGAATAGACAAAATGCAAGAAACATTTAACAAGGACGTAGAAGAACTAAAGAGGAACCAAGCAACGATGAAGAACACAATAAATGAAAATAAAAATACTCTAGACGGGATCAGCAGCAGAATAACTGAGGCAGAAGAACGGATAAGTGACCTGGAAGAAAAAATAGTGGAAATAACTACTGCAGAGCAGAATAAAGAAAAAAGAATGAAAAGACCTGAGAACAGTCTCAGAGACCTCTGGGACAACATTAAATGCACCAACATTTGAATTATAGGGGTCCCAGAAGAAGAAGAGAAAAAGAAAGGGACTGAGAAAATATTTGAAGAGATTATAGTTGAAAACTTCCCTAATATGGGAAAGGAAATAGTTAATCAAGTCCTGGAAGCAAAGAGAGTCCCATACAAGATAAATCCAAGGAGAAACACGCCAAGACACACATTAATCAAACTATCAAAAATTAAATATAAAGAAAAAATATTAAAAGCAGGAAGGGAAAAAAAAACAAATAACACACCAGGGAATCCCCATAAGGTTAACAGCTGATCTTTCAGCAGAAACTCTGCAAGCCAGAAGGGAGTGGCAGGACATATTTAAAGCGATGAAGGAGAAAAACCTACAACCAAGATTACTCTACCCAGCAAGGATCTCATTCAGATTTGATGGAGAAATTAAAACCTTTACAGACAAGCAAAAGCTGAGAGAGTTCAGCACCACCAAACCAGCTTTACAACAAATGCTAAAGGAACTTCTCTAGGCAACAAACACAAGAGAAGGAAAACACCTACAATAACAAACCCAAAACATTTAAGAAAATGGGAATAGGAACATACATATCGATAATTACCTTAAATGTAAATGGATTAAATGCTCCCACCAAAAGACACAGACTGGCTGAATGGATACAAAAACAAGACCTGTATATATGCTGTCTACAAGAGACCCACTTCAGACCTAGGGACACATACAGACTGAAAGTGAGGGGATGGAAAAAGATATTCCATGCAAATGGAAATCAAAAGAAAGCTGGAGTAGCAACTCTCATATCAGACAAAATAGACTTTAAAATAAAGACTATTACAAGAGACAAAGAAGGACACTATATAATGATCAAGGGATTGATCCAAGAGGAAGGTATAACAATTGTAAATATTTATGCACCCAACATTGGAGCACCTCAATACATAAGGCAAATACTAACAGCCATAAAAGGGGAAATAGACAGCAACACAATCATAGTAGGGGAGTTTAACACACCACTTTCACCAATGGACAGATCATCCAAAATGAAAATAAATAAGGAAACACAAGCTTTAAATGATACATTATACAAGATGGACTTAATTGATATTTATAGGACATTCCACCCAAAAACAACAGAATACACATTTTTCTCAAGTGCTCATGGAACATTCTCCAGGATAGATCATATCTTGGGTCACAAATCAAGCCTTGGTAAATTTAAGAAAATTGAAATCGTATCAAGTATCTTTTCCGACCACAATGCTATGAGACTAGATATCAATTACAGGAAAAGATCTGTAAAAAATACAAACACATGGAGGCTACACAATACACTACTTAATAACGAAGTGATCGCTGAAGAAATCAAAGGGGAAATCAAAAAATACCTAGAAACAAATGACAATGGAGACACGGCGACCCAAAACCTATAGGATGCAGCAAAAGCAGTGCTAAGAGGGAAGTTTATAGCAATACAAGCCTACATCAAGAAACAGGAAACATCTCGAATAAACAACCTAACCTTTCACCTAAAGCTGTTAGAGAAAGCAGAACAAAAAAACCCCAAAGTTAGCAGAAGGAAGGAAATCATAAAGATCAGATCAGAAATAAATGAAAAAGAAATGAAGGAAACAATAGCAAAGATCAATACAACTAAAAGCTGGTTCTTTGAGAAGATAAACAAAATTGATAAACCATTAGCCACACTCATCAAGAATAAAAGGGAGAAGACTCAAATCAATAGAATTAGAAATGAAAAAGGGGAAGTAGTAACTGACACTGCAGAAATACAATCATGAGAGATTACTACAAGCAACTCTATGCCAATAAAATGGACAAACTGGAAGAAATGGACAAATTCTTAGAAATACACAACCTGCCGAGACTGAATCAGGAAGAAATAGAAAATATAAACAGACCAATCACAAGCACTGAAAATGAAACTATGATTAAAAATCTTCCAACAAACAAAAGCCCAGGACCAGGTGGCTTCACAGGTGAATTCTATCAAACATTTAGAGAAGAGCTAACACCTATCCTTCTCAAACTCTTCCAAAATATTGCAGAGGGAGGAACACTCCCCAACTCATTCTACGAGGCCACCATCACCCTGATACCAAAACCAGACAAAGATGTCACAAAGAAAGAAAACTACAGGCCAATATCACTGATGAACATAGATGCAAAAATCCTCAACAAAATACTAGCAAACAGAATCCAACAGCACATTAAAAGAATCATACACCATGATCAAGTGGGGTTTATTCCAGGAATGCAAGGATTCTTCAATATATGCAAATCAATCAACGTGATACACCATATTAACAAATTGACTGAGGAAAACCATATGATCATCTCAATAGAGGGAGAGAAAGCTTTTGACAAAATTCAACACCCATTTATGATAAAAGCCCTGCAGAAAGTAGGCATAGAGGGAACTTTCTTCAACATAATAAAGGCCATATATGACAAACCCACAGCCAACATCATCCTCAATGGTAAAAACTGAAACAATTTCCACTAAGATCAGGAACAAGACAAGGTTGCCCACTCTCACCACTATTATTCAACATAGTTTTGGAAGTGTTAGCCACAGCAATCCGAGAAGAAAAAGAAATAAAAGGAATCCAAATCGGAAAAGAAGAAGTAAAGCTGTCACTGTTTGCAGATGACATGATACTATAAATAGAGAATCCTAAAGATGCTACCAGAAAACTACTAGAGCTAATCAACGAATTTGGTAAAGTAACAGGATACAAAATTAATGCACAGAAATCTCTTGCATTCCTATACACTAATGATGAAAAATCTGAAAGTGAAATTAAGAAAACTCTCCCATTTACCATTGCAAGAAAAAGAATAAAATATCTAGGAATAAACCTACCTAAGGAGACAAAAGACCTGTATGCAGAAAATTATAAGACACTGATGAAAGATATTAAAGATGATACAAATAGATGGAGAGATATACCGTGTTCTTGGATTGGAAGAATCAACATTGTGAAAATGACTCTGTTACCCAAAGCAATCTACAGATTGAATGCAATCCGTATCAAACTACCACTGGCATTTTTCACAGAACTAGAACAAAAAATTTCACAATTTGTATGGAAACACAAAAGACCCCGAATAGCCAAAGCAATCTTGAGAACGAAAAATGGAGCTGGAGGAATCAGGCTCCCTGACTTCAGACTATACTACAAAGCTACAGTAATCAAGACAGTATGGTACTGGCACAGAAACAGAAACATAGATCAATGGAACAGGATAGAAAGCCCAGAGTTAAACCCATGCACATATTGTCACCTTATCTTTGATAAAGGAGGCAAGCATATACAGTGGAGAAAAGACAGCCTCTTCAATAAGTGGTTCTGGGAAAACTGGACAGGTACATGTAAAAGTATGAAATTAGAACACTCCGTAACACCATACACAAAAATAAACTCAAAATGGATTAAAGACCTAAATGTAAGGCCAGACACTATCAAACTCTTAGAGGAAAACATAGGCAGAACACTCTATGACATAAATCACAGCAAGATCCTTTTTGACCCAGCTCCTAGAGAAATGGAAATAAAAACAAAAATAAACAAATGGGACCTAATGAAACTTCAAAGTTTTTGCACAGCAAAGGAAACCATAAACAAGACCAAAAGACAACCCTCAGAATGGGAGAAAATATTTGCAAATGAAGCAACTGACAAAGGATTAATCTCCAAAATTTACAAGCAGCTCATGCAGCTCAATAACAAAAAAACAAACAACCCAATCCAAAAATGGGTAGAAGACCTAAATAGACATTTCTCCAAAGAAGATATACAGATTGCCAACAGAAACATGAAAGAATGCTCAACATCATTAATCATTAGAGAAATGCAAATCAAAACTTCGATGCGATATCATCTCACACCAGTCAGAATGGCCATCATCAAAAAATCTAGAAACAATAAATGCTGGAGAGGGTGTGGAGAAAAGGGAATCCTCTTGCAGTGTTGTTGGGAATGTAAATTGATACAGCCACTATGGAGAACAGTATGGAGGTTCCTTAAAAAACTACAAATAGAACTACCATACGACCCAGCAATCCCACTACTGGGTATATACCCTGAGAAAACCATAATTCAAAAAGAGTCATGTACCAAAATGTTCATTGCAGCTCTATTTACAATAGCCAGGACATGGAAGCAACCTAAGTGTCCATTATTGGATGAATTGATAAAGAAGATGTGGCACATATATACAATGGAATATTACTCAGCCATAAAAAGAAACGAAATGGAGTTATTTGTAGTGAGGTGGATGGAGTTAGAGTCTGTCATACAGAGTGAAGTAAGTCAGAAAGAGAAAAACAAATACAGTATGCTAACACATATATATGGAATCTAAGGAAAGAAAAGGTCATGAAGAACCTAGTGACAAGATGGGAATAAAGACACAGACCTACTAGAGAATGGACTTGAGGATATGGGGAGGGGGAAGGGTAAGTTGTGACAAAGTGAGAGAGTGTCATGGACATATATACACTACCAAACGTAAAATAGATAGCTAGTGGGAAGCAACCACATAGCACAGGGCAATCAGCTCTGTGCTTTGTGACCACCTAGAGGGGTGGGATAGGGAGGGTGGGAGTGAGGGAGATGCAAGAGGGAAGAGATATGGGAACATATGTTTTTGTATAACTGATTCACTTTGTTATAAAGCAGAAACTAACACACCATTGTAAAGCAATTATACTCCAGTAAAGATGTTAAAAAAAAGAAAAAAAACTGGTAAAATAAATAAATAAAATAAAATACTTATAAATCACTGCAGAAAATGGGAGAACCATAGGACTTAAGGAAAATAGAAGACAGTTCAGATGACATGTTGGAAGACAATAATGACACAGGAATAGAAGACTCATTAAGGCTTTCTCAGCTGAAAACCCTGAATAAAGTCTTCAAGAGGAAAGAACCTGAGGAAATGAATGGAGATAAAATAGAAGTGGAATTGTAACATATGAGAATAATATTATGGTATATTCTGAGCTGCTATAACAAAGAGATCAAAAATTATAGAAGTTTAAAATACCTTGTCTCTATCTTTTATAGTGTTTCAGACGGATATGGCTAGTACAGCAGCACTGCCATTCTCAACACACATCTTCAATTTCTGGATCTGAAGAAGAAGGTCCAGTTCTTGTTATCATGTCTATATCTCAGGGAGAGGGAAGAAACGGCAAAATCCGTTTTCAATGGGACAACATAGAAGTGGTTCACATAACCTCCACTTACAGCGAGCTCCAAATGGAGCTGAGAAGAGTAATAATTGCTGGGTAATTTTGCGCCCACCTAAAACTCAGGAGTTCTATTAAAAATGAAAAGAAATAATTGACATTGGTAAAAAACTAGCCCCAGTCAGAATAAATAGTGAATCTATATGAGCATAGTTCTAATTGTTAGTGCATAATTAGTTTTGTTACTTTGTCCTTACATTATTTCATCCAAGATTTACATTCACTGGGCTATTACCAGGACTAGAATATGAATCATTTAATAAACAAATTAATATTAGAGATAAGTTAGGAACAAGACATTGTGGGAAGTACTGTGGTGATAAAATACACTTAGGTGCATGATGATAAAAGTGGAATATAAAAATATTATCATGAGAAATGGAAAGAGATGAACACACATTATTAAAGCCAACAGTGGAGTAAGTTGGGTCATCAGCCTTCTTGATGGATGCATGATACTCACTATTAAATAACCCAATAGGTTAATAGGTTTTATAGTCATAAAACCTTTCTTCTGTCAAGTCAAGAAACCTCCACTTAAAATAAGTTTGCTCAACCTGCATTTTATCCCATCTCTCAATCTAGCCATCAGATGCTGATCTATGTGAGCCTCAAGGTAATACATTACTGCTCTGAGAGTCACCATATATTCCATGCAGTCACATTTCATGCATAATGAAGATGCCAGTGAACTACAAAGGTTTTATCAACTCAAACAGGAATCCAAATGCTGTCTCAGGACAATTTATGGTGTATATTTTAAAAGAGTAAGAAAAGGAGAAGTTTTTAGGTCAATCCATGTGTCTTTAGGGAAAATTATGTCACTTAAAGCCATTTTGAAAAGAGAAAATTTTCATTCTAATCGTTTTTAAGATGCTTTCTTATTTCATACATTTATTTTTCATACACACATATAGCAAATGGTAGTACTGATAATTCAAATAAAACCTCCTAGAATTTTTTAGGTACAGATATTTTCTTTTAAAGTATTTATTGATTGCCTATAGTGTACAAAGCACTTTGCTAGACACTGGGATACAAACTTGAGTACGCCATTTATTTTAATGAGGATAATTTTGCTGTAAGGATAAAGGATTCATCACAAGCAGATCAAACTAAGAAAGTGTGTTGTCAGAGGTAGTAAGGAACAGTCCACACAAATTGAAGGACTCAATGTTGACAAGGCTGGGTCTTACTCAAGCCAAGTTGAGGAAGGCTCCTAGACTCAAGGAAGTTCCAGGGGCCTTAGCAATGTGTGTGGAATTTTAGTGCCCTGCCTTTAAGTGTGACTCAGCTACATAATAGACACCTGGACTTGGTTTTGTTTATTTTTTAATATTTTTTTTTCTGTTTCTTTACCATTTGTCAAATTCCTTCTTAATATTCTTAGTTCAAATAGCCACGAAGAGAAATCTGCTTTATACAAATCATTCCCAGGCCATCCACAAGCCTCAGGTCCCTATCCTTATTATGTATCTATCTTTCTGTAATCAACAGAGACCAAGGTAGATGGAGCCACAAAGTAGAGAATCTCTCCATTTAGGCAGAAGGGCACTGGCGAATCAAAGATAAAAAAGGCAGGGGTTTTGACTACATGAAATATTTTTGCAAACTGTAATAAATTGTAAATTGATAAAATACTTAGCAAACATAGCTATTATCATTTATACAATATTTTATAAAATACTTTAACATAAACAGCATATTTGCAAAAATCCTAGTGTGAGCAGAGGTGATATTCAGAATCATTAACAACTGATACAGTGTGGGCACTGTCCAATAATAATGAATGCCCCAAATATCAGAACAAATGCTGTCACAAGCAACCAGTATAATGAACACACTGGCTGGATAGTAGCCCTGGATCCGGATCAAACCTTTATTTTACACCCACTTTACAGATGAAACAAAAAATGAAGTTCAAAGGAAGTTAAGTGACTTCTTTGTCTGGGAGCTGGGTCTTTAGATTCCCAAGCTAGTGCAGTTGGCACACTTTGCCTCCATCTGTTCCTTGTTACCTAATGTAACATACAGCATGCTCAGAGGACACATCTGTGACCTCCCTAACCAGCAGCCATTTTTCTTTGTACAGTGTCTAAAGTGCTGTATAAGATTTTATCTCTATTGCATCACCTGTGACATTGATTTTCAATGGTCTTCTCTCCTTTTTCTACAGAGTATACTCTCTGAAGGCTAGGCTGTTAATGTTTCTTCCTTGTACTCTGTACATCCTATGTTAGGCAATCAGTAAATATGTTGTGAAATTTTTTGAAGGGAGGAGAAATTATCAAGTGTATGTAAACTACTCCCTAGATCAAACAGTTGTGGAATGTAAATGAATTCGTGAATGTCAAGGGTTTAGCACAGTGTGGGGCACATTATCAGTGCCCCAAAACTCTTGACTGTTGAACAGTCTGTTACACAGATTCCTCTCTCTGTTATACAGAGGAATCATTTATTACCTGAATGGTTAGAGTCGAAAGTCAATGCTTACAGCCAAACTTGCAAAATTTTGCCTTAACTCATCAATAAAGTATAGTAAACTGATTTTTGTCCATACAACTCTAAGTAGATCTAAGTATTATAAATGCGTAGTGTATTTACTAATATATTTTATATAAAATTCCTTGAAGGGTCATATTTGGAAACTAATCTATTCAAAATTTTCTGTGCTAGAATTCTTCAGTAAAATCACCAAGCTTCCACCCTTTTGCTGTTTATTGTTTTGCCTCTGTCTCCCAGCTACATCTAACTTTTTGTTGGGCAATGTTTTCTTTGGCCTTTAATTAGCTCTTCAATAACTTTCTACAGAAGGTCTAGGAAACCTGTAACTACTTGCTTCCAGACAGTCATTCTGAATGTCTTCAGCCTCTTTCTTCCTCTCAAATGTAGTTGAATTGTGATAATTTGAAAACAAATGTGCCGTGATTATACTGTATAATTTACTTACAAAGTGGTTCTAAGGCATAAGGCATGTTTGGATTAGTTGTATATGGGCGGGCAATCATTGCTATGTATTTATAAAGTACAGAAAACTAAATCTTAAGGAGCTTAACTTTCTCTGGTTTACATAAAAATAAGTGGTATGGAAACAGGCTATAGACTCTAGTCTTCAAGTCTTAGATACATAAACTTTAAATCAATGGATCTCCAGGAAGTCATACTGTGTGCAGAAGGAATTCTGAAAAATGGTGTGGAGGGTTTTAGTTACACGAGAAGTCGGAGAAGTGACTGACATTCAGTGGGCAGGGCCTGGGATGTGGATCTACTGCCATGTGCAGAAGAGTCCAGTTAAATAGGCAAAGAAGACTTTTCAAGTCATGGGGTAGAGAGATTGAACTTAACTCTTCTGAAACAAAAACTAGGAGTGTTTTTAAGCACTGGGGTGAACTAGTGGAAAAGTACTGGAGCACATTGAGGGCCAGTTAGTCAATGTGATGAGGCCATCTGTGTTTGCTAATTCTTGCTTATCCAAGTTAGACTCCTACCCTCCCACAGAGAATGGAAGACAGGGGCTCTATCTTCCTTGCCGATTACACTGCAAAGAGATGGCCCCCAGGTCCTTAAGAAACTACATTTTAAAACTGGCAAGAGGCTCTAAGAAGATTTACATCTCAAAGGGTCAGAGAAATAATTTACAATTATAAATTTTTAAAGTAAATGCTCTCAGGAAGGGGAGGTTAGGGTCCTAGAGTCGGGAAGAAGCTTGTCTAAAGTTTAGTCAAGTTGAGGGGATAAGCAAGGCTATCTTGTTCAGGTCCCACATGAGAAAATATTGTCTCCATCTCTTGCTTTTATGTAAGTAAAACAACTGGTTATACTTATGTAAGCCTAGCAACCCACTACATTTTATATATGGACACAAATATTTTCACATGGTTTCAGTAGAAATACATCACCCAGCAACGCAGCTCACTTTTAAATTTAGGGAAGCTTGCTTGTTGTGTGTGTGTTTATTTGGGAACATTACCAAGATTTGTTCATCATTACAGAAAATCATGTCACTAATGGCCATGCTGATCACAGATTTTAAACCACCAAAGAAACACCTGTTTAAGTCTGCTTTTTGTAGCAATCTTATTCTGGGTGGCTCTATACAGATGCAAGAATCTCATGTACTTCGTTTTGACTTCTAGTAAATACATATCTCAGTACTTACATTTTTTAAATATATATTATTTTTATTATAAATTATTTTTATTTCATTTCTCCTTTATATTAAAGTTATAGCACCTTTCAAAGGTTGTTGGTAATATTTAAAACCGTTTAAAACTTGGATGTCCCCATTGCTTACTTACCTATGTCGAGGCCAGACACAGACCCTCCAATTCCCATTCTTTACCTCATAAATCAATAGCTGGCTCACTGTCCCTGCTAATAAATCAGAACAAAATGCTCATTACCCAAACTTCTTTTAAGTTAACCCCCTCTCCTTCCCCAGGAGGAACTTTGAGTCACCTTCAGGCAGAGCCAGCAAACAGCTCTCCCTGAGTATATGCAGGCCTTATTGTAAAATATTTTCTGATCTACTATCCTGCAATGCCACCGTTTTGTCCCACTTCCCCACACCCAGTCCTTTGTAACCTTGGTTACTCCTCCCTAAAAAATAAAAACCCTTTCTTGTCTAATCCTGCAGTCACTGACAGATCTATGGTCAGAGACCTCACCCTATTGCAATGCCCTCCACCTCTTAGAAAGTCCTTTCTAATGAAGTCTCTCCTTACTACGCCCATATTTGTTTTTTACTTGACATATTATTATCATGGCAAAGTAAATAAACAAACAAGAATTTATTCAAGATCAGAAAGATGCCAGGGAATCCAAATACATATATTCACAGAATTTCTAGAATAGATTAATACATGTTTAGAAGTTTGCTGGAGTTCTTTTCAGAAACTGCAGTGAATTCCTTAGCATTCTTAGACTGCTCTGTTAGCCAAAAGATTATTGTTTCTTTCTTTCCTTTGTTTTTCTTAAATGAATCACTCTTCAGTGTGTGCAAAGCTGGCTAATCCCTGAACAATCAGACAGGAGCTGGAACTCTCCCTGGCCACACTGCAATGGGTCTGCTCTGCCCTGGTGAGGTCAGACCAAGCCCCAACGAAGGTGGAAGAAAGTATGAATGTCAATGGTAGTGACTGTTAAACAGACTGTGGAAAATGGGGGAAAGATTAAGCCAAGTTTAAATGACCTTTGTGTGCATTTAAGTCATAATGGCCCTTGGCTGCTCGGAACCACGTTCTTCTTCACAGAGCACTTAACCAGGCAGCAACTTAACACCGCGGCTGACTTTCCCTCCTCAGTATGGCAGCAGTTTAGGGCTGGATGTGGTAAAAAGATAAAATGTCAACTAATAGTTACAACCTATGAAGTTTTGCATTTTTAAATGGCTTGAAAACTCACTCTTTTTACTGGACCACAAAAGAGAAAAGTAAAAAAATCACCATTGTGATTGATATTGAATTTTTTTTAAAAAAATAAACCAAAATTTGATTAGTGCTCTAATAACTAAAAAAAAAAAAAAAAAAAATCCTACTTTTAATAAATCAACCTGACCTATAATTTCACATCTGATACATTATTCAGTCAAGACTCAGAATTGGCGTTATGCATGTCTCTTCTTCTAAATATGCAAGACATAGGTGCTGTACTACATTCTTCCAATTCCGGGAACATCTGCTGAGGGACAATGGCTGTTTTGCCAGGAGGGGAAGAGAAAGGATCCCACAGCGGTGCTGCTGCAGCTGGCGGAAGTCAGCAACCATGATCTCTGTCCAGGAAGAAAGATAAATGAAAGACAAACTTCATCTTTCAATTAATAAAATGGTAATGCATTTGAAAGTAGAAGGTGACATTTTCTGATTTTAATTTTCAAAAATAAACATTAGTGCTTTATGTCAGCATAATCATTAATTGAGTCTTCTGGATTTATGTGAGAAATACATGTTTCTTCATGAATGCAAAGCCACATGTACTAAAACTGGATGTTTAATTCAACTACTTAAGTAGCTGAATTCTTTCCTTATTTGTAACTCTATGAAATCTTCTTTCCAGAAATCATAGAATGAAACTGCTTAAATTGTAAATGATTTAATCATAAAGTCATTGTTTAATTTATGTTTTAAAAATAAAGACAAAAGGTAGTATGATACTTTAAATGTAATTTAATTTCTATTGATACACAATACTGTTCCATTTAAATATTATACATATTTCTTATCCCAGTTTTGCAAAATAATGAAAAGAATATTTCAAAGAGACACAATATTTTATATTTTCCACTGTGTATATTTTATCATTCAAGCATGTTTCACATGTTAAGTCTTTTTCACTGTATCTCCTTTAATCAAGTCATAAGAATGCCTTCCAACTATGTAATCGATATGGTGTTTCCTTTTTTTACCTGTAACCAGAAAACAGTTAGTACCTCTGTACAACTTTTTTGTTTGCTTCTGAATGAGAAAAAGAGAAATGAAAAAATGAAAAAGGAAGCAAGAAAGAACATACATGTTCTTTGTGAATGGCCTAAAACTAGAAGATTATTGAGGTCACAGATCCCCCACCCCCATGTCCACCCAGACCTTTTCCCCTGTGAACATGGCATCTATCACTCAGAGTGGGTTTAAAGCAGGGAGAAAAGATAACCATAATGATCTTCATTTTTTTCCTGATATAGAAGGTGGTTAAGGTCAGGGACACAGGCCTCAGTCAGGCAGAGGTGTCATTAACTAGCGTTCAGTGGTGATTTGAGTGTGTTTATAGCACCTTTGCCCCGGGTAATTCCAGAGAGATGAAATAACATGCCTTTTAAACAAAGTAGAATCAAGCTCCTCATTAGAGGAAGAGGCCAGTATGTCTCTTGGGGGTGTCATTTCAGATACTGTGTACTTTAAATGGTTCATTGTAAGACAATATAATGAACAATCATCTTACTTTTTCACTCCTCAAATTTCCTTCTATTGTTAAGCTGCTATAGCTTCCTAATCTTCAATTGTCACTTATTTGTTAGGGGCTACCAAAAACATTGGCTATTTTGTTACCCCTATGATTTGCCATTCACTTCATACTTTTATCTGTTCTATCCTTTACAATGGTGTGTGTGTGTATGTGTGTGTGTGTGCACACATGCAGGTTTCCTTACCAGGTGCTTTTAGCACTGAGCACTAGAAGAGTACCTGGTCTATTAGTGGCCCATCCTCAGATCTCTGAGCTATGCTAATGTAACAGTAATAAATTTTCCATAACATCTCTAGTATAATAAGTATCACATTATAAAACTTTTTGAGCCAAATCCTCTGTTCACCAATATGAAGTCCAATATTAATAATTTTTCATGGTGCTTTCTCCTTCCCAGAAAGCTATAGCTGCCATAGGAAAAATGGATTCCACTATCTCTTATCTAATAGCTGTCACTGTTGCCAATGCCCCTTGACCAGGACCACAGGAACTTTTACACCTCCCAAGATTACAGTTCTTAGGGTTCAAATTATCGCACATATTCCCCTTTTACTCCCATCCAAGCTCCTCAGCATTTAATATACTGATGGTGAGTCTGCTGCCGCTGTGCCACTTTGAGAAACTGGAATTCTCTCTTCCCGCATCTTGAGGAATCTTTACCTGTCTTACACACAAACTACTAACCTTCAGCATTTCCTATTCTAGAGGAAACGTCCAGCTCATCTCCTCAATGGGCTTAGGGAAAAAGTTGCAAAATGATGGCTTACGTCAATCTGCAGAAATGTTTTGGTATGACTTAGCCATGTTTTGAAAATTGGATAATTTCTTATCAAAATCTAGATTTCAGGTTGGTCTTGAAACACAAAGAAGTTGTTCATGATTCCTAGGAGCAAGTGAATCCATAATTTAGAAATACTATATTTGACTTCAAAAAAAAATCTAAGTATAGTAATAGGATAATTTTCACATTGAAGAGTTTACATATTACTTTACAAATATGTTTTTCCTTATATGTAGAGGACATTTGATGATTTTGGCTGCATGGTCTATGTTTTCATAAGGTAAAGCATCTAAATTTCTTGGGAATATACCTATACCATTCTCTGTCCAGGTGGTTCTGATGGAATTAAAATATATCCTCTGACCGCAGAGATGGACAAGTGACCTAGACATGGTCAGACAGAGCTAAGGATACCAAATATGAAAGGATTTTGTGAGGGGGAGGAAGAAGTAATAATATAATAATTTTTTTTTATGGTGTCAGTGAGACTGTGAGAATGTATCCCTGGCCCTGTGGAGGTAGCAATGAGTAGAGAGCCTGCTAAGAATGAAGCCAACAAAGAGGAAAGCAAACCCAGGACATGGAAGAATGAGCCCTAGGCTACTTTTTGAGGCCCTGTGTTTAGCCACATTTGAATCTGGTCTATCTCTGGACATTTTAGATTCATAAGCCAACACATTTGCCTTCTTTTTTTAACCTCTTGGAATTAGATTTCTGTCATCTGGAATCAAGGTTCCTAACACGGGAGCCTCTTAAATGCACATTCTCCTATCTGTGAATTCTCTTGTTCGTAAGTCCTTTCTTTCTTCTAAAATTTCTCCATAATCTTTCAAATATACCCCTTCAAAATTTTAACCTTTTCCAGCTGATCGGAGTTTTCAATGTCTTGAAAGATAAACATTGTATGTGGCAGACTGGTATCCTGAACATGGAACCAACATGAGACTCCCACCCCGTTACATAAGAAAAAAATAACTTCCTTGCTCTTAAAACCACTGAAATTTAAGGAACAATTTAGCTTACCATCAGTAACTTATCAACATATTTTTATAATTCAAATTTAGCTGGTGGCCATGTTATGATTCACACAGGTCAAAATTCACATCACACACTAGTAATTTGGATGCTAAGTATCTACAATTATTTAAAACAGATACTACACTTAAAGTCTCTATTAAATGCTTGCTGTAGAAGACTATTTTCTTTTTAACAGTCTAAACATATAAAAATGGGACTGCCAGAGAGAAGATAAAATATATGGTAAATTAATTTTTATTTCAATTTTACTTCAATCTATTACAAAGTCTTTCATTTAAAATGGCAGGAGAGTTAATTTGTGATACTAGTTGCTTTTATGGATTAATAAGAGATTTCACAACAAACAAATTGAAAGAAAATTTAGAGGACAATGAGGTCACATACTAAAACAAATCATCCTTCTTTTTCTAATTTCCAATTTCCACTCTTGTGGAATTTGACCAGTTTTCATAAAATCCACCCCAGGACTAAAATTATTAGTGAATGGTTGGAAACTGAGGTGAGCAGGCATTTAGCAGTTGTTCAGTGGTCTGTAAAATGAATTTCTGATCTCGGTCCAGTCATAAAACCTATCATCACAGTTGATGCAAGTCAATGTCTTTTCTATCAGTCTCATCAGGGAAGCCTGGGACCGCCTGAACACAGACACAGAAATGTCTCTTACAGAGCCAAAATCTGTAAGCCAAAATTAAGGATCACTGGTAAGGGAGTTACTGCGTCTGCTTGAATCACTCTGTAGCTAAGTGCAAGGCTTTAAATGATGATTCTAGTTCCTTTAGGAAGATTTACATTCTGTCTGAAGATAAAGTGGAATAGATACCATGAATATCCTGCATCCAGTAGCTAAGTAATTGAAGATAAGGAACTGCTTTGTCCCACGAGGCAGGAAGGTAGCAGATAACCTATGGTCCACATTAATACAACAGACATTCTGACTTAGAGGTGGAGGGAGGTCCAAAGAAGGTCCTTTATATCCAAATGGATCAATGCAATTCAGAGTGCTTTAGAGGGGCAAAACTGCACAATATTTAAATGAAATGTATTTATACCTGTCTGAAATGACCATAATTTATTGGCAAAATTCTAGATGTCCCCTAGATCTTCAGAAGCCTTAACATAACCTTTCTTTATCAATCAGTGTCACTTTTAAAAAACAATTCTAAACTTCTGGCCTCTTTTATACAGTTGTATTTTTTTGGGGGGGGTTAGGTCTGGTTTAAGTGGGGTTTGTGGGTCCAATCAAAAAGATTTTAAAATGAGCTCAACCACACATCCATCGGCAAATTCTACAGTCCAGGCAGAACTGGTCCTTGCTCCCCTTCTGGATTCCCTGAGAAACTCTTGTGGTCCTCTTATATCCTGAATGCTCATCCCTCTGTAATTGCAGAAGTAGATAGAGATATTAGTGTATATACAGTCTTTTTAATGGTCTGATCCTAGATAATGCTAAGCTGACATTTTGGAGTCAAAATTCACCTGCCTAATTTTCCAGGTTAGAAACAGGATCTATATGTAGCAAGATCTGAACAACATGAAAGATTTTATCAGGTCACCAAATGAGAACAAAGATTAAATCATCCTGAGTAGAGACACCTCCAAACTGAAGGTGAAATTCTCAAGTTTGAAACATTTTTACTCTCCTTTCTCTTCATAAAACCCCTCTGAGTTTTAGGGACTACAGTTTCAAAGTAAAGAGGAATGATACTGATTCACTTTGCTGTACAGCAGAAACTAACACAATAATGTAAATCAACTATACTAAAATAAAAAATGTTTTAAAAACCCAATTTAAAAAAAAGAGGAGTGATAATATGGGAGGAAACATAATTCTTAATGAAGTTGTAATTTGCAACAAACATTAATGAAGATTTATGCCTGTACTTTAGATGTGGTGTAATATACTGATGGCGTTCACAAAGCCAGCAGATATCATGAACATGTAAATGTGTCCTTTAGCTTTAACATGTAAATTTGACTGGCCTCTTCCTTCTCTAATTTTCATTTGTGACATTCTGTATAGAATGAGGGTGGGAAGAAGGCTCTGAAATATTAACTGTTTCAGGCAGAAAATATCAAGCTCCCTAAACTATATATGGCACATGGTCCTGGACTGTGTGACGTTAAGTGGGCTCAAGCTGGGAAATGCTTTCCTAGAATCCCACACCCTATAATATTCTGAGCCAGAACTGGCCAAAAGAGAAATTGTGAGAGATTTGGGAGATGAAGAAAAAAGAAAGTCATACTCTCAGAAGGTCATCACAAACAGACCCGGTGACAGACCAATAAAGAGGTGCCAGCGAGTCCCAGCTGGTCCTGCTCTCTCCTGCTTCTCTTGCCAAGTGCCCGTCCTGCTGATCAAAGTAGCCCCAAGTTTACTACCAGGCACTCAGCTGTGGGCCCACTTGGGAGTAAGCTACACAGAGGAAACAGCTTCTCTAGAGCCTGAAGTTCCCATAAATCTCTCTAGCAGTGCTCCTTCTATGGTCTAACTTTAGTCGTCAGATAGGTTTGGCTTTTCAGAGTTCCCTGCAAGTACAACTGGTCCATGCACATCAGATTTTACTGATTCTCACTTCTTGGGCATATTCACTCACTGAAGAATTATAGAATAGGTAAAGAGAGTTAGTCTCTTAATTACTAAACTCATTCTATATGAAATATTCTATTAACCAGTTTTAATATTTCATTAACTAGTTTTACTGGTTACATATAATTAATTGTCATATAGTCCCTGAGTGAGGCCTAGACATTTCCTCAAATTCAGGCTGCCACCTTCAGAGTAGAGTTTATCTTTCAACTTAGAGAAACAAAAACATTCAATGAGTAGGGAAGGGACAGAAGAGTAAATTGTGTTGATTACACTGTTTCAGCATATACTGGACTTGGTGTGAGGAGTGTTATGCTCTCAGACCAGCCTCCTGAGAGACAGCCCTAATTATGAGGCCTATTTTGGCTCCATCAGCACCTTCAATCATGGCCTGTTGGGTTTCCTACTTGTTCTCATTTCTGGATACTCTTAATTGGGCCAAGGCACATACAAACATTGAGAATCTGATAGTCTATTTCCAACTACAAAATCTTTTTTCCCTTGAATTTGTAGACGATTCAATCACTCACTTTGTTTAGAGTTGTTGTTTCATACTTTTTGCAATTGTTTTGGGCAGGAAAGCAAACTTGACAGTCTATGCCCATGAGTAGAACTGGAATTTGTTCTAGTTATCCTTTGCATTACAAACCACACCAAACTTGGTAGCTTAAAACAAAACAACAATCACGGTACTGTATTCATGACCTTTAGGCCAGGAATTCAGGTCAACTTAGCTGGATGATTTTTCTGTTCTAAATAGCACCAAATGTGGTTGCTGCGCAGTGTTCCATTGGCAGCTGAGCTGGCCTGGAGGATCCAAGAAGGCTTCGCTCACATTTCTGGTGCCTTGGCAGAAACAGTGGCCCTACAAGTGCCATACTCCCTCACTGTGCATTCTCTGGGCCTCTCATGTGGTCTATCCAGCAGGGTAGTCCAACTTCTAACATGGCAGCTTAGATCTTCAAGTCTGAGTGCTCTAAGAGGTAGAACAAGGCATAACATAACTTCTGCCATATTCTTACTGTCAGAGTAGTCACAGAGCCTGCACAGATTCCAGACTCAGGGACATAAACCCAACATTTCAATGGAGGGAGAATCAAGATTTTCTGGTTATATCATTATCCACAACCCCACAAAACACAGTCTAGCACATAGCAGTTTCTGAGTAGGTTATGGCAATAAAACAAGCCTGTGAACACAGTTCATGATTTGGAAGCAGATTGAAGTTTCACTTGGTTTATCTACAGGCTCCAGGATAACCACAGTTAGTTATCTAATCTCACTGTTACTCAGCTTCCTCATCTGCAATAATAAGAAAACTACCTTATAAGTTTATTGTAAGGATAAAGTGAGACGATATATGAAGTGTCAGGCACAAATCAGTGGTCAGTAACTCTCAGGTATTGTTTTTAAGTTTGTAGTAGGAAGATAATGCAGTTCTTTTCCGAAGACATTTATTGTCTTATTCTTATCTTGGTCAGGTTATCAGCTGAGAGTGAGGTGGAGGGGAAAAGGTAGGAATATTGAGCAAAGAAGGGAAGCTATAAAATTGTTTTCTCAGAAAGTGATATTCAAGCACTATTCACTTGTTTAGATGTAGTTGCTGGGAAGGCACAAATTTGGGTCAAGCAGAATTGGGACCTTACAAGGCGTGTATGATAGAGGGAGAGGATTAAGATACTTGAAAGTTTTTGCAAGAAAATGATAAAATTAGTGGGCTTTGGAAACTGAGCAAAAGTTTGTATGATTTTTCTAACATAGTAGAGTCATTTTAAAAAACAAAACCATACCAATTGCATAGGTGTAATAATTTTGGATAATGCCAAGGTCCAGTCGTGTCAAGGAAAGAGAGACTAAAAAGTGTGGACATGAAAGTTATTAAAATTGAGGTTAAACAATGCTGCTGTTGAATCATGTGGATGACACAGTTCTAAACATCAGTGAAGACAGAGGTTCGGTTTCAAAGCCTTAGAAGAGGAAGAGTGACAGAGAATATAGAAGAGAAGGGTAATAATAAGGAGAAGGGCTGATTGACTAGCCTGATGTCATAAACTTCAAAAGACTAGGGTCAGAGTGAAAGAAGAGTTTTCTAAAAACTGTATCTCAGAGGAATAAGTAGTTGAGCAGATTCTCAAGATTCTGAGATATACCAGGTAGGGTAGAATTGGCAACAACATTTGGAGAAGGCTGTAGAGAAGTTGTATCTTTGTTGCAGAATTAGGGGTGTCACTGTCACTTAAGTCACAGATGCTAGAGAAAGCATTCTGTCATCATCATCATTGCCATCATCATTATATAATAGTTGTTGCTATTATTTCTATAATTATTGTTAGTCTGACCAGAGCCCAGTTGAAAAGATTGAAAGTGAGGGAACAGGGCTGAGTGGTTCAGAAGATAAGGGCAAAATAGTGGAGTGATAAAAATGAAAAGAGAAGTTGTTTCCTGTGGGTGCTTCCCTACGGTTTGGTGACTGAGAATAATAGGACTGAGAAATACGATGATCTCATTGTTTCCAAGGAATTAGTTCTACCAGTGCTCGTTTGAGTGGATTGTATTCTAGAGTAGCGTTTCTCATAGTTTGACATGTGTATGCATCATCTGAAAATCTTATTTAAATACAGATTTTGATTCAGTAGTTCTGGATGATGCCGGAGTTTCTGCTTTTCTAACAAGCTCCTAGGTGCTGCCCTCTTTTCATTCACATTAACCCAATCAACACTGCCCCATACTACAGGCAACGAAAACCAGTGAAAAGTCTAACTGAAGAACAATCATTCTTCCTCTACTAGGGCACAGAGAAAAATAATCAGAAGGATGAGATTTAAGTGGTTTGGAACAGTTTATTTACAATTTGCTGGCTTAATATTTTTTACATCTATTTACTTTTAATAACCCCATACCCCGAATACTTTCTAGAAAGTGTGTCAGCAAGAAGTTGGTTAAATTATACTAATCAGATGTCTTAGCTATTTCAAGAAGCACTGAATTTGGGGGTGGGGAGAGAGAAAGTGATGCATAGGAAGTCTGACTACCAGAAAAGCAATATTCCATAAAGTTAATTAACTAGTAACTCAAGAAAGATTGAACTGACATAGGCATTACACACTGAAGAAATGGTTTCCTTGTAAGTTGCGGTGGCGTGACTGAACCAGAGAAGAGCAATAACCCCTGCTCCTCGTTAAAAAGGCCAATCTGAGCATCTTAGTATAATTCTGGACACTTTTTAAAATCAACGAATGGAAGCAATCAAATTTAGAAATATGGTTCAAGATTTTCTTCAGTTGCAGGGTAAAATGTCTGTGAAACTTGAAGAAAAATTTTCATTGAGAAGTCAATTTCTAGTGAATTATTAACAATAAATTAGGCAAAAAAATTCTAAATGTTCTGATTCAAGAGGGCTGAAGCAGCACATAAGGATTTGCAAGAATTCATGAAGAGTGGCAGACACAGATACAATATGTATCCTGACTTGGAATGACTTTAAAAATATCCAGGAGAAGACAGAAGAAGAAATATGATTTATCTAATTGCTTGACTTTTCTTGGAACTTTCTCATGTAATCATTTCATCACAAGTCTCTCTCTCTTTGTCCCCACCTAAGGCTGTTCTAAAATGCCTCTGCATGATCTCCCAATTTAGGTAGATACACTTAATTGTTATGATTGTACAGTGGTCTCTTAGGGGTTGTAAGCATCCCAGGGCATTATAGGACCTCAGCTCAATGGGGTGAACAAAGAGTTTGGTATGAAGATTCAAAGCTCTGTGGCACTGAAGCAGGCATGCTATCCTAGATGAATGGCAGACACAGGAATCTAATGCCTGGATGGTCGGGATTTAGGTCCTGAGTCTCACTCTTTCACTGACTGCATGGACAGTCAAGTCAAGTCTCTGTCCCAACATAGCTCCGGCCTCCTGAGTACCTCCCAGATTAGTTATCAGTGGCATTTTTCGAGTAACAGACTATCAATGGAAGCTTATTCAGGGATGAGGTGCAGGCATCTAAACCTCAGAAACATTGATCCAAATATGTTCAGGGCCACATTCTAGAGTCTAGGAATAAAAATGTAAATAGAATAGTCAGTGACCTCAGGGGCTTAAATTCACTGTGCTCAAAGAAAACTAGAGGACAAAAATCAGTTGTGTTTCTATACACTAATAACAAACTATCAAACAGAGAAATTAAGAAAACAATCCATTTTACAACTACATCAAAAAGAATAAAATACCTAAGAATAAATTTAACCAAGGAGATGAAAGACCTGTACAGTAAAAACTTAAGACATTGCTGAAAGCAATTGAAGAAGACACAAATAAATGGAAAGATATTTTATGCTCATGGATTGGAAGAATTAATATTGTGAAAGTATCCATACTACCCAATACAATCTACAGATTCAATGCAATCCCTTTCAAAATTCCAATGGCATTTTTCATGGGAAGAGAACAAACAATCCCAAAATATGCATGGAATCACAAATGACCACAAACAGACAAAACAATCTTGAGAAAGAAGAACAAAGCTGGAGGCATCACACTTTCTGATTTCAAACTGTATTACAAAGCTACAGTAATCAAAACATTATGGTATTGGCATAAAAACAGACACACAAATCAATGGAAAAGAATAGGGAATCCAGGAATAAGCCCATGTATATATGGTCAATTAATTTACAGCAAAGAAGCCAAGAATATACAATGGGGACAGAGTAGTCTTTTCAGTAAATAATGCAAAAGAATGAAACTGGACTACGATCTTATACCATACACAAAAATTAACTCAAAATGGATTAAAGACTTGAACATTAGACTTAAAATCATAAAGCTCCTAGAAGAAAACATGAAGAAAAATCTCCTTCACACTGTTCTTGGTAATGATTTTTTTGGATCTGACATGAAAAGCACAAGCAACTAAAGCAAAAAATGGACAAATGGAACTACATCAAACTAAAATGTTTCTGCATAGCAAAGAAAACGATCAAAAAAATGAAAAGGCAACCTATGGAATGAAAGAAAATATTTACAAACTATATATCTGATAAGGGGTTAATATTCAAAATCTATAAGTAACTCATATAACTCAACAGAAAAAAATAATCTGACTAAAAATTGAGGAAAGGGGGCTTCTCTGGTGGCACAGTGGTTAAGAATCTGCCTGCCAATGCAGGGGACACGGGTTCAAGCCCTGGTCCGGGAAGATGCCACATGCTGCGGAGCAACGAAGCCCGTGTGATACACCTACTGAGCCTGCATTCTAGAGCCCACAAGCCACAACTACTGAAGCCCGTGCACCTAGAGCCTGTGCGCCACAGCAAGAGAAGCCACCGCAATGAGAAGCCCACGCACCACAACAAAGAGTAGCCCCCGCTCGCCACACCTAGAGAAAGCCCACGCACAGCAACGAAGACCCCACACAGCCAAAAATAAATAAATTTAAAAAATAAAAAAAAATTTTTAAAAATGAGGAAAGGACCTCAATAGACATTTTTCCAAAGAAGACATACAAAAGTCCAACAGGTATAAATAAAAGGTGCTCAACATCATTAATCATCAGAAAAAGTAAATCCAAAACACATCACCTGGAGGAGCTTCAAGATGGCGGAAGAGTAAAACGTGGAGATTACCTTCCTCCCCATAAATACATCAGAAATACATCTACATGTAGAACAGCTCCTACAGAACACCTACTGAACACAGGCAGAAGACCTCAGACTTCCCAAAAGTCAAGAAACTCCCCACGTACCTGGGTAAGGCAAAAGAAAAAAGAAAAAACAGAGACAAAAGAATAGGGACAGGACCTACACCAGTGGGAGGGAGCTGTGAAGGAGGAAAGGTTTCCACACACTAGGAAGCCCCTTCGCAGGCGAGACTGTGGGTGGCGGAGGGGGGAAGCTTTGGAGCCACGGAGGAGAGCGCAGCAACAGGGGTGTGGAGGGCAAAGCGGAGAGATTCTTGCACAGAGGCTCGGCGCCGAGCAGCACTCACCAGCCCGAGAGGCTTGTCTGCTCACCCGCTGGGGCGGGCGGGGGCTGGGAGCTGAGGCTCGGGCTTCAGAGTTCGGATCCCAGGGAGAGGACCAGGGCTGGATGAGTGAACACAGCCTGAAGAGGACTAGTGTGTCACAGCTAGCTGGGAGGCAGTTCGGGAAACAGTCTGGAGCTGCCTAAGAGGCAAGAGATTTTTTTCTTCCCTCTTTGTTTCCTGGTGCACGATAAGAGGGGATTAAAAGCACCGCTTAAAGGAGCTGCAGAGACAGGCGCGAAGACACGGCTATCAGAGCGGACCCCAGAGACGGGCATGAGATGCTAAGGTTGCTGCTGCAGCCACCAAGAAGCCTGTATGCAAGCACAGGTCACTATCCACACTTCCCCTCCCGGAAGACTGTGCAGCCCGCCACTGCCAGGTCCCGTGATCCAGGGACAACTTCCCCGGGAGAACACACGGCGCGCCTCAGGCTGTTGCAACGTCACGCTGGCCTCTGCAGCCGCAGGTTCGCCCCGCACTCTGTACCCCTCCCCCCCCCGGCCTGAGTGAGCCAGAGCCCCAGAATCAGCTGCTCCCTTAACCCCGTCCTGTCTGAGTGAAGAACAGATGCCCTGAGGCGACCTACATACAGAGGCAGGGCCAAATCCAAAGCTGAACCCCAGGAGCTGTACAAACAAAGAAAAGAGAGGGAAATCTCTCCCAGCAGCCTCAGGAGCAGCAGATTAAGTCTCCACATTCAACTTGATATACCCTGCATCTGTGGAATACCTGAATAGACAATGAGTCATCCCAAATTGAGGAGGTGGACTTTGGGAGAAACGATATATATATATTTTTTTCCCTTTTTCTCTTTTTGTGAGTGTGTATGCCTATGCTTCTGTGTGTGATTTTGTCTGTATAACTCTGCTTTTGGTTGCTCTTCTTACTTTCTTTCTTTTCTTTTATTACTTAAAAAAATTTTTTTAAATAATTATTTTTTATTTTAATAACTTTTTATTTTATTTTATTTTATTTTATGTTCTTCTTTCTTTCTTTCTTTCTTTTCTCCCTTTTATTCTGAGCCGTGTGAATGCCAGGCTCTTGGTGCTCCAGCAGGTGTCAGGGCTGTGCCCCTGAGGTGGAATAAACAAGTTCAAGACATTGGTCCACAAGACACGTCCCAGCTCCACGTAATATCAAATGGCGAAAATCTCCAAGAGATCTCCATCTCAACGCCAAGACCCATGTCCACTCAATGACCAGCAAGCTACAGTGCTGGACACCCCATGCCAAACAACTAGCAAGACAGGAACACAGCCCCACCCATTAGAGAGAGGCTGCCTAAAATCATAATAATGCTACAGACACCCGAAAACAAACCACCAGACGTGAACCAGCCCCCTAGAAAGACAAGATCCAGCCTCATCCACCAGAACACAGGCACCTCCACCAGGAAGCCTACACAACCCACTGAACCAATCTTAGCCACTGGGGGCAGACACCAAAAACAACGGGATCTATGAAATTGCAGCCTGTGAAAAGGTGATCCCAAACACAGTAAGTTAAACAAAATGAGAAGACAGAGAAACACACAGCAGATAAAGGAGCAAGGTAAAAACCAACCAGACCTAACAAATCAAGAGGAAATAGTCAGTGTACCTGAAAAAGAATTCAGAATAATGATAGCAAAGATGATCCAAAATCTTGGAAATAGAATGGAGAAAATACAAGAAACGTTTAACAAGGACCTAGAAGAATTAGAGAGCAAACAAACAGTGATGAACAACACAATAAATGATATTAAAAATTCTCTAGAAGGGATCAATAGCAGAATAACTGAGGCAGAAGAATGGTTAAGTGACCTGGAAGATAAAATAGTGGAAATAACTACTGCAGAGCAGAATAAAGAAAAAAGAACGAAAATAATTGAGGACAGTCTCAGAGACTTCTGGGACAACATTAAACACACCAACATTTGAATTATAGGGGTCCCAGAAGAAGAAGAGAAAAAGAAAGGGCCTGAGAAAATATTTGAAGAGATTATAGTTGAAAACTTCCCTAATATGGGAAAGGAAATAGTTAATCATGTCCAGGAAGCACAGAGAGTCCCATACAGGATAAATCTAAGGAGAAACATGCCAAGACACATATTAATCAAATGATCAAAAATTAAATACAAAGAAAAAGTATTAAAAGCACCAAGGGAAAAACAACAAATAACATACAAGGGAATCCCCATAAGGTTAACAGCTGATCTTTCAGCAGAAACTCTGCAAGCCAGAAGGGAATGGCAGGACATATTTAAAGTGATGAAGAGGAAAAACCGACTATTAAGGTTACTCTACCCAGCAAGGATCTCATTCAGATTTGACAGAGAAACTAAAACCTTTACAAACAAGCAAAAGCTAAGAGAATTCAGCACCACCAAACCAGCGTTACAACAAATGCTAAAGGAACTTCTCTAGGCAGGAAATACAAGAGAAGGAAAAGACCTACAATAACAAATCCAAAACAATTAAGAAAATGGTAATAGGAACATACATATCAATAATTACCTTAAATGTAAATGGATTAAATGCTCCCACCAAAAGACATAGACTGGCTCAATGGATACAAAAACAAGACCTGTATATATGCTGTCTACAAGAGACCCACTTCAGACCTAGGGACACATACAGACTGAAAGTGAGGGGATGGAAAGAGATATTCCATGCAAATGGAAATCAAAAGAAAGCTGGGGTAGCAATTCTCATATCAGAAAAAAATAGACTTTAAAATAAAGACTATTACAAGAGACAAAGAAGGACACTATATAATGATCAAGGGATCGATCCAAGAAGAAGATATAACAATTGTAAATATTTATGCACCCAACATAGGAGCACCACAATACATATGACAAACACTAACAGCCATAAAAGGGGAAATTGACAGTAACACAAACATAGTAGGGGACTTTAACACCCCACTTTCACCAATGGAGAGATCATCCAAAATGAAAATAAATAAGGAACCACAAGCCTTAAATGATATATTAAAAAAGATGGACTTAATTGATATTTATAGGACATTCCATCCATAAACAACAGAATACACTTTTTCTGAAGTGCTCATGGAACATTCTCCAGGATAGATCATATCTTGGGTCACAAATCAAGCCTTGGTAAATTTAAGAAAATGGAAATTGTATCAAGTATCTTTTCCAACCACAACGCTATGAGAGTAGATATCAATTACAGGAAAAACTCTGTAAAACATACAAACACATGGAGGCTAAACAATACTCTACTTAATAACCAAGAGATTACTGAAGAAATCAAAGGGGAAATCAAAAAATACCTAGAAACGAATGACAATGAAAACATCATGACCCAAAACCTATGGGATGCAGCAAAAGCAGTTCTAAGAGGGAAGTTTATAGCAATACAATCCTACCTTAAGAAACAAGAAACATCTCAAATAGACAACCTAACCTTACACCTAAAGCAATTAGAGAAAGAAGAAAAAAACCCCAAAGTTAGCAGAAGGAAAGAAATTATAAAGATCAGATCAGAAATAAATGAAAAAGAAATGAAGGAAACGATAGCAAAGATCAATAAAACTAAAAGCTGGTTCTTTGAGAAGATAAACAAAATCGATAAACCATCAGCCAGACTCATCAAGAAAAAAAGGGAGAAGACTCAAATCATAGAAATAGTAATGAAAAAGAAGTAACAACTGACACTGCAGAAATACAAAGGATCATGAGAGATTACTACAAGCAACTATATGCCAATAAAATGGACAACCTGGAAGAAATGGACAAATTCTTAGAAATGCACAACCTGCCGAGACTGAACCAGGAAGAAATAGAAAATATGAACAGACTAATCACCAGCACTGAAATTGAAACTGTGATTAAAAATCTTCCAACAAACAAAAGCCCAGGACCAGGTGGCTTCACAGGTGAATTCTATCAAACATTTAGAGAAGAGTTAACACCTATCCTTCCCAAACTCTTCCAAAATATAGCAGAGGGAGTAACACTACCAAACTCATTCTATGAGGCCACTATCACCCTGATACCAAAACCAGACAAAGATGTCACAAAGAAAGAAAACTACAGGACAATATCACTGATGAACAGAGATGCAAAAATCCTCAACAAAATACTAGCAAACAGAATCCAACAGCACATTAAAAGGATCATACACCATGATCAAGTGGGGTGTATCCCAGGAATGCAAGGATTCTTCAATATGCGCAAATCAATCAATGTGATACACCATATTAACATATTCAAGGAGAAAAATCATATGATCATCTCAATAGATGCAGAGAAAGCTTTCGACAAAATTCAACACCTATTTATGATAAAAACCCTCCAGAAAGTAGGCATAGAGGGAACTTACCTCAACATAATAAAGGCCATATATGACAAAACCACAGTCAACATCATCCTCAATGGTGAAAAACTGAAACCATTTCCACTAAGATCAGGAGCAAGACAAGGTTGCCCACTCTCACCACTATTATTCAACATAGTTTTGGAAGTTTTAGCCACAGCAATCAGAGAAGAAAAAGAAGTAAAACGAATCCAAATCAGAAAAGAAAAAGTAAAGCAGCACTGTTTGCAGATGACATGATACTATACATAGAGAATCCTAAAGATGCTACCAGAAAACTACTAGAGCTAATCAATGAATTTGGGAAAGTAGCAGGATACAAAATTAAAGCACAGAAATCTCTTTTTTTCCTATACACTAATGATGAAAAATCTGAAAGTGAAATTAAGAAAACACTCCCATTTACCATTGCAACAAAAAGAATAAAATATCTAGGAATAAACGTATTTAAGGAGACAAAAGACCTGTATGCAGAAAATTATAAGACACTGATGAAAGAAATTAAAGATGATACAAACAGATGGAGAGATATACCACGTTCTTGGATTGGAAGAATCAACTTTGTGAAAATGACTCTACTACCCAAAACAATCTACAGATTCAATGCAATCCGTATCAAACTACCACTGTCATTTTTCACAGAACTAGAACAAAAAATTTCACAATTTGTATGGAAACACAAAAGACCCCAAATAGCCAAAGCAATCTTGAAAAAGAAAAATGGAGCTGGAGGAATCAGACTCCCTGACTTCAGACTATACTACAAAGCTACAGTAATCAAGACAGTATGGTACTTGCCCATAACATAAATATATATCAATGGAACAGGATAGAAAGCCCAGAGATAAACCCACACACATATGGTCACCTTATCTTTGATAAAGGAGGCAAGAATATACAGTGGAGAAAAGACTGCCTCTTCAATAAATGGTGCTGGGAAAACTGGACACCTACATGTAAAAGAATGAAATTAGAACACTCCCTAACACCATACACAAAAATAAACTCAAAATGGATTAAAGACCTAAATGTAAGGCCAGACAGTATCAAACTCTTAGAGAAAAACATAGGCAGAGCTCTCTATGACATAAATCACAGCAAGATCCTTTTTGACCCACTTCATAGAGAAATGGAAATAAAAACACAAATAAACAAATGGGACCTAAAACAAATGAAACTTAAAAGCTTTTGCACAGCAAAGGAAACCATAAACAAGACCAAAAGACAACCCTCAGTATGGGAGAAAATATTTGCAAATGAAGCAACTGACAAAGGATTAATCTCCAAAATTTACAAGCCTCTCATGCATCTCAGTATCAAAAAAACAAACAACCCAATCCAAAAATGGCCAGAAGACCTAAATAGACATTTCTCCACAGAAGATATACAGATTGCCAACAAACACATGGAAGAATGCTCAACATCATTAATCATTAGAGAAATGCAAATCAAAACTACAATGGGATATCATCTCACACCGGTCAGAATGGCCATCATCAAGAAATCTACAAACAATAAATGCTGGAGAGGGTGTGGAGAAAAGGGAACCCTCTTGCACTGTTGGTGGGAATGTAAATTGATACAGCCACTATGGAGAAGAGTATGGAGGTTCCTTAAAAAACTAAAAATAGAACTACCATACGACCCAGCAATCCCACTACTGGGCATATACCTTGAGAAAACCATAATTCAAAAAGTCATGTACCACAATGTTCACTGCAGCTCTATTTACAATAGCCAGGACATGGAAGCAACCTAAGTGTCCATCGACAGATGAATGGTTAAAGATGTGGCACATATATACAATGGAATATTACTCAGCCATAAAAAGAAATGAAATTGAGTTATTTTTAGTGATGTGGATGGACGTAGAGTCTGTCATACAGAGTGAAGTAAGGCAGAAAGAGAAAAACACATGCCGTTTGCTAACACATATATATGGAATCTTAAAAACAAACAAAAAAAATGGTCATGAAGAACCTAGGGGCAAGATGGGAATAATGACACAGACCTACTAGAGAATGGACTTGAGGATATGGGGAGGGGGAAGGGTAAGCTGGGACAAACTGAGAGAGTGGCATGGACATATATACACTACCAAATGTAAAATAGATAGCTAGTGGGAAGCAACCACATAGCACAGGGAGATCAGCTTGGTGCTTTGTGACCACCTAGAGGGGTGGGATAGGGAGGGTGGGAGGGAGGGAGATGCAAGAGGGAAGAGATATGTGGATATATGTATATGTATAACTGATTCACTTTGTTACAAAGCAGATACTAACACACCATTGTAAAGCAGTTATACTCCAATAAAGATGTTAAAAAACAAAAAGAAAGAGCAAATTAAACACAAAGGAATTAGCAGGAAGAAATGAAACTAAAAACAAAAAGCAATAGAGGAAATTTATGAAACTGAAATCTAGTTCTTTGAGAATTTCAATATCACTGAATAAACTTCTGGCCAGAGAGAGAGAGAGAGAGAAGTCACAAATTAACTGTACCAAGAATGAAGAGGACAGCACTAGAAATTGTACAGATATTAAAAGGATAATAAGAGAATATTATGAGCTACTTTATGGCAATAAATTCTACAACTTTGAGGAAAAGAAATACACACACACATCACCTCACACCTGCTAGGATAGCTATTATCAAAAAAGTCAAAAGATAACAAGTATTGGTGAGGATCTGTAGAAAAGGGAACCCTGGTACACTGTTGGTGAGAATGTAAATTGGTACAGCCATTATGGAGAACAGAATGGAGGGTCATCAAAATCATAGAAATAGGACTACAACATGATCACTTCTGGATATATATCCAAAAGAAATAAAATCACTATCGCAAAGTGTTATCTGAACTCCCATGTTCACTGCAGCATTATTCACAATAGCCAAGATATGGAAACGAGCTAAGTGTCAATAGTTGAAAGGATAAAGAAAATGTGATTCACAGACATGTAAAATCGGATATTATTCCACCTTAAAAAAGAAGGAAATCCTGCCATTTGTGACCACATGGATGAACCTGAAGGATGTTATGCTAAGTGAAATAAGCCAGAGAAAGACAAATACTGTATGATCTCACTCTGTGTGAAATTTTAAAAAGTTAAACTTACAGAAACAAAGAATAGAATGGAGGTTAACAGGGGTTCCGGTGTGAGGAAATGGGAAGATGTTGGTCAAAGGGTACAGAGTAAGTAAAAAATAAAATTTCTTGTGCTCATAATCTTAGTATGGTAGCGAAAAGGTGAAAAAGGCAAAATTTAAATTCTACCATTTCCCTCATTGCATTGCTTCTATTGTTCTGCAACAAATTCTATAACTTTTGTGGTTTAAAGCAGCAAACATTTTTTTTTCACTTTACAGTTCTGTAGAAGTCCAACATGGATCTTACTGGGTTAAAATCCCAGTGTTGGCAGGGCTGTGTCCCTATTTGGAGGCTCCAGGGAAGAATTCTTTCGTCTCCTTGCTTTTCCAGCTTCTAGAGGCTGAGCATGTTTCTTGGCTCGGCCCCCTTCCTTCGTCTTTGAAGCCAACAATGTTGTTTCTTTCTGATCAGTCTTCCCTAGTCATGTCTTCCTCTGACTGACTACAGCAGGGAAAAGGTCTCCACTTTTTAAGGGCCCATTTAATTGGGCCACCTGTATAATTCAGGATAACTCCTCTTCTCAAGGTCCTTAGCTTAATCACATCTACAGGTCTCAGGAATTAGGATGTGGCCATCTTTGTGAGGCCATTATTCTGCCTACCACGCCCATTTCATGCTTTTCATCTCCTTTTTAAAACTTGTTAAGAACCACTCAGAGATTTCCTTGAAATCTCTTCTTAATCAACTCTCAGTCCCTCATTTCTAATTAATAGTTGCAAGCCTCAGCTAAACTGCCGGTTCAATTATTATGGCAGGGTTTCATTACAGCCATGTTATAAATATCTCAGACAGCATTTATCTATCCACCTATAAAGGCCTGTATTAAATAGCAGGCTTATTTTATCATTTCTCTTTAGTGTGCATCTCAGTTTTATCAGACTCCTAACAGGTTTCTTCAAACATTCTGTGATACCCAACTTCTATATAAGACATAAAAAGGAAAAATAAATTGCCCAAATCTAAAGGAGAACCTGTGACCATAAAATAAATGTTCTATCACTGTATATTTCCCTTCTTTATTCTTCCATGTCTGAAGAAACAATAGTTGGTTCAGTAGGAGGTGTCTGGCAAGTGACTAAGACATTTGTGAAGGATGGCGGAAGTGAAGCCAGTAGCCCCAGAAAGCTCAAGTCAATTGGGTAATTAAGTCAAAAAAGAGAGCATGGTATGGACAATGAAAAACTACATAAGTAAATTGATAAACTATATATATGTACAATAAACAATATAGATAGATAGATAGATAGATAGATAGATACATAGATAGATAGATAGATAGATAGAGATATAATCTGATCGTGGTGTTAAAAAATAAACAAAGGGAACACACAATTTAGGTAAAGTGGGGAGGAATGGCATTTCTATAGATGTTATTTGATCTAAGACATGAATGAGGAGGAAAAACCAAGCAGCCTAAACATCTGGAGCAAGGCACTGCATGCAGAGGAGATAGCAGCTAAAAGATCAGGAACTACACTGGGGTATAAGGAAAGTTTGTGCAGCTACAAAAGAGTGAACAAAGGCTGGAATGGGAGGGGTGGTGAAGGGTATGAGGTAAGGACAGAAAGGTAGGCACGATCCAAGGCGTTTAGAGTGTTGTAGTTAGAGAGGCTATATAATCTATTGTTTTAACTATATAATTTATTGTTTAATTGTTTTTATTGCGTGGAGAATAGAAGGCTAGAGCAATTTAGGACAATCCATATAAAATGAAGACTCTCCCAGGCACTCCGAGGCACATGGTTTCCTTACATACAGACCAGGTAAGAACTTTTAATTTTGTTCTATTGCAATGTGATCTGATTCACCTAAGAAGATGATCTGGCTGTAATGTGGAGAGTAGATTATGGAAGGGCAAGAGAGGGTGCAGGGAAACAAGTGGGGAGATCACTGTAACAAGCAGTGCAACATTATGGGTATAGCAGTGGAGATGCTAAAAACCGTTAGATGTAAATTACAATTTGAAGACAGTGGTGTCCAGCCTTGAGAGTGGATGTGAGGAAAGAAAAGTGGCGTTTTACCTAAACAAGTGGGTAGACAGCAGTGCCATTATCTAAAATACAAATGACTGTATGCTTCAGTGCATGCAGGGAAGAAGTCTAAGATGGGGATTTATATTTTAGAAGGACTTTTCATGGAGGAAACTTTTAATGTCTTGAGATTGAATGACCTTGCTTGAGCATAGTATATAGGTTGGGCAAGAATCATGAGGTCCAAATCCCAGTTGAAGTCTGAAGGAAAGAGAATTGGAGATGACTAAATGGAGATGATGATGATGATGGTTAACACACAAAAAATTAAAACAGAATTTTCCTTTGAAAGAGAGAAAAAATGGTAATTATAAGACCCTGGTTTTCCTTCTCTTTGTAAGGCTTTTCCTTACACTTCTAATAGCCTTTTCTTCTAATAACGCCACCTTTCACACTAGGATCAGATAACAGCCTTACTCTATGACCTCAGACAAGTTGTTTAACCTCTCTGTTCTTAAAGTCTCTATCTTTAAAATGAGGACAATAAAAGTTGCTAGTATAAGGTTGATGAGAAGGTTAAAATAGATAATACATGAAAAATGCTTAAGACAGCACCTACACATTGTTGGGCTCTTTTTTTTCTTTTTTTTTTAATCAGTCATCAATTTTATACACATCATTGTTTACATGGCAATCCCAATCGCCCAATTCAGCACACCACCATCCCCACCCCACCACAGTTTTCCCCCCTTGGAGTCCATATGTTTCTTCTCTACATCTGTGTCTCAAATTCTGCCCTGCAAACTGGTTCATCTGTACCATTTTTCTAGGTTCCACATATATGCGTTAATATAGGATATTTGTTTTTCTCTTTCTGACTTACTTCACTCTGTATGACAGTCTCTAGATCCATCCACATCTCAACAAATGACTCAATTTCGTTCCTTTTTATGGCTGAGTAATATTCCATTGTATATATGTACCACAACTTCTTTATCTATACGTCTGTCGATGGGCATTTAGGTTGCTTCCATGACCTAGCTATTGTAAATAGTGCTGCAATGAACATTGGGGTGCATGTGTCTTTTTGAATTACGGTTTTCTCTGGGTATATGCCCAGTAGTGGGATTGCTGGATCATATGGTAATTCCATTTTTAGTATTTTAAGGAACCTCCATATTGTTCTCCACAGTGGCTGTATCAATTTACATTCCCACCAACAGTGCAAGAGGGTACCCTTTTCTCCACACCCTCTCCAGCATTTGTTGTTTGTAGATTTTCTGATGATGCCCATTTTAACTGGTGTGAGGTGATACCTCACTGTAGTTTTGATTTGCATTTCTCTAATAATTAGTGATGTTGAGCATCTTTTCATGTGCTTCGTGGCCATCTGTATGTCTTCTTTGGAGAAATGTCTATTTAGGTCTTCTGCCCATTTTTGGATTGGGTTGTTTGTTTCTTTAATATTGAGCTGAATGAGCTGTTTATATATTTTGGAGATTAATCCTTTGTCCGTTGATTCATTTGCAAATATTTTCTCCCATTCTGAGGGTTGTCTTTTCGTCTTGTTTATGGTTTCCTTTGCTGTGCAAAAGCTTTGAAATTTCATTAGGTCCCATTTGTTTATTTATTTTTTTTATTTCCATTACTCTAGGAAGTGGGTCAAAAAAGATCTTGCTGTGATTTATGTCAAAGAGTGTTCTTCCTATGTTTTCCTCTAAGAGTTTTATAGTGTCCAGTCTTACATTTAGGTCTCAAATCCATTTTGAGTTTATTTTTGTGTATGGTGTTAGGGAGTGTTCTAATTTCATTCTTTTACATGTAGCTGTCCAGTTTTCCCAGCACCACTATTGAAGAGACTGTCTTTTCTCCATTGTATATCTTTGCCTCCTTTGTCATAGATTAGTTGACCATAGGTGCGTGGGTTTATCTCTGGGCTTTCTATCTTGTTCCATTGATCTATGTTTCTATTTTTGTGCCAGTACCATATTGTCTTGATTACTGTAGCTTTGTAGTATAGTCTGAAGTCAGGGAGTCTGATTCCTCCAGCTCCGTTTTTTTCCCTCAAGACTGCTTTGGCTATTCGGGGTCTTTGTGTCTCCATACAAATTTTAAGATGATTTGTTCTAGTTCCGTAAAAACTGCAATTGATGATTTGATAGGGAATGCATTGAATCTGTAGATTGCTTTGGGTAGTATAGTCATATTCACAATATTGATTCTTCCAATCCAAGAACATGGTATATCTCTCCATCTGTTGGTATCGTCTTTAATTTCTTTCATCAGTGTCTTATAGTTTTCTGCATACAGGTCTTATGTCTCCCTAGGTAGGTTTATTCCTAGGTATTTTATTCTTTTTGTTGCAATGGTAAATGGGAGTGTTTCCATAATTTCTCTTTCAGATTTTTCATCATTAGTGTATAGGAGTGCAAGAGATTTATGTATATTAATTTTGTATCCTGCAACTTTACCAAATTCATTGATTAGCTCTAGTAGTTTTCTGGTGGCATTTTTAGGATTCTCTATATATAGTATCATGTCATCTGCAGACAGTGATCATTTTACTTCTTCTTTTCCAATTTGTATTCCTTTTATTTCTTTTTCTTCTCTGATTGCCGTGGCTAGGACTTCCAAACTATGTTGAATAATAGTGGTGAGAGTGGACATCCTTGTCTCGTTCCTGATCTTAGAGGAAATGCTTTCAGTTTCTCACCATTGAGAATGATGTTTGCTGTGGGTTTGTTGTATATGGCCTTTATTATGTTGAGGTAGGTTCCCTCTATGCCCACTTTCTGGAGAGTTTTTATCATAAATCGGTGTTGAATTTTGTCAAAAGCTTTTTCTGCATCTATTGAGATGATCATATGGTTTTTATTCTTCAGTTTGTTAATATGGTGTACCACATTGATTGATTTGCGTATATTGAAGAATCCTTGCATCCCTGGGATAAATCCCACTTGATCGTGGTGTATGATCCTTTTAATGTGTTGCTGGATTCTGTTTGCTAGTATTTTGTTGAGGATTTTTGCATCTATATTCATCAGTGATATTGGTCTGTAATTTTCTTTTTTTGTAGTATCTTTGTCTGGTTTTGGTATCAGGGTGATGGTGGCCTCATAGAATGAGTTTGGGAGTTTTCATTCCTCTGCAATTTTTTGGAAGAATTTGAGAAGGATGGGTGTTAGCTCTTCTCTAAATATTTGATAGAATTCACCTTTGAAGCCATCTGGTCCTGGACTTTTGTTTGTTGGAAGATTTTTAATCACAGTTTCAATTTCATTACTTGTGATTGGTCTGTTCATATTTTCTGTTTCTTCCTGGTTCAGTCTTGGAAGATTATACCTTTCTAAGAATTTGTCCATTTCTTCCAGGTTGTCCATTTTATTGGCATAGAGTTGCTTGTAGTAGTCTCTTAGGATGCTTTGTATTTCTGCGGTGCCTGTTGTAACTTCTCCTTTTTCATTTCTAATTTTATGGATTTGAGTCCTCTCCCTCTTTTTCTTGATGAGTCTGGCTAATGGCTTATCAATTTTGTTTGTCTTCTCAAAGAACAAGCTTTTAGTTGTATTGATCTTTGCTATTGTTTTCTTTGTTTCTATTTCATTTATTTCTGCTCTCATCTTTATGATTTCTTTCCTTCTGCTAACTTTGGGTTTTATTTGTTCTTCTTTCTCTAGTTCCTTTAGGTGCAAGGTTAGATTGTTTACTTGAGATTTTTCTTGTTTCTTTAGGTAGGTTTGTATAGCTATAAACTTCCCTCTTAGAACTGCTTTTGCTGCATCCCATAGGTTTTGGATCGTCGTGTTTTCATTGTCATTTGTCTCTAGGTATTTTTTGATTTCCTCTTTGATTTCTTCAGTGATCTCTTGGTTATTTAGTAACGTATTGCTTAGCCTCCATGTGTTTGTGCCTCTTAGATAGCCTCAACCACCAGAGGGCAGACAGCAGAAGCAAGAAAAACTACAATCCTGCAGCCTGTGGAACAAAAACCACATTCACAGAAAGATAGACAAGATGAAAAGGCAGAGGGCTATATACCAGATGAAGGAACAAGATAAAACCCCAGAAAAACAACTAAATGAAGTGGAGATAGGCAACCTTCCAGAAAAAGAATTCAGAATAATGATAGTGAAGATGATCCAGGACCTCAGAAAAAGAATGGAGGCAAAGATAGAGGAGATGCAAGAAATGATTAACAAAGACCTAGAAGAATTAAAGAACAAACAAACAGAGATGAACAATACAATAACTGAAATGAAAACTACACTAGAAGGAATCAATAGCAGAATAACTGAGGCAGAAGAACGGATAAGTGACCTGGAAGACAGAATGGTGGAATTCACTGCTGCAGAGCAGACTAAAGAAAAAAGAATGAAAAGAAATGAAGACAGCCTAAGAGACCTCTGGGACAACATTAAACGCAACAACATTTGCATTATAGGGGTCCCAGAAGGAGAAGAGAGAAAGGACCAGAGAAAATATTTGAAGAGATTATAGTTGAAAACTTCCCTAACGTGGGAAAGGAAATAGCCACCCAAGTCCAGGAAGCGCAGAGAGTCCCATACAGGATAAGCCCAAGGAGAAACAAGTAGTAATCAAATTGGCAAAAATTAAAGACAAAGAAAAATTATTGAAAGCAGCAAGGGAAAAATGACAACATACAAGGGAACTCCCATAAGGTTAACAGCTGATTTCTCAGCAGAAACTCTACAAGCCAGAAGGGAGTGGCATGATATACTTAAAGTGATGAAAGGGAAGAACCTACAACCAAGATTAGTCTACCCAGCAAGGATCTCATTTAGATTTGATGGAGAAATCAAAAGCTTTACAGACAAGCAAAAGCTAAGAGAATTCAGCACCACCAAACCAGCTCTACAACAAATGCTAAAGGAACTTCTCTAAGTGGGAAACACAAGAACAAAACTACAAAAACAAACCCAAAACAATTAAGAAAATGGTCATAGGAACATACATATCGATAATTACCTTAAACGTGAATGGATTAAATGCTCCAACCAAAAGACACAGTCTTGCTGAATGGATACAAAAACAAGACCCATATATATGCTGTCTACAAGAGACCCACTTCAGACCTAGGGACACATACAGACTGAAAGTGAGGGGATGGAAAAAGATATTCCATGCAAATGGAAATCAAAAGAAAGCTGGAGTAGCAATACTCATATCAGATAAAATAGACTTTAAAATAAAGAATGTTACAAGAGACAAGGAAGGACACTACATAATGATCAAGGGATCAATCCAAGAAGAAGATATAACAAATATAAATATATATGCACCCAACATAGGAGCACCTCAATACATAAGGCAACTGCTAACAGCTATAAAAGAGGAAATCGACAGTAACACAATAATAGTGGGGGACTTTAACACCTCACTTACACCAATGGACAGATCATCCAAAATGAAAATAAATAAGGAAACAGAAGCTTTAAATGACACAATAGACCAGATAGATTTAATTGATATTTATAGGACAGTCCATCCAAAAACAATAGATTACACTTTCTTCTCAAGTGCGCACGGAATATTCTGCAGGATAGATCACATCTTGGGTCACAAATCAAGCCTCAGTAAATTTAAGAAAATTGAAATCATATCAAGCATCTTTTCTGACCACAACGCTATGAGATTAGAAATGAATTACAGGGAAAAATGTAAAAAAAAAGCATTGTTGGGCTTTTTAAAAATTATTTTACGATTATCATTATCATTGCTGTTATTACTACTCAGAGTATCACAAAAAACACTAGTTTATCCCGTTAAGAGAGGTCCCATCCTAGGAACACAGTGACAAACCTCCCCTTACCCTTCATTGAAGGGAAAAAATGCTGTTTATAAACAAACCCCAGCTAACATAATTGGAATTTTTATACTTTGGTATATAAAATTTCATGCATACCTGTAATTTTTTTAAAAGAAGCTAAATGCTGAAATATTTGTTTAAATTCACTTTTAAAACCATGGATGAGCAAGCTCTTAGAAGAGTTTCTACCGGGTAATTTAATAACAAGAATAGCTCCCATCTATTGAGGGCCCACTCTACGTTGAGAGCTGTGTCAAGCAGTTTACACCCATTATCTTGTTTAATACATGCAATACTTTTTCTATAAAAGTATGAGTTTAATACCCACAATACATTTTCTCCATTTTTACAGATGAGGGACCTAAGATTTAGAGTAGTTTATTAATTTTTCTGAGGCCACAGGTTTAATGGACTGTAAGGCCCTCCTCTTTCCATTGCACAGAAATGGCTCAACTGTGTAAAGCACATCTTTAAACATCTATTGAGCTCCTATTCTGTATGATATCCTTCAATTACAGCTGCCTGTGGGACATGGATCATAATCACCATTACACAAACAGGGATGCAGAGACTCTGAGAGACCATAGTTATATGTCCAAGGCCACATCTTTTAAAGGGTTTGGAATAAGGTTTGAACTCAGGTTTTCTGACTGCAGGACAGGTCTTCTTTCTGCTTTCCCAGCAAGCCTTCCAGGAGAGGGTATGGCCATAGTTCTGCTGGGTTACAACCCCAAAATTTGAAAGAATAAAATTTACATTACAACCTTCAATTTTGGGGGGCTAATTATATATGATGTCAGTTCATAATAACCTAAACTTCCAATTCACCTATTTCCTATTTGACTTCTAACTATTTAAAATACGATCCCTGTATTCCAATTACCTCTTTTTGGGAAAATAAGTAAACAATGTTAACTTCTCTTTTTCCTTAACTTTTGTACTGCATAGATTATATCTTATTATATCTCATACTTGTGGTGTCCAGGAGTCAGTCACTGGACCACCCCAGAGATTCATTTCAACAAACAATATTTTTTTTCTGAGAGTTTAAAAACAAAACAAAATTTGCTATTTATTGAAACAGTTTCAATAAACACCCCTGCACTCAGGAATAAACAATACAATCTTGGATTCAGTTAGCATCTATGAAAAGGGCATAATCTTGATCTGTCTTTATTCAATTTTGGAATCAAGATTAATCCTGCCTCCTAAAATGAGTTGGGTGGCTTTGAAAATCTTGGATAAGATAGTTTGTCTGTTTCTTGAAAATTTAGTTAAAACTGATCTGTCAGATTAATTTTTCCTAGAGAATATTTGGGGGTGGAAGGGGTACCCTTTGATTACCATTTCACTTTCTCTGATGGCCACTGATCCGTTCAAGTTTCCTGTAGGCCATCCAGAGCACACCAGCTCCTCCAGCCTCAGACCTCATTCAACAAACAATATTTTTGAATGAATGTAAGTCTTTCAGGGGTCATTTTGCCCTACTATTTTCCCTATATTATTCCAGAGTTTTCACTAATCTCATATATTTTTATGTCATCTTTAATCTTGTCCATTCATATCTTCTTATCCTACAAACCAGACTCAGATTTTATTCCACATTCAAGGTATCTTATACTAAAAGTGTTCCAAAATAACAAAGATTGGATTATTGATATTCACAGCAGATTCTTATCTTTCTGAACTCTCACAGAAAAGAACATTTCTTATAGAGTCTTTAAAAACAAACTTGTACAGATTTTTGTAAAGGGCCCAGAAAGTTGCCACTATTTTACTACTTCATAAACATCACGTATATTTGTTACTTACTTATCCTCTGCAAAGCAAATGTTTTGTAATGATCTCTATACTGCCTTACAGTGATATCTCTGTATCAATCTCCCTGTCTCCAGCATTATTCTAGAGTAAGTACAATAAATAACTTTTCCCTTTACATGCCCTGGCGGACATTGATAATTGAGGCCAGTTTCATTTCAGAATGTATAACAGAAATAACTAATATCATTGAATAGTTATTACATGCCAGGCACTCTTCTAAGTTTTTTTTTTTTAACCTATTATCTTATTTAATTATTATAACAGCACTATTCAATGGCTATTATATTATCTCCATTTTATAGATGGAGAAACAAAGGCACCTAAAGCTAAGCAACTTCCCAAAAGTCCCTAAGTAGGTAAATTGCTAAGTAAGAGCTAATCCAGTGGCCAAGTAATTAACTACTACTTTATGTTTCCTTAAATGTGCAGTGGTCAGATCACAAAGACCCTTGGGATTTTGAAGTTTCTAGTGAAATCTATTGGGGGCCATTGGGTGGGGTCCTGTTATTACTTCTCTCACAGGGGTGTTGCTATAGACTGAATGTTTCTGTCCTCCTTAAATTCATATGTTGAAACCTAACCCCCAAAGTTATGGTATTAGGAAGTGGGATCTTTGGGAGTTGATTAGGTCATGAGGGCAGAACCTCTTGAATGGGACTAGTGCCCTTATAAAAGAGACCCCAGAGATACCCCTTGCCTCTCCCATCATATGAGGACACAGTGAGGAGACGGTTGTCTGTGAACAAGGAAGCAGATTCTCATCAGACACCAAATTTACTGGCTCCTTGATCTTGAACTTCCCAGCCTCCAGAACTGGGAGAAATAAATATTAGTTGTTTAAGCAACCCAATCTATGGTACTTTTGTTGTAGCAGCTAAAACAGACTAAGATAGATGTTCTGAGACTCAAATAAAATGACTTATTTGAAAGCATATATTAAATAACATAGCACACATTTTGCTGTAATTAGTAGAATTTTAAATAATAGATCCTTTCATATAAGTCATACTTATTTTTTGAAATTTTATTATCAAGTTCAGTACTTTTATTCTACCCATTTTTCATGTAAGTTGATTTTGAATATTTTGAATAACAAATCACTTGAAGGCATGTATTGTGCTTTAAAACAGAATTAGTCATTTCCTTTCTATTTCCCTGTGAATATCTATCAATTTCTAAAATGTCGAATATTAAAATAAAGGGTTATTAAAATAGAAATAGAAAAATCAAAGCAATGGAAAAAAGAAATTAAAACGTTTCTGTGAAAGGAATATAGTTACCATTATTATAACACCAACTTTGGTTCTGAGCTTTTTGACACTCCAGAGTTATACAATTTATTTTATGTGATGGAGAAAAGTACACCAATTATTAAGGGATAAAAACAATTTCAAGTCACTAAATTCCAAAATAAATTTGTCATATGAAATCTATTTCATGAATATGTCACAAAATAAGCATCTTTCATTTTCACTTTAAAAGGTGTTGTGTGTAGAGACTCAGTGTTCATTAGCCAGCTATTACCTGTGTGGACCATTATGAAGAATATACCAGGTAAAAGGGCAAAAACAAACTTTCCTGTGATCTGATTTGACACAAGGCTAAAGTTATACTATGTGGTGACATTGGGGGTAACATATCCATTACTTACATAACTCACATTTTACTTCTCTAGTGCAACAAACTTAAAAAACTATGATTATGTCCATTTTATAGAAATATGAGATTTACAGATGTTAAGCAGCATGTCCAAGCTAAATACAGAATTGTATCCAGGCAAGTCTATCTCTAAAGCTATGTTCTTTCTTATAAAATCTTATTTCCTTCTGAAAAGTCAAAAGAGTTGGTGATATCTGAACCGAGTTCTAGAGCATTCATATAACTAACTCCACTGGATGGGAAGAGAGGAAAAGGGCAATCCAGACAGTGAACAGCATTTGCAAAGCCTCCAGACATGACAGATTATCCCCTCCTCAGGGACCTGCAAGTTGTTCGGAGTGGATGAGGTATGATTAGACTGGCATTCTGGAACCAGATCATTCAGGAAGTCAACCATTTTCAGAAGTCTGGATTTCATCATGAAAGTCATGGGAAAACACTGACAGATTCTATACATTATGTGGGGAGTGGGAGATAAAAGGAGTTAAAGCAAAATTTAAAAAAAAAACGCTGGTAGGATTAATGACCCAGCCAAAGTTATCATATTCTTTAAATATTTAAAGATGTCAAAACTCTCTCCCCATTTTTTTTTACTAGCAGAGTTCGAAAGTTCAAGTGCAAGAGTGGAGACATTAAGTTGCGGAACTGGATAGGATATTCACAGGATTGAACAAGGAATTCAAGGAATTTTAAGATAACAGCAGTAGAATAGGTAGAGATGTGAGCCAAGTGCATGAGAGTAAGGAAAGAGTAGATAGGGGTGAATGACACATTGAAATGTAATTTAATAAGAATGGTAGGTCTCAATGTTGTTAGAAGAACTGGTGTGAGTGATGCTGAGGAACACTGAGTTTAGGAAACACCAAATCTAAAAGGCAGCTCCTAGCAACCTGGCCCGACCTCTGTCTCAGGGGAATCATTGTCTTATTACCCTGCAGTGTATACTCTGGGTAGAGAAAGAAGACTTTACTACAATGGAATGTTTTGGGGGAGGAGATGTTCTCTATTTATGTTATATTTGTCAGGAAACAAACATACAGAAATAAGCTTTCTCTAGTTGCCAAGGCCATTTGCTATTCAAAGGTCTTTGACAAGACAAGCAGGATGGTGTGTAGAAATGTCATGGAGTATTGCCTCCCAATAATCTCACAAGTGAATTTTTTCCAGGTGACAACAAGTTCAGCATTGTATCCATGGAAATGGGTTGCTAATCAATATTATAGTTACCAATAATTACAGCAGAAGTTGACATAAAGAAGTAGACCATGGAAAAGTCACCAAGTCCTTTCATGAGTTACAAAGAGCAATCTGACTTTGAAGATAAGTGATGAAAGCCCAGAACAGAAACGTAAGGCAAAATTTTCCTAGGGGCAAAAAAAAGAGAAAGCAATAACCATACAACAATATTTTTATTGCATAAGATAAAAGAGAAGAATTGTTATTTTGACAGTCCTTACTTCCAAAAATATAACATTAACTCTAGTTTTAGTGGTATGCACGTTGAAGTATTTAGGGAAAAGTATACTTTGAATTGCACCAAAAATAAGATGATGATGAATAGATGGATAAAGATGTAGTTAAGCAAATATAGTAAAATAGTAGTAGCATCAAGGTAGTGGTGATATAGATGTTCACTAAAAATTATTTCATTTCTTCTGTATGCTTGAAAACTTTCTTATAAAATGTTGGGGGAAAAGATGGAGTGGTGGTCAGGATATTTGCTTCCTTGTTGGCTCCACTGCACACCTAGGATATTGCTTACATTAGTACATTAGATTCTAAACCTCCAAAGTACTGGAAGTAGTTGTAGTTGTTTTGTCAAAAATTCTGGACCTTTTCTTTGGTTCAGTTCTTAGCTTCTTTGACCTTGAGCATTATTAACCTCAGTGTAAGATGCATCAGGCATCACAGCTATGGTGGTACCTTGGGGAGAAGCTGTGGCCTTGACAATGGCAATGACTGCAGATTTAACCACAGCAAACCAGAGTCTGAGAGAAGTTCTCACAAGAGCCAAGAGGTTAGTGTAAAAAGCACTTTTGTTATGTGTCCCTGAAGACTCTCAGATCTCTTTGGAGGAATCTGACTGTATCCAGAATTCCAGAAGAGTTGAGGAAGGAGTCACAAAAATACTGATTGATGATTATAATAATATGTCTCTTTACATGCAAGACATAAATAAATCAATGCTTATAACTAATTATTTAAAGTAGCCATGGAGTTGGAAAAATGCTCACGGTTCTGTTCCTCAAGAGTTTACAGTGTGCAACAAAATAATGTTACCCACCAGAAGAGATGAGACTGGATTAAGCTAGGTTCTAACTAAGGCTAAAGTTGGAGTGAATAATATGTGGTGGGATGGGAAAAGAAGGGAAATTTGAATACAGTGAGCTGGGTATCAGAAGCCACAGTGCATAGAACTGGAAAAGAGATCAGATGGGGGAGGCTGAATAAGCAGTCAAATCACGGCAGCAGAATAAGAACAGAAATGTTGATTGGATATGAGGTTTGTTTAAAGTCACTATCTCCCTCTAGACTCTGAACTTCATGGATTTGATCTTGATGTGTCTTCTTCATCTCTGTGTTCACAACACTAGCACAGTGTTTGAATCTAGAGGCAGATTCCCCATGAAGACAACAAAGTCCTTAGGCTTCAGGGTCCATTCATACCTTAGGTACCTTCCAAGGCCCTATGAGTGTAATAGGGACAAACAAATCTGACCCCATATTAGATCTGTTCCTTTTCCTGTGCTTAGTCATGCTGTCTCCGCACCTTTTGTAAAAGAACAGTTGCCTACAGCCTGAAATATACAGAATAGCCTGTTCTCAGGGCTCTGACATTTAAGAGTCCATTAATATCGAGATAAAAGTTGCAGAACAAAGGATAACATTTGTCTTGTTGGAGGCTTACAGGAACATTGTGACCTGATCTATGTGGACAGCTGCAAGAATGAAAGATTCCGACACCAAGAAGTTTGCAATAATTAACCACACCCCTCCCTCATCTTGCCTTTAAAAATACCTTGCTGAAACCCTTTGAGGATTTCAGGGTTTTCGGGGCATGAACCACCTGTCTCCTTGCATGGCCCACCTGTCTCCTTGCAAACCTTTCTCTGCTCCAAACTCTTACATTTCCATTTGTTTGGCTTCACTGTGTGTCTGGCACATGAACTTGCATTCCGTGACATAAGGGCCCCAAGCAATGTTTTTACAAGTCCCTATGTTTTTGGTAAACATTTGTCATTTGGTAAATGTTTCATTCTATAGTTTTTTATTGAAGACACCTTCCAAAATTATGTAAGCTTAGGCTTCTACAAATCTGAATCCATCATCACCTAAGAAATAATTTAATTAATATTTATGGCATTAATGAATGCATAAAAAAGTATTTAATGGTAAGATTTATAAGAAGGGGCCTTTATAACTATCCCTAAAACTTGAGGACTGTATCTTATAAGTGTTCAGAACCTTGCATACATTGCAAAGATGCATACAATTTGTTCCTAAAGATAAAAAACACAAATGAAAATATATATTAATGTTTGGGGGAAGTTTGTGAAAAGAGAGAAGAATGCACAAAAGAGAAAAATGGATGTTTTACTTGCACCCCAATGTTCATAGCAGCATTATTTACAATAAGCAAAATATGGAAGCAACCTAAGTGTCCATCAACAGATGAATGGATAAAGAAGATACAAACACACACACACACACACACACACACAATGGAATACTACTCAGTCATTAAAAAAGAATGAAATTTTGCCATTTGTAATGAGTGGATCTGGAGGGTTTTATGCTAAGTGAAAGAAGTCGGACAGACAAAGACAAATACTGTATGATATCAATTACATGTGGAATCTAAAAAATAAAACAAGCAAATGAATATAACAAAACAGAAACTAGTGGTCACAGTGGGGAGAGGGAAGGTGGGAGGGCAAGAAAGGGGTAGGGTATTAAGAGGTACAAACTACTATGTGTAAAATAAATAAGCTACAAGGACGTAATGTACAGCACAGGGAATATAGCCAACATTTTATAATAACTTTAAATGGAGCATAATCTATAGAAGTTTTGAATTAATATGTTGTACACCTGAAACTAACATAATATAATATATCTCAATAAAAACATAAAATAAAATAATATTTTAAATACCTCACTCTAAAAAATACATATAAAAGCCTATATTTTAAATAAATCAAATAAACGAGACTGAAAATATTGATTTTTTTTTTTTCAGCAAAAGATGTGATGGGGCATATGTATTTTATTTTCTCTAAATATCTATCAAGAACAGCCTTAAGCAACGTGTTCTAATTCCAAAACAGATTATGGAGGAAAGCGGGTAGCCACTGAAGAAATAAACTACTAATACAAGGACTTTAAAAATACTTCTAAAACAAGAGGATATGATAATTGAATAAACTAATAAAATAGTTAGGACACCTTTGGAAAAGTTTTTGGACAGACTAGTAGGTATTCTGTAAATGTCTACATAAAACCAAATAAAGAAATTGAAAGATACCGTGTTTGATAACCTTCACTAAACAGTCATTTTAATTTTTTAGAGAAAGAGAAAATAAAGTTGTATTCTTAATCCTGTTTGTAATGTTCACGTTAAAAGAGGTGGCATTAAGCATATTAATGTGTTTGCCTTTCCTCTAATTTATGATTCCTTTCTTTCTTTAATGAGATCTGCTCTGCAGCCCATAAAATAATTGTTATGGTAAACTGACTTTTTAAAATTAGCTACACACCAGTTGGTCCAGAAACCTATTCCTCTAGATCGTTCATGCACAAAATACCTTTGTGTGAAGCCCTTTCCAAATGTGTAACGGCTGGATTTCGTCCAGAAGTTTGCTTGCAGAGTCTCTCTGTGGAAGCAGCCTTACAATTTCCTTTCCTCGCAAGCGTTTCCATGAGATTCTCTGTCACGCGGGCATGCTAAGGCCGCTCGCGGACGACACGGAGTGTATATTCAACAGGAGCTCTATTTCCAAAGAACTTGTTTTCTCTAACCTGCAGAGATGCTACCTGACCCGGCGTCCGGCGGTATGGCATGGAGGATGAGGAAGCAGTTCAAAGACTCTCAGGGAAGCTGGAGACAGGTTTACAGGGAAAGATCTAGCCTGTCGTTAGGACAATTAGCTCATTGTTCCATACACTTACAAACTGTTTTCCCTGTGTTAACTCTCACACTGTGATTGTGATTCTGCCACAGGGACCCCTGGTGGAATAAGCCTGACTCTTGGCCCCATCTTTTCCTCAAAAGTGGGAAAGAGATATCTGCAGGATACAGATACCAGGTAGCACGCAGAGAACTTCCGGGTAATGTGGCGACGAAGGGTTGAGACAGGCAGGCTCATTCCCCCTCTCCGGCACTCCTGAATCAAACACGCTAACGGGGTTGCACGGGCGCTAAAGTAGTTACTGATTAATATTGAGATAAATATTTTTCAAGTGTTCCAATTTTTGTTCATGGGCGCATCCTGCATATCTGGAAGAAAAATAAACCTTTGCTTTAAACAATTAATAGACGAACTTTAGCATTACTTAGCAGATATTACTTTATTCTACTGAATTATTTTCTCTCTTTTTTTTCTTTTCTTGAGAGCATGATAGTTTACTGTGCAAAAGAAGAATATGAATTCCTCTACCTACACTGACAAATACATTCTCTTTAAGTCTATTTTACTTTTGGCATTTGAATTAAGGACATGAATATTTGTTTATTTCATTTTACAAATGTATTAAGAAGCTTCTAAGTGCAGGCCTTGTACTGATGCTAGAAATCTAGTAGTGAACAAAGTAGACATGCAATGGAAGTTATCAGCATGCACATTAGTTATTTAAATAAACTCTCTATATTAATGAACTATGGAACTGATCAATTTGGCATTACTTTATTTTTTGTCAATTGAATATTTGAAATTGAGGCTTGTCCATTATCAATAAAAATTTGTTAGAATGCATCAACTCAAGGAAAGATAAGATATTATCACCTGATGAAGAATCAAGTTTTCCAGCTAGACTTTCCTCCAAAGGAACACCTTAAATATAATCCAATGGAAAATTACAGTTCATTTTCCAGAAATTTACTTTATGGCTGTTTGCAAAAGAGTGAAAGTAGTAGTGGACAAACCATGGAGAAGAATTGCAAATGAGAGGAGACATAAGAGAGAAGGTGAGATGGAGCATAAAACAGGTCAATGCTTGATTTGTGGATTTTTTAAATGTAGGCAAGTGTACAGACAGGGAAGAAATGGCCACAGCAAGTGGCAAGCCTTGTAACTCAACCAGACTCTGTCCAGTGGCAGAGAACAAGGGACAGAAATTCAGATCTAGAGACATCCATTGAAATAGAGTCATTATGGGGAGAATAGGGCAGATGGCAGATGCTGAATTCCATGAATAAAATACAGTGCCATGGAGATAGAGGAGACAGAGACAAGAGAGGTAAAGTATAGTTGAACTAAGCAGACTATAGGTCACAATAGCATTCTGGAAAGTGAGTGAGTGAGTGTGTGTGTGTATGTGTGTGTATTGTGGGAAGGGGCCCAAAGGCAGGGCTAAGATATTAGAGGATTCAGGCAGGCAATTGTTCAGAATTAGGCTGCATTTGGTTGCAGGTAACAAATCTGCAGATCTGTAGCTATTCGTAAACCTTTATGGTATCTAGACTTCAGTTAGCTTCAGCTAATTTAAGAGTATGGCTGATCTCTAGGGGTGAAGTGATTTCTTAAAAAATAAGAGCAAAGTGGTGAGAGATAACAAATGGTTTAATCCCATTCCTTAAGAAATATAACAAGTGGTGCATTTATAGGCAAATCTGTAACATGTATATTTTCAGAAAAAATAAATTATTCTGGTCTGTAAAAAGAAATTTTGCCTTCAGAAAATACAGGTTGACACACCTTATAACTACCTGGAAATAGTCCTGTTTATCAGCAAAGGGTACCTAAATCAGTTCACTGTTTTTAAGTTTTCAAAATTTAAATACATAGGAAAAAGTGTTTGAAAAAGGAGAACATAGTACAACTAGAATCCATTAAAATGAAATGATGGCAAAATTTGTATTTTTAACTGTACAGAAACTTTGTGTTTTACAAAATAGATCAGCTGAGAATACAACCATTGAATTGTAGTTATGGCTTTCTCACAGCTACAAAGACAGTTAACAATGACAGAGGTTGGACAAAAAGGGAAACAGGAAAGGTCAACTTCCTCTTCAAAACTTCAAGAATTTAAGTAGTGGTTCAAGAGTTCCATTAGTGGTAATTCCAGTATTTTGTATTAAATAAAATGAAATATAAATATTATAGGAAAAGTATAGCAAATACAGTACATCTTCTGTAGTATATTATGACATTTTTATTTCATTTGTGCATTTGGATATGGGTGCCCAATCACAATATGTATTTCTTATTATGGGTTGGAGTGAAAAAAAGTTAGATATTAACTGGTGTAGAAATGGAAATGGGGAAAGGCTCTATCCCTTTGTATAAATTCTCCTTCAGGTTATATCTTATGATTTTTTTTTATATTCAGGTGTTTTATGAATGTTGCTTTTTATCTGATTTCACCTGCATAAAACATTGGGAAATAAATATGGGAAACAAGATTAAAAAAAAAAATGTGTACCTCTCTAGAGATGATTCTGCCAAATAAAATATCCTTCTAAGATTTTAACCTTCTAAAACTTCAACTTATAGACATTGTGCAAAAAGTTAAAACCTAATCAACATCTTGATATTATCAACCAGCACTAATGTTATTTATTGGTTTTCAGTTAATCATGTCACTTAACCTTAAAACTCCTGACACATATAAACACTCCATCATTACAATTTTAAAACAGCTTTAAAAGAAGAACTCAAATGAGTCAGACTTTTTCTTTATCTGTTTCAGGCAATGAAGGACTCTGCTGTGTCTCGATGCAAAATTTGAAATTTCCCTCATTTGAATTATCCCAACTTCAAAGCATTTGAAATATAAATCCATCTTCTTTTGGCAGACTCAATATCAAAAAGTTATCAAGGGAACAAAGCCCACCTTCAGCTTAATAAAATGATACTTTTTTACAAAAGACATTTCCATTATCTACAGCTAAACTAAACTCTATAAACAATCACTACAATACTGAATTAAATTACCCTATTTATAAAAAATTGTCAGAAAGTAAGAAATATTAAACACTCCAAAGAGACATAAAATCAGAAGACTCAACTCATAGTTAACAATGCAGCCCACAGAACTGTCAAATGAAACCACAAAAGCTGTTGAAATGATAGAAGAGAGATTGACAATTTCGATTTCTGTTCTAGCTTTCACAAATGAAAGTATCATTACACATACTTCATTCATTTTGGGTCTTGGTTTCCTGCTTAGAAAAAATAACTTTGAAAATCCACATAATGTCTACCTGCAATCTGGATAAAGGGATCTACTCAAAAAAATTAATATTTTTATTTCTATATTAAATATTATCATTAGTTTACATTTAGGAAATGATTTTATTTTCTTGAGCCAGGCTGTTGAATTCATAACCCAATGATTGTATGATGTTGGACAAATAAATTCTCTCAGCCTAGGTTTTCTCATCTATAAAATGGAATGATAGCTCTGCTTCATAAGGTTGCTGTGAGGATTCAATATATTAGTAGATGTAAAACACTTAATATAGTGTCTGGCTAGGAAAAGTTCAATAGTGATTTGCTATTATTATTATTATTAGCTTCACATTCTGACTTCCTAGTGAAATTGTGAGAATTAAGGAGGTAACACATTTGAGCATTGTTTCATTAGGTAAAAAGTGTTATGTAAATACTGGAATCCATGAAAGCATGCACCACACTTTGCTACATTTATAAACACTCTTATAGGAAGACTGTAGAACAATATTAATAATAACAATAACATTTATTCTTAATTCTAAAGATTAAGCTTACTCATATATGTTCTGATACATAGGAACTTTGGGGGGAAATATACAAAGAAAAGTGTTTCCCCTATATTTGCTTCCACTTTACTTCTTTTGAACTTACTTTAAGACCACAGCTACAACTACAGAAAGGCTTTCCCAAACAGAAATACTTTTTTCCCTGACAGAGTAGACAAAAATTCCATGTACTGCATCTGGTCATCTGCCATACTGGGAAGAGGGAGGCCTCTCACCCTCCCGGTGCCAGACAAAGCCCCAACCAGACACACATGTCTTGTTTGCTGGTTTTGTCTTATTCTGATCTTCCTACTCTCTCCCTGACAGAAACTATAGGGTCCCAGTGGAAAACAGGTCATGGAATGTTTAGGCATTGTAACCCCTGAAGGACAAGGGAACCGAAAGAGAGAGTGTGGTAGAGTGAATAGAGCATAATCTCACCAGTGTTGAGCCTGGGTAAAGGCCTTGTCTAGGACATTTAAAGGGGTCCTGTAAAGTCTCCTCCAAATCTGAAATTTTGTATTTTAATAAAGTAGCTATAGATCTGAATTCTAACCTACTGTGTCACTGTGATCGTGTAAAGTGTACAACAGCTTCGTTATGACTTTGTTAAATTAACACTTGTGTAGAGCACAAGGTGTGAATGGAGAGCCATAATTCAACAACAGATCAGAAAAGAACTGAAATAAGTTTATTACTCACGGGCCAAGAGGGACCACACAGGGAGGTCAAGGCAGGGTGAAGACAGAGATATGCCTTCATTAATGTCCCTGGGTGGAGTGTTTGGGGTTCCCAGGCTAAGGCCAGGTAGGTCAATTCAAACCCAAAAGAGCAGAGTTTTGGTAAGCTCCCAGGGTCTTATCTAAGGGACACACAAAAGGAAGGTCCTGGGAAGGCCCAGTGGGAGAGACTATTGATGACAAGAGCTGTTGGGGAAGTCATAACAAGAATGTACATTTGTGGGCTTCCTTGGTGGAGCAGTGGTTGAGAATCTGCCTGCCAATGCAGGGGACACGGGTTCGGGCCCTGGTCTGGAAAGATCCCACATGCCGTGGAGCAACTAGGCCCGTGAGCCACAACTACTGAGCCTGCAGTCTGGTGCCTGTGCTCTGCAACAAGAGAGGCCGTGACAGTGAGAGGCCCGCGCACCACGATGAAGAGTGGCCCCCACTTGCCGCAACTAGGGAAAGCCCTCGCACAGAAACGAAGACCCAGCACAGCAAAAATAAATAAATTAATTAATTAATTAAAACTTAAAAAAAAAAAAAGTGTACATTTGCTTGTGACTCTGTGAGCTCTTATCTAGGTCACGCCCTTGCATGAGGGGGCTAGTGCCGTAATAGGGCAGAACATATCTGACTCCATATTAGATCTTTACTTATCTTTTACTTTAATCTTTGTATTCCATTGCTTTTGCTACAAGTTAAGAATGTCGTCTATAGCCTGAAATATACAGGATAGCCCATTTCCAAGACTCTGACCTTTAGAGGTATAACACTTTTCCATTCATATAGAAATAAATAGTTGCAGAACAGACAGTAACATTTGTCTTGTTGGAGGTTTATAGGAATATCATGACCTGACCTACCTGGACAGCTGCAAGAACAATGGATTCTGACACCAAGAAGTTTGCAACAACCAACCACACCACCTCCTCTTTTAGTATAAAAGAAGCCTGAATTCTAACTCAGGTAGGATGGTTTTTCAGGACACTAGTCTACCACCTCCTCAGTCTGCTGGCTTTCTGAATAAAGTTGTTATTCCTTGTCCCAACAACTCATCTCTTGATTTATTGGCCTGTCATGCAGTGCAAGCAATACAAGCTTGGACTCGGTAACAGTGTCAGTTGAAGACCAAACAAAATGGATACCAAGGTAGTAATACCATGGAGTAGCTTAGCTAAACATTTGACCTTTTTAAATGCGTATTTTCCTATTTAATATCACAGAAACTCCATGACATTGATCATCTTCACTCTAGAGGCACGTACATATCAGTGGAGATTCAGAAAGGTTGAATAAGTTGTGAATGGTGGATAGCAAGTTAGAGTTTGAATGTATTTCTTTCAAATTCAGAGCTTGTGCTTTTCTAGTATGTCACACTACCTCTTAATATATGCTCATTCAATGAATGTAAAATGTGTTATATTTCCCCAGTGATAACCAGTACAGTTTTGCATATGAAATTTCTCTTAATAATTAGGAGAGCTAAATGAACTCTATGAAGTTAACAAATATTTACTAACTGACAATGTGGCAGGTACTATATAATGCAACAGGGTACAACAGTAAACAAGACACAGTCATCCAGTCTTACAGAGTTTATGGTCAAGGGGAAGACACATAATTTAAAAGAAGTATAAAAGACATTCAATTATTCTGGTTTTGTCTTTTTTTGTAAGGTACCAGGATTTAAGTGTTACTATATACCAACTATTGTGTTGGATGCTTTTATATATTATTTCATTAATCCCTATATGTAACTTAAGTATTTTTTTCCTTGTTTTACAGATGAGGAAACATACATAATTAGTACATGCTCATGCCAATTTATTCTCTTTCCAGCAGTGGATAAAAATGGCCTCTTTCATCAAATCCCTACAATACTGTGCAGTTTCCTTAAACAAATTCTAATTTATTAGATTAAAATATTGAACCTCATTGTTTGCAATTTTACTTTTACTTCTAATAAAGTTGGAAATTTGTTGGTATATCAGCAAAGATTTATTAGGCAGCTATTATTAACCAAGTACTGTATGTGACCCAGAGGATAAAAAGATAAAGTGATTGTTTTCAAAGATTAGAAAGATTAAAAGAAAAAAAGAGTTTATAAGAATCATAGGTGAAAAGAAACAGACATATTTTCTTCATGGTTTAGTATCACACTCTTGGTCACAGGGTCACAGTTGATGAATCTCAACAAGAAGGACAAAGGACATTCTGGATCATTGTTGTTGTTGTTATTGTTATTGTTATTGTTTTTATAAGGATTCTAGCTTAATAAAATTAACTATTATTTTAATATTTGAATATGGGTTTCTGCTCAGCTTTTTCCATCTACCATACTCCATTGGCTTGAAATTTTATATAGGTCCAAATTTAAAAGCTAAGAATGGCTTGCACAGTGTTGATCCTGACTATATATAGATTTAACAGCTATAATATATCTGAACAAAGAATTGATCCTGAAGACATAGAGGTATTAATGTCTATAATTTATCTGAACAAAGAATTGCTAATTTGAATATAAAATTTATTTTAATGCACTTCCAGAATATGTCTACTGTTTACCACAATGTAGGTCAACTATCTTGTATTTGTAATGTTTCTTAAAGGCTATTAGTTACTCCTGAAAAATCAGATTAGAAGTAACACCACATTTCTGGTGGCTTGGCTTTCATTCCATTTTCTTTCAGCCAAATCATACTGGCTTCCACCCTCTCACTGGACTGCTAGTGCCCTAAGCTAGGATTATCACAGTATGCAAGTCAGATGCAATGATAAAGGCACCTAATATTCATTGCACCCATATAGCATATATATTCTTCGTACAGCTCCCTCTTTGCTTGGAAAATCTCCTATTTTACCCTGTCTCATTGGTTTTTCTTGTTTGTTTTTAAACTGTACAAACTATCAGAGTTGAAGCTACATCTATTTGTAGACGATATCAAGCTATATCTAAGCTACGTCTATTAAGCTATTTGCCTGTGAGAGTTGTTTTTTATATTCATTGAAGACTTATGTGACAGTGGCTTAAGACATAGGACATTGAGTCCGCACTTACTGGGAAATCTCAAGGTTGGTGGTTGCTGGGCTCGTACATAAGCTTAGTATGCTCAGAGTTCTGAGTTAGCATCTTGATGGTCCTCTTGGCCTTCTTATTATCATAACAAGACAGCTACATCCAATCAAGGCATTTTTATTAAAGAAAAAAAAAAAAAAACAATATGTCCTCGCGGTTCCCCAGAAGACTTTCCTTTCTGTGTCATTGGCTAGAACTTTGTTACATAAACATTCCTATACCAGACTAGCCTCACCTTCAGTGAGATTAAAGAAAACCTGTTCTATTCATGAACAAAATCAGGTCATGGCAATAAGGAAAAAGTTCAGAAATAATTTTTGTATACAAATCCAGGAGTATCTGAGAAAAAATGTTTTAAAACCACAGTGACTGATTACATCTAATCAATCCTTAAATCACTTTAAAAACAGAAGAAGAAAAGAGAAATTCATTGTGATTGAATTTGGTTCAGGGCCGAATATTATAAAATTTGAATAAGTAAGTCTATCACAGATAATGCGCATTAGACACATATCCTAAAACCAATATTGAATCATATTTTATATGTACTCCAATTTAATTTAATTAATACTCTCTAGAATCATGGTTTGATTCTATTGTGCAGCAAAGAGTTCAGATTTATCAATCTAGTTCAGCTTCAGTAATAAAAAGGACCATATGTGCAGTCGGATTAACATAAATATTATGAGAACATATTTCTGTAAAAAAGAGAAGTTCTTGTACCCAGAATTGTCAAGAAGACACTCAGCTTGTTTGAACTTATGAAAATAGAAGTTAAGTTTGTTGAGAGGTAGAAAGTCTACCTTTAGAAAACTGAACATATGGCAACTAAGAAACACAACATGCAGAGAAAATAACAGGAAGGTTGGTCTAGATTTTGAAAATTTATAATTACCTGCTATTTTTAGGATAGTCTTATGGCTATAAGTAGCACAATAATTTAAAACAAAAGAAGAAAAATAGACTTCAAAAATTTTTACCTCATTCTGTTGTTTTTTTTAGTAAAAATATTTAAAATGTTAATATTTAAAATTAATGTCAAAGCATACTTTATTTATGCAGACTTCATTTCTTTTTTTAAATTTTATTTTTTTATTGAAGTATAGTTGATTTAAAATGTTGTGCCAATCTGCTGTACAGCAAAGTGACTCAGTTATACACATATATATATTCTATTTTTTAGTATTCTTTTCCATTATGGTTTAGCCCAGGAGATTAAAAGAGTTCCCAATGCTATACAGTAGGACCTTGTTATTTATCCATTCTAAATGTAATAGCTTGCATCTACCAACCCCAAATGCTTAGTCCATCCCTCTCCCTCCCCCCTCCACCTTGGCAACAACAAGTCTGAACTCTATGTCTGTGAGTCTATTTCTGTTTTGAAGATAGATTTCTTTGTGCCATATTTTAGATTCCACATATAAGTGATAACATATGGTATTTGTCTTTCTTTTTCTGACTTACTTCACTTAGTATGAGACTCTCTAGCTGCATCCATGTTGCTACAAATGGCATTATTTTGTACTTTTTTATGGCTGAGTAATATTCCATTGTATATATGTACCACATCTTCTTTACCCATTCATCTGTCAATGGACATTTAGGTTGTTTCCATGTCTTGGCTATTGTGAATAGTGCTGCTATGAACATAGGAGTGCATGTGTCTTTTTGAATTATAATTTTGTTCAGGTATATGCCCAGGAGTGGGATTGCTGGATCATATGGTAATTCTATTTTTAGTTTTCTGAGGAACCTTCATACTGTTTTTGATAGTGGCTGTATCAAGTAACATTCCCACCAGCAGTGTAGGAGGTTTCCCTTTTCTTCACACTCTCTCCAGCATTTGTTATTTGTAGACTTTTTAATGATGGCCATTCTGACCTGTGTGAGGTGATGCTTCATTGTAGTTTTGATTTTCATTTCTATAATAATTAGTGATGAAGAGCATATTTTCATGGCATATCTATATGTCTTCTTTGGAGAAATGTCTATTAAGATCTGCCCATTTTTTGATTGAGTTGGTTGTTTTTTTGTTGTTGAGTTGTATGAGCTGTTTGTATATTTTGGAGATTAAGCCCTTGTCTGTCGCATGATTTGCAAATATTTTCTCCCATTTCATAGGTTGTCTTTTCAGGGTTTTTTGTGTTTGTTTTTTTAGTTTGTTTTTATGGTTTCTGTTGCTGTCCAAAAGCTTGTAAGTTTGATTACGTCCCACTTGTTATTTTTCTTTTTATTTCTATTGCCTTGGGAGACTGACCTAAGAAAACATTGGTACAATTAATGTCAGAGAATGTTTTGCCTATGTCACCTTCTAGGAGTTTTATGGTGTCATGACTTACGTTTAAGTCTTTAAGCCATTTTGAGTTTATTTTTGTGCATGGTTTGAGGGTGTGATCTAACTTCATTGATTTACATGCAGCTGTCCAACTTTCCCAACACCACTTGCTGAAGAGACTATCTTTTTCCTATTTTATATTTTTGTCTTCTTTGCCAAAGATTAATTAACTGTAGGTGTTTGGGTTTATTTCTGGGTTCTCTATTCTGTTCCATTGATCCGTATGTCTGTTTTTGTACCGATACCACACTGTTTTGATTCCTGTAGCTTTGTAGTATTGTCTGAAGTCTGGGAGAGTTATGCCTCCTGCTTTGTTTTTTTCCCTCAGGATTGCTTTGGCAATTCTGGGTCTTTTATGGTTCCATATAAATTTTTGGATTATTTGTTTGAGATCTGTGAAAAATGTCATGGGTAATTTGATTTGCATTAAATCTGTAGATTGCTTTGGGTAACATTGCCATTTTAACAATATTAATTCTTCTAATCTAAGGCCATGGGATATTTTTCCATTTCTTTGAATTCTCTTTAATTTTCTTTATTACATAGTTCTCAGTAGTCTTTCACCTCCTTGGTCAGGTTTATTCCTAGGTATTTTATTTTATTTTTGATATGCTTTTAAAAGTTATTATTTTTTATTATCTTTTTAAATTCCCTTTCTGATATTTCATGATTAGTGTAAAGAAATGCAACCAATTTCTGAATGGTAATCTTGTATCCTGCTACTTTGCTGAATTCATTTATTAGATCTAGTAGTTTTTGTGTGGAGTCCTTAGGGTTTTCTATATATAGTATCATGTCATCTGCATATAGTGACAATTGTACCTCTTCCTTTCCAATTTGAATACCTTTTATTTCTTTTTCCTGTCTGATTGCTGTGGCTAGGACTTCCAATACTATGTTGAATAGAAGTGCTTAGAGTGGCATCCCTGTCTTGTTCCAGATTTTAGTGGGAAGGCTTTCAGCTTTTCACCATTGAGTATCATATTGGCTGTGGGTTTGTCATAAATGGCTTTTATTATGTTGAGATATGTTCCCTCTATACCCACTTTGGTAAGAGTTTTTGTCATGAATGGATGTTGAATTTTGTCAAATGCTTTTTCTGCATCTATTGAGATGATCATGTGGTTTTTAAGTTTTGTTTATGTGGTGTATTACATGATTGATTTGCATATGTTGCACCATCTTGCAAGCTTCATTTCTTAATTTCAATTTAATGAACATGACATATGAAATCTAAGATAACTAATAAAATGCAGAATTATTCTCAGATGCTCATATAGTTAATATGATTAAGTTGGCAGCTGTACTCTAACAACTTCATATTATTGAACACTTTCTTTTATGTACAATAATCTCGACTTGTTTGCCTTCTATTCTTTTGGTTTTATTTTTGGATATTTAAAGCTTTAAGGTGGTCAGTAATTACAGATGAACTTTTCAATGTTTTATATGCAGTTACACATGAAAGATAAGATTATATTTTAAAGGAATGGCTGGTGTATAGGTTTCTAGAAGCATTAACTGCAATTAACATTTAAATAATATCACAGAGATAAGATATCGTATTAATTTTACAAAGAAAATAAGTTGCACAAACCAAAGTTAGTGACTATTTTTGATTGGTGTACCAAAATAAGTTTTCTAATAAAAATAAGTCAAAATTACACTTGAATGAAAGTGTGATTAATCAATTAAAAATTTTGGAGAAAGATTTTTCACCTCTAGCATGTGTAAAGCAACATTAAGAAAAATGTTTTAATAAATATTTCTTGCTGAGAGAAAAAAGCTAAGTCTGTTGTGTAAGTGGCAAGTATATCAAGTCATGCTCCCAAGAATAGTGTTTTAGAATTTTCTAGCATCAGAGCTAATGCTTGGAATTTGCTTTCTTTACTGCCATTCCATATATTTCCTTGCAATGGCTGAAGCTTAACATTGTCCCTCTGTCCACTCCATCTTTACTTCTCATCATGATCTAGGGAGACTCTGGAGAGTGGCCTTTCCCCTTGTCCTCATTAATGTTACTGGCTTGACCTGTCCACCCCAGGTGGACATCCCTAACTCCCTGCTCTGTTGAATTGTCAAGAAAAATCAGGGTCTGCTGCAGATGGTGCTCTCAATCTAGAAAGTTCTGCCAGTGGCAACTCACCATCATTTTATATTTTCCTATAAAACTGAGGTTAAAAAAAAAAGGTGTGGGGATGGAAGACCTATGTCAAGATGGAAGTGAGTCCTAAGAAAGAGATTGGTCCTATTCTGTCTGTTAAAAAACAAACAAACAAAAAAACTAGTTTAAAATAGAAAGAGCAATTGGTTTACAATCAAGACTGTGTTTTTTGTTGTTGTTGTTTTTGTTGTTGTTGTTTTATTTTTGGCTGCATTGGGTCTTCATTGCTGCATGCAGGCTTTCTCTCTAGTTGCAGCGAGGGGGGGTTACTCTTTGTTGCGGTGCCTGTGTTTCTCACTGTGGTGGCTTCTCTTGTTGCAGAGCATGGGATCTAGGTGTGCAGGATTCAGTAGATGTGGTGCGTAGGCTCAGTAGTTGTGGCTCACGGGCTTAGTTGCTCCACGGCAAGTGGAATGTTCCCGGGCCAGGGATCAAATCCATGTCCCCTGCATGGGCAGGGGCAGGCAGATTCTTAAACACTGCACCACCAGGGAAGTCCAAGACTGTGTTTTGATCCATGTTGTGTCAATAAGCTTTGAAAGCAAGTGACTGTGGAAGAGACAGTAATGTGGTACCCAAGCACTGAGGATTAGGAAAAATAATCAATAAAGTAAAGAGGATTTTGAGGCAACTTTGCCTGAGAAAAATGATCCAGATTTCTAACATTCAATACCCAAGCAAACTTTTGGAATATATCATTTTTAAGAGTGCATGAATGCTTGTTTATGTAGATTGATTGACTCTATACTATGCACATAAATCCAGTGCTTACACTTCTAAAGTTCTTCAGCCAAAACAGTTTCTCTTCCTCTAATACCAAAATAACATAGCCCAAGCCCCCAGTCCTATCTGATTACAAAAAATATGTGTCTTTCATAGATTTACCTTCCTTACTATTTCTGAGGGTTCCCAAGGAACAATTCTTTAGTACAGCAGATTGATCCTGTTTGCCTCTTGTCATGTCTTCATGCAGTGTCTTTCCAGGATTCTCCTTGTCTTGTCTTGCTATTGCTTCTCCAAATACTATCATTTCTCAGACAAAGAAGTGATTCTATACCATTCCTTCACAACACAGTTTGTAGCATGTAATACAACTTTGCTGAAATTTGGTTATAATACCAAAAACTATAATGCAGGAAGGGATACCTAAAAAATGGACACCAGATAATATAGTCTTAGAATCTAGCAGTCTTTTCACTTCTAGCACCATCTGTTTCCTTGAAACGTTTTGCCTATGGTCAACTTCTATTCTCATTCTTGGAGGCAAATTCCCACTGTCTCTTTTGTGAGTGGGGTGGAGGAGGGAGGGGAAAGGAGGCAAATAAGGAGAGGATGGATAGATATTACAGTTATTTCCTTCAGCTCTAACTGATCCCTAATGACTTGTTAATACCTCTACGTGATTTATCTTCATTGAGACTTCATCACTGGTTCCAGATTGCCTCAAACCTGCATGTGTCTCTGTTGCTCTCACGTCAACCTGACCAGAATAAAGGGAGAGTATTCCCCAACACAATTCCAACGTCCAATCCGATATTCCAAAACTGTTTATAAATCCCATATTTGCCATTTCGTCAGCTTCAGTAATTTTAAAATCCAGATTCATTCCACTTTAAGCAATAGGAGGAACTCAGCAAATTTAAAATAGCATTTTATCTCCACTCCATAAGCATTACTGCTTCTATACATTGGAGCATTGAGTAAGTGCAAATTACTGTCTCTTCTGGAATATATTTTAGTATTCCAAATAAAATGCATCTTTTAGGAATGACTGATAACTCATAATTCAGTATTTAATGCATAAAACTTTGAACAACTGTATCTGAGTATAGTTTTTTCATATTCACAGCCCAACCATTTTATTTTATAGTGCCATTTAGGAATTGAAGCATAATTCTTGAGGAGTTCATATTTGAATTTGAAAATTTGAAATGTTTTTGAATTATTTATACTGTACTACAAAGTTGAAGAAGAAGAAATCAAAAATGAACTTTGAGCAGAAGGTTTTTTAATAACTTCAGCTTGGAATAAACTAATCCAATGTCTGCTTTATTGTCATTTAAAAAAAAAGTTCCAACAAAATAATTACACTTATAAGAAACAGACTTAACTTTCTGTCTTCATTTTCTGCTTTGGTTTATAGATCTTTATTTTCCACCCTTACATTATCCTATACACCTCCCATAAACATATTTATCATGTTACAAAGTGTTACAGAACTTCTAGTTGGAAGAAATGATACTTAAAGATCATTTAATCAAACCCATATTTGATGTATATGTCTTTTTTAAATTCTAACAAATAGTCATCATATTTATAGCTTGCTACTTCTAGGCAGAAGAGTTTTATTACATATTTCACATTATACATTCTTTAAATGCTTACTATAAGTTCTGCATGAGATGTTTATTCCACAGGGTTACTGAATCAATCTCTGCCTTCAAATAGTTCCCAGCTAGTTGGAGTGGTGAACAAATAAACTGACAATTAGAATTTAAGGTGATAATGTTTAGACAAGGAAGGCACTAAAAGGACGCGTAGGAGCGGCACCAGGGCAAGGGGAGAGACAACTGGTTTCTCTATAGCACTGCCCACTAAAGGAGTGATCACTTTTACTTTTGCCTTCTTGTGTCAGCTACACCCTAGCAAAGGCAGTAAAGTTTAAATCAGCTCCTATCAAAAAAAGCAGGTCTATTTTTTCCCCAGACAGAAAAGAAGAAAAAAAGGAGTAAAGAAAAAAACCTAAAACAGAAACACATAGTATATTAGAAAAGAAGAAAGCAGAAGAGTCCTCTTAAATTCATTTAATAATACCTTTAATACTTCAATAATACCTGTAATACCTCTATAACATGCACTTGGATTGTCTTCCAAGTTCTCTGTATGGTACCAATGTACACGTGCCAGGCCTCAAAACATGTCACTTTGTAGAGGATCCTACAATTAGATGGTAGTCATGAATTGATTCTATAAACATTTATTGAACCCCTACTATGTCAAAGGCTCAGTGAACACAATGGTGAATAACAGAGACGTAATATTTGTTCTCAGGGAGTTTAGAGTCTAATGACAGATACTGACAAGTAAATAGATGATGAAAATACAGTGTGCTATGATAGGGCAATCATCTGGTTACTTGGGAGCAGTTGGAAAAGTCTAAAGGAAGTCATATTTTAAATTCCAAGCTCAAAAGCACCTATACTGCATTTTTTTTTTTTTTTTAAAAAGAGTAACAAGGGGTCTTAGCTGCTCTAAGAGAGAGAAAAGAAAGAAAGAATGTATCAGCAGAGCAGAGAACGCTCAGAAAGGCCCAGAAGCAAAAAAGGGCACGGGGTTTTCAAGGAACTTAAAGGAGTTCAATTTAGCTGGGTCATCAAGCAATCCATGTTTTGGGGGAGCTTGAGAAGAGGATAGTCAGGTGATCAGAGGACAGAGCATGCTGGAGTCTGCAGGCTATTTTAGGACATATGGACTTTTAGACTGAGAGTAATAGGGAAATATTGGACAGTTTTAACCCAGAGTGATACGATCAGATTTCATTTTAGACATAATACACTCATTCCTCGTGGAGAATAGATTTTCAGGACTTCAAGTCAAGGAGCAAGTAAGTATATGTTAGAGCTTACTAGCCCCACCACGGTGCCTGTATAAGATCTAATTAAAGCAATGCCCCAAATTTGCTCAGCACCCATTAACTTCTCAGTGCCCTCAGTGGCTTTAGTGGTTTAGTGGAAAGGGTCGCCACACTACCCCTCACATCTTAGCATGATCTGCTGTCCTGGCCTCTCCCTGTGAGGTCTGTTCTGGCACACCTCCATCCTACCAGCTATAGCAGGACCTGCAGCGGCTGTGGTGCCCAGGAACACACGAGCTATGGTTCTTTCTTTACTTCTAGATTCAGACATAGCATGGAAGCATGAGTTGGCCTTTACATATTGAGAAAATTTGGGCAGGAGAATTTGGAGAACTTAGCTGGAGAAATTTTGTTGTAGTGGTTAGACTGTGGGATATTGATGTATTGGTACACTTTCAAGAAGATCGTGAAATGGATAAAGCAGATGAGGCAGAAGATGAAGTAAGTACTAGGAAGGTTTTCTATTTGTTTACTCTTCTTTTGTTTTAAATTAGAGAGACTCAAGCATTTTAAAATGTTATGAAAAGGCATAAGCTTATGACCAGGTTAAAAAAAATTAGAGGTTGAATTTACAGAAAACAGAAGAGAGAATTTCTGACCAGTTAGCAAACATGCTACCCTGTGGTCCCCTGATTTATTTGTTTGTTTTAAGCCCACAATCTTTCTAGAGAGAAATTTCCCATAGCATTATGGAATTCAGGCTTCCCTTCAGAATTTGGAAGATTTGGCAACCATTGGACCCACTATTCTGTATGGAAATGGCTGTGGTGGCCAAATAGCTGCCACTCTCTTCCAAACGAAGAAAATACAATTTCTGTCTCTCATTTCTCCATACTAAACTAGCTTCTGTAAGTGTTTGAATTTGTGTAGGCTGAACTATGAAATAACAGTATAATAATCATAGAATAAGCCTGAAAGAGTTGAAAGATACAGATTCAGAAAAGTTGAAGAATTTTAAAAGAAGTGAAGAGACATAGTCAAGTTTCTACCTGTTTTAGTAGTTGAGATAATTCTTGACTAATGGCATCTCTGCTCTCTGGAGTCGGGGCAAAGTTTTCTCTAAGAGTAGAGGGAAGTTCATTGATTATAACACGTAGTATTAGGAGCAGGGATAAAGAGAACTGCACTTTTGATATTCTGTGTAATTAATATATTTTAAATATTTTGTGATTAGAAAAGGTGTTGAATAAACTATTACTACTACTACTATTACTACTAACAATAATAAATGCATTTATGGAGCACTTATGGTATTTCAAGCACCATTCTAAGCTCTATAAATGAATTACCCCATTCAATATTAACAATAAAACTATGAAGTGAATATTATTCTCTTGATTTTACTTCATTAAAAGATGATTGTGTCAATTATATGTGCCAGGTTTATTCTGCAAAATGGAAATTTCTTAGTTTGATGAGATTCAGTACCATCATCTCCCTTAAATTTTTCTAAGTAGAATTTATAAGCTAAATCTCCTTATCCTTATTTCATTATTAATTTTAATAAATATTGAAATATTATAAGGAACTTCACCACCACTAAATACTGCTGAAGGCAAGTATTTCATTTTGTACCATTTAAGTTTAACTTAATTCATGAGCCCCTAGAATGCATGACTGAAGCGATCTTTTCTCTAGTGGTATTTCATCTGCACTAGATAGTTGAAAGCCATCCTACTGGGAAGTGGGTATTTGTGCTATATGAACTTCTTTACTTAGAATTCTAGCATTATATAAACAATATCAAATTAATACAAAGAATAACAATATGAGCTATTAGTAATACTATAAATAATATACAACAGTCTATGTAACTATATACCTTTATATCTGTATCTATATCTATCTATCTAATATTTATCTATAAGTGATAAAACATGCAAAGATTCCCAGGTTAACATTTTTAAAGGAAGTGACCATAAGTGTTTTCTTTCTCAAGAAGTTTAATATTGTTGGTTTTCTCATACTGATTACTGTGTGTATGTAGACAGATATTTCCTATACACCCGTTGTTCAATTATTTACATCAGCAATTATGTCATGACAAAAAATTAAAGATCAAAATATAAAAGAGAAATGAAAAGTTACCCTATGCAAGTGGCTCAATGGAGCAGTGGATTATTGAATGATATTGTGATATTATTAAACTATTTGAATATTTATATTTAATATAATGCCATTTGTTATCACACTGTATTATAAAAAGAGTACACTGTAAGATTGTGAACTACAGGGAGATGACATTTAAAACCTACAGTCAGCCTTTCCTTGAGGAAAGGGAAGACTAATGAAGTACTACTACTTGGTATGACCTTGGCATTATAAGTAATTTATTTTCATATCTATAATCTGAGATTCTTGTTTGTCAAATTAAGAAGTACTTCTCCATTTGGACAATAAACCAAACTGTAGATGTAAGAGCAGTTGATTGAAATTGGTGATGCAGTAAGAGTGGGTATTTGTGCTCTGAAGCTTAACATATAGCTTTCTCCATGGTGCTTGGGGAGTCCATTCTCCTCTCTGTTCGAGAACATAGCTCCCTTTGATGTCAATGGGAGCTGCATTTCCGTGACAAGAAGAAAATAAGCTTGCTAAAGTTAATTGTCAGACTGATTTTGGTCTCATTTTAATGCCCTGTGGCAATGGAAGCCTGATGTGTGGTTCACTTTGTTCTTTACCTGATTTCTAAGTAGGGAACAGAAGGCAAGTGCTATGTGTAAAAAGGTGTGAGCTGTCAATAGATACATCTGGGGCATATGAAAAGAATTCAGCACTTTTATCTAGCAGAGGGGACGTTAGCCCGATTTCCCAGGAGCACTGTTTAGGCTCTAGTCCCTCTAAACTTGTGTGCCATTTTAGACTGCATTATTTTGCCCCAAGGCTGAAAAGCACAATTTCTACACATTTAATAAATAAAATGTTTAAGCCAACATATAAATATATCATCCAGTGGGTAAACCAAATTCTAAATGCAAGGGAGATATTCATTTCAGAACAAGTTAATAAATTATTTTATTGCTCTTGTTTAGAAAAAATAGCAATTTATCATTCAGTCCCAGAGTCAAAAAGTGCTTGGATCTTTCATAAGGAGGTAGCATTGCTTAGTGGGTAAAAACGCATATTCTACGGTCAGACCAGGAGACTGGCACTTGCTTGCTGTACCATCTAGAGTAGATTCATTTGAACTCCCTGTATCTCAGTTTCCTCACCTGTAAAAATGTAATATAAACCTAAAAAACAATACCTAGAAAACAAAGTATATGAGAAAATTAAAAGATAATGTACATCCTTAGAACTGTGCTAAGCACAGAGTAAGTGTTATATAAGTGCAATTATAATTATTGATGGATAAACAAAACAAACTTCATTGAATAATAATTATATGCTGTAGAAAAAACAAAGGACAGCAAGTATGTTTCCCACATATTTAAATTTTAGTCTGGCAACTGTGTAACTAGATAGATTTTCCTAGGAAATTATATTCTGTGTCATGATGTGTATGCCAGGATTCTCTGGCAGTTACTCTGAAGATCTCTGGGTTCTGAGTAAAGCCCCCACTGCTGTTTGGGACAATCACAACCAAAGGTAAGTAAAACCTGAATTTTAAAAATATTGTTCATCAGTTGTCATATTATGGGACTTAAGTAAAGGTCATCTAACCCATATATACTGGGCAGGAAAGATTTTAACAATCTTTTGTAACCTTGGCCATATCCAGAGACAGTGGTCCTTTAGATCCTGAACTGAATTTTATGATGGATGCTTTAAACAAGGGGAGAATGAGGGCATATTACTGAGGCTGATATGTTATGTTTTATAGCGATTTGGTCCTCTTGGCTGTGGCAGCCTAGGAAATTATTTTCTTTTTTTGAAATGCTAGATTTTCCTAAGGGAAGCAGTCCCTTTTATAGTGTAGAGAGGAGAGTTAGATGGTGATGGGGAACTCGGTGATGTGAGTGGTCTGGGGACCAGCACAGATGATATTCTTATGATGTTTTCCAAACAGTGGAAAAGGATTACTTTAGTGATGTATAAACATTGAAAAATATTATTAAAAGTGAAGGAGAAAAGTATATTTTACATAGAATTTCATATAGTTTATATAGTGATATTCATGATTTACTTAAACTATGATTTAAAAATGCTAAACATTGAAGAAATAAGCCTGTTCAAAATTATTATTTCTAATGGTCCATTCGTCATCAGACTTTGGAGAAAATAAAAAAGAGAGAATGTTATCCACAAAAAATGTAAAATATATTTTATTTATTTCACTGATAAATGGAGTGCTTTTTTGCTTATCTTGCTTTCACTCCCTGTAATCTTAGAGACAAATATATGACCCAATCCTGGAAAGTATGCAGAACTGGAGACATGAATTTATATAAACATAGACACACATAATCCCTTCGCCTCAATTTTCTGTCTTTTATTTTTGTAATTTTTCTGTTATTTTTATTTTTCTTTGATGTATGGATTTTTTTGGGAAAAAAAGCAATTTAAAACTTATTTCTGGTAGAAATGAGATGAGCTTTTAAAATGATAGCTGCTATCATCTTAGCCTTTTCCGTAAGTCCAATGGCCATAAAAAACCTCTTCTTGGTGGGGTGAACAGTGCTGGGGTGGACCATGTACAGAGAACGCATCAGGGCACAAGAGAGGCTTAGTGGGAACTTCAAGTCATGAAGTGTTAAAGAGGAAATAATACCTGTAAAAGCAGGGACCACATACTACAGTCAATGGAGTGTGCACACTTTCAGGAGTACAGAAGGGAAAATGGGTTCCATGAAAAAACAATCGCTGGATAAAAATGAAAATTATTTGCTTCCTAAGAAGTTTCTTCCAAACCAGCAAGTTCCTGGAAATATAGTAATTTTGTACTTGAAACATATTGAAAACTGTCTGGAGTTCCCCTGGGGGAAAATAGACAAATTCCAGTAAGTAGAGAGAAGGGAATAGAAGAGTTAAAAATATGGAGAGTGGAGTGTTTCAGTTTTTTGCAAATAATGCATTTTGCTACCATTTCCTAATCATGTAACCTAAACGGGTTCTAGTTTATATTTACTGAGGACCTTGTTATCAATGATTGATTGTGTTAGAGTTCCAAGGTCAATATTATTTTTTTGAGTATCATTATTCAGGATTATGTCGATGATGCCAAACTAATGGTGAATTTGGAGGTGAAAAAAAAAAGTTCTTGGTAGAAGAACCACAAAGATAATATACCATAGTTAATAATAATAATATAATAATAATATATATTTGAAGATTGCTAAGAGAGTAAATCTTAAAAGTTCTCATCGGGAGAAAAATATTGTAACCGTGGGTGGTGATGACTATTAACTAGTTTTATTGTGGTGATCATTTTGCCGTATATACCAATATTGAATCATTATGTTGTACACCTGAAACTAATACAACGTGATATGCAAGTTATATCAAAATAAATGTTTTTTAAAAAGAACTACAAAGATCCAGAAAATACAGGGATTGGGTTTAAATAGTACTGTAATAGTATCTGAAAAATTACTGTAGTTGAGCATATTTGCAAATATGTGGACTTTATAATATTTGACATTGAATGAGTTCAATAATAATTGTGTTGTATGTACTCTAATAAGAACACAACCATAGAACTTTAAAAAGAAAATTTTAGGGTAAAAAATGAAAAACTTAATTTAAAAAGAGCTTTTCATTATAAAGCTTCAAGAACGATGTGGTATGTTAGGATAACAAAAATGTGGGCAGAACTCAATTCATTGTGTGGTGCACTATTTAAGAAGTCTAAGAAATAAGAAAATAAAATTCATTTTTGAAGTAGAAAATATAGACCTTATTTAATATTTTAAAATGGATAATGGTGGCATCACGATAATAGAAAATTGGTATCTTTGGAATACTCATTAATATAAATAAAAACTGAGTGAACTAAATGTGATTGAAATATTATTATGATAGTCATGCTTTAAATACTGTATGTCTTACAGAAGTATTTTATTACTATGAGATTAATTTTATATTTTTTCAACAATGGAAAACCTGGTTGATGTGTACTAAAATTTAGATTGGTAGTTGTGATAAGGGGAGAACAGTATATAGAGAAATCATTATGTGATCACTATGCCTTTAAGAACACTGGGAGAATTTGAAAGCGATCTCTTTCTAAAGAACCAATGAAGGAGCTTGCTTTAGGGAGAGAAGATCAGCTCTATTTAAAACAAAGCAGAACAATGAAGCATTTTTAGACTCCTAACACCACTCCTCCTTTTCATAGTTTGGTTTGCCCTCTTACAAAGTAACACCCTGGCATCCACACTAGAATTGAAACTGACAAGGCATCCCTTTCATCCCTGGCTTCCAAAACTCCTCACTAATAATAATTAGCCATTCCTGGCTTCTATTCAAGAGAGTTTAATAAATACTAGAATGGCTTCTGGGCCTCAGCTGCATTTCTTACTTTAGCTAAGGAATGATGGGACCGGGCGAGGGAACACCACTCTATGCTGAATGAGATTTGCTGAATAGCATCAGTGCAGCAAAATGACTACTCAGTTGTCTGTTAATGAATAACCATTATTTAAATATATATTTCATGTTAGTGTATGTGTAGAAATGTTCATTCAAACGGGTCATATTTAGCTTAATAAGTTTATTTCTATATCTGCCTTAGAAAATGTGTAGCATATAGCACTGTAGCATTTGATAATCACTTTAAAAGTCATTATTTTTATACATTTCATATATGTGCTTTCCTAGGAAATGTAACTGCCTTTGATTTCCAGGTAAATGTGATTTATAATATTCAATGTCTATGCAATAAAATAATGTGGGTGATATTTAAGATCAGTTATCATGAATGTATTATTTACTTAATGAGTAAATACTTCAGTTTGGTTTGTAATGTTACTTATTTTAATTTTTACAGAACATATAACTGAATGCCTTGATAAGAGTAGATATTGTCATTTATTAGAAGAAATATGGTGGGATGGGGAGTTTCTTTTCCAAACTTCTGGTTTGGAGGAAGGCATTTCTATTCCACTCTTTCAGGGAAAGAAAAGGTAGGAGAATAATTATTTTATTTTCTCTCACCTTTCGCTCCTCTCTTTAAGGCAGAAAGGAATGACATCTGACTGGTAAAAAATGGAGGAAGGGACTGAGCAGGCATGGATTTTTGTTTTCAAGAGTGACCTGTTTCCAGGATTCATTCAATCTCTGTGTCCTAGGGCAGGCTCTGCCCCTGTGAAGGAAAGGAGGGTGGCGCCTCAGACTACTGCATAAATCTGGCTTATTCAGAGGTGAGGGGTTAGGGTCTCACATACAGCCACTGGTCCAAGCAAATATCTTTATCTCCATGTCACTATCTCCTGAGTCTTATTTTACAACTCTTCAAAAAGCTGTGGAGAAAGAGTTAGACCTGTTTACTTACCCTAACACTCTGATCCAGTTGTTCTGTGGTGAATATAAATACATGGCATATGTGTGAGTGTGTCTTATTATCCTTTGCAGTTTCTGAGCCTATTTTCCTAACCTGAAATAAATATAGATGAAGTTTTGGCCCTTGTTTCAAGGCCTCAATCCCTGAATAGTCCTCTTCTGCCAGCAATGAAATGTTTGAGAGTTTGTTTCATGAAATCTTATTAAAGGATACTAAGAGTGAAGAAGATAACCTCACTAAATAACCAGTGTTACCTGCCCAGTTTCTGACTTGGGATTTCACTTTGATGAAACTTGCATGAACCTTGACTAGAAAGTGAACTTTCTCCATGAATTTCCCAAGAAAATGATTTCATAGATCATTAGGGGAATTTAACTCTAACTTGGAAACTTATTTTCAGAACGTAGGTATTATTAAACCCCTAACAAATTTTCTTTGATTTCTAATTAAAAGTTAACTTTTATTAACATATACTTATCTAACAATTAGAGTAAAAATCCTCACTTTGGATTTTGACCACGAATTAACACACTACAGTCAGGAATTCAGAACATTTATTGCAAGAGCTGAATAATTGTAAATAACGTAGAACTGGCAAAGCAGTAACAAGGATAATTGTTTAGATATTTATTGTGTCAAAGTCATCAAACACCCCTCACAAACTGACAAATATGTACTGCAATAAGCAATGCACTTCTACCCATTATTTTCCATTATACTGTGGAAAAATGTGAATTGCTATTTACAAAGTAATTTTGTTTTTGGTAAGAACAAATTATCTATCAGATTAGCAAACCATTTTTTAATTTTTTTTTTCCTTTTAAACTGATGTTGAACGGTGGCATTAAGATAACTTTCACTTCTTTCAATAAAGACATTTTGTTGCATGCTATTTATTTGTTTAAATCATCTGTCATGCCTTAATAAAAACCTCCTAAGAATGCTCGAATTTGGATTTGTTTGCACGTGCAACTGAGATCTTATTAACATTAGCTGTCACTCTGTTGGTTTGACCTAAGTGACAAGATGCTGGTACCTGCCGGCATTGACCAACTATGATAACAAACAGTTAAACAGCAATAATTAGAGATCTATCCCTTAATTTCCCCCAACTAGCCTACCTGGAGAATGTTCTGTTACATCATGAAGGCACAACACATTAAATAGTTTGTGGCTATGGTCTAACACTTGTGTTACAACAACATTATTGCATATGAGGATCAACACAAACTGCCATTTCAACAAAGTTGTAGACACACATTTGCCCAATTGAAACTACTTTTGAATAGTAATTTTTCTTCAATATATGCTAATTTAATACATTAGTTTTGCATGAGTGACAAGCACAGGATATATTACTTTCTGAAGGATAACACTTTCCCATTACTATCTCACTTAATGCTACTAAATAAGTGATTTTGCTTTTGCCTACTTTGAAAATAAGGATGTCAAGAAAATAGGTTCTGAATTTCCAAGCTTTTGCAGAAGTCCTTTTTTTATATAAAGTTTTCATTTTTTATCTTTATTTCTTATAGAATTCCAGCATCATAAGCTATCATAAAAGAAGCGAGATTCTAGAACCTTTATTTTCACTACAAGTATCTGAGATCTTTTGAACAATGTGTGTCAAGACAGACTCAGAAACACTTCACTAAAAGAAACAACAAAAATAGCAACAAAGAGGCAAATGAAAAAAGAAAAGAAGCAACCATAAAACACAGAATTATGCTACAACGTTTTTTAGGTGAATGGTATAAGTACACAAAAGTTGTTAATAATAGCTTGCTTCTATTTACAAATACTTTAACACTGATTGACTTACAAGTGTCCACTAACGTTGTTAACAGCACAATAGATTTAATGCTTATCTTTTTAAGTTTCGTTTGAAGTATAATGTCAAGTATAGCAGTCCCAGCACAGATCAACGACAAAAAGAGCACAATTTTCTAACTGGATATGTTTGTCAGTCACTCTAATCCACGGAACTTTCTTACTCTCCAAATGCATATTCTATTGTTCATAGCAGCAGTCCAGGGTCAAAATAAAATGCAGTTAAAAAAAAAAAAAGGATATTTGCACAATGGAGAGACCTCTGGAGAGTTTAATCAATCCTAGTAAACAAGATCACATGGCTAGTAGAACTATCTTCCCTCTCTTATGTGGTAAAACATTGTATCCTCCATGGTGCTAACACAAAGTTATGGATATCCCTGCTATAAGGGACATAGTTGTAGAGATCTATTGAATACATAAAGCTCTGACACACACGGTATTAGCATGTCTATTTAGTTTAAAGTTATTAGGTCCCATATAGCCTTTTTCTTTTTAGAGTTGGTGTTCCTTAGGACTCTCAATAGCACCTCCTGCTTGCTTATAAGACTTCAGATTTGCCAGAGGAATGTCTGTCATGTGGCTGCCATTGTTGAAATGGCCTTCAGTGGAACCATACTGCTTACGGTCATTGAACTGGTTCCTGTTGCTATCTTCTTTCCAGGCTCTGGTCAGGGTGTGCCCATTCACAAGCTTGTCCTTCTTGACCCATTCTTTCTGGGGTGCAAAGGTTGAGAGAGGTGATTTAGGGTGTTGATATGGACCCAAGCCAGGAGGCATCCAGCAGTTATCAGAATGACCCAAAACCAAGCACTCTTGAGTGCACATCTCTGTAGCTTCAGCTAATCCTCGGGGGCCCAGAGGCCCATCTGCAGAGGACAAGAGACAAAATAAGGAAAGAAAGTGATTAGAGTTTTCATTTAAAATTATCTCCTTAGAGAAAACATGCATTGGTGATCTCGTTTGCTCATGAAAATTGTATTAAAGTAAGCAATTCAAAGATATGATTCCCCATCCTTTTAAGAATAACATAGGAGGAATAAAATTCCTTTTACTTGAGGTGAGAATTATCTCTTTTCCTTAAGCCTTCATTTATATCTAGAGACACAGACAGATAGAAAAATAAATAGACAGACATGAGTAAACAGATATACCCATGACATATCATTTCTGATGAACTTTTTCCATGACATATGTATTATTACTGATTAATGTCCTACTTCCCCACAAAAAACTCATATTCATGAGAAATAGTGAAAAGTACAAAAATGTTATGTGCAAAGTTGAAATATATGCTAACATATCAACTCCTTGAATATAAAAAGTATTACTTGAAATATAACATTAAAAATAAATACTGTAAAGGTTATACAAAACGTTTTTCCATATGAATGTGTGTTTTTAGTATGAAATACCATGAAAATAACTTTGCAATATTTTAAAAAGTTAAATAATCATTTTGAAGAATGTTTTAACTAAAGTATATTACTAAAGATACACCTGGTTGACTGGTTGACATTGTGAAATCCAAGTAAATAAAGACACCATTTGCATCCAAAGACAACATGTGGTTCATTCCAAGCTTAACCTATTTTCTTGATTTCTAAGTGTATTAAATAACACAAATTTCACTAACGTGAAAGTCTAGCTAAGTTGCAAATTGGATCACATGGAGTCTAATATTCAAAGGGAAAATAAGTCATCATAGATATTTCTCTTCTATTTTTTTTTTTTACCAGCAGGCAATCTAAAACATTTTAACCATGATTTTGAAAGTAAACTCTTCTCTGTTTATGTTAAGAGGACATCAGTTCTTAACTGATAAACAACAAGTGTCAAATGGTTAAGGAAAAGGTTTTTTTGTTGTCATTGTTTTTTTTCCCTTGATTAAACAGTCAAATGATAAGTGGTAGCTTGAAAATTAGGAATTGATTTTACGAATGAGGTTAAGTGGATAGGCAAGAACGCCTGAGGCATAAAGCATTTTCAAAAGTAGAGAGTCGTCAGAATAAAAATGTAGAAAAAAATGAAGAAAACATCCCTGAAAGTTTTTCTACTCAACTATTAAAAGAGCCAACAATTGGAATGTAGGTCTTTGCTAAAGTCCAAGTTAGCACTACTAATATTTTTAAGTGCCCAATAATTGTGGGTTTTTTATATTAACATCTATTTTTCTTAATAATATTCTAGCTATTTCTTACATGTTAAAAAAGAAATACCTGCTGAGATAGGTAAGAGTTGGTGGCAAATACCTGAGACCTCAAAACACAGACAACATTAAAACGGACACTGGATGTGAAAAAAAAATATGCCTAAAATGTACTCTTACATACAAATGGAAATTTTAGTCTTTTTTGAAATCTAAAATCTGCTCTTTAGAATAACCTTAAAATTCCTTCCCATCTGACCCATAGTCCCATCCCCTCAAGAGCAAATAGTTTTATCTTTTTAAACATACGTTCATTACTTAAAACTATGTCTCTCACAAACCTCAAATGATTACTTACTTCCTAGGATATTTAATTTAATCTTCTCTATAAGCCTTCCTCTGTCCTCTGAATTCTGCCCACACTTTAAAAGTTCAAACTAATTTCTCCCTTTTAGTTTCGCTTTGGTGTGTTCAGTGACTCTGTATCCACAAAGCTAACACATTTTGCTCAAACCAATCCATGCCCCTTACATCAGGATCGCAGGCTTGGAAGATGCTTTTTGCCTGGCTTGTTTTCATTTAATTACTGATTCTTTCAAGGGGCAGCTTGCTTCCCAGGTACCACAGCAAGCTTCCCTAACTTTGCCAATTAATGTTTTACATGCACCTGGAAGATTTCCACAGATCTTCCCTTATTAATGAATAACGAATTTCCTAATTGAGCTCACTCACTCAACTCTTACTTTAATGACATTTTTGTCTTTTGGGGGACAAAAGACAAAAATGTCATTCATTAGTATACATCTTCATTTTTGTTTTCTCTCAACTAGATTTAAAATCCATTGATGGAAAAAAACAACTTATTAGCCTTCTGATTCCTCATAGTGCTTAGCAATAACAATGATCTGTGAACAATGTTAATTGTTAATTAAAATTTTATGATGTTGAAAATGTTCTGAGAAATTATTAAAGATATCCTCTGCTTAAAAGACCTTAAGTAATTAGAAGATTCTGATTTCTCAAACATCATACCAAAAGCTTCCTCAACAACAAATCTCTTTGCCTTAGCAATACTTTGTGATAGTTAATAAATGAATTATTTAACTTCTCTGCTAAATAAGTTCACTCCTGGGACTTCCCTGGTGGTTCAGTGGTTAAGAATCCACCTCCCAATACAAGGGACATGGGTTAGATCCCTGGTCAGGGAACTAAGATCCCACATGCTGTAGGGCAACTAAGCCTGCACGCCGCAACTACTGAGCCTGTGCACCACAACTAGAGAGCCCACATGCCACAACTAAGACCCGACGCAGCCAAAGATAAAATAAAAAACTAAATATTAAAAAAAGTTCACTCCTTTCTAGACATCAATGGAGATAATCACCAATTTGCTGTATAATATACATTGAGGCCTATAAATCAATCCTTAATTTTTACTTTTCCAGAATCATTAATAAGTTTTTCTTTTCCTGTTAATATCCCCAAAGGAAAAAATAAATTATCAGCTACCTTAGAAATATTAATAGCATCAGGTTTTTATTGAGTACTTAAAAAAGGGAGAATATGCAAGATTATTTTTTAAATAGTCTTATTCAATATACATTGCCATCTTATTAAATTAAGAATATTACCCAAGAACTGAGAACACTAGGGAGTGTGTGTGTGTGTGTGAGTGTGTGTGTGTCTGTAAGTATATGTGGACCCTAAGTCTTCAGCATTTAATGACACATTATAACAAATAGAGTATATTGTTTTTTAGAACTGATAACATTTATTTATTCTATAAATATTTACTGAGTATTTACTATATGCTGACCCTGTGACAGGTACCAGGAATATAGCAGTGAACAAAGCAGATGTCAACACTATCCTCATGGAGCTTTGGGTCTATCCTGGGAAACAAATAATTGCCTTAAAAGCAGTGAGCCAAGAAAGGAGAAAAATGTGTCATTGGGAAGGAGGTAGGGTTTAGGGAGGCTTGTCTCTTTAAAAGGCAACAGAGGAACTTTGTTCCAAGTTCCATTTCTACATTTTTCTGAACGTTCTTACAGATAACTGACAATTTAAGACATTTACAGTTAAAATTTGTGTGTACTGTACAAAATATTTAACTTGCAAAAAATGGTTTTTCCATTAGATAATATTAATTGATCTTTGAAAATTTTACTTATGATTCATTCTTGTAAATAAATTTGAAGGCTTTTAATAAAGTCTATAAATAAATTTACAGAAGTTTTGTGGATTCTTAGGTCAGTCTTTTAGGTAGCTGATTGTTATATAAAATTTAAAGATCCATCGAAAAGTGCAACACAACACAATGATGGCACTTGCGTGAGGGCCAGTTTTTGTTACTTATAGCCCTAAAGGAGAAAAGGCCACCAGGCAGGGCCACATAGATGGTTATACCAGAAACAGGGTAACAATAAGCTGGAATTGTAGGGGGCAGTTTATGTATGGCCAAGCAGGGTGGAGGTAGCTAGGTTTCCAGGGCCCTTTGTGGATTGACTGATTAGAAAAATTTCTCAGGCTCTAGGGCACAGAGTCTGTCTCAAGATATCTGGTACCTTCCTTTTGGGGCAATTAGGGTGGGTGCATAATGACCTAGAAGTGTGAGAGCTCTAGAAGGGAAGTGGTGGGATGTGGATTTACTGAAGAAAGGAAACTGATCAACTTGTAGCCAGGGCCACAGAACTGAGTCAAAACAGCAAAAAAAAAAAAAAAAAAAAAAAGAAGAAGAGAAAAGAAAGAAAGAAAAAGGAAAATATATATATACTAAACTACATTATAACAATTTGCTTATGTAATTGAGCTGCATTGCTGGAAAGCTTACTTTGTTTATTCTCTGGCAAGTTTTAATTTGGGACATGACATTAAATAGGGAAAATTTTACTCTTTTTATTTGGACCTATATATAATTTCCAGTGGTTGCCCTGAAACACACACACGCGCACACACACACACGAGTTTTATTTTGGGAAATAACAGTGCTTCCAAGTTTTCTTCCATAAAGTCTGTGTCATGAATTTGTAGAAAGAAAAAAGAAACATTTTTATTATGAATTATTAAAGAGAACACAGTCATTCTACTGGTTCTTTGAAAGTCCTGGTCTTTTAAAAGTTTATAATCTGAAGCATCTTAAACATTGAATAGTTTCCAGTTAGTTTTTCTCATTTTTAGAACCACTTACTGATTTGTTTTATACTTTTTAAAAGGAGAAAAACATTCTTTATAAAACATTGATATTTAACATTGTCATTTTCCAAAATATAATTGAAAATAATTCATGATTCTCCATCAAATATATAGCATTTAAAATGTCAGGAATTTTTTGCTAATACTGCAAAAGTTATATGCACTGAAATATTATCCTTTATCTTTGACATATAATTATTTTTAATGTTATCACTATAAGGAATTGTCTTAATTGATGAATAATTATATTTATTTTTCATAATTCCCTCAACATTGAATATTTAACATGTATTACATGTGTCAGAAATGTGCTGGATTCTTAATAAATTTTGAGATGGTGTGTGTGCATGTGTGTGTGCTTGGTGCATGTGTGCACTTATGTTTCCCTGTCTCTCCAATTTTTTCATAAATTTTGAGGTCCTATTTGTGTTACATCATACAATATCTATTTAGAATCCAGATCAGGATTTAAAACTGCTTATAAATACTTTCTATAATTTCAGCATTATACCAATCTGTTTCCTTTTTCTCAAAAAAAGTACTTAAAATCCCCCATCATGATTTTTTTAACACTGAAATATTTATTGATTTTTTAAAAAACCTAAATTATTTGTCCCCTTTAACAATCTGCAATCTATGAGTTTGGTTATCTTTCTTTGTTTTTTAATGTATAAAGACACAAGTGCTGATAAAACTGTCCAAGCCATCTGTCTCTGCATTTAAATGTTGAAAGCAAAAACAAAAGCACATAAAAAGCTTCTTGAAAGTCATATCAGTTAATGTTTATATCAGTTCTCAATGTATTTCCCTCTCCATCTTTGCTCCATCTTCCTGTTCAAAACCAAACAAAATACTTTTCCTATGATTTAGGCATCAACAGCTGTCATAGAGCTGCTTGAATTGCTGACTTTTAAAGATGCAGGTTTAAAATGTGAAACTATCCAATTTAATGGATCTCCAGCTATACTTAAATGGTAGGATACTTGAATGAGCTTTGATCTCATTTTATTATACCCGGAAGCAGAACTGTTAGTTCATTGATAAACTCACTGCTATAATTAACAGGTACCTTCTGGCCTGTTGTCCACTGCTTTTCAACCTGATGGTTTGAAACCCTTTAATTCCAAAGATTGAAACTGATAAACTGATATTTTTTCAAAAATCATGAGACCTTTCATATTTCTGGTTAGGTTTCATACTATATGACGGTTTGCACTTTTACATGAATAAATTTTCCTTAGAATTTTTACTATTGGGTAAAATAAGACTAAACAGACTGTGAAAATTGAATTGTAAAATAGATGTCATTTTTATATCATTTTGGTTCAGATTCATCACATCTCACTCAATTTTTGTCTCATTCAATTTTTATTATAGAAAAATACCTCTTCCATGCAAAACATATCTGATTGTCATGTTATAATGGCCTTTTTGTGGTTAAGAGCATATATCATCATTTTTATGCAAAACATTTGTTAAGTTCCAGTTTTGCTGTATTTTCCCCAGAAAAGGTACCTTAAAAGGTAACATGAGTGTAGTATGCAAAGAGTTGTGCATCACTAAACATCTTAAAGTGAAAGATGTATCCACTGATTTGGACTTGCTGAAGCAGTTTGCCTGATCTCTAGGCACAGTGATAAAATTTCTTTCCTTGTTTTAAAGAAATTTCCATTTTTAAGTAGGCTTTTATGCTATAATTTTGCTTTGCACTTGCTATTAATTTACTGAGAAAAATCTTAATTATTATACTTGCTTACTCAATCTTCCTATTAAAAATTTCAGGGAAACAAATATTCTCACCCAGTACACTTTTAGATAATTTTAGTATCTCTAGGAGACCAAAACCAAAAAATTAGTATTTTTACTGGCTCATTTTCACCCTCAGTTTATTTCTATTCTTTTTAATTTTTTGTGAGACAATATGTAGTAGCATAACAATTTCTTATCATTTTCGTGGATTACACTGAGTGGAAAGCTAAAGCTAAATATTTATGGAAATCTGCAGGGACCTGAAAGAATGTCAGGTAAAGTCACTTGATAGGCCCCCCTACTGTCTCCACACACTATGTTTATTGATCAGTTGCAGATACAAATCAAATCGATTAATTTGTTTCCAATCTAAAAATAGTAAAGGTTAATTTTGAATATGAGCATTGGCATGAAAGCAGAGGAAATCATTCAGCATTACTCACTTTCCCTTTTGATACATGATCTCTACTTTAGATCACATTATCTTTGTCCAACCAATATTTTAAAATCACTGTCACACAGGAATAAGTATCAGTTATTACCCTGCTCAGAAAAACAATCAAGGGGTACAAATTCCACTGCCATTTAAACTCAGATTCGTATATAAAATAGTACAGCATAGTTATGTGGATGGTCTAAATCCAAAAGTAGATCTGGCAAACTTGAGTATACCTATGGGAAAAACATTTCTCATTCATTCACTGAATAACTTTTGTTTGATCTCATGTTAGGTTCAAGAGATTCTTGCATAGAATATCTAAAATCAGAACTAGTCCAGAAATCTCAGGTCACATGATCATCATAGCTCAAGCAAATAGAAATAGATTCGAGCCCCAGTAAAATAATGAATTTGCATGAACTTTGTGAAAGTAATTTTAGATTCCACGTCTCCTAGTTTCTCATCTAAAAATTGAGAGTAAAAGACTAAATTCTGATTCATGACCTCTACCAATCTCTTATTCCTTTATTAAATATCACTGTGGTTTGTCATAGACAATCAAATTTTCAGTGTTATTTTCATTCTACTAATGAGAAGTCCAAGACAGGGCAAAGAAATCATAAATCAATTGTTCCTGTAGATTAGTCTATTACTTAGGTCACATATAGGTGTTGGAATGTGAAAGTATGATTGAAACAAGTATTTACATTTCTCAGTCTAAGTAAAAACCTTCATCAGAGTTTTCATTTATGGCTCAAATTTAACCCAACATTGTGAAAGCTTCTACAGTCACCTTGAGAAACAAATGCAGAATTCCCACACAAGCAGGATTTGACAAAACCTTTAGTTAACAACTAAACATGGATTAAATGTTTTACACATTCCTCATACAGATTTTTTTCCTTGGTCACAGATGAAAAGTCAACATTTGCAGATGGAGACAGTCCAAATGCAATAACACATAGCCAGCCCGAGCAGCAGATTCTCTGCCAGAGAGGATATTGCTATTTGGACAGACTTTATAGCTCACAAAGAATGGAGAGCACCTCCTTATAAATCTTTAGCTTTCTTCAGCATGGCATGAATATCAGCTCCTTTTTCTCTCATCTGCTAAAGCTAATTGATGAAAAGAAAATATCTTTGATTTTATTTATTCACCGTTAGCATTTGATGTTGCAATCAATGAAATGACAATAGTCTAAGGTTATTGATTATTTAAATTAATTCTCAAATTTTGACAAAATTGCTTGTATGAAACAGCTTATCTATATTATTGCAGACCATATTTACTTTCTTCTATAGTTTACTCTTTCTTTTACTCATATTTGATGTCTTTCATTTAAAAAAGTTACTCATATACTGATATTTCCTTAATTATTCTCCATTTCTTACAATTCACATAGTTTCTCAAAAAAACATAGTAAATCTTATTTGATGTGCAAACAAATCTAAGGTATTAAGAAATGAAATAATTCTTTGCAGATGAATTTCAGGCTGAGATCCAATTTTTTAAAAAAAGCAATTTATATAATCTTCTCTCCCCTTAAAAAACTCTCAGGTGCTTGTCTGAAACCAGACAAGTAGTACACAGTACTGTGAAGTAATTTGTCTTTACACACTTTCCACTCTTTCCCAGATTTCAGGTGTATTTAATTAGAATGGAAAAAATAAACTGGTAAAGTTCATTTTTATTTGCCCAGTTCTCTGATAATTTTCACCTGGGACACTTATAACTGGAGCCTTTTTCCTCCCCGAGTCTCTGGGTTAGAGATTCTAGTTCTCATGGTCTCCAGAGGTCATAGTGATTAGTCCCTGGTTATTTTAAGCACTGGGGAATTTGGGGAAAACATTTTGCTAAGTTGTTAAATATTTAAAGATTTCATAAATTATATATTTTAAAAGGTGTCTGAAAGATTCTTTTTTAAATGGAATAAGTCATCAACTATGATGCATGGGATCTGTAAGGGTGTGTGTGTGTGTGTGTGTGTTTACACATAGATATTGTCATAACTTTGAATTAATAAAGTATAGATCAGTGTTTCTCAAATGTTAATGTGCACATGATCCACCTGGGGAAATTGTTAAAATGCAGAATCTGACTCAGTAAATCTGGAGTCCTGAATTCCTCCATTTCTAATGATCTCTCAGATGCTGCTGCTGCATTTCAAGGTCCTCTCTTTGAGATGCAAGCACATTGAGTACTTACCTACCTCCATTGGGTACTTTCCCAGTGTTCTACGCAGCTAAAGAGACCAGAGAACCAATACTTTTACTCTCTGTCTGCCATGTATAGCAAGAAGGGGGTTATCTGCAAACTAGGAAAAGGGATCTCACCAGACACCAATTTTGTCTGTATCTTGATCTTGGTCCTTCCAGCCTTCCAAATTATGAGAAATAAATATTCCTTGTTTAAGCCAGTCTATGATATCCCGTTATAGCAGTTTGTACTAAGACAATGGCAAAAGAGGTTTTGCAGATGTAACAAGGACACTCATCAACCAACAAAGTTGATTTTTAGTTAATAGACTAAGCTATATTTATAAACTATATTTGGGCCTGATATAATCATGTGAGCTCTTGAAAATCAGGGAGTTTTCTCTAGCTATTAGCAGAAAGAAGCTCAGATTCAAAGCACAAGAAGGACTCAATATTCCATTGGTGTCTTTGAAGATGGAAAGGACCACATAGAAAGGATCTGAGAGGAGTCTCTAATTGCTGAGAGCCACCCCAGCTGGGCAGCCAGCAGGACAACAGGGATCTCAATCCTACAACCATAGGAACAGGATTCTACCAACAATCTGCGTGAATTAGAAAATCAATTCTTCCTCAGAGCCTCCAGAGAAGAGTTCAGTCCAGCTGATAACTTGATTTTGGCCTTGTGAGCCTCTAGGCATGGCAAGCCTACTTGGACTCCTGTGATAATAAATGGGTGGAAACTGAGATAATAAATGTGTGTTGCTATAACTGGCTAAGTTGTGGTAATTTGTAACTCATAAATAGAAAACTAATACAACGTCTGTCTCTTACTCAAGATACACATTCGATCAGCAAGTTCTTTAGTCTGTCTCCCTCCGTGAAAACCCACCACCTCAAGCCACTATTATTTCCTAGCAGGACTTCCTTCTTTCACTCTGTGACAGTCTATGCTCTAATCCTTAACTAGAGGCATGCATATATAGTTATAAGTAAATAGGTAATAGACTCATATTAGTTTTCTATTGCTGCTGTAACAAATTACCACAAACTTAGTGACTTAAAATAACATTCTCTTACAGTTTTGGAGGTCAAAATTCTGAAAATCAATTTCACTGAGCTAAAGTCAAGGTGTTAAGCAGGCTGCTTCATCCTGGAAACTCTGAGGGGAAAATCCATCCCCTTCCTTTCTTCAGCTTCTAGACATTGTCTGTGTTTCTTGGTTTCTGGGTCCTTCTCCATGTTCAAAACACATTCTCCAATCTCCACTTCTGTTATCACATCTCCTCTAACTCCTGCATCCCTCTTTTAAGGACGATTGTGATTACACTGTGCCTATGTAGATAATCCAGGATAATCACATCTCAAAATCCTTAATTTAATCACATCTGCAAAGTCCCATTTGTCATGTAAGATAACACAGTCACATGTTTGGGGACAAGGATGTGGATATATTTGGGGGCTATTCAGACTAACACAGTATTTAAAGCAGAACACTTCATTCCTCTGTTTCCAAGGACTTCAGAGTAAAAGCTGCACTCCTTGTGACCTAGAGTCCCATATGATCTGGCTCCTGTCCAGCTCCCAATGTCATATCCGTACCCCACTCTGCCACCTTCTCTCCTTAACCCCACCTTACTCTCTCTGCTCAGCTACACTGACTTGCACCAAGATTAATTAGGTCTCAGGACCTTCAATTTACTATAATTTGTGCATTGGCCTCACTTCATTTAGATCTTTACTCAAATTCGATTCTTCATAGAGGCATTTTCTGATCACCTTATAAAAAATAATATCCTTTACACCATTCACTCTCTATTCCCTTACCCAGCTGCATTTTTCTGGATAGCACTCATTACTACCTGTCACAGTGTATTTATTTGTTCATGGTCTAGCTCTAACACTAGAATGTAAGCACTGCAAATGCAGGTGATGTGCTTTTAGGTAACTACATCCTCAACACCTGTTACCATGGCCTGGCATACTGTAGATAATTACTAGATAGATTTTGAAAGGAAAGAAAACATGAAATTTGTTCTGAACCCCAAATCAGTGAGCTAACATAAAAACTGTATGTAAAACATTGTGACAAGTCATTTACAATCAGAAAATAGTTAATAATCAAAGGGATTTACCTTTACATAAGAAACATTGCTAAGAGTTCACAGCATAAAATTTTACCAAGATGATATTTGAAATGTCTAAATGGTATTAGTAAGTGCAAAATAGCTGCATTCAAAAGTACTTATGTGCTACCTTACTTTGGGTCGAAGCAAGTAGAATGCCCCAAAGTGAAACATAATTAGGTTGCTTCCTGTATCCCACTGAACTGCTTAATCATGCAAGAAACTTCATAATTCCTCTCACTAACTGAGTTCTTTAGATGCTTTCAGAAGTCCAGATTCACAGGATACATAACAAAACAATTCTTGAAAGCCTGATGATACCAAAGTAATTATTAGCAATTATTCTGAAGCAGAGCTCCAATGAGATGCAGAAAGGTATGCAGAATTTAGCCCTTTGGTACAGGTATGTTCAGGTAAATGGGAGGATATTTCGAAAAAAATTAATTTGATTAGGGATTGTATTAAAAACCTAAAAGTAGTTTAGACTCCATTAATATGTTGGCTTACAACCATTAAGGAATGAAATTACTTTTCACAAATTTTAGGGGAAAGTGTGATTTTAAAAAGAGGCTAATATGCTACATTAGATTACATGTAGAATACCATGGTGTAATTCATTGCTTAAATTTAGTTGTACATAAAGGAAAACTACTCTAAAATTGAGAAGCATAATGTTATATTTTGAAAGAATCTCCTAAGGGGACTGTTGAAAATGTCATTACTTCATTATTGAAAATGGCTTGTATAATGGAGTATTGTGGAGAGAAATCTTGCCCTCTCAGGGTAATGCATAGAATTACCCATTTCAATCTAAATGTATGTTTATCTCCGAATGCACCTTGCAAATCCAGAGAAATTACTTCGTTAATATAGGTCTTTAAAAGATAGATTTCTCCCTTAAAATGATAAGTATTACATGTGAATTTTATAACATCTATATAAATTTGGCTGAGATTTGCTGCAGTATTTTCTGTTCTGCCTGTTGCCCATCAGAGACTATAATTTTCTGAGGATAGGAAGACAAGTTACTTTTCTTTAGTATTTCACTATTTTATTGGTAGTTGACCATAAGTCCCAACTTCAATGCATATAATATTGCAATATTTATCATCAAAGAATATTGCCATTATAATTTTATAAGATATGAATCATTTATCATTTTTCTGAAACAGAACAATGTTGTTGCAACATCAATGCACTTTCACATTTAATAAAAAATATTTAAAATTTTCTCAAGGTTAAGCTGATGTTTACATGCAAAATTTTAGGAAAACTAGTGCTACTCTCAGAATAAAGCTTCTTAGTGAACGTAAGAAAACAAAACAAGGGAGAGGTACTGCCACTAATTCTGTATCAGGGAGAAAAATTTGCGGTAAGCAAAATTTGACCTTGTCTTCTCAGGTATTGTCTTTTTTCCCCTCTGGTTTATTTCAATAACTTCTTTAGAGGAGTTGTGGCTAATCACATTTGCTTCCTATCTAGATCTGTTGTCCCTTTGCAATTAAATATGTTTTTATTATCTTCCAATCTGTCTTGTCAAAATGACCCGTCTCTTGGGCATAATTGGTGGTTGGCTGCTCTGATAAACTCATTAATCTTACAATGTTATTGACCAAAATGTTAATTGCTATCCTTTGGAGGAATATCTGCACTTCAGTAAGAGCCTTCCAGAGCCACTTCAATCCACACATATGAATGCTTGAAGCATCATGGCAGAAGAATGTGATTTTGAGATAGAGAAGGCTTTGAGGCATCCATCAGATCACAATGTGGAACTGTGCCTCCCTGCGAGCTGGCATAGCTTGGGTATCTTTCAGTGTTCTGGCATGACAGGACTGGTACTCAAAAGGGTTAAGTGAAAAGAGTTTAATGAAGGGACTCTGTGGAGTGTGGGCTAGGAAAGTGAACTAAAAAGGGGTAGTAAGGGAGGCAAGGACCTGAAAAAGCAGGAAAATATTACCATTCCTAGGCCTGAAGAGGTAAGGAAAGGGGTGGGTGCAATGTGCCTGGAATCTAGAAAGAGCTATGGAAGGTTTGAAGAATTTATTCAGGAAACCAAAAAATGAACAAGTGAGATAACTTGAATATATAAGAGCAAAGGTGGGAAAGTTCTTTGTTTTTGTAAATCACCATATATAAAGCCAATAAATATCCTTTGAGATAACCTTCCAAGTGGAATTCAAACTTTAAAGGCCTAACTGGTCAAAACACAATTTCAAAATCCTTTATGGTCATCTACCACTAAACAAGACAACTGTGATCAGTTTGGAAACTATACTTTCTATTAACTATATATAATATGTAAGCCAACTATTGGGGTAATAACTCCAAATAAATATTATTTAAAAATTCAGAGCAGCCTTGTGAGTTGATGAAAAGAGAGCTAGTAAGAATGAATGGAATATTCCATTGTCTTTTTAATATTTCAGTAAAAATTCTTGAAATGCTGTTCTTTATATACTCACCAAGCACCACACTCTGTATACATGGATCATTACAAAATAACTAACCCAGTATATCTTCACTGGAAGTAAAAATTATTAGTAAATTTATAAATCACTTTTCTGTGTCTTTTTTGACTTCATGCAGTAAAGTATGGTTAAAGCACTTAATTCCTGTTTTGAGTTCTTGAGCTGGCTGTGCCTCAGTCTACCACATCAATAAAATTACAAGACAGCTGGCCCTTGACAAATATTATCAATACTACTTAGGATGTCAGTTCGTTTCTCTCTAATAGAAGTGAACTGCACAGTGAACCTTTACTTTTTAATCTAGATGGCAGACAAAGGTTTTGAGATCTGTGAACCTCTGGCAAGATTTATAAAGTTAAGTTGTCATCTAAAACAATTGGTATGGCTTTGGTTCAAAATTAGGCACTAAGGGTATTTTTTATCTGGCTGAAATACTCCCAGAATGTTCTCCCAGTCAGCATGGAATGTAAATAGAACTCCAACAAACAGCATATTTCACAACCATGTTATTGCTAATAAATTACTTGGAGTTACTACTTGGGAAACATCTATGTATATGTATGTATCCATCTATCTATCCATAAGCGTGCTATCTTAGTTACAGTTACCAAGTTGACAGTCGCATTATTTTAGTTAATATAACTATATTATGTAGGTCTTAATTATAGTCTCCAAGCCTCCTTTTACTGAAAGATGGCATAGATGAAAAAAGATGTTATTGGATTAAACAGACAATTTAAGATCACAGAGATTTGAGCATCCTCCATTTAAGCCAAGCTACTGAGCCAAATTTCTTCCCCTTTCAGAGCATTTTTCACTAAATCAAAAGCATTGCTTCTTGGTAATTACTCTTACAGCCCTTAAAATGTATTCTCTCCTCCCCTGAATATGCTACAAACACTTTATGCAGAGCTTAAGGCACATACCTGGCGTTGTTACATGATCATGCCTGATTGGCTCCTGAAGTGAGCTATAAATATATATCAGTGATTACAAACTGCTCTTCAAATTTTTTGACATAAAGTTGAAGAAAGCCAAAACCATGAACTAGGAGACATACAAGGATTTTTGTCAGCTGCAGGGTGTTAATTTACCATTAGATTTTTCTGCTCATAATAAAGATTCAGTGATTTATAAAAAATCTGCTTGTTTGAAGAGGGTGAGAGGTTGATATTCTAATTAATTTTAGAAAGAGAACTAGAAATGACAACTATGAAATATATTTTCTTTATATAAAGAACTAGTTCTGAAATTGGTATCTAAGTTCATGATCATGGATGAAGGTCAACATGACACTGTTAAAGTATTTGTATTCATATAAACTATTGTTGGTTGATGGTCATCACTACTATTTTAGGAGCTAATGCTGTTTGAAAGTGACTTGCCTGGCTGGCTCCCTATGCCAGAGCCCTTTGAATCCCTAGGATGGTCAGGTCAATACATAAAATTCAAGGCTGTTTTCATTTGTTTGTTTAATTAAAGTGGTCACTATAGATGCACAGGTTGTGTTTGTAAACATATAGAGCTTTTTTTTTTTAACTTGTTCTCTCTAATTGCTTCATGATGAGATAAGCAATTTCTGTGTTTTCTGAACTCTTCTAAGACTTAAAATTACTATTTAGTGGGTTGTTTTTTTTTTTTTTCCTTCTAGGCTGCTTGAAGTTTCTTCACTGTAGCTCACTGTGGTTCACTTTTCTTTCTTGTTATCCTTTCTTTGTTTCTTCACTAGCTCACAGTGTCTATTGTACCTAGCTACAGCACCAGTGGACTACAAATGTGCTAGGCTTATGATGCTACCACCTCATCGACTATTATTAAGTCTAAATCATAAGGGAAACTGATAAAGTGACCCAAATTACATTAACAAGGTCATGTACTGTATTTTAGGGAGCATGGATGGTGTGAATATTATTGTTATTTGGAATTGATATTAAAATGGTGTCATATTATCTTTGTTGTTTTCCTGAAACACATGTTGGATGCTTTTTTTCTGTCAATGAGAATACATTCCTGAGCCATAGTATTCAAGTACCTAACAAAATGTACCAAATGCATGGAGAGAAGCCAAGCCATTCCATTCTCTCTGGTTATTTCAATAACAGATGTAAATTAATCTGTGATCATTTTGGCAGGGAAGATCAATATTGATTGTGAAAATGGCCACAACTCAGTTTCTCACATATAGACACTGCCCAAGTGCTTAAAGGCATGAATCAAAACTCTGGCACAGTTAAGTTCAACTTGAGTGGCAGCACTTAGTGAGGTTAGGGACTGGAAAACAGGCTGGATTTGAGGTAAGCTGGCAATTTATCCCTGCTTATGATTTACCACCTTGTACCAACACATCTTTTTTCGAGCCATCTGCTTCCTTAATATCATTAGAGAACAAGGCACAGGCTACATTTCCTGTGCTTATTTAACAGCAGACTTGTTGGTGACTGCATGGGTACAGTCCTTATGAATTCAAGAACTTGTATAGTCAGTTAGGAAAGTGTGCTATACGAATGTCGGAAAGGATGTACTTTAGTAACCAATAACATGAAGTTTTCTGAATTAGATCCAGTGATTTCATAATTAGCACTTAGTGGACATTTTAATTTCATTTGCATATGCACATATGTTCATTCTTAGTTTTGCTAACCAAACTAGATGTATGAAAAAGCCCTATATATTTCATGTCCAAATGGATTACAAAATCTATGAGTTGGTAAAGCTCCCTGGCTCTTTTTCTTTTTTAAAAAACATTCTTTCCAATCATACTTAACAGGAAAGCTCCTCCACTGTAATTTATGATACATTATGAGTTCCATAATGTTCCATATGATACATTATGAGGTCCATTTTTAAAAGCAAAAATATAGTTTTAACAGAACTATTAAGTAAGATCAGGATGAAAAGAATTACTGTATTTCTGAGCATTAACATATTCAGCGTTCTTCTTTTTGACAAGAATAGCAGTGCAGATGTTAATTATGATGTATAGAATGACTCATTCAAGACACCTGAAATCCTTGGTCTTCATGACATCTTGTCCTCTGTTGGGTTTGATGACTGGTTTATGTAGGAAAATTATGAAGTGGATTTCTAACAGTCATTTTAAAAGAGAGTCTTCACATCCTCCACCCAATACCTTTCCAGAACATTTGCCTTTACTTCAAAAATTAACTTCAGGAAAGGAGCTATTATAAAATCTTCTTTGAGAGGGAGTCTGCACTTTAATCAGCTACTTATACTTGCACTTAGTGGATTAAATTATTAAAAAACAATTCTTGAACAGTGAGTCATTTAGAGGCATTAGCAGAAAATCGAACTGTGTGCATGTGTAGAGAGATATTGCAAATAACAATAATAATGTAACACAAATGATAAAATAAGAAAATCACTGAATCATTGTGTCACAGATAAAACAAGAGTTGCTTGGTTTTATTTTAAGGAATTCAAGTGTTTTGTTTCTTGACTTCTTTCATAATTTGAATTACTGCTGCTAAAGCACAGATTTTATGAGCAGTGTGGAGATTCTTTTATGATAAACTGATTTTTATTTTAAGTGTCCTTATTGGTTCTGTTTTGCTTTGGAACTTATATTTTTGAAACCCATCATAGTGTAACATCTTAAGTAGGTTTTAAACTGAGTGTTTAAGGCAAAGTTGAGGTATAATCAAAATACTCTTGAAATCCATTCAGCATGTCAAGTTGCTCAATTATAAGAAGCATGAGGGAATGGGGGACAGGCATTCATGTCACCCACAGCAGTTTACTCAGGGATATCTGCTCTCTCTGCCAGGAGGAATGACTGGCAGAAAAACCTGGACTGTTTCAGTTATCTCCCTCTCCTCTCTGTTTCACTGTCTTGGGCCAGCAAGTGTGTGAAGTTGTATCACTGACACGCACATACATACATATAATGGGACTTTGCTTTATAAAAGAGTGGTTACTTTTTGGCTGCAATTCTGCCCCAGCTCCTACTGCCTTTCTTTTTATTTTTCCTAAAGAAGGACTAGAAAGGAGGAAGAAAGGAGAGACTTGAGCAGAGTACTATACATTAGAGCAGGGAACTATGACAGACCACATGAAATACGTGAGGCGGGACTTTCCTTTTGACATCTGAGAGAATAGCACCGGGGTTAAGATATGCACCATCTCCCTTCACTATCCTACTATGCTCTCCTCTTCACAAGATGGAAAAAGGTAGATATATAGGTGAGTGTTGTAGATAAGACTAGCTGTTTTAGAAGTGTCCAAGAGAGACAGTAGAGAGCACCTCCCTCATTCCCGTTATTTTCGGTAAATAAGATGGGCTCAGAGAGGCAAAGTGAATTGCCAGCACTTACACAGCTCCTTTGTACCGGGACAGGATTTAGTGCTTCTAATTCTAAAAACAGTGCTGCATGCTGCTGCTTCTCTGTTGCTGACAGAGGACATTAATTTTAGATGAATGATGGTAACTAAAACAAACATGACCAGAGTAAAATAAAACTATATGTGCTCACTAGCATAGTCTAAAGTGCAAGTGTAGCCATTGGACATTCTCTGTAATGAAAACATTTGAAAAGGTAGAATAATAGACAGGACAAGGATGGCACAGAAAAACTGATTGCAAGGTGAAGTGTTCTAGAAAGTTTATTTCCTAATCAAATAGAACAAAGTAACTTTATAAGCACAGAAATATGCTGTCTGTAAAGTGGAATTATTCAGAACACTGAGATTAATATAAGTCACCAAGTGATTGGAAATGACAGGTTTAGCACTGTTGAGTTCTCCCTGTCACCAGTACTTCTGGGTTGGACATCACAACCTGGAAAACTTCCTCATGCTGAAAATAAGTAAATTTTAACACACAAATTTAGAGCATCTGTTATCTCTCACTCCGATTCTGGGAAATTAGATGTCAATATCTCCACTTTGATTAAGTTACTAATATTGTACGTTTAGTATAGTTCATGAAATATCATCTACTCATATAATATAAACAATAGTTTTCACTAGAAATCTACTATATTACTCACATTTTGGACAACAAAACAGGTAGGGTCTCTGTAGTGCAAACTTCATGTGTATTTTTTACAACATGGTTCCTAGCTACTTCCAGTTCTGTATAAGAAATATGTGCCATTCCATTCAAGGGTTGGATTTTGTGGTCTTTGCTGAGAAAGAACCATTATTCAGGAAGCTAGGCTATAAATACTAGAAGGATAAACCCTGATCTTCAGGTTCCTGGCAGATTGCTTCCCCCTTCCACGGGTTAAGGTTTAAATGCACTTATGATGTCTCTGGGACTTGTGATAGTTGTTTTTAACCAATGACATGGGAAAAAAAAAGTTTCCAGAAGCCAAAAAATGTTAAGGACAGAGATAACATTTGTGTCAAGTTAAACTGTGTCAGTTTATTCCACAATCAGAGCTGACAAGGTTAAATTTCTGATTTTCTTTCATTGAATAAGCCACCATTTAGAGAAATATAAGGATGTCTTCCATTTTCCTACTCTATAATTTACTTAGAAAAATGGCACTTAAGAATGATCCTTGTGTAGAAACACTGTATGTATTTTCTATAGGGTCACTGTTCCTGTTACATATATTTAATCCAAGAATACATCAGTGTAAGGTCACTCATTTTATTCAGAATTGTCAAAGTTAATGTTTTTCGTTGCTATTTAATGAATACAAGTATTTTCAAAAGATACTGAGAAAAAAGTCTCAACATTGGATTGACTATGTGATCTTGTGTCCATGGAGTTGGACTGAATTAGAAAGAAAGAGTTCTGAAGCAGAGGTTCATTACAGCCGTAATGAAGCAAAACTGGCAGATCATTCCCACCTCTTATTCAGAAATCTGACGTGAACTGTGGCTTATTTTTTTTCCTTGTAATATGTCTCAGGTACTTTATTCCTCTCATTATTCTATCAAACCTCCATTCAGTTTCTGGTTGTTTCACATTCAGGAAACTCTAACAGCCTTGTTTTCACCAGCCCCATGCTTCTCACATTTTTAGCTAGTCTGCACTAAACACCATGACAACAAAATTATATTCCTCCCATTACCTTGATTACACCTTCATAAGGTTTAAACCAGGGCATGGATGGTTAAAACTTAAACACATAATTATCCAGTCTTTCCGACTTCCATGTATTTAACCCCATGGGTATTCTCTTGGCTGTCTATTCCCCAGTCTCTCATCTTTCCCAGTTATAAATCTTTGAGGCTAACACCCATGTCCTCTACATTATTTTGTAAATACCCACTGATACCAGGGCAATTCCACAGATGAATGAGGCATCTTAATTCATGATGATTATACTCCCATGGGTGAAATTAATGAAAAAGGTATTATGAAATTTTATTCAATTTTTATACTTTATAGATAAAAATAAATTTATTGAATTTAAATAAAAACAAGCTATTAAAATTATAAAGCAAATGCTTCCCCTCCACAACCAACCGAAGCACATTGCCTTAGTTTAAAAGTTGCCATTTCTCACTCAGACAACCTCAGTACATTTAGATTGGGCTCTCTCTTTCCACAGAGATTCTTTCCTTTAGTTTTTCTCTCCAAGGAAGTCACAATCATCTTTCTTAATATAATTATCTTTCAAATGATTAAGACACTTCTGTATACAAAGCCAGAGAAATAGGCTTAAGTATCGCCTTAGAGAACTCTGAAACAGTCACACCAAGTCACAGTTTTAAGAATGGAATCCCTGCTTATTTGCTTTGGATGCTAAGGAAAAACCTCCATAACAACCTCACAAACAAACCGGCATGAGTTACACTTCTGATAATAGGGATGCTTTTGGTGTTTTGGCTAATCTAAATCCCTCATCCTATACGAGAAAGCCGCGGCATTTTATTTTATAGTTGGTAGAAAGGAGAATAATCGACTACTAATCTCTTTAAATGTGATTTTATTTACTTTGGTTAGGGGGAGCTTGCCTCTGTGAGTAGGAGTATGTGAGACCATGTGGTACAGGACTTTGAGAAGCAAAAGAAATTAGTTTGTCCTGAAATATGTCCTTCACAAGTCTTCCCTTTTTCCTAAATGTACCCTGTTAGCCACTCCTTTAAAAATATTAACCTGGGAATAACCAAAACAATGAACTATATAAATATGAGAAACATAGTCTCATGAGAGGCAGCCTAGTGTGGGTGAAAGAACTCTAGACTCGCTTCTGAGCACCAAGGTTCAAACACCTGTGTTATCACAGGCAGTGACATTGGGGTCTTATCTAACATCTCTGTACCGTTAATTCACCTCTAAAATTGTAGACAATAATACTCGATTCATTATGAGGTTATTGTGAGCATCAAAGTCAGTTGGATACATTAACTAGGTGACAGTTGTGCATAATCAGTATAAAAATGAAATGAAAGATATATAGCCATTGCAGCCAAATTTTTTTTTTTTTGCAGCCAAATTTTTGTATTTTATCTTCCTCAGTTGTGAAACCTACAATAAACTTAGTTTTATTTATTCCTATGTCTTTAATCTTTCTAAAACTATTTGTATTTTTCCACAATCCTCAGAACTGATTTAGCATCACCTAACAAGTAAAACTAAAGGCTTATTAATTGGATGTCAGATGATGCCAAATTAAAGATCAATGTTGAAAACATAAATAAAATATCACTAACCCTTCAAAGAGCCCATTAGGTATCAAAAATGCATGTAGGATACTTTAAAATTAGTTGTTGCATGAAATTTATCAGTCAATGTTTAATCTCCTTAGGTTTACTCTCATCAAAGCCAGACATATTTTCTCTCTCCAAAGTATTTTTGAGCATCAAACAAAATGCTTTACCTAACTACTAACATTTATTACTTTTATCCTCTGGTTTTGTAATTACAGAAACCAAACAAAGGACACTTTTCAGTCATAAGTAATATCAGCTCAGGTCTGTTTGTGATTCAGTGGGTTCATGCCATTTAAACACATGAGCACCTTGATAGCATCAGAAGAAAAGTACTATGAAAGTAAGAAGTGCCTTGGAAGTATGATATTGTCATTTATAGTAATTGATGCAGTTGCTAAGGTAGGACATTTATATGTCATTTTCAATTACTTTATTTTTCATATAAAATACAGAACATTGACAATGTGATGTTATGATCAAACCTCTGTGGGTCTCAGGAGCCCTCCTGGGCTGCCCTTCATTCCCACTGAACATCCAGATAACTTGTGTGAGAGTGGACGTCTGCATGTCTTCAGGGCAGCAGAGTGGTTTATATTCTTTCCAATTGATCCATGTTAACTGAGAATGGGTTTTCTGCCTGGATTGAGGACAGTCACCAAGTGTTACGAGTATGACTGACAGCAGCAGCACGAGTAAGCACTTCAGTGTTTCAATATGACTTCTACAGTCAAGATGTGATTTTTTTTCCCTTAGACAAAGATATTGAATTGAGCTTCAAAGGAATAGCAAAGCCTATTTTCTTGGACACTGGCCTTAAAAGTTGAATGTTCTTTTTAAAAATGGAACATAAAGAAGCCATTCTTAAACACCACTTTGAAAGACTGGTTAATATTTTGTTAGCTTTTAGTTAATCATTCAAAGATGCCATTTTCTTGCAACACTTCCTTTTACTATTTTCTTTTGTCATTTTCAAGAAAGTAAGTTTCAAATATAGTTCCTTTTTGGAGATAATTCTATATTTTTTTCTTTATGTTCACTATCGGGATTTAAGAATCTGTAAAATGATAATTGAAGAAGATAGAGAACAGGTAGTACACATCATACAGTACATATTATTTAACCAAGACAGGCTTTCTACCAACTAAATCTTTGTAATTTCAGTACTTTTACATTTGTAACTTTGAGTCAAAGTCCTCAGTCAGAGTTGCCCGTGTGACTGTGTGACAAGTAGATTCTGAATGCTTAGCAATTATTCTGATTTGTCCTGCATGTGGAAAAGCTATGTTAAACAACTTGAAAAAAAAAAAAAAAGAAGTTACCATCTACTGATGCTGGGAGTGTGAAGATTCAATTCATGTGTATAATTTCACGTGATTATCCCACTTCGCCTCATCAACCCCATCTTCCAGCTCTGTGGCCCAGAGGAATCTACCTTTAATGTTTTTCCAATGCCTTTTTCCTTGAGAGAGCGTAGCACACTAAGGAGAATGTCTCCAGCTGGTGAAGGACACCATGATTCATGATGCTCTCCAACGTCTTTCCCTGTGGCTAACACATGGAATGAGCTTTTAATAAAATGTTCAGAGTTTCCTTTTTAACTCTTTTCAACCAAGGGAAATCTTGCTATTTGCTGCTCAGCTCTTAAGAGGTAGTGTGTGCCTGCATGTGCACATGTGTGTTGTGGAGGATGTGTGTGAACATCTGTGTACACAGGTAGACCGAATGGAGAGTGTAAAAGCAAGGATTTCCTAAAAATGATAGAGACAACACCATAAACATGAATTTTCTTTTCTCAGCTGAGGCACCACCTACTGAAGGAAAACAGTTATTTCTTATTATATGAAAGTACTGATTTCTAGAAGAAGAAAATGCATAACTTCACAACATCTACATTGAAAAACATCTGGTAGCTGTTCTGAATATAAACGTTTTATTAAACACTTAAACTGCATCTTTTCAGTGCTAATTAAATGAACTTAACCCAATTAGAGGATTAAAAACACTTTGTAAGCGCTCCATAGCAGGACTGCCTGAGAATCATTACGCTCCCTCACTCCTTCTCCTTACATGCCACTTGCACATGGCATGGATCACGGAAGTCTGTTTAGTGCTTATTTTGATAGTTTCCTGTTTTTCTTTGCTCTTTAAAATCCTCTTGTCCAATAGCTTGGCCCTCGCGGCTTATTCGGGATGTTTGCTAATTCACTACGTAATTGCTCAGAGGGACCCATTTTCAGAATTGAAAAATAGGAGTGGGGAGATCTTCGGTTTCCTGCTGATACAGGGACATATTTAGAAGCAGTTGTCTATACAAGTGTCTGCCTCAGCATGTCCTACGGCAAAATTCAGCACCAGAAGCACTTGCCTGTGCTGCATATTTACCATGTTTCAGACACTTGTCCTTTCTGCCAACACCTACTGTACGTCCACTATGGCCCACTGGACAGATTTGTTGCCCATGCTTGGTTTGTTTTTCCACCCTACTCCCTACTAAGGCAAAAGGAGGGAAATGTGATAAACAAAACCACATCTTAAAAGGAAAAATCAAGGACAAAATAAATCCCAGAAAGAATTCTTTAGGATTCTTCTGGTATAGCCGAGGTAGGGTATAGACCTTAAAGACTTTCAAGCCTTATTTTTCACTTGAGAGGAAAAAATCCTGCACATAATCATACAATTCTGTATGAAACAAATGCCTGCAGTATGTTATGTGTTCAAGTACAAATGGCCTCTATTCATTACATCCAGCCTTAGCATAAGATAGCTTCTGAAATGATTACTATATTTTAAATAAAGAGGATACTGTTTAGAAAACATTAGGCTCACATCTGAAGCCTAGGTAGTTTGCTGGGAATAAATATATATTGTGGGATATTTTATGTATGTCTGAGATAGTATCTCACAAAATTCATTTCTCTCTTTTAAAAGAAAAGTATAGTCGGAAGCACCCTGATTAGGAACTGGTTGAATCAGTCTAAGAAAATTATGGACACAAACTTAAACTATGCTCAGAAGAGAAGGTTTGTGTGTGCATGTTTGTGTGTATGTGTTTGTGTTTCCTGGAATGTACTCAGTTACTTAAAACAAACATTAATACTGCATGTAAAATATAGGGTAAACAAGTCCTTGTGATTTCCAGACAACTTGGGAGGCTTTGCAAATTAAAGTGGATTCATATCTGATTGCCACTGAAAAAAAGTTGAGCCTTGGCAAATCCATTAACGAAAGGGCCAACACACATTGAAATACTTTTATGGGAACACTGTGGTCCCAAACTACATGAGTGCCAGAAGAAAGATAGATGGTTACAATAATCCTCTCTGTTTGATTTAATGTTTGCTGGAATTTATCATTAAGCATGTCTATGTGAACTAATAAACAATCATATAAGTGATACAAAATTCTCTGAGGATGTGATTTTAAAAAATTATTTTAAGTAGCATAAAATGGTATAAGAAGTTTTATGACTTACTGAAAAACTTAGTTAAACTGGTGACCAAGTCAAATGAGTTGGCAGGAGGTTTGTGATTCAGCAGGCCTTTAGTGATCCCCTGGTTGTTTCAGTCACTGCTAGGTATAGGAACACAGCTAGGAACAAGGCAGTGTTCTCCCAGGAGGATTGTAATTTAGTGGCAACAAATGAGCAAACATGTCAGACTTTCTCTATGTGGAAACCTGGCAGCAGCAAGTTGCTTGGCAAGCGAGCTAAGAGACTTCACCTGACAAAAAATATATTTATTTAATTTCCATGTTTTATTTGGGGCGTAAGCATTTGAATGGTTTAATGGAAATGGAGAGGAGATGCAGAAGGAATGATTCTGTATTGCCTCTCTGGTAATGCAGTGAAATAACCAAACACTTAAAAATAATTACAGATGGTGATAAGTGCTATAAAGCTAAGGGAGAGTGTGCAGTGAGAGAGAAGAATAGAGAATCAAAGTTGCCAGCAGGTGTTTTCTAAAAAGCAAAGAGAAGGCTGCTTTCAGTGGTCCCACTAAGAAGAGGATTCAAAGGACTCTCCACACTTCCCTTGGTTCACCCAGAAGAAAAGTGCCTTCCAAAATGCTGAGGCATTCACGAGTGCTAAGTTACTCTCCACTTTGAAGTGATACTGCTGTGCCCATTCAGGGGAGACGAAGGGAACTAGAAACAAAAAGAACGATGCTGTATGAGAGGCAGAGTATGCCGTGTTGAAGAGCCCTTAATCAACTGTTGACAAGCCACAGCGGCCTGTCCGTGACCATCTCTATTTTGTCAAAAAAGAATGTTGTCAAGCCCTGTTATTAATGCAATCTGCAGAGTTCTATCATCATTCTTGAATCAGTAGAACTCACCAGGTGTTTACCGATTTATTACTTTATGTTAATTTATTCACTCAACAAATACTTATTGTGCAGACCTCAGTGTGGTGTTCTGGGGAAACAAAGACCTCAGGGGAACTCACAGTCTCACACATGAGGCATACAGGTTGACAGGTAAGGTGGCAGATGCTATGACAGAGGTGTACTCGTGTGCTATAGGAGCACTGAGGTCTGGCCTCTCATGGGAGGGGTGGTCAGGGCAAACAGGGGAAGTGGCTCCTGGGATCAGTTCCATAGGAAGGGCATTTTGGGGAAGAGGAGTCAGAGGGGAAAGGGACAGGACAGGATGCATTGGAAAATCAGCACAACTCTAAGGAAAGATTTATATATATATCACTGTATGTGAAAATATATGTACTTATTAACTCTGCTCTTTTACAGAACTAAACAGGGATGTGTTTGTCACCCCTCATGGGGATGACAGGCTCATTTCAATGCAGTTCTAGTTTTACTCTCCTAGCATTTATGGCATTATTTGCTCTCTTACATTGATGCTGACAGATGCTTGGTTTATATTTAACCTACAGGTGGCATTTACAACCACAAAGACTCTTAATTATGATGGAATTGAAAACATACAGGATTCCCATTACAAGGAAGACTTTCTTACTAGCACATGTTTCCATTTAAAACAACAAATACAAGGCAAACTAACAAAAACAAGAGAAATAAGCATACAGTGTGTATATATTTTCAGGAGTCAGAATAGTGTTAATAGTCTCAAAATATTTGTCAAAGGATAAAATGGAAATTTTATTTTTAGCCTGGTCCCAGACATTAACTGCAGGAGCCATAGAAACCTGCAATGCCCTTTGTACACCAATATAACACTGGGGTAAAAGTGATGGACTAGACACCCCCCGTGAAGGCCGGACCAGCAGGGGTGCCAGGCTCTTCACATCACAGCCATGAGCAGCGGGTCTCCTTGCAATGCTCTTTTGCCTCTGTCTTGAAGTAAAGAGTGGAGTCCCTGAGGACCAGATACCTCTGTGAAGGAGAAAAATTACTTTGGATGGAAAATTTTAAATGGAAATACCTAAGAACAAAGATCGTTATTTCTGTTTTTGTTTCTTCTGTTGTTATAAAAATTGTGGTTTTAAAATGGGAAGAAAAAGACTTAAATAAAAGATATCTTCTTCAGAAATAGATTTTGAAGGGTTATTCTGTTGTGTGTCTCTGGTGTTTGGAGTGTTTATTAGTAATAGAATGATTAGTTAATAACAAAGTGATTTAAATTCATTTCTGAAAAAAAAATGGATAAAACCCTATGATGGTTAATTTTATGTGTCAATTTGGCTAGATCGTGATACCCAGATATTTGGACAAACACCAGCCTAGATGTCACCGTGAAGATATTTGTAAGAAGAGATTAACATTTAAATTAGTAGACTTTGAGTAAAGCAGATAATCACCGTAATGTGGGTGGGCCTCATCCAATCAGTTAAGTCCTTAAGAGATAAACAACAGACCTCCCCCAAGGAAGAAAGAATTCTGCCTCTAGAATGCACTCACCTCTTCTCTGGGTCTCTAGCTTGTCATTCTACCCTGCAGATGTTGGAATTAACAGCCTTCACAGTCACATAAACTAATTCCTTAAACTAAATCTTTCTCTGTCTCTATATCTCTCGGTCTCTCTCAATATATATATTGTTCTGTTTCCCTGGAGGACCCTGACTAATACAAACCCTCTCAACAAGAGTCTTCTCTATTAAAAAAAAAAAAAAACTTCCTGGTCAGATTATACTATCCAACTAATTTTTCTTTATGACTTACTTTTGATGTTCACTTGGTGGAATGATTATGATTGGGGCACAGATTCCCATTCTTACAACACAAATTTTTCTTTTGATTCATCTTTTATAAAGAACAGATAGTGGCACGGCCCTTCATACTTGAACCTGTAATTATACACTATAAGGGTGTCCCTATTATCCTAGCAACTCCCCCAAATAATGTTTTATAGCACATTTATATTCATTAATTTCATATTATTGAGTTTCACACACACACATCTAAGATACAGGTATTTTTTCACCTATCTAGTAGGTGATAAATGAGGCTGAGTCTTGCCCAAATCTTTACAATATAAGTGACTTTAAACCCCTGGTTTTTCCACCACATCACAGTCACCTAAGTCAAAAGCATGTCCTACAGAAATCCTAAGCGTTTGCTTCAGGCTGTTTTTATGTGGCAACCCAGCAGAACATAGAAAAGAAAGCATAAGGTGGACACCTCACTTCTGCATACTTCAAAGTATTAAGTTTCTGGATCTCAATTTTTTTCTCCTTATTTGATATTTGAGAATTTTCTCATCTCTTACTTATCTCTTCTTAACACAGAGCCTGCTCTAGACCGTTTGTACGTGCTTGATCCATTTAACATTTATATATTTCCTAGCTTGTTATCTTGTTAGAAAATAATGTTAACAACAAAAATAACTGACACCAGCATAAAACAAATTAAATGAAAAAAAAAAAAAAAAAACTAGCATTCTTTGAGTACTTATGTACCAGACACCACGCCAAGTATCTGATATGCATTATCTTTTAAAATTCTTAGTAACCTTGTGAGGCAAGTCTTTTGATTCTTGTTTTAGCAAAGAAGAAACAGAAAGTCGGAGACATTAATTTGCATGAAATAGCTGAGCTAATAAGTGGCCAAGCCAGGATTCAAATCCAGGGTTGTCTGATTACAAAACATACTTGTGGCCACAGTGGTATGCAGGATGAAATATTCCCTTACTGTGAAATGTGGTTTGCCCCTACAACCTTTCTTCTTGGCAGTTTTTAATGATCTTCAATAATAAACAAGAGGAATTTGACTCTTCTCTTCGTAATCCAGTAAAACATCAGTAAAAAGTACAAGGGGCTTCTACAGAATTTGAAAGCATGGCTTTTTAATGCCTATATTGTCATTATCAATTAAGGTTTGCTGCAAAAGAGCGATGCAGCAATGACCTGGCCTTTGGCAGAGCACACACTGGAAAATCCTATAAGAATATATTGTCCACCTATATCCCCAACATGCCCTGGGCCGTCCCTTCTGAAATTACGCAATCGTGTGTGGAAATGGGCATAAAGGGGAGCAGAATACAACACCCCAGAATGTGCCACTTTGGCATGGGATGATTTTGAGCGGAAGGTAATCAGAGGCCCAGCAGACTCAGGAAGAGTCTTTTACCTCCTCCTTAACTTCCAAAAAGTATTTAGACAGGGGTGTCTATACTAGGAAGAGAGCTATTACCAGAGATAACTTTTTATATCAGAAAGACTTATGCACATGACATAGCAAACACTTGTTTATCAAACATTTGCTCTTCTTATCTTCTTGTGAATTGTCTTCCTCCACTTTGAAGCCTCAGACCCCTACTTTCTTTTCCTTAGCTCAGGATGGCATGTAAGCCTCAATTACCTGACTGCCTGGGAGTCTCAGATTTTTATGGAGCTCTGTATGCAATTTGTTTTTCTCCTGTTAATCTGACTTATGTCAATTTAATTATTAGACCAGCCAAAGAACTTACAGGGGAAGAGGGGAAAAGTTCTCCACCCCTCCCTATAGGCACATGATAGAAAGAGAACCCTTCCAAATACAAACAGATACGAAAGGCCTGAGCAAAAGAGGCCTAGAGGAATTCACTCCCTACTCACAAGAGTGAGAGTACTACTTGAGATCCCATTAACATTATCAATTTAAAGTGTCATTTAAATATATATATATAAAATAATTAATTTCTCTATTTCCATACCCCATCCAAAGACTTCAAGTGGCAGGATGCTTTTTGATTACAAAATCCACAGTACTATACCAGCTAAGAACACCTGTTCGGACTGCCCACACTAGGCTAAGATTTGGTGTCCAAATGCAAAATTAAAATCTAGGCCTGATATGTCACATGTTATTCACTTCAGAGCTGGTCATACTGAGTTAGAAGGATGATATAACAGTCTGGAAAAAGCAAAAGCTATCTCAATTTTTTAACAATAGTGATCACTGAATAAAAATAGTCTGATATAAATTAATAAAGTATGGAAAACATGTTAATATAAAATAGTCTATAGAGTCTTTTAAAAATGCCAAATAACCTTTGAAGAGAACTGACTGGAGAAAAATAGTTTAATGTTCTTGTACTTTCTGTAAGAGGAAAATAAATGAGCTTTGTTATTTGGACACAAGTAGGCTAAAGGTAAATTTTAAAATGGGTATATTTTCTAAGTTGTAAGTGACAAAATGTATGCTGGTAATTTGTGACTCTTCAACATCATTTTTTTTTATCCTAATGGAATATGTCAGTATAGATTCTATTTTTAAACTATTTTGTGAACCTCAGCCCAGAATATTGTCTCTTGTGTCTCATAAGAATCAGTTTCTTTCTAATTCCAAATCCCCTAGATCTCTTAGCAACTAAATATAAGCAGTTTTGATTAAATTATATTATATGCAAACTGTCTAAAAATTAAAAAGTAAAATAAAATGAACAGAAATAATAAGTAATCAAATTCTCTTTTGCAGCTATAGAAGATCCTGTGCAATAAGTAGACATTTTTCTTCTTATAAGATTTTTCCTTAGAGAATATTCTTTTCCTTAAAATAAAACTTGAAGGTATTTGAATATTAATCAACATTAAATACCAAATAGAGAGTTTAATTACTATGCATATGAAATCATCATAAGAATGTAATAATAATAAAGTAACATTTGTTATCTTTTTGCAATATCAAACTTAAAATAAATACTGACAATGACATGTGGTTTAATTAGGTTCAATAATAATTATGACTTTCCATTCAACTTATATATATTTAGAAACTTAAGATTGCTCTGAAAAATATTTCCTGATATTTGATTTGGTTTCTGGAGAGAGATGTAAACACACAAAAGAAGTAACTATTCTTGGAAAAATTAGGGGATTTCATTAAAGGGCCCAGTATTGATTGGTTAAAAGTTTTCCATCCTGGAAGGCCCTTGGTAACTGAGGTATGAGGCCATTATATTTGGCTTTTAGAATGGTCACATCCCTCTTAAAACACATTCTTCCTAAAACTTAAGCTACTGGGTTTTAGAACCATGGAATTCATGGTTCAGTATTTCAAACTGACCCCACAAGATATAAACTCACCTGGGGGTACATATGGAAAGAAGCAAACAAACCAAAACACAGACAAATTGACCTTTAATGTCTGTTAGTGACTTTGATTTCTGAATCTAAGTAAGTCAAGGACTGCACAAGTCACTTAGAGACATTTTAAATTTTCACAAGGCTCTTTTGAGGTTAAACCTTTCTTAACATTCCTTAAGGTTAAGAAAACCCTTAACCATAGCCTGATATATTACAGGCATATACATAACATAACATAACATAACATAACGTAATAATATATGATATAATAATAGACATTACATTATATATAAATGTTCAAAGTAAATAAAAGGACAGTGGATCTCTAATTTATCTGAGAAACACTTATTTAAAGTAAAAAGCAATTTAATTAAATAAATCTTTAGAATGAACTTGGGAGGGAAATCTGTGCTCTTGATTTTAGAAAATCAATGTACCATTAAGAATATGGCAAAAGAGTTAGATAATGTATATAATGAGGGTGGGTAAAGGGAATGCCCACAATCAGTGAACGATTTTCTCTTCTACATTGGATTCAGATGAACTTGACTCCAGGTAAACTGTATATTCTATGTGTGAGCCTTATGACTTTGGGTAAATTAATTAAGTGGCCAGAATTTTATTTCAATTTTATAAAGTTTGAGATAGTAATGCCTACCGCTGAAAATTGTTGTGAAGTTTGTTAAAACACATAAATAAAATCATGTAACATGGTACACAGAACATAGTAGGTGCCCAATAATATGTTTCACTCTTTCTTTTTCCTTCCTTTTTTGCTTCCCTGACATCTGTATCACTCAGTTGAAGGACAAAATTATAACAGTCCTTACTGAATCATATACATGTGAACACATTCTTGACATATTAAAAACATTATTTAGCATAAACATTATCTAGTATCACTGGTGATTATTAATTTAACATTTTCTGATAACTAATAATCAAAATGAGGTTTTTTACTAACTTTGATATGGTAAGAAATTGATGCACATGCATCAGTGTTATAACCTGGGCATGGTAGGGTCAGTAAATCTATCCCAAAAGTCTTATATTTGGTTTCATATTTATTTAGAATATTTGGTAAACATAATTAACAGTGTTCTTAAACAGGAGCACACCTTTTTAAAGACATTATACTCACTGAGTGCTTTCTCTCCTTCTCAGTATAATTTGCCATGAAGGATAGGGTGGGTTTCTCTGTGTAGAAATTCTATCTGCCCTCTAGCTAAGTTTGCTTCAGTGGAAATGAGATCCTGACCACTGGGCTGATGAATGTACACATAACTGACTTGTTCAATTCTAATTTAATTCTGGAAATCTATCTCCTTTATGACTTTAATTTTTCTGACATGAAAATGTTCTATCTTTTTAGGCTTCCATTGCTTCTGCAGAACAGAAGCATTCTCTTGGTGGAGGAGGAAAAAAGCAGTAAAGAAGCAGCAATAAACAATCTCGCAAAACTAATTTTCACATTGTCAGAAAAACACAAGAACTCCAAATAGCCATAACTTGCAACAGTGGCAGATTCTTGGCAACGTATCATTTGAGATTATTAATGAAAACTTTCACCACAAACATGCACATCTTTTAGTTTCAGGAGACTTGAGCTTCTCACATAAGTAATAGTCTAAAAGTGTTATTAGACCAGAAGAGAGAAAACATAGCTTCCACTCTTAGCATGGCTACAGTTATAACCTTTATCACAGGTGAGCTGAAACAGACCAGTAAGGTATTCCTTTCAATTTTCTATAGTATATAGTAATGAGAACAAAAAGAAGCACAAGAATAATGCTAAGAGAACTCTTTCTACATCTCTTTGCTTATCCCAAGTCTTAGACATGACTTAAGTCCTCTAACTTTATAGTTGCATTAATAATTAGTTGGGTTTTTTTTAATAAGAGAAATATTTCCTTGCCTCTTATTTTGTTGAAAATTTTTGTGATGATATATCTAGGTACTAGACACTTTTTTTTCAACACAAGTATCTGAGATCTTTTGAACAATGTGTATCAAGACAGGCTCAGAAACACTTCACTAAAAGAAACAACAAAAAATTCTGAATATTATAGCAACCTGTGGCTTCTTGTAATCCACTCCCTTGGTTTTCTTCAACCCTCCATCATATCAAAAATGCTCTTTATTCATTTTTTTTTTGTTGCTCTTGACATATAATTTCATTCTCTTTGAAGCAGACTCCCTCACCACCTCTTAAAAATCTATTGTTCCTTAGGTTCAGTAACCTATTGACATAAACTTCCTCCTTCAGAGTCCCTGTGCAAGGCTACGTGAGGGAATAGATGAGGAGAGAGACACTTTTTTAAACCAAAGCTTATCCATTGTTTTCCTCAATTATTAGAAATTATTAGAATGAGAAACTAGAAATAGAATTTCTATGTAGAAATTAGAAACTCCAGAGTAATTACATATATCCAGTCACTCAAGTAAATAATGTGATGATGCCATATTATTTTCAAATATTTCAAATTAAACTCCTTGTACCTGAAACCAAAATTCATTTGGTAAAAATCAGCTAACATTTTAAATGTCCTGAGGATCTTTTCTATTTTGTTCTCAATTAGTTTGATCCTAGCAAATTTTCTCAGCTAGGAGAAATTTAGAATTGGGAAATATGAAAGATGCCGTACTTTTTCTTGAGGGAATAGTTTTCATGGTGATACTTTTCTACTATGTGGTTTGTTTTTCCTGCCCAAACCAATGGGCTTAAAATCTATCTAAATGATATGAAACACTGGAAAGGCTAGATCTAGAGTTTGAATGGCAATCAAACAGTTCCTTCCATATTTTAGCTACGCCTGTAGAATGGTAACTTCACAATGACGGCTAAACTTCCCCTTAAAAATGTTCTTCAGCAAGGATCTGCCAAATATATACTTTTTCATACCTGTGGAATTTTTGAAAAGAGTTTATTCCTTTAAACATTTTTCTAAGTTATTTACATAGTTAATTCATTTAATTCTTACATACAAACTCTAGTCCCAGGTACAGCAATATCTGCCCCCCCCCCCACTATACCAAGAGGTTAGTGGACCTATTCAAGGTCACTTGCTACAAGTCACTCACAGGTAAACCAACATTGACTCTTTTCCAAAATCTGAATTACTAGAGAATGTTTTATACTAGGTTTTCTGTATGTATTAATACTAATGTCCTAATATCAAATACTTTTATTTCAAGGGAAATTATTTAAGTTTAACATAGAGACCTTTATCTTGATTACAGCTGTCCTTACGTAAGAGCAGATACCAAATCTATATTCTCATAGTAAAATGTAAGTATTTTGAAATGATTAAGAATTAGAGTGCATATTCCAAATAAACGTGTCCCTTTTTCATAGGTGACAATGACTTGCTTAAAAAGAAGATAAAGTTTAAACGATGCTCTGCAAAGTGTGGGCAGGAACTGTAGCTGGAGCACCACCATCAGGGAGGTTGTTAGAAATATTGACTCAGCCCCATCTCAGAGCTCCTGAACCTGCATCTGCACTTCAACAAACCATTGGTGACTCCTGTGCACACTGGAGCTTGAGGAATGTCGGTCTAATTATTGACTCTTTTGATATTTGGCTGCCCAGGTGACCCAAAGAGAAAACAAACATCTTGCATCTCTGTGTGTTCTGAGGTACAGGTGGACATTTGCACTGAGGGGTTTGCTGGAACGACTCCTGCACTAATAGCACAGGACTTTGGTGCAGCGATGGCCATAAATCTCCAGAATGAGGGCATGGTCAGGGCAGAACAGAGGCAGAATGCAGGAGAGTTTGTGGCCCCACTGCACTCCAGGGAATCATAAACATGCACAGCTGAAGTGTGTGTTTACATACGCTCTGCTCACAGCTGCCCAGGCTGCCAGTGTCCACCTTACTCAGATGGAAGTCCCAGTAAAACTGAAAAAGTGAGAAAGGGGACTCTCGTCTCTTCTGCTCTGGGCTGGGTGGGGACAGCAGGCTCATGACTAATGTCTTCATAATTTCCAAAGGAGAAACTGACAGTTTCAAAAAGGCAAGAATTTTTACTGAAACTGTTAACTCTATTTCACTGATATTAAAATTAATCTGAACATAGAGATTTTTAGGTGTCCAAACTCTGGAGCCATCTCCCATGTGGGCTCAGTATCACCTAAGGACATGTTTTGATTTTAAAAGAAGTATCAATTCTGCTTCAAAATTTTAAGCACAAAGACTATCACTATTATATTTTAAACATATTAAAATTAATAAAATTTATAATTTTATTGTAAATTAATAAAACATGACAATTCCCATAAGGTTTCTATTGAAATAGCTAAATGCATTATTTACAGCTATAAAAATGGACAAACATAATAATCATCAAAATAATTAATATTTATAAAGCACTTAGTGTATGCCGAATGTTACATGTGTTAACTTATTCTGCATAACAGGATAGGTACTATTATTATTCTCCCCTTACAGATAAAGAAACCAAGGCACAGAGAGCTTAAGAAACTTGCCTGAGGTCACACAGCTAATAAGTGAGTCAGGATTCAAACCCTTGCAGTCTATCTCCAGAGTCCATTTAATCAAATATTACGCTCTGCTACCTTCTGACTTGTTATGTTTTTGATGATCAGGAATCACTTTTCATTCTCACTCCCCAAATAAGCAAGCAAACAAGCAATAAACAAACAACCCACAACAACTTCACTGGTATCTTTAATTGCTGCCGTTGATAACAAGTATTTAGTCCCATAAATAAAAATAATGGGTAAACTACAGATATTCCCATGAAGGGTAAACTTCAGAAAGAATACCAGAGGACAGGTATATTAATTTTCTATTGCTAATGTAACAAATTACCCTAAATTAATGGCTTAACTGGTTTGCAAGGCAGAAATAGAGACACAGATGTAGAGAACAAACGTATGGACACCAAGGAGGGCAAGCGGGGGTGGTGGGGTGGTGGTGGGATGAATTGGGAGATTGGGATTGACATATATACACTAATGTGGATAAAATGGATAACTAATAAGAACCTGCTGTACTAAAAAAAATAAAATAAAATTCAAAAAGAAAAAGAAAAGAAAAGAAACACATGGAGTACTACAAAAAAATCCACTTATTATCTCATAGTTTCGTATATCAGAAGTCTGGGTACAGAGTGACTTATCTGGGTCCTTAGGGTCTCACAAAGTCAGACTCGAGGTATTTGCATTCCTTTCTGGAGGTTCTGGCGATGAAAAGTCTTCCAAGCACATTCAGGTTGTTGGCTGAGTTCGGTTTCTTGTGGTTGTTGGGTGGAGAGCCCTCCTTCTTTGCTGGCTCTCAGTTGGGAGCCATGCTCAGCAACTTAAGGTCTCCTGGATTCCTCACCCCATTGCCCCCTCCATCTTCAAAGCATCAGCAGTGTATGAGTCCTTCACCCACTTTAAATCTCTCTGATTTCTTCTATCCTATATCTTTTGGCTCCAGCCAGAGAAAATTATCTGCTTTTAAGGGTTTAATGTGACTAGGTTGGGTCAACCAAGATAATCCAGGAAAATCTCCACATTTTAAGATACATAATCAAAATCTGCAAGGTCCTTCTGCCATGAAAAGTGCCATATTCACAGATTCCAGGGGTTAGGCAGCGACATCTTTGAGAAGGGGGTATTCTTCCTCTAATGCTAGGTTTGGAAGGGGTGAAGGATGGTAGGAGCTCAGACAGCCTGATGGGGAGAACTAAAACTAAACCTGACAATCACCTAATTTTGTTTAACAGAATACTCACCTCTCACACATAATCTTTGCTTTACGTAAATCTTTTTCGCTTTATGCAAGAAAATGCCTTAGCTAACTTACCAGATATTCATCAAAAAGGGAATTGTAAAAAAATCATTTGCCCATGTAATTTAAGTAAAAAAATCTGATAAAAGTGTCAGTATCCTCATTAGCTTTTGTCCAAAAAAAAATTATAGACTGGATGAGAAAATAAAATCTTTTAACTCTTAACCTGACAGGGCTTCAAAAGTGTACCACCAAGTGGACTCAGATGTAAGTTTTGCTAGTATAATATAGTGAAGAAATGTGAATCTTAACACAACAAAATGTACCAACTGTGCTACTCAAGTCTCAAAGTAGATAGAGTAATGTGCTTCACTTTGTGTAGAAATGTAGCATCCATTATAGGGGGCAAAATAAATTTTGAAGTCCTGCTCTTAAGCTCTATGATGGCTTTATTTTTATAATGTCTTTATTCTTTGAGATATTACATACTGTCATTACTAACTCTCTAAATACGGCAGGCCTGCTGCTGTGGTTTTTAATGTTTTTTTAACTGTCCCATCTGTAAATAACGTGCAGCTTAAACCCAAACACACACGCACGTTTCTGGAGCAGGAGACTGACACAGGACCGCTGGCACATGAATGGGACACTTTGTCTAACTAACACAAAAATGCAAATGAATTGCAGAGAAAGAAAACTACAGAATTCAAAGGCTTTCTTGATTGCCTTCTTTAAAATGCCAAGAACTTAAGCTGGCCTTTCTTATCTTCCACTACATGCATGTGACACTTTAGGAGGCCTTTCTTATAGTACTATAATTCAGGGATTGTTCCAGCTCTGTGCTCCATGCCTTTTTCCAAAGGGCAGCCTGAGATGTATAATTCGGGTAATGAACAGCTGCATAATTTAAGGGTCGAGCTAGTATAGGGCACTGTTCCTTATTTGTGTTGCTTTAGCAGTTGCCAAGATGTTCCAGGCCTATTTAGGAATACAATTTTTTGACTGCTTTATTTCTCTCCAATGATATATGCTGGGATTTGGTTGTGTTCCAGAAAGTGAATTTTATCAGCAGAAGTACCAGAGCAAGCTTTTCTCTCATTTTACTCCAAAGGGCAACAGCGCTGAGCTATAATGAGGTAATTTTTTTTCCAGCCATGCACACTCTGTATTCTATCAGGCAGGGTTGTTTAAACCTAGTCCTGTCCCTTTCCAAAGCCTGATAGACTCAATCACTGAGCTATCAAAGGCATTTCCACACTACATCCCTCTCACATGAGGCCAATCTCCTGAACGTTGAAAAGGGCCGGGCAGCGAGACCCTTCAAGATGAAGGCTGCATGCTGATTAATCAGTTACTTTTTTATTCCATCTTGGCAAGCATTCCCTGTTTGTAAATAAAAGATTTACCCTGAATTTCCTGTACACTCACAGGCAGAAGGCTGATTTGGACCTTAGTCCAAATCAGGACTGCCTGCTATCCAATCCACAGAGATGTGCTGTAGCCACTGTCATCAATACTCCTTCAGGTGTCTTGAAGCATAGCCTGGGTATGAGCTAATCTGAAAACAATTGTCATTTCATATCATAAAGCAGACCTGGCAGACTCAAATTGTTTTTTTCCATCTTTTACTATAACATTCCCTGTTTGGGGGAAAGATCCTAGTGAGCATTTGCAAAGGCACCAGGGTATAGATCACATAACAATAATTTTGTAAGGGGAAAAGCATCAATAAAACAGAATATCTTTTTCCAAAAAATAAACTAGTGCCCTCTTTCCCTTGTCAGATGGTAAATAGCTAATGGAAAAGGAATGTGACAGACCAGGAGGACTAGGAACTGTCTGCAAACTGGCAGGCTCAGTGATTTGCTGATGACCCAAATTATTTCCAGGCGGTTTGGCACATCCCTATTTGTCACACTTACACGACCAAGCCAAATGCATCCAATTAATAGGGAGTATTTTCCTTTTCTTGAAGTAGGAACAAAACAGCAAGCATTTCTTGATTGCTCTCAAACACTGGCAAACAGCAAGAATTCTAAGCCTCTTGTCATCACCCACCTTGGGGTATCTCCCATGATGAGCGCACAACTATGGAGAGAGTCCTTCTGGACTAGGGAGTTTTGTGCAGACGAAACACGTCTACCACATGCACTGTTGTATGAGCTCCAAGAGCTTAGAAAATGTGGTTGTTGAAATAACCTTTTGCAGTAAAACTTTGGCATTTTCCCTCAGTTTTGAAAGCAAGGTGAAGAGGCTGATTTTGTGAGACACCTTCTGAATCAATACCAGAGGTTGACACTCCTATACAGACCCATCCATCACGATGCAACAACTATAGCAATGCCTCACTACATGGCCCCTGGGGTTGGTAGGGCAGCTTGAGTTTCTGGAAGGGTACTTATGGAAAGGCAGGAATGTGAGTTTTCTTTCTAAAATCCCTTCCTCAGTGAGACAGAATACCTGAGCTGTGCAGTCCAGAAAGCACTGGCTAGAGGCCCTTGCTTCCAGGCCCAGCTCTGCCCCTACCTGGCTGTGCCAGGGAACCTGTGCTGTCATGGCTCTACACATCCTTAAAATGAGGAATTAATGCAGACGGATGCAAATGGCACCTCCCAGCCCTAGGAGTCTGTAAATCACAGACAGCCTGAGCAATGTTTGTATTAATTCTAGATGAATACATAGGAGTCAGAAAGGCTCACAACAAAAGCAAGCAAAGGTAGTGAAAATAGAAATGCTAATTCCCCCCAAATAAAGTCATTTCATTGTATTAAATTTAGGATTATGGGGGTACTTTAACTCTTTCAGGCCTTGAGGGGTTTTGTGTCAAAAGAACAAATCTTTACAGCTAACAATGTACTATGTATTACAATTATAAGTTACTGCTGGCTATATAAATTTTATACAATGATATAAAATGTACCTGGCACAGGAAATTTAAGAATGTCTCCAGAGAAAAATATATTAAAGCTCCCATTCAATTGCAGACCAAGTGCATTTTAATGTATTCATGTTTCTGAACATATGTAATACACAAATAGAATGCAATAGTATTTTGCATTTACATCTTGAATTTTAATAGTTTTAGTGAGTCACTCTGTTTAAGATGGAAAAATATCTTTAACAGGTACAATTCCCTTATCATTCAGTGTACTTAAAATGCATAAATTTTGCAGGCCTTAGGCTGTCATTGAGACAGCAAATTAGAAACCAAAAAGAATGTCAAAATAGGCAAAAATGATTCTACCACTCAGAACGACACCACTCCCCAAAAACTTGACTTCTGAAATTATCTACAAATAAAATTCACCTCATTTTCTTTCTTTTGACTATGGACTATATTCTTCATCCTAACTGAGACCTATAGTACCTCAGGCACTTTCTATTCCCTGGTTTATTAACTCCTTACTGCCCTCTCTTGCCCTCATGCCCAGCCTCTGCCCCGTGGGCAGCCACTCCAGATGCTCCTGCAAGGATCTTACGAAGCCTGGCTCTGCTAAACCTCAGCTTCACCCTCTTGCTAATTTTCATCCTGCAAAAGCCTCACTCTCTGCTTTTTTGCTTCTTTCCTGAGCTGCCAGCTATTGCTGGAGTGACTCCAAAACTGGGGTTGACAGGCTCTTCTACAAATCTGTGCTGTTCAACCTCAACCTGACCTCACTGGTGTTCAGCAATCCTTTCATCATTGCGTATGACTCACGGGAGTGTTCAATATGGTTACTTTTCCTCAGGCCTCAGTTTGGGCCTAAACGCCTCATTCTTGGCAAATGACGCCATCTGTTACATAAACGGGACTGCTGAAGCCCTCATTTTCTTTATCTCTTCTCCTTTACACTCATTCCTTTTCTTCCTTAGTCTCTCAGAGAAAGAATCTATCCTCTGCTTTCCCTCTAATCTTTCACCTGTTTTCTTTCACCCTTTTCTCTGTCACCTTCCTAGCATCTTGCTGGCTTATCTGCACACCACTGGATCTTGATCAGTCAATCACCTCCCCTTCCCCGTCACAAAGATACACTTCTGTTCAATTTCCCGGTCTGCAGGCTCCTTCCACTGTCCAAAAGTGCCATAACCGGCCCCCTGTTAAAAACCAAGAAACAAAATCCAACAACAAACAACACTTTCTCCTAACCTTATTGCTGTATCTCTCAAGGGCTTATATGGTTGCAATTTACCTTTCTTTTCACTACCCAGCTCCGCTAATGATTAATAGCCTAATGCCTAATAGAGCCCACTTCCATATCACCTTTTAAATCCTTGCAATCAGCGCCCTCCCTCTGACTGAAATCATTTTTTCAAGGTCACATTTGACTTCCATGTGAACCAATTACGTTTTATTTCCTGATGGCATTGTTTTTGTTCTTCTCTCCAGCGCTTGTGTAACTCATCACACTTGTAAGCTTCCTCTTTCTTCGCACACTGGAACTTTCAGCCTGAGATTTAAACCTCATGCACATGTATGATTCAGATATAAATAGGATGCCAAAAGCAGTGGTGACCAACCATATCTGCCCATCAGATCTATTAGAAAAACAGATTCCCGAGTTCACATGAGACCTCCTAAATCAGAAACTGCAGTGGTGCAGCAATTCTAAAGTACTGAGAGTTTGTAAAGCATGGATCCAGAGACCTACTGGGATGAGGTTCACCACATGAGGAAAACACCCCATCGTACAAGGTAACCAGCAGGCAATGTTGGCTGGAAGAAGGACGCTGGCACATATTAGGTTTTCAATAATTATTTGCATAAAAAATGAATTTATGAAAGCCTGCCTTGGTTGTTGGAAGAAAGGAATGATTTAGAGTATAATCCTGTGTTTTTCCCTCTTTTTGTCCTCTGCTCAGTTGCTGTTATCTCAGGGATGACAAGTCATTGCTGTTAGATATTTGATCCCCAAAGCAGAAATGCTTGTGATCAACACAGAGCAGCGAAGAGTGGGTTTTCTCCTTTGAATCGTAGTGTGACATTGTGCTTTGGAGGAGACAGAAAATGCGTCATGGCTTTGGCAAGTCCAGAACTGTTTGCACAGCAGCACTGCCCACAGCCCTGGCAGGGCTCCTAGCATCCACTGTGCCAGGGGAACCAAGTGCCAACATCTTCTACAGCAGCTGATGTGGGCACAAGCGGCTTTGGAGCAATAGGAGAGAACATTACCTATAGCAGTCCCCAACAGCAGTCGTGCTACCTTTACCTGACAGTGAGTGATGTAAACTTTGCCAGCTATATAAACGGAGGAGGGCTGAAGAAAATATCAGATACCAGTTACAATCTGAGAGAGTGGAGGCCACAGAGGCTGCATGTCTTACAGTGTTGGAAGGGTTAATGCTAGGGAACCACTGATTCTTTACTACTGACCTGATTACATTTTCAGCCACTGATTTGTGTAGTCAAAATAAATAATTCCTTGACTTCAAAAATATTATACAGTCCCAGTTCTGTTCATATTGTTCCTCCTGCCCCTCCCCCTTTGTAAATATTTTCTATCCTACACTTAAATGTTAGGTATTCCCTAGATACTTCCATTGGTCACTTCAAACTCTACACGATCACTGGTATTACCTAATTCCAAAACTCCAGCATAATCTCTATTCATATGATAATCAGCCTATAACTTCCAGTCCGGATCTAGCTCTGACCTCCAGATTCACATTTCAAGTCAAATATATCTGACTTCATGTCTCACCCAGGCCATGAATTCAACTTTTCTAAAGTAAATTCATTAGCTTCTGCCCCAAACCTCTTCTTTCTGACTCCCAATGCATATTAAAAGTAATATTACTTTCCATTCATAGAGGCTGGACATCTTCAATTAATTTCACCCCTTTACACACAGCTTTGGACACAGTTGATCACTTCCTCTTTCTTGAAATACTGTGTTTTTCTCCATTTGGCTCTGAGAAAACACCCTCTTGGAGTTCTTCTCTGACATTGCTGCCCACTTCCTCTCCAATTGCTTTGTTACAGCTAGTAAGCATTGGAGCATCACAAGGCACAGTCCTTAGCCCTCAGACCTCTTCTCTTCTCTACATTCATTGCAGATGGAACTGCATCTAGTCTCAATTTTCCCTTGTCTCACTCTCAGTAAAGGAAAAATCAATTCTCCTGGTGTCTCAACACAAAAATCTTGTAGTTATTTCATATGACTATCTTTTACTCCACCCCATTTTCAATGCATAATCATATTCTGTGGATCTTTTTAAGAAATCTAAAGTCTGACACTTCTCATCACTCCTAGCACCCTTGCCAAATTGCTGTTACTTCCTGCCTAGATTATTGCAGTAACCTCCTAACCGGTCTCCATGCCTCTTGTTTTCTATGTCTATTTTTCAAACAGAACCAGAGTGAATCTCTCAATATTTATCTCAGATTATGTCATTCTTCCCTTCACAACTTTCTATAACTTTCATCTCATTTTAATCACTGGGTCATCGAGAATGTCTATGTTACTTGATAGCTTTAGGAATAGATAATATTATAGACCAAAATGCTGTTTGCCTTCTTACCAAACTTCATGGATAGTCTTTTCTCATTTACATTGTTCCAAATAATACAAGACCAACTGTACATACCCAAGAAGATGGACTGTGTGACCCATAGGATAAATATTATAATATTAATAATGATAGAAATTAATAATAACTATATCAGCAATAACCATTTATGAAGAACTTATTCCAGGCCAGATACAACACTAAACACTTCACATGTATTTTCTCATTTAATTCCCTCTGCAACCCCATAATTTAGTCATTAAAATTATCCTTCTTTGGAAGGATAGCCAAGTTTTGGCAGATAAGCCCAGCCTGGCCACGTGTATCTGGGACAAGTTCATTTAATGAGTACTAGAAGATAATGGGATTATGACAGGAGTTAATAATGGAAAAGTAACTTGACCCACTTTAGATCTTTATACCAGGAGTCTTCTACCACTAACAATACCAAAAACTACCAGTCATGAGGTTACTTCTTTCCTTTCTAAGAAACTGGTTGTTCATTATATATCTAGAGCAAGGAATGGGTAAAAGGAGGAAAATGCATGTTTGATTTATAGTGATCTTAAAGGAAAAACACAATGTTTTCTTTAATTGGGTCAATATTTAGGAAATAATGGAACATAGGAACAGTATTCCAAACTCTCAAGTATTTTTGAGTTCCTCTTAGGTACCAAGCACTGAGCTAAATTAGTTCATATTACCTCATTTAATCCTCACAATAACCATGCAGAGTATTATTATCCAGATGTTACACATGAAGAAACTACATTTTAAAGAGATTAATTCACATGCCCAGGATCATAAAGCACAAAATTAACTGAATCAATATTCCAAGCTATATCTTCTCAGTGTTGGTCCATTGAAACTCCTCACTATAACAAAATGAAAAACAAAGTGGCTTCACCTTATACATTCTTTTCTTCTATTGCATTCTTTCCCTCATTCTCAAAAGAGCTTCCTAACTTGAATCAGAAATTAATAGATGTTCCAATCAAAGATACCTCCTTTGTCCCTTTGTAAATCATCTTATCCAGAGGTTTATTTGACATTCTCCATGCCTGTGTCTGTCCTTACTCTTTTTTATACCCTATATAACAGTATTAGTACACTCAACAAAACGCTACTGCCGCCGTAACAAAATACTATTGGGTGGCTTAAATAACAGAAATTTATTTCTCAGTTATGGAGGCTGAGAAGTCCAAGATCAAGATGCCAACAAGGTAGGTCTCATTCTGAAGCCTCTTCTTGTGTCTTGTGGGCAGTTGCCACTTTGCTGTGTGCGCACAAGACCTCATTTATTTGCTCCTACGAAGAGAGCAAGCTCTCCGGTGTCTCTTCTTATAAGGGCACTAATCTTACCAATCAGTACCCCATGCTTATGCCCTCAGACCTTAATTACTTCTTTAGAGGACCCATCCCCAAATACAGCCACACAGGGGGTGAGGGCTTCACATGTGAATTTTGGAGGGACACAAATATTCAGTCCATAACAACAATCCATCTTTTCATTGGTTCTGTATGACGTGTTTTAAAACCAACAGCTGAAATTGTTTCCAGGAGGTTACAACTCCAATATAAAACTGCTAGTTGACACTGATTATCATAAACATCTGGCAACTTACAGGTAGATCACAATGCTGTGGAACACTTAAATGGATTCTCCCATTTTGTTCTGTCCATTAAATGATAACCATGACCTAATGCATAGTCACGATCAATACAAATGTACGTAGTGGCTATAAAATAGCCTCTCTAACTAGAGAGGGTAATCCTATATTCTACAGATTTGAAGAGCCAATCAATTAAATGCAAGATAAGGTCAAATACTATTGATTCAAGATTCAATGAAATCCCTTCCTTTACCTTTCTCTCTTTTGATTTTTCTTGTGATCTAAGTATGGTTCCCTTAAAATACATTTTTACGATAGCTGCACTTACATACTGGTAGAAAGCAAGTTGTTCTCAAAAAACATAATGATTCACTGGCTCTGAAATCAATAGTGTTATAAAACCTTGAAGACATGAAAAGGTTGAAAAATAAAAATATTAATACCTCATCTTCTAGAGCATACTTAAGAAGTAGAATTTTAAGAGATGCCCATTGCTGGCGGGAGTTCATACATCTATTTAGAGAAACGATTTCCTACAGTGTATCTGTGAATGTTGAAAAAAAAAAAAATAAGGATAACGTTAATGATGTGTTTAAGTATCACTCTTCATTCACACACTGATTTTTGACACAATTTCAGATTATTTCTTGAAAGTGCTCTCAGTGCTCACAAGGCAAGTTTTTAAATGTATATTTTACTATTTATTCTGTACCACTTTTGGTTTTACTGACACCTTCTTTTTATCTGTACAAACGATAAGGTTTCTAGATTTTTACCTCATAGTCTAAAGTCAATTACTTAATATAATGATTTTTTAATCTCTGTAGATGCATTTAAAAATGTCTTTTGTATGTAAAACTGCATTTCAGGGCTCTGTCTTCATTTGAGTCTCAGATACTTAAGTACATTCCTCTATCTGGGAAAAAACTATTTGCTGCTGCATTTTCATCTGTCTCCAGGAACTAGTAAATAGAGAATTGTAAATATCGCATACTTGGAAAAATTCCACTTGGCACAAATCAGTCACAAGGTGGCTGAATATTGTGAATGGAAACAACTGGCAAGAAGGGAAATTCTTTTGTTAAAAGACAGCCACACATAAGTGCTCCACAGTAACATGAAAACAACAATTTGCTTTTGAGGAGCTTTGATAATACTTTAGTGGAAACAGTATGCTTTCCCTTTTTACTCGTTTTCTTTTTTCATAACCACATGCATTTTGAACTTGGTTTATCACAAGCATTTTGAGATGTGATAACCAAACCTTGGTTTGAGAGGGTTTTCTTTCCCTTTTTTTTTTTTTTTTTTTTTGGTTTTCACTTTTTCGAAAGTAAAGCTGGAAAATATAAGATTAAACATTAGGTTCAGGGGCTTCCCTGGTGGCACAGAGGTTAAGAACCCGCCTGCCAATGTAAGGGCCATGGGTTCGAGCCCTGGTCTGGGAAGATCCCACGTGTCATGGAGCAGCTAAGCCCATACGCCACGACTGCTGAGCCTGCGCTCTGGAGCCTGCGAGCCACAACTATTGAGCCTGTGTGCTACAACTACTGAAGCCTGAGCGCCTGGAGCCCGTGCTCCACAACGGGAGAAATCACCACAATGAGAAGCCCGCGCACCGCAACGAAGAGTAGCCCCCGCTCACCGCAACTAGAGAAAGCCTGCGCACAGCAACGAAGACCCAATAGACCCAGTGCAACTAAAAATAAATAATAATTAATTAATTTAAAAAAGAATGGGAGAGTCAGGGCAAGATGGCGGAAGAGTAAGACGCGGAGATCACCTTCCTTCCCACAGATACAGTAGAAATACATCTACACGTGGAACTGCTGCTGCAGAACACCCACTGAACGCTGGCAGAAGACGTCAGACCTCCCAAAAGGCAAGAAAATCCCCACGTACTTGGGTAGGGCAAAAGAAAAAAGAAATAACAGAGACAAAAGAATAGGGACGGGACCTGCACCAGTGGGAGGGAGCCGTGGCGGAGGAAGGTTTCCACACACTAGGAAGCCCCTTCATGGGCGGAGACTGTGGGTGCAGAGGGGGGAAGCCTTGGAGCCACAGAGGAGAGCGCAGCCACAGGGGTGTGGAGGGCAAAGCGGAGAGATTTCCGCACAGAGGATCGGTGCCGAGCAGCACTCACCAGCCCAAGAGGCTTGTCTGCTCACCCGCCGGGGCGGGCGGGGGCTGGGAGCTGAGGCTCGGGCTTCGGTCGGATCGCAGGGAGAGGACTGGGGTTGGCGGTGTGAACACAGCCTGAAGGGGCTAGCGCACCACAGCTAGCCGGGAGGGAGCCCGAGAAAAAGTCTGCAGCTGCCGAAGAGGCAAGAGACTTTTTCTTGCCTCTTTGTTTCGCGGCGCGCAAGGAGAGGGGATTCAGAGCGCCGCCTAAACGAACTCCAGAGACGGGCGCGAGCCGCGGCTATCAGCGCGGACCACAGAGACGGGCATGAGACACTAAGGCTGCTGCTGCCGCCACCAAAAAGCCTGTGTGCGAGCACAGGTCACTCTCCACACCGCCCCTCCCGGGAGCCAGTGCAGCCCGCCACGGCCAGGCTCCCGTGATCCGGGGACAAATTCCCCGGGAGAGCGCGCGGCGCGCCTCAGGCTGCTGCAACGTCATGCCAGCTTCTGCCGCCGCAGGCTCGTCCAGCCTCCTCCGTACCGCTCCCTCCCCCCCGGCCTGACTGAGCCAGAGCCCCCGAAGCAGCTGCTCCTTTAACCCCGTTCTGTCTGGGCGGGGAACAGACGCCCTCAGGCGACCTACATGCAGAGGCGGGTCCAAATCCAAAGCTGAACCCCGGGAGCTGTACGAACAAAGAAGAGAAAGGGAAATCTCTCCCAGCAGCCTCAGAAGCAGCGGATTAAAGCTCCACAAACAACTTGATGTGCCTGCATCTGTTGAATACCTGAATAGACAACGAATCATCCCAAATTTAGGAGGTGGACTTTGGGAGCAAGGTATATTAATTTTTCCCCTTTTCCTTTTTTTGTGAGTGTATACGTGTATGCTTCTGGGTGAGATTTTGTCTATATAGCATTGCTCTCACCGTTAGTCCTAGGGTTAGGCCCGTCCTTTTTTTTTTTTTTTTACTTAAAATTTTTTTTTTCTTTTTTCCCTAAGAACTGTTTTCTTAATAATTTTTTCCTTATTTTCTATTTTTAAAAAATTAAAAATAAATTTTTTTAGGAAGTTTTTTCATATTTTTATTTTAAAAAATTATAAAATTTTTTTTCTTAATAAATTTTTTCTTAATAATCTTTTCTTACTTTTTATTATAAAAAATTAATAAATCTATTTTACATATAAAAAAAGATTTTCTTAATAAATTTATTCTTAATACTTTTTTTTCTTATTTTTTATTATAATAGCTTTATTTTATTTTATTTTATCCTCTTTCTTTCTTTCTTTCTATTTTTTCTCCCTTTTATTCTGAGCCGTGTGGATGAAAGGCTCTTGGTGCTCCAGCCAGGCATCAGGGCTGTGCCTCTGAGGTGGGAGAGCCAACTTCAGGACACTGGTCCACAAGAGACCTCCCAGCTCCACGTAATACCAAACGGCGAAAATCTCTCAGAGATCTCCATCTCAACATCAAGACCCAGCTTCACTCAACAACCAGCAAGCTACAGTGCTGGACACCCTATGCCAAACAACTAGCAAGACAGGAACACAGTCCCATCCATTAACAGAGAGGCTGCCAAAAATCATAATAAGGCCAAAGACACCCCAAAACACACCACGAGACGTGGACGTGCCCAGGAGAAATACAAGATCCAGCCTCATCCACCAGAACACAGGCACTAGTTCCCTCCACCAGGAAACCTACACAACCCACTGAACCAACCTTAGCCACTGGGGACAGATACCAAAAACAACGGGAACTACGAACCTGCAGCCTGTGAAAAGGAGACCCCAAACACAGTAAGATAAGCAAAATGAGAAGACAGAAAAACACACAGTAGATGAAGGAGCAGGGTCAAAACACACCAGACCTAACAAATGAAGAGGAAATAGGTAGTCTACCTGAAAAAGAATTCAGAATAATGATAGTAAGGATGATCCAAAATCTTGGAAATAGAATAGACAAAATGCAAGAAACATTTAACAAGGACGTAGAAGAAATAAAGAGGAACCAAGCAACGATGAAAAGCACAATAAATGAAATTAAAAATACTCTAGATGGGATCAATAGCAGAATAACTGAGGCAGAAGAACGGATAAGTGACCTGGAAGGTAAAATGGTGGAAATAACTACTGCAGAGCAGAATAAAGAAAAAAGAATGAAAAGAACTGAGGACAGTCTCAGAGACCTCTGGGACAACATTAAACGCACCAACATTCGAATTATAGGGGTCCCAGAAGAAGAAGAGAAAAAGAAAGGGACTGAGAAAATATTTGAAGAGATTATAGTTGAAAACTTCCCTAATATGGGAAAGGAAATAGTTAATCAAGTCCTGGAAGCACAAAGAGTCCCATACAGGATAAATCCAAGGAGAAACACACCAAGACACATATTAATCAAACTATCAAAAATTAAATATAAAGAAAACATATTAAAAGCAACAAGGGAAAAACAACAAATAACACACAAGGGCATCCCCATAAGGTTAACAGCTGATCTTTCAGCAGAAACTCTGCAAGCCAGAAGGGAGTGGCAGGATATACTTAAAGTGATGAAGGAGAAAAACCTACAACCAAGATTACTCTACCCAGCAAGGATCTCATTCAGATTTGATGGAGAAATTAAAATCTTTACAGACAAGCAAAAGCTGAGAGAGTTCAGCACCACCAAACCAGCTTTACAACAAATGCTAAAGGAACTTCTCTAGGCAAGAAACACAAGAGAAGGAAAACACCTACAATAACAAACCCAAAACATTTAAGAAAATGGGAATAGGAACATACATATCGATAATTACCTTAAATGTAAATGGATTAAATGCTCCCACCAAAAGACACAGACTGGCTGAATGGATACAAAAACAAGACCCATATATATGCTGTCTACAAGAGGCCCACTTCAGACCTAGAGACACATACAGACTGAAAGTGAGGGGATGGAAAAAGATATTCCATGCAAATGGAAATCAAAAGAAAGCTGGAGTAGCAATTCTCATATCAGACAAAATAGACTTTAAAATAAAGACTATTACAAGAGACAAAGAAGGACACTATATAATGATCAAGGGATCGATCCAAGAGGAAGGCATAACTGTTGTAAATATTTATGCACCCAACATAGAAGCACCTCAATACATAAGGCAAATACTAACAGCCATAAAAGGGGAAATCGACAGTAACACAATCATAGTAGGGGACTTTAACACACCACTTTCACCAATGGACAGATCATCCAAAATGAAAATAAATAAGGAAACACAAGCTTTAAATGATACATTCAACAAGATGGACTTAATTGATATTTATAGGACATTCCACCCAAAAACAAGAGAATACACATTTTTCTCAAGTGCTCATGGAACATTCTCCAGGATAGATCATATCTTGGGTCACAAATCAAGCCTTGGTAAATTTTAAAAAATTGAAATCGTATCAAGTATCTTTTCTGACCACAACGCTATGAGACTAGATATCAATTACAGGAAAAGATCTGTAAAAAATACAAACACATGGCGGCTACACAATACACTACTTAATAATGAAGTGATCACTGAAGAAATCAAAGGGGAAATCAAAAAATACCTAGAAACAAATGACAATGGAGACACGACGACCCAAAACCTATGGGATGCAGCAAAAGCAGTTCTAAGAGGGAAGTTTATAGCAATACAAGCCTACCTCAAGAAATAGGAAACATCTCGAATAAACAACCTAACCTTGCACCTAAAGCAATTAGAGAAAGAAGAACAAAAAACCCCAAAGCTAGCAGAAGGAAATAAATCATAAAGATCAGATCAGAAACAAACGAAAAAGAAATGAAGGAAACAATAGCAAAAATGAATGAAATTAAAAGCTGGTTCTTTGAGACGATAAACAAAATTGATAAACCATTAGCCAGACTCATCAAGAGAAAAAGGGAGAAGACTCAAATCAATAGAATTAGAAATGAAAAAGGAGAAGTAACCACTGACACTGCAGAAATACAAACGATCATGAGAGATTACTACAAGCAACTCTATGCCAATAAAATGGACAATCTGGAAGAAATGGACAGATTCTTAGAAATGCACAACCTGCTGAGACTGAACCAGGAAGAAATAGAAAATATGAACAGACCAATCACAAGCACTGAAATTGAAACTGTGATTAAAAATCTTCCAACAAACAAAAGCCCAGGACCAGATGGCTTCACAGGCGAATTCTATCAAACATTTAGAGAAGAGCTAACACCTATCCTTCTCAAACTCTTCCAAAATATTGCAGAGGGAGGAACACTCCCCAACTCATTCTACGAGGCCACCATCACCCTGATACCAAAACCAGACAAAGATGTCACAAAGAAAGAAAACTACAGGCCAATATCACTGATGAACATAGATGCAAAAATCCTCAACAAAATACTAGCAAACAGAATCCAACAGCACATTAAAAGGATCATACACCATGATCAAGTGGGGTTTATTCCAGGAATGCAAGGATTCTTCAATATACGCAAATCAATCAACGTGATACATCATATTAACAAATTGATGGAGAAAAACCATATGATCATCTCAATAGATGCAGAAAAAGCTTTTGACAAAATTCAACACCCATTTATGATAAAAGCCCTGCAGAAAGTAGGCATAGAGAGAACTTTGCTCAACATAATAAAGGCCATATATGACAAACCCACAGCCAACATTGTCCTCAATGGTGAAAAACTGAAACCATTTCCACTAAGATCAGGAACAAGACAAGGTTGCCCACTCTCACCACTATTATTCAACATAGTTTTGGAAGTGTTAGTCACAGCAATCAGAGAAGAAAAAGAAATAAAAGGAATCCAAATCGGAAAAGAAGAAGTAAAGCTGTCACTGTTTGCAGATGACATGATACTATACATAGAGAATCCTAAAGATGCTACCAGAAAACTACTAGAGCTAATCAATGAATTTGGTAAAGTAGCAGGATACAAAATTAATGCACAGAAATCTCTTGCATTCCTGTATACTAATGATGAAAATCTGAAAGTGAAATTAAGAAAACACACCCGTTTACCATTGCAACAAAAAGAATAAAATACCTAGGAATAAACCTACCTAAGGAGACAAAAGACCTGTATGCAGAAAATTATAGGACACTGATGAAAGAAATTAAAGATGATACAAATAGATGGAGAGATATACCATGTTCTTGGATTGGAAGAATCAACATTGTGAAAATGACTCTGCTACCCAAAGCAATCTACAGATTCAATGCAATCCCTATCAAACTACCACTGGCATTTTTCACAGAACTAGAACAAAAAATTTCACAATTTGTATGGAAACACAAAAGACCCTGAATAGCCAAAGCAATCTTGAGAACGAAAAATGGAGCTGGAGGAATCAGGCTCCCTGACTTCAGACTATATTACAAAGCTACAGTAATCAAGACAGTTTGGTACTGGCACAAAAACAGAAATATAGATCAATGGAACAGGATAGAAAGCCCAGAGATAAGCCCACGCACATATGGTCACCTTATCTTTGATAAAGGAGGCAAGCATATACAGTGGAGAAAAGACAGCCTCTTCAATAAGTGGTGCTGGGAAAATTGGACAGGTACATGTAAAAGTATGAAATTAGAACACTCCCTGACACCATACACAAAAATAAACTCAAAATGGATTAAAGACCTAAGTGTAAGGCCAGACACTATCAAACTCTTAGAGGAAAACATAGGCAGAACACTGTATGACATAAATCACAGCAAGATCCTTTTTGACCCACCTCCTAGAGAAATGGAAATAAAAACACAAGTAAACAAATGGGACCAATGAAACTTCAAAGCTTTTGCACAGCAAAGGAAACCATAAACAAGACAAAAAGACAACCCTCAGAATGGGAGAAGATATTTGCAAATGAAGCAACTGACAAAGGATTAATCTCCAAATTTACAAGCAGCTCATGCAGCTCAATTACAAAAAAACAAACAACCCAATCCAAAAATGGGCAGAAGACCTAAATAGGCATTTCTCCAAAGAAGATATACAGATTGCCAACAGACACATGAAAGAATGCTCAACATCATTAATCATTAGAGAAATGCAAATCAAAACTACAATGAGATATCATCTCACACCGGTCAGAATGGCCATCATCAAAAAATCTAGAAACAATAAATGCTGGAGAGGGTGTGGAGAAAAGGGAACACTCTTGCACCGTTGGTGGGAATGTAAACTGATACAGCCACTATGGAGAACAGTATGGAGGTTCCTTAAAAAACTAAAAATAGAACTACCATACGACCCAGCAATCCCACTACTGGGCATATACCCTGAGAAAACCATAATTCAGAAAGAGTCATGTACCAAAATATTCATTGCAGCTCTGTTTACAATAGCCAGGACATGGAAGCAACCTAGGTGTCCATCATCGGATGAATGGATAAAGAAGATGTGGCACATATATACAATGGAATATTACTCAGCCATAAAAAGAAATGAAATGGAGGTGTTTGTAATGAGGTGGATGGAGTTAGAGTCTGTCATACAGAGTGAAGTAAGTCAGAAAGAGAAAAAGAAATACAGTATGCTAACACATATATATGGAATCTAAGGAAAAAAAAAAAAAAAAGATCATGAAGAACCTAGTGGCAAGATGGGAATAAAGACACAGACCTACTAGAGAATGGACTTGAGGATATCGGGAGGGGGAAGGGTGAGATGTGACAGGGTGAGAGAGTGTCATGGACATATATACATTACCAAATGTAAAATAGATAGCTAGTGGGAAGCAGCTGCATAGCACAGGGAGATCAGCTCGGTGCTTTGTGACCACCTAGAGGGGTGGGATAGGGAGGGTGGGAGGGAGGGAGATGCAAGAGGGAAGAGATATGGGAACATATGTATATGTATAACTGATTTACTTTGTTATAAAGCAGAAAGTAACACACCATTGTAAAGCAATTATACTTCAATAAAGATGTTTTAAAAGAAAAATAAAAAAATAAAAAAGAATGTATTAAAAAAAAATTAAAAACAAAAACAAAACAAAACAAAAAATTGGGTTCCCTCTGATTTTCCAGGAGATCTACTCTGTAGTTGGAAGTCTCTTTGACATATTTTAAAAAAGAGAGACATTCTTTAATTGTTTCAAAAAGGCATAAATAAAATATGAAGGTACATATTTAACACCACAGCAACTCACTAAAGATACTCTAATGTGGTCATCTCTTTCTTTTAAGATGAAGGTGCGTTGTCTTCTGTTTCTTTGTTGTTTTGTTTATAAGGAGAAAAAGTTATATGTCTATAAGATCTTGAGAGTGGTATTTTTAAAATCTAATTTCGGGTCTTCCCTGGTGGCGCAGTGGTTGAGAATCCACCTGCCAATGCAGGGGACACAAGTTCGAGCCCTGGTATGGGAAGATCCCACATGCCGCGGAGCAACTAGGCCCGTGAGCCACAATTACTGAGCCTGCGCGTCTGGAGCCTGTGCTCCGCAACAAGAGAGGCCACGATAATGAGAGGCCCGCACACCACAATGAAGAGTGGCCCCCACTTGCCGCAACTAGAGAAAGCCCTCTCACAGAAACGAAGACCCAACACAGCCATAAATAAATAAATAAATAAATCCAAAAGTTTAAAAAAAAAAAATCTAATTTCTTCTATCAGTTGCAAAGCTCCTTCTTAGAAAAAAAAATATCAACACATCTTTTTAATGTAATGAAGTCATAGTAGAAATGGAAAAAGTGTAGAATGGAAAAGAGCTGCAGTGGCTGAAAAAATGGATTTTCAGGAAATAATGTTTATAAAACAAGATCAAAAATGCAAAGGCTTTCACTTCAACAGAGATAATGTAGCTGTGTAATAAAAATGCCCCTTCCTCTTTTTCTCACCACTAGGGCCCACTGCTCCCATCTCTGCATTTCTATAGCATTTAAAGAATTTTCATATAAACTTGCCTCATTCAATTTTTTTCCTGCACATACAGGACAGAATTTATTAGCACTGTACTGATAAGAGATTAGTTCACTACATGCCTTGACTCATGCTGTTCAAACCTTAATATGCATACAAATTGCTATAATGCCTATTCTGATGCAGTAAGTCTGGGGTGGGGCCTGAGAGTCTGCATTTCTAACAAGGTCTTGGATGTATCAGTGCTGTGGGTCCATCGACCACACTGGAGTGACAAGGCTAGAGCACAACCTGAAGTCTTGACATTTTCACAATTCAGTCCATCAGCACGTGTACAGGTGTGTCATTGCTTGACTGCGCATGGTGGTTTCCCACCTGAGTAGCAACCCAAGCCAAGTAATCCCCCAGTTGGATGAGGAAGCACATGCAGTCAGTCATCCTTATTCATGGATTTTGAATTTGCAAATTTGCCTATTGTAACCACAGAGTTACACAGAATTTCTCTGTAACCACAAACATCAATGACCACACTTTTTCAGTCCATCATGGACATGTTCACTCACAGAGCAAAAGAAAATCTGAGTTGCCTGATGTCCACGTTCACAGGGTAAATTTCTGCCTTCTTGTTTCTGCTCTTATACTGTAAAAAAGTGTCCTTTTCGAGGTCTACTTACTGCCACGTTTTGGGCAACATTTTTGTGCTTTTTGTTGGTGACTTCACTTGTTTAAAATGACCCCAAGCATAGGGCTGAAGTCCTGTCTAGTGTTCTTAAGAGGAAGAGCTGTGATATGCCTTTCGGAAAAGTGCATGTGTTAGATAAGATTTACTCAGGCATGAGTTATGGCGCTGTTGGTCATGAGTTCAATGTTCATGAATCAACAATATATATTAAAAATGTGTCTTTAAACAGAAGCACACATAAAACAAGATTATGTATTGATTGTTTGAAGAAAATATTGTGACCAGATGCTCATAGGAACCTAACCCTATATTTCCCCAAGGAACAATGATTCAGTGTTGGCTAATTCAGTGTTCCTGGAGACTTCATAGAACAAAAGTACTGCAAATTACAAGAACTGACTATGCCTTCTAAACTATTCTCAGGGAAAAACTTCATTGGAACTATAGACTCCAAATTGAAGTCCCCTCTAAGAATATTCATTTTTGGGTGTCCACACCAACTGACTTTCAAATTAGATATTTTCAAACTATTTTTAAGCAGTAAAAACAGTTTATTAAGTGAAAAATTGTATAGAAACCAACAAATATTACAGGCAAGATGAAATTGTATTAGAATCAGTGAATCCTACGCTCTACAAACTAAAATATTTGCTAATAAAAACCAGTTAGTCAAAACAGAAGTTACAGTATTGGAGGGCTCCAATATATTAATGATTTGAAAATACAATATGTTTAAATGGTTATTTTAAAAATTACATCCTTAATACCATACAAACCATACAGCCTTAAAACCATAAAAAACATTTCAAACTGAAATTAAACTTTTACAGAATCCCTGAAGTACCTTCACAGAAGTCTTGCATTTTAAAGGTTAGCTTGAAAACCACTCTTCTATTTAGACATTTGACAAAGTCATCAATTTCTATAATATACTTCCTCTTTCAATTCTTGTCTTTGAGAAACCAAAATCTTTTTTTTTTCAAATCTCTTCTATATGCCCCTCATACAGGTTCATATTTCTTGTTCTACAATTATCATAGCCTGTGCTTGTCTTTCTCAGCAATATTTTCTTTTTTTTTTTTTTTTTTGGTCAGTCTTTTTGTTTCCCCTTACCCCACCCCCACAAAAATGAAGACATTTAAGCCATCACTGTATCAAAAACACTAATGTAACTTCTTCACTAAAGGCAAGTAAGACAAAGTGAAAAAGCAAAGATGTGTCAGGACCATGATGGCAATTGTATTGGGTCCAGTTAGAGTAAATTAAAGACTATTCCTTAAAAGCAAAAAGTCACCCTAGAGTGATAGCCAAAACACTTAGCCACTGAACAAATATATGTTAAAACACCTACTAAGTGAGATAAAGCTCTCTGAATGAGTTAAATAGCTTATTTGATCCTCACAACATTCCTATGATGACAGGACTATAATATGAGGAGACATGCATAATGCTAGGGTAATTTGCTCAAGGCCAAAAAGTCAGTGCATGGCACAGCTGGAAAGCAAGCCTGGCATGTACTCCAAGGTGTACTTTTCCACTCCTCTGTCCCAGTGTGCAGGAAAAAAATAATTTGAGTGATAAGTAAGGTCTATTCCCTTCCACAACAGAACTTGAAGCTTCTCAAAAGAGAGAAAAGGAGCACAAAGTATGATAAAACAAAACATGATCAGGATTTCAGATGAATTAAGAAAGATAAATAAATTCAGAAGACTCATTCAAACTGTTATAAAGAAGATTGCAGCAAGATGGGCTTTGGTGAATGGGCAAGATTCCAACAGGTAAAGAAAGAGAAATGTGACTATAGCAGTTCTATCAAAAGGAGTGGAGAAACATACAACAAAAAGGTAAATGGTTTGAATGAGGACTCCGGTGAAATCAGATTTTCTTTTCATTTTTTTTTTTTTTCTTGAATAAATTTGACTTGTAACATCAGTAAGTTTAAGGTGTACAGCCTATTACTTTGGTATATTTATATGTTGTAATATGATTGCTTGTAGCAATATTTATCACATTACATAATTATAGTACAATGTTACTGTCTATATTCATTATACTGTGCATTGGATCTCTATGGCTCATTTACTAGTACTTACAAGTTTGTATCCTTAAACACCATCACTCTTCCCTGATCCCCATCCACTGGTAACCACCATTTTATTCTCTGTTTTATACAGGGTTAACTTTTTTTTTTTAAATGAAATCAGATTATCTGGATCGGAGGATTTCTTCAGGGCAATGTTAGGGAAATAAACCTGGAAAGGCTCCTTGTTAGGAAAACTGAATGGTTTCTAGTTGAAGGCAAGGGGTACATTGTCTAATCTAATGGAGATTAGCCACAGATGCCAAAATAAATGAAACAATGTATCAGTTGAGTAGTTTAAACAGCAGACTCTCAAATCCCTTACAGCCACCCTCAGACTCTTCATGGAAGAAGGTAAATCATAAACATAGGTGCATATTTGACAGCACATGTTAAAACTCCCAGTTGCTAAATTGCAGGCAAAGATTCAACCCCATGGGATTACTTTCTCTCAGATGTCTATTCCTTACACTGTAAGACCACAAAGAAATCAAGAATAAAAATTATCTTGTGATCAATGTTTATTATATCACTGAGCTATACTTTGATTAAAACTCATTTGTATGCTCTCACAACAATTTCTCTACGAATGAAAAGATGAAATTTAGATAACTGTAAACCACTTCTGCATTCCACATTCAGCTTTGAATATTAGCACAAATGCCCTTCAAATGTAATCTATATCATATACTTTTAGGTTATTTCCTGATATCATTCAGTAAGTTTATCAATGCAGAAAACTCACAAGATTTTAAATTTTATATTCATAGCAAATGGAAAAAAATATTTGTATAACTAGCATAAAATATTCATCAGTGATATACTCTGAGTAATGTGAGTTGTAATTCTAATTAAAATTAAAATTTGATACTATGTTAGCAATATAATTAAATTGCTTACCAATGTTGAGTTTAGGTTGATGATTATATAATGATAATACTCTGATATAATTTCATCACTTCCCTAATACAGTGTGAAGTAATTATTAAAAAATTAATTATTTTAATTGAAACAGAACTACTAATTAAAGGAAAATATTGGTATTATCAGATGTTAATAGCATGGTCATTTTTATATCAGGATGGAACTTTTGGTAAGATTTTAATTATTTCCTGAATTTTTATTACCCTTTCTTTAGAAATAAAGTATTTAAGATATTAGAAAGAATTTATCAGATTTTATATAGCTATTGTTACATAGAAATAAGAATATACATAATATATACACATATTATGATTTTTATGTTTTTTATATTTATACATATAAATATATATGTATACACATGTACTTTTCACAGTTTGCATGGTGGAAAAAGATCCTGCATAAATTCAAAATTGATTTTAAAAGTAGTTAAATTCACTTTTCTATACTGGACAATTAGAAACTCTCATTTAAAAATATTAATCAATATATATGGAAAACGTTTTTTCATGATGCACACTCATGTTTATGAATGTTGATTTGGATTGAATTTATTTTTTTTATAAACTATTACAAAACTGTTGGCAACTGGATTTCAACATTATTATAAAACTTGATTATGAAAGAGAATAAGAGAGCAAATCTGTCTCTTCTACACAAAATAAGTGTATTGGTACAATATGGGCTACTTCCATCTTCAACCTAACCATTAGTTCATTAATATGTTTGTTTGCCTATGCTATTTTTCATATGAGGACAAATGACCTCTCCGAAGATGATTTATAATTAAAAGTCCCTAAAATGTTAACATACAAAATGTCACATTCATTTTCAGGGCTTCTTTTTGGCTACTTTCAAGTATAATCAAGCCTGAGGGATATCAAAGGAGTAAAACAAAACATCTAAAGGAACACGGTTGACATTGAGTGATATAATTTCACAGCTTCCTCATAAAGTTGACTACATTTTGATGCCTAAAATTTCAATTCAGTACCTAAAAGCCCAAGAAAAACATTACATTCCTTATATCAGTTTTCCTCTGAAAGACATCTGAGCCACCCTGAAGGTTTCTTAGTTTGAAAGAATGTCAACATTCCACAAAGGCTGTTCATATTCTTCATTAGCTATAACATAGTTAAAATGTAGCACCTGCAATAAATCAAAGTATTGGAAGATTGCATTAAAACTTATGACAGTTACAGAGTTTGGTGAGTGTTGGTTGTTTTTTCCTCCCAGTATTCTAGGGTCATCATTCATAATAGTGAAAAGTATAACATAAAGAGGAAAAAAAATTCAGACGTTTCCTAAAAATAAAATAGAAAGCCCTCAGGAGCCCTTTCAGAACAACAATAAAAAGTATTGCTAGCTGTAAAATTTGTAAGCAGTTTCCATCCTGTCGGCACAGGAACAATGAAGATGAATTACATTCTAGGAGAAACATTGGAGGCTGTCTGGAAACAGTGGCAAATCTACTACAGGGAGGACAAAGCACAACTATTTCTTCTGTGTCTTAAGTTGAAGGTGTCAGAACAGGAAGGTATGAATTAAATTGTAACAAAGGACCATGTTTAGAAATTTTCTCCTTAACCATTCAATTCACTCATTTGGCCACTGTTTGGACTACTCAGTTTTCAGAATCTCTGTATTACTTCTGAGCTCATAAAGACCAGTGCATAATCATATGTGCTAAAGGTCTAAGTATATACACTTTTATACACAATAGAGGAATATGAGTTAGGGTGATGGCAGTTATTTATATCTCTTTCAAATATCTTTAGGTGTGATGGAGAACAAGTTTGAGGTTTGTTTGGCTAGCTGGAAGCAAAGGTGCTTTTGTCTCAGGTGAAAGAACATTTGATCTGCTTGGGAGATGTTGGCAGCTGGTAGGAAATGTTGGGGAGGACCCCACAGAGCCCTGCAGAACAGACCTACTACTTAGTAACTCATCTGCACAAGAACTAAGAGACCTGTTTTGCATATGTCCTTGTTTGATGCCCTGGATGTTAGTGTCAGAGCTGAAAAGACATGCTGCTAAAATGAGAAAAATGTGGATAGGGGTTGTTTTGAAAAAGCTGATGCCCACCTTGATGGCAGGTTGTAAGTTTAATAACAAACTTTCCACATCCTAAACCAAGGTCGGCATATGCAAAATGAAACTCACACCACAGCAGAAACAGGGAGTGTTTATTAAACCTTAACTGTGATTCTCAAAGGATGTTTAGGTGGCAAATATGCCTACCTTCTACTAAAACAGCTTGACTTTTAAATTTAAAACTCAGAGGTTTTCTTCCTTATGTGTTTATGAATGTTAATTAAAAGAGACATCAGATAGTTTGAGCAACTATTTAGAGTCTTTCGTTGACAGTATTAGAAAGTTGCTTTCCTTTTATGCTGGTATTCAAATTTTCTACCTATAGTAATGAATGTGGCTTGAGTTAATTGTACATTAAAAATTGAAAGTAATATTAGGTTCTCTGAAAATCACTGAAAATTGCCATAGTACATGTTACAGCGTTTCAGTGATTGATTGAATTAAAGCAGTAGTGGAATTCAAGGTGAATTGAAATAAATGTTAAATGAAGGTACTTTTTAGCCTCATCAATACCTTTCTAATACATCAATTTTTTTTGAGCTGGAAGGACAACTAATGGTAACCAAATCTCAAGCAATTACCCAGCAGTAGATATGGTATCTGTTTGTGTACCTAATAATCTCTTAAACCTTTGTTTTTCACAGGTGAGCTAATTTTTGATGGAACACTATTGAGGACAATAGGTTACTGAGAGCAAATGAAGTGGGGCCACCACTGTGTTTCCTCAAGTATTCTCCCATAGCCTTGCATTGGATGGCTGATGAGGTAATCTGCATAATAACATGGCCCTAGTGTGTTTCTATTAAGTCAATGGGGCATTGACTATCTACAAAAGCACCACTGGCATCTATTAAGTGGACTGGATCCACAGACCCACAATGACTTTACTCATCCGACAGGAAGAGTTGTGCACTAATCTCATAATTATACCCCTTTCCTCCTGTATTCAGTTCACATTTTGTCTGTTGGCAGTAAAATAAGTATCATTCCAAATATCAATATAATCCTAATTAAATAAGTTAAAATACACAGCTCATAATTTGTGTATGTATGCTGTGTGGACTAAATGTGTATAAATAATTATTAATTCAAATTAAAGAATTTTAATGGAAATGTATCTAAAACAATACAGAATAGTATTCATATGGAGCTAGAAATAGGTAAAAATGTGATGTAATTAGGTAGTAATAAATACATTAGTCTTTCCTGTCATTAGTTTTTCTTGTTGAAACAGTATTCTAGGATGTCACACATTTGATATCTCCAGTGTCAGGAAAATCACAGTAAAGATGAGATTTCAAAATTGAGTTCTCACAATAATTTTAAAGCAAGAAAGGAGTAAAACACAAATATCTACTACATAAATTCAATTTATTTTATCTATTGATCACCAGGATATACAGTTTAAGGTAGAATAAGGTTTGATCTATCAATAGCTCAAAGTAGTGAATTTTTTAAAGGTATATGCTATAGGATGAGTGCACTAAACTATGTGTAGGTTTATGTGCAGTGCTAGCCACTGCCTCTGTTACTGTTTGAGCAGCTATCCAAAATTGCACACTTAGCTGCCTAATGCAATACCATCTCTTGGGGTATGTCAAAATTAACATTTTTAAACTTAGAAGAAAAAAATCTCAATTTTGCAATGTCAGATTTTTTAATTGATAAGATGTTTGATTAAATTAGGCAGAGTTTTATTTTAAATCCCAGCTCAAGATTTTATATTTATCTTTTCTACTATAATGTCTTTTTGGGAATTGCTGTAGAGTACTTAGAGTCATTAGAATGCACGTTAAATGTGATCTGCATTTCCTCTGCTATCTTTCAATAAAATTAATCAATAACATTTTCAAATGAATAGAGTTACTTGTGTGTTTTAACAATAATTTAAAATATTTTTAGGAGAAGTTTAAATTCAGTCTATCAGACTTCCCTGGTGGCGCAGTGGTTAAGAATCCGCCTGCCAATGCAGGGGACACAGGTTCGAGCCCTGGTCCGGGAAGATCCCACATGCCATGGAGCAACTAAGCCTGTGCGCCACAACTACTGAGCCATGCACCACAACTACTGAAGCCTGCATGCTCCAGGGCCAGCATGCTGCAATTACTGAGCCTGCGCACTGCAACTACTGAAGCCTGCGTGCCTAGAGCCCGTGCTCCACAACAAGACAAACCACCGCAATGAGAAGACCGCGCACCACAACGAAGAGTAGCCCCTGCTTGCTGCAACTAGAGAGAAAGCCCGCATGCAGCAATGAAGACCCAACACAGCCAAAAATAAATAAATAAATTTATTTTAAAAATAAAAAATAAAAATAATAAATTCAGTCTATCAACTTAAAGCAGGTTATTTCCCAATGATTTATAAACATAATGGAAATCTATCTTTTAGTCAAAATTGTCGTTTCATAGAATACTCTCGTGTGAGAGCCACATGTCAAAAATATCTATGTTAAGCATTAGTCACATTTTGGGCCCTCCCATAGGAGAGATATTCTCAAAGTCATTACTACCTGATGATCCCAACAATGTATGGATCTGACTGGGATTCTGGAGGTGAAAGTCACAGATGAGAATGTATGATGGTGAAAGCCTCTATTCATTATGAGAAGTCTCTATCCATGGATATGTCTTTCTGGACATTTTCTTTTTATGAAATAAAATGACTACCATCTTACAAGCTCCCAGAACTGAAGGGTGTGTATATGCATGTGTCTTCTGCCCTACCCTTCTCTCTCTCTCTCTCTCGCTCTCTTTGTATGTGGGTTTGGTCATGGATGTGGCTGAGGGGTGTGTGTGTGTGTGTGTGTGTTGTGTGTGTGTGTGATTTTGGAAACTGATCAAGACTAATCAAGACACAAAGTGTAATAAAAGGACAATCTAATTGCAGTTCTTGTGGTAACTATAAGCAATATCTTACGCAAGTCACATATTTTATTTAGCTTGTATCTCCCTTCATCCATAGAGAAAGATAATTACGTAAAGATCCTTATTTTCTTGTGACTGTCAGTGTGACTAAATGATTCAAAACCTTTTAGATTTATTTTACTTATAATTGTATCAGGCCTTGTGATTTTTCTCCATTGGTAATATTAACAATACAATATATTTCCCTGTATCTTTTAAGCCCTGTGGCAAAAAAGAAAAGAATCAAGGTTTAGATTGACCACTAGAATACCCAGTTTAAGAATTAGTCAGAAATCAATTGCAAACTCTACATATCACGTTCAGGAGAAGTAAAAAGAAAAACCTTGAAATTAGAATAAAGAAAATTGTAAAATAGAAGTTTGGTATTAAAATAATACTTTTGGGGGGTTCACCCCTAAAAGTACACCCTTAGAATTTAAACAGAAATTATGAAGATTATTCCAAGTCCTCGTTGCCTATTTTATAGATTCAAGGCAAACTCCATAGTAAATTCTAAAACCAAAATACATAAAATCCAGATGGCAGAGTTCAATTTTACTGAATTTAACATGAGAAAATGTACTTAAATATGAACAACTATATTTGTACATGCAAATATATTCTATTCATGCATATACATTATTTTGCCCATGTCAGTGTGTACATATGAACACACATTGAGGCTTAGCATAATGATGTTTGGCCTACTACTGTCGCAGTTTCTAAAGAAACAAAGTTTACTGTCTCATTTCTTTTTCACTTTTGCGCTTATTTTATTTAAGTATACATTCATACAGTGGAGCAGGTTTGATAAACCACCCTTGATCTGATTGCCTACAAATATACAGATACCTTTAGCCATTGAGCTGCAGTTTGGAAGAGGCCCTAAATCTTCCATCAGGTTTGACTCTTTGATCAGTCTAAATCCTCAGCAAGTCCTCCATCACCAGAACTTTAATACTGATGGAAATTGGTAAACATTTAAGATGTATATACTGAAAAAAAGATGATTTTATTCCAACAGTTGTCTGAAGCATGATCTTACCTAGCAATAAGTTTGTTTTTTTAAAGCCTTCTTTGCAGAACTAATATACTTAGGATATACGGGGAAATAATTAGGAATATCGCCTTTCTACCTACTGCATTAAATTGCCTAATTTTCTGACAGCTAGAAATACAATACTAGTGGTCATAGAAAATGGAATGAAATAGAGAGTGAAACCCTACTGCAGATTAAGAAAGAAAAAATCATCTCTATATAAGAAGGAAAACCTTGGAGAGAAGAAATAGCTAGATACTGCTACATCCTTCATATATGTGAGTCAAAGATTGATTTTCTTGCATTCTGCAAAGTAGATGCAAAAATTATGCTGAAAACAGGAGAGAACATAATTGTACAACTGCCAATGTGAACTGAAGATTCAAGTCGAATACAGGCTCTGATGCTAACAAATTCAAAACCAGGGCAAGGCTCAGGAGGTATTTCTCACAAACTCTTCCATTCCTTTAATTCTCTAGCTCTTCATTTCAGAAAGGATGAGTGCATTCTCAGATATGGTTTTTATCATGACTTTCCTTTTTGAAGCACTGGCCTGGCCCTTCCTTTGTCATAAAAGGAGGTAACACAAATGAACTTAATCTCTTTTATTTTATGCTGTACATAGTTGGAGTAAAAATACTTTTCTCATTTCCATGCATTCAGTACCTTCCTTCGTTCTATTTTCTGGCTCATCACATTGCCAGAATGAAGCCCTGCAGTAGGCAATGAACAGAACGACAAGGTTCCCTCTTGGAGAAATGTCATCTAATGGCTCTTGTAGTCCAAGTGATGTGCCACCTCTGAAGAACATGGTCGTCTGACAGTTGTTTCTGAGTCATCTTGGTGTATTTGAAACAGTTGGTTCTCTCTCTTACACACTTGTCAACATGGGCAGATGATGCTTTAATTGGCACATTGTCACCAGCTACATCAAATCAGGAGAAGCTGAGTAGCTGTGAAGACTGTGACATCCAGCTCAAGAAAGCATTAGGGTACTAGAAGCAGAAACATACTAATTCAGAGCAGGTGCTTTTTAAAAAAAAATCCTTTAAATGTGTGACTATTGTGTTAATTAATGTTATGTTTATATTTTCTTTCCTTTGCCTTTCTTGCATCCTGGTAGAGATGACTGGGAGACATGGGCTTGTTAAACTAAAAATAGAGAAAAATGATCAAATGGTATTTTGTTAGTTATGTGGATGGCAAGTACAAATCACTCAGATTCCATCTCAAATAGCCTGTGATTTTTCTCTTTGCAGTAACAAATTTTGTTTTTCTTTGAATCATCAGTGTCTAGTACATTTCTTGATGTATAACAAGGGTCCAATAAGCCTTTATTGAATACTGAATGATTTAATTAATTATTATAAAACAAATTATTATAATATATAGAATTCATATCATATAGGAAAAATAGGAAGTTAGCATAAAACTATTTTTGCAAATTTTAAAGGTATCACTTTGTGACATATTATGAAAGTTTCAAAATAACTTAAAATGTAGATGTAGTGAAAGTTTCTATCAAGTTATATTAATGTTAGGATTCACAAAATTAAAATGAGGGGATAAAACAATAGCAAAGAGAATCTATTATTTCTTCCTTGGGCTTCAGATTGAACCTGGATCCTTTCAATTTCACATGTTCAGGTTTAAAAAAACTCTTTTTCCTACCCAAAGTGCTATTTTTGTTATCACAAATTTGACCTTTGCAGAATTATAAAGTTTACTTCCAGATTATAATGATTCTTTAATTCTATTTACATATCACCTAATGCCAACAGATTATTTCCATGAAACAAACGTATAACCTAAATTTACTGGCTAAAGTAATATTTTCTTAAGAATCTTTGGTATTTTTCTCTTCCATTACAATATCTTTCAATTTACCCTAACTCTGACTCCATCTTTCTATCAAATGATAACAAAATTAATTTTTCTCTCTTTTAAAACCTCCTAATAGCCTTCATTGTTTTTAAAATTAGTCATAAGCTATGAGATTTCTATTATTATCTTGATAATTTAAAAAAATATATTTGTGTGAGTATATCATTTACCTAATTAGACTGCCTGTCCTTGGAGGGAAGTGAAAGAGTCATACTTTTAATAATTCTCAAGGAACATTGCATAGTTCTTAGACTAAATGTGTACAAAGCTCCTAAACACATAGTATCAAAAATATTAGCTGATAAAAATAACAGAAGCTCAATAAATAATTGGTTTCCTCATAATGCAAAATACCTGGACAGTATATGTCATTAAGAGTAATAGGGTGAACCAGGTTAATTTAATTATAAAGTATATGGTAAAAAGAGTAATACCCACAACTGCCCATCAGCATAACCTACCTGAACTCCTACATGCCCATTAAATTCCAGAAATTCTCATAAACTGTGGTTATGTTTAACAAGGTTCAACACTAATCATAATTTTATTTTGTATTTTGGATATCACACATACTGTATAACAGAACTTATTTTCACATTCTTTTGTCCTGTTAATAAGCAACTTTTCAATATCATTCACAGGTCTACCCAAACCAAACCAACATAAAACAAGTATTAGGTAGGTCAAACACCCATTTTGTTTGTTTTCACCCATACTAACATTTTATTATTTATTGTGTATCCATTCACTTAAAAAATAAATTGTGGACTTCCTTGGTGGCTCAGTGGTTAAGAATCCACCTGCCAATGAAGGGGACATGGGTTCAATCCCTGGTCCGGGAAGATCCCACATGACGTGGAGCAACTAAGCCCGTGCACCACAACTACTGAGCCTGCACTCTACAGCCCGCAAGCCACAACTACTGAGCCCATGTGCCACAACTACTGAAGCCCATGCACCTAGAGCCCGTGCTCCACAACAAGAGAAACCACCGCAATGAGAAGCCCGCAAACCGCAACGAAGAGTAGCCCCTGCTCACCACAACTAGAGAAAGCCTGCGCGCAGCAACAAAGACCCAATGCAGCCAAAAATAAATTAATTAATAAATAAATTAATTAATTAATTTAAAAATGAATTGTATTAGTAACCAATAGATTGAGTCATTTTAAGATAAAATTGTATGCAAAGGAAAAAAAATGTTTACAATGGTAAATGAAACAGAGCCTATGTCTACACAATTTTAAAATAGAGTTACAAAATATAAAAGTCAAGCAACAATTATTTAAAATAAATACATATTTTATAACCTTTCCTTGTCAACCCAAACTTGGCGATTCTAAATATTGTGTTGGAATTGCCATTAAAGGCTGAATCTTAAAACTCAGCTATCACTTTCCAAGGAAGCACTTTTTTAAAAAGCATTCTTGACAGATTAATTGGAATATAAAGTCAAGACTGAAAAATTCTGGGTTAAAGGTGGCGGGTGAAAGGAAGAGGTTTCACACAACCTTTCAGGAAGAAAGAAAATAGAGAGCAGGAAGCTCTCGATACAGAGCCCTGGGTGTGTGAGGGAGGCTGATGGTAGACAGCCTGAGAAAGTAAAACAAACGACCTTTCATGAAGGGCTTTTATACACTGCTCAGGCGTTTGGACTTTATTATGATGATGAGGAGAAGCCATTAAAATATTTTTGAAGAAATGTAATACAATTTGCTTTAGAAAGATAACTCCAGGAACTCTGTAAAGCCTAGAAAGAATGGAAAAGATGCCTACAGAACAGAACCCAAGAAATGGAATCTATTTTTGCACAACTTCCATGCAATCCTTAGCCGTTATATTAAAACTCTGCATCTCTTAAAGTGTAATCAAGATGTCAAGATGCCAATACATTTTTGAAATGCAAATTGAACATTTAAACTAAGAAATTTAAATGACAAATTAAATATTTGAGGCAAAAATAAATAAAGTATACACAATTTAGTTTAAAAAGAGAAGAAAAATGGACTCTTTATTTGTAAGAATAACAATTAATTTAACATTTCTAGAACAGATAGTGAATATTTTCTTGATGTCTTTGTTAACCCTACTAAATGAGTTAAAATTTTAATGCAAAAATTAATTTGATAGTGTGCAAGTTTGTCTTCCTTTCACTAATGGATGTATCCAGAATTATTTTCCAGTATTTTCAAGATAGAATCAAAATATGTACCCAAATTATTAAATATATTATCAAAGCAAAATTTTAAGATAATCTCCCTCTTTTCTTCAATAGATGTTTGTTATTTATTTTTAATGTTCAAATATTGATTTATATTGGGTTTACTAAAATCAGCAACACCTCTAATTTTATATTACATAAAAATAACATAAATCTTCCTGGTAAATTTCAGAAACAGAATCTGCGAAACAAAACATTAAATATTATGAATTTAAGTTCAATACAAATTATAAAATATATATGGCTGGAGAGCAAATGTTGGATTAATTAAACTGCCACATTTGTATAATTAAATTCTTGTTTTGGTTTTCTTGTTAAAATAAAAGTAAGAAAGTTCAAAAAGATTTTTCTTTGGTTTGGGTGTGTTTACAAGAGTACTTAGTACTCTAGAAATGGCTGCATCTGCAGAGCATAAATGTGTCTTAATTATAGGATTTTTTTAGGGTGAACATCTGTGCCCTTTTCTGCAACTGTGTAGACACTTTGATGGTTCTCTGAGAATATGTGGTTAAATTTGTACACTGTACTTACTTGCTAATTCACTTTATTTAGTATAAATCGGACTACTTAAAAGGTTTACCTGTATCACTTTGACATGTCACTTGACACTAACACAGTTTTGTTTTCTATAATTAGTTTAAAATATAAAATTAGAATCAGATAAGTTTATTTATTGGGATTTTGAACTGGTGAGAAGAAACCTTAAAATCTCCATTTCTTTCTTTCTTTCTTTTTTCTTTTTTAGTAAAATGCTAGTTTCTTGAGGTAGAGAACAGAGTTCCCTTTTTTTGTCACACTCTGATAATCACTTTGACTCTAAAATAGCGTGCTACCTAGGAGAGTCTAATGCCATATATTTTTTTAAAGAAAGTTATTATCTTACTTGTTTTATTATATAAATAGCTCTAACACGGATGGAAAAATATAAGCAAACCCTTTAGCCACAGAATATGAACTTAAACACTTAGAATCACCAGTAGTTCTTTCTGTAGGAGTAAGTAAGTAAGCATGGCATATGGTCGGGGCGGACTGGGAATGATTCAGCAAGAAATACTTTTGATAGAAAGACTGGTATTTGGAAATTGTTGACAGAAGGCCTAAAACTTGTACTTAGGGGATTAGATATAATCCCCTAAGTATTGCATTTTGTCAAATGTATTGAAAATTAACTTTCCCCAGAGCACAGAGGAAGTACCTCCTCTGGAAAGAATTCTTGTCATATTTTGGGTCATAATCACTCGAGTGAAAAGTGTAGCCAAGAAGAAATTTGAAATTTTTGCTAGATTAGCTAACAGTCTTAAAAAGCAAATATTTACTGTGACCAAGAAGGCCTTAACATTCCCTCAGCGTGACTCAAATTTAGACAGGCTTCTTCCCAACTCTAGGCCCCTGACCTCCTTTTTTCTTAAAGCATTAACTTTTGAAAACTTGCAATGGTAAATTCTTTCTCCACTCCTTTGAGATATAAATCTCCTAACAACCCAGGAATATCTTTCTCCAGGACCTCGGAGCCATCCCTTTGAAATGTAATTATCAAGAAAAAAGGACCCCTGTCTCCTAATTCCTAGGAGAAGATAGAAGACTAACTTGGATAAAAGACAATTAACAAACACGAGTGACCTAATCATTTAGACCAACCTCCTTCCTAGAGTGCTTTTTCCATTAGCTCACCCCTCTTCTGTTTCAGCAGAGTGAGTTCAACTTTCTTTTCTATTGCAATAGTCTTGACTCCTTCCTATCATAATAATCTTGAATAAAGTCTTCCTTGCTATTTTTAACAAGTGCCTGGTACAATTTTTCTTTCTATAACTGTCACTGTTTCTTTGAATTTATGAATTAGAATCATGTTACTCAGTTATAACTGAAACGTCTGGGCCCAGGTACATTCACAAGGTAATATTTTGCTGCATTTATTAGAAAGTTATAGATGTGACAATGACACAGACTTAGTTGATTATGATTTAATGAGCTTTGGAGAAAATCATAAATGTTCTTTTTTGATTATAAGACCATCATTCCTGATGATATAAGATGATTTTTGAAAAGTAATATTGTAAGTTCAAAAATAGTACAGCAATGGTAAAATTGTTGTCCATATTTAAGAAAATCTTTAATGAGTCATATTTTTCCAAATTTTTTCGTTATTAATTTTAAAGAAGCATTTCCCAGAAACCAAGTCAATCATCATGTGATAATGTGAGGGAATTAGTTCAGTGATGTTTCAGTTAACTAGCTATTACCACATGATAGTGAGATTTTATTGAATACTTGGCGATCATACATTCTTACTATTCAAACATCCATACAATTCACCAGGAAACTACTTGACTTCTGGTGTACTCTGTCTGTATAGAAGAAAGTTTGTATTTCAAAAAGATAATTTTGTTTCAATTAATTAAAGCTTTGCCCTTTATAGGAGATATCGGTACTGAAATGTATTTTGTAATGTTTCTAAGGAAAAATTGTTTTCAAAATGATAGATCCTTTACATCTACTTGACTACAGTTAAACTCTTTAAAGTATTTTTTCTTCAATTTGTTAATACTCTTGTAATAAAACAGATATAACTTGAAGCACCTATCACACTAAAGTAACTCAAATTAATTTTAAATTGAGCTAATGTTTTAGCTTTCAGGCTAATAAACTAAAAAAGTAATACATAATTTTAAATAAAGAATGCTAATCACCAAATAAAATATACTTTTCATTAATAAGCAAAATCCTATTGCCATTAATTACAAATTTTCCTCAAAGCATACATTTCAGAAGCCAAAATTTTCTTCATTGTTTTTTGTTTGTTTCCTCAAAAATCTCCTCAACGTACAGAAAAGTTGCAAATACTTTGCAAAATATTTTAGATTTGTGGCTTCAGGCTCAAATGCCAGCCTTGTTTGAATACCTCTCTCCCTGCTTCCTCTCAGCTTAGCAAATATAAAACTTTTACCACTTTAAGAATCTGAAGAAACTATGTCTGTCCCATTCCACAATACTTATGTTAATTTACTCATTGATTCATTCCCTCAAAACATATGTATTGATTGCTAATTGTGTGCAAAGTACTCTGTAATGTACTGGAGAAGACAAAAAGATGAAAACACAAACACACAATATCTGCCTTCAAGCCATAGTTTGGGAGCTAAATCTTGTATGAAATTTAAGGTACATAACTTAACTATTGTACAAGATAGAAAGTGATAAATGCTGTAGAAGAACAATCAATAAAATGCTATCAGGGTCCTGGATTTGGAGAAGTTCTATAAAACAATGAGATCAGGGATGGTTTCAGAATTTTTAGCTTGGGGTTGAAGGATATGAAGGATTTGGATGAGAGAAAGAGACAAAGCATGTTTAAAAACATTCCAGATGGTGACCAGCATATAAATAGGCAAGGATAGCAGAAAGTGAAAAGTGTATAAAATATGTAAGTGATTCCACCTGGCTATAAATCAGGTTTGGTGAATGGAAATAGTGAAAGCTGGGTTGAAAAAGGTTACAATTATATTATAGCAAATCTTGACCACCAGACTAAGCAGGTTTGATTTTACACAGTAGCCAATGAATGGGGAGACATTTAAATATCAAACAAACAAACAAAAATCACCTTAAGTTAAAGGAAAAAAAAAAGTGGAAAAAAAAAAAGTAGAAAAAAAAACCCCTACAGTATTACAGCTATGCTATAAAAAGATTATGTGGTAGGAGTTTTAAAAATGTTAGAGAGAGGAAATAACCATTGGCAAGATAAACCCCTAAGCACATAATTATAATTATCTGTGTATGAGGTAATTTGGTGTGTAAGCATGGAAGCACCAGGGTATGTTGAAGAGGCAGAAAATGTAAAACATGATCAGTGATTGGATGTGAAGAATAAAGCAGAGAGCAGAGAGTCCTAGGTGACTCTAACTTAGTTTGGTTCCTAGGAGGTGCTGATGGCTGGCACAACTGATACAGAAAACAATATGATGGTTCTTCAAAAATAAAGAAAAGAATTACCATATTATCTAATCATATCACTTCTGAGCATATATCCAAAGGAATTGAAAGTAGGGTCTCATAGAGATAGGTGTATACCCATGTTCATAGCAGTATTATTTCAATAGCCAAAAGGTGGAAACAACCCAAATATTCATTGACAGATGAATGAATACATAAAATGTGTTTCTGTACAATGGAATATTATTTAGTCATTAAAAGGAAAGAAATTCTGACACATGATACAACATGGATGAACCTCGAGGACACCATGCTAACTGAAATAAGCCAGTCACAAAAAGACAAATACTGTATGACTTCACTTACATGAGCTATCAAGTATAGTTAAATTTATAGTAACAGAAAGTAGAATGGTGGTTGCCAGGTGCTCAGAGGAGGGGAGAAAAGGGAGTTATTGTTTAATGGGTATAGAGTTTTGGTTTTGCAAGATGAAAAAGTTCTGGAGATTGGCTGTACAATGTGAGTATACTTCACACTCCTGAACTGTAGGCTTAAAAATGTTTATGGTGGTGAATTTTATGTCATATGATTTTATCTCAATTCAAATTTTTAAAAAGGAAAAGAAAAAGGGACGTAAAGAAAAAAGAAGAAAAAGGGCAAAGAACAAAAAGAAATATACAACCATATACATATATATTTAATCAGAATTATTTCTTCAATACAGCTCAGAGTAGAAAGAGAATGGCAACCAGAAATGGCCTTTAAAAATTACCAGAATTTATTTAAGAGCCGTATAACATGAACAAAGCAGAAACAACTTGGTCTATTTAAGGGCTGGTGGTATACTTTTAACAGAAGGATACAATTCACTATTGGAAATTGTTGAAGAAAGAGTTTCAAAGAGTCCCCCCCCACGCCGTGGCAGTGTGAGAATCATGTAATAGGAGGCCAGTCCCATTCCTGACACTTTCTATTTATAAGATCTTGGAAAAGTCACTTAATGACTCCATTAAAACAAACAATCATAAATAATAATACCTGCTTATCTCATGGGATTATTATGAGATTTAAATAATGCATTTATTAGTGCTTGGTATACAAGAAAGGGAAGTGTTATAATCATCTGCTGACCTCCTTGATGGGTTTTGTGTAAACAATGAGAGCAATTTCTAGGTTAATAGCTGCAGAGAGCATTGCAAGAGACTGTCAAAGGCAGGTCGAGACCAGTAACAGCTATAACATCACACAGGGCATTGTGGTCGCTGATAAGAACAAACTAGGTAATTTAGACTCAAAGTTTAGATTCATTTGCTAGGTCTGTACATTTACATTAATATAATTTACTTTAAAAAATCCAGCACTTATTTCTTCCGTGCTGCATATTGTTAAAAAGTGTTGATCATTCAGGTAAATTCTCTCCACAGCAGTAGAAAGGAAGGAATGGGAACAAGGGACCTATGTGAATTTGACAGAACATGAAAAGGAGATAGGAAAAATGAGCATCAAGGAGGAACTAAAAGTGATGGGATAACATTACTTTTAGAAATTTGATTAGGGAATTCTCATTCATTTAGATTGCAGCCAGCAGGAATCTGGGGAGAGAGGGAACAGCAGTTTCCATCATGGAGCTCAGCACTATACACGTATTATTTTATTCAATTTTCACAATTCTAGAAGATACAATTTTATCCTCATTTTTTAGATAAGGACACTGTAAGTAATTTGGCCCAAAGCACACTAGTAGTAAATGGTGGGTGGGTGGTTCTCCAGTCAATTCTTTCTCTCTTGCTCCCATGCCCAGGCATTTTCTATAATACCATCGACCAAATGTCCACATCTCAAAATGCACTCAGGTGGTTAACCAGGAAGATCACACCTCAATGGCATTTTATCTTCTCAGTCTAAATGGTCTCTAACTGGAGGGCATATGTTTATAAAATAGTGTAGATTACTTTGCTGAACAGCAAAATATGTTCCTTCCATGAGGACAGACAGGTCACAGTTGTTCCAAGCTGAAAGAAGTCTCAGAGATCAGCACAGCTGAGGTTTCTCATTGAGAACAGTTAGACACAGAGAAATGAAAGAATTTGTCCAAAGGCCCTCTTCCTGTACACTGTGCTACCACTTCAGAAAACATTGCCAATTTTAGGTAAACTGACTTAAGTTGCTAAGTATTGCTTATAAATATTCTAAAGCCATTCAGGGATTAATAAGACTACTGTCTAATGCGTGATTAACTCTATTAACAACATCTAACTTGTCATTAAATGATAACTGAAATTTCATTGCCAACAGCATACTTTATTAAAAGTCATATTTGCCAGATGGAGCTAGACCACCCTCTTGTAATTCCATATTACTACTCGGGTGTTTACTGATAAGTTATATTCTTAACTCTATCACCAAAATTCTTGGAAGTAACCCCACACTATTACCTGTAATCAGTAAAAGGTAGATTGGTCTAGCAAACCTGGTACTTCGGAGTTCCTACCCTTGCAGTGAATATGATGTTTTCCTGATTTTGGCTCCCTACTCATTTCATCCTCTTTTCACTAGTTCCTAAAGCTAGGCTATTGCTTTGTTTTAATCAACATGGCAAGAAAACATATGCGGTATATTTGTCTTTCCATTCTCTTTCATGACAGGTAACACTTGTATATTTTGCTATGATTTTAATAAGAAACATCAGGACAAGTAACAGAACCATGCTTCTTCAATACTTAATGAGTATGACTTACAGGACTTTAAAGTTCATCTTGCAGTATTTCTTATTGACTTGTAAGGTGAATATAGCCATGTCAGAAAACACTCATTAAGCTGCATGCAATATTAAGAAAGTAAGGTAACAAATTGAGACTAGTTAACGATAATGGAGTCAACTATTATTTAAAATGAAATACGATTTGAATAAACGTAGTACTTTAGAGTTAAAATTATTATTTTGGAGCCAGGAATATACCCCTCCTCCATCACCACCTCTACTCCATCACCCATAGCAGAGTTGAGCCTCCATTAGAGTCAAAGTCCCGCATGAGATATTTCAAAAAAAATTATGTTTCAGTTCTCCTCTGTGAGCACTGTGCCTTTAATGAGAAACAGATGTTCAACTTACTTACACAGAAACAAAAAATGAAAAAAAAAGTAAATAAAGGCAGAGTATCCTCATAACTGACTTCCCATGGAGTTAGACCATTCAAAGTTTCCTAACGATAATAATCACACAGCCCAAGCCCCCAAATTTACCATCATCTAAATAGAAAGAATCAAACAAGGTTAACTGAGTCTGAGAACCTAGTATATTAGCCTATAGCCTAATACAGTGGACACTTGAACAACATGGGGTGTGGGATGCTGACCCTCTCCCACAGTGGAAAATCCACGAATAATTTATGTTGGGTCCTCCTGTTTCATTCCTCCTTATACGAGATTTCCTCTGTATCCATGGTTCCACATCCCGGGATTCAACTAACCTCCTGTAGAACTGATGGTATTTACTCTTGAAAAAAATCTGAATATAAGTGGACCCGCAGAGTTCAAGTCCAAGTCCTTCAAGAGTAACTGTATATTAGAGGGTCACTTAACAACCCGCCGTTGCTGTCTAAAGCCTGAAGACAGAACTCCCTCACTGGATACTGAGGCTAAGGGGTGAGGGTGGGAGCTGCTTTGGTTCACCAGCTCCTGTACTTCAGTGCTCACCCACCCACTCACCTGCTGCCTGCTAACCGGGTTACTTTTGATTGTTTTCAAATTTGATCTTAATATTGAGGTTGTTTTTTTTAATTGACTAATTTAGTTAATATGATCTTTTCATTGCAATTGTTCTTATAAATATCTAATTAAATATTTTATGCATCATTAAAATGTAAGTGTAAAATAATGAGGTTTTTTTCCTGAAAACTACCGTGATTTCTGTAAAAGGCAAAATGAAAGCACATTACCCAAACAAAAACGAAACAAAAACTACTTTTGAATTGTGTGTGGGTAAAACGTATAAAAGTTGGGAGAGAAACATCACTAAAATCCAGAAAAGTTCTGCATCAAAATGTCAGCTAAAGAATGTACCTCACCATCTGGTTCCACAAGGATTAGGTCACTGGCCACTGTAGTCACTGACCTTTAACACTCCCTGAAAGGAGTTCAGGGCTAAGACCAGGAATGAAGTACTCTGTGCTCTGGGAAAAAATGGCAGAAGAGGCCTTCAGATAGTTAGATAGCTTCAGAAGATTTTATGAGTCCAATTTCTTGCACCTTCCCACATCTAGAAAAGCACTAAAATCATTAACAGAGACACCTGCTCCTCATGATTAGCAGCGACCGTCTGCCAAAGTGTGCGCTTGGTTGCATGTACCCACTTCACAAAAATCACACACATACCGACCTCCCCCCTACCTCTTAGGAGCAATTCCTAGGAGTTGTGTGAGGGGCTGTCTCCCAGATTATAGTCCTAGATAGACCCCAAATCAAACTTAGTTCACAGCTCTTACATTGTGCTTTTTTTCAGTCAATGAAAATTTCTTTCTTTACATGTATATTTAAATTCTGGCAAATTTTGTGCTTAAAAGAGTACAAAAATGGATGAATTATAGTATGGGTTAATCAAGAAAGAAAATACAGTTCTTTAAGGAAACAAACCAAAAGATGGCCCTGGCATTACATAAAACAGATTGACAAATGTTTATACATTTAAACATTTATACATGTTTTAAACTAAAATGTTTTTGTTATTCCTACTTTCATCAACTTACTTAAATAATCAGCCACCTACCTGGGCCACTAGCATCAGGTACTAGGCCTTCTGTTATATGTAATTATGATGAGTAGCAAAATAATGAAAAGTGTCTGTGCTGAAAACACACTAGAAACCAGTTGAATCAAGATGCCCTCACAGAATGTAATAGGCACAGAGGGTGTTGTGCTTTGCTATGATTATCTTGTCACCTGTAAGCAATCACCATGACTGTGAACAAAATATAATTAAGCCTGAATTGTTAGTTTTCTGTGCACGTGGACTGAAGTAGGACAGACAATCATGTCATTTTTAGTGGACACCTACTCTGTCCAGCTCACTGTACAATGAGTGGGGTTTAAGCTAGCGGTTCTCAAATTAGAAGGATCAGAATCACCTGAGGGGCTTAACACCCCAGACCTCTGGGCCCCATCACTTGAGTTTCTGGTTCAAGAGGTCTGGGATGAGGGTGCAGGATTGCATTTTGAATGAGTTCCCAAGTGATATTGCTCCTGCTGGTCCAGGGACCACATTTTAGAAACCACTATTTCAGGACATTAAACAAACAAATGAACAAACAAACTAGTGCTACTGTAGAAAATGTTGTACTCTAAAAAAACTCAGATGGGATGAAATCACATGCAAAAAGCAAGGCATATGCATAATTCAACAGATAAATTAACCAATTGGTTGTCCACCAATCCATCCCAGAGTTCGTTGGAGTCAATGATATAAAGGGTTTTGAAGAAATTAGCCAGAAAATCTTCTCCTTCCCAAGAATAAAGGAGGGTGATTAAGTATGTGTAGGAACAAACAAACATGACTTAGCATGTACTAAGAAATATTTTGAAAACATACTGATAAAATTATATCTGTCTCTATTCTTAAATTTGACTATGCAATTTAGAGAGAACTGAAAATATTCCTACTATCTACATTCTCATATCTATATGCCTATCTGTATCTTCACCATACATTTTTCTGCCTGGTGTTCTCTTTTTCTCTTTCTAATGTTTCTTTCTCTGTGTGTTTCTAGGTGTAGTCACAATCACAAATGAGTTTCTTAAAGTCAATATTTCAGTAATGCTTCCAATTGTGTTCACAAACTGATCCTAAAGGTACAATTCTGTTCATTAGTGTAATAGATTAAAATCGATTTGGAAAACATTTTTCAAAGAAATTTAAATTGTGGAGAGAAAGGAAAATTCATTCAGAGAAAGACTCTAGGTTACATTTTCTATTCCTCTTTAAAGGACTGATCATAGAAATAACTGCTGGAAAGCCCTGAAGATGAAGAGAAGTGCCGACTGTGTGTTTAAATGAAAATAGATTTAATCACATGAACTGTGCTGGAATTATTTTCATTCAACATTTCAAAGATGTAGTAATTTTTTTATATCGTCTTGTCCGAGTCCTGGTTTTTGTGACAAGTAATCCATCCTGAGTTCATTGTATAGTTTTTAACTCCTTAACTGGGGATGGGTAAGTGCTTTCCTTGTATCCAAGCTATGCTCTCTGTAAAACAGTACTTTGAGATTGGGACAGTAAGTAACCTTTGTGTGTGTGTGTGTGCTTTAAACTATACATTTTCACACTAACTCTATCAGAAAGTGACATTAAGTCACTGGGGGGGGGCATTTTTTAAAAGCTAAATGAGAAACCTGAAAACAATAGGAGGCTCAGTTTTTAGGGCATGCACTAAAGAACTATGATTCTAGAATGTAACTCTGCCTTACTATATAAAGGTGGTACACTTTTTTCACAGAACTGTTTATATATGCTCCATGTACAAAATGGGCATATTAAAATTACTTCTGAGTGCATGCAGAGAGTAAAGAGTGATCACAGATTTAGGCTTATAAACAGACACATGAGAAAACTAAATTTTGATGTTTCCTGTATTAAATACAAAGTAGTATATATTAAAAATCAGTTTTCAATAGAATATTAAGTAAATGCCATGTATTCTGGATTTTAATGCAGTTGCTGAATGCAATTACGGTATGACATTAAAACCTAATTCATTTTGAATACCATGCTATCCAAAAGAGAAAAATATTACAATGCACACCATTATTCTAAGCATCATACTTTACAAGTGTAATTTTATAGTTCTGTGTTTCCCAGATAACTAAGAACATATCCATTCCCACCTACCCCAACCCCAAGCATAATATATACTTCAAAGAAGCTATGAGTCTTTATTTCTTCAAGTAGACTTGAGACCTCTTGAGGTTAGGAAATGTTATTTTGTATCCTCATCTTATTCATTGTTCCTAAATATGTATTTATTAAATATTATTAAAGAAGAAACATTTAAGAAGACTGTTACTTTGTAGCTTTTAGACCTTGGTATGTCTGTGTATTAACCACTTGACTGTTTACACATAAAAAGACTAGACTTAGGATTTACTCCCTCATTCATAGCCAAGACCAAAATGTAAGGTTAGGAATTTTAGAGGTCTTAAGATAAAGAAAAGATTGTAGGTCATTTAGTTCCGTGAACCTACAGTTTGCTGCCGAATTAGGAAGATGTCAGAAGTTCACCAGGTAAGTCACCTTCAAGCTGTCAATATATGGCCTTTGCCTCTCAAGGGAAACCATGCAGAAACAGACACTTAAAATTTTTCCACTGTATCCCTACCTAATTGTTTAGCAGCAAGGATCCCAACAATCTGTACAGCAGATGTGACTACCTCACTTAACACTATCATAGGAAGGGAATAAGGGCAGAAGAGTCATATGCTAATGGTAAAGATGCACAGAGAAACTGCTGCCTGAGCACAGATAACACACCTCTCTCCAGCCATCTGTCCCACCATGTGTGCTGCACATCACAGGAGGATATGAGAGGGTTGGACAGCTGATAAGTTTTTCAGAGTGGCAAAAGAATGGCTTTCAACAGCAGTGTGATACTAGAGGATAAGAGTTTTTATTAATATTGCAAGGAATGTATTATTAATGTTACTTAAAGGACCAAAGGTTTTAGTATTGCATATTTAAAAAAAATAAATTAATGTCATGTTATTCCTTTCTCTCACTCACTGCATTCTGATGTTCTTTCTTGAGTGGCAGGGAGAGATGCATAGTTACAGCTGAAATGCAAGAATGACACACTGTTGTTTCTGGTGTATGACACCCACTCTGCATACACAGATGAGACCAAGGTGGAGAGGGGCTGCTGAAGGAAATCACAGACTGGGTTCTGAGCCAGAGGTATGGTGTCTATCCTGCTGGACTACCCTGATATTAGTATTGCCATCAGGTCAGAACTCAGAATAATATTTTAATGTAGTTTATGTGTTGCATTAACTAATCCTTACTCTCAAAGCCTAAATGTTGGGATAAGGGAAATCCTGTTCCTGACATACATAACTGGATGAATAAATCTTTGTTGAATCATTGCAAAAATAGAATCATTTCATTGATATAGACGGAGGTGGTACAGAGAAGCAGGATCTGGTGGTAGATAAACTAGGCAGTGCTGCCATCAGCCCCGGTGGAGCTGAGATTCCTCTCGGGGGCTGACTGGGCTGTGTGTAGGTGCGGGCACAACCTACTTCGCTGCGCTCAGTAACCTAGCTGAAGAAGAGGAAGAGGGAGAGAGAGGGGAAGGGGGCAGGGGGAAAAGAGGAGAGGACAGAAGGAGAGAAGAAAGAGAAAGAAAAGGAGATGGAGAGGAAAATCTACTTGGAGAAATTGAACATGAACAAATAAAAAGTTTAAAATCATATCTCTGTGTTATATCTGTGCATGTGTATATAAAGCTGATGCAGGCAATTAGCTTTCCAGAGTTATTGCTTATAAAGGAGAAACCACTATTAATTGTTTAATAAGAAAAGCATTCTGAATGGTTGGGGGAAAGGGCCTGTGTCTTAAGAACAAACAATAAACAAAACACAAAAGTGAGGTTGTTGCTTTCCAGTGAGAGAAGAAGAAAAAGATCAGTCAAGAAGGATCACATTTAGAACATATATGTACTGAGTGAAATCAAAAGTTATCCAAACACACGGCTGAGATCAGAGATTCATATGCAGAGTATAGAAAAAAGTACATAATTTCTTTGAGAACAAATTGGCTCTTTAGTTATAAACAATTTAGAAGCAGCCATAAAAATTTTAATCCTGAGGAATATATTCAGGTTTCATGGATGAATGGACCTTTGATAAGTAGCTTCCCAATACTAGGATAATAAGACAGAGTCAAACTAGATAAAATGATAGCTCTATGTTTGGAATTTCAAGACAAAAACTTCAAAACTTTTGTCCATTCCAATGACATCTGAAGATATCACATATTATTTTCTTATTTCAGGGATTTCATTAAACTGTACACTGAAATAACTGTAAACAGAGGAATTTGGGAAGTGGTAAGACATAAGCAATACAACCTCCACAGCGAATTGACATAGTAGCAAGTATAGTAGACGGCACATACTGCCAGGGAAAAAAGATGGAGAAGGGATTGTCATTGTTTTAAGGGAGAAAGTCACATTTTCCTCCACGGTCTATGAAATATATTATCGGTGTTCCTTTACGAGACCCAGAAATGAACCCCTGATTCAAATTGAGAAAGAAATACTCATGTCAACCTTCAGTAAGAGAAATACAAAGAAGTGTTTCTAGCAGTGCACATAATGCTTGCAAAACTATCTAGTTACCTTGTCTCATGCCTGCAAAAAAACTCATTCTATTTATTTGAAAAATAGAATTTTAAATTATATTTTTAAAATAGCTGTTAAAATATGTCTCCTTTTGAAGACCATTGTCTTGGCAATAGCCTCTCAATTAAGTATAATGTTTTTATTTCTTAACTCAATCAGGTCTTTAAATTCTGTTTTTAAGGGGACAAACTTACATCTCACAATTTATAAAGGATTAGAATTCATAATGGGAAAAAATAGAGATTTAGCATTTGACAGTAAACATACAGAATAAGTGTTTGGAGCATCTATTTCTGTTTTACAGTGATATAAAATATCTGATTAAAACATATGCTCTCAAATAATAAGAGAAACTTAGGTGTATAAAACCTGTCATATGTATTTAAAGCAGATACTAAATGAGTTCAAGATAACTCAGGATGATGTTCTTTCTGTCAGACTTTGTAATGTTTAATTTTAGAACCGAAATTAAATAATATTAAATTTTTATGATTTATAACAGTTTTCTCTGAAAACACACACACACACACACACACACACACATATACCAAAAAGGTCCTAAGTCAGAAGTATAGCAAAAGGTTCTTAGAAAGCCGTCTCAGAAAAGATAAACATAAAGCTAGTCAATTAAGCCATCAAATTCTAAGTCACAACTAAAGGAGTTAAATTTTTAACCTAGGCCTGGTCAAGTGACTTTAATTATGTAGGAGTCTCTTGATTCTTTCATTTCTCCTTGAAAAAACATTCAAACTGTACAAACCTCCCTGTAAGCATCTTATCTATTAGTTTCCAAACTTTCAAACACTCATCCAGACTCTACTTTAGAACTACAGTAAGTTAGATAGGAGTTTTTAAATTGTCTCTAAATGGCTATAATTAAACCCTCACTTAAAGCTTTGCCATCTATACCAAGGGCAAACTCAATGTGATAAGGGATGCATAAGAGTAGAATTATTAAAAAGCAAAAAAAAAAAAGAAAGAAAACCTGTGACTTGGCATAGATTCCTGTGTAAAAGGTGCAGGTTAGGTACCCCAATATTTCCTCTAAAAAAAGTTATATGAAGATCAGAAAGGGTAGGTGAGTGAAAGAAAAATAATTCAACCTTTCTTTATAAAGCTATGTGCAAAAGTGAACTCTTACCCAGGAAATCTATTAATTGTTAATCTTTTCCTCTTTTAAATACACTGTGAAAACAAATGTACTTCTTGAAAATGACCTTAATTCAAATCCAGTGTGTACTGATAGGTCAAATTCTCTGAAACAAATCTAATTAACAAGAATAGGCCACCTAGCCTATGGATAAGGAAAGCGATCAGATAAGCCCTAGAAATAAAATGGTATTAATGTCAGGAATGGCAGAAATGGTGGCTACTGATGCCGTATAGTTGCTAAGTTGAGTGAAAAAAACAATAACAAAAAGAAAAGAGTGTACTCTTAGAGACAAGAAGGGAATTACAAGTTGCTCTTTCTCTAGCTACTAAAAAAACCTTAAAATAGAAGTAAATACATACGTTTGATTGATTTTTATGAACTTACTTGGTCATTTAATAAACTACTTGGCCATTTAATAAACTATTTTTTGGAACAAAACTATTTTCAGAGATGAACTGAACATTTATCAGAAAGTTGCTGTCCAAGAGCGAGGATTTGTGATTTTTCTATCACTAAAAGACCATTTTCAACTATGATCTAAGGATAACAAAATATCTTTAATATTTTCCTACATGAGGAAAAGGTACCTTACCATTACAAAAGCATAATATAGTTCACAGTCAATATTATCAGGCATTAATTTCTGTTGATCAAGAAGACTGTCAGAACAGAAGGAAAATTACATTCTTAACATTTATCTGATGAGGAAAATGAGATACAATAAACACAAAAAAGTGACATGCTTCTATGAGTACTTCACCAAAATGTAAGTAGAAGGATCTTTGGACTCTTAGGTCATTGCCTTTTCCACCCCCAGAAGTTTGGTTTGAAAACACTGTATCCCATTACCTTTCTTCTAAGAAAATGTGAGTCCTTGGTGTTCATATTTCATTTGAAATGCTCAGAAATACCATGTCATTTTCAAGGATGGCACACATCGAGATTGGTTCAAGATGGCAGAGTAGAAGGACGTGCTCTCACTCCCTCTTGCAAGAACACCAGAATCACAACTAGCTGCTGGACAATCATCGAGAGGAAGACACTGGAACTCACCAAAAAAGATAAACCACATCCAAAGACAAAGGAGAAGCCACAATGAGATGGTAGGAGGGGTGCAACCACAATAAAATCAAATCCCATAACTGCTGGGTGGGTGACTCACAAACTGGAGAACACTTATACCACAGAAGTCCACCCAATGGGGTGAAGGTTCTGAGCCCCATGTCAGGCTTCCCAACCCAGGGGTCCAGCAATGGGAGGAGGAATTCTTAGAGAACCAGACTTTGAAGGCTAGCGGGATTTGACTGCAGGACTTAAACAGGACTGGGGGAGACAGAGACTCAACTCTTGGAGGGCACACACAAAGTAGTGTGCGTATCAGGAGCCAGGGAAAGGAGCAGTGACTCCAGGGGAGACTGAACCAGACCTACCTGCTAGTGTTGGATGGTCTCCTGTGGGGGGGAGGGGGGCGGGGAAGGAAGGACTCTGTCTCACGGTGAGGACAAGGAAACAGTGAGCAGAACTTCTGGGAAGTATTCCTTGGCATGAGCCCCCAGAGAGTCCGCCATTAACCCCAACAAAGAGCCCAGGTAGGTTCCAGTGTTGGGTCACCTCAGTCCAAACAACCAACAGAGAGGGAACCCAGCCCCACCCATCAGCAGTCAAGCAGATTAAAGTTTTACTGAGCTCTGTTCACCAGAGCAACAGCCAGCTCTAACCAACACCAGTCCCTCCCATCAGGACACTTGCTCAAGCCTCTTAGATAGCCTCATCCACCAGAGGGCAGACATAAGAAGCAAGAAGCACTACAATCCTGCAGCCTGTGGAAAAAAAAAAAAAACACATTCACAGGAAGATAGACAAGATTAAAAGGCAGAGGGCTATGTACCAGATGAAGGAACAAGATAAAACCCTAGAAAAACAACTAAATGAAGTGGAGATAGGCAACCTTCCAGAAAAAGAATTCAGAATAATGATAGTGAAGATGATCCAGGACCTCAGAAAAAGAATGGAGACAAAGATAGAGAAGATGCGAGAAATGATTAACAAAGACCTAGAAGAATTAAAGAACAAACAAACAGAGATGAACAATACAATAACTGAAATGAAAACTACACTAGAAGGAATCAATAGCAGAATAACTGTTGCAGAAGAACGGATAAGTGACCTGGAAGACAGAATGGTGGAATTCACTGATGCGGAATGGAATAAAGAAAAAAGAATGAAAAGAAATGAAGAAAACCTAAGAGTCCTCTGGGACAACATTAAATGCAACAACATTCACATTATAGGGGTCCCAGAAGGAGAAGAGAGAGAGAAAGGACCCAAGAAAATATCTAAAGAGATTATAGTCAAAAACTTCCCTAACATGGGAAAGGAAATAGCCACCCAGGTCCAGGAAGCACAGAGAGTCCCATACAGGATAAACCCAAGGAGAAACATGCCAAGACACATAGTAATCAAATTGGCAAAAATTAAAGACAAAGAAAAATTATTGAAAGCAGCAAGGGAAAAATGACAAATAACATACAAAGGAACTCCCATAAGGTTAACAGCTGATTTCTCAGCAGAAACTCTACAGGCCAGAAGGGAGTGTCATGAAATATTTAAAGTGATGAAAGGGAAGAAACTACAACCAAGATTACTCTACCCGGCAACGATCTCATTCAGATTTGACAGAGAAATCAATAGCTTTACAGACAAGCAAAAGCTAAGAGAATTCAGCACCACCAAACCAGCTCTACAACAAATGCTAAAGGAACTTCTCTAAGTGGGAAACACAAGAGAAAAAAAGGACCTACAAAAAAAAACCCAAAACAATTAAGAATATGGTAACAGGAACATACATACCGATAATTATCTTAAACGTGAATGGATTAAATGCTCCAACCAAAAGACACAGGCTCACTGAATGGATACAAAAACAAGACCCATATATAAGCTGTCTACAAGACACCCACTTCGGACCTAGGGACATATACAGACTAAAAGTGAGTGGATGGAAAAAGATATTCCATGCAAATGGAAATCAAAATAAAGTTGGAGTAGCAATACTAATGTCAGATAAAATAGACTTTAAAATAAAGAATGTTACCAGAGACAAGGAAGGACTCTACACAATGATCAAGGGATAAATCCAAGAAGATATAACAATTTAAATATATATGCTCCCAACATAGGAGCACCTCAATACATAAGGCAATTGCTAACAGCTATAAAAGAGGAAATCGACAGAAACACAATAATAGTGGGGGACTTTAACACCTCATTTACACCAATGGACAGATCATCCAAAATCAAAATAAATAATGAAACAGACGCTTCAAATGACACAACAGACCAGATAGATTTAATTGATATTTATAGGGCATGCCATCCCAAAACAGCAGATTACACTTTCTTCTCAAGTGCGCATGGAACATTCTCCAGAATATATCACATCTTGGGTCACAAATCAAGCCTCAGTAAACTTAAGAAAATTGAAATCATATCAAGCATCTTTTCTGACCATAATGCTATGAGATTAGAAATCAGTTACATGGAAAAAAATGTAAAAACAAAAACACATGGAGACTAAACAATACATTACTAAATAACCAAGAGATCCCTGAAGGAATCAAAGAGGAAATCAAAAAATACCTAGAGACAAATGACAATGAAAACACGATGACCCAAAACCTATGTGATGCAGCAAAAGCAGTTCTAAGAGGGAAGTTTATAGCTATACAAGCCTACCTCAAGAAGCAAGAAAAATCTCAAATAAACAATCTAACCTTACACCTAAAGGAACTAGAGGAAGAAGAACAAACAAAACCCAAAGTTAGCAGAAGGAAAGAAATCATCAAGATCAGAGCAGAAATAAATGAAATAGAAACAAAGAAAACAATAGCAAAGATCAATAACACTAAAAGCTCGTTCTTTGAGAAGATAAACAAAATTGATAAACTATTAGCCAGACTCATCAAGAAAAAGAGGGAGAGGACTCAAATCAATAAAATTAGAAATGAAAAAGGAGAAGTTACAACAGACACTGCAGAAATACAAAGCATCCTAAGAGACTACTACAAGTTATTCTTTGCCAATAAAATGGACAACCTGGAAGAAATGGACAAATTCATAGAAAAGTATAACCTTCCAAGACTGAACCAGGAAGAAATAGAAAATATGAACAGACCAATCACAAGGAATGAAATTGAAACTGTGATTAAAAATCTTGCAACAAACAAAAGTCCAGTACCAGATGGCTTCACAGGTGAATTCTATCAAACATTTAGAGAAGAGCTAACACCCATCCTTCTCAAACTCTTCCAAAAAATTGCAGAGGAAGGAACACTCTCAAACTCATTCTATGAGGCCACCATCACCATGATACCAAAACCAGACAAAGATACTACAAAAAAAGAAAATTACAAACCAATATCACTGATGAATATAAATGCAAAAATCCTCAACAAAATACTAGTAAACAGAATCCAACAACACATTCAAAAGTATCATACACCATGATCAAGTGGGATTTATCCCAGGGATGCAAGGATTCTTCAATACACACAAATCAATCAATGTGATACACCATATTAACAAATTGAAGAATAAAAACCATATGATCATCTCAATAGATGCAGAAAATCTTTTGACAAAATTCAACACCCATTTATGATAAAATCTCTCCAGAAAGTGGGCATAGAGGGAACCTACCTCAATATAATAAAGGCCATATATGACAAACCCATAGCAAACATCATTCTGAATGGTGAAAAACTGAAAGCATTTCCTCTAAGATCAGGAACGAGACAAGGATGTCCACTCTCACCACTATTATTCAACATAGTTTGGAAATCCTGGCCATGGCAATCAGAGAAGAAAAAGAAATAAAAGGAATACAAATTGGAAAAGAAGAAGTAAAACTGTCACTATTTGCAGATGATGTGATACTATACATAGAGAACCCTATAGATGCCACCAGAAAACTACTAGAGCTAAACAATGAATTTGGTAAAGTTGCAGGATACAAAATTAATGCACAGAAATCTCTTGCATTCCTATACACTAATGATGAAATATCTGAAAGAGAAATTAAGGAAACGTTCCCATTTACCATTGCAACAAAAAGAATAAAATACCTAGGAATAAACCTACCTAGGGAGACAAAAGACCTGTATGCAGAAAACTATAAAACACTGAAGAAAGAAATTAAAAATGATGCACACAAATGGAGAGATATACCATATTCTTGGATTGGAAGAATCAATATTGTGAAAATAACTATACTACCCAAAGCAATCTACAGATTCAATGCAATCCCTATCAAATTGCCAGTAACATTTTTTACAGAACTCAAACAAAAAATCTTAAAATTTGTATGGTGACAGAAAAGACCCCGAATAGCCAAAGCAGTATTGAGGGAAGAAAACGGAGCTGGAGGAATAAGACTCCCTGACTTCAGACTATACTACAAAACTACAGTAATCAAGACAATAGAGTACTGGCACAAAAACAGAGATATATATCAGTGGAACAGGATAGAAAGCCCAGAGATAAAGCCACACACCTATGGTCAACTAATCTATGACAAAGGAGGCAAGGGTATACAATGGAGAAAAGACAGTCTCTTCAATAAGTGGTGCTGGGAAAACTGGACAGCTACATGTAAAAGAATGAAATTAGAACACTCCCTAACACCATACACAAAAATAAACTAAAAATGGATTAGAGACCTAAATGTAAGACCGGACACTGTAAAACTCTTAGAGGAAAACATAGGAAGAACACTCTTTGACCTAAATCACAGCAAGATCTTTCTTGATCCACCTCCTAGAGTAATGGAAATAAAAACAAAAATAAACAAATGAGACCTAATGAAACTTAAAAGCTTCTGCACAGCAAAGGAAACCATAAACAAGACGAAAAGACAACCCTCAGAATGAGAGAAAATATTTACAAATGAATCAACAGACAAAGGATTGATCTCCAAAATATAAACATCTCATGCAGCTCAATATTAAAAACACAAAAACCCAATCCAAAAATGGCAGAAGACATAAACAGACATATCTCCAAAGAAGACATACAGATGGCCAAGAAGCACATGAAAAGCTACTCAACATCACCAATTATTAGAGAATTGCAAATCAAAACTGCAATGAGGTATCACCACACACCAGTTAGAATGGGCATCATCAGAAAATCTATAAACAATAAATGCTGGAGAGGGTGTGGAGAAAAGGACACCCTCTTTCACTGCTGGTGGGAATGTAAATTGATACAGCCACTATGGAGAACAGTATGGACGTTCCTTAAAAAACTAAAAATAGAATTACCATATGACCCAGCAATCCCACTACTGGGCATATACCCAGAGAAAACCATAATTCAAAAAGACACATGCACCCCATATTCATTGCAGCACTATTTACAATAGCCAGGTCATGGAAGCAACCTAAATGCCCATCGACAGACGAATGGATTAAGAAGATGTGGTACATATATACAATGGAATATTATTCAGCCATAAAAAGGAACAAAATTGGGTCATTTGTAGAGACGTGGATGGATCTAGAGACTGTCATACAGAGTGAAGTAAGTCAGAAAGAGAAAAACAAATATCGTATATTAACGCATGTATGTGGAGCCTAGAAAAATGGTACAGATGAACCGGTTTGCAGGGCAGAAGTTGAGACACAGGTGTAGAGAACAAACGTATGGACACCAAGGGGGGAAAGTGCCGGGGTTGGGGGTGGTGGTGTGGTGAATTGGGAGATTGAGATTGACATATATACACTGATTCGTATAAAATGGCTGACTAATAAGAACCTGCTGTATAAAAAAATAAATAAAATAAAATTCAAAAATTCAGAAAAAAAAGGATGGCACACATCAAAGTCAATTTGCTAATTGGTTTTAGTTGTTTTCCAACAACTCTGAACGCTACTTAGTTATTCCAGCAGCAATTCTAGAGGAAACAGACTGATCACTTGGCATCCAGATATCAGCAAAAATTTAAAAAAAACACAGTGTTACAATGGTTTTCACTATGAAGATATTAATATATATATCTTGTTTGTGCCAGTGTTTCATTTATGACCTAATATCAGTCTTTTCACTTTCTGGGAATTTTTAACAATCACTCTAAGTTTCCAAATTCTCATTTTCCCTGTATGCAACACTATTTTACAATCACTACAAACAGTGTAAAATATTTCCAAATGAAAATAATTAAAATGAAATTTCCTTAGCAAGATGATCTTCTAACAGAGGAACAATAACAACATTTCAAGGATATAATATTTCTACTGAAATGTGTTAACTGATTATTAATATTAATCATTGACAGGTGATTAGTGACCATTATTAAATATACCTGCCTGGTTTTTTTTTTCCTTAAATATATTTATTTTTTACAGGACTTGGATTTCACAGAAATCTAAATCACTATATTCAGGTAAAAATACTTCTGATAAAAGTATAAATGGTAATTTTGACAACATGAAACTTATAGAAACAATTAACATATAAATGGAGAGTTCTCTATTTGTGCATTTAAACTACAGACATTATGCATATTCACCTCTGGTTTAAGCATATTAATATATTTACTTTGTTTACTAGTTAAGCATAGTACTTCAAAAATTTCATAAATCTAATGTTAACTGCATACATCTGTTGATAGTACAAAGAAAGAGAGTTGAGACATATTTTAGGGTAAGAAAACACAAAGATATTTACATTGGGCTATCAGAAAAGGTAAAAAAAAAAACAATAAATATAAATGGAATCCACTATGCATTATTTCCTCATGCCTATCTCCACCCTGTTTCATCCTCCCCCCAAAAAAGTGCTTCAAAACCACTAATCCAACCACTGACTCAGCACAGGAATGCTCCTTTTCACCTATCCCAGTCCAACAAATTAATAACAGGGTGTTTCATGTTACCCGAATCAGGTGTTGATGATGTGATGGAAATAAACAGATTTAAGATGATATGATCAACAGCTTTTCAGAGCTTTTGCCTTCTTATTCTTCTTTTAATTTAAATGTATAGCTTGTAGTAAAATGGTTATGGATTTTTAACGGATTCTAAAAAGTAAAATTAAGAGAAGGCAGTCAGACATATCATAATAAGAGTTAAATGGGTTCAGTTACATTTTAATTCTAACAGTGGTTTCAAATATAACCTATCTGGTAGGGTTTAATAGAAAACAAAATCAAGTTGAGAACTCTGGGGAATAATATGTCAATCTTGAGAGAAAGCATGGCATGTGAAAGTCTTTGGTGGACAGGCACTTAAATTGTTTAATGTAGCAAAGGAAATGTTAATGTTACAACTGTATTTTCTACTTTGTTCTAAGAAACATGTCTGATAAAGAAAGAGAAGAAAAGGTATCTTTTAACTAGACTCAAAAATGTTGGTAATAAATCAGTTTAATGGCCCATAAGATTCTTCTCTTATACATGTATAAATTATATGTTTTTGCAACAATGTTGCATATTATCATTAGTCCAAAACAGCACTGCATCTGCACTGTTCAAGAAATAATACTATGCATTTTTCTAATATATTTATTTCCCATCATTATAACTTACTACTATTTTATGAAACTGACATTAAATCTTCTATCTCAATAGAAAATCTTGTGAAACGTATCCTCCTCTCCATTACTAAAGGTTGTTTTTTTGGTTTATTTTTTGAAAGTCAGATATTACATCTTTAACTCCTTTGCATTTCCACTCTACTCCACGAAGTCCCTAACATATAATGAATACGCCTTAGTTTTTTGGGGGTGAAATGATGAATTAAGTTTGAGTTGAATGAATGTTTTATACCACCAAAGAATAAAGACCGGGCTTACTAAATATAACTTTAAAACATAATGCTTTATTTCATTGTACTTACACAGCATAACCTTACTAGTAGTAGTAAAATTATTTGTAATTATTTTTCAATCAGATTAACCTGCTATAGATTAATTATACTGTAGTCTCTACTTAGCAAGTGGGTTCCAAAATTTATGGTGTCATGGAAATATGCCAGTAGTGATTGGCAGAAATGGAGAGTTACTTCATTCTGAATTAATGACAAAATTGAGTGGTCCCCAACACCATTGTGCAGGTGTTCATGGCAACATTATTAACATTAATTTATTGGGAATAAAACACCAGAGAGAGAGATCTGTCAAACAGGCCAAGTTATTCAGCTATCCCACTAAACATCAGATTTGCTACATGATGTCACAGTTTCTCTGTTCTTCAACTCAAGTAGTAATGGCAAGATAGTTTACCTGCATTTGTATTAATTCTTAAGTGTTTTACTTTCTCCCCCCCAAAATCATAACTTGTCAATTTAATGGTCCCTGAGACACAAAAAGCAAGTCTGTAATTAATACTCAGTATTGAAATAACCATTTACATTTTGCACTCTAAGGATTATGTACTACTTTGGAGAAATGGTTTTCATGGATGTACTTGTTTAAAAAACAGACAAATAAACAAACAAAAAATCCTCAGACACAAAGCATTACTTCTTACTCCCCCCACCCCTCCTGCCGACTATACACTATTGCCAGTTACAAGACTTTCTTCTCCAGCCAACCAATTAAGCAACAAAAGTCCTCACCTTTTGCTTGATTTCTGTTCATCCCCCAAATATATCTCAAAAGTTATTTTCAGTGTGAATTTCCCATAAAATTACAGAGAGTTCATTATTTCTTCCTTTGAGCTTCCCAGTTAAGTTTACTGACAAAACCACCTTTACTGTAATTATTTCTTTTGTAATTTTGACTGGGAGCTTCTCAAAGGCAACCTTCTGTTTCATTTTCACCTCTGTCTCCAGAGCCTACTATGTGCCTGATGCATAGTTGCACCAATTATTTGATGAATAAATAACTGAATGAATTCAATTGATATAAACAGGGTTCTTTCCCCCAAGCTGATATTGGACAGTTTTTAAAAGTCAGCCTCCTATTATCTAGATGCCAGTCAAATTCCCTGGATTAAGTATCTCAGGAGAGGATGATTATTGCAAATGTATTTTCAAAGAGCCTTCTATTATAGGATTTCATTAATTTATAGTTGTCTCGATTTTTGCCTATGACCACTCAAAGTTAAGATATATTTCCTTTAAACAATTGTGCTTGCCAACACAATGAATTCTTCTAGACTAAAAGGATTGGGGGATATATCATCTATATTTATGAAACTGTGAGATGTGTGACTACGTTTACACTCATACAAATTATATTTCTTACTCACTGGAAATAGAATTAGTCTATTTGGATAATGATTTTCCCTTCAGTGAACTGATTTTAGCTTTTTCATTTATTGGATTAATATAGATTTCACAGTGACTGTTACCAAGGTTCAAAGATAGTCAATGTGGTATTTATGATTTTATCAAGTTTTTTTCCTTATAATTCCCACCACAACCACTTCACTGGACTTTTCAGTAATATTTAACGGTATTATGTGGTGACTTTAAAGACTTAAAGGTTTTTATTTTTGACTGTGAGAAGTTTACATAGTTTTCTGTTAAGCTTCTTTTTTCAAGAATTAAAATAATAATGTTTATGCCTTTGATTCAAGCGTTGTGATTTAATATTCACAAGTCAATAAGAAAAAATTTTAAAAGTTCCTTGTAATCTGAGGGCAGACATTACATTTTATATGATACAGTTATTTATACTACTGGATATCATGAATACTTGTTTCAAAATCCTGTTAACCAACATCTATTTTCACAAACATGTAATCATACAAGTCCCTTGGAATAAAGAAGCTATTCTTCATAAATATGTAAAGATGCAGCCTCTCAGAGAGTAAAGCCTACATATTCATTCAGATCACATTTTCAAGAAATGAAATTAGTAACAACCAATATAAATATTCTGTATTAAATTAGCCATATTTTATCATGCTTTCAATTATTCCAAAACAGATTATGATGTACAATTTTCCCTTAAATTATGTGTGCAAACATTATGTTCTGCAAACAATTCGTTATCATATTTCTTCTTCACACTCTTAAAACATACATTTGTAAAATCATTATAGTAACAGAAAATCATGCAAAAAGTAAACTCTCCTTATTTTTAAATAAAATCACTGGATTAAGAACTTATCCATTTCAAATTTTAGCAGCTAATTTTGATCTTTATAATGTATTTTAAAGTACCATCTTGGGGCCCTTTTACCATCCTGTATTCCCCAACATCCAGCTTGCTCCCCTGTCCCAAACTCTGTTTTAAAATAATTAAGTCCAATGTGAAAGATCTTTGAAGAAATGAAACCTTTTTCTTAATATTGGATGCATATAGGAATTGATTCTGAAAAGTAATGTCTAAAAATAAATGAAGAAATATGTTCTGCCATATGTAAAAATCAAGTTCTGAGTCAGGGTTTAAGGGCGAATATATGAAACTATAACAAATCTCAAAAAAAAATGTTTAATTTTCTAAGACTTTCAAAGATATAATTTTTACCAAATGGCTTTAAGATTTAAACATAAATTCTAAATTCTAAATTCATTTAAACATCATCCTCCTTGGATATGAAACAGGGTCCAAAAAGGGCTTAAAAACTTGATGTTTATCTGTGCTCTCAGGTAGATAAAATTTAGTTGGTAAAGAGATTCCAATTCCCTTCACTAGTTAGAGGGACTAAATGTAATATCAGATAAGCAGAGCCATATTGATCTGCTTTTGCTTCCTAGAAGCTAATCTTACAGTTTCACGTAGATTCAAAAAAGTAGTTGATGACTTTAGTCATGAAAGTTCTTTTCATAGCAATCTTTACCTCAATTAAAAATTATTTGATAAAGCTTTCATTAGAATTATATACAGACATACATGTCTATTTAATTAAAATGATGTCTCCTTAATATTGTCTTTCCTGGAAGAAAACATTGCCCTCCCCCCCACACACATAAAATCTTTTCAGAGTCACAGATTTTTCATACAGAGAGAGAGAATCAGAAAAGAGACAGAGAGACAACTTCAAGGCACAAGACTACATCTCAGTATGTTTGTTTAGATCATTTTCCATTGGGAAAAAAAATGTTAATATTCAATCAATGTCTAAAAGGCACATATTTATGTTTGTTTTGAAATACAAATACACAAGAGAATACATTTCCCTAGTGATATGATATAATTGCCTCTCCACTTAAATTCTGTGGACAAGTGGCAAGCATGGCAGACTAAATCTGAGTTAGTTCTGATATGAGGGATCAATTAGGGCCATGGGTCTGTTTTCTGGCTCTCATCTTTTTATTCACTCTGACCCAAAATTAGAAGTCACCCTGTAACCTTATAATTAGATCACATCCTCTGGTAGATCTCCTGAATAAATAAGAATTCCTGGGGGAAAGATCAACCAGAAAGAAATGGGACACTTAGTAGTTGTCTAAAAGTCTAAGCAAAACCATCCCACCCGCAACATTGCTTCATAGCCCAGGACATTTTTTACAGTGTCCCACTGTCTCATGCTAGGGAATAGATGGGGTCTGCATGATGAGGGTAGAAACTGTTACCGTGGAGAACTGGGACTAGCTTTCCAAGTCATTAAGGCATTCACACCTTCATTTATCTTATACCTTTGGCTGCCTTTTCTTTGTTTTTCCTTTCAAGGCTTCCCATACCATTACTTAAACTAGGATTTATCCCTATTAAGTGGAGACTAGAGAATATCAAGGTATTTTTCCTAGCTCTATGCCTTCTGTCCCAATCCAGCATGTTGCTATTAGGAGAAGATCAAATGGGAAAACAGCTACAGTTTGGGGTCTACAGTCTTTCCAGAAAATAAACTCAAATGATAGCCTTATATTTTACTAACACAGTCATTGTAAATCAGCATGTAAATATGTTATATTACCAGTATTGTCTCTTACTGTAACAGCGATCTGTAACTGGTAAATTCTTTTTTACCTTATTTCAGCAGAACGCTGTAATATAAGATACACTGTCACTAGTAAAATGACAAAAAATAACATCCAATAACAACCAACAATTTTATGAGCAAGTATTTTGCCACAATAAGTGATCAGAGCCTATTTAAAATTTTAGATCCTGCTTATGAACTGCCTGCTGACAAGCTGTGTAATTATAAATAACATTCGTCATGTTAATGTCTTGAAAGTTCCTAATGAAAGTTGTGTAATGTAACTAGGAGGCTCCAAATACTTTTAAACTCTACAAATGTTCTGTCTGTTTTATCATTTTCTTCAGTGAACAGGTACATTTTTAAGGCACCAAAGTGTCAACAAGTGTATCTAATAGAGGCTTGAGCTTCAGTGATTTCATAAAAGAGGAACTTGCCAACAAATTTAGGAAACTCACATTACATATTCAGGTTAGATTCACAAATTCAGTGTTGCATGGCAAGAAGTCTATGCTCATTTCTTGGTATCATGAATTGCAATTTTTCCCCCAATTCAGAGAACCAAACCTAAACCTTCATAAATGAATGAACAACTGAAAGGTAGCTCATATCTTAGAAGTCTTAGAGAAGGAATTTATCATGTATTCAGTTTAAAGGGCTCAGTTTATGTCAGCCATGAAAGCGATCTATGCCCAATCTGCCCTGATATGGAGTCAGGTTGCTCAATATAAATCTGATGTGCAACTTATAGTAAAAATACACTTCAGTCTCTTCATACACACACACACACACACACACACACACACACACACACAAGTTTGAGGTTTTTAGTTTACCTGGTAACTTCTGAGGAGAAAACAATATATTAACCAACACACTTGCAACCTTCTCAAAACCTGCTGCTATGTAAAGCTAGGAATTAGAAAGAGATTTTGAATCACTGAGGACAGATAAATTTGTCTTGCTAGTTTGTATTACCTGAGTACTACAGTAACATATGTTAGGTATCAAATATAATTTTGTCAAATGAAACTGACTTGAAATGCTAAGATTAAGTAGTCACTGTAGAAAAACATATGCTTTCTCAAGGTAAACAATATTATTTCAGTTAATATTTGAGGAAATCATTTGTTAAGCCAATTTAGACATATATCTAAGGTAATAGTATTAAATACAAATATTTTACTAATAGAATAAAAAGTAACAATACAAAAAATTGTTATTCATGACATTTTTGAAAATTACTTAGCTATGTCATAATTGTCAAAATATATATTAAATTAATTTTAGAAATGTTTATATGGTTAGCTGGATATGTAATTCTGGTCATGTCTTTTATAATAAACCCCAAGTCCATTTTTTTTTTTAAACATCTTTATTGAAGTATAATTGCTTTACAATGGTGTGTTAGCTTCTGCTTTATAACAAAGTGAATCAGTTATACATATACATATGTTCCCATATCTCTTCCCTCTTGCATCTCCCTCCCTCCCACCCTCCCTATCCCACCCCTCTACGTGGTCACAAAGCACCGAGCTGATCTCCCTGTGCTATGCGGCTGCTTCCCACTAGCTATCTATTTTACATTTGGTAGTGTATATATGTCCATGACACTCTCTCACCCTGTCACATCTCACCCCTCCCCCTCCCCATATCCTCAAGTCCATTCTCTAGTAGGTCTGTGTCTTTATTCCCATCTTGCCACTAGGTTCTTCATGACCTTTTTTTTTTTTCCCTTAGATTCCATATATATGTGTTAGCATACTGTATTTCTTTTTCTCTTTCTGACTTACTTCACTCTGTATGACAGACTCTAACTCCATCCACCTCATTACAAACACCTCCATTTCATTTCTTTTTATGGCTGAGTAATATTCCATTGTATATATGTGCCACATCTTCTTTATCCATTCATCCGATGATGGACACCTAGGTTGCTTCCATGTCCTGGCTATTGTAAACAGAGCTGCAATGAATATTTTGGTACATGACTCTTTCTGAATTATGGTTTTCTCAGGGTATATGCCCAGTAGTGGGATTGCTGGGTCGTATGGTAGTTCTATTTTTAGTTTTTTAAGGAACCTCCATACTGTTCTCCATAGTGGCTGTATCAATTTACATTCCCACCAACGGTGCAAGAGTGTTCCCTTTTCTCCACACCCTCTCCAGCATTTATTGTTTCTAGATTTTTTGATGATGGCCATTCTGACCGGTGTGAGATGATACCTCATTGTAGTTTTGATTTGCATTTCTCTAATGATTAATGATGTTGAGCATTCTTTCATGTGTCTGTTGGCAATCTGTATATCTTCCTTGGAGAAATGTCTATTTAGGTCTTCTGCCCATTTTTGGATTGGGTTGTTTGTTTTTTTTTGTTATTGAGCTGCATGAGCTGCTTGTAAATCTTGGAGATTAATCCTTTGTCAGTTGCTTCATTTGCAAATATTTTCTCCCATTCTGAGGGTTGTCTTTTTGTCTTGTTTATGGTTTCCTTTGCTGTGCAAAAGCTTTGAAGTTTCATTAGGTCCCATTTGTTTATTTGTGTTTTTATTTCCATTTCTCTAGGAGGTGGGTCAAAAAGGATCTTGCTGTGATTTATGTCATAGAGCGTTCTGCCTATGTTTTCCTCTAAGAGTTTGATAGTGTCTGGCCTTACACTTAGGTCTTTAATCCATTTTGAGTTTATTTTTGTGTATGGTGTCAGGGAGTGTTCTAATATCATACTTTTACATGTACCTGTCCAATTTTCCATGCACCACTTATTGAAGAGGATGTCTTTTCTCCACTGTATATGCTTGCCTCCTTTATCAAAGATAAGGTGACCATATGTGCGTGGGCTTATCTCTGGGCTTTCTATCCTGTTCCATTGATCTATATTTCTGTTGTTGTGCCAGTACCAAACTGTCTTGATTACTGTAGCTTTGTAATACAGTCTGAAGTCAGGGAGCCTGATTCCTCCAGTTCCATTTTTCGTTCTCAAGATTGCTTTGGCTATTCGGGGTCTTTTGTGTTTCCATACGAATTGTGAAATTTTTTGTTCTAGTTCTGTGAAAATTGCCAGTGGTAGTTTGATAGGGATTGCATTGAATCTGTAGATTGCTTTGGGTAGCAGAGTCATTTTCACAATGTTGATTCTTCCAATCCAAGAACATGGTATATCTCTCCATCTATTTGTATCATCTTTAATTTCTTTCATCAGTGTCCTATAATTTTCTGCATACAGGTCTTTTGTCTCCTTAGGTAGGTCTATTCCTAGATATTTTATTCTTTTTGTTGCAATGGTAAACGGGAGTGTTTTCTTAATTTCACTTTCAGATTTTTCATCATTAGTGTATAGGAATGCAAGAGATTTCTGTGCATTAATTTTGTATCCTGCTACTTTACCAAATTAAATGATTAGCTCTAGTAGTTTTCTGGTAGCATCTTTAGGATTCTCTATGTATAGTATCATGTCATCTGCAAACAGTGACAGCTTTACTTCTTCTTTTCCGATTTGGATTCCTTTTATTTCTTTTTCTTCTCTGATTGCTGTGGCTAACACTTCCAAAACTATGTTGAATAATAGTGGTGAGAGTGGGCAACCTTGTCTTGTTCCTGATCTTAGTGGAAATGGTTTCAGTTTTTCACCATTGAGGACAATGTTGGCTGTGGGTTTGTCATATATGGCCTTTATTATGTTGAGGAAAGTTCCCTCTATGCCTACTTTCTGCAGGGCTTTTATCATAAATGGGTGTTGAATTTTGTCGAAAGCTTTCTCTGCATCTATTGAGATGATCATATGGTTTTTCTCCATCAATTTGTTAATATGATGTATCACGTTGATTGATTTGTGTATATTGAAGAATCCTTGCATTCCTGGAATAAACCCCACTTGATCATGGTGTATAATCCTTTTAATGTGTTGTTGGATTCTGTTTGCTAGTATTTTGTTGAGGATTTTTGCATCTATGTTCATCAGTGATATTGGCCTGTAGTTTTCTTTCTTTGTGACATCTTTGTCTGGTTTTGGTATCAGGGTGATGGTGGCCTCGTAGAATGAGTTGGGGAGTGTTCCTCCCTCTGCAATATTTTGGAAGAGTTTGAGAAGGATAGGTGTTAGCTCTTCTCTAAATGTTTGATAGAATTCGCCTGTGAAGCCATCTGGTCCTGGGCTTTTGTGTGTTGGAAGATTTTTAATCACAGTTTCAATTTCAGTGCTTGTGATTGGTCTGTTCATATTTTCTATTTCTTCCTGGTTCAGTCTTGGCAGGTTGTGCATTTCTAAGAATCTGTCCATTTCTTCCAGGTTGTCCATTTTATTGGCATAGAGTTGCTTGTAGTAATCTCTCATGATCGTTTGTATTTCTGCAGTGTCAGTGGTTACTTCTCTTTTTTCATTTCTAATTCTATTAATTTGAGTTTTCTCCCTTTTTCTCTTGATGAGTCTGGCTAATGGTTTATCAATTTTGTTTATCGTCTCAAAGAACCAGCTTTTAGTTTCATTGATTTTTGCTATTGTTTCCTTCATTTCTTTTTCATTTATTTCTGATCTGATCTTTATGATTTCTTTCCTTCTGCTATCTTTGGGGGTTTTTTGTTCTTCTTTCTCTAATTGCTTTAGGTGCAAGGTTAGGTTGTTTATTCGAGATGTTTCCTGTTTCTTGATGTAGGCTTGTATTGGTATAAACTTCCCTCTTAGAACTGCTTTTGCTGCATCCCATAGGTTTTGGATTGTCGTGTCTCCATTGTCATTTGTTTCTAGGTATTTTTTGATTTCCCCTTTGATTTCTTCAGTGATCACTTCGTTATTAAGTAGTGTATTGGGTAGCCTCCATGTGTTTGTATTTTTACAGATCTTTTCCTGTAATTGATATCTAGTCTCATAGCGTTGTGGTCGGAAAAGATACTTGATACGATTTCAATTTTTTTAAATTTACCAAGGCTTAATTTGTGACCCAAGATATGATCTATCCTGGAGAATGTTCCATGAGCACTTGAGAAAAATGTGTATTCTGTTGTTTTGGGGTGGAATGTCCTATAAATATCAATTAAGTCCATCTTGTTTAATGTATCATTTAAAGCTTGTGTTTCCTTATTTATTTTCATTTTGGATGATCTGTCCATTGGTGAAAGTGGGGTGTTAAAGTCCCCTACTATGATTGTGTTACTGTCGATTTCCCCTTTTATGGCTGTTAGTATTTGCCTTATGTATTGAGGTGCTCCTATGTTGGGTGCATAAATATTTACAATAGTTATACCTTCCTCTTGGATCGATCCCTTGATCATTATATAGTGTCCTTCTTTGTCTCTTGTAATAGTCTTTATTTTAAAGTCTATTTTGTCTGATATGAGAATGGCTACTCCAGCTTTCTTTTGATTTCCATTTGCATGGAATATCTTTTTCCATCCCCTCACTTTCAGTCTGTATGTGTCTCTCGGTCTGAAGTGGGTCTCTTGTAGACAGCATATATATGGGTCTTGTTTTTGTATCCATTCAGCCAGTCTGTGTCTTTTGGTGGGAGCATTTAATCCATTTACATTTAAGGTAATTATCGATATGTATGTTCCTATTCCCATTTTCTTAAATGTTTTGGGTTTGTTATTGTAGGTGTTTTCCTTCTCTTGTGTTTCTTGCCTAGAGAAGTTCCTTTAGCATTTCTTGTAAAGCTGGTTTGGTGGTGCTGAACTCTCTCAGCTTTTGCTTGTCTGTAAAGGTTTTAATTTCTCCATCAAATCTGAATGAGATCCTTGCTGGGTAGAGTACTCTTGGTTGTAGGTTTTTCTCCTTCATCACTTTAAGTATATCCTGCCACTCCCTTCTGGCTTGCAGAGTTTCTGCTGAAAGATCAGCTGTTAACCTTATGGGGATGCCCTTGTGTGTTATTTGTTGATTTTCCTTTGTTGCTTTCAATATGTTTTCTTTATATTTAATTTTTGATAGTTTGATTAATATGTGTCTTGGTGTGTTTCTCCTTGGATTTATCCTGTATGGGACTCTCTGTGCTTCCAGGACTTGATTAATTATTTCCTTTCCCATATTAGGGAAGTTTTCAACTATAATCTCTTCAAATATTTTCTCAGTCCCTTTCTTTTTCTCTTCTTCTTCTGGGACCCCTATAATTCGAATGTTGGTGCGTTTAATGTTGTCCCAGAGGTCTCTGAGACTGTCCTCAGTTCTTTTCATTCTTTTTTCTTTATTCTGCTCTGCAGTAGTTATTTCCACCATTTTATCTTCCAGGTCACTTATCTGTTCTTCTGCCTCAGTTATTCTGCTATTGATCCCATCTAGAGTATTTTTAATTTCATTTATTGTGCTTTTCATCGTTGCTTGGTTCCTCTTTAGTTCTTCTACATCCTTGTTAAATGTTTCTTGCATTTTGTCTATTCTATTTCCAAGATTTTGGATCATCCTTACTATCATTATTCTGAATTCTTTTTCAGGTAGACTACCTATTTCCTCTTCATTTGTTAGGTCTGGTGTGCTTTGACCCTGCTCCTTCATCTGCTGTGTGTTTTTCTGTCTTCTCATTTTGCTTATCTTACTGTGTTTGGGGTCTCCTTTTCACAGGCTGCAGGTTCGTAGTTCCCGTTGTTTTTGGTATCTGTCCCCAGTGGCTAAGGTTGGTTCAGTGGGTTGTGTAGGTTTCCTGGTGGAGGGAACTAGTGCCTGTGTTCTGGTGGATGAGGCTGGATCTTGTCTTTCTGGTAGGCTCGTCCACGTTTGGTGGTGTGTTTTGGGGTGTCTGTGGCCTTATTATGATTTTAGGCAGCCTCTCTGTTAATGGATGGGGCTGTGTTCCTGTCTTGCTAGTTGTTTGGCATAGGGTGTCCAGCACTGTAGCTTGCTGGTCGTTGCGTGAAGCTGGGTCTTGATGTTGAGATGGAGATCTCTGAGAGATTTTCGCCGTTTGGTATTACGTGGAGCTGGGAGGTCTCTTGTGGACCAGTGTCCTGAAGTTGGCTCTCCCACCTCAGAGGCACAGCCCTGATGCCTGGCTGGAGCACCAAGAGCTTTTCATCCACACAGCTCAGAATAAAAGGGAGAAAAAATGGAAAGAAAGAAAAAAAGAGGATAAAATAAAATAAAATAAAGCAATTATAATAAAAAATAAGAAAAAATAATTATTAAGAATAAATTTATTAAGAAAAAAACTTTTTTTAATTTTTAAAAATAGATTTATTACTTTTTTATACTAAAAATAAGAAAAAAATTATTAAGAAAAAATTTATTAAGAAAAAAAAATTTTTTAATTTTTTAAAATAAAAAATATGAAAAAACTTATTAAAAAAATTTTATTTAATTTTTTCAAAATAGAAAATAAGGAAAAAATTATTAAGAAAACATTTAGTAGGGAAAACAAAATTTTTTTAAGCAAAAAAAATAAATAAATAAACGGACGGACCTAACCCTAGGACTAACGGTGAGAGCAAAGCTATACAGACAAAATCTCACCCAGAAGCATACACATATACACTCACAAAAAAAAGGAAAAGGGGAAAACTTAATATATCCTGCTCCCAAAGTCCACCTCCTAAATTTGGGATGATTCGTTGTCTATTCAGGTATTCAACAGATGCAGGCACATCAAGTTGTTTGTGGAGCTTTAATCCGCTGCTTCTGAGGCTGCTGGGAGAGATTTCCCTTTCTCTTCTTTGTTTGTATAGCTCCCGGGGTTCAGCTTTGGATTTGGACCCGCCTCTGCTTGTAGGTCCCCTGAGGGCGTCTGTTCCCCGCCCAGACAGAACGGGGTTAAAGGAGCAGCTGCTTCGGGGGCTCTGGCTCAGTCAGGCCAGGGGGAGGGAGCGGTACGGAGGAGGCAGGGCGAGCCTGCGGCGGCAGAAGCCAGCGTGACGTTGCAGCAGCCTGAGGCGCGCCGTGCGCTCTCCCGGGGAAGTTGTCCCCAGATTACGGGAGCCTGGCTGTGGCGGGCTGCACAGGCTCCCGGGAGGGGCGGTGTGGAGAATGACCTGTGCTCGCCCACAGGCTTTTTGGTGGCTGCAGCAGCAGTCTTAGTGTCTCATGCCCGTCTCTGGGGTCCGCGCTGATAGCTGTGGCTCGCGCCCATCTCTGGAGTTCGTTTAAGTGGCGCTCTGAATCCCCTCTCCTTGCACGCCGCGAAACAAAGAGGCAAGAAAAAGTCTCTTGCCTCTTCGGCAGCTGCAGACTTTTTCTCGGGCACCTTCCCGGCTAGTTGTGGTGCGCTAGCCCCTTCAGGCTGTGTTCACGCAGCCAACCCCAGTCCTCTCCCTGGGATCCGACAGAAGCCCGCGCCTCAGCTCCCAGCCCCCGCCCGCCCCGGCGGGTGAGCAGACAAGGCTCTTGGGCTGGTGAGTGCTGCTCGGCGCCGAGCCTCTGCACGGGAATCTCTCCGTTTTTCCCTCTGCATCCCTGTTGCTGTGGGATCTGCGCTGATAGCCACGGCTCGCGCCCGTCTCTGGAGCTCGTTTAGGCGGCGCTCTGAATCCCCTCTCCTTGCGCGCCGCGAAACAAAGAGGCAAGAAAAAGTCTCTTGCCTCTTCGGCAGCTGCAGTCTTTTTCCCGGACTCCCTCCCGGCTAGCACCGAAGCCCGAGCCCCAGCTCCCAGCCCCCGCCCGCCCTGGCGGCTGAGCAGACAAGCCTCTCGGGCTGGTGAGTGCTGGTTGGCACCGCTCCTCTGTGTGAGAATCTCTCCGCTTTGCCCTCCGCACCACTGTGGCTGCGCTCTCCTCCGTGGCTCTGAAGCTTCCCCCCTCTGCTACCCGCAGTCTCTGCCCACGAAGGGGCTTCCTAGTGTGTGGAAACCTTTCCTCCTTCACAGCTCCCTCCCACTGGTGCAGGTCCCGTCCCTATTCTTTTGTCTCTGTTATTTCTTTTTTCTTTTGCCCTACCCAAGTACGTGGGGATTTTCTTGCCTTTTGGGAGGTCTGACGTCTTCTGCCAGCGTTCAGTGGGTGTTCTGTAGGAGCAGTTCCACGTGTAGATGTATTTCTCATGTATCTGTGGGGAGGAAGGTGATCTCCGCGTCTTACTTTTCCGCCATCTTGCCTCTCCCTCCCCAAGTCCATTTTTGCACTCACTGAATTAAAAGTAATAATAACATCATGTATTGTTTTCTCCCCACAACAAACTAACTCATTATTTCTTAAACTGTCCCTCTGAGTTTGTCTGCAGTGCAATTTTCTGTTATTCCTTAAATTTAAAAGAGTTGCTTGCCTCTGGAACTGAAAATGTTAAGGTCTGCAGAGCACAAAGTGAAGCAGGGATGGGTCAGTGTGTTAAATGTATTTTCCTTGGCAGTCTACACTTCTGGGTGTGAATTGCGCACTTTCATAACTTATGGAGATAAAATGGGTCAACGTTACTTCATGTTCAGCTATAAAAATTGCTATGAAAGTCACATCTCTGTTCTGAATTGCCCACCCACAAACCTAGGAGAAGCCTCCCTATCTCTGCAGGCAACACTTTGCTCTTTTCAAATGAGCAGAGTAGGGTAAAAATATGGGCATTGCGTCTTTCCTAAGGTAGGATTTTAAAAATCCACTGAAAAAGGAATAATTGATTATCTCTTGTGCAAACAACATTTATTACCTTGATAACTCTCTAAACCTTGGGTGTTTTTCAGATGCAAATTAAAACACTACCACACACCTTCACATTTATTGTTTTCTGTATATTTCACTGGACTTGTTGTGTGACCTTGAGTCCAGCTCAGGGAGGATTTGGACTTCTTTGTTCCAAGTGTAAATTTCTTTCTAGTCTTAAAATGATATAATTCTTATTTGTTGATGTTTAAGATTCTAGATCTAAACAATTTTTCTTCCAAATAAATCTGCACACAGATGATAGAAAAGTCAGACTATAAAGGACATTTCATGTCTGCAAATAGCCACTTGTCCACTCAGACAAGACAAGTAATGATTTATGTTGTAAGAATAGTAATGATTTATGTTTTAAGACTAGGAAGACCTGTAACCAGATCCACGGGCACAGCACCACTGCTAATTCCTTTTATGTAAAGAGCTGACTTGGCACAGTATCATCTACGCTCTGCAGGGAGAAAAGCTGGCACAGGGGTCAAAGGAGATGATGTATGGCTGGGAACAAAAATGCAACAATATTGAAAATAATGCAAAGCATGGACACGTTGATGGACATAGGAGATTCGTGCCATTGGGGAAGGCCAGCAGGTATCCAAAATAGCTTTGGCTACCCAAAATTTGGCTAAGACTGGTCATTAGCACATAATTAATGCTGAATAAATAATTATTGAAGGAGTGGATAACTTTAAAGGTATATCATACATGCCACATAAATCAATAAAGCAATTATGCACAAATTATAGACCTACTATGGGTAGGTGGAGGAGAATGGATCTAGGTTAACTGAAGGTAAGGGCATGTTTCTAGAGGTGACTCACGTCTCTTAATTGAAGAGTACACTAAGTTATTGGTAGCAGGACTGACGCTCATTTGTCTCTGGTAGCTACTCGCTAGTTAGGAAAGCTTTACTGACTAGGAAAGAAGGGAGAGGATGAGGCAAGAAATGAATCTGTCAAGTTTGTTGAGGGTTAACTGATGCAAGGCTAAGCACTTCACATTATGCTGTGGCTGATAAGAGAAATAGATGGGTACAAAGCTGAGGGAATAAACCACTATTTCATGTGGTAGGAATGTGGAAGGTGACTCAGTGGGCTGGAATTTCGTGGCAAGGGGTCAAGTTAGAAAACTACTGTGATTATCCAGACAGAATGATGAGGATTTGAAAATTTAGTGGCGGTGGAAAACACTTTCAGATTTTCTGGGTCACTGGCTGAAACAATAAACTGTAAGGTTTACCTTTTACAACATTTCAGTGAAACACATCTTCTTGAGTGAAGCACAGAAGAAGTTACCTTACCTTAAGAAATACTAGCATACAGATTTCCTTCTGTTAAAATTTCCTCTATCTTTTCCAGAAAGAAGTTAGTATAATATTTATTTGCATGGTGCTTACTTTACCTATTTGTTTGGGGATGGGAAGGAGAAGAAAGCCTGACTTAAAGACTGGGGATAGTAAATATTGTCGTATTTTGTGACCATTTTCTTTATAGCCAAACACAAATCACTTAAACACCAAAAATAAAAACATAACAACTGACCACAACATAACTGTGTGTCCATAACAGATTAAATATTCTTATTTATGGGTGGCCCCAACATATTTGCATTCTCATTTTCTTAGTAAACTGTGGAAGAGGACTGAGAATATTCAAACTTCCATCACATTTAAAATATATTAAGGGTTAATCATCTTTATAATGTCAACTCCCCTCTTTCTAATTTGATATTTCATTTAAATACTAAATGTTCTAATTAATGTACAACTTTGAAAAATAGGCCAGAAAAAGGAATGGGATAGATGTCGCTGCTTCGTCAATAAACATGTGCTACTTTTTAAGTGAATAAAAAGGACAATTATGCTGGGTAGAGGACACAGCACAGTTAATTAAATGTAGCTGTCTGACAAGCAGAACATGCAAGGAGACTATTCTATAATGAATAAAATATGCTAAATAAAAACACATTATTGTAATGTATGTCAATGATTAGGTCACGAACATATATATTTAAGTAATTTGCTGCTCTCTCAGTACGAGGGAGAGTCCCAAAGTGGCAGAATTCAAGAGATTAACATATACAGACTACTATATATAAAATAGATAATCAACAAGGATCTACTGTATAGCACAGGGAACTCTACTCAATACTCTGTAATAGCTAATATGGGAAAAGCATCTGAAAAAGAATAGATATATGTATATGTATAACTGAATCACTTTGCTGTACACCTGAAACTAACACAACATTGTAAATCAACTATACTGCAATATACAATTTAAAAAATTTAAAGGGAATATCCTTGCAAAAACAATATTGTTCATATACAATGTCTTTTTCTGTTCATTTGTTTGTACAGTTCTACATCTTGAGAAAGAGAAACATGATAGTTGTCCTCCTATATAAGAACAGCTTCAAATGCCAATGAAACATTCAATAAAACTCTAAATTTTAGTGTTGGGTCTCAAAGGACAGGGAAAAGTGAAGAATACTCCTTCCCTCTTTCCATTAAATGCACAATTAATGGATCTTCTTGAACGCTATTGATGTATTCAAGAATCTCATGCTTCCTTAAAGAGTGACCCCGTGAAAAAATAAATATCTATAGAAGGTTTGAAATAAACAGGACTGAACTCATACAGAACTCAGAGAATGTATTTATAAATATTTTGTATCAGCAAAATACTCTCCTTCTTGCTGGTTTATCTTAAACCAGAAAGTCACTATGCACTTGATTATTATGGAGTAAAATATGAGGTGAAAATTTGCACACTCAAAAATACAAAGAAAAAGTGCTTATATTATCTTTTCCATGATGTATTTATATTAACTCTAAAGGCTCATTCCATTTTTGCTATTTATATATCAAACATTTTTAAATGCCCTACCAAGGGAAAAGCACTCATTAGTATAGTCTGACCCAAGTATAGATTGCAGAATGAGAACAAAAAATAAGATTTATTTCCTTGAAGATTTAAATCTATTAAGGGAGTTATATATAAACAAAAATATTTGGGGGAACTATGGGTAGGAAATCTGAGTTTGTATATACTATGTTTCTAACTAGTTTAAGTAGCATAACTGAGAAGAGGGGCTAAGGATAAGGAGGTGAGAGTCAGAATTACCCTGCTAACTTGAGCAAAGTGCACATACCAAGTACTTCCTATCTCTCACAGAACATCAGAATATTAAAGGGGCCATCTAGGGGAGATGGGCAATCATTTCAATTGTCACAGAACTCAACTCCCTCTTCATTGATAGCTTTTTTACTAAAACGTTAAGTTCTTCAAAGACAAGATCTTTTTCTTATTCACATTTTTTTTTAATTCACATTTTTATTCCCAAGAGTCTAACAGCTCACAAAGGCATGGACGCTTCTTTAGGGTATGTGATGAACTGACTTGATAGAATACGCGATGAACCCATGCTGAAGACTGACTTAGGGCCTACTTTACACAAACTGTTAACTGCCACTCAGTATGCCTCTAACACTGATCTCTAATGCCACAAATACTCATCAGCACCAGTCATTACAACCTGCAATGTTTGATTCCTATCTGTGATCACAAATGAATGAATGAATGAATGAGCAAAGAAACAAATAAGATCGGTGGGTCTGGGGGCAGCTCTGTTGCAGTAGAAGAAACTCTAGACTTGGAGTAAAAGAGTTTGAGTTCAGTCCCTTTCCTTCCTACATAATAATTCAACTGTGGATAGTACTCCTTAATTCCTATAATTGTTGTAATAAATAAAATAATGTGTATGAAAGCACTCATGATGGGGCCTGGCATTTCAGCTGACTAGACGACTCTAGGTTCTGAATTTGGAAGTTGAAGTCAACAAAGGGACATAAGCGACATAGGACCAAGCATGAGAAAAATAAATGAGAAGGAAATATTAATACAATAGGAAGGAAAAAAGGAGATGGGTGAATCATGGCGAATATATGTTGGTATCATTTTATGATAAGCATTACCATTTACACTTAAAAAGATAAATGTCACTGAAAATAACATGAAAATAGCCATGCAAATGTAGATCTTCTATTAGTCTGATAACAAAACCAGAATCATTTGGTGGAACAATAAGTTCAGCTTACTGACAAAATGTTTGCCCATACCTCTGGAATCATAAACATGGTTTGAATTTAGGAAGTGTATCCACTCCAAGGAGATATCAGTGATTGATATCATGTAATCACTGATTACAATGTATTAAAAGAGTATTCAGTTCTGTTTCTAAACATAGTATTAGCAAATCATAAAAAGGCTTTTTAAAAAAAACATTTTATTTTAAAATATCTTTGCAAAACTGTGTTCTATATGCTTCCTTGTCATCACTGACTGGCTAAATAGTTCTGTACTAATTACTGAACTAATTTTCCTTTCTTCTAAGTATCTTCTTTTGTTTTCCATAGAAGAGGAAAATAATTGGATGACAGTCTTCTCATAGGAAGGCTTCATAGAAATTATTGGTGTGAAGTGACTGCTACTACCTATAGCAAACTTTAAGATCATTATTTCCTTTATGAAATAGCCAGGGGTTTTGAGAAAACAAAAATGAGATATACTCAAATTACAGAAGTAATAATGGCAATATATATTTAGTTTCATATAATCCTAGTTATTCAAAACTGGAAAATACTCTGACCATTCGTTTTGTAGAATAGAACACTGAGATTCCAAACAGTTAAATGATCTGTCCTATGTCATATTGTACATGATAGGCAGAGTTAGGACTGACTGAAAAAAATGAGGTCACCAGAATCCTTACCCCATGCTTTAAAAAAAAATCTGGCGTGAGAGGTGCAGCAAATAAGAAAATAGCTCTGTAAGGTTAGATGATACACATGAATTAAGGATAAATTTTCAGTAGAGGGTGCAGATTTTTTTGGTTACTATTTCTTGAATTATTGTTAAACAGTCAATAAATGTATTTAGAAATTCTACTGTTGGAATGACTATGACTTGACTTTATAAATAATAGACTCAGGTTTAGATTCATATAAGTAAAGAACACAAAAAGATCTTGAAGATTTAGAGGTATTTTAATTAATTGAAGACTTAATCTGTCCATTTTTTAAAAATCTATATCCCCATTAGGTTTTCCTTACTCTCTCTTTTGTTGATTCTCACAAATACATAAAATTGAGGCATCCTCACTGAATGTGAAAGAAGAAACCAGGAAAAATTTATATAATAGATCACATTTAAGTGAATTTTAAATTGAGTTCTGAAGTTAACAATATAATTTTAAATATATAAGAAAATAACATTTTGGTACCTACTAAGAAAGTTCAAAAACTAAGACCTATGCATTACTCATGTCAATCACAAGACTATAGCTAATATTTATTGAAATATATGAGTCATTTTTATTATAAATGAAATTATGATTTTCATCTACTGAATACAACAAACTTATAAAAAGAAAATAAAACAAATAACAAAAGTGATACATAGTTCATAGATGGCATGAACCTGGACAAAATAATTTTTAATTGCATACTGTGAGAATTGTTGATTAAGCTACCAAGGGATAAGGTTGTACTGAATCCCACCTCTCATTAAGGCAGTAAGTTTTTCCTGAGCTATGCAGTGGGAAAAGCCTGGAATTAGGCACAGCTACAACCAAATCCGGGTACTACCACATACAATGGGAGACTCTGGACAAGTTACTATGCTTTTTGGAGCCTTGCTTTTTTTTCCACTTATAAATATTGGGAATAATAATCCCTATCCTGCAGAGCTACAGTACCGCATAAATGAGCATGCACTTGAAGGGCCCTAGAATAGAGTCTGGCACCATAAGTGTTCAATTATTTTTCACTCCTGAATAGTCAGCCTGGGTCTCTTCCTATGGTGTTCCACTAATCTGAACTGGGCATATCCATAAGCTCACCTAAGGTGGATTGTGCCATTTCTGTTCTAGAAAGAAACTTCTGAAAGGTGTGTATTATGCCTGGGGTCCGCCTGCATCTTTCTATCTCTTGCCAGAAGCTTATTTTTGATGTTAAGTGGTTTAGACAGGAGTGAAGATTTTCCACCTTCTCCCAGCCACCTCCCTCTTTTTTTTAAGCAGTGCTTAAAATAGGAAGCTGGGAAAATAAATTTGGTGATGTTACTGATACTTGTTTGGAATTAGAATAGAAAGTCAGAGTAAGTAAATATGAAAACACATTTGATTATTCCCCTAAGGTAGGATGTGTACCTAAGCCAAATGTTCATTTGTTCACTTTCGTCTAAGGCATATTAATAACATTTAAATTTAAAACAAACAAAACAGAATTGCAATTCCCCTATATACCTAGTCTAGAAAACAGCTTTTTGTTTAAAATAAAAAGGCAGAACAAAGCAAAAAAGAAACAAATAAACAAAGCTGGATTCTTAAGTAAAATACCACCCACAGGAAAAAAAGGAATCTGTTCATACACACAAATATTGTTAATTTGTTTAGATAAATTTAAAAAAAGTGAGTATTAGACACTGGGTTATAATTTATTGTCTTACATTTTTATTTTACGACTTTCCAGTTCAATTTAAGGGAAGAAAGCTGGGATTCATTAGGCAAAACATGGCCAGTGCAGTCCAATGTCACTATCAGTGCTGTAGCAATGTACGGGCTGCCACACTGGCTCACAGTCTACAATCACTTCCGGTCAGTGAAGCCTGTTCCTGACTTATCAATGCAAGAACTACCCACTACCATGGATCATCTGAACAAAAACTGGGTTTAGACGAAGTATTCTATCTTCATGTTTTGGCATGAAGTCTATCCACTTTATTTCTAACAATCAGCTACATTTACAAGTCTTTTAGGATACAGGTGTGTTATCAATGCCAAAATGAAACCTGTTGATACATACAGTGAGTATCATTCCCAGGCAAGAAGGCACTATTAGTCGGAGTATAAAAATATTTTTTAAATCCTTATAAATAAACATTAATCAAATGCAATGTATAAATAATAGATCCTATCTATACAATAAATTTCTAAGGACAAAATGTGTCATCATCATTTTTCCATAGTTAGCAGTTGTTCTCCAATTATGGCTTTCCCTACTGAAAAGAGTCATACTATGGCCAGATAACTTTATCAATTTCTGTTTGCAGTAATGAAAATCAAGAGTGACAGACACAGCCCCGTTCATATTATTAGGTTTCCAACAGAATGATATACTATTGAAATGATTGAACTTCTTGTAAATCATACTACTTGCTTAGACAAATGAAATTCCAAGCTCTTCTGCCACATAAAAACAATGGAAACAAGGAGCCTCTGTTAATTGCAAGTTTGCAAACACTTTTTGAATAGAGAACTGGGACAATAATGCAAGATACACCCATTACCTTCCTTCACTATTGCCAAGTAAAGCCAAACTCATGAAATCTCTATTCTCCAGGTAAACTGCAGTGGGCTAGTGGGCCCATTACTGGAAATACCCAGTCTTAACAATGACTATACAATATAATTTTTCAGAAAGGTGTTTGATTTCAACTTCCGAGTATAGTTTTTTTAACTTCCGAGTATAGTTTTGGAGAGAAAAAAGGCCAGCAGGTCCCAAGACACTTTGCTCAGTGATTTTTAATTGTTTTGTGCTTTAGAAGTTAAGAAGACCCCACCAGAGACTGATAATGTAATCTAAAAGAATGTAATAAGGAATCTAGTCTCCCTGGAGAACTAACAGGAAAAAGGACACATCTTTCTCACACCACTTTAAATGTGCAGGGAAATCAGAAGTGTGTGAAAGCACTTCATAGACCTAATGCAGTGATATGCCTATGTGGACATGCATCCTACTGGTTTAATCTTAGCACTGCTTGAGTCTTGAAACATACCAATGCAAGGGTGCAGAGAAATGCATAGTAATTGCCTTTGAACAAATACAATTTATAGAATGAAAACTGGCTTTTGAAATCACTTCAGACTTTTTATACCACCTAAGGCCCCAGATAATATCTTTCTGTTTGCCTTCCCACATGTCTACCTAGCTAAGTCTTACTCTACCTTCCAGATTTGTATCACTTAGCCTCTATTCCTGTGTGACTCCCCCCAGGTCCTTGGACTGGGCTTCCTTACCATCTGGGTTTCTGAGCATCCTGTCTATGCCCCTGTTCTTATCACTTATCAATTATGGCAAAAGCTGTTAGTTTCCTATTCCACAAGAATGATCCCTCCCTTCCTAGCAGAACTGGCATATTTTTCACAATGTCAATGTGCTCAGCCTAGAAGGGGACTGAGAGGTATAAGCCAATTATTCAAATCTTTTAGTTTTTCCACCTGATATTCACTTTCCAAGTTTTGCTTGCCCTAGGGGATTGCCATGTGACACACTTCTAGGCAGGGAGTCATTAGGTAGGAGAAGTCTGTTGGAGGGTTTCCAAGGAAATCTATTCTTCTGATTTTAAAAATTTAATAAATAAATTATCTCTCTTTTTTACAGACTACATTCTGCCTTAGAAGACAGAGTTAATATGTGGAACTTGAATCTAGTGCAGCCATATTGAAACCAACAAGAGGAAAAAAAGGTGACAGAGTTGAAAAACAGAAAACATTCAGCCCTTCATGACATAAACTGCTATTAAACCAATTCTGAAACTGAGTATAATCAATGTTCTTGTTAAGTAAACAAGAAATGTCTTTATGGTTTAGAGAAATCTGATTTATTTTATTTGCATATATTTCTTTAATAAGAGAAATACTGAACTTAAAAGCTTACGTAAGAATATGTTCATTAACATACCTAATATCTATGCTATTGTCATTAAAATGTATTATTATTGGTTACATAAAGTAAATATCAATATAACTTAAAGATTTATATCCATCCTCCTAATTTAAGACTTTGAAATTATAATGATCATAATCTGATTGTTGATTGACCTGGATCTTTGATTTATTAAATCATCTTAATGGATGCAGCAGGGATGCCACTAATAAATGTGTAATATGCTAAACTTACCTCTGCTGAAAAATTCTGCTTCTCAGCATTTTAAACTGAAATAATGTTAACTGTTAGCTTAGTCATGCAAAATGCACTTAACATAATAGTAAACAATGAAAAATAGAAGTTGTTTATCACATGGATACAATGACAGAGGTAATAAGCAAAAAGTTAACCTACATTCTGCCCTTATGTGTTTTAAATCAGCTTTCCAAATTGATTATTTATTTTTAAATAAATAATTATTCATTTAAATAAATAATTAAATAAATTAGTTATTTATTTTTGTCAAAATGTGCTGGCAGTTGACTAAAATCATACTACTACTAATACCCTTTAACGAAATAAACACAAATGTCTCTTTCTCTAAATACTGTTTAACTAACAAAGCACTCTGTCCTCAGGCAAAAAAGCTTCTAGAGATACAACAGGTGTATTAAAGAATGAAAAATGCTCAAGAAATACTGGTAACTTTTAAGAGAAACTATCATAGAAAAGGCAGGTAAAACCACTTCAGCTTAAGATGTAAACTTGTAATTTCAACAAGTGTGAGAAATAAACAAAATATACTTGCAACTTTACACAAACTATATATATTTTATAGTTATCATTGAGACTTGGTAATACACTACCTGGACTGGACTGTAGCAGCAGTTCTCAAATATTTTGGTCTCAGGAGCTCTTTACACTCAAAACATCTGAGGACCCTAAAGAGCTTTTGCTTATGTGTGTGTATATCTATCAATATTTACTATGTTAAAATTAAACAGAAAAATTTAAAACACAAGAATACCAAGTTCACATCCAATTAGTGATCAGAACAATGAAGCCATCACATGTGACGCAGTCTTCGGCAAACTCCTCTCTACACATGACAGAATGATGGTGGTAAAGGCAAAGAATGTCTCAGTCTTATTGTGAAACAGTTTTGACCTCCCAGACCCCCAGGAGTCCCCAGCCCTTACTTTGATAACCATTGGACCACAGTAATAGGAGGGAAAATTGGAGTAAGATGAATAGACTTAAGTTGCTGGGAAAGACACTGTTTTTCAAGCACGTATACAAAGGGAACAATTGATTGGACAAAGAAAGATAGAGACAGATATTCTAGCAAAAAGCCTGCAACATGGAAAATGCCTTTTCTAATTCGGTTTGTGGCTGGCAGTGCTTATGGGACAGGTACATTAACTATCATGAAAACTGCTAGATGATTCAGTTATCTAAAATAGACTATCTGATAAAATTTAAGACTTGCCTTGAAGTCAAATTTTATCTGACAGAAAGTAGAAATAAATAGAGCACTGCTTACTCCTAGCTTAATTCTGATAAACAGGGAAAAACTGATGCTTGTTTATGTGTAAGTGACAGAAATCCTTGAAAGACATGGGGCTGCTCATATTTTAAATAATAAAATAAACTACTGTCAGATGGGAATTTTAGATGAGCAGAGTCCAACATTCCTAAGAATAGAAACAGTTTTACTGCCAGAATTTTTGAAAAGTAGGACTAATAAGGGAGGGAGGAGACCCTAAAAACAAAAATATACTAGTATAACTGTATAGAAAGCTAATGAAGAAGGGAGGCAAGACTCTTAAAAAATTAGATTCAGAAAGAGATTGATGACCTCAGAACTGTGAGTAAATAATTAAGTTAAAAAAAAAGAAAAAGAATGAAGCAAGCAAGAAAAGAGGGATAGTGGGAAGGAAAAGAAAGTAAATGAAATTATGGGTCAGGGCATGAATCATTAAGTTTAAACACATCACTGAGATGCATAGTGTAATTGTAAACTGTATAATTGGCATATGCTCTTTTAATAGGTTTCTTTTTTGAAACTAATGAATCTTTTAATTTTTTTACTTGCATGTCTCTCTTCAATGACCTTTGCTTTGCTACTTTGAATTTATTTAAGTTTTTATCAGATTAAGATATATTTTCTGTCAATTATGAGTTTTATACAAATTTTAGGATAAATTGTGGAAACTTTCCTGTTTATAACTACAATACTGTAAAACCAGATTGATAGTCCATCTTCCTTCCATTTATTTATAGCTTGCATGCTATTTAAATGTTATAACAGAAAAAGATGTTTGAAAAGCAATCAACTATCACAGGTATCACAGACACCTGGTAAAGATGAACAAGAAATTTTCAGCAAATTCACTGATCCTAAAACTCAATAAAATTGGAAGGAAATCATAATAGGTATTTTCTGTCTCATTTCTACTTGTTGTATTTTTTTTTTTCCTTTCTTTCTTCCCCACACCCGGATTCAATCGCCTACTGCACACTCTGATTATCATCACTTCTCTTTATTCCTTTATAAACGATTTAACCTAGCAGTCAGTTTCTAAGATGTTGGTTGCAATAAGAAACTACAGCAAATAACTGGTGGTTTCCATGATAGCAAAATTTGCATTACAGCTTATAAATGCCTCTTCCTTTGCAGAGATACTTAGCTGGACTGAACAAACCATTTTACACAGCACATTTCCTCCTGAATGCATAGGTTGTGTATCTGGGCATGACCGAAGGATTTGCAGGAGAAAATAAAATGTTTTTATCCACAGATTCCCTGAATGGAAAATAGATTATTTAAATATTATAAGAAGTGCCAGTTATTCATCTCTGTTGGTATGAAGGAGCAAAGAAAGGTGGAGGTTGTCACTACACAGCTGCAGCAGGTGACTGAATACAAACCGAAAGTGTGTTAATAATGTAGTGACTTTACTCTGACCTTAAGGGGGAAATGTTTGTGGGTACATATATCAAGGCAAAGATTGTTTCTCCCTTTTGTGCTCACTACTTTCTTTTTTTTTTTTTTTTTATAAGCAGAGCTTTTTTTTTTCCCCCCTTTATTTATTTATTTATTTATTTATTTATTTATTTATTTATTATTCATGGCTGTGTTGGGTCTTCGTTTCTGTGCGAAGGCCCTCTCTAGTTGCGGCAAGCGGGGGCCACTCCTCATCGCGGTGCGTGGGCCTCTCACTATCGCGGCCTCTCTTGTTGCGGAGCACAGGCTCCAGACGCGCAGGCTCAGTAGTTGTGGCTCACGGGCCCAGTTGCTCCGCGGCATGTGGGATCCTCCCAGACCAGGGCTCGAACCCGTGTCCCCTGCACCGGCAGGCAGACTCTCAACCACTGCGCCACCAGGGAAGCCCCACTACTTTTCTTAATCTAACACATAATCTAAACCTTGGATACATAAATAGAATGGTGGTACATCTTCATTTCTCCAGGATGGAGCTTGTTTATAACTGGTAAACCAGAGTAATTATCATTGATGCCCTTTTTACTCCCACAAATGTCAAAGTTTGGAAGCTAAATTATACAGAAAGCTTACATATAAGGGGATAGATTTGGAATGGAATAAATCAGGGAGGAGGTGATGCTAGAGAGAGATTATTTTAATAGTGAATGACCAAAATCTGCTCCAAGATTATATAACCAGAAGGCAGTTTTATGAGGAAGTTAGTTGACTGTCTTGCTGCTTCCAGAATGCAGGTTTGGGGATGGGGAAAGGTATAACTGGTTTCTCTCCCATGTAGGAAAAAAGAGAAAAATGGCTGCTCCAAGGAGTGCAAGCCTTGGATTGAGGATGAGATTAATGCAGTGGAAACACATGGGCTTTGGCATCAGATGAATGTGGTTCAAGTCTTTATTTTGACAAGTAGCAGCTGTGAGACTTGGGCGAGTTTTAATTACTCTTGCCCTAAGCCCCAGATTCTTCAGCTGTAAACAGGACGACTAAACACACCTTACAGGATTGCTGGGAAGTTTGCAGATGGCATTTGTGACCCATACAAGTCAATGTACAAACTGCTCCTATTACTGTTAGGATCTTAGCATGCGTCAAACAGTACTAATAACCAATATCTATTGTACACTTCCTGGAAATGAAGTCCTGTCCTAGGCTCCTCACTTTAATTATGTAACCTAAGCTTCAAAAGAGTGATTATTATCTGTTATTTACCCATGAGAACATTGTGACTCAGAGTTTACAACATATCCATCTTCACGGGGCTAATATTTGGCCAAGATAGGATCACAGTTTAGTTCCGATTAAATCCAAAGTTATATCCTTAATCTCTGAATTACTTAGAATTTACACCCTCTAAGGAGAACTGTGTGGTTTTATTCACCACTTTATCACAAGTGCCTGGACAGTGCAAAAACAAAACAATAACAAAAAAAACCAAACAAAAATCCTAATCCTAACCCCATAATCGTTAATGACAATAAAATACATAGATATTATTTCTATAAATGCCACAAAGTTGTAGATTCTTATCATATTTTTCATCTAATATTGCCAAATTTTTGTTTAAAACACGTATGAGATTTTTAGCTACAGGAAAATTTCTATTTTCCATGATTCAGCAAAACCATATATAGTGGTTTAGAAAGAGGCGACTAAAGAAAAGCACAAAACAGAGTTTATATGCCATCTCATGAACAGGGCACAGATCTCACTTGGAGCCCAAAGACACACTGAAAACTCATTTGAGGGTAAACCTTTCCACTGGAGCAATGTTCTCCTATTAAAGGACTTTCATCATTTCTCCTCAGAGATGGGGAACTTCTCAAAGTTTATAGTGTTTTGATACCAACAAAACAATGAAAAAAGCCACAATAAATATGCTCAAGTGTAAATATATCCGAGAGAGAAAAAAACTTTCCAAGAAGAGGCTTAGGAATGCTCTCCAACAGAATCTCTTTCTTCTAAACTATGCTCACTCTTGCATGCTAAATACTGCATTCAATATAAAGGACCCAGGTTTGGACTCACTAACAGAGAGTCATTCTTCATCACTGGAACTCTACTCTGTAACACTGCAGCAGAGGGGGGTCATCTGTGGGGTCCGCCCTTCGGTAGAATTCATTTCCCAGTAGCTATGGGGGTATTTTTGCCTCTTAATGCTATTGCTATAAGTGTGATTTCTATGTAGGTAAAAGATAATTTGGAACATTTCAACAAATCTTATCTTAAATATTTCATTGTAGCATCTATGACATTGATGGGAATATTAGTTTCATTTTCTCATTCCAAATTATTAGAAAACAACCTATGGTTGTCACTAATTTCTAACACGAAAGCTTGATATGTTGAGCATTTAACATGAAGACCTGCAGTCCATCAGTTTTGGTAATCCTGAGATTCCTGACAATTTAAAATAAAACAGAGTACATTTGTAGACACTGAAACAAAACGTCCCTCAGATGGCTGCCTTATCATTCTTAAATTACATGTACTTGTTTAATGAAATTTTAAGTAGTCTATCATATGTCAGTATTTTAAACATTGCTAAGGAAAATAAAAGTCAGGTTTGCTAGACCACAGTGAATTGCATAATTGAGACAGACAATTCAGACTTTAAACAAAGTTCGTGTTGAAAATATCCAGAATTGAAACAGGTTTTTTACTGGCAGGGGTCACTTTTGAAGGGCAGAGAAGCAGCTGAAACTAAGGTATGGCTAGTTATGAATTGTCCACATACCATTTTATTGACAGGGGCTGCAAATTTTAAAATGCTGGTAAGTGTAACGGGAAGAACTATTTTGCTGGATATGCATTAGCACACAGAAGGGATAGATAAGATAGAATAATGGGAAAACACATGGATACAGTTTTAGCTAATATTCTTTAAAACTCTGGAAGGAGTAAAACATAATTGTGACTTGGTCTTAATTTGCTTTACTTTAGCTAAATAGTAGAACCTACTTTAAACACTTGGATGCTTCCTTGTGAAGGTCTAATTGCTCTGAGTCTTGAATAACCACATACAGATGCATATAATTTTTCTTTTCTTTCCCTCCTCCCATCCCCACTCTATTCTTTTCCCTCCTCCTTTTGTTCTTTTTCCTTTTTTTCTTTTTTCAAATCATAATTATGGGGGTCAAGGACACTAAATTATTGAATAAGTTTAAGTTGAATGGCAGTAAATAGCAAACATTTTCCGGCTTCAACATTACAATTTCTGTTTCAGTTGATGAATGTTAGCTTTTGAGGTTTTCCATTAAAAAAAAGTCTGTACTGACACATAAGGAAGAAACTCTTCCTACTTCGAAATTTATAGAAACATATTTAAGAGATTCTGTGAAGTAAAGCAGACAGTACAGAAATTCTTTACATGTAAGGATTAGGTAATATAATGGAAGGAAGACAGAAAGGAATAGGATGGGAGGTGAGAGAGAGGAAGAGATTAAAATTTGGATGAGTACATGTGTGACTGGGTTATGTAGAAGCAGAGAGATTTAATGCTTGAATACCACACAGACTTTGATAAATGAAGAAAAGAAGCCAGGAAGCAAGAAAATATCCATAAATATGAGAAAATAAATACAGGGCTTATAATAAATTTTTTCTATATTCCAATGGAAAATGTCTTTAACATTATGTTCTCTTCCTATGAACTCTGTGGTCTTTTAAGACATGATTTAAGTATTTTCTGTATTTCAAAATCTAGTTTCATATATCAGATTTAAATATTTAATATTGTACTAATTGGTTTTTTCACTTTTTTTTTTCTATTGCAGCATATTTTGCAATGACAAACTCTATAATGCCAGAAATTCTCTTCCACAATTAGGTTTACCATGAACAGTGAAGTTTCCAACCTTTTCTGCATCTGAACATCATCACAAATTCTTCAGCTCCAGAGTTTATCTCTTTCCTTAGATGTTCCTTTAATTTGTAGCCAGCACCAAAGCTATTTTTTTCTAACATATGCATCCTGAAAATTGCAATCAACTGGATTAAGCAATCCAGGTATTATAATAACATTTAAGTCTAGACCTAGGTTCCCAGGTGATCCATATATTCAAGATCATCCAATTTTTTATTGCTGAATCATGAATGTGAAATGGGTAGCAGGACATGATGGTGACATCTGTGCTTCTATCTCTGGCATTCAGCAACGTCAGTATCTAATAACTTAGTTAGTCCCACTGGTCTAAGTACAACTTGCCCTGCCTCAAATCCCTGGCAGACACATATGCCTCCTCCATATTCTGAAAAGTTAAACCTGGCAATCCTATTTTAAGGTTCCCAGTAGCCACCTAACAGCAGTGAGAAGCAGCAGCAGGAAAGAATGAGCTTTGTCTTCCCCTCTCCTAAGCAGATGGTTGGCTAAGACTCGTTCACACAGGGAAATCAATTTTAGATTTTTAACTTGGATACCAAGTAATAAACCACAACTGCCAAGTATGAGAAAAGTAGCCTCTGCATTGATTTTTATCTGTAATGATAATAATGGAAATATGAAAAATAATATTGTATTTCAGAAATCATTTATTCTCTTTTATTAAAAAAGAACCTCAGTGACATTAAAAGAATGACATTTTTAGGAAGGCTACAACGTGGAAGTGTGGCTCTCCACCTAAGTATTGGCATTCTAACATAGTTTTACAATGCTCAAACCTGTAGCATGTTCACACCTCTTGGGATAGTGCAGAATAGGAAATTATAATGGCAAGCAACTAATTTTTAGATATAATCCCAGAAGTAATGCTGAATATTCCTGAGTGGTCACCAAAAACTACAGCTTGTGCCAATGTCACTTTCTGATTATTTTGCTTAATTATCGTGGCCACTTTCAGAGCCAGATGTTACTGTTCAAAATGAATGATTTCTGGTGTTCCAGAAAAGTGGAAGTCCAGAGATCTGGGAACTGGTCAACCACTGCAGTCTTACCCAAAACTTTTGCTGAGCAGGTCAGCTCCTGCAGGACAGAAATGCTGCTGAACCTGGGGAGGGAAGGGGTTTAAGTGAGGGGCTGACTCTCACTCACTGAATGGGTCCCTTCCGAATAGATTATGAGCTGGAATCATACAATTCTTTTTGGTTTACAAGTTGAGTATCAGCTACCTTAATGGAAAATAAAATGCTCATTTTTTTTTCCTAAGGAAGATGAAAGATTTTTAATTTTTTCCCTTCTTCTCAATTGCCAAAGATCTGGAAAAACTTCTGACTAAGAAATGGGCTGTATGAGTAGTATGATGGTCTAAAACCCACAAGTTCCAAATAACAGTGGAAGACCTAACTCCTGACAGAGTTCTTCAAATCCAACACTTGCTTCTGTTAGTCCCTGCAATGGTATTAAGTAAAATTTAAAAGAAATAAAATTCATCAGTATTTTATTTTATTTTCCCTTTTGATTTTGATCCAAATGTCCAAAACTTAGATTGTCTCTAATGCAATTGATATTCTTTAAGCATACCATTAGGAAAAAATATTTTGACCTTCTCAATGACTAGGGAGGTCTACCTGAAGGCTGACATCAGTAGAAAACTTTTCTTAAGTTGGATGAACTGGGTAATCACTTCTTGGTTCAGTGATTTAAAGAAATAAATTTACCTTTGTCTAAAATGTTACAGAAAAATTCCTGAAGTGCTGACAATTGCAATTTTGAAGACCTGGCTAACATGCTTGACTTTGACCAGTGAAAATAGATAGATAGATAGATAGATAGATAGATAGATAGATAGATAGATAGATAGATAGATAGATAATAGATAGATCCTAAAATAAACATTTTGGGGGCAGTGAGGAAGAGAAATTCAGTACCTGCATATATAAAAAATCAATTTCTTTTCTGAAGTATGTACAAATTTTAGTCATTTAAGGTCAACATTTTCTGAATGGTTTTATTTCAATATTGATCTAGACAGCTACTCACAATGCAGCAGTGGATACCAAATTCCAATATCATTCACTAGAATGGGGGCTGCTCCCATAGAAGCAGAAATATCACACTGTAGATTATTTTCAAGTAGTCACTTCTCCCTTAAAACAATAAACAAATACCATGATCTACATTTGGAGCATAAGGATATATATCAAGTAATTTTCTGCTGTTGAACTATTCCTGGGAGAACATGTGTATAGAACTGTCAAGTCTAGTTTGACAGCAAATATAAACGGTTGGGACCCAGTACAAATGTCATCCAAAACTCAGAGTTATAGTATCTTACGGGGGACATCACTAACAGGCCCTTTCCTTATTAGCATATATGTAAACCAGGAAAGACAGAGGATTTTTTTTTAATGTGTCTTTCTTTAGTAAGATTTTCTTTATTTGTTACTACATTTAGGATAGAACTCATAAAGCCATTTTGATCTATGTATAAATTAAATAATCTCTTCTTCAGTTTTAAATATTACTTTGTATTCCCTCAGTATTAGATAGATAATTGGTATCTAGAATATATGATGTAGTCAGATAATTGAACAATGCTATTAAGTTACATTCTATTTTCCTCAGGCTAACAACCTTTCTGTACCAATCCTGGTGTCCAAACTTGTATTCACTTTTAGTATTTTAGTTGCTTCCCTTTGGCCACTGCTCAATTTTTGAGTAAAAATAATCTGGCATGATGTTGACTGAAATGAAGCCTGGATGTGGCAAATTGCCCTAGATATGTAAAATGTTTTATGGGGAAGTTGAAGGAACTGCTTGAGTTAGACAAACACACAGGGAATAAGTTCATTATTTGCCTCACCTATGCAGGAAAGGACATTTTCAGTGGGCTCTGCAGAGATGTGGATTAACAAGCCTTGTTACTGTTAACAAGCATCGTGTGTCTAATTCCAAGTACATTGTTCTTCAAGTTGACAACTACATGTTGGACTTAAACTGTCACAAGACAAGGAATCTTACAAGGGAGAAAAATGCAAGTACTCATATTTCATTCCCCATCTTTCCATATGCCCATTTACTTATGATCACAAGGATATAGTTGTTTATTTTAAAATACTTAAATTGCATTTAAATAAAGTAAAAATGAAATCATTGCAACGTTTATAGATTCAGAATTATTTAGTCATATACTTTTCTATGAATATCTATGTACCTGTATGCCATAAATTTAATATATAAGCAACTGAAAAGCTATAGATATTCCTTTTAGATTAAAATATCTATTCCAAGAATTCTCAGGTTATTGACTATTTTTTGTTTGAAAAATCTTTGTTCAGAGAGTTCCCTAGGGGTCCAGTGGTTAGAACTCGACACTTTTACTGCCATGGCCCGGGTTCAATCCCTTGTCAGGGAACTAAGATCCCACAAGCCACATGGCGTGGTCAAAAAAAAAAAAAAACAACAAAAACAAAAACAAACTTTGTTAAAATTGAACTGTAATAAATTGAAGAGAAAAAATTATTTGTGTCTATAAATTAATGACTGACCTGTGATGTGGGGCAAACCAGCCAAAAACAAATGTCCCTCTAAACAGTATAACATTTCCTAATGCAGTTTCACATACTCAGTTTCAGATTTTAAACTGTCCCACTGGTATCTAATCTTAAAATGTGTTTTTTTCTTTCTTATATAAAATTCTTCTCTAGATTAATAGATAGAAAAGGGGCTTTTCTTCAAACACCTGAAAATTGAATGAAGAAAAGTACATTTCTATCTTAAAAGATTAAAAAGAAGACTACATTGAAAAAAGTTAAAGACTAGACATGTGTTTTATGCAGTTCATTTATTTTCATCTCTTTCCTAACACTTTAAATTTCACTCTGCAATTTGGAACAGATTTGATCAACTTGCTTTCATGTGTGAGTGTTTTTTCAACTGCAATGAAAATAAACAAATGGGTTTGGTTTTCTACAAAATTGTGGAGATGCTGACTTAACTACAACAGTTATTTACTTTGACATATGTCACACTGTACAGCTCTTATAGAATAAAGTATTGTCTGGTTATCCAAAGTTTACATGAAACTCTTGAGTCTGCCTCAGGTTCCTTATATCAATAAAGCCCCTTTTAGACAGAAAGGAGAGTAGGTCTCTGCAATGGTTCCCCTCTTGTTAGAGAACATTTGGCATGACAAAAAACCACCAGAGGGTATGGATTACTTTATGATCCTGAAGAAGATATTCTGATTTTAACTGTATGGAAACATACATATATTTGCTTTGTGCACTTGAGCTCTGTAGGGTCTACGAAAGTTGTTAATGAAGTCCAGGAGTTAAACAAGTTTAAAGGCTTAAAACTGTTGTAGGATGCCACTAAACAGGACCAAAATGTGGAACATATGTAATTTCTGAGAGATAAGTCTTACCCATGTGATCAAATTACTTGTACCACACTTCTCACTATAATTTGTTGTCAGCTTTGGAACTGTAATATTTCAACATGAAAACTTTTATGTAATACTTTTTATTTTGCCCCCCAGAACATAAACAGATTTGAATTTCAAAATAGTAAAAATGTTATGGATGCATGAACAAAGCCAAATGCATATCTGCTTTCCTTTGTGAATGAATAGACTTATGAAAACAGGAAAAAATCTGACATCTAAAAGCATAAAAATAATACATTGTAAAAAGAACTAGCATTGCTCAGAGGAAGATGCACATAACTTCTTAGCCATCTATATGGTATTAATGGATGAAAAACTTGATGCTAAAAATATGAATAAGAAAAATTGATAAGACTGGGTAGAGCCAAATGTAATATCTGGGATTAATTTTTTAAAATAGACAAGCTGAATACATTTTGGAAGTTAATCTCTTAAAAAGAAATAGCATTCTGATTAAAGAGATACTTAAACATCAAACAAAACTAGGGTCCCCCTCCAACATATTTCCGCCTTCCACCTCTCACTCCTCTTATCTCATTACTATGCTCTTCTTGTTTAAGTGAAAATAGTTTTCCTATAAACTAAAAGCTCTAGTGAGTGTTTATAGTGGAAACAAAATCTGCCAAAATGCCTCCCCAAAGTCCATCTGTTCCAGAAAACATTTCAGATTCACTGATCACCTACTCCATGTTACCACACTTCCAATTCTGTCCACGTTATAAAAAATGTTATGTTTTCTTGGGTAGAATCTACTGCATATCATTTCCCACCACCCACAAGTAAATTCTACTATAACTGCCTAGGTAGTATCCAATGTATAACAACTGTCAGATTGTTTTGCTACAGAATGCTCTAGCACTTGCTGACTACTGTTATCTTACATTCCCTCATCCTCTGTCTTTCTTCAGAAGACACTTTCCATTTCCCTCTCACCCTCATTCAACTTTGCAGAAAAAGGACATATCATCTTAAAGGCAGACAGATAAGAATGCTAAGAATATAAAATAGAGACAAAAAATAAAAGAGATATAAAAAAAGAAAAACTAAGGGAACTGAAAGAAGCATCACTCTTACACCTCATCTTTAGATTCTAAAAGATAAATAATGTAAAAGTAGTATAAATATAAGATTTGTTGTCCTAATATACTGAGAGGCTGTAAATTAATTTGTATAAGATCACACAGTACTTCTCTTTTTAAAGAATTATAAGCTGTAAGAATGGACTTCTAATATTAATGTATGCTTTTCAGAATATTTCTGAATTATTGTCAGGATTTTTTATTGGTTTCCCTTTGAAATCTGGACTATAGTAAAAATGTTAACAGATGTGAAACCAGAAGAATGCCTCATTGCTATCTTCTAAGTGTTGTTGCTTCAGTGAATTCCAAGCTGTTTTAATAGATATTGCTATTTTGTTGGGGCGGAGGGAAGGAATTATTTTTTTAATGAATGATAAAGGCATATGGAATACAACCTTTTGTGTGTTTTTGTGTTCATGGGTACTCCAAAAGAAGTGTGACTTGAGAATTCTGAAACCATCTTTTCTTTCGATGGTGTGATTCAAAGTTGAAAGGAGATAACATCTGGATACTGTTGGCAATTTATGTGTTCTGGGTAGAAGTATACGTTACTAGTTCAAAGAAGAACAGCTTATTAAACAAAACAAAACAAAACAAAACTTTAAAATAAAAACCTAAAAAAATGGAATCACAGGAATTTCTACAAATTCTGCTTCAGGTCATATCCAGGACTCCAAAAGTCTACTGATTGGGCAGATCTCAAGCTGTATTATTATCCCTACTTTCTTCCAAATATCTAATTTAATATTTTTCTAAAATTAAATAATGTCCTAAGGCAGAATACTATCTTCAGAAATCAGAGTTACAATGCACATTGCCCTGAATCTGTATTAGTTTATTAAATTTGGCAGACGGACTTTGCAACAGTGAGTTATCATGGGTGTGCACTTCATAGAGGTCCAGGCAAGCAGGGAAGCCCAAAAGGAATGTTGCCTGGATGGCAGAAGCAACAGACATTAACAAAGTTGTAGGCTTCACACTTAGAATTTTATCAGCAACAATGAATTTGATAGTCTAGCTTCTCTTCTGCATTGATCAGAGACCACTGGGATTATTGTGCTCAGCTCTGGGTGAGAAAGGGAAAACACAGAGAAGACGTCAGAAGATACATTCTGAGAAAACTATCTGAATGGTGTAGGAGTTTATATCAACACCAGAAAGAGGAGATGTGCATCAGAAGAAAAGAAATGTCATCAAATTTTTTAAGTGTTATAATGTGGGTGAAATATTAGACTTTTTCTGTGTGATCCTGAGTGGGATAAGTGTATGATGATGATAAGATGAATTTTTTTTTAATTTATTTATTTACTTTTGGCTGTGCTGGGTCTTCGTTTCTGTGCAAGGGTTTTCTCCAGTTGCGGTGAGTGGGGACCACTCTTCATCACGGTGCGCGGGCCTCTCACTGTCGCGGCCTCTCCCATTGCGGAGCACAGGCTCCAGATGCGCAGGCTCAGTAGTTGTGGCTCACAGGCTTAGTTACTCCACGGCATGTGGGATCCTCCCAGACCAGGGCTCGAACCCATGTCCCCTGCATTGGCAGGCAGATTCCCAACCACTGCGCCACCAGGGAAGCCTGATAAGATGAATTTTTGTTCGATTTTTGAAAAAAGCAAAACTTTTAGCTTAAGCAAGCCTAAGAGAATCGAGTTTCTTCAGATGTAGGATGAGTTCCATTCCCTGGAATCATTCAAACATGCTTAGAAGACCACTGGGAGTAATATAAAAAGATTCTAAACTTCATGTCACCTGTAGAGATGGTTCCTCTAACCCTGAGAATTTATCATCTAGAAACAGACCATAAAATGCAAACCTAAGATGAATTAAGTGAGAATCTGTATATCTGATGATAACACTGCTTATTTCCCATTCACCTGGAAGCATTCACAATCATCCTGAAGACATCCCATTACAACATTCCTTGTACACTGGCCAAAGGTTTACATTAAGAAAACAAATACACTTGTATACAAAACATTTTTTACATACAAAAAAATGAGGAAAAAGAGAAAGAAAAAGGTCATTAGATCATCAGATTCATCAATTTGTTTAATTTTCCTTTGAGTAAATGCCTCTGTAGTTTGCAAGTAAGAGTCACAGGGCTAAATCTATGTATAATCTTCTGCAAGCTTTGAGCAATACCTGAAATAATGTTAGTCAATTTTTAAGTACTTATACTGAAAAGTAAAGAAACATCTACCTGGAAACTTCATCAATGATACTTGCAATTAAACCTAAAAGCAATTATGGCACTTGCTGTTAGACACAAAAGAGTGATGAATACTGCACTATATGTCTTATTTGAATACATTCCGCTATCAAACAACACTGATCACTCTTCGTACCTAAAGAGCTTTGTGAAAGACATTACAGATAAAGACTATTAAGGTTTGACAACTTTGGTCACAGTCAACTTTTTATTTTCAATGCCGTCTGAAGTTATAACATTTAATGGGGCAGCAGATGCATAATTTAGACTGACTCAGTGACCTCCTATCGCAATGAATATATAACTCAAGTTTCCCATTGTTTGCCAATAATAAAAGCAAGAATACAACCAAAACATAGCTAATAAATCATAGGTTTATTTTTAAATATTCCAATCTCATCAAAGACCCTTATGTCCAATTTCTGGGGGAAGAAAATCCATCCCAGTGGCTGTAGAGTTTATCCTAATTCCAGAAAATGGAAAAAAAAACAAAAAACAAAATCCCAGTGGATGTGCCTTTGTTCTACAAGAGTTCTCTTAAAAAAATTCTCCAAAGGCATGAATTACGTTTTGGGGATGGAAGTGGGAGCTGGTTAGATGTATATTCAGGTCAGCAAGGTTATCTATCATAGTGCTTTACATTGCATATATACAGGCCAAACATTGGGGGAAATAGTTTTATACTGAATCATTCTGGTTAGAATTACTACTATTTATGATAAATTGGATGAATTTGGACCTTTATGGATGGTATACCAACTTTAAAAAAAAGTATCCTAAGAGAAATCTGGTAAATGTGTTCTTTGTTGAAGAGACAAGGGTGACTTTTGATGCTCATTAAAAATTCTAAATAAACTCAAAATGGATTAAAGACCTAAATGTAAGTCCAGACACTATCAAACTCTTAGAGTAAAACATAGGCAGAACACTCTATGACATAAATCACAGCAAGATCCTTTTTGACCCACCTCCTAGAGAAATGGAAATAAAAACAAAAATAAACAAATGGGACCTAATGAAACTTAAAAACTTTTGCACAGCAAAGGAAACCATAAACAAGACGAAAAGACAACCCTCAGAATGGGAGAAAATATTTGCAAATGAAGCAACTGACAAAGGACTAATCTCCAAAATTTACAAGCAGCTCATGCAGCTCAATATCAAATAAACAAACAACCCAATCAAAAAATGGGCAGAAGACCTAAAGAGACATTTCTCCAGAGAAGATATACAGAATGCCAACAAACAAATGAAAGAAACATCACTAATGTTAAAAGCTCAACATCACTAATCATTAGAGAAATGCAAATCAAAACTACAATGAGATATCATCTCACACCGGTCAGAATGGCCATCATCAAGAAAACTACAAACAATAAGTGCTGGAGAGGGTGTGGAGAAAAGGGAACCCTCTTGCACTGTTGGTGGGAATGTAAATTGATACAGCCACTATGGAGAACAGTATGGACCTTCCTTAAAAAACTAAAAATAGTCGGGCTTCGGTCCGATCGCAGGGAGAGGACTGGGGTTAGCTGCGTGAACACAGCCTGAAGGGGTTAGTGCACCACAGCTAGCCGGGAGGGAGTCCAGGAAAAAGTCTGCAGCTGCCGAAGAGGCAAGAGACTTTTTCTTGCCTCTTTGTTTCATGGTGTGCAAGGAGAGGGGATTCAGAGTGCCACCTAAACGAGCTCCAGAGACGGGCGCGAGCCGCGGCGATCAGCGCGGACCCCAGAGACGGACATGGGACGCTAAGGCTGCTGCTGCCGCCACCAAGAAGCCTGTGTGTGAGCACAGGTCACTCTCCACAACGCCCCTCCCGGGAGCCTGTGCAGCCCGCCACGGCCAGGCTCCCGTGATCCGGGGACAACTTCCCCCAGAGAACGCACGGCATGCCTCAGGCTGGTGCAACGTCATGCCGGCCTCTGTCCCCGCAGGCTCACCCGGCATCTGTACCCCTCCCTCCCCGCGACCTGAGTGAGCCAGAGCCCCCGAAGCAGCTGCTCCTTTAACCCCGTCCTGTGTGAGCGAAGAACAGACGCCCTCAGGTGACCTACACGCAGAGGTGGGTCCAAATCCAAAGCTGAACCCCGGGAGCTGTACAAACAAAGAAGAGAAAGGGAAATTTCTCCCAGCAGCCTCAGAAGCAGTGGATTAAAGCTCCACAAACAACTTGATGTACCTGCATCTGTTGAATACCTGAATAGACAATGAATCATCCCAAATTCAGGAGGTGAACTTTGGGAGCAGGATATATTAATTTCTCCACTTTTCCTTTTTTTGTGAGTGTATATGTGTATGCTTCTGGGTGAGATTTTGTCTGTATAGCTTTGCTTTCACCATATGTCCTAGGGTTTGGTCCGTCTGTTTTTTTTTTTTTAATTAAAACACTTTTTTCCTTAATAAATGTTTTCTTAATAATTTTTTCCTTATTTTCTATTTTTAAAAATTAAAAAAAATTTTTTCTTAGTAAGTTTTTTCATATTTTTTATTTTAAAAAATTAAAAAAATTTTTTCTTAATAAATTTTTTCTTAATAATTTTTTTCTTATTTTTTATTATAATAGCTTTATTTTATTTTATTTTATTTTATTTTATCCTCTTTCTTTCTTTCTATTTTTTCTCCTTTTTATTCTGAGCTGTGTGGATGAAAGGCTCTTGGTGCTCCAGCCAGGCATCAGGGCTGTGCCTCTGAGGTGGGAGAAACAACTTCAGGACACTGGTCCACAAGAGACCTCCCAGCTCCACGTAATACCAAACAGCGAAACTCTCTCAGAGACCTCCATCTCAACATCAAGACCCAGCTTCACTCAACGACCAGCAAGGTACAGTGCTGGACACCCTATGCCAAACAACTACCAAGACAGGAACACAGCCCCATCCATTAGCAGAGAGGCTGCCTAAAATCATAATAAGGCCACAGACACCCCAAAACACACCAACAGATGTGGACGTGCCCAGCAGAAAGACAAGATCCAGCCTCATCCACCAGAACACAGGCACTAGTTCCCTCCACCAGGAAGCCTACACAACCCACTGAACCAAACTTAGCCACTGGGGACAGATACCAAAAACAACAAGAACTACGAACCTGCAGCCTGTGAAAAGGAGACCCCAAACACAGTAAGATAAGCAAAATGAGAAGACAGAAAAACACACAGCAGATGAAGGAGCAGGGTCAAAACACACCAGACCTAACAAATGAAGAGAAAATAGGCAGTCTACCTGAAAAAGAATTCAGAATAATGATAGTAAAGATGATCCAAAATCTTGGAAATAAAATAGACAAAATGCAAGAAACATTTAACAAGGACGTAGAAGAACTAAAGAGGAACCAAGCAATGATGAAAAGCACAACAAATGAAATTTAAAATACTCTAGACGGGATCAATAGCAGAATAACTGAGGCAGAAGAACGGGTAAGTGACCTGGAAGATAAAATAGTGGAAAAAAACTACTGCAGAGCGGAATGAAAAAAAAGAATGAAAAGAACTGAGGACAGTCTCAGAAACCTCTGGGAAAACATTAAACGCACCAACATTCGAATTATAGGGGTCCCAGAAGAAGAAGAGAAAAAGAAAGGGACTGAGAAAATATTTGAAGAGATTATAGTTGAAAACTTCCTTAATATGGGAAAGGAAATAGTTAATCAAGTCCTGGAAGCACAGAGAGTCCCATACAGGATAAATCCAAGGAGAAACACGCCAAGACTCATATTAATCAAACTATCAAAAATTAAATATAAAGAAAACATGTTAAAAGTAGCAAGGGAAAAACAACAAATAACATACAAGGGAATCCCCATCAGGTTAACAGTTGATCTTTCAGCAGAAACTCTGCAAGCCAGAAGGGAGTAGCAGGATATACTTAAAGTGATGAAGGAGAAAAACCTACAACCAAGGTTACTCTACCCAGCAAGGATCTCATTCAGATTTGATGGAGAAATTAAAACCTCTACAGACAAGCAAAAGCTGAGAGAGTTCAGCATGACCAAACCAGCTTTACAACAAATGCTAAAGGAACTTCTCTAGGCAAGAAACACAAGAGAAGGAAAACACCTACAATAACAAACCCAAAACATTTAAGAAAATGGGAATAGGAACATACATATCGATAATTACCTTAAATGTAAATGGATTAAATGCTCCTACCAAAAGACACAGACTGGCTGAATGGATACAAAAACAAGACCCATCTATATGCTGTCTATAAGAGACCCACTTCAGACCGAGAGACACATACAGACTGAAAGTGAGGGGATGGAAAAAGATATTCCATGCAAATGGAAATCAAAAGAAAGCTGGAGTAGCAATTCTCATATCAGACAAAATAGACTTTAAAATAAAGACTATTACAAGAGACAAAGAAGGACACTATATAATGATCAAGGGATCGATCCAAGAGGAAGGTATAACTATTGTAAATATTTATGCGCCCAACATAGAAGCACCTCAATACATAAGGCAAATACTAACAGCCATAAAAGGGGAAATCGAGAGTAACACAATCATAGTAGGGGACTTTAACACCCCACTTTCACCAATGGACAGATCCTCCAAAATGAAAATAAATAAGGAAACACAAGCTTTAAATGATACATTAAACAAGATGGACTTAATTGATATTTATAGGACATTCCACCCTAAAACAACAGAATACACATTTCTCTCAAGTGCTCATGGAACATTCTCCAGGATAGATCATATATTGGGTCACAAATCAAGCCTTGGTAAATTTAAAAAATTGAAATCGTATCAAGTATCTTTTCCGACCACAACGCTATGAGACTAGATATCAATTACAGGAAAAGATATGTAAAAAATACAAACACATGGAGGCTACACAATACACTACTTAATAACGAAGTGATCACTGAAGAAATCAAAGGGGAATTCAAAAAATACCTAGAAACAAATGACAATGGAGACACAACGACCCAAAACCTATGGGATGCAGCAAAAGCAGTTCTAAGAGGGAAGTTTATAGCAATACAAGCCTACATCAAGAAACAGGAAACATCTCGAATAAACAACCTAACCTTGCACCTAAAGCAATTAGAGAAAGAAGAACAAAAAAACCCCAAAGATAGCAGAAGGAAAGAAATCATTAAGATTAGATCAGAAATAAATGATAAAGAAATGAAGGAAACAATAGCAAAGATCAATAAAACTAAAAGCTGGTTCTTTGAGAAGATAAACAAAATTGATAAACCATTAGCCAAACTCATCAAGAGAAAAAAGGAGAAGACTCAAATCAATAGAATTAGAAATGAAAAAAGAGAAGTAACCACTGACACTGCAGAAATACAAACGATCATGAGAGATTACTACAAGCAACTCTATGCCAATAAAATGGACAACCTGGAAGAAATGGACAGATTCTTAGAAATGCACAACCTGCCGAGACTGAACCAGGAAGAAATAGAAAATATGAACAGACCAATCACAAGCACTGAAATTGAAACTGTGATTAAAAATCTTCCAACACACAAAAGCCCAGGACCAGATGGCTTCACAGGCGAATTCTATCAAACATTTAGAGAAGAGCTAACACCTATCCTTCTCAAACTCTTCCAAAATATAGCAGAGGGAGGAACACTCCCCAACTCATTCTACGAGGCCACCATCACCCTGATACCAAAACCAGACAAAGATGTCACAAAGAAAGAAAACTACAGGCCAATATCACTGATGAACATAGATGCAAAAATCCTGAACAAAATACTAGCAAACAGAATCCAACAGCACATTAAAAGGATCATACACCATGATCAAGTGGGGTTTATTCCAGGAATGCAAGGATTCTTCAATATACACAAATCAATCAACGTGATACATCATATTAACAAATTGAAGGAGAAAAACCATATGATCATCTCAATAGATGCAGAGAAAGCTTTTGACAAAATTCAACACCCATTTATGATAAAAGCCCTGCAGAAAGTAGGCATAGAGGGAACTTTCCTCAACAGAATAAAGGCCATATATGACAAACCCACAGCCAACATTGTCCTCAATGGTGAAAAACTGAAACTATTTCCACTAAGATCAGTAACAAGACAAGGTTGCCCACTCTCACCACTATTATTCAACATAGTTTTGGAAGTGTTAGCCACAGCAATCAGAGAAGAAAAAGAAATAAAAGGAATCCAAATCGGAAAAGAAGAAGTAAAGCTGTCACTGTTTGCAGATGACATGATACTATACATAGAGAATCCTAAAGATGCTACCAGAAAACTACTAGAGCTAATCACTTAATTTGGTAAAGTAGCAGGATACAAAATTAATGCACAGAAATCTCTTGCATCCCTATACACTAATGATGAAAACTCTGAAAGTGAAATTAAGAAAACACTCCCGTTTACCATTGCAACAAAAAGAATAAAATATCTAGGAATAGACCTACCTAAGGAGACAAAAGACCTGTATGCAGAAAATTATAAGACACTGATGAAAGAAATTAAAGATGATACAAATAGATGGAGAGATATACTGTGTTCTTGGATTGGAAGAATCAACATTGTGAAAATGACTCTACTACCCAAAGCAATCTACAGATTCAATGCAATCCCTATCAAACTACCACTGGCATTTTTCACAGAACTAGAACAAAAAATTTCACAATTTGTGTGGAAATACAAAAGACCCTGAATAGCCAAAGCAATCTTGAGAACGAAAAATGGAGCTGGAGGAATCAGGCTCCCTGACTTCAGACTATATTACAAAGCTACAGTAATCAAGACAGTTTGGTACTGGCACAACAACAGAAACATAGATCAATGTAACAGGATAGAAAGCCCAGAGATAAACCCACGCACATATGGTCACCTTATCTTTGATAAAGGAGGCAAGCATATACAGTGGAGAAAAGACAGCCTCTTCAATAAGTGGTGCTGGGAAAACTGGACAGGTACACGTAAAAGTATGAAATTAGAACACTCCCTAACACCATACACAAAAATAAACTCAAAATGGATTAAAGACCTAAGTGTAAGGCCAGACACTATCAAACTCTTAGAGGAAAACATAGGCAGAACACTCTATGACATAAATCACAGCAAGATCCTTTTTGACCCAACTCCTAGAGAAATGGAAATAAAAACACAAATAAACAAATGGGTCCTAATGAAACTTCAAAGCTTTTGCACAGCAAAGGAAACCATAAACAAGATGAAAAGACAACCCTCAGAATGGGAGAAAATATTTGCAAATGAAGCAACTGACAAAGGACTAATCTCCAAGATTTACAAGCAGCTCATGCAGCTCAATAACAAAAAACAAACAACCCAATCCAAAAATGGGCAGAAGACCTAAACAGACATTTCTCCAAAGAAGATATACAGATTGCCAACAGACACATGAAAGAATGCTCAACATCATTAATCATTAGAGAAATGCAAATCAAAACTACAATGAGATGTCATCTCACACCGGTCAGAATGGCCATCATCAAAAATTCTAGAAACAATAAATGCTGGAGAGGGTGTGGAGAAAAGGGTACACTCTTGCACTGTTGGTGGGATTGTTAAATTGATACAGCCACTATGGAGAACAGTATGGAGGTTCCTTAAAAAAGTAAAAATAGAACTACCATATGACCCAGCAATCCCACTACTGGGCATATACCCTGAGAAAACCATAATTCAAAAAGAGTCATGTACCAAAATGTTCATTGCAGCTCTATTTACAATAGCCAGGACAAGGAAGCAACCTAAGTGTCCATCATCGGATGAATGGAAAAAGAAGATGTGGCACATATATACAATGGAATATTACTCAGCCATAAAAAGAAATGAAATGGAGGTATTTGTAGTGAGGTGGATGGAGTTAGAGTCTGTCATACAGAGTGAAGTACGTCAGAAAGAGAAAAACAGATACAGTATGCTAACACATATATATGGAATCTAAGGAAAAACAAAAAAGAAAAAAGGTCATGAAGAACCTAGTGGCAAGACGGGAATAAAGACACAGACCTACTAGAGAATGGACTTGAGGATATGGGGAGGGGGAGGGGTACGATGTTACAGGGTGAGAGAGTGGCATGGACATATATACACCACCAAATGTAAAATAGATAACTAGTGGGAAGCAGCCACATAGCACAGGGAGATCAGCTCGGTGCTTTGTGACCTCCTGGAGGGGTGGGATGGGGTGGATGGGAGCGGGGGAGACGCAGGAGGGAGGAGATCTGGGAACGTGTGTATATGTGTGACTGATTCACTTTGTTATGAAGCAGAAACTGACACACCATTGTAAAGCATTTATACTCCAATAAAGATGTTTAAAAAAAAAAACTAAAAATAGAACTACCATACCACCCAGCAGTCCCACTACTGGGCATATACCCCAGGAAAAACATAATTCAAAAAGAGTCATGTAGCACAATGTTCATTGCAGCTCTATTTGCAATAGCCAGGACATGGAAGCAACCTAAGTGTCCATCAACAGATGAATGGATAAAGAAGATGTGGCACATATATACAATGGAATATTACTCAGCCATAAAAAGAAACAAAATTGAATTATTTGTAGTGAGGTGGATGGACATAGAGTCTGTCATATGGAGTGAAGAAAGTCAGAAAGAGGAAAAAAAAATACCATATGCTAACACATATATATGCAATCTAAAAAAAAAAAAGAGGTTCTGAAGAACCTAGGGGCAGCACAGGAATAAAGACGCAAACATAGAGAATGTACTTGAGGACACAGGGAGTGGGAAGGGTAAGCTGGGACAAAGTGAGATAGTGGCATGGACATATATACACTACCAAATGTAAAATAGATAGCTAGTGGGAAGCAGTCATATAGCACGGGGAGATCAGCTCGGTGCTCTGTGTCCACCTAGAGGGGTGGGATAGGGAAGGTGGGAGGGAGACGCAAGAGGGAGGAGATATAGGAATATATGTGTATGTATAGCTGATTTACTTTGTTATAAAGCAGAAAGTAACACACCATCGTAAAGCAATTATACCCCAATAAAGATGTTAAAAAAAAAAAAAAAAAGGTGTATCAGGCTAGAATTGTAAACTGGAAATAAACTTAAAAAAAAAAAAAAGAATTCTAATCTTCATCAAATCTCATCAGCAACAAAAAATGGCATTTTTTTAAAGGCCTACACCTCACTAAGTAATTTTCTGTAAATTTTTACTATTATCTTAAAAGTTTACCACATTTAAAGAACCATGTACATTTTAGTATTGATTATACCTTTAATATTTATTAAAATGGATATCCTTCTTTTGTGTGATAAATGTACTAACAGAGTTCCACATTAAAAACAATTCTTAAATAAGACCTAAAATTAGAGTATTCTGTCACAGCTTCCATTAGAATAATTACTGTCTAGTTAATCTATTTTATAAATTCTGATTTTATATATTGAATTTGAGATCAATGAACTATGTGTTGTCATTTTTGTGGTATTGAACATATGGAAGAACAAGGGAGTAGGTTTTAGTTAGTGTCAACATTAGAAAATTTTACACCATTGCTTTGAAAAGACTAATAAAATGTTTTCTGCGTGAATAAGATAAATCTAAAACCTCTAAAGATACTGATTTTTAAAATTACTAATGTGTGTCATGAACTTGTGAGAAATAATTGTTTAATATATCTGGTAAATACTTGTGATTATAAAGCTGAATTACTACCATGACAGTTAAGTTCTAATCATGTGATCCTTGATTACCTACAGTATATCTTGCCTGCACATTCACTGACAGAATGAACAGAAGCTTTTTAGTTACTTGATGTATTGATATGATATCTCTCCATTTTCTTTCATTGTTTGCATTTATTCTTCTATGAATGAATGCCCTTTCAAATCCAATTAATCTCATAGATGGGAAACTAAGAGCTCACTGTCTTCCGTAGACTTACCTTTTGTATTAGCTCCAGATAAAGAAGTTTTCTCTTGTCATAGTTGTAAATTTGAAGTAAGAGTCCAGAAATAAAATCTGGGCAAAAGCCCCATTTCTATTTGAATCTCGTCTTCACAGAATGGCTCACTTTACTTACTGAAAATTTTGAAGATATAAAATATAATTTTTCTGGCCACCCCAATGCCTATATTTTTTAGTGTGGTTCACTGAGGATTAAGAGAAGGGTAAACTAGTCATGTGAAAAAGTCCCACACAGTTGCATCAACCAGATATATATTCTACCTAATCTATTTTGTTCACAGTAAGCTCAGTCATCACAAAGGGTAATCACTCCTAGTAAATGTCTTATGTTAATAATGATAAAAGAAAATTAACCAAGCTCAATAAAAATGCCAATAGATATAAATAATACAAATAAAGAACCAGCATTATGTATTTTAAGTAATCAAACATTATTAAGTACCGAAAACTAAAGCTTTGATATTTTCCTTTCTTCAGGATTATAAAAATATTTTATTATATTTTATAATATATAATATAATAAACCATATTTGGCTGTAAGTAGTTGTGTTTTGGGCTCTACTGTTTTTGTCGATATTTTGAAAAAGTTCAACATAAGTTTTGCACAACAGTCTCCATACTAGATGGTGGATCATGTTTCACTACAATCTTTAAAAAATATCTGATGTTGTTCTCTATAACCCAATGCATAACGGGTAAGAAAAACATCACAATGAGTGACTCTAGAAATGTTAGGAAAACTTCTCTTAGGTAGGTCAGGACTAACTTGGATATATTAATAAAGGTCTTAAGAATCAATATGTGTCCTTGCGGAACCTTTAGACCTAAAGGTTCCCTGTGGAACCTTAAATTTGAACCATCAGCTTGACTTACTGCCCCATAGGACTAGACTGAGGTCCTGGCAAGAAATTGTATAGAACGCATATAAAATTAAAACACTCTGAACTCCCTCAGGACAGGCCTTAGAACTATCATCTTTTTAATGACAAATAGTAGTCTGCAAATGTAGTGAAATGTAAAAACTACAGATTGCTAATACCTACTTTCAGGCATGATAAGCTTTTTATCCCCAGCTGCCTCATCAGTAAAGCAGGGGAAAAAATATCTACTACTAAAGGGTTACCGTAAACACTGCATACACACACACACACATATGCTGAATACATACATACACACACACACGTATGCTGAACATGCATGTATTCATTCATTCATGTATGTATTCATACGTGAATGACTGAACGTATGGGATATGTAGGATTAATGGGTTTGTATCATTCCCAGATATTCCTCCTTACTTTTCATAAATTGGATTATTAAATTCAGTTTTTGGTTTGTCAACCATTTTAATCAATAAAAACGGAGTATTAGCTCATACCTAACAGTAATTAATATATTCAACCTTTTTAAGATGATGTGCCCTAACATTAAAGAAATTAAATTTGCTAAAAATAATTTAAATCTATACATAATCAAAAACTAAACATTTAGTGGATTAATGGCCATATTTTCATCATGTACAATAGGATCTTAGTCTAAAAGAATGAGTTGAAGAGAGGGAAGAGAATTTTAGTTTCATTGTAGCCCACACATGATTTAATTAGTTCTAGCACAAATAGTTTTACAATAGTGACCTGAAATCAGAAAGAATACCCACTGTGTCCTATTTGCTTTGTAGCAAAATATGTTTATAATACAGTAAGATTCACTCTGACGTGACTGCAATTTAGCAAAATATAAGATTATACCTAGACTTTAGATAAATAAAACGTTTGAAGAATGACATATATGAGAAAAGCGAGAGAGACTAATAAGAATGTACAAAAATAGTTTTGGTGTACTAGGAGAAACAAGCCAATGTCATTTCCAAAGAAAACGGAATGTAAATAAGAAGGGGTAGAAATTATGTGACAAGTAATGATGACTATGTGAACAACAAAAATCTCCTGGTATGACTAACTCTTTTTTTTCATTTCCTTTAATTTTTTGTTTGTTTGTTTTGTACCAACAGTGGGTAAAAAGAATATAACAAAAAAAAAAGTTTCCTAATGCAGAACGTTTTTGCCAGAATAAATATGTTACAAAAGGAGGTTTGGAGGATACAAAACACTGAGCTTGAAGAGTGCAAACTGAAGGGCTCCCTCAGAGGGATCTGAACTTGATCTATAAATATCTTCAAGGTAACCGTGTGACTAAAGGAAGGACATCATTCATAATGTCAAAAGATAGAAGGACACAGAACAATGGCCTACAGCTAAAGAGGAAGAAGAATAAAAAAGAGTTTTTGCTGGTTATTTTTAAAAAGTTCTTAGGACTGAGGTTAACTGGTTTGAATCACTAGCAGACAAGCACACAATGATGATTGCAGTTCATAGTCAAGGACAGTTTGTTAAAGGGATTAGCACCAATGGTGAAGTTGGCAAGTTGGGATCAGGATCATCCCTAGCATTACAGAGTTAATTAAGAGAAATAATGCAAATTCTAGTGAAACCCAGCAAATATACTTTCATGGACTCATCCCTTCCAGCCATGAGCTAAGCTTATAAGGGGTAAAGTTTCTAAGAACCATACTTTAAGCAACCAAAAGACCCTTCTTGTATGTAAATAGACTTAAATCCAGACCCCTGGGTCATTTTACATTCTGTTTCTAGTCAAAGCTACTTCTCTGTTTTAAAAATAGCTGATTTTTCCTTTCTATAAAAGGAATACATGTTTACTACAAACATTCAGAGAAATAAAGTTTATTCTTAATTCAACCATACAATGACAGCTACTGAAGCATCCAGGTTTATATTCACCTATATTTTTACTAAAGACAAACACACTTTTACATTTTTTTTTTAAATGGCATCATGCTGAACATCCCATTTTAACCTAATATTCTTTCACTTAATATATCAAGGGCATAGTTCTATATCAAGAAATGTAATAAATTTGGATCAGAATAAGACTAGGCTAAGTTAAAAGTAGAGTAAGAATAAGAGAAACTAGCCCCTCTATTTTCCTCACAGCTGCAAACCTTGGCTCTGGGTAGGCTGTGAGGGAGAGTGGAGAATGCATTTTTAAAGATGTTGTTAAATCTTTCCAGTGAAGTAATAACATGGTATATTCAATTATTCATTCAGCAAACACGTACTGAGTGGCAACCAGGTGTTGGCCCTGAGTTAGTAGCTAAGCAGCACCAACATGGTGACAGGTCCTGCTATCAACGATTTCTCCCTGAATCCTCACCCTGCTATGGATAGCAGGGAACATCTTTGATTCATTTTAACACTAACGCCTAGCAGAGTCTTGGAATGCTGCTAAGTGAACTGAACTGAAGGGAGCCATACAAGTAAACAATCATTTGAAATTCAGGGTGTGAAATATGGCAGTGGGGGCCAACTCAAAGTACAGCATAGATACAGAAGGTCTGGGGAGTAGACATAAAAGAACCTTCTTTCTCAAAGTTGGAGAGAAATTTGAATTGTTATTTCCCAAATCATAAGGAGATTAGATGTGGCACTTCACATACTCACGAATAAATTTGCAAATTTAAAGTTTAGCTTTGAGGCATACCTTGGATAATATCAGGTCACTAAAAATTTTTGAACACGTTATTTCAGTAAAACCACAATATCTGTATATCTTACCAATGAGCCCTTCTCAAGAAATTTGATAACAGTGAATGTATGTAAGTCTGAGGAAATGGGAAGAATAATTTTCCAATCAGTTCATATCTGTGTCTATAGTAGCTCACAAAGTCCTATTACTACACATTCTTATTCAAAGGAGCAAAATTTGAGTTTATTTTTTATTCAATAAGAAAACAAGTTAAAATGTATTTAGCATCTAAGTGTAAGGAACAATAAAAAAATATTTATATATTAGCTCAATTACTTAGTACATCAATACTATGAAGTAAGCATTACTATCTAAATTTTAAAAAATAGGAAACTGACACACAAATAAGGTTAAATAAATTGATCAATATCCAAAGGTAACAAATGGCAGAGGTGAGACCAAAATTCAAGGAAAATGTTTTTATTCCACTATGCTCCAAGGACCTATTCAAACTCTTCAGTATTTATGTTGATCTATCAACCATATAGGTAGAATTGTAAGTCCACAAATGATATGCATCATATCTCATATTAACAGAATCTTTTTAATGCTTTTACTATATTGCTACTGAAATACCAGTTTAACATGAATATACAAGGGTTTGATATATGTTGATTCAATTTTTATCATAATCATAGCAGACCCAAAAAGATTTCATTTCAATGTCTTATATTTCAAAACCAAGATACCCCAAAACACATTAAGTGTTTATTGCCAAAAACATTGGCAACACTGAAGGAGGCTTTAAAAGAAAAGCTCTGCAAGAACATGGGACATTGCCTTTTAATGACCTCTGAGACTCACTAGGGTTTGTGTCTCATCATTCTCTCTGATGTGGTTTCATAGAGTATCAAAACAAGGCAAGTGGAATGACAAGCCAATCTAGTCAATGAGCAGATTTCTAATGTTGTTGATTTTGACTGTTAACAATGATACTTAACTATATTCAATTCAGTATTCTCAAATGGTTTCCAGGAAGATGCTTCAAATGGCAAGATTTTTGTGTTGGTTGTGTTCTTAATGATATTGATGATACAACTTTTTCTTCTGTGTAAAATTTCTTTTACATTTAAGCAAAAGTTGGTTTATTTAAACAAATTCTTTCTGTTTATGTGTCATAGTATGAGGAAATACTAGCAAATAAAATAGATAATATTTATTATCTAAATGTTTATATTTAGGTAAAACTTAGTTGCATAGAACTCTTAAATCAAATGGGAATATTATGCCATTGCCCAGTCTAAAATATCCAATGTACATAACAAGCTAACAGGACCAAGAGAATATGAGACAAGAAGTCTGCATAAAGCTGCTTCTGGGAATTTGTTACAATACGATGTCTGAGATATGGGATAATTTACCTGAGGCAAGTAGAGCATGGGCGAGTGCAAAACAATAATCACCTGCAATTTTTACTGTAAATATGATAAAAAGCTTGATGTCCTTAAATGAAATTCCTTTTCATGAAAGCTGTTAGATCACTTAGGATTTTTTCAATCTGTAATGTTTAGTAAAATTAGAGGAATAAATGTCTTATTAAAGGCAAGTCAAATGGAGACTTCTTAAGTACCAGCGTGTAGCAGGAAGAAAAATGCAGACTTACAGAAGAAAGGACCAGAGTGTAGTAGGAAAACTCCAATTTTTCATCAATCCTTACAGAAAATCAGAGAAGAAGGAAAGATTCTGTATAGAGGAAAGTATAGTTGGAGGGATGAAAAGATAGAGGAGAAATTCCTAGACTGGGTCCTGTCCTTCTCAGCTGTTGGGCCCCTCTTACTGTTAACAGTCTCTGACCCACTCCTGTCCTAGGTGAACATGGGACTGAAGGCAGGGGAGAAAGTAAGAAGGCCACATTGTCTACAGAGGTTAGAAACTAAAAATGATAAATTTAGAATGAGGAAGAAATGGTGAATACCATTTACTTTAAGTAGTTATTTACTAAATAGCACCCCACTGGCCTATAGGAGTTCACACAACTCCCAATATGCTTCAGTTACTCCCAGGGCATAGATTATGCACACCAGGAAAATATGGCTCAGTGCTCTCAGGAAGATACCTAATTTAACACTAGAAAGTAAATTCTGTACTGGGAAAATCCTATATAGTATAAATCATATAAAGAATATATAGTATAAATCATATAAAGAACAGTCTTGGGGCCAGAGGAATACTAAAATTCTATTGTTCTTATTAATCTGTGAAATGAAAAGATGCTTAAGCAGGTAATTGCCATCTGAAATGGAAGACAAAACAACATATATTTTAATCAACACACTTATTAAATGTCAATTATAATTTTCATCAACTAAATTACATCAGACTGACTTGAAATAGCAAGGTAGCCAAATGTTAATTAAAAGAATAAATGTTAACTATTAGTTTAATTTTAGTGCCTTTGGAGTTTTCAAAATTTTATATTTATGAGATACTAAGCTATTAATCTTTATTTTTATCAGGTTTTTTAAATTAACTAACCCTCACATAAAAAGATACTCTTGTAAAAATTATCTTAATTAACATGTAATAAAGAATAATGAAAACCTTCCTTATTTTTCAAGCATTTTATCTATTTCATAAACTAATCTAGAGATCAGAGAATAATGCCTGCATGCTAATATGAACAGTTCGTATACTACAGAACTGGATTCATTTAAACACCCCCTGCATTTATTTATAGTAGTTGAGAACCTGAGTTTCCATCAATTGTAATGCTATAATTCTTATTACCTGATATTAAGTATCCCACTCTATTCATTAGTGTGCCAGGTATTAAAAATACCATTTAAACATTGGTTCCATTCAAGAGATAAAGTATATTTTGTTTTTATATGCTCTCAAATTAGAAGTCTTTCCTTTTGTAAATGTAATATTAAATTAGAGTGCTAGTCAAATAAGTATTTTCTCTGGTAAAAATTGAAGGAGTGTTAATTAGACTTTCACAATTGGATCTTTATTTCAATGATGTTAACTGACCTTTTGTTTGGATAATTTTGTTTGAAACCAATAGAGCAGATAGATAGATATTATCCATGGTCAAGAGGCAATAATTAATTTTCTAGACCTAAGAGTAAAATACAGTAATGTTGATAAAGTTGGTTCCAATGCCAATTTAATTTAAAGTGTATATGAAAAGTAGAAATATATAAAATACAAATTATCAATATAGTCTGTGAAAGTGGTTGGAAATTTCAAGAAGTGTATCAAAATCTATAAGGAAGCCAATTTGATACTAGGTGACACTGGTTCATTTTTATGACTTGTCTTCACACGAATCTCTCCAACTGTCTTTAAACTGACAGACAAATACATGGGGCATTTGAACGTCTATAAGCATTCTGGATTTTACACAGAAAATTCAACATATCAGGTAATTTTTGTTCTTATTCTCAGCAGAATTTCAGTATTTAGTAGGTAAATTCAAATGAATTGTCCTTTAAACCTAATCTAAGGGGCTGTGCATTTCTTGGGTTGACATTGTATGTCACATATTCATTTGTTTATGTTCTGCCTTCCCTGACTCTAAAGTAAGGTACATTAAAGTGGAGAATTTCTCTGTTTTGTTCACAGTTGCATCATTAGTAGAAGTCAATGTGAAGCACATAATGAGTGATCGATGCTTGCTGACTAAATAAAAGTATGAAACAGGCCAAGAAAACTGAAATATAGTAGTAAAAATTGTCATCATTTAAAAAGAATTCCCATGAACTTCTTAGAATATGTGTAGGTTTAAAATGGCATGCATATAAACTGAAAATAATGTTCATTTTTACTACATTTGTAAGCTATTTTTCAATGCCAAACTATAATGTATTCATTCATTCATTCATAAAAAAAAAATTGTGAAACTCTCCATGATACGCCATAACACTGAGTCTTTGAATCATATTGAAAAGGAGAATGATGTATAAAAATAATTTAATAGTAATGTAAACATGCTATAATAGAGTGAAAAAATGTGCTGGGAGAGCCCAAAGAAGGAAATATCTAACTGCCTAGAAATCAGAACAGGCTGCGTTGAAAATGAAGTTTGACTTAAGACTGGAAGATAATCAGTGTGGAAATCACAAGTGGATATGGTCATTCCAGGGAAAGGATGAAAGTGTAAAGGATTCATTACATGGCTTGGGAGAACTGCTCAATTTTTTCTGTAAGTCGTGTTGCAGGATATTTTGGGGGAAATGATAGAAATTAAGTCTGGAAAAGTAGCTGGTAAAATTAATCATTATTTGCAATTAAAGAATTAAGTAAAGCTAAATTATTTTGTCTGTCTATAGATAAGCAACTCTGTCAATATCTAGCTCCTTTTAATGGAAATACATTTGGAAAAAGATAAACAGAATATAGGTTTATCTTAAATGCCATGTCCATAGTGGGTATTAGTACATTACCTAAAGCACATAAATCAGTTATTAAATGGAAACTACCAGGCTTTTATTAAAGCTAGTGATTCAATATAAAACTCTTATCATAATATTTGCATTGGTAGTATGCTAATTGCTTTCTTATCACATGAGCCGACCTGGTACATGAAAGTAGTTAGTATTTTAAAGCAGTAATAATACTATAAGATGTATTAATAACTTTCCTAAGATTAACTAATTTCATGTTCACTCACATGCTAAGGCTTTAATATTATATGTAGCAACGTATTTTCACATAATATTCATTAAAATTGAATTCATTAGGACAAAAATGGAGAATAAATACACTATATATTGCCTGAGAAGAATAAAATGTTGTCTTTAATAGTGGACTACAAAATGTTTCTGTTTTAATCATCTTTAGATATTCACAAAAAGCTGAACAGCTAAGAAGAGAAATCCTGTATTAGTACCCCAAGTTGAAGGCAGATCTGGGCTTGGAGATTATAATGGGAAACAAGGTCTGGGGAGAGGAAATGGTTTTCTCTAGTGCTCTAACATTTAGTATTATCTTGGGAGCCTAGATATCAGTGATTCTCTCTCAGTCTTTATTCTGATGGTTCACAGGTATTTAGCAGTGTTAGGATGTGAGCAAAGCAAGGGCATTATTTTTCAAAATAATTTGATACATAAAAAATCATTGCTTAGTAACCACAAGACTAAATCTCATTTTGCTGGAATTTCTTATGTTTGCTTTATGGTTTTGTATTCTTTTTTTTTTTTTTTCCACACACACTGTATTTTATTTTTACAAGAGATAAATAGACTGACACCAAGCATTGTACATGGATGACCACAACAAAAGTAACAATGATTGCAATTACCAAACATGAAACACACTCATACTATGTCATAATATTGACATTCAGTCCAGTAATCCTCCACTGTAACAGCTCCTTTACTTTGCAGTGAAAATTGATTTGTATATTCTTTGCCTCTGAGTCCTTGTGGGATTTTTTCTTTTTTTTAAATTCAAACAGAAAGTCACAAAAATTATACTCATCCTCATCAGTTCACTCAGTCCCATGTAATTAATTTTTTTTTCATCTTGATCTTTTGTTAGCACTTTTATGAGCTCATCAGTTTTTCATTAGAGTTCTGAAAATGCTTATTCATTCCGTTCAGCAGTACAGTCAGGTACCAGAAACCTGTACTTGTCAGAGTCTTTTCCATGAATTTCCTGAAGATGAAACCCTTTTATAGGAACATATTTACAAAAGCAGAGTATACCCAGAACTGTCTGTAAATGACAAAAGACTTAAAAATGACCACGGTTAAAGATTTGATGAAAGTTCATAATAATGCAGTTGACAAGAAAATTAGTTATTTCTGAGATATACATTTTAAAGTAATAACTAGGATTATGACTTATAACATTATACCAGAACATATAAGATTTTTAGAAATTTCATGTAATGTCTGAAACATTTATATTAACATATTTCCATACAAATAACCCAATGAAAGTTTAGTATTAGTTGTTTTGTTTGTTTGTTTATACTGCAGGTTCGTATTAGTCATCAATTTTATACACATCAGTGTATACATGTCAATCCCAATCGCCCAATTCAGCACACCACCATCCCCACCCCACCGCAGTTTTCCCCCCTTGGTGTCCATATGTCTGTTCTCTACATCTGTGTCTCAACTTCTGCCCTGCAAACCGGCTCATCTGTACCATTTTTCTAGGTTCCACATACATGCGTTAATATACGATATTTGTTTTTCTCTTTCTGACTTACTTCACTCTGTATGACAGTCTCTAGATCCATCCACGTCTCAACAAATTACTCAATTTCATTCCTTTTTATGGCTGAGTAATTTAAATTAAACATTGAGAGGGTCACCATAATCTCTGTAGTTTTAGAAATTGCTAAAGGTTTTAATCTATCTTTGTTGTCAAGAATAACTCTAGTTTTTCCATCTTTGCTTCTGGATTGTTCAATTCTACTTCTATGTCCTGAACTCCTTCTGAACACAGCTTGGTATTTTAATTTACTTTCTGAAGTCATTTTTTCCATATTGAGTTGACTTTGGAAGTCTAGACTGTGCCTTAATCTCAATTAAAATGTCATAATTGTTAACATAAAGATAACACAGACCTAAGCTTCATCCCTTTAAATTGCTTAAACTTACATATAACACATGATTGCAATTTTTTTTAAAGTCAAAGAAAAATTGAGAGAAATTTTCATGAGCAATTTCTATTCAATAGTGTGCTGGTCTTTTCTTATGGATTTCTTCAAAATGAACATTTTTTCAGAAACCACATATTTTATGAATTACAAAAATAATAAATTATTTTTATTTAATTATAATAATTATTTTTACATAATAAAAATGTATTCCTGCCAAGTTCAGGTGAGAGTAGAAAATAGGTGATTCTCTTTGGTTTACATAAAGGACTTGTGATCAAATGGGTCAGCTCCCTATTCCCACTTCACTCCATGGTGAAAAAGCTGGAATCTAGACTGCAGATATCACTCTATGCATAATTCCTGCATTCTCATCTTGTTGAAAACAAAGGTAAAAACACAAAGGCATCTTCTAAATTTTCAAAGTATACTTTGAAACGAAAAAGAAAAAATTAATGTATAAGAGTGAGATTTTCATATAAATCAGAAAACTTAGTGGCTGAAAGGATGTTTAATAAACTTAGCCTCTCAAGAAAATATAATCAAATCACAATGAAATAGTTTACATGCCAACAGAATGGCTAAAATGAAAAAGACAGAAAACACCAACAATTGGAGAGGATGTGGCATGCCCAGAAGTCGATGCTCTGAGGGTGGGAGTGTAAATTGGCATAACAACTTTGGAATATTGTTTAGCTTGACAGCATGTGCTAAAGCTGAAAAAATTATGTGTCTTCTTACCCATAATTCTACTCTTATGTATGTACTTAAAATAATACCATACATATGTGCACCAAAAGACATGTACTAAAAGGGAACTGGAAGGAGGCCCTAAATGGAATTCTAGACGTAGGTAATGTTCTGTTTCTTGATCTGGGTGCTGCTTATATGGTTGTTTTTAGTTTGTGAAAGTACAGTTAGAGTATGTGTACTTTTATTTAACTCTATTATACTTCAACAAAAAAGTTTATTTAAAAAAAGCATCTTGGCTGCTCTTTGACCTCAGAGGCAAATCATTTTATTTGAAAAAATTGAGCATTCACACCATGCAGCATATACATTTAGTCACTAGTAATGGAAGGAATGCTAAATAACTGTTGCATAGTTTATTTGAATCAGTAAACAGTTCTTGGGCAAAATGACAGAGACTGGTTAATTATTTACAGAACAATTTCCCCTTTTCTCCTGGGCATACATGAAGAAAATATTTCCCATTCTCTCTCTTTTTTTTTTATAAATTTATTTATTTTATTTATTTGTTTTTGGCCGCGTTGGGTCTTCATTGCTGTGTGTGGGCTTTCTCTAGTTGCGCCGAGCAGGGGCTACTCTTCGTTGTGGTGCACAGACTTCTCATTGCAGTGGCTTCTCTTGTTGCAGAGCACGGGCTCTAGGCACGCGGGCTTCAGTAGTTGTGGCACGTGGGCTCAGTAGTTGTGGCTCGTGGGCTCTAGAGCACAGGCTCAGTAGTTTGGCACATGGGCTTAGTTGCTCCATGGCATGTGAGATCTTCACGGACCAGGGCTCAAACCCATGTCCCCTGCATTGGCAGGTGGATTCTTAACCACTGCACCACCAGGGAAGTCCCTCCCATTCTCTCTTGTTGGTGGATAGCAAGTATGTGATTGATGTGACCAATGTGTGCAGGAGTGTCATTTGACACCTGCAGACCCAATTCATAAATGCCCCACACAAAGCTCCTCTATCTCTCTCTCCCCTTGTCTGGCAGATTCAAAGGATCAAGAGAGGAGTCTAAGACCTAGCAAATTGTGTAACAACAAAGAACCTCACCTCTGACCTACTCTGGACAGTGATACAAGAAGAAAAAAATGGTATTGTGCTTAGTCATTGAGATTTGGGGTTGTTCTAGCAGCAAGCATACCCTAATAATAGCCCTGAAATCAACCTAATAGGCAAAGGTAGGTATGAACAGTGAAGGAAGGTGAGAAAGGATAACTCTTCCCAATGCTGGAAAATGTGGTCAACTACATCCCCATTATGTTTATAATCTGGACAGTCTGATCCTAAACAAAGTAAGGGGATCAGGATAAAATCCAAAATCATGGAGAAACATTTGTATAGAAATTCTGTACAAAGGCTGTGACTCAGCATAGGATGCAACAATAATCCCGTCCTGAATTTTCAGTATGTAGCTTGTCATCATCCTTAGGAAGATCCCTATTGCTCATTCCTGGCCCAACCTTGTATCTTCAAAACAGGAATTGCTTTGCTTCATTTCCCATAGTTCATCTGAGTTTTATTTGACATAGCCACTTCATATCTGTGTAAACTTGGGACGAAATTTAATGTATAGTGTAGGCATTACTTATCTCACCTATGAAATGTGGTTAATAATAGTATATTTGTTTAGCTGATTAAAAAAATAAATACACATAAAGTATGCTGCTTCTCATGCAGTGAACAGTCAATAAATGGTGGCTGCCACAGCTGTTATGAATGCTGTTTTTATTATTATTGGGAGATTCTTGTTAGGGTTATTCTTTAAAATAAGGGCTTGTTGTTCATGATATTGTTCATACAATGTATTCATAGTATTAGGCCTCAGGGCATTTTTTAAATTATGCAAAATTTTGTATATACATCTCTTTTATTTTCTCACTGTATCCTCTGAAATTGTCCATGACTTTTGTAAGGTTCAAATTTATTTTGTGTTCCTAAAATAGCTGCCACAGCTCTATGTATTAGAGAAATAAATAAAGGATTAGAAGAAATTATTTTCAACATTTAATTCCACAACTCATTATACTCTGTAAGTACGTGTATACTTTATCCTTAATTTCTCAAGTGTACATTTGTTGAACAAATTAAAATTTGCCTTAGACTAAACATGTATCACACATGATAAAATGCTTAGTCATATTAAGAGAAAAAACAATAAGGCTTCTTAAACATGTGATGTAATTGAGGTGTAGTTCTTTACATTGGATGGAAGACGGAAACTAATTTCTCTCAGCGTGATGCGAGCTCCTCCATCAAACAGCTGGTGTAAGTATGCACTGCTGTGTGCTGTAAGTAGGCCAGCTTAAGCCAGTGCAGCAGCAATTGGGTAAATTTTGCAGTTTAATCATAAAAGAACGTCTCAGAATTTCCCTTATGCATTTATTTTTTTGATCCAGGAGGCATGTATCCCAATGCTGATGTCACTGCCACTTTTCTTTATAGGGGAAACTGCCTAAACCATTGCCAAAATAAATTAGGTCATTGCTTAATTTATTGTCAACTTGTTCTGTTTGATGTCTGGAAATCCTTTTTAGATTTTGGCTGCAGACTTCAAGAGTTAAACCAGTTTCTGTAATGAATCTTAACCAAATATTAATAAAAATATTTTAAAGAAACTATGTAATTCTACAATGGACATAATGTTTTTGGATTCTTTGCAATATGATTTATGCAGAGCAGATATCATTAGCTCCAACTTATAGATGAGAAAATAAGTTCAGAAAAGTGTGAAGTCAAATCTAGAGGCACATATGTAACAAATGAGAGGAATAGGGACTCTTGACAGACAGAGTCTTCTACAAGCTGGGTGATAAACCCTGTTACATTTCTTCTTTCACTAAATGCAAATGTTTGACAAATGTATCTAACGGAGCATTATTTTCAGATTTTTTTTTGTAAGGAAGCCCTCATATTCTTACTCTTATTTTCTGTGCTTCTTTTCTTCTGCTTGTTCCCCTTGTCAACATGTGTCTCCATGTGTCCAACACAGAATTTTACTCTTCTTGTTTCAAGATACAGTTTCATGGAAACATACAAAATTTGCATCACGTATATCAGCTACACACTCACAAGATTAACCACAAGCATAATTAACTTTAAAATTACTCAACTTCCTTCAACCATGATAGTTCTGTCTTTATCGAATTTTAATGTCTTTTATTTTAATCAAACAATATCCCTTCACAGGATATACACTAAGAAATGAGTTTTCCTAAATGAAATTGCTTTTTTATTGCCATTCTACCATACACCCCATTTACATCTCTAGAACATTAAAACCACTCTTGGATGTGACTTCACCAGCAAGTGAAGCGTGTTATCTTGTTAAAGCTCTGGAGGATGGAGTGTTGTCTCTACGAGCACGGCAGACGAGCTGCATTAACAAGTCTGTATATCACCAATGTTTTCACAAATTATCCACCAAAGCTAGAGACAAATTTCGTATTCTCAAATCAATGAAAATTTAAGAGACTGCGGTGGGTTTTTGTTTTTTAACTTTTCTGCCATGAAAGAAGGGAGGAAAATTATTAGGACAACCACCTAAAAATACATTGAAGCAAAAAATTGTTTTTATTTTTAGAATAGAGATTTGCAAAGCAAGAGAAGTATTAAATAAACTCTTCCAACAGAATTGGTTTCTCTTAATAATTGTTAAAAGATACTTAAAAATATATGTAGAGTGTTTTAACCTCATTGGTTTATTTTGAAATTCCTAAATACAAGCACAGAGTTTCCAAAGCTAATAAACTATTTTTACAATTATGATCTTTAGAACAAAAACCATCAATAGGCTGGTTCTTTTATATTTATATTTCACTGCTATATATTTTTATTAAATTAATTAGTGCTTTTGTTTTAATGAATTAATAAAGGAAAAGAGTAATCGGTAAATAATGAAAAACACTACAAATAGCTAAGAAACAGAGTAAAAGCAGTGCATGTTTATGACATCTCAGTACTACAGTTCTCCTCTACTATAGTGTTTCTGGGTTTCTAAATTATAAATTTCATTTTTTTAATTTTTTAAATTTAATTTAATTTTTATTTTTATTTATTGATTTTTAAAATTGTTTGGTCACACTGTGTGACATGTGGGATATTAGTTCCCCACCAGGGATCGAACCTGCTCCCCCTCTGCTGGAGGCGTGGAGTCTTTTTTTTTTTTTTTAATCAGTTTTTGTTTTTTAATGTATTTTTTTAAATTTATTTTTTATTTTTGGGTGCATTGGGTCTTCATTGTTGCACGCAGGCTTTCTCTAGTTGCGGCCAGTAGGGGCTTCTCTTGTTGCACAGCATGGGCTTTAAGCACGTGGGCTTCAGTAGTTGCAGCTCATGGGCTCAGTAGTTGTGGCTCTTGGGCTCTACAGCATAGGCTCAGTAGTTGTGGCACATGGGCTTAGATGCTCTGTGGTATGTGGGATCCTCCCAGACCAGGGCTCGAACCCGTGTCCCCTGAATTGGCAGGCAGATTCTTAACCACTGTGCCACCAGCGAAGCCCAGAAGCATGGAGTCTTAACCACTGGACCACCAGGGAAGTTCCCATTATAAATTTTAAAGTCATTTCTTTATATACCCTAAGATTACACCTAGCTGCCAGGTTATGTATGTAAATAGGAAATTTGAATCACATTACTCCAGAAGAATAATCTAGTTGGATTCTTAATCTAAACTGAATGTTAGTCAAATGTATCTAGTATCAACATCATAACATGTATGCTTTCCAGCCACATAAAAGAATGGGGCAGGATTCTACCCCTTGCTTCTACAAGGTTTCTTGTCTAGTGACAAAGCTTTCTGTGTCAAAACTGGCTGTTACATAAAGCAGCTGGCTTTGATTCTCCTGTGAGCACCTTGCAATGGCTGCATGAAAAAGTAAACAAATAAAGATTAGAGATTGCCACAAAGTTCCCTGGAGACTATTCAGAGTATATAAATGCACTCTTATAGAAGAATGGGAGAAAAGGGGGAATAAAATAGCATAATCTGGTTTTTCAAAGAGAGGACACACATTCTTCCACTTTTACATAAAACCACAGAGCTTTCTAGACAAAGGTTACTGTTAGGTCAGGTATTTAATTTATTAGTTGGAGAAATGTTCAAAAATCATTCCCGCTTCTTGTTGATAAGGTCATGGATCAGCATTCTTTTCACTAAAAAAGGATATGATGGAATAAATCTGTGATGATGAACAAACAGATGATCTCTTTCAAAGAATGGGATAAAATATTAATATATGTAAAATAACTATTCAAATAAATAAATTTTAGATTACAGACTAATGAGAACTATTCTAATTGCCTAAAAGAATAACTTCAATTTTGTTTGTTGTCTTTTAGTCTTATCTGATCTAAATCATTTTGGCATGAGCTTTAGAGATATTATTAGCATAAAATATTAATTTCTTAATAAATGATTAATTTAGTTTTGAAATTGTTTGGACTCCCATACCACATAATGGCATCTGTTTGTTCATTGTAATATTATTTTTTGAGATATAACCACTGACAAAAAAATATATATATATTAAATATACATATTTTACCTTCAAATTTAACCTTATTAACTTAGCCAAATGTGTAAACAGTAGTTCTTAATTCCAGGCATATCTACATGATATTTCCTTTTTCAGTTTACACAGCTGCAGAAATTAACACATTTCATCAGGGCAAGACTAAATTACATGCCATAAGTACCAATTCAACCCCCTGACTGAATGCCAAAATAAGAACAAAGCATGAGGTTAACCACACACATCAGAAAACTAAAACAGACAAGAAATATATTAAGTACCATGAAAGGTCAGAGTGACCAAGATATAATTCAGAAAATATTACCTTGGTTTTATCTTATCTTTCATAAAATAAGACAAAGCCACAAATGAGCACTTCAAAATGAACTCATTCATCCCTTGGCCAATGAACAGAAACATTTTTTAGTTGACATTGACAATGGATCTTAACTGGTCAAAGAGGGTGTAGCTTTTTAAATTCTGACATAATCTTTTAAAAACTGTGACTTTTTTTGCTTTTCTTTTATTTATTTTTGTATACAGCAGGTTCTTATTAGTTATCCATTTTATACATATTGGTGTATATATGTCAATCCCAATCTCCCAGTTCATCACAGCACCACCCCCAACCCCACCCCTGCCGCTTTTCCCCCTTGGTGTCCATACATTTGTTATCTACATCTGTGTCTCAATTTCTGCCCTGCAAACTAGTTCATCTGTACCATTTTTCTAGGTTCCACATATATGCATTAATATATGATATCTGTTTTTCTCTTTCTGACTTACTTCACTCTGTATGACAGTCTCTAGATCCATCCACGTCTCCACAAATGACCCAATTTCATTCCTTTTTATGGCTGAGTAATATTCCATTGTATACATGTACCACTTCTTCTTAATCCATTCGTCTGTCGATGGGCATTTAGGTTGCTTCCATGACCTGGCTATTGTAAATAGTGCTGCAATGAACACTGAGGTGCATACGTCTTTTTGAATTATGGTTTTCTCTGGGTATGTGCCCAGTAGTGGGATTGCTGGGTCATTTGGTAATTCTACTTTTAGTTTTTTAAGGAACCTCCATACTCTTCTCCATAGTGGCTGTATCAATTTACATTCCCACCAACAGTGCAAGAGAGTTCCCTTTTCTCCACACCCTCTCCAGCATTTGTTGTTTGTAGATTTTCTGATGATGCCCATTCTAACTGGTGTGAGGTGATACCTCATTGTAGTTTTGGTTTGCATTTCTCTAATAATTAGTGATGTTGAGCATCTTTTCATGTGCTTCTTGGCCATCTGTATGTCTTCTTTGGAGAAATGTCTGTTTACGTCTTCTGCCCATTTTTGGATTGGGTTGTTTGTTTTTTTAATATTCAGCTGCATGAGCTGTTTATATATTTTGCAGATTAATCCTTTGTCTGTTGATTCGTTTGCAAATATTTTCTCCCATTCTGAGGGTTGTATTTTCATCTTGTTTGTAGTTTCCTTTGTTTTGCAATAGCTTTTAACTTTCAGTAGGTCTCATTTGTTTATTTTTGTTTTTATTTCTATTACTCTAGGAGGTGGATCAAAAAAGATCTTGCTGTGATTTATGTCAAAGTGTGTTCTTCCTATGTTTTCCTCGAAGAGTTTTATAGTGTCCAGTCTTACATTTAGGTCTCTAATCCATTTTTAGTTTATTTTTGTGTATGGTGTTAGGGAGTGTTCTAATTTCATTCTTTTACATGTAGCTGTAGAGTTTTCCCAGCACCACTTATTGAAGAGACTGTCTTTTTTCCATTGTATATCCTTGACTCCTTTGTCATAGTTTAGTTGACCATAGGTGTGTGGGTTTATCTCTGGGCTTTCTATCCTGTTCCATTGATCTATATCTCTGTTTTCCTGCTAGTACCATATTGTCTTGATTACTGTAGCTTTGTAGTATAGTCTGAAGTCAGGGAGTCTGATTGCTCCAGCTCCGTTTTTTTCCCTCAAGACTTCTTTGGCTATTCGGGGTCTTTTGTGTCTCTATACAAATTTTAAGGTTTTTTGATCTAGTTCTGTAAAAGGTGTCAGTGGTAATTGGATAGGGATTGCATTGAATCTGTAGATTGCTTTCGGTAGTATAGTCATTTTCACAATATTGATTCTTCCAATCCAAGAATATGGTATATCTATCCATTTGTTTGCATCATTTTTAATTTCTTTCATCAGTGTTTTATAGAGTTCTGCATACAGGTCTTTTGTCTCCCTAGGTAGGTTTATCCCTAGGTATTTTATTCTTTTTATTGCAATGGTAAACGGGAGTGTTTCCTTAATTTCTCTTTCAGATTTTTCATCATTAGTGTATAGGAATGCAAGAGATTTCTGTGCATTAATTTTGTATCCTGCAACTTTACCAACTTCATTGATTACCTCTAGTAGTTTTCTAGTAGCATCTTTAGGATTCTCTATGTATAGTATCAAGTCATATGCAAACAGTGCAGCTTTACTTCTTCTTTTCTGATTTGGATTCGTTTTATTTCTTTTTCTTCTCTGATTGCCGTGGCTAGGACTTCCAAACTATGTTGAATAATAGTGGTGAGAGTGGACATCCTTGTCTTGTTCCTGATCTTAGAGGAAATCCTTTCAGTTTTTCACCATTGAGAATGATGTTTGCTGTGGGTTTGTCATATATGGCCTTTATTATGTTGTGGTAGGTTCCCTCTATGCCCACTTTCTGGAGAGTTTTTATCATAAATGGGTATTGAATTTTGTCAAAAGCTTTTTCTGTGTCTATTGAGATGATCATATGGTTTTTATTCTTCAATTTGTTAATATGGTTCATCACATTGATTGATTTGCGTGTATTGAAGAATCCTTGCATCCCTGGGATAAATCCCACTTGATCATCCTTTTAATGTGTTGTTGAATTCTGTTTACTAGTATTTTGTTGAGGGTTTTTGCATTTATATTCATCAGTGATATTGGTCTGTAATTTTCTTTTTTTGTATTATGTTTGTGTGGTTTTGGTATCACGGTGATGGTGGCCTCATAGAATGAGTTTGGTAGTGTTCCTTCCTGTGCAAATTTTTGGAAGAGTTTGAGAAGGATAGGTGTTAGTTCTTCTCTAAATGTTTGATAGAACTCACCTGTGAAGCCATCTGGTCCTGGACTTTTGTTTGTTGAAAGATTTTTAATCACAGTTTCAATTTCATTACTTGTGATTGGTCTGTTCATATTTTCTCTTTCTTCCTGCTTCAGTCTTGGAAGGTTATACCTTTCTAAGAATTTGTCCATTTCTTCCAGGTTGTCCATTTTATTGGCATAGAGTTGCTTGTAGTAGTCTCTTAGCATGCTTTGTATGTCTGCGGTGTCTGTTGTAACTTCTCCTTTTTCATTTCTAATTTTATTGATTTGAGTCCTCTCCCTCTTTTTCTTGATGAGTCTGGCTAATGATTTATCAATTTTGTTTATTTTCTCAAAGAACGAGCCTTTAGTATTATTGATCTTTTCTGTTGTTTTCTTTGTTTCTATTTCATTTATTTCTGCTCTGATCTTTATGATTTCTTTCCTTCTGCTAACTTTGGGTTTTGTTTGTTGTTCTTTCTCTAGTCCTTTAGGTGTAAGGTTAGATTGTTTATTTGAGATTTTTCTTGTTTCTTGAGGTAGGCTTGTATAGCTATAAACTCCCCTCTCAGAACTGCTTTTGCTGCATCCCATAGGTTTTGGGTCATTGTGTTTTCATTGTCTTTTTTCTCTAGGTATTTTTTGATTTTCTCTTTGATTTCTTCAGTGATCTCTTGGTTATTTAGTATTGTATTGTTTAGCTTCCATGTGTTTGTGTTTTTTTATGTTTTTTTCCCTGTAATTCATTTCTAATCTCATAGCATTGTGGTCAGAAAAGATGCTTGATATGATTTCAATTTTCTTAAATTTACTGAGGCTTGATTTGTGACCCAAGATGTGATCTATCCTGGAGAATGTTCTGTGCACACTTGAGAAGGGTAATCTGCTGTTTTGGGATAGCATGTCTTATAAATATCAATTAAAACTATCTGGTCTGTTGTGTCATTTAAAGCTCATGTTTCCTTATTAATTTTCTGTTTGGATGATCTGTCCATTGGTGTTAATGAGGTGTTAAAGTCCCCCACTATTATTGTGTTTCTATCAATTTCCTCTTTTATAGCTGTTAGCAATTGCCTTATGTATTGAGGTGCTCCTATGTTGGGAGAATATATATTTAAAATTGTTATATCTTCTTCTTGGATTGATCCCTTGATCATTATGTAGTGTCCTTCCTTGTCTCTTGTAACATTCTTTATTTTAAAGTCTATTTTATCTGATATTAGTATTGCTACTCCAGCTTTCTTTTGATTTCCATTTGCATGGAATATCTTTTTCCATCCCCTCACTTTCAGTCTGTATATGTCCCTACGTCTGAAGTGGGTCTCTTGTAGACAGCATATATATGGGTCTTGTTTTTGTATACATTCAGTGAGCCTGTGCCTTTTGGTTGGACCATTTAATCCATTCACTTTTAAGGTAATTATCGATAAGTATGCTCCTATTACCATATTCTTAATTGTTTTGGGTTTGTTTTTGTAAGTCCTTTTCTTCTCTTGTGTTTCCCACTTAGAGAAGTTCCTTTAGCATTTGTTGTAGAGCTGGTTTGGTGGTGCTGAATTCTCTTAGCTTTTGCTTGTCTGTAAAGCTATTGATTTCTCCATCAAATCTGAATGAGATCCTTGCCGGGTAGAGTAACCTTGGTTGTAGTTTCTTCCCTTTCATCACTTTAAATATTTCATGACACTCCCTTCTGGCTTGTAGAGTTTCTGCTGAGAAATCAGCTCTTAACCTTATGGGAGTTCCCTTGTATGTCACTTGTCGTTTTTCACTTGCTGCTTTCAATAATTTTTCTTTGTCTTTAATTTTTGCCAATTTGATTACTATGTGTCTCGACATGTTTCTCCTTGGGTTTCTCCTGTATGGGACTCTCTGTGCTTCCTGGATTTTGGTGTCTATTTCCTTTCCCATGTTAGGCAAGTTTTCGACTATAATCTCTTCAAATATTTTCTCAGGTCCTTTCTCTCTCTCTTCTCCTTTTGGGACCCCTATAATGCGAATGTTGTTACGTTTAATGTTGTCCCAGAGGTATTTTAGGCCGTCTTCATTTCTTTTCATTCTTTTTCTCTTTATTCTGTTCCGAGCAGTGAATTCCACCATTCTGTCTTCCAGGTCACTTATCCATTCTTCTGCCTCAGTTATTCTGCTACTGATTCCTTCTAGTGTACTTTTCGTTTCAGTTATTGTATTGTTCATCTCTGTTTGTTTGTTCTTTAATTCTTCTAGGTCTTTGTTAATCGTTTCTTGCATCTTCTCAATCTTTGTCTCCATTCTTTTTCCGAGGTCCTGGATCATCTTCACTATCATTATTCTGAATTCTTTTTCTGGAAGGTTACCTATCTCCAATTCATTCAGTTGTTTTTCTGGGGTTTTATCTTGTTCCTTCATCTGGTACATAGCCTTCTGCCTTTTCATCTTGTCTATCTTTCTGTGAAGGTATTTTTTTTTTTTCCACAGGCTGCAGGATTGTAGTTCTTCTTGCTTTTGCTGTCTGCCCTCTGGTGGACGAGGCTATCTAAGAGGCTTGAGCAAGTGTCCTGATGGGAGTGACTGGTGTTGGTTAGAGCTGGCTGTCACTCTGGTGGGCAGAGCTCAGTAAAACTTTAATCTGCTTGACTGCTGATGTGTGGGCTGGGTTCCCTCCCTGTTGGTTGTTTGGCCTGAGGTGACCCAACACTGGAGCCTACCTGGGCTCTTTGTTGGGGCTAATGGCAGACTCTTGGATGGATCATGCCAAGGAGTACTTCCCAGAATTTCTGCTGCCAGTGTCCTTGTCCTCATGGTGAGACACAGCCACACCCCCCCCCCATCCCGCCTCTGCAGGAGACCCTCCAATGTTAGCAGGTACGTTTGCTTCAGTCTCCTATGGGGTCACTGCTCCTTCCCCTGGGTCCTAATGCACACACTACTTTGTGTGTGCCCTGCAAAAGGGGAGTGTCTGTTTCCCCCATTCCTGTCAAAGTCTTGCAATCAAATCCCACTCGCCTTCAAGGTCTGATTCTCTAGGAATTCCTCCTCCCGTTGCCAGACCCCCAGGTTGGGATGCTTGACATGGGGCTCAGAACCTTCACTCCTGTGGGTGGACTTCTGTGGTATAAGTGTTCTTCAGTTTGTACGTCATCCACCCAGCAGTTATGGGATTTGATTTTATTGTGATTGCGCCCCTCCTACCATCTTATTGTGGCTTCTCCTTTGTCTTTGGATGTGGTTTATCTTTTTTGGTGAGTTCCGGTGTCTTCCTGTAGATGATTGTTCAGCAGTTAGTTGTGATTCCATGGCTCTCATAAGAGGAAGTGAGAGCACAACATTTTACCAAAAACTGTGACTTTTACAAGGTTTTAAATTTCCATTGGTTTGAGTGAATTAGTTCTTATGTTGCTGTTAATCTAGCATCTACATACTCATTATAATTCAAACAAACTAATAAGACAAAGGAGTTTTAAAATGTTCACGGTGAATAGTGAAAAAATGCTAATATAACTAGTGCTGATTTTCATGTTTTGTCTTTTTTTTTTTTTTTTTAGTTTTGGAATGTAACTGAAAGTTTGGAAAATGCTTATGGCTTTGTCACAACTTTACATGACATGAGTTTGCATGATGATTTTTTTAGTTAAGTTTGTCTTCAGTTCTTGGCAGTATATATTATGTCAAATCTGATTTCACAATTTTTGAATTTTATTTTGTTTTAGGGATTTGCATTTTTAATGGGTTAAGAATACTTAACATGAGATCTACCCTCTTAAGGATCTTTAAAGTGCACAATATACTTTAGTAAATGCCTAGGAAAAGCTGTAGAAAACATCCTTAAACAATGCTGTGCCTCTCATCACAGACATTTAGTCATCACCCTCCACATCTCATACCCACACATATGCAAAGGAGAGAAATAAGTGTTCAGTGTTTTCACCTCGTTTCTTGGAAATTATCCTAAATGCCACTTAACAAATTTCAAATTTCTTGCACAGTCTTTCTTTCTTGCTTAAATTCCAATTTTATAAGGCAATGCTTTGGTTAAGTCAGCTTTAGAAATTATTTTCCTCCTCTACAAATTCACCTGTTTATCTCTAATCCCTGCATAGTGCAAGGCTGATCCTATAATCTGTTAATATCTGATTTACCAAGAGCCAGTTGTGCCCCACAGAGACTAAGACATTCGTGCTCTCCAGCACATTAAGAATTAATATTTACCCTTACTGGACCTTTCTGCCTCCACAAGAAACTTTAACAAAAGCTGTGCAAATCCCTATCCAACATATACTAGGAGGATTAATAATAATTCCTTTTGATCAGAATTACTAGGTTGGCCAGCAATGGTTTCCATGGTAATCAGGTGGTAGACAGGGCTGAGACTGATTTCATCAGTTGTAAGACATCATTAGAACTATCCTACATGTTTAATTATAACTTACCAGGACTGACTTCTACACAGTGTAGCTCAGAGGCACAGGAAATGAAGTTATGGGTTTTAACTGTTAGAAAGCTTCCACAGGAAAGAAATTATTTTGCTTTCTCCCAATAAGATATTTTTCTCCTCCTGCCAAAAATGTTATGCATTAGAAGATATTTTGAAAAGAATTTTTATAAGAAATGGAGCCAGAGTGGTATACACACAATAAGAATTTCACTGAAACTTTGCTGTGCTGATAGAAAAATAATTTGTAATCCTAGACAGTTTAAATTTTAGAAAATATTAGCATATTAGAAAGAATTGTAACACCTGTAAAAAATGAATAAAGAGAAATCTTAATTAAATAGAGTTGGGAAACCAGAAGGGGGAGCTCTCATACCCTGCAAAGATAGCAGAGGCAAACAAGAAGAAGGAAGACTTCTCTTCTTTCCTGACAACAGCCCAGCCAATGAAAAGCCATGGACTCTGTTTACTAGAGCTCTTCCAATTTCCTTTTCACTTCTTATAGAAGTGTTCTCCTTTCCCAACTGTGCCGGGACTTGGATGTGGCTTGTCATGACTGCAGACAGCAAATTTCAACTCTCTTCTGATCCTGAATAAACCCATATTTGCTGGAGAAATATCTGGCAGTCTATTTGTTTCAGGTCAACATACCCAAAACTAGTAGATATTAAAAGAGAAATGTGTGTGTGTTTGGGAGTGGAGGCAGGGCATGTAAGTATGTATTTCTGTGTTTGTTGCAGTTGAAAACACCTACATCTTTTTTATTTTTGAAACAGGAAGTTGATTAGCAGAGTTTTATTCCAGCATACAGTTGGTAACCCTGGAAAAAGAGTAGCCAAATTTCGATTGGGATTGACATGTATACAGTGATGTGTATAAAATTGATGACTGATTAAAAAAAAAAAAAAAGAGTAGCCAAATTTGATAAACTTGCCAACTCAGCACTTAATCCTTATATTAAATGAAAAATCTACGCTTGGAAATTTTAAAAAAAAGAAGACAGCTGGAAATTATGATATGAAATAAGTACTATGGATTTGTAAGTTTATCCCATGTATACAGTGATTCAGTTAAAAATAACTGTTATTGAAATTTTGAAGGGTAGGTAGGAATAAGAGGACCTAAAATGAGGTACACCTGGAAGAAACTAAAATTATCAAAAGTCCTTACAAAGGACTTAAAAGAAATATTAAAAGATCCATGCTACATATGAAAAGGACATTGCTAGTCTTCTGCCATGTAGGTTAAAGCACATTCTATACTTAAGGTGAAACAGGTGAATGTAAATTTCATTTTGATTCTCTTGGGCAATGACCGAAGATCAAAAAATATGTTCATATAAGATGAAAGGATGTTGATGATGACTGTCATAATCAGAAATCTTAAAATAGCAGAATCAGTTAAATATTGGAACCTTTTAAATCTAGTAAAACTGTGGACTCTAAAAACTAGAATTCCTTAATTTTTATTCTAACCTTCTGATATATAATTATTTAAATAATAAGTAGACAGAAAAAATGTATTTATAAATCAATAACATATTTTATAATTAATAGGTGGGGAGAAACAAAAGATTCCCTAAAATATAGCTAGGGAGTTGGGCTCTAAAATTAGAAAGTTAACTTTTTTTCTAAACATTTAGCTTGCTTGAAAACTTATTGACATGACAATGATCATGCAATTAATTAAAGCATTTTTTCTTCACTCTGATAGCAAGATCTGTTAACAAAAAAACAGAGATATAAAAAAAAAAAACAAAAAACAGAGATATAAAATTTATATTCACCATCTACTTACAATCATAAATATTTAATGAATTTTATAAAGTATTATTTTTCTGAGCTCTACAAAAATTGTAGAAAAGGCTCTAATATGTTTTTTTAAGATGCAAAATAGATTTCTTTTATCAATTGAGCCTTTATGATATTTGCAACACAATTCTGCTTGAACATGTGTATTCAGAGTTAACATAACTAATAGCCTGGGAGATTTGAGTCTAATATTAGGCTTATAAATTGCACTGTGTTCATAATAAACTGCTAATGCTTTAAGAAATGTAATTAGGAATAATTATCACATATTATGCATGTATGTCAGAGGAATCTGCCCACACTAATGCAGATTCTCTCAAGAAATTTACTTATGACATTTTTCTTTTTGCAAAAAAAAATAATTTCATATTCCTTTCTGCTTAATGTTTTTATATTCTGTGCCCAATTAAATCTCTATGAGGGGATCAGGACTGAGTTCTTGTTTCTCCATTTGTCACTTACTGTAGTTCTTTAGAAATGCCAGGTACTTGAAGGTTACAAAACTCAAACAGAAACAGAATGGTTATCAAGGTTAAAGCTAATCTGTTATTAGAATTGCTCGAAAAAATAATAATGGAAGTAAAGTGAATAAAAGTTGTAAATAATTTGTAAAAGCTCGGTATTTAACAAATTAAGTTTAATGTTGCAATACATAGTAAAACATGATTAGATCCTGGTCTTGCATGTATCTTTACCAAATCACGAATTCAGCTCAACATATTTTCATGTACTGAAAAAATACTGTGTAGTGACACTATATTTGAGTCATTTCTATCAGTTTAGAGAACTACAAAATCCTACCTCATTCTCATTATATGAACCTCACCATAGTCATTTATGTCTTAATCATTTAGTTATTGCACTGTAATTAGGTTCTAATTGGGTAATATTTGCCTGGATAAGCCTTTCTTTTCTCGCCTTAGCCATTTAAGAAGAAAATCAAAAGCTAGTGGGAAATTTAGGTATTGGCTCTTTAGAAAGGAATTTCTCAGGCCAAAATACACACAAATTCAAGTCCAAGAAAATGGATTTGAGATGTGAAAATCTATATCCTGTAGTATTTATGGATGACCTAATGCCAGAAATTCATATAGTTTTTGTGAGAAGCGGCTATAGAAGTGCATTTTTGATGGCTCAGACCCACAGAACTCCAATCACATCCCCAGAGACATAGCTATACATTGTGTGCAGTAATGTGGGTGTACAGCCACGTGTAGGTGTGAGATAAACAGAGTGAATGCTGCAATTCACATTGTAAGGGTCACGGTCTATTTGGAGCCCTGCTTTCGTTCTTTTCACTACATAGCAAAAAGACACTGGAACACTGTAAAGAAAAGATCTGAGAATTGTAGCTAGGTTAATCCTAGGATTAAAGAGACTGAGTTATGAGGACAGGTTAAAAACCATAGTGTAAAAAGAAAATCTTTGAAATTCCATGTACAGATCTATCTTGGCAATAGGCATAAAAGCACAGGCAGTTTTGATAATACTACATCAAAGAAACTGGGAGAGGGATTTAATTGAGGACTATCAAAGGTAAATTAGACCATACATTAAAAGTATCAGATTAATGTAAGGAAAATACTTGAAAATACAGCTAGCTAAGAGGAAAATCAGAAAGAACTAAGACATTTTCTACCTACTATTTTTGAGTTTCAAATAATATTTTCAGCCAAACAATCAAGTTAGTAGATTTGTTTCAGAAAATTAAGTTATGCTACAAGATCTTCTTTAAAACATAAAATAATTCCAGCTGAAAATACATCTATAATGGAACTTTATCAGCCACCTTCTTGTGCTTTTGGTCCTTTTAGCTGTCCAATTTTTTTAGTTTCAATCAACACGTTAGTCCCCAACAGAGGTGAGAAGACTTTGATATAAAGGAATTTAATAGTCCAGACAGCCCTCTTAATGTAGCTCAGCAAGAGACATGGGAATAAAATCATCAGCTGCTCCTAGTGAGCTTATACAATCTTTTATAAAAAGCTGACTGGAACCAAGAAAAGAAAAAAAAAACTATATCTTACGGTACTTTAATACTAGACACCCAATCAATGACTAGTATTTGAACATGTAACCAAGAAAAGGCCTTCAGAATGTTTCAGACAAATAGGAGAATTAACAAAAGGAAAATTGAGTATCATTTCATGCTTAAATTTGTCATGCAATGACAAGATTTAACTTCAAAGTGATTATTTCATATTCCTTTTATTTCTCATTATTATGTCATTCTGTCTGCCTTCTTCCATCTTGTTTCTTCTACTGTAATCAATTAAGAATGCAGATTTTTTTGAGAGAAAGCAATGACCTGGTCTTGATATTCTGTTCTGCCACTCTTAGCTTTAAGACTATGGGCTTGTCGTTTGACATTTATCATCTTCCAAAATTATAATGAAGACTTTGATCCCTCAAATGAGTGTTAAGAAAATCATATCTTATAAATAAAATGTAAGGTTGAAGAAAAATTTTATAACTAAATAAATAAATATCAATACCTATCTGGCAGGTTTCCCCAAATGAGTGAAATAATCAAAACATGCATTTAAATTTATGCACAATGACTTCCTGAAATTTTATGAAACTCCTATACCCCAATTTCATACTAGTGTAGGCATACTACTTACAATATTGCTTTAACAAATATGATTATCATGCCTCTGTACATGGTTCTTTTAAGGGTTCAAAAAAGTTTTCTTATATGAACTAATTATATTAATTATACGTAAATGACATTTGTGACTTCTGAAACATAAAACAGTTCTATCGACTACACTTTAGGAGCCTTACCTCCTCTACACAATAGACAGGAATATTGCTTTGGAAATTGCTATCATAAAATAAAGAAGGCAGTGGAAGTTTAGACTTCAATACTTCTAATCATTCATTTCAAAGTTTATTTTTTCAAAGAATAAAGAAACAACAAAAAATATAAACAACCAAATTTGATCCAAGAAAACTTCAGTAGCCATCAGTTGATTTTATTCATAACATTTCAAAGTTGCACAAAATCTAGATTGTGTACAACTAGCTAATACCACCATAAACAAATTAACTGACTTTTGCAGCAATTTAATAAACCATATTTAATGGACACCTATTATATATATGCCATTATACAATCTGCTATAAGATTTAGAGATAAAGAGTCCCTGCCTTCAAAAACCTTTCATTCCTATGAACATGAGAAAACAAGTGGTTAAATAATGGTAATGAATGATAGGGTATTTTCTAGAGAACTATGACTGCAGAGAAATAGTCAGAGGAGGGGAAGCACCTTCCTATTGGCTGGAAATAGCATTTAGAAGGACATAGAAATATCTATAATATTTCAATTGGAAGACACTGGGGAACAACAGAGAGGAAAGAATAAGAGAGCATCTGAACATACTAGAGCATGTTTGAGTAATTAAAGTCGTGACCAATGTTGAGTTTTTAAGCAGAGTTGTGACATTTCCAATATCATCAGATGGTAATCTATGTTTTACATAATTTTTATGCCAAAAATTTTGATAGCTTAGGGAAGTAATGAGTATTAAAACTCACTCAAAAAGCTATATTTCTAAAAAGCAAGTCTATCCTGCACAAAATGATTGAAAGAAATTACTTCTATAGAATAAAATTTAGGAAACTTATGAATTTAATTTAGACAACTGTCAATATTTTATATTTTGCAGAATTCCCTCTGCAGAATGTGTTTCGACATGATTTATCTAATCTAGGTATTGCAAAATAATAAGTGGGCTCCATTATTTCACGTTAAAATTTCCAAAGTAGGTGCTATGACATTTTAATATGAACCTGTGCATAAGAACAACTTTGACTAATTTCAATATACCTTTATCTACTAAACTATTATTTACTTAATATTTTAAAACTACTATTAATTAGTTTGACAACAAAGTAAACCTTTAAATAATATTTATATAAAATGATACCAGCAATAATTTTTCTTCACATAGTGCATTTTATATTCAATATGCATGTACATTCAAAAAATTGTTTACAAATGAGGAAACTAAGGTTCAGAAAGATTAAATTAATTCCAAAAAGTCACAAAGCATCAAGTGAGACATGCAAGACTAAAAACCAAGCACTTTGATATCCAGCTATCTAGTGAGTATTCTACTAAAAAATTACATAAAAATCTAAAGTACACTATTAACATGTGGAAAATTCATCTAGAGTTATAAATTGGAGAGCCTATGATACTCTCTTTTCACTATTTAGGAAATTAGAATTAATTTACATACTATTAGAGTTCAAAGATAATAATGACAATAATTATCTGCAATAATTTTGATAATGTTGACAATATTTCCTTCAACATTTTTGTTTGTTTTTAAGCTTAAGCAAAGGACTATACTGTCATGAGGTTCTCTAAATTCTGAAATATTCTTTTGAGGCTTGATGACTCTTGTGTCTTCACTAATTGTCTGAAGGATGTGAACATATCACTGTGATGGATAACAACTCCATCAGCTAATATCCCAGAGAAAATAACTTGATATTGTAGCTGACAGCAAGACTGCAAAAGAGCTGCATGTGGGGGGCACTGGGAGAAAAGGATGCTTTGTGGGGAAGGTAAAAGGGCATCTTAATTATTCTAATAACATGGGCCATAACTGGCCTTTGTTACTGCTATTAAACTACATTATTTAAAATGCATTATATAGTACGCTCCATAGGTCCAGAGCACAGCTTATTTATTACAAGCATCCCTCAAGCAAACTGTTTTTTGCCAAATTTTCAATTCTGCACATATTTTAGCATTTTCCTAATAGTCCAAACTCAAAATTTTGGATGGATTTCTGACTCCTCCCTCTTCTTCATTGCCATTACAATATATATGCATTTCTTGCAGATCCTTTATTCTGAGTGTTTTAGGACTTGCCTGAATTGCTACATACTCACTGCCACTCTTTTGGTCCATGACCTCATTGCTCTATGCGCAGATTACTGCAGTGGCCCCCTGGTCTCGTATTTTTAGTCAGCTCAGATTACTAATCTCAAAATGCCACTCTCCTGACTAAGAGTTCACAATGACTTTCCCAAAGCTTCTCAGGTCAGCTGCAGACTCATATCACTGGCCACTGAGAAAATCCATAAAGAGATGTCACCTTGCCTACACACAACCAAATATATTACTCTATCCAAACATACATTGTTTCAGACAGGATATTTCACTCACAATTATTACAACTCCCTAGGTATCCCTTCATATATAACTTTGACATAGCCAGTCTTTTCAGTTAGAATATATCTATTCATTCATCCATCCATCTCATCTGTCTATCCATCCATCTGTCCATCCAGTCAGTCAACCAGCCAGCCAGTCAACCAGCCAAACAGCTCATATTTAAGGAAGAGGTGCCTGGCACTCTGCTGGATATTAGAAATACAGACTAAAACATTTTTTTCTGTCTTCAGGGTGCTCCCAGTCAAGTTTTGAGGCAGAAATTACCTGATTGCATGACAGTATACATTACAGATCAGATATCTGTTATGGGAGAATTTGAAAGGGATTTAACTCAGCTTGCAGGAGTCAGGAAAAGAAGGAGGTAACACCTAAGCTAAATCTTAGAATTTTCTCTCCTCTTATCTCTAAGATAAAATCCTGCCTTTAAAAAAAGATCTGACTCCATTCCTTCTTTCAAAGAAAATCTTAACTCTAACTTCCTACATGAAGCTGTCCTCAACAAAGTGAGCTGACCTAGAGAGCTACTCTTCCTCCTAGCTGTCAAGTGCATTTTCAACATTGCAAGAGTCTGTGTCAGATTGTTCTCTAATAGCTCCTTTTTGCAAGTAAGTCCCTAGAACTATAATCTTTCCCCAGGAAATCACTAGCTTCTTTAAGGCAGACTCCTTTTCTTCTTTTTTGTCCCCCCCCCCCAGTGTCTATTATAATGATGAATTACTTTTAACTGTGCTAACATAAACATTCTTGAAGTTAATTAAGTCAGCTTCTCTTTCTAGTCATCCTCCAGCCATTCTGGACACCCACAGTGACATCTGTGGAAATGTCATTTTGGATCCTCCCAGCAGCCATATTCCTGCAGTGGTACAGGGTCCAAGCTGGGTTAAATCAGATTCCTTACATATATCTCATCAGTAATAATTCAGGGATAAAAATAAACAAAATAAACCTTTCCACTGCAATTCATTTGATTGTCAATAATCAATCCAAAATATACTCATAACATTTTTAATTAGAGGAAAATATTATATTTGTCTTTGGAATAAAAGTTATGATTTTTATAGTATAGTCATAAGCTTTTTACATCTAAATGTACAGCTTTGGAAATAAGGACTTTCCAAGACTCTTCTCCTGCCCTTTTTTGTCCTTTCGGATAAGGATAATATCATTTCAGTCCAAACCAAAATATATCCACTGGGAAAAAAATGTCTCTAAATGAAGACTTGTTTCTTTGCAATTTCTTCCCCCTAAATAATACACAGTTTAAGCGGTAGTTTTTAAAAAAATTATTCTTACAGCTACATCAAAGTTTATATTTGAGCAAACAAAATATAATAAGCTAGAATGAAGGAGAATTTTTAAATAGCATCTATAGCATTTAACATTCCTAGATGTATGGAATGACAAAAAATATAGCAGTAATGAAAAAGGTCCTAGAAATCTCTCTTCTCTGTCTATCCAAAACATAAATAAAATTTGAACCCCCCAGTGATGTATAATGGGCAAATGAAAGCAGTGCTGAGGAGGGAACCATTCCCTCATTCTAGTCATCAGGAAATGTACATGGGAAGTTGTGCTCTGTATCCCTTAAAGATGCATACCTAAAGTCACAGAGGACTTGAAGGGAAGGAAACCCAGACTATCTGTTCTCCTGCAGGAGAAGGAATTAAAAAAGGGTCAGGGGATTACTGGTAAAGTTTTCTCTCTTCCTGGAAAACATGATCTTTGTGTATCATTTTTGGCAAGATGTAGGGAAAGAAAATTTTAACAATATATATTAGTCTTAAGAGCTTATTAGTTGATCCAATTGAATGCACAGTTGTAAAAATGACCAAATTTCTATCTAAATATGAGGAGATCCTTTGAGGAAGGATGAGAGCCATTTTCTAATTAGGTAAGCATTTTAGGACAGCAATTATATGTGTTGATTTTCTTTGATATTTTTACATCGTTCAGAAATGTTAGCCAATTTTCTTTTCACACATTTCCGCAGCTATACAAAACAGTGAAGGTAAAATCATCACCTAGATAGTTCAATTATAAATTTAATAACTCAATTATAAATTTAATAATTCAATTATAAAATAAACTATTATATTTTTTCTGTTTATATTTCTTTATTTCAATTCTCTTAAGCCTAAGTTATCATTCTTGTTTTGCCATTGATCAATATTGACCATATATTCCTTGCCTTTACACTAATATATTTTTATACTTTAAAATCTAAAGGGTTATATAAAGTAGAATTGTTTTTGTACAAATTATTTTCTCCCCATAGAAGTGTTCATTTTTTTCATTCATAGCTGCATTCCCACAGTAGTTTTGAATCATTTTTGGAATACAAACATAAAATTCTATTGAAAATATTCTTTCTTGTTCCAATAATATACCAGATTCCCAAGGCAAACTATTATGATTTAGTTTTGGCCCAATATAAGGCACTTATTAGACTCCCAATACATGTTTTAAGAATGAGAGTAGGAAAGAATAAATTAATAAATTCTGGTTAATTCCAATTGGGTAATACTTCCAAATTGGACTTCTTCCATCTTAAATTTTTCAGTGTGCATTCATATTTACTGATCTATATTTTTAGAACAAAACTGTTCCCTATATTTAATTTCTCATATTGTTTCACTATGAAGACAAAGTATCACAAAGTTGAAAAGTAATATTTTACATTTTAATTGTTATTATTCACCTTAAGTGAAAATATCCAGTCGATATAATGCCTTATGGTAAATTTTCATATGGTAAAGAAAGAAAAGAATAAAAAAAGAGTATTTTCAATGTTATTTTACTCTAAGATAAGAGACCCAGCCTGGAGTCCACAGAGAAACTTCAGAGAGGTTTACACAGGCTATGAAAATGAATGATCAATGTTGCATGGATATATACATTCAAGTTTCTGTGTTGAGGGTACATTGATCTTCAAATGTCTTATAGAGATCTCTTAACAAAGAGAACTTAGAACTCCTATTAGAAAATATTATTGAAAGTTTTTAAATGAACATATTCCAATATATGTGAAAATCTGAAAACATTAAAAACAAAATGCTTTTATCTGATGATTGGACATCAAAAAAACCCAAAATTTAAAAAAATTATTTGGAAAATTCAAGCCAAAATTTAAAAACCCACATTCTGCTAATTTAACTGGACAAATTTAGAGCTCAAATCATCTCTATTGAGTTTCCCCTTGGTTCAGTTTTACTGAATTAAAACTCAACTCTGAGGCTCATTTCCCCTATGATGAGATAGCAGCATCCCAACTCTCACACTTTCTCAACTTGCTAAATTGTTAGAAATATGTCATAACCTATTCAGTTTGGATGTTTTCCTTTTCTCTTCCAACTAACACAAACTAACTCTTTCTTGTGTACTTTGAATAATAGTAAAATTGGAAATAATCTTTCATTTTTGCTACAGAATATTATTTATTTATTTATTTATTTAATTTTTTTAAATATCTTTATTGGAGTATAATTGCTTTACAATGTTGTGTTAGTTTCTGCTGTACAACAAAGTGAATCAGCTACATGTTTTTGACTATATATATTTTAGATGTAAAATGTGTTGTTTTGATTTATGTATACATTGTGAAATGATTTCCATAATTTAATTAATTAACATATCCTTCACCTCCTTTAGTTACTTTTTGTATGTGTGGTGAGAACACTTCAGATCTATTCTCTTATCAAATTTTCAGGTATACAGTACATTATTATTAACTATAGTCACCAAGCTGTACATTAGGTCTCTATAACTTATGTATCTAATAACTGAAAGTTTGTATCCTTTGATCATATCTCCCCTTTTTCCTCACCCCAGCATCTAGTAACTACCATTCTCCTTTTTGTTACTAGGAACATTTTTTTTTTTAAGATTCCAGATATAAATGAGATCATGTGATATTTGTTTTTCTGTGTCTGGCTTGTTTCACTTAGAACAATGGACTCCAGTTTCATCCATGCTGTTGCAAATGGCAGAATTTCCTTCTTTTTAAAGGCTGAACATTCCTTTGTATACATATACCACATTTTCTTTATCACCGATAGCCACTTAGGTGGTTTCCATATCTTTGCCACTGTAAATAATACTGTAATAAACACAAAGTGCAGATATCTCTTTGAGATAGTGGTTATACACTTAGAAGTGGGATTGCTGGGTCATACGTAGCCCTAAATTTTTAGAACTTTTTTAATTTTTTGAGAAAATTCCATCCTGTTTTCAATAGTACCTATACCAATTTACATTCCCACCAACATAAGTGTTCCCCCTTCTCCACATCCTTCAAAAAATTATCTTTTGATTTTTTAACAAATGCCATTCTAACAGGTGTGAGGTGGTATCTCACTGTAATTTTGATTTGCATTTCCCTGATGATTAGTAATGTTGAGAATATTTTTATATAGCTGTTGGCCATTTGTAAGTTTTCTTTGGAAAAATGTCTTTTTAGGCCCTTTGCCCATTTTTTAATATGGTTAGGCTATGAGTTTTATGAGTTCCTTATATATTTTAGATATTAACCCTTTATCAGACAAATGGTTTGCAAATATTTTCTGTCATTCCATATGCTGTCTTTTAATTTTGTTGATTGTCTCCTTCACTGTGAGGAAGCATTTTACTTTGATGTAGTCCCACTTGTTTACCTTTGCTTTTGTTGCCTATGCTTTTCATGCCAATTCTAAAAAATCATTGCCAAGACCAATGTCAAAGAGATTTTCCTCTATGTTTCTTCTAGGTGTTTTATGGTTTCAGTTCTTACATTGAAGTCTTTAATCTATTTTGAATTGTTTTTCTATATGGCAAAGTGTCTACTTTCATACTTTTGCATGTACATGTCCAGTTTTCCCAAGACCATTTATTGAAGCTATGGAATATGTTAAGTACAGAGAAAACAATAAAGAATAATGTAACAAATGCATGTGTAATACCATCAGCTTTGCCAAATCGTATCATTTTGCAGCTTTTGATTGGGATATTATTTAAAGAAATTAAACATAATAAGTGTGTACTTTTTCCTAGTCCCATTTCTTCCCACATTTCCCAGCAGTAATCACTATCTTGAATTTAGTAAATGTGATGCCTATTCATGAATTTTATGTTTTTATATACTCATAAACAAAAGCAGTTATTTTACATCTTTTTATATTTTATATGAATGTTATACTATATGTTTCTTGAGTTTTTCTTTTCCATGAAGTTTATTATTTTGATATCTATCCTCATTAATATGTAAGGTTTCAATATGTTCATTTTTAACACAATACAGAATTTCATTGAATGCATCTACCAGCTGTTTACAACCCAAATATCCAGCATTACTTTTTGAATCAAAGAAGTTAAAGAGAGCATTTCCAATTTTAAAATAAAAGGTATATTTACATCTATACACAATTAAGGAAAGCTTCAAATACCAAAAGCTGTTGTTTACAAAAAAAGAAAATAGCTTCCCTGATTTGTTTTATTTTTTAAAGGGTATCATATTCATGCCAGTGTTCCCCAAACATTGCTGGACATTAAAATAGCCTAGGGAGATTTTTTTAAATCATAGTGCCTAGCTCTCACATCCCATAATAATAAAATCAGAATGTCTGGAAGTGAGAGCCAGGCATTAATATTTTTAAAAGATCCCCTGGTGATTGCAAAGTACAGAAAAGTTGGCAACCACTGAGTTATGCTGAGCCATTTTTTATTTAAAATATTGAGATTTCAATATCTCCCTTGTAGCCCCCAGCACACTGACTAACTCCCATCACCTTCCTCTATTCTAGGAAGCTTTCCCTGAGGAAGTTTGGAATTTTTTTTTTTGGCTCAATTTCTTTACACATGTTACTTCTAAAACTATCTGCACTGGTACTGAATGATATACCTTAAATTATTTAACTCATTCTGCTCTCAGGTTGGCTTTCTGCTGTTTTTAAGCCCCGCATATAGTTATTTATATTGTTATCAAGTGTACATTTCAAGATCCTAAGGATTTAGAAACAGGTCAGTGAATTAGCTCTGTATAGCACTGAACAAATTGCTACATGCAGAGAAACAAATCATGCTTTTCCTAAATATGACATCTTGCATGAAATAAAAACTATAACTTTCTAAAATCTGGTACCAAGTCTCTTAAATCATATAAAATATCAAGCTGCTATATTCTAGGGTTTGTTTTTATTCAACCTTATACATTATATGCAGTTTATTTAAATCATTTTCTGCTTAACTTATTTCAGACCACAATTTTATTCACACTCACTTAAATATAATCACATCTAAATTAAATAGAAACTAAATAGTATTTAGATTTAGAACCAAAAATCTATGCTCTAAAGAATATTTTATTTTCTTAGCAGAAAATGATCTCCGATATAGAGAAATCTATGGATTGAATTCAACTTCTACTTAGGAAGCCACAGCATCTCCAGCTGAAGCAAAAGTACAAAGACAACACACTTTTTTCTGTTGTCTACATTTTGCTGACTTCTGCCTCTCTTCCCTTTCTCAATCTCTCTCTGACTTTCACCATCACTCCCAAAGGTAACATAAACTGTTGAACTTAATTTAATTGGAAATGTGGTGGAATGTAATCAAGTTACATACATCACCAGGACAATAGGAAAAATACCTTGGTCCTATTATCCAAAATCTTATTTAAGACAGTTTGCATTTCTACCAAGAAGACAAATGGTGACTTTCAAAGAGCACCAAGTTACTGTGCATGACACTGTCACGTTCCCCAATTTTTCCCATGAGAAAATATACTGTAATAAAGTTGACCTAGTCATTTAGTTTAAACACTAAATAACTAATTCAAATTATATCAACTGTATATTGCTCTCCCCTAAGATGCCATTCTTCAGGAGTTGTTAATGTAGAAAAATCTAAAGTAGTGACAAATATATCATGGACATGAAAGGAAATCAAAGCGGCATGTGTTTTGGAGGGTAAGGGTAGTTTAACTCCAAAAGGACCAAAATTTATGCTGCTTCTGGCTCTCGAACATAATAACTTGTATTTCAGTGTCGTTTGTTTTCTAGTGAAACTGCAGGAAAAACTACTTTCAAGGGCCTGATGTCTCAGGTGGAAGATATTACGCCTGTGGTAAGTTGTTGCCTGTGGAGAGGTTGACCCAGAGGAAAAGAATGCAAGCAGCTGAGTCACAGGCGCATGTATATTTATGGGGTTCTGCTTCAGGATTGTTTACAGTGCTGCAGGGTCCAACTCCAGACCACGGCTGTCACTTAGTGCAATAGTGTGGAGGAATGGAGAACTGACAGCATTTGTGATATGGGGTATCATCTCTGGCTGAATAACAGAAAGATGTTCATTTTTGCCTTCCAAGGGGAAGCTATTGATTACAATGTTATAAGGTTTTACTTTTGAATTTAAAAAAAAAAGTCTTCGTGGAGTTTAATAACTTGTGTTTGAGTTAATATATTGAAAGTATGTTCATTGGTGTCAATTTCTGGAGGGCTTAAAAATGTAAAACCATGAAATAGATGACAACTACAAAAAATAATACTAGAAAAATAGTTTGTTCCTTAGAGGAGTATTAGAAAGGCAGTTAGAAGATTGCCACTTTGGTATCCAACTATTGGTGTCCATTTCTCTCCTATTCCTAATGAACTTGAAGACAAAATGTATTACCATGCTTAAAACTATGCATTAATGTTTAAGGTTATAGCATCTAATAAATACCTGCATATCAAATTGAATTCTTGATTTAAAGTTATCTCTGGGCTTTCTATTGAATCCTTTAACATTTATACAGATTGTGTAAATCATGCACAGCACACGAAAATATGGTGAGAAGGTGTGCAATTATTCTTCTCATGCATAATATCACTGTCGAAACCCCACCTCCAGTTTACAGCTCCAATTTGTTTACTTAGAGAACATCTGTATTGTAGACAAAAGAAGTGAAGAACAGCAACTACAAGAATACCAACATAAAATTTGGGCTGTTTCATTAGTCGAATCAATAGTGCCATTTTAGTATCTTTATCCTATACTGTTCAATTTTTACAGATTTTATGACAGGTATTGACTTCCAGCTAGAGACATAAAATATAAATATTGTTTATATTGTTTAAAATATATAATTGAAAATAGCATGACAGAAAATTAATGGCATTAAAAAATATATAATTCTGAAGAAGTATACTGAATTATAAACAAATAATAGGAGGGAGAGGTAAGGAAAATGGAGAAAAGCAGTTTTATAATTTATAAATATAATACAAATATCTAAATGCAGGACTGCTACCGTTTCTAATTTGAAGAGCTTTATCAGCCTGAAGCTACTTTAACAAGAAACAGGAAACCATGGGGGGAATAACTCTACGCCTGCCCAATATGACTTACTAAACAAGAATTTTCTACGTGGTGACAGTAGGATGTCAATAATTGTGGAGAGAAATGGTGGTTATTCAGGAAACTCTGCCAAGTGAGGGGAAATTCAAATTTCAAAAGTAGGAACATAACTAAGAGATAACAGAAAATTATAAAAAGCCTGGGACTTTTCTCAAGGGAACTGCAAAGCGTGGAATGGATGTTATACAAATAGTACTGTGAGATGTTTAAATTTAAACCATCTTCCTGTTTTAAATGTACTGGGATAAAGAGACCAGGGGTTTTAAGTGACTTTTTCAAGATCTCATAGATGAGTCAGTGGGAGAGACAGGTATAGCTACTGAGTGACAGAGAAAACATGAGCTGTAGACTTCCTTCACTCCACACCTGCTGAAACCCTGAACTCCTCCAGCATGTAAGCATTCACTGGTGACACCAGCCTAATCATTATAGAATCTCAATGGAGGTGACCATGCAGGAGGCTTTACCTATGCCCTTGTTGTTTCTTCATTTAAAAGAAAAAATACTGATTAGATTATGGAATGAATAACACAAGAGAAATTGGCCACTGATTTTTCATATCTGTCCAGACAAATTATTAGAAGCTAAAACAAGAAAGGTTAATGTGGTCAACAATCTAGACTGTCCACATCCTCCATCCACCCATCACTAATGAAATCCCCAAGAGACTCTTCTCAAAATGCTAAAATAAATTAATCGGGAGTTAGTTCCTAAGATATCACTACCACATTAAACCTTCTTAAAAGATTATTCCTGACTCATATACTGCTTTGATTATTCATTCATGTGGAATTTAAGACTACAAATCACATTGGTTACATTTTAGAAAATTCCCTTTGCATAGTTTCAGTTATATCAAAACTAAATAAATCTTCTTTAGTCAAAAATACTTTTTAATCTTCAAGTTCCTCGGGGATACTGTACATTTCCATTCTTCCCAGACTTCACTGAATTAAAATTAGTGTTTTATGTTGCGTGCAGAAAAATGTTTAGAAGTAATACTGATGTTAAGAAATAAGTCAGCAAAATAATTGTTTTAGGGGCTTCCCTGGTGGTGCAGTGGTTGGGAGTCCGCCTACCAGTGCAGGGGACATGGGTTTGAGCCCTGGTGAGGAAGATCCACATGCCGCAGAGCAACTAGCCCCGTGTGCCACGGCCGCTGAGTCTGCGCTCTAGAGCCCACGAGCCACAACAACTGAGGCCCGCTGGCCTAGAGCCCATGCTCCACAACAGGAGAGGCCACCACACTGAGAAGCCTGCACACCGCAGCGAGGAGTGGCCCCCGCTCGCTGCAACTAGAGAAAAGCCCGCGCGCAGCAACGAAGACCCAACGCAGCCAAAAATTAATTAATTAATTAATAATAATGGTTTTAGTTTAAATAACTTACATTTTTTAACGCATACACCTAATCCCTTAAAAAGCTGATTGTCCATATGATCGGCTATTCAAAAAATAATATTATGCTAAACATAGATCGTAATTTTGCTTTACCTGCAGGAGACATCACGACACTACAGCAATATGCACAGAATGTGAGACCTACAATTTTAAAATTTTGTTGTTTTATATGTATGTATAGTCCTTTCATTTTTCAGAAATGTTGTCATACAGTGCCTTGAGGATTAATAAACAGTTGCTTTACGTACGACATCTGTTGCATTAAGCAACTTGTGATTTACAGGTAGATTGTGAAGAAACATATGACAGTAGCAAATGCTATTTTTTTTTAGTTATTAAATAGATGACTAAATTGGATTATAAAGTTAGACAATTTAACATACAGGTGAACAGAGGTTAATGTCAAAATCCACATGTAATCACAGCCCTTACCCTAAGTATACTACTCCTTACTCAGTGATCCCATTCAGCACGTGTATTTTTTGAGGACCTGACGCAATGGTGCTCTGGAGCCAGCTCAGAGCTGATTGTTAAAATTATGGATTTTGCAAGCCGTCATTACCATGAAATCAGCCATGATATGAGAATCTACACCACAGAAATAGGCAAATGGTATAAATCATGCTTCTCCCCAGCCCCTTAACTAATACAGTACTCCAGTTATCTAGAAGAATATGTGCAGAATGCTACAGGGGCAAAAAGTAATAACTAAAACCCAGCTCTAGTTCTTAACATATTTATTTGAAAGGATGGGATTGGAGAGACGAAGCTTAAAAACTGAAACAAGGAAGAGTTAAAGCTAGTTTTGACATTTTAAACCTTTAAGGTTTGGAGAATGAAAGTGCCATTATCGGAAATACAGAATTAAGGGAGGACATTCATTTGGAAAGTTTGGTTGGGACATGAGTTGTTCGCTTAAGGATGAAATTCAGGGAAATGATCAGGGGAGCTAAATATGAGCGTTTAAGTCATCCATGATCACGTCTTTATGACAATAATTCACAAAATTGCCTGAACACTCAAATAAGTTGGGGAACCTAAAAAAATACTGATGTCTGTGTACCACCCCCAGAGTTTGTGGCATAATTGGTATAGAATGTGGTCTGAGCTTTGGGATATTTTAAATATACCAAGTGATTCTAATGTGCAGGCAATTTTTGGAACCACTGGTCTATGATTCAAACATTTTGAAACCTTTTAGTGTTTGAATTCCTGAAACACAGAAATGGAGACATCACGAGCTTTATGGCCTTGCAGGTCAGTGCCTCCAAGTGTGCTACTTACTACCATTACTCAGAGCTGAAGGAGAAAAGACTCCTATATTCTGCTGCAGAAGAGCAGTTCAGTAAAATGAATTCAGTGGCTTTCCACTACCCCCAAATTTTAACAATCGGTAGTCAGGCAATTGTGGAAAAAAAGTTAGTTGTTTTTGGTATAAACTGAGATGTGACGTCACCAGATACATAAGCTATCCGAAATAAAACGCCTTATACATGTCTAGGTCACCAAATATAATATGATATATGATTATAATTGGGTTAGAAGAAGTAGCTCCATCACCTCCTGAGTGATACTTTGCAAGGAGGAGAACTACCTCCTTAGGTCTATGCTCTCCCATAGAGAGAATTCTTTTTTTTTTTTTTTTTAATTTTTATTTTATTTATTTATGGCTGTGTTGGGTCTTCGTTTCTGTGCGAGGGCTTTCTCTAGTTGTGGCAAGCGGGGGCCACTCTTCATCGCGGTGCGTGGGCCTCTCACTATCGCGGCCTCTCTTGTTGCGGAGCACAAGCTCCAGATGCGCAGGCTCAGTAATTGTGGCTCACAGGCCCAGTTGCTCCGCGGCACGTGGGATCTTCCCAGACCAGGGCTCGAACCCGTGTCCCCTGCATTGGCAGGCAGATTCTCAACCACTGCGCCACCAGGGAAGCCCGAGAGAATTCTTTAAGATTATGAACTTGATTCTACTTTTTGAATTCAAGAGAGTACAACAATGCTTTTTCTCAGGTGTCAAAAGGTGTCCCTTCTTCTTCTGAATGGCAGGTAGAATTCCGGATTGTTTAAGAAAACAGAATGGCTTAGAACATGTTATAGAAAATTTGAGGGATGTCTTTTCTACCCTAATGGTGTTCTGCAACATGCACGTGTGCAGTACACCAAACAGTAAGCCAGGAAGAGAGACAGACAGACAGAAAGCAGAAACAGGGTCTGCCAACCACGAATTTGCAGCATTTAATGTACATTTAAAACACAAATTGTGATTCAGAATGTTTGAGCTTGGGATTCTGTATTTTTACCAAGTTTCCAAGGGAAGCTGATGTTTTTAAAGTCTATTGGTACACGCACCTCACTTTGAATAGCAAGATGGTAAAAGCCCAGAATAAAAAGTTTGTTGGATCCTCTGGATTCACTCCCTTTACATCCTTACAGGGTTTATAAAAATATTGTACTCAGATCAGAAATATCACATACACAACAGGAGAGATCATCTTTTCCTCCCCCACCAAAATCATCACATTTTCCTCAAAGGTACAATTAGTCATTGTTAGCAAAGAATGTTTGATAATCAGGTATTAGCTTAAGCTAGCCATGAATCTACATACGATTCTGTAATTATTTATTCATGTATAAGTAGATATCTGGGAGAGAAAAAAGGTAAAGCAATCCATCAGCATTAAGAATTTAAATTTAACTAATGCCAGAATTAGAAAGCATGTCTGTTTTACACTGTATACACCAAAGTGATCGATGGCATTCTTTCTGCTCAAATATTTGTTTTGTAAAATATGAAACCAAAATATTGGAGTCTCCTCTCTTTATTAGTATTTACACAGACCAGTAAGCAGATTCAAGTGTTTAAGCCAGGAAGGACCCCAGTATACAATGCAAATTAGCCCATTAAGACAAGTGCAGTCACTGACTTATGAAGCCAAGCAAATGATTTAAAAAAAATAAAAGTGTTCCTGCTGCAGTTTCACAGTGTGATCAGTGGTCATCACCTTCCTCTCTCAGTGTAACTGGAATGTCTATCAAAACCAGAAAACGGAAGGCCTCAGAAGCATTATGTAGCTAAAAAAGGAGACTATTTTACCCATTAGTAATAAATGTACCTGCTGAGCAGAACACAGTTATACCTGAAAATGTTCCACAATTCTCCTTTGCTTGGCTCTGCCTGCTATGACGGAACCAGTGTGCTAAAGAGCATTTTGTAAAAGAAAAAGAGTTTATATAATTGACTTTACTGGAATTAGAAGACAGAGTACAGTGTGCTCAACCTGAAGCAGCCTGACTCTAAGATGAAGGAAAATTGCACAATTTAATAGCCAGATATAGGGACTGTGTGGTAATAGAAGTAATCAAAGGCTTGGCCATGCTTAAAGGAACAAATCTATTCCTTTTCCATTTATTCCAGAAAGAGGACAGCAAGTGGACTATTTTCAGGAAAGTGCTTGGGCACAGCTTCTGCAATTGGGTGGCACTCTTAGAAAAGGGAGGATTTAGGAAGGGACAAGTGTAAGTATCTTAATGTTGGTGTGTCTCCTGGAAGTTTGATTCTTGTGTCCAAAGGTTCTAACTTCTATTTCATGTGAAACAATTAGAAATGATATACCTAATTAATTGAAATTAATTTTTCATCCTCTACTACTTGGCCACACCAATCTTCACCCTCATTAAGGATACCATCTTACTCTAACACATATTTTCTTTAGAAAGGCAACAACTAAGCCATATTTAGGGTGAAAGCATATTAGCCTTTCTTGAACATCTGGTGTAAAGTTAAGTTTCAGCAGTAGCAATTTATACATCTGTACCATCCTGGGGGAAATATGATTTGAGTGATTTAATAGCAAGAAGGAGAACTGATTTACACTGAAGCATCAACAAAACAACAGCCTGTGAAAATCAAAAATACTAGGATCCTAACCCTGAATGATCTTTTTTTTTTTTTTTTTTAACATCTTTATTGGAGTATAATTGCTTTACAATGGTGTGTTAGTTTCTGCTTTATAACAAAGTGAATCAGTTATACATATACATATGTTCCCATATCTCTTCCCTCTTGTGTCTCCCTCCCTCCCACCTTCCCTATCCCACCCCTCTAGGTGGTCACAAAGCACCGAGCTGATCTCCCTGTGCTATGTGGCTGCTTCCCACTAGCTATCTATTTTACATTTGGTAGTGTATATATGTCCATGCCACTCTTTCACTTTGTCACATCTTACCCTTCCGCCTCCCCATATCCTCAAGTCCATTCTCTAGTAGGTCTGTGTCTTTATTCCCGTCTTTCCCCTAGGTTCTTCATGACTTTTTTTTTTTTCTTAGATTCCATATATATGTGTTAGCATACGGTATTTGTTTTTCTCTTTCTGACTTACTTCACTCTGTATGACAGACTCTAGGTTCATCCACCTCACTACAAATAACTCAATTTCATTTCTTTTTATGGCTGAGTAATATTCCATTGTATATATGTGCCACATCTTCTTTATCCATTCATCCAATGATGGACACTTAGGTTGCTTCCATGTCCCGGCTATTGTAAACAGAGCTACAATGAACATTTTGGTACATGACTCTTTTTGAATTATGGTTTTCACAGGGTATCCTTGAATGATCTTAATACAATCTTGATGTTACCAGAATTCAAATGATGGAAAACATTTTATAGTGGACAAAAATATGTTTGAGTAAATTCAGGAACTTGAATATAGAAAACTTGATGACCAAAAAATGCATTAAAAATTGCTTAAATCTTGTCACAACCTGAATCTAACAGTATTATAATGACTCAGACTAAGTAGCTGAGCTTTGGATTACTACTAAATTGCCAGTTAAATACATATAAAATTAATTTTAATAAAATGTAAGTATATGTGACAGCTCAATTAGTATGATTTATATACTTCAAAATAATTATACTATTAAGGTAGGCAGTATACTGTCTAGTTTTATTCACATCAAAAACTTTCTCATGCTCTGGTTAGCTTAAACTAACCACAGCATCCTAGAAGAATGAACACTGAACTAGGCTCTTCCATGAACTCTAATATTCAAAACGTTGTTCACTGTCATTGTGCCTCACTTTGCTCATTTGTGAAATTATTATTAAAAACACTGAATTGTCTAAACAATCCCACAGAAATTAAATACCCATGTTTATTTTACTCAAATAGATGTATAAGTTTTTAAGTGAAAGCTCTTCTGTATAAGCCAATAAAATATTTCATTAAATGTATCAGTAAGGTAAATTCAATGAGCTCTCACTTAAGCTAAAAGGAGCAAATACTATTAGACTTTTATGCAAAGTCCTTACAATTTGGTAAGTAAAAAAGTTTGCCCTAATCAAGTGCTAATGTTCTCAATATGTTCTTCACAAAGCACCAACTTCATCAAGAGAAATAAAGGATCTCCTAATCAAAAATGTAGAAGCTAGACTCTGGAATTACTTTTTTCAAATATTGGAAAATTCTTTTTTTCTCACAGAAATACAACTATGTCTCTTGACACAATTTTTAATTCAGTTTAATTCTATGAAATTCATTTTTCTCCCTCCCTCTTTTCTACCTTCTTCCTCCTCTCCATTCCCTCCCCCACCATAGATGAGAGAAAAGAAGTATTCATATTAGAAATATTTATCTTCTTCTATTCACTGATGTACTACTACTTCTAGTCCAACAAATCCATTGTTAAGTTCTTATGCCCTTCCCATTTCCCACTTCCCCCATCTCACCAATCATTCTGCTTTTTGCCGGAATTCATTATCTTGGTTTACGTATCAGCATTCTCTCAAGCCAGTAAATAAGGGAATACTTTCAAGTCTTCCTTTCCCTCAAGCATCTGTTGAATCCCCATGTCCTGCAGAATCTCAGGCCACCTAAGGATTTCCCAGAACATATTTGTACTTTCTATTTCCATTGCCTTGGTTGAGGACCCCACCCTAAGATTGGTAATGCGTTTCTAAAAAGTCCCACTCCCAGAGAGTGAGTTTATTCTACTTGTTACTTCAAGGGCAATCTTTCTAAAACGATGTCTGATCATCATTACTTGCCTTTTAATGGCTTCTTATTAAGCAAAAGCTCGGTTTTCAAACTTTTGTGTTTGAGGAGATAATGATTTCATAGACCTGGGGTGATAGGAAGCTGTGTTTCCACAGTTATCAGGTAATCCTAATATAGGTTTTTGGGAAATACACTCTAGAAAAACTGCTTTAGACTTGGAGGTAAACAAATGGATAAGGTTCCTTGAAACTATTCACTATTTTGTTTAAATTTGAAAGTCCCTGAGATGACTTAAAGAAGCACAAATTTCCACAAAAGATCTCTCTCACTCACTCACTACTTGTTACTGACTCTCAGGACATGCAGAGGGTCTGATGGTAAAAAAATTTAATGAGAGATGCTCCCTAACATGGAAGAATTCCTAATCCAATGGGGAAATGGACATTTGTTTTTTAAAAAAGTGTAAAATGTAATGTTCTAAGGGAGCACTAAGAAGCTAATTACTCCTAGGAAATACAACGAAAATCTTCAAAAAGGAGATAATGCTTAAGCTCTTATTTTCTTTTATATGTTTACAAATATTTTAATGTGTACACATGGTAAAAACAATTCAAACAGCATGAAAAAAAACTAAATTTAACAGAATGAAAAGTGAATGTCTAGAGAGCATTACCAAGGTTACAGTACAAAGACAACCACTGTTCGTGGTTTCTTGTGGATTCTTCTAGAGATTTCCCCATGCATAGTAAATTCCCCAAGTCTATTCATGAGGAATTGTATATATTCTCCTCTCTTCTCAAACTTCCAATAACTTCTTTCCTATCCTCATTCTTGGATGATGACTTTGTTATCTATTTCACTGAGAAAGCAGAAGCACCCCCACGTCTACCAGGCAGCTTACATCTGTGTCCATAGTCTAAGTCCTTCCTCTTGTTTCTATGATTGAATTGTCCAATCTCCTGTCTAAGGACATGCTCTAGATAATGACCCCCTGTGGCTACCTCAAAAATATTGTTCCAGCAATTATCCATCACTCCAGTACTGTCTTATATTTTCTTTTGACTGGATCATAGCAATCAGAAAACACACACACACACACACACACACACACACACACACACACACACACCAAAAGTCTATCTTGACCTCCCATAGCAGTCCAGTTATTACATTTCTCTGCTCTCATTTATAGCAAAAATTTTCTCAAAAGTTGACTATATTTATCACTTTATCTCTTTCTATTCTTTCATTAACCCTTTCCAATAGTTTTAATGCTTACTTCCTTCATTGAAACCTCTCTTATCTATGTCCACAGTAAATTCCCAGTCCTAATCACACTTTGTCCTCTGCCTCCTTTCTCTAAAATCTAAATTTGTGTCATTCACTGTCCTTTCTGTATTTGTTTATCCAACTGCCTCCACCATATCTTCAATTGGATGTCTAATAGGTTTCTTAAACTTAACATTTCCAAAACTGATCTATTATGTTCTTCTCCAAGCATCAACTTGTCCACTCTGCATATCTTTCTCATCCCAGGATATGGCACCACCATGTTCTTTCAGAAGTAAAGTCCAAAAACCTTCAGATCATTGTTGGATTGTTTTTCTCACACATAACCTCCAACCTGCTGGCAAATTCTCTATCTTAAAAATCAATTGAGAATTAGTCTACTTCTCAGTACCTTCACTGGCACCACTCTGGGCTAAACCGTCATCATCTCAGACCCTTCTCTAATAACCTAGTCTATTCTCAACACACTATCCAGAATGCACCTTTTAAAAATATAAGATAGATAACTGTCATTTCTCTGACTCACCTAATCATGAATTTCTTAGCATTGACAATTTCTATTAACCACTCTCATAATTTATCATCCCTTACTCTTCATGACAATGCGTACCCTGCTCGCCGTACTGTGATAATGGTAATACTATCTATTAAATGTCTCTCAAATGCAAGGCACATATATTGAAGTAATATTCTAATTTATTCATGGATAAAGAATGGATGATAAAATTGCCCTTCGCTCAATGGCTTGTGTAACCTAAAATTTGTTTTGTTAACAACTTGTTACCAATTAGGTTACATGTCATGTTTCCATATTTAAAGTAGCTCACATTAGTAATGAGTTGAATAAAACTATGAGTATACCCCTTCTACAGAGAAATTTTCTAAGCACTCTTCCAAGTACTTTATAGAGAAGCTCAGATACCTGATATTACAAGCATGCCGATCCAGATCTGGTCATTCTGCACTCAAGGAGATAAAGCTAAGTAATAAGACTGGGCAAAAAATATATGCAAGAGCATTATTCTGAAAACATAATGTTCAGTAGGGATGCTTTCTAAAGGACTAATTTATGCACATGTGTGTGTGTGTGTGTGTGTGTGTGTGTGTGTGGTGGGGAGGGACAGTTTATAGGGCTTAAAAAGAAGTTGGGTCAAAAATATCCCTATTTCCAGGACATTAATGTCTTCCTCGTGTTGCCAGTGCCGAATCAAATCTCTGAGACAGAGTTTTGGGGGAAATAGAAAAGAATAGCTTTATTGTTTTGCCACGCAAAGGGGGAAGCAGTGGGCTCATGCCCTTCAAAGCTGTGTGTCCCCACCCAGGAGGATTTGGTGGGGAGTTTTATAGCAATGGTTCAAGGGCCAGGTTGCTGATAAGGATTAAGGTGTGTGCAGGGCTTGCACTCCTTTAATCTGGTCTCATTTGGTCTGATGAGTTTCTGTGGTTCCTTTAATCTGGCCTCAGGTGGTCTTGAAGAGCTTCTATAGTTCCTTTAATTTGAAATGAAGAATGATAACATCTTCCATTTGAAGGGGGTTTTAGTTCTCAAAGATATTGTTATGTGTATCCCTTGAGGCAGGACCCTGCCCCAAGGCTGCGCTATTGTTTCTTGACTGCTCCTCCCCTGTCTCTGCATCCCCTACACTCCCTGATTAGCAACTGTTCTAAACTTGCCCTTTGGGACTCAGGGAAGGTCTTGGAAGCTGGAGTCTATTTCCTACAAACAAGAAATGGGGAACTGAAAGGCTTCTGTGCCCAGGAGTCCCACAGGGTCCTGCTCAGTTTCACTCATGCCCCTTATCATTTTGAGGCTGCATTATAGCCATTTTTTAAAAATACAGCTATAATTTCTTTTCATATTCTTCAAAACTGCTTATAAATTTAATAATTTGATATGCAGTTACAGTTGACAGTTTAATTTGTTTTAATGAGGAGGGTAACATACTTATTTGTACAAAAAATATTTGCTATGACAAAACCATATTATGTTGTCTTAACAGATACCTTCTTAAATATACAGAGTACATTAATATTGATTTACAAAAGGGACTAATTTTAGAAAGGCAGGAAGAAGGAAAGAAGGAAGGAAGAAGGGAGGGAGGGAGGGAAAAGGAAAGGGAGAAAGAAGGAAAGAACTGTTTCAATTGTAACTAAAGACTTAATCTGGATCCCCTTTCCCTCATATAGCTATCCATGACCAAATAGATACTGACATAATTCCTTCTATGCCACTGAGCATTTTTATTATACTTTACTTTTAAAATTATAAACTATTCCTTCAAGGTGTGGTGATTGTGCATTGAACTCATGGAAGACACAGTATCTCTGGCGGCCTCTTGTTTGTACATGGAGCTGTGTGTTACTATTTTCTACAGGCTCCTCATTCCCTAAAGATTTGCTTTTTCTCTCTCTCTCTCCTTTATCCTTCTGTCATGAACATTTTATTTGCTATGTCTGCAACTGGTAAAGAAAGCCAAGCATTTCCTGGATGGGGCACTTGAATTGTCCTTCAAAGCTAATGGCAGAGGGCTGATACTATGCAATACACTGTCTGCATTTTTTCTAGACTTTGTCCACTTTCTGCAATGGTCTCTGGTGAATTCCTGAAATCCACCAACTCTATCTTTCTTTTCCTTTTCTCTCCAGTTTTTGCTGTTGTTTTTGTTGTTTGTTTGTTTCATAGGAATGTTTCTGTTCTCTATAAGTGATTAGGCAAGTACTGATTAATGCCACTTCTATATTAGTATAATTGCTTCCATAATTAAAAGAATATGACAGACCCTCCCTTGCTAGTTTGAATCATGACATCTGTAGGTATGTATATATACATATAGATGAGAAAGAGAAAATAACAAGAAAATAAAATCCGAAAAGGAACGGGATGACTTAAGGCACTTTTATGCTTAGAATTCTATATATCCTTCAGTTGAATTTTAGTACATATGCATACCCAACACATGGCTTGCCATATTTATCCTGTGCCTACTCCTTAAAATGTAGGCACTTATGTAAGACGCATTAACTCAATTCCCTAAGTACATTACCACTAGCCACTAAAATACTCTGGAAATCTGAAAGTGTTAATGCATCTTTGCAAAGTGCAATATTCCTGAAGAGTATTTGGTGACTTACAAGAATCTGGGTCAGTTTAACCGTGAAAAAACAGCTAACCTAGAAAGAGCCTCACTCAATAGCATATACAAACACATCTCTGTGTTCTTAGATGAGGTACAAAATACTAAAAATATGAAATCTTATAAATATCTAGAGGAAAAAGCCATGGAGGGAATGCATGAGTCTTTGTTACAGATATGAGCTTTTAAAACTAAAAAGACTTTTGGAAGCTTATGTATGTGAATTAACATTATGTGGAGACACATGACTGGATTCAAATCCTGCCAGTTCTACTCATTGTGCAAACTTGGACAAGCATTTTGTCTCTCTGAGTATACATTTTCACAGCTATAAAATGGAGACAATATTTGACCTTTAGGTAATTTAGAAGAATTATTTTTTTTAATAAATGTATTTGAAGTACATAAAACACACTGGATGATAAATAGTAAATACTCAATAAAAGACAGCTTTTATTAATGTTGTACAACTGTTAATATCTGGTATGAAGAAAGTACTTCTGAGCACCTGGGGGAAGTTATTCCTTATCTTGTAAACCAGCCCACCATAGAACCCTCGGCTAGAGCTTAAAAAAAAATTGCTACTTGCACATAAAATCAATCTGTGTTTTCTACTCCATATTTTTAGCTTCAGTTTTAAAAGGACTGATCTGTTTGTACATGCCTTTTTTCACGGAGGAGGGAGGCAGTGAGAAAAGGTGATTGTTAAATCGTTACCTTGACAACAAAGAGAACCAATTGTGAAATAAGCAAAAAAGCATTCTTAGCGGTTACTCAGCTCCTACAAGTTTAGCTAAAAACAGTCAAGTCCATTTAATTGATCTTACAGAGCACTGTTAAAAAATATATATTACTGCCACAGAGATTTACTAAAGGAATCTGCAAAATTAAAAGTTAGCAATGATTTTAATTGCATCATAATGGATCCCAATTTGATCAGCTTATAAATGTGTGATTCTTTGATATGACTGAAACATTGATGCATTTTTATTTTAACATTATAATAGGTAATAATATAAAGTCATATTCTGTTTGCCAGACACTATGTAAAACAGTTTACTTATGATGAACACGTTTAATCTTCATAACAACCCTATGAAGAAGATCTCATTATTATCCCCTTTCACAGGTGAGAAAACTGAGGCAACAAAGGTTAAGTAGCTTGCCCAAATTTACGAAGCAACTAAGTGATAGAGTTGGAATTGAACCCTGGTATCTAGCTTCAGAGTGTAACCTCGTAATCACCGAGCTATTATCAGAGGAATATATAAAATAACAGAAGGATATATAGGTTGGGTCAAGACCTGGGTTATTTTGTGTTTCCCCAAAATTACATTTCTTGTCATAACATTTTTGCTCATTTAAAACACAAATGTATTTCATCTTTATGTGAAAGAAAAATGAATCTATACTATAACAATTTTGCTTTGTTGATTTTCCTACTTTTCCAGGTTACTGACTTTGGACAGCCCTGGCCAAGTCTCAACACTGAAAATTATTCCAGAGCTCTCATTTTTAAAAATCTTTTGTTTTTCTAGTTTAAGAACCATCTAATGGAGTTTTATGGTTTAATCATCCCAGCCTGTCTTATTGTTAGACTTCTCAAATTCAGAAAGCACTCAGGAGGAAAGAATCTGAAAACCAAGCATTTATATATTCCATATTTTAAAAAAATTATCCTAAGGGTTGATAATTCAATGAAATACTGAATCATTTCCTAAAGTATAAAAAATCAGTGCATTATTTTTATTATTGTATTTGAAACTTTATGATTTCTAGTTATATTTATTCCATTTAAATACTAATATGTGATCAGAAACTTACAAATTATTTTGCTTATTTTATATATTTTTGGTTTTTTTGTTTGATTTATTTGCAATAGGTACCTGATGAGCCTCAAATTGACAATTGTAGTTTCATATATAATCTAAGATATTAAACCATGACTGATTACTCAAAGTTCCTTCGGACTTTACAGAGATGCTAAGACTTACAGAAGAAATTATATATTTTATGATTATTATCTACATGGCAATTTTTGAAGGTTTTGTTGGTGGAGATTTTAATATAAAGGTAGAGTAGATGCATAGCAAAAATTGAAAAAAATGAGCAGGCAGTGGGAATTGAAATATTAACACCTGCCAGTCTTATTTTCAATAATCTGTCTAATATAAATATGAATGATACATTAATAATAATGAAAGTATTATATGTTCTTTTAAAATTTCTATTGGCATATATAGAGACATAATCCATTTAGTAACATAAGTTAGAACTATTACAATGAATACTGCTAATAAACGCATACTGAAACTAAATTTGTATATCTCTATTAAAATTCTATCAATAACTCCTGAATAATAAATTTATTAGAATTCACGTTACAAAGTAACTAGTAATTTACTGGATACAATGTGATAAATGACAAAAGATGAGCCCTTCAAAATCATTCTGTATGTGTCATTAGCAATTCACTTCACATTGTTACCTATACTAAATATCTTAAACCACTTAACAGGATTCTAAAGAGAGCCCTAGCTCGAGTTATTAATATCTTTATTTAAATGCAGATCTTGACTTTTCCTCAGAGACTAGTAAAGCTTCTTCTGTAATGCTGCAAAGAGAAAAGCAAATTTTCATCCACATAAGAAGGAACATATCTGTCTCCTTATCGCCTATGAATATGTAGATCTCTATATGTCTGCATAAGTTTGTCATTAACAAATATTTCCATTCATAACTGTCAATAAAAGATATATAAATCCTTAACTCTTTAGTCTCAGTATACACGTAGCAGTCACAACTTTTAATGTCCAACACAAACTTCAAAGATCAAAATAAAATTACCGTTTATTTAGCTTTATTTAACATCAACATTTAAGGAAACAATGTGACAACAAATGTACTCATTATAACAAATATACCCAGTATAAACTTAGGCTTAGATAACCAACAGATGTTGGATATTTTTATGATCATGACTAAAATTAATCAATCCACAAGTTTACATCCATTTCTCATTTTGGCTTATCTATCTGCATGGGCAAACCAGTGTGAATCTGGAAACACAACTTCATGGAACACAGAACATAAAGACAGTTCCCAATGAATAAGATGGCCCTTATTTCTAAGTTCATACAGATGCTGATTTGAAGACATGATTTCAGTGGATAAAATGAGAAAACCACAGAGAAACTGAGAGATTCACTTCTATCTAATGTATTAATCTGAAGCTGTACACAATAGACTGAGTGCTGTAACTAGTAGTGTAAGGTATATTAATTAAGCACCCAATAAATATTTGCTGAATTGGCATTTTAAAAGATGTATGAAGTTAATATTTGGTTAAAAGGACCTTTGCTACTCATTGAAAAAAATATTAAGTAAACTAAGAAAAAATTATAAAAATTATGGTATAAAATATACCAAAATACAAACATATCAGTAATGGTTATTGAGTAGGATTAAAACATATAACATAAACTTACTGCTTTATATACATAAGTTTTATTCTAATAAAGTTATTTTTTTGGCCCTTATCACTGTGTACCACTGAATCAACATGTGCTTCTTACCTGGGAATCATCACAACCAATCTTCTATTTTTTTAATTGAAATTAAAAAGAGTTGAAATTCCAGAGTTCATAATATTTTGTACTTATGGTTTCTGTTCTTAGTATCAATGAATTCTGAGGTGGAGCAGAAGAAGTTACCTAGAGCAACCTTTAATGAGTTTCATTGTCGTCCCCCAAAACAATCAAGACTGTTTACATCCATAATTTTTTTCTATGGGTAAATACCATCTTAGGACACTATGTCATAACAGATAGGTAAAAAATATAACTAATCAAATTAGGTGATGTGGAAGACTCCCAGACTGGTGGAAGAGATGGATTCTACAAAGAAAAGGGATTCCTGGATATAACATCATTTTTTTTCATTATACAAGAGTTATATGCTTACAGCATAAAGAAAAGCATTTGTTGGTGGTTGTGGAGACTATCTAGATACAAGATTAGCAAATATCTGCCAGTTTTGCTATGAGACCATATGTATAAAGCACTCTTGTTGGCACATGGTGGATGTGCAAATATGTTAATCACCTTCTTACACCCCTGCTGTCACTGTGACTTGAAAATAGCTTTGCAAAAAATATGTTTCTTTGAAAGGGTTTTCATCATGATATTTTACTCCATACTATTCAATTTATAAACAATAACTTTTAAAATGTCTATATTCTCACATGTAAGGTGCCTAAATTCATCCATTCTGAGACCAACAGTTTGGAACTATTTTTTGCAGCTTTCCAATTTTTACTGCATGAGTATATTCCTTTTCTCAGTTGTCTTCCCCCCTCCTCTTACTATATTTTCTCATCTTTATTCTTCCTATGTCCACACAAAGTAGATAAAAGAGAATGCAATAAACATGTATTTGATATGAGTTTCACTTAGTAATGTATCCTCAAAATGGTCTCCTGTCAGGAGAGGATAATACTCAGATGACCATTGAAGTCATACAGCTGTATGCTCAGAAAGGGAGGTTTAAGATTTATTCAGTCAAATTGTAATGCAAACATTTGCTCAATGTGAATATTACCACCAAAACATTAGCACCAGATGGTCTTTCACTATTTCTCTCTTTCTCTCTCTCTCTCTCTCTCTCTCTCTCTCTCTCTCTCTCTCTCATTTTGAGCTCCCCAGGTCACCTCCTAGTCTTTTCACTAACTGAGCCCATCTCCTGACTCTTCCCTTGTCCTTTACCTTTTATTGTTCGTTGAGTTAACTTTCAGTTTTCTGCCCTTTTTAGTTTAATGTTGATTTATTCCCTTTTAATATTCAGCCCTCTTCACTGTGCTCTTGGTTTGCTGAGAACTGGGTTCTCTTTCTTTCCTTAAAGATATTCTTAAAACATTTTCCTAAAACAATTGCCCTAGAATCTTACCCTGACCTCACTTATAACATCCACATATCTTTATAAAGCCAAAAAATTAGTTAATTGCTCAGGTTTTCCTGATGTAGCCTGGGAGATTGTATTGTGTCTGCTCACTCTCAAGTACAAATTCAAAATATTATCACCTCTTACCTGGAAGTTTCTCCCCCCCAAGAAGAGAGTTCCATTAAAAAAAAAATCACTGAAACAGTATATAACATTAATATTAAACAAATTGTTAGGCTTTGTTACATATACAAAACATTAATTTTGTATATTAATTTCTTATAAAGAGAATTGTCAGTAGAATTACTGTTATATGCATTCAGTGAGATGTTCCAATCTTGTTATTACATTTGATGATCTGCAATGTTAACTAACTATAGCTATATTCTAACTGTTATCAAATTAAGTAAGAACATTATGATAAATATAAATAATTAGAATCATAAGTATACATTTTCAGTAATGGAGATGGGTTATATTTCCAACATTTTAAAAGATTTCAATAATAATATTTCTGTTGCAAAGTGGATTTAATGTATACTTTGGATATGTCAATGCTTTAAAGCCCAGCAAATGGGATACGTGATTCTCTTGCATAGCATATTAGAAGGCAAATAGCGTCTTAGGAGTTGATGATATTATTTTATTATCACAAAGTAGGAGTGTCCTTTGGAGACTAATACCCGAAAATACTGTCAGAAAGGAAGAAGGTATGTTATTAACTTAATGACACCAGTGTTACTTCAACTCTCAGCTTGTCAAATAAATAGCTCTGCTTAAAACATTACTTCTTACAATACAAAAATAGGAATATAAATAGGGATAACAATAGTACCAATCTGAGGCTGTTTGGAAAATTAAAAGAATTACCATGTAAAACACTTATTATGGCACCTGTCATAGAGGTTTTCTATAAAATTTATTGTTATTATTATTGATATAAATCATATGCAAACCATACTTGAATCTACATTCCATCAGACAAAATATATATGTATAATTAGCATCAAGAAAAAATAAACTGACAAAAAAATCACACTCTACCTATCCTCTTAAATTGCAAAAATTTGGCTTATTTTACATAACCCATAATTCTCTCTAGCATGACCTTACATGACCATGAAACTACAAAAGGGATTATTATGAGAAGCTATATATTGTCATTTAAAACATCTATTTTGTTAAATCAGTTCAGACAGCACAGCACAATGTTGAATTATTCAAAGTTAATTGTATATCTAATTACAAGTGTCCTGTCTCTAGAAAAGTAATTGACAATCATAATCTACCTCCTCCTACCCAATCTCTTAAATTAACCAAAATCTAAAATCTCCACTTCTTCAAGAGGTTTGAAAGTTATTCACAGCAAAAGTCATCTAAAAAGACACTTCTGGAAATATTGAAAAAAATCACAAGTCATTCAGAGAAACACACACACACAGAATCATTCAGAATAAAACACAAAGTTTATAAATAAATCAACCCAGTATGTAAACCAAAATCTATAAACTCTATTGATGTAAACCTTTCATCTACTTGCAGAGAGTAGGGAGAAATTATTAGTTTGGAATGTTCTCAGCTTCAAGTTAGAAGAGTAACAACAGTTCTAACTGAGGCCTAAGCAGTGAAGACATTAATATCCCACAGAACAAAATGGCTGGTGATAGACAGGCAAACGATGGAGCTGCAGCTCAAACTAGTCGCTTTCTACTTTTTCTCTGTCATCTTTGGCAGTTGGTATTTTGACCTAATGTTTGTCATTTTGGTCTCCCAATATGGCTACTCCAGCTCCAGGAATAACATCTGAAAGCTGGTCCAGGAATAATATCTGAAAGAAATCTCAGCCACTGCCATCCATTTTATGCTTTCCCAGACAGACAGACAGCCCCCAGTAGTCTTCCCATTACTTCTTACTGATCAGAAATGGCTCACTCTAACACCCTTAGCTACAGGAGGGCTGAGAAATTACATGCCTGAAAAAATGAAATAAAAATTTCATGATAGGTTTATATGAATCCAATTTATGACATGATCTGGGGAATATTACCACCCCCAAATAGAGTCCTGTTTTGAAAGGAAGGAATGGATAAATACTGGTTGGGCAACTCCAAAGATGTACAACAAGTAGTTATTTCAACAACAGCAGCAGCAGCATTACCATGACATGATTTACTTTCTCCTTATTTTTCTTCTACTTTTGATCTCTCCAAGTATTAGGTTAATTCTGAGAATTCTCCAACAGTCTTGGGCAAAAAAATTATTCTTACTTATGACAAAGTCAACCTAAATACCCAATCTGCATAACTGAGGTAAACAATATGAAATAATTTTGAAACATCATTTCATGATGTTAACAGAATTAATGGTTCTGTGATCACCGTAAGGACCTCCTGGCTCTCTCACGTCCCCTGGCCATGGTTGCCACTTTCCACCTGCACATGCAAAGCCCTGCCATGTTTGGCTCTGGAATTCTTGGATGCCACAGAGAGCTGTTGCTATAAGGAAGAATGTCATCCAGATGATTGATGATAGAGTAACTGTTCTTTGTAACTCATGTTATAAGGAGTCTACAGTCTATTTTGGAAACTATTAATTCATCTGAAATGCACGGAAGAGATTGCAGTTATATCTCAATGTTTGCCTTCAAACATTTTTGACTATTTGCTTGGAAGTTATTATGAGCATCTATGATTAGAGGACACTCTCAAAACCACACTGCATGGTCTCTTTCTGACTTAGTTGTATTTTGTCTTACAGGAAACAAATATACACTCCACAAGAATTACACATTCAAACATATTATGGACAGAGGAGGAGATATTATCTTTATTTAGAGGGTCACTGAGACAGGTAGGCCAGAGTCAAATTTATCATTATCACAGCTTTGTTGATATAACAATCTCCTGAAATGAGGGTGAAGGAAGTTCCTCTTATGTCACCACCAACATGGGAAAACTATTAGCACCAGCACAAATGTACGTTCATGCACACATACAAAAGCAAAGAAAAACTCATTTTTAAACATTCCATTTAAAAATTGAACACCATTGTTTATGGTATCCTTTGCTATGCAAAGCTTTTACATTTAATTAGGTCCCATTTGTTTACTTTTGTTTTTATTTTCATTACTCTAGGAGGTGGATCAAAAAAGATCTTGCTGTGATTTATGTTAAAGAGTGTTCTGTCTATGTTTTTCTCTAAAAGTTTTATAGTATCCAGCTTTACATTCAGCTCTTTAATCCATTTTGTTTATTTTTGTGTATGGTGTTAGGGAGTGTTCTAATTTCATCCGTTTACATGTAGCTGTCCAGTTTTCCCAGCACCACTTATTGAAGAGACCATCTTTTCCCCATTGTATATTCTTGTCTCCTTTGTCATAGATTAGATGACCATAGGTGCATAGGTTTGTCTCTGGACTTTCTACCCTGTTCCATTGATCTACATTTCTGCTTTGGTGCTAGTACCATACTCTTTTGATGACTGTAGCTTTGTAGTACAGTCTGAAGTCAGGGAGTCTGATTCCTCCTGCTCCATTTTTCTTTCTCAAGATTGTTTTGGCTACTCATGGTCTTTTGTGTTTCCATACAAATATAAACAAAACAAAAAGACTACCCTCAGAATGGGAGAATATATTTGCAAATGAAGCAACTGACAAGGGATTAATCTCCAAAATATACAAACAACTCATGTAGCTCAATATTAAAAAAAACGAACAACCCAATCAGAAAATGGGTGGAAGATCTAAATAGACTTTTCTCCAAAGAAGATATACAGATGGTCAACAAACACATGAAAAGTTGCTCAACATCACTAATTATTAGAGAAATGCAAATCAAAACTACAATGAGGTATCACCTCACACTGGTCATGGAGGTGAGTGGTGGGAAAGAGAGCGAATGGCCATGATCAAAAATATCTACAAACTAAATGCTGGAGAGGGTGTGGAGAAAAGGGAACCCTCCTATACTGTTGGTGGGAATGTAAACTGGTACAGCCACTATGGAGCACAGGATAGAAGTTCCTTAAAAAACTAAAAATAGAGCTACCATATGATCCAGCAATCCCACTCCTGGCCATATATCTTGAAAAAAAACATAATTCAAAAAGATACATGCACCCCAATATTCATTGCAGCACTATTTACAACAGCCAGGACATGGAAGCAACTTAAAAGTCCATCAACAGAGAAATGGATAAAGAAGATGTGGTATATATATACAATGGAATATTTCTCAGCCATTAAAAAGAATGAAATAATGCCATTCGCAGCAACATGGATGGACCTAGAGGTTATCATACTAAATGAAGTAAGTCAGACAGAGAAAGACAACATCATATGCTGTCACTCACATGTGGAATCTAAAAAAGAGTACAAATGAACTTATCTATAAAACAGAAATAGAGTTACAGATGTAGAAAACAAACTTATGGTTACCAGGGAGTAAGGGGTAGGGAGGGATAAATTGGGAGATTGGGATTGACATATACACATTACTATGTTTAAAATAGATAACTAATAAGGACCTACTGTATAACACAGGGAATTCTACTTAATACTCTGTAATGGCCTATATGGGGAAACAATCTAAAAAAGAGTGGCTATATGTATATGTATAACTGATTCACTTTGTTGTACACCTGACACTAACACAACATTGCAAATCAACTATACTCCAATAAAAATTTTAAAAAATAATAATAAAATAAAAATAAAAATTGAACCACAGTGTGATCCAGAAATCCCACACTGGGATATATATCTGAAGGTCACGTCATCACTCTCTTAGGAGATATATGTACCCTCATATTAATTGCAGCACTATTTACAATAGCCAAGGCATGGAAACAATCTATGTGTCTGTTGACAGATGAATGGATAAAGAAAGTGTGATATGTGAGATATCTATATATCTATTTATATATAGATATATATATACACACACACAATGGAATATTATTCAGCCATTAAAAAGAAGGGAATCCTGCCATTTATGACAACATGTATGAACCTTAAGGGCATTATGTTTAAGGAAATAAGTCAGACAGAGAAAGACAAATAATGCATGATCTAACTTATATGTGGAATATAAAAAAGTCAAACTCAAGAAACAGAATGCAGAATGGTGGTTGTCAGGGGCTGGGGGTGGAGGAATGAGGAGTTATTGTTCAAAGGTTACAAACTTCCAGGTATAAGATGGTAAGTTGTAGGAGTCTAATGTACAGCATGGTGACCTCAGTTAACAATACTAGATGGTAAACTTGAAAGTTGCTAAGAAAGTAGAGTAGGACTTTAAATGTTTTCACCACACACACACAAAAAGGAAACATTGTGGTAATTATTTCACAAAATATAGGTATATCAAATCACCATGCTGTACACTGTAAACTTAAACAATATCATATGCAGATTGTATCTCAAAAAAGATGGGAAAAAATCCTGTTCTAAAAGTAACTTTGGTATTTTTATTTCTAATAGGAAATGGTTAGACAGTGTGCTATTTTAACCCAGTATTCTCTTCATAATATACTCTAAATTGAAGAAAAAAGAGTAAATTCTAGAAGGCTATATTTCTAGGCAGTCCTCAGTGTTACACATGTAATTTATATGGGTTTATGATTAAATTACTATTATTACCTAGCTTTCTTGCCAGTGATATTGAGAAACTCTATTGTATAGAATAGTTCTTCATTGCAGGAACATTTATAACCTCACAAACATGTGTGCACAGTGAGAGCACCAGCTTCATGTGGTGGGAAGAGTGTGGTATAAATTCAGAGTTGGCTTTGGATTCAGATTCTGCCCTTGGGAATATCACTTAACTACTCTGAGACTTTGTTTCCTTGTCTGTAAAACAAGGATAATTATGTGAATATTTCAATCACTTGTTGTAAAAATCAAGTAGAATAAAACAAATACTAGTGCTTTGTAAGTTGAGACAAGCTCTAAAAATATTTGGTATATATTGGATAAGGGATGTATAGATATACACATGTATGCTTTAAAGTTATGCTCTTGTATTAAAAATAAACTGTACCTGCAATTTGGGTTATTTATGTGTTCACAAAATCAATTTTAAAACACTGGTATCTGTCACTTTTTATCCCATTCTGCAAGAAAGTGAAATAGAAAGATGGATAATAAATTCTAAGGTGTTCAGCCCTGACAGTTAAATAGTAGTCTTGAAAACCTGAAACATAGCTTGGGGAAAATTTAAAGCTACTTTTTGTTTTCTGTTTCTTTAAAAAAGTAAAAAGTTATGCCATAGAAATGTGTCTAAAGTTGATGGAATAATCTCATCGAAGCTTATTCTCTGCATAATTTCTTCATGTACTAGTCATTCTAATATTTACTTTTAAAGGCATATGCATTATTTCTTGACGTTTTAAATTTTTCTCATGCCATAATGACTTATTTTGATTTTAAGAACCATTAAATTTACAAAATAATATGCTAGATCAGAGGGGTCCCCAACCCCATAACAATATGCTGTGTTAGGAACCGGGCTGCACAATAGGAGGTGAGTGGTGGGAAAGAGAGCGAAGCTTCATCTGCCCCTCCCCGTTGCTCCCCATTGCTCCCCATTGCTCTCATTGCCACCTGAACAATCTCTCCCCCGCCCCCGCCACCGTCCATGGAAATTTGTCTTACACGAAACTGGTCCCTGGTGCCAAAAAGGTTGGGGACCACTCTGCTAGATGGTTTAAAGTAAATTAATAAATTTCTTCATTCAGCAGACATTTCTCATATATCTACCATGTGCATTTATCAGCCAATGAGGTTTAAATTCACATTTAACAACATTATATAAGACTTGGTCCATGTACTCAGGAGTTCATGTATTCAAGGTACATACAGGGAATGAAGCAATGTATGTGTGTACGTGTATATGTGATATCTATGCATACGAATGTGTGTGTGTGTGTATGTGTGCATCTTAACCTGATAAACTGACTAGAGGTTTACCTCAATCGAATAAGGTTGGCACAGGTAACATGCGTGTGGCCACACAAAGTTTATAATGAACCAGTGTATTGTGAGCTAGTAGTGCAGTTTCAGAGATGATCTAGAAAGCACATACATGTCATTAATTGTATTTCATTAAAAAAAAAATTCTGTGGAACCATTTATGGTGTGAATATGCATACAAATTTTTCATAAGAATAGTGGATTTAACAATTAATTAAAGTTAATTTGTCTGTTACATATTTTAAAAGGAACATTAAACATATTACCATATTTTACATAGTAATATATCAACTTAACACGTTTGCAAAAAAATTTTGACAATCTTTCTCTTGTCTTGCCAGAACATGGTACCAGAGATTTCCTGTGTGAATCAAGTTGTACTTTGACTATTTAGAGAATAATTTTAGGCTCTAAATATATGAACTAAGTATATGACCAACATCACTGTATAAATTACAGTGTACAAAGATACGTTTGTGACATGCAATAATTCCTCAGAACATTGTCTAATTCTGTACACATTTAGTTTTATATTATCTAGAGTGAAAAGAACAGTTCCCATTTATACAGGAAAGCTTATAGTTTATTGAGTTACTAAAAGTACATGTGTTCTCACTAAACTTCCTCTTTATGGATGTATTCTTTTTCATAGAAATTGTGCCTATAAATTCAATATAGCCAGCATATTTATGGTATTGATAGGATGCTTTTCCATCATTTGCCAAACTTAATTTGTCAGTTTCCATATCATAAGCTACTTAAGAATGTATATAAAAATAGGGAAATGGCTTGTTGTATGAATAATCAAAAATATTCTATCTCTATGGAAAATGAGCTACAATTTCAAATCTATATCAAGGAGAATTTTACTGGGTAAATTCTAGGGACATACCTGAAAAAGTCTCCCTTCCCCTCTACTACCAAATCCAATTTTTTTCTCTCGCAAGTCAAACTGATAGATCAGCCAGCTAGATCCGATGAAGACTAACGATCTATGGAGAGAACTTGACAGAGTAATCTTTTAGTTCAGGATCAGGGGATAACTTGGTGAGAACCAGAAAATGTCTCATCCTGGGAAGATTTTGGCTGGCAGAAATCTGCGTGGCAGAAAGATAGTTATCAGAGCTGTGTGCTCAAATGGACGAGGCACGTGGAATAGAACCACAGCTGCCCTGCAACAGAACCACCGCATCCAACAAGTTTCATGGCTGAGAGCTGGCATTCGTTTTAAAACCACCAAGGATCCTCTATACTCAACAAAACTACTGACACTAAAGAACTCCAGCAACAACCTCTGAGCTAGAAGAAGCAAACATTGAGTAATAAAAATTAAGCTAATGTAATATCTGGAGGAATATCAGTCCAGAGAAACACAAAACAGATCCAGTGAACTAGAATTGCTCAGACAGGAGAGGTGGCCTATAGAGATTCAAACACAATACCAAGGAGAATTCTGCTGCTACCAAAACTGATTTCCCAATTAAAAAGTGGGTGTATGAACTGATAAAGGGATGGTCACTGGTAAGGACCAAATGAGGGATCTAGAAAATCAAATGCAAGAGACATCATAAAACACAGGTAAAATTATTTTTAAAAGATGGTAAATCATAAGGAGATGAGAAACTTTTAAGAGTAATTGTGTGGTAAGAATACAAAAACTTAGCAGGTTATATGGAAAAATAAATGCCCAAGCATAACCAAAAATAGGAAGAGAGAAGAATGGAATCACTTTAATATATATCATAAAATTTGATAGGCTAATTGTAATAAAATTGATATTGTATTGGTAGAAGAACACTTCACAGAAATTACGTGGAACATATATACATACATATATATGAGAATTTATATATTTGTGAGAATTTAATGCATGATATTGGTGACAGTTCAATTCTGTGTGAGAAAGATCAAATCCTTAATAAAATGTGGAGGCATAAAAGTGCTGGTTATCTATTTTGAGGAAAATAAAGTTGAATCCCTATATTGCATTACATAAAAATGTATTTCAGATAAACAGGTAAGTATAGCAGAATATATAAAATATAAAATATAGAAGATTAAAATATGTATGTATACACTACACACACAGAGTTGAATTTTAGTTGCATTGTAAATTCTTTTGCCTGCTATCTGTTAATGGTTTTTAAATTTTAGCAACTTGCAAAGTTTTTAATCTACAAAATCATCATATAGGTAGATACTTTTCAAACTAAATTTAAGTGGTCTTTATTTTTTGCTCTTTTGTATTAGTTATGAAGCTTCTTCTTAACCATGGCATAATTATCAGCTAATAATGTATATAATATATTACTGTGTGACTGCATTGAAAAACTATTTTAATGTCCCAGACTGGGATTTTTGCACCTTCTTAGTCCAAAATTCCCTCAGCATATTTTTATTAATATGCAATTATATATGCACTGTCTATGTATCCATATACTCCACTGCAAATCCCTTCAGGGAAATTCCATTTTTGTATGTCCAGGGTTTAGTGTAATTTTGTTGATCTCACTGAACACACATGTAGAAAGAAAATTATCAAGTACACACTTACATTCTTACTAGATTGAAATATAACCAGTTCCTGTGATGATCAGAACTCAGAGAGCTATAGTCTTAAAATTTTTCAGTTTTTATTGTCCTCAAACAGGAAAACTATTTCATTTACAAAACTCTCAGACACTGAGTAAGCCAGCGATTTCCTGAATCTTGTCTAAACACAAAAACTCAAGCACTGAGTGGAAATATTTCTGAATCTTGTGTCCTTTTTCCTGACTTCTTAAGGAGATTATGTTGAATGTAATGGTTAGCCTAAGGCCATCATTAGGGATAGAAATGCCTGTCTTTTGCTGAAGCAGGCAAAACCATCAAGGCCTCATGAGTTCTTCAGGGTTTTGGCTTTTCTACCAAAAATCCTGTGTAGTACTTTTAAGCTTAGTGACACTTTCTCTGCAGATGTGCTGGGTCCTGCAATACCGTCATGCCGGTGCCTTTATTTGGAGCTACTTTCAGGGTATCTGCCTGCAGCTAAGATTTCTCCTCCTAATTTGCTTCTTAATCATCTGTAGACTTTAAAACCAGATAACTAACCTGGCAAGAATATGAGAGCATCCTTTGTGGGTGTAGTTCATGACATTTAATACAGGTTTTGTTTTTTTGTTCATTTTGCTTCAGTGGTTTTTTGGGGTTTTTTTGTTTTTGTTTTTGTTTTTAATATCTATTACATCTATGTCTGTGGTTTTGGTTTTGGTTTTTGTCTTGGTGGGATTTTTTTTGTCAGCTTATGATGTTAAGCTGGTTTTAATGCATGAGGTGGTAGCCCAACAGTGGTTCAAGCAAGAGAGTTTTTAACTGTGAAAATCTGTAACTGTAACAAAGAAGACAAAACTTGACTCCATACTGGATCTATTCCTTTAGCTCTAACCTTTGTGCTCTGTCTCCTGTGCTTAGTCATGCTGGCTCTGCAAAAAGCCATTCTCTGTAAAAGAATGTTGCCTATAGCCTGAAATATATATGATAACCCATCTTCAAGGCTCTGACCTTTAAAAGTATAACACTTTCCATTCACATAGAGATAAAAATTTGCAGAACAGAAAATAATAGTTGTCTTGTTGGAGGTTTATAGGAACATTGTGACAGACCTAACTGGACAGCTGCAAGAACAAAGGATTCCTACACCGAGAAGTTTGCAACAACCAGTATCATCCCCTCCCCTTTCAGTATAAAAAAGGCCTGAATTCTAACTCAGGCAGGATGGTTCTTTGGGACACTAGTCCACCATCTTCTTGATCTGCTGGCTTTCCTAATAACGTTGCTATTCCTTGCCCCAACAGCTCATCTCTCCAGTTATTGGCCTGTCGTGCAGCAAGCAGTACAAGTTTAGACTCTGTAACATAACTATTAACTATTTCTTAATAGGTAGATCAAAGCACATAAAACTCTGAAAAAAAAAAAAATCCTGAAACTAAGAACTGTGAGCAAACCTAGAGTATCTATCATCCCAGCACTTGATCCAAATAAGCTTTTCTCCAATAGATAAAAGTTAAGTAAGTATAAAGTTTATTTCTTTGGTCAGAACTTTGCATGGCTTTTCTCTGCCCAGCATGCCTATCTTGCTTCAGGTTATCCTGCAGAGAATCACAGCTTGTTTGAAAGTGAGCCTCCCTTTTCTTTTAGCTAATTAAGCCCTCAGTTTATAGAAATGAGATGTTCTTTCACTTTGGGGTATTAGTTTTACAGACTTCTCAGCCTCTCCTCTACATCTATTTTAAACTGAAACTAAACCTCCCTAGAACTTTCATTACCACTAACAAAATGGACACTTCCTTTGCCTTTTTGTTTCTTTGTTTAACAAAAGCAAACTTGGATAGGACCCAGCTATATGGATTGTTTGATTAGTTTACAGCTCTTCTTTTAAGACAATGGTTAAGGATCATTTCACTAAAATGCAAAAGAGAAATTTAATGAGAAGCTGGCTTTTATTGAAATTCTCAGGAAAGTTTTTCTGCCTAGAAGTAAACAAGTTTTGGCTAAAGAAATGGTGTGTGTGTGTGTGTGTGTGTGTGTGTGTGTGTGTGTGTGTGTGTGTAGGCAGCAAATATTTAGTGAGGACCTACTATGATTCAGTAGAGAATACAAATATTTTTTGGTCTAGTACCAATTAATGTCTCCCAAATGTTCTATATTAGTGAATTCAGTGACATGTTGGTTTCCAAGTTCAATACTTGGAAAGCTGATTAATTATTTCTTCTTTAGTTGATACCCTTTCAATAAAGTAAGATACTGAAAGGAATCTGCTTTCTTCTTGAGGAACTGATGTTGTTTTGAATTATTCAGTTTAATGCATAGATATTTGAGGGCTTAACTAATATACTGTATCTTATAAATAAAAGTACTTTTGTCACAATATCATTTTCTCAGTTAATTTTAACATAATATGTCTGTTTGCTTTATACTGGTGTTTTTTCTCTTAAGAAAAGGTGAATTTTTAGTATGGTATTTTTTTGGACAACTGTTGATTACTTACCAGCATCCATTCCCTGCCCCCACCTTTCCTATACACATATGTTCTAGTATCCATGCCTTCCCTCTGAAGCTTATGTGCTTTTAGTTGAGTTGACTTTACATCACTGGAGTGTATACTCATAAGTTTCATCCCTTATTTTATATGCTTTCTGTCAAAGTGATCGATTCAGATAACCCAGATAACCCACATAGGCATGGCATTCTCCTAGCCACAAGCTTGTTTCTCAGACAGGTACATATGACCCAAATTGGATCAATGAAATGAGAGATAAGATACATCTCAGATCTTCTGAGAAAGAAGCTTCCACTCTTAAAAGAAATAACTGGAGAGAGATATAGCAGAAGAGACACTCTCTGTCTTCTCTATTGTGGCATCACTTTTTCATGATATTTATTATTAGTTTCCTTGTTTTACAGTTATTTGCTTTCATGGTTATACTTCTTGATAAGACAGTAAGGTCCTTGAGTCTAGGGGACTTGTCTTGTGTATCAACATATCTCTATATCATCAAATGTCCTCCAATTGATAAAGAGAATATATTAAAGCTTCTTGAAGGTAGGAAGATATCTTGTAAGCCATTTTACCCTTGGCATTAAATAAGACTTCAATATATACTTGATCAAAGCTAGGTTGAATTAATGAATGATGAATAGATGGATTGATGTTTTTCAAATAGCATTAGAGGAAAACACGATGCTGGGTTAGTGACACTGCAAGCTGTCAGAAAAGACAGATGGCTTGGCTGGTCATGCTATAAATAGCCACCAGGTGCCACTCAGAGCTGGTAGAAGCCTCATCCTGCATGACAGTCATTGATCTGCTGCACAGAAAAGAAACAACCTTTCGTGACACCACTTGAGGAGAAAAGGTTATGTTTCACATTTAAGAATTGAATAATAAGGTCATGATCAAATTAAATAAATTTCCCTGGTCAATACATGAAATATATACAAATTAATACAACAAATTAGAGACATTACTGCAAAGAAAAGGTGAGCAAGCTGGAGCTAAGTGTGATCCTGGAACTCAGTCCTACTGAATGTTTTATTAATGAAGTGGCAATCCTGCCTCATTAAAAATATCCTAACAGTGAGTTCTCACCACCCATGGGATAACCCTAAACTTCAATCTAGACTAGAATAGCACAGAATAAATAAAATAAAATAATAGATATGTTTCCTAAGTGATTATAAACTTATGAGAGCATATTCTAGAGGTAAACAAAATATTCAGAGAAAATCACATATAGGAATTCTTACATTTACATCCTTTTTGCAGACTTGTAGTATAACTCATATTTGGTATTTGGAGGAAAAGTTCGATTGTATTTTATATTAGTCTGGCAAATATATTCCTGTGGGGTTTGAGTACTAGCTAGCGAGTCTTCCTTTATGAGACAAAGCAACAGCTACATCAGTTTCCAAAGCTACTGCAGATTGTTCTCTTTGTTCACCTTCTAACAGTCCAATCTTCTATTATGACAACTGTTATATTAGTAAATTTAGCACATATCTGTACATTATTTGACATGTCTGAGCAAATAACAATAATCCAAATTGTTTCCACTTGTACTTCATACAACCTTGGTAATTTAATTGATTAGCATAAAAGCCATTTTAACCCTTGAGTCCAGATTTCTGAAATGCAAATAACCTAATACGTAAGTATTTGCAGTTACCAAGGAATTGCCATAACCAAGAAAAATGCTGTAACATATACTTAAAACACTGGTGTATCATCTAAACTATGCACTCGCTCATTCAACAGATTTTTATTAACTTCTTACTTTGTACTAGCCACTGATATAAGCAGTTTGACAAATTGGCTGATTTATGAAAACAGCTCATTTTGTCATTACATTTGCTTTTCATATATATTCACATTATGGACCACATGATCAAGCTTATAATTATTAATGATAATTGCAATGCTTAAATATTTTAATAATGTTTCAATATAACAGTAAAATATTTATGATTATATGCTGTGTCACTAATAGATAACAATGGCAGTGATGACTATGATCACACTAAATTTCATTTGCAAGACCTATGAGTTAAAAATAATTGAATGCTAATTTATTGATAAGGAAAGAAATTGTAACAAATGAAAGGAAATGGAATGTACACATTCTGTATGAGAAAGCAGACATGTGGAACACCACTAGGAAAAGAGACTGGATGGCTAAAGAACAAGGTCAGCAGAGCTACTTATGCAGTGAATTTTCTATTCAGAGAATTGCTTGCTTTTAGGACGGCAGACCTTCAGAAAACATTAAGCTCTCAGCTTTCAGGGCATGAAATTGTACTGATAATAATTGTCAAGATACTGAGACAATCCATCAGAGCATGAAATGTTAGGAATAGATGATGCTGACATGAACAACAATCCACCAAGCCTGACAAACAATGAAATGCAAATCCAGTGGAGGTAGATTTCGATTTTGTAAATAAATCATTAAATGATCAAAATAGCTGTCTCGAATTTGCCATGAGTTTGAGGAGATAAATATATCCCGACTGTATATAACATTTACCTAAGCAGATTAAATATGTGTGTGTGTTCTATCCTCTACCTATCTCTCCTCTATTTATAGACCTCTACTCCCCATCCCCTTTCTCTGTCAACAACTGGACAAGAAAACAATAACTCTGGGGTTAGCAGATTTTAAGATAAATGTATATTTTAAGATGTGTATAAAATTTTAAAAAAGTAAAAGCATGGAACCACATCCAGATTGTGGAAGGTTTCATAGGAGGACTGACTTAGACTCTTTGATGTATTCTTTACATGAAGAAAAATTTTAAATGGCTGTGGGTAATTGCTTTAGACTTAAGGAGACTTATTATACATAAAAACCACAAACAATGTCTGAATTTTGCTTAGTCCTTGGTTAGAAAAAGACAGCTCTACAAATACTCTTCTTCAGACAATTGTAGACATTTCAATATGAATGATAGTAAAGAATTACTGTAAATTTTATTAGTTGTGATAATGTCATTGGGTTACATAAGTTATATTCATATTTGTAACTATGCACATTGAATTATGTAAGATGAAATGACATGTCTAGGATTTGCTTTAAAGTTCTTCAATGAAAGAAAACAAGAAGAAAGAAGGAAAGGAGGGAGGGAGGGAGAGAGGGAGGGAGAAAGAAGGAGAGGGAGGAAAAAAGGAAGGAAGGAAGGGTGGGAAAATACGGTAAGATTTCAATTTTTTGTAATTGTTCAACTTCGTAGCTAGGTAGATGGAGGTTCACTTCACAATGCTTACGGCTGAAAATTTTCATAATTAAAAGAGGCAAAAAAAAATTCTGGCAAAGTACTGAAGATTCTTGTATCTTCCCTGTTAGGATCAGATTTCTAATTCTTGTTTGGGCCCAGAAATCTATATTTAAAAACACTTCAGGTACTTTTAATGTAGGTGGTCATCAGGTGACACTGTGAAAAACGTTAAAGAGAATTACATTTACTCTCTGGAATAAGTCATTTGAGAGAAAGTGTTAAAAGCTGCCAAGTACTTTCTGCTGTTCTTCTATTCAAAGGCGCCACCTCTTGGCCAGGTGGGAATTGGGAGGGAGGTCTGCTTAGTCAATCAGGATGCAGTCCTTCCTTTTTGAGCCTTAAGGTAATGCTTCTGATTTAAGATAGTACTGTGGAAACAATTGTCATTCAATTAATGCTTGCTTGCTGAGAAAAATTCTGGGTCCATAGGTGATCAATCTAAAAACTTCCTTCTTGAAATTGAACATTATGATAAAACAGTTGTTTAACTGAGCACTGGCTGGAGACCACAATGATGACCTTTTTTTCCTCCTCTATTGGCTGCATTTCTACCTCTCAACCTCAAACTGTGTATGTCACTCAAGGTTCTTCCCTTGATCTCTGCAGGATCCACTAGGCACTAATCTTTGCTAGTAATTAAGAGAATTGCTCTGCAGTCAGACTGCCTGGATTCAAATCCTGACTCTACCAGTTACTGAGTGTTCTTGGCAAATCACTTTACTCAGTTTTTTTGTGACTCAGTTTCCTCTTCTGTAAAACAGAATAATGATACCTACACACACTGCCATGCTGAGCAGATTATACGGTTTATATGCTTAAAGTGCTTAAGATTGTGCCTGACCCATAGTAATAAAGGTTTGATATTTATTCTTATTAATCCTCATGGTGTTAACACTCAAGTACCTGTCTGCAATACTGTCTCATTCTTTCCCCCTGCCTTGGAGAAATATTAACTTGCTTGGCCCATGTTGGTTGGCTCATATTCAAAAGAGTACTCTTCTTCTGGTACTCAAACTAGATAACATTTTTGAAAAATTAACATTTGTCCAGTCAATCCAGTGAACCCATTAACTCCTTTAACCCATTTTAAATCCCTGTCTATTATATTCAAAATATCTGCATGTTTCTATATTGTTTATCCCAGGTCTTTTTAGATTTTCTATTCCCCAAATCCCCGAACACATTTTCATCTAGATAATAACAGTTCTAACTTTCCATTCTTCCATTCTTTAAAGGATTTTGCAGTGGTACATCCATTTCCTCCTCTCATTGCTAACACTAAGCCTCTAGTACAAACTATTATTTCAAATGTCACATGTATTTTATAGCCCTCTCAGCACTATGATTTTACATTCAACCAATATTTTTTCAACAAATTTGTATGAGTGTAGAATGAATAAATATCCTCTATGTCAATTGTTTATTGTAAATATCTGTCTTGAGATGGTCTATACAGGTTTATACAAGTTGGTAATTTGGAAACAACATGGAACATAATGTCAATAATTCCTCAGTGAGGTATGATCACAAAGTTGTACCAACAATTAGCTACTTGTCCCTTATTTAATAGTTAACAGAGCCTCATATCACTATCAATTAAGTTCTTAATAGTGCAATCAGTGGTAAGACCAAATGTAAGCCGAAAGAATGTTTCCTTTTTTTAAATTAAAATCCCAAGGCAGTGTGAGATTATTTATCTATGATACTCTTGTAAAGCTCTCACATCCATTGCATTACTGGCTATGATTAGTTGTCTGCCTTCACAAGGCCACATAATTCATGTATTTTCTTTGATTTTCCCTTTCCTGACATCTGATAACCACAAATCAGCCTTTTTTTTCCAACACTTTTATGTTTGTAATGGAATTTTTGGTTTCTGCTTATTTTCCATAAATATATTAGAAGCATATCATGAAATGAGTAGTACTCATAAATTATCTATATTTAATAAGTTGTGCTTTGCTTTACATTGTGCCATACCTTACTTAATATGCTTAGTTTGACATAATTGCAATTGAATTCCTCATTTGCCCAAAAGTCCAGTAGTCATATAAATCTGAATTTATATTCTGAGGTCAGCCATCTCTCCTTTCCTTTTTCTCAAGCTGTCATGTTTATAACTGAGAGGGATGCTGGAGATCATGTATCAAATGCTACATATTAAGAGCTAGACATTTGAGACCAAAAAAAGTTAAGAGACAATTTTAACATTACTAGGTGTTAGAAAGAGGAGTTGATAATCCAGGTTCCCAGACTTAAAAGCAGGTGTTCCTTACACAGCACCAATTTGCTCCCCATGAGGGATCAATAGCTAAGAAAGTGTGTGGAGTGAAGGAAAATTGCTTTAGGCACTCTTACTATCTTGGACACTTTGCTCCCCTTAAATTGCAACCTAGTATCCCCAGTCTAATGTCCGTTTTCTCAAGTTGAAAGAACATAGGCAAGAAGGGTTGGTCGGGATGACTCTTTGCATTGACTAGTAACCTACTCACTTCCAAATCATCCCTGTGTTCTGAAAAGAAACTTAAAACTTTGTAGAACTTGTCCTCTCTATATAATATTACAATATCATATCTCATTTCCAATCCCCAAATATATTCAAAGTTTCAAGTAGAACATGCCATAGTTTAATCAAAGAAATATCTCCACAATATTAAATAGATGTTCTAATAATAAGGCCCTGGAAACATAAAAAAGACAAAGAATAAAATTAAATGCTGGGGAGAAAAGCCTGCCGCCATGTCTTGTTCATTGGTCTGCAGCACACAGTGGGGTGTCACTCCAGGACCTTGCTTCAGACAGGGAAAATGAGGGTGGAGTGGGAAGAAGGCAAGAAAGTGAATTGAAATGAGGAGGATCAAGTTGAATCTCAGCTAAATTATTGTAAGCTTTTCAGAGCAAGGAGACCTTCAAGATGGCAGAGGAGTAAGACATGGAGATCAACTTCCTCCACACAAATACATCAGAAATACATCTACATGTGGAACAACTCCTACAGAACACCTGCTGAATGCTGGCAGAAGACCTCAGACTTCCCAAAAGATGCCCTCAGGCCAACTACATGCAGAGGTGGGGCCAAATCCAAAGCTGAACCCCAGGAGCTGTGCAAACAAAGAAGAGAAAGGGAAATTTCTCCCAGCAGCCTCAGGAGCAGCAGATTAAATCTACACAATCAACTTGAGGTATGCTGCATCTCTGAAATACCTGAACAGACAACGAATCATCCCAAGATTGAGGCGGTGGACTTTGGGAGCAACTGTAGACTTGGGGTTTGCTTTCTGCATCTAATTTGTTTCTGGTTTTATGTTTACCTTAGTTTAGTATTTAGAGTTTATTATTGGTAGATTTGTTTATTGATTTGGTTGCTCTCTTTTATATATATATATATATATATATATATATATATATATATATATATATATATTTTCCTTTTCCTCTTTTTGTGAGTGTGTATGTGTATGCTTCTTTGTGTGATTTTGTCTGTATAGCTATGTTTTTACCATTTGTCCTAGGGTTCTGTCTCTCAGTTTTTTGTTTTTGTTTTTGTTTTTAGTACTTGTTATCAATGGTGCATTTGTTTATTGGTTTGGTTACTCTCTTCTTTCTTTCTTGCTTTTTTTATGACTTGAAAACTTTTTATTTTTAATAATCTTTTTTTATTTTAATAACTTTATTTTGTTATTTTTTTCTTTCTGTCTTTCTTTGCTCCCTTTTCTTCTGAGCCGTGGGGCTTGACAGGGTCTTGGTGCTCCAGCTGGGTGTAAGGCCTGTGCCTGTGAGGTGGGAGAGCTGAGTTCAGGACACTGGTCCACCAAAGACCTGCTGGCTCCATGTACTATCAAATGGCAAAAGCTCTCCCAGAGATCTCCATCTCAATGCTAAGACCCAGCTCCACTCAACAACCAGCAAGCTACAGTGCTGGACACCCTATGCCAAACAACTAGCAAGACAGGAACACAACCCCACCCATTAGCAGAGAGGCTGCCTAAAATCATAAGGTCGCAGACATCCCAAAACATACCACCGGATGCAGTCCTGCACACCAGAAAGACAAGATCCAGCCCCACCCACTAGAACATAGGCACCAATCCCCTCCACTAGGAAGCCTACCCAAGCCACTGAACCAAGCTCACCCACTGGGGACAGACACCAAAAACAACGGGAACTACGGACCTACAGCCTGCGAAAAGGAGGCCCCCAAACACAGTAATTTAAGCAAAATGAGAAGACAAAGAAACACACAGCAGATGAAGGAGCAAGGTAAAAACCCACAAGACCAAACAAATGAAGAGGAAATAGGCAGTCTACCTGAAAAACAATTCAGAATAATGATAGTAAAGATGATCCAAAATCTTGGAAATAGAATGGAGAAATTACAAGAAACGTTTAACAAGGACCTAGAAGAACCAAAGAGCAAACAAACAATGATGAACAACACCATAAATGAAATTAAAAATTCTCTAGAAGGAATCAATAGCAGAATAACTGAGGCAGAAGAATGGATAAGTGACCTGGAAGATAAAATAGTGGAAATAACTACTGCAGAGCAGAATAAAGAAAAAAGAATGAAAATAATAGAGGACAGTCTCAGAGACCTCTGGGACAATATTAAACACACCAACATTAGAATTATAAGGGTCCAAGAAGAAGAAGAAGAAAAGAAAGGGACTGAGAAAATATTTGAAGAGACTATAGTTGAAAACTTCCCTAATATGGGAAAGGAAATAGTCAATCAAGTCCAGGAAGCACAGAGAGTCCCATACAGGATAAATCCAAGGAGAAATATGCCAAGACACATATTAATCAAACTAACAAAAATTAAATACAAAGAAAAAATATTAAAAGCAGCAAGGGAAAAACAGCAAATAACATGCAAGGGAATCCCCATAAGGTTAACAGCTGATTTTTCATCAGAAACTCTGCAAGCCAGAAGGGAGTGGCAGGGCATATTTAAAGGAAAAAACCTACAACCAAGATTATTCTATTCAGAAAGGATCTCATTCAGATTCAACAGAGAAAATAAAACCTTTAGAGACAAGCAAAAGCTAAGAAAATTCAGCACCACAAAACCAGCTTTACAACAAATGCTAAAGGAACTTCCAGAGGCAAGAAACACAAGAGAAGGAAAAGACCTACAATAACAAACCCCAAAAACTTAAGAAAATGGTAATAGAACATACATATAGATAACTACCTTAAATGTAAATGGATTAAATGCTCCCACCGAAAGACATAGACTGGCTGAATGTATACAAAATCAAGACCCATATATATGCTGTCTACAAGAGACGCACTTCAGACATAGGGACACATACAGACTGAAAGTGAGGGGATGAAAAAAGATATTCCATGCAAATGGAAATCAAAAGAAAGCTGGACTGGCAATTCTCATATCAGACAAAATAGACTTTAAAATAAAGACTATTACAGGAGACAAAGAAGGACAGTACATAATGATCAAGGGATCAATGCAAGAAGATGATATAACAATTGTAAATATTTATGCACCCAACATAGGAGCACCTCAATACATGAGGCAAATTGACAGTAACATAATAATAGTAGGGGATTTTAACTCCTCACTTTCACCTATGGACAGATCATCCAAAATGAAAATAAATAAAGAAACACAAGCTTTAAATGATACATTAAATGAGATGGACTTAATTGATGTTTATAGGACATTCCATCTGAAAACAACAGAATACATTTTCTTCTCAATGCTCATGGAACATTCTCCAAGATAGATCATATCTTAGGTCACATATCAAGCCTTCGTAAATTTAAGAAAATTGAAATCGTACCAAGTATCTTTTCTGACCACAATGCTATGAGACTAGATATCAATTACAGGAAAAAAATCTGTAAAAAGTACAAACACATGGACGGTAAACAATACACTACGAAATAACCAAGAGATCACTGAAGAATCAAAGAGGAAATAAAAAAAACACCTAGAAACACATGACAATGAAAACATTTTGATGCAAAACCTATGGGATGCAGCTAAAGCAGTTCTAAGAGGGAAGTTTATAGCAATACAATCCTACCTCAAGAAACAAGAAACCTCTAAAATAAACAACCTAACCTTACACCTAAAGCAATTAGAGAAGGAAGAACAAAAAACCCCAAAGTTGACAGAAGGAAAGAAATCATAAAGATCAGATCAGAAATAAATGAAAAAGAATTGAAGGAAACAATAGCAAAGATCAATAAAACTAAAAGCTGGTTCTTTAAGAATATATACAAAATTGATAAAACATTAGACAGACTCATCAAGAAAAAAAGGGTGAAGTTTCAAATCAATAGAATTGGAAATGAAAAAAGAGAAGTAACAGTTGACACTGCAGAAATGAAAGGGTCATGACAGATTACTACAAGCAACTATATGCCAATAAAATGGACAACCTGGAAGAAATGGACAAATTCTTAGAAATGCACAACCTGCCAAGACTGAACCAGGAAGAAATAGAAAATATAAACAGACCAATCACAAGCACTGAAATTGAAACTGTGATTAAAAATCTTCCACCAAACAAAAGCCCAGGACCAGAGGGCTTCACAGGCAAATTCTATCAAACATTTAGAGAAGAGCTAATACCTATCCTTCTCAAACTCTTCCAAAATATAGCAGAGGGGGGAACACTCCCAAACTCATTCAACAAGGCCACCATCACCCTGATACCAAAACCAGACAAAGATGTCACAGAGAAAGAAAACTACACGCCAATATCACTGATGAACAGAGATGCAAAAATCCTCAACAAAATACTAGCAAACAGTATCCAACAGCACATTACAAAGATCATACACCATGATCAAGTGGGATTTATCCCAGGAATGCAAGGATTCTTCAATATATGCAAATCAATCAACGTGATAAACCATATTAACAGATTGAAGGAGAAAAACCATATGGTCATCTCAATAGACACAGAAAAAGCTTTCAACAAAATTCAACACCCATTTATGATAAAAACCCTCCAGAAAGTAGGCATAGAGGGAACTTACCTCAACATAATAAAGGCTATATATGACAAACCCACAGCCAACATCATTCTCAATGGTGAAAAGCTGAAATCATTTCCTCTAAGATCAGGAACAAGACAAGGTTGTCCACTCTCACACTGTTATTCAACATAGTTTTGGAAGTTTTAGTCACAGAAATCAGAGAAGAAAAAGAAATAAAAGGAATCCAAATCGGAAAAGAAGAAGTTAAACTGTCACTGTTTGCAGATGACATGATACTATACATAGAGAATACTAAAGATGTTACCAGAAAATTACTAGACCTAATCAATGAATTTGGTAAAGTAGCAGGATACAAAATTAATGCACAGAAATCTCTTGCATTCCTATACTCTAATGATGAAAAATCTGAAAGAGAAATTAAGGAAACACTCCCATTTGCCATTGCAACAAAAAGAATAAAATGCTATGAATAAACCTACCTAAGGAGACAAAAGACCTGTATGCAGAAAATTATAAGACACTGATGAAAGAAATTAAAGGTGATACAAACAGATGGAGAGATATACCATGTTCTTGGATTGGAAGAATCAACATTGGGAAAATACTATACTACCCAAAGCAAACTACAGATTCAGTGCAATCCCTATCAAACTACCAATGGCATTTTTCACAGAACTAAAACAAAAAATTTCACAATTTGTATGGAAACACAAAAGACCCCAAATAGCCAAAGAAATATTGAGAAAGAAAAACGGAGCTGGAGGAATCAGGCTCTCTGACTTCAGCCTGTACTACAAAGCTACAGTAATCAAGGCAGTATAGTACTGGCACAAAAACAGAAATATAGATCAATGGAACAGGATACCAACCCAGAGATAAACCCACACACATATGGTCAACTTATTTTTTTTTTTTTTTTTTTTTCTTTTTTTTTTTTTTTTTTTTTTTTTACAGTTCAGGTAGTTCACATGGATAATCTCCTTTATTGTTCCCATGTTATAAATCAGGAAACTGAGCTTCAGAGTCAAAGGTCACACACGTAGAAGGTGGCAGAGCAGGGATTCAGAGCTGCAGGCGTCTGACTTCTTAGCCATGCTCTACACACTAGGGCTGCCCAGACTAGGGCTACAAACCTCACCCTTTGCTGAGGATGTAGCCTGGACCCAGGGCAGCTCTTCACTGATGGTCACCTTATTTTTGATAAAGGAGGCAAGAATATACAATGGAGAAAAGACAGCCTCTTTAATAAGTGGTGCTGGGAAAACTGGACAGCTACAGGTAAAAGAATGAAATTAGAACACTCCCTAACACCATACACAAAAATAAACTCAAAATGGATTAAAGACCTAAATATAAGGCCAGACACTATGAAACTCTTAGAGGAAAACATAGGCAGAACACTCTTTGACATTAATCATAGTAAGGTCCCTTTTGAACCACCACCTAGAGAAATGGAAATAAAACCAATATAAACAAATGGGACCTAATGAAACTTAAGAGCTTTTGTACAGCAAAGAAAACTGTAAACAAGATGAAAAGACAACCCTCGGAATGGGAGAAAATATTTGCAAATGAAGCTACTGCCAAAGGATTAATCTCCAAAATTTACAAGCAGCACAAGCATCTCAAAGCAGCACATGCATCTCAAGCAGCGCATGAATCAAAAAAACAAACATCCCAATCCAAAAATGCGCAGAAGACCTAAATAGACATTTCTCCAAAGAAGATATACAGATTGCCAACAAACACATGAAACGATGCTCAACAACACTAATCATTAGAGAAATGCACATCAAAACTACAAAGGGGTATCATCTCACACCAGTCAGAATGGCCATCATCAAAAAATCTACAGACAATAAACGTTGGAGAGGGTGTGGAGAAAAGGGAACCCTCTTGCATTGTTGGTGGGAATGTAAATTGATACAGCCACTATGGAGAACAGTATGGAGGTTCCTTAAAAAACTAAAAATAGAACTACCATACGACCCAGCAATACCACTACTGGGCATATATCCTGAGAAAACCATAATTCAAAAGGAGTCATGTACCACAATGTTCATTGCAGCTCTATTTACCATAGCCAAGACATGGAAGCAACCTAAGTGTCCATCGACAGATGAATGGATAAAGAAAATGTAGCACATATATACAATGGAATATTACTCAGCCATAAAAAGAAATGAAATTGAGTTATTTGTAGTGACATGGTTGGACCTAGAGTCTGTAATTCCGAGTGATGTAGGTCAGAAACAGATAATTTCTGTAAACAGAAACAGAAAAAAAAAATACCGTATGCTATCACATATATATGGAATCTAAAAAAAAAAAAAAAATGGTTCTGAAGAACCTAGAGACAGGACAGGAATAAAGAGTCAGACGTAGAGAATGGACTTGAGGACACAGGGAGGGGATACAGTAAGCTGGGACGAAGTGCAAGAGTGGCATGGACATATATACACTACCAAATGTAAAATAGATAGCTAGTGGAAGCAGCCACATAGCACAGGGAGATCAGCTCGGTGCTTTGTGACCACCTAGAGGGGCGGGATTGGGAGGGTGGGAGGGAGACGCAAGAGGGAGGCGATATGGGGATATATGTATATGTATAGCTGACTCACTTTGTTATAAAGCAGAAAGTAACACACCATTTTAAAGCAATTATACTCCTATAAAGATGTTTAAAAAAAATTAAATGCTGAAGATGTAAAGAATGGACTTGAGGACACGGTGAGGGGGAAAGGTAAGCTGGGATGAAGTGAGAGAGTAGCATGGACATATATACAGTATCAAATATAAAATAGATAGCTAGTGGGAAGCAGCTGAATAGCACAGGGAGATCAGCTCAGTGCTTTGTGACCACCTAGATGGGTGGGAAAGGGCATTTGGGAAGGAGGCGCAAGAGGGAGGGGATATGGGGACATATGTATACATATAACTGATTCACTTTGTTATCTAGCAGAAACTAACAAGACATTGTAAAGCAATTATAGTCCAATAAAGATGTTAAAAAATATTAAATATTGGTATCTTATCCCATATCACATGGGAAAATATAAGAGCTAAAAGAACAGAGAAGTAGTTGTCATCTTGCCTTTGGATAAATTAGTTCTTATAGTTGAGCCTTGAATTCAGCTCTTAAGTTGGTTGGCAACTACACCAAAAGCTGCTTTCCAGCAATAGAATCTAAATACAAGGCCAGAGCAATTTTTAGATTTAAGCACCTAGGATGTCATTCTCAAATGACAATAGTTCACTTAAAGAACAACAAACAGAATGAAGTGCTAAAAGAACATTTTACTTTTCATTGTTGTTTACTTATATTCTGATGGATATGTCAGACCTGAAGTCCTAAAAGCAAATGTGCATGAGAAAGTCAAAATAAAAGCTTATAGATTTGGGGACTAGAAAAATCTTTATACTATATGTTTTATCCTAGTATTTATTTAAAACACAATACTACTACAACTTGAAATGAAAGGAAAGACAATATTTAAGTGGAAAAAGAAAAAGTAATGTTTAGATAATTTATTTATTCTTTCCTTCACACTAAATCAGATTATTTTTTATTTCAAAATTGTCCATACATGAAGAAATCAATTTCTATGATGGATGTATTTGAATAATGATGAAAGACTATAATACACACTAATTCATTTTTCAAAACCCGTGCAAAATCGTATGATAGGGTGTAAAGAACACTGTTATTCCAATTAACTACCTAAGAGATCTTTGTGACTCAGTGGGTTGTGATGGAGGTGGTATTCCTGGTGTATGCATCAAATCTCTAAGAGTCCAGTTCAAACCAAGAAGCCCATGGGGGTGGGTGGAAAGTCAGAACAATTATCAGTCATTTCTTTTGAAATGTATTGAGTGCAATAGCACTGATAGAAATACGTTAACTATGAGAATACCATTGTGACACATAAAAGGTAGGCAACCCTGTAAGATAGTCTCCTCTTTTAATTCTACTGTGTAGAATTAATAAATTATTAAATGTATGACATAAAAGATAGTAACTACATTGTTACAATAATTGTTATTTTGGCTTGTAATTCCTGTGTTTGTCTCAGGGATTTCTTTTTCTTTCCTTTTTCTTTAATATATAAGAGAGGAAAAATAAAATTTCCTAACAAGGTAAGTTTTTAATGAGATAATGGACATAAAATATTTAGCAGGGTAACTGGCTAGTAGGAAGAGCTGAACAAATGCTGATTACTGTTATTTTTATTGGTGCTATCCAAAATCTGAGATATTAAGATTTTTACATTATGAAAATTACAACTTTAACATATTTTATTATTTATCAGTTTTCAAAAAAGTTTTAATTCACTTAAAAGAAAGACTACACTATAGTCTTTTGTGTTAGGTTCCCAATATGTTTCCTACTTTTGTTTTCTATTACAAATGAGATACACTCTTTGTATGACAGGGCAGTTACTTGCTTTTTTCACGTCTTTCTACACAGCATTTTTTATTTTGCTGAGAAGAACAATAAAAAAATCCTTGACAAAGCTAATACCTGAAATACAATGATTCACATTTCCAAGGTCTTTATTAGGTTTAATTAAACTTCTAATAGCTGAATTAACTGATTAGTTGCAATATGTCCATAGGAAAAGAATTACCAGCAACTTTTAAACTGAATGCAAAACATAAGAAATCTCTTGTACACTGTTGGTGAAAAGGTGAATTGGTACAGCTACTATGAAAAACAGTATGAAGATTCCTCCAAAAATTAAAAATGGAACTAGAATATGATTGAGGAATCCCACTTCAAGGTATATATCTGAAGGAAATGAAATCACTATCCCAAAGAGGTATCTACACCCTTGTGTTCATTGCGTCATTGCAACATTATTTACGATAGCCAAGACATGGAAACAGCCTGAGTGTCTGTTGATGGATGAATGGCACAGAAAACTTGGTATTATATTACCAAATTATATATATGGTATATATATTATTTACCTATGAATATTATTCAGTCATAAAAAAGAAGGAAATCCTGCCATTTGTGACAACCTGGATAAACCTTGAGGGCATTATGCTAAGTGAAATAAATCACAGAAAGACACATGCTATATAATCTCACTTATATGTGGAATCTGAAAAAAACAAACTCACAGAAACAGAGGACAAATTGGTGGCTTTCAGAGGCGGGACTGGGTAGGGGAAATGGGTGAAGGTAGTCAAAGGGTGCAGACATCCAGTTAGAAGAAGAATAAATTCTGAGGATGTAATGTACAGCATGCTGACCACAGTAAACAATGCTGTATCATATATTTGAAAGTTGCTGAGAGTAGATTTTAAAAGTTCTCACCAAAAACATTTGTAACTATGTCAAGTGATAAATGTGTTAATAACCTCACTGGGGTAATCATTATGCAATATATACACACATAAAATCACTACACTGTATACCTTAAACTTACACAGTGTTATATGTCAATTATATCTCAACAAATCTGGGAAGAAAAATGAAATCTCAACATGAGGGACAAACTTGAGAACTGCTAAAAATAAAATATTGTTTAATCTAAAATTAAAAATGCACATTCTTAAGAGTATATTATGCTAGGATGTTTGAAATCAATACTTTTGTTACTTGTCAAGTTTGTGCTCAGCTTTCCTATGAGAGCGACACCTCCTCCTTGACTGGGAGACTCAAGATCTTCAGTGTTTCACATACCATTTCTCCATCACAGATAAAACAGTCTTAGATGAAAGTATTCCATCATGTGGCGAATCATTAAGCATTTTGCTGACTCTAAAATGTCAACTACATTCTCTTGCTTCATAAAGAATTTCATTAAACAGCATAGAGGGAAAGGACAAAGTGATTTTAAGAAATTTTCCTCTGTATTCATTATGAGCTTTATTATTTCTCTCCCAACCCATTTTCTCCCAGCAACTATGAATGATCTCTTACTTATCCAAAAGCTTCTATCTCAATTGTAGGTTTATATATTTAAGCAAAATTTACCTAGAATGAAAAAGTTACTTTCTCAATAGTCAGCAACAATTATCATCCCAGTGAATTCTACAGGTTCAAATATGCAGGCATATTAAACAATTAAGATAAATGAGGATCCCAAGAAATATTCATCATTATAGTAATATGCATCCTAAAGAAATGAAAAATCAAACTGACCCCAAAACTCTTCCCTCCACCAATCAATAGTGCACTCACTTTTGAGGACCTTCTAATGAGGTCTGTGCATTCAGCTCTCTGTGAAGGATCAAGTAGAGCCTAAGTGGCTTTTAAAAACTGACAAAAAGAAGGCAAAGGTATAAAAGCATTCATAAAGTCTAAGAACCTCCCAGTGATTTCTGGTCTGTGTTGTGTGTTAGGCAACCAAAGGTGATATAAAGGCTTAATTAATACATAGGTGAAAAACAGCAGCTTTTTTGCAAATTTGCCCATGGCCAGCTTTGATATCCTCTCTCTGTTCTATCAATACACCAGCTACTGCTCACATGTGTCTATTGAGCACGGGAAATGTGCCTAGGGGCTAAATTTAACTAATTAAAATTTAAATTTAAAAACTGAAGCAGAGTAAAATATTTTTCCGTTAAACAGACTATTGTTTTAGTAAAACTTCATTTCATGTTAACTGTCACATTGCATAAGGTATTATTTTAGTATGCATGCACTTTTTACCTTTTTTTAAACATAGCTATTAGAAAATTCAGAATTTCATATTTGGCTCACATACTTCTATTGGACAGGGTTGCTTTATTAGCAGGCTACTTATAAAAAGAATGATCTATTTTTTATGATCAAAATATTTTTTCCTGAAGTTTATTTTATTACCTTTTAAAAAAACACAGGTGATTTATTCTTTTTATAAAAAGTGAAACTGTATAAAAACACACTAAAAAAATAATGATCTCCTGAGGTTAGCAATTTTATCTGCTAAAATTTTAGACAATTTTCCCCCTGTATTGTAAAAAGATGTGAAGAATATAGAAGTACATGTTTATGAGGAATGTCAAGATATCTAAATAGGAGTTAACTTAATGAAGAATAAAACTTTTAATAAAATAGAAGTAAATCCTCAAGGCAATTCAATGAAATATTAGTAAGGTAAAAATCCCACTGAAAAATGTTACTTTAAGAACCAGTTCAATTCCTTCCACAAAAATGCTTATTATCTACAATTTGGAACTGCATTGAATCTTACAGTTAATTTATCTTCATAGATGCATGCTTATTCTCCAATATCTCATAATTCTTAAGCAATGGAATAATTCATTTGCCAAAAGTTTCCAGAATACATGTTTTTACCCTGTGAGGAAGCACTGAGACATTGTTTTCCAAAACATAGTGTACATATGTCAGAGTTTTGAAGGAGGAGGTTAGAAATACATATTTCCAGAGTCCCCATAGGGTCTGTTTGATTTAGTAAGAATCTGTATTTTACCAAACACACAAGATGATTCTTTTCCATGATAGACCTAAATTATACTTTAGATATATTATTTTAAGAAAATACTAGTATGTTTTTCCCCTCTTTCACTGATATAGTGTCGCTTTTTTTTTCTTTTATGAAAAAGAAAGCCTGAAAGGAGATATATGTATTGGATAAGGATAATTAGATCCACTAATAATTCCTGGGTGAATTTGAGAAAGAACTTTGATTCATTTGAGCTTCATTTTCCTTATCTTTACAAAAGAAATAATAATCTTATCAATCCCATCTTATTTTAAGGTCTAAAAGTTCATAAATTGAAATCTCTCTATAAAGTGTATGCATATTTCAAGGGCTGATTTAAATCTTAATATTTCTAATTTTTGTTATTATATTTTCCTCTACCTCTTTCACTCAGATCACTTTTACTGACTACCCTTTACGTGCAAAAAATAGGTAGGATCTTGTTATATGAAGGGATAAAAAAACTGTAAGTTCAACAGAAGAAACGGATAATGAGTGAGAAGTGCCAGATCTGAAGTTTAAAACTTCTTACCATTAACCATAAAACTAACTAGTCAGAAGGATTCCTAACTTCAAATCCAACTTCATTTCAAGCCACTTGTCCCTTAGCTTACTATTCCTCAAACTGACTTTATATCTGCTCCTCAAATACCCTTTCTTTCATGACTGTCCCAGATGAGCCACTGTACTTACTGATTCATTTTGCCCTTCAGGTTGCAGATAAATACCACCTTCTTAGTAAAACCTTGGCTAATCCATCTTTCTAAAATGGTCTGCTAGACCCACTTCTATCTCATAACTAGGGTCATATCCTTCAAAGCATTTTTTGATATATGTAATTATCTATCTATCATCTATCTATCTATCTGTCTATTTATGTAAACTTAACTCCCCCTGTGGTTATATCCCATACCTCTCTTCAGCTTCCCCTTTCAAAGGATGGAGTCTATGTTTCTATCTCTTGAATCTAGGCTGACCTTGTGTGTGAGGTCATCATAAACCACCAAGTCCAGCTGGCTTCCACAGAATGCAGCCCCAAGAAGAAACCCAGGCTAAACCAGTAGAATACTGCCCAGTCAACTCACAGAATTGTGAAAAAGAATATGGCTATCCTCTTAAACCTCTAAGATTTGGGTGCTTTGTAGGTAATTAATTCATGCACCTTCAACATATTAAATTTCTCTGAGCACAGAGACAGTCAGTACTGGTTATCCCTGTGTTCCCAGAGCCAAAAGCTATGGCTAACATAACAGGTGCTCAATGCATACATGTGGAAAGGGGTGACTGGATAAAAGAGTGGACTGACAAACCTGTTAGGAAAGGTAACAGGGACACTTCACACAGGACCAGAGGCTGAGTAAGTAATGCTTATGAGGTGAAACACTCTGTGAGTAAACATCTGTTCCCATGGCTATCTTCCCCCAAATAGTCTTAACAAATCACTCCACTTCAATGGCTGCTAATTTCATCAGGATCAATTCAAACTCCTTAGCAGAGCAAGCATGATCTTCCAAAAGCCGGCACCTCTATTCTCTTCCAGGCTTATCCTCAGAAATTCCACCACTACATGTCCTACATTCTTTCCATATCAGATTTTGTATCATCTCCAGACACACTGTGAGCTTTGAGGTTGATGCACTGCCCTTAATGCTATTTCATCTCTAGAGGGCCCTTCCTACCTTTATCAGCCTGGGGTAACCCTACTCAGTATTCAAAGTCTACTTCTGTTTTCATCTCTCATGAGATGCATTTAGTAAAGCAGGAGAGTCATCTGTACCCCCATAGAGTTATTGCACATATGTAGAGTATATCTCTTAACCATGGGCTTATAGTAAGTTTTTGATACTTCTTACTTTTCTGTCTGTTGAGATTATGTGTTCTTTGATGGCAGACATCATGCCTCATTGGCTTCCCATTCCTTCGCAGAGAGATATTCACTATAAACCGTTGTGAAGAGAACGGATAATGCCTAGAAGTATTTGGTGGGGGAGACAGATCCAATATTCACATTGCCTTTTGTGAGCCTGTAACTTTACACGTGTTTTGTTTATAGATAGAGTTGAATTACCCCCCAAAACAAGCCTGGAAAATTTCTCTGATCCTATTTCCTTAACTCAAAATTTAAAAAGCTGTAAACTCCTGCTATTTCTCATTCTTTCCTCCCACCATGGAAGATGGGTATAATAATAGTCTATTTCAAGGTTCCCTGCAAACAGAAAAACATGTCACAAATGAGAAAATGCTCATGGATCATAATAAGAAAGAAGATCAATTTATAAACATCATTACTAGAAAAGATCAGAGTGTTATAGCCATTATTCTTTAACTCAGTAAGTAAAGACACTGAGTGGGCTGGAGTCCATTCTGTGGTTACTGAGGAGGTTATAGCCTGCTCAGTTCTAATGGACAGAGACCATGTCTGTTTTAAATCCTGATTATGGTGCCACACAACGAGAAAGCTTAATAAATGCTTAATGATGATAAGATACCACCTATTTCATTTGAAGCTATTTGAATTTAAAATAAAAATGCAAATTAGTTTCAGAAGCTAACTTTAGAAAGTGTTCCATAAAACCACCTTTGCATTTGTAAATAATAGCCAAAAGGAAGAAATACTTTTTCAATATCTTTAAATGTCTTTGCCTTGCTTTATAACACCGGATTAAATGCATGCAAAATTCTTTGTTGTGTAGGAAAACCTGGAAGGTTGTAACAAATGATGGACAAGTTCTCATTCTTAGGCATTGCTTATAGCTAGACTTGCATATTTTTATTGTTATGATAGTATTGATTGTTAAGTCAACAGAAAGCTATCACAAGGGATTGCAAATTTCTATACCTATACTCTGTTCTGTAACATTAAAATGTCATTACTGAATCACCAACTTTTTCCCCTGCTGTAATATTATTCTCTGTTGATTGCCTGCCTGAGCTGAAATTTGAAACTGTCACCCTCAGTCTTGCAAAAGTGATTCAACTTCACGTATAAGGAAAGTGAAATTAAATATTCATTCACGGGCTGCATTTCAAGTTCAAACTGTCTGAAGCTCCTTAAGGCAAAATGTATTTAAGTTGAAACACATTTTTTCTTCATTTTATACCACAAAAATTCAGAATGGGTACCATGGGTGGACAAATTGCACAAATTTATTTTGAACTTTACAAGATGGAGGGCTGGGTTTTCCTTCTTTCTTCTGCAACCTCTCTACTGTTTCTGGTTTACCCCATTTATCTCCTTTGTCAGGAAACCTGTATGTATGTGTTGGTGGGTGTTGTTTATTGTTTAATTTTTTTTATGTGTCATGTTCTAGCATTAATCAAGTTGTAAAGCATCTAAGACTTCAATGAAAGCATAGCTGCGTCTATCTGTGTCTGCCACAGAGACAAAGGATTACCCAGTGGTACGTATGCAGACTAAATGGGTTCAAATATGGCTCTACTTCATGTTATCTAGGTGGCTTTCCCTAAGCTGCCTAACCTCTATGCCTCAGTTTGTCTATAAGGTTACTACAAAGGTCAAATCAATTATTTGATATAAAGCATTTAAAATAGTGCTGGGACATGGTATCTTCTAAATAAATGTTGCTCTAAATGAGTATTACCTGTTATTTGGACCCTTTAATAATAATAATTTGCATTTGAAAAAAAAACTTGATATTTTAGGAACTCCTCATACATTAGCTGATTTCATTATCAGAACAAGCACATAATACAGCCACAAACAGTAAAAATAGCACATGAATTTGTGGTGAATATTATACATTGATTGTTCCACATCCATTCTGCCTCTTTCTTGGTACCTTTCTATTCCATGGAAGCTGGAAAGGTAAAACTCCATTTTCCAGATGCCTTTGCAATACAGTCTGAGTTAAATTTAGGTTTTCACCAATCAGATGTACTTAGTTACATTTACATTCAGAACCACGTTAAGTGAAGGACAAGCAAGGTGCCATGAAGCAATTTTGCGGTTGTGGATTCTAACAACGTGTCTTTCTGTTAGCAGCTCCGTGACTCAGTGGCTCTTTACAGAGGCAGCAGGAGCTTTCCCCGTCAATCAAGGACAAGGCCAGAGACCTGGGGTTGGGGACCATTACTGGAAGCTGAACATAGAGGCTGTCCCTTCAGTTCATTCATTGGATGTGTAACCCACCTTTCTGTTTAAATAAGTTAAAGGAGTTTTGTTCGCAAATGAACTTTAACCTATTCAGCATTGACGCCAAATGGAGTCGGATGGAATTCTTGTCTCTACTTCTTACTGAAGGTGTGAATTGCCAAGATTATTTTTAGTCATCTATAAGATGGAGTTAATAATACCTAACTTGAATTGCTGGAAGATAAAGACTAGATGTATAAAATACCTAGTAAAAGATCAAAAAAGGAAGGTCATATTTAGGGGAAGAAACTGAGGCTCAGTGTGTTAACTGGCTGATACAAGTCCTCCAGGCTAATTTGTGGTAGATTTGGGACTAGAATCCTTATCTTTAGATGCCTAGTCAAATGCTCTTTCCATTATACCATACTGTTTTCCAGAAGGAGTAAATATTGCACCAGCTATTCTCTGTTTCCAGGAAAGAACATGATACTTGATGAGATGGTTTGCTTTTTACAATATCTGGAACATCTACAAGACTATGAGTTTTCACATAAAAATGACAAATTGCTAGCTATGGCCTTGTATCCCTGACCTGATATAGATGGGTTAATGTTTGGTTTATTTGTTTTACCGCAAACTATGGACACAGAGCTGTGGCTCCCAACTCTGCCTAAATGTTAGAATCATCTGGGAAAATTTCAAAGATTATTGAAGCCCAAACCTCACCCAGCCCAACTGAATAAGAATTTCTAGAGAGTTACCTAGGTGGCTAAATTTTAAAAGTTCCTCAGGTAATTTAAAAACAGGGTCGTGAACCTTTGGTGCAGAGTGAGAATGTATTGTCATCTGAGTGTAGGCATATCTAGAAGTAGCTTCTTTACCCTCCTTTCGGAAAACTAAAGCCATTATTCTCAAAAAGAGGGCTTTTAAATCATGGAGCAATAAAGGACCATTAGAGAAAACCACATCTCACCTCTCATTTTCAGGAAACCAAGCAGCTTATCCAACAACATCCTGGTCTCTCAGAGTAGAAATATATTGCTCTGTCCATCACCTGTGGGCTCTGGGCCTGGTTGCCACCATGTCCTAAATACTGATTCACACTCCTCTCAAAAGCATGTTTGCTTTCTCTCTTTTCCATGTATCTTTCTCTAACAAAACATTTTATTGAAAAGTGTGCTAGTCAGATAACAGACATTGAATTCTTCACTTTTGTGTTGTTCACAGGTAATCATATTATGAAAGAGTGAACATGTACTTTGAAACACAGATGTCAAATAAGTACAAATTACATCAAGAACTTTATAGTCAATTAATCAACATTTCACAAGAACTGTGACCTTCATTTTAGGCAGGGAATCTTGGCACCCAGTGATATTCACAAAAAGCCCACCGTAAAACACCATTATTCAGTACCTTCCATCATGTTAGCCTAATGGATTATCATCTTATTCATTCCCACTTACACAGTATGACAAGAATGAATAATACATACAGTGATAACCAATCTAGTTTTTGAAAATATGTTTATGTTTGCAATGAAGAAACTGGAAGTTACTTTTTTTGAGAAACTTTTGGAGAGGTAATACAGATAACTGCTATTTGGAGTCAGACAGACCTTGGTTCAAATCCCAGCCCCTTTACTTATTAACCTTGTAAACTTCTCTTCTCTCATAGGTAAAATATAAAATTGAGAAAGACTTCTCAGGAGGTTGTGAGGATTGAACGAGATAACATACATAATGGATTTGAATTTTGCTTGACACATAAAAAGTACCTACAAATGTACCTGTTGGAAAAGACCGTTGTGTAATATTAGTTGTAAAATAGTAGAGGTATGTTGTAGTGAACAAAAAGAAACTAGTAGATTCTCAAACTGTTTTATATATATATATATATACTGTGACTGAGCTCCAAGTTTTCCTCAGCTTGACTAAATTTTAGGCAGATGTCCTCCTGACTCTAGACCTCCGAACTCCCTTAGAGTATTTACTTTAGGAAACTTGAAATTGTAATTTTTTTTCTTTGCCTCCATGAAATGCTTGTAAATCTCCCAGTCTCTTGCCAGTTTTACAACCTAGGAAATACCTTTCTCAAGGACCTGGGCGCCATCTCTTTGAAATGTAAGCACTGAAGAAGCTAGCACCTTGAGCCCGACTTCTTTGATGGGTGGCAAATAGCAAACATAGATGGCCTAATCAAAGAAAAAAAGTTGTAAACTCAGGAATAACTAAATGAACTTGACACGTCCCACTGATCAACTGCTCCCTGCAGTCCTCCAGTACTTTTCCATTAGTTCATCTCAGTGGTTAAAAATCCTCTCACCTTCTATATTTTGGTGGTTCAGTCTCTCTCCTCTGCTGCAATAGTCTTGAAGAAAGTCTTCTTTGCCTGTTTAATTTTGGCCAGTGAAATTTTTGCTTTGACAATTCACACAGAGCCCGGTGACATCTTCCTGGAATTTACATTTTACATAAAGATTTGGAAAGAAATATGCAACTTAACCAGACACTTAAAACATTTTTCTATGAAAACGAACATGAACATATTATGGGGCAGAATTCAACTTTTATAGGTACTTATAAGGTAAAGAAATTTCAAATGTATTTCCACATAAAGACTGATATATTTGGTCTGAACTTGCAGGACTCCCATATTTTTTGATATTCATTCTTTACCCCCTGAGCAAATTTCCAGAAGAAAATTTTGAAAAGTTCTGTCTCAAGGTATCTATAAGGTTTACAAGTGGTAGAGCCAGGACACAACAGCAACATTGAATTATGAGTTATTAATAAACATCATTATTTCTATATATTCAATAAAAGCATTTTTGTTTTATCAAACTATTGAGTGTTTTGCATTTTAATGTGTTTCATTTTAAAAATAAATGCGTTACCTGCTGCTAAGGGATTTAATAATTTTTGTTTTTGTTTTCTATTTCTAAAGCAGCCAAGTCTTGAATTGTGTATTTTGATAGGAAAAACATATTTTTAACATCTTTGTACCACATCCTCTACTTACAGAGTAGGTATGTTTGAATTTTTAAGAGGATAAAATGTTTGAAAAACTAGACCTTTTAGATGACCCCTAAAATTTCTCATTGAAGTAGTGTTAATTTTTTGTTAGCTGTAAACAACTAGGCAAATTTTGAAAACCAAGAAATTTGTTGTGGCAATGCTTCCTTTGCTCATTAAATAAAACTACTCTTTCCATAACACACAGGATAAATGGTGTCAATGAGGCCTGAAATTGTGATGAGCTTTGAACATTCCAGTGCTCCACAGAATTAATATCCCGAAAGATTCTGATATTAAATTTGTAGCATTAAAATTCCCGAAGTATTTATGGAACACACAATCACTATAAATTTGAGTACTGCTCTGAATAAATATGAAAATGTTTACATTAATTCTGCATTGTAGTTGTTTTTCACTGTATATGTAAATATAGTAGAGCATCTACTTATTTTCATAAGTCCCTGTAAACTTGAAATGGAATTTTTATTCCTCCATTTACTAGCTGTATGCCCTGGGGCATGTTATTTAACCTGCTTGAGTATTAATTGCTTCAACTCTAAAATGCAGACAAGATCACAGATGCCTCATTGAATGAATGCCTGCCATGTTGTAAGTGCTCAGTAAATGGTGATGGTGATGGTGGTGGTATAGATTGGTCAAGTCATTACCACCGATGTGTTTTGCCTATGTTTTTTGTTTTTGTTTTTTTTAAATTAATTAATTTATTAATTTCCATCTTTGGCTGTGTTGAGTCCTCGTCTCTGCGCGAGGGGCCTCCCTAGCCCCAGCAAGCGGGGGCCACCCCTCATCACAGCATGCGGGCCCCTCACCATCGCGGCCCCCCTCGTTGAGGAGCACAGGCTCCAGACGCACAGGCTCAGCAGTTGTGGTTCACGGGCCCAGTTGCGGCTCACAGGCCCAGTTGCTCTGCGGCATGTGGGATCTTCCCAGACCAGGGCTCGAACCCGTGTCCCCTGCATTGGCAGGCAGATTCTCAACCACTGTGCCTCCAGGGAAGCCCTTGCCTATGTTTAATATTTTTTAAAATCCACTCCATTTTGAAGGAAATGCAGAGACAGGTTTACCGTGAAGTTAATGAAGCTTAACTTTTAGGGATTCTCACTTGTACAGGTCTTTTCCTAGTTAACATTTACTTCCTTAAGTAATGTCTATATTCCTGATTTTATGTTCTTTTTTTAAAGAGGGTCTCACAACTTTAGTAATATTTATGCCTGGATTCATGCCTCCTTACTTTTCTAATGAACTTTTAAAGAAACATATTAAAAATTAATTTATTCAACAAACATGTATATAAGGATACGTTAAGAATTATATGCATACAATAAGAACGCTTAATAGAAAATAACTATTAATTATTAATAAATGGATTGTATCAATTATATATAAAGACTTGTACTTTCTAAAATACATATGACATTTAACCAACTTTATTTAAAGTTCCCTTTGACTGAGAAATTGGAATGAACAAATATTAAATGAGAATAGGCTCTGAAAATAACTAGGAAGGATTTCAAAGGAACTGAGTGAAGATGTTCACACTCTCTGTAGTCCTGGCTGGAACTCCACCACATCCACAGATGCTGTGTACCAAGGCTTGTCTGTCCCCATCAGTTCATAGGATTGCCTGTATTATTTTGAGAAGTTTTAAAGAGAGTACACACACACACACACACACACACACACACAATCACAGAAACTTCAGATTTACAAAAAATAAGAAAAAAATATTCTTTCATATTGGATATTGTTTATTTGGTGAGAAATTCCCTGAAATTTAAGCTGTAGATCTATTAAGTCTAACAAGAGACATATTCCTATATATACTATAAAAATAGGCAAATCTATTGTCTATTTACCTATAAAACAACAGATGTCCTTCTGAGTCACCTAGAATATTTTATATACCTGGGTGAATAACATGCCACTTTCTTGCATTTTACCATTATTTTCAACAACAGCAAATGAAAATTTTTACAAATCCTCTGCCATAGTTTATGTAAGCTTCTTTAAAAATGTAAATCTATTTTTTTTAAGCCCCATGTTTTATTATGTCTAAGGTATTTGAATCCTTTCCTTTACATTTCTTTCAAGCTACCTGTCCCTAAATATTACACCTTTTACTTAATTTCTTCCATCCACTAGCAATGTTCTTCTGTCCTTGAACTCTACTGAAGACAAAAGAAGAGGAAAACTACAGGCCCATCAATCAAAAACAACACAGTCAGCACCAAGTCCAATAATGAAAACCATGATTTCATAAATCATCTTCCACAGGTTGGGGTCATCTTTAAAGAAAAAATCTTATCAGGTGCAGCTGAATATTCTCACGGTCTTTCATTTTTCAGTCTTTAATGAAAACAATAGAATGGCTGACAGAATACAAATGTGTAACCTTTCTTAACTTAAAAAATAAAATGCCCAACTATGCCCTTGAAATAAAGTGAAGTTGAGGTATTTTTCCCTCAAAAGGTTCAGCCGTTCTTTTCTTTAAGAGTTTAGCAATGAGTTAACTTTTTTGTCCTCTTACTCTCTTTTCAGATATGTGTGTTTAATTCAATCAAGTGGAGATTAAATTTAAGAACTCTGTTTCAAAAAGCTATTTCCTGGCAGTGACTAGCACTAACTGCAGAAGGAGGTTTGACATGGCATTTTTGATTTAGCTGAATCAACAACTCTTGGGTAAATTCCATGCTGAGACCCCAAGCCCACATCCACATATTAGGGAGTAAAATAAGCAGCTGGTAATCACTAGGTGGATTCAGACAGAACGGAGATTTATCTCTTTAAAAATATGGACTCTATATTTGCAAACCTGGTTAAATAGGTTTGAGTCAAATAAAGTTTGATTAGGCATACAAAGTACCGTATACTTAATCAAAGTTCTCAAATTGATTTTGCTAAGACATCGCTGCCTGGCATACCCCAAGTCCCTAATGTGATTCAATAAATCTGTTTTTTGGACTTGAATTAGCCACACTTATTGGGACATTCACCTTGTTCAAAGACCTAGACCTAGTTTGAATAATATAAAATTCACTTAGTAGTGGGATGGAGACATGATGTGGGGGCACGTCCTCATATGTAGACAGAGAATAGCAGTGTGCCTAAAGAACAAATCGTTTGAGTTTAAAAATTAATGAATGGGAAAATGAAGTAGATACAGAAAGAAGAGAGACATGCAAAATGCGTTGCTGAGTGTAGGTAGGAGATGCCTCAGGCAGCACTTTACATTAACATTTTTTTAAGTATTTTATACAGAATTCAGAAATCCAATGCAGAAATAATTTATTCTTCAGGAGAGTTTTGTAGCTGACATGAGAAAACCAGTTGATTTCACAAGCTTCCATTGTCTTATTTAGTAAGCATTCGGGAAACCTCTATTCAGAAGAGGTTGCTATTTACAGGCATTTTGAATTCTTACCAATTTTCTGCCTGCTACATAATGTAAAACCAATGAATGGCTACACTGCATCATTCACACTTTCAACTATATGTGATTATCTGGTCCACTGGGCTACTGTAGTGTATTTCTGAAACGAATTGCAGATAAACCCGTAATAGTCCATTTCATACAGAGACATTTGTCTCAGTTTAAATTAAGGACCTAAATATCTACTTATTTCCATTCTGGTTTATAGTACAGTGTTTTCATCATCATAAAAACAATATTAGCTCCCTGATTATACCTGGAATTCTGCAAGTGTTGTGAGACAGCTACCGATCTCATTCCTAGTGGTGTAGTATCCCCACTCTAAAATAAATAACAAAGTTGCTGAATAAAGGACAGAAGATTCAGAAAGGATTTGTGGGAACTTTCCCTTAAGATACTGCCTTGTGTCCAGTTTTGTATAAATAATGTATTTGTGTGTTACCAAGGTACTCTTATTAACTTCTTTACTCACACAAACACAACACATTATGTTTGAATAAGAAATCAAAATATGATTGATGTTTGAACAAATCCGAGTTTATTATTATTTAACCAATTAGACAGAGTCACTAATAAGTTTAGTAACTGTAAACGTAATCAGCTAATCACATTCTTTATCATTAAAATATTCTTGGGATAGTCTGATTTTTAAATAAAAATTGGAAAAGAATAAATACTTGATATTATCTAGGTAAGTTTTAAAATAAGAAAATAATTATCATATATTTTGGGAGGAATTCATACCTATGTAGAAAAATTGTAAAACCACACATATATGGAAATAATATGGCTGGGCAGGAAGAAGGAGAAAGAATGTTATATCTATAATGTTTTATTTCTTTCATAAAAAATTAAGCAACCAGGAGATTGGTTCAAGATGGCAGAGTAGAAGGATATGCACTCACTCCTTCTTGCGAGAGCACCAGAATCACAACTAACTGCTGAACAATCATTGACAGGAAGACACTGGAACTCACCAAAAAAGATACCCTACATCCAAAGACAAAAGAGAAGCTGCAATGAGATGGTAAGAGGGGTGCAATCACGATAAAATCAAATCCCATAACTACTGGGTGGGTGACTCACAAACTGGAGAACAATTATACCACAGAAGTCCACCCACTGGAATGAAGGTTCTGAGCCCCACATCAAGCTTCCCAACCTGGGGGTCTGGCAATGGGAGGAGGAATCCCCAGAGAATCAGACTTTGAAGGCCAGCAGGATTTGACTGCAGGACTTCGACAGAACTGGGGGAAACAGAGACTCCACTCGTGGAGGGCACACACAAAGTCTTGTGTGCACCAGGACCTGGGGGAAGGAGCAGTGACCAAATAGGAGCCTGAACCAGACCTACCTGCTGGTGTTGGAGGGTCTCCTGCAGAAGGGGGGGTGGCTCACCATGGGGACAAGGACCCTGGCAACAGAAGTTCTAGGAAGTGCTCATTGGCATGAGCCCTCCCGGAGTCTACCATTAGCCTCACCAAAGACCCTGTAGGCTCCAGTGCTGGGTCACCTCAGACCAAACAACCAACAGGGAGGGAACACAGCCCCACCCATCAGCAGACAAGTGGATTAAAGTTTTACTGAGCTCTGCCCACCAGAGCAACAGCCAGTTCTACCCACCACCCATCCCTCACATCAGGAAGTTTGCACAGCCTCATCCTCTTAGACAGCCTCATCCACCAGAGGGCATACAGCAGAAGCAAGAACTACAATCCTGCACCCTGCAGAACAAAAACCACAATCACAGAAAGACAGACAAAATGAAAAGACAGATGATTATATCCCAGATGAAGGAACAATATAAAACCCCAGAAAAACAACTAAATGGAGATAGGCAACCTTCCAGAAAAAGAATTCAGAATAATGATAGGGAAGATGATCCAGGACCTTGGAAAAAGAATGGAGGCAAAGATCAAGAAGATGCAAGAAATATTTAACAAAGACCTAGAAGAATTAAAGAACAAACAAACAGAGATGAACAATACAATAACTGAAATGAAAAACACACTAGAAGGAATCAATAACAGAATAACTGAGGCAGAAGAACGGATAAGTGACCTAGAAGACAGAATGGTGGAATTCACTGCTGTGAAACAGAATAAAGAAAAAAGAATGAAAATAAATGAAAACAGCCTAAGAGACATCTGGGACAACAGTATATGCACCAACATTCGCATTATAGGCGTCCCAGAAGGAGAAGAGAGAGAGAAAGGACCTGAGAAAATTTTTGAAGAGGTTATGGTCAAAAATGTCCCTAACATGGGAAAGGAGATAGCCACCCAAGTCCAGGAAGCACAGAGAGTGCAGGATAAACCCGAGGAAAACACGCTGAGACACATAGTAATCAAACTGACAAAAATTAAACACAAAGAAAAATTATTAAAAGCAACAAGGGAAAAATGACAAATAACATACAAGGGAACTCCTATAAGGTTAATAGCTGATTTCTCAGTAGAAAATCTGCAAGCCAGAAGGGAGTGGCACAATATATTTAAAGTGATGAAAGGGAAGAACCTACCACTAAGAATACTCTACCCAACAAGGCTCTTATTCAGATTTGATGGAGAAATCAAAAGGTTTACAGACAAGCAAAAACTAAGAGAATTCAGCACCGCCAGACCAGCTTTGCAACAAATGCTAAGGAACTCCTCTAGGTGGGAAAGAGACTAGCAACTTAAAACAACCTTGTACATATATAGACTGTTATACCAAAACCTCATGGGAACAGCAAATGCAAAAACTACAATAGATACACACACACATGCACAAAAGCAACCCAAACACAATACTAAAGATGGTCATCAAACCACAAGAGAAGAGAACAAAAGAGGAAGGAAAGAAAAAAGATCTACAAAAACGAACCCAAAACAATTAAGAAAATGGCAATAGGAATACACATATCGATAATTACCTTAAATGTAAATGGATTAAATGTGCCAACCAAAGACATGGACTAGCTGAATGGTTATGTAAACAAGACCCATATATATGCTGTCTACAAGAAACCCACTTCAGACCTAGGGACACATACAGATAGAAAGTGAGGGGATGGAAGAAGTTATTCCATGCAAATGGAAATCAAAAGAAAGCTGGAGTAGTAATACTCATATCAGACAAAATAGACTTAAAAATAAAGACTGTTATAAGAGACAAAGAAGGACACTACATAACAATCAAGGGATCAATCCAAGAAGAAGATGTAACAATTGTAAACATATAGGCACCCAACATAGGAGCACTTGAATATATAAGGTAAATACTAACAGCCATAAAGGGAGAAATCAACTATAACACAATAATAGTGGTGGATTTTAACACCCTACTTTTGTCAATGGACAGATCATCCAGACAGAAAATCAATAAGGAAACACAGGCCTCAAATGACACATTCGACCAGATAGACTTAATTGATATTTATAGAGCACTCCTGCCAAAAGCAGAAGAATACACATTCTTCTCAAGTGCACAGGGAACATTCTCCAGGATTGACCACATCCTGGGCCACAAAGAGAGCCTTGGTAAATTTAAAAAAATTGAAATCATATCAAACATCTTTTCCAACCACAACACTATGAAATTAGAAATAAACTACAAGACAAAAGTATAAAATACACAAACAAGTGGAGGCTAAACAATATGCCACTAAACAACCAATGGATCACTGAGGAAATCAAAAAATACCTAGAGACAAATGAAAATGAAAGCACAATGATCCAAAACCTATGGGATACAGCAAAAACAGTTCTAAGAGGAAAGTTTATAGCAATACACTCTTACCTCAGAAAACAAGAAAAATCTCAAATAAACAACCTAAACTTACACCTAAAGCAACTGGAGAAAGAAAAATAAACAAAACGAAAAGTTAGTAGAAGGAAAGAAATCATAAAGATCAGAGCAGAAATAAATGAAATAGAGACAAAGAAGACAAAAACAAAGATCAATGAAACTAAAAGCTGGTTCTTTGAAAAGATAAACAAAATTGATAAACCTTTAGCCAGACTCATCAAGAAAAAAAGGGAGAAGACTCAAATCAATAAAATTAGAAATGAAAGAGGAGAAGATACAACTGACACCACAGAAACACATAAGAGACTGCTATATGCAACTGTAGGCCAATAAAATGGACAACCTGGAGGAAGTGGACAAATTCTTAGAAAAGTACAGTATCCTAAGACTGAACCAGGAAGAATTAGAAAATATGAACAGACCAGTCACAAGCACTGGAATTGAAACTGTGATTAAAAATCTTCCAACAAACAAAAGCCCAGGACCAGATGGCTTCACAGGTGAATTCTATCAAACATTTAGAGAAGAGCTAACACCTATCCTTCTGAAACTGTTCCAAACAATTGCAGAGGAAGGAAAACTCCCAAACTTATTCTATGGGGCCACCATCACTCTGATACCGAAACCAGACAAAGATACCAGTAAAAAAGAAAATTACAGTCCAATATCACTGATGAACATAGATGCAAAAATCCTCAACAAAATACTAGCAATTCAAATCCAATGATACATTAAAAGTATCATACACCACGATAAAGTGGGATTTATCCCAGAAATGCAAGGATTTTTCAATATCAGCAAATCAATCAGGGTGATACACCACATCAATAAGTTGAAGAATGAAAACCATATGACCATCTCAATAGATGCGGAAAAAGCTTTTGACAAAATTCAACATCCATTTATGATAAAAACTGTCCAGAAAGTGGACCTAAAGGGAACCTACCTCAACATAATAAAGGCCATATACAACAAACTTACAGCTTGCATCATACTCAATGAAAAGCTGAAATCATTTCCTCTAAGATCAGGAACAAGACAAGGATGCCCACTCTCACCACTTTTATTCAACATAGTTTTGGAAGTCCTAGTTATGGCAATCAGGGAAGTAAAAGAAGTAAAAGGAATCAAAATTGGAAAATAAGAAGTTAAACTGTCACTGTTTGCAGATGACATGATACTATACATAGAAAATCGAAAATCCTAAAGATACTACTAGAAAACTACTAGAACTCATCAATGAATTTGGTAAAGTTGCAGGCTACAAAATTAATACACAGAAATCTGTTGCATTCTATACACTAACAATGATAGAGCAGAAAGAGAAATTCAAGAAACAATCCCAGGGGCTTCCTTGGTGGCACACTGGTTAAGAATCCACCTGCCAATGCAGGAGACATGGGTTCAAGTCCTGGTCTGGAAGATCCCACATGCCACGGAGCAAGTAAGCCCATGCTCCACAACTATTGAGCCTGTGCTCTAGAGTCCACGAGCCACAACTACTGAGCCCACGTGCTACAACTACTGAAGCCCACATGCCTAGAGCCCTTGCTCTGCAACAAGAGAAGCCACAGCAATAAGAAGCCTGCACACTACAACGAACAGTAGTCCCTGCTCGCTGCAACTAGAGAAAGCCTGCATGCAGCAAAGAAGACCCAATGCAACCAAAAATAAAAATTAATTAATTAATTGTTTTTTAAAAAGTAACAATCTCATTTACCATTCCATCAAAAAGAATAAAATACCTAGGAATAAACCTACCTAAGGAGACAAAAGACCTGTACTCCGCAAACTATAAGACGCTGATGAAAGAAATCGAAGAAGACACAAACAGATAGAAAGATATACCATATTCTTGGATTGGAAGAATCAATATTGTCAAAATGACTATACTACCCAAGGCAATCTACAGATTCAATGTAATTGCTATCAAATTACCAATGGCATTTTTCACAGACCTAGATCAAAAAGATCTTAAAATTTGTATGGAGACACAAAAGACCCCGAATAGCCAAAATAATCTTAAGAAAAATGGAGCTGGAAGAATCAGGCTCCCTGCCTTTAGACTAAACTACGAAGATATAGTCATCAAATAGTATGGTACTGGTACAAAAATAGAACTATAGATAAATGGAACAGGATAGAAAGCCCAGAAATAAACCCATGCACCTATGGTCAATTAATCTATGACAAAGAAGCCAAGACTATACAATGGTGGGAAGACAGTCTCTTCAACAAATGGTGTTGGGAAAACTGGACAGCTACATGTAATAGATCATTCTTTAACACCAGACACAAAAATAAACTCAAAATGGATTAAAGACCTAAATGTGAGACCGGACACTATAAAACTCCTAGAGGAAAACATAGAACACTCTCTGACATAAATTGCAGTAATTTCTTTTCCGATCCATCTCCCAGAGTAATGGAAATAAAAACAAAAATAAACACATGGCACCTAATTAAACTCAAAAGCTTTTGCATAGCAAAGGAAACCACAAACAAAACTAAAAGACAACCCATAGATTGGGAGAAAATATTTGCAAATGATGTGACCGGCAAGAGATTAGTCTCTAAAATTTACAAAGAGGTCATGCGGTTTATTATCATCAAAACCAACAACCCAATCAAAAAATGGGCAGAAAACCTAGACAGACATTTTTCCAAGGAAGACATACAGATGGTTAAGAGGCACATGAAAAGCTGTTCATCATTACTAATGATTAGAGAAATGCAAATCAAAACTACAATGATATCACCTCACACCAGTCAAAATGGCTATCATCAAAAAATCCACAAACTGTAAATGCTAGAGAGGGTGTGGAGAGAAGGGAACCCTCATATTGTTGGTGGGAATGTATATTGATACAGCCACTATGGAAAACAGTAAGGAGGTCCCTTTCAAATCTAAAAATAGAACTACCATATGACCCAATAATCCCACTCCTGGGCATATATCTGGAGAAAAACATGGTTACATGCACCCCAATGTTCATTGCAACACTGTTTACAATAGCCAAGACATGGAAGCAACCTAAATGTCCATCAAGAGAGGAATGTTAAAGATGTGGTACATATATACAATGGAATATTACTCAGCCATAAAAAAGAATAAAATAATCCCATTTGCAGCTACATGAATGGACCTAGAGATTGTCATACTGAGTGAAGTAAGTCAGACTGAGAAAGAGAAATATCTTATGATATCACTTATATGCGGAATCTAAAATGAAATGATACAAATGAACATAGTTACAAAACAGAAACAGACTCACAGAATTAAAGGATGAACTTAGGGTTACCAGTGGGGGAAGGTAAAAAAAAATTAAGCCACCAGAAACAAATAAAGTAAAATGTTAATATCTGCTAAGCCCAGGTAGTGAGTGCATAGGCATTTCATTTTTTCTCTATATTGGAAATCTCTCATAATTAAAAAAGGAAAACTTGAAAGTATTATTTAACAAAAAACATAAATGAGTCATAAAGTTGACAGAAAATTATGAATCACGTAGAAGTATTCTATACAAATTTTGCACAAATGTAAATTTGTTGCCAAATCTTCAATTCTTAATAAAACAAATTGAAAATTTTTTGTGTAATGATTTTCAAATTTATAAACAAAAAAATTTTCTTTGAGAATACAAAATCAGGAAATAAAGAGAAATGACCTTTCTGTGTGTATAGGAATTAATTCATATCAATTAAAACTGTAGAGTATACCTTATTATCATTGATTTAGCCTTAATATCAGTTACACTTTTTTTTGCTTTTTTTGTGTGTTTTCATACAAAAGAGGGTAACTACTACATTTCTAAGTTTACAATGGAACATTTTCCTTCCATATCCACAGGCCGTGGCTTTGCTGAAAATAAAATATTTTTCCAGAATTTCTTCTGAACATCCTTTGAAACACTTAACTTTTGAAAGAAAATATTGGCCCATGTAACACTTTTCTTGTTAACCCTCATCAGTGTGAAAATAGTGTAACAATTCAACATAATTTTATGTCAATAAATAAAAGTCAATAAATAAAGTCAATAAATAAAACATGCATGAACTTTAAAAAGAGTCTACAGAACACATGCTATATAAGGGACACAGCAAAAATAGTAAAACAAAGACATGTGTACAATAGTTCAAGATGGTTTAATGGTTATGAGTCCTTCAAGCAAAACTAAGAAAACTACTGAATAATGCTAATTCTATCTACAATAATCCTAGAGAAAAGATGTGCTTCCCTTTATTTGTTGTTCTCCAGAGTTCTATAAATTTTAAAAAGCCAAAATGGTATTCTAAGCCTTGACATTTGTACCCTAATATTTATTTATTTATTTGTTTATTTATTTATTTATTTAATATTTATTAATTAAACTTAAAAAATATTTTAACACATGTGCAAATTAGAAAAGTTCTGGAAAAAACATGTTTATGACGTAGAATAGTAAGACATTATAGCATGGCTTATCATTTTTCGTATATACTTTGTGAGCAATTCAGTATTTTGATTAACAGATCCAGTTATTATTCAGAGACTATCCAATACCTTGTCTTTAGCCATCTGGCTACACACTTAAAGGTGACAAGTTGCCACCCTCTTAAAGTTATCCATCCTTAACACTGTGTGTGTATGTGTATGTGTGTTTGTGTGTATTTGTCTTTTACCTACTGAGGATATATTTGAATTTTTCCTCCTCATCAAAGCATTTAGCAATTATCTCCTTACTCAAGGATCTCTCATCCCTTAAACTCTTGATGCAACTGTAGTCAGTTTCCCATGGTTTAGAATTAAGTTAAATACTATTTTCTACACTAGGGTTTGCAAGCTACTGGCAGCAAACCAGTTCCAGCCACGCCCATTGCCTTGTATTGTTTATGGTTGCTTTCCTTCTGCAATGGCGGGCTTGAGTAGATGCCACAGAAGCCTTATATAGCCAGGAAAGCTTAAAACACTGGCCACCTAGGTCTTTACAGAAAATGTTTTCTAATACTTGGCAAACTGTGTATGATACGGAATAGAACTTAAAAAATGTAATTTAACCATATTTCCAGTATGCTTTAAGTTTATTTTTTACAACTAAAATGCCATATATTTGAGATTAAAAATAATTTGTAAAAACTTATGTTTCGAAAATGACCTCAAAGTACTTCACACTGCTCAGGGGACATATTGGACAACTTTATACCTAATTGATTTATTAAGCATTGCAGGGCAAGAAATCCAATTATGATATAAACTATATTTCCTCTAAGCTTGATCCTTTTATCTAGTGAGATCACCATAGGGCTACATATCTGGGCTGTAAAACTGTGAGGTTAAATATAGCTTTGAGGAGCTTTGACAATAATTATGCTTTTAGCTTTCCCAATGAAACAGGCATTCTTAGAATTCTCTGTACTTAAAAAAAAAAAAACTTACCATCAAGAACAACATCCACTGTGCTCTTCATAGCCCTTCTTAAAAGCTCATGTGAAATTCCTCCTAGAATTCAACGTTAAAGTATGTGCTTCCTAATAAACTGCTATGCCTCCCTTTATTAGACAATGACAGCTACCCAATCCATTGCCCTTCTGTTTTAAAACTGGCCTCCAGGAAACCAAGAGCTAATATTTAAGCTCAATTTTAGTAGCTAATCTTACATTTCCCTTCCTGTCATGCACTCCATACTTCTAATACATAATTCTTGGGTTTTTTTCCTCTTAATTATTTTACAACTTTAAAATTTTTTGGTACAATAAAGTCATTTGAAAGTAAGCATGACAAAAAATGATGAATGAATACATGTATAAATAAATGAATGAATCAGTCAATCAATATGTTCCACCTTATGGCATCCGTTATTCCCAACAAGATAAATTGGCACATTCTATCCAATCCTGTTTGCCAGTATCATCTAAGCAAGTCACAATAGGGCAATACTTTAAAGAGTTTCAATAGTGAAATTTAAAAACAATAGCTGATTCTTGATCATAAATTAGGAATCTCCTCTCCCAGATAAACAATAGATTTAAATATTAATCTAATCTAATATTATCTAATCCATCTAAAATATTATCTACTCTAATATGAAATATTATTTAAATATTATGGAAGTATACCTTAGTATGGGCAAGACTGGGGCTTTAAGTGGGGATTAGAAGGGTATACTTTAAGGGATTCAAATTTATGTTAATCTACTTACCATCTATGGGTGAGAAGACAGTCATCTCAGAGCAGATATTTGCTCTGAGGGTTGTTAGTTGTACAAGTTTAGGGGGAATATGAATTTACTTTGGATGTATGCAAGTTTGGGGGGAGAACAATAAAATTTTTGACTTGCCTTACTCCACAATCCTTGGTCTGAAGTGCTGTTGGTGGGAGGGGACAGGAAGGGACCAGGGAATTCAGGGGGAGGTCAATCAATTTTTAGAAGGAATTTAAAAACTTTTAGAGTAGGAGGCATCAAAACCCTAACTCATGACTTGAAGCCAGGGCAAATTGGTTTACTGGAACACGGTGGTCCCAACAGAGGCCCAAAGACACACGGGGCAGCAAGATCCCCGAAGTAAACTACTCTAGGTAAAAAATCTTGTCTGGTGACCCAGATATTACATAAAATTTTCTGAGGGTTCATGGGAAATGGCCTGTTTCTGGGTGTAGTTTGTGTTTGAGGCTGGGAACCTCTGAGAACCCAGCTACTTGGCAGTAATATTTGTGCTTTGGGAAAGCTGACTTGGCAAATGAGCTCTGTGAAGGCTGGGTTATTTTTGCTATCAGGGTTTTGGTATCCTATTCTGAAAAAAGGTGGTGACAAAAGTGCATTCCTCTTTGGGTTCTGTAAGGATGCGGTAACTTAATATATGTAAATCCCGAAAAAACCTCAGGTGTTTAGTACGTCCTAATTGAGAGATTGCTTATTATTATAGCCAATCAGTATGTTTGGCCATATTTATCAAGGTGGCTTCACCATTCATTGGGTTATGTACATAACTGACCATAGAAAAATGGGCAAAAGTTTTGTGGCTTTCGAACTGACCTTCAACAGAGAAGAAGTCAGAGGCACATTTTTTATAATCTCAGGCTTGTTTCTAATTAGCAGTATGTCCAGGAGTAAACCACTTAGAGCTTCTGAGTCTCAATTTCCATATATGAAAAATAAAACATGAGCTAGTCTAGAAAATCCCTAAGGTTCTTTAGGCCCTAAGATTTGATTAGTTTATGAATCCTCTTAATGCATGAGTATCGTATCTTGAGTCCTTTGCTAGGCATTATGAAAGGAACAGACGAAACACGCCAGCTCCCTTCCCTACAAGAGGTTATGATCCCGATATGTCTAAAGAGCCTTTTAATCCACATTTGCACAACACAATAACCTTCTCAATTATATAAGCTTTGTTAAGTATTCTCCTGAATTTGCAGACCAAAGCAGCTTTAGGCCATTGGAAAATCCTGTGCAAAGCCAGGATGACTAGCATTTACAGATTCTGAGCTTCTCTTTTTGAGTGATCAGTGGCAGTCCTATTAAAACAGAATCTACACTTTCACATTTTACTGACAAGGGATTACACTAAATAAAACTTTTTTGACTGACACATATTTCCTATTACTCAGATTGTCCTTTGCTGCCAAACCAACAATCCAAATAGGTTCACGACAAAAAAACAGGGAGGTCTTGTCCTCTCCTGACTATTAGTGATGATGAGAGGGAGCATTGTGCCTCCCTCTAGCCTTCCTTATGTCCTTTCCTTATCCTCAACACTATTATTTATTTTTAGCAAATTTTTCCTCTAACTTCTTAAACCAATAAGTACTATGTAATAAACTGTCAGTGATAATGGACTTCCCTGAATTTATATTAAATGCATATATAATGATTTTTTTCTCTCTCCCATTTAATTTGGAATCTATGATTGCCCTGAAATTCCTTAGGTTTTCTTTCCTGTTAATAGAAGAAATCAGTCATCTTAACATGAACTAAATGCATTTAATTTTTTCATAACACCGTGTGGGAGATGATACCAGATCAGAAACTGCCAGGTATTGTGCACTGCTGTACTTTCTCTGCAATACTCCTGCAGATCACCTTGTAGGTCCAAAGCCACATAGAAACCTGTCATGCAAAACAGTCTCCCTGGGACCAGCCAAGCTTATTTTAATGCTCATTGCCTGTAGAATTGATCTATCAGGTATTTGGTTATTTAGCTAATCTCTTCCAATTACAGAGTCCTCAAATCCTATGCATTTGCAGGATGTATTCTTAACTCTGGACTTTTACTCTTTAGGGCTAATAAATGCCACAAAAGAACCATAAATGGGATATTTTCCTCATGATAATTGAACTATATGATGTCTTGTACTTAGGTATCCTATGTCTTAATTCATACCCAGTTTTAAAAGGGCCTGTTTCCATGACATCAGGAACCCCTTGTCTTCCAGGACAGAGGAGAATGAAATGCTGCATGATTAATGACACTATCTAAATACTGGCACAAGCTGGCGAGCTCTTGCAAAAGAGGCGTGTTTGACTGCATTCTGCCCAACACAACAGCTCATTAAGCAATATTTTCCCATTAATGTTTAGTATTAAATACTGAATGAAAGACTAAATATCATACGAAAAAACAAATTGAAAACAGCACAGTAGGGTTTAGGGGAAGCAGCCAACAGCCTCCCCTTCATTTGGAAGACAGCTTGCGTACCTATTCCAAAGATTAATGAGCAATCAGTTCTAAATTAAACCAAGACCTGCATTTAAAGCTTTTTTTCCCCTCTGTTGAAAGCATGGCTATGAGTTACACTAACTGAGATAAAATACAGTATTACCCTTTCCACGTGTTGTGTAATGTGGTTAGAAACATGAAAGATTGTTTCTGAAACATTTCCTTCACATTTTTTCATCATTTATTTTCCTGCACAATTTGAAAGGAAATGGGCCATGATGAGGTCGGTAGTTTCTGCCACATGATGTAGAATCTTGCTCTCTGTCAGTCACTCAAAAAATAGTCACCTCTTTGAAGATGGAATAATAAAACTGCTTTTATGAACATCACAGATCCTGTCATAGGTGGCTAACATAGAATTTCAATTCTATAAAAACTGTTAAAAGAAACTACCTTTCAGTAGGAGCACTGATACAGTTTTCATGAGTGCAATACTGTAGAGTCCGCTACATTGCTGAGGCCTGATGACACTAGTTGCGTGTGTTTTGGTGAGACATTTGCAAATACAGACGGAGATGGTTTAACCCACAATGTGACTGAATCCTCAAAATGCAAAACTGGTCCAAGAGTTCATTTGTGGGCTTGATTTATAAAAATCTGACATAGTGAACAATTCACAAACTCATCATTTAGGGATTCATAATCCAGGTCTCTAATCTTAGGATACCTGTGAAAGAACTTGCATAGATGTGTGTGCACACATATTTTTAATACATTATTTTGTTTGTGTGTGCACATATATACTTTTTCTGGGATGGATTCTATAGCTTGGCATTAGATTTTGAAAGAGAAATTTGATATCAAACTTTTAAGAATTATTACATAAGGCAGTGTTTCTATACTTTGGCTATACTTTAAAAATTACCTATGGAAGTTTAAAAAACTACCAATATCAGAAACACTCCCAAAGCTGATTTGAGGCAGAATAACAAGAGACAGGATCAAGGCATGAAATTTTTTTAAAAACACCTCAAATCTTAAGATAATACATGACCAGTAACCAAAATAAGTGACACAGACTATACATGCTACTGACACATGGAAAATGAGAGTCTGCTGTAAACTCAAGCAGCCAGAGAAGATCTCCTGGAAGAGGTTTGACTATGACATCAAATTGAGAATTGGGTAGTTTTCAGAATGGAAGAAATGGATTAAGTAACTTCAAAATTGATTATGAAGGACAATTTCACAATTATTTAGAAACACAGCTATCACATAACCTAAGTATATTGGTAGGAGGTCAAATAGCGGCCCCCAAAAGATATGTTCACATCCAAAGATCCCTTGGAATTGTGACTGTGACCTCATGTGGAAAAAGGGTCTTTGCAAAAGTAATTAAGTTAAGGATCTAGAGATGCGGTCATCCTGTAACTATTAGTTACAGCAGCCACAGGACACCAGTAAAATATCTAATTCTTATTTAGCTGTTAGTAGATAACATAATAATCACCACAGTTTAATTCACTAGATTGAAATTACAGTCTTGGAAGAAAGTATACCGTGTTCCTCTTACAGGGTGTTTCTTCAAAATGACCTTAAGGCAAGGGTGGTTTTAGGTGAAGTCATAGCAGTTTTTCAGAGACGAATCATCAGCATTCTTAAAAGTTAACTCATTCTCTCATTTTCATTCCCTGCATCATTGCCTTTCTGTGAAATGCCCCATCCTCCTCCTCCTCCTCCTCCATCTCCATTGCCATAGCTTACAATTACATAGCACTTGCTATATGCCAGTATATTATATAAGAACATCCATTTAATCCTCAGAACAACCTTATAATATAAGCACTATTATTAGGACTATTTCACAGATGAGGAATGGAAAAACAGAGGTTGAGTATTTGCCTAAAGGTAAAGAAAGGGAGTTGAGAGGAGAAAAATAAACTGCTAAGTGGTGATGTAGTTACAGATAATGACAATAATTCACGTGTTCAAGTAAGATACTACATGTGGCTTCTAAGAGCATAGTTCCTTCCCCAACCAAAAGTTCACCTGAGCTTAACTTGTATATAAGAGTAATACTATGTGTACAGTAACTCAGTAGAAGGATGCACATACAGACTGCTGTATAGGAGTGTAATGGGGGTTAGAATCAGGAAAGAGACAAAGTGAGGGGTGAGAAGAGATTAAATAAGGATGCTTTTTTTATGGTTATGATTATTATTACTATTACCATTACCACTTAGAAGATGATTGAATCAAGTAAGTGCATCTGTAGAACCACTCTCAGAACACCGGTTTTTCTGTTGGCACAGAAGGAAAAACCATACATCATAGGAAAAAAAAAAAAAAAACAACTTCCTTATGGTTTTTAGAAATTTCGACTTTTGAAAGATACTTGAATAGAAAATAATTTACCTAATAGAGCAATCAGAAAGTTTTGAATTGAATTTATATAATTAAGTTTCAGTCTATATTATGAAACCTCCATTGACATGCTGATAATCAAGGTCAGTATAGGCCATTAAGAAGTGATGCTAAATAGTGATTAATGTGCTTGATCACTCAGACCTCAGGTGTAGAAGTGAGGGAAAGAAAACAAACAAACAAAAAAACAAATAGTGGGAAGGGCTGAGTTCATGTTGTTTTTGCCAAGATCAGCTTTCAAAATCTTTTATCACAATCTGATTATATGAATTATTCTATTAAAATCAAAATAAATTGAAAGTAATAAAATATTTTGAAGGTATTTTATTATGTATGATAAATCTTCCTAGTTTTATAATCATACAAAAAGGCTATTAATTTCCTCTGAAATATGAGTTCCATTTGTATCAGAAGTATCAAATTTTTTTTATTACTGTTCCTTTTGTGTCCATCTTTATTCTGCCACGGAGGACTGGCATTTTAGTTCTGTGAATCTTGTGTGTCATAAATATTCGTAAATAATTCCAGAAGAAGTAATTAGTACCCTTTCCGCTCAAGGATTTCTAAAGAGGATACAGGTAAATCTGACAAATTTCAAGACCTGTTAAGAACTTTCTTCCTTTCAGCTAAAGGGAATTAATGGTAACATTATAATTTGGACTTGCACAACGACCTGGACAAATCTGGACATGTAGAGCTATTAAAAGGGCAGCCCAAAGGAAGAGGAAGAGAAAGGAGAACTTTTGGAGGTTAACATCCCTCCAAGTGTTAACTCAGACTTTCTCGAGAAATGCGAAAGGACGAAAATGGTTATACGTGCTTTCTAGCAAAGCAAACACAAGCCAATATGTTGCAGCTTATAATGATATATGTTGGAAAATCAAAAAGTAGAAAATACTCATTCTTAAAATAGAGAATATTATTCTTAAACCAAAATATGTAGCTACCTCCAGTATCTTGAAAAAAATTGCCATCTTTTGCTTGTTTTAAAATAGCTGGCAACTTTTGGAGGAAATCTCTATTACAAACCTTGAGTGAGTGAATGAGTGTGCGTGTATGTGTGTGTGTGTGTGTACCCACCACACTTTCATGGCTCAGGAGAAAAATCTCAGAATTTCACAAGTTGGTGTCACTACTAATTGTGGTTCTAACTTCAGTTGTGTGCTCCTTAGAACTGTTTGGCACTACTTCTGGTTCTCTCTCTCTCATTCCCCTTCTCTACAGTGGCATTTTAAATCTTCCCGCTTTCTTTCACCTCTCGTCTCCACTTATTTGCCCCCTCCCTCCCTCTACAAAGGCCATGTCAATTCTTGGACTCAGATATCATCAGCAGGGAATTCCCCCGATCTGCCATCCCTTTACAATCTTCCCTAATTCTTCACTTATCATTTTCTGCTTTCAAAATTAAGGTCAGCAAGTCTCCTGTGATATCCTAGTCCCTCCATGGGTTCTGCATCCAATTTTCTCCTCCCTCTCTGAAACTAAATACTATCAATTATGACTCTTTTATTAACTCTTCAATGTTTCCTTCTTTTCTGGCACACCCCCATCAGCATTTACATAGGTCCAAATCTTTTCCATTGTAAAACAAAGCAAAAAGAAAAAAAATCTTTCTCTTTAGCTCACCTACTGAGTCTTGCTGCTTTAAGCCAAATTTCTTTAAACACATTTGTCTGCACTGAATGTCTCTGACTCTTTACCACTCATTCACATTTCAAGCTGCTGTAATTTGGCCTCTGCCCACAACATACATTCAACTGCATCTCATACATCTCCATTTGCATTCTCCAAAGGCCCTTCAAAATAAGCATGTCCAAAAGGGAGCTTATCCTCTTCTCTCTCAAACTCCCTGGCTTTCACCTTGTTGCCAAGGCTGAGACCATGTATGTTATTCTTGACTTAGCCAACTCCTTCGACCCACACAATGTAATCCTTAGATGTCAGCTCCTAAATAGTGTTTAAATAATTCCATTTATTTGCACCTCAACTGCACAGCCCTTCCCTTTCAAAGCACTTATTTGCACTATTTAATTGAGTGTCAGTCTGAGTCTCCCAGTAGAAGAGGCTATGACAATATTATTCCTTGTATATTCTCAGGGCTGAGCACCAGGCTAAGACATAATTGGTGCTCAGTAAAAATAAATAATAGGTGTGAGTGTAAAGCCACCTATCCATTTCTACCTAGAAGGGGAGAAAGCTTCCACTATCTGGGGCCTCCTTGTTGCAAGCACTTCAGAGAAGGAGTGATGCTATTTATTTTAATTATGAACTGAACAAACACGAAGAAAGAACACCTGAGGTTTGAGATACAAATGCTTTGCAAAGTGACTGTGATCATGTGGTGCTAATAAAAGATAGAAATAAGAGTACTGTGTCTTGTACAAATATTTTGATTAACATTTTGTCAGAATGAAGATTCCCCAAAAGAGGAAAATCTGTACAGCTCAAAGTTCAGAAATTATGCTGAGCTAAAATGCCTAAAAATCATGACAGTTTTAAATTCCATGTATTTTTTAACTTACACAATGCTTTTAAATCACTCTCTCTCTCCATCCCTCCCTGCTCCCATAGTGTACAGATTTACAGTTCCTTCTAGGTCACTAATATTTGTTAAATTGGCATAATTTATCTTTTTATTTTACGAATACCTAGAAAGAGATAAATTCTTACTGCACTGGGAGTGAACATGCAAGATGCTTTTGATAACCTGGTTTTACTCTTAATATCTGAAACAAATCTCTGAAATATAGTAAAGTCAAATTTCACATGAATGGAAGTTTGAAACAGACTTACCACATCCCCAGCAAAAGTATCTCAAAGTGACCTAAATGAGAAATGTTAGGATTACTTTTGTTTTTAACAAAATCTCTGTGAACAAGAGAATCTGTCTTTTGGATTAGCTCTAGATAATAAACCTACATGATTATCTTTGGTGCAAACAAAATTGCATGAAAGTACTGTGAGCATATCACTGAATTCACACAACTGCCAAAGTGGTAGAAAAAGCCATTCCATGCCTGGTTGAGCTAAATATGAGCAGGTAGGCCTTGCAACGGTGATGGGATTTGAATATGAATATTCTTGGGATTTCCTCGTTCCTAGCCAGCTTTGTTTTTGGACACTAAAACTAACTAGCACTAATCCAATACAAAAGCTTTTCAGAAAACATTATCAGTCTTACAGGACACTTCCTGGGGAAAATAGCTGGTTACTGAAAACTTATTTTTTTTACTTTTGTCCATCTTTCCATGTTGTAATCACTACCAAATTATTGTAACAGGGTGAAATACAGCTCCTACTTTGTTTTATTCAAGGTGTTACACAAAGAAGACAAATTCCAAACCAGCAAATGTTGTCATGCCATTTTTCTTAATTAAAAGATAGAAAACTCTTTTTGATTCATCACTTTGTATGTTAGATATAAATTTTCCCTACTACTTTGACCTACAGATGCTTGTTTTCTCTTTTTCTGCATTCATCTCTGCCCCTCTCTTTTAATTTATATAAAACAGATGAGAATATTCAGGTGCTTATGTGGATGTAGTTTTGATACTCTGAAGAAGGAAGTTCATTCTCCTGGACTTTCTATTTCATAGACTGGTAATACCCTTTCTGCTAATGAAGTTCCATGTGGTTGAAACTACATAAGGAAAGCTGCTTGACTTTTTACATTCTTAACGATACTTTGACACAATGGCCCAAAATGAGTAAGGAAGTCAAAGATAAAAAGAAAATATAAAGAATGGATCATATATTAGAGACAAATCATCGAATGCATACATTGATCAAGTGTACAAGGTCACTCCTATGTGTCCCTAAGTAAATACTAAAAGAAATCAAATTACAGTAGCTCTGTTGGAGGGTTATTATACCATAGTCTCTAAAGTAAAAAGGGGTAAAGATGTTATTACAGGAAAAAAAACCCTAAATTATACACACAATAAACAATATATTGTTAAAGGGTGATGATCCTGAAGGAATAGCTTTTTTTTAATTCCTTCCTGCAATTTCACCATCTCTCAGTTACCTAGAATTAGAAAAATAACAGTAGAAATGACAGAGAAAGACAAACCCTGATCCTTTTGGAGCTGGCTTTATAATTTCTGAAAGATCCACCCCTGCTTTGTTGTCTTGGGCAATGAATACTCTCAGCAGTTCCCTTCACAGGGGAGTCTTCCATTTCTGACTTGGCATTCCTCCTCGGCCAGACAAGGTCACTCAATTATCTTCTCTTCAGATGCCAGCCCCACAGAAGGAAACTACTCTACTGAGGAAGCTCCTAGTGATAGTGCAATTGTACAAACAGAAACAAAAGTACTGGCATCTTGCTAAAATGTGTTTTCCCAAGCAACTGAAGGGTAATTTTCAGCTGTACAGTATCAACTACTAAACTACACATAAAATATGAGTACCTAATCAAAAGGAAACAATCTTTCTTCATTCTAAGCCGGTCATACCTTTTGTATTACTGTGTAAAGTATTGTTTGTTTAAGTCAGAGTAACCTATCCATAGACAGAAAAAAATCCATTTAGAACAGTATTACATTAGTAGAGCAATTGCTAGCAAAATTCTTCTAAAAGGATGGGCAGAAAGAGTATAACAATGGTCTTCCTTTTCCATTTAAACAGTAAAACTGGGCTGATTTACACAGTTTATAGGAATTATGACACTCTTATTTAGATTTAAAAACATTTTTTTTCTTATATTTGTCCTAATTGGTGCATCATTCTACTACTCACACTAGGATATTTGTAAAGTAGAATTTAAAAAAATGACCTCCCATTTACTCAGTTAATTTTCAAAGCAGTGGCAAATTCATCTAGAAAACCACTGTTAAACTTGAGTGGCACCCTTCTTACTCTTCTGTAACAGTCCTATGGGAATTGATTGCTTCCACAGTTAAATAGAATATCTCCTTTAATCTCCTCTAAGTGCTGTTGACCTATCTCTGCCATTGCCTCCCAAGTATATAATAAATCAAGTGCATTTTACATGAAAAATGAAGTAATTACTCAATGAATCCAATGGCTAATTGCACATAGAGGCCTCTGGGAGATAATGAGACAAATCAGTGTCAGATTTCAAAAGGCAGAAAAGAAGTTGAAGTTAATAACTCTCAAATACCCACAGGTTGAAAAGGACTTGAGATATACCATTTCTTCAGACACAAACTGATTCCCCACTTAAGGGAACTGGAAAATTCTAGCTATACACCTAGGCTTTACACCAATAATAGTACTGACAGCTGAGAAAATAGAACCTATTGCACTAAAGTGAACTATTTGGGGGGAAAAGTAACTGCCTTTTATTACTATTTGTATGAAGTTTTTTGAGCAACAAAAAGGTTTGTATCTCTTTTTCTTTTTGTTTGCACATCAGCAGAGTCATATTTGTTCCAAAAACTAATAACTACACTGTTTGTTAAGATGTAATGAAATCTGATCGTCTGGAGAATATTAAATAAAATCATATTGGAACTGAATATTATGCAATCTCTTTATTATAAGAAGTCTGCTTTAAAGTACTTTTTTCTGAAAGATAAAAGTATTTGACAGATCAAACTGAATTGCTTTGTCTCTTTCTTCTTATATCTCTTTTATAGGGTATAGTATATATGTGTGACATAAAGTACAATATATATACCACAGTTACAGAACAAAGATATAAAGCAAAAGGTTCCTCATACAGATCAATACCACATAAACACAAGACAGTATTGCATAGTAGAAAAAAAATATATCACCTTACTCTGGGGGAAAAAATACTTTTCTTTTTCAGGAAAAAAAATTCTTTTCCAAGAACTAAATGACCCACAACTTTCATGATAAGAGTTATAGTCATAAATACACACACAACACAGGCACACAATACACCATAAATACATTCACACACACACATATCTCCCTACATATGTAGTTAAGTTATATTGATATTTTTATATTGTCAGTCACTATCAGTGGAGTTTAATACACAAGAATTTCTCTGCTTACACTTTCAAACTTAAGTGCAGGTTTTACTTTTAATTTCTTTTTAAGCTTCTCCTACTCCCTTCTCATATGGTCTAGAGTTTTGAAGGTCTTTTGTCTATGGAAAGAAATTATTAATACTGTCAGAGCATGAGAAGATATGTGTTTGTGACAAGGATTCCCAGTGGCCAACCTTTCAGACTTCATTACTTTTAGACAGTGTGTGACTTATCTCCTGAAACTATCTCAAATGAGATGAAAACACTGACTTAGTAGCATTTTACCTCTTTCTTATTGCAGTGCTTTGAATATTAGATATCTATTAATTGATGTAGATTATTTACATAGTCCTATCTCTTTTGGGGGAATTCTCACCTCTTTGCCATCTATTAAGTATCTTTGTGGTATCTTTTTTTTTTTTTTTTAAGAAAGTAAACTATGCCATTAACAAGAAAAAGAAAAAAAAAAGTCTCCCAATTATCATCAATCTAGTATCACAATACATGCTAAACAAATGTCATTTAGAAATTAGGACAATCCTCATTATACTTTAGTAATGCCTATTTCCATGTGTCTGCTAATCCAATGAAAACATAAAAATATGGTTAATATTACCAGCAAGGCTCTTCCCTATCTTCACCAGCAAGAAAGTCGATTGTGAGGAAATGAGATGATTTGTGCAGTTAAACAGCACAGATAAATCTCTTGCTGATGTTGGCTGCATTATCATTTTGAGGGCTCACTCTGGGGAGTACACTATCTTCTGATATACTTCACCAATCGCTTCCTGTTTTGAAGTATTTGTACACCTTTATGTGAGACTCCCTGACTTCCTACACTTACGTTTTCAGGCCTGGACCATGATGCTTGATGTTGAAAAGAGGTTGTGGGTTTTGGGGGTTTTGTTTTTGTTTTTTTAAAATCCTCCATTGTTTTTCCCCTATGCTTATTATTGTGATAGTACTGAAGTGCCTTAAGAAAAAAGGACTTTAAAAATAACTTCAAGTGATTAAAAAGAGCTGGAGGTAAAACAAAATCCTTGTTTTGTTTTAAACCTATTTTTTTTTTCTTTGCTTCCTTTTGTCTGCTCTCTTTGATCTCTTTTGTCCCCTGCTTCCTTGGTAATATGGTTCTATCAGACTCAGGTGGTGATAAGAACTCTGGTCTAAAGAACAAAAGACAAATGAGAACTTGCTGATAATAGATAGCTCTGCTTTTGCATTTATTTTGAGAATGGGAGGATGCTGCACTTTATTCCTATCAAGTACCAGAAGTCTTTATCCCCATTTAATCTCAATGGATTTCTGTGATGTACTCATTAAAAGTTATATATGGAAAACTGATTAAAAATCATTGTTTTCAATCTGGCAGTCGAAAGCACTGCTACCAACAAAAAGGCATAATGTTAAAATAAAAGGCTAGTACATTATGAACATCTCAAGAAGCAATCTTCTTGTTATGGTATGAATCTTTCATTCACTAGAAGTTCTTTACTATCAAGAATTTGTACTAAAGGAAGAAAAGCCTCATCTACATTTTAACAGCTCCTCTAAGAAACATTGATTATATCTTGAGATGCCTTAGTGGTGGTTATCCTTCCCCTAAATCTGTAAAAGGCAAGACAGCTCCTGAACAAACAAGAGGAACAGTTTTTGATTTGAGGCTTTAAATAATATTCATTTTAAAGTACTGTTTATACACTGTAATTAATGAAGCATCAAAACAAAGATGTTCATTGAATTTTAAGTTAGATATCCGTCATGTGATTATTCATGAAAAATAACAAACAAGGAACTTAAAGAGTTTAGGCTACAGGCTCACATTAACTTAAATTCTCTGAGTTACAATTTCCTCTCCTGCAAAATGGAGTCTGTACATAACTAATTGCTCTGTTTCTTCCATCCTAAGATATGCTATTTATGTTTATTTCATAAACTGGAATTCCTTAAATCAAATCTCGATGCTTAAACATGTCCTATAAGTCTGTCAGTAGAGAAGTTGTCCAAATAAGAACTGGAAAAGATTTACAAATAGACCAGTGAGTTTTAATATTTAAGACACTGAAAATGAGTTGCAAATGGAGAAAAACTTTAAATGTTTTCCAAAATTCTTAGCAATTAATTGCAATAATATTTTGTTTCAAATATATAAATATTTGATTGATTTTATTTGCTAACTGCTCACTTCCATATCAGAATAGCCATTCTCCTTGGTTTTCCCTTTTCTTTCTACCTGTTATTAGTGCTTGGCTATTACAGCATTTTTGGCAGAATATTGCACTATTTTAAACTGAATGACAGTATGAAAACTAATTATAGTTTTAAAAAAGATTTAACCAAGGGTAAGATGTAGTGGCTTAATGATATGTATAACTCAAAAAAGCATCTATGAAGGAGTGAAAAGGTTATCCTATAGTCTTAGCAGCACATCCTTGTGTAGGCTGAGGAAGGCACTCTTGCGCTCATGTTCGCTAGCACTCTGGCAGTTCTGTGCTGCTGGGATTCAGGGCTTCTGGGCTGATGTTATTTCTGGCAGAGAGGGATAAAACCAGGGCCTTCACTTGAAGCAGTGGTGAAAGGGCACCAGCTGTTTCCAGATAATTGTGGATATGCTCCAGACTATTAATTTATTCCTTTTTAGAATTTTAACTCACTTGCTATTTTCTCATAATGAGCCATTGAACCCTTTTCTACATTTCATGGTTTATACTTTTTAAAAAACAATTAAATATTGAGAATATGTAAAAAATAGAAAGTGCAAAACTATTTAGATACTCATCATAAATTAGCAATCAAATTCCTTTTGCTTTTAAGTATAATGACTACTTTGAGAAAATATTTTTTTAAGAAATCATTGTTCTCTGGATCCTAAGATTATTTTTTTAGCTAGACCCTAAGGTATTAGTCAATTAACTCTAGTAGTAAGTAGGCAGTCAACTTATTGGTTAAAGTCAGCAGAATAGATAGAATGTAAAAGTTGTCACAAACATATTGTTCAAAGAAAAAAAATCTGCCAACAACATGGTGAGCTTGGTTTCTTTTATATCTATATCTACATCCATTTACAAATCTTGAAAATATATACAAGACTAAAGCCTGAGAGAGGAGGAGTGATGGAAAATTTTACTTTCTGTACTCAACATATCTGTAATATTTGTCTTATTTCAAAGAACCATGGTTCTTTGTAATAAAAAGAAGCTTCATAAAGAGTATGTAAAAACTGAGAATAAAATGAATATCTACAGTGGTTTGATGATTTAGTTGAATATGAACTATCAGGTAAGCCACTGAGTTATTATAAACAGTTTCCTAAGATATGATAAACTATACTATGCTTTAAAAATGGTTCTATAGAGAGGTATAAATTTCCATATAGACTTCTAAGTTCTATATAGAGATTCAGGTAGTTAAGTATCTAAAAAGAAATGAAAAGTGCAGAAATGAAAAAGAAAATAATGAAAAGTACATGGGCTTACAAACTGGGAGAAATGTTACAATTACAATTACAATAAGAATACTGAATCTTTAGATTAAGTTTATAAAATACAAAATCATTTAGTAATTCTGGTTTTCATTTGTTACTAATAGGCAAAATTTTATCTCCTAAAAAGTGTAATAGTGTAATAATATTTCTTTCACTTTTGATGAGTGAACACCATTTTTTATCAATATTCTATAAAGATAGTTAAGAAATTAAAAGAAGAACATACAATATTGAAAAAAATTCAGGTGTTTTTAAAAAATTAGCTTTAATGTCCCTATTAATTATAAAAATTCTGGGATCATAACCATTTGTTTAAGTATTTAATGACTTGAGTCCTCTATGTTTCTATTAGAAGCAAAACAAAACATATTATTGCAAAAACATAAAATTAATTTTTTTTAAAAAATGCATCTTTATAAAACATACCATATTGAAGTTAAAATACACCAAAAAAAAAGACTACTTTCCCTGAAAATTCTTCTAAATCGTATTTCATGATTTTCCCATGTGTAGCAAGGAACAATGTATTACAGTTTAAAAGGAGCAGTAAATTACTTAAAAAAGAAGCATTTATCTTTTAGTTTTCTGCAAATTTAACAAAATATTTTTAATCTCCTTCACTTTAAAAATATTATATCCCAATCTTAACACTCACTGATGAAAACACCTGCTTTTAAGCATTTTTTCCTCATGTCACTGAATTTAAATAGACTAAATATCATTACTTATTCATTGCAAGAGGCACTTATTTAACCACAGTATTATTTTAATTTGTTTATGCTGTTAGCTTTAAGAGACACAGCTTAGAGAGAAGTCAACACATATTTTGCATAGCTATCCAACAACTTTATTAATTGACTGTATTATCTAACAACATGTTTTGATTAAAATGCAAACACAAAGTTATAGAAAGAGCACCCCAAAATCATTTTATTTAACCAAATCCAGTTTTAGTGTCATTGGTTGATTTCTGGAGTTCTGTGTGGGCTGCACGTTGATGGAGGGTAGAAGTCTGGTCCTATTAGACAATTTGAAAATATAACTGAAAGTAACACAATGAAATGATCATCATGACAGCATACACACTTTGTTTAGATTCAGTAATTTTCCTCATTCTCACTTTTAGAAGTGCTGTTTTCATTAATGCATATTGATGTTTCAACTTCAGAGAATGAACCTGATGAATTCAAAATTGAAAATTCTGCTGGTCCCAGCTCCGTGATGTCATTCTGATATAACTATATAATTTAGAAGACTTCGCAATTTTTGGAGAAAAGTCAGGAGAATCTGAAACTTCTAGTTTCATAAAGATGAATAGTTTTTTTTAAAGGATGCCTTAATTAAATTGTTACTGTATATTTTTTTTCCTTTCTCTCTCCTACCCACTTTCTCTTATGAATGGTCTTAGCCGCATGCATTCCTATAAGAGTTATACTACTGGTGACTCTTCACTCAGTATAACTGTCTAATGAATGCATCATACATCAAGGCTGACAGTCTTTTTAGAACCCTTATAAATGTTGGCAGTATATTCTGTTGTTAGAGATTCTGAAATTCATAACAAATTCAAAAATAGCTCCTGTCAAGTGGGACAAAAGCTACAGTTATTATTGCCTGGCAGGAATATTTTATTATAAAACTGTGGCTTATGATTTTTTTCTCAATTTATTATATAAAAATACACTTGGCCCCAAAGTACAAAATGGCTCTCTAATAAAGAAGTACTATTGAGTCCTTTGATCCAAATCTGTTTGATTGTTTATGTATATACATGGTATAAATGGAAACCAAACCAATGACCCACCAAACTTTTTGACATTCTGATTAGTAAAGTGCTGGTAACAGAACAATGTTTAAAGTATATTCTTCAGAACATGAAACATTGGAAAACTGGAATCAACCACTTCAATATTTAGTCATGGCAAGAATAATAAACTGCATTTGTCACATTAAAAATTGTTAGCAAGATGGAAACATTTCTTGGTATGCCTGGCTTCCCTTGCAGCAACTCACCACTAAGCTCTGAATTATATATAGAATAAGATGTCCTTTTTCAACTAACATGAAATTTAAAAAAATAATAATAACTGTGAATATTTTTGCAATGTCTTTAAGTCTAAAATACCATACTATAATCACAAATATCCTTGTTGAAACTCTCTTAGAGTAACAAGCTCTAAGGTTTGCTATGTATTTTACCAATTTTCTATCCAGCCCTCCACTAAACGGCCCAGATGTGAGAAGAGCAATAGGTAGAATAATCCAAATACCACAATTTATATCACTTTGTTTATGACATATTTTAAGTTATGATACACCAGAATTTCATATCAAACTTGACTGAATGCAGCAGATGAAACCCTTGACTATTAGGAGTACCCTTAACTATCTAGAAACAAGATATTACAGTTGACAGTGGATCCTAGACTCACATCTTAGAAAACTCTCTTCTCTTCATCTAATTAAAATAATTCTCAGGAAGGGCTCTGGTTGACATTACTTGGGTAACATGCCCTCAATTTTCCCAGGGCCATGTGATGTTATCATTGGCAGCCTGCACTATCACAGATCTGGAAGAGCAGTATGAGGGAGGTTTCCCCTCACATCTATGATGCTAGCTACTAGAAGAAACAAAGTTTCAAAGAATAAACTAAAAATGTTCACTATAATGTATGTTTGAAAAGAACTCTAGCTATATTTGTAATAATATCATTGAAATGAGATAATCAGTCATCAAAATGTATCTTAAAGACCATACACACACACACACACACATGCACACACACACACACAGAGATATCTGTATGTCCATTAGAAAGCAACTTGTCAAGTATTACCTCACTTGATTATCCTCACTACCCCATATAGTTATAGGAAAGAATTATTTGTTTTATAGACTGTAAGTTCTTTGAGTTTATTAGGTGACTTATTCAAGGTTACACATCTTAGGGAATAAGACAGCTAAAGCTCAAACAAAGCTCTTCTGACTCCTCACCCAGTGCCCCTTCCTTCATTCCATGAAGGATGTAATGAAACCAGTAAATAAACAAACAAAATAATAAATTAATTAATCAGTAAAAACCAGGAATTAGTTTAATCCTTTAACACAATTTCTTTTAATATAAAAATAAACAAATAAATTTGGTTTTTGGAAAATTTTTGTTGTGCTCTTATTTTATGACAGGCACTATCTTCTAAATGCTTCCCATATGTTGTCACATTCAATCCTCATCTGTCTGTGATGAAAAGATAAGACTCACAAAGGAAGCCTCATCTTCTTATCATCAAAATGGCTTCTGCTGCTGGGTAAAAATGAACAAAGCCTTGGCATTTTGCTTCTTTTTAGACAATAAAAAAAAATTCATAAAGAATAATTGGGGGAATTAGAAAAACTTTAGTGAATTGTGCAAACTAGTTTCAAGTGAATAGCTATAACTCCTAAAAATTGTATATGTACAAATTAATATTTTGAAGAGGGTACAAATCAAAATAAACACTGAATTTGATTATAGGACCATGCTTTTCTATCACAGAAAGTATGCAAAAATAGTTATAAATTAAGTTAAAATCCATGGGCTTTTAAAAGCAAATATAAAACTGGATAAACAGGCAAGTTAAAATATAAAAACATATTACAGAATTGCATTCAACTGGTGTTTCCTATGATGAAGTCAATACATTTTAGAAGCTAAAAGCTCTTACAAATCCTATTTGAAGTATTTTGAGTGTAAAACTTGGAATTATTAAAATTGAAATTCTAAATGAATTAGCTTATTTATCTCTCAACACTATTGTTCTGAAAAATAGACCTCAATTTTAGAATGTATGGAGGTAAGAAAATATGGAGGTAATACTCAATATTTCTAATTATCTGCCCAGATGAGGACCAGTAGCTGCATTGCACACAGAAATAGTGAGTGCCCTGGTAATGAGCACCCTGGAGTCTTCAGGGCTTATTTGTCAGCTCGGGATGCATTGTGCCCAGTGAGTGCTAGCACTGGCCCCACTCCTGGTAGCTATAGGGTCAGGATTGGAATGAACCCAAAACCTATCTATATTGTACATATTAACTACTTAATTAGTACATAGTTTATATAATTAGTATACATATTTTGATATACATAATAAATAGTTAAGACAGGGTCAGTTGACATTTTACACAGTGTAAAAGGCCTACTGAGAAGATGACATTTGAACAGAAAACCTCAAAGAAATGAAGGGGTTTGAAGATACTTGCGTGAAGAGCATTCCAGGCAGAATTTGCTTTGCATATTTGAAGAATGAAAGAAGGCCTGTAGTGCCGAACAGAGAGGAATAAGGGAGATGTGTGGGGAGATGAAGTCAAGGAGAGAGCCAGGGGCCAGGCTACGTAGATCCTTGTAGACTATTGAAAAGTCTTTAGTGTTTACTCTGCAAAGATTAACACAGAAGTCATTCAAACAGTTATTCTAATTAAAATAAATCTTTTATCCAGGGCACATTTAGTCACTGAATAACTCAGTCACTGAACAGGAAGTCCTCTAGGCTTTGGGTTTTCAGTGACCAAAGTGAGGCAAACATTTTTGTTAAGGGTTCATCTTAAAAGCTATCCAGTAAAATTTTCATTATACACTAAAAGGGCCTTCTCCAAGTTACTCATTGCGAATTGTTTCTGTGCAAAAGCAATGTGCTTTTCCTTGGATCATTGTATGCTGTTTGACAAGGCCACTAGAAAACCAAACATGCTATACAGGAATGCATGGAGGTAAAAGATTTTTTCTCTACACTTCTTATCAGTGTTACCTTGGTTGTCTAGTTCAGTGACAAGGATACTCTTAATTAAAAGTCTTTCATGTTAATGATGTTCAGACAATACAAATGTTTCACTTATATTTTCATTAATTGGTGCTTTGTACTCCTGATTTCTGCATATTATTCATAGAGACAGAGTGAAAGGTAATGGGATAATTAAATATGTATATAATAAGCAATCAGAAGTGGAGGGAACATCTACTAAAAGCATATATCATTGGAAGGTAATGATTTAATTCTTTTCAATATATTTCCACATACAAATATTCAGCAAACATTGTCCAAAACTAGAAAGTTCAGAGGAATTATTGTTTTCCAGAATGGAGCCTTTTACCAAATTAGATTCCTGATCTTTTAATATTTACATCTCAAGGGGTATTAGTCAGGGTTCTCCAGAGAAGGAGAACTAATAGAATGTGTGTGTATAAATACATATAAAATATATATAATTATATATTTAATATATATGTTTAGATATATAATATAAGTATATAAATATATGTGTATATTTATATATATGTACAGAGAGAGAGAGAGAAAGAGAGAGAGAGAGAGAGAGAGAGAAATTTAGTTTTAAGAATTGGTTCATGCAGTTGTGGAAGCTCTCAAATGCAAAATCTTCAGACTAAGGTGGCAGGCTGGAGACCCAGGAAAGAGTTGTAGTTTGAGTCCAAAGGCCATCTGCTGGTAGAGTTCTCTTCACTGGAGAAGGTCAGTCATTTTCTCTTAAAGCCTTCAAGTGATTTGATGAGGCCCACCACATTACTGAGGATAATCTGCTTTACTCTAAGTCCCCTAATTTAAATGTTAATCTCATCTAAAAATACATTTACAGTAACAACTAAAATAATATTTGATCAAATACCTGGCTTTCATGGCCTAGCTAAATGGACACATAAAATTAACCATCACATATGGGATGAAGTCCACTATAGGTTTGCAGTGGAGTGTGAGAGGTTCATCACAGCAAAATATTTGGCAAAGATTATTTTTCAGTGAGAAGTACAGTTTTCAACACAGTATCTCATGATTCTAAAATCATTAAATAAAATGGAAGCAAAACTTTAAAATAAACACTATATATAGTTTATTATATATGTGAAGACATATTGAAATATTTTACTAATATATTCATAGTAAGATTAAAAAAATCCTTCTTCCTTTTCATCTGAACTTCTCAGACGAATAGTTCCCATCCACTGGCTCCATCTCCTTAACAACATCACTCAACACCTTACTACAGTCTGCTGGAGCCACCTTCACTGAAGTAAGCATTGACCTCTTTACTGCTAATGCGCATTTTTCAGTCTTATATATTCTACAACCTCTGTCTTCTTGACACTCAACATTACCTTCTCAAAGTCCATGACCTTCTTCATCTTCTTCATGGGCTCTTTATTTTCCAGTCATCCCAGGATTTTGCAGATTCTCTTCTCTCTATATACAACTTCAAGGTCAGTATCATTCACTTGGAATGATTTGAAATTTCTAATCATTTTGAAAATTTTACTTTTCATCTTCTGAAACACTCCAGATATCTTACAAGGTAATATCCAAGCTCTCTCCATGGTGCTCCCCTCTCAGTTTCATCTCTCTTCTGCTTTGCATGGAGCATTGAGCACCATATTACATCCCTGTGCAAACTGGGTATTTTCCTCTTATCTGTCTCTCTACTTGCTTCACACTCCCTAACCATTGGCCTGACATTCCCTACTCATCAGTAAGACTTGTTCACATGCAACCTTCTTAGGGAGTCTTCCTAAGAAATAGACTCTCAGGTGTGTTACGTCTTTTCTTTGCTCCTTATTGAATGAAAAAAGAAATAAAAATTCTGACAGGCCTCGAAAATGAAATTGTGCCTTTTTTGTATTATATAACACTCTATATGACGTATATGACATTTCAACAAGCATTATTTCAAAACACAGATGCATAAAGATAATCCTTAAATATAAAATGTTTATAAACTAGACAACATGAGAGCCTAGTAATAAAAAGACCTATTGCTTTGAGATTTTATAAACAAGGACACCATTCTTTTAGAATTGACCCATTGATTAAAAGTATAAAATAATTGACTGACTATGATTTTTAATATGAATATAAATTATTCTGTGTAAATGAGGAAATTGAAATCTATGTGCAATACAATACCTAACAATGAATTAAATATGAAATACTTTCCTAGATAACTGAAGTTAGATGACAAGAATCTCAGAGTTGATTGGGCACCTAGAATTTTCAACTCTAAGTCATCATTTTGTCAGTGGGGAAATTAATACTTAAAATTATGACTTACCCCTACTCTATGAGAACATGGGTACGCTGAATATCTCTATGGGCTGTTTCTGCTGTATAAATATTACTGAAGTGGTTTCTAGACCAGCTAAATCAGAATCTTTGCGTAGAGTTTTAAACCATTCATTTTTTGACAAGCATTCTATAAAAGACTGCAAAAAATGACCATAACTCTTTATTCTACCCTTTAATGACATTTTGTTTTTCCTTTGTGACTTGGAAGCTTCTCCCATCAGTAAATAGAGTTTATTTATGCCTTGTATTTTGATGCGGTTTGTGATTTGCTTTGAGCAACAGAATAGGGGGTAAGTGGAATTATACCAGTTCTGAGCAGAGGACGCAGGAGCCCTTTTACACTGCCACTCTCACCTCTGGAACCCCAAGAAGATGCCATGAGAACAAGCCTAAGGTAGCCTGCAGGATGTTGGGAGTTGTGGCCTAGTTGCCCTTTCACCTCAGCCAACAGGGAACTCATAACCAGAGAAATGAGTGAGGCCATCTTGCACCAGTCATCCACCAGCCAATCCACCATGTGACTGGCTACTGAAGGCAATCACAGAGCCCAGCCATACACAGAAGAATCACCCAGCTGAGCTCAGCCTCAGGTGCTGACCCACAGCAACTTAGGCTAAACAAATGGTTGTTGCATTAAGTCAGGCGGTTTCAGAAGGTTTTTTGTTTGCTTTGTTTTTATACAGTAATAGATAACTGATACACAGGTTATTTCTTATAAGCACAGAAAGTTTAACATTAACTATTTTTTCCCTTGTGTCTCTCCAAAATTCACTTCTAAGAGATTTTCAAAATGGGACCCAAAGTTTAGAATATGAAGGACTAATTGCTGAATAGCTTTCTAAATAAAACTGAGCAATAATTCTGAATTTTGAAAAAAAAAGCTATTTATACACACATTTATGAAGGAAGTATTGCAAAACAAATTGTAGGTTCATATAAACACAGTACCTTGTAGTGCCGATTTTGCAAATTTTGTAATTTTAGTAGAAAATTAAATTTGATCTTAACCATGTATCAAACTGTCAGTTCTATGCACATAAATTAAATGTAAGTTGTGCTGCCTGAACATAATCAGAAAATTAGTTATTAAGCTTTCTTTACATGGCAACTAAAGTGTAAAGTTCTCCTAAAAGCTCTCAAGGATAATTTTATATTTGAAGCCACCCAGGACACAATTAAAATTTTATGTACACTTATGCTGACAGTTGTCAGAAAATACCTTGAGAACTGAAAGTACTTTTGTTTCTGTGTAAGAGTAATTAATGCCCATCCTCAAAAGGGTACCTTGTGTACAAAAGGAACTGAGGACTCCCTTTGGGTGGATTATAAGTGTGTCATACCTTATATATACATAGACCATTAATGGTAATTAACATTCATTTTGTATCAGGGATAAGCTAAGGGATCATTAAAGGTCATGACTTTGTTCTTAATTATTTGGGTTATTGTTTTTATTTAATTACATGAGCTTAATGAGTCTTTGGTTGCATCATGGCTCTAAATGGAGCAACACACCTTGAAAAGCCATGTGTTTGACAGCGTTGGCAGTTCATTGCTACTTTAATGGAAGTAACTTATTACACATCACACACAACAGATTAGGTCAGTTTATTCTCTTGGTAAAAATAAATTGGATTGGAAAAGGAGTTTTGACCAGATTCAAAGAATTAAATTCAGTTCAACTAATGTGGTATTTTAGACATATCCCATTGAAGAAGAATCCCTTCTTCTTCAGGGAAGAAGGGAAGAATCCCTTCTTCCCTGTAAGTATAAATGCCAGTCTAATCCATTCCACTACTTTTTATACTATGCAAACTCTGAAGAGAAGTGCCCAAATGGGGCATTTCCTCTATATACAGAATGCCAGAATTGCATAAATTTAGCCCAAGTCATTTAAGATTTCTTTGTGGAAGCTTCATTATTCTTTACAAAATAATGTAAGGAAAGTAGAGAAAGCTCTAATGTCTAATGAAAGTGTAATCATTTCTTAGGGCTGCCATGCTAAATTACCACAAACTGGGTGGCTTATAACAGAAGAAAATAATTTTTTCAGTTCTGGAGAAGTCAAAAATGGAGGTGTCAGCACGACCATACTCACTTTGAAAGCACAGGAAGATTTTTCCTTGCCTCTCTCAAATTCTGGTGGCTTCTGGTGTTCCTGGGATTCAGGTAGCATAACTCTGATCTCTGCCTCTGTCTTTATGTGGCTATCTCCCCCGTGTGTTTGTGTCTTCACGTGATTTCCTTTTCTCTATTTCTCGCTCTCCTCTTTTATAAGGACGCCACTCATTGTTACTTAGGGCTCACGCTAATCCAGTATGACCTTATGTTAACCCATTATACCTGCAAAGAAACTATTTCCAAATAAGATCACATTATGAGGTTCTAAGTGGACGTGAATTGTGGGGAGGGGGTGGGGGGCGGGGCAGTATTCGACCCACTACAGAGTAAGTACTCAATTACAGATAAAACACAGTGAGGGGTCTGGGCAAGATGGTGGAAGAGTAAGACGCGGAGATCACCTTCCTTCCCACAGATACATTAGAAATACATCTACACGTGGAACTGCTCCTACAGAACACCCACTGAACGCTGGCAGAAGACGTCAGACCTCGCAAAAGGCAAGAAACTCCCCACGTACTTGGGTAGGGCAAAAGAAAAAAGAAATAACAGAGACAAAAGAATAGGGATGGGACCTGCACCAGTGGGAGGGAGACGTGAAGGAGGAAAGGTTTCCACACACTAGGAAGCCCCTTCGCGGGCGGAGACTGCGGGTGGCAGAGGGGAAGCTTCGGAGCCATGGAGGAGAGTGCAGCAACAGGGGTGCGGAGGGCAAAGTGGAGAGATTCCTGCACAGAGGATCGGTGCCGACCAGCACTCACCAGCCCGAGAGGCTTGTCTGCTCACCCGCCGGGGCGGGCGGGGGCTGGGAGCTGAGGCTTGGGCTTCAGTCAGATCTCAGGGAGAGGACTGGGGTTGGCGCGTGAACACAGCCTGAAGGGGTTAGTGCACCACAGCTAGCTGGGAGGGAGTCCGGGAAAAAGTCTGCAGCTGCCAAAGAGGCAAGAGACTTTTTCTTGCCTCTTTGTTTCATGGTGCGCAAGGAGAGGGGATTCAGAGCGCCGCCTAAACGAGCTCCAGAGACGGGCACAAGCCGCGGCTATCAGCCCGGACCCCAGAGACAGGCATGAGACGCTAAGGCTGCTGCTGCCGCCACCAAGAAGCCTGTGTGCAAGCACAGGTCACTATCCACACCGCCCCTCCCTGAAGCCTGTGCAGCCCACCACTGCCAGGGTCCCGTGATCCAGGGACAACTTCCCCGGGAGAATGCACGACGCGCCTCATACTGCTGCAAAGTCACGCCGGCCTCTGCCGCCGCAAGCTCGCCCCGCATCTGTACCCTTCCCTCCCCCCCGCCTGAGTGAGCCAGAGCCCCCGAAGCAGCTGCTCCTTTAACCCCGTTCTGTGTGACCGAAGAACAGACGCCCTCAGGCGACCTACATGCAGAGGCGGATCCAAATCCAAAGCTGAACCCCAGGAGCTGTACGAACAAAGAAGAGAAAGGGAAATTTCTCCCAGTAGCCTCAGAAGCAGCAGATTAAAGCTCCACAAACAACTTGATGTACCTGCATCTGTTGAATACCTGAATAGACAACGAATCATCCCAAATTCAGGAGGTGGACTTTGGGAGCAGGATATATTAATTTTTCCCCTTTTCCTTTTTTTGTGAGCGTATATGTGTATGCTTCTGGGTGAGATTTTGTCTGTATAGCTTTGCTTTCACCATTTGTCCTAGGGTTCGGTCTGTCGGTTTTTTTTTTTTACTTAAAAATTTTTTTCTTAATAATTTTTTCCTTATTTTTTATTTTAAAAAATTAAAAAATTTTTTTAAATAATTTTTTGTTATTTTTTATTTTAAAAACTTAAAAAATTTTTTTCTTAATAATTTATTTCTTATTTTTATTATAAAAAATTAATAAATTTATTTTAAAAAATTAAAAAAAATTTTCTTAATAAATATTTTCTTATTAATTTTTTTCTTATTTTTTATTATAATAGCTTTATTTTATTTTATTTTATTTTATTTTATCCTCTTTCTTTCTTTCTATCTTTTCTCCCTTTTATTCTGAGCCGTGTGGATGAAAGGCTCTTGGTACTCCAGCCAGGCATCAGGGCTGTGCCTCTGAGGTGGGAGAGCCAACTTCAGGACACTGGTCCACAAGAGACCTCCCAGCTCCATGTAATACCAAATGGCGAAAATATCTTAGAGATCTCCATCTCAACATCAAGACCCAGCTTCACTCAACGACCAGCAAGCTACAGTGCTGGACACCCTATGCCAAACAACTAGCAAGACAGGAACACAGCTCCATCCATCAGCAGAGAGGCTGCCTAAAATCATAATAAGGCCACAGACACCCCAAAACACACCACCAGACGTGGACCTGCCCACCAGAAAGACAAGATCCAGCCTCATCCACCAGAACACAGGCACTAGTCCCCTCCACCAGGAAGCCTACACAACCCACTGAACCAACCTTAGCCACTGGGGACAGACACCAAAAACAACAGGAACTACGAACCTACAGCCTGTGAAAAGGAGACCCCAAACACAGTAAGATCAGCAAAATGAGAAGACAGAAAAACACACAGCAGATGAAGGAGCAGGGTCAAAACACACCAGACCTAACAAATGAAGAGGAAATAGGCAGTCTACCTGAAAAAGAATTCAGAATGATGATAGTAAACATGATCCAAAATCTTGGAAATAGAATAGACAAAATGCAAGAAACATTTAACAAGGACGTAGAAGAGCTAAAGAGGAACCAAGCAATGATGAAAAACACAATAAATGAAATTAAAAGTACTCTAGAATGGATCAATAGCAGAATAACTGAGGCAGAAGAACGGGTAAGTGTCCCAGAAGATAAAATAGTGGAAATAACTACTGCAGAGCAGAATAAAGAAAAAAGAATGAAAAGAACTGAGGACAGTTTCAGAGACCTCTGGGACAACATTAAATGCACCAACATTCGAATTATAGGGGTCCCAGAAGAAGAAGAGAAAAAGAAAGGGACTGAGAAAATATTTGAAGAGATTATAGTTGAAAACTTCCCTAATATGGGAAAGGAAATAGTTAATCAAGTCATGGAAGCACAGAGAGTCCCATACAGGATAAATCCAAGGAGAAACACGCCAAGACACATATTAATCAAACTATCAAAAATTAACTACAAAGAAAAAATATTAAAAGCAGCAAGGGAAAAACAACAAATAACACACAAGGGCATCCCCATAAGGTTAAGAGCTGATCTTTCAGCAGAAACTCTGCAAGCCAGAAGGTAGTGGCAGGATACACTTAAAGTGATGAAGGAGAAAAAGCTACAACCAAGATTACTCTACTCAGCAAGGATCTCATTCAGATTTGATGGAGAAATTAAAACCTTTACAGACAAGCAAAAGCTGAGAGAGTTCAGCACCAGCAAACCAGCTTTACAACAAATGCTAAAGAAACTTCTCTAGGCAAGAAACCAAAGAGAAGGAAAACACCTACAATAACAAACCCAAAACATTTAAGAAAATGGGAATAGGAACATACATATCAATAATTACCTTAAATGTAAATGGATTAAATGCTCCCACCAAAAGACACAGACTGGCTGAATGGATACAAAAACAAGACCTGTATATATGCTGTCTACAAGAGACCCACTTCAGGCCTAGGGACACATACAGACTGAAAGTGAGGGGATGGAAAAAGATATTCCATGCAAATGGAAATCAAAAGAAAGCTGTAGTAGCAATTCTCATATCAGACAAAATAGACTTTAAAATAAAGACTATTACAAGAGACAAAGAAGGACACTATATAATGATCAAGGGATTGATCCAAGAACAAGGTATAACAATTGTAAATATTTATGCACCCAACATAGGAGTACCTCAATACATAAGGCAAATACTAACAGCCATAAAAGGGGAAATCGAGAGTAACACAATCATAGTAGGGGACTTTAACACCCCACTTTCACCAATGGACAGATCATCCAAAATGAAAATAAATAAGGAAACACAAGCTTTAAATGATTAAACAAGATGTACCTAATTGATATTTATAGGACATTCCACCCAAAAACAACAGAATACACATTTTTCTCAAGTGCTCATGGAACATTCCCCAGGATAGATCATATCTTGGGTCACAAATCAAGCCTTGGTAAATTTAAGAAAATTGAAATCATATCAAGTATCTTTTCCAACCACAACACTATGAGACTAGATATCAATTACAGGAAAAGATCTGTAAAAAATACAAACACATGGAGGCTACACAATACACTACTTAATAACGAAGTGATCACTGAAGAAATCAAAGGGGAAATCAAAAAATACCTAGAAACAAATGACAATGGAGACACGATGACCCAAAACCCATGGGATGCAGCAAAAGCAGTGCTAAGAGGGAAGTTTATAGCAATACAAGCCTACCTCAAGAAACAGGAAACATCTCGAATAAACAACCTAACCTTGCACCTAAAGCAATTAGAGAAAGAAGAACAAAAAAACCCCAAAGCTAGCAGAAGGATAGATATCATAAAGATCAGATTAGAAATAAATGAAAAAGAAAGGAAGGAAACAATAGCAAAGATCAATAAAACTAAAAGCTGGTTCTTTGAGAAGATAAACAAAATTGATAAACCATTAGCCAGACTCATCAAGAGAAAAAGGGAGAAGACTCAAATCAATAGAATTAGAAGTGAAAAAGGAGAAGTAACAACTGACACTGCAGAAATACAAACGATCATGAGAGATTACTACAAGCAAATCTATGCCAATAAAATGGACAACCTGGAAGAAATGGACAAATTCTTAGAAATGCACTACCATCTGAGACTGAACCAGGAAGAAATAGAAAATATGAACAGACCAATCACAAGCAGTGAAATTGACATGGTGATTAAAAATCTTCCAACAAACAAAAGCCCAGGACCAGATGGCTTCACAGGCGAATTCTATCAAACATTTAGAGAAGAGCTAACACCTATCCTTCTCAAACTCTTCCAAAATATAGCAGAGGGAGGAACACTCCCCAACTCATTCTACGAGGCCACCATCACCCTGATACCAAAACCAGACAAAGATGTCACAAAGAAAGAAAACTACAGGCCAATATCACTGATGAACATAGATGCAAAAATCCTCAACAAAATACTAGCAAGCAGAATCCAACAGCACATTAAAAGGATCATACACCATGATCAAGTGGGGTTTATTCCAGGGATGCAAGGATTCTTCAATATACGCAAATCAATCAACGTGATACATCATATTAACAAATTGAAGGAGAAAAACCATATGATCATCTCAATAGATGCAGAGAAAGCTTTCGACAAAATTCAACACCCATTTATGATAAAAGCCCTCCAGAAAATAGGCATAGAGGGAACTTTCCTCAACATAATTAAGGCCATGTATGACAAACCCACAGCCAACATCATCCTCAATGGTAAAAAACTGAAACCATTTCCACTAAGATCAGGAACAAGACAAGGTTGCCCACTCCCACCACTATTATTCAACATAGTTTTGGAAGTGTTAGCCACAGCAATCAGAGAAGAAAAGGAAATAAAAGGAATCCAAATAGGAAAAGAAGAAATAAAGCTGTCACTGTTTGCAGATGACATGATACTATAGATAGAGAATCCTAAAGATGCCACCAGAAAACTACTAGAGCTAATCAATGAATTTGGTAAAGTAGCAGGATACAAAATTAATGCACAGAAATGTCTTGCATTCTTATACACTAATGATGAAAACTCTGAAAGTGAAATTAAGAAAACACTCCCATTTACCATTGCAACAAAAAGAATAAAATATCTAGGAATAAACCTACCTAAGGATACAAAAGACCTGTATGCAGAAAATTATAAGACACTGATGAAAGAAATTAAAGATGATACAAATAGATGGAGAGATATACCATGTTCTTGGATTGGAAGAATCAACATTGTGAAAATGACTCTACTACCCAAAGCAATCTACAGATTCAATGCAATCCCTATCAAACTACCACTGGCATTTTTCACAGAACTAGAACAAAAAATTTCACAATTTGTATGGAAACACAAAAGACCCCAAATAGCCAAAGCAATCTTGAGAATGAAAAAAGGAGCTGGAGGAATCAGGCTCCCTGGCCTCAGACTATATTACAAAGCTACAGTAATCAAGACAGTTTGGTACTGGCACAAAAACAGAAACAAAGATCAATGGAACAGGATAGAAAGCCCAGAGATAAACCCATGCACATATGGTCACCTTATCTTTGATAAAAGAGGCAAGCATATACAGTGGAGAAAAGACAGCCTCTTCAATAAGTGGTGCTGGGAAAACTGGACAGGTACATGTAAAAGTATGAAATTAGAACACTCCCTAACACCATACACAAAAATAAACTCAAAATGGATTAAAGACCTAAATAGAAAACCAGACACTATAAAACTCTTGGAGGAAAACATAGGCAGAACACTCTATGACATAAATCACAGCAAGATCCTTTTTGACCCAACTCCTAGAGAAATGGAAATAAAAACACAAATAAACAAATGGGGCCTAATGAAACTTAAAAGCTTTTGCACAACAAAGGAAACCATAAACAAGACCAAAAGACAACACTCAGAATGGGAGAAAATATTTGCAAATGAAGCAACTGACAAAGGATTAATCTCCAAGATTTACAAGCAGCTCATGCAGCTCAATAACAAAAAAACAAACAACCCAATCCAAAAATGGGCAGAAGACCTAAACAGACATTTCTCCAAAGAAGATATACAGATTGCCAACAGACACATGAAAGAATGCTCAACATCATTAATCATTAGAGAAATGCAAATCAAAACTACAATGAGATATCATCTCACACCGGTCAGAATGGCCATCATCAAAAAATCTAGAAACAATAAATGTTGGAGAGAGTGTGGAGAAAAGGGAACACTCTTGCACTGTTGGTGGGAATGCAAATTGATACAGCCACTATGGAGAACAGTATGGAGGTTCCTTAAAAAACTAAAAATAGAACTACCATATGACCCAGCAATCCCACTACTGGGCATATACCCTGAGAAAACCATAATTCAAAAAGAGTCATGTACCAAAATGTTCATTGCAGCTCTGTTTACAATAGCCAGGACATGGAAGCAACCTAAGTGTCCATCATCGGATGAATGGATAGAGAAGATGTGGCACATATATACAATGGAATATTACTCAGCCATAAAAAGAAACGAAATGGAGGTATTTGTAGTGAGGTGGATGGAGTTAGAGTCTGTCATACAGAGTGAAGTAAGTCAGAAAGAGAAAAACAAATACAGTATGCTAACACATATATATGGAATCTAAGGGAAAAAAAAGGTCATGAAGAACCTAGTGGCAAGACGGGAATAAAGACACAGACCTACTAGGGAATGGACTTGAGGATACGGGGAGGGGGAGGGGTAAGATGTGACAGGGTGAGAGAATGGCATGGACATATATACACTACCAAATGTAAAATAGATAGCTAGTGGGAAGCAGCCGCATAGCATAGGGAGCTGAGCTCGGTGCTTTGTGACCACCTAGAGGGGTGGGATAGGGAGGGTGGGAGGGAGGGAGACACAAGAGGGAAGAGATATTGGAACATATGTATATGTATAACTGATTCACTTTGTTATAAAGCAGAAACTAACACACCATTGTAAAGCAATTATACTCCAATAAAGATGTTAAAAAAAAAAAAAAAAAACACAGTGAGAACTAGGAAAAAGTGCTCACACACCAACCTGAACCAGAGAATTAGAGAGGCTCATTGGAGTTTTCCTTATCTGTAAATTGATGGGTTTGGAATATATATACCCTTCTTTTTTTTAGTTCCTACACTGTTTGTTTGTACTTTAAAGTCTTGAACATATAGGTACAATGAATTAAGAAGTATTGAGAAATCTGTAGAAAATAGATGAGAAGCCTTTAAATGACTTGATGGAAAAGGTTTTGGTGAGTTTAGGCTAATAATCATCTTCATCATACATTATATCATTTATATCTGCTTTACGTAGGGTACTATATGAAGAATCAGAATATTCCCATTAATGACACCAGGCTATAAAATTAAATTATGTTTGGTCATCAGATTTTACCAACGAAGAATGTAATGGTTAATTTTATGTGTCAGACTTGCTAAGCTATGGCATCCAATTACGTAATCAAATTCTAATCTAGGTGTTGTCATGAAGGTATTTTAAAGATTTGATTAACATCTATAATCAATTGATTTTAAGTAAAGCCTAGATACTGTGGATGAAATTCACTCAATTAGTTAAATGTCTTAAGAGCAAAAATTGAGGATTCCTGGGGAAGAAAAAATTCTGCCTAAAGACTATAACGTGGACTCCTGCCTGAGTTTCCATCCTGCCATTCTGCCCTATGAATTTCAGACTTGCCAGCCCCTACAAACATGGGAGCCAATTTCTTAAAATAAACCTCTTGATGTATGTGTGTATTTTACATTTATATTAATTTTTTATATGTTTATCCTATTGATTCTGTTTCTCTGGACAACCCTTACTAATAAAAAGGGTGATTTACATAGTCATCATTATAGAGCAAATTTACAATATTTATAATTTTCTGATTATTATAAATGTATAGAAAGTCACATGGTCATAAAATATAATCGTCAATTTAGGAGAAACATATATAAAGATAATCATAATTGAGTGTTGACAGAATATCTTTATTTTCCAATAATGTTATTCTTCCTTTTATTCCATTTCTACATACTCATTAACATAATTATGTTCTTGAGGAAGAGGATTAAATCATTTTAAAACAGTTGCACATTAGACTGTGAAAATCACTGACACATTATTCTTTCATATCACTATAAAGTAGAATAAAATAACCAACGGTCTATGTAATTTACACCTCAAACATGTAGAGTTAGCCTTCCATATCTGCAGGTTCTACATCCTTGGATTCAACCAACCATGTATAGAAAATAGTCAAAAGAAAAATTCCAGAAAATTAGAAAAAACAAATTTGAATTTTCTGGGCACCTGTCACTATTTACATTGTATCAGTTATCAAAGAGATGACTTAAAGTATAAGGTAGGATGTGCACAGGTTATACGCATATGCTACATTTTATATAAGGGACTTGAGCATCCATGGATTTTGGTATTAGAGGGGGCTCCTGGAACCATACCTAGTAGGATGACTGTATATGTAATCTGGCCACGTGCTGAAATTCTTCTCAGTTTGACAAATGAGTATTTGTCCCAAAAACTAATTAAATGCATTTTAAGGTAAAGAAGGAAAAGAAAAAATCAGTTGTAAAAAAAAAAATTTTTTTAAATAAAAATGTTTTGGTGAAACAAACAAACAAACAAAAAGTCAGTTGTATTAAGGGTATTTTAAAAAGATACCTCTCAACCATCTTTTCTTTTAAATAACCTGTGCTATAAACAAAACACATAAAATATAGAAATGAAACATGGTGATGTCATGCTGCTAGAGCTTTGTCTCTAAGCAAAAATCATCTAGACCCAAGCCACCCTCTGTGAGGCATTCGTGGAATGAGACAGAAGGTGACACAGCAAACTTCCATCTCCTATCACACCCTCACCTCCTAGTCATGTCCAGAGGGGCCACCACACAGTCTGAACAGCAGTTGAATACATGTAAGTTCAGTATAGCAATGCCTGATTCCATCGTTCAGACACAGAATTAGAAATGTATAACTACTGAATAATTTTCTTCCTATTCAGATCCAGATAAATCTTTATATTTGTGTTATACAGGGTTTTGATGCCTTGTTTTAAATAGTGGCAAGCTCCCATGACCACAGGGACAAGGTTTCTCTGCATTACCAATCTCTCCCTAGCTCCTATCACATTGGATCCAGAATTCTATTGCCAGCAAAAACTTAATAATAAATGACAATCACACTTATAATATTGACAAAGGGAAATGCCCAGCTCTTACATAAACTTCTAAATTAATCAAACACATTCAATCGACTTTAGTAAGGGCAGTTTTATGCACACACACATACACACACACACCCCCCCCCCTTCATATGCACGTATACCTACATATATATGAAAGCACAATTCATTTTTATTTAGGCAGATTCAATATTCCCTAACCAATTTGAATAACAGTTTAGTTTAAATGCAATTGAATATAAAAATGATTTGAGCAAGGCTAGATGTCCTTTACATTGTTTGTTACCCTAAGATTATATAATTATATTGAATAAGGAAAACATGAAGTATATTTAGTTTCTTTTACTTGATTTGTATGCTGATTCTTTTGTTTGTTTTACTGTCACTTAAAAATCAAGATAACAGAACAATATTCATTTTCACTGAGAAATCTTGAGGTTTGTTTCTCCCTTAGGGAACCAGAAATGGAACATTCTAGTATTGATTAACCTATCCCTAGATTTTCATTCTCTGAGTTAAATAGATGTAAAAAAAAAAAAAAAAAAATCAAAGTAGTTAACAAAGAATTTCAAGAAATGTGATAAAAAATCAGTCTTGCTTTAATTAGATGATGGTATATCAGTTTTACTTCTGTATCTAATAAAATTGGGCTTCTATAATTGACAAATTATATAGGCTTGCTATCCCATAATTACCTCAGTCTTCAACTCAGTTACTTATAACACCAACTTTATAGAAATAAAACTTAACTGATAACTTTTAAACTAATCAGTTATTATTTGCTATGTACACAGCAGTTGCTAAGAAGCCTTTATCCACTACTTAGATCAACCTAAGGCTTATGTATGCTGTGGGACTCTGCACAGCCAAAAGTGTCTTAGGAGCATTTATTCTTAATTTGAGGATATTACATGCCCTAGCGAAAAAAGAAAAAACAGTATTTTTACATTCTCCATTTGATAACAATGTTTTTTTTTTTTTCTTCTTTGTCCAAATCAAGAGAGTCTACTAGGCTATATTGGGAGATTAAGGTTAATTAAATTGACTTTTTAGTAACCATTGTTATTCTTTTCCACTGAGCCATACAGTAGATTTTCTTATGGGCATAAAGGTGACAGCATTCTGCACTACTTCCAGTATTGGCAAGAACCTTCCCACAGCCCTCCTATATTTGCTTGGGATGCAATCATTTTCCTTGATCCTGATAAAAGATAAATGTGCCTATGTATAACTTTCCACTAATTTTACAAAAGGGTAACAAAGAACTACCATACTGCTGTTTAATAACTTGTGAAATAAAATTTTCTTGGAGTTACTGTAACTTTAAAAAGCAATTTTCCTATTTTCTTATCCATATAGAGCAAGGTTTATTAAGTACGTAACACGGAATGCACATTTTTAAAAAATCCAAAGAGTCAAATTGATATGTTAATATATAAAATAATCTCTGGAGCTTTTAAAATAATACTTAACTATAAAATGATGACCTTAAGAACATTATAAATTGTAGGAAGCTTTATGGGGAGTGTGTGTGTGTGTGTGTGTGTGTGTGTGTGTGTGTGTATTAGTACCTGCTTTTCCACTTAGTACCTGTCTTAATGTTGAGAAGAACAATGATACCTTCTTCAGTGTGTAATGAGATGTGGTATACTAAAATTTAACATTATGCCTTTGAAATAGACATTTTTAACTTTGCAATATTAGAGCCTTATAATTCAAAACATTCCTCTATTTTTAAAAGATCTATTCTCATAAAAATTATAAATGCAAGGTTTTTCTTCTTCTTAAAAAATTTTACTTTAATTTATGAAAATCCTGCCTTTGGAACTGTATCTCGTTGCGATCACAACTATAGTGATATCTCCTTTAAATGGTCCACATTTGAATATTATAGATTTCATGGAAAATTTATTTGAGCTTTTCTAAGGTGATTATAAATAGTGTTCCTGACATTAACAGTCTCCCCTTTTACATTTAAGAAACTGAAAAGTATCTTTCGTTAATTTGATCAACTATGCCATTGATATATTTTCTTCTATTAAAATAACATATGATTAGAAATCAGGAATAAATTTTGAAAGGCTTTTTGGTTTGCACAGTTAAGGAAAAATATACCACCATAAGTGAGAAAAGAGCCAAATTTTTCTCAGCTCACTGTAATTAGTCTTACTCTAGTTGCAAGACTCTTTTTTTTCTCCAACATATATTTCTTAAATAGCTTTTGAAATTTTTATATATACATATATATGAGAGAGCTAGATGGAAAAGTATTGTATGAATTTACATGGGAATATTTTTCCACTTATAAAGGGAACTTTTTATGTCCTACATGAAAATAAAACATTTTCAAAATGCTTTTGATATTTGTAGATGTATTTTCCAAAAAGTTTTTGATTACTGATATATGCCCTCATTAATTCAAACAATTGTTTTTAGTTTATAATGAGGACAAAATTATGTGACTAGTAGAATGCAAAATATAAAAAAAAGATAGTATGTTTGCTTTTGTTTCTATTTTAAGCAGTTAGGATTTATATAATTTAGATTAAGACAGAAAAATGGTACAATTTTAGATTTAACAAACAGTTGTTATAATGCTTAAATTGTACCAGGTGCTTTACATATATTAAGTTATTTAATTCTTATAACCATATTATTAAGGAAGTTCTATTTTTATCACCATTGTACAGAAGAAAAAAATGATGCACTCTGGAATCCCTCTAGCTGACCAAGTTCATACAACAGATAATTGGCAGCCCTGGTTTTGGAACCAGACATTCTGCCTGGAGAGGCTGTGACCATGACTCTGTGTAACCTCTTGGATAATTCAGTTTTACTCTCCTTATGTTATGTTGTTTATTTGTAAATGTTCAATAAATTTCAATTACCTTTATTATTAAATTTCCTATAAAAGATACAGGTGAGAGAGAAAAATGGGAAGAGATTAAAATTTAATTTGTCAAATATTCCTTAAAACAAAGGGATATTTGAAATAATTTTTGTTAGTGCTACAGCACTTAATTAATTAATTAATTAATTTACTTATTGAGTTATAGTTTACTTACAATATTATATTAGTTTAAGGTATGCAACATAGGGTTTCAGTATTTTTATATATCACACACAATACAAAGTTTTTAAAAATATTGATGATATTCCCTGTGCTGTAAATTACATCCCTGTGACTTATTTATTTTATAACTGGTAGTTTGTTTGCTTGTTTTAGAATTTACATAATTACCTTAATTAACAGGTGAAAAGAAGAATCCTTACAATATATATTAAACTTTTTATTTTTTCCCAGTATCTTGTTTATCTTATTTCTTATTCTTACTACTTTGTGTTTACTCCTTTTTATAAAAAAGCTTTCCAGCTCTTACATATATTTATCCATTCTACCATTTTTCTGTTTTCTGCTGTGTCCTCTTTTGTTTATTAATTAATTAAAATTAATTATTGATTTCTTCCTTCTCAATTATTTGACTGTATTTACTCTTCCTAATTTCTCAAGTTGAATGAGCGGTTATTAATTTTCTTTTTTATTTATTAGTTTAATAATTTAAGGATCTAGGTCTGAGGATTGACTTTATGCCCACCTTTAATGTATGTATATATACATATTTAATGTTTTGATATGTGATATTTAAATTTTTGTAATTTTCAAAATGGCATATAGTTTAGTTTTAAGTACATCTTTCATGCAGGAGGCATTTAATCCTGTTCCTAACATCTAATTTTACTGTATTCTGTTCAGAAGACCAGGATTCACAATTTCTGTTTTTGGGAATTTATGTATTCTTATTGTTACTCACAGATTAATTAATTGAAAATTACCTGGTTTATACACAAATCTCTCTCTGGTCTTTGTAACAACTAATAAACATGCCATTGGTATTCTTAAAGATGATCAGAATTTTGACAATATAAATATTTTTCTTTGTCCTAGACAATTGTTCTAGTCAATTCTAAAGAGTTTTACTTGATTTTAAATAATGTTCTGGATAAGTATCAACATTTTGTCTTTCTTCTGTATTTAAACATAAATTTATTATAGTCCATGATTACCTTAATTTTGTATTCCCAGTGCTAAGTATTGTTCCTAATACATAGTAGGTTTTCAATGATAAATGTTTTGCTTTTGTTTTTAACATATTAGTAGTGAAATAAAATAAAGGTGGTAAATAAATTATGTCAGTGAAAAGGAGAGCAAAAGGTAAACAAAGTCATCAAAACAGTAGCTTGTTACTGGGCAGAGATACAACCTAGATAAATGAAGTGAAGCATGAATACATTATTGTAAACTATTGGATCATATTTACAAAACAGTTTGACTTAAAAAATTAACTCAGCAAAATTAGAAATTTTTATACAAGTGAATTTTCCATTTTAGATATTTCTAGTGCTCCTGAAATGACCAACATGAGTATCTATTCTCTCCCTGTGACGACTCTTTAGCCAGGGTTATGGTAAACCTAAACCAAGTTGCATGCTAAATTTGTGATTTGATTTTAATAAATATACAAGCTAACCATTTGCATATCAATAAATTATTTTCATCATTTCCTAAAATATTTTCCACAAATACTAGTTCTACGAGATTGATTGATTGATTGATTTTATAATAGAATATCTGTGGTTAAATATGTTTACACATCACATTTCCCTCTGGAAAAAGTATAATGCAGATTAGTATATTAGGATGTCTTCAAAGTATTTGAATATAGAAATCTGCTGAATTTTGTTAAACATAGTATTCCAAAACTTACTCATGTATATGATTATGGAATTAAATACATTGTTATAAACCACTGAAATAAATCAATACATACATACAAATATATCTATGTGTATCAGTGCATATATCTATATACTAAACTATTTTAACATGGAATATACTACATTGGAAACAAAGGTCCAAAGGATACTTTAGCACTAAAGCTTTTAAAGATAGTTGACAAATCAAATTAATTTTTATAAGAATCTGATGCTCAAAGATCTAATCTAAACTTTAAGTATATTTTGGGGGTACTTGTAAAGCTGATTTTCTTAGTTATATAGTGCTATTAGAGAAATTAATAGATTAGTCTATGGCAAATGCCACTTAAGATTCATGGATATAATACTATTTTTTCTTGAGATTCTTGAGTAGAAAACAAACTGTAAAAACATTAATTAAAAGAAAAAACAATTTTCATCTTAAAATTTGCCTTCTATAAGTAGTAAAAACCAACCATACTTGAAAAAAAATCTATAATTCAAATCATTTTTGAGTGTAATGCACAGGGATGAATTTAATAAAGGAGATTTTTAACTCTTTAATTTTGAGTTATTGATATATATAATCTATATTCTTGTCTGCTTACTGTTGGGTAAATTGTTTTTGTATTTTACAATAATTTTTGAATGACTGAAGCTTAAGGGGTAAATTCAAGTAATGGAATACCCTGCAAAGTTTATTAAATTCTTAGTAAGTAATAGAATTTAAAATCCCATTGGTATTCTTATATAAAAATTATTGTATGAGTATTAAATTATAGTATGATTATTAATACTTTATAAGACTTCTCCGAAATGAATGAGATACAGATACTTCTGGCTTTCCTTCAACATCCTTTCTCCCTATTCCATAAAAATATACATTTTGATTGGCCACCACAATATATTTTCCAGCTGTCCTTTCGGCTAAATGTTAGGCAATAGATTGTAAATAGAAGTATGTATAGGATTTTTTTGGCCTATTTTTCATCCTCTCCACCATCCTCCTGCCTGGGTTTTGGAGCTGCTCTCTTGGACCTTCCGTTAGACACAATACATCGTGAAGCAGCAAGTATAAAGAAGCCTGTTCCTGTTAGCACAAAGCCCCACACCAGCCTTGAACTTTTATACGTAAGTGAAAACTGTATTATTATTTTGTTAATGTCACATGTTACTTTGGGTTTCATGTCAGTTGCAGCTAAACCTCATCTTAACTAATACAGAATTGTTGGAGGGAAGAGGGATGATGCTGACTAAATAGCCTGGCATTTTTATCAGTCATTCTTTACCTTTTAAGTGATTCAGGAGCACACTAGAGAGACATTGTATGCTGAATGTTTACGACATTACTAATGATACGCTACACTAATATCCCTGATTTCTCTCCTACAACTTGTTTGATTAACCCCCCTTGACACTATGCTCAATTGAGGGAAAGCAAAAGTAATTCATGACATTTTCAGAAATGTGGCTAATCTATTTTCACAAGCTTGTCAGCTGGGGTTTCAAGCTCAGGGTGACTCTGCAGTTAATTTTTTTTTTTTTTATTTCTAATTTTCTAAGGGAAGAAGAGCTTTTCTAGTAACAAATCCTTCCCTTTATGTTGGACAAGAGTGTCTTTTCCTTGACTTGCTGTGTAACCTCCCTAAAATAAGCTTGGAACTAAGATCCCAAAGGATCATATCCAATTTAAGCCCTTCCAATTTAAGCTCTCTCTGCCAAAGGGAGACTAGATGGTTATTTTTTACAGTGACAGACATGAGCACAATACATCTCACTGAAGAAGAGATAGAGAATATGATTCATAGCCTTCATATGATTCATAGCACTCTCAGCTCACCAAGGAAAGAAAATGCATCTGGAATCACATGCCCTTTTGCTGTTCCTTGGCTTTATCTCCATTAGAAAGAATTAAATTAAAAAGAATTACAAAGAAGGTGGCAACTTAGAGGAAAACTGGGAAGGAGGGCATAACAGGAAATTAAAGATTTCTAGAACTCATGTCAAATTTAAGGCATGCTCATAGTGACAGCTAGTCAATTTTTAAAAATTCTTCATGTACTTTCTATCTACTAAATAGTACAAACATCAACTTTGATGCCCTAATGATATAGAAGAATGCAGTTCTTTAGTAGAGCTCAGTGTCCAGCAGAAACAAAGTTTGGTTAATTTAATCTCCAAAGCTATGATTGACTATCAGTGTACATTTTTAGATTGGACATTTTTCATTTTCTGCATTGCAAATAGTGTGGAAGAGTTCTCCACCTCAAAAGTGAAGCAAAACATATATCATACAATATAGGAGAGCAATTTCAAGGGTCAAATAACCTACTTTGCTTAATTCAGTTTTATGCATGAAGAAATAAATGTGGGGGTTTTATCCTAATTAAGAAGTGTCCGAGAAGGGAAATAACAAAGGGCAAAAAAAATAGAATGAGGACCCAGTTGCCTTCCAAATGTTACAGAGCTTATATTTCTTTACAACTCAAACTTCAGGACGTTTATAAACAAAAAATATATGCATACGTTTGTACATACTCTCACAAATTATTAAAATGCTAAATATTTAAATTTATTGAAGTACTAAGTATTAAATATGGTACCATTTAAAAATATATATATAGAGAGTGAACATGTATAACATCTTAAAGTGTAGGATGTCTGAATGCATTAGTTGTATCTTAATAAATGTATTTTAATCTGCAAAAAAAAAAAACGAAGTGTCCGATTTTTCTATCACCTACTGCTGAATGTTAAATGTAAAATGAACCCATTTCTGAACAGGCTGAACACAAAGAATATTAATGCTGATTGTCTTATAGATGTGTCTCCAATGCAGTTCTCTCTCCAGACTGACACAGATGAGCCCACTGGTGCCTTGTTTATTATGCCAGGTTGGCCCTACCACTTCCCATCCAAATCTGGTTTGAGACAGATCTTTGCCCTGATCTCTGCCCTTACACAGTCCATGGCAATACAGTGTGGCTCAGTATTATCCATGTCACCCCAAATATCTGATCTAGGTTGAAATTTCCTGATATTGATTCCTGGGCTCTAAATTATTCCCTCACCTCAGCCTATATTATCTTCGTGTCTAGTTATGTGATGAGTTTCATAGCCAGTGTCACTCTGAGCTACTTTCCTGTGGTCTTCTAGGCTCACTAGTTGCCTCCCTGAATGTTTATTTCCTACCTCCATTCTCTATTGCTAGGCCACCTCTTTCTTTGGGAACCATGAAGTTTCATTTTGGACACTCTCAGGTCAGATGTGCCTAATAGGAGACCAAAATTTGGATTGTATCATTTCCTCTTAGGTATCAGCTGACATATTTACTGAGTCCAGTGCCAGCGGTTGATGACTGTCCCAACTCCCCTTGTGTTACTGCACTGGTCAGCCTTATGTTTTGTTCAGTTCTACAGACACATGCTGAGAACCCGCTGTGTGCCAGACACTGAATATATTAAAATCAATAAGATATTGATTATATCTTTGAGGAAAGTAACACATATGAAAATCAACAATATGTTCAATTATGTTGCTGATTGGGCCAGAGATTTAATAATTTGAAATAGCTAAAAGAAAGAAGATGGGTAGCTGTACCGGTCAAAAAGAATGTCCAGTTCTAAAACAAAATCACTGAATTAATTAGGAATAAGGCTGAGGAAAGAACCAATATAACTGCAGAATGTTCCTTGTGTATCTTTGTATCTCCAATTCCTAAAATATAGCATAGTGCATAGCTGAAATGCACTAAATATTTACTGAATGAATTGCAGAATGAATGAATAAATGGTTATTCCTCCAGTAACTTAAATTTTGGGATAAGTTAAACAGATTAATGTGAAATTCTCACATGTAGAAATTAATGTGAAATTCTCTACATCTCATGATGTAGGTCTATGACTCAAATATTTACACCCCATGTATTAAATTGCAGCCTGTAAAGTTGATTTGTAAAGTGGCTTTAAACACTACTTCAATTGGGACAAAAACTGCCCATAAAGAGAAAGAAAACTTCTGTGGAAAACTGGAGAGTTGATTACTTATGTTGAGATAGTATGCACAGGGGGAAAAACAAACAAACAAACAAAAAACAAAACAAACAAACAAAAAACTAACCCTCAACGGAAACAAGATTTGGGCAAATACCAGGGGCTACACAAACAACTCTGTGTTCAATAATTTGGAAATTTAAAATGATCTCAAAAAGTAGCCCTTATTAATATCAAGTTTCTCCTACGTATAAGAAAAATACATATATGCATAACGTGGACATTTTATTTCCTCTGCAATTTGATAATATACCCATTTTTACACATTTTGAAACCATTTCTATTTCCATAATAATGATATAAATCCAGAGAACTATTTAATCTTAGTTTCATAAAGTAATTTTATATACAATGAGTAATTATTGAAAGGTGCTATCATTATTCCATTTCATTCACTTAGAGTTTATAAGGCTTCTGTGAGGGTTTCTGATCGTTCTCTCTTTTAAATGCTGAAATGGTCGTTAGTTCTAAATTGCTCCTTATATCAAAGCTCCTGAGGTGCATTAGCTATGTCAAAAGGACTTTTCAGACAAAAAATGGTCAATTCAAGACAGACTGGGGAGAACACAATATTGTATATAACACTCTGTTCTGAATTTTAGGACTTTAATAACCTTCTGGAGAAGCTGAGCCAATTGCTAATCAATATTAATTATTTCTTTTTCTCACCACCTAAAAAGTACTCTTTAACCCCTAAAAGTAAGTTTTAGAAAGCCACACTCTTATAGACATTAAATTTATAGTCATAACTCAAGTTTTGATATGTATAATGTATTCTCTGTTACAAGTTTATAATAGGACTATTTTCAGCATTTGAAAGTGAAATTATCTTTTCCAAGAAGATAGTTTTAAAAATCATAATTTCTTTTTTTTTTTAACATTTTTATTGGAGTATAATTGCTTTACAATGGTGTGTTAGTTTCTGCTTTTTTACAAAGTGAATCAGTTATACATATACATATATCCCCATATCTCTTTCCTCTTGCGTCTCCCTCCCTCCCACCCTCCCTATCCCACCATTCTAGCTGGTCACAAAGCAACAAGCTGATTTCCCTGTGCTAGGTGACTGCTTCCCACTAGCTAGCTATTTTACATTTGGTAGTGTATATATGTCCATATATACACTACCACTCTCTCACTTTGTCCCAGCTTACCCTTCCCCCTCCCCACATCCTTAAGTCCATTATCTAGTAGGTCTGAGTCTTTATTCTTGTCTTGCTCCTAGGCTCTTCATGACCTTTCTTTTTTTTAGATTCCATATATATGTGTTAGCATACAGTATTTGTTTTTATCTTTCTGACTTACTTCACTCTGTATGACAGACTCTAGGTCCATCCACCTCACTACAAATAACTCAATTTGGTTTTTTTAATGGCTGAGTAATATTCCATTGTATATATGTGCCACATCTTCTTTATCTATTCATCTGTTGATGGACACTTAGGTTGCTTCCATGTCCTGGTTATTGTAAATAGAGCTGCAATGAGCATTGTGGTACATGACTCTTTTCGAATTATGGTTTTCTCAGGGTATATTCTCAGTAGTGTGATTCCTGGGTCGTATGGTAGTTCTATTTTTACTTTTGCAAGGAACCTCCATACTGTTCTCCATAGTGGCTGTTACAATTTACATTCTCACCAACAGTGTATGAGGGTTCCCTTTTCTCCACACCCTCTCCAGCATTTATTGTTTGTAGATTTTTTGGTGATGGCCATTCTGACCTGTGTGAGATGATACCACATTGTAGTTTTGATTTGCACTTCTCTAATGATTGATTATTTTGAGCATTCTTTCTTGTGTTTTTTGGCAATCTGTATATCTACTTTGGAAAAATGTCTATTTAGGTCTTCTGCACATTTTTGGATTGGGTTGTTTGTTTTTGTGATAGTGAGCTGCATGAGCCTGCTTGTAAATTTTGGAGATTAATCCTTTGTCAGCTGCTTCATTTGCAAATATTTTCCCCCATTCTGAGGGTTGTCTTTTGGTCTTGTTTATGGTTTCCTTGGTTGTGCAAAAGCTTTTAAGTTTCATTAGGCCCCATTTGTTTATTTTTGCTTTGATATCCATTTCTCTAGGAGGTGGGTCAAAAAGGATCTTGCTGTGATTTATGTCATAGAGTGTTCTGCCTATATTTTCCTCTATGAGTTTGATAGTGTCTGGCCTTACATTTAGGACTTTAATCCATTTTGAGTTTATTTTTGTGTATGGTGTTAGGGAGTGTTCTAATTTCATTCTTTTACATGTAGCTGTCCAGTTTTCCCAGCACCACTTATTGAAGAGGCTGTCTTTTCTCCATTGTATATTCTTGCCTCCTTTATCAAAGATAAGGTGACCATATGTGCATGGGTTTATCTCTGGGCTTTCTATCTTGTTCCATTGATCTATATTTCTGTTTTTGTGCCAGTACCATACTGTCTCAATTAATGTAGCTTTGTAGTAGAGTCTGAAGTCCAGGAGCCTGATTCCTCCAGCTCCATTTTTCGTTCTCAAGATTGCTTTGGCTATTCAGGGTCTTTTGTGTTTCCATACAAATTGTGAAATTTTTTGTTCTAGCTCTGTGAAAAATGCCAGTGGTAGTTTGATAGGGATTGCACTGAATCTGTAGATTGCTTTGGGTAATAGAGTCATTTTCACAATGTTGATTCTTCCCATCCAAGAACATGGTATATCTCTCCATCTATTTGTATTATCTTTAATTTCTTTCATCAGTGTCATAATTTTCTGCATACACATCTATTGCCTCCTTAGGTAGGTTTATTCCTAGGTATTTTATTCTTTTTGATGCAATGGTAAATGGGAGTGTCTCCTTAATTTCTCTTTCAGATTTTTCATCATTAGTGTATAGGAATGCAAGAGATTTCTGTGCATTAATTTTGTATCCTGCAACTTGACCAAATTCATTGATTAGCTCTAGTAGTTTTCTGGTGGCATCTTTAGGAGTCTCTATGTATAATATCATGTCATCTGCAAACAGTGACAGTTTTACTTCTTCTTTTCCAATTTGTATCCCTTTTATTTCTTTTTCTTCTCTGATTGCCGTGGCTAGGACTTCCAAAACTATGTTGAAAAATAGTGGTGAGAGTGGACAGCCTTGTCTTGTTCCTGATGTTAGTGGAAATGGGTTCAGTTTTTCACCATTGAGGATGATGTTGGCTGTGGGTTTGTCATATATAGCCTTTATTAGGTTGAGGTAAGTTCCCTCTATGCCTCCTTTCTGGAGGGTTTTTGTCCTAAATGGGTGTTGAATTTTGTCGAAAGCTTTTTCTGCATCTATTGAAATGATCATATGGTTTTTCTCCTTCAATTTGTTAATATGGTGTATCACATTGATTGATTTGTGTATATTGAAGAATCCTTGCATTCCTGGGATAAACTCCACTTGTTCATGGTGTATGATCCTTTTAATGTGCTGTTGGGTTCTGTTTGCTAGTATTTTCTTGAGGATTTTTGCATCTATGTTCATCAGTGATATTGGCCTGTAATTTTCTTTCTTTGTGACACCTTTGTCTGGTTTTGGTATCAGGGTGATGGTGGCCTCGTAGAATGAGTTGGGGAGTGTTCCTCCCTCTGCTATATTTTGGAAGAATTTGAGAAAGGTAGGTATTAGCTCTTCTCTAAATGTTTGATGGAATTCACCTGTGAAGCCATCTGGTCCTGGGCTTTTCCTTGTGAGAAGATTTTTAATCCCAGTTTCAATTTCAGTGCTTGTGATTGGTCTGTTCATATTTTCTACTTTTTCCTGGCTCAGTCTTGGAAGGTTGTGCATTTCTAAGAATTTGTCCATTTCTTCCAGGTTGTCCATTTTATTGGCATAGAGTTGCTTGTAGTAATCTCCCATGATCCTTTGTATTTCTGCAGTGTCAGTTGTTACTTCTCCTTTTTCATTTCTAATTCTATTGATTTGAGTCTTCTCCCTTTTTTTCTTGATGAGTCTGGCTAATGGTTTATCAATTTTGTTTATCTTCTCAAAAAACCAGCTTTTAGTTTTATTGATCTTTACTATCATTTCCTTCATTTCTTTTTCATTTATTTCTGATCTTATCTTTATGATTTCTTTCCTTCTGCTAACTTTAGGGATTTTTGTTCTTCTTTCTCTAATTGCTTTATGTGTAAGGTTAGGCTGTTTATTTGAGATGTTTCTTGTTTCTTAAGGTAGGATTGTATTGCTATAAACTTCCCTCTTAGCACTGCTTTTGCTGCATCCCATAGGTTTTGTGTCATTGTGTTTTCATTGTCATTTGTTTCTAGGTATTTTTTGATTTCCCCTTTGATTTCTTCAGTGATCACTTCGTTATTAAGTAGTGTATTGTGTAGCCTCCATGTGTTTGTATTTTTTACAGATCTTTTCCTGTAATTGATATCTAGTCTTATAGCGTTGTGGTCAGAAAAGATACCTGATATGATTTCAATTTTCTTAAATTTACCAATGCCTGAATTGTGACCCAAGATATGATCTAGCCTGGAGAATGTTCCATGAGCACTTGAGAAGAACGTGTATTCTGTTGTTTTTGGATGGAATGTCATATAAATATCAATTAAGTCCCTCTTGTTTAATGTATCATTTAAAGCTTGTGTTTCCTTAGTTATTTTCATTTTGGAATATCTGTCCATTGTGAAAGCTGGGTGCTAAAGTCCCCTACTATGATTGTGTTACTGTCGATTTCCCCTTTTATGGCTGTTAGTATTTGCCTTATGTATTGAGGTGCTCCTATATTGGGTGCATAAATATTTACAATTGTTATATCTTCTTCTTGGATTGATCCCTTGATTATTATGTAGTGTCCTTCTTTGTCTCTTGTAATAATCTTTTTTTTAAAGTCTATTTTGTCTGATATGTGGATTGCTACTCCAGTTTTCTTTTGATTTCCATTTGCATGGAATATCTTTTTCCATCCTCTCACTTTCAGTCTGTATGTGTCCCTAGGTCTGAAGTGGGTCTCTTGTAGACAGCTTATATACGGTCCTGTTTTTGTATCTATTCAGCCAGTCTATATCTTTTGGTTGGAGTATTTAATCCATTTACTTTTAAGGTAATTATTGATATGTATGTTCTTATTACCATTCTCTTAATTGTTTTGGGTTTGTTATTGTAGGTCTTTTCCTTCTCTTCTGTTTCCTGTCTAGAGAAGTTCCTTTGGCATTTGTTGTAAATCTGGTCTTGTTGTGCTGAATTCTCTTAGCTTTTGCTTGTCTGTAAAGGTTTTAATTTCTCTGTCAAATCTGAATGAGATCCTTGCTTGATAGAGTAATCTTGGTTGTAGGCTTTTCCCTTTCATCACTTTAAATATGTCCTGCCACTCCCTTCTGGCTTGCAGAGTTTCTTCTGAAAGATCAGCTGTTAACCTTATGGGATTCCCTTGTATGTTATTTGCTGTTTTTCCCTTGCTGCTTTTAATATTTTTTCTTTGTATTTAATTTTTGATCATTTGATTAATATGTGTCTTGGCCTGTTCCTCCTTGGATTCACCCTGTATGGGACTCTCTGTGCTTCCATGACTTGATTAACTATTTCCTTTCTCATATTAGGGAAGTTTTCAACTATAATCTCTTCAAATATTTTCTCAGTCCCTTTCTTTTTCTCTTCTTCTTCTGGGACCCCTATCATTCAAATGTTGGTGCATTTAATGTTGTCCCAGAGGTCTCTGAGACTGTCCTCAATTCTTTTCATTCTTTTTTCTTTATTCTGCTCTGTAGTAGTTATTTCCACTATTTTATCTTCCAGGTCACTTATCCGTTCTTCTGCCTCAGTTATTCTGCTATTGATCCCTTCTAGAGAATTTTTAATTTCATTTATTGTGTTGTTCATGATTGTTTTTTTGCTCTTTAGTTTTCCAGGTCTTTGTTAAACGTTTCTTGTATTTTCTCCATTCTATTTCCAAGATTTTTGATCAAGTTTACTATCATTATTCTGAATTCTTTTTCAGCTAGACTGCCTATTTCCTCTTCATTTGTTAGGTATGGTGGGTTTTTACCTTGCTTCTACATCTGCTGTGTGTTTATCTTCATTTTGCTTAACTTACTGTGTTTGGGGTCTCCTTTTCACAGGTTGCAGGTTCGTAGTCCCTGTTGTTTTTGGTGTCTGCTCCCAGTGGCTAACATTGGTTCAGTGGATTGTGTAGGCTTCCTGGTGGAGGGGACTAGTGCCTGTGTTCTGGTGGATGAGGCTGGATCTGTCTTTCTGGTGGGCAGGTCCACGTCTGGTGGTGTGTTTTGGGGTGTCTGTGACTTTATTATGATTTTAGTCAGCCTCTCTGCTAATGGGTTGGGTTGTGTTCCTGCTTTGCTAGTTGTTTGGCATAGGGTGTCCAGCACTGTAGCTTGCTGGTCATTGAGTGGAGCTGGGTCTTGGCATTGAGATGGAGATCTCTGGGCGATTTTTGCCATTTGATATTACATGGAGCTGGGAGGTCTCTGGTGGACCAGTGTCCTGAAGTTGGCTCTCCCACATCAGAGGCACAGCCCTGACACCTGGTTGGAGCACCAAGAGCCTGTCATCCACACGGCTCAGAATAAAAGGGAGAAAAAGAAAGAAAGAAAGAAAGAAAAAGGTAAAATAAAATAAAATTTAAAAGTTATTAAAATAAAAAAAGAAAATAAGTATTAAAAAAAATTTTAAGTAATTAAAAAAAAAAGAAAGAAAGAAGAGAACAACCAAACCAAAAAACAAATCCACCAATGATAAGAAGCGCTGAAAACTATACTAAAAAGAAAACAAACAAAAAAAAGCAACGGACAGAGAGAACCTAGGACAAATGGTAAAAGCAAAGCTATACAGACAAAATCACACACAGAAGCATATGCATACACACGCACAAAAAAAGAAAAAGGGGAAAAAAAATATGTATATATATATCGTTGCTCCCAAAGTCCACCTCCTCAATTTGGGATGATTCGTTGTCTATTCAGGTATTCCACAGACTCAGGGTACATCAAATTGACTGTGGAGATTTAATCCGCTGCTCCTGAGGCTGCTGGGAGAGATTTCCCTTTCTCTTCTTTTTTCGCACAGCTCCTGGGATTCAGCTTTGGATTTGACCCCGCCTCTGCATGTAGGTCGTCTGAGTGCGTCTGTTCTTTGCTCAGACAGGACGGGGTTAAAGGAGAAGCTGATTCAGGGGCCCTGACTCACTCAGGCCGGGGGGAGGGAGGGGTACGGATGTGGGGCAAGCCTGCAGCGGCAGAGGCCAGCATGATGTTGCACCAGCCTGGGGCGTGCCGTGTGTTCTCCCCGGGAAGTTGTCCCTGGATCACGGGACCCTGGCAGTGGCGGGCTGCACAGGGTCCCGGGAGGGGAGGTATGGATAGTGACCTGTGCTTGCACACAGGCTTCTTGGTGGCTGCAGCAGCAGCCTTAGTGTCTCATGCCCTTCTCTGGGATCCGCACTGAGAGCGGCGGTTCGTGCCCGTCTCTGGAGCTCCTTTAAGCAGTGCTCTTAATCCCCTCCCCTCGCGCACCAGGAAACAAAGAGGCAAGAAAAAGTCTCTTGCCTCTTCAGCAGTTCCAGACCTTCTCCTGGACTCCCTCCTGGCTAGCCATGGTGCACTAGCCCCCTTCAGGCTGCGTTCACGCAATCAACCCCAGTCCTCTCCCTGGGATCCCATCGACGCTGAAGCCTCAGCTCCCAGCCCCCGCCCACCCCAGCGGGAGAGCAGGCAAGCCTCTCAGGCTGCTGAGTGCTGGTCGGCACCGATCCTCTGTGTGGGAATCTCTCCGCTTTGCCCACTGCACCTCTGTTGCTGCGCTCTCCTCCGTGGCTCTGAAGCTTCCCCCCTCCGCCACTGCCGTCTCCGCCCACGAAGGGGCTTCCTAGTGTGTGGAAACCTTTCCTCCTTCACAGCTCCCTCCCACTGGTGCAGGTCCCATCCCTATTCTTTTGTCTCTGTTTTTTTCTCTTTTCTTTTGCCCTACCCAGGTATGTGGGGAGTTTCTTGCCTTTTGGGAGGTCTGAGGTCTTCTGCCAGCGTTCGGTAGGTGTCCTGTAGGAGTTCAAAAATCATAATTTCTTAAAGATTACAGCAATAAAACTTTCTAAACACTCTCAAAACTTTATTGAATAAGGGTGTAAATGGATAGATAGATATATAAATATACTATTAAATATTTTTTCTTAATTCAAATGACAATAGTTAAAATCAAAGTAGTTTATATCAAAAAAGTAAAGCCTGATAAATAAATATGCTGTTGGACATTTTGTTGTCTTACAGAAAAATTGCTTAGGTGTGAAATTTTATTGAGTTGGTATAGGTCATCATCAGTAGAAAAGTTAATAGAAAGTATTAAGAAAATCTAGAGCTTCAAAAAGGAAGAGTGACTAAAGATTAATAAGAAATATCGAGGAGAAACAAACAATATATTGACAAATTAATGGTGAATAACAGGTTTAAATTAGGTGATGGCCTTAGAAAAACACGATGAATATAATATACAATGTAAAGTAGATTTCTGTGTCCTTTTTGAAAAATGTTTCTTCTATTCCTACTCTGTGCTAGGTTGTATACTTGCACTGGAGATGCAAGAGTTATTTCACAGAAAGAGAGTTTCTCTCAAGTGTTTCTTGTTTGTTTTTATAGATTCTCTAACATAATTAATGGAATTACTGGGCTATTTTTTTTTTTTTTTTGATACTGGGCTATTTATGCTAGAAACCTAGGTAGCAATTTTAAACTTCTTTGTTCTTTTATCATCCAAATGCTGCCCAAATTCACAAAAAAAAAAATTACCTGCCAAATATATTTTTTCATTTTTTTCCTCACCATTTTTACTTGCCTATTTCAGATTTGCATTATTTCTTTTAATTGCTCCCCCTGAAGCATGTTAAAGTACTCAATTTGTTATATTCTTATAACATTTATAATAATCAACTTGTATTTAAGTTTTTCATTTGCACATCGATGTTCATCATTAAACTGATTATCTTAGAGGGCAAAGTCCATGACATATTCCTTTCTTTAGCCTCTAGCATCTAGAGCAATATATGAGTTGAAGGAAATTAGTTTTGGACTCTTATTCTGAGCATAGGCTGCCAACACTAAGCTTTGAAAGCAATGTAAAACCCATTCTAAATGTGTTCCCTGAATCCTACAACAGCAGTTTAATTAACAAGAGATGTAGTCTTAAAATATAACTTGAAATTTAAAAAAATTGTAGGTAATGATGTCTTCAATTTATATTATATATATACATATAGATATATGTTATATAACATAAATATATATTGTTTGTTTCCTCCAGAGCATGACTATAATATGTGAGTACTTGAAAAAACTGGCTGCAATAATAGAAATAGTTTTCCACTAAAGTATTAAGGTATAAACTCTATTTCTCAGTGTGTAAAAGGTGATTTACTTTTGGGTGGATTATCCTCAAAGGACAAAAAAATAGGTAGCTTCTATTTCCATATCTAGAATATGTCACCACATTCAAAAAACAGCAGGAACTCAATCTTTTTCTTCACTGATAGTTAAACATTTCAGAGCTGTAAAACCAGAATTATATTTTTAGGTAAATCAATGTGGTAGGATCAAAAGCTTTACATATATTGTATGTGAATTTCTATTAAAACCCAATAAAATATAAATAGTCCTTAATAGATTTCAAAGTGGTTTTTAAATATAAAACTTGTGACTGAGATAATTAGATGCAAATTACATATAATTCAATGAAAACAAATCACATTTTGAAATTCTTTGAAGATATTTGACATCTGAACCTAAGAAAGTAACATAAAAAAAAAAATCTATGAGAACTTCTAAGTAAGTTAAAAACTGTCTGCTTGGAGGAACTAACCTATGTCTTCAAAAACTCTAGAGATGTTCTGACCTTGAATCTTCCTTGGTAAGATGAATCACAGCAAGCACAATTGTTTCTGCCAAAGAACAATTTCACTTTCTTCCAGTTTTTCATTCACTTTTTCCTCTCACTCTCATCCTTGATATATAAGGGGCCAAATGGAATATTAAGAAACTCCCAATTTAACATAGAGAATATAATTGAATAAATTATGTCCGAAAGTGTTGCAGTGGGTTTTCATAGGACATCTCAAGGTAGGTGATGGCATTATAATCTCTAGGCATGAATTTGTCTAAAATTATATTATCCAGGATAGGCTAGGTTATGATGTGATAAATTAATTCTGAAAATCTACTATTATAACACTATTAAAAGTTTATTTTTTAGCTAACTTTACATGACCTTCATGTTCATTCCATACAAATGTAGCTGTTCCATCTGGAACAGGTAGTCCTCTAGGTCAACTGAGCTGAAAAAAGGAGATTGGAGAATTAGCTTTTCCTTCACCTGGAAACAGTACCCACATTTCACTGGCCAGAACAAGTCCGATGACCCTGCTTAATTGCAAAGGAGTTGGGAAATATAGGGAAGCAGATGGAATATTTTGGGTGAGGGTTAATCTTTCCATCAGCAATCAATAGCTTATATGTTGTAAATGATATTGTAATATGCTGATCAATTTGTACTAGTCAATTATTTTCATGATGCTTGCCTGAAGTGCATAATTTAATCAGGAGCACTTCAAAGTAAAACTGAGGAAAATCCTAAATTATGGTTTTACATTGTTTTACTTAGGTCTGTAATAGGAAAACACTCAAACTGTAGTTGTTTGGTAGGGGAAAAAAAAAATCTTTCTACAATGTTTCCCTGAGACAGAAGAGCATATTATTTCACAACAAAAAAGGCAACCATGAAGTAGGAAGAAAAAAATCCAGGAACCTGTGTGACAGGTAAAGCTAGATTGGCAGCTATGTTTTGTTATTTAAAATCAATACTTAAGAGCCTTTCCTTCTTCACAAAGATAAAGGAGTTATCAGAGCTAATAGTTGATGTGTATGCTTAGCACTGTTTTAACAGATTACAGGTCGATTTTAATTTTGCTTTACAAATTACAAAGGAGTCTATCAATAAGATTATGGACTAGAGACACCCAAATACTGCTGAGAAAGTAGTCTACCTTTTCAAGTTCAAATGGAGAAAAATATAAAGAGAAAAAAGTTGCCAACACACAAGGAAAAGGAATGTGTTTTTTGTTTGTGTATAAACCATGCAAAACCCTCACTGATATAATTACACTGTAATAGAAGCTGATAATTATTTAGCAAAAAGATTTTGTAAGAAGTTCAGAAGAATTTCCTTGGTTAATCCAAAAAGATGGCATTGTAAATGCTTTACATATACAGAAATATCACTAGAAAACAATATAATCATCAAGACTTTTAAAATATAATACTGTAGCCTATTTTATAAATTTATATTTTAGGACTGTTTTATTATTAAGGATATTCCTTTCACAGAAAATTAGAAAACTTGAGAAAAACATATGCTTTTCATGTGCTCATAAATATAGAACCATGTACATGATTACAAAATGACTTATTTTATTTTCCTTGTAATGTACAGGAACCATCATTTTCCTCTGCACTAGTTATGATAGAATTCCTCAATAAATTTGGTAAGCATTTTTAAAAACAAAGGGAAAATATAAAGCAAAAGCCCCTCAAATATCTAGTCTATTATAATATGATAAATATTCATAAGTTTACAGAGGGCTGTTAGACTTTAAGAGTTATGACTGACATCTGAAGAAGATACGCTAAGAAAAGCACTGTCATATATATAAAGACATATGAAGAGTTCCCATCCAAACCATGGCAAAATTGTATACAAATGTCAGAAATATTATCAAATTATGAACCAAGAATAGAAGTGAATGATAATAAGTCAGCCATGCTACAATTTCTTTCACTTTTATTACTAAATAGCACCATTATCACATGAAAGTCCCTTTAAGTAAAAAGACTCTGCTTTTGGAAATAATTTTACATACTATTACACAAATTTGTACTTTTAAAAAAACCTTTTATGACATGAAAATTTTAGCATAGTCAAAATAGTGGTTGAAAATCCTGTCCCGCAGCTGCCCTGCAGGGAGTGGAGGAGAGGCAATACTGGAGTCCTCACTACACTTTTCTGAAGTCATTTCAGAGGACCTCTGGTGAGATTCCATTCTCTGCAATGCACACAGAAAGATGTTTCACAAGGGTAGAGTTAAAGAGTTGCTGAGGAAGAAAATACCCCCAAAGCCCTCTTTGGCACAGACAGGAATAAAAACCTTTCTTCCCTCCCTGAAACTTTCAGAAAGTGCCCTCATACACAGTCAGTTCCTCTGGAGCAACTGCCAGAGTCAGCGCCTCAAGCAGAGAGGGCAGGCGCTAACAGCAAAGGAACTCAGTGATGCAAAGTATGGGCTTCATCTGGAAGATGCTGGATTCCCTACAGACCACTCCGGATGCAGTCAGCCAGAAGCTAAAATTTGGTTCTCAAGACTCCTTAGGGCAAAAGTTCAAATGGCTTATTCTATAAGTTGTTTCTAGGATTGTTTTTAGTTGGAATTAATGGAACTAAGATTCTGTAAGTCGAATGGAAAACTTTGTCAATGAAGTGAGACATAATTACCTGGTGGTGGTTGAGAGTTCTTAATTTGTGCTTCAATGACAAAGCTGACAAGCAGAGTTCTGAGAACTTGAGAAGTTGGGTCAGAAGGAATCCTTAAAAGGCTAGGAGTGGAAACTTCCCACTTAGTTTCTCTTGTCCAGTGAATTTGAAACCTGTTGTTGTCATTAGCAAGATTTACCTTTGATCACAACCAGAAGAGTAAAGAATAAAACATCAAACTCTTTTATTGACTAACTTACATCCTGTTAAAACCATTAATATGTTCACTTTGTTGGTACTTGGTGATCTTTTGATTTAGGAAAAAAACTGTGTAAACGAATAAGCTCCTAAGAACTCATATTTCTTTCTTTTTTTTTTTTTTTATTTCCACAACCCTTCCCTGAGGTTTGTGTATGTTGGATATTGTGGTGTTTTAGATCACTGAGTGTACAGAAGAAAGAATTCAAACAAAATATTGCTGTTCTTCAGTTTTGTTTGTGGAATTTGAAATTACTCAAATTTAAAATAAATTACTGGACTGTAGAACTCATATTTCTTGAACCCCTTCTTTCCTATGACCACAGATTAGGAATATTTGCCTTTTGACCTTGTATTAGAGGACATGGTATGCTTGCTGTATGACTGATATTTTAGTATATGTTTAATTTAATTTATTCCTACAAATCTCTTGAGGTAGGCATTATTTCTATGTTGATATTATGAAACTGTACTTCATAGAATTTGAGTAAATATTTGATATCAAATAACTGAAAGGGTGGAGCAGGACTCAAATGGGGGGTACACCGAACACAAAGCCAATTCTCTGTTAATTTCACCACAGTACATCTTCAGTGACCTTAACAGACACAGCCAAGGAGCAACATATTTTCATATGTAAGAGAGCAACAGAAATTAAAAATTATAAGTATTGAGTTTATTGTCTCAAAATAATTGTTGTTTCTCATGCGTGTAATCTTTTAACCCTTGCTGGACCACCTAAGAATGGAACTTGAGCCAGGAACATTTCCTTACTAAGACATAAAGAGTCCTTGCAACCTGTCCTGGGCTTATGCCTCCTTTGGGAATATATTTCCCTGTTCTGGACTTGATATATACAGTTGACCCTCATCCGAGGATTCAACCAACCTCAGATCAAAAAATTCCAAAAAAAAATTCTAGAAAGTCCCCAAAAATCACAAAACTTGAATTTGTGACACTGGCAACTATTTACATAGCATTTACATGGTATTAGATATTATAAGTAATCAAGAGATGATTTAAAGTATATTGGAGGATGTGTGTAAGTTATAATCAAAAATTATGCCATTTTACATAAGGGACTTGTGCATCCATTGATTTTGGTATCAGAGGGGTGATGGAATCAATTCTCTGCCCCCACGGACACCTGATACCAAGGGACAGCTGTCCTTTTTCATTCTGTTTATTAAGCACATGTGTCAGTGTCCTCAGTCGCACCCTCAGCTTTCTGTATTTCAGATCCCATAGGGGAGAGGTTGGGGTCATTTTATTGTGGCAGAAAGTGTGGTCTCTGCAGCTAGGTCTGTCTGGGTTATGGAGCAGATCTGCTGGCCAGGAGGGACCAACACAGGGCAAGAGACTGGATCTCATGTGTGCTCTTCTTTCTTGCTGTAAGTAAGGGCTGCACCACTTTTGCCGGCTGTATGTGTTTTCTATTCTCAACAACATTTAATCATGCACAGGTCTCTTCCCTGGATGGAATTTATCTGCCTTTTAATTTTTTTTTTTTAATTTAATTAATGTATTTATTTTTCTCTGTGTTGGGTCTTTGTTGCTCCACGAGGGCTTTCTCTAGTTGCGGCGAGCGAGGGCTACTCTTCGCTGTGGTGTGCGGGCTTCTCACTGTGCTGGCTTCTCTTGTTGCAGAGCTCAGGCTCTAGGCGCACGGGCTTCAGTAGTTGTGGCTCGCAGGCTCAGTAGTTGTGGCGCACGGGCTTAGTCGCTCTGCGGCATGTGGGATCTTCCCAGACAAGGGCTCGAACCCGTGTCCCCTGCATTGGCAGGTGGATTCTTAACCACTGCGCCAGCAGGGAAGTCCTATCTGCTTTTTAATCTTGACTGCACAGCCTGGCCTGTGAATTCACAGAGAATGGCATAACACTCAGCTCCGGATGTCCTAGTAGTTAATTATGTGAATTCACATAAATGGCTTATTAATAAAATTGGCTGCAAGCTACTCTTGGATTGCAGAGTTGAAAGGGAAGACTTAAGACATCTTTGTCTTCAGACCATAACTTAAAATATCTTTTTGATTTAAGGCCACTTTATCTAATTTCTACTTTATCTAAATTCTACCACTGTCACTGCCTCACTTCTACTACTGCCCCGTCACCTCTCCACCGCACCTGTAGAAATGCGACCCAATATCAGTCCAGAAGTCAGGGACTGTGCAGTTTAGGGATTGTATGAATCATGTAAAGCACTAGTTAGCATAAAATGTATTTAAAAGGGATAAAGAAAAGAAAGATATTCAAACTCACCATAACATGTAAATCTATTATCACTGATGATGTCATCATTCCTGGTACATTTCTTCTGAGCCCAGCATGTAGGTTGCCATGTTTCCTACATCATTAAATCTTTAAAGAGCTCCTAGTTTTAGACACAAATAGATCTCAGTAAAGCAGATGTACTAAATGCATGGGTGGTCAGAGCAGAGCTGTCTCCCTTGCATAAGTAGATGGAGAGTTGTGAAACTGAGTCACAGAGACTCATAGAACCATACCAGATGAGAAGGAATAAAACAACTAGCAATCATAGTTCCACTCCTTATTTATATTAAAATTTGGTGTATATGTATATAGAAGTATCTGAAATATATATACATAATGCATAGGCATACACTTATATATATATTGCATACAGTAATACCCTAAACAAAATTCAGTTTAACATGTCCTCTAAAAGCTTTCTTTTTCTAGTTAAATCCATTGACTTTTGTGAAGTTCATCTAACATTCATGGGTTTTACTGGACGCCATTCAGGCCCGAGAGATTAAATAGCAGAGAGTGACATCTTGACTTTGATGTCTTATATGTTCCTCTGCCTTTATTATCCAAAGTAGAGCCCTTGTTAATTCTTCCCATCCCTCCCTGTGGAAACCTGTCTCTGCCCTGTTTCCGTATCCCAGTTTTCTTCACAGCATCACTATCTACTCAGAGGTGGGGTCAAAAACCTAGGAGTCATTCTTCCTTCTCACTCCGCACAGATAAATTCCATCTACTGGCAAGTCCTGGTGGCTCTGCCTCTAAAATAGACCTTGGGCATCCACTTAGCTTCTATCCCTTCCCGCCTACTATTTTAGCCAAAACTACCATCTTCCACCTGGGCTGCACTGTATGCTCCACACGGTTCTCCCTGCTTCTGCAGGGAGGGGGCGCTCTTAAAGTCCATCTCCATTTGACCCAGAGGGACCAGTCAACATTACAAAGGAGAGCTTGTCCTTCCCCTGCTTTAAACCTCACAGTATCTTCTCCCTGTGCTTAAAATAAAACCTGAACTCCTTATTTTCAGGACAAGTTGCTGTGTGATTTGTTATCCAATCCCCTCATCACCCACCATGCTCAGCCTCACTCACTAGGCTCCACCCAGGGGTCTTCTTTCTTTTCTTCAAGAGAAAAGCCCATTCAATCTTCAATACACTTTCATGGCCTTCTTTTGGAATGCTCTTTGCCCAAATTGTCCCACCCTGGAGACTTTTCAGGTTTGGGCTTAAATGTTGTCTTTTAAAGAGTGATTTCTTATCTAGCCATTCTAGAGTATTAGCTGTCTAACCACCCACCTACTTTCTTTTGAATCATATTATCCAGTTTTATTTTCATCAAAGCACTTGTTGCTATGGAAATCTTATTATTTATATAGTTTTTTGTTTTGTTTTGTTTTTTAAATTAGTTCCAACCTCCTATACTGCAGCCCTTTGTAAAAGCCATTGTCTGTCATGGCCCACTGTATCCCCAGGAGCTAAAATGTTTTTGACAGGAGTCCATGCTTAAGAAAAAAACGTTGGATGAGTGAAAGGGCTTTCAGATTCAATCTTAAAAGCTTGCCGATCTAAAAGAAACAATGACACTGACATCCTGTTTCAACATCCTTTTGATATTCTCTTATACCAATGGCTTGGCAAAGATTTTAAACATTTTTAAATATGGCAAAAAAGACTGATGAACCAGAAGTGGGAGGATTACTACATGTGACAGCACCAAAATGACAAAAAACATCTTCTGAAAATGCAAGATATCTTCTAGTTATTTGAATTCTCCTCTCTGAAAATAGAATATTAGTCATAAAAATATTCCACCTAGTTGCTGAAATACCAACACATTTTACTTTTTCCCTGATGAATACTGAGAGAATAGCGAGTTCTCTCTCACAAGTGATTTTCTCCCTATATATTTCATCAATCTCAGAAACACTAAGAAAAATTTAAACTCACTTAGACATATAGCCATAATGTAATTTTTTTTTTTTTTAATTTCGATGCCCTGAAGAGTTTTTTATTTTCTTTGGTCCATAAATTAATGGAAAGGTTACACTCATCCACACAGATGCAACCTCTTTCCTCTCTGAGAGACATCATGGGGAGAATATTCTTCCCTTAGGAAGTTATATAAATATAATACAATATCATAAAATTTGTACACATTCTTTTAACTGTTTCAGATAAATAAATGTACATGCTGAATAGCATATACTCATTTATGTTGGATTGGTACTAAAATGTTATATAAATCATTTTTGTTGGTAAATTGCTACCTCTTGACATTGTAGTTCACATTGATCCTAATGCTGATGTACAAAGTTTCACTCTTGTATTGAGAACATAACAGCATGCAAATAAATAAACAGTGATAACAACTTAGCTGCAGAAGAATAATTATCCAGTTTTGTGATAAAGATTGTTCTTTCATTTTCATGAATGGATGTGCTCTCAAGATTCACAGGGTGTGATAAAGAAAAGCTCTACGAGAAGCTTAGAGAGTGAAGTGAAACAAATTCCTGTAATGAACTTTCTCAGTCCTGGGTTCACAGAAACTGCGGACAGTGGCAGATTTTGACATAACAGCTGTTAATGCTAGTACAGAGAAAGCTTCAAAGTTATTTCCATCTTAGATCTCATGCTCGGCTTTACACCTCTCATGTGATCTTATCTTCAGGCCCTTCTATCATTCACCATTTTCATACTCAATTATAAGATTTCTTTTAGTGCTAAAAAGGTTATTTTATGAAAGTGAACACATGTTTTGATAAAACCTATGGCAGACCCAGGTTCCTTAAGAAAATTCACAGACATTCACATACATTCCTGTGTATTTATATACATTCTTTCTAGAACATTGGTCTGTCAGACTATAATATAAAGTGTCAACCTATTCATTGTTCTAACATCTGGCCCCATATTTCCTCTACTTGAAGGAGACACTCAGACTAAAGAAAATGGCAGCAAGGCTCTAAAGCAAAAATAGAGAAGTCCTCTCTTGCTCTGCCTGGGAGAAGAAATTCTTGGTTTGTGTGTTAGTTGTTTTGCTACAGGGGGTGGGAGGGTGGATGGAGTGAGGATAGCAAAGAAGGGAGGGATTTGTAGAAAAGACAAGAAGAAGGCGTGAAGATCAGGCTTCAGGGTGGGGCTGGGCTTAGGAGAAATTCAACATGGTAGAGTCACCAAAAGGACTTTTAAAAATATGAAAGCTTAATGTAAATTTGCAGTTATTTGACCTTTGATTTGCTCTTCAGATTTCTCTCCATCTAAGGAAAAAAAAAACAAAAAGTCTACTGCATTGAGAAATACTTTTAGGAGTGTGTGTTTGTTTTTATAAAAAAAAGGAAGAAAGCAAGCAAGCAAGGTGAAGATCTTTGGGTCACGAGAATGGAGCTAAAGAAGTAAACTTCTGGAAGTAGACCAGCCATAAGAATGCAAGCCTCCTGTAAATATCCATAATATGTGGGGAGAGCTTTGGATTTCCACAAGGTAACCAGGGATGTCAATTCAATTTTACCTCCATATCAAGAAGCAAAGTGCTTTTAGATGACTTCTGTTTTCTATGCACATGCCTTATCTAATTAAGAAATAGTGATAAGGTCTGAGTAGATTGTCTTTCCCTTCCTTCACACTAAACAACTAGGTAGTGTAAATGTAAGAGAATATATAGCACAAAACTCAAAGGAAGTAAAATGACTACACCAAAATGGCTATATCTTTTACATGAATTTCTTTTACTAACAGTAATGTTGCTTGTCAGGGACTTAATAGTTGATATGTCAAAGCAATTTGGCCTGTTATTAATTGTTCTGAAATAGAATTATCTTTCATGTCTTAGAAACCAAATAAATGGCTAGTCTTGATGGTCAATTAGGTCATAATTTTAACATCTAGTTATAATTTTGTTAGATAGAATCATATAAAAAATCAGGCTCAAATTTTTGATGCATTCATTTAATTATATACCAGGAGTAAAACATAGTGTTTTAAATGTTAATGTAGACCATTTTGACATCTCACAGTTTTATAAACAAACTGCAGTTAGCAAGCTGTGGAAGGGGATGATAGGATCTCAGGAAATCCACTGATATTTATGTGGTAAATATAGGTAAAATAAAAATGGTACATGAATGGAAGAAAATAGTGAGCAAAAAAATCATTTCTTCTGAAGTTGTAAAAAATCCTAAAATTCAATTGTTTACTGGAATTTCAGCCAGTCCTAAGGGAAAAGTCTTTTTGACTCACAGTTGTTCACTTTAAGTCAATTTTATTCAGAAGGTGCACTGAGTATTTTTCTGGGAAGAACACTGTCCTGGATGCTACACAAGATATGATAAAATCTACATCACTTTCTTCCTCAAGGAGTTTACTTTCTAGTTGGGGCCAAAGTGTTTGCATGTATGACAGTACCAAACTAGATTTGAATAAATATGTATGGTATGGGTTATACAGTTTTAAGGGTTGTTTAACATTGTTTTTTTAATCAGCTCCTTTCTCCTTTGACACGTCTTCTTTCTCCCCTTTCCATCCATTACATCAGAATGTCAATCACTGACTGACCTTCAATTATTGTTTTGATTTCTTTCAATTTTACAGCACAATAAATCCATCCTTCAGCTACTAAATCAATAGTCTTGACTCAACAAATGATATTACAATGCAAATGTGTGATCCTAACAAACAAACTCACAGACCTCCAAAGCCCTTTCACTTCTTTCTTTTGCAAAATGGGCCAAGAGGTCATATTTGGAGAAATATTTAGTGAAACACAATTTACCACCAATATCAATGACTTAAGAGAAAGTTTTGTTTAAAACTGTTCAAAGTACAATTTTAAAATACAAAACCAAATGTAACTGATGTTACAGTCAGTGACTTTTCTTTTTACTATCAAATCACATAATGAGGAAGAAATTATACCTGTAAATCCAGGAAAATGTAGTGTTTATAGGGTTTCTGCTGTGAAATTTTAATTCTTATTATATAAACCACATACAGTCACATCTATGCCAGCCTAATCTAGAACTACTTTTTATTAAAAAATATACTTCTCTGGCTTATAACCTATTTCTGTTGGTTTGCATCCAAAGCCTAAAGAATTGCTTAATAAGCAAGCTTACTATGTGTTATTCTGCATGTCATGGACTGAATACTCTTCTCCTCCCTTGAAAAATTCATATATTGAAGCTCTTATCCCCAATGTTACTATGTTTGGAGATGGAGCCTGTGAGGAGGTGTTAAAGCTTAAATGAGGTCATAACGGTGAGGCCCTACTCTGAAAGACCTGGCGTCCTTATAAGAAGAGGCAGAGTCGCTGTAGCTTTCTCTCGAGCAAGTTAGGACACAGGGAGAAGGTGGCCATCTACAAGCCAGGAAGAAACATTCACCAGGAACTGAACTGGCTAGCAGCTTGATCTTAGACTTCTCAGCCTCCAGAACTTTGAGAAAATGAATTTCTGCTGCTTAAGCTACCCAATCTGTGTTATTTTGTTATGGCCTTCCAAACAGACTGACACTGCACAATTAAGACGTGGGGATATTTACACACACATACACACATGCATACACACACACACGCACACACACACACGGTGGTTTGTAAAGAATGTGTAAAGAATATTATCAAGAAGGGGCAGACAAAATTCAAATGTCCCTTTAATATATAATGGCAGTCAAAGAAGGAAACAGCAAAATATATTCATGAAACTATATAGGTACATTTGGAGCAACATTCTGAAGGAAAGAAGTGATATAAGTTTGTGAAAGGAAGGTGAAAATTATTGGACAGTCTGGAAAGTAGAGGGTTTCCTCACACTGCTTGGATGTAGGAGAGATGGATCTTGATACGCAAATACTAAGCAACATGTATCATGAAATATTGGTATATTTGGAGGTTCTATTAACCATTTCCTTTCTTTATAAATTATCATTTTAGAAACATTTTAAAATGCAGATAAATAAAAATAAATTACAAAGTCACCTATAATACTACTCAAAATTAAACATAATTAACATTTTGGTGTTTTTCTATATATATAATATATAATACATACAATAATATAATGCTTTTCCACTTAAAGACATATCATGAATTTTTTTCAATGTCATTATATACTACTCTCACTCAATATATTTCTGCAAGTCCACTCCATACTCAAAAATTTGGGTATTCAAATCACCATCTATGGATTTCTTGGTTGTTTACTGTTGGGGATGTTTCTATTTATGAAGAACATTCAGAGAATTTGTAGGTTTATTAGACAAGAGATGGGATGGTCAAAACTTAACTGAAACAACTTGGAATAAACAAATACTATAATTTGGATTATTAAAAAAAAAAAAAAAACTTAACTGAAGACAACACCAAGTGTTGGTGACCACGTGGAGAGATTGGATCCCACTGGCTTTACAACTAGATTTCCACATTGGATACATTGTCGTAGGAATGTAAAATGGCACAGCTCCTCTGAAAACAGACTTTTCAAGTCTTATAAAATTAAACCTGAAATTACCATATGACTGAGCAATTGCACCGTTGATCATTTATCCCATAGAAATAGAAACTTATGTTTATACAAAAAACTATACACAAATTTTCTGTAGCAGCTTTAATTTTAATTGGCAAATCTGGAAACCACCCAGATATCCTTCAATGAGTGAATGATTTAACAAACTGATATTACAATGCAATACTACTCAACAATAAAAAGAAACAAACTATTGATACACACAACCAGTAGGACAAATCTCCAGGGAATTATGCTGAATGAAAAAAGTTGATACCAAAAAGTTAAATACTATATGACTCCAATAATATAACATTTGTGATTAATGGTTAACAGGTGTTAGGGGTGGATTGGGGAGGGGAGGGGAGGGGGCAATGGGAAAGAGGTATGTATGGTTATAAAAGGGCAATAGGAGAAATCTTTGGGTAGTGGGAACTATTTAGTATCTTGACTGTTGTGGTGGATACATGAACATACCCAACAGACAAAATTGTATAGAACTAAATACACCACACACATGCACACACGCACACACACACACAAATGAGTGCCAGTAAAACTGGTGAAATTTGAATATGATAGGTAGATTTTGTAAATGTCAGTATCCTGATTGTGATTTTATACTACAGTTTTTGCAAAATGTTAGCATTTGGTAAACTGAGCAAAGTGGATTAGGAATCTCTCTATTATTTCTTAAAACTGCATGTGAATCTTCAATTACCTCAGTAAACGTTCACTTAAAAATTAATTGGAAAAGAAGATTCATAGTGAAAACAAAGTAGGGACAAATGAGATTTTAGAAAAGGAAAAAATAAGTGGTTAGCCCTAGAAAGTGGTTGCCATTAGGTAATGGATTTTGAAAACAGAATTGTAGAGGCTGGAGTCTACAGTATACACATATGACAGTTTCACAACATGAAATAAGAAGGTATTTATTTCATTTGTGAATTAGAAGACATATTTAAATAAATGGCTCTCAAAAATAAAGGAAAATTATGTCTAGAATGTGTATATTATAATTTCAGTACTTTTATGATTTAATATTGTGTATCAAAAAAAGGAGGTGAAACTGACCAGAATTTATAAAGATCTATATTAACTATTCAATAATGGAAATATGTCATTTTTTAAATATTATTGGTAATATTTTTTAACACTGTAAGGCATCAGAGATTCAAAATCTTACCACAGGTTCAAAGTACATTTCAAGAACTTTTGCTTCATCAAAATACACTAGATGAAGCCTAACAAAATTTGAATTATGTTTCCTATGAGAGAATGTTCAGTGTGATATGGTAAATTATTCTACCCAAATAGCACACTCACATATTATATATCAGATACTCTGTTCTAATTCTGGTCCTCCCAAGTATATATTGTGAATTGTTATGGCTTATTCAAACAATGTCCCAATACATTTGGAAATCTCTTTATAAGCAATAAATGCATGTAATTTAAAAACATTGACCCTGGGCTTCGCTGGTAGCGCAGTGGTTAAGAATACGCCTGCCAAGCCAGGGGACACGGGTTCGAGCCCTGGTCCGGGAAGATCCCACATGCCGTGGAGCAACTAAGCCCGTGCGCCACAGCTACTGAGCCCACGTGCCACAACTACTGAAGCCCTTGCGCCTAGAGCCGGTGCTCTGCAACAAGAGAAGCCACCGCAACGAGAAGCCCACGCACTGCAACAAAGAGTAGCCCCCGCTCGCTGCAATTAAAGAAAGCCCGTGCACAGCAAAGACCCAACGCAGCCAAAACTAAAATAAACAAATAAATTTATTAAAAAAAAAAAAATTTGACCCTTTGCTTGGTATTGTAGACCTGTCAGAATGATTTGCTCACCTAACTGTATAGGGAAAATTATAATGGCCAGAGATTGAATGTTATGACAAAATAGAAGGGCATTATCAAAGAATTAGAATGCTCTATGTAGGCTAAAAATAGCAATTAAATGGCATTGATTTATTTTCCCCTTGTTGCCATGAGGAATAATTGTCCTCTTCTGCCCTATATATGTTGTACTCCCGTCTACCATCCTCATTATCACTTGATGGTTCAACTGCTAAAAAATTGCTCTTTTTATATAATTATTCACATTAGCCATTTTTCATAAAAAAGCTTGTGAGTTAGACGGATAAGTCTATTGCATAGGCAATTACAAATGAGAAATCTCAACAGAAAATGGGCAAATAACTCTTCTGAGGTCATAAAATAGTCAAATGTTTGAACATAAAAATAACATTTTTTTCCCTTTTCCAGTCTATTTATCTGACACTTTGTGCCTGGCTATCTTGGCTGGGTCTTGGAAACAAATCTGCAATTGTGAATGCCTGAATTGATATGTTTGATTGCATATACAGATCTAAAATTTGCTCTAGTTGTTCCTGCAGCAAATTGGTGGTGACATTAACTTCTAAATACATGTGCTTTTGTAGACTGTGTGTCAAAATGGGGAAAACAAAGTAATAGGATTTAGAGTCAGAAGCTTGGGCTCTACTTCAACTTCTGACTCCTTTTGTTCATATAAACTTGGGTAAATCTCTGAAACACTCTGAGTCTCCTTTAATTAGGATCCAATTCAACTATCACCTTCTATCTGTAATTTTGTGTGACTCTCCCAGATAGAATTCCCCATTGCCTTACCTGAGTTCCTTGAAGGCAAGGATTGTATCTTGTTCACCTTGTATCACTAGATTTTAGCACAATATCTGGCTAAATAGCAACCTGAGTTACTGGCTTGAGGTAATGTATATGCAGTGCTTATATAAACTGAAAAGTGATTTATAGAATTAAACATTTTTATAATTATTGCTATCAAATGGCAGCCACATAATTAAGGGTATTTAGTTGAGTGTTGCTGATTTTTTTTTTTTCTTGGTGCAAAATCAATTGATATTCAATGCAACAAATTATTCAACATTACTTGCTTAGGGACACGGGCATCCACTACTGTGTTCTTTTATGTCATAAGTAATCTCCAGTTAATTTTCTTCTTGGCTTTCTTTCTCTCCATCACTCTACTGCAGCTTTATTTTTCTCTTCTGCTTTTCATTTTAAACTTCTATAAAATTCTTAAAATTTCCCTAGTTAATATATATATAGTTAATAGAATATATATTATAAATTTTTATATATATGTTAAAGTTAATATAATATATATAGTTAATAGAAAATTTCTTAAAATTCCCCTAGTTAATAGCATAACTGTTCTGTCACTCTGGACAAAACGAGCTGGGAAAACAACACCTCTCAATAAGTTCAGTTTTCTGCATCCTACATGCCTGCACCCAAGCTGTTAACCATTGTTGATGAAAAATCACATTACATAATTAGGATGGTTCAACTACGTATTGGTGGCCATGAGCCTTAGGTGAAATCTGAATATTGCTCGGCAACAGCCACATTGGTCTCTGGTCAATTTGTAATACCCTCTCCACAAGCATTTTTTCCAACCAGTTTCCATCTCTTCAAACATGTGTTCTGCCTTCTTCCTTGCACAGCCTCATTTCTTGTTCTCCCTCTCTTTACAGAACCAGCCTCAACACCCCCTATGCAAATGATCTAGCCCACTAATATAGAAAGAAAACAGAAGTCTTCAGGTGAAAATAACCTTAGATTAATGATATACAAGCTCCCAACACATCCCTCTTTTTGTAAGCTTCTTTTAAAATGGATGTCTGTTACTCAATGTTTTCTTCCAGGTTATATATTCCAATCTTTCCAGACTTCCCAATATGTTACTTCTGTTAAATCAATCTCTTTTGTATCCTTAAACTCCCACTCTCTACCGGTCTTCAAAATAGACTAAATCACGTTCACATTCAGAAATAATTTCCTCAAGTCAATGTATTAATATCCAGCTACCACTTTTCTTTCTTTCCACCAAATACTACTGAAAAAGTCACATCCTTCACAATTTCCATCCTATTATTCTCCACTCAACAAACTCCAGTGTGGCTTCATAGAAGCTGGCCCCTCACTCTATCCACTAGAGATTCCACTGTGACTAAACTCCTTGGAAGAGGAAACAGGAGTGACCTAACACCACAGGAATATTTATGTTTGCAAGTTCAGCCCTAGCTCTGTCCTGGTTCCTAACACAGAAATATCCAATTGCATTTCTCACTAGTGTCTATCATTCCTCCTGTGGTCCCTACTTCAGGAAATGGCACCATAATCTACCCACTTACTTGAGTCTGAAATCTGAGTGTATTTACTGACATCTCCTCTAATCTTCCCCACATCCAGTCCCATCAACATTGAAATCTGGAAAAGTTTCTCCACTGCTTTTGGAATAGTGGTGAAAACTCCGATGGTTCATAAGCTCCTGCCTGATCTCTCCTGCCCACCACTCTCCACTTCAATGATGAGTGCTCAAAACCACAGCGCCTTTGTTATTTCCTTAACTATGCCTTCCTTTTAATTCCCTCTGGGGCTTAGCATTCTTTGTTCTCACTCTGTGGTGTCCTCTTCATCTACCCATACCTTTTCATTCTTTAGGTCTTAGCTAAGATGTCATTTCCTCCGCGCTTTTGCATGACCATTCTCATCCAACTACATCAAGTTTCTCTTTAATAACTCTCAAAACACCCTGTAATTTTTCTTCAATTTATTGTAGTTTTATAAATTAATTATTTATATGACTTCCTTACCAGACAAATCCAATGAGAGAAGAAATCATATGTAAAAATTATAACCAGTATTATATGGTCCTGTAGACAGTGGCTGCTCAATAAATACATAAATTATATGTTTTCGTACTACTGTTAACATGTGGGTATAGTACAAAAAAGTCATTGTATTAAAGTATGTAAGCTAAACACTTTGGATTATTTTTAACCTGAAAGAAAAGATCAATTACCATCAAATATCACAGCAGAGAAAAAAAGGAAAAGAAAATTCAATAGTCTAAAGCAGGTAGCCTTTACTTTTGTAATCAACGTGAAGTTAGAAACCATTTTGTAAATCCAGTCAACAATTAAAATATAAATGTTTTATTGCTATGATAGTTTAATTCCTTTAGAACTTCAAAGTTAGTGTGTAACCCAAAAATGTCATTATAAAAGAGGTACATAGCTCTATGTGATTAGGTGTTATATGTTAATACATAGATTTCTTTACACACACACACACACACACATATTGCTATGTATAAATATATTTCTTTTTATAAAGCCCATAATAGTAGCAGTCAAAGTTAAGGGTGTAGACTTAAACCTTTACAGCTATTACAGAGCCCCTGGAGGAATCTTGCTTAAGATTGTTAAAGATAACATTCACAGTTAGAGTCTTAACCTTGGTAGATCATTAAATAAGAAGCTACTAATGAGACATTCCCTTAGTCTAGCCAATGCTTCTTTTTTATTCAGCATGACAGCATCCACACCATAACTGCAAAGTAATCTGCTTTGTTTTGGAATCATAATTACATATTGACAAGATAAACTGTGAGACCTAAATCAGGGGAATTTAAGCTATTATGGGAGCATTCTCATGGGAAAAACCTGAAGGAACATCAATTATTTTGCCACAATCTCCCTCCTTTTCAATTTTCCAGTCTTGCATGGAATGAAATCCTAGGAGAAAAGAAGCTATAGAAAAACTGGATGCAGTACTTTGCCATGGGATTGAAAAGTATCTTCTACAGGTAATTAAAATAAAAACAGGTAAAACCCATCAGTGAATTTATTTAGAGGAAGACATTTCTATCACTGCAGTGTCTTTCTTCTGTTTTTTTTTTGTTCATGTAAATTTACATTAAAGAGCAGTTTTATATATAGATATATATATATATAGAGAGAGAGAGAGAGAGAGAGAGAGACATTATAACTGCTTGGATAAAAAACAGCATATAACTTCATGCAACAAGTAATTGACAAACTATCTCACTAAGCGATAACCTTATATAATTTAAATGAATTTCAAAAGTTTTTGCCACTGTTATAAGTGATCAGAATTATTGGTATTGATTCTTCAGTGAACCAGTCTACTAACAAATAAATATACAGCCACTTAAAATTATAAATGTTATCATGCATACTCTTTGCCAATTAGTATACAAATTAAGATGGATCTTTAAATTAGGAAAAAAAAAAAGTTCTCAGAATTGATTCCTTTTAACGGTAGAACTACCCTGGATTTCAGGAACAGAAATTATCAAGTAAATAACAAAAACAAAAATGGATAATGGAAGTATTTTTATAATTTAAAGTTTGTTCCACTAATGACACTTTGAAATAATATTTATATTATCAAAATTGTATGAATTCTACATTTGGAGTGCAAAATATTTATACTGTCAGAAAACTTCGTATGCTCTGACAACTATTTCAGAATTTTCTCCTTTTTCTTAGTTGGTAGCCCTGAAATACACTGTATAGGATGTATCGCTCATATCTATATTTTTATTACTTTTATATCCCCAAAGTAATTGAAATAGAAGGAGCCTGGTTCACTGGTAGGGGATTGCTTTCACATTTTCTTAAGTTGTTCAGTTCCACTTGAGTTGAAGAACATTAGTTATTGGTTAAAAGAGGGTTTTCAAAGTTATGGATTTTAGCACTTTCTTGACTGAGGATTCTGATGCTCAGCAAACTTGGCTAAAATCTAGAAGGTGACAGATGCATGAAAAGTTGAAAAATAGGACACACAACTATAAGCTCAGCTGATAAACTTCCATCAGAGATTTGCTATTTCTTAAAGTGCTGATGCTGAAGTAAAGGTGGAAAAACTTATCACAAAATAATTTCTAGTGTTTTCTCTTCTCACAACCAAGGATCAGATTGAGATCAAAGTTAATAATTGTCTCTCTGTAAAAGATATGCTACATATCTATCAAGAGAGTATAAATTATCTAAAAGTTTGATAATCTGAATATTTCCCTAATGTATTCAATATCCTTCATGAAGACATTTGAAGCAAGTCTGAAAAATATTTCTAAAAATCTATGTAAACTAGAAACACGTACTCTTTTAGACAATTTGTAAAAATGTTCTTCAGCTTCAAGGAAGACATCATGCTACCTGGGCTCCTACCATCTTATCTTGAATGTATTAGTTATCTGCTCAGGGAGGAACATCTGTAGTGAGGCTTTTCATCAGTGAGAGCTGACTTTGAATTGAATGTCATTAGTTGTCTGATTTTGCACAAATTACTTAAGTTTAATGAGCTACACTTTTTTCATCTTTCAAGTGAGGATAATACTTACTTACTCTGCAGGGTGGTGAGAGGATGAAATGCCTGTAGTCTATCTGCTACAGGGCCTGGGTATGTGCTCAATACATTTATTGAGTGATTATAGGTTTGACTTATGGGAACAGAACAACTAGAGAGCTTGTTTATAATAGCAACTTCTAAAACAGGGATCTCAAATGCTTCCATCTCAGACAACCATATTTTATGAGAAACAAATGTCCAGAACTAGAAACTATATTAAGTCTCCAGTAGTCCATGAGTTAAGTAGAGGAAACAGAAAGTCAAGCTTTGAATGAACATTGAACATCCACTGAATATCGCATTTCCTGCATATATTCTTCTGAGAAAACAATGCTGTAAACAACCACAATGATAATAACCTAATGGTGTGTTATATGAGGTAACATAATAAATTCAGTGAGCATTGAAGGAACCATTTGAGTTCATACTGTTCTCCAATGAGTAGCCACACAGTTTCCCCCTGAATTCTGAGTCAGTCTTAAAGCTTTCTTAACCTTTAAGCAGATCTGAGTGCTGCTTATCTGTGCAAGGCAAGGTAACTTGTAATTCTATACTTGCTCCCCACTTGAGACACTCATTATCAGCCTCTGTTTTCCTGCTAGTGTATGTCAGAGAATCTTAGTGATCAACGACTATGGGCTGGGGCCCCTAGAATAAACTTCCTCCTATTTTTTAATAACCATAGAAACTGTATACTTATTAGAAGCCTCTCCATTCTACAGGTCCACAGTCTCTTAATTGCTTTGTCTGTAGTTTTGGTACATGCATAATAAATAGGGAACTCAAGAAATTGATGCTCCTATTAGTTTTATTCTGCAGTAGCCATTAACCACAACTAAAGTATAAATATATAAATCATAATAAGTGTTCCATAATGGAGGTCATAAAATCTACTACATAAAATAGCTTCATATAAATATACTGAAATATATCAGCAGCCAAAATGCTAAACTTCAAGTCGGAAAAATATTACAATAGGGAAAAGAAATTTTAAATCATCACCAAACAAAATAGTGCCACATTCATTTACTGAAGGTCAAAAATGTGAATGAGAAAATGACTGTCAGTCATGAGAATATAGACCAGTGGTGGAAAAATGAATTCTCTATGCAGAAAATTTGGCCGTGAACCTGGACATTTGATATCATGGTGTGATGTGGAGGTAGGAGGTAAGAGAAAGTTATCAATCAACAATGTTGTTACATTAAAAAACGTGGTAACAGGTGGACTGATTTGTTTATGCCCATCTTTTTCCAAAGATGTTTTGAAGTATCTTGACTGTTAAATAGTAAACCAAAATAGTGCCTGGCACACAAATATTGGAATATGTCAAATATTTGAAGAGAAAAAGAGGTTAGAAGAAAGAAAAATGACAAAGGTAGGATTTATTTTAGCTCTGACAAAATTAGTATTCTTAACTATTAATTTACAAAAAAAAAAAAAAATCTTTAAAGAGTCCTCATTGAAGCACAGTAAGTGAATTGGTCCTGGAGATAATTTTTTTTTTTTTTAATTTTTATTGGAGGACAGTTGATTTACAATGTTGTGTTAGTTTCAGGTGTACAGCCAAGTGAATCAGTTGTACATATATATATATATATATATATATATCCACTCTTTTTTTTTTTTTTAAAGATTCTTTTCCTACATAGGCCATTACAGAGTATTGAGTAGAGTTCCCTGGGCTATACAGCAGGTTCTTATTAGTTATCTATTTTATATATAGTAGTGTGTATATGTCAGTCGCAACTGGAAGTAATTTTTTAATATTTCCACAGTCAAAATTAGATCTAAACCACAGAAAGATCTTTGAAGATGTTCAAATATCTTTCTTGAAAATGAAAATATCTTTGAATTCTCAAGTTTCCAGGATCAATAGGATCTATACATCTCTAAAGACTATGTTTAGCCAAATCTTCCTTTGAGATTACATATTAACTGAAAACATCTTTGTTAAAATATTTCTTTCATTTTTCTAGAATTATTGGTATACATGCTTTTATTTCTTACTACATACCTTTCTTACCAGGCTACTTGAGGCCTGGATGAAGTGTAATTTTCATTTTTCTGTCCTCAATACCTACCATTCTGTTTCACATCTGGGAGATAATCAATAAAATGCTTCTTAAACAAGTATATGTCTGATATCACCATAATGCATGTGTAGAAAAGGTCATTAAAACTTGCATAAGTGTTAAATATTGTCAGATACTAAGGCATGCAGGGCAGTAGTGGTGAGAAATGACTGCTAATCGGTATGGGCTTCTTTTGGGGGTGATGAAAATATTCTAAAATTGAGAGTGTTGATGATTGCACAGCTTTGTGAATCTATTAAAAACCAGGGAAATGTACACTTTAAATGAGTGCACATTATAGTATGCAAATGATATCTCAATAAACCTGTTAAAAATACGAGCTCCATAATCACCATGTCAATTTTGACAATTTTTCTCCTATATATTCATGCTGATGTTGAAAATAATTGAGAAGAATCAGAACAGAAGAGGACATAAGTGGAAATGGAATAGAATTACAGAGGGTGGAAGTTTTCTCAGTTAGTAGTCAGAGTTCTGATCACAGAGGTGGTCAGTAAATGTGACCTCCTGGCTGCAGCCTTGCCAATCTTTACTTCTGTAGATATTCCTACATTTAGAGGCCCTAATTCTTCATTTAAACACCTGTATTCCCATTTTTAAAAATGCTATGAGAGCTACTAAAGTTTATCATGAAAAAAGTTATGCTTCCCCTTTGATGAAAATAGAAACCATAAAGTCATAATTTTTGAATTCCAGACAGTGAAAATTTATAAATAGATTACAATTTAGCTTTCTAAAACAGATTTCAAAAAGCAAATCAAAGTCTTAAGACTTTGTTGTCACTGGCAAGTCAGTATCATTCCATGGATGGGATAAAATAATCATCAAGATAGCAAGCACGATTATTAAGCCAGGCCATATTTTGCTATGTGCAGGTTCCCTGCAATACTGTTTGGAGAATAATAATGAGATTGGTATTAAACACACCATCTACTGTGGGTTTTCTCTGTCAAAGAAGATGCACAACAAAAGTGAATTCCCTGAAGTACGATGTTATCAGAGATGCTTTTAATTTTAGCATTTATTCCTACTCCTCAGGACAACAGACTTACAGTGACTTACACTGGAGGGAAATGCGCAGATAAACGGCTGGTAAAAGGAAATACATGACTTCAAACTTTAAAAAAAAGTTTTCTTTTGGAAACCTTATCATTTAATTACACTAAGATTTCCTCAGAAGATTCAGATTTCATCCACAGAAATTGAATTTTAATCCACGTGGGCTCAAGAAGTGAAGTGTGCCAGGTGCTGCTATGAAAACTAGCTAGTCAATGGCAGTCCCACAGTTTTTCTTCAGCTTCTTTGTGGTTTCAAATGCCTACTCCTTGAGGCTCTGCCTCAGAGATCTACATAATAATACAAAATTTACACTGTCCACCAGTCATCCTATTTAGATCTTGAAAAATGTGCCTCATCTCCTTAGCATAATAACTATTCATATGGATATGCAACACATGATCAGCTAATTCATTTCTCTTCATGCCCTCTTTCAGTCAGCCTCAAACTTAAATCTTCCTCTTGAATGCAGGGGAGAATCCTACACTCGGTCAAGTCATTCTGGGTAATGTGTTGAGACCAAAGTGTGTATCATTACACACCTAACCTACCATAATGAGATTTTTTTTTAAAAGGCACTCTTATTTTTTAAAAGAAGTACAAAAAATTGTATTCTGCTCGCTTTTTAAAAAGTAATAATTTTGGCATACCTTTACAATTTCACACTGTTATATGCCATATGAGAAGATAAGATTATTTCTTTATTTAGATGGCACCTATTCTGAGAACAATCTGGATAAATTAAAATGTCATTATGCAGTTTCAATGATCATCCTATTTCACTCATCTCAAGAAACTATTCATCTCATACTAAGGATAAAATATTAACTAGTTGATAATTGCTAGTTCTACATAGCCTTTTTCTTTGAATATTTCGTAATAAAAAATAACAGAAATCCCTTTATGATATTTAGTGCAAGTATTTAAAACTGTATTTTATAAACATTTCTAATACTGATAGTACTATTAAGTCCAGTGACCTGCAAAACTACTCTTCTGTGATTAAAACTACCTAGGTAGTACATAGGCATAAATAGACAACCAGATTTAGAATCATAAATTGATTGTTGTCTCTAAGCCCTAGTTCACCACTAGTGGGATCCATTATAAAAATCTCTTTCTAAGTAGTAGAAGAAATTCACAAGAGCTGAAGCAAGATTTTGGTTCTATCTTAATACTCTTCTGAGGACAAGGATCTTCCATCAATTCTTGTTAATATTTCTTTACATCTCCCAAACCCTCTTTGTGTTTCAGATGTAAATCCTCTATTTACTCTCCACCCAAATGCCTGGGATTATCTCTCATCTAGTTTAGATCCCTCTCTTTATCTGGACACCAACACCAAGCTTAGTGTTCTACAGCCCTAGTTTCCATTATGTTGGACTACCTTATTTTTTTGAAAATTTGACTTTCTTTCCTTGAGTCTCATTTGTGTCCTCCACTAAACAAGATCCATACATGGGCTTAAGAATGTTCTTGAAATTGTATGCAAAATTATGAATACATGCATGTATACTTTTCCTGTAGTGGTTCATTTTGGTGTCACAAACCACTGACAATCTGATTAAAGAAATAAATATCCGCTTCAGAAAAATAAATGCATATGTGTACCTGCATATGACATTTTGATCATTTTTATTTACTTAATAGTAATTTTTTACCACCAGATTACCTACTCAATATTTAGGATTAAACATTTTCAAAAGAATTTATCATCCCATGCTCTATTTAATCATTTTATCTGTCCAGAAATAAGCTGTGCCATTTAGGTAGAAAATACTTCATGGAAAAGCCTAGGAAACTACTTTGCAAAGCAGCTCAATAAGACATGTATTCAACAGGGCTGTTTTTGAGTACAGAACAGATCATGATTTCTAGACTCTCATGAAAACCCACAAATCCTAGATTACAACTAAATATTTCTGGTCCAAACAGCCTACGCATTTCCATTTTGACTAGTAGGAAATTTAGAAGTTACCAGATTATTGACCAAATTAGGAAATCATTAGATATTATTACCATGCAATCCTTAAATGAGTGATTTGTTAAAAGTTTGAGTTACTTCAGGCTCAAATGATTCATTGTATTGTTATAATAATCATTTTAACACCTAAATGCCATGTATCAATAGATCATCTCTAATTCCACACAAACATCCTAAATATTTTTCATAATTATCTTCATTACATTAAAAGTTACTTAAAAAGTATCATTAAATTCACTTCAAACAGCATTTATTTACCTCCAAATATGTATAAGTCATGGTAGTCGATAGATGGGGGAACAGAATATTGTCTTCTTCCCCTACAAGCTCATAACTGAAGAAAGATGAAGTTTCATAAATGCTAAAAATGGTAATGTCTATCTTAAGAATATGGGGGAAAAGGTTTAATTCCAAGTAGGAATAAGCTAAGAACATTTCAAAGAAAAGGTGGTATTTAAATCAAAGATACATAAAACTCTGTTATGTAAGGAAAAGTGGTAAAGTCATCCCAGTTAGAGGAAATAGTTTATACAAAGGAACATAATTAGGAAAGCACGTGAATTGTGAAATTAATAGTTTTGGGGGACTGGAATATAGGGGTGCATGTTCTAAGAGTATTATATAATATGAAACAAACAAGCAAAATTAATTGTCTTTGAACTGTGTAAAGTTTTGATTACCAGTGAGAATTTGAAACCAGTTAGGTAGTTTTCTATTATAACTAGTAGTTTTATATCCCTTTTATAAATATTAAGTGAAAACAATGAAAATTAATTGAAACTGAGTCTCCTTTTCTATATACTTAACAGATTCTTATTCCCCCATTCCTGACAGAACTTCCTGAATAAGTTAGATTCAACAAGGTTGCTTCTTGCCTTATCAATGTTTTAAAATAAAATGAGTTACTTTAAAGAGTATTTTATCTATTCATTGAAGAACTTAAAAGATATTTTTGAATCAAATCCTTTAAAATATTCCCTATTACTCATTATTTTATCTTAAAAAATAATTGCACTGTAATAAAAATAAAGAGCTAGTGATACTGGCACTAAGGAGGGGACTTGAAGATGACCTCACACATTCTATTAGAAGACCTCAGAAGGGGCCTGTCATGCCGCTGACCCTGTTTTGCTTTTAAAGGACTAACAATTACCTCGAACTATACTGCGGGGAGTAGAGTGAACAAATGATCTTAGTACCTGATCTTAGTACCAACAAATTCAGTTTCAATTTTGACCAAAGACAAAGAGACTAAAAGAAGCCGTCTGTTCTTTTGTGGCCAACACTGTGTTTCAAGTTGAGACCATTAAATGAGTAATTTATCTTGGGTCAACTCTTTTGGGTTAGCACACTATACTTTGTGACACAAGCTTGCTCCATTTCAAACCACATCAAACATAGATCTTTTAGTACAAAGTTCTATCTATGGGACTTAAGAGCAAAAGAAAGCATTCACATCTTAGTGTCAGTTCATACACTTTTTAAATATACCAGAGGTAATGCATTGATGACTTTATTTAGATTCTCTAATGGACTCAGGGAGCAATAAACATAAATGAACTAGAAGTAGGAAAAATATTAGTATAATGACAGATTAGACCTTAGGCAGACTAATGATATCATATTTGAAAAAAAAATGAAAACTATCAGAGAACCAAAGTAATAATATATAATAGCCACAAAAAAAGTATCAGATTAGCTAAAATGCTGAGATTAAAATTTCAGATTTTTTTAAAACTCTCATTTTCAATTCAAGCAAGTAATCACTGTGACTTTGTATACATTTCTAATGAAAACAGATCTACATGTGCAGCCTTTGCTGTGAGTCATCTGACAGATCAGTTGGGGTCCATGCTCAGCTGGGAGGCTGGAATGGTTGTGGCTCTCATCCTCCAGGAGGCTAGCCCAAGTTTCTTTGCATGGAAGTCTCAAGGTCCCCAGCAGCAAAACAGAGCAAACCCCAATTTGCCACCTTTTTATAGGAAGAGCTACAAACAGTGTGGCTTTAAAAAAAAATCTATCTTAAAATTATTACATAATATGCTCAGGGCTAGAAATTTTAGATGGCAAATCTGGAAATAAATTCAAAGTTCCTGGTTAACATAATCTGTTATTTCCAAAAACAGATTGGAAAAAAAATCTCATCATATTATCAACATTTTTTAAAGTAAACAGATTGTATTGATTGAACCATATCATTATTAATTTCCTAACCAGATAAATAAATGTTATTAATTGAAAAATTGAAAATAAATGTATTATTGCTCATTACATAGTATAAATCAAGATAAATTACATACAAACAAAATATACAAACAAGAAACAAAATGAGCATCAAATTAAATTTAAAAAATGATTTTAGACATCATCTACACTGACTACCAACTTTTGAGCTATTCTTTAAGTAAAATCCAAAAGTAATGTTGAGTTAGCACTCTGAAGGTAAACCCACCTCAGTAAGCCTGACATTTATGTAACGAATAGCATCACTATACGCTTCCAGCTGGGTGAATATTGATGTCTTCTCCCTGAGTTATGAATCCCAGGGTATTTCTCAGAATTGGGAGATGGATGGCCTAGTGCTATGTGAAAGTAGCTGCCTGAAAATACAGTCCTGTGTGTGTATGTGGTGTTCAGGTTTCTAATATAGTCAGAGACAAAGTTCCTGAATTATATCTTAAATGATCCCTTCTCCAGTGAAAGCATGTTGCAGCAATGCAGCAGAAGTTAACTTGCAATATCATTTAAAAACAGGTCTTGGAGATTTTTATATCATGTGTAAAACTAACTTTCAAACTGAATAAAACACTGCCAAAACAATCAAGAATGCTGACTAGTTGGGGTATAATATTCTTTAATTTTTATCTTTAGTGGTCCTCATGTTTTTGGTTGAATGACACTGAGCTACCCACTCACCTCTGAGACCTCTCTCCCCTTCCCTCCCCTCCCTTCCTCTCCCTTCCCCTCCCCTCCCCTCCTCTCCCCTCCCCTCTGCTCCCCTCCTCTCCTCTCCCTTACTCTCCCCTCCCCTCCCCTTCCCCTCCTCTCACAACTATCTTGTTCTTTCATACTCTGGGATACTGAGCAAAAGAAGGAAAGAAATGGTCACAACCTCTTCACTTTTTTACAATAACTTTGTTAAAAAAAAATCATTTCTTGCTTGACAGAATTTCCCTATGGCATTGGGCCACCTTCACATAGCCATCTATAATTTTTCTTCTGCTTGAAACAATCTCCCACATGCCATTCTTGTTAATGACTGAGATACCCCCTGACGGTGCTTAACATTTAATAGTGCTGGAGCTCCACATTTGCCCAAACAACCTTTTCCATTTACCTTACCTCAAAGGCCTTCTAATTTTTCTTCAGAGACAGAAATCCTTTAAGTCCATTGTATCCTTAGGCTACAAATTTACTGAGATTTAGGTTTCCAATAAGAGCGTTGAGATGAATGCCACCATCTCATTTATGAATCAATTTTTGCCCATCGGCTTTTTACTGTTATTACTTTTTATTTTATTTTGCACTCAAAGGAGAGAACCTCTATTATGTGTGTGTGTGTGTGGGTGTGTATACATACTCACATGTTTCATATGTTTACTAAACTGTTGAAAATTTAAAGAAAATGAAAGTCTATGCATATGAAAATTTCTAAATAAGCTCCTTGCCCTAAAATCTATCACACCTTGTCCTTCATTTCTATGTTCACAAGAGAAAGGTATACAGGATAAAATTCCTGAGGATTGTATTTAAAACTGATTAAACAAGTTCTTTCCTTGAATATAATTCATGGAAACTCAATACAGCTGACAGCATAATATATTTTATATAATTGTATGGTTTGGGGTTCTACTGCAGACAGTACCTTGAAATGATGAAATAACAGAGAAAAATCCTATTTTTTCCAGGGAAATTACAAATCTATTGTTATAAGAACATTTTTTTTTAACTTTCCATTGTATCACAAAGAAAGAACAGGAACAAAGATTTACTTTTAAATTACTTAATAATCAATACTTCTGAAAGGTTTCCCGTACTTCTTTTTTGATTTAGTTCTTTTTTAATGTGGATGTTATATTAAATGTTCACTTTTACCTAAATCAAGAAATGGTTCTGTAGTGGTTGGCTATCGCATACCAGTTCCAAAAAAGGCTTGAATATGTCCTAATCTTTAAACCCAAGTAATTGAAGAATTATTGCATGACTTTAAACATAAAGATATAGTATGTATGTACCTACCTTTCTTCTAAATCTTACTGACATTTACAGATTAGGTAGAACCAGTATACTTGAAATAAAGCAATAAACTGACAAGTTCTGTCAATTATAACAAAATTGTAGGGTGAACTCACAAATGTTAAAAGATTAATTTTAAAGTAGCTGTACGGGATAGTCATGTAAGGATGGCATGATTGGAGAGCTAGTGTTCGACTGATCCCTAGGAGCTCAAAGATCCCTGGGGGTCCCTTGGGAGGTGGTCCTCATTGTGATGTGGAGCTGGGGTGGTTCTGAGGACGACAACAGGCTGGGCTCATTTTCGCTTCTCCTGTCTTCAACTACAGCAGCTGATTTATATTACAAGTCATTCTGCACATGATTGAAACGTTTTATAATTGAGAAATTAAAAGTTTGAGAATATATATTATAGTCAAATTGAATAACCTTACATCTGGGGAGATTATGTGACTGCAGTAATTTCACACAGCTATTTAAGAAAGCAGAATCAAATATATTATGTCATGTCAAGAAATGATTGGCATGCCTTACAGACCAGTTAAAAGCAAAGTTTTACTGATTTTGTCCATATAAAAATGCCCAATCAAATGGGAAAGATAGGGAGAACTCTAAAAGAAAAATAACTTACCAATCATTTTTTATAGATGCTATGTAAATTTGTTTTGTTGCTTAAGGTTTCTTATTTTTTATACATTTATATAAGTTTATATTATTCAAACCAACCAACAAAATTGATTACACTTGTATTCCATAGTGATTATTTAACCAACATGTGAAAATGTTCAAATTTGAGGGCTTAGATAAAAAATTCCTGAATTTTTAAAAAGTTAATATGATATTACCTCTAACCAATTTTCCAAAGATATACTTAAGAAAACATTAATGAAAAAGCATTTAGAAGTCCTAAAGACCTCTTGCCCCCAAAACTCCTAAGTATGGACTTTTTTAAACCACAAAACTTCTAAATGTACAAAAATTAAAAATAATTCCACAACTATTTTAAGCGTCTTATTATCCTTGTTCTAAATGTCAGAGAGAGGTGATGCATATAAGTAATCCATCTTTCAGTACCATGAAATATCTGTGTAGACAGCAAGAGAAAAAAACAAACAAAAAATATTCTCTTGAACTTACTTTTTAAAAAGTTAATATAATAAACATGAGACAAAGTCTTTTTCAGGGTTATCTAAATTCATGTTAAATTATGTGCTGGTTGACTATTTAACCAAGTGAAAATTAGATTCAGAGTATGAAAAAATAAAGCTCTGGGGACAACAAATACACACGCTATTTAGCAGAGAATGAGGATCCCTTTAAGGAAATCTAATCTGCCTCTACCATTTTCAGAAAATTACTGGAAATTGTCATTTGAAATACACAACTATTCAGTGAAAGCTGTTCTCAGTGTTTGATTTTGTTATTTGCTGCACAGCCATAGTTTAGGTTGAAAACGCTCTTTCTTAAAATTTACTTTTCCCACTCACACTCAACAGTGCCAAAGCTAAATTTATAAGTGGAAGTATACGTCATTGTCTATCTCTCTAGACTAAAATATTATATTTCCTTTACAAATAGCTCTATATTTTGATTTATGTCCTTTTATTTATTTATTCTTTTTCATTAAATATAATAAAATGTATAATTTAATGTAAGGGTATATATTTTTTTAAATAGTATCCAAATTAATCCCAAAATATGCATTGGGTTCTGTCAAACTATGATTTTAAAAAATTCAAAATTACATTAACACTACAGGCAATTTTATATTTGACATTAAAAATAATGTGTACCTCAGTTGCTCTTTATCATCTCAGATTATAAGTTAATGTCAACCTATGATAATCAAACAAAAATTTGTTTTCTATATTTATTTCAGGTAAAAATATTCTATAGAAATGTTGTATTAATGTCCCACAGGAGGCACTGTCATCAATCCATCATTCATTTATCTGTTCCCTAATTTATGATATTAGACTTTTTTTTTTTATACTTAAAATAAGGCAACTGTCATATGTTGGTTTATCTGGAATATCATATACTTTATGTAGCTCTTGGCATGGCAATATTTTGTAGTAACATATTTGGCCTAAAATATTTTTCTTGTTTAAATCAAGATTTTTCTAATATACATTTACCTTAAGATGAGTCATGTTAAAAGAAATTGTATTATGAAAATTAAGCCAACATGAGTCAAAATTTTACCCACAGATAGTAACCATCTTAAAAGAAAAACAAAAAGCAAAAATCTCACTTTTGGAGTCTTGTCAAGTAGTTTGATCTATGACAATACAGAAAGAAGCCAAATTAAACAGAAATCAATTAGCGTGTAACAAGTAATGATCAACTATCATCATTTAAGCTTCAAGGGAAGAAGAGCTGATGCAGACAGAATTACAATAGGCCTAGAACATATTTTAATTTTTAATTATCTAACAGCAATGAATTTTGAATAAGGCCAAAAAAGAAGATCTGCAGTGGTTATAGGCTTTATAATATTGAAACAGAATACCATTGTGATGAGACAGTTATTTTAATGCAAAGTTTTAGAGGGTGAGACTCACGGTGGAAGGAAAACAAGATGATAATTTAAAATGCTGAAGAAAAAATATCTGTATTATTTCCAACATTAAATAGTAACATTAAAAAAAACAAAGTGTATTCTTATGACAATCTTGATAGAAAAATATGTACCAAAAATATGATAATGAAAAGAGAAAATTGAAGACATCTGCTGCTTATGTGAGAAGGTCAGCTATTTAACAAATTGTACATCATCCAGAGAGACTTTCAGAGAGTATAAATTTGATGTGAGTCTCTTTTTAGCAGTATCTCTCAATACATGGAGTACAAATAATCACAAGATAGAGGCTTTATTTATATCCTGAATGTGATTGGACTAAACTCACCTTTACGGAAAGGCAAAATTCATGCTTTATGTTTGACAAGACACATAAAAGCAGAAAAAAAACTCAGTTAACTAGAATGCTAGGCATGAATCCTTATGGTGAATCTAATGTACTTATCAACTCAGAGTTCAGTGCTAAGCTTTTAATAAGAAAGAAAGTGAAACTGATCAAGACCCTGAAGGCCCTTCTGGGTTCAAAAAAGTCCCTCCATGTTCGGTTTCCTGTTGGTGGGAAAAAAAGGCTTAAGTTTCTTAGTCCTTCCCTAATTCCAAAGAGCAGGCTCAAGTAGTTAATGGGACAACAGACTCACAGGACTCCTACCTCCTCCTGAAGGGGTATAGAGCTGGTGCATATCTTTGAGGTGTTCTGCAGAAACTAAGACCCACCCCCACCCAGGTGGAGGATGGTGACTACACTTAAACCCCAGACTGGTTGGAGCCAGAAGGTTGAGTTTCCTAGAACATCACCCTGTTACCTCATCACCAACCAGTCAGAAGAAAGTCACACACTCTGCAGCCTTCACCCCAAATTGTGCCTTTAAAAACTCTTCCCAAAAACCACTGGGGAATTCTGGTTTTTTGAGCACAAGCAATATTTCTTGGCCCTGCCAGAAATATTGCTCCAAACCAGAAGTTTAGGTTTGTTTGGCCTCACTGTGCATTGGGCCCTAGAACTTGGGTACAGCAAAAAAAAGGTGAAGGAAAGAGGGATATGGGAAAATAAAAAAGAAGGAAGGAAGGAAGGGAGGATAGAAGGAAGGAAGGAAGGACGGAAGGAAGGATGGATTTAAAATATTCTATTTAATACTTTCTTGACGCTTGACTCTTGCCTCATAGTTAATTGATAGTTCAGAACTTTTCAGAAAGCAGTGCTATTAAAATATATCCATGGTTCAAGATACTAAAAGCAAAAGAAATTAACACTGAGTCTACACTGATATCAGAAACATAGAGTACTTTTGATAAAATAGTAATTTCCCTTTGTTTTCTGTAATTTTCTTCTTTCCCCTAAAGTCAAATGTAGGAAATTCCAGGGAATTGAGGATTTTATATTGTCTTATTCCAGTTACATATATTCTTACTGTAACTGGTTTGTTTGAATTGTTTCTTATTTTATCTATCTTGGCGGTTGTGAGAAAAATACAGCTTAATATTCTATAATATCATTTAAGGGAAATGACTAAGAAAAGCTTCAAAAGAAATGGAACAAGGAGATAATGACAGGAATAAAAGAAGTTGATGACTGAAGTTGATTATTGAAGGTTTAAGACTACTTTACATAAACATGCTTGCTTAGAAAATGACACACATGGACAGATATAACAATTAATGCAACAGAGAAGACAAAGTAAAATGAAGATAGAAAAAGTTAACATTTCAATGTTGTTGGTTTCCTATTATTTTACTACAAATTGAGCATTCTTTGTACACTTATTTTCCACTGTGCCTTAAAGTTAAAGGTGACAGCAGCAACAACAAAGTCCCAAGGAAAGATAATTTTGCCAGAATACAGTGGACCATGAATCCTCAAATCTACATCAACAGTTCTGAGATCTTATTTAAATTTGGAAATATTTATCAAGAGCTGTTAAAATTGCATGGTACATTTTTGGTATCTTGGTAAGAGTAGTGTTTATATGCACCCAAAGTGTATATACATGTAGACTTGAGATAGAAGATCATCTTCCTTAAAGCATTCCTACTTGTCAGTGTAAAACATAATTTTAATGGTGTATTAACCAGGGCAGATTTTCATGTTGGTGTAGCAGAAAGGAATTCTAATGATACCCCTGGAAGACACAGAATGTAATAAGTTAATATATGAAATTATAAAAACAAATGCAAGAAAAGAGGATATGGGATAGAATTCTTAGGATATATATTACTCCCCAAAAAATGTTTCTGATGTAGATCCCGTGGTCTAAAACAATGAATAAAGACGGTACTATATTTGTAAAAGACTTTGTCATATCAAGTCCATATTATTCTGCACATATAAAAAATCAATTGAAACACTGAAGAAACGTTAAAATACATGGTGGTTTTCCTGCAAGAGAAAATTATTTGACGATGGTTACAGACCCAGAAAATTATTTTTCTAACACTCAAAAGCATTAGTCAATATTTTAATGTAAATAACTGTGGCTGGCATTCTTTTCAAGGGAAGGAGCGGAACATGTTTTTGTTTCTGTTTTTAATTCTAAATTTTCATTTGAAAAAAGGAGAAAAAATACTCTTTCCAAGGATGAAATGTACATGTAATTTGTTAAACTCTTGACGGGTAGAACCTTGGAGAGTCACTTATTTTTCTCTGGGTATCTCGCCTGTACATGTGAGGTACATGTGTTAATAAACTTCTGTTATTCTCTTGATAACCTGTCTTTTATTATAGGGATCTCAGCCAAGAACTCAGAAGCATAGAGGAACTTTTTTTTTCTTTCTCACATGCACTTTTAAAGTAATTCTCTTCTAAATAACACCAAATTCTTCTATGTATCAGTATACCACGCATCAGGGTTTGGAGCATGGAGGTATTTATGTTATTATTATAAATAAAGTATTTTTATACAGCTTTTAATATTTTTTTAAGGATAATGGTGTTTGGAGCAACAGATGGTATGACATAACTGAAGCAATTATGCTTTATTAATGTAACATACCGGTGGAATTACACAACATATCCACTTGAAAATAAGGCTTTGCTAAATTTAAGCTAATTTAGAAGTGATGCATCAAGGCAAATATTTTCTGAAGTAAGAATACTATGGTTAAGATGTGTGATACGAGGGAAGATGAGACGAACAGGACCCTGTGGGGCTCCTGGGCATGGAAGCCTTTCTGTCCCCCTTTTCTTGTAGGCAAGACTCCAGCCTCCATGACCTTCCCTGAGTTCCAAAGGGCAGATTCAAACAGTTACTAACCAAGGGAGGAGCAGACAAGAAACCACCTGAGGAAAGATTAAAGGGACCAGAGAAGCTCATCAAGATTAGAAGACCTACCACCTGAGAGGACAATAAAGGAGGGAAGGCCCTGCATACACCCTAATCTTATCAGGAACCCCACCCTTGAACTTTTGCCATAAAACTCCTCACCAAACTCCCCTGGGTTGGGACACATAGTTTTCGAGGTCAGAGCCCACTGCATTCCTCTTTGCCTGGCAAAACAGTAAAGCTATTCTTTTCTACTTCACCCAAAACTCTGTCTCCAAGATTCGATTAAACACTGGTGTACAGAAGCTGAACTTTAGGCATCAAAGAGAGAAAAAATATGCCCATAACTTTCTCAGGAGAACAATATTCTGCTTAACAAGTCACAACATTTGAGCATAATCTTCTGAATCAAAGACAAGGAGCCAAAAACCTCTGAAAAAACATCCAGCTGAATATTTATATGAAAGCAATATGCAACTACCACTCCAATGCCTTACTTTAAGGAAAATAGATAAAGTTATTGGGGGAATACTATTGACGAACACAGACTATAATTGGTTAAGATAAACAAAATTAAGGTAGCAATAGGTAGTTTTCGATTAAATAAGCAATTACTGTTTTGATAGCATAAGGACAAATGAAAATTTAAAATAAGAGGCTAATTCTCTCTAGAAAATAAGGGAAGAGATATCCCTCCCATCCTTTTTCTTAGAACATTTACTTTATAAAACTTAAAACTGTAAGTACTTTTGAAACAGGAGGGAAGGGGCAGGGCACAAACTTCAAAAGAATGACATAGCCCAAGGACATGACATAAACTGATTAGAACCAAATGGGTCCAAGATGGCAGAGAAGTTGACTTCCGCCAGACCTGGAGCCTCAGTATATGCTCACTGTAACACATCAGCAAGCTAAATGACACACCTACAGGTGCCATGACAGTTCCAAGGCCAACCATGAGGATCAAAAAGTGGGCAGTGGCCCAATTCCTGGGAATCCCCACCCCTTCCTGAAATAGCTGGAATACTCCCCCCACTCATTAGCCTATGAAATTACCCACCCCTATAAAAACTGACAACCCCATACCCTGGTGCCTCTCTCACCTTCTGAGATGGACGACACTCTGTCTGTGGAGTGTGTTTCTCTCTAAATAAATCCACTTCTTACCTATCACTTTGTCTCTCACTGAATACTTTCTGCTATGAGACATCAAGAACCTGAACTTCATTAAGTCCTGAAACCAGGTGTGTGATCTCAGTTGGAAGACTGTGGGTTTTGGCCAGGTTCAAGTCCCACTCTGAGGTACACGGTTTCACCTTCTCCTTTGTTTCACCTGTGTAAATGCTTTTGAAAACCAGATAGGCTTTGGGACCCAGGAATGTCTTTCTCAGGAACCTGGGAGCCATCTCTTTGAAATGTAAATTTAAGTTTCAGTTCGCTTGGGAGGAGAGGAGCCTGCCTTCAATGGGTTGCAGAACTACCTCCAGTCATAAAGATAAGAGAAGTTTGTTTTCCCTCTTGGTAAAGCCAATGAGTTAACACAAATGGTCACTCCAATTATCATGTAAAGTTACATTCAACTATGTGAGACAAATGGTGTTATCAAGTCCCCTTACTTGAGGACTGATTTTTGATTATCTTGAAAACATGCCTGCAATAGGTGTCTGCTTAGCTGTATAAAGGGGTGAGTTTTCTTTCTGTTTGCAGTCTCTTAGCTGGTTGCCTAAGATGCTCATTACATTCTGGTTTAATGCTTATTCAATAATGAAAGTGTTGATCACATAAAGGCCAATATGAAGACAAGCACCATCTTTGTTCTGGTGGTTTTCATCGTCGGGGGCTGGAGGTGGCCTGTGCTCAGAGACCTACTTCCAGAGAAATCTGTGTGAATGAGTGTTCAGAAGACAGGGACTGTGGAAAAGGAAAAGAATGCATGGAGGATGGCTGTGGGCGTATCTGCTCCCCACAGGCTAAAATAGAAATCTGTGTGGAGCACTGCCAAGGAAACTGGGACTGTGGGGCTGGAGAACAATGTATCAAGAAGGGATGTAGATGAGTCTGCTCTTCAGTCCAGGAACAAGATATCTGTGTGGAGGAATGCCAAGGACCCTGGGACTGCACTGCAGGGAGTTGGTGTGTCAACAACGGATGTGGCCATGTCTGCGTACCCATCCGAAACCCAGGTTCCACACGCTGCAGAGCTCAGGGGAAGAGTATAACTCACAGCCCATCTCTGCCCATCTGCATTGTCATCAAAGGAGACTCCACTCAGCAGCATGATGTGCGTGCGGGGCTGGGGCGTGCGGGGAGGGGTGCCCGTCCTCCTCCCCATCATCAGCACAGCGCTGCAGGGGCTGCCCTCAGAACTCGCAAGGTGGGCTTCCCTGGTGGCACAGTGGTTAAGAATGTGCCTGCCAATTCAGGGGACATGGGTTCGAGCCCTGGTCTGGGAAGATCCCACATGCCATGGAGCAACTAAGCCCGTGCACCACAACTACTGAGCCCACGTGCCACAACTACTGAAGCCCACGCGCCTAAAGCTCGTGCTCTGCAACAAGAGAAGCCACCGCAATGAGAAGCCCGCACACCGCAACGAAGAGTAGCCCCCATCTCCGCAGCTAGAGAAAGCCCGTGTGCAGCAACGAAGACCCAACGTAGCCAAAAAAAAAAACTCGCAAGGTGATTGGAGAGTCCTGGCAGCAACTACCTGTTACTGTCAGGAGGAGGAAGTCAGGACCAGGTACAAAGACAAGAAGGGGAAGGGAGTGGGAAAGTCGGGGGCACGAGACATTGTATGCAAAGAAAAAGCGCAAGCAGACATCTCAAGTGCCACCTCTGCATCTGCTCACACGCTCACCCTCCAACTGAACTCCCCACCCTTCTCACCAGCCTCCTCTGCTCCTGCACACACCCGTATTCACCGCGTTGTCTTGCTGGGCACATAATGAATGCCCAATAATACGAATAATACAGAGTTCCTTTCATTTAAAGGAGAAGCATCCTTTAAAAAGAAAAGCTCTCGCATCAGTGGAGTTTTAAACTAACTCTTCTTAGAGATGAGGAAGCTTGAATCCCATAGAGAGGGCATGACTTATCCAAGGTCACACAGTGGTGACGCTGAGGTTTAAGCCTGGGTGCATTGAGTTATAAGGAAGAATTCCTTTTAAAATAAAACTATCATGAATCCTTGAAAACAGAAAAAAAAATAATAATAATGGAAGTGTTTTCCTTCTCTCCTGCATTTGTGCAGAGGATTTCTGGGTTGGAAGAAGATTTTGTCTTTAATTATAATTCCCCGACAATAGGAAAATTAATAAGAAACAAAATTCAGGATATTTTCACCAGAGAGAAAATGTATGTCAACTTTTTATTATTAGTGGCATAAATTAGAATAAATTTAGGCACAATCACATTTCTAAATACAATGAGCTAACATCTAGGAATTATTCCTTTTTTGTGTAAAAATAAATAAATATAAATGCTGCAAAGTGTGTCAGGTTCTTCTCTCAGCACTTGAACTCTACTGTTAATAAAGTAAACAAAAAAGACTGTGACCTTGAAAGATAAAAGTAAAATTTGACGTAATCCTCTAGCAGACTAGGATTTTTAAAAAATGCATTGAATTAGATAGTATATTAAATGCACAAGGTCACAGACTGAGCTGACAAACATTAAAAAATAATTATTTTTAAACAGTAAGAAAGTGCAATAATGTATTACCAAGAAAGCAAATATATATTGTATTCCCATGATTCAAAAGAAGGTCACATTGTTTTAATCCAATCTTGAAGATAACTAAGAAATGCAAAATTTAATTTCATATTGTGTAGAGATTCCTTTTATTTCACACACATGAAAAAACGATTAATACTATATACCCACTTGTCCAAGTAGGAGAAAAAATTTTATACCAAGCCTTCATTAAATTTTTCTACTCTCTGTTCCATTTCCCAACAAATGATTCTTCAATTCATACATTAAGAAATTGAAATTTTCCATTTTTTTCTAGATAAATTCTTGAATTTAAAAACTAAAATACAGAGATTAAGATGGTTAAGATTAAGATGGTTATTTGTTTATGTCTATTTATACACAAGTATACACATGCATATTCACACAATATGTAGTTTTATAGATGGATGCGTATATGTATACTCACATATAAATTTGGGAGAGATACATTATATTTTCATTTCTTCCATGTGTAAAATATATTGCTAGATATTTGCTATTTGCAATCTTTCTTTTAGGAACTTTACACATGACCATCCTAATTAAATGGATGAGACAAAGACTTTATAAGGATGTGAGAATAATGTTCTTTATGACAGGACCATGTGTTGTCTTAAGCACAATATGTTATACGATTAAAAGATCAACAGAAATATTTCAATCTATGTGATAGAATTCCGATATATACTATTTAATAGTTCATTACTTTACCAGAAAAAAAATTTTACTTTGATTTTTTCCAAGTAACCATTTTTATAAAACATAATTTTAAAAAGGTACATTTTAAAGTGTAAGAGCGGAATTTGTAGTGTACTGAAACATAGCTATGCAAAAGGGACTAAATTTTTTTGTGTTTTTTCTTTAAACTAAATAGAATATTACATGTAAAGGATGTAAATAAACAATACACAAGTTAACGTTATACTAAATGGAATATTAAATGTAAAGGATATATAAAGAAACAACACACAAGTTGAGAGAACATTGTTCAAATACTGTAATGATTCATATTCAAGATTATGCTCAAAAAATTAATACATATTTATCTTTTTTAAACTAAATGATGTATTTGAGCCAGAAAGGTTAAAAATGGCTCAGGGAACAACTATGCTAAGTAATGTTTTAGGGCCTTGATTTATGCAACAAGTTCAGTTTAATAATGAGCGAAACTGCTAATCAGTGCCCACAGATATTAGACAATAAATTCAACAGGGCCAAATGGATATTTGCAGCATAGCAACTACTGGCTTAATGATTTAATTAATCTAAACATGTAAAATTTTGTGCTTGCTTATATTTGTTTAGCACATGACACATTAATGGAGATTAAAAACAAGGAGTGTAATTCATAAATTTAAAATGTGTTTTAGGGGAAAAGGGACAATTACCAGATCTTACATAAATGCCTCATAAGTACCACATCAGGAACTTGAGAGAATGAGTTCATATATTTGGCCTTGTAATTATTTACCTTATATTGCTAAATTGAAATAGCTTTGATTAGTACAGTGTATCTATAAAACTCCTCTAAAGGAAAGACAGTGATAATCAAAGTAGCATATAATTAGGAGAATGCTAGCTTTCCCGAGAGCTTCCCTGTTGCAACACTTACTTCAAGTGTACAATTTAAAATCATGTAATTTATTTTTCTCCTTACATCTAAGTGGAAACTTAGAATGGTTTCTTTTACAAAACCATAGTTTTGAATATTTTAAATTATTTTAATGTTGAAGCTGTTTTAATATGTAGTGGTAATGTATGTTTTTTCCATTTAGCATGACTTTCATTAACTGTCCATAACATAAATTGGGCTCTATATTTTACTACTTGATATAGTTATGAATTACAGTTGCAAGATCATCCCTTAAAAACAAAACCTTTTATTTTCCCCTCTAGGAATTCAATATGTATTTATTCGGATTGAGGAATTTTTTTAATTAAAAAAACCCAAATTTTAAACTCCCTATTCAGAAATATTTAAAACACCTAAGGTCTTAGTCTATCACTCAGTGGATTACTTTTATAGTGGCTGTCAACTACCAGAAGTTATTAAATGAAACATTAATATTGTGTTTATGTTTGCAACTGATTTTGCTTCTTGAAAATATTTAATTATATTATACATCATTAATTAACAATTTTTAAACCATGAACTATCATTTTAATTATGTTAATGTTATCAATTTAATTATGTGAATGCTCTATATATATTAGAGAGGAGAAATGTCAGAAGCTAACTTTTAGTACTTCAATTTCTTCTGTGATAGATTTTTGTTCCTAATATAATTTTCTTAACATTTTATTAAAGAGGGATTTCAGGATTGGGTTTAAATTTCAGTGTTTAACAATGATAAGCCATTTGACTGTTATAGTATTATGCTTGCAAATGCCCCATTACCTCAATTATAACATGTTTCAGATTGAGACCATATTTCATTTATATTTCCTTTCCCAGTTACATATAAACCCTCAGTAAATTTTACATCAATAAAAGCACAAATGAATGAGTGGAATATGCATTCCAGCGATGGAATTAAACAGCTTTCCTGCATTTAACTACTTTCAATGAGTTTATTAGACCAATAGACCAAGAAAAAACTATTAAATACACTGTGCAGGCTTCCAAAGTGATTTGGATTCCAGAATGTGTAACTCAAGTGTAAAGATTCATGATAAGACCCATGGCTTTAGAATTCATTGTGAGACAATTCAAAGACAAAATATTTGAGTACCACAGAGTCTACTGAGGAATTGTCTAGCAGTTTATATTACTGATTTTCAATTATGTTTTTTTCTAGGAAACAAAAAAAAAATCATATTTTATTCTGCTGATATTATTTCTGGTGACTAGTTTTCTTATATTTCTAATAAGCTGACAAAAGATAAATAGAAACTTAAAGCACTTCAAGCAATTCTGTAATTACACATTTTTCTTCTAACATTTTATGTAAGTACATGATAAAATACTTAATTGCCCTATACTAGCAATTAGGAGTTGGGCCTGCTTCATATTCTGCACAAGTAGAGCATCATATTGTCATATCTGTTTTGTGTTTTATTTTATGAACAGTAATTATGGATATTGGTACAGACATTGGCATCAGATTTTATGCCTGAACTCTTTCTTATGTGTTCAAGAAAACACATGTATAATAACACTTTAGACAAACAAATTAAAAGTGTTTTTTCAAAGGAAGCTAACTTTATACCACATTGTAATTTTTTTTCTAGATTTATGTATTGAGACTGAAGTTACACACAAGTCCTAGGGAACACTCTAATTTACTTGAGAACACTTAACCTTAAGATTTTTTTTTTCATGTTTCTTTTCTTAATTACTGTAACATTCCAAGGAGGGAGGGAGGGAAGGAAGGAGGGAAGAATGGAGAGAGTGTGAGGGAGAGAGAGAAAGAGAGAGAGACTATATAATTTCATTTCCAGTGGTTCTCATGAACAAACAAATCTTTCCCAGAGGCACAGCTGGGATTCATTTGTACACTTCCATGAAATCATATTATAAGAAAATATTGTTTTATATTTGCAGTGTCTTTGTAAACCAGGTTACAATATTTTATTCATGAAACATATATGTCGCATCGGGGATCATATTATTTAGGTGATTGTTCATGGTTGGATCTAATGACCTCCAGATTTTATTCCCAACAGATATAAAGAATTTTGAGAGGTATTCCTTGCAAAAGATATTGGTGGCTTTTGTCTGTCTTTAAAAAATAAGTATTTAACTTTTCTCTATGCCCTGTGCAGATCTTCTTAAAATGTATTTTAATACACAAACTCCCTCCTTAGAAGAATTTTTGCTAGAGAATGACACTGGCTATTTCCATATAGTACAAGTGCAATTAACTTAGTTAATTTAATTATTTCAAACATTAAAAACAGATATTAATTCCACTGTAATTGCCTTAATTCTGACAGTGAATCCTCTCTCATGACTCTGTCATCATTAGTGTCACAATAAAATCAAGTCAAATACTTTAACATATGGAGCACATTATTTGTATTGATATTTTCTTAAAAGGTTGTTTTGCCAGATAGAAATATTCTAAGCACATACTCAAGAAAATAAGTCATAGGCATTCAAAAAGGGAAAGCAGAGTTAAAAAGTTTAAGACATACTTATTTCAGTGCTAGTTATGACTATGCACAGACTGACAAACATGTAGAAATCCAATAGAGCTTAGTTAATTTGTAGTTAGCTGCCTTTTAACTCGGAGAATGTGGCTGTGATAACCATAAAGTGGCCTTAACTTTTTCATTTAAAGTTAATTTGAATTTTCCTTGGATGTATTCAGGTTCATCTTTTCAAAATTTTGAATATCCTTGCTTATACTATCAGAGAGATTTCTTCCACCTACAAAGTATAGTGATAGTTTAGTCATTAAAAATTATTTCAGTGTATTTAATGTACATTGAAGAAATCTTATAGAAATATTTGACTGAATATACATTTACAAGTTATACACTGAAATTCATTCATTGAGCATTAAAAGAATATTTGAGCTTTAATTAATGTATTTTCATTATTATAAACAGGCCCCTTTTTACCTCTTTTATATTCCATGTTCAGATTGTGACACTTATTCATAAGTCTAAGGGTTTAAATAAAATGTGGTATGTGACAACTATCTTTGAAGAGTTTTATATTTTTATTGCTTACAGAATTTCTCGCATTATTTGACTTCGTTATTCAAGTAGGCAGTTCAAAATCAATCAAAAGATACATGATAATACCATACAAATCATAAGTACAAGTACATAAAATCATAATATATGCCTGTTCAATTAAACATAGGTGTGGTCTTTTAGTCTACTGATTTTCTTTGGTGATTGTTTTTTTAATTAGATGTGGCTATAATTATGCATTTCTTTGTCATTTGTGATAGATAGTTTGACTCCTCTTTATAAATATAAATACTGCTTTTTATAATATAATTTATATTTTAGGTTGTCAAATTTATATTCCAAGATATAGTTCCTCAAAGTGAGCACTCAACCTTGGTCTGTTCTTCCTCACTCTCAGACTTCCCCCTTCTCTGGCACTTTGTTATTTGATGCTTTCTTTGACCCTGTCAGCAACTACAGTTCAGAGTTCTTCTGCGTGCTTCAAAGGGAGAGATTATTTTCCAGGTTGAAATATATGTTTTTCCAATGCACCTGACTCAACATGTGATTTTTCATACTGTAATATTTCTTTGTAGAATATTCTAAAAATAATTTAAATGTGTATATAGATAAACAGTTACATATGTGCACATTTATTTTCATCAATTCATTGTGATGATGGGACAAATAATTATTTTTATTTGACATATTTTTTCTGTCACGTAAATGTAAAAAAGAAATTGCTATGATTTAAGGTAAATTACTATCTATTACTAATTATACCCTTATTTCCATCCAGAATTAGCATAGCTCTCCTAATTAATATAAATCTAAAGCAGTGTTAATGACCAGATGGGTAATTAATTTATTTTAACATGATTACCAAAACCCATTAACCCAGCATAAAAAAAAAAAAATTTAAAAAAACTATTAACAAGGGCTATTTTCCTCAATAAGAAATAAAAATAGGCAATATAAAATTAAACTATATGGAAAAATAGAGCAAATGATAAATTCCTTCTCAAGCGCATCATTTAATGGAAACATACTAGCTATATGTTTTTCAAGTATAGTATTTTTCTATGCACAATTTTTTCAAAGATATCTCTGCTGGTGTAGCAACAATTGCATCACTTTCCATAGTATCTTCTCTTGATTTAATACTTGCTTCTAAGTAGGGCTGTAAAGTTCCAAGTAGATGAGGTAGTCATATACTGATAAAACCATGACATTTACTAGGTTTCTGAGATTTGGGAGAAAGTGAGGCATTCAGAATCCTTGAGCACTAAAGTATATTTCAAAATACTATTATCTCTGAAATCTCCTATATTAATGCAATAATATTAATTACTGGAATATTTATGGCATATCAAATACACCTTCAATGCAAATTTACCAAAACTAGTGCACACACACATATATATGAACTGGAGTGGTTTGTCAATTCTTTTTTAATGTTTTAAAAATATTTGAGCAAATGCTTAACCAAAATAATATTTGTACCAGAACTGACCCAAGTTATGCTATTCCAGGACAAAGTCATTGGATTTATAGAGAAGCTGCATTTTGGTAATAATGAAAATCAAAAAGTAATATACATGTAACTCTTGTATGTGTTTCCTATGGAGGACCCCTTGTATGTGTTTCCTATGATATTTTACAGTGTTGAATCCAAAGGTTAAGAATTAAAGTTCTGAAAGGAAAGACACAAAAGAAAAAGACAAAGGAGAAAACACCAAAGGACGATACACGACTTTTACAAACAGCTCTTACGATTATTGAACTGTAGGCTTAATAATAAACCCTCATCTATATTTAAAAGTTATTGTCTCCTTGGCTCCTGCTCTGTCCTGTTCAGCCTTCAGCTAAACAGTAAATGAAGTGTCCACATGACAGACTATTCAGAAGAACTGGCTCTCTGATTATTTATTTAACAGTTTTATTTATTTATCAGTTTTGCCAGATGAATAAACATGTTTTCCATACATTATCTTAATAGACTTAATGATGTAAAAACAATATTATACAATGTCATGTGTGGCTCAAATTGATTGCAGTTTTTCTTCTGTAATTCCCAGTGTTGGATAGAAGTATTCATTTATCATGTGCTAGTGCCATTTTTTTTTTTTTTTTCCAAGAGTAACATTGGCTGAGTTCACTTTTTCAAGTACAATTCATTATTCTGGATAACAGGGGCATCCACCTCCTTGAGGGTCTGCCAAGATTTGTAGTATTTAAAATGCAGTTTGGGAGAGTGAAAAGAAAATCAGAGGGCTGCCATCAGCATTCATGCAACTCTTCAAGCTGCAGGCAGCCCTTTCATCTGTGAATGGTCCTTGGGATTAGAGTTTGCAGAGGAACAAGGCTCACCCACCCACTTATTTTTCCCACACAAAATCAGAATTAGGAGGACAGGCAGTGGGAACAAATAGCTAGTTCATTGCCTCTGGCACAGAGGGTCACTGCAACATTTTTCGTGTGTCTCTCAGTGGTAAGAAAAATGTATACATTTTCCTCCTGAATATATGCTGAACACATAATATGAGTATAACTGCAGTGAGCACTTTTCATATTCATTCATCCATTTCATCAACATATTTATTGAGTATTTCTTGTGTGGTAGGCACTGTTCTAGGCAGTGGAGATACAGCACTGGACACAACTTCTCACAGAGCTTTCATTCTAACTGGGGAAACTCCTAAATACATTAGATGGCAACAAGTGCTTGGCAAAATATGCTGAAGGGAATAGTACTGGAATTCTGGAGTAAAACCCACTTGCTTCTTAGTAATATCAGATGAATTAGTAGGTTTTCTTTCTGCTCTCACTGTAATGGTGGCCCAAATCTGTGTGCAATATCATCAATAATTAATCATAGCAAAGCATAACCAATATTTTCCATGAGTATAAGGTTGCCAGATAAAATATAGGATACCCAGTTAAATTTGAATTTCAGATAAACATAAATATTCCTTTACTATGGGTATGTCCCAGATCATTCATGATACACATAAAAAAAAAATTATTCATCGTTTATCTGAAATTCAAATTTAACTGGATCCTGTATTTTATTTGCAACCTAACTAGGTAGCATTTTTTTTAAGTAGGCCGCCCTAGCCTAAATAGCAGCTTTTATCTGAAGCTTGAAAATTCATATCAAAATTATCTAAACATTGCTTAAACAAAAGTTACAAGGAAATGAGAGCCATTGTATCAATGCTTCTGCACATTACATTAAAATCATTTGTTAAACTAAAATTGTGGTGGTTCTTTTGTGTTGTGTGATGTGAAAGTCAAAATCTTCTAGCTAATGACTAATCTGAGATTGCAGAGCCTACTCACAGTCAAAAGAGTTCAGAATTGACTGGTTTTCAATGGATCTGTTAAAACACTAAATGTCCTCACTGAAAAACTATTAGATTAATTTAAAAATATTTAGATTAAAAGTAAAATATTAGCTAAGAGTGTCTTGAGGAGGCAGTTAATTTAGTAGTTGAAAGTTAAATTCAAGACCCTATCCTCTACTCATCAGCATTGTGACCTTGAGACAATAATTCATGAATATAAGCTTGTTTGTTTGTTTGTTTTGTATGGGAAAATGACACTTAATTTGTAAGGTTGCACTGAGGATAGAATGATTTCATCCAGGAAAAGAATTTATCTCATTGCCTAGCATATTCTAAATACTCAATAAATGGTAAATATTGTTAGTAAAGTTCATACTGTGTTACAAATTATGTAGTGTCTCCTACTTTTCTTTCATTAAACATGTGGTAGCAATTACAGTTCTTAGAGGTAAAAAATTATGAACTATTCATAGTAGAGGCAAAATAAAGCCTCCTCAGGCATAAAATACTGCATTTTACCAAAGTTAGTCCTAATTTCTGTGCTGTCCTAACTAATTATGTTACTTACATAAAGACACTGGATCAATATCTTATATTCCTATAGATCAGTGTTCTCATAGTACTAATAAATCAGTCTCAAAATGTATGTGATTCAGTTGATTATGGGCAAAGAATTCCAAACTCTAAACATCTTCTAAAAGGAATACAATGCAGATTGCTGGCTACTGTAAAGTAGTAAATTTTTCAAACTAGTATATGCCTAAGTAATAATCAAAATGACTGAGGAAATTTTCCAGAAAAGGAATTGATCATTTGGGAGGCTATTTAATAATTTATTTAATTATCATTATGTGACTACATATTTAATATATACTCATCTTTTTCATAGAAAGCATGAATAAATTGAGCATTACCTAAGTAGAAAAAAGCAAATAAAATATAGCACATTTTTAAATGCTTCTTCAAACATCCTGCAATGTAGTAAGCATTCAGAAAAATTTTCCAGAAGTCTGAATAAATAAATGAAAAAATGAAAATTTTAGAATAAATGAAATAATTTTTTAAATAAATAAAAATGTTTGATGAGAGAATGAATCATTAAATGGAGTATACAAAGAAGAAATTTGCTACTTTGGGAAGAATTTGAGTCAGAAGGTATTTCATAGCTGCATGTTTTTTGGCATATTTGTCCTTTAAAACACAAGATAGACAGGTAGAGAGAGAGTTACATATAAAAGCTGATAAAAATATTTCAGTATATAATTATTAGAGAAATACAAATCAAAACTACAATGAGATATCACCACACACCAGTTAGAATGGGCACCATCAGAAAATCTACAAACAACAAATGCTGGAGAGGGTGGGGAGAAAAGGGAACCCTCTTGCACTGTTGGTGGGAATTTAAATTGATACAGCCACTATGGAGAACAGTATGCAGGTTCCTTAAAAAACTAAAAATAGAATTACCATATGATCCAGCAATCCCACTACTGGGCATATACCCAGAGAAAACCATAATTCAAAAAGGCACATGCACCCCAATGTTCATTGCAGCACTATTTACAATAGCCAGGTCATGGAAGCAACCTAAATGCCCATCCACAGACGAATGGATAAAGGAGGTGTGGTACATGTATACAATGGAATATTACTCATCCATAAAAAGGAACGAAATTGGGTCATTTGTAGAGACGTGGATGGATCTAGAGACTGTCATACAAAGTGAAGTAAGTTAGATAGAGAAAAACAAATATCGTATATTAATGCATATATGTGGAACCTAGAAAACTGGTACAGATGAACCGGTTTGCAGGGCAGAAATAGAGACACAGATGTAAAGAACAAACATATGGACACCAAGGGGGGAAAGTGCCGGGGGGAGGTGTGGTGGTGTGATGAATTGGGAGATTGGGATTGACATATATACACTAATTTGTATAAAATGGATAACTAATAAGAACCTGCTATATATAAAAAAAAAATTCAGTATAACTACAAGTTAGATGTCTATGATACTGATTATAAAGAGTTCATAGAGTATCATTAGGTTTAAGATTGAACTTTTAACACATTGTGTAATTTCCATAAGCTGCTCTTATTGCCTGGGGAAACATTCTAATGTCTAAAACTTCAAGGAGACCATACTGATTTTTAAATAATTATAAAGTTCTACATATTTATGACCACACACATTTCATCTGAATAAACACTGCAAGAAAAATAAAACAACGGAATTTAGTATTAAAAATGTGTCTGCATTTTGCTTTACTGGTACAAAGAGGCAGCATTATAGTTAACGTTTTGTTCCAGTTGCTTAGAATAAGAGGACAAGTCACATCGTTCACTCAAACCTCCAATTCCCCAAACTAATAGTGCTAGGAAAGAGGCGAGGGGAATAGACAGAGTTTGAACCTCACCCTAAAGGCTAATAGAAGACAGTTCTGTCAAACTCCTTCAAGCAGGGGATACCCTGAGCTGCACTCAGGCCCAGAATCAAACTGAGGGACTCTTTAGGCGTGCTACTCCATCTGACCTGCCCATCATTATAGGACAACACAGGAAGTAACCATGCCTAAAATATTTGGGAAATAGATTCAAAATATTTTGGATCAAAATCAGTATCTTGAATTGTGAGATAAGGAAAATGTAACTGTCAATAAGGAAAACAGAAAGGAGATGATCTCTATAGAATATAACCTTGAATTTTAGCAAAGGAATTGGCTAAGGGACCTCTCAAGGTCTCCTTTACTCTGCCTTTCATTCCATGGAGACCCCAGCTTGGTGTGTCCTATGTGAGATCTCTGAGTGTGTGTCAGCACAGCTGTGAGTCTGTGATGAGCTGTGGAGGGTGAGCACATTGTAGCTAATGTCAGAGAGGAAGGGGACGCTTAGCCATGGAGAAAAGAAACACTGTAATCCAGGTACCCATGCAATTCAGTACAAATGAAAAAGTCAGTGCCACTTACCAGGCTCTCTAACTGCAAATCAGTACTGTCTGCCTGCAGTTCATTTGAGGCCAAATAAACAAGCAATTTAGAGATATAAGGAAAATAGAAAAACACTCCAAATGAAATAGAAAACTTGATTTTTATATCAATAGTGTTTTGAGTACAATATATACATTAAATTACTACAAATAAAATGTATATTTTTGTTAACTTAAAAAAATTATGTATCATAAAAATGGATGTTGTATTTTGTCATATCTTGACAGCAATTTTATTTCACAAGTTACTATTTCTATAACTCATATGTCTATTAGTGTAACACGAATCAGTAATTTATGAATGTTTACCACATAAAGATAAACATAATGGAAAACAGTGGTGGATTTTTAGTTCTAAAGACTCTATGAAACTCTATACTGTCTATATACATTTGGCAGATTATTTTGAAGAGCTGACCATTTGAGAATTTTAAAGCTCTTTATTCAATACCACCTAAACTATTATAATCATGCATATTGCCTTTCCTCTGATTTCATATTGACAAAAGTCATTACAAATAATTCTTTTTGAGAACTAGAAAGTAAATAAAAATGTCAGAACAGTCGAAATACATTCCCCTATGTTCTTCAAAACACATTAGTATGTCATCATGGAAATATCCCACAGGTTTTTCTTCATTTACTTACTCAAATTGTCTCTTCAGTTTATCAACTCAAATTTGATTAGAAGCATCACACTGGAAGGAAGATGTGAGGACATTGATACAGTGAGGAGAGATAGCATTTCTTACTTATTAACAGTAATACTGACATTTTTGAGCTCTTATTATCTGCCAGACCGTATTCAGGACACTCTGCTTATATCATTTCTAATATTTCTAACATCCTCTATTTAAGATAATTATATTATTATTATAATGAAACAGCACACATGTGAGAGAGAGACAGAGAAAGAGAGATTGAGAGAGGAGACACTGAGAGTTCACAACATGACTAGAAAGTACAGGGTCAGTGTCAACCTTGATTTGCCTTATTCTGAAGCAGGTGTTCCCAGGGCCCTGCACATCATAAAACACCTTCATACCTTCTGTACCTTTTTTGGACAATGAAAGAACTAAAGATCTAAAGCCTTCTGACTGTGCTAGCATCACGTAAAATGGGTAGACTATAGGCTAATTTCCCTTCCCCCTTTCTTATGCTGCTTGCTGCTTAGGTCAGGATTTTACTGCATGTGGAGTATTGGTATTTCTGGCTCGAAGTACCTGAACTTCATATTTTAAATCATAACCTTTTACTGTACAATAGTTTTGACTTAGGAGAGGTTACTGAAGAGTTACTGTGAGATATTCTATAGCTATTTCTTAAGGAGCTTAAACCAGAACTCAACATCCTCTTCTGAATGAAGATCCCTCTTTGACTTTATTTAAAAATATATTTCCTTAATAAAAAGAGGTCTTGAGGAAATATTCCAATGAGGCATCACTCTTCCTATGATAGGATGCTACCTTTCCTAAGCCTGGGCTTGTTGTTTTGTGGGGCCCCTACATCTCTTTTTGGTCCCTAGACATAGTTTCACAATTGTCATTCGGTTTAGTCTAAAACTGCATCTTTAAAAACATAAAATATAATCTACTCTCTTCCTTGACTAAAGCAACTTTTTTTTCATTCCTGGAATATTTTAAAAGCTATTTCAAGTTTTCTTTGTTTATTCCTAATGTGAAAGTGTTTTTCATTTGAATGCTCAGGAATGATAAAATACCAGTTCATGTCAAAACACAAAAACATGGGGGAAAAAAAAATCAATGAAACCAGTGCCTGCAGTTAGGAAATTTATGGTTTAATTCTTTCCTTCTAATGAGCATTTAAATCAAAATTGTTATTATGTTATTTTTAACTGTGCTTTTAATTTGCAGAGATTAGCTGGCAAATTTGCCCAAAGTACAGTATATTGCCTGTTTGCAGATCTGACTGAGAGCTAGGTTATTACTAATTACAAAGAAATAAAGAGTTTTCTGGCCAATTAGTAGGAATAAATCTGTAAAGGTTCAAAATTCAAGTGAAGATCAGGAATCTGGAACATAGTAAGATTTTCATTAATATCCCTTATATATAACTAAATGTTACCAGTTAAACCTACTTGTGGATGCTTGGAGTGATCCTATAGAAATACCAAATTCTCTCCATTCAAAAGCTTTCTTAGACTAAATCTATGTAACGTTTCAAACAACTGGTGCTAAGTCACACATTTTAAAAACAAAATTTGACTGTCTGTGTAAGAAAGGTGAAATGCAGAGCTAAGATATTATTTTGATGATTCAAGATTCACTAAAAAAGCAACACCTACCTTTCCTCAACTAGCCAGGAAGAAACTGGAATTTAGAAAGGATAAGTCTCATGCTTCTTTACTTGTGTATTAATTATGAGGACAGAACTGAAGCCAAAGAGTTTGCTTAGGTAACTGCTTACTTTTACTTAATTCTTACAATAATACTAACATAATTGAAGACTTACAGAACCAAGAACTGTTCTGAGTTACATGTGTTAACCTGCAATCTGTACAAGTCTATGAGGTAAAAGTCTTATGCTCATCCCATGCTTCAGACAAGGCCGCTGGGCCAGAGCAACCTGCCCAAAGTCATGCAGCTCGGCAAATGGAAGAGGCATGATTTGTACTCAGTCTAATGGCACTCCACACATTTCCTCTCAGCATAGTACTTGAGAGGTCTTAAAAATGTATTTATATATTCTAGGTGGATATCTTTACTAAGATATGCAACCAAAGCCTTAAAATTCCAGAAACAAATTGAAACTCTGTCTCTCCCCTTCTCCCCCACCTCTCCCTCTCCCCATCTCTATCTCCCCCTGCCTTCCACCCATGTTGGCATAGTTTCCCCTGGAAGCAGTCAGATCCTAAAAAATCATAGATTAGATCCTGAAGGCAAAGAAAGTATATAAAAGTCAGTGAACACATAAAGAATCCTAAAATATGATGTATCAAACAGATCATTAAACAAACAAAAAAAATCATGAATCAAAAACTTTAACCAGAATTTCTCTGTTTGCAACAATCAGGAAAAGACCAACATAAAAGTCATCATTCAATGGTGGAGTAATGCATTTACATTGTCGGGTATAAGCACAAACTGAACTTCTAACGTTGTGATTCTTTTCTGGACATAGAAATATACTACGAACTGATGCTTTTTTAAAGTAAAGAAATGATGTCTCTACCTGGGGCAGTATCACAGAACTAACTCTAACATAAGGTTGACTAATCCCTGCTCTGAATTTTAATTGTAATTAAATGTATGCCGTAAGTAGATTTCCTCATAATATTTAAATTATATTATTTAATTCATTTAATACTATTTTATTAAATCATCATATTTTAGGGTAGTGTTGCCTGATTTAGAAAAAATAAAATACAGGATGGCTGCTTAAATTTGAATCTCAGATGAACAATGAATAATTTATCAGTCTAAATATGTCCCAAATATTGCAAGAAACTGTGCAATATTGCAATGTTTGGGACATAGTTAGACTGAAAAAAAATATTGTTTATATGAAATTCAAATTTAACTGGCTATCCTGTATTTTATCTGGCAACTTTACTTTAGAGTTATTAAAATCTGGGCATCCATGTATCTGTCAGTCACACTAATCTGAATAATTCTCAATCCACTGACAGAAACGTGCGTCAAAATAGTGTTAAGGTTAATTTGGGACATTTGAGACAAGTATCTGTGGTTTCTTCAAAAATTTCATATTATTTTAAAACTCTAGGCAATTTATTTCTCTTATTTATTTTTCTATATCAAGATAAAATAAAAGATATTAGTTTGATTTTGAGTATAGATCCTTTATAATTAGTAATTTATTTCCATGTTTTTCTTATGACATGGCTTTAGAATACTTCTAAGGGACTTCCCTGGTGGCACAGTGGTTAAGAATCCACCTACCAATGCAGGGGACACGGGTTCAATACCTGGTCAACGAAGATCCCACGTGCCGCGGAGCAACTAAGCCCGTGTACCACAACTACTGAGCCTGCGCTCTAGAGCCTGCAAGCCACAAGTACTGAGCCCGCATGCCACAACTACTGAAGCCTACATGCCTGGAGCCCATGCTCCACAACAAGAGAAGCCACTGCAATGAGAAGCCTGCACACCTCCATGAAGAGTAGCCCCCGCTCGCTGCAACTAGAGAAAGCCCGCGCGCAGCAATGAAGACCCAATGCAGCCAAAATAGAATACAATTTAAAAATAATAATAATAATAAAGAATACTTCTAAGAGTTACTGAAATCAGTAAGCTCCTTATTTTTAGATACAGCTACTGATTTGCTTATCTATTTATCACTTTTAACACTCTCAAATTATTATAAACACTGATATACAAAGAATATTTTTTTCCTTTAAGGCAGACCACACATCCAGGGTTAATTAATGCCATTCCTCTTTACCCACCCTTAGCAGAATGAATCACATGGCAGCAGGCAGCTATGGAAATGAAATTCTTTGCAGCACACCAATGAAAGTTGACATTACCCTTCCTTTACACTAGGAGGCATATTGTTCCTACAGATTTTTCTACTATAACACTGAACATACTATTCAGTGACCGATTCGACAAGCTCAAATGCAACTGAATATTACTAAGTACTTTTAGATATTTATGATAAACAAGTACTCAAAGCTAATTCTTTTTGGGATTAAAGTCATATTTGAAATTGATGAGATCTAAAACTTACCAACAGAGAAAGCTTGTGTTCCTGCTGGTTTTACAGCCATCTTTTAACCACTTTAAGTAATAAAAGAAAATCATCTCATTGCAATCCTCTTAAAAATAAAATAGTAATGAAACAAAAAGTGTATTTTGAATAATTAATATTATAATAAATACTTTATAATCATAAAGTGAACATAATTTATTTAAAGTGAAATAATGAATATACTGGAGTACAAATATGCTTTACTATATAAGTTTTTATCAGTCTTTAGCAAACTGGTGTTTTGGAACTGCCCATCAGATATGATAAGTATGAAAAAAGTCACATGAAAAGAATTTAAAATATAAAGTATTCAGATTTTGAAACACATTTTTTAGAATTTTTTTCTTCTAAGGTATAACAATAATTTTGCATTTCAAAATTCTCCGTGGTAATTTTGAACACTTGACTGGAAACTTCTGCTAAATAATTAAGATACATGTTTTGATTCTTCTACATATATTCACTCTCTATTGATAATAATAACAATACAAAAATTATGATACCTGTAAACCAAGGCTGCAGTATGTGCCAACAGCCCTGTGGACCCAGGGTCAATGAGTTAGATAAAAGGTTATTCTGAATCCACAGTCTGTGTTCTTAATCACAACTCCACAATGCCTCCCAAAAAAGCCAACACTGACTATGTATAGGACTCAAACCTCCCCAAAACTTTCAAATATATTGTTGATTCTACCCTAATTTTTGTTGTCTTTTCTCTCACTCCACTCCACCCTCATCTTTGCCTGCCCTAAATGTTGTTTGTTATGATTTCCTTCTTGGACTATCTTCCAAGAAGATAGTCCCTTGGAAGATAGTCCCTTGTCTATCTTCATAACTACATTTACTCCCCAAATTTCAGTCACCTTCTATGTTGTCAGTTTCCAGTTTCCAACTCAGAATCATATTCTTAGTTCCTAGATACATCTATCTAGGAACTTTGTACACCTATCCAAATTTTTAAATTTTTTAAGAATTGTTTCCTAAGCTGAGTTTTTATCTCATATTCTCTAATTTATTTAATTGTGTAATTTTCCGGTATGTCTAGCAAACTAAAATCATGGAATACCGTCAAGTCTTTCTATTCTCTTATCTGCTGTATCCAATTAGAATGTACTCTATCTTCCCCATCATTCAAAATCTGGTCCAACCTATATCTCAATCCAGGTTCATTTCTTGTCACAGACTGGAACAGTTGTATATTAACCATTTGTTGAGCATCTGTGTTTCAGGCACTGTGTTAAGTGATTATTTATATAAAATAACTGTAGTTTTTATAACAATATTCTCAAAGATATTAATAGCCCCATTTTGGAGGTTAGGAACCTGAGACCACGTGGTGGAGCTAAGCATAACTGCATGTGCCACAAAAATACTGAACTATTCACTGCTTACGCAACTAGCCCTGACATTTCATAGCACCAAGAAAACTGCACTGCCAGTGGGTGCTCACACACACACACACACACACACACACAGAGGCACACACACATATTTTATTTACTTAAACAATTTCTGTTTATCCAATGTCACTTGTTTAAAGTATCACTCTATAGAATCTTTATTGATTTCTTATTCAAGACTTATTCTATTTTAAACCCCACTTTTTTAATGCTTATAATTGGCATTTATTCTAGTTCACTAATGTTATTGGTATCTAGTATCTTCTCTCTTTCAAAAATCAATATTTCTTTTTTTTTTTTTTTTTGTCTTGTTTTTATGGTCTATAAAATGCTCATAGCCTGCCCCTCAGAGAAAATAAAATTGCAAAACAATTTCAGGAACTTAAGTTCCCGCAAACCTACTCAAGGCCTCTCCGACCAAGGAACTCACATTAGAACTCTTGTTCTCACAGTAACTCAGTTTTTTTTAAGTTTAGTGAACCTTGGTTTTAATGCCTGTCCCCAGAATCTAGCAGAGTACCTGGCACATAGTAGCCTCTGCATGAGTGTTTACAGAATGAATAAACAAATGAACGAATCATGGAAAAGTCATGTGAATAAAGGTTCTTAAACGACAGACCTTGAATTGTAAGATATTTCAGAATTACTAAGTCATATATAAATTGTGGCAGACATACTCTAGTGTGACCCCTCAGGTTCCCAACCTCCTGGTGTTCATTACCATATATATCCCCTTCCCTTGAATGTGGGCAGGACCTGAGACTTGCTTATAACCAATAAAATATGGCAACAGTGATGGAATGCCACTCCTGTGAATATGTGAAGTTATGTAAGAATGCATGTTGCTACAAACTCACTCTAGAGACTGTCTCTCTAACTGCCCTTGAAGAAGTAAGCAGTCATGTTGAGAGGCACATGTGTCTAGCAGCTGAGGGTGGCCTCCAAGGGCTGAGAGCAGTCTCCAGCACACAGCCAGTGAGATAGTCTCAGTTCTGCAACTGCAAGGAAATAAATTCTTCTAATAATCTGAAAAATCTAGGAAGCAAATTCTTCCACAGTGTAGCCTGCAGATGAAAAAGCAACCTGGTTGACACCTTGATTGCAGGCTTTTGAGACCCTGAGCAGAGAACTCAGCCAAGGCACGTTCAGACTCCTGACTTAAAGAAACTGTGAAATTATGAATGTGCATTGTTTTAAGACACTAAGTTGGTGGTGATTAGCAATAGAACATAGATGGTAGATAGATAGATACATATATACGTATATACATACATAAGAGATGAGTAGATGTATATTTTGTTTGTGATCTACATGGCTTAATCTAGAAAATGTTCTGACCTCTCTGATTTTAAGGGGAAAGTAGTTAGTAATAGATAGTTTTAAACTTACATTTAGAAAAATATATTTAATAAAGCAAAAAATTAAAGTTTTATAGCACTAAAAAAATCAAATTTTGTTCTTTTATTGCCTTTTTTTCCCCTTAAACTCAAAGCACAGTAGGATTGATTACTTTTTCTCTATACCATTCTATGAGGAACTGTAGATTCATTAACTCAGGGGCCACTATTGTGGGATCACCCTGAATTGATTACAAAAATCCCATGGGGAAGTGAACATAACAGGTGACAATATGAAACCTCTGAACAATTTTCTTTGGGTTAATATAATTAGTTCAACCCAGGATAGCATTAAAAAAATAAACACAGTTCATAAAAATTATTGTATAAAATACTGTGCCCCAAAAATCAAATTCATGTTTAATTCCCAAAGCATATTATGGTTAGTGATTTTTTTTCTTGCAGGTTAGGATTAGTACAATTTCTTAGGACTGAAATTTGATAGGGTAATTATGTTTTTTTTCTGGATTTTGCTGGAGTATTTTAAAATTTTATTAACTTGACTTTTTTTCCCCCCAAAATGACAGCCTCATTTAAAATCTCATGCCCAAATATTTTAAATTCTCGATTTTCTTAGCATGTGTGTCCTATATCTTTAAGACTGACAGGAAAAAATATTTTTAATACAATTTTTTACTTGATGCAAAAAATATATATTCTAAGAATGATTTTTTTCTCAGCTCTGTATCAGGTTCTTTCCATGAAAATTACAAAATAAAAATATAATTTGACTACATTATTAAAATTGTGGAAAATATAGACAGTTAAAAAGAAATCAATACTCCAAACTGAAGATAACCACAGTTAACATGATATAGGACTTCCTAGGTTTATTATTTGTTTATTTGCTTTACCTTGATGGAACACTTAATTTGTCTGACTGTATATTCATGTGTTTGTGAAATATTATTTTTTTAGTCAACAAATATACATTGCTGTCCTACTATATTCCAGGTACTGTTATGCCTGAAGAATAGAAAGGTGAGCAAATAGTCTTTAGAGATTAATGGGAGAGACAATTGTGAATCAACTAATCACACAGATTCTCTTTAAGGAAAAGATATAAGTACCATGATAAAGAAAAATTGTTCCAACGAAAAGAGGACTAAATAAGACTAAAAGTAAGACTCCATATATATGAGTTCTATTCTTGACTCACAAACTATGTAATTTAGGCCAAGCACTTCCCTTTTTACTCCTCTATATAAAATAATTTTATACTGTGTGGGCTACGGGGTCCTATTAAGGTTTAATTTTCATTAGCCCAATGACAAGTAATCCTTGCGGAAGTAGTTCTTTCACAAGTTGTTTGTCTTACAACTCATCTCAGTAATATTCAATGTCTCAAACTTCCTCTTAAAAATGAGATTAGTGCCCCCAAATTTAAAACTCAATGTCAGTGATGACTGTAATGTATTACACACTGTCTTAAAACCTGCGCACATTGCAGGTGGTTTCTCTGAATAGTAAAAGCATAACCTGTGAAGTTAGGCACTCTTGAGTTCATATTATGCCTCAGCTACTTGCTAAGTAGTTTTGACAAGTAATTTACTTATAATACTATGTAACTTGCAATATTGGCGTGGAATCATAAACAATATATTAAAACATTTACTAGCATTCCTGACTCATAAGTAGACCTCAGTAAATATTACCCATAAATATACCAGGTATCAAAACTATCCTTAGTGAGAAATTAACCAGCTGAATTCATACAAAGTCCAGATAGAGGTAGAAGCATATGACAGTCAGGGCGTTAATAATATAAATACAATCTGAAATTTTGAACGTCATTAAACAGAAGAAAATCCTTAAAATTAACATTTAAAAGAAAAACAGATGAAAAAATAACTCCATTCATGATTCTCAACGGGACAGGATTAGGACCTAATTCTGAATTAGTGGTAATAAGCTGCTCCCGATCTAATTACATAATTGTTTTTGTTTCTTTTTAACTTAGTGAAATTCCTTCATCACTTTAGCTATATGTCTTAAAAATTAAAATCCTCAATTGAAAATCCCCTTACTATTTTCTTAGAATTAATTGTTTTATTGAGTTTTACATGGAGGGCACGATCATATTAATAAGTTAACTTTTTAAGGAAATATGATTAATTCTGTTATTTGGGAAAGGGATAAATCTTTTTATGTAGAAAAACTGACAAAACTCTCTGCAAGAAATACTGCATGTGTGTGTGCCATTTGTGGGACAGTTGGCTAAGTATGCACTAGGACTCAGAAATGCCTAGAACATAGAGACACTATCTCTTTGGTTGCCAGAGGGCTACATTAAAGCCTAAAGGTATATTAAAGCTTAAGTTTCCAAAAACTCCCCCACATGATACCATTTGTGTTAATTTCTTTAAAAAATGCATAATGAAAAAAATTACTATGAAATTAGTACTAAATTCTAATTATTTTTATTGACAATCATTATATTTGAAAAACTAGTAATCCATACAGATATAATTCTTAATAACTCTATAGATAATATGAATTTATATGGATATTGCATGATTGCTATAAAATCATGACTCTTCAAGAGACAGACAGAAAATGCCGCTGAAGACAGTGGAAATGGTTTAGATCTACATAGCAAGATTATTACTGTTGAAGATTATTGCTTCAATTATCCTGTACCTTACTCTACAAATTCTTCAAAGTTAATTACAAAAATGTGACTGCAGAATTTTAAGATAATATATCATAATATTATACTAATATGAATTACTGTTTAGTTATGGATCTCAATGTTTCTAGGCTAGTCTAACGAATTCTCCTCTAGACGTTTGCAAAAGAGGTTAAAATTAAAGTCTCTTTAAATGTCAAAAGAAGTGTTAGCCTCCAGGGGCTCTCTGGGCTCCACCTTTCCCTATCTGACTCTTATCCTTCCTTCCCAATCATGAATAAGGATGGTTTCTCCAGCAAGGAGCACTGTTCCGGTTTAACACATTTTTATGAACGTGATTCTTCTGGGTGAAGTCACTGTGTTGAGGTTAAATGTTGGAACGTGCAAGGGTGCGTCTTCCCTTGGGTCTTTTTTTCCATGTGACAGGATTGGTAAAAATTCTGGGGAGCTCTTCAAGCAGGCTTGAAAGTTTCCCCCCCACCCCCAGCTTTAGAATCTCTCATGTCTTCTCCTATTTGGCAGTTTGCCCAGTGCTATTTTCCAGGTTTAATAAATTGTTGCATGAGAAACTGCACATATTAGATAAAGTCCTGGCCTAGGGCAGCTTAGCTTAACCATATTGCAACATACAGTTTTTTTTTTACTTTTACTTCTGTGAAAATAACTGGTGAACTATATAGACAAATCCTAAAACCATTTGGGCCAGTGTGTTTAAGATAGAGCTTTTCTGTCTTGGTTTTGGAGGAGGCCCAAAGACCAGAGGAGCCAACCACTGCCATGTGCAGAAGAGGTGGTCAAGAACCAGTTTTGGGACCCTTGCCTTAATGCCGATAAGAGATGTTTTAAAACTGGAGAAGGGGAAGTTGCAGACTAGGAAATCTGTTTAGAAAGAGCTGTCCTACATATCCAACCTCTTTACACAAGTCCAGCAAATGTTGAGACAATGGAACCACAGGTTCAATGGTCCTTAGACTAATCAGAACCAAGAAATCTAAGGAGAATTTTTGACCAGCTCCACCAAATGCTGTGAGATGAGTAGTTGCCTCTTTGGATATGGCCTGACATTCTGGATATGTGCAGTCAAAAGATGCACGTATGTTTTCCTTATGAGACCAAGAAAGAGGACATGAAAGATTAAGAACCAGAGCTGGTATGGAATTTGCTTAGATTTTCCTAAAAGATTGGCTGAGAAAAACTTCAGCAGAAGGAAGTTGCAAATGTAACTCCATATGTCAATGAGAAGAGAACCACCTATCAGAAAAACCTGCAGAGATGGGAGCACAGCTTGAGAGGAGGCATATGTACAAAAGATTTCCCACCACTACCCTGAAATCAAAGAGTCAGTTTAAAATCCTAGAAGACAGAAAACACCAATGCTGGATTACCACAACAGGACTAGTTAAGAAAGTCCTTTCATGCTTTTTACCTCTTCTTGGTATTTCTACTTCAACCATAGAATTGCCAGAGGCACTTTAATATCTAAAGCAGTGAGAGAAAGAGCTAGGACATTACAGAAACATCACCCTAACCCCATTTCACACTATAGACAAGTTTGAAGCAGGTCAAGGTGAGTTAGAAAAAACTTTTAATTCAAATCAAACAGAAATCATGGTCATTACTTTGGACTGGACATAATAATTATTGAATTGGACTTCTAATTTTTAAGTAAAGTGAACTAGTTAGTGATTTAAAAAAATAATAATAATAGCATGACCAAAATAGATACAGCATTTGCCCAAAATTTTCTTCAAAGGCCGAGGAAGAAGTACCCTCACAGGGCTTACCTGGAATGAACGATGATTTCTGAGGTGAGGTGTGAGTTTGTTGGAAAATAAAGGATTTTGCCAGTCTCATCCCACTCATTCCACTCTTTCAATGTATTGGTTAAAAAAAATCATCCAAAATTAAAATAGACAAAAAATGTAAAACCCCACATCATTATCACTCCTCTTCATACTTGTTTTAATCACCATGTTATATATATATAAATATATATATATATATTTATATATATATATATGTGTGTGTGTGTGTGTGTGTGTGTGTGTGTATGTGTGTGTGTATAGTCTTCATTGGAAAAGAGCATTCCACAGGACACTTTTTTCTTTTTCTTCATTGACTATGTTCCACTTAACTATATTTAATCAATTCTAAAATGTAAAAATGTCTTCCCATTTTAATATCTTTGACATCTAGATGTCTTTCATAAAATGGCTTCTTGCAATTGTATCTGTAGCATTTTTTCTTTTTTCATGGTTCATAAAATAAAGATGCACCAAACAATTTAACAGCCAATATATCAAGCACATTAGACTTGATATATTTCAAAGAATATTACAACAACAATAAAGGCAGCAAAAAACAACTGAATGTCCATTTACTTGCTCCCCAGAATGACTATTAAAACTCAAGGGCACAACAGAAAACCAGAAGAACTCCAAGCAAAGTTTTTAAGAGGACTCACCAGAGTTGGGATCAGAGTTGCCATCTGCTTCAGTCCTCTTGTCCGGAGAGGCCTGGTCATAGAATTCGTCCTGTGGCTGAACCAGAGGAAGAGGGTGTGAGATCAGGGTTCCACTACCCACCGGCTCGTGGTCTCCTAGACCACTGTCACTGCAGCTTTCCTGGGAGCCGTCAGGGAGATGAAAGGTAACCCGGCGCTGCGACTACAAAGAAGACCACAGGACACACCGTTAACATCCCTCCCAAAGGAAGTGGAGGCGGAACGCAAAGCAAAGCAACTTTAACACACAGTGCAATGTCGAGGCAGAATATAAAATACTTGGAACACAGCTGGAAACAAATTTTGATTGTTTGTCGTTTCCTATGACATATCCAACTTGCAAAATACAAGAAAGAATTTCAACCTTGTATAATTCAAGAATAAAAAACTTGTGGTATACCATTGAAACTTGTAGAAAGAAAGGCAAAAAAGAATATATATATATGCTAATGGTCAAAGCTATAAAATAATTTCAAATAAGCATAAATATAAAAATGTCTGTTTCATAGATTTGAATAAATACATAGATAATGCAACACAACATTCCATTTCTTTTGAATGACCTGGTATTGTGTTTACTTGAGGCTTTTAAGGTAGCTTTTGCAATGAAGTCATTATTGTCCACTGGCCCAGATATTGCTACCAGTCATTGGTTTTAGAATATCCCTGTTGAAAGGTGTTTGTAATCCTACTTTGGCATCTATTTACACAATGTCACCATCAGAAGCGACCTAAAATATGTATATGGGTACTTTAATAAATTTTAGTATTTTAGTAAAATAAAATTGTGCCTTTCAGCACAGATCACTGCTTAGTTTTCTTGGTAAATATTCTTTTAGCTGATATAATCTATGAGATAAGAGAACATTTACAGGTGTGTAGGGTGGAGATTTATGCCTTACAGAATTATGTGAGAGTAGTAAATTTGTGCTGTATGTCTCACTACACCTAATTTCCATTTTACTTTGATAACCAAAAGACTTTTTAATATCGCATTGCATGTGACTACTTTTACTCAGATTTAATAAAATTATGAATATATAAATAATAAATATATAATATATGGAGATACAATGTATAACAATCATTTTATCTTACCTAAGATTTGTGTTTTCAAGAGTCAATTTATAAATTGTATCCATTTCAAAGAAAACAAATGTAGAGACAAAATGTTATAGGTAGAAATACTGCTATTCTATAAATGTATTTCTTATAGACTGACAATAAAACATAGCCTATTTTCTGTGAGTCACTCGTTCAAATCTAGCTCAGAGTCATAATGGAGAAGAGCTGATACCACTTTATTGCTGTTCAATGACCTGTGTGAAATGATTTGATAGTTTAGTACATTTTAAATGAACTAATGTAGACATCATATAAACTATAATCATAAATGGTCCTAATTGAGTCTACTGTAGCACATTGCACCTTCAAGCACAACTATCTCACTATCATTGTTCCCTCCTCAATAGAGTTTGAAACGTGCCTAGGTAAGTGCTACATAATATGCAAGCAAACTTGAATATTAATATCTGAAATGCATTTCTACTTTTAAGGGAAGGTCATGCTACTGATTTTATTTATTACAGTGTTTCCTTTCTCAGGTGAATTTAACCCTTGAGGGAATAATAATACAAGTATTCTCTGTTTCTGTTTCAACATGCACTTAATTCGTATTAAGTGTATGCTTTTGTAATAAAGGACAGTCACCAGGCTGCCTACAATACATAAATGCCAAACATCGCTTTTAAAGTGATTGGCCTACTAAAAAGTCCATAGTTTTAGTGACTAAAGTATCTCTGGTGTTACCTCTGGAGGACTATCTCTTAGTTACAGCTTAAGTGAGTAAAAAGGAAGTCAAAACATAAGAGAGACAATGGAGCAATCTGAATGATTCTGCAATCTTCATAAAGCATTTCTGGGAGACGCTTATAAGCCATTATAAAATATTTGTTTCATAGACAGAAGGAAAAAGGAAAATTAACATCTGTGATATTCTTCTAAACTGTTTTAATTACAATAGTTTTTTTTCCTAGGAAATGTCCAAATCTGCAACATCAGTTATATCTAAATCCAGTAGTTTTCATAGTATGGTCATTAGAAATAGTATTCTTTGGGCACCTACTGGTACATAGCCTGGTGTTATAATTACTCTGAGAATAATAAGGAAAATATTTTTTAAACTATTTCAAATACAACTTATTAGATTCCATCTCACATATACTATACTATGATATTTCTTTACCACTTTATAATTGAGAATAACAGATGTAATTTATTTGCTGTAAGACCCTGTAAATTAGTGTAATATAATGTTTAAACTACTGTGGCTTACGGAAATATTTCCTAATTAATTTGACTCAGAGATGTTTAAGTCTTAATTGGCAAAATTGTGCACAATTTATCAGTCTAATGGGAGGTAGGGGTGGTGATGCATATGGACTAAGAATGGCAACATAGATATTATAGTGTGAAGCAAATTGATCAAACAAATCAATCTTTAACATCATCATAATGACTGATGCAAGTGGAATAATGTTTGGAATATCAAGATAGAAGGAGAATATTTGAATAAATTAAAATGAAGAAAAATGAGAATCCATGGTACATTATGAAACAAGAGTTGTGGGTGTCATCAAGGAATGCAGTACTTATTCAGGTTTTGCCCAAGAGCACCAGATGAGGAGCCAGAACCAGATCTCCTGCCTGGGGGTGCTTGCTCAGTAGAGCCTGGCCCTGGACAAGGACATTATGTCTTTGAAGGAGTTCTTGGCCTTGTAAAATGGAGAGAGCAGTGCCTTAAGCAGAGGAGTGTTGTAAGGCTCAAACAGATAACATAAGAAGTGTTCTTGTCATATAATACATGACACATAGTAGGTACTCAATAAAAGGTAGTTATAATTCTCAAAATTAATAGCTTTTAACCTCTGTGGTTATCAGTGTTTAGCAGTTATAAAGATGCGATTCCTTCACCCCAGAAAAAAGTATTGTTCTTTGGGAAGAGACCTGAAGAATCTTGGCATGTCTCACAATGTGCCTGTAGGTGTGTCAGCCCAGAGCCTCTCTGAGGGGAAGCTGCTCTTGGGTGGAAGTGAGGTATGAAGACCAACAGTTTAGAACACATGGTTTCTCCTCAGAGAAAGTGAAGGTTTTCCCACTATTCTTTCAAGAAACCTATGATTGTTTGTATATTCAAAGCAAGACAGAACTTTTTACTTATAGTCTCTGGGAATTTTGCTTGTGGGTTATCCTCATGGAAAGGAGCCCAGTTTGGGTTATAAATATAGTGAAACCCTGCCTGACTGAATTGGGACAACACATGTTATCATGAGACTACTTCAGACTTTCCAAAGCCTGGGCACTTACATTTTGTTTTCCTGTATCTATTTCTTACCCATTCCATTTTCTCCCATGGGAAACATTATTATTATTTTTGGCTAAGTCTGGTTCAGGGTTTGAATGTCACATTTGTTTATCTGATTTATCACTGGCAGGTTAGCTCCAGGTCCCAGGCTGCCCCGAGGAAGAATAATATGGGAACAGGAACTACTAAGGTTGTTCCATGTTGTTTTACTTTGGGACTGCTGATATGGATTCTGACCAAGCGAAGATTCCATCAGAGACCCTGTACTCTATGCCAGCATAAAGGGCCATGCATGCAAATACAGGTATGTCCAGGATACTGTAAGTTGGAAGATGCCACACTGGTTAGGTCTGAGAAACATCACCAAGCACTTTTGCAATATTTTTTCTTGTAGGTTAGTATGAAAGAGAGGGAAAATTCAAGATGCCCTGGGAAGATACACATGTTCCTATGTTGGACACTGTTTTTCAAGAGTCACTGAATGAGTCAGCTAAGAAATCTTAATCATTGCTTTAATGTTTCTCTTGTGTGTGTCTTAACTGGTACAGGATATTATTCACCAATGAATGATTCACATTCAAGCCTACAATCCCAGTCCCATTAATATAGATAGATTCCCATGTGCAAAGACTTAGTAGTAAGGTACACTGTGTCTTTGCATAAAACAGCAAAAATGTAGAAAAGAGTGAAATGTCTAATAGGTAACTAATAAATTATGTAATAGCATAAAATTGAATCATTCACAATACTTAAAATAATGTTAATGTTTATTGATGTGGAAAATATTTATAATCTATTGTTAAGTGTAAAAATGAGGTTTGTAAAGATTTTACTGTGTTGAATTGCATTCCTGTTAATGTGCTTTAAGGTGTGAATATGTGTAAGCTAAGATCTGACTATGCATACACTAAGGGTTTAAAGCGGTGTTGTTTGGTCATGGAATTATGATATTTAAAATTATTATTATTTTGACTACACTAAAATTTCCATACGTTGTCTTTGTAATATTAGAACATATGCTAAGTTTTAATACTTAAAATTGTATTCCTTTTCATCACTTATTGCAAAATAGAACTTAGTCCAAGAGAAAGGAAAAACCTGAGAGACAGTAGTTGGGCTTGCTCTTGAGCTAAGGAATGTCAGACAATCTTCTATCACTGTGTTGCTACCTTAACTTTCATTTTTTACTCTCTTTACCTAGTTTTTTAATCATTGCAATTAAAGATCCTTGCCTTTTCCTCAAATCACAAGATAACATGAATATAGGACTAGGCCAATTATTATAAGTCAAATAAACAAATTTATCAGTTAATGACTGACATTTAAATAATTATTTTTGGGAAAATTATAAATTGATATTATGGAAGTAGAAACAAAGTGCTACAGAATTGTTTAAATATGGTTTAATTTGTAGAAAATTCTTTAAATACCTTTTTAAGGAAATATTTTGATTTAGTTCCTTTAATCACATTTAAAAAATAATATATCATCTATATATCTATCTAATCTCTATATAGTAAACACACACACACACAAACACATCAGCCAGCAATTACTTATGAGGAAGTAAAAGATAAAAAGTGTTAAAGTTCCATATATGAACTTTTTTGCTTTATCTCAGCATTAAATCTGATGAAGATATACTTTTTCTTTATTTGAAATAATATTTTCATATATAGTTCTTCTCAAAGTAGCAGAGAAAATCATACAAAAAAGGGTTAAAAAAATTTTGGAAACTGGAAACTGCATTTTAATTCAAATGTTTCTTATAACATTAGTTAGAAGCATTTTGTTCTTTCTTATTTTTAAAAGAAGATATTTCAATTGAAAATTTAAGAGTAATAGTTAAGAGTATAGTCTTAGGTTACAAGCTATGGAAAGAGGAATTTTTAAATGACAAAAGAACACATTTTCAGCTAAAACCACTGATTCAATTCAACAGCAAGTTCCTCAATAGCTTCTTGCCATCTAATATCAATGTGTACTCTACCTCTTAATAAAATCCAGAATCAAGTAAAACTCATAGAGGTTTAGAAGGTAAATTAAATGCATCCCAAAAAGAAATCTATGGTTACAGTTTAAGTTACTGTTACTTAATACTCACAGGCCCGACTGAAGGGAAACATATTAATACACACATGTTCTTCCTTACTCATGTTTGAGCGCTCTCATCAAGAAACTAAGAAAGAAGCTAAGAAATAGTTTTGCAGGACAAAATTATAAGGGACTTTTTAACTGATGATAAATGAAACATTTTGAGCACCGAATTATTTTATGAGTCATTTTATTATTTGTTACTGGTAAATTGAGTTACTCTCCTATCCTGTTGATTGGAAATTATTGGGTTGGCCAAAAAGTTCGTTCAGGTTTTCCGTACCATCTTACGGAAAAACCCAAACGAACTTTTTGGCCAACCCAATACTTATGCTAAATGGTTCTGCTATTGAAGAATTTGTGTATTTTTTTTAATCTGGAAATTATTTAGGGATTTTTCTAGTCTATTTTAACCTATTACATTTATTTCAAATGAGGAAATGAGGTAAAGTCATTTGTCTATATAGGTTTCACTGGGAACAAAACCCACATTTTCTGATATTCAACATAAAGGGCTATTCATTCATTCATTCATTTAATAAATAATTTTTGAGAACCTATTTGTGTAATTCATTAAATAAACCTCAACTAAAATTGGAAGCAGGACAGGTCTGTAGGGAGAGCTCTCACATGCCACAATTCACAGTCAATTACTCCAAACAGGAAGAGACCCATGCTTACATCTCCCACAGTAAGTTGTCTCCTACTTTACTATTCTGGGGAAAGATGAAAACTTCTCTGGCCCCTGGATAGCCCAGCCAGTCAGAGACTGTAGCAGTCCAACCAATGAGAAGCCTTCATACTTTGGACCCCCAGCTTCTTTGAATGGACTCTGGTTATTACAGTTCTTCCCAACTCTTCCCTTTTCCTGTGAAGCCAAGCTCCCCTTCCTTGTTCTCTGGATTTGCCTATGATCCACCATAGTTTGCACAACTTGAATTGTAATTCTTAGGCCTATTTCTGTATAAACTCACCTAAGCTGGTAGAATAACTGGTTGTTACATTATTAAAGCTAACGTACTATGTGCTAGACACCGTCCTACCTGCTAAGAACACAATGGTGAACAAGACAAAAACTGTATCACACAACTTCCTAGAAAGTAGAATTTTCTTAAGCTATTCCCTAACAGTTCTGAGCATGCTTTTGATCAGCACCTGTGTCACCTTTTTAATATTTTGATTCCCTTCTAATTCTTGTAAACTATGCAGACTTAAGCAAGGTCAGTGCATGAATAGACCTTGACTGTATTAATCAACAATAACCTAGGGAGAAAAAAAGAGGGAAGGGGAGAGTATTCTGAATTTATGCCAAACAATCCCCAGGTCTGTTACAATCCTAAGATTGGAATCCATTGCCAATTTGTGAAAATAAAAAATAAAAAGGATAAAAGAGTAACTGAGACTGTTAGAGTAGGCTATTCTTGACTCAAATACAGAATCATTCACTTTGCATATCCTTGAACAATTTTTTCCTCTAGGTAGTTGGAGGAATGTTAACAACCTCAAATAAGAGTTGATGAAATCAAAACCAGCAAGTTTTTCTGAAGAACATGTATGCTTGACATTTTATGAGTTTATGATGAATATTTTCTGAATGAAGATGATTTACTCAGAGCAGAACTAGGAAACCTAAAGGGGATGCAGCAGAAATTAAGTATCTTTGTCCATCCTCCAAAGATGCTTTCCTGTGGGAAAAATTCTCTGTCTCCCCAGAAAGCAGTTTGCAGGGAGTGTTGCCCTGTTTTAAAAGTAGCAAAATGAAACATGATAACAATCCACTAGCAGTCAGCATTTCCTTCTTTCCTCTTTAACGTTTACTTTTCAGAATATTTGGAAGACAAATAGGAAGGTTCAGTTTTTGTTGGAGAAAGATCTATAACAACTTCACTGACCTAGGTGATGGATGTAAAGGTGTCAGCAACTTTAAAATGAATTTTTTGATTCCTAGCATTATCTATGCTACATAAACTAGGACTAGGGTGCAGATGATAACTGGCCATAAAAAGTTGAATAGCATTTTCAGGGGAAATGGGGAATGCTTGTCTATACCATACTTACTGCTCTGTTAACCAGTTTGCTATCTGCTGCTAAGCAACTGCTTTATTTCAGGATAGAGTTTTTGTCTTTTGTTCTAACTTCAGTACTCAACTGCATGTTTAGTGTAGGAAGCTTGTTTCAGTGTGTGTGGGAAACTCACAGTAACTTAAACTTAGCCTGTTTCCTTTGCTTTGTAAATGTCTTATTGTGAAATGACTTCCTTAAATTTAAGACATACTTTTTGTGCTTTGTAAGTAAAGTTCATTGAATACTTCATAGGACTTCACATGGCTGGAAGACTCGTGTTAATGATATATGATGAAATTTTTAGTATAATTTTATTTTTATTTCCTTTGGATCTCAGTATGATCTGTGAGAAAGTCAGGTAGCATTTCTCTCCACACGCAAAAACAATTGATAGCTTTAAGGAACTTGAGAGAAAATTAAATTCTTTGTACTGTTTTTGGGTGTAACCTTGGCGCTTGAATTTAAATATATGAAACTAACATAAAACAGGAATCTCCTCCCTACATCATTTTCCCCTGTGGGACACCAGAGAAAGGGAAAAGGGTTAGGATCAACTTTCCTCCTTGGTTTGATGGCATCACCCCACTCTTAAGTTTCTTCTAGGGTCCAAAGCAAGTAGAGAGGATTAATAATTGTCAGCATTGGTGGTTATTTTGCTCCTTATAATTCTTATTTGGTTCCTGCTATCAGAAACACCCTCAACCTATTTCTTACAGTTAAATGTTGCCCAGTAGGAATGCAGCACGTTATCTGAGCATACAAAATATAAAATGACTATATTAAACAGAAGCAGCTGCTCCTGAAACTACAAGCAGAATTCTTGCATCTATAAATTATATGTACAGAAATAGGCAAGAAACAACTCAGCAAGAGTCCTTTCCAATTTAGTTTTCTAGTATAAACAAATCCATGTGATGCAGGAAGTTACCCTTATCATATTTACAAAATCTGCATACATAATAGTTATAGCAATTTAATTAGAAATTCTACTAAGTTATCACTGTTGTTAGATTAAAAATACAGAACCCACTGATATAGCGTGTGGTCTTTTACCAAAAGTGAGTCTTCTTTGGATAATAAAAAATCACTAAAAATATGCATCAGATCTGTCAGTATTGTTAACAGAAATAGCATCTGATTTGGTGTTTAGGATTCAAGAATTCTTCTCAGGCAATTTTAGCACAAGTAACAAAAGAGGTAATGGGCATCTCCCTAGCATTCCCCTCTGTTAATAATTCTCAATACAAAATAAGACTTGTAAAACAAAAATAGACCATATTTTCTTTAAGTTGTATTTTTCAAAAGGTAGTCCTTAGATTATACGTATATATTATATTATATTATATTATAATTATCTTCAGACAATGGGTACTTGACTCAAACGAGTTTGAACATGCACGCGCACACACTTTAAACCTCCCTTGTGTGTTCAAGCACAAGATCATAATTGCCTAGTAAGAGTGAAAACTAGTAATCCAAGGCTTTAGAGGACAAATCATGTTATTTCAAATTAAAGAATGAAACACAAATGGAGAGGTAGAAGAAGCAAGAAGCAATCTGTATAAATTCTCCAGGAAATACTAGAATTGTACATTGATAGGTTGTTTAAAAGTCCTCATGAAAGTTTGTTAGTTTGCACCTAAAAAGTGGTACGATCTGTCTCAATGGACCTTGTGTCAAACACTGCAGTTTCATTTTATTTATTTAACTTTTTGTGTTATTTTTTGTAGTATAAAGAAGAATGTTAAAACTTTTTAGAAGCAGTGAAGGAATAAGAAGTTATTTGAACTAGTCCTCACACACGTAAAGCATATCTGTCCCTGACAGTCTATGGATTACGAATAATTCTGAGCCATCAATCATATCTTCTTCAACAAAAAAGAAAAATGGTGATGGGAATGATATTGCTGGAGGAGGAGCCTCTTTCTAGTCTATGATTCATATGATTCGTATATGGAGAGTGTTCTATAACTATTAATTACTACAGGAGCCATCAAAAGAGTCAGCCATGATAAAGAACTCAGTCCTCACAGGCAGGTTAATGGGGGGACTGATTTGCACGGGGAAGGTGGATAGTGGGACATAGTCTACAGAACATAAGTATAGGTCCAGGTTACACTTAGAGGATATGGAAATGCGTGTGCACAGGCACAGAACATGACCCTGATATTATTGACCAACTATTAAATTCTCTTTTCTATGTTCTCTTATAAACATAACCCATACTTGTGAAATGGGGATGGGTGAAGCAGAGCAGATAGGGAAGAAGTTGTCTTTGGCCATAAGAAGCACACAAAAAAGAAACAGACGTCCCTGGAATTTCATCTGAAATCTTGGACTCATTGGTAAATCATCTCACAGGCGATAAATTGATAGATAGATTGATTTTGGATGGCTAGCTATCCTCTAAAAATCGGTGTCTGTATTAACTATCAAATTTTAAATAATTATTAGGAACTTCATTTATCCTTTGTAATTATATGGTGAAAAACACTTGTATTGTGAAAGACAAGCATTTTCTAATTTTGTCATCTTTTAGTTCTCTCAAAGGACATCAATGAAAATATTGTTTGCAGTTGAAAATTTTTGATTAGGAATATGTGATACTCAAGTCATATTTCTTTTTCTCATAGTAAGTTAGGAAGAAAATAGGAGACTTTAAAAATATATCTACAGCATATACATAAACTCGTGTATGTGTATTTATATATAGATGATGCAAAACTTATGCACAAACTCCAACACAGACTGACACGCTGCACGTGTCTTAGCATGTGAAATTTTCCTATTCTTAGACAAGGAGATTGTCAAATATAGCCAAGATCTTTGCTATATTTCTCAATGTTGAAAATGAAATCCAAATTTTATTAATTGAATCTGAGAAAACCTGAATTAATCTAGACAAATCTGATACCATTGCATTCCAGAAAGAGTCTCTTCCTGGTTATATTTAGTGCCACATAATATATAGCTTCACCCGGTGACAAAAATTAACTTGTTTAGCAATGATATTTCATTGAGTGTAGAATTCACCATATAAAATTGTGATTATAAGATGAGGAAAAACATTTTTTAAATAAATGGAAATTGTATAAAATATCTAATTCTTTAAGGAGGGAATTACTTAGTAATTAAAATAGTGATGTCACTATGCTTTTAGAGATTTAGAGTTTGTGCTCTTGAACTGTTTTGTGAACCTGCATGGCATTATATTGCAGAGTCTCAAGATACCAACCGTTGGCCCTTTTATGATCTGACTTTACTTTTTGAAACAACTAAAAGCTGTCTGTAATGATGAACAATAGCATTTTACAAAGAAGGCAAGATTACAAAATAATATGGCACATTTTCTTCGGTGGCTTAAAAACTAACTTTGAGAACAATTACAAAAGAGGAGTTCCAAAATATTTTGAGAAATGATGATACTCAGTGTAGGAATGGACGAGGGCCAATTTGAAGGACAGCATTCCTCTAAGTACGTGATTTCTGTTTCTTAGCTAAAAATCAGTCTCAGCTTTATTCTCAGCTTATATGCAGGAATGTTCTTTTTGGATCTAAATTTAGAAAGAATAATGCAGGCGGTCTGGTATGAGAGAATGAAATGAATGAGTATGGTCTTCATAAGGGGTTTTGAATTACAGAAATCTGAGAAAAACCTTATGAAACAATCTTGCTACATATGTATTGAGCAGTAACATTTGGATATGGAAATCATATCAAAATATTTTTGAAAGTATTAATAAGCATTATTCAGTAGAGTGTAAAACACTGATGTCCTGATAAACTGGAGGAAAATGTTTTAAGTTTCTTTTACTTTGAAAAAATGTAATATGTAACTACCTACTGTACTCTGCTAGAATCAGAGCCCTTATAATGATCTTAAGAAAACAGAGAAACTAACCCAGCTGGAATAAACATGACTACGACTTTATATCTCTTTTCTCCTGGGTAGAGTGGCCTTTGTTCTTAACATTCAAAGTAGCTGGACTTTATTTCAAAAAAAAAAATCCACCTATTATTACAGACAGTCACTGTGACTTTGAGCCTGATATTTGAAACAAAAATCACTCTCACATCTCACTGATAATCACTACTTGCCCTGTGGCTCTTAGTCTTTCCTTTGAAAACATTACTGAATCACCAATCTCTGTTATATGTGCACTGAGGATAATTTGCTTCCCTGAATACAAACATAAAATTCAAACATCTGTAAAAAACTTCTATATGTCAAAAGCTTCTGTAGATTTAGGTAGCATCTATGTAATAATGAGCTGTATTCAGAAAAAATGTAGTTACTTTCAAAGAGCAAAACTCCCCAATATTATATTCCAAATGTAGACACAGCCATCCAGAAGGTAAAGGTTCAAAAATCTTAGCAATGTTTTTGGAAGATAAGAAGTAAACACTGTTAAGTCCACTTGACTCTAAGATCCAACATGTGTGCCCAGAAATTCCTTCTGTTTTTGTCTGGGACAGAGATGGAAAGATGGTCTCAGAATGAAACATTTACAAAATTTTCCACACCAGAGGTAACTTATTAAATGGTACAATTTGGCCAGTGCATTAAAATTTAAGAACAGTAAGGTAGCCTACAATTTGAAAAAAATATTAAATTTCCTAAAGTTTTTATTTAGGATATTGATAGTCAGAAATATAGTATCTTATGTATATAATGTTAAAAATGATGGACATATTGCTAGTCTGGAATAATTTATTTTTGATGAAACTGTTGTGAGCAATTGTTTAAACAAGTGTACTTAAATAAAATGGGAGAAGAATACAATTAAATATTTGAAAGAAAACTTGCCCTATCTAGGAGATATAAAAAATATTAGAATATTAAGAGCTGACACTAAGGTAAACTATAGGCTTCAGTTAATAATAATACATCAATATTATTCCTTGTAACAGATGGACCAAACTAATGCAAGGTGTTAAAAGGAGAAACTGTTCAGGAAGAGAGTATATATGGGAAGTAATAGTTTGTGCACAATTTTTGTGTAAATCTAAAACTGCTTTAAAAATAAAGTCTATTTTTAAAAAATCCAAGGGTTAAACAAAAAAAGAAGGTAGACAAAGACTTTAGCAGTGAAAGTGAAGGGGATTTCAGGCTATGTTCATGGAATATAAAAGATGATAGCGCTGTTTTGCATTATATTGAATTTTACTTCTATGAGTTTGTGTGTGCGTGTGCGTGTGCAGTGATATAAATACTCATGTATTACCATTATTATATTTAGCCCTGATTGATCCTTTCTAAGTCATAAATAAAGGTTCTATACTTAGATAATTATAAGCATTTCAAAAAAGAGTATTTCTGTATATACAACTTTGTGATTGTTGTCTACAATTGTCCTTGGTTCCTTTTTAAAATTTTTGAAACTGTATAAACTTTAAAACATTCTTCATTAAATAGACATTTTAATTTATATTTTACAATGATATAAGCCAGTTTTGACACTTTTAGGGGCATATGTCAGATAGTTAACTTCATGAAGATGAAATGAAATGTTCCTCATATCAGAAAATAATTCTGATCTAGTCCATGTCTTAACCTGACAGATGGAAGAAGATAGATGATGGTACTTTGGGAATTAAGGAATTACTTTCCTGGAATAGATCATCGAGCTTAATGTCTATAGAGGGCATCTTATCTTAGGTTTCACAGGCTGACAAAACACATAGAGAATGTGGCTCAGATATCTTGTTTGATCACTAACTTTTCATAGATATGAAAATCTACGAGATTTTCATTGGAAACGCAGTGTGGATGATAACTGATCAAATATGGCAGCTAACCAGTTTTAGCTCCTGGGAAACTCTGACAGAAAAAAGCTCTTTTTGTGCAAGGGCACCATCATTTGACTCTCACACAAATATAATCTCTCCTTATGTCTGCAGAGCAATACTGTTAGAACAAACAGTGCTATCAGTGTTTCTAGTGAAAGAACAAATTAAAAATTAACAGCTTGAGATTTAAATCTATACTAGTAATACATGTTAATAATCTTACAAAATATTCTATTCACTAAATTCATTACTAAGCTTCAAACTGTATGCAAAAGATGTTCATTTTAACAAAAAAGAGTAAAAGGAAAACTATAATAAATTTTGAGCACCCATAACATGGACCCATCTGAAACTACATCATTAAAAGAATTTTAAGTGTGGAGAATACATGCTATGATAGAATAGTTTAAGTTTTAAGAAATTTCCTAGAGCTCTTTACTCAGCCATTCAACAAGAACTGTTAATCACCTACTATCTATCAGGTACTCTTAGATACTGAGGGAAATTTTTCAATCAAGAATGACACAATCAGAGGAGCTTCAAGCTGGCGGAAGAGTAAGACACGGAGATCACCTTCCTCTCCACAAATACATCAGAAATACATCTACATGTGGAACAGCTCCTACAGAACACCTACTGAACGTTGGAAGAAGACCTCAGACCTCCCAAAAGGCAAGAAACTCCCCACGTACCTGGATAGGGCAAAAGAAAAAAGAAAAAACAGAGACAAAAGAATAGGGACAGGACCTGCACCAGTGGGAGGGAGCTGTGAAGGAGGAAAGGTTTCCACACGCTAGGAAGGCCCTTCACGGGTGGAGACAGGGGATGGCAGAGGGGGAAGCTTCAGAGCAGCGGAGGAGAGCGCAGCAACAGGGGTGCGGAGGGCAAAGCGGAGAGATTCCCGCACGGAGGATCGGTGCCGAGCAGCACTCACCAGCCCAAGAGGCTTGTCTGCTCAGCCGCCGGGGCGGGTGGGGGCTGGGAGCTGAGGCTCGGGCTTCGGTCGGATCGCAGGGAGAGGACTGGGGTTGGCGGCATGAACACAGCCTGAAGGGACTAGTGCGCCACAGCTAGCTGGGAGGGAGTCAGGAAAAAGGCTGGAGCTGCCAAAGAGGCAAGATAATTTTTCTTGCCTTTTTGTTTCCTGGTGCGCGAGGAGAGGAGATTAACAGTGCCACTTAAAGGAGCTCCAGAGACGGGCACGAGCCACGGCTATCAGCGCGGACCCCAGAGATGGGCATGGGACGCTAAGGCTGCTGCTGCAGCCACCAAGAAGCCTGTGTGCAAGCACAGGTCACTATACACACCTCCCCTCCCTGAAGCCTGTGCAGCCCACCACTGCCAGGGTCCCATGATCCAGGGACAACTTCCCAGGGATAACACACGGCGCGCCTCAGGCTGTTGCAATGCCATGCTGGCCTCTGCTGCCGCAGGCTCGCCCCGCATCCATAGCCCTCCCTCCCCCTGGCCTGACTGAGCCAGAGCCCCTGAATCAGCTGCTCCTTTAACCCCGTCCTGTCTGAGTGAAGAACAGACTCCCTCAGGTGACCTAAATGCAGAGGCGGGTCCAAATCCAAAGCTGAACCCCGGGAACTGTGCGAACAAAGAAGAGAAAGGGAAATGTCTCCCAGCAGACTCAGGAGCAGAGGATTAAATCTCCACAATCAACTTGATGTACCCTGCATCTGTGGAATACGTGATTGGACAACGAATCATCCCAAATTGAGGAGGTGGACTTTGGGAGCAAAGATATATATATATATTTTTTCCTATTTTCTCTTTTTGTGAGTGTGTATGTGTATGCTTCTGTGTGTGATTTTGTCTGTATAGCTTTGCTTTTACCATTTGTCCTAGGGTTCTGTCTGTCCGTTTGTTTTTTTTTTTTTTTAATTACTTAAAAAAATTTTTTTCTTAATAATTATTTTTTATTTTAATAACTTTATTTTATTTTATCTTCTTTCTTTTTTCTTTCTTTCTTTCTTTCCTTCCTTCCTTCCTTTTTTCTTTCTTTCTTTCTTTCTTTCTTTCATTCTTTCTTTCTTTCTTTCTTTCTTTCTTTCTTTCTTTTTCTACCTTTTATTCTGAGCCATGTGGATGAAAGGTTCTTGGTGCTCCAGCCAGGTATCAGGGCTGTGCCTCTGAGGTGGGAGAGCCAAGTTCAGGACACTGGTCCACCAGAGACCTCCCAGCTCCATGTATAATCAAATGGCGAAAATCTCCCAGAGATCGCCATCTCAATGCCAAGACCCAGCTTCACTCAAAAACCAGCAAGCTACAGTGCTGGACACCCTATGCCAAAAAACTAGCAAGACAGGAACATAACCCCATCCATTAGCAAAGAGGCTGCCTAAAATCATAAAAAGGTCACAGACACCCCAAAACACACCACCAGACGTGAACCTGCCCACCAGAAAGACAAGATCCAGCCTCATCCACCAGAACACAGGCAGTAGTCCCCTCCACCAGGAAGCCTACACAACCTACTGAACCAACCTTAGCTACTGGGGACAGACACCAAAAACATTGGGAACTACGAACCTGCAGCCTGTGAAAAGGAGACCCCAAACACAGTAAGTTAAGCAAAATGAGAAGATAGAAAAACACACAGCAGATGAAGGAGCAAGGTAAAAACCCACCAGACCTAACAAATGAAGAGGAAATAGGCAGTCTACCAGAAAAAGAATTCAGAATAATGATAGTAAACATGATCCAAAATCTTGGAAATAGAATACAGAAAATACAAGAAATGTATAACAAAGACCTAGAAGAACTAAAGAGCAAACAAAAAGGGATGAACAACACAATGAATGAAATTAAAAATTCTCTAGAAGGGATCAATAGCAGAATAACTGAGGCAGAAGAACAGATAAGTGACCTGGAAGATAAAATAGTGGAAATAGCCACTGCAGAGAAGAATAAAGAAAAAAGAATGAAAAGAATTGAGGACAGTCTCAGAGACCTCTGAGAAAACATTAAACGCACCAACATTCAAATTATAGGGGTCCCAGAAGAAGAAGAGAAAAAGAAAGGGACTAAGAAAATATTTGAAGAGATTATAGTTGAAAACTTCCCTAATATGGGAAAGGAAATAATCAAGTCCAGGAAGCACAGGGAGTCCCATACTGGATAAATCCAGGGAGAAACACACCAAGACATATTTTAATCAAACTGTCAAAAATTAAATCCAAAGAAAAAATATTAAAAACAGCAAGGGAAAAACAACAAATAACACACAAGGGAATCCCCATAAGGTTAACAGCTGATCTTTCAGCAGAAACTCTGCAAGCCAGAAGGGAGAGGCAGGACATATTTAAAGTGATGAAGGAGAAAAACCTACAACCAAGATTACTCTACCCAGCAAGGATCTCATTCAGATTTGATGGAGAAATCAAAAGTTTTAGAGACAAGCAAAAGCTAAGAGAATTCAGCACCACCAAACCAGCTCTACAACAAATGCTAAAGGAACTTCTCTAAGTGGGAAACACAAGACAAGAAAAGGACCTACAAATAAAACCTCCAAAGCAATTAAGAAAATGGTCATAGGAACATACATATTGATAGTTACCTTAAACGTGAATGGATTAAATGCTCCAACCGAAAGACACAGGCTTGCTGAATGGATACAAAAACAAGACCCATCTATAAGCTGTCTACAAGAGACCCACTTCAGTCCTAGGGACACATACAGGCTGAAAGTGAGGGGATGGAAAAAGATATTCCATGCAAATGGAAATCAAAAGAAAGCTGGAGTAGCAATTCTCATATCAGGCAAAATAGACTTTAAACTAAAGACTATTACAAGAGACAAAGAAGGACACTAAGTAATGATCAAGGGATCGATCCAAGAAGAAGATATAACGATTGTAAATATTTATGCACCCAACATAGGAGCACCTCAATACATAAGGCAAATGCTAACAGCTATAAAAGGGGAAATCGACAGTAACACAATCATAGTAGGGGACTATAACACCCCACTTTCACCAATGGACAGATCATCCAAAATGAAAATAAATAAGGAAACACAAGCTTTAAATGATACATTAAACAAGATGGACTTAATTGATATTTATAGGACATTCAATCCAAAAACAACAGAATACACATTCTTCTCAAGTGCTCATGGAACATTCTCTAGGTTACATAATATCTTGGGTCACAAATCAAGCCTTGGTAAATTTAAGAAAATTGAAATCATATCAAGTATCTTTTCTGACCACAATGCTATAAGACTAGATATCAATTACAGGAAAAAAAAAATCTGTAAAAAATATAAACACATGGAGGCTAAACAGTACACTACTTAATAACCAAGAGATCACTGAAGAAATCAGAGAGGAAATCAAAATTACCTAGAAACAAATGACAATGAAAACACGATGACCCAAAACCTATGGGATGCAGCAAAAGCAGTTTTAAGAGAGAAGTTTATAGCAATACAATTCTACCTTAAGAAACAAGAAACATCAAAAATAAACAACCTAACCTTACACCTAAAGCAAGTAGAGAAAGAAGAACAAAAAACCCCAAAGTTAGAAGAAGGAAAGAAATCATAAAGATCAGATCAGAAATAAATGAAAAAGAAACGAAGGAAATGATAGCAAAGATCAATAAAACTAGAAGCTAGTTCTTTGAGAAGATAAACAAAGTTGATAAACCATTAGCCAGACTCATCAAGAAAAAAAGGGAGATGACTCAAATCAACATAATTCGAAATGAAAAAGGATAAGTAACAACTGACACTGCATAAATACAAAGGATCACGAAAGATTACTACAAGCAACTCTATGCCAATAAAATGGGCAACCTGGAAGAAATGGACAAATTCTTAGAAATGCACTACCATCTGAGACTGAGCCAGGAAGAAATAGAAAATATGAACAGACCAATCATGAGCACTGAAATTGAAACTGTGATTAAAAATCTTCTAACAAACAAAAGCCCAGGACCAGATGGCTTCACAGGCAAATTCTATCAAACATTTAGAGAAGAGCTAACACCTATCCTTCTCAAAATCTTCCAAAATATAGTAGAGGGAGGAACACCCCCCAAACTCATTCTACGAGGCCACCATCACCCTGATACGAAAACCAGAGAAAGATGTCACAAAGAAAGAAAACTAGAGGCCAATATCACATGAAAATAGATGCAAAAATCCTCTAGAAAATACTAGCAAACAAAATCCAACAGCACATTAAAAGGATCATACACCATGATCAAGTGGGGTTTATCCCAGGAATGCAAGGATTCTTCAGTATATGCAAATCAATCAATGTGATAAACCATATTAACAAACTGAAGGAGAAAAACCATATGATCATATCAATAGATGCAGAGAAAGCTTTTGACAAAATTCAACACCCATTTATGATAAAAACCCTCCAGAAAATAGGCATAGATGGAACTTTCCTCAACATAATAAAGGCCATATATGACAAACCCACAGCCAACATCATCCTCAGTGGTGAAAAACTGAAACCATTTCCACTAACATCAGGAACAAGACAAGGTTGCCCCCTCCCACCACTACTATTCAACATAGTTTTGGAAGTTTTAGCCACAGCAATCAGAGAAGAAAAAGAAATAAAAGGAATCCAAATGGGAAAAGAGGAAGTAAAGCTGTCACTGTTTGCAGATACCATGATACTATAAATAGAGAATCCTAAAGATGCTACCAGAAAACTACTAGAGCCCTTCAAAGAATTTGGTAAAGTAGCAGGATACAAAATTAATGCACAGAAATCTCTAGCATTCCTATATACTAATGACGAAAAATCTGAAAGTGAAATTAAGAAAACACTCCCATTTACCATTGCAACAAAAAGAATAAAATATCTAGGAATAAACCTACCTAAGGAGACAAAAGACCAGTATGCAGAAAATTATAAGACATTGATGAAAGAAATTAAAGCTGATACAAATACATGGAGAGATATACCATATTCTTGGACTGGAAGAATCAACATTGTGAAAATGACTCTACTACCCAAAGCAATCTACAGATTCAATGCAATCCCTATCAAACTACCACTGGCATTTTTCACAGAACTAGAACAAAAAATTTCACAATTTGTATGGAAACACAAAAGACCCTGAATAGCCAAAGCAATCTTGAGAAAGAAAAATGGAGCTGGAGGAATCAGGCTCCCTGACTTCAGACTATACTATAAAGCTACAGTAAACAAGATAGTATGGTACTGGCACAAAAACAGAAATATAGATCAGTGGAACAGGATAGAAAGCCCAGAGATAAACCCACACACATATGGTCACCTTACCTTTGATAAAGGAGGCAAGAATATACAGTGGAGAAAAGGCAGCCTCTTCAATAAGTGGTGCTGGGAAAACTGGACAGGTACATGTAAAAGAATGAAATTAGAACACTCCCTAACACCATACACAAAAATAAGCTCAAAATGGATTAAAGACCTAAATGTAAGGCCGGACACCATAAAACTCTTAGAGTAAAACATAGGCAGAACACTCTATGACATAATGCACAGCAAGATCTTTTTGACCCACCTCCCAGAGAAATGGAAATAAAAACAAAAATAAACAAATGGGACCTAATGAAACTTAAAAGCTTTTGCACAACAAAGGAAACCATAATCAAGATGAAAAGACAACCCTCAGAATGGGAGAAAATATTTGCAAATGAAGCAACTGACAAAGGATTAATCCCCAAAATTTACAAGCAGCTCATGTAGCTCAATAACAAAAAAAAAAAACCCAATCCAAAAATGGGCAGAAGACCTAAATAGACATTTCTCTAAAGAAGATATACAGATTGCCAACAAACACCTGAAAGAATGCTCAACATCATTAATCATTAGAGAAATGCAAATGAAAACTACAATGAGATATCACCTCACACCGTTCAGAATGGCCATCATCAAAAAATCTAGAAACAGTAAATGCTGGAGAGGGTGTGGAGAAAAGGGAACACTCTTACACTGTTGGTGGGAATGTAAATTGATACAGCCACTATGGAGAACAGTATGGAGGTTCCTTAAAAAACTAAAAATAGAACTACCATACGACTCAGCTATCCCACTACTGGGCATATACCCTGAGAAAACCATAATTCAAAAAGAGACATGGACCACAATGTTCATTGCAGCTCTATTTACAATAGCCAGGACATGGAAGCAACCTAGGTGTCCATCATCGGATGAATGGATAAAGAAGATGTGGCACATATATACAATGGAATATTACTCAGTCATAAAAAGAAACAAAATTGAGTTATTTGTAGTGAGGTGGAAGGACATAGAGTCTGTCATACAGAGTGAAGTAAGTCAGAAAGAGAAAAACAAATACCGTACACTAACACATATATATGGAATTTAAAAAAAAAAAAAAGGTCCTGAAGAACCTAGCGGCAAGACGGGAATAAAGACACAGACCTACTGGAGAATGGACTTGAGGATATGGGGAGGGGGAAGGGTAAGCTGTGACAAAGTGAGAGAGTGGCATGGACATATATACATTACCAAATGTAAAATAGATAGCTAGTGGGAAGCAGCTGCATAGCACAGGGAGATCAGCTCGGTGCTTTGGGACCACCTAGAGGGGTGGGATAGGGAGGGTGGGAGGGAGGGAGATGCAAGAGGGAAGAGATATGGGAACATATGTATGTATATAACTGATTCACTTTGTTATAAAGCAGAAACTAACACACCATTGTAAAGCAATTATACCTCAATAAAGATGTTAAAAAATAAATTAATTAATAACATAAAAAGCAAAAAGAAAAGAAAGAATGACACAATCTCTCCACTCATAAGACTTACAATCTAGTAAGTGAAATAGACTGGAGTAAGTAATTACAAATGTGTTAGATATTATGAAAAAGAAATTCAGGGTGCAAAACAAGTATACAATAGAAGGATCCAACTCACCCAGGGAAGCCTTTCAATAAGGGCTATGGCAGCTCATACATGTCTACTTGGCAGACACTGGGAGGCTACAAATCATAGTCCCACTTGTTTATAATTCCATGCAAAAATATGAAATAATAACTCCTGAAGTACCCTCTTGTCCACTTTTTTTGCTTTCCTATGTGGAATACAAACTCTGTATCCCCTAAATAAAGATATCTTTAAAAATTTTAGTTGCTATTGAAGCACATTTCCCAATGCTTCTAAGGATCTCTTGTTTTTTACTATTTCCACTGAAATACATTAACATAAGCATGGATGTAGTGCTGTTTACATTTTTAGGATTTAATCATTAGTTCCCAATAATGCTGGGTACTTAATAATGGTACCTTGATACACTCGCTATTGTTTTTCTCAGAATTTCTTTAGATATCTGTTATTTTCAGCTTATTATCACAAATTGTGATCAAAATCATACATGAAGAAAATTATGACAAATCAGAACTAAAATTCCTCAAAGTCAGTAACCATATCTTATATGATTTGATATATCTAGCACCTATGATAGTCCCTAGCAACTGACAGGCATTTGAAATATGTATTGCATGAAAATATATAGCAATCTACATAATTACAAAGCTTTCTTTTCCTTAATGACAGTGTCAAATTAAAGAAGTAGCTTGATTAAGTGTTCTTTTAAACATAAAAAGGAAATACTTATCTGTTCAGAAAATAGTGCTGAAAATTTACCTGAGTTGACAGATGGAGAAAAAAGGTAAGCGTATAAACTGCATTTTTTAATAACTAAAAAAGCATACATCAATGCAAGTGAAATGGACTCTGTAGAGCTGTTGATTGTTTCAGCAGATTTTTCCACTATTTTCTTTCTGAAGGCCATTCAACAAGTTGTATCACTGCCTGCATTGTCTTTCTCTGGGAACAACAAGGGACTCTGCCATGGATGACCCCTCTCTTACGAAAGAAAATAGAGAATCACAATCAATCCCCCGACAAACGATGAAGTTCAGTCTCCTAATCACAGGTTAAAAAAATCCTAAGGCACAAAATAGCTATACAGAATGAAAAACAGAAAAGAGGTAACGGTCTTCAAATATTTCTTTATTCTCACATATAGAAAACACCTAAATAGATATTTTAGATCATAGAATTCTAAATCTTAAAGAATCTTTTCAATGTTATGAAATGCTAGAATAAGGCATTATTAGCTAAAATATGCTTCTCATACAATGTTCTTAACGTTCCTTCTCCTTATATAAAATCAATCCCTTAAAAATATTTAGGTTAAATATTTTAAATATTATAATACATTTGAAAATATAAGTCATTCTGACCAAAAGTGATTTATGTAATAAATGGGAATATGTATTTATGATAAACAATAATTAAGGTACATAATGCTCAGAAACAATATAAAATTCCTTAAATAATTACTGTAAGATTATTTATTACAGAAACCTCTTTCTTAGTTGAATAGTTTTTTGCAATATACATTTTGACACAGAAGAAATGATGACTTTTGCTGGAATCAAAAAATATCGTAAAAAAAAAAAAATATCGTAACATGTATTTACTCCTAATAGTGTTTAATTTCATATTGCAGTGATTAATCAGAGTGGATGACTTTATTTTCTGCTGTTTTAACTACATGAAATGATTTCTTCTGTTTTTATCCTATTATAAGGATCATTACAAAAATGGGAAACAATTAACACCGGGTTTAATGCCTGAGTGCAATAGAGCTAAAGTAATTGCGCTCAAGGTCTGCTAACTTTTTAATCAGGCATTTGGTTGCAAGCTGCTCACAATTGATTTTGAGAGAACTGCCACTATCTAAGGAGGAAAGCAGGTGTGCCAGAAAAGCAGGCATATTGGCAAAATTAATGAAAGATTTTAAAAGGAAAAGAAAAAAGTAGCAAAACCAAAGCAAATGCTTGTCTTCAGGCTATTTACTTGGCTCAGCCTGTTACTGAACAAATCCAGTTGTGAGCACAAGCATAGTAGGGGAGGCCCCACAGACCTACTGCTTTCAAAGTGTAATACTAAAGCTTAGCAATGAGGAACCCTGTCCATCCCAATGTTAGTGAATTGAGTTAATTAACAGGAAGGCTTGAAATTTCCATATTCAGTAGAGTTTAAGACACCATCAGAGGTTCCTGGAATTACATCCTAATTAGAAAAGTTCCCTCTTCTTTGCATTCAGGCTACTCTTTGAAAAACAAATTTGGTTAAGTACTTTGTTCTCTCTTACAAAAAAAAAATCTTCAGTTTTTCTCCAAAAGCTAATGATATTTTCTTTTTCTTTTTTTTAATGTCATTCACCTACTGTGCAAGTGACTCCTTCTAGGCAAGTTGCACACATTTCAAGGTGCATGCATCCCCTAAGAGCACTGGCTGGGGGGCATTTAAAAGATCCCCTCCTCTATAGTTCCTTGAAAGGGGAGCCTCTAAGAGTTAATACTATTGTAAAAGTTCTTTCCACTAATACGAGAATAATCTGATAAGAAGCAGATGAATATATATAAAACTCCAAGTCTGAACATTTTTATGATGGTTAGGTACACCATAGATCTCCCTTTACCCAGAGAAAGGAAACCAAATGACAGATTTGGCCATTTACCTGGTGAATTCCAAGACAGTGCTATTGCTTTCTTGAATTCCCAAAAGGAAGCAAGAGCATTTGAACATTTAAAGTAGAGCATAAAGGAGAACTACTTCTTGCCCCAGAAGAGCAAGTCAGAGTAGGGGGAATAAGAAAAAGAAACAACAGAAAGGAGCTTCCTCAAGCAAAGTCCTATGTGCATTTTAATTACACTTGTGTGCCTGAGCCACCAGGCAATCGACATTAGAATTCATTAGGATGCCTCAGAGCCCAGAATAAAGTACACAGAGATCAATGGATCTAAAACGTGATAGCCATTTATATGAGTTTCTACTCCAGCTCCAAATAAGTTAGGAAAGGCTCAGCTCAGTTGTGTGGATCATTTTAGCTTCCAGTGAGCTCTCCCTTAGCTTCTCCCACTGTAAGCAGCTCTCACTGAACCACCACTGCTTCTGTCATTTCTAGGTGAAGGGGTAATACAAGTGAAAGGAAGGCACCTGGCATCAGTCCACCTTCACATAAAGCCCCTTAATCATATGGGACTCCCACATGGCCATGATCCCAAGCAGTTCAGGAAGGATGCCAAGTAGGAGGAGAACAAAGAGACTGGCAGGCAAAGGAGCCCCTTGGTGGCCCAGATTGTCACAAGGGTGGTTTTGCCAGATTAAAGACTATGCACTTTCTGACTCCAAATATGACTTAAACAAAATTCTCATTCTCTGTGCAGCATTTTATAGCAATTTAAAATCCAGTATTGAAGTAATCCTTTGGAATTCAGTAGATCTGAATGGTGTGTATGTATGTGTGTGTATTATATTCCAAGAATTCATGGAAATGCATGCCATAATAGCTCTTCCTCTTCCTGCCAGTGGAGCAGAGAAAGGCATCCCAAAACTCTGGGCACATTTCTGAGTGCGAAGTAGCACCACATATATGGATTACCCTGTCTATTGTGATGTTTATTTTAAGCATAATGTTAGTCTTCCAGTGCCTCCACATCAAACAAATCTGTTAGGGACTCCTTTCCTTTGCTAGACTTTGATTCCTTGCATTATGTTCAGTGGTTTGAGTCTCCTCAGGTTATTTGTAACAATCAAATTTGTTTGGGAAAATAACATTATTGGATAAGTTGGTTGATTGATGCCAGTATCACTCAATCTATTTAGAAATAAAACTTTTCCCACTTAAAAATAATAAATACAATAAGAAGAAACACTATTAATTTGAGTTGTATTCAATACTCAAGTATTTCTTGTATCTATTCTAATTTCTCAAGTAGAAAAAGAGATCATTTTAGCTTAAGAGGTACCTATAGTTTTTAAAGATTATTTGTTCATTTGTTTCAGACCATTGCTTAAACTATAGAATAAGCAATTTTTAAGGGTAACGTTTAGTCATGATCATTTATTGGTTAGTTTACATTTTATTTCCATGTCTTTCCTCAATACACACATGAACGTGTATACATATAGTTATTATCAATTGCATCTCTGTTTCTGTACTGTTAACATGAACTACCTTCAAATTGGAAACACCAAAATCATTATGTCTCATGAACACAATTTAAACACCCATTTGTTTATTCACAATGTTTTCTTAAAAATGTATACATGCATTCTAGATTCAGGATGTGTCATATAATCAATGTGCTAAGAGAGTATTATGTAGGAATTTAATTGTCAGCGTTACTTTCTCAATGGTACATAAAATAATGGTACTCTGTGTTTTGCAATCTATGGCTTCTCAGATCTGATGAAATACTATGTTAGCAGCCATGAGGAGGAAACAATGGATCTAATATTTTTTGAGCATTTATTGTTTTCTGGACACTATATTAAGTGCTTTATATTAATGATTACATTCAACAAAGACTTAAGAATTAGCATCCATTTTTTGCAAAGGAGGAAACAGACTTAAAGAAGTTCAGTGACTAACTTGCTCCAGGACATACTTTTTAAGTGTAAAGGCCAAATCCTTTCCTTGTTGTTCTTTGCATATACTCTCTCCACTTGCACAAACAAAACAAAACACACACATACATGCACTCTAAATTATCCCCAATGATGGGAAATGTGACTCAAATTTTTTAAAAATATAGAAAATAGCCAGTGCAATGATAAATTGGCTACACTTCCACTAGTTTCTAAGCATCATGTTTGTTTTACTGTCAAGTATATCCCTAGTCTTACTTAGATCAGTGTTCAATAAGTAATGAGTGAGTCATAGAATTTCAGTTTCAAAGGCATATTTTGTGCACGCACTAGTCATTCAGAAAGAGGTCTAACACCATCAGACTCATAAGACTCAATTATATGTCTAAGTTTTACATTCTTGGGGAGGACCACTGCCCCAAGTCATTCCAGAATGACTTATAGAAAAATAACTACACTAAAACAGGCCTTGGAACATGTGAAACCAGATGCAGTTAATGTGGTTTACCCCTCCATTTAGGGTATATATTTTGTGTGTTTGGCAAAAGCAGCAGCGAAAAGAATGTTTACTTAGCCTTTAGCAGGTTTTAATTTTTTTCTCCCATTTTAAAGCACAGGCATCCTGCTGCATTTTTCCCTGAGAGGTTTTTAAAACAATTATTTCCTATTATTGCTTCTGTATACTCCCCCCCCGACCCCCACCCCTCCCTGCTAGTGGCTCCCTCCAGGCCTTGGTCTCTTCCTTCTCTATTTCTTGTCCTGCTTTCAACTTAACTCCACTCAAGGAATCATTAAAAACTGTGGTCTGACTTTTCCCTCAAAGGTGACCTGATTTGGGGGAAGGGTGTATTTTAGTTTATTTTTACCTTAGGATTAGTCAATGGACAAGGGGCCACAAGAAGTGGCATATGACGAGTTTGCAGAGCTGACGGTGGTACGGTTTAAGGTGCCATTGCTTTGCTGGTGCGGAAACAAGGCTATTAACTGCTGCAGGATTCCAAGCTCTACTGCCAGAGAAATGGAAAGTATTATATCTTTCTTACATTCAGAGCCAGATGAATGCCTAAAATCTGTCTCTCTCTCTGTCTCTCTGTCTCTCTCTCTCACACACACAAACACTCGCACACACAATTTTCTTAGCGAGTTGGAAATGGTAACTTACCACCACACAGTCGAGCAAATCATAATTTGATGGGGCGTGGGATATCAGAGAAGAATACTGGAGGAAGAGACTTCCCAGCCTGCTGAGGTTTCCTTATAAAAGTGGACTATTTGTTTTATTTTAAATGCCTTCAGCACCAGTTTTCATCCACCTGGAGAAGGAAGAGCTGCCCTGGATACTTGCAGTAGATAGAGTTGAAGTCATTATGTCTTCACTCTTTTCTACTTTGAGTTTCCTTTGTTGCCATCATTGGCCTTATTAATCAATCATTCCATTAGCTGGGTAGTAAGGTTGCAGTTAGATAAGATTGCCTGAGAATATGAAAGAAGTGTGTTCAAATATTGATTACTAACTTATCTAACTTCTTATGGTGACCAGTCTACTCATATATCTGACTTCAAATGACCAATAAATTTACATGTAATGTCTTTATGAAGCAAAAAACAAAAAGTTTTGGTTATGAGGTTTTTCTTTCTTATTCAGTTTCTAACAGCAACAGTAGTTTTAAGGTTGCACAATACAAATATGTTAGTGATGCTTTCTAGAAATATACCGAGCAATTTATTATTCACACTATATTATTAATTGTTTATTATGTTTATAACTGAAATTAAAGACAATTCATAGAGGGTATTAAAAGAAAGTAATCCTTGAAAATAGAAGTGAGGCTAGCAGTAAAAAAATAAAAATGTAAAAATTTGGTATTTATAAACAAAACAGTGAAAAATCAAGTCCATTCAACTTTTTTGAGGACTTGGTTTGGTGACATGTTTGTTTAGCTATAGTCATAATTATGCTACCATATCCTATTGCTTTTAATAGGAAATAAAAATTAAGAATTAAGAATTTCAAGGTGAAGAATCTTATTTCTTGTACAAAGTTAACTGAGCATTTCCCTTTCCCTGGCTGGAACTGCAGAGTTGAGATAACTCTGAAACCTGACACTTTGATATGAGTTCTAGTGCCAGGAGCATGAGTGTCCTTCACTTTGATCTTTACTTCCAGGAACTAACTTTAAGTGACACTTCTCATTACCCCTCACCAGCTCTTCCCAACGCTCCCTGTCTTTCACTAGTTGTGAAAGAGGACTCTGACTCATGGCATCAAATTGTCTGCCGAGTAACAGTTTGTTTTGAATGTGCAGTTTCAGGATCTTTTACTAATTAAAATTGCTTTACCACTGAGAGGTCTCCTGAGGTTTACCCTTGTTTATCTGGGTTAGACCATGAAATCACCCTTGAACCAACCCTAGGATCATAATTTGTTGCTAATTCAAATGAAAATTTGGAAATAAATTGATAAAATTGGCATCAATTTTATCCAAACACAATTAAGTTCATCCTAAACCAAACAAATGCATGCACAGATACACAAACTGATGCCAGAAGGCAAACCCTCTCTGTGGACAAATGGAGCTAAATGACTACCTTCCAGATATGCTATTTATAAAGAGGGAAGAGGGGACTTTGAACAAACTGCATTTTCTGGTTGGTTAATAATTATAACCATATAGTTCTGAAGTTCTAATAGCATAGCCCTTTGACGTTAACATGTATACTCTTTAGGGTATAATCACTCAAAGCCAACCAGTAAAATAGCTCAGGCTTCCTTTCCCACATTAGGTTAATGCTATGACAACTGCTGAAAAATTATTGTTCATGTGTGTGTTTTGTAAGTGTGTGTGTGTGTGGCGGGGAGAGGGGGAGAATAAGAATGGGAAGGTTTCCAGAAACTTTGATTCCTTCAGTGTAGCCAGCAACTTTGAGACAAAATACCAAGTATCTAAAAGATGAGACCCAGAAGAACTAGTAAAATAAATGATTCAAAGGCCATGTGGAAGACAGGACTTAAATGTCAACGAACCAAAGAGTTCTCCTAATTTACATTGATTGTCCAAGATATTTTTTTTTGAATTTTATTTTATTTTATTTTTTATTCAGCAGGTTCTTATTAATTATCCATTTTATACATATTAGTGTATATATGTCAATCCCAGTCTCCCAATTCATCACCCCCCCCCCACCCCCAGTTTCAGTATTCAGCAAAGGGCCTGGCATGGAGTAGACTCTCAGACATGTGTGAGAAGGTAAGTGGGAAAGGATGGATGGGCAGAAAGGATCAAGGGGTGAAGGAAGGAGCTGATAGAGGGCTCTGGTCTGTCTCCAGATCAATACCAGGCAAGGGCAAATAAGAGAAGACAAAGAAAGTAAGAACTACATAATTCAGTTTTGAAACATGGTGTGTTATGTGAGAATTAAGGAAAACTAGGAGAGAGAAAATTAGTGGCTAAGACTTGCAACTAATTTTGAATGAAAACACTGCTAGCTTAGATTTCAAGTTGTCCTATTATTTTCTATAACCATAGAATATCGGGTTCACTTATAATTTAAAAAAATAAGTATTGATATTATATATTTATTAAGAGACACAATTCAATATCTTTTTTTCTTCAACTTTTTGACAAACTAGTCTTCATTGGAGAATCTTAACAACCTTAGCTTAAATGATGTGAAAGGAGGGAAACAGATATACAAGTAAATTGTTCTATTATTGGTTAGATTATAGCACCTAACGATATTTGCTGGCTTATGACATTTCATAAATTTTTGACAGATTTCTCATTTATGTTACCTAGGAGATTTACATCTTGGGATATTTAAAATTAAAATGTATACCAAAGCAAAAACAAAAAAAGAAAACAGAACAACAACAAAGAAAAAAAACAGAAAACCCTTTAACCATTGCTATTATTCTGTAGCTTTAGAGGCAGCAGGATCCTTCCAAATGTCAGGGAAAAAAATCTGGGTAGAACCTGACAGCATGAGAGAAAAATGCTGCTGAATTAGCACTGTCTGAGAGGATCTTCAGGAATAGACCATATATTATCATCTTTGGTAGTCAGTGACAAAAAGAAATTTGAGAAATAAAGATGAAAGTTTTCGTAACTATGCAAGTATATTTGCTAACATAGAAAAGTGGTCTATATCCTAAAATAAGTTATTTTTCACAGAATAAATGGTTATGCATATGAATTTGTCTGTAAACACATTGGCAACACTGACCTATAAATTATTACTGTATTTTCTGACACATGAACTAGATGCATAGACAGGATCCAGACGTGAAAATCAGTTCATTGTTAAATGTTTTTGCCCTAATATGCTGTCTTTTTCAAATATTAGGTTCACTCTGGTTTATGCTGTAATTCATAATTTCCTATTGTGAATTAGAGATGTGTACAATCCTTTTTGGTAGAGACTGATCTAAAATGAGGCATATGTTAAAGCTTCCCGCACAAAGCCAGGTTCTGGTCGTTCTCTGCACCCCACAGTGCTCATTCGAGTGAAGAGCCATCTTTGAAGGCAATTGGAGCTTCTTGCTTGGCTGAGCACCATGGAGCTTGGAGCAAGATAAAAAAAGAACCACAGACTTTCAACTGTAATTCTGCTAGCAGGACATACTGAATCCATTCAACCGGACCACAGTGGGATAACTTCAGTAGCCTCTTAGCTACATAAAAACCACAATCTAGTCTAATTGGCCAATAGTAACTTCCATTAAAAATGAGAAAATTGTTTCTAAACACGTTCAAGATTTTTTAATTGAAATTCTCTTCTGATAATTTGTCCGTATGCATACATAATTCTGCCATTTACAGTCAGTACAATTTTATCTGTGTTGGCATAAGGATAAGTAAGAAATTCATTTTATTGAGTAGCCACTAAAATAACTTATAGTAATGCCATCAGGTCAAGAGTGTTTGTGGCAGTTTGTTATGACTACTCAGAAAGCTGGAGGTTGAGTGTGGACACTCTTGTCCCACAGTCAGCAATTTGCAGATCCCTTCCCAAAGAGCTACCTGTTTTTTTTCAAAGTAAAGATTCAAATATCTTGCCTAATACTTACTGAATGAAAAAGAAATTAACAAGTTGTTCAAGTGATCCTGATATGCCATTAAGTTTCGGAACCACCGCTCTAGATGATATTGTGACTCCTAAAAATTTCCATGAAGTTCAAGAAAGTATTCATTTTACTTTCTAAAAGGAGAAATGTGACTTATTTCTCCTTTAAACTATGATCTATATTCCTCATGGAAAATAATGCACTTAGAGAGGCAGGCATAGATATAAACAGTTTAGCTTTCTCATGTGTACTCTATACAATATATCTCCTACCCACCATTTCTTCTATATTCTTACTTTCACTACCTATTCGTAAACACGTACACTTTGTACATTGTTTTATAATAACGTGGAGTATTTATAAGGCTTCCTCCTATCCCTGCCACCCCAGTCCCAGTCTCTCTCTCCTACAACATAAAAAAAAAAAACTTCCTAAGGTATCAGTAAAACACATATCTGCAAATAAAATGACGCTTCTCACACAAGCTTCAAGCCCTCAGTGGAAAACTCCAGCCAATCAGTCCACTTTGTTCTCCTAGTATTAGTTTCCCGAACCAATGTTATCCTCCTGCTAAAATAGATAGCTAACTACTTCCCTGATGATGTTCCATATTTTACCAATTCCACGTTTTTTTCCCCTTACTGTCCTCTGGTCCTGTTAGGTCCACCTATATTGCCTAACTTTCTGCCCAATTGCTGGTAGTTCATTAAGATCCATATCAAATTCTACCTCTACAAATAAGACTTCCTTGATGTCCCCAATACACATCATTTCTGCCACTTATGAACTCCTTTTGCTCTGTTGTTGTTGTTTTTTTTTAATGTATCTCTGGGGCACTTGGCACAGTCTGACTATTATTTATGTGGTTATTTTATGTCTGGTACTGTCTTCTACATGTGCTTTCCCCTTGTACATGTTCAGTATAATTTTAAATTAAATTATTGATATAAATTCATTTAAGCCAACACTTGTACCATTCACAGAAGAGTAAATGCATGCTGGCAGGATTGATTTACTCATGGCTTTGAGAGATATTAGATTAGGGTATGGAAGTATTCCCTACTAAGGGTGAGTAATGAAGTGCTATTTCAAAGCCATTTACTAAAGAAGGACATGGACAGGACCCAAATAACATCAAATAATCGAGCTGAAGTTTTCTCCTTCAGGCCCATTTTTGGAACCTTGGTTCTAGACCTTAGATTCCACTGAGTGAAACCAAGGAGGTTATGGTTAAATGAGAGGCCTGAAGCAAGTGTACAAATAAGATTACAACTGAATCCGAAGCTAGGAACTGAGCACCCGACCGTGTGTGAGTGCAGAAGCTGTGACCAGAAGCCAGGCTGAGTCAAAACCAAGGGCTGGTAGTCATGGCAACAGGGGCACATTCAGAAGTCAGAGCAGGAAAAGGGAGCAGGTCAAACGTGGAACAGGCTGTGGGTCAGAGCAGAGAGGTGAGGGCAAGAGAACCAGACGAGGCTGAAGCCAAGGAACGCTCCACGCTGCACAGACTGCAAGGGATGTTCCCACCCGAGTCCAGATGGAATTCTGCTGGATGTCTGCTCAAGGCTCCAGCTGGCTCAGGGTCCCATTTGCTCCTCATGCACAGATTCTTCCAACTGGTTTCTGATATTCTAGGTTTTCTATCTTTTGGATACTCTCAAAACAGCCTCATAAAGCTATTTTGCCAGAAGCTCCGTAAGGTGACCCCATTTGTAGAAAATGGCAGAAGTAAGTTAAAAGATAGGTTTTTCTTTTTAAACTGCCTAGAAAGATACAATATATCTCTCTGCACTATAATGAAAGAGTTCAAGAATTTTCACCACACTAGCCAGGCAGATTCCAGAATGAGCTTCCTGGAGAATTATTCTACAGTGTGTCAGTTTCTCCACAGGAAAACACTTACTTCTTTAATGTTATTAATAATGGTGATAAGTTTCCTATTCAAAACAGACTGCATTGTGAGAGTCAGAGATTTTCACGTTGCATTAATTGCTTCCTAGTAATGACTGTAATTTATAGATGCTTGCTTTGATTTGCTCTATTCCAGGTATTAGCAAAAATATTTGAAAATATGAAAGAGTTTTATTTTTCACACAAACCTGTGGGGTGGATTATTATTACCCTCTTCCTTTGCATAGTTAAGGAAACTGAAAATTCATATACCTGTGAACCAAATAAGAAGAGGAACCAGAATACAAAGAGAAGAAGGACGCTATAATGCGTGCCTTAGATTCAAAATGTAAATCATCTATTTAGCGACATCAAGCTTTAGAACTAGTAGGGGTGACTGTCAGCACATTTTATCTAAAAGTCAGCAGAGTAAGCCGAGAAAAGAAAGGGAGAGAAAAAAATCTGGCAACATGGATCTAACTGTGAACGGGTCACAAGGTGCCTGTGATGGTTGTGTAAGGAAGAAGGGAAGGGGAGGAGGATGGATGGGGAGGGAGGGAGGAAGCGGGGAGTGTGGCATTCATGTGAAAGAGCTTTGCAATCTGTAAAATACTCACGAATGTGACAGTTTATTACTTATAAGAGCCTGTGATTCCCAAATATTTGGATGTTTTATAAAATGTCCACAGTAGCAGAAATATAAATATACTGAAATAAAATTTTACAAAAAGGTCTAAAATTTTGTTTGTTTCTTTGTTTTTTTCTCAGTATCTTTTGATAAGCTAATGAAATCTCTCCAGTAAAATGCCACCCCTGTACATATTGGAGTTTACAAGAACCATCCCTGAAGTATGGAATCTAGGCTCATGGATCCAGTGGAGTTGTGGATCACAGGTTTGGAATTCCAAATTTATAATATTTTAATGCTTAATAGTTTTTAACCTCCTTTTGAATTATGAAAGTCTAGGGTCTGTCTTCACCTACAAATGGGCAAGTTTGAATTTGTTCTTGTTGTTGTAGAGGGCCACTGTTATGTTCTCCTAACTACTTTAGTCCTAACACATAGAATCCATATCCAGTACAATGCATAGTTTTGTATTATATATTATTATATCTCACTAATATAATTTGAAGGCACTATTTAGCTATATTTAGCTTCACAACTAAATGAATCTTAATAAGTATCTGTCTGTGTAGTATTAACTAAATATTGGAAAAAACCCTTCAAATGTTGTCACGATACATAGTTTTAAATAACTATAATCTAAGCTTGTTCTAAAGATTTATAGCCAATAGCAAACACAAAGAATTATGTATTTCTTTGTACATCTAATTTTACAGTGGAATAAGCACAATGAATAAAATCCACTGAATGATTTGAAACGATATGAGTTTCAGGAGGTTGGAAATTCAATTACTTATTTGTTTCCCTGTCTCCGTAGATTCTGTATTTATAATTTCTAGCGGCCCATATTCAGTAAGGCAGATTAGGGTGATTATTTTCCTCTGCTTCTTCTTTTAGAACAGTTTGAAAAGGTGAGTGATAACTACATAACCAGAACATTGTCAACCCTTTTGTACAACTAAAGGCACAACATTTTTGGTGGCATACATAGTGACATTTTTTCTGAGAGTTTGTCTAACCTCCCTTTACACTATCTCTCTTATCCTCCAAGATCCCAAATCCTACATGTTTTCCCTGTGCTTATTTATCCCACATACATGGTGGCAGCCTACCCACAACTGCTCTATACTGAAGGGCCTTGAACCCAGAAACACTGGTATTTCTTTGATTTCTGTCATCCAAACTTCATTCATTCTCTTAAAAACATGCAATATAAGTAGCCCATTTGTTTGATTTAGGAAATTCAAAGTGAGATATAAATTTCTTGGTGAAAATGTAGATGGTATTATGGAGTGGTGATGGAGAAAGCCCTCTAAGAATTTCCAGAGCACCTGTCTTCCACAGACCAAACTATTAGAAGCATCTTATTATTGAAAATCACTCCTTCTCTGATGAATTTTTCTTCCTCCCTCTCTTCTTTTCAAAAACATTTGTTGAGCATCTACTGTGTATAAGTTAGCTCATTGTCAATGAAGAAACAATTTGCATTCTTTTCTCAGATTTTTAAAAAGTCTAGTGTATTTAACAGGTTTTACCCTTTATAGTAGCATCATGGTTTCACATTTGTTTTCAATAAATTCTGCCTCTGTTTTCAGATCACTGATTTGATAATCTTTAGGGAACTATTTCACCTATAATTTTGGTAATGATTGACTTACTTGTTTCAATTATTTGATTTTATTGCATTGAATCTATTTCAGTTGTTTTATATCCTACAGTAAGCAAATAGAATATCTACATGTACCAGTGTCCATCTAACACTACGTTCTGGACTTTGTTTTCTGTATTTCACTATAGGGATAAAATTTAGCTAGTAAGTGGTCTGAAAAATAAAGAATAAAATTTCAAGATAGCATTGCCTATCTCTTCGTTTCCATCTCTCCGTATCTATTAGTTCTTAAAAAAATTATCCTACAGTAAATTTGCCATCTCTGCAAACAAGAATAAAAACTCAGGCTGTTTTCATCCTGAAAATGAACCAGTTTCTCAGCCATTGTGTTTTATGTCTGAATCTGAATCGTCTAACTTAAATTGCATGTCCTTGGGGCAGAAAGGTCTTCTTTTATTTTCCTTTTCCTTTTTCTTTCTTTCTTTCTTTTTTTTTTTTTTTTTTTAACAGAGCCAAGTATCCTGTCATTGTTCTACAAGACAATAAATAATGAAGCCAATTGAAGATGTGTGAATTGTGCCAGGTTGACAGAAATGGAGGCCATGGAGCCCATGTTCTCAGAGGTGTTACAGCAGTATTTCCTAACAAGCAGCCTGAGCCACTCTCCAACACCACAGAACCAAATAGAGATAGAGGATAAGAAAGTGGAAGGAAGGAGAAAAGCAAGAAGACAACAAAGGTATAAGAAGATATTTATTTGGAGTGAATTAGTAGTTGCTTGAGCTGACACACCTACATGAAACGAACAAAGATAGTGAAGTATATTTTAAACATCAGGCATATTTCATACAAGTCACTCTTCTTTAATACACATTGGAAAAAAAAAAACCCTCCCACAAAATTTTTACTTTATACGTGTAATGTGTAAATGAGAACACTAAACATAGGTAATTGTATTTGTTCAAGAGTGTTTACTTGGTGTCTCCTAAAAACACCCAAAGTGCACCTCCGCTGAGAGGACTTCCTTGGCTATATCTAAAGTAGCCTCATACTCAAACTTTTCCCTAAAATCACTCTACCACTATCTTGCATTATTTTCCTTCTATAACTCATCTCTTTAGAAATGATTTATTTAGTGTTTTTTTTTAAATCTGTCACATTATAGAATATAAATTCTGTGAGGAGAGTGGCTTTATTTGTCTTGTTCCACGAGTACCTAATATAATGTTGGATTGTGGGAAGAATCAAATATTTGTTGAAAGATAAAACAAATTGAACTTTGAAATAAAATAAGCAATTTAAGTAGTCGATTTGTTTGACTTAAGTACTTCATAATGAGATATTCTCACAAAAATGTGGCACACGGTATGTATTCAATAAATGTATGTTGAAAAAAGAAAAGAATAGATATTTGAGATAAAAAGTTACATGAAAATCATTATCTTAATTATGGAATGGGATCCAAAAATTTAGACCCAGCACCTTTTAAAATATGGAAACTTAACCAACTTGGTGTTATGGATTGTTTTTTATATATTGTACAGGAGACAATAGGTTCTCAGTTAAGTGGGAAGAATGAAGGATGTATAAGGAAAGATGGAAATTACATGACACTAACTGAAACACAAAACATATTCTACCTAATTTTGGGCTGCTTCCATACACCCATATCAAATATCAATCACTATCGCTACTTCTGGAAAATCTTGGTTATATAATGAATTTATATGATATCCATATGTTACAGGTTGAATTGTGTCCTCCACCCCCAATAGAAATTCTAGTCTATAGTACCTGTGACTAAGACCTTATTTGGAAATAGAGTTTTCCTTGACAGATCATCAAGTTAAGATGAGGTCATCAGGGTGGGCCTTAATCTAATATGACTGTGATCTTATAAAAAGGGGAAATTCAGACACAGAGTCATACACACATATGGAGACACACACAAAGGGAAAAGTATGTGAAGGCACAGGGAGAACACAGTCTACAAGGCAAGGAACACCTGAGGCTACCAGAAGCTGGGAGAGGTTTAGAACAGATTCTCCCTCAGAGATCTCAGAAGACACTAATCCTGCAGACACCTTGATTTCCAACTTCTAGCCTCCAGAACTGGGAGACAACAAATTTCTATTGTTCAAGACACCCAGTTTTGGTACTTTGTTACAGTAGCCCTAGCAAACTAACATACCATACAGTCTCAACTTTAATGGTTGACATCACTATTTAGACCTAATATCTAGATATTTAGATATTGGCTCAATTAACTTATTATGTTATAGTACAGTCCTTTAAATAACTTACCTTATGTAATTATAATTAATTTAGTACTTTATTTAGGTAATTACAAAATTACAATTAATTAGTCTTCACATCATTTTCTTGCTAAAAAATTAGTTTATGGTGTCCTTTTGTTGCCATCATGTTTAAGGAATTATTATAAGACCTAAAATTAGGAGATATTATTTTGAATTTTATTTATAGAGTACACAAAACTAAATATTAATATATTTTTACATAAAAATAGGGGGAGTTAACTTATCATTTTTAGAACCTCTTCAAATATTAGACAACAGATTTTCCAACCATCAAACAAGATGTTTAATATAAGGAATACATATAATATAACATTTTCAAAATCTTTGGAGCTAATTTTATGAGAGTGGTTTACAAATATTTACTTATAGCCATAGAAAATGAATATCCTAAAATAAGCCTTGTCTGATACAATTATCAAAGGAATTATCATAGTTAGTTTGCTTTTACCTTAAAAATGGACATTCTGCTTGACTATAGTATAAAATAGAAAGAACTACCTATCAACAATTTATATTGACAACACTTATGTATGTAGGAAAAATTTCCATTTTACATCTTATTGATTAAAAAAATGATTGAATGTAGATGGAAAACCAGTAGTAGAGTTTAATATTAATATAAATGGGCCCTGTGGGCAAACCATTATGTTAGCTTGTGCTATACTCTGAAATTGTACAACCTATAAAAAATGCCCTTTGTAGTTTTCCTTCTATATACTGTAAAATTGAATATAGGAATTTTTCACTAAATATCAGAGCTAGCAAAAGAATACAATTAAAAATAAAGATTAGAACTAAGTGATAATTATGTTCCCTTTGTATTTATTCAAAAAGTCTTCACTATAATTGTGTATATGTGAGTTCAAATCAATCATCTGCTACAATAACGTTTGCTTTTCATGTAATTCACTTTAACTTAATTAATATTTATTTCACTTCTCTGAATTGTCTAAAAATTATATAGAAAACAAATTTTCTATTACAAAAATATGAAAACTTACACTGAGTTTAGATGTAAAAGTGTAGTGAACTAATGCTTCCCATGGAATAAGGGGAAATACCATTAAATCACATCTCCCAGTGTATTTAATTTTAAATCATTCCTGAAAATCTTCTAACTTGTGCCATGATTTGTGTTTTCACTTATTATTCTAATCTTAATTTTTGTGGGATTTGTTTAATGTTATTGGAAAACTAGATAGGAATTTTGTGGGGATAAGAAACAAACTAATGATGCCTTAGATTCTTTATTCCTGTAAAAATAAAACTGAAGATTTTAAGACAAAAACCAACATTTGCCTTTTGTAGATATTTTATGTTTCAATTTTCTAAGCTAAAGAGTAAAATTCAATAAGCACAAATAACAAAGATCTGCATATTCTTTTCCAAAGCTTGCTGCTTCTGTCTTTGCCTATGGTTTGATTTTTATCCAAGAGCTCTTTTTTGAAATCATAAATATCACTCTTGTCCAATTTTGAACAATATTTCAAGTAGGCAAAAGAAATGGAAATATATCTTGCTTCTGGAGTTTTAAATTTAATAGATTTTGCAGAGAATTGTGCTGGTAATTGTTTTGTGAATTACTGTGTTTCTGTTTATAAATGCTGCTCTAGCTCCTGAAAAGTAGAATAGTCAAAAATGTTCATCAGGATCTACGTTCAGGACCTAAATTTAGATAGAGGATCAAATCTTTCATTCATGTATTTGGAGTTACTCACTTGTCAAGGGAACAAGTGACTTCACAAAATTGAGTTCTGGGTGTCTCCTCTTAAGAAATCATTATGTTTACTTTGTGGGATGATTAGTGTTAAAGTACATACTGCAGAGTCTCTAACTGGTACCCAGAACATATTAATTACTTCCCTTCCTGACCCTTCCTTGATCTTTTTTCAGAATGAGAAAAACAGGTGGCAGGATAGTTGGCTTTTGATTGTAGCTCTGTCACCAAGAATGTCTCTCTGATACAAGTCACTTAGGCACTCTGTGTCAGGTTTAGCTTAGATCTCTTTCCCATACATTCTGTAATTTTCATCTCTACTTTTATTATTCTGGTCTATATTCAAGCATTACACAAATACTTTGAAACAGGCAGATTGCTCAATTCCTTTCCACCCCGCAACCTTGTGTAACAACTGAATAGTGCATCTGTACAATTTCAACATTCACAGATAGGTACGTTTTTTTTTTGTAGATCCAGATTTTGTTAAGGGGCATCTATTGTTTGTCGATCTCTGTGTTATTTATTTAATATATTTTATTTCAATCTTCACAGCATGAAGATTCACAATTTCAGTAACTTCATTTTATGCCGGTTAGCTTGGTGCATCAAGTGAACTCTCACCTTAGCACTGTTACTTTGAAAAAATAGTAAGAAACCATTTGCTTCATATTTCAATATGATTCACTGAACAACTCATTTTTATAAGAGTAATTATAATCATTGCAGTCCAATGGAAACTGACACTAATGATCACATCCTACTCCATTGCGCCAAACGTATATATTAATGTTTAATTAGTACCAAAAGTTTTTTGAAACATTGCAAAGATATTAAAGGAAAATTAAATACCCCTGCCCAACAATAGTGCCCATAAATCTCTGTGACTTAAAATACATGCTTAAAACTTAGAAAGTTGTGGAGAGGTTCTAAATTTGCTAAAGATCATATGACACGTTATTGGTGAAGCTAAGATTTTTATCTAAGTCTGTTACTTCGAACATCAAGGCTCCCTTCATTTATTGTGTAATTCCTTTAAAAATAACTTATTTTTATTGAAATTAAGGATTCATGATGTGCAGCTATCATTTATGTATCTCTTGATGAATCTAAAACATAGCTAAGGAAGAGAAAACAAAGCTGTATTGAAGTGTGCACAGGTGGGTCTCATTCTATAACTGATTGGCATGCATGTTGTGCAGTGCAGGTCATGGATATTCTAATCGTGAGGATCATAAAACTATAGACCCTCAGGTGTTCAGAAGCATCATTTTCTGTAGAATATTCATTGTAGTTAGCAATCCTAACATTTTATATATATATATATATATATATATATATATATTTGTTTTTTCCCTTATAGCATTAAGATATGCACATCTATTTACATGTCAATATTGATTCATTTTCCAACTACTCAAAGTAGGTATGTGGGTTAAAACTTCTCTTAGATCAAACTCAAGAAGATATAGATAGTGATACAGGAATGTCTTGAAGGTTAATGGATTGACCATGGTTAGAAAATCATTAAAGAATGTACAACCATCAGAGTACTTGTCTTCTTAACTTCTTTATATAGCAATTTAGAAAACCATAAACACAGTGCCCAGACAACAATTTTAAGATAATAGAATTTTTTAAAATGGTATCTAATCAATGTGAAATTTCATTATAAGTACCTTGAAATGCGAATAAATACATGTCTAAGTTAACTTGTAAAAAGCCTCTTCCTTCTCCACCACTTGGCAATAAGGAATAACAGACAGTAAGGCAATCTTACAATGTCAGAAAATGTATTTGGCTTTTTTTTCTTTTTAAAATAAGTGCACACAAATACAGTTAGAAGCATTTCTGATTTGCTAAATGTTCTAAAAAAGCAGAGCAAGTCTCAGCCTACATTGAACGGTAACTGTCACCAGGATAATAAAGCACAAAGATATGCTAATAACATTAACAAAAGAAGAAAATGCCTTTATAAGTACATACCTTTTGTCATCAAAAAAAAAAAATTACAGCACAATGTATTCAAAAAAAATCAGAATTATACAGCCATGTTTATGAAGTCTACATTTCCCTTGTCTTAGAAATATATATATGTGGAGATATATATACAATTCAAGCAGTTTTAGTTAAGGGTAATCGTTGGGTTTTTCTGAAACAGGAAAGTCACGAGTCTCTCTCTTTTTTCACTTTCACATCTGCAGCGAGGATGGCTGCAATTTCCCCTTGCATGAAGGCCCAGGGGACATTGGATCCCACAAGAGGGCATTTTTCCCCACTGGGACAATAGACCTCTCCACTAGCTCCCTGCTGTTCAATGCTTTGTCTGGAGCAAGGGAAGCAGAACTTGTGCGAAGGGACGGACGGGCACTGCACAGGGTGAAAGGAAATGAGCCAAAAGAGGCACTGTTGTGAAGTGGGCATGCCACTGGGAAATGTCACCAAGTTTACCCCCAAACATTGTCCTTTGAGAGTAAAAGGAAATCGATTTTGGATTTTGTTCTTAAAGTTCAGTTGTTGGGCTATTGATGACTGCCTGAGAGTTGCTGCTGAGAGATTTTCAGGACTGTGGTGGGCGGGGGGGGGGGGGGGGCGGGGGGGTGTTTGGGGAGTAGGGGACTTTTTTTTCTTTTTTAAGGCAAAGTTGACCACTGTTCACTGCCCACGTGATCCGTTGTAAGATTACAATGCTGCATGCTAGTTGGTTACATAATACACAATCCAGTGACTCAAGCCAGTGATAACGGATGGTGGTGGGGACAAGATGGCACTGCCATCTTTGCATGGAGCCTGGCTCTGCAGAGCCACTTGATCTTTTTGAAACACCCTGGAGCTCTGTCTGTCCTTGCTGTGGTCGTTTTCCTTTGAAAAGAGTCGAAAGAGAAGTTACGGTCCAGGTGAACTTGGAGATTGTGGGATTGGTTTCGTTTCTGTTTTGTGTTTTGTTGTTTTATCATTTACCTGTAGCGCTATTGCTGTTGATATGATCACCTACACCCTGTTCGTAGTGAGTGCTAAATACAGTATGGTACAATGACAGTAACAGTGCAGGGTGCTGCCAGGACCACCCGTGGACATAGCAGTGACAGCCCAAATGGGAGTGGAGGAAACCTCCACTTAGACTTAGGTAATTTCCTTCTTACCTGTGTTTGAAATACCAGGTGAATAATACTATTCTTCTGGACAAAGATGATAAACTAGCTAAAATTAAAGAAAGGGTTTTACATAATAGACAGGCCCCACCTCTCAAACTATTTTTAGAAACCTTTTGTAAGCTAATTTATTTTGATTACTCTTTTGCATCAGTAAAATGAGTTTTTTTAAACCAATAAATCATCAGTTATTAGAAAAAAAAAAAGCCTCTTTTCAGCAATGTTTTTATTATTTTTTAAAGTTATGTATATATGAATTTCATTTTTTAAGCTCTAGGATAGTAAGTAAGCTGGTTTATAATGTATACAAACATATTTAATAGTTTTTTTAAAGTAAATATGGAGCATATACCATGTTGGAGATGTTTTAAAAATAAGTATTAGTTAATATTCTGCTTCAATGATATTTGGTTTTCTTTTAAAATACTTGCTTTGTAGATGAATATTTGTTTAAAAATAATTTCAGCTTTACTAAAAAATTAGCAGCAGTAATTTCCCTTTTTAATGTAATTAAACAATCAGGAACAGAATATTCTAAAGAGATGTTTATCATATTACTGTAAGTTATTCCTTAAATTTTGATAATCTATGACTGATTATTTTATAAAGTTGATATGTTATGGTGATCATTTTCCTTTCCACCTATTTCTGGTGTTACTGTACAAACATTGGCCTTAGCTTACTCTCTCAGTTCCTTTTATCCTTACTTTATTTTTCACTAGAGGTTAATTTTTAAAATTTATTAAAACTATACTAAATATTACACTCAATTTTTGTCATGGTAAAATATGTGATTTAAATGTATATATAAATTAGTGCAATTAAAGAACTGAATTTCAGACACACACAGAAGTATAGCATTTAGATATCATCTCCTTTCTTCTAACCCTGGGAAACTTGTCACAACTTAGTACTAACTAAAATGCATGAACCAAAATCAAAAGATTTTATGTATTACAGAAGAGAGCAAGTGAAGTTCTTAATGTACATTATCTTATGAAATACCCATTTTAAAGATTAGAAACCAAGTTTCAGAGTGATTCAGTAACTTAGTAATAATTAATGTACATAATACTTATTGTGGGCCAGGTACAGTTCTAAGCATATCATATATATTCAATAATTTATTTATGTGCAAAGCCAAATAGTTATTAATCAGCAAAGCCAATATTGGAAACCAGGCTTATCAATACAAAGCATATGCTCTGCACATTGTCAACTATGCTGATTGTTCCTTTATATGGGAGGAACATTTAATAAGGACAAGAGAATTTTCTTATGAAGAAAATAAGATAAATAATTAAATTAGGAATCAAAAAATATCTGCTCTTTAACTATATTTAACACTCAGGTGCTGAGGGTCTTGAGCTAGCCATCTGATATATAAACATATAAATGTAAACATAATTATAAATATAAATATATACATATGTGTGGAGAGAGAGAGAGAGGGATTTCTCTAGGAACTGCATATTATCTGAATCTTTGTGGGTTTTGTAGAGAGGTCTGAATACCAATCAAAAAATTTACAGGCCACAATTTGCATACAGTAGAATAATCCCTTCAGACTGGCTCCCAGTGACCTGATTAATGTTCTTTGAATAGCTGATAATACTTTTTGTAAACCGTATTGACTGATGCCCAGAGCAGTCTGGAGACCCAGAGCTAACAGGGCACTCTGGGGTCGGCTTGCCTATGAACACAAATTTCCAATGGTGGATGAAGTGCTTACCAATATTGAGTTGTTTTTGTTCCCAATCTCTTTATTTCACTAATAATTTTATTGATATTACATCAATTAATTCACTTTTATGAAATAATACAAACTTGCAGTGAAATATGAGTGCCAAATAAAGAAAAATTGTTTCTTTGGAGATTGAGTACTTGGGAAAATTTTGATCAGGTTGCTAAAAATTCTGTTGAGATTGATATGAGCAACTGTAGAAAAAGTAGAGGATATTCAAAGAAGCTCTAAGAACTCTCTACTCAGATTCCCCAAAACAAACCTAGAATTCATAGTTAATGCACTGTTTTGGTTGTTTTTACAAGAAAGAAGCAGAGCTCAAATAAACACTCAAAGAAGGGCTGGCCTGTACATTATATGTTCCAAGATAAAATAGCTATTTTAAAGTGTATATTCATTATATTTAACCTATCCACCATGATCATTTTGGATGAATGATTATGTCATATACATAAATACATAATATATATGTTCAAACAAAGCTTTAAGTTAAGCTAATTGTCCTCCTCCATTTTTTTTCTCATCACTTAAATCTATTTATTGTCAAGTCATTGGACATTTTGTAGACATAATTCATATTGCAAAAAACAACTTTATCTTTTAAAAATTTAGTATGGACTTTTAATAATTTCTTATTAATTGTAGGAATTCATAAAATAATGCTCATTGTGCCATAGTACAAATACCATTATTATTATAACATCAGCTCAGTGGAATTGGAAACTTGAAATGGCTGAGTTCAATTACATTTTACTCATTGTCATAACATATGCATTTGCAGGAACAAACACACACAAACAAAAGCACTGGATCCAATAATGGGCTTTTTGACGCTTTTAGGCTAAAGATTACAATATCCTCCCAACTCAACATAACCTTCTCATGTGTGTTTAATTTTTTGTTCCAAATTATTATTGCATTGCTCTAAAAGACGAAGAGAAGATTTAAATTGGAATTAATGTATCTGAAACCTTCATTTTTGTATGAACATAACAATGTTAATGTTATAGTAATTTAATTTGAAAAGAAAATCCCCAACAAATTATTTAAATATGTTATCTAAGAATATAGAAACATAATTTCTTTCAGTGATGTAATCTGCATAGATTTCCAATGCTGAAAAGAACAATTTCTATAATTTTTATATGCAAATGCTTTTGAAAATTACTTCACCTGATACATGGCAAGGTCTTGAACGCATCTTTAATTAGATAATCTTTTGAAAATTCTATTTAAATAAAGGCAGATGATTCATGGGATAAACCATCAAATTAAATTGCTTTTTTTAACATCTTCTTTAATACTACTAAAGAATTCTGATAATCTAACTAAGGTTTTTATATTTTTTTCTTTCTTGTTATTTCTCCTGGGAAGAATCAGCACATGTGTTTAAGGGTTTAGATTCACAATTTCACTCTCAGATCTCTTTGGCAAATATTTATGGAGGATCAACTTGGTCCAAGGCACTTTGGAAGCTGATATCAGCATGGATAAGGTATGTGTGCTATTACTGAGAAGCTTTTCCATTTTACACTGCATCATCTTGGACTTGTGTGAGGCTGAGCCAAGTCAGAGGGCAACACAAACAATAAACAGATATTTAGACGCTGATCCAGTGTTTTCTCACTTTGTAATTAATGACCATCCTATTTATAGGTAATTTAGAAGTTTCTTTTGATTTATAAGAGACAGAGATTAACGAGATCTTGCCAGTTTAGATTGCAGCCAATCAATCAATCAACTAATTTTGCAGCCCATTATATTTAATGCACAGTTTATTCTCTAGATAACCTGTGTAGTTTTATTGGAGTAAGTATGTTTCATCTTTTTTAGTACTTTGAATTTAAAGACAATTTTTATATCCATTTACTCTATAAGGTTCTTTGTTTTCTAGGAGTTTGTTATTTCACAAAGTCTTTTGGGACAAGCTTACAGTTTTTTCAGGTCTTACTTTCATCCATGAGTTACTGCCGTAAAATGAAATTGCATTGTCATTTATAATTTCCCATTTTGATTAATGGCATTTCAAAAGCTCTGTTGCTTTCTAAATGAACCCAGGGGCTACTACAAAAGGGAACTGCTAGACAGTGCACAGTACCAAAATAAACTCCCCCAAACACAAACAAAACAACAAGCCACCCAATTCAAGAGAATATGATGAATTTAAATGTAATGTTTTGTAAATACTCTCACAGCCAAATACAATTCAACAAAGGAGAAAATAGCAGCAAAATTAACACACTAAGATAAATATTACACATATCTGCATAATAACTATGCATTGATATAAGACAAAATAGGTACTACAGTTAAGACTTTCTTCTTATTTTTAATACCTTCACTGCAGTGTATTTTTATATTTTTATGCAAACTATTTACATCTTAGAAAAGCTCTGGTTATTAAATTCTCACATCTTGTCACCTGCTTTTATAGAAAATATTTTGAGGTAAAGTTTTGTTTTTCATTCACTTCGTTAAAAAATAAAAAGCATTGATAGGGTGGTGGACTCATTTAATGGATTGTGTAACCCTGTTAAATAAATGGCTTAAAATCTTTTACTAATTTTAGACTTCACTGAAAAAAAAATAGACAGGTGTTCAAAAAAATACCTTGACTACAGCTCACAGAGGGGCAGCAGCTCCCCATGACCACAGATAGACTGGCCCCAACTTCTCCATAAGGCATTGCAAATAGAAATCATGTAGGTCCTAGAAAACCAGCTCAGTTATATTCCTACCTCTATTCAAATTCTATGTCTAGTCATTCCATCAACATGGACTGCTTCCTTCATGGCAGGAACATATGGAAAATGTCAAAGGCATCTTAAACTGTCCCACAAGCCCTGGAAAATCTTGTCACAGTAGTTTTACCCCTTACAAGTACACTACTTGTATATTTGACTAAATAAACCCTTGCATTCTTCAGTACTTTTTCTCCATTTTCCAGACGGTATGTTGCCAAGCCAGGATTCCAGCTATTGGAGTTTTCATTTTAAACAAGAACCTTACATGGTTGCAAGAGTATTCATTAGTACTTAGAAGGAAATCTGCTGGTAAATATTGATTCACATTGGAAATTTACCTTGAACTAATTCAGTCTTTCGGTCACACAACCCCGATCAGGCAAATTACTCTCTTTCTTAAAAAATTATCCAATGGTTTTTCTTTTGGGACATATTCCAAATTTTTTTTTTTTCCACTTTTAGGCGTTTATTTATGAAAACTTCCGCAAACCCGGCCTCATTCACCAACACAAACCGCATAACCAGGACACACACATGGCCTTGGAGAAGGCTGAGAAGTACTTTGAAGGACAGGAAGGAATGCACACAGCTGGGTGGGCTTTGGGTTTCATTTTTCAGGGGTCTGGCGAGGGCTCTGGTCCCACACCTGGGAAGGTAGAGGGGCGAGGAAGACAATAAATAGAACCCCGAGCCCAACCAGCTTTGGTACATCATGGGTGCAGCCCCACGCATGGCCCGAAACCGACAGCAAGAGTCAGGAGGGCAGCACCCGGGCAGCTGATGCAGGCAGGCCCGATGTGCAGCCAGAGGTCCCCTCCAAACAGTCCCAACGCCCTGCAGGGCATGAGGTAAGACTGGGCCAGGCTCCGTAGACCCTAGCTGTCCATGTTTGAAGACGCAGTCTTTTTCCTCGTCTGAACCTTCAGGGAGCGCGAGGTGCCCAGCGGCTTCCTCTTGACCACACACAGGCTCTGGCTGCGGCCCAGAGGCTTCTCTCAGGGCTGAGCTGGTGGCTGGGGAACCGCTTCTGTGTGTGACCAACACTCATCCTCGGTGTCACTGTGCTGCAGGCCCCCTGCCCAGTATCTGATGGGTGGCCTGTGGTGGGGTACTTGGTCCTTATGCGGCCAGGACTTATGTGACCTCTTTCTACTTTTGAGCTACTTCAGTTTTACCATCTTCCACAGGCCTCTTCCTTGTTGCTAAACCTCAGCTTTCTGGATCCTGTTCATTTACGTGAACATGTCACACTGCCTGTAACTTCTGGGACTTAGATATGAAACACCTTTGCTTGGAACACTCTCTTCCATGACCCTGCCTGGCTGCCTTCTATTTATCACCCAAGAATCTAATTAAAAGTCACCTTCCAAGGGTTCCTCTGCTATATGTTCTCCAAGCACTGTACTCCTTCCTTCCTTCTCACATCCTTGCTGCTGTTAAGAGTTTGATATCTCTTGTCATCTACCTTGTATTCCCCATAAGAACACATTTACTGCTCTGTTCCACAGGAAGTGCAATGCTTGGCACATGGTAAGCACCTCATAAGTACCTGTGGAGCTTGGTTGAAATTTAAGATATGTTTATCAGATATTGTACATATCAGTAATAAGTAAACACAAAGAACAGTTCCGGGGTTTTGTTTTGTTTGTTTTGGTTTCGGTTTCCATGATGCTGCTGTCCTGCCATCCCTGTCTCTGTATAATTAGAGGGCCTAGTAGAAGTTACTCATGACTCAAAATTCATGCAGCTATATCAGTATTTCTTAGTTTTTTTTTTCCATTATCACAAGGCTAGTCTTTTTAGATATTTTTTTCCCTAATCACCCCTGTCCTGTGAAATTTTAGTACCACATATATACTGTGTAGATCTTTATGTACTGTGGCTCTTTGGGGGGACAATAACCATTATAACATCTAAGTTTTTTTTCCCTCAATAATGCATTTTCATCCCTTGGGGCAATATTGCCCCTGTTGATAATGTATGATCTGTCTTTATGTCTGTATCTACTATTGACCTATCTAGCTAGCTAGCTAGCTAGTTATCTAGCTATCTATCTTTTTTATCTAGAGAGAAAAAGGAGGAAGAAAAAGAGAGAAAATGCCCATTTGAGCACCCTTTGATGTATTGCTTCAGCTGCTCTTTGCAGAATCTTCTCTTGTTTGCAGCCCGTTCTCAGAGTTTGGGTCTGCCCAGCGGCTTTGCACAAAAAGAGCATCCTCCTTTCTGACTGTTGTGTTGGTCTCCTGGCTATTGCGTACTTTACTGAGTGTTAACAAAACATTAATTTGTATGGAAATATTAAAGTCAGAATGTATTATAATTTTAGATTTTCATATTTTATATTTACCATAATTATAATTTTATTCATGTCAGTTTCCAAGTGAAATGTTTTATGTGTTCCCAACTGGAATTAATTTTCTTTATCTAATTACTTGCAAAGCTGTATCAGAGTTGAAGCTTTGAAAACTGTTGGTGGCATTAGGATCTGTTCAGCTTCCACAGGCAGCTTGAAAAATAACTTTCTACGGGCAAACATCTCAGGTGCAGGGAAAACCGTAGTCTTACATGAGCAGCTGCAGAGAGAATGGAATTGAAGCCTTATTTCTGGCTTTCTCTGGCTTTTATTAGTCCACAGAGTGGTTAGAAAAAATGGCAAGGGTTTGCGGGGGACATTTTACAATGCCCCATAGGGACTACCACCTTGTTAATTTTACTTGCAGTGGCAGTTGTCATTTAAATACAATGTTACAACATGTTATGGCACAGAAGGTGGGTGGCTTATAAAGCCCACAATCAAGTAAACTTCAGTGATGATGGCAAGCCTGAAGGACACTTTCCATTTGACTTTTCTTTTCTCTTTGCCCCTCAGGGACTTACAAAAGATCTGCCTAACACCAGTTTAGTCCAGGCACACTGTCAATTTACATGGTTTAAATGACAAGTCATGCTGGTCACCAGTCATTATTTGTTGCCCTCAATGGAATCCTCCAATACCTCATTGGCTTCAAAAACAATCAGGCATTAGTTACAGCAAAACTGAGAGACATCTCCAAATGATCCCAACCTCCTTCCCCCACACCAAATGTTAAACCACAGGCATTATACTATCTCATTTTACCACTGCCATGAACCTTCTACTCCAGTCCAATGGGTGCATTTATAGCCCATGTCTTGATATTAACAGCTGGCACTCACTGTGTTGGCAGGCACTGTATTTAAGTGCTTCACTTCATTTATCCTCACACCAAACATATGAGAGGGGCGTTATTATCCCTCTGTTTATACAGAAGAGGAAACAGGCTCAGAAGAAAAAAAAACTTGCATTACAGTAAACAGCCAGGAAATAGTAGATCACAGGTTTAAAATCTGAGGGTACGCATACAGAGCCCATGGCTTAATCTTCACCCTGAAATGCATCTCCATGCTAAATATTGTAAAGCAAAGTCAATCGTCCTTCTTCCTCATCACATATACTGAAATTTTAGCCATCTTTTGAATCCAGATCCAAGCCCCTTTTCCTACCTGAAGTCACTCTAAAAGAATGTAGTTCACAGTGCTATTTTAAGTGTAGATGCTCATATGATTCATTTATAAAATAATGACATCAGTATCATTCTGTGTATAATTATTTAACTTTTCAAGATTCTATGCTTTAAATAGATCACCCTTAAATATATCAGAAGGTTTTAAGAGGAGGGACTATTTCTGATACTTGTAGTTCTCTTTATAATGTCTAGCACAATGTCTTATACGTAGTATGAAATTGTTAAAAAAACAAAAACAAAAACAAAACCTTTGATTTAATCATAGGTGGGAAATGTCTGGAATCACCATACACTCCAAGAAAAAAAAGAAAAAATGACAGCTTACTGTAGTCTTTTGCTTGACTTCTACAGCAGAGTCAATTGAGTCCTGTATTTGAATTATAATTGTGCTTTTTGTTATTCCATGTAATTGGCCATTTCTCTGATTAACCTACCTATTGCTATAATCCTACTTATCCATACATAAACAAACATTTGAAATTATTTGCACAAATTGTAGAATCTCTTGGAAAGCTCCTAATTGCTAAGTCAAATCTGAAGGGCAGGCCTACAAATATGCGAAGCAACAGAAGAGTTGCCAGAAGCAGCCAAATACTTACTCAATGACTTAGTAAATTAAGTGGTCTTACTTACTTGCTCCCAAGTACATGAAGTTATTAATGCATTTGAAATATATATATATATATATATATATATATATATATATATATACACACACATACATGAAGGCAGATCAAGATGCCAAGTAGAGCACTGTTGTGAAAATTATGACTCTTTAAAAAGAAATAATAGTGAGTCTCTAAGAGAAATGATGGGAAATGTGGTTTAAAAGTTTTAAAGATTTTAAAATTTTTATGGCAAACTAGAATCAAAAATAGACAAGTCACAGGCTTGAAGGTGGAAGATATGGTTCATTTAAATGGCTACAATCTTTGACAAATAATTTAACTTTCTCAATTTGGTTTCTCATTTGTAAATTTAGTTGAAATATATCCTACATATGCATCACTTAAGTCTTTATATTCATAATAATTGTTACTAGAAATAGTACCGTGATTATGGTTATCTTACCATTACACATTGCCACTTTTTCAAGGTAGCTTTTGAGGAATTATCACAAAGAAATAAATCATAACTACAAATTATTCACCTAAAATATCCACAGTTAGTCATTAGTGTTACCTAGTGATATTCATTCTTTCATTATCTACTTTTGTCATTGACTGACATTTTTAAGAAGTAATTCTAATTAAATTATTTATTGCAATGGAACTTCTTCAAGTTGGAAGTTTACAACTTCTTTAGACATATTTGAAAGAAGAATTGAATTATAAGCTTTGTCTGTGAACTCCTGCTTTATTCATAGAGATGGTATATTTTGTGGTTGAGTGTGAAGTCATGACCTGAATAACCATGATCCTCGCTAAAAAACAATATAAAAGGTAGAGGAAAGGATTCTTTTCATGCTCTGTCACATATAGTTCCCACCTTACATGAATATAGGCCTTTTAAAATCATATCACCGATTATGTAATTGTTTTGCATTTTATACCAAGAAAAGAAAAAACTATTCGTTCTGATAGTACTAAGCATGAGAGCTTGAAGTATACTTTGCTTATTAATAGAAATTTATTTTATTTCTTTTTGAAATTCAATTAACATTTACTTCTAGCAAAGTCATTATAGTCTTCTAAATCAATAACTAAAATTAAATAATTGTGAGATGACTGGCTTATTTAATATGTTAAGGGCACGCCATCTATTCAAAAGTATTTCAAGTCACTGGGAGAGGGGATATGCCATACTCAACCCATAAGCTCAATTAAAAGGTTGTAATTAAGAGATCAAATTTTTCCACATGCTGCAGAAAATCATAAGACAAAATAAATATTATTCATCCTCTAGAAAATATACATTCATCTTTTCTACTATGTCTGTGTGAATAAGGTGCAAGGTGGTTGTGTAACCATTTCTTACTTTCCACCACTTATTCACATTTACTTGTGGATAATTTGGTAATAAGTGTCAGACCCAGGGTTTGAACAGAGACATCATTCTTTCCTTCACAGGCAACATTCTAGGCAGGGTACAGAACTAGCAAAATGGGAATCACACAGTTTAGAAAAATTCTCAGAAATGCAGATTGTCAAAATTTTAAATATAATGTCTACATTTAAATCCAAGGATATTGAATATAAACAAATGGAACTAATGAACAAAATGTTCAAACAGAACAAAATGCCTGGGTTTTAATTGCTCCCAAAGAAAGACATGTGGAGTTCCCACATAAAGTAAGATCAGGTACAGTTTGGGCAACAGCCAGAAAATGCAGGTGACCCATGAGATATAGGGTTATTCTGGGAGAAGTGTGAGTTGCTCTTGTGAGACAATCACAAGCTCCAATAAACTGTTTTTTTTTTTTTTTTAAACGTGGTAAAACTGAAGAATATACTTGATTCAAGCTCAGAAATGCTAGGAAAGAGGTAGATGGTAAATCCATAAGTTACCCTTAGAGTTGTTTGAGATAAGGATTTCCAATCTCCAGATTTGAAAATGTTAAGTAATCATTCTGTAAAATTCTGCTTCATCAATATCTAGTTCTTCATTATCTTTTCTATTTTGTTTCACTTACTCCTCCCTTTGTTTTTCTATGTGTCATAGTGATTTTTTTTTCCTTCCGTATCCTGCAAAAATCCATCTCCTGGGTCCTTCTTTCTTCATTATGTCTTTACATGTTCTCAGACTTTGCATCTACTCTAAGCTTAATCACCATTCTACATAGATTTCTCCCAATTCTATATACTTCTTTTTGACTTCTTTTTCAAGTCCTATACTTGAATTTGCAGTTAGAATATCCACTACTATGTATTCTACTGGCTTCTAGAACTTTAGTGTGTAGTACATGTATAACAAATATGTTTTGAATGAGTTAATAGATACAAAAACCCAAACAAAGTTATGCACATTTTTGACCCTTACTCCTTAATTTTGGTCATTTAATCACCCCCCTCACTCCTGCCCCCATATCTACTGATACGACTTATTTGAAAACTTAATTCTGAAATGAGGTTGCAAAATACCCTTGACTGTTTTCCGTTCATACCTTCTGTTTAGAGCTGGAAGATAATGTCTTCAACAGATTTGACCTTTTTCCTGCTCCATTGCCTATGCTATAGGTCCTAGAGGACAAAGTTCAAATTCCTTTATTTTGAATTCATATTTTTTGCTGTGAAATTAAGTCTTACTCTTTTCTGCCTGGGAAACGTTGCCTATGGTTTTCTTTCTCCTTAGTGATCTTTTCTTCATCTGTACTTCTCAATACGTTACCCAAATCTCAAGCTTCTCTTTCAAAGACCACCCTGTTTACGAAGGCTTTTCTATACTTTCATCTATATATACTATTCTCTTCTCTTCATACTTTCCACTTTGAAGACATTTATCATAGTTTGCCTTCTTTAACAACTATTTATGTACTTACTTTACTTGCCTGACTCACTAGGTTTTGCCTTATTTTTTCTGGCACAAATGCCTGACCTTTGTTCCACCTCACTGATGTAATCTTAGCTTTGTAAAAATTCAACAAACTATTTAGATGATTATGTGCTCCATCTGTCATTCGTTTATGTAGATTGCCCTGGCTCATCACTCTTCCTCAGTTTTCACTGATGAATAGAGATCATGTGTATAGGTATCTTTTGTAAAAGTGCTTTTCCACTTTTTAAAGAGTATTTAAGCACAGATGTGCACAAAGTGTTGCTATCTATTCAGCATGAAAGTGAAAGTGAAAGTTTTATACTAACTTGAAACTAAAAGTTGATATATAAACATTGAAGCCAAAAAAACATATCTGAGAGTTATCTTCCTTTGTGATATGGTTTTGAACCAATTGCTTCACCAACAATGCACCTTTCCCTAATCTCATTCAGTCTGTTCTGTTCCAGAGGCCACTGTCTGAAAGTCATTATACTGTGGAAACTTAATGCTTAATAACAATAAAGAGAGCCACCTTATGTTTTTATAGCGCTTACCTATTTTCAAAGCATTTTCTCAGCTATTACCTCATTTCAACCTCATAACGACCCTGCTGTTATGTAAATGGCACAGGTAGTAGCAAATTCATTGTAACTACATGCACATTTTTTTGCATACTACTGTTTATGTGCTACATTATAAACATATTAATTATTTAAGAATATGTATTTCCTCTGGTGGCTGTGTGGGAAAAATCTATGGACATTTAAAAATTAAGGTAAGGTTGATTTGAAGACCAGTAGATTCAATACACAGGTGTTCTCGAAGATAGCAATTATGCTTTCAAATATAGTATATTAAGTGAAACATACTTGTGTATCTAGCCACTAGTATATGCTATTCTTATAAATGCTTCTGGTACTTTTGTATTTGCAAAGACTGAGGTTTGATTTTAATTTATAATGTGAACCCCATCTTCTCAAGGAATCCAGCACCTTTACAGGTTACTAAAAAAAGACTTATACAGCCCTCTAGTGTTCCAAAGCTAGAGAGCCCCCCAATAGAAGATGCATCCGAGCATGGCTAAACTCATCCCCTCACCCACCTCCTTTAAAGTGGAATCACTGCTGACAGTACTACTGCTCAGAGCACATATTATTTAAACTCCTAAAATTACAGCGTTGGCAGTGGGAGCTGAACTATTCTCACTCACATCACTGGGAAAAGAGCGCTGAGTACATGACAGCTTAGAAACTGCCTTTGTGGAAGAAAGTGTTCAGATAAATCAATTTTCTGCAGGAAAAAAAAGGAAAATATTAATTTGCTGTGTACTTATTTAAACAGCTGACTGAAGAGTTTATTATGCTTGATTGCAGGCCTTCAGCAATAGTTATTTCTTCCTTTCCCTCTCTCCTTCTCTCCAAATGAATTCCCATTGACAGAGCTTACAGCTATCCTCTCAGAAATCATATAAAACCTGACATTGCTAAAAAATTAACATCAAAAAGTTGTCTTTGGGTGTTACCTTTAAAATCAAATCAAATTTTAACAACCAACTGTGAGCTGAGAGCTCATTCTTTATAACTTGATCACTAAGCAAGATCACAAGCTGTCCCTGGTCTGCAGATGGAGCTATTGACAAAATAGTACTAGCCACTTGAGAAAAGCAGGGCACAGACTTGAGTTTTACTGATTGTTTCTTTCTTTCTTCTTTTTTAGAGGACTATGTCTCAAGACATATCCTAAATATTATCTTTTCAAGTAAGAGAAATCTATCCTCTGAAAATTAAAAAGAGCTTCAAAATCTGATTAGCTTCATTACAGAATTGTATGACATAAAACCTACATACATAAAAATAGAGATACATGTCAGTGAAAAGTGATTCAAACACATGGATAGACTATGTAATATAAGAAACGATAGTATAGAGGTTGAATCTATGTATCATTCCTTTCTAAATAGGAATTTAGAACATGGCACGCTAAGTTATTTAATATTTAGTATTCAAACAGTACTTTCTGTGATGGAATACACCTTTTTTTGTTATCCAGTAGTCCATCATCACAATATAGCAGGGAAATGACATAGTTACTTAAGAAAATCTATGTATGGAATAGATGGATATAGAACTGTCTGATAAATTGGGAGGAACTTCGGTGATAATCCAGACAAGATTTGATAGATTTTCAGAATTAGAACGGACTGCAGTGATCACTCATTTATTCTTTCAACAAATATCAATGGAACTCATGTGAACAGTTATATTTGGTTAGTATTAGAATTAAAGAATCATCTGTCATCTGCTCTCAAGGCATTTAAAATTAAGGTATATAACAGACACGTGAAAGTCTTTAGGTCAGTGTAAAGGACTAGGGACTAACCCTATGTATTGTGGTATATCAGAAAAGGTGATTTAGAAAGTCACTTAACTGAAGTTTTAAGGTCATCTAGAAAAATTTTATCATTTAGAGAAGTGGAAACTGAGTTGGCAAAATATCATGGCTGATAGGTATCAAAATCAGGGTCAGAAATGAGCTTTCCTTGCTTCTTTCCCAAATGCTTTCCACAACAAAACACATTTCTAGGTGAAGAATATATTAATTTCTACACAGCCTGGAATTACAGAGTCCTAATGAATAGTGTAACCAGATGCTAGAATGTAAGCAAGACATCTGTCCTCAACCATGAACCTCATGAACTATATCAGGAATCTCATGGATGTGACCATAAGATATGTTGCACTAAGATTTTTAAAATTATAATATTTTAAAAAAGTTTTAAACAATTTATTTTACCCAAATATAAATACTTTTCAACTGCTGTGAACTTCTATTGACATAGCTGGAATAACAGAATACTGAATTCCTGTCATTGTGAGTGCTTAAATTGTGCTATGAAATAACCTCTGGTCAAGTGGATTGTCAAAATATCTGTCCTCTTGTGTTTCGTTGCTGTAGGATTGGAAAAAATAAAAATTATATCTGGTGTTTCCTGATTATTTTAACTTTTTATGTGATAAACAATAGCAACTACTTAAACATAGATGCTTTTGCATCTGAAAATTACTAAAATATCTGTCTTGATATCTCAAAGGAAAAGTAAATGTAATCACTATAATCACCATTGGAAAAATAAACCCACATATTCTATACTCATTGAAATTAGAGTTCTTTAGAAGAGAACAAGAACAAGAGAAAGAAAACATGCATTATGTTTGTAAAAATGTGTTGAAAGCCATAAAATACTAAAAATATGATAACGAAGTTTTCAAATTGCATATTGAAGTCACAATATTTGAAATAATGGTCAGTATCTTTATTTCTTATCTCCAAATAGAGGTTCATTATATTTAGTTTCATTGAAAATATGACAGATTTCAAAATAAAAGTAAGAGTTTTCACTGGCAGGAGTAGGGTAGGGGGAAGGAAGAATGCTATGCCATCTGCTTAAACCTGAATTGTAAAATATCCACCTTCATTCATCCAAAGCTGTGGCTGGTCTAACTGGACTTCTGAATTTCTATTTAAAACTTTACACATCAGGGTATAAATCAATAGCAAATAAACTAGATGATGCCCATGCTATGGAAAAGTGCTTTTGATATAAGTTCCCTTATGGTATACTTTGTCAACTTTCAGTTCACCTTCTAGGTTATAAATCTGAATGTGACATCAGTTATCCTTGAAGGAAACTTAAAACTATAGCTTTATTATCAATGTGTAATGTGTTAGAATTCAGAGAGAAAAGATTCCCTTGGTCATACACATATTTTTTAAAATAAAGGAACACTTCTTGATTTTGGTAGATTGGAAGCATCATATTTGGTTTTGAAGACCTTTACATAATTCAATATCCTTCATCTTCAATAAGATACCCATAAAAGAAATCCTGAGACAAAATAATATAACTATTTCACTCTACTGGTATTGATTAAAGTTTATATACTAGGTATTGATTTAAGGGAAAATAATATTCTGAGATTTAATTGCTATTTTCTAAGATATTTGGTTACAATCCCAATGCAGCCAATATATTTGAAAACATCCACCGAAACCTATTCTAACCCATAACCATCCATTTATACGTTATGTTTTCATTCAATGTAAGATATCATATAGTATTTTACACAAATACCTTTAGTCATGATATAACATTATAACTTAGATATTTCAGACATTTAAATTACATTTAGAATTACCTTTAACTTTTGTTGTAAAATATTCCAATCACTGCATTATTTAGAGATGTACCGACAAAACAATTATATACAATTTTTAATCAAGAAGAGTCACATTGTATTCCTATCTATCACTAGACAGTTATCAACATGATACTGTCCTGGGCACACTAGGTGATATCTACAAGGAATCAATGACTTGAGGAGAACTGTACAAACATGCCTACAATACAAGGAACTAAATATAAAACAGTGAATATGATATGAGTGGTTACCAACAACACCTATTATGAGAATTCAAAAGAAATCAGTTTCTCTGTTGTGGATTTATTTAAGTTTTAGAGAAGATTCAGGGTAGTGTGTTAACAAGTACATTTATCTAGATAGCAGGAGGCATGAGTTCTAATTCAGGTTCTACCATTAACCATGTCTTCTTGTTAAAATGTTTTACTCATTATGAACATTAATTTCCCCATCTGTAATTGGAGTAGCAACACTCTCCTGCTTATATGACAGAGTTGTGGTATTATGTTTGTTTTAATAAACTTTGAATAGTTTTAAGTTTGTCAAATCTCATTCAAACACATATTGATTATAAATCATTTCTTAGATTGTGTGATCTTTTTCAGTAAGCTTTTTATATTAAACTAACACACACACAAAAATGTTCATCTATGATTCTTACAGAACCCACAGATAAGAATAGAAAGTAAAAGGGATTTGTAAGGAGCTATATATCATTGTGACTTCAGCATAGTAACTATCAATAAATGCTTGGTGGTAAAATATTTATTAAATATTAATAATTCATGATTTTTAAAGTTCTATTATTTTTTAAGTTAAAAATGTCAAGATGTTTACTAATGTTGCTTTTTATGAACAATTTGCCAATTGTTAATATAACCAAATGCCCTAGAATTGGTCAGCTATTTTCCCAATAACAAAATTGCTTTGGCACGCTTTATATGTTTCCAAACTGTATATAAAATGGGTCAAATTGTGTCTTTTTAAACAGAAACATGTAATATATCTACATGGTAAATCACAAATATGTTATTTGATGCATCTAGTTAGTTACTCCTAATATCAGTAACATGACATAGAAGTGGTGGCCAGGAAATTCAGCTTCCATCTTTAGGACACGTTTGCTTGGCAAAGAGCAGTGCTCGCATCAACAGTGTTAGAAGAGAGAGCAGAACACATTGATGTGCCGCCAGTCACACATCACCTCACAAATATTGTGAAATACAAAAGAAATGTAAAAAAATAAAGTGTGGAATTTGCAGGTGGCGTTCAGCAGACTCCCTCGTTGGAGAGTATAGGACACTCCCACAGGTACATCACAACTGTGAAATCTAGTCAATGTCCTGTTGTTTTCAAAATGTTTTTATACCATCAGTTGAAATATTCCACAAGTGCAAAAAGTCATCCATGGGTGACATTGCAACTCAAAGCTGAAAGGATCTTATCTGAATTTCTAAAATGGATGTTGGTAATAAAATCTTGTATATAATATGATTTCAAGAAATGCATTATCGAAGCATAAACACCTTGTTAATAGCATCAGCCTAAGGGGTTGTCAAATGATCAGCACAAACCAAAATATTGGAAAACAACTGTGTGGGTTGCAGGCAAGTGAATTTATAAGGTCAGTTAAGGGGAAGACATCACACAATTGAAGTTGCATTTACTCCTCAGAACAATATTTTGGTTTATATTGATTGCATCAGGGACACCCTTAGGTAATCTCAGACATTAATCTGTGGTTACTCTTATACAAATACACCAGTAGGTTAAAAAATAAGGTCTGTTTAGAAAAAAAATGTCATTATAAAAATTTGTGATTGTTAGATGTTAACTAATTATTTTAAAGTATTATAGAAGATATAAGAATGAAAGCAAATTCTCCATTTAAAAGATCTTTTCTCATTCATCTTAGTATATCTAGCAATTTAGACAATATCAGGCACACTGCAGGTGTCCAATAAATATTTGCTGAATTAAATATACAAGCATTTCTTAAAGAATGCACATTTATCATTTATATAAAAATTTTAATCGCTAATTGTGTTATACTGACCTCAGTTTAAAACTCGGAATCAAAATATGTGGGTTCCGGTTTCTGTTACTAAATCTGAGACTTCAGTCTTATAATATAGCCCATTTTAAATCTAGGTTCTTCTAGCAGTGGATTCAGTGAAAGCTGGGTCTAACATTGAACTACCATATGCCTAAGCCTGGGATATTTAAAAATAAATCTCAGTATCAGTGATTCTGACTATATCTTGAGCACATATAACACAATCATACTTTCTCTTTTAGTAATTATTTTAGGTACATTAACTAGTGAGTTGATGGTAATTTGCTGTGCTAGAGATAAATGTAACATTCTATAATCACACTGTAAGAGAGGTTTTGAAACCAGCATTGGATACTGCGCTGGTTATTAAGCAATTGTTTTCCAATCCAAACTTACTCCTTGAGTGGAGCTTCTGCTTTATGATACAGAGGCTGAACTCTGCAAACTGCATTTCTTTTTTGCCAACTGGTGCCCTGCTAGGTTCTGCCAAGATGGGGCACTTAGCTAACTGGACGGGAGGAAGCGTCGTTCTGTTTATCTGCTGCCATGTTGGTGCAATGCGGACGGAGGGCCCCAGAGAAGATATAACTCACACCTTTGCGGAGAGAGGATCCTTGTCAGTTTCTGACAGCATCACCCAAGCAATGATATGTTTATCCAAGTTGTGGCAATTGGTTCCAACTGCAGGTTGATTCAGACTCTAGGTTTTTTTCCACACTCCAGACCCATCATGCCTCAGAAGACATACCATTGGTGCCACCTCTTCAGAATTCCAGCTCCATGAGGCCCTTCCTCTGGGGTTTGGATTCTCTGTCTATGGAGCTTGACCTTTATAAACTCTTGAGAGATCACCACTAGCCAGGTAGCCAGGTAGATTCCTGCCTCAAAGACCTTGTCCTGGCATGAAAGGGCACCTACTCCAAGCTTCTAGGTTCTGAACACCTTCTTCCCTTTGCTCAACAGTCCTGAGGCTGGCAACTGTTTCTAGCAGTCACTAGTTCAATGTTCCCTCAGTGCTCGCACTTTGTCATTTTAGTCTTCCTATGTCTCTTTAACCATTTGCCTATATTAAAAGCTCTCTGTTAAAGTAACCATCATAGTTTCTGTTTTCCTGACTGACACAGGCACTTTTTTGGGGTAAGTTTTAGTTCCATAAACTCTTTTATTATTTAATCGATTGTATTATAAACACAAAATTATACATACCAGTTTTAATGTCCCTAACTGAGCTTGAATATGAGATTAAATGTAGTTCACACATTAGTGTAAGTATGAGGTAAATTATATTTGTTATTATATTGTTATGGCCATTTCAATATTTTCAACAAATGGTTAAATAATCAATATTATAATTTCTATTGGAAGGATAACTATTAAAAAGCAATCAGAACATAATTTTCTTTGCATTGTCATGCATTATCATTGCATTTTTCATGACTCAGAAAATATGGACATGATGAATAAACACAATAGATTTAGTTAGTTATCCAACTTGCATTTATGAAATCTTTATTATATTGAAAATTATATAAACTCATGAATTATATTTGTATGGTGATTAAAAAACAGAACATTATGCACTGATTAAAATTCAGTGCTAATTAGAATTATGCTACAGGTGATATGTGAATCTGGTGGATTTTTAAAAAAATCATTTTTCTGAGACTTTATAACACTGAAGAAAAAGAGAAATGATTTTCAATTGTACTAAATGATCACGGAAACGTCATTTATGTTACAACAATTCAGTATTTCACAATTGTTGATGTACTTTTCTGATAATTATGCAAACTTTATTATAAAAAAGATAAATGAAATATTAATCTGCTTTTTCTTTGTGCAACCATCTATTTTAGAAAAGACATAAGGTAACCATCTTAACATAATTTCTATATTTATAGCAATGCCAGACAAAATAAATATTCTCTAACCTTAATGTAAAGACTTATTCCTAGTTCATTCACTGGGTCTTCTATAATCTACATCTTCGTTTATATCTACACATGCCATCATTCTTGGACAATGTTACAGCAAAATTGCTCTAGGAAGTTGTTTTGATTAATAACATACTATGAAACTCTACTTACATGCAGTCAAATGTTTGTAGTTACATTTTTAACCTCTGGAACAAAATGATCTACTAGAAGTCTCCATTTCTGACTTTGAAGGAGAAAATGTACTAGTCATCCAGGTAGGTAGGATCTGTCTGGCTAAGAGGTGCTAGTTAGCCTGGATCTAGCAGTGGATGGCAGGGATTCTAATGACTCTTAGATTGAATAAAAACTGTAATAAGAAAACATACAAGATTGGAAGCTAGGTTTGGTCTTTGTTTGGCAACTTAGGGTCTCAGGTTTTTCCTTTGTAAAATGAAGATTGAATCATGGACCTGAAGTGGTGGCACAGATGGACTTTTGGAGCCAACAGCAGAGGCTGACCTTGGATCTACTACTCATTAGCTGGGTAGCTTTTAGCAACCTATTTAATCTCCTCAAGTGTCACTTTTCTTCATCAATGAAACAGGTAATGTGGGTTCCATTCAGTAATAGTTACACAGGTCCAGTCACACGTAAGCTCTCTACAATCTAAAATTTCTTCTAGCTCTAAAATTCTATGACCACTAGAGGTTTTAAATAATTTCTTTTCTATAAAGTAGATTCTCTTCTAATCATTGGCTGTTACATTTTTCCTATAAGGTTTCAAGGCCCCTAATGTGTCTATATTTTTAGAATATGTTTATTAAACAGGGGAAAATCAGAAGTTTGTAATCTATCTTCTTGGAAATGACAAATAATTTAATAATTTAAAAACATATTAGTAGTCCCCATGCATGACTTTATAAATTATTTTTCTTGAAATTTACTGAAAAAAATACCCAAACCTGAGGGAAAGTAATGCAGTTCAACAACAATCCTCTTCGCTGCCCACCATGTAAACCAATATCATAGGGGAGAATAACAACAGGAGAGAAATTGAAATATGTAATTATGATTGAAGCATCATGTATAGAACTATGTAATGCATATTCCATATCTCTCTGATAATATTTGGAATAAAGTCAAAGGATCAAGATCATTCTTAGTTTAAAATTTCTTTAAAACAAGTTTTCTCAACAGGGGCATGATGGACATTCTGGACCAGATAATACTTTGCTAATGGGGGGGCGGTGTGTGCTCCCCTGTATATTGTAAGATGTAGAGCAGCATCCCTGGCTTCGGTCCACTAGAGGCCAGTAACACTACCACCTCTGGTTGTGAGGTATACCCACTTCTGGGTATACACCTAAAATAACTGAAAGCAGAGACTCAAGAAGATATTTATATACCAATGTACATAACAACATTATTCACAATAGCCAAAAGGTGGAAGCAACCCACAAGTCCAAATGTGGTAATGTACATGCAATGGAATATAATTCAGCCTAAAAAAAGAATGAAATTCTGATGCAGGCTACAACATGGTTGGGCCTTGAATACATTATGGTAAGTGACATAGGACAGATGCAAAAATAACAAATATTGTATGATTCCACTGATATGAGGTACCTAGAGTAGTCAAATTTATAGAGACAGAAAAGAGAAGAGTGGTTGTCAAGGTCTGAGGGGAGGAAGGAATGGGAAGGTATTGTTAAATGAGTACAAAGTTTCAGCTCAGGAAGATGAAAAAGTTCTGGAGATGGATGGTGCTGGTGGTTGCACAACAATGTGAATATACTTAATGCCTCTGAACTGTACACTTAAAAATGTTTAAAGTGGTAAACTTTATGTTATGTATATTTTGCCACAATGAAAAAACAAATGTCTCTAGACATTACCAAATGTCCCCTGGGGGTTGGGTGGAGGGGACAAAATCACCCATGATTGAGGACCACTGCTTTAAATATAGTTTGTATTTACATTTTTTTCTTTTTTAAGCAATCACTTTATTGCACAGAGTGCTAGTGCTATTTCTTTCACATTTCAAACTCCTCTCTTAAAAGGAAAGCATTTTCTCCTTTTTTAACTGATTGGTGCTACTTTTCTCTCAAGCCCATTTTTGATGAGATACAATTTCCATTTTAAAATGAGTTTTTAAGTGGTACAAAAGAAAATAATAGTTAATGACTAGCAAATGCATGGCAAATCACTAAACACACTGGCCGAATGGCATGTCTGGGACACAGAGGGTTGAATGGTGGTCCCCAAAATATGTCAGTGTCTTAATCCCCAGAACCTGTGAATGTGAACTTATTCAGAAAAAAAGGGTCTTTTGCTGCTGTAACTAAGTTAAGGATCTTTAGGTGAGATCATCCTGGATTATCCAGGTCAGCCCTAAATACAATGACAAGTATCCTTATAAAAGACACAGGGAGGAGAGTTTCACACAGAGAGAAGGTGATTTGAAGACAGAAGCTAAGATAGGTGTGGAAGCCACCCCAATCCAAGGGACACCAAGCATTGCCACAGACCCCGGAAGCTAGGAGAGAGGCATGGGGGGATTTCTGCCTAGAGCTTTTTGAGAAAGTGTGGCCCTGAGGACACCTTGAGTTTGGACTTCTGACCTCAGAATTGCAACAGAATAAACTTCTGTCATTTAAGCCATCCAGCTTTTGGTAATTTATTATGTCAGCCACAGAAAAAAATAATACAAAGGGCAACCTCAATTTGCAACTAGAAGTACCGTACCCACTCTTCTCTAAAATAAGATTTAAAAATTTAACCATATTTCAAACATTATGTTGAAAGTGAGAGGTTATGTTAGGCTGATACTTTTTTTTAAGGAATAATGCTATATAGTGTGTCTATTTTTACCTAACAATCAAAGTATCATATAGCATTGTCTGTAATTGTCTAAGCATCTTCATTTGGAGATCTCAGAAATATGTAAAACACAGGTGTCTGCTCCTGTGGTGTGATATTCCGGCCGTTTGACTGTGATACAGGGAGCTAGTTAACATGCACTTACCGTGGCAGACCCCGGCACCTGTATTGCAGGCACTAATCAAAGTGCTTCTTCACGGGGTGAAAGAATCGCTATTTGTAATGCAATAATTAGGTTGGGCGGAAAGCCCTGTAAAGTGAATCAATCTAGTCTGCTCTGGAGATCTGACTCCATTCTCTGGGCAGATTGTTAACATAATGAGACAGCAGCCCACAAGAGGTCCTGTGGAAAAGACCTGTGTCATCCCTCTCCCTTCTTTCTTTAATTTCACAAGGCTTCTTTGGACATAATTGCGATGAAAGCTAATATAAACCGCTGATAAAACATGGGACGCTACACTTACCAAAAGGTTATGAAAAGGGTGAGCTGGAATGCAGTAACAGTCTGAACCCATTATTCACAACTTTCAGAGTTGTCTCACTGCCAGCTCCCCAAAGAACACAAGAATTCCCAGTAAGTAATTACAGTTGAGAGAAAAACAGGGAAGACCATTCAAAGGCCGGCTTGAAAATACTGGGTTGATTAATCTGAAGTTCAACAAAAGGAAACAAATTAAGTGTTCTTTATAAATCAGGACGAGACTTTCAAAAGCAAGCTTATTTTTCCTGTGCTGAATTGGCAAAATGTGCTGAACTACCCCAACAATGAAGCTGCTTTCTTATATACAGCAAGATTCTCATATAGTCGTTTAAAAATACATGTCAATGGAAAGATGTCTCACACCTTGATAAGTTATTTTCTATCCTTTTCCATGCTGTGAAATCCTCTTTCTATTAAATCTACCACGTAACATTTCTTTTCCTTTTCATAGGCATAAGGAATTAAATTACTCCCTTTTATCTCTACTTATATATTTTAAATTTTTCATTGAACTGCTTTTTTAAGTTAGTTTTTGTCTGGAATAAACAAATATACACTAATTAAAAGTAAAAATTAGAGATATTTGCATTCCATAACTTGCATCAAAATGACACATTTATTGGAAAACTTCAGATATCTTGCAATGAGGAATGACATCAGACTCAGGCAGTGATACTTTTCTGGATAGAATTGTGCTGCATACTTTCTCTCTGCTCAGATTTTTGCATCCTGGCTATTGTGAACAACAATACTGTATATCTCTCTGTCTCTATCTCTATCTCTGTCTCTATCTCTGTATGTCTGTATGTATACTTACATATATGTACATCTGTATATTTGTGTTTATATTTCAGGCCACCCAACACTTGAGATTATCTCAACACAAGTTAGAGAACCACAAAATTCCTGATTAAGGTGATTGTCTTTTTGTTTGACCTGGCTATTTATTTATGTCCAGAATAAAATTACATTAGCTCAAGGGCAGGTTCAGAAGCTTCATGAAGAACAGAGTTTACTCTTCCTTGTTGTTATTATTATTGTTTGGTATTTATTTATTTATTTATTTTTACTAGTGACAAAATAATTTCTTAGGCTTTAGTAAGCTGAATTTCATTTCTCTGATATTCTGTGTTGAGGCATAATAATAATTAAAAATATAGGAAAGACAATAGCAAAAGTTTTCATTTAATACTGGTTAAATATATGCCCAACATTGTGCATATTTTCTAATTTAATCCCGATAATGTCAATTCCTGTGATGTAGATATTATTATTTTATTTTACAGGTGAAGAATCTGAAGTCTAACAAAATGTGTAACTTGCCCAAAGTCAGGTGTCTGGGAAAAGCACAGGTCCCCAGGGCTAATTCTGAAGCATATACCCTTACCTGGGAAGCAGTGCTGCCCAGAGACCATGTTCATTTTTACTCTCATTTACATTTCTTGTGTTTCGTTTCCAAACAGCAACATAAGCAACACTGGCTCATATAAAGTTTGATGATATAAAGTTAAATTTTCATGAGATGCTTGAATAAATACTTCATTTAAGAGATGAATTCATATTAAAAAACCAAACACTTTGCAAAAGAGAAAGTGTAAACATTATGAAGCACTAAAGATACTTAAAATTATGTTTTAACACTCAAATTTCTATCACTGAGGGTATTTAAAAAGAAACAAAAGTAAGCCTTTCAGAACACAGATTTTTAGTTTTAGAAAATAGGTATACTAATGTACTATGAATAAAGGAATTATAAATCAAAACATTCAAACCCATATTAATAAGGTTTCCAGTTTTCAAAGGAAAAACATAGATCTGGATTGTATGTCATGTGAATTTCATTTGCATGTTTCTACCTCCAATATCACCAGTATCATAATGGAATAACACTTATAGTGATAGAAAAACAAATCAGTCTTGAAAAATAAAATACCAAAGTACAAGATATATGTAGATGTTTATATAAATGAGTATATATATATATATATATATAAAAATACACATTCATATATAATCTGCACATATATAGATACATTTGCATGTATGTATAAATATATGGATGTATGTGAGCAGTGTGTATTTTTTCTCAGGAGAAATTTAGAATGAATCATGAAATTACACATTGAATACAAATTAAAACAGCTGTTATTGCTACTAAAAATTGTTCTAAAGTATATACCGGTATAGCTTGCCAGAATTTTAATATTTCTCTTTACGACTATCACCCAATGTATTGGATTACATTGAATTTTTTATTAAATGTCCATTACACTTGACCCAATTACTTCCTTCTAGGAATTACCCTTCCCTCTTTCTTGCTCATATAAGCAATACCACAAATAACTCTCTGGCTTTGACTTTGCATTAGCATAATGGATTGTATTGCTTTGTTTATATAATTAATTGTGTAGTGTGCCAGGATTCTAATAATTGACTTAATGAACAATAGTTATATGCTAGGATGGATAAAGCCCTCACCTCAAATGATCATATTCAACTCTTTCTTGGCATGACTCACTCCAGATTCAGGAAAAAAGGTGGAATTAAGAGATCATTTATTTTTTCAAGATAGTCTATATAGGTTTGATGGACAGATACATTAATTGAAATTAAGAAAGGTTTTAACATTTGGCAAAATCTTTGTGGCCATACATTGTCATTCATTAATGTTTATTCAGTCCATAAAGAATAAAAAGTGGTGAAATTAAACATCACTGATTATTTTTTTCCTTTAACAATACTGAAAATGCTTCATTACACTTAGGGTATCATGGTGCACAGTTTAAAAATCAGTTTTTCAAAAGATTTGTTTTTGTATACTCAAGCATGTAAGACTCATACAAAAGCAAAACTTTGGAAGATTCTTAACCTTGATTAAACAGCAATCTTGTCCATGAAATGAAATTTGATATGTTCAATTATGAATGAAATAAAATTACTGTACATTTAGAAAAAAATTTTAACTTCAATATTGTAACATGCCTTCACTATATTTAAAGCATAAACCCATGTCTTATATGTGACAGGCAGTTTAGTTGCCTGAGGCTAAGCTGACATGAACCATGAGACTAGACATTTCTTAGGGCTGTTTTCTTTCTGTAACATTTCTGCCTTACATGTATTTTATTAAGAGTCTAAACAAAAGCAAATTTAATTATATTTATTCCTTCCTAAAATCTAAAAATGACAATAAGCCCTCTGGCACTTGAGAAAACTAAAGTAAATGAGAAAGACACTTGGGAAGAGGAGAGAAGATTTCCAATTCATTTATAGATTACAGGAAATTATTATAATAGAACAAGACAGAACGATGACAGTGGAAATGACATCATAAAAGAAAGAGACTGGTAAGTGTAACCTTATCCAGGGAGCATAAACTCACATTTCCATTATAGTAAGTAGGTTGTATGGAAACATATTCTAGAGAAACAATTTTCTAGGTGCTGATTTAGAAAATGCAAGTGGCTCTATGCTGTGCAGTAGACCCCTATGACTTATTCATCTTTATTACTGAGACTTTGACCTTTTGAGTAACATAGATTGTGGTGATGGTTTCACTGTTGTACACTTATCTCCAAGTTGATCAAGTTGTATACATTAAATATGTGAGGCTTTTTGTAGGTCAATTATACCTCAATAAAGTGGTTTAAAAAAAGAAAAGAAAATGCAAATGACATAAAGCTCTAATATGTTCACTTTTTTTCTACTTAGAATCTCTTAAAATATACTTTTCTTCATTTAGGTTAATATTATGTTGGAATTGAAATATTAGTACACTGAAATATATTTCCAATGCTAAAAACACTTTATTTTTTTATAGTGTATAGAAATTTGTGTTCATGAATGCTTAAATATAAAAATTTAGTTAAATTTGTAAATTTAACTAAATAAATTTTAATATCCCATTAAACCTGGGGCTACAAAATATACACCTTTTCTCTATTTCTCTAAATATACACCTTTTCTCTATCATTCCTAGAAATGATAACAAAGAGTTAGACTTATAGTGATGTTTTATACAATACAGCTTTTACAGATAAGATAACTCTTTCTTCTATTCATGAAAATGTATAAGGTTTCTTGGGATACTTTTGTATCATAGGAATATTATATATAACACATGTGCATACCAGGACACCATTTTCTAAAATGAAGAACATGGCAAAATATGTAGCATATAAACAGCTGCTATTATAGTAATGTTTATAGGAGACATGAGAAAGATTGTTCTCGATGCTGGCATTAATCAAATGTGGATGCTAACACATTTCTCCAAGCTTAACTATATGTCGATTCAACTTTTGTTGCTATGTAGACTTCTTCCTAAATTATACAGTTAGCTAGAGGAAAACAGCAAATTGCCCAGTCTCCCATTTCACCTAAATAAATTTCACCTCATCTATTTTAGAGGGAGAAGCTTGAAAGTGCCTGTGAATTGGTATAAGGTATGGCATTTTTCATAAATAAATTTATATTCCATATATTTTAAAACCTTGCAAACAAACAAACCTCTTTTTGTATGTGAAATACATTATACAAAGAAATAAAAACTAAGGTGCAATTTTCACTCCTCTCTCCCCACATTTGGAAAGTAAATGTAGAATTACAAGAGAAATACATATGCTAATGATGGAGCAAATAATGTAGCATAAGACAGAATAATAAGTTAAAACTTAACTGATAGTTTAATTCAATAACCATATAAATAATCATAAACATAAGAAGACTATAGGAAACTGGATTATAAGTAACAAATATATTTGATAGTTCACTATTGAAAAGAAAAGTCCTTCATCTCATGGCTACTTTTCCTTGACACCATAGCCATTTGATTTTAGACGATTTCCTTTGAAGTTATTCATCAGCTATTGATCACAGCCCAAGTGGCTGTAATGAAATACTTTGATTGGTGAAAAATAAAAGTGTATTTGGGGCCAAAAGGCAACTAAAATTATGCAAATTAAGAGTTATTCATTAAAGCTGAGCCAAAACATGAAGAGTAGAGTATGTATTTGAACAGGATAAATACTCTTTAGAAGAAACAATTTAACTTAGATATGCTTAGAAATCTGGGAGTTAAAGGAAGACTGTGAAACTCAGGGGCATCATCATTGTCAGCTTCAAGGACACCCCCAGGTATAACTGGTTATGTTGGGTGATAGAGATACAAAGATATTAGACTAGATTCAGTGACCCTTTCTTCAAAGTTCTTGTGACAGTATAAACTTCCTTCAAATTCATGCTCCCCCACTTACTAGGTGTAAACATTCGGACAAGTTCCTTAACATTTTTGAAACTCTATTTCTTCAACAGTACAGAGTAAAGACACACTCGGGTCCCAGGGTTTTTATTAGGATTGAATCAAATGAGGTATGTGAAAGATTAGTGAAATAGCTTATAAATATTACCTACTTGACAAACACTAAAATGCTAGTAGATGCTATAGTGGTGGTGGCAGTAATATTTTATTGGTTATTATATAAAGAGTCAGTTATCGAATAGCTCATGCGTGCTGTCAAGTCAAAAAATTGGATTATAGGGGGGCATCTGTCTCAGTCAAGGGGTCTTTTATATTTTAATGCTATGTGGGCATCAGTTCCCGGTTGTCAGTCCTTAGCATCCTAAGCCTTTAGGGAGACAGATTATAGAACTGGGGTCAAAGCTTTAAGCCAAAGGTAAGGACAGTTTAGAATAAGTAATCTTTCAAACTAATGTGTGCTGAGTTTCTTTTAAATTTCCCCCTGCCAAAGTATCTTAATTTTAGTCACTCTCCTCCTCAAATATGGAATATTCCATTGATGTGGAAGAGGTGAACTTAGCATGATAGTACTTGGTCCCCAACTCAAGCATGTAGCAATAACATGGCCTAGGAAGCTCAGCAGTTGCCAGTTAAGACAGAGTCAGGTTGATAATTTCCACTTTTTTGCCATTTTGAACACTGCAGAACATCTTTGACTGGGTTTCTTAATTTAAATATTTGTGCTGTTGACTTATTTTACGGTGTTGAATGAGGAGATACTTTGATGATGAGGTACTTAGAAAAAACAAGTGACAGATCCAAAAAGCAGTATATAAAGTAGCTATTAAGCTACAGTAACCCTCAAGTGCTGGCAGTTTAAAATGAACTTGTCTTGGCTTAGGCAGTCCACACTTACAGAGAAATGCTCACCACTTTTATTCGTTAATGCCGATCAACATAGGGAGACATGAGATTACATAGGCTCTCTTACTAAACTCAGTACTAATTAATTAACTCATCAGTGTAAACAACCCATAGAGATTATCAAGATTTTAAGGATGACATATTAGTAGCAATGGAAAAGAAAAGTTTCTCCTTTTGCTCAGGTCACTCACTTATCTTTTGTGTACAAGAGGATGTTTGGCAGGATTTTATCTAATCATCATCCATCAACATTTATTGAATGCTTCATGAATATATCACTCTACTGAATTGCCAAGAAAAGTAAGAACAATTTACTAGTTAAAATATTCATGATTTAATGTGCTCTCCTTGACATGCCATAATAAGCAATTTTTTGTTTTTCCTAGAAAATTGTTCTGCTTCTTTACAACCAATTTCTTGACACCAATCTTCCCACCAATTACAATAGAATTTTCTTATTCTCTGTTTTCTTATTTCCAAAGAAATATTTAAATTAAACACAGGGAAATACTTTATTTTAATTCTTCTTTTAAACTTAGAAGTGTACTTGGTGATTTAGTTCCAAGATATTTTTTCTTTTTGTTTGGTCTAGTTTGAAACAGCTAGGTGACAAGCGCAGCTCCAGAAGATGTTCATTTAAGTACTATTCCCACAGGCATGGTATCTTGTTCAAGAGAATTAATAGAAAGCAGTGAAAAACTATAGATTGATATGTAGCTGTCTCTTAATGACAATAAAACAAGTCAATATTCCGGTTTGGGAATGTAAGAAAGAACTGTGAATGTACACTATCAGAGTTATTTGCCGCATCAGAAACACACAGAGATACTGAAAATACATGGCTTCCTCAGTGTAAGTATGTGACCCAAATAACGGACACTGCTTTTGGTGATAGGAGAATCAAATTTGCAATTAAACCACAGACACAGTAGCTCAAAACTAGACTGTTGGTAAAACAATCCCTGGCTTCAAAAACAACACCCAATGGCAAAATTCATGACCTTCACCTGCTGTTTTCATAGAGATCACTCATTCTGCCCTCAACCCAAATTTTCAGATGTTTGGTTTTCAGGAGATGATTATACCACCCAGAAGTGTCATAGTAGTTATGGTGTGCTCTGATATACCTTTGGGAAGCATACCATTTCTAAGTAAACCCTTGATTTGGGGACAAGATCAGAATTGAGATTGAAAGCTTTAGCCGTAAGACAGTCTTCAGGCTTTTTCATTTGCAGGATATAGGGAGATGTGCTGGTAGAAAATATGACTTGACAACTGATTTACTGCACAACATCCTGGAAGGAGGTTTTTCCAATTCACTAGAAAAAGAACATAATATTTTCTCTACTGTTATTACTATTTACAAATTTAGGGAATCATGGCACTGTGAAGGACAGTAAGAGACTGTACATTGCAACTGATTATTTTACTCTAAAAATAAACTATATTCATAAATATATTTTACACTGTTATTTTAAAATATGTTCCCTAGTCGCAATAATAAACACAATTTTATCAAAGGAAAGTATTATTTAGAATTCAGAAACATTTATTTGCTTCTGTTTCCAGTTTCCATTTATCCAGGACAGGTTACACGGTATGCTCTGTAGATCCTTTGCAATTATTTTGTCATATTTTCTAAAGCCAAATTTTATTTCAAGTCCTCTTCTCTAAGTAGGTATATGAGTTAACAGACATTAAACAGAGACTGATTAGCGAGCTACCAATAGGCTGCTTTACTAACAAAACAAAGCAAACAAACATCAATTCACTCTCTGGTGCCTGAAAATTTCACTATCAAGTACATTGTTTTGAGTCAAGACACTGGCCTTTGAACATTGATGTTAAAAGGAATATGTCTGCAACATGGGAATATATGTTTAAAATCACTGCCAATGACTAATTCAATTTCTCTTCTAGCAAAGAGCTCCAGGGCTGTGATCAAGAATGTGCATGTTTTGATGGGATGATAGAAGACGTAGAACAGAAAGTATATTCTTGGCAGAATCAGGGCGGATATAAATTTGAGATCTCTCTTCATCTAAGAAGACGTATGCATTTTAGGAGGATGAAGTAGACAAGTTGACAAGATGTCGACGAAAAGTATCAGTGTATTCATTATATTGTCTCAGGCTAATTCTGACCAAGGATTTGGATTGAGACATTCAATTATTCAATACATAAATGCATTCCTGCATACATAGTTAAATAAGTAAAATCATTTAAATACTACCAGAAAAGAAAATATCTTATTTAAAATAAATAAAATTTATCAAAATGATTTAAAAATATCAGTGGATTTTTCTGTGTTTTTAAAAACTGGGGGTTAAAAATTACCCAATAGTCAGTCCTTAAGGTAGTTTAATGAAAGCAATTGCTACTTGACTTGGCATTATACACATTTACTTCACAGTCTGGGATGAGACTTGTAGAATGAAATTTGTCCCATTTAATATATAACTGGAACTAGAATACTTTTTCTTACTAAAAATTAATATTTAGCTTTTTTGCACATTTTACTAGAATGTTTTACATCTTCTATTATTTATTGCTATGGTGCAACAATTGATTTGATTTGATTTTGAGCTCCAGAAGAAAACAGAATGCATTGTGTTATCTTGATATCATAAACAATAATACCAAGGCTTACAACTTTTTAAAGAGAAAAGTACACAAGATTACAAGACAGCAATGTTCTTTGCTATGTACGAGATTTGCTTTTACTATAAAAGATATATGTTTTCCAACTGGGCAGACTTTATACCCTTCTTGAAACACAAAGCATGTTGTTTTCTGTATTTCAGTAACTCTGCTTTAAGAAATGAGTGTCTATAAAAATGTTAATGCAAGCATGATGTATTAGTTTTCTATTGATGCTGTAATAAATTATTACAAATTCAGTGGCTTAAAACAATCTAGGTTTACTATCTTACATTTCTATAGGTCAGAAATCTGACACAACTCTCACTGGCTAATATTAAGGTGATGGGAGGGCTACATTCCTCTTGAGGCTCATTTGAGAATAAATTTCCTTCCTTTTCCATTTTCTAAGGGCTGCCTGCATTTCTCGGCTCATGGCTCTCTCTCTCCATTTTCAAAGTCAGCAATGGTGCACATCTCTGACCATTCTTCCATAGTCACATCCCTCTAACTGTCATATTCTGCCCCTCTCTTCCACTTTTAAAGACATTGTGATTATATTGGGCCCACCCTATTAATCCAAGATAATCTCTCTGTCTCAAATTCCCTAATTTATTCACATCTCAATGTCTATTTTATCACGTAAGGTCACATATTTACAGGTTCTAAGGATTAGGACATGGAGTTGTTGGGGAAGAGGGCCTTATTTGTCTAGCGCACAAAAATATGCAATATTATTTTAATTCTCATTAAACTGGAAACTACCCATCAACAGAGAATTAAGAAAATTTTGCAACATTACACATCTGTTACAAAGAACCACGTATATAATGGCATAGAAATATGATAACAATATATATTAAATAAAAAAGCAGGATGTTCTCAAGTGTGTTTGTTAAGACAATTGGTTCTGTGGATTCTGATCCGTCATGTTCAGATCCAAGTCAGTATACTGACTTTTTATAGAAAGTTGTCTATATGTACTGAGGAAGAAGAAAATTCCCAAACAAGTTAATCTGAAATGTAACAACCAATGTATTGTAGTTTATTTTTATTAAAGATCACATGGAGCTTGTGATGTTTAATGCTTGTTAAAACTCAAGTCTGAATTTAGAGTTTTGTTTTTCCATAAACTCACTTACATACAAATATGATGATTTTCTTCTAAACACAAGAATAAATATTATGATGGGCACAAGGAAATAAAAAATGACTACACTTGAATGCGGAAGAATTTTCTATTACAATTTTAAAATAAGATTTCCTTTTGAGAGGAAAATGGACACTGCCAAGCTTTGAAGACAAATCATTTGGATAACCTTTTCAATTGTTCTGTGCTGGCAATCATACCTCCAGATGACTATCCATATTTTTTTTCCTATCTCTATTAATTCTGAAGGTAGAAGTGTGGAGCTATTGATGTTGCATATACTTCATATATTCTCTAGTACATTATAACAAAATTGTACCCTTTGGATTGGCATGTTGTACATAAACTAGAAAAGCATATTAAATATATGTATAGAGCAAATGGTCAAATTTAGCCCTCAATGACAAATTCTAAATAATTAAATTCAGTTTAGTTGAGAAATTACTTGCAAAAGTAAGTGGACAATTAAAATATCATTTTAGATTATCCAACAACTTGAGCTCAGGTTTTGTTCATCAATAAATATTTTAATTGCTTTCTGTTTGTTGTTGTTTTCAGTGAATGTGTTAGCAGTCCAACATCAGTATGTTTTGAAATGGCACGTTAATATTTTTAGACAGTATAAGGCCGTTTTTTTTTGGTTTTTCTGTTTGTTTTTGTTTTTGTTTTAGGAGTGGATTGCTACTCCCAAAAAACTTGCAATACAATGAGTTTTTATGGTTCAGAAAGGGAGGCACAGATCTGAAATATGGTGACCTTACCAAGATATTCTCCATAAACACCTCCCAAAAACACTAGGCAAAAGTACTTGCCTATTCTTTAAATTATATAGCTTTTAATAAATGTTTTGTGTTGTGTGCAATAACTATGCCTCACATCATTGCCATATTGTTCTGAATAAAAATGATTGTTTTCTTAGAAAAAAAAGTAAATAAAAGCTAAATAGAAACTCATTCAACTTTATCCAAGTTTCTTTGGAAATTTTTTCTGGGCATTCTAATGCTATAAGTATCTCTGCCTCCTTTTTTTTTTTCTTTAAAACAAAAGAACTGGATTTAAATAAATCAGAGCCACAGAAAGTCAGATACATTGAAAAACTGAAATTTATTTATTTTTATTTTTTAACATCTTTATTGGAGTATAATTGCTTTACAATGGTTAGTTTCTGCTTTATAACAAAGGGAATCAGCTATACATATACATATATCCGCATATTTATTTTTGATGTAGGAAAAATTATTTTGAGAATATCATTTAAGTCAAAACCAATTGAATGGTTTAAACATGAAGTGTATTCACATACGCATGTTTCTATGTGTGTGTAAATGCATGTTTGTGTTGATAAAAAACAACACACTTGATTCAAATTATTTTGAGCTCACTGATAGTAATTTTCAAAATAATAGATTCCAGTTTCTAAAAGGAAAACATAAACCATTCACGAATACTGAATATCAAATTAGCTGTTTAATAAAATCCTATTACACAATTTCAGAAGTGATATTTTTAATACAGTAATTTTTTTCAAAGAGCAGAGACTTTCTGCATTTGATCATTTTACCTATTACCTATCATCTAATATAGGGAGGCAAGTGCCATTCCTGAGTGAAAAAGACATGCTACATACCACTTTCCTAAGTTACTTTAATAATATATTAATTCAAAATATATTTCCAACATATTTCCATTGAGAAATTATTCCTACTGTAAATATGAAGTTGTTCTGCTAACCTATGTAAACTAGAAGATAACTCACTCAGTTAACAATAAAACTGTATTAAGTATTATGGAAAAATATGAGTTCCCTTCTGGATTTTTGAATGCTGCATCACAGCTTCCTCTGTCTAAGCAGATGAAAAAGAAATTATGCACTGCATGAAAGTTTAATTAAGTAGACATAAATTAAATAATATATTAAAATTATATATCTTAGCCACTTTATGGAATAATGTTTCTAGTGGGTGAGGGAAAAGTCAGGCAAGATGTTAGTCAATAAACATATTACTATGAAGAATTTCAAAAATGAATCCCTATTCATGCACAGTTAGGTAAATTACACCTTAGACTACCATTTTGTGTCAAGAGAAATGGTTTATAATCAGGAGCAGTAGAAATATACTTTTTAAACATTGGATTTAATTTCAATGGGTTATTAACCCATTCTGTATTACTGGAAGAAAAATACTCAGATAATTTGTTTTTAAGCTGCCGTAAACAGTATATGTTTCTTTCGCATGAATAACCTAGACACACTTGGATCATTCTAACTTCAGAAGGGAAATGATGAAGATCAAAAAGAGATGAATGGTAGCATTTGTTATTCCAATAGGACACCTCTCACATCATATGGTTATGTGTTTTAAATATATGTTACTAACACAGGAAGAAATCATGGATTTTCACATAATAAAAGTCTTCCATGCATCCAAAATAGAAATATATGTTACTAACACGTCCAATCATAGTATTTCTTCTGTTCCTAATAGAGGTCAGGTAAAGGGTATTCAACTGCTTCTAAATGCAGAGAGTTGTGCTGGTAAGGCTAAAAAAAGCGTTATGCTGAGTTTCATAAAGTAAGAAACATTTTAGTCAATGGACTCAGACTTTACTGTCTGATAAGGTTACAAATAGGATCGACAGATCAAGAAGATCACAAACGTTAACTGCCAGTTGCAAACTATTTTCAAAGAAGCTTGCTTTATGCACTCTCCATATTTCAAAAATAAATATTAAAAAAGTCAGATGCAAACTAGCTGCCACAAATAAGACTCTACCAGCCATTCCTCTTGGAATTTCTTAACATTGTCCTTTTCATTGCTACTTCCTCAATGCTTCTCTCTCTCACCCAATAAGCTAGATTATTACCTTTCTATTGTAAAGCACTAGCACTATCAGGAAAGGGTAACAGCAAGAATAAAGGAGAATTAAAAGAAAGGTTTTTGTTTTGTTTCATGTGAAAGAATGTGAAATATAGAGAAAGAAAGAGAAACCGAACTCTCACTCTTTCTTTGGAGGTGTATGAATTCAAGTTCTTTACCTAAAACTTCTGAGCCTCAGTTTCCTCATCATTTGACAGAGCTGTTGTGGAGGGTAAAAGATAGCTTATACTAACTATCACAGCGTCCATTTTAGTGATGGTATTCATGGCTCCATTCTCTAACCAATGCGTTCTGCCTCAGTATAAAAGATACAATGCTCACCATTTTGGTAAATCTTGGTGTTTTGTTGTATGGTTGTACTACATTTCATTTCTTTGAGAACACAAAGAATCACCATTATCATTTATTTATTGAGCATCAATTATGTGCCTTATTCTAGCCATAGAAAAACAGTAGTTAAAAAAAACAGACACACATTTTGCCCTCATGAATCTTATTTTCCACTGGGGAAGAGAGACAATAGACAATGTTAGGAAAAAATGAAGTCAAAAAATAGAAATATTAAGTATTTGGTGCAGAGTTTAAAATTTTAGATTGGATGCCAAGGGACGGTCTCACTAAGGTAACATTTAATAAAGACTCAATTGAATGGATGACTAAATGAATGAATGAGTTTCATGACCCAGCCTGGGAACCTAATTAACCCCACATCACATTCGCTCTACAGGAAAAATTTATTTTTGGTTCTAAACAATCAACTTAAAAATGAAGGCAAACTGAAATATATCAAAGTCAAACTATACCTTCTAATTAAACTTTAAATTTCACTAACATCATTTGCGGGCTCTTCCAAGTTCCAATTTGCCTTAAAATAGTTAAGCACAGAGTAGCCAAACAAGAGCAGTTTGTAACTGCCAAATACTATTCAATGTATCTCCCTATGGAAGGCATAGCAAGTGTGTCACGATGCTTGAACATGTTTAAAATTTTTGATGGTAAGATATACCATGCCTTTTCTATTAAGTATTTATCTTTTATAACTACTGCAAATCTGAAGAAATATATGAAGACTAAAAATGAAATATTCCAAGAGGAATAAATTTGATGTTTTCCACAAAAAATAAAGGTTGACAATGATCTGTTGTCTTCTATCCTCTTATTGGTTGTGCAACCAAAGATAATAGGACAAGATTCCATCTTGTATAGTTGTAACTCATTAAGTATTTTGGATTATTTCAGAAACAATATACTGGCAACATGAAATCAATTAATCCTGACACTTGATTGGAATAACTTATCTAAGTTTTATAGAATTGATGCTTTATAACTTGGAAATATGTAATATTATTTTTGTGTGATTACCAGGAGAAGGTTCCTATCAAATCAAGTTTTATTCTTTATTATGTTTACTATTTTTTAATATAGCTCTTTCTTTCCTTTAATTCTTTTATATTTCCTTTTCTGTCACCATTGTTCAATACTCTTGTAAGAAATTGAAGATCATTGTCCAGATTAGCTCAAAAAAAGTAATGATGAGGAGCTAACATCATAAACCACATGTAAATTCCAATATTGGAATATTTGGATTATTCTTTCAGATTATTTCTGAAATAACTGTAATGGCTTTCAATAGCTTTTAAATATTTCTGATATATATGTGTATATATATATATATACACACATATATATTTATAATATAGCTAAATTATAACTATGAATGTGTATAGTCATCCCTTGGTATCCATGGGGGATTGGTTCCAGGAGGCCCTGCTAATACTGAAATCTGTGGATGCGCAAATGCCATACATAAAATGGCTTAATACAATGAACAAAGTGGGTCCTCCATATCCTTGGGGTAAGGGCTGACTGCAGATCCCTCCAACTCCATTTTCTAAGACCATAGGCCTGCACATCCTCAATACTAATGGTGGCATGGGGAAGGGTATGCACCTTTCCTTTTTACCCAGTTCACACCAATTCAGTGTAAGGATCAAGAATACTAATATATTTATATCTTAAAGGCTCAATTGGATATAAGGACAGAAAAATTAGTATCTTTGGAACAGAGAGCGACGAATGCATGCTTAGCTTGCTCCTGTCAGAGCAAGCCCACTTCTAACCTCAGCCCCAAATCATCAGTCCCTTGGCATCTTCCTGTTTCTCAAGACAGACAGAGGACCCTTGAGCTCCAGCTCTTCTAATATGCATATGGCCAAAATTCTAAATTACTTCCTATTAAACAGCATCTGTTATTTATATTCTCTGCTATCTTAAATATATTTTTCTTTCAAACTGAAATGTTATACTTCTTCACCAAAGTGATCAATATTTTTCTTCTCAAAGTTATAGGTTTTGTTGGTGTTTCACTAATATTAATTATGGGTTTACTTGGGTTTCAGAGATATATGACTTAAAAATGAGGTTCTTAATAAGAAAAACATGTAGTAATGAGACATTTGTTTACCTAAAAATAAGAGGATGCATAATTTAGTAGTCAACATGTTGTATTTATAGGATGCTTGAGCCATATGTAGTTTAAAATTGGGTTTCAACTCAATAAATTAACTCAATAATTTACATAGCACTGTAAGATATTATAGTACAGATGATATACATATCTAATTCATCATTGAGCACGTCTTTGTATATAATGTGCTGTTTCCACAACATTCTACTTCCCCATAATAAAAAGTCTAGTCTTTGTCCAATTCCTCTGAGTATAAAGATGTCAATAACTAATGCACAGACAAATAAATGCAACGATAAACAGATACTAAGAACAAATAGATCAATATAAGTGTGCATTAGTGCCTGCATTTCAGAGGTGGTTTAACTTAAAGAAAACCTCCATTTCATATGGATGCCTAGCCTTCTTTTTTCTTTCAATATCTTCTGCTTTCATAATGTACTAGTATGAAGGAGCACTTGGAACATTGAAAACATTTCATAAAGCAAAATATAGTTGATTATGTCTGTCTGCAATAGTTATAGAAACTGTTCCAAGAATTAGAGCCACTGTGTATTGTGTAAAATAAGATTAATAAATAACATTCTTGATCCTATCAGAGGAAATCAAAAGAGTGGCAGCAAAGCATTGAGAATAGGTTTATATCTCTGATTTCTAATTGCTGTTTTTCAAATTTCAAAAGATGAGCTCTTAATTTATTTTGAGAAAGCATTTTTTGTCTGGAAGATTAGTAAAATCTCTGCTAATATAAAGAGTACTACAGAAAAATAATTACGTTTGCTTAGTGAAAGTAGAAATCTGGGTTACTTAGTCAACATGTGGGCTGTCTACCGAATACCTCCACAGAGATAATAATGCTCGAGCTTGGATAAATTAATGTATATAATCAGTAGGCCTGTTTATTGATTTACCATAAGAAGTGCAGAAGAGACCCAGAGGAGTTGATTCATTTTACCTTTTCATCTTCTTCCTGTAAGCAGAAGATGGGGATACAGGAGTGGACAGAGAAGGGAAGTAGAAAGGTTTGGGTGGGGATTACTCTAATCTTGGCTTTATAAGTAACGAATCAGATCCTGATAAGATTCCAAAATGGCCAGATGGATTCATCTCACAATACAGGCAGTTTTGCTGACAAAACTCAAATTCTCAAAGCTATTATCTATGATTCTTCTCCACATTTCTTGGCTGGACAATATCAATATTTATCTCAGGGATTCTCCTGGTTATACAGCTTCCTGGCTGACCCACTTTTTTATACTGACACTTTCTTCTTTCATGTATGTCCACCCATTCAATCCCCTCTCCCCAGTGGTAGGATAGCCCTGAAGCTAGAGAAGCTTAAGCTCCTCACTGAACTGGTCTCTTCCAAGGCCTGAAAGAAACCAGAAAAAGTATCCATGTAGTAATATATTTTTATAAGATTTGCAAAAGTAAGATATTTGTTTCTGAAAGAATGTCTTGCAATATAAACTTCAGGCCCCACAAAACTTGACTCTTCTAGTTCTGGTTAATTATGGTTGTCCTAGTCTGTCACATCACGGTGATTTTTCATATGTATATTCCAATCTTAAAGCTTAAATTTCATAAAATTATTTTACCTTCTTTATTTTTAACTTCTTAGGGGAATCTTCAAGGTGTTTCCCATTTACTCATACCATATGGCGACTTTAAAAATAGCATCAAGCTAAAATTTAAGTAGTGCAGGATATGTCTGGCATATGAATACAATTTGCTTAAGAGTTTTATCAATCTCAAATTATTTACTGCCTGCTGTTTAAATAGCCCTAATATTTGCAGGCCATTTTAACATGTCCTGCCTGCAAAGTTTTATACTTAGTTTACAGTTGGTCTTTGTGTCATTCTTCTATCTCAGAATCTTACATATTCTTCATTGTGATATTTTCTAAGTAGGTACACATGCCAGTGTTAATGTCTATTCTTCCTAGATCTGATTCTCAGAACAAAACTTCCTAAATGTCTCATATGTGCATACTGACTGAGCTGTCCAACATAGTTTATAAGTAAGTAGTCTGTTTATCTATATGGTCCCAGGCTTCTCAAATAATGCAAGGTAGAGATAATTTTTATATTACCAACAGCAGTCAGAAAAATCGGGATCATTGCAACACAAACCACTGTCTTTTCATAGCTTAAAAACTTCAGTAACTATATGTGGTCTTTCACATTGGAAAAAAAAGTTGAAGAAGGGCACATCAATTAGATTTGGATGACAGTACAGTGATGGGAAGACAGAAAAAATTTGTCTTCTCACCATTGTGCTCATTTAATTGCATTTTGTAGATAAGTAAATTGGGGCTGATAAATTTAGCAAAATTGAAAGTTGAGTATGAGGGCTAAGATTCATATTTAGCTCATTTACCTTAAAATCTAGTCAAACTAAGAAGGAAAGTACTATATATAACACTTTATGAAGTGTTTTCATATGTGCTATGTTATCATGCTTCACAACAATTCTGTTGGGTCAAATTTTTGTAGATGTGCAAATTGAGGTTCAGAAGTGTTAAATCACATTTTAAAATACTCCTTTTATAGCCTGCTGAGTTGGGGCTTTAAACTTGGGCTCCAGATAGAGTTGAATCTGATTTCATAATCCACTGTACCATGCAGCTAGAAAAACATGACTCATGTTTAGGGGTATATCTTCAAAGTATTAATAATAGAATTACAAGATAATATTTTTCTATTATCATTTACCTTAAAATTGCTGAGTGCTAAAAGGCAAAACGAGGCATAAAAGCTATTGCCGGAGGATAATTTCTAGAAAGCTTATGATTAAGTTGTCATGAGAATTATAAGAAATTGTAGAGGGAAAAACCACAAATGGTTTTGATGATTCGAACTTTACAATGAGACAAAAGTGAGACAAGAAAGTGTTGGTCCCCCAAATAAACACCATATTCAGGCATGTTCTTATGGTGATAAGTCTGAGTTTAAGTATGGTCTGTAAGAGAAGAGTTTTAATATTTCCTTGTGCAAATTTATTTTTGTCTTCCCAAAACCTTAGTAGCACCTGGCTGAAAGCAAGGGACAGCTGCCCTAGAGCCACGGGTGCTGGACTGTTCCAGGTGCCAGCCTAGATATTAGTTAAGACAAACTCCAAGCCTATGGGTGGTTGATAAAGAAGAAGCTGTTGAATTATTTCCTGTCTGCAGATTTTGTTTTTATCTAAATTAACAAAACTTAGTTAATATGGCTTAACTTTCTATTTCTTATTTTCAAACAGGAACCTATGATATAATGTAGATTTCAATAATAAATTCTTCAGATGTAATAGAAGGAAGCGTGGTTTAATAGACTGCAGTTTGGTCCTGGAGATAGTTTTACATGGGCTTTGATCCCAGCTCTGCTATTCTGTAGCTAAATGGCCTTAGTGAAGTCTCTAGTATCCCTCATCTCCATAAAAGTGCTAATATTATGGATTAAATATAAACATGAAACATGATTAGTGCTCAATATAAGGTGATGATGGCAATGAAGAAGACAGCTAAACATTTGTACCACTTGTGTCTAGATAAATAATTTGAATAAGATTCTAAGATCTTTCTTGAAATAACTATAGTGAGGTTGTTTGGCATCAGAACGCAAACAACATAATAACTTAGGATGATTACAGATCTTTTCCTAAGCAACTATGGTGAAGTTGTTCAGACAGAACATAATTAACAACAAATAAAGGGAGAAGATGGATGAAAGCACAAATAGTTTAAGTAAAACCAAGTACGGCAGTTCAAACATAATAAGGAAGCATCCGTGGACCTAAAGTTATAATTGAACCCTCCTCCTCCTCGCTTGTCCCCAAGTTTCAAGTTAATTCCTGATCATTAAGCTACCATGTCTGAGCTCTTAGGAGACCTAATACAGAAATGGAAAGAATCCATATTAAATGTTGTTAAATGCCTTTAACTGAGGACAATTTCTTAGATTTCATTAAAAAAGTATTTACATTAGACAACATGAAAATAAAGGAAAGAAAACTTTTATTTACAGGTAAAGCACCAGTAGCTTTTTTGAAAAAAATTGAGACAACACAAATATTCTTTCCAAGAATCACTAGAATCCTAACTAAATGCCATTTATTTATTTTAAATGCCACACAAAATTCTGCCACAAAGTACAAAGTTAAGGGAGTTTGGGGGGCATATCTGAAAGGAGACTAAAATATTAAATACATTCTGTAGAATATTTTATTTTCAGATGCCAATCATAAACAACAACAAAAACTCAAAGCATTAAGTAAAATTAGGATAGAAAGAAAATTGAACGCTTAATAAAGCATGAGAGAAAATTATAATAATTAGAGTACATAATTAAGAATATAATAATAACTTAATAATTGTATATTCTGGACCCAAAAATCCAAATGGAATTATGGGTATACATAGGAAAAATTTTGTATGGTGGAATGAGGTAAATAGCAATAAGTGAGTCACAGTGTTAGAGTCATTGTCACACACATAAAAAAAATTTCATTTATTGCAAAAGGTTGCAAATGTTATGGGATTGTAACCATTAGTATTAATTTAATACATGTATGATTTGTACACAGAAAGCATAACTGCTTTTAATGAAGTATGTCTGAAACCTTCCTGCTGTTATATGGGCTGTGCTGATTGTATTTTACTAAGTTGGGAATAAATATAATGCAGTATGGAGAAACAATGTAAGGAAGTTATGTTTCCCAAAGTGGTGTCTTCAGAATACCAAGTCTCACAAGGTGTACGGTGAAGAAGTACACTGAAATCAAATACATCTTGGAAATTCAGCATATTACATATTCCCCTCCTTCATAATGCACTTTGGCATATTAAAGTCTCTGGGAAGTCTTTCAGTAAAGATACCTATTTATCTTTGTTTAATCCAGTGCATTTTTTATCACCTATTAGCATTTAGGGAAGGTACAATATGCTTTGGGAAATGCTGATATAAACTATAAAAGCTCTCTGAGAATATTTATATTGGGTGTTAGATATTTTAGTGTTTTATTTTATCAAGATATGATGGAACTCATGTTCCCCCACTACCATACCCTGATTCAGATAAAAACACCTGGAATTTACAGAGCAATTTATGTTTCTAAAACATTTACAATGCATTTCATCTGGCAATATTCTCCTGATGTATTAGCAGCTACTCCAAATCTGAAATCAGGAACCCTCATGCCAAGGCTAGATCTCTGATACCCAATATCATTCACACCTAGTCGGTAAGTAAATCCTCCAATATTTTTCTAAAAACGTTGAAGTCTGTATCTTTTTTTATGGCCTTCCACAGTCTTCTCCTATAGAGCTGTTCTCATTCTACCTCAAGTACTAGAAATACCTCATCTATCCCCAAACCTCCAACAACATAAACCTCCAATTTATAACCTTCCTATGGTTTCTAATTCTTTTCTGAGGGAATAAATTTATGAACAGAGACACAAAAGGGACATCCTAGTCCATTTCCTCCTATTGGGTGTCACTTATCTTTAGCCATTATTCAAATATACTTGCTCTAAGGAAGACTTAATACTCTCCTTACTTTCTGCAACACTTAGGGTGACCTAGATAATCATGGACATTTGCCAGAACTGTCATCCATGTGTAAATGGCTTCATAATGTTAAGGGGTAGATGCTGCTTGCATTTCCTTAAACCTGAGGCTATATATCAGGTACACGAATACAACAAATTAGGATGTGCTCTACAATGATTATATAGGCAGAATAAGATGCATTTAATGTTTTGTTTTTGGCAATAATAATAGCTAGCATTTACTGGTCATCTTGTTTATTGTGGTGATACTATTATCCCCATTTTACAAATGAAAACACTAAAATCTCAAAGATTGAGCATGTTGCTCCAAGTTAAACAATTAGTAAGTGTTGGAGAAAGACTTCCCTGGAAGCCATATGATGAATTGTACTGTGTCACCCTTTCCTCCACGCCAACAATTACTAATTGGACTCAGTCGGTTTAGGTAGGCCAAGCAGAGCCCTTTCCTCCGAAATTCTCCTGTGGGAGAGATTCCTGTCTCAATGTCTCCCCATCTTTTGAATGTGTGATTTGTGAGGTAGCCACTTTCTTCCTTGTGGAGAAAAGACAAGTGGAAGAGAAAAGAATAAAATAAATATAATGAGAAACAATGAAAGACTTCTATTTCTGAATCTGGCAAATTTTTAATGGCTACTCTTGTGTTGCAAGGCATATCCATACATTCTCATAATAAATCCCCTCACCATTTTATTCTTGGATGAAGTATTTTGGCATTGATTTCTATTACATGCAACCAAATATTTCCTAACTAATATTCAACGTCAGCCTGATTCTTTTCCCTAGTACATGGCCTTTACTTTAAGTTTCCTTCCCTTGCCTCTTATCCAAAAAAAAAAAATTTTTTTAAGTTTAAAAAGCCCTTTTATGGATTTCTGTAAAAAAGAAGAATCCACATATAACATCTTACAGAAAAGGAATCGTCCATGATGAAATGCACAATCATTTCTAACCGAAGATTTTAGAATAAAGTATTCAAAAAGTGAACAGCATTAGGTGTTATAAATTCGGGGTAATTATACTAAAGGATTTTGTGTGTTTAATCTAACTGTAAGTGAGAGTTAGCTCAGTGTTCTATTTAAAAATTCAATTGCAAACAAAGTCAAGTAGTTATGCAAAGTATTGACTGTGGTTCAAGGTAGGGAGCTGGCTTAGAAGCAGATGGCCTGGAGAAGGAAGGAGCTGGGCATAATCATAAATCATAACAGAGGAAGACAAAGGACAAGGAAGCCAGGCAAGGAGGGTAAAAGAAGCCGGATAACAAAAGACCCAAGCAGAAGCAAAAGAGAAGGGGGTAAGAGGAAGGGCATGGTAATAAAGGCAGGATCGGGTTGCCAACATGATGCAGCCTGCCCAGAATTCTAATGAGAAGCTGCAGCCCTGGGGAGCACAGAGCTGAGGAGCCACACAACAGTTGGGCAGTTTTTAAATGCAGCACTGTGCCAGAGGCCTGGTGGCGAGTCTCACCCCACAGAGAGTCCTTTAGAATTTAAAGTGCATGACTGGGCTTAATTGGAAGTCACTCTTTAAAAGAAGGCCACTGGTTTGGGAAAGAAAAACCTGACAACAGAACCCAATGAAAGAAGAAAAAAGATGAAAGACAAAAGTGGGCAAAGTGACACTAATGGCAAAGCTGATCAGTGATGATGTTGACAGCGCCCAGAATATTTTTTCCCTTTAGAAAACCTCCTGAATCTTTCCAAATGACCTTGACTCATAGCTAAGATACCTCCACATAACCAACTCATAGCTAGGATTTACATACAATTCTTTTGATTATTTTTCACTACAGGTGTTATTTAACCAGCCAACAGCAGTGTTTAAGTTAGCCGTGTCCTTGCAGAGGTTAGTTAAGCTTGGATCAAAAGCACCGCGAAAAACTCACAGAAGCATAGGGCTTGAAATTGCCACTTCAAGTAATGAAAACCATCCCCCTGCCTCATCCAATGTTGCAACGAATAATTCTATACACATTGACATGGATGCAAATCTTTATATATCCACCCTTATTTTTTTCTACCTACATTTACTCCCATGGTCATCTTATCTAGTGTGAGAGACTGAATATATAAATAGACAATGGCCGGACCCTATACAATGATAGAACTCTGACCCACACGAGATGTCCAGGAAGCCAAACGACAGTCTCTGCAACAATTGTCCCGGAAAGCGCAGGACCTTGTTAACAAATGCTTGCTACTTTGCCACCACCCCCTCCCTTCCAACTTGAGACAAAACAGAGAAAGTCAAGTAACCTTCTTGAACCCATCACATAAGAGGCCCCACTTTTAGTTAGCCCATTTCCAGCTTCCCTATGCCGATAACCTCCAAACAGAAGGCTACTGATATCTTCTTTTTTTCCCCTACTCTGAGGCTTTCCCACTCCCCTGCCTGCCTTGAAGTCTGCCAAACACAAGTGATGGTGGCAGACTCCCTTGATATAGTAAGCTCTGAATTAATAGCCTCTCTTTGTTCTCATTTGGGTGGTCTTTGTATATTTCCACAAATTGTTGGGATTAAAATAATGACTCCTAGTGTATCTTCTAGCCCAGACTTCTCTCCTGAATGCCTGGCTTCCTGCATGACATCTGTACTTAAAATTTTAATTAGTTTGTTAAACTTAACATGTGCAAGAATACTTGTTCCTCCCCAACACTCTCTAAATGTTCAACAATTCTAATTTCTTAAGTCTGATATCTTGACATAACTCTTGATTTTTCTCATTCTCACATGCTCTACATCTAATTCAATAGCAAATTCTGTTGGCTAACCTTCAAAAGATATCCAGAATTTGATTAAATTGCACTATTTTACCATTACCTACTTGGTCGATTGTCCAAGCTATCATCACCTCTCACCCAGATAACTAATAGCCTTTTAATTGATTTCCCTGTTTCTCCCCTTCACCTCCTGTTTCCTATCAAAACCACATCCAGAATAATCCTTTTAGTGTCAATCAATTAGACACTTCTCCGCTTCCCTTCTCACTCAGAATGAATGTCAAAGTTTGAAAATTTTCTGCAAGGTCCTTGCATGATCTGGTCACCAACGTCCTCTTCCCTCCAGTTACCTCCCAGCTACAGCTGTTTGAACTGTGATTGCTACTTCTCCAGAAGCTGGGCAGTGACCTTTGATAGAGTCTGGTTAACAAAAAAGGTTAAAGGATAAATTTAAAAGAGAATGTAATAATAAATCTCATACAGATATAAAGTAGATGTATCAGATAATGTGTTTACTTGCTTAATTAATCAGTAAGATGTTATAACTTGTTCAAAAGAGAATCTAAAGAGCAGGGACATATAATAGGGAATAAGGGATTCTGAAATAAATTTACAAATAGATGCAGAACAGAACTATCCACAGTTCATAGGGCAAGAATCAACGGTATTCCACTGGAACAATTAATTTTTTTATGTATAAGGATTATTTCCATAATAATTACTTTTCAACAATCTCCAGAGTTCTAAAATAGCCCCAAACAATGAAAGACAGAAATAATAAATGATCTAAATGAGTGAGCTGGATAAGACATCTTCTACCTCCAAATCTTTTTTTTTTTTTTTAACTTAAAGTTGTTTGCAAACTCTTCTTGGCAACAGGGAGGGAGACAGAGAGAAAGAAGAAGGAGGAGGAGGAGGAGGAAGGAGAAGAGGGAAGGGAAGGGAACAGAAGGGGAGGGGAGGGGAGGAGAGGAGAAGGTGAAGGAATGTGTGTGTGTGTGTGTGTGTGTGTGTGTTCATGATGGGAGAGAGGTTGTATTTTCTTTCTGTAAAATTTGCAAAATAGGCAACATGGAAGGATCACACAAGTTGAAATCAAACCTGAAGATGAAAAGATGTATTGTGAGAATCCAGAAAATAATTTCAGGGCCATAATAGAGAGGAAGCAGAGTTGAGCCAAGGGAGGCTTGACAAAAGTTTTAAGATGGTGAAACTTGCATGATGAAAAGTAAAAGATAAAGCAATTAGATGGTAAAAGAAGCATACAAATACAGAGAGTAAGAAAAATGGAGAAATAAATGAACCTCTTTAAAGCATAACATTAGCATGAAGATCCAAGAATGCTTGCTGCTCTCTGGTTCCTAGAAGTGCATTTGCATCACTGAGTCTCTCCTGGTTATGGAATTTTACTCCCATCTTTGTGAAGCTCGCTGTTCCAGGGCCTTGGTGGGATTCCTGCTCCACTTATTCCCAAAATTACCTCAGAATAATCTTGCAACACTTGAGGTAGCTTTTGAATTAGTTTTCTTTTACTTCCTGTATACCAAAGACCCCCAGTATAGCACTATTTGAAGTATTCATGTTGGTATCTGATTTTTAGCACAATTCCTGAAGTGTAGGATGTGTTAAATAAATGTTTGGAGAACTAAACTGACTTGAACAAATTTAGCCAAATTTCTCAAAGTTAGCAAGTCTGGCTTCTAGGGACTGCTGAGTATCTCAAATATATTCATTAACAGCAAGAAGCTTCTACTGACATCAGCCTACTTGCTCTCCTCATTTCTTACATACCTTTAAATATTTTCATTGTTTTAAAAAATCCAAAATGCTAAATAACATAATTATTTACACATTAAATTTACAACTTCTTTCAAATATAGTAAAAGAGGATAGCTTAATTTGTCATCTGCCTAATAATGAAATTTAAACCTCTATTTTTCATCATCTATCTTTTCCTCTATGCTCTAGTTCTCAAATTAAAAAACTATGAAGAGCTTTGCTGCAACTATTAAACTAATGGAGGAAAAAATTCCCACTAGAATGTATCACAGAATATTGAGTTTTTACCATGAAAAAGAAAAGTCATATAAAAATATGTGATGAATTGGGAGATTGGGATTGACATATATACACTAATATGTATAAAATAGATAACTAATGAGAACCTGCTGTATAAAAAAATTAAATAAATTAATTAATTAAAAAAACAAAAAAAGGTTATAATTTTGTAGGCAATATTTTCCTCTGTGTGTGTGTGTGTGTGTGTGTAAACAGAAATAGATGTAGACAGGGCAGGAGAAGCTGAAGTGCCTCCTCTCTCTCCTCTACCTCAGCTTAAATTTAACCTTTTTCCTTTTTTTCCATAAATGATGCTTGATGTGAAAACTAATGTAAGCTGGGTACATGAAAAAGCATTCCTATGATTCATTTTTCCAGTGGGGGACCATTATTGGGAAACATTACTTTATAATTGAATTTAAAGAATTTTAAGGCCTATATAATCTTAGAGACTATAAAACCACTAGCAATTGTTTTTTTACCCACATCTAGAAAAGTCATAGTGGCAAATAACTCATTATTTTGACAGGCAGGCCTTTTATTTATAACAACTATATTTGTAAGTTTATATTATACATTAATTCAAAATGTGCCTCTCCATACTTTCTACTTGGTCATTCAGAATAATAAAAAATAAACATAATTCCCTTTTTCGCATGATAAATCCTTAGACTTAAAGAGAATTATTACGTTCTTCCTAAAGCACCTCAGTTCAGTTAACCATCCTTCATACTATATGACATACATATAATTCACTATTTTAATTTTACCGTTTGATAACCCTAATTTTTTAGCATTACTTTTAATTTAGGTCAACAGTGCTGTACCACTCAACTACCTTGTACACTGGAGTTTCCAAATAACTCTTTGTTCCTAACCTACATTCTCATCTCTGTGAGGCCTATAAAATATGTAGACATGCCAATTAGTGAAAACTAGAAGTTTCATTAGGAGTTTTTTCTTTGCTTTTAATTTTGATCTCTCTCTCTCTCTCTCTTCATGTTATATTGTTATACCTTACGAGATAATAGTTACTTCAATTCTCCAGGTTTTAAAACTCTTCAAGCTAGATCTTGCCCACTATTAATTTGTGCAATTGATCCTTTGACTTCATTTTGGTACTTTACATTTTTTCTGCAAATATTTCTTTTAAGTTTCATCTTCCTTCACATGTAAATGATCAATCTTTAGACTAAGTAAATAGTTATCATAGGAGGAGAGGTTCCTCAACTTGATAACGACAATCTACATATAACCTACAGCTAACATAATAATTAATGGTGAGAAACTCAAAACTTTCCCACTAAGATCTGGTACAAGGCAAGGATGCCCCCTCTCACCACTCCTTTTCAACATCCAACTGGAAGTTTTTGCTAATACAACAAGGCAAAAAAGGAAATAAAATATACCAATTGGGAAGGAAGAAAGAAAACTGTCTTTGTTCACAGATGGCATTATTGTCATTACCATTTATTTACTGATGACATGTCTGTACCATCAGTGTAGATATTTCTTCTGAGCTCTCAACCTATAAATTTGACTGTTTCATAGAGTTGGCTGTCTATGTAATAGTCACTTGGATGTCCTTGAAATCTCAGCATATCTCAAAGTAGACTCAACATCTTACCCTCAAACCTGGTGCTCTTGTTGTGTTCTTTTTATGAATGAAATAACGTAGTGTCACACCCTTCTCAGTTATGTGATACCCAGTTAAAACCTTGCTAGAAATCTTTAATCCTCCATTTCCCTCTGGCTCAAATTCATCAAAAATCCTCCTTGTATCAGACTTTCATCATGTCACTCCAGCGTTAGTACAATAGACAATCAAGTGCACTCCTTGCTTTTATTCATGTGTGTGTATATGACTGAGTATGCATTTGTTTAAAATTCACTGTTCTTCTTCTTCCAGAGACATTTCCATAAAATGTAAATCAATTTGTGTTATCTCCCTGCTTAGCAACCTTCAAACCTTCCTCTTAGCTTTGGTAGGAAATCCAAACTTCTTCGAACATTATGCAAAGTCTCTAATGATTGGTTCAGTCTCTATCTCAGCTGCCCACCCTCTTCTACAACCCCTTGCACACCTTGCTTCCTGCCTCACTGAACTAGTTGCTGTTTACTCTGATTACCAACTTTCATTGCTCCTGTAGCTCCTTCTGCTTGAGAAAACACTTTCAACCATCTACTGGGTCAATTTCTCTTGGCTAACTCCTATTCTTTTTTAAGGTTAAACTCCTCCGTGAAGCCTTTCCTGCGTATTTTTTTTTTTTTTTTGACTTCTTGTGCACTGATTGTCCTCTGTACTAACCAAGATTTTAGCATTTATCACAACATGCTAAAATAAGTCAGACTTTCTGCTTGTCTGACAAATTGAAGATATTGAGAAGCCTTTCTGTTATTTAAAAGTATTTGATATTCCTACCTTTTTATAACACATTTGTAAATTTTATAATTAAAATCAATTTTTATATTAAACCTCTAATGCATAAGTGCCCGTGAAAAAACTTGGACAACACTTTAAGAAATGTTTTGCTTCTCCTCTTAATCGAGTAAACTACTATACAATTTTCAGATCTCAACTCAAGCATCTCTTTCTCATGGAAATATTATTTGCCTCCCTTTTGAGCTGGATTCCTCTAATACAGTCTCCCAGGACATTACGCACCTCTTCTTTACATTGGTTATCACAGTCACAGTTGTATAGTTGTATGATTCCTAATCTGTAAATGCCATGAAAGCAGGGATATATGTCTACGTGATCTCTCCACTTTATATCCTGCACCTTGCATAGTGACTAATGCAGTGGGTGGGCACACAATATGTATATTTTATTTATTCAATGAATAAACGTAACTCCAAAGAGGAAGAGTTAAATGTGATTCAATACAAATCTTTAGGTTTAGAAAATAATCTTTCTAAGAGAATGACTGATTATTTCTCAAATCTATGGAAGAGGAAAAGATAACAATCAGAGGAATAAATCCTCATTAGAGGGTTAATTTATTTCCAAGGAAAAGCTCTAGATATTGAAATAACCTGCTAAGGAAGTTTATGGAATTTCTTCTGCACAAGCATCATAGTTATATATAGGATTGGAATTGAATTAGGACAGCTTGTATCCAATTTGTGTTTGAATATGGTTCTAGCAAAAACAGAGAAGATGGCTTTTTAGGGTTATTTTTAGCCTTTAGATTTTGAATCCATTTTATTTTACTTATGATTATGACTTTCTTGAATTATATGCTCAGATAATACTCCATATTGTTTCATTAACCTAATAAAATAAAACTTTGTGTTTCCTATGCAATAGAAATGTAAATTATCTGTACAATACTAAGTTTATAAATGTGTTTTCCAAGCCACAACATGATGAATTATAGTCCCAGTGAACATTCATATGAGCTATGCATGGAAAGAGAAAGGAAATTCATTTTGAACTGAATTGAGATAAACATATCTCATAAGTGAATGAAGTTTTAATAATTCACAAGAAGTAAAACCCACAGTCAAAGGAGATGTATTATAAATGCCTTAGCCCAAACCCGAAGTAGTATTATCATAATATTAAGTTATATGTCCTATTTATCAACAGATTTCTCTTCCATGCCTTTCTGAAAAACACAATTTAAAATATTTTATATCAATATTAAATAAAATTGCATATTTTATATTATTATAAATAGACTCTGCTATATTTCTTTGATGCTGCTTTATTATTTTTTTGTAGACCATTAGAATGTCACCATATGTGGAAGGCATAGGCTTTGAGAAGTCAAAATATATTTGGAAAAAAATATTTTCTCATTTTTCCTCTCTCTTACATCCAAAACATACTTTTGATGTTAAGATAACATGCAATGTTTAGTGTTTTGAGCAATAGTATTTTAAAAAGTCAACCTGTTATTTATTATGTATAATGTAATATAAAATTTACTGTCTACATTGATCTGGCTTAAATAATATCTAGATGTGTTCATATGGGCCAACTTTGGAAAATAATTTAAAGTTATTCAATTATTAGCATCTATTTGAGGTAAAAGACAAAATTTCACTATCCCAAAGTGAAAGTAAATTAACAGTTAAAAATTATTTTTCAAAGTCATTAAAGCCAAATTTCTGAAACCTAAATACCTACCAGATATCTTCATGGTTTTGTTTACTTTTCAGACCTAAGAACTTTTGTTTTATTTCTGCTAAATTGTTAATGTTTCCAATTTGTGTTAATATATGACTGAGTCCTTGAATTTAGGACAGGTTTATCTGAAAACTGGCATTTTTGTTTGCATACGGATAAATATATGAAAATTAGCCTGTTAAGATTTTTAACTGATTCACAACTTCAAAATCTTCTAAGAAATGTTATCTAAGAGAGAATCTTTATGACAAGTATTGATTGTTGGTATTTTACCTACTTAGTTCTTGTAGTTCACTTTACCTGAACATGGGCATGTGTGATACTTACTATTTCTGATATTAAAATAGAAACTTGCAATTTATGCATATATGTATATATTTTACTAAATTAAATATTTTAACAGAATCAGGTGTTGGTTACACCACTGAGAAAACAAAGCCTTATAAGCTGTGATGTAGACCATGATCACTATACAAATTTGAGACCTGGCTCTGTGGCTTTGAATCTAACCTTGAAAATCCTCTGCATGTAATTTTGTAAGCTTAGTCATCAGGGAGTGTTTTCTTTTACATACTTATCCTATTGAGGATATTTCTGTCTTTTACAATGTCCCTTTAACTATGACATCAATAGGCTAGAAACTTAGAATTCCTCCTTATGATTCTGTCAGGTGTAGCCACAAATTATTCCTTTCACATTTTTAAATTTAAGAAATGCTACTCGATCACTTTTAGTTAATTGTTTAGATCACCTTCCTCTACAGTAATTATTTTTGATGGATATATTTATTATTTTTGTAATTAAAAATATACAGTCTACAAACCTGGTGCCAAGAATTCATTCCCCAAATTGCAAGTATAAGCTATTGAATATGTGATCATGCTCTATAAACTAATAATCGAGGCAGATAGTTCAATTCCCCATTTAGATCCTAGTAAATTTCTTTGGAAAATCTTATAGGTATGTTGTGTTTTAATCTTTATAGGTATTTAGTAATTTTAACATTAATTATATATATATATATATATATATAAATGGTATGAACATAGCCTTTATAGCATTAATACTCTGAAGGCCATACAGCTGTCAATCCAACCTGTACATATTTTTATAAAATTAAGGACATCATTATAAGATTGACTTTTGGAGATCATACTGTGAAAATTAGCAATATTTTGTATTTACATTCATATATTGTATTATTTCACTAATCACTTTATTCTTATAAAATAACAGTGCAACAAAAACAAAATTAATCAAACTTTCTGTGCAACTCAGGTAATAGGACCGTGTGGTAAATAATTTGGCCTTGCCCAAAGGACCTTTCCCCTTGGCTTCTGGGAGGTAATCCATATCATACCTGATGGGAGTGACTTTGTGTAGGACAAGGGTTGGCTGCACCAGCTATTGTGGTGATGCTGGCCACACCCCAACAGTCTTAAGGAGTGAGCTGACTGTGCTGGAAAGACCAACCACGTGATTCAGGGTAGACTGATTTCAACCTTGTGAACAATCAATCAATCAGGCCTATGTAATGGACCCCCAATAACAACTCTGGACATCAGACCTCTCAAGTGAGCTTCTCAGGTTGGCAGTACTCCCTATATATTGTCACACATCAATGACAGGAGGATAATACATCCAAGGACATTGGACACTTTGCATTTGGAACTTTCCCAGACTCAGCCCTATGGCCTCTTTCTTTGGCTGATTTTAGTATGTATCTTTACCCTGTAATAAATTGTAACCACAAATATAATAGCTTTCATTGAGTTATGCAAGTTCTCCAGTGAATTATTGTACACGAGAGGGGTTTTGTGAACTTTCCAAATTTGTAAGTGGTATCAGAATTGAAAACAGTCTTATGACTGTGTCCTCAGCCTTTGCAGTTTGGCAGGTTGCCAATCCTCTAGAATACTAGTAGTCTATACTAGACATCAATATTAATTGATATCTACTTCTGCTTAGTTGCAAATTTTTGAAAAATAATTAAAATATGTATCTGGTAAAATAAATAACAGCTCTATGCACTGAGTGCTAACTCTGTGCTAGGTACTGTACATGAATTAAATGTGTGGTCTCTATCTGTGAAATATATATTATTATCCATTTCCAAAGAGGAAGAGAAATAAGTAACTCATCTAAGATTTAACACCTAATGTGTAGAAAAGCCAGAATTCACAGCCAGCTCCTTTTCAAATCCCACACTCAGAGAAAGACTATCAAATGCAGCCTCTCCTTGTTAACACGGCTCCCAAATCTATTTTGAAGCTGAGCTGATTAAGACTGAAATATCTTAAGGACTAAGAGTATATGCAATTTTGATTAACATTATTAGCTAAAATACAAGGAATATCTTGTTTAGTCACATAAATACAGTGCTGGACACTTTCTGTGAACCCAAAATATCATAGCATAGAGTGTTCTGTGCAAAATTATATCTACAACAGATTGTGCTATTGACTTAAAGTTTCAAGAGTATCAGCTAATTAGGGCAACTATAAAATTTCAGGCAGATTCCACTACCCTCATTTGACACAACATGCTGCCAAGATGCTCCAAAATATAATGTAAAGTTTAATTATCAAACACTTGCAAAAACTTAGGTAACTAAAGCTCATTCTATTAAGATAGGGAAGGTTTCAAACTATTAAAATAGGGAGAGGTTTATGAGATATCAGAAAATGTCTCATAAACTAAAGATTGAGTATGCTTTATGCACAAACACAAGACTAAATTGTATCACATAGTTACATGCATTTAGATGTGTATATAATTATACATGTACAGAAACATATTTAGGCAAACTAAATTGAATAGAATCACAAATCTTCTAGTGTAGGGAAATATAGGAAGTATGTAGAAAGCTACGGGAAACTACAGTAGAAAAAGCAATAAATTTGGAGTCAGAATTTCATGAATTTCAATCTGAGGTTTTTGCTCTTGCCTTCTCATGGAGTAATTGTAAAGATTAAATGAGATGTAATAGATTTGAGAATATTTAATATATATGCTGAAACATTATAGATACTCAATAAAAGTTGAGTATATTAAATATTTTATTCATAATTAATAGATAATGTAAGCTATATGGATAAAATATTATAGTTTATAATATTATAATATATTATAGTTTAATACATTTACAGTATTTATTTTCTTAAAGCTCAAACTTTGGGCTTTGTTATGGGATGAACTGTATTCCCCCAAAATTCGTATGTTGAAGCCCTAATGCCCAGAAGTTGACTGCATTTGAAAATAAGACCTTTAAAGAGGTGTTTAAGATAAAATGATGCTGTTAGGGTGGGCCTTAATCCAGTTTGACTGGTGTCCTTACAAGAAGAGGAAATTTGGACATGCAGAGAGATGGGAATGTGGGCCCACAGAGAAAGACCACAGCCAGAAGGCAACCATCCAAGCCAAGGAGAGAAGCCTCAGGAGAAACCAAACCTGACGACACCTTGGTCTTGGACTTCTAATCTCCAGAACTGTAAGAAAATAAATTTCTGTTGTTTAAGCCACCTGTCTTATTTTGTATTTTGTTCTGGTGGTATTTTGTTATGGCAGTCCTAGCAAACAAACCAACCTTCTAATTTAAAAACAAAACAGTTTTTAGGGTAGCAACTAATTGACAGTACAAATGCTTGTTCAGACATTGAAAACTGGTCGCTACTACAATAGATTTTAACGCACCCAAACATGAGTCACATAATATGAGTAGGTAGGTCTGCTCTCCTTACCTCAAAGATGCTTAGGAGAACCTCAGTTCTATGTGTGCTCATGCAGTTCCCATTTCTGGACACATACACCACATACACTTTCTTTGCATCTATCTGAATCCAATCTGTCATGCAGAAACTAGCACTATCCTAGACGTAACTAACAACTCAGTCCCCCAGAGATCTTTCCCTTGAATTGACCCTTGACTGCTACCTTTTTTATCTGGTAACTTTTCAGGATCATTTTTCTTACTTATAAAGCAATAAAAAATGTAATTTCCTGAGAGAAAAAGCAGTGAAGCCTATATATTTGTATCTCACACAAGACTCAGGATAGTGTGTTGCACAAAATAGGCACAAAAATAACATTGAATTAATGAATAATTTTAATAAAATATTAACAAGTGAAAAGGTATCAAAGTATTTTTATTTTGTATTCATTCATCAAATAACAGTTGTTTTACAGAGGTTGCACTCACAAATTAACATATATTTTTATTTGTTCTCTCCTTATTTCTCTTTGCCATGCAAAAACACACAATTGCTTGCATTTTGGTTTTCTCTGGTTTCCTACTAGTAGGAAGTGACTCACAGTGATTCAAGTTGGATAAATTTAGCCTGGACACAGTTGTCCAGTCCTTACCCATAGATTAGTGGTTCTTGAAGATTTCTTTGTCAGGTATCTCTTCCAGAATAGCTTTTCTACACTCAAACTGAGACACACACACACCTTTGCAATCAATATTACAAGTTCATGGACTCCGCAGAACTCATGTCTATAAACACCATCTTAAACACTCTTAGAGCAATTAATAGGCCGTTGTCATGGAGATCACCAGTTGCTTTTAGGAAAGGGATGTGAGAGAATGGTTAAGGTTTCATTTAAGGAAAATATACTAACTACTTGAGAAGGACCTATGCATTAGGCATATAAGGCTTCATGATGGTGCAGAAATCGCTTGAAGGAACACCCAGAAATTTACAGAAGTCATAATAGGACATCTCTTAGGATTAAGTAATTTAATAGATACCATTTTATCATGTTCCATTTCATTGATTTAAACAGTTATTTTATTTTACTTTTATTAACTTTTAAAATTAATTTTATAATTAAAAAAAATCTTCTGTAAAGAAAGAAACAAAAACCAAATGAGGTCAAGAGATACAACTTAAACATGAATAAGACATAGTGTCTGCTGTTAATGTAGCTTAAATTCAGCTGGGAAAATACATATGTACACAAGAAACAAACAAACAAAAAAAAAATGAAAGAGAGAAAGGAAATGGGAGATGCTAAGTACACGAATAACCTGCCCAAAGTGCCAAATAAGATTCCTGGTATTACTCGAGTTCACCTTCAATCCTCTCCTCATGCTATGACTGGAAGCTGAGAGCCCAACAAATCTGGGCCATGGAATTCTTGTGCTTGTGCCTGAAATTCCTAAACTGTAAACCATTTTCCAAACAGTCATCAGTTCCTGGGACACATATTTTTTTTTCATAGTATTCAATTCGTATTTCCTGGGAGAAAGATGTTTTATAAAGACTCTATGAAGACTAAATAAGCCTGACAGAACAGAGCTTCTCATTCTTTTTAGGAGATAAACATTTTATATACTTGGATCAAATGCCCTAAACTATGAAGATGGACTCTAAAGCATGCCTTTGAATTAAAGGCTAACCAGGATTATCAGTGAATCACTGTATTTAGAGAAGCCCAAGATTAAATAAAAGGCATGCAAAAAATCTCCTACTAAACATTATAATTGTGTTAGACTTCCAACATCCATCACACACAACACACGTTCACACAGGACAACATACTTCCAAAACTTGCTTAATTACACATAATGTCAAGTGTGTCATCATTTTACCTTATATAGTAAACGGATGCTATATAGCAGAATAAACCTTTATTATATTACCCCCCATACCCCTTATTATACGCAACACAAATACAAATAAGAAACTCAGACACAAAGAATCATGTTCTGTTCAATAGGTTATACTTCCAAGGTAAATATGGACGGAGTTTTAGACTTAAAGAAACTTCTAGTCCCAGTTGGACCACTGACATGTTGACTTTCATGAATCTGAGGTCTCAAACTTATATTAGTTTTGGCATTTACTAGCTACTTCCTCACCTCCAGAAAGAAAATGAGGTTGCCTGTAAATATCTTGTAGAGATAAGCTTTTGGTTTCTTTTCACTTTTTCTTTTGTTTTATGTTATTTTTACCTTCAACTGTATACAATGAGCATATCTACTCAATGGCCAGACTGTCTGAATTCAAATTCAGGCTCCATGACTTCTTAGTTATATTACCCTAAGTTATTTACTTCTTCTTTCTGTGTCTTAGTTTTCTCATTTTGAGAATGGGAAGAATAGTATCTAATCCATACAGATGTGTGAGGATCAAGAACGTTAACACATCTTCAGCAGTTAGAACAATACCTTGTATTTAATGAGGTTTAAATAACTGTTGTTACTACTCTTGATGATTATAATGATGTCATGATGTCTCATTCATTTAAAAATTTTATGAATTTTTTTCTAAGTATACACCTAAAGAGATCCATGACAGAAAGAACAACCCCCCCTCTCCAGCCTATTGAACATCTCCTTTATTCCTTGGAGAATTTGTATAATTTTTAAGTGTACCTGAAAGCGTAATTTGTTGTGCACATAAAGTAAAATTTATGTCTCAAAGCAGGGGACTGGCTAGTGTGTAGCTGTCTGATTATCACAGCAAGAAATGATTAAGATTTGCCAACATGGAGAGCATGTTTTCTTTGCTCAAACACATTATTACCCTGTTAGATCCTTTCACTGGCTCCCAATTGCCTCCTGTTTATAAAATTTAAATGTTTTCTCTACATCTGTATTGAGCTTTTCTCCTCTTGGAAATATTACTGATTCATTTCTGCTTATTTTCCCCAACACAATGATGTATTCATTTAAATCATTTTTTCTTTTTTCATTCTCTCTCCATTTACTTGGCCTTATCTGTATTTTGTCACATACCTCTCATTTGTCTACTCTTTTAACCTTAAATTGCAAAGAATATAATGGGAATGTTTCTTTGTAGTGTACTTTGCTTATAACACCTAAAAGTATGGCACTGCTAATAGGAGGAATAAAAAGAATATTCAGATATGAATGTGAGCTTTAACTAAGGTTTATTTTAGGAATAATATTGATAATTAATAGAATAAATAATAAACAGAATAAAGAGAGATAGAAATCATAAAAACATAATAAAAAAGGGGATTGAATGCCATTACTAGTAAAATATCTCCAAAACAAACAAGCACAGAAATTCACTTGAAATTCCTAAAATAAAATTCTGAGAATTATGAATACAAGTATGTACATTTTGTACATTTTAATTTGTATCAAATATATTTTGGGATCTTTTCTCTAAAAAGTTAACATATCTATTCCTCTTTTAACAGGCAATTTGGCATAAAACTTCTTTAAAAACAAATAGCAATATTTTTACTCTAGAAAGGCAAACTGAAATCTAATGTGCATAACCAAAACCACATTAAATTTTTCTCACCACTTTGGTAAAAGTAATCTATGTTTTAGAGAACCGGTATTAGAAGTAAAAATATAATAATGTTTGACACTTTTTATATAATAAGCACTTCAAATTGCTATTGTCCCTCCTCCCCAACTTACATGGTTTGTTAGAATTCTTGCTCATTCTCCCCCTAAATATGAAAGTGTAAAAACAATTTTACAAAAATTTTATGCAGAGGCATGTATTTATAAAGAAAAACAGGATAGCTAAACCTCGTAACTATATGGCATCACCTTAATGCTTCTCATTAGAGTATTTTAATTGTGACCAACACGTGTATTTTGTTCAAACCACACACTTGAGAGAAAGGGATGATCCATAAGTGCTAGATACACTTATGAGAGAATATATTAAACTGGAAATGAAGCTTTTGACAAATAAATTGAGAATTTAATTATTTAGTAGTGTTTTTTTCTCCATTGTGTTTGTTTGTATATACATATACATACGATCTAAAAAAAAAAGTCTTGAATGTATATTTTGACAGGCATTTACACACACATACACACACATATACAATGAAGCACATACATGCATGTATAATTTCCATATTATAATAGGAGACAAGATTTTTCTGCTTCATAAAAATATGAAGATAATCACTAATTGTGATGTCTAACCTCTAAAACTGCACTGTCAGACCTTGTTCATTATGCAGTAATTAGAAAGAGACAATTAGTATTGATGCTGTGAATTTTTCAATGTAGTTCAGGAAATAGTGTGGTATAACCAATTAAAACAAAAACATTTAAGAAGGTAAGGAAACCATTAAAGCCAATACATTAGACCTTCATATTTTGGGTTCATTGGTATTGAACATGCACATTCAAGCAGAAAAACTTGAATTGCTGATATACCCCAAATTGTAAATTTGTAAATTTGAGAGGCAGGATAGCTTTAGAGTACTGATGAAACATTGATAAGGCTTATCCTAATGATTTAAACAGCTGTTAGGAATTATAGAGACCTAAACCAATAACAATGTATGGGTATAAAATGGTTTCTTTTAGAATTAGGTTTCATTATTGTTTGGACAAATTTAATGAGATCAATTTTATTTTGTGTATATCTCAGTTGTTTTATGCAGTTGTCGAAAGTCAAATTCATTCCTGAAGTGGATGAATGCGCGTTAGCCAAACAAGCGAGGTTCAGAACTTTCTTCCGTTCTGAAACTCTCCAGACTGTTCAAGTATCACTAAGATAATTCTCTAGAAGTGGCAACCAATGGTAAAAATTGTACACTTGCTGATGAAACGCTGGACCCCCATTTATTGTCATCTTCATCAAAACATAATATAGAGGAAGGATACCCATTTAAACACAGATAGATGAGTCACTCATCTAGATAATTGACCCTTTAGCAGCACAAAGAATTTCATCTTTTTAAACCTTATTATCCACTAATAATATGATGTGGGTGTGGGGAGCATTCTAACAACATCTGCAGTATATAACAAGTATACATGTTTTAAGTTCTGCCAGTATTTTTGACAATTAACAGCTGTGATGATAGAATGATCAAATCCACCTACACCTTCCTGCACTCACCCCAGGAGCAATAACAACAAATACTACAACATAATCAACAATCATCTATGAAGTACTTACCGTACGTCAGACAATTATCTTTTTTTATCCTTAGAACAACCCTATGACATAAACATTACAATTTGATTTTGCACATGAGAAAACTATAGTTTAGGTACCAAGGACGTAATCATATTAAGAAAGGTTGGTACAATTACAATTCAATTTACTTCCAAAATCAGTCATCTTAACCACAGTACAACATTGTCTTTTCCATTCATACCAGTATAGTAGCTCAATACCAGAATTTAGAAAATGTCACTAACATATTTTAAGGTGAATATGCACAATGCCTAAACTCAGGGCTAATGTCTGTACTATAAGTTGGTCACCTACCCCTTACCAACTATATGCCTCTAGGTTCCAACAGAACCCTCTGGTTTAAGCTCTGCTTTGGAAATAGAATGAACTAGGAAATAAAATCTACTTCACAATCACAGACAAAAGACACTGACCCTCACTTCCATGCTAGTTCTAGATTCTACAACAAAAATGCCCTGCAAGAATAAGCACAAAACTGTGTAGGCACAATGAGAATGGTTTTGTCAATCTGTGTGTGTGTGTGTGTGTGTGTGTATGTACGTATGTATGTAGGTGTACATAGATAGATAGATATATCTCCAACAGTCCAGTTGAGAGATTATGTTGTCATGATGTAAGGAAGTGGCAACAAGGATGGAAAAAAGTGGATTTGCGAAGTATTTAGGAAGTAAATAGATAGGGCTTGAGGACTGATAGAATGTGGAAGTTGAACAAGGAGGAAAAATAAAAGATGCCTCTAAGGCTAATCTGGTAAATGTTGTTACCGTAAGATAAAAGAGGACTGGCTACATAATTTGTGGATCCCATAGCAACATATGGGGCCCCTTGTTCAAAAGTATTAGATTTCCAAGATGGCAACAGCAGAGCATTAAAACAAGCACGGAGCCCCTCTGCATGTGGGGTTCTGGGCAACTGCCTGGATCACAGATCCATAAAGTCAGTCCTGAGCAAATTCATCAGTTTATTGGAACATAAAATGGAGAAGTGAAAGAAAAGTTGGAAATATTAGTCAACCAATATTTTTAATCAATTCCATGTTAAAAAAAAATAAGGTAAACAAGAGTGAATCTCTTATATGGCCTCCTCTTCTGTCCCTAGCTGGGCTTCTTCCAGTTGTGGCTACTCTGTCTTTCCTAACAAATACTGCCTCTTACTCCAGGGTTGGACAGACCTCCTCACCAAAGCTTGGCTCTGTGGAAGAGAGGCAGAGCCCCACCACTACACTGAGATCACTGAAACTGTTTTGTGACTTCACAAGAGAAAACTTGTGTGTGTGTGTAAGGAGAGTGAGAGGCTGTCACTGTCCTGCCTTCTTCTTCAGTCGTGTATTTCCCAATACCTTCTTTGTTTTGGTGTGGCTGAGGTTACCCCTCACAACACCACAGAAAACATGGCGTTGCCTGTGTAGGGGGTGGCAACTTCTAACCTTCTGGGGCCAGTGCAAAAGCAATCATCTGCATGTTGGTCTACTCTGTGTCCTGTCATTGGGGTTGACATCTATCAGAGGTTATACAAGAGGGGTAGGGAAGCTTTCTCAGTCTTGCAGATAACTGTGGCATTTACTGGCCAGGAGCTAAGACATAACACTATGTATTTCTTTTTCTCAATCCAGTGTGAAAATCAAAGCACATTCCCTTTTCAATCAAGGGAGGCTGTAATATCCTCTCAGAGAAGAGACAGCTTTTTAAACACCGTGTATGCTTCTTTGTTTATGTGGGTGTACGCAGATGGAGGAGAGGGCATGGGGACATAGGATCTGTGCCGCTGGAGTTAAAGTGGAAACTTCCTGCCATAGGGCTTTAACTCCCAAGCTGGGATCAGGGGAACAAAGGCAGTCTATTGCCCTGTCACTGTTAATGGAAGGCCTGGAGTAGCAGAGAAAGCATCTCCTCATTGTGTAAAAGAAGCCTAAACTAGGAAGTGCTTTCTGCTTCTCTCTACACGCTCCTACCACTGAAGCTGCCTTTATTTTTGTGACAATAAAAAGCCATACCGCCACCCCCCACAAATCCATCATTGTAAAAGGAAAGGAGAAATCATAAAAGCATAAATTAGAATGCAAAATGAAAATCTGCTATAACAAAAGATGACAAATATAATCAAATATATATAATCAACTGAAATTAACCCGTTAAAACAAAAGGTATATCTTGGGTTGAATGTTTTTAATCTAAATGTGTTTTACCTAATATAAACATAAGGAGGCTCAGAAATTAAATTTCAAAATAGATATAAAAATGAAATGAGCATAGCTATCGCCACAAAACATTAGCAAAAGGAAGCAGGAGTGGCTATATTAATATCAAACTAATACTGGAAGCTTTGGAGGTTGGATGATATGTCTTACTTCTAAGTATAATGTATAGCATTTGTATAAGACTGAGTGAGTGCTCATTCATGAAGGTGAATTCCTAAACCAGGAAATAGCAGAAACACAGTGGACACTTCAATTCTGCATAAAATAATAGCTTATAACAAACAGCTAACAATAGACCAGGTATTCTAATCCTTTTACTTTACATTTTTACTAAGTTCTGCCTTCTAACATCCCCACCCCTTCTTCAGGGACTCCAGTTTTCCTTGGCATCTATATTTCATAATAACATAGGTACCTCGCAAGTTCTGAAGCAGAGCAAATAGACTGGCAATTCATCAAATATATTTTATTTCGTTTTATAGATACATGAAAAGGAATAATATTTTGCCCCCTGGCACAATTCTTCTATCTCTTGTTCCTGTTTGGATCTCCCAATGACTTCAAAGAGAAATTTTCTCTAGGAGAAGTGAGCAAGGTTTGTAATATATAAATCTAAGTTTTTAAATGTCAAGACATAAAGTAACAATGATTCACTTTTCTTTAAACTAATAAAAAAATGCCAACAAAAACAAAACAAGTTTAAGAAAAACCCTCCCACTATAAAAATCTCTTGGCCTTACTGTAAAAGATAAAATTGCACTAAGTTGATGCACCAATAATGTATGATTTGTACAACTCTGTGGTATGTTAACAATTCCGTCTCAGTAGAGTACTGTAGCAATCTCTCAAAAACAAGCAACTGAAATGTTATTCGTCCTAAAGCAGCACTATCTTTTTTTCAGTGCAATCATGGACATATTCTCGCACTGCCTGATATGGTAGCCACGAGCTTCCTGTGCCATTTAAACAGTTGAAATATGGCAAATACAGCTGAGGACCAAAATTTTAATTTAATTAATTCTTTAAACTAATTGAAATTTCAGAAGCCACATGTGTCCAGCGGCTACCATATTGGACAGCATAGCTTCACTCATGCTGTCACAGTTGGTGATCTGCTGGGCAGGTGTGCAGTGAAAAGTGAAACCAGTCTTAGGACTTACGGTTTGGTGCTGGTGACAATGAACAAGTAAAGGAATTAACAAAGAAATCTCAAATGAGAACTGATAAGAAGAAAAGCATGATACAGATTCATATCTGTATTCCCAAACACTCTTTAGTAGGTTCTCAGTACAAGTTTTGTTAAAAGTGTTCACCTAAAATAAAAATTAATGGGGGGATGTCATCCAATTAAGAAAACTGGTTTAGAGGACCCTGACTGGAGGATGAGCAGAGCCAGCTGTCTGTTTCACTCTCTCTACTTCACTTGTCCTGACAATATCCCCACTCTCAAATCAGCTCTACATCTAAAAAGTCTTAATGCATTGACTCAAAGCTCAACACTGTTTAACCATTCTAAATAAATGATACTATACTTCTGCTTTAAGGAGTGTGGCAAAAAGGCACAAAATATGCTATAATATGTTTAAACATAAGGCATCCAGGCAATCAAAACTGTCAAAAACACACATGGGGACAAATAAGTATTGTGAACAAAAACTTTCTTGTAATATACTGAATTTTCATATTTTTCTGTTAGTTTTGGAAATTCATTAGTCATTATTTTTTCTTCTGATTTCCAATAGCATGCTGTTATCCTCCATTTCTTCCTGTACCTACCCTTCTTAATTAAATGGCTTCCTGACCTTTCCATCATGCTCTTTGTTGGAAGAGCTGTGTGGGTGTGTGTGGATGAGCAGACATTGCTGGGGCAGGGAAGGGGTAAACTCACTTCTGAAGCAAATCTTGTAGTCCAGAGCTTTCAAGAAACATTTATGAAAAGATTAAAAAATATGTCATTCTATATTTAATCTATGCCTGCTTTAGGAATTCTGAATCCTTGAGAATTCCATAAGGAAGCATAATGCTGATCGCCTGTTTTTATAATTATGTAATAAATGCATTAACCAGATGAAACTAATACATCAAGCACTTACTTTAAAAACTAAAATGAATAGTCCTTCCTAGATCAAAATTATAAATTATCTTGGTAATTCATTTACTCTTTTTATCTGTTAGAAGTACTAACCAAGAAAGAAATTACATATACATATATATGTAATATTAATATGTTAAGGTAGGTTGAAATTTATATAAAATAAATATATCTGTAGAATTAATTTTTATGTGAGGAACGCTTATCAATGAGGAATGAACTACATGCATTGTTACAATGTGGAAGGAATTTGAAATAAATTACTTATCTCAAGCTCTCAATATGCTTTGGGGATATTTACCTTTTGCTTCTTCTATGCAAAGTCAATATTCAAATAATCCCCCAAAATGTAATGTTAAAATTTTTATATTACTTTAATTGTAGAACCAAAAATTTGCTGATGCCAGAGTAGTAACATAAAATTTCATATTCATTGTAATTATGGAAGTCAAATAAAATCATTTAATTTCTCCAAATAGTCTTATGAGGCAGATATTATCCCCTTTCTACAGAGAAGGAAATAGATACCTGCAAATATTAACTAAATCATCTATATCACAGAGCTAGCAGACTATAATTACGTTTGAGAGCCTGGACTGTCTTATTCTTTTATGAACCTACAGTACATAGTTAAGAGAGTGACTGACATATTGTAGATATGCATACATATCTGTTCAGTTAAAATAAAGTATTGGAGCTGGGAATAAAAGAGAGAATTTTTTGGCATTAAAACTCATCATCTTTCCACTGTATTGTATAACACTTTGCTAAATAAAGGGATAAGTATTTTTGTTACAAAAAACAGGTGTCCACTGCTTTGCAGATCCCTCTTGCTTAGCTTACTTTAATGTGAGAAAGCAATTTTGATTTTCTGAAATACATATTAAGTATATTCAAAATGAACCATAAAACTAACTGAAATCAGGGGAGTCTAAAGTGCTGGAGAATGGAGGAGAGGAATCTCATAAACCTATCAACTGAGGAAATAAAAAGTATATGCCCTAGATTTGGAAATGTTGTCCAGGAAAACCAAGATGAACAAAACAGTAGAAGAGCACAAGGGGAAAATTCCAACTAATGAGAAATCAACACATACAGAGAAATTCTCCAGGGTTTTGTCCCCGTGGCTATGGAACGGGAGGCCTCTGCACTTGAGTGGCTCTCTGTGCATGTCAAAATCCTTTGCACCCCTTGCAGCTCTCAACAGGGTGCCTTATTAATAACAAGTGCTGAGTATATGTGGTCATATCTTGATTAATACCATGGAACTGCAGAAGGCCCAGAGTAAACAGCTCTATTACTCAAGGGAGTGAAGATATGGCTAAAATTAAAATAGTCTAAAATTTGATTTAAATCTATATACTCATAATTAAATGCCTATTGTGGGTAAAGCAGTACATTAAGTAATTAAAAAGAAATAGCTTAGTTCAGAATTAGTATATCTAAAAATTATGAGGAATATAAGTAAGATGAATATGAACATATTTACCAAATCCTAGCATATTAGAGCAATGAAAAATCAAGGATTATGAAGATTAAGATAAATGGATATTTTGTAAGCCATGATTTAACTTATTAAATTGCCTATCATATAAGGCTACAGAGTCTGAATAATGTAAATAATTTTAGGAATTCTATTAGATGATTCACCATTGTTCATTATTAAAGATAACAAAGAGATAAAAGATCCATAACCTCTGATGTTATTATCAAGGAGGTCAACAAGGTATTTCTCAGAATAATCTTTGATGCATACCAGTCTGAATCATAACAGCCGCACATCCTGGGAGTGCCAATTCCAATTCCCATGTTTCTAAGATTCATTTTTGATCCTGATACACTATTTCAAAAATCATATTTGTTTCTGTGCCAAGGGGATCGTGGTGGATCTTGGTAATTGTACATCAAGTTCTGTTCTCTGCTTATTTGATAATGATAGAGTTGTAGCTGGCAAATATTACCCATCTAGGACCATATTTTTCAGCACTCCCTTCAGCTAGGTATGGTCATGTGGTTGATTTATAGACCAGCTTTCATGTTAGCCTCAGTGCTCCTTCTCTCTGCCTTTTCCAGCGTGACATTGGGAAACATCAGTTGAAGATGTCAGAGCTGCCCTTACTGTGGGTCTTTGAATAACTTCATAGAGAACAACCATTCATTGACCTGGAATAGCTAATTTAGTCCATTAAAATAAAATTGTTTTACTTTATTCTTATTGTATTCCTTAAGTCAAGGAATTATTTTTAGGTCCCCTGCTAAAAGCTTACTTTAAATTAACTACTACAATAATATAGTTTGGGAGTTTAGGCCCAGGTTTACTTAAATTTTCATTTTTTGTTGTTTCATTCATTTATTCATTTAACCAATTTCTATGTATCCTCATTAAACAAATGAAAATTTCCTAGAAGGTGTAAATGTTGGAAAATAGACTAGAGAGTTTACCTTCGAGGATATAGGACTAGAATTCAAGCATGACATATAAAATACAGGGTCAAACTTATATAGCATATATGGAGGGAAGTATTACCTCATCCCCTCCAAGAAAGGAAAAGTATTTGACCATTACAAAAAGAAAATATCCAATAATAATTATTCAACATCTTCGTATGCACCACTAGTGTCAAGTATCTCAGTACCAATTAAACCAACATGTTTCTGTGTAGATGGAAGAGTTATGGAGTACAGAAAATGGGACTTCACCAAACTCTGAGCACATAAATTGTGCTTTTCCAATTTTCTATTAAGAAACTGAAATAGCTCAAAGAGTTAGTCTGAACTCCTTAATGTATTTTTAAATGGATTAGAAATCCAAAATGTCAATAATTTTCTCTTAAACACATCCAATATTATTACATGTTGTTGGCATGATATTAAGATAAAGAATATGCAAAGTAAAAGTATTGTTTCTAAGATTTATATATCAAAATGTATTTCTTTGCTGTTATGAAACAGATTATGGCAAGTCATTACATCAGTCCATATCATATGAGAATCCAAATTCATTAGCATGGAACTCTTGGGAACCAAAAAAGAAATTTAGTATATAAATACTATGAGTTAGTTCACACTTAAATTTAGAGTTCAACATTTAAATTATATGTATGGTAAAACATTTTTCAGAATTCTAAGACTACTTAAATTTTTGTGTATTTATTTATGTATAGAATGTGAGTATATATGTGAACTTTATAAAATAACATTTATTTTCTCTATAATTTATATATGTGAGTAAAGGAAGACATAAACACATATAAAAATGGAAAATAAACGTACAACTCAGGAAAGGCAACATGCAAACAACAAGGTATATTTAACTAGTAGCAGTTGTATTAAAAGATAAAATCAGAACCAAATAAAAGGTGATATTTAGTAGCAAGAATGTGAAATACGGAAGCACAATGGAGACGAAAGTGAGGTTGGATTAAGATAAAGATGATTCTACTGAGGCCAATAGAATTTTTCATTCCAAATTTAAAATAGAGCTGATACAGCCAAATACTTTGTACTTTTGATCCTACCTCCCAATTTTTAGAGATGCCCAAAGACAATTTCAAAAGAGAGGAAGAAGAAATTATGCTGTCACACTAAGTAGAGAGGGATGAGAAGGCGTCTTTGTTAAAACTGTGGCATTTAATAAGAAGGTGAGATACAGTCAAGGCTGACTGCAGAGACCCTGTGCAGAAGACAATCACGAGACTCAGTGCTTCCAAGAAGTCCTGGGCCAAGGTTGTCTGGCCTAGATCTCAAATTTTGTTTAATGGTAGGTCTGAGAAACGTAATCTCTTTAATAGTGAAAACTGGCCAATTGTACATAGGGTCTTCTATATTATATTTCTCAAAGAGGTGGAATATGACAAGGTCTAAATAGTGAAAATAAAAACATAAAAATCAATTACACACACTCACACGTGTGCAACAAAAAGCAAACAGAAGACCTTGAATCTCATTCTGTATTTTAGAGAATATTTTATTTGAGTTAAAGTCAAGACCAATTAAAAGATAGGACCAAGACAACAAGCAGCTTGCGACTCAGACAGGAGTTAACTCACTTCAGTTCCTTTGGGTTATAGTCATTAACATTTGCATGTAAAACTTTCTACACGGATTATATGAGATGTTCCAACTCCAGACCTTGAAACAACTATAGATCATGAAGTTGCACCTCTATTAAGCTAAAGGTTAAATAGTTTGAAGAAAGCAACAGTAATTCTCATAACATAATATCATCTTATAATGTAGCTTAAAAAAGTCTGGTTTCCAAGATGAAAATGTAAAAATGAAAGAAAGGAGCAACACAATTATTCTATGTCCTCTAACGCAGATCTATGGAAGTTCAAAGTCATGGACAGAACAAGCTCAATAGCAAAGAGGGCTGCAGTTGATCACTTCAGCTTTCCCAGCATGGCACAAATTCAGTGATTTCTGAGCAAGCAAAGGAGTGATTGACAGTACCCAAAATGCCATTACAGCTTTGCAGCATTGTTAATGGTATTCATTAAGAAAACCCTGATTTACTGATATTTTCCAAATATACACAATTTGTCACTATAACCTTGAAATAGCATAAAAATACATTAAGATAAAATTTAAAAAAAATTTTTTCCTAGTTGCTATACAAAACATACCAATTCATTGAAAAATTGATGCAGAGAGAAAATCAAATGTGTTTAAAATAATTATCTTTTTTTTTTTTAACACTTTATTTATTTATTTATTTATTTTTGGCTGTGTTTGGGTCTTCGTTTCTTTGCGAGGGCTTTCTCTAGTTGCGGCAAGTGGGGGCCACTCTTCATCGCGGTGCGCGGGCCTCTCACTGTCGCGGCCTCTCCTGTTGCTGAGCACAGGCTCCAGACGCGCAGGCTCAGTAGTTGTGGCTCATGGGCCTAGTTGCTCTGCGGCATGTGGGATCTTCCCAGACCAGGGCTCGAACCCGTGTTCCCTGCATTGGCAGGCAGATTCTCAACCACTGCGCCACCAGGGAAGCCCCTAATTATCTTTTTTTAATTTAAGAAAAATTGGGAATTTTTTACATACAGCTTTTCCTTGTGGATCCCAAATTAGTGAATATTTATTATATTCTTGTCTTTGGGATATTCTTCATATATGAGGTCTTATTCATGCCTGTTAATAATCTTGGAATAGGCTACTGAATGAAACTACCTCATGCAGAAAGTTGCTTTCTTGAGAACAGAGGCATCCAGTATTAGCTAAATAGTTGAGGTTTTGAATTTGTATGTGATGTTCTTCATAGGTATTCACAGCAATTAGTGGTAAGCCAGTATTTCAGAGTCTGAGTTATAAAATAACATTAATAATTGCAAAGGGTGTGGTAAATGATTTGTTAGGAATAATAAAGCACCATAGATTGGGAATGATTTACTTTAAAATGACTTACTCTAAAAAAACAAAAACTGGAGTAGGTTCACAGGTCCTCCAGCCTGAGATCATTCTTATTTTCACTCATGTTTCCTGAACGGGAGAAAAATGGGTGGAGTTAATGTGTCTCACAAAGAATCGCGCACAGGTTGAGTGCATCCACTTGGATATATCACAGTGGAAAAAAAGGACAAAGTCTAGGGGTCTAAACCACGACTATAGAACGAAAGAAAGAATAACATTCCTTGCATCAAAACACTATCTTTGGTGGGAGAGAGGGAGACGCAGGAGGGAAGAGATATGGGGATATATGTATATGTATAACTGATTCACTTTGTTATAAAGCAGAAACTAACACACCATTGTAAAGCAATTATACTCCAGTAAAAATGTTAAAAAAAAAAAAAAAAGAAGACACGGTGGGATTTGAAAAATAATTGAATAACAAGAAAGACATCATTATTAGTCAAAAATATACATTATATATTTGCTACTTAAACTACTATGTTAAATTTTTGTGATATAAGTATATTCATCATTTACATTTAAAAAAAAGTACTATCTTTGTTAGCTTCTCAACAAATTTGTTAATTTACAAACACAACATTTATTGTTATTTTAAAGTTTTCAGATAAAGTATCGATAATACTAAGGGGATGTGGTTTTAGTCTTTAGTCCATTAATAAAGGCAAATTTTATCATTTAAAATTATTTTAAATTATCCTAAAGAGGTGTTTAAATGAATAGTACGCTCATAGTTATGGAGTACTAAAGTCACAGTGTTGGCTATAATGGAGTAATGGAAGGACAATGAGATTTTCAGTCAGAATACTTGGGTTCTAACTGTGAAACAGAACAAATATCAATGCACTTCAGTTCTAATTAAAAATAACAAACATCTTCTATGTAAAATATAATTATATATTTATATACTTTAAAAACTTGTTTTCATTTGATTGCTCAGGGATCTCAGAGTTAATATTTAATCTTTTGAAGCCTCTATGTCCTAATTTGTGAAATAGAGATTAATATCACCTCTTATCTCTTAGGATTTTTAGTGAAAAAAAATCATGGTTGCAAATTGCTTATAATAGTGGCTAATACAGATTATTCTGCTCACACATATTAGGTCTTGATGTCAATATGAGTTTTCTAATAACATTTACAATTAATTTTCTATCACTTTGAGACTGGAGGTCTGCCAGAATGTTCGTGTTTTAAATGTAGAAAACGGCCAGCCCCTGGGTAGCAGCAATGAATTACGTCAAGACCCATGATCATACTCCATGTACCATGATTGGTTAGTTCATTAATAATAATTAAATAACAGCAATTCTACTTGCTTGACATAAACTGGTGAGACTTTTCAGGTTGTGATGTGATAAAAGACATACTTGACTGTTAGAGAGGGAATGGAGGAAGAAGAAAAGAGAAGAAGAGAAGAGAAGACAGAAGGGAGAATTGGAGTTCAGAAAAGCATGGAGGGTTTACAAGTGGCAGCATCTCCAAGGATGGGTACTAGAGATTATGACAGGGTCAGTCACTATGGCAGCTGTTGGGAAAGTCAGAAGAGAGATCCATCAGACCATGGTCCTGCCAAGGTAGAGGAGGTTGGTGCTTAGGAAAAGGAGGTGCCAAAGGCTCTCTTGAACACTTGACACACAAATATAAGATGTACCTAATCATTTCCAAACATAACTGAGAATTAGATGAAAAAGTAACATAACCCAAGATCCCAGCGTAGATATATCAAAACACAATCCTTATGAGAATTTTTAAATTGGATTGTGCAGATAATTCTAATGAGGAATAGCACAGCAGTCCACAGATCTGAGTTTGGAAAGTACTTTATATTTAGTACTATATTTAGTACTTTATAGTACCCTATAATGTTGGAAGGCTTTATAGGGAAACTGCAGATGAGAAAATGTAAGGCAATCTTTAGCCTGATTCTTTTAATCAGATCCCACTCTGGGATCCTTGATCACTGAACAACATCCTGGCAATTTACTTTCCATTCAGTTTCCCACCTGAGAAAAATTGTGTCAAGATATTGTGAATTGTGCCTGATTTAAAGTTTTTTCAGGTATTTTTCATTTAAGCTTAATTACTGGAGATTCTGGTTTACATACTTTTCTGTTCATGCCAGCTGCAGACTAAAATTCACACCCATCTTAACAGCAATATATCCACCGATCCTTTTGAACTTCTGCTGAAAGTACATAGTAGGTTCTTTTCAGGAAAAGAGTTGGTTATGTTGACCAGATGGACAATAAAGGGCCAGAATCTCTGTGACCTCTTTCTAACAATATTCACTAGAGGGTAGAATTCAGGATAAAGTGAATTCTGTTGAACTGTGCTCAGTATAGCTGTTTGTTGTTTTTCTTTTTTCCTGAAGTACTAAAAGAATGTCAGTAATAGGCAAGCTTGTCTATGGAACAGTCCCACGACATAGATGTTGAAAGAGATCCTTCTTTTTCTTTTATTGAAAGCTTTGTAAATATATCAGACTTTTACAAAAGAGCTGGAACTGCAGGGATTGCTAAGGCCTACATCTCCCCAGTTGTGTAGAGTAGACAGACTTGAAAAGTAGAAATACCAACTAAGTGTGACAGTTGATACGAGGAAGGAATATATGGGTTGACAAATCAGCTCTTCAGTGGCAAAGACTAGGATTGAGAAAGTTCTAGAGTTAAGGTCTCAGTTTACCATTCTAAAAGTTCCTAACCAAGAAAAATCTCTTTTAGTATAAATCTTATATCTATAGGTATTTTTGTATATTTATTTCTTTTATAGTTCATTGTCATCCCAGAAAATATGACTAATTATTAAATGTGTAAACGTTTCCCCAATGGCACTGGAAGATGCAATCAAAGGCATGAATATTTTTCTCCCATTCTGAGGGTTGTCTTTTGGTCTTGTTTGTGGTTTCCTTTGCTGTGCAAAAGCTTTTAAGTTTCATTAGGTCCCATTTGTTTATTTTTGTTTTTATTTCCATTTCTCTAGGAGGTGGGTCAAAAAGGATCTTGCTGTGATTTATGTCATAGAGTGTTCTACCTATGTTTTCCTCTAAGAGTTTGATAGTGTCTGGCCTTACATTTAGGTCTTTAATCCATTTTGAGTTTATTTTTGTGTATGGGAGAAAATATTTGCAAATGAAGCAACTGACAAAGGATTAATCACCATAATTTACAAGCAGCTCATGCAGCTCAATATCAAAAAAAACAACAACCCAATCCAAAAATGGGCAGAGGACCTAAATAGACATTTCTCCAAAGAAGATATACAGATTGCCAACAAACACATGAAAGAATGCTCAACATCATTAATCATTAGAGAAACGCAAGTCAAAACTGCAATGAGATATCATCTCACACCGGTCAGAATGGCCATCATCAAAAAACCTACAAACAATAAATGCTGGAGAGGGTGTGGAGAAAAGGGAACCCTCTTGCACTGTTGGTGGGAATGTAAATTGATACAGCCACTATGGAGAACAGTATGGGGGTGACTTAAAAAACTAAAAATAGAACTACCATACGACCCAGCAATCCCACTACTGGGCATATACCCTGAGAAAACCATAATTCAAAAAGAATCATGTACCAAAATTTTCATTGCAGCTCTATTTACAATAGCCAGGACATGGAAGCAACCTAAGTGTCCATCAACAGATGAATAGATAAAGAAGATGTGGCACATATATACAATGGAATACTACTCAGCCATAAAAAGAAATGAAATGGAGGTATTTGTAGTGAGGTGGAAGGACCTAGAGTCTGTCATACAGAGTGAAGTAAGTCAGATAGAGAAAAACAAATACCGTATGCTAACACATATATATGGAATCTAAGGAAAAAAAAAAAAAGTCATGAAGAACCTAGTGGCAAGACGGGAATAAAGACACAGACCTACTAGAGAATGGACTTGAGGATATGGGGAGGGGGAAGGGTAAGCTGTGACAAAGTGAGAGAGTGGCATGGACATATATACACTACCAAACGTAAAATAGATAGCTAGTGGGAAGCAGCCGCATAGCACAGGGAGATCAGCTCGGTGCTTTGGGACCACCTAGAGGGGTGGGATAGGGAGGGTGGGAGGGAGGGAGATGCAAGAGGGAAGAGATATGGGAACATATGTATGTATATAACTGATTCACTTTGTTATAAAGCAGAAACTAACACACCATTGTAAAGCAATTATACTCCAATAAAGATGTTAAAAAAAAAGATATCTTTGTAAATAATGACTATCAATACTTTAAAAAAAAAGAAGTGTGAATAATTAAGAAATTGAATTAAATTTTTATGTTGTGTGGTTGGCCAGGTTTTCCAAACAAAAGTTTAAATTTATACTTATTTATATAAGGCTAAGCATACATAACAAGGTTTTGATGTAATTCATTCCTCATAAACCTAATTTCCTAAATTCCTGTAATGTCAACAGAGTTCATGATCAAATGGTTTACTTTCCTCTTCTTCAGGGAAAAGCACTCCATGCTAGTAAATAGGATATGCAGGATATGACAAAGGAAATCCTACTCCTGTAAAGTTGTATCAATTCTGGATCTAATGAAAAAGTTTTACTCATACATAAAACAATATTTTAACAGCATAGAAAGTTGGTTGCAAAGAATGACACAATTTTAGATTTTAATCTGAAATTTCAAAGAGCTTTCTTGAAGAACTCTAAAAAGAATGCAAGAGTGTACCAGCTACCAGAAAGCAAATATAAAAGAAACCCCTTGCTGACAAAGCAACCTTTTATCCTTCGTACTTTATCTGTGGTCTATAGGAGATTTAATAGGCAAAATGTCACTGCAGATCAAATGTCTTCTTTCTAGAGCTCATTTTATTATATCTTAACTTAAAACGTAAATTAATGTCCTTAAAGATAATCAAGTTAACAGGTAAATCAGATAGCAAAACAAAACAAAAAACCCTCCCAAACCCAGTTAATTCTATGTAGATTTTCACATTCAGGGAGATAATGCAAAAAGATCAATGGGATTTAATGAGAAAAATGTTAAACTTAAAATATGCAAGGTATGCCTCATCTCACTTTGTACATATTTGCACTTAATTTTCATAGAGATGGACTTGCATTTATATCTCTACTCAAGCAGGCAGACTCTGGTTAAAAATATCATCTTTATTAAATCTGAACTAGCCATCAAACAAACAAATACATTTCAAAGTAGTATCCCCACCCTGCAGTGTTCCAGTAAAGGAAATAATAAAGGGAAATATGAAAAAAAAAACAAGATTGTTCTCTGAGAGGAAGAGATCTAATTAAAAGGAGGCCCTAACAACTCCATGGCTTAATTGGGAACCAACTGAGATAATTGGACCTATGGGAGTATGATCACACGCATCATAAATTGCTTTTTTCACAAGTATAGGTTAAGTGCTTGATGCTTTAATTGGGTGTAGCACTACAATGAAAGTACGGATAATATAGAAAAATTAATATTTAGGAAGGCAATCTCCTGAAGTTCTCTGGCATCATTAGTAACTATATTTTTTTCAAAGATGCAATTCTCTGCATTACTTGGAACCGCTTTAATAACAGTGTGGTTACAATTCTGTCAACCAAAATATACTTATACTCTTAAAAGTTGACCTACAGACCACTTGTAGCTGTTTTGCAATTAGAAATTCAACAGGATCACATCACCCTGTGATTGAAGTTAAAATGGGCTGCTTTTTTTGAAGATGATATCCTTGAGTGTTCACTGCAGTAAACTCCGGCTTTCAATTAGATGATCTTCCAGGAAACAGAACCACAGAACTGTAAAGTCTCAGGGAATGTCATTGATCATTTATCTGGTCAAACTACCTATTTTTATAATTGAAGGCTCTGCATGAAGACAAATGGTGAACGTTCTAGAACAAAGCTAGGTCTTTATTGGGGGCTAGGAGGTGTAAGGGATCATTTGGTGGTGGGAGGGTATTTCCTTTTGAAGATAAATGACTGAGTATTTCCAGTACTTATTTGGATACATCCATTGAGTACATTGTGATTCTATATTTTAAAAGCACATTGTGATTCTATATTTTAAAAACGAATCTCTATTATGCGAAGTGTCGTGGTGGCAAATTGAGGGTCATTCCATTTGCACTGGGAAATGAGATTGCTTGTACTGTTTAATAGTGAAAAGTTATCCAATTTTGTTAGGTGAAAAGGCAGAAACAATATTCAATTCTTACTATAAACAGAAAGCGTATTCCTCATATCCCTTAGGTAAGCAAGTCAGTCAGCTTAAAGAACAGGTTTAGAAGGATCTAGTATCTTTAGCTTTAAGTAGTATGACCAACAGTCTTAGATCAAGCCACCATATCACAAGAAGACTGATTGACTGCCTGCTAATGCAGGGGACACGGGTTCGAGCCCTGGTCTGGGAAGATCCCACTTGCCGCGGAGCTACTAGGCCCATGAGCCACAACTACTGAGCCTGCGCGTCTGGAGCCTGTGCTCCACAACAAGAGAGGCCACGATAGTGAGAGGCCCGTGCATCGCGATGAAGAGTGGCCCCCGCTTGCCACAACTAGAGAAAGCCCTCACACAGAAACAAAGACCCAACACAGCCAAAAATAAATAAATAAATAAATAAATAAATAAATAAATAAAAATTTAAAAAAAGAAAAAAGAAAAAAAAGACTGATTTACAATGGCGTTTTGGATAGTTCCTCTTCTCCATCTGCTTTGAACCTAGGAGGCTGACCCCTATAGACAGTCTCAATAGAACCCTCCTGCCCTCTGTCTTCTTGCTGAGTTCAGCCAAGGGGACATCAGTAGAGGATAGATAGTAAGCAAAGATACAAGTCTGGGGGTAGTTATTGCCAGGGATCCCTCATCCAAAGGCTGCTCTTGCAGTTACTATGTCCCTCCAGCTCTGCCAGAGAGTTTCTCCTGTTATAACAATTGTCCCCCACCTTGGCAAACTCTTCCTTCTTTGACCCTTCAGACATAAATCTACACTTGCCCCACTTAAGTCTCTTTTAAACACTGAAGCCAAAGAAACTTTTCAAAAACACAAATATGGTCATTGATAAATCCAAAATTCTTTACCTGAACTATGAAACACAGTAGGTCCTGGCTGACTCCCTGTCACCCCAGTTTCACCTGAATTACCTCCTAATTAACTTTTAGTCCCAGCCTAAATATTACTTTCTATCTAGGTTTGCTCCGCTACTGTATTCCTGTATACCTCATAGCAGTCATCTGAATTTTCATAATTTGTTTAATTTAGCTTTTGGTTTACAGGAGAATTTGAACCATTTTCTTTCTTTCCTCTTCCCACTTCCCTCCCTCTCTTCCTTTCTCATTCCCTCCTTCCTTCCTGTTTTCAGTCTTTATTATTCAGTCTTTCTGTCTTTCAGTTTGTTTTTTCATAAATATTTAGCAAGAGCTCACCATGGTCCCTGACCTCCTGGATATTACATTTTGTTAGGGAAGACAGATATTAAGCCGTTAATTCCAATACCAGTCATTTAACTGTAATGATGGTAAGTGCTAAGAGGACAAGATTCAAGGTCATATACCACCTTCACTGCATTAATACCAGAACCAACAACAGAAACTGGCAGATAACAGACCTGCCATAAGGCAAGGAGGCAATATAGAGTTTTGATAAAAAAGAAAAAAAATTTGTTGTGCTGTCAGTTCTAATTGGATTCAGATTTTGGACTCTAACTTTTGTTACCTACGGACACTAGGCAAATTGATTTACCTCTGTAATTCTCAGTTTCCTAGTTATAAGTAGGACTTACAAAATCTTCCCTGTGGAATTACCTGAAGTATTAAATGAGGAAAACTTACATACATCACTAGAAGAGAATCTGATAGACATGTAGAGCTAGCATTATGGGAGTATTTCTAGAAAGGCAAAGGCTAATATCTTGGACTATGTATATAGATTTGTATGGAGAGGAAGAGCAACAAGATCAAAAATAGTCTATGCTTTTCTATTTTTAGAACACTACCACAATTTAAATTAACCATAATTAAAACTTCACAAAAACATGGAACAATTGCACAGGAAACTACATTTAATATCCTGTGATAAACCATAATGGAAAAGAATATGAAAAGGAATGTATATATGTATAACTGAATCACTTTGCTATACAGCAGAAATTAACACAACATTGTAAATCAACTATATTTCAATTAAAAAAAGAACTACATATTTAGTTATTTACAAGTTGTCTAAGAATGGAATGTATATAGTAATATAATGATTGTGATATAATTAACAAATTTAAAATTAATTAAAATTTTTTTACCATAAAAAACATGGAAAAATTGAATTTCAAGAACAAGACAAAAGGTAGACAACATTGTGGCATAAGGAATTTGGAAAAATAGTATATCCATTTCAAAAGTATAGGGCTTCCCTGGTGGCGCAGTGGTTGAGAATCTGCCTGCTAATGCAGGGGACACGGGTTTGAGCCCTGGTCTGGGAAGATCCCACATGCCGCGGAGCTACTAGGCCCGTGAGCCACAACTACTGAACCTGCGCGTCTGGAGCCTGTGCTCAGCAACAAGAGAGGCCGCGATAGTGAGAGGCCCGCGCACCGCGATGAAGAGTGGCCCCCACTTGCCGCAACTAGAGAAAGCCCTCGCACAGAAACGAAGACCCAACACAGCCAAAAAAAAAAAAAAAAAGTATAGCTGAAGCCACCTGGCAAATGTAATAAAAAAGCTTTATTAATACAGTATGCTTCATGCATAAATCTGATCAGGTTTGCTCTAGCAATCATCCTGAGTGCCTCAAGACACATGCACTATAAGAAATAATGTTTCTATACATTCTTAAAACTCTCATCCTTTGCAGCCTCTACTGAGGGTTAATTTGTAATCCAACGTGAAGTCAGACCTCTATCAGCGGCAGGCCTTGTTTACAGGCAAATGTTCAAATTCTAGCTTATTCTTCCCTCATTTATAAAATTATTTTGGGGAGTCTTTTTATATTTGGTAAACTGTAAGCAAATAAAAGCTGTGTATTATTCTTTTATATTGTAGACTCTACTATTGAAAATTTCACTTGGACTGTCCCTGAGAAAATTATACCAATCAGAAACATTTTTTTCTTTTAATTTTCCGTATTTTATACCATGTAAACTTATATATAAATGGCTCATAATGTGGTGTTAATCTTGGTTTATGTAATGTTACTCATAAATGTCACAAAGGAAGGGTTAATGTAGGTATAACAGAACATTTTAATCAAATAAGAATAACAAAAAAAAAACCCATGAAAACCTCAATTTGTATTGTTCATTCTCAAATATTACAGCACTATAAAGCATACCAATGTCATAGAACTATTTTATACCTGAATATTGTCATTTCTCCACTATCTATGCATTGATTCATGCTGTTTGGTGGAAAGTAAGTCAGGAAAAAACAAGTTTCACAAAAAGAGTTTCCGTCATTTAAATTTAGCTAATTACAAAAGGTTGCCAGCAAACCTCTTAAGTTTAGCTTGATTAGACATGAACTGAATAAATTAAACTAAATGGAAAAGTTGTAGAATTTCACTTTTTATGGTAATATGAACTATCCATTGAGCCACATGACTGATTCTAAGTGAGCCAGCTGGTGTGTCATCCATGTATGACTGTCCCCATCACATCAAATACAAAAAGAAAAAGAAAACTATATGCATAGCCAGTGCTTTCCAGAAGGGCTTTCTTCAGTGATGGAAGTGTTCTGCAGCTGTGCTGTCCAACATGGTAGCCTCTAGCTACATGTGGCTATTGATCACTTGAAATGTACCTACAGTGACTAAGGGACTGGAGGCTTTATTGCATTGAATTTTAACTAATTTAAATCTAAATAGCCACATATAGCTAATAGCTACCATATCAGATAACAGAAGATGGTCTGAATAATTGTCCCTGCACTTATTCCTGCAATTTCTTAAATTAACATTTTCATCGAGAAACAAGACAAGTATCTCTAAATATACTCATAATAATCTGCTTCAAGGTTCAGAATATGACTTCCTGAGTCTTAGTTATATTCATGAGGGACTGAAGATCACAGGAGACAGACTTGCTATTATGAGAGGCAATGTCTGACTCACCCCATCTTTACCCAGGGGAGCAAAAAGCCACCTTGCAAACCTCATGTGCTTGCACTGTCCCAACGTGAATTACCGTCTGCTTCTGTGATGAGAGGAAGAAGACAGCTCCTAAACAGATGGTTTATCACTATGCAGAAGAAAGAGGGGGGAAGTGATGGAGTCACCTTTTTTCCCCTCATCTACTAGATTTTTACTCTAGGAGGAAACCATCAGCAAATTTTAAAAGATATTAACATAATATACTGTGCTTATATTTTAGTCTCATTTGTTGTATAAAAGAAACCTATGTATTTATTGTGTTTCATCAAGGTACCAACAGTTGGGCATTGTTCATCCCTAGAGTTTTCATATTGGCCCCTCAAGGTGATTTACAATACTCTAAATGACGTATTGTTATTATCACCTAAACATTAAAGTGGCTAACATTCAAGTGAAATCAGTACTCAGTGGGCAATAATTCCATTGTGTATAATTACAATTACCCATGCCCTCCTAACTTTTAGCAAATGTTCGTATTCACTCACCTTCAATCAGACAGCTTTGTTTTATCCACTCAGATTTGGGTACTTGGCTCCCTGGGTAAATTTTCCATTTTACCATCAACTAGCTTGTTACTTATCCTCCTTGATTTAATTTGGATATTATTTTCTAAAAGACTATGACATTGAAATCCTTTACAATTATCAGATTCTATCTACATGATGATTAAGTTTCTATTTTTTATGCTGATTGCTGCAAATGCTTTATAAAAGGAAGAGCCTTTTACCTGAGCAGCTTTGATTTATAGGTTATGAAATAACACAGTGTTTCTTTCAAAAATGACATAACATTTGTTTGCTTTTTAAAAAGGATCACTTTTAAAGAATAAGAAGTGTAATAAAGAGTTTCAGGAAGCAGGGCACACATGTAGTAAAATTAAATCCCTTTACATTTTCAATATGCCTAATGTTGCTGTCAGATTTGGGTAGAATGTCCATATAATTTATCATCCCAGAATTGGACCCTTCTGAGAGTGAAACAAGGCTCTGTTAATAATTAACCTGGACCAGTCGGTGTAAATGGGGACTAACCCAGGCAAACGAGGGCACAGTGACCCTGGATTTAAAAATAAATGGATATACTACAGGGGTTCTATTTTACATGAAGATGGACCCCTGAGGATAAATTTCCTGAAGTGAGGCCTGAGCTACCCTATTTCACAAGGGGGTTGACTAGTCTACCATATTGAAGGCCACTTGATACTACTTCTGTCTTTATCTCAAGTCTTCTGACACACTCTTATCGTTCAGGATCTCACTATTTACCTTATTCTCTTTAACGGCATTACCAAACTCCACTTCAAAATCCTCTAGTTCTTCAAGTTCCTACTCAAATATTCGATTATAGATTGAATGTCTGTGTCCCCTCCAAATTCATATGTTGAAACCTAAGCCTCAGTGTGATGGTATTTGGAGGTGGGGACTTTAAGAGGTGATTAGACCATAAGGGTGGACTTGTTAATGGGATCAGGGCCGTTATAAAGGAGACCCTAGTGAGACCCGCCTTTACCCCTTCTACCATGTGAAGACACAGTGAAAGACTGCCATCTATGAACCAGGAGATGGGCTCTCACCAGGCACTGAATCTGCTGGCCTTGATATTGGACTTCCCAGGCTCTAGACCTGTGAGAAATAACTGTTTGCTGTTTATAAGCCACCTAGGCTATGGTAGTTTTGTTATAGCAGATCAAACAGACTAAGGTATATTCTTTTCTCCCCAGAATCATATCTAGTAACATCTGTAAAAATATTTCCTTTCCTTTACGGATTTGGTCTGTAAATTTTACCTCTGATGTTAGGTAAAGTATGTTCCTTCATGTTGCAGGTAATTATTTATATGTCATTCCTCTAAGATGGCAGGAGTGCTGCGTTTTCCATGTTTGACTTGCTATGATGCCTGTCAAGGTATACTTCCACATAGTGTTTATAGAGTTTGTTAAATAGATTACTAAAGAAGTAACTGAGGAAGTTGGTAATTACACAGGAATTACACTACATTTATGTCACTAACACGAGTTATTGCCTACTATGTACCCAGAGCTGTTATGAATGCTCTAAAATATTATTTCACATAAGTCTAAATTAGACATACCTAACATGTCAATGATGAAGCTGAGATTCAAACAGTTAAATATTATGCCCTGAGTCATAAAGCTTCTAATTGACAAAGTTGGGATTCAAACTCAGGTCTGTCAGTTGTGTGTGTGTGTGTGTGTGTGTGTGTGTGTGTGTTTTAAATGCAATAATATAAAAAGCAACACTGTGTGTTTCTCCGTCTATTCTCTTCTATAAATAGTAACCATCTTCGCTGGGTGGTGAACCTTGTCTTCCTTATTTATCATCTTATTTACAACATAGATTAATTAATCATTTTTAGTTTTCTTAACATTTTCCCATGTTGCAGTACATTCAGCAGTAAGGTTTATGAACATTCTTTTACAAATTAAGCTACTCTTTCATATTTATCTTTGCTTCACTTGGAGTTTATTCTATCAATATTTCAGTTGAAAAGTATTAGTTTGTCAGAGAGCTACCTATGCAGTCACCTTAATTTTGGTAGCTGTTCTACTGGTCACTTCCTCACTGGGATTATTCATAATTCTACAGGATAATTATGTCATTTTTTACCTTTCCATTCTCATTGAGTAATATTTCAATTTAGAAAGGTTGTCCATGGAAGAAAACTTCTCCTTTGTTTTAAATTTTATTTTAAAAAGTGTATTTCCTAAAGACATGGTTTTATATTTCACTAGGAATAGCATCTGTGTCTACTTTGAACATGACCGTGTGAGGCCGTGCAGAGTTTTGAAGAGTGTAGACCCCAGTTGCCAACCCCCAGGCTTGAATTCTGACTACAGGCCCTCCTGCTATTCTTCAAGCACAGCAGGTGCTCTGGTGACTTAGGAATCCCTTTCTTGGGATCTTCACTGAAGAGCTATTTTCTCAGTGGCATTCAAGACCATTCTATTTAAAACTGATCCTCCCACCCTACTCCCTAGTCAATGTCCTTGCCTTAAAATTCTCCAAAACCTTATGAGTCTCTAACATAATATACACAATATATTAAAAATAATGAGTATATTACTTATTTCTTAGGTCACCCCTACAACAGAATGTTAAGTCCTAGGAAAACAAATGATTTTTGCTTGGCTCAGTGCTTTAACCCCAGCTCAGAGAACAATAGTATCTACCACATAATAATTGCTCAAGAACTTTTTTTACTCACCACATGAATTAAAACTTTGTTTTACTTTTTACCACAACACATGCAGTTTAAGGACCAATAAAACCTTAATTGAAGTCATGGCCTGAAGCTGTAATTGTGGAATTTTAGGCTGTGCTAAAGAATGGCAGAGGGCTAAGCATTTCAAGAGAGTTTGTCATTGTAAGTTCCCCACAAACAACTAACTCATTGTATGAAGCAGCCAATATTAAGTAGCATAAAACTGGCTGGAACTTGCTATGGATATGTCCTGGACTATAAAAGAATCGTGAGAAGAAATCTCCTATTTCTAATTGTGTCGTTATCACACTTACTTTAAGTATTATTTGATTTTATTTAAATTAGAATTAAATTAAGATTAACAAGCACACAGAAAATGACTTGGTTCTATGAGCTCTGTGCATGTCCGTCACCCTCCATTCTGCCCTTGATGGCAACAACTGCACTAGGATTCACCTCTTCCAGGGCAAAGTCGAAACATGGATTTAATCCAACTTTTAATCAGCTGTACAGATGGGTTTATTTCACGAATACCCTATACTGCGCAGATGGAAGTTCCTGAATGCCTGACAAGGTGTCAAAACTGTTACTGATATTACAAAGGAATTAAAAATCAGCATAGGAAATTATAATTAGTAGGGGCTTGGTCTCTGAAGAGTATATTAGCTCAGCACTTATATTTTGTCCTTGGCAGGAAAAGAAAACATATTTGGGAAGAAAAAATTTTAAGTACATATTATGCTTGCCTGATGGCTTTTACATGAAGTATTTTTTGGCCATGTAAGGATGTAGTAACTTAAGAACATGCTAAACTGGTAGAACACATGAATTCCTGTATTTTAAAAAGTGTTTTAGGGGTTTAGATTTTTAAATTCCATCATATCTGGAATACACTTTGAAAGCAATACTTCAATGATGAAACTAGTACATAAGTTATGAACTTATTTTAGCTACACATTAAGCTATTTTCATAAAATAAATCACATAATAAGCAGCTTAGTATGAAATGGCTGCATCTAGGGCTCAAACAGCCAACAGCTTCTAGGCAGTCTCTGAAAATTTGCCCCAAACACCTGTGGTTCTTTATTATGAGCTTATTTTCTTTATGGAAAATAACTAGTAAAGAGATAAGATGTTTTCATTCTTTTGTTCAAGTAAATCTCAATATAGAAAACTTGGATACAGAATTTGGTGTTTTAATTGTTTTGCAATTTTCCGTGCATGAACGCCTTACATTACATTGCATCTTACATTCTTAACATTCTGTCTTGTCTTAGTCCCTCCTTCCTCCCACTCCTATTCTTTCTGCTCTACCAGCTGCCTATGTTGTTAGGAGTTTATAATCACCCTATCTATGAAATAGAAAGTTCTTACTTCCTATTAATTAGGAAATAGGAAGAATTTTAATGGCATGGATCATTTTCTTGTCTAATAAAAGAACTAAAAAAGCCATTGTAAAGCAATTATACTGCAATAAAGAAGTTTAAAATAAAAAATAAAAAAGCAAGGAGAGTTTAGGAGAGATGGCTGTTAGCTAGTTGATTTACTTATTTTGGGAGGTTGGGGGGGACTGTAGGCTAATGATATCAATCATGGTAATCTCTAGAACTAGGTTGTTCTATATGGTAGCCAGTCACCACGTGTGGCTATTTGAGCCCTTCAAATGTGATTAGTCCAAAATGAGATGTGCTTGAAATGTGAAGTATTCATTATATTTCCAAAAAATCTAACATATATTACTGTATTAATATTTTAATTTCATTTCGATTCCATGTTGAAGTGATAATGTTTTAGACATATGGGATTAAATGAAATATATTGTTAAAATTGATTATTTAGTTAAAGAATTAAAATTCACTTCCCCTCTTTTCTTTTTAATAATGTCACTAGCAAAAAAAGTGTTTTTTTGGCTGTGCCCCACAGCATGCAGGATCTTAGTTCCCTGAGCAGGGATGAAACCCATGCCCCTGCAATGAAAGCGCAGAGTCTTAACCACTGGACTGCCAGGGAAGTCCCTAAAAATTTTTTAAATTACGTATGTGGCTTGCCTTTGTCGCCCACATTATATTTTGATTCAACAGCGCTAGCCTAGAATTTACTTAGAGAGAATATCTCAAATAGGGAAGTGTGTCCTGCAAGAGGTAATTACACATAACTTCAGTCAGAGAAATAAGTTTTCTTTTCTGTCAAATGGTAATGGATATTATTAATATTTCTAAATTAATGACTCACTATACAGCCATGGCTCATTTAATGTAAATTAAATAATTTCACATTTAAGTATTTTAGTTTTGTTTTTCCCATTGCAAGAATACAAACTTTTTCTAAAGCAGTAGGGCTGGTCCAGGACTAGAATCAAAGCAGCTCCACAGGCCATTCAACTCTGAAGGGACACACACACATGGTCTTAATCACTGCATAGGTTTCTACTTCACTCTACGCGCATCCTCTGGCTTTTTCCTTTGATCCATGTTTTCCTGACTCCCTCCTTGTTTTATTCCTTGTGCCTCTCAGCTTTGGCTGTTACATGGCCCTAGAGGGCTATCCTCCAGCCTTTCTCTGCATGTGATTTTTTTTTTTTTTTTTTGCTTTAGTTCCCGTTGTTCTCAGTCGATTCCCACTTTATTTCATAGTTCACATTCTCTAGAGAGGGAATCGGATTGTCTTTGTTCAACTTGTCAGGCTCTGCAATAGCTCAGAGGTGACTGGCTAGCTTCTGTGTGCTGCAACCATCAGGGACAAAGTCGCCTGGCAAAAAATCAAAGACACCAGATTATAACTTTGCCCAGATCATGAGCAGTATAGTTCCCTTCAAAAGTGCCATGCTAGGGCAGGTGTATCACGAACAATGTCATATGCAGTGGAAGAAATGAAATAAACCTAACTGAAGCTAATGAACAGATCCCCCTGCAAAAATCAGAAAATTTGATGTTTATCGAAAACATGCAGAGATTTTAATGGTTTTGTTTTTATATGATTTTATTTTATCTCATTCAAAAATATTTAAAAGACAAACAGAAAACAGACAAATAAAAATTCTATACATATTACTGAATAAAGAAGCCAAATGAAGATGATTGTATTGCTATATCCTTAGCAGTGAAAGTATTTTCACTTGACACTATACAGTTTTTCTCCTAAAAATGACCACTCCTATTATCCCCATATATTTTCTGACTTGCGTTAGGTACAACACAATTTTATTAAAATATCTTAGTATTATCAAACTGTATGCAAGATTGGATATTTATTCCTAAGTTCCTTTCTCATGATTGCTATATCATTGAATATGATTTAATTTTATCTAAGAGCTGAAATAGAATAAATCTCCAATTTCAAAATGGTAAGATGGATTATGTGATTGATAATAACTTCATAAACAGTTTAGATTAAACAGAAATTTCACTAATGGAAGAATAGTGGTATCAGGAGCATGGGTAGTAGACATTTCATCATGCAGAAAAAGCTGCTGGTTGCCTGTCCCTACGGCCATTCTTCTCTTCCACCTTAGAAATAATACTGCAAAGTTTAGCTAGTATATTGCCACCGTACATGCAAGACTAGACCTGCCAGTACGCCTTGCATCTAGGATTACCAGGTGCCTACATTTGAGCCAATGGGTATTAGTAGAAATATTGTATGTATGAGGGACATCTTCTGTAAAAAGGATTAGATTCACCCATTTTCTTTCCTTTGTACTTCTGGCTACCTGGAATGAAGGAATGCAGTCCAGACTTCTAATAACCTTCTAGGACCTAGGGTGAGCTTGAGAACAAAGTCATTTGCCAGGATGTCATGGGCAGGTCTCTGAGCACACCATGAAGTGATTCAGAAACCCTGAATCACTCATCTGTAGGCCTAATTTATGTTCAGATAAATAAAACTTTATATATTTTAAGTGACTCAGTTTTTTTTCTGCTATATGCAGCTGAATTTAATCCTTACTGATAGAGTATCACCAACTTTAAAGTCATGTTTTGTTTTGTTTTTTTGAGGTCGATAGAAATGTTTATTATTTGATGATTTTCATGGTTTCATAGTTGCATGTGTGTAGACACATACCTGTTAAACTGATACAATAGCACACTTTAAAAATGTGTAGCTTACTGTACTATAATTATGCGTCAATGAAGATATTTTAAAGGACACTTAAGACATTGAAAAGGCAATTCAGACCCTGGATAAAATATTTGTAAACACGTATCTCATATGCAATGTATTTCTGGAATATATAAAGAACTCTTACAATTCAATAACAACAACAAAAGAAGACAAACCACTTAATAAAAAATGGGCAATGATTTAAACAGATGTTTCTTCAAAACAGGTGCATAGCTGACAAACTAGTACACAAAAAGAAGCACACCCTCATTAGTCACCAAGGAAGTGCAAATGTATTCTACAATGAGACATACTCACACATATTAGAAAAGTTAAAAGAACTGACAATGCCAAGTATTAGCGTGGATGTGAAGCAAGTAGAACGCACATATATCACTTATAGGAAAACAATTTGGCATTTTATTATAAAGTTAAACATATCCATATCATTTGACCTATCAATTTCACTCTTTTGTCTTTTCCCAAGATAACATATGTCTACACAAAGAATTTTATGTAAATTTTCATAGCAGCTTTATTCTTAATAGGCATTAATGGAAAAACATTAATCTTCTGGAAAAGTGATAAACATACTGTGGCATCAATTTGTAAATCACTAAAGAAATTGTGTTGCATTCAGAAGACAGTCTGAATTTAACAGTAAAAAAGAATGCAACAACATGAATGAATCACAAAAACTTTACATTAAGTGAAAAAAGCCAGACAGAATAGGTTACATATTATGTTATCTAACTGATATAAAATTTGGAAAAAGTCTACAGTGACAGAACCAGATTAGTGGTTGCCTGGGGCTAGGATGGGGCAATGAGACTGAGTTTAACGGGGAATGAGGAAATGTTTTGTGGTTACAGAAATGTTATAAATCTTTTGTGGTGATGGTTAACTGGCCATATGTATTTGTAAAATCTATTTAACTGTACACTTTAAATGGGACAATTTTATTATCTAGAGTATAACAATATAACTGATCAAAATGAAAAGAAAATGATAAAAATAATTAATTGGTGTTGGCACAGCAGGGACATCAGAACACATTTAGAGTTTTGCTCCAGGTCTATATACATCTCCTGCTCTGTCATAATGCAGAAATTTGGAATTCACATTGAACCATTAAATCCATGACATATGATGACTGGACAGGATGAGCAGCCTTGGTGAGACAAATGCACCCCAGAGGGTGGAACGTAAACCCTTTGATTATTTAGGAGCCTGCAACATAAGTAAAGTTTTTAGGAGTTCAATTGTAGAGTATCCACTCTAAATTGAGAAAAAATCCTGAATTGTACATCTTTTGCCACAATAAGGGAAGCAAAATCCCCGGTATGCACGCATAAATTCCAGAGGCATATATATATATGTATATATATATATATATATATATATATATATATATACATATATATATATACATACCACATCTGGGAATTATGTTCCAGCCCATATATTAGTTAACATGGAAAGAATTTTGCATCAAATCCAGGCAGAAGTGAAAAGAGTTTTGCCACCAGATCCAGGCGATCCAATACATCTTTGTGTGTCTAATTCTGTCTTGGCACCTGCTTCTCAGAATACCTAACCTAATACAGCATGGCTTCACTAACAGGAAATCATTGGGCCAGTACTTCCCATTGGGTGGGCTGAAAAATTGTCAGATCTATATTTTAGTCTGAGGCTCTCCCTGCCAAGTTTTATTTTATTTCCTCTTTAAAAGTTTGAGGTCTGCACTGCATTCTGAAGGTTTCCCTCCACAATCCCCCCACCCGCATAACCCTTTATATTTTCACATGTACTACCTCCCAATAAAGTTTTTGCGCCTCTAACTCTGTCTCAGCATCCACTTACTGGAAATATCCTAACTACAAAAACATGTCTGTACGAGATTTATACATGATTGTTCATGGCAGTTTTCTTCATAATATCCTAAGACTGGAAACAACCTACATCTCCTTTATTGTTGAAAGGATAAACAAAGGTAGAATATTGGTGCCCTGAAACACTACTAAGCAATACAAAGTAATGAATTACATATACACAAAAACGTGGATACATTTCAAGAATGGTAGGCTTGACTGAAAGAAACTGGACCTAGAAGAATGCATACTGAATGATTCCATTATATGGCTTTCTTTAAAAGAAAAATACCATCCATAGGGTCAAGAGTTCAGTGGTTGCATGAAACCAGGCATAGAGTAGGGATAAACTGGGAAGAGCCAGGCATAGAGTAGGGATAAACTGGGAAGGGAGATTTATGAGGTAATGGAAATAGTCTATTTATTAATTATGGTGATGGATATATGAGTGTATGTGTTTTTTAAACTCATTAAAAAGTTCACTTAGAAAGGGAGAGTTTTATGATATGTAGATTACACCTAAGTAAATGTTTTCTTTTTTTTTTTTTTGATAAAGAGTGTATATCAAGCCAGATTGTATTTAGTCCACAGTGGCAAATAAATACATGCAAGTATGCATATATACATACACAAATACATAAATAAATGATGTATCTGCCCCCTATTCCTCCACTGTTATACAATTATTTATGAAAATATGTTTATGTGATATAGATTTTTGAACACCTACTTTGTTTCAGGCAATTGCCTAGGTACAGGGAATATATTGATATATATAAAGTTGAGATAGACTTTATCCTCAAAGCCTGCATAAAGTCATGTTCTTACTTTAACTTATACAGGCATTTTTCCCAAGACAAGTAAATGCAAAACTCTTCCATTGGTATCTCCATAAATATATATTTTAAAATGTTGCTTTCAGCTGAATATATACTTTATCAATACAAAACATTTAGACTGCAAATAGTGTCTTTATATAAAAAGGTCAGTTAAAACATATTCCTGAAGTCCATACATTTTAATATTATTTCTAAGAGGAAAATCACACAATTATGATGTCTACACTTTCATAAACTATATGTAACTTCTAAGTAATAAACATCTATCTTAATAATTTTTCTAAACTTTAAAGGTGTATGATGCAAACTATTTTTCCCCTTTCATTTTTGAAATTCCACTTTAGTATTTTGACTATTATTAAAAGCTATAATTCTAAAACACATTAAAATACTAATAATTGTTGTAATTTTTCCTTTAAAAAATGAGATGACACTAACACATTTTTGCACATGCTATATTCCCTTAACATGATAATAGTTACCTTAGCCATGACATTAAATATTCTCCAAAAGTGAGTAAATAACCTTCCACCTAGAGTTAAACCGTATTTTATATAACCAACATCTGTCACTGGATATTGTAGATTTGTTTAATGCTTTACAATAAAAAACCATGATAACAAATTAATAAATTCATGTCTGCATCATCAATTATGTGTTTAGAAAATTGGTGAGTGGATTATGAGTCAGAGGACATGAGCATTTTTAATACTGGTGATGAATATTTTCAAATTGATCCCTTGGAAGAATGTATCATTTTAGTCTCCTTCACTGAGAGTATGTGCAAATAATTCACTTAGTTATTTTTTTTTATTTTACTGACAATAATTTTTACTTAATTTTCATTTTTTAATTAATGTATTTCTCTTGTTTTTTAGTATGAGAGAGGTAGAGTTTTACTGGGAACATTTACTTCCAAGAGCACATGTCTGTCAAGTCAAGAATGGTGTCATTGGTTTCAGTCTGCTCCAGAAAATTTCATTCTACTGATAAATGACAGTACATTAGCAACATTAAAGTGAAATTTCTGCATGTCCATCATTCTGTTCTAACTCTTGTTTTTCTGTATTCCAATAGAAAGATGCTGGCAGAATGTGAATATTAATTTACTATTTCACCATTTTACTCATTTGAGGAGCATCACTGAACAGTCCATGTGTGGGTTATCCTGCATCCTGACTTTTACTCACTGATTAGTGTTGAGGTTTTGTGATTTCTACCAAAAAAAAAAAAGAAAAGAAAGAAAATTAACTACTTGAGACTGTCATTTATTTAGCTCATAGAGACTCAAGAGAGACAGCAATGATAAATTTTGGAGTTTTAGAAATAATAGAGATATGAAGATAATACTGTTAAAATACAACTAGGTAACAATTTTGACCACAGAGCATCACACAGGTATTTTATTATTACTTCATGTTATGTTATCTCATTTAATTTCTTAGTTCCTTATGAAGCAAAGTTTTAATCTCTACATTTATACTGTTCTGAGAGCTTAATCAATGCTTTCCTGGTCACACAACTAATTAGCCCTGTGGTAAGTTAGTTGAAGGGTCAATATACATTTCTCCTTCTCTGCTTAATTATAGAACCCTAGTATTTTTTGAGTTGTGTTCTTCTGTTACATAATGACACATGCATCAAGGACAGCTGGGCACAATGCCAAGCTCCAGAAAGTAAATCTTAGGACAGCCAGCCATGTGGTATTGCCCTGATCAAGGATTAGACCCATTATACAAGCTGGTCCAATAGGATCACAGGAGAAGGTTTATACTCCATTCTTGAGGAAGAGGTTTGCTTTTAAGGGCTCCTGCATGTGAATAACAACTGTCCAAATTGTCATTTGCATCCATCTTGGAACCATGTAACACTGATGCTAAATGGCAGAATATAGAAGAAATTCTCGATTTCTCAGTGACATTATTTAGTTGTTGATCTAACTGCATCAAGAAAATTAAGTGAAGTATAAATTTTCTTAATTTTTAAAAAGCCAGTTTGAATCACGTTTCCATTACTTGCTGTCTAAATCATTCAATTTGTTCCTCTGGCCTATCAGAGGCAACAACCATCCTCTTTCAATTGTCCTATCTTTTCCAGAAGGTAGGCTAGCTTCATTTGGGGAAAATCCCTCTTGGGTAAATTTGTGATTTAAAGAGTAGCAAATAGCTTAACAGCTTAAATTGGAAATCCTGACTATTAAGACTAACAGGAAACAAACGGTAAAGTTGTTCATATTTGAGAAAATTTAATATTGATCCAATTTCAAAAAATATATATAAGAAAAGGACTTTGGCATGCATATTAAGGAGAAAAAAATCATAGCCAATGGTGAGTTATAAGAGATGTCTAAGCAATATATTGAAAAAGATGAAGAAGACAACACATACAATAGTGACAGATTCTCAAAAGCATATCAAAATCATATTTATCCAACTTATTAAGCAAGTGTCTCCAAACCACAAAGATTCCAGTCAGTAATCCTGGCTGAAAATTTTATGTGGGAAGTAGAATAAATTATGGACTTCTAGTCTGTGATATTCTGCCACCAAACCAAATCAAGTTTGTTCACGTGTGTGTGTGTGTGTGTGTTTGAATCTTATGACTCTCAGCTACATGCAGTGCTGTTTGATGTAACTCCTGTCATTTTAGCAAGCACCCCCATGACATAAAAGGTTGGAGCATCACACACTCAGTACAGAGCAAAGAACATTTTATATGTGATACTATACTATTAATATTTTAATAATATAGTGAAGAAGTTTAAAAGGTAAATGTTAAGAAAATCTAAATTTGTTTTTGCTGCTTTATTTTAGCTATTACTGAACAATGCTTTTGAACTGTACCCCAGTGCTTCTCAAACCTACCTGGCATTTAGACTCACCAGGAGAGACTTATTTTCCCCAGCAAGTTAGGGACCCAGTGCTGTAACTCCTACTGCGATGGGAAATATATGCATTCTATATAACAAAGGCACCATAATAAAATCTTTGATAAGAAAATATGTCAGGGAAATTAACTCACTTTTTAAAAAAAGGGATTCCTCAAAATTTGAAGATACAGAATTTGGAAATGGACGATCTCATTTTTTTCCCTTTTGGCTTATGTTTGAAGCAGTCAGGGAGATAGCATGGGCACAAGGCACCTAAATTTGGGTTTAAATCCCTGTTTACCATGTCACTATTTTGGCAACCTTGGGTAAGTATGATTTATTGGACTGTTACCTTCCTCATCTGTAATATGGTAATAATAACAAAACACATGTTACAGGGTTGTGACTGTTAAGTGACAGTAAAGGCATTTAATGATGCCTGGCATAATCAGCCTCTCCCTATTGTTCTAATAATAAGTTTTGTAATTGCTTACTGTCTCACTGACTTCCACTCTGAATTTCAGGTTGAAATTTCAGTCTAACATCTCCCAGTGTACAAAGCGAAACAGTATCTTTTTCTTCCTGGGCTTCAAATCAATATCTTAAAGGCTCAAGGGAAAAATCAAAACAAAATAAAGCAAAAAATCCCAGCGAACTAAACTCATCCTACTACTGTCCTCACAGCAGTCTCATTGTATGAAATCAGTGGTTAGCCTCTGTTGTTTTCCCTGTTTAGTCTTCCCTCTTTTCTGGTAACACAGGATATAAGCAAAATTTCCTGAAGATTTCCACCCTGACCAGGACATCTAGAATTCGCTTAATCCTCTACAAATCCAATGGTCCTTTAAAATCTTTCTGCTCTTCTTTCTCTCCTTAACTTCACCAGGAAGGCTCAGCAATCCTAAACAGCCAAGCAACAATTACAACAACCAACATCTGCCACTCATGGGTGCTTTCCATGTGTCGGGATCTGAAGTGAGACATTTATAGATGCTGTCCCATTCAATCCTCCCAAGGTTCCTGTGGATTATGGGTAATTCAGACCCGGAGGAACTTGCTCAAATTCAGCTGGGTGACATCTGGCAGAGCTGAGAAGTATGTAAATGTCTATCTGACTCCGTAGCCCAGACTCTTAACCAGCACTCTTCCATCTCAAGGCAAACCCCTAGATGGCTTACAGTTCCTATTAGCCAGGCCATTAACATCGCAAGAATTTCTACTTCCACCGTCCCTGCTGTTTGAGGGCATACTGAAATGATTCTTTCCTTGGCAGTTGGGCAAATTTAAATTTTTACCTCCAGCTTATCAAAATAATCTCCACATTGTAAGGCACTAATCTATCCACAGTGATTTTTTTTTTTCTCAGAAAGTTTTTTGGTCAGACCCTGGCCTCTACTTACAGAGCAAGTGAAGCTATGTCCAGACTTCAAAAAGGATTACGTATTTTTTTCTGTTTATATTTTCCATTTATAAAGCAAAATTTAAGACTGCAACTTCCCACCAGCACTCTGTATCCCTTTTTCTTGCTTTACTAACAGTTACCATCTTCTAATATACTGTGTAATTTACTTGCCTCTTTTGCTCATTAGCTCACAAAATGCAAGCTCCATGAGGACAAAAGTTTTGCCAGTGTTGTTTGCTGCTATATCCTCCACATCTAGAGCAATGTGTAGCATATAATAGTTGTTCAATGAATATTTACCTAATTAATGAGTAAGCAAAAGTCACAGTGGACAAATGTGTCTATTCTTCAGTAAATATTTTTTTTAATGTTGAAGAGTACTAAAATCTACAATACAGTTATCAACCAAGATTATTTCCCGGGCATTCATCTCATAGTATAATAGCTGGGTTCTAGGGCCTTTACTGGGAATGCTAAAATGTTTTTAAAGTGGCTTTACCAATTTTTGTTTCCACGATGAATAAGAATTTCATTGAAGGCACACGCAGACCACTTGGCATTGTCAGACTTTTTAAATTGTTTCCAAATCTGATAGATGTAAAATGATATTTCACTGTGGTTTCACTGGCATTTCCCTGGTAATTAATAAGATGGGACATCATTTCATATAGCTATAAAGATTTATTCTTTCTCTTCTATAAATTTATTTTTCCAATTTTTTCCTAATGGATTATTTTTTTCTTACTGATTCAGAAGAGTCCATGATATACTTTGGATAGTAATCATTCATAGGTTAAATAAGTGGCAAAAATCTTCTAGTAAATAGTTTGATTTTTTATTTTATTTTTTAGTGACTTCTCACAAAGAGAGGTACTTATTCATTGTAGTTTAATTTATTAGTCTTTTTCTGCATGGTTTATAATTTTTGTCTGTTTTAAAAGAGATTCCCACAGAGATACATTTCTATTTTGACCTCTAAAAAGTTTACAGTATTAGTTTTGCCTTACATATTTGGTTATTTAATGCATCTGGGACTGATTTTTATGTATGGTGTGAGGCAGAGGCGTATTTAATGTTTTTATTCAAATGAATAACAAACTCTTCCATAAATATTTATTGAAAATTCTATTCTTAACCCAATGGTATGTAATGCCATCTCTCTTATATATCAAGTATCCCTATTTTTTTCAAGTGCCCAATCGTCTATATAATTTCAAACAGTATTCCTTCATATGGCCAGAAATCCTTAGCCGTATTTTTTTTTTTTTAATTTATTTTATTTTTATTTTTGGCTGTGTTGGGTCTTCGTTTCTGTGTGAGGGCTTTCTCTAGTTGCGGCAAGCGGGGGCCACTCTTCATCGCGGTGCGCGGGCCTCTCACTGTCGCGGCCTCTCCCGTTGCGGAGCACAGGCTCCAGACGCGCAGGCTCAGTAGTTGTGGCTCACGGGCTTAGTTGCTCCGCGGCATGTGGGATCTTCCCAGACCAGGGCTCGAACCCGTGTCCCCCGCACTGGCAGGCAGATTCTTAACCACTGAGCCACCAGGGAAGCCCCTTAGCCGTATTTTTAATCTATAAAACTTTATACAGAATTAAAGAAGAAATCTCGGGACTTCCCTAGTGGTCCAGTGGTTAAGACTTTGCCTTCCATTGCAGGGGTCATGGGTTCGATCCCTGGTCAGGGAGCTAAGATCCCACATGCCATGGGGCAACCCACGCGCCACAACTACTGAGCTCGCGCGCCCCAACTAGAGCCCACATGCCGCAAACCACAGAGTCCACGTTCCCTGGAGCTGGCGCACCACAACTAGAGAAGAGAAAACCCGCACGCCACAACTAGAGAGAAGCCCACACACCACAACAAAGAGCCCGTGCACCCGCAGTGAAAGATCCCGCATGCCTCAGTGAAGATCCTGCATGCCACAGCTAAGACCCGATGCGGCCAAAAATAAATAAATAAAATAAATAAGTAAATTAAAAAATCTTTTAAAAAAAATGGTCCACATCAAAAAAAAAAAGAGAAATCTTTAACTTTTTTTAATTAAAAAAAATAAATAAATAGAAAGAACAAATCTCATGTCACTCAGGAATTTAATCACCTAAGCTGTTTTTAAAATTGTATTTTATCTTAGCCAGTTAATGCAGGCTCTCTGTGGGAGTTAAATTTCAATAAATAATCAATCAAACATAATGTGGGAAAGTTAATACTCAAATGTAAGACAATTTCTAAACAGGCAATTTACTATTACTATGCAAATTCTCTAGCTCCAAGCCTGTGGCAAGGCAAACTCTATTGTGTGAGTTTAGCTATCATCTTTCACCACGCACTGGATTTATTGCAAGAGTAGGTGGAGTGACTTCACTTTCTACTGCAGCTCTGTTAATCTGTAATAATGTGAGAGCAAGATTTTGCACATAAACATATCAAGAAATTAATACATTTTTAAATAAGTACAGCAAAATGAAGATCGGTGAATCATAAAACACAGAGGATTTAATGTTTGACTATTATTTTATGTTTTGAATTTGTGATAAAATAGTCAATATATTATAACTTGGGCAGTGTTTTATAAAAATACTTAGGTATGTGTTAAAAAGAGAGCTCATTATTATGCTATGCTGGTAAACCCTTCATTAAAGTAATTTTAGGCTATTGGCAATGTTAAAATGACTAACTTTGCAGGTTTGCAAAAATTTTGAGATTCACATGCACACATATAACATTTTGTTCTAATAGTTTTCTAAACATATATAAACTATATTGTCTTTATTTCTGGCCTACCATGTGGACTTTCCTACAATATAAATACTATAGTGTATCAATTACTACCGAAGATATTGAATTATGGCCCCCCAAAATCTTTGTTCTACTGACCCAAAGTGAATAAATACTTATTCTAAGACTCTTAAAGGCCTGGGTTATGAATTTTACAATGGAAATCAATAATTTCCTATTTAGAATGCTTACTTTACTCCACCAGAGTGCTTTGCAAATTTTATTTCACAAAACTTGAAGGGTCTATTAAGGTATATTCATGTGGTTTTACGTAATGCAGCCATTGAAAATATTTTTCTTGTAGGTAAATCTATCACCTTCAGCATTTATTCCAGAGTCACAGGAAGAATTCCTCGGAGTAGGAAACTGACCATATTAATGTATACAACTGTATAAATCATTACAAGGACAAAGCAGCCCAAAGTTAAGTGAATATAAGTTTTTATTAAGTATATACCACATGCATACATATTAATTCTATGTAGTTAGGAGAAAACAGGCTGTATACATGTGGTTTATTATAAAACCCAAGTCTATGAAAATTTGTTGTATTACTATATGTTACCTTTGAAAACCTGATCACTAAATTGACGGTACATGTGTATTCATGTCATATATTATGTATAATATACATATGTCATGCATTTGTTTTTATACATTAATATATATACCTATATGTGCATATATAGGTCATATACCTATATTATATATATGTTACATCTGTTAAATACTATATATACATATATTCTTGTTATATATAACATGCATACACATTACAGAGTGAATTTTGTGATCAGAATTTTTGCTTATACATATATTTGTAGATTTTGCACTTAAGGGTAGGATGGCAAAGCAAGTCAAACACTTAATTAGAATACTCTGAATAGTTACATACAGTGTTCATATCTAAAATGTTAAATAGAATCACTGAAATATTTTTTTTTTTTGGATAAATTACTTTATGAAGCCTTAAGAAGCACTGAGTATAATTAAACTGTAGTCCAGAGTTAGATACAATTTAATAATAGTTCAATTCCAAAATAAAAGTTATTGTAGGTAAGACCATGAAATTTCCTAACACGTGTTTTTTTTTTTGTTTTAATTAAATAGTATTGACAGCAGCTTTTTTTTTTTTATTTTTTTATTTTTATATTTATGGCTGTGTTGGGTCTTCGTTTCTGTGCGAGGGCTTTCTCCAGTTGCGGCAAGTGGGGGCCACTCTTCATCGCGGTGCGCGGGCCTCTCACTATCGTGGCCTCTGTTGTTGCGGACCACAGGCTCCAGACGCGCAGGCTCAGTAGTTGTGGCTCACGGGCCTAGTTGCTCCGCGGCATGTGGGATCTTCCCAGACCAGGGCTCGAACCCGTGTCTCCTGCATTGGCAGGCGGATTCTCAACCACTGCGCCACCAGGGAAGCCCTAACATGTGATTTTAATACATTGTGCTAAGTTTTCTAAAACAATTCAGAGGAACCAATATTTACAGTAGGTGGAGTATTTATGAAAAATCTGGCATAATCAGAAATAATTTAGAAATAATTTCAACAGCGGATCAAAGTGAGTAATATTTTCCCCTTAGCTGATTGGTTTCCATTATTGGATCATTTGTGAAGAAAAGCAAATAAATAAACAAAACATATAAAAATTGGCTTTTGTTACTAACTTAACAATTTCACAATACTGCACATGAGACATCAAGAATAGACAACATGGTACTTTATAATGCACTGTCATATGACAGTCAAAGACATGGAACCTGGGCCTACAGTTAGATTATGAACATCTACCATGCACCATGCACTCATCTTCAAAGAACTTGGACTCTATTGATTTAATTTTAATTAACCCTGACTCTATGCATGCCTCAAGCCTACCTTGGAATACATTTACCTATAATCTTTCACCAAATACTCAATTTATTGCAAGAGTAGGTGGGCTGAATTCATCTGCTACAGATAGATTGAAAGAGACAATTTCTTTTAAGAAGATACAGTCTAGGACAATAGAGGTAGAAAATAATTTCATGCTACTCTAGATGAGTCATTGATTTTACAGGTGAGGAAAAGTAGGGCTCAAGATGCAATTCAGTCTAAATACCACTACTACATCAACTTTAGTGGTACCATTCACTCACATCACCGCTGCCCTGTAATACATTTAAACAACTCTCATGTTGTCTTTCAACATTTGTGATGTCTTTATTTATTCATTACTAGTGCCAAGACACTTAATTGGAGTATTATGAAATGATTTATTGTCCCACCACATTTATCTCTCTTTGTAGACAAATATATGACTATATCATTTAAAATCCAAGAGAAGAAAAAAGTGGTATGAGGAGTTGGCTATTAGGACCTAATATCTTTCAGAAAGAATTGTGCTGAAAACTTTAACATCTGTTGTACTTGATTATTGAAGCTTATTTTCATGGGCTTCCAAAAAATCCTGCTACATTCAAGCTAGTAGATTAAATGTTATTGGCTTTAATACCTTTTAAAACAAGTAATCTGTTGAAGTGATAATAGAATTAAAAGTAGGTACATTCATTAAATTGGTTTTTACACTATTGTGGTTTCCCTGTTGGCCACATGAATCTCTAAACCTGACATTGCTAATTACAGTTATAATAAATGGTATATGTATATGTGATTAACTTCACCCTACACTTAAAGCAGACATAAAGGTAATTGAAGAACTCCACTGTCATGTATCATTCTAGCAAAGAAAATATGGTTTTGCTAACTTATTTGTCTTACAAATAAGAAATAGAGGGTTTTTTATCATAAATGCATGAACCCATTAAAATCAGAAATTTAGACTGCAATGATTACTCACTAACTTGTTATTAGATGAAGTTAATGGGACTCATTAGGAAGGAGGGAAGGAAGGAAGGAAGGGAGGAAGGGAGAGAAGAAACACTGATAGGAAAGATCCAAGGGCAATCCTTACATATTAATACATACCAATTTAGTTTTTCAGTTACTTAGGCTTGAAGAATTGGCTCCACTCTTATACATGGCTAGAGGCATAGTTTCAATACTTCTTTTTTGTGTCAAGGCACCTGTCTTTTTACTTCAGTGCCAGAAGGGCTTAGCATCTTGTCACTGAAGCAACACAGCCTGCACATTTATAGGTGTCACTCACTCTACCATCTGTTCCTTAGGATAACAGCCACCATTATCAACCAACCTCCACCTGGGGCTTTAACAATCTCTGTGGATTAAAGTTCAGATCTACAAGGAAGAATGGCTAGTAGTAATGTTGCCATTCAACTTTGCTTGACCTTAACTTTCCTGCTGTCAATACTGCACTGAAGCCTGTTAACTGGCTTTTTCATCCTGTTTGTATATTGCACTGTAAAGTTCTTTGTTAAGTAATGAAACCATGTGAAAGCCTTTGCATTGTTATTAGCATTTTTGGTTCTTTTTCTGCTTCCAATTCACTAAAACACTCAAGGCTACAGCTAAAGTATTTTTAATACATAAATTTAAATCAAATGAATCTTAATTAGATTTCACTTCTAGGGTCACTAATCAAATAGCTTCACAAGTGGAATTAAACACACACACACGAATTGAAATAATAGAAAAAGAAAGGTATTAAGTTAAAACTAGCCAATTCAGGATAAGCAAGTTTATTAAGAGCTTATTTAATACGACATGAATTATTTTTCCTTTGTAATCTAAAATTAAAAATATTGTAAATAAATATGTTTATTTTAAACTGCTTAACAAATACTTATTGCTAACACTTTCATGAAAGGCACCACCTGACAAATAATTTATAAATACCAAATAGTCAATATATAGCTGGAGGAAAATATCATAAATTATTTCTTAATTTACTCTCTTTCTTTCTGGTAATATGCAGTGTTTCCAGATTAGGAGTGGTATTTTTATGCCTCCTGGATTTTTATGTCTGTCATTATTTCTATATGAGGCATTCTTCCACATTTAAATGATAGGAAAAAGGAAGTAGGCTCTGTTTATTCATTGCCAATGAAGCTAATAAAAATGTTTTGCAAAGATGGTAAAACATGACAACATTGTCAGTTGAAAGCAGCTCATTACAAGGAGGAATGCTTGCACTAATCTTGTTCTACACTGAACTTCTACTGTGGCTATAAAACAACATCCCTTTGTTACTACAAACAGTGAATTCTGCTCTATCTTCTTGCTTTCCCCACTGATTTGTTTGTGTGCTTGCTCATTGCTTTTGGAAGGATTCAGCTCTTCTCTCCTCTGCGAAGCAGTAACTGTTGCCCAGGAATGTTCTAGGATGGCGGTCTGCAAGCTTTCTCCTCTATTTTATGGGCATTATTAGCAGGTTAATCAGTGATTTATTCAACAAAACAAATAGTTTAGGCTTTCACTGCAATATGATATTGCCATGACAAGTTGGCGTGGTCCTTTGGGGATATTTTCTACTAGTTACTACTAGCCGTTGGCTTACGGGGCACTTCTGGCTTTCATCTGCGGTTGGCTGGCACTTAATATGTCATGACCACTCCTGATCCATTTGCATATGTGTGAAGGAAGCTTATTCCCTCAGCCAGCTCCACTTTTACATAGCGTGATGGCATCTTTGTAATGTGCACAGAAGCTGGAGATAAATGATGTTGCAGCCCCTTGTCTGTAAAACATGTGAGCCTACTGCGGAACAACATGATAACGTCAGTGCAAAGTTCTCATTATTGCAGTAGTATTGCTTGTAATCATTAGTCTCCTTTCTTCATTTAGTGACTGTCACTGAAGCAGTCCTCCGGTCTACTGCAGCTAACGGCAGCTTCCTCAAACAATTCTGCTTCTCTGGTTTGGAAAGTTAACTATAATCATTTGTTAGTTCTGGATGATACTGAGGAAAGACAAACATAATTCAATGCTCCCCATAGGAAATACACATAAATAATAAACTGAACAAATACCGAGATGTTTAGTATTATTCAGAATACAGTTTTGCTCTAGGGAATTAATTCGTCCAACAAATATTTATTGAACTTCTACCACACACTGTAAAATTGATGAATAAAATAGTTCTTGCCTTCAAGAAACACAAAGTCTAGGGAGACAGACATGTAAAGACATAATCATACTATATTTGTATTATTGACATAATAAAAGGCAATGGGAGTGTGTTAATGGTTCAAGAAGGGAATAATAAGAAGGGAGGAGTAGGAGAATACTAGGCAAAGAGATAAAGAGGAAGGAAAGATTAATGCGTGTGGCAGAGGAAGATTTTAATAAGTAGGCGGTGGTGAAAATTCTATGCAAAGTATAGAAGAGGTGTAAAGACATAACATAATAAAATAATATGGCTTATTAAAGGAATTTCAAGAAATTCAGTATAGCTAATTCATACATTGAGATAGAGAGAAAAAGCCAGGGATGTAAACAAAGAAATGATCCAGGGGGTAGTTCTATGCCATGTAAAATAATTAAGACTCTATCCCATAGGTTACAGGGATCTGTTGATTGGGAGTTAACTTTCAAAATAAGCACTGCTTTAATTTTTCTAGTACTCTAAGCCATGTATTGGTTTAAAGACTATTTAATCTACCCATGTGGGAAATGAGGGGGAAAGAGTAATTAAAAATGCAAGATGATAAGGATGTATAGTTAGTTAAAATTAATTTTTACCCCATAATCCCAATGTATATAAGTTTCCAATTAGAATTTAGCACTTTGCCATAGTGATGTGGCTCTCTGAATTGAAAATGTTAATCCTTGGTTGCTTCAAGTTTGTTAGAGAGTAAAGTTACTGAAGAATATAAAGTATTAATCGTCTAGTAATAAACTTTCTAAGTAAACCACCTATGTAAATCTTAACTTTCAAAACAATTTTGCATCAATGGTAAGTGAAGACATCACCAAGTCAATATGTATGTTATTAGAGTTTATTAAACACCTATGATTATTTCTTACAAAATAACTGAATATTGAACCTGTACCATAGGACATATCTTTCTTTTGTATATAATATAATCCCCCACTTAAATATGATTCCATTTAAAGAGCAAGCACACACAAACTGGATTTTTTAAAAATAAGGGGCATCATTGTACACAGAGAAGAACAGGGAACTGTGACTCTTAAATGCCCATTCCCAATTTAGTTGGAACCTTTCTTTCTAGCCTCATCTATCCATTTTACCTCAGCACAACATGGTCTTATCATCCCATACACACTGAGAGCATTCAATTGCTTTTAATGGAATAAAGGGAAGGAGGGGAAGAGAAAGGGAAAACGGGGAAAAGAGGAGAGGAGAAGGAGGAGGGAGAAGAAGAGGAAGAAGACAGAGAAAAAGAGAAGGAAGGGGAGGGAGAGAAGGAAGTCATTCTTGGAAGTTAAACAGAATCAGTGTTTGTTTTTTCTTGTTTTTCCAAATGTGAGTATTAAATTAGATAGTCACTAAATTCTTTACTAACACAGATACAATCCCGTGAAACGCATGACCATCTCTTCTACATATCAGTTCTAAATACAGCTTAACCATAACATTCTATGAATTTTTGAATATTAAATATATTAAGAGATTGATTTAAAAATTAAAAATATCTTTTCATGGCTAGTGATTCTCTAGAATAAAATGTTTTTTTAAGAGGGTCTCTGATCCCATCTGCTCTTCCCTTCATCTTCCTTTTTTCTCTGGAGTATAAGCATTTCTGTTAGCAGGCATAAGTGTCCAAAAGACTCATGTCCCAGAGAAGAGAGTCCAGTTCTTCCATCAAAATTAGAAAGGGGAAGGTTGGTTCCCTCTGGGTTTGTGTAAAGATGGACATATTTGAAATGATCTCTTGGCAGTACAGACAGTGATCTTGAAGGAGAGTTTTGCCTAATGGAAGCCCTACCAGGGGGGATGCTGAGCATAAACCCCAGACCTCGGGGCTGCTTCACTCATTCACTTCATCACCTTCCCAATAGCAAACACATTAATATTTTCTTCTGAAAGAAGGTGATTTTAATCTGCAACTACTGGTAGCATGAAGTGTGAAGTTGCAGAGAAATGACTCTAAATGTTTTGAATTATTTGACGATGTAATCTTTATTCCTGTTTCTTTTTTTTTCCAAGAGGGATATTTCACCATACTTTCTCTTACATATTTCACTACCATATTTTACTACATTAAACTCCTTTTTTATCTTGAATCTCTGGATTTACATCCACATATTGTTCTTTTCTTCATTGGAAAGTATAGGAAATAGTTTATACAATCAATGGTCGAGAAGGTAGTCACACTGACTGAATAAGGAGAGGCAGTCAGACTACTGTGAAAAGCCTATCATCACACACACCTTACCAAGAATGGATGGTTGGCAAAGTGTAGACTACGCACTATTGAAGTCACTTAAACAATTTTTGCTGCATTTCAAATCAAATCTTCAGTGGGTTATTACCTCACACCTGTTAGGATGGCTATTATTAAAAAGACAAGAGATAACAAATGCCAATGAAGATGTGGAGAAAAAGGAATCCATGTACACTGTTGTTAGGAGCATAAACTGGTGAAGCCACTATGGAAAACAGTATGGAGTTTCTTCAAAAAACTAAAAATAGAACTACCATATGATCCAGAAATTTCATTCTGGGTATATTCAAAGGAATTTAAATCAGAATCTCAAAGAGATATCTGCACCAATATGTTCATTGCAGCATTATTTACGATAGTCAAGACATAGAAACAGCCTAAATATTCAACAACTAATGAATGGATAAAGAAAATGTGGTATGTGTATGTATATATATATATATGCATATATATATATATATACACACACATATGTACATCTATATCTATATCCATATATATGATAGCATATTATTCAGCCTTAAAAAAGAAGGAAAACTTGCCATTTGCAACAACATGGAGGGACCTGGAGGGCATTTTGCTTAAGTGGAATAAGTCAGACTGAGAAAGTTAAATATTGTATGATCTCACTTATACGTGGAATATAAAAAATTTGAAATCATAGAAACAGAGAGTAGATTGGTGATTGCCAGGGGCTGGGAGATGTGGGAATGAGGAGAGGTTGGTAAAAAGATATAAACTTTCAGTTATAAGACGGGTAAGTTCTGAGGATCTAACTATATCCATCTATTACAGTATGGTGGCTATAGTTGATAAGGCTGCATGTATAATTGAAATTTACTAAGAGAGTAGATTTTAAGTGTTCTCATCAAAAAAAAGGCAACTATGTTAGGTTATAGATGTGTTAATTAGCTTCATTGTGGAGTGATTTCACAATGTATATGTATATCAAATCATCACCTTGTACACTTTAAATCTATTCCAATTATTTGTTAATTATACCTCAATAAAGCTGGGGGGAAATATTGATGCATTGAAGGAATATCATCATTAACATCACCATGATGAATCACCTATAAGCATATGACTGACTTTACTAGCAAGGCATTCAATATGTAATAAAATTACTTTTCACTAATAGATAGCAATACTCAATAATTATCTGCTAAGATATAAAAAGACCCAGTATTTATTTCATTTATAATTTACTCTCAGGGAATAAGGAATCCTATACATTGTCTATTCCTACTTGCCCTTTAATACAAGCACTGATTTTTAAAAAACAGTGATTTTAAACTATCTCTCCTCCTAACTTTTGTTAAAATCCCATCTTCTTTTAAATGTCAGTTCACAATATCAGAAACCAAGTCAAAAATGAAACATCTTTTGTGTCTGCTTGAAAGGTATACATTTCACAATCTGGGTGACAGCTTTATTTTATTATCTTTATTTTATTTATTTATTTTTGGCTGCGTTGGGTTTTCGTTGATGCGCACAGGCTTTCTCTAGTTGCCGCTAGTGGGAACTACTCTTTGTTGTGGTGCATGGGCTTCTCATTGCGCTGGCTTCTCTTTGTTGCAGAGCATGGGCTCCAGGGAGCACGGACTTCAGTAGTTGTGGCGCAGTGGCTTAGTTGCCCCACGGCACGTGGGATCTTCTCAGACCAGGGCTTGAACCCGTGTTTCTTGCATTGGCAGGCGGATTTTTAACCACTGCACCACCAGGGAAGTCCCTGGGTGACAGCTTTAAAAGTAGCCCATAAGAACATTTTGTTAGCTCAGCCATTTAAATATCTCCTCAATCCGATCACGTCCCATCTCTTCTACACAACCCTGGCCCTGGTGAACTGGATTGAAACAGGAACTTCTAACTTGTTCTGCTCTTTCCCTTCTAGCTGTCCAACAGTCTGTTTTCTGTACAGAAGCCAGAATTATCTTTTAAAATCATAATTCATAGCATTTGACATCCTTCCTCAAATTCTCCGTTGATTTCTCATCATATTTTAATAAACCCAAACTATGTCCTATGGTCACTGAAGTTCACAATATCATCCAGCTGTTGCAATCTTTCTGACCTCACTACACTCAACTCTACCCTTTTATCTTTTCCTCCATGATTCCTGTCTCTTTTTCCCCCCTGGGGTCTATTCCTTCTTCCTGAAGTACTTTCCTTCATTAAGCGAAGAGAATCTCTCTACATTTCATTCAAGTCTGCATTTAACTAAGCAATTCCTAACCACTCAAACTACAATTTAACCCTTCCCTTCCCCACAGTCAGCTGCCTTACACTGCTTTGTTTTTCTTATCACTACCTAAAAATATATGCATATATTTATTTACTTGTTTATCATTTGTCTCCAACACTCTCGGGTCAGCACTAAGACTTTTTTTATCTTGCCCACCAACGAATCTTCAGTGCCTGGATAGAGCAAGTTATAGATGCTCAAGCACATACATGTATGCCAAATGAATGAATGAGAAAAACTTTGCTAATCTCAAATTTTTGAGAACAGGGTTTAAGTTATTAAGATGTATTACCTGTATATTAATTTTGGTTAATGTCTTGGCACATCTAAGTAGAAAATCTTAGTAAAAATCAAACTTTGCAATATAGGTCAAATTGCTCTTTGTATTAACAGCCTCACTATTCCTCATTTTCCTCTCTTAAAATGGGGATGGTAATGATACCTACTTCCTTGGGTTGTTGTAAAAATTAAATGAGCTAATACTTAGAATAGTGCCTGACATAGCAAAAGCACTCAATATATGTTACCTCTTATTATTACTAATATTATTCAATTGAAACCAAAGTGCATTTGAAGCATTCCCATTCTTATTTCACAGCAAACACATCCTTCTTAACTCAAAATGTGTAGTCTGAAAGCTCCAGGAGACAGAAAAATGTCTGAATGTTTCCCCAGCACCTCACAAGTTGCCTGGAACACAATAAACATTCAACAAATGCTACTTGGCTAAATTAATGAACATGATTGAAAATAAACGTGAGTTGTTTTTTTTTTTTAATGAAGGTTAAGCAATAACATTAGCTTTCTTTTGTATAATGAAGGCTTTTTGCACAATAATGTGTTTGAATATCTAGAACTATGTGTAGCTAAGTAGCAACCAGGAAAAAATACAGTGACCTTAATTTCCTTTTTCGTGTATGTCCTAGGACAAAAGTATAGACATTGTCAAGGTCACAGAATCAAATACTCATTGGGACTGATTAATAAAATTATACTTACTGATATTTGCACTGTAACAAATTTCCATCTTAAAGCAAAATGAAGTTTACATATTGCTGCAGGCATTGTGCAAATTAGAACTTCATTGAATATTAATAAATTACTCTTTGTGGCCAATTGTTATGCAAATTACCAGAGTGTCAGAATTTATCATTTTGTTTGGTTGAGGATTAAGGGGAAGTATGTTTTTAAAAATCAAGCAGATACCTCTACAAACTAATATATGAATTCAAACAAGAAAATATTATATAATTACTAAATGTTCAAAATTACCATACCAGTTTTTGGTTATTTTTAAAAAATATTAACTCAATGCATATGTTCTTCAAATTGCAGAAAGTTTAAGATATATTATTAAGTAAATAGAGAATGGCCCTGAGAGTTTTTGAACATTTAAAAAATAAAATCCATATAGCCTATTTCTTTACAAATTATTTAAACTGCTACTATGTTAACTTTAGAAAACAGTTTATTTAAACAGAGTATATTTCCAAAGAATTCACCAGACCCCAAATTATGATTTTTAAATGTATATATTCATATATATCTATTGAATCTTTAATTTTCATACAATGGGGACAAGGCGATTTTTATTTACAAGAGTTTCTGGGAGAAAATATAACAAAATGGCAATAACACATCTAAACAGTTCAACTATGCACAGAATTCATTAATTAGGTATTTTTTCCTTAGAACTATTTATTATTTGTTTTAGTCTGCTCTTAAATATTAATTCTAGTTAGTACTATCAAGGCTTCAAAAATAAAGTTTTAATAACTGATTTAATTCTTCAGAGATGACTGATTGTTAAAGAAAAATATTCTCACTGACACTTGTTAAAGATGTTAAGGCAGACTTTATGCAGGACTACCTCCATAGGAATAGGGATGACTGTAAGGGGTATTTCACAGTGGGGGAGAGAGACTGGGGTCAACTCCAAATACAGCACAGGCAACTGGGAATTTTTAGCCAAGGAGCAGGGTAGGGGTCAGTGAATGGAATATTACCCAAGAGAAAACATCAGGAGTAATGAGGGTTCTGGCAAAATCCATCTAACAGGCTTCTTGGTGAAGACAGGCCAGGGTGATCAGGAATCCACTGGGAGATGGTGGAGGGGGAGGAGCCTGAGCAAATATTCAGGGTGATCAGATATGGAGAAGGAGGGGTTCTGGGTAAACTAACTTAGCACGATTCTTGTTAAGACTGGTTTTTTTTTTTAACTTTTAAAAATTTTTTTTTATTTATATTTTTTTATTTTTGGCTGTGTTGGGTCTTCGTTTCTGTGCGAGGGCTTTCTCTAGTTGCGGCAAGCACGGGCCACTCTTCATCGCGGTGGGAGGGCCTCTCACTGTCGCGGCTTCTCCCGTTGCGGAGCACAGGCTCCAGACGCACAGGCTTAGTAGTTGTGGCTCACGGGTCACGGGCGTAGTTGCTCCGCGGCACATGGGATCCTCCCAGAGCAGGGCTCGAACCCGTGTCCCCTGCATTGGCAGGCAGATTCTCAACGGCTGCGCCACCAGGGCAGCCCCAAGACTGGATTTTTAAAGGAAGTGCACAGAGGAGCCAAGGAGAAGGTTTAGGAGCCTGCTAAAGTTTGGTCAAGCAAAGAATCTTTGACAAGACAAAACTTCTCAAAATGGTGAGTTCCTTTTTACTACACTGCCCCTGTAATATAAATATACTGTGAACAGGGTCTGGCACACATGAGGCTATTTATTCATGTAGGATATGCAAAAGAATGAAAATTTCTTTTAATAAATACTACTCATAATTTTCTTCTTAATAAATAAAATTTGAGATTATTCACATATTTTTACCTTAGGAATATTGTGAGATCAGGGATGTAATAACTATCATTAAAATGACATAGTGTACCTTCTACTTCTTGAAGACAACGGAGAATGTTATTCAACTGAAAAAATATGACAAGTGCTATCCATTTCATTGGTTATTCAACCTGCTATAAAGAAAGTCCACTTCTGTAGGCTGTTGCAAAGTTTAAAACTAAATTATTTTCTCTCACAAGAGTCAATAAACTTGAAAAATTCTATCCAAATGATAAAAACTATTACTACATGATTTACAAATAATTTGTTTATTTCTGTAGCATCTCAAAACAACTGAGACAAACAAAAAATTTTATATATCCATTTCTCAACATTATCCTTCCATTTCATTATTTTTCAATTATTTCAAAGTAGGAAGTGATTCGCTAATTAAACAGAGTGGTGAGGGATCACCAGCACTCTAACGGTACTAAGAGATTATCTTTTCTTTCAAATTCAACCCGGTGTTGAGGGACCCTGAGTTGTCTTTAATTTAGCAGTGAAGTCATAAAGTATAGAAGTTTTTAACTAGTTTAATGATACACTTCTAGAGTTTGGAGGTAGGGACATGTGGTTTTGCAAATGGGATCAACTCTGAGTACACAGTAGAGTGAAGATTGAATTTCAACACTATGAAACAAATGGTGTAATTAATTATGATGTCAGCCTCTCCAGGGGGGCATTCTGTTCCTAGAGGTATAGGACTAATGTGTGTTGTTTTCAGCCCTGTGCCGGAAAGTTACCGTTCTTTTTCTCTTCTTTACTTTCTATAAACATGAATTTCTTAATACAGTAAACAGCTGGAATAAAAAGCTATCAAATGCAGGGCTGAAGAATGCATTGCTACTGAGGAAACCTATACAATAATGAGGAGGTCAAAAAGTAACATTTAAGAGATAAATGAAACAAGTGCCCATTTTCTACTACCTCCAAATTCAAACACAACCATTTCATAACATTCTAGACAGCAAAGCCTCAGTGACCCTCACTGCACATTTAACATCTACTATTGATTGTCCAGGAGAGACCACCCCGCCCCCTGTCACCTGCACCAGAGCTCCTGCAGCACCTCTGAAAGCACAAAACCACGTGTTCATGCAAGCAATCCCCTTGCTTTGACGGTCTTCAAAACTGGCTCAGCAGGTTCTTTCTTTATTTTCCTTTGCCTCTCTTTTACTCTAGGGTGTTTCAAATTTCATTATAATAATGATTCATCTCATATGCATATAGCAAACAGGTTTAGAGACTGCTCAGTGTAAAAATGAGTAGATAATGATACAGATAACTTGACCCATATGAAGGAACTGTCGGCTATGTTTCTCTGCTTAGTAAAGTATTTTAAACAGTATCTGGAAACATGTGGGGCATAACTGTGCTGGCTTATGGAATAATTCAGAAAACATGAAGGTGCTTTCCAACTGACTGAGACAGGCATGCTGTTAAGTGGTCTGTGTGATTAGCCTGGTGTAATCACCAGTGGTCTCTAGCTCACTGGGTGCCAGGGGCTTCTTGAACAACTCAGCCTCGAGCTTGACAGAGACTGCTGAGTGACCACAACATGATTTTGATACAGGCAGCTGTTTTCCTGGTTAATATCAATGAAATCCTGCTGTAATAGCAGCATCTGGGAATCTGACTCTACCGTTACCAATCAGGAGCCTTACTATCTAACTTAAAGTTTTGCATCTAATTCTCCCTTCCCCTCCTAGGGTGTCACGGTTTGCTACATTGTAGTGTTTTGGACAAACCGCACTAGAATAATTCAGCTGCAAAACTGATCTCTGGATTAACAGCTTTTTCAGTGTTTCATTTGACTAAAGATTCATAAATATTTAATCATAAGAATGTAGTCCTGTAGTCTCCACACCATGTCAAGATCAGAGGAGACAGGTACTTGGCATAAACAAAATGAATAGATAAGTTTCATGACATTTTGGAATGACTCCTAAATTGCTTAACTTTTAAGATACATTTTAAATTATTTTTATGAAGTTTCTTGGTTGGGGTAGAGATGAAGAGTCTAAAGGGTACCCAAGATTGTAATAGTTTCATAAGCACTGCAGGACAGTTTTCAGTTGTCTTTTACCTCTTACCGTCAGAGTTGCAGGGGAAGCAGCATTAATAAACAAACACATTAATACATGAAAATAAATAAATAGAAAGCCACATTTGCCCTATTACTGTTCAAAAAATCTGTTGTTACCTAATGGGAATTATTCTTATAAGAGTCGTTAGTTCTTATTCATAGCACATACGTATTTCCTAAATGAAAATTATTATTTCTTTTTTCGGAAAGTTGGGAATATAATTGATACATTCTAAATTTCCCCAGGAGTGTAAAAAAAAAAAAGAATTATGAAGACCTGAAGTTCAACTTTAGAAAACTGCTAGGGATTTCTTATACTTCCTATAAATAAGATGAGAAAATATTGAATTGCCCAACTTCTAACACTTTTGAGAATGAAAAGGAGTACTGTTAATAATTACAGGAAGATAGCAGCATGGTCCGGGACAAACTAAGATATACGGTCAAACTATCTCTAAGCAATATTTTTGGAGGTTCTAAGGATATTGCTAAGCTTACTGACCACAGGGGTTCCATGGAAGGGGTAAGTAGGTTAAACACACAAGGAGAATGTGTCCTATTCTATTCTCCACCTTACCTCAGCAGACACTTAATAAATATTTTTTAAGCCATTGTTTACTTATGTTCCATAGGACCCTTAAATGCTTGATTCTATGGTGTAATACAACATCAATTTTACTTGGTTTACATAAAGTGAATAGTTCTAAGATTTAAAAATTCAATTTTGCAGTGTTTCCTAAAGTACACACACTACAGAAATCCTACAAGATATATAGCAGATCTCTAGAGAATATTATTGTGTCCTAATTGCAAACAAGGTAATTAATTCTGTTGTCAAACTTATTCAGGAAACTCAGTAGCATGGGTCCAAGACAATAATTTAGGGCTTGAAGACCTTTTAGAGAATCCAAGGTGACAACTCTGTACCTGCAGAGAGTTTCAAGAAACTCTTTTAAAACTAAAATAAGTAAAAATAAAGTTTTACGCTTCTCTATAAAATTAAAACATGGATTTTTTTTTTTTATTGCTGGAATGTGATGAATGTTGATCTACTTTCAACCCCTTATGCTGCTCAGGGCAGACATCGACATCAAGATCAGTGAAGTTAAATAACAGGTACGAAGTCACCCGATCAGGAACTGCCCACCGAGACTATAACCTAACCTCTCCTCCATTGTACATCTTATGAAAGAAAACAAAACAAAACAAATTCATGAGTTTGTTAACATAAAAGGTAGTCAATATTCCAATTCCCTCATATATTCTTCAGATTAAGATGATACTATGTTTTTTTCCTTATTTATTTTGTACTGTATTTTTATCTACTCTGGATACAATGCAATTGTATTTGAGGTTTGGCAGACTGCCCTTTTGGCTTAGCAGAGTTGATAAAAGGTTGCCAAATACCACAGTAGTTTATATTTATTTTCTGTTTTATGACATTTTTTTCCCAGAGCCCTATGTTCTTTTCCTCAGCAAACCATCAATCAATTCTAGAAAAAACATGACTTATTCCATGGGCTGCCAACGTGACTCTAGCTGCTGACAGCATGTCTTTTATGTACACAAAATATACTTTTTAATAGTTCAAATCTGGCGGAGGGGGGGGAATGTCAAATTTTAGAATCTTGTATATGTACCTGTGTGCAAATAGGTCTTTATCTATCTATCTATATACACACACATAGATATGTGTTCATCTATGTATAAACATTCCTGTTAAAAATATTTATGTTAAAATTTATTTTAAATCCCAAACATGATTCAATTTAATCTTTCCTTTTTGAAGCTTGGTATTGTGGGTAGTTCAGTGTTACCAGATGATTAGCAGTTTGGAGCTCTGGTAATACAGAGTAGCCCCAGGTATCATGATCTCATGTTGACTAACTCATAGTTTAGAAGATGTTTGAAGTATATATAGCTACCTCCTGCTGAAAATTTAAGTTTCCAAGCGAGTATCCAACATGAATCAGACTCTTAGTTACTATGTTGAAACAGGCCCATCTGTTGAATACTTTTGCCCAGTATAATCTTGGCTATGTAGGATTACCTTTGTCAGAGTTGTTATGGAAGCAAAGAGCTAGTCATCTATTCTACAAACAGTTCCTACAAGCCACATATACTCATTAGCAAAATGTAATAGGTAGTATAAGGATTAGGAAGAGTGTTGCTGGGTTTGTAGTCTGACTCTGCTGTTTAAAATTTCTTGCTATGCAACCTTAAGTGAAACACCTCAACTCTTTAAGTTCTGTACATAAACTTGGGATAATAATAATATAAGCTTGGGATGAACTTGAGATAATGCGTCCTGCTGTGCAAATGACTATAGCGTTTAGCACAGTGTCTCCATGCAAGCATTCATCAATTGATCCTCTTAATTTTCAACTATTGGCAACTAGTATGTGCATAATAAATAGTAGCAATTATTATGCATTTTGCAAAAGTAAAACAGGGCAATTTGTATCCATCTATGATTTTAAAAAATCTATTCTTAATTCTGTCTCTCATGATATCTTTCTTTATACCTCAAATACCTACAAACTAAATGAAAAAAATATCATAACAGTCACTTTACTTCTCCTTTTCCTTTAATAATGTAAACTCCACTAACATACTCAAACCTCGAGTTTAGTTTGCAGTTGAATCCCAGATTTATGGAGCATATTTAGCTATATGAAATTAGATCATCTTCAACCATTTTTCTCCTATAATGAGTAGCTACCAGGATAATTTTATATCATAGGCCTAAAAGTTATAGTTTTATCATTCCCCCATCATTTCCTTTCTTCATCAAAAAACATACTCTATTCGAGTCTATAGATTTCAAAATCTAATAAAACACATGTTATTGCATTGTTTGAAGTTTAAATGATTACCATTAGCTACATGTGGATTTGGGCAACCCTCTTAACCACTCAATTTTTTAAATTCTTCAAATTGAAAAATTAGAAAATTACCATGCTCTGGTGCATCTCATTGTTTAAATAAAAATAAATATTGTAGGGTGGTTGGTATAAAAGAAATAGGACCTGGGATCAGAAAACTTTCTACAAACATTTCTGCCCTTCAACAGATGTGTGTGTCACTTAACTTTTTTTTTTTTTTTAACATCTTTATTGGAGTATAATTGCTTTACAGTGGTGTGTTACTTTCTCCTTTATAACAAAGTGAATCAGCTATACATATACATATATCCCCATATCTCCTCCCTCTTGGGTTCACTTAACTTCTTAAGCTTCAATTCTCCTCTCTGAAATCGAATAGTAACTAGTGTTTTAAGAAGTTTTAAATGAGAAAATGTATGTAAAGAGCTTTACACAATGCACAATATAAAAAACACTAAATATTTGCAATTATTATTAATATAATTGTGAATGCTTTGAAAGGTATAAAGTATTAGACAAAGGAATAGATTAATTTCATTGAATAATATAATATTTTTCAGGTCCTGAGAATTTTTAATCCATTGGATTATTCAAAGCAATACAGTCCTAATTAATAAACATTTATTAAACATATTAATAGCTGCTCTGCAGAAAGATTCTTAATTGTAGAAGGGTTTGTAAACTTTCTGAACTTTTTAATAGTGAAAAATAAAGGGAGGTAGATAGATAGCGTTCTGGTTGGCTTCTGTTTTCTAGATGTATCCTGAGAGGGCTGGATGTGGGAGAAGAGTGGCAAGGGTGGTGGAGACCTACTGGAGAATGTTTAGGCATCACTGCTACAGTGTACCAGACTATAGGATGAGTTTTATCAACCTAAGTGTATTCTGAGGTAGTTTCCTCCCAAATCTGCATCCAGAGTTATGCAAGTGGCCAGACCTGAAGCAAAAGCTTCATCACTATCAAATAATGCAAACACGTAGAAAGATCATATGCCACAAGTCCATCCTGCTGAGCAAAGCAAATCTCGGCAACTGTAAGGACATGGATTGTATTTGGGTATCTTGATTTCTTCCTCTCTGATATTGAAGAAAGGCAGTACAGCTGAAATTTGATTTTAATCATTTCCTGTAGTGCGATGATATATCATCTATATACCATAAATGATATAGACTAGATAAAAGTCAATATAGGCAATGAGTTTATTATTTATAGCAAATATCAGATGTATGACTTTTATGTTTATAAAAATCTTTCAAGACAATTATACAGTAATAGAGCAATTTAATATCAGATTATTTTACTGCTAATATAAAAAAATAGATTTAACCAAATGTTAACAGATTTGAGAGCATGTAATGTGATCCAGTTTCTGATATTAGCCTCTTAAGTCTTTTAAATCCAATCTGATTAAATTCAAGTTTATTGAAAATATTTCTATTTCTGCCTCCCCGTAAAGCATTAGTAGGCTAATTGACCACAGAGGTGAAATAAACTATCAGCTTTAGAAAATGCAGATTAGTCATGACTACTCTTGGTCCTGTTTCTTAAAGTGCAGACTCTAAGCCAGTTGCATCATCAAAAACTAAAAGCTTATTTTTTAGAAATGCAGAATCTCAGGCCCTACCCCAGGATTACTGAATGCAGATCTGTTTTTTAACAAGATCTCCAAGAGATTTATGTGCACATTGCATTTTGAGAAGGCACACTAAAGATATTCTTACAATTTAAAACACTTTAAGACGATCACTTTTTTTCTTAAGGGAGAGTACCTGGAGTCTGCATACAAAAATGACTGAGTACAGAATACACTGAATACCCTTAAAGTTGATAGAAAATTTTGTTTAACTTTACTATAACAGAAAACAGACAAATGATCAAGATCACAAGATCTTTGTGAAATCTTTCTTTTTCAAAAATTATTTTGCAATAAATAAGAATGCTTAAATTATTACCATATCTGTGGCACAACAGTAAAAATAATCAGTAAATTCTAGAAATACACTAAATAGAGTAGCAAGGTATCTATCTGTAAGGCTCAATATCGTTATTAACCTTTTTGTGTGTGTATCTAGCAAAGGCTCATGATTATAACAATTTAGCACCAATCTGTACATACTTCCCAGTTCAATACCTTCTAATTTCAGCGCATTTCTTTGTTTATACTTATGTCTTGGTGTACTTACAGGCTCATGAAAGCACGAACCATGTTTTATTAGCTTTTATAATTCTAGTATCTACCTTAGTTCTTGGCAAAAAAAGAGATGCTTAATGAATATTTACTGAGCGCCACTGAAAATATATTGCACAAAGTCAACATAAACAGAAGCTTTCATAAATTTTGTAAGAATGGTCCATATTTTTGCTTTGACCCTAGTAACTAGAGAAACTATTGTTATTAAAATAATAACTATGATAATAATAATGAATCTATTATTGAAGAAACACAAGACACTGCAATAAAAAGAAGTGTGAAATACCAAAATAAAGAGAATTAGGCATAAAGGGGAATATGAGTGGAAAATGAAAACCAAAAATGACTATATGTTTCATTGTTATGTTTTTTACTATCGTAAAACCATGTAAACACAAATCATTAAGTATTTGTATTTTATAAGCGCCTGATATCACAGTTTTTTTTCTGTTCACTTTACAAAACGGGTTTGAGTGCAGAGTTGGAATCATTTTTTTTTTTTTAACATCTTTATTGGAGTGTAATTGCTTTACAATGGTGTGTTAGTTTCGGCTTTATAACAAAGTGAATCAGCTATACTTATACATATATCCCCGTATCTCTTCCCTCTTGCGTCTCCCTCCCTCTCACCCTCCCTATCCCACCCCTCTAGGTGGTCACAAAGCACTGAGCTGATCTCCCTGTGCTATGCGGCTGCTTCCCACTAGCTATCTATTTTACATTTGGTAGTGTATATATGTCCATGCCACTCTCTCACTTTGTCCCAGCTTACCCTTCCCCCTCCCTGTGTCCTCAAGTCCATTCTCTAGTAGGTCTGTGTCTTTATTCCTGCCCTGCGCCTAGGTTCTTCATGACCTTTTTTTTTTTTAGATTCCATATATATGTGTTAGCATACGGTATTTGTTTTTCTCTTTCTGACTTACTTCACCCTGTATGACAGACTCTAGGTACATCCACCTCACTACAAATAACTCAGTTTCATTTCTTTTTATGGCTGAGTAATATTCCATTGTATATATGTGCCACATCTTCTTTATCCATTCATCTGTCAATGGATACTTAGGTTGCTACCATGTCCTGGCTATTGTAAATAGAGCTGCAAATTTTTTATGGACTTAAAATTCTTTTTGGAAGTAGCAGATTAATATAAATACATTGTTTTATTTAAGGTAGTTTCTTCCTATAGCATATTTTTAATAACTTGTAAATCAAAAATAATCAGTATGGAAGGGTCAGGAGATTTACAGTCCAAAAAAGCACTCAAATTTAAGTTTAGTCTTGTCATTTATCAGTTATGTGACAATGAATAAATACTTTAACTTCTCAGAGTCTCACTTTCCTCATCTGTTAAAAAGTAGATTAAAAAATGATACAAATGAGCGTATTTACAAAACAGAAATAGACTCATGGACATAGAAAGCAAATTTATGGTTACCAAAGGGGCAAGGGAGGGAAAGGATAAACTGGGAATTTGGGATTAACAGATACATACTACTATGTATAAAATAGGTAAACAACAAGGACCTGTACACCTGAAACATTATAAATCAACTATACTTCAATAAAAAATAAAAAATTTAAAATATGAGTGTATTATCTTACAGAAAAAAAAGTAGATAAGAATGTATGGTTTTTAATGCTATTGGGATATAATGAAAGTAAAGTACCTGGGCAGGTAGCTGCTCAATCAGTGGTAGCTATAATTGTTTATACCACTTTATATAAACAAGAATGAGCACTTAAGTGTAAATTAAACCTCTAACACTAATACAGTTTATTTCTATCTTCTTAAGAGAGTTTATTATTTGTCTGCAGATCTGTATCTAAAAGACACCAAAAGAGATTTGAAGAATCTTATAACTAACTGCCAGAGAGAAAAACATTTTCAAGTAGCAAATATTATTTTGGTGAAATACTTCAGGCTTAACAAAAATAAGCATTTTTATGGATGCTGAATAAGAGCTTTTCCGTGGTATTGCCAATAACACCACATGGTATGTATTGCCATTTTCGTTTATAGATGAGGAAACTGAACAAATATATAATTCCATTACAGTTAATACAAGTATTATTTTTATCTCATCCTACTTATCATTAGTTAACATCTTAACTAACACTGATAATGATTACAATTTCATTGAACGTTATTTTAGCACGGGCATTTTAGGGTCAAAAAGAAGTCATATCTACTACAAATTTTGCCTCAAATCTGTTTACAAATAAAATTCTATTTTAGTTAATTAAAGAAACAAAACCATTAAAGCAGTGAACATATAGATATTATGAATGCTGATTTCAATTATTAGTTTTTAGCCTCTTGGGTCTTTTGTCCACCAGAGGGGAAAACAGTGGAAAGTTGTATTCTTGCTTGTATTTTACAAAGAAATTCTAATTGACACAGGGGCCAAAACAGTTGTATTGAAGAATCTGCTAATGAAGTCCCCATGGTCCTAAATCAAGCACCCTTTTATGTACCAGGTGTGTGATTGTCAAAGATTTTGTATCATGAGGGGAGTAACTAATAAAGATATTTTAAGGAATGGTCTCATTCAGCTTCTATAATAATTTTTCCTATGCTTAAAATATTTCATCAAACTAATAGCTGATACTTCAAAACATTTTTGCTCACTGGCAGTCAATTCCAATATTCTTCAGATTCCTCCCTCCATCCCTCCCTCTCTCCCCCCACCATTTCATTCTTTCTTTTTTTTTTTTTTTACAAAGTGTGCAGCCCAAAATATCTTTGCAAGCTTAGAGAAAATCATAAAACATAAAGAAAGTTTCAATAAAATTGCTTATGCATTGTGCCTCTTTTTTCAATATTTTCTAGGGGTAGAAGTTTCAGGATAAGCCTTTAAAGATAAAAAAAAAATTGGAGGCAAGAACTGTAAAATATATAAGGTGATGAAACAAAATGTGGGAGCAAAAATCCTAAACATCACTATACAACAAATTTTATAAGAATTGGTTATGCTAAACTAGGCATCTAAGAAAAAACAGAGCAAGGAAAAAGAAGAAAATGGTTTAGCCACCACTCCAACCAAATCCTGTTGGATCAGGAGGACTCTTAATATTTAAGTGACAAATTATAGACACTGATAAATCACTATGTGAAACACTCAAATTATTGTACTCTGATGATACTGGGGAAGAAATTATTTGCATATAAAATGTACCTGATTTGTCTAGGAGCAACTCATTTCCTATTCAGATTTCACAGCCTAAGGCACTGATGGAGCCTGGGGGGATTTAAAGTAGTATGTGGAAGAAAGCGAGCAAGGGAGTACCGTAAAATAGAATAGCACAGAGCACCACGTCTAACTATGGAATGTTAGTTCCATGAGCAGTCACACTTTAAAAAGGAACTAATCTTAGGACTAGATGACCTCAGTTTAGTTGTTACAGGATTGAAAATAATATATGAGAAAATAATTAAGAGCAGATTTATCACTTCCATTATTTTTCCTTTGGCTTAAATATCCTTATTGTCTCCTATAAAGGCAAAGCGGTATTTATAGTCCCAGTGACAACCATCACAGACGTCAGCTTGTTCCAATACTATCCCAAACCCACGGTAGTGTTCACATTTGCTACTCGCTCCAGCTTAAATGGAGATAGGCAATCAAGTAATTCCTCACACCCATAAATGCAAACTGTTCACATGGAGCTGTTCACTTTCCCTTTTCTACCAGAAGCACGATGAATGGAGTCAGCGATGGTTGTGAAGATTGATTTTTTTATAAGCACCAACTTTTTCACTTGTCAAAAAATGAGAAGACTGTTACCATGGCTGATGCACCTGGTACTAATAGAATAGAGATGACTGCCTCAAGGCATTCTGACTCTCAGAATTCCTAAGGCAATTCCTAAAACAACAAAAACAGTATCTAATTTGACCTTAATCAAAGGAGGCATGCATTAAAGTAGATTGATTCTATTCTTCAAACAGGATATGAAAAAAATAAAATAAAATAAACAGAGATTTTAGCCAAACAACTCTTGGTGCATAGTTGATGCTCAGTAAATACTTGTTGAATGTGTAAATGAATGGAAAACCAAGGAAGGAAGGAAGGGAGGGAGGGAGGGAAGAAACAGATATCAAAATAAAGATAAATATTATTTACCTATGATATGTAAAAAAAACCTGAAAGACAAAAACAAAGATATCTTCGGATATTGTATTGATTTCATGGTGCTCTTTTAGGTAGTATAGAGTATAATTTTTCTATTATTCTGTTCTTTATTAAGCATAGCAGACTATTGTACTACCTGACAAATTGTCCTTCAAGTATTCTTAAAAAAGGAACAAGGACGAGTGCTTTATTATACACAGTGTAGTGATATTCAGGCCCCCAAATATCCTACCTTCTGTAAAGAAATGGTCTAAATAAAAAGTCAGAGGCCAAGTTGAAAAATAGTGAAGGTTACCAGAATACAGGCTTTTAAAATACCAGCAGGAAGGAGGGGAACAAGTGACAAGCAAGCTACCAGCAGTCTAGCCCTAATTAGTAAAAGATAGTCACACTGATGTGTAAATCTAGCACTGAAGTAAAACATACAGATGCTACCACAAATATTCAGCCTATCCACTGATCACAGGAAAAAATAGACATTGGGGCTATTACCTTCTAAAAAGTCAACACATAGGATTTTATGGAGGAATTTAAGGCTCCTATTAGTTAATAAAAAAAAAGATGTTGCAACATTATGAAAGTAGTGCCCTCCAAATAGGCCTATTTAGAACTTATTTTATAACTTAGAATAATTGTAAACAAACAACATGGGCATTTAAGCCCAACAAGTGTAACTTCTTTTTAGCTTTTTTCTTTTCCATTTATAATTTTCTCTAACAGTAATTTATTAAGCTGTTATTGACCAATGATGGTTATCTTATAAACATGCACAACTTCTAATTTCAAAGTCTCCTTAGATATTCATATAAATGCAACTTATTAAATGTCTATGCTATTATTTTAAAGTGTTATATTTGCATAAAAGTAAATACTTATCAAATTAAGTAATACAGTAAGCCTTTTAGTTACCCACGCCTGAAACAAGGCTGATTTGACACAGAAAAAACAAAAACAAAAACATTCGTCTGTCTGATTACAAATATCCGTTATGTCCCTTAACGGACTCCCAATGAAATAACCAGCTTCAAACGCGCTAGTTCTATTAGTTAAACTTTTAAACTAAAAGCAAATATTATATTGGGTTTGTATCCTCATGACATAACACAATTCTAAGAAGAATGCAATTATTTTCCATGATATCATTTTAAAGTTTAGGAAAAAGTTTATTGAGTACTGCTATTCATTATGACATGTGCTTTACACGTATATGTTTCCCAAAACAAGTCTATAAAATAGAGATTGTAATCCTTTCTCACAAACTGGAAAATTAAGATGTGAAGAAATTAAGTAACTGCTCCAAATTCACATAAATCTTAGGTGTGTGGAGTGGAGAATGTACATCTGAGGACAGACTGCACACTCTCCTGGACACCATGTTCTGGTCCTAGATAAGATGGCAAAGGTGTCTACAAAACCAACAAAACAAAACTAAACCAGTCCTAGATCAGTAGGATTATGATAATATAGCCAGAGTTAGAACCCAAGTCAGGGACATGTGCACAATTTCTCTCTCTCTCACTCCCTTCAAAACACACATACACACACAAACACACAATCATGGTATTTTTAAACTGGATTCCCTTTTCCTTATCTAAGTTAGCATTAATGTTTCTTTCCTATTTGTGTATAGCCTGGAGATAGTAGGAGGAGAAATTTCTCTGTAGGTATTCAAACTGTTAGGTGTATTTTTACAAATATTTTCAATCCTGGTGGGTAAACAAACATATATTAATTTGTGAAACAAGCTATAATTTTGTGAATCTTGGTGTGTTTGTGGTATTGTATGATTAGAGTATGAACTCAGTTGACTGTATAGTAATTACCATTTTCATTGTTAACATGTTGAGATCACAAAGTTTTAGAAGTTTATTAACTCCTTTAATAATGAATGTTGCATATACTTCCCCTGTCTTCCTAAATCTGGGCTAGGAAAAGTCAATCTGCAGAAAACAAATGCTCTAAAGGAAACCATTTTGTTTAATAATTTTAATTTGTATAAAATGTGTCTCTCTCTCATATCTGTCTCCATCTCTCTTTCACATCTACCTACCTGCTTGATGCAGATTGCTGAACATAGTCCAACCATTGAACCATTTGCAAGAATCCACAATGAATAGAAGCTAAAAGTGCACATTAAATACCTTAGCATTTTCTAGTTTAGTTCTCATTTTAATAGAATATCATTGCAATATTGTAGTACTATTGATATTTTTGAGTGAAATTACTTAAGTAATTTCATGCAAATGAAATTATGCATTTAATATTATTTTAAATTTTAAGTAAACGAATAATAGATCCCAAAATCTTTTTCAACATTCTAGAGAATTATTTCCCTGGGGACTAAAATATCAATAAATATATCCAAATAAATCACTGATGCGGAGTATAAAATATACAGGCCTTTACTTTCTAAAGGACAGAGTCTCAATTTTGTTTCTTCATTGGTAACATTTTGATTTGAGAATAGATTTCTATTATAGAGGTTTGAAATATTGACTGATTTCAGCATACTGCTCTGGGATGGAGCAGAGTCTTCATAAATCCTTTTCTCCTAGCCATGGGCAGATTCACTAGCTGGCAAACGACAAAACATATATTTTAAGAAAAATATGTCACACAAACAAACAAAAAACTAAACTTAGAATATATCGAATCAAGAACCTACTGTATAGCTCAGGGAACTATACTCAATATTTTGTAGTAACCTATAAGAGAAAAGAATATAACTGAATCACTGTGCTGTACACCTGAAAATAACATGACATTGTAAATCAAGTATACTTCAATAAAAAATTAAAAAATAAAGAATATATCAAATCAATAGACTAATTAATAACTCTTAGTACTATTCTTCCATGTTGCAAATGCTGACAAAGCCAGAAACATAAGCAGAAAGCAAGAGAATATGTGTTCCCTGTCAAAAAAAGTGATGATTTATTTCAGATGCAAAGCCAAAGCGTTTAAAATAAAGCTTAAAATGGGTGTCAATATACATGATTACAACAAAGTACCCTACAAAGGAGGGGTTCATCAGGGCAGCCAAAACCAACAGATGTGTTCCAGCTCATCACTTCCTCCAATTGAGCATAAGAAGGATGAAGTGCTTGGTTGTGGTGTCCATATTTTAAACAAATAAAAGAGAAAGCTACCTGAACCTCTGGCTGGCCAAATTTTATTGGGTTTTCAGATCTTAACAGAGCTGCCTCCTCAAGTATTTATTTATTTATTTATTTATTTATTTATCCTTCATAAAACTTTCCATTTGCTTCCTCCCAAAGTAGTTAATGAGGAAGGAAAACAAACCTTTCAAAAGGTATTTTAGCTTGACTCTTTCTTTATTAAAATGAACAACATTGAAAGGACTGGAGAGAAAAAGCTTTGGATTCTATTATGTACCCACTGTGTAGTCCAAAATGGTTTTAAAGTTAATGACTTTTATTATGAAAAGAAATATGGAGATTCCTTTATTACTGGAACCTATTTGATTAAAGGACAACACCTCTAGTTAGACTTTCACTAAATCCCTAAAAATAAGTATGTTAGAGAGAATAACTGATGGATCTTTTAAATATATGCTTTGCAATTTTTCTTCATTCTATTTCTTTGGAGAGGGCAAACACAAGTTTCAATAGAAAAGAGAATTGTGGGTACTTTAAAATAAACAAAGAATAATGGTTACCTGGTACTCTTCATTCAAAGAGTAATTCAAAGTAACTAATTTTGGGGACAAGTAGGGATATTATGAATAATCAGCAAATTTTAATGTTCATCTTACTCCAAAAGGTATTTTGTAAATATTTAAGTTAAAATTGTTAACTGCTTTTCCAATGCCAATACATTTAGTCATAAAAATAGAAACCAAAAACATTATCCACATTATGTGTTGTACCTTGGGTTCCAGGTAAGCAAAGGAAACTTAGATAACTTTTTTGTCCCTGTAAATGCTCCCTTTGACCGGAAATGTAGTCTATCCAATCAGACAATCCCCGAACGCCAAGCCAACTCTGGGCTTTCTCACCCAAACCAGATTGACTATGTGGCCCCAGCAAATCAGATGTTTTCTATTTTTCTCCTCCTTGTTCTTTATTCTTTATCCTATAAAAGCTTTCTGCCATCCATCCCATTTTGCAGCTCTCTCGAAGGAGACTGCCCACTTCATGAAGTACGAAATAAAGTTTGTTTCTGTCCCCTAAATTGTCTTCTTTAATCACTTTTTAACATGCTTAATTTATTATTTGTTCTACTCCTTGTAGGATTCTTTTTTTGTCAATACTCCTAAATTTCTAACCTCTGTTCAACTCATTGAGTATTAAAAGGATTCCTCCTTTGATAAAACTAATCTATTCATAAACTATCAAAATCTCATTCTGATTATAATGTAAGTTCTATTTGAACTATATGTTTTAATTTATTTATATTTTGCAAACCTTTTATATTTCTAGTGACCTTGAATTCTCTGTTGTACAATTGTAAGTTAAAGGTGGAAATGTTCATGTCCATTCTTATGTTCAGCTGAAAGCAATATTTTTCACTAGATAAATAAGTACCATCATGTTTTCCCACTCAGATCTCTCTTAGACCTCTGGATTAGGAAAAAATGAAGATACTTCAGAGGATCAAAAACAAATAGGCAACAAGAGGAAAATTGAATCACAGAAATATAGTAGCTATTCCTTTTTGAACCTTATGGAGTAATAGGGTTTATATAAACATAAACTAAGCGGACCATTTTATATCCCTCTGAGACTTTCTAGAAGCCACATTCGTAAGAGTCATACTTCACTAGCAATGGCACAACATAACTTCTACAAAGTACTTAGTCAGTTTTCATAGAAAAAGGCAGTATTTTAAATGGCATCCTTAAGAGAGTAAGCCAGACCATTTATTTTCCGGAAGAAATAAATTTGGAGTGGTAAATGATGCAGGAATGTTTTTTATTAAGTCATCCTAATTTCATAGCAGTTCTACAAACTCTGTGACCAGAATCCCCAACTTAAAAATAAAAACATCTGTTAATTGTTCCTGTATGAAACGGTTATCCTTATGTGAGGATTGTTGTGGTGCATTCAATTCCCAATGTGCCTTAATACCAAAACTGGAAATAATTAGCAACATGTCTGGAAGATTTAGCCACAGAACATGTTAATTTGGCTTAGAGAAGCTTTTTTCTCCTGCACATTTATTTTTGCAGATTTCTTACTCCTTTGTCTATATGATTTTATGTCAACTGACTACTTAAAAAATTGTAGTATATGAACTCTGCTTTTACAACATGTTGAAAGTTGTTTCCTTTATTATTGAATTTTATGCCTCAACCTATATCAATATTTTAACATGTCAATATAAAGCAGTATGGTTCAGCTCAATAGTCCCTTGGCGTCCCATTCTTTGTTTTAAACTTTATTGAGGACTATTTGACAAGTATAATTGTATATATTTAAAGTGTACTGTGTGATGATTTGATATACATATACACTGCACCATGGTTACCAAGATCAAGATGATTAGCACATCCATCACCTCACATAGTTAACATAGGTAACTCTTTTATGTGTGTGTGGTGAGAGCGCTTAAGATCTACTCTCAGCAACTTTCAAGTATACAAGACTGTATTATTAACTAGAGCCACCATGCTGTACATTAGATCCTCAGAACTTACACTTCTTATAGCTGAAAATTTGTACCTTTTGACCTACATCCCCCTGTTTCCCCCTCCCTCCAGCTCCTGGCAACCACTATTCTATTCTCTGTTTTTATTTTTCTGGTTTTTTACAATGCATACTTTATAATTCATTAAGTGCTTATTTCCCCCTCCCTCCAGCTCCTGGCAACCACTATTCTATTCTCTGTTTTTATTTTTCTGGTTTTTTACAATGCATACTTTATAATTCATTAAGTGCTTATTCCATTTGGTATCTTTTTTAATTCCTTAAAAAAAAATCTGTGGGAAGCAGAGCCCTGGAGAGGAAGAGCTAACATACTGGGGAGTCTGTTTCTGTGAAATCAGTCTTTTTCTGTTTTTTTTTAGATTCCATATGTAAGTGATACCATACAGTATTTGTCTTCCTTTTTCTGGCTTATTTCACTTAACATAATGCCCTTCAGATACTAACTATATAATGAAATTGGCTTACCACACACACCTACACACACATACCTAAGTATAAGATTTTCTATTTACACATACATACTTACGTATAAGATTTACTAATTTCATGTATTTACTTTTGTCTTGGCATGTAGATCTTGAGTGTTTAGCAGCTCAGTAATCTCACATTTATCCAAGAGTGTTAAGGAACGGACATCTCTGATTAATTAGCTAAAAGTTAGTATGCACATGTTCATGGATTAGCAATATTCAAAGATTTAGAAACTGCATCCCAACAGGCATATCATACTTTCAACTCTTGACATGCTTTTGAATCATAATTATGAATAGAAGTTTTCATTATGCAGTGCTAGAGCTATACTGAACAAGAGATTAGTCTGAATGAATGATACTCTAGATTTTTTAAATCATTAACTCACTATTAGTCTTCACTATTGTTCTAAAAGTGTATGTATTAAATAAAGGCATCTGAATTTCCTGAATTCTGGATGAATATGAGCTACCAAATACAAACCACATAATATTGCTAACATATTTGTGTATAGAGCTGTGTTATGAAATTTTAACATGTATTTCAAATAGTTTATAAGTTATTAGAGATTGTCATACATAATTATCCATACATTTAGTAAAGCAAATATAAAATACTAAAAATATGTAATATTATTGAGAAATAGAAATGTATTCTATCTCATATTGTCCATTAGATTATAAACTTAACAGTACTAAAAATTATACATGTTAAGGAATTTGAGATTATTTTTATATGATAAAATCTATTTTAAATATATATTTACACGTTTTTAGTTTTCTGTAAATATTAAGTCATTTTAATGATCACAGTATTTTCATATATCTAATAAAGACAGCATATTTAGTCATACCACATTAAAAAAAAGAAGCAGTAAATACACATATGCCCAAATTTTACAAAAGATTAAAGAGTATAATGTATAAAAATCTCTTCAGAATATTTCATTAGTTCTAGACAGACTATAATAAATAAATCATGACTCTATAAGCAAAAAAAATATAATTTAAACAGTTAAAAGGAGAGATTTTATAGTATACAATGAAAATAATAACTTTGTAAGTTGCTTCTTTATATTAGAGAGTTAACCAATGAATTCCTTTAAATAATGAATTTCCATAAGACAATTTAATATAATTTTAATTGCAAATGATAATGTACTGATCTTTTAGGAATATAGACTGATTACTGAGGTATGCTAAAACCTTACCCTGTTCTCAAAGCATATTTTTGTTCATTTCAGCAACTGTGCTCTAATAGTCAATATTCTAAATAATTTAAGACAGTGCTCATAAAATTACCCATGATGTTTGTGGTACATTTTAGTTTCAGACCATAAAAAGTCTTGCTTTAGTGAACAGAATGATTCTCTGACGCTATATTGCATCAGTTATCAAAAATGTCAGGTTTCCTGATTTCCTTTTCTATGTATGTATATCTTCTAATCTGTTCATCCAGTCAACCTAAATTTATAAAATGTAACATTTATAAAGCATTCTCCTTAGGAAAATAGTATGTAGACTCCAAAGATGAATGAGGCCTGAACAACTTTTTTTTAAAAGGCCCCAGTTATTTTGTATCCAAAAATTCCATTCATATAAACTTACTAAATAGTCAAAATTAATCAATTCAATTTAGACCATTTAAAAAAAAAAGTTTTACTTAAGACAAAAATGAAATCTCTTTTAAATCAATTCAATCTATTTAATTATTTCAAATCTGATCTTTAGAACTTACCTTAATATACTAATATATTTTCAACAAAATTTATAAATTTATTGTTATTGACTTGCCAAAGATAGCTTGGGCAAAATTTTTTGCCCAATGAATCCCACCTTCATTCATCTGGAATAATATGTATATAATTAAATGTTCAAAAGTGCTAAGGCCAAATGGTTATAGGATTATTATATTCAATTTTCCAATTCAATAATGTGATCAAGGTGAGAGAACAGAGCATATTCCAGAAATATCTTAAGTAAAAGTCTAAAATTTGTTCAAAACTTTATACCACATAAGAGGATAGGATTTTGTCACTGTCTTTGTATCTCAATACCAGGTATTTCAAGCTGTCAGTTGCATGAAATGCCAGCATAGTCAATAAATTAAGAATAGAGGCTAAATTATGCAAGAATAAAATATTTTCATAAATTTAAGGTATTTATGTTCATATTGTTAAAGTCAATGACATGTCATTCTTTACTTTTAATTAGTTATAAATTTAGTAGCATTTCCTAATCATCTGAAAGAGAAAAGTGGTTCCAGAATGCTTTCATTCCATTTGGCCTGTTTCTGAACAACACAAGGAACAAATGCAAATGTACTTCCTTCCTTTGGACTTATTGTGTGATTTTTCTTACCATATTGGGTGAGCATTTAGGACTGGTCCTAAACTTTATTGTATTAACACTCAATAACTCTAAAAGCAGTGTTACAAAAGTTTTTTAAAAGCTTAATGCAAGTTTGTTAGGTTATCTGTCTAGCTAAATCAAAAATCTCCAAAATAGGGGTAGCAATTGATGTGTTTCAAAACATAATCAACATGATGAAATTCTTGTTTTTTTCACACACCCAAGGAACTACTCCACATGAATTCAGTGATTCAAAAATTTGGCTATTGACAAACAGCTTGATAAAAATAAATGGTGCCAAAAGAAATCACAAAGTATGTGCCACTCCAGAAGAAAATGATTTTCATTAAAAAAAATATATATATTACAGTAAGTTTTTGTATATTGATCATAATCACTCATTTGGTGAGGTTTTAATATGTATTTTAAAAGAAATGATAAGTAGAAAGAAAGCATTACATATATAAAATTATGGTTTTTGAATTGAATTAAAACCTAGAGATTTCTTAAGAATCTCAATGAAACTACCCTAAAATGATTATATTTAACATTCCAGAATCATTTTTAGGATGACAGATAACTAGCATGTTAAGGACTATATTGTATAACATATTCAAGGATTTATATAAATCATTCCCTGAGCTTGAATTCACCATGTGATCATGGAATGGATTCCAAAATGGCACAATGTCAGGAAAAAAAAAATGAGTTTTCAATAGCACTTATATTATCCTCCAGGATTCTCTGAAAAAATGCAAATGATATCTTTTCTGGGTTTGTTTTTGCTTGTTGTGGCTATTGTACATGCACATTAATAAAGGTCATGGTTAAAGTTATATTCATTAAAAAGAAGGAGGTAATATAAAGAATGTAGATTTTGAAGTTAGAGAAATCTGAGATGAAATCTCTCTACCACTTCTAGCTCTGTGATCTTAAATACTTAACACCTGTGAGTCTCAGTTTACTCATCTTTGTAATTGGAATAATATATCATTTATCAACATATATTTAAGAGATTATTATGTTCTTGACAATACAGTTAATCCAGGGAATGTATCAATGAACAACACAAAGACCCTGACTTATGGTGGTGCAGTCTATTAGACAGTCAACAAATAAAATAACATCAGAGTTGTACAGGCTGCAAAGAAAACAATACAAATCAAATATAGATGAGAAGAAGGGAAGATTTTTCAAATATGGAGACAGAGAAGATCTCTTTGAGGAAATCTTTTGAACAGACACCTAAATGATAAGAGATCATATTTTGGATGAAAGGAACAACAAGTAGAAATACTTCAGAGGCTATAAAAAGTTGACTTAAGAAACCAGCTTTAATTCTAACAAAGCAAGTTAGGGGTGTGGTAAGTTGAAGAATGACCCGCAAAATAACTTTGTACTGTTTTAAGCACTAAGTTTGTGGCCATTTGTTACAGCAGTGTTAGGAAGCTAATCAGAGATAAATAGTAAAAAATGACTTCAAAGGGATAGGCAGGGCATGAATCAATCGAGGTACTATGGAAGGATAATAGTGAAAGCAAGATTGCTGGAAGCTTCTACCAATACTCTAAGCATCAGATGGTAGTGAACTGGTCTTGGGTAGTGGAGGTAATTGAAGTGCAGAAAAGGTTCATGTCTGGGCTACATTTTAAGAACGTGGTATTGACAGAACTTGTGTGGAGTGAAGAAGAAAGTTATCCAAAAACCTGGAGCAACTGGATGATTGTACACTATTTATGAGAGGAAGCTAAACCTACACAAAGATGGTAGGTAATGGTGGAAAGGGAAGCAAGAGTTCATATCTTGTTCATGTTCTATTTTAAGCAGTGGAGTTGTTTTAAATGTGAACTAATGTGTAACAAAGAGATTCACCTGAAGAAAATGACCAGGGACAATAAGAGTGAAAGTCCCTTAGTCCTGCAAACAGCACAGGATAGTTACAGGACGTCATAAAAGACAAAAGATAAGAAGTCCCTTCCCACTCCCAGGGATCCACATATGTTCTCAATATATAGCAAGGAAACAACAAAACTACCTATTATTCCTTTTTACTTTATGACTAATGTAAAAATAGATCTCATCTCTTCTCTCCAGTTTCTTTATAGATAAAATGGCAGATATATCCACCTAGAAATTAAATTCAAGCAGACATCTGAACTAACATCTGAGGAAAATACTGGCAGACAGAATAAAAGAAAAAAACATAGAATACTAAGTTTAAAACATGAAAGCACTAATAACTAATTTATAGGGCTGATGTAAGGATAAATGAAAACTTAAGTGAAAATCGGTAACCTCATAGAATAAAGAGGTAAATCAAGGCAGAGTTTGGGACTTCAAAGTACTACGTGATAGCCAATTTTATCCTGAAGGCAAAATAATTCATGAATTCCTCTGATGTAGCCATTTCAGAAGGGAAATATAAATACAGCACAACCAAAAGGAATCTCCTAAAAATATTATTACTGAAAACAGAACCAAATACTAAGTTTTCCCCCAGTTATTAAAAGTACATACTCTCCCTACCAATATGTATATCTCTGTTAATTATGTTATTTAATTCACTTTTTAAGATAAAACTATGGGCATCTATAAACAATAGTACACTTCCTCAGTCTTCTAAGAAAATCACTGTTTTTTAAAAGTTCATCAGATAGTACACAATGTTTTACAACAGTAGGAAAAAGCTAAGATAATTTAAATGTCCATAAATCACTGACTGGTCTTCATAAATACTAATACAGTAGGTTAAGAAAAAGTGACAGTACAGGGAATCAGGGAGAAGATATAGAATAACAAAAGCATTTTAAAAAGAAATTTGAATAACTTATTAAATGTATCCTGGAGATCCACAGTGATTGCTCCTTGTATTTCATTGTAAGCCACACATAGAAATACTAGTAATAATTTGGGGACAACAAAACATGTTATTTTATCCTCTACATAAGTCAAACTTAAAAGTATATCTCCTACAACACCCATATTTGATAAGGCTGTTTGTCTCTATTAGATGTTATAAACAACCAAATAAAAAATTAATAATGGCATTTTTAAAAATGAAAGACAATTAAATAAAAGCCACACTCAAAAGGTTATATATACTGTAAGATTGTATTTATATGATATTCTGGAAAAGGCAAATATACAGGACAGAAAACTTTAGAGGTTACTATGGGCTAGGATTGGGGGGAAGGGTTGACAATAAAGTTGCAGGAGAGAATTATTAAGGATGATGGATATTTTCCATATCTTGATTGTGATGGTGGTTACATTACTCTATCCATTTGTAAACACACAGCAAATATACACTGAAGAGGGTGAATTCTACTGTTGGAAATTATAGCTCCTCAGTTAACCTGACTATAAAAAAGGGATACCCCTTTTGGAATGTTGAAAAACTATGGTCTTTGTTGCGGATTTCTGGGTTCTATGAGTTATTTCAAAACCACACTTTACAATTGATTTTTAACTTATCAAATCTTTATTCAGAAATCTAAAGTTTATATTAAAAATTAACTCATTTACACTCAACCCTAAGGCTAAAACAAATAAAAATTATATAGAAGAAAGAGAAATTCTTCCAACTTTTTATTACCTTTGGTTTTGAGTTTGTTGAGAGGAAAAACAAAACAAAACAACAACAAATTGACTAAGCTAAGTTTTAAATATTATAAAAACGTCAATAAAACCTTAATGTAAGTAAAGCCAGAGCACATCCTTGAAATGAGAGCAAAATATTCAAGATAAACTTTGCTTCTCAGTGACTAGCACAATACACTTAAGATATAATTTAAAATAAGAGAGAACAAACAGATGGAGAGACATACGATATTCTTGGATTGGAAGAATCAACATTGTGAAAATGACTATACTACCCAAAGCAATCTACAGATTCAATGCAATCCCTATCAAATTACCAATGGCATTTTTCACAGAACTGGAACAAAAAATTTCACAATTTGTGAGGAAACACAAAAGACACTGAATAGCCAAAGCAAACTTGAGAAAGAAAAATGAAGCTGGAGGAATCAGGCTCCCTGACTTCAGACTATACTACAAAGCTACAGTAATCAAGATAGTATGGTACTGGCACAAAGACAGAAATATAGATCAAGGGAACAGAATAGAAAGGCCAGAGATCAACCCACGCACATATGATCACCTTATCTTTGATAAAAGAGGCAAGAATATACAACGGAGAAAAGACAGCCTCTTTAACAAGTGGTGCTGGGAAAACTGGACAGCTACATGTAAAAGAATGAAATTAGAACACTTACACAAAAATGAACTCAAAATGGATTAACGACCTAAATTTAAGGTGAGACACTATAAAACTCTTACAGGAAAACATAGGAAGAACACTCTTTGACATAAATCACAGCAAGATCCTTTTTGACCCACCTCCTAGAGAAATGGAAATAAAAGCAAAAGTAAACAAATGGGACCTAATGAAACTTAAAACCTTTTGCACAGCAAAGGAAACCATAAACAAGACAAAAAGACAACCCTCAGAATGGGAGAAAATATTTACAAATGAAGCAACTGACAATGGATTAATCTCCAAAATTTACAAAGAGCTCATGCAGCTCAATATCAAAAAAACAAACAACCCAATCCAAAAATGGATGGAAGACCTAAATAGACATTTCTCCAAAGAAGATATACAGATTGTCAACAAACACATGAAAGGACGAGCAACATCACTAATCATTAGAGAAATGCAAATCAAAAGGACAATGAGGTATCACCTCACACCAGTCAGAATGGTGACCATCAAAATATCTACAAACAATAAATTCTGGAGATTGTGTGGAGAAAAGGGAGCCTTCTTGCACCGTTGGTGGGAATGTAAGTTGATACAGCCACTATGGAGAACAGTATGGAAATTCCTTAAAAAACTAAAAATAGAACTACCATATGACCCAGCAATCCCACTGCTGAGCACAAACCCTGCGAAAACCACAATTCAAAAAGAGTCATGTACCACAGTTTTCATTGCAGCACTATTTGCAATAGCCAGGACATGGAAGCAATGTAAGTGTCCATCGACACATGAATGGATAAAGAAGATGTGGCACATGTATACAATGGATTATTACTCAGCCATAAAAGAAACAAAATTGAGTTATTTATAGTGAGGTGAATCGACCTACAGTCTGTCATACAGAGTGAAGTAAGTCAGAAAGAGAAAAACAAATACCGTATGCTAACACATATATATGGAATCTAAAAAAAAATGGTTCTGATGAACCTAGGGGCAGGACAGGAATAAAAGATGCAGACATAGAGAATTGACTTGAGGACATGGGGAAGGGGAAAGGTAAGCTGGGACAAAGTGAGAGAGTAGCATTAACATATATACACTACCAAATGTAAAATTGATAGCTACTGGGAAGCAGCTGCATAGCACAGGGAGATCAGCTCAGTGCTTTGTGACCATCTAGAGTGGTGGGATAGGGAAGGTGGGAGGGAGACGCAAGAGGGAGGGGATATGGGGATATATGTATACATATAGCTGATTCCCTTTGTTATACAGCAGAAACTAACACAACATTGTAAAGCAATTATACTCCAATAAAGTTGTTAAAAAAAAAAAAGAGAGAGAGAGATAAGACTACAGATGTGAAGGGAAATGAACACTGGTTGGTCAAGCAAGAGACTTTATGATTGCCCAAAGTTTAAATTGACTTTTTAAAAGGCTAGGGGCTACTTTATTTGAGGCAATTTTCCTGCTTCATTAGTGTCATTAATTCATTATTAATTCATTATTGACTTCTCCAAAAACAAGCAGGTTATACTAAATGTATTTCCAGGAACATCATCTCAGGATTCTTAAAATTAAGTGATAAATATATTCCAGTTAAGTATAGTAAGAACTAAATACAAAATATTAATACATGTATTAATATATCAATAAATATATATCATATATATAATCTAAGATATTGTTTATAATCATATTATGAAAAATATCAATAGATAATAGTGAGTTATGAGCCATTGAATATTTAGACCAAGACCAATGTCAATACAGTAAAATTATTAGATCACTTGTATGAAATTTAAAATGTATGAATTTTAGATATTTTAATTTACCCATGACCAATAAATATGTAAACTGACCCAGGATATCTTAAATAAAGAGTTGATTATTTTTCACAACTGCATAAATAATTTTTTAAACTTTTTTTTCTAAGAAGAGAAGAGGAAATGAATTGAAGGTGATTAGCATACATATACATTAGAGCTAGATAATATTTTTTATTAAATTTCAAGTTTTTCAATTGTGCCTTTCAGAAACATAGTGCCTGGGGCACAAGTAGCAAAGTAAAAACATTAATAGAAAACACATAAAACAGAAACAGCCACAGCTACTAAAATGTAAGGTCCCTTAAGGTAGGTCAATACACAAAGATATGAGTTTATATCAGGGCTTGTTACAAGCACACTGTACTAAGCTAAAGAGGAATAAAAGTTATAGTGGGTCCAGCTCTCTATGGATGGATGCACTTTACAAATGAGATTATTTACTCTTGACCAATAGTGTCTCTTTTGTCGTACAATCTTTGGTGCATACCAGGTTGTTGACCCATAGTGTGTATTATTATTTGTATTGACTGTGGTGCAGCATATTGCATTTTAAAAATACACCTACCACCTATTTTTGTTTCAAGCAGAAAGGCTTTTTTAAATTGACAGTATAAAGCATGAGGTGTGGCTTCAGGACACCAATCCTTCCTAGAAATGAAGCTGAACTAAGCAGGCATGGTTTTCTCTGTCTTTTATATTCCTAGTTGTTACAAGGGGATTCCAAAATGATACCAGCTATGACAAGCATACTAATTCTTGTGCACTTCTGGTGTTTGTTACCTGACCTGACAAAATGATCTCTGATACAGGGAGGTAGAACTGATATGGGGGTGGAAATAAAACCTAGATGTCACATTGGTGTCATATCAAAGCTGAGGACGTTTAAACAGCAGAACAGCCTAATTTTCAGTTAACCTCATTTGATTATCACAAATAGGATTTCATCTGAAGCAACAAATTAAATCTGAGACTGAGAAATGGGCCTGTATATTAAGATGCGTCCAGATTAATTGTTGTCCTGATGAGTGTCTGGCTTTCAGCCTCAGATGTGTGCGAGTCATTATATTTGTACTGAGGTTACAATTGGTGGGGGAAATTTAATCATGGATTTTACCCTCACATAAGAACATGACTCTCAGCATTTGGGACAACATTGCTAATAGAGTTAGATGCCTGGTAATTGAATAGTAAAATATAAACTTCAGTGGATAAAACAAAAGCTAAAAAAAGTCCACATAATTCCTTGCATGTCTCCTTTTTTAGGGTACAAAATTATGGGAATATATTTCAAATGCATCCATTTTGTTTACACACAATTGCTTAAGTGTGTTATTGGATTCAGGGCAAAGTGCAAGAGGCCATTACAATTTTCACAGAGCTAAGGTATGACAGTAAGTGATCAACTACCTCCAAAAGAAAATTCTCTTTAACATAAAAACAGTATACAGAGAGACAAGATGAAAAGGCAGAGGGCTATGTACCAGATGAAGGAACAAGATAAAACCCCAGAAAAACAACTAAATGAAGTGGAGATAGACAACCTTCCAGAAAAAGAATTCAGAATAATGATAGTGAAGATGATCCAGGACCTCGGAAAAAGAATGGAGGCAAAGATCGAGAAGATGCAAGAAATGTTTAACAAAGACTTAGAAGAATTAAAGAACAAACAAACAGAGATGAACAATACAATAACTGAAATGAAAACTACACTAGAAGGAATCAATAGCAGAATAACTGAGGCAGAAGAATGGATAAGTGACCTGGAAGACAGAATGGTGGAATTCACTGCTGCAGAAGAGAATAAAGAAAAAAGAATGCAAAGAAATGAAGACAGCCTAAGAGACCTCTGGGACAACATTAAATGCAACAACATTCGCATTATAGGGGTCCAAGAAGGAAAAGAGAGAAAGAAACGACCAGAGAAAATATGTGAAGAGATTATAATTGAAAACTTCCCTAACATAGGAAAGGAAATAGCCACCCAAGTCCAGGAAGTGCAGAGTCCCATACAGGATAAACCCAAGGAGAAACACACTGAGATGCACAGTAATCAAACTGGCAAAAATTAAAGACAAAGAAAAATTATTGAAAGCAGCAAGGGAAAAATGACAAATAACATACACGGGAACTCCCATAAGGTTAACAGCTGATTTCTCAGCAGAAACTCTACAAGCCAGAAAGGAGTGGCATGATATACTTAAAGTGATGAAAGGGAAGAAACTAGAACCAAGATTACTCTACCCAGCAAGGATCTCATTCAGATTGGATGGAGAAATCAAAAGCTTTACAGACAAGCAAAAGCTAAGAGAATTCAACACCACCAACCCAGCCTTACAACAAATGCTAAAGGAACTTCTCTAAGTGGGAAAAACAAGAGAAGAAAAGGACCTACAAAAAAACCCCCAAAACAATTAAGAAAATGGTCATAGGAACATACATATCGATAATTACCTTAAACGTGAATGGATTAAATGCTCCAACCAAAAGACACAAGCTTGCTGAATGGATACAAAAACAAGAGCAATATATATGCTGTCTACAAGAGACCCACTTCAGACCTAGGAACACATACAGACTGAAAGTGAGGGGATGGAAAAAGATATTCCATGCAAATGGAAACCAAAAGAAAGCTGGAGTAGCAATACTCTTATCAGATAAAGTAGACTTTAAAATAAAGAATGTTACAAGAGACAAGGAAGGACACTACATAATGATCAAGGGACCAATGAAAGAAGAAGATATAACAATTATAAATATATATGCACCCAACATAGGAGCACCTCAGTACATAAGGCAACTGCTAACAGCTATAAAACAGGAAATCGACAGTAACACAATAATAGTGGGGGAGTTTAACACCTCACTTACACCAATGGACAGATCATCCAAAATGAAAATAAATAAGGAAACAGAAGCTTTAAATGACACAATAGACCAGATAGATTTAATTGATATTTATAGGACATTCCATCCAAAAACAGCAGATTACACTTTCTTCTCAACTGCACATGGAACATTCTCCAGGATAGATCACATCTTGGGTCACAAATCAAGCCTCAGTAAATTTAAGAAAATTGAAATCATATCGAGCATCTTTTCTGACCACAATGCTATGAGATTAGAAATGAATTACAGGGAAAAAAACATAAAAAAACACAAACACATGGAGGCTAAACAATACAATACTAACTAACCAAGAGATCACTGAAGAAATCAAAGAGAAAATCAAAAAATACCTAGAGAAAAATGACGATGAAAACACGACGATCCAAAACCTATGGGATGCAGCAAAAGCAGTTCTAAGAGGGAAGTGTATAGCTATACAAGCCTATCTCAAGAAACAAGAAAAATCTCAAAGACACAATCAAACCTTACACCTGAAGGAACTAGAGAAAGAAGAACAAACAAACGCCAAAGTTAGCAGAAGGAAAGAAATCATAAAGATCATAGCGGAAATAAATGAAATAGAAACAAAGAAAACAATAATAAAGATCAATAAAACTAAAAGCTGGTTCTTTGAGAACATAAACAAAATTGATAAACCATTAGCCAGACTCATCAAGAAAAAGAGGGAGAGGACTCAAATCAATAAAATTAGAAATGAAAAAGAAGAAGTTACAAGAGACACTGCAGAAATACAAAGCATCCTAAGAGACTACTACAAGCAACTCTATGCCAATAAAATGGACAACCTGGAAGAAATGGACAAATTCTTAGAAAGGTATAACCTTCCAAGACTGAACCAGGAAGAAATAGAGAATATGAACAGACCAATCACAAGTAATGAAATTGAAACTGTGATTAAAAATCTTCCAACAAACAAAAGTCCAGGACCAGATGGCTTCACAGGTGAATTCTATCAAATATTTAGAGAAGAGCTAACACCCATCCTTCTCAAACTCTTCCCAAAAATTGCAGAGGAAGGAACACTCCCAAACTCATTCTATGAGGCCACCATCACCCGGATACCAAAACCAGACAAAGATACTACAAAAAAGAAAATTACAGACCAATATCACTGATGAATATAGATGCAAAAGTCCTCAACAAAATACTAGCAAACAAAATCCAACAACACATTAAAAGGATCATACACCATGATCAAGTGGGATTTACCCAGGGATGCAAGGATTCTTCAGTATATGCAAATCAATCAATGTGATGCACCATATTAACAAATTGAAGAATAAAAACCATATGATCATCTCAGTAGATGCAGAAAAAGCTTTTGACAAAATTCAACACCCATTTATGATAAAAACTCTCCAGAAAGTGGGCATAGAGGGAACCTACCTCAACATAATAAAGGCCATATACGACAAACCCACAGCAAACATGATTCTCAATGGTGAAAAACTGAAAGCATTTCCTCTAAGATCAGGAACGAGACAATGATGTCCACTCTCACCACTATTATTCAACATAGTTTTGGAAGTCCTAACCACTGCAATCAGAGAAGAAAAAGAAATAAAAGGAATCCAAATTGGAAAAGAAGAAGAAGTACTGTCACTGTTTGCAGATGACATGATAATATACATAGAGAACCCTAAAGATGCCACCAGAAACTACTAGAGCTAATCAATGAATTTGGTAAATTTGCAGGATACAAAATTAATGAACAGAAATTTCTTGCATTCCTATACACTAATGATGAAAAATCTGAAAGAGAAATTAAGGAAAGACTCCCATTTACCATTGCAACAAAAAGAATAAAATACCTAGGAATAAACCTACCTACAGAGACAAAAGACCTGTATGCAGAAAACTATAAGACACTGATGAAAGAAATCAAAGATGATACCAACAGATGGAGAGATATACCATGTTCTTGGATTGGAAGAATCAATATTGTGAAAATGACTCTACTACCCAAAGCAATCTACAGATTCAATGCAATCCCTATCAAATTACCACTGGCATTTTTTACGGAACTAGAACAAAAAATCTTAAAATTTGTATGGAAACACAAAAGACCCCGAATAGCCAAAGCAGTATTGAGGGAAAAAAATGGAGCTGGAGGAATCAGACTCCCTGACTTCAGACTATACTACAAAGCTACAGTAATCAAGACAATATGGTACTGGCACAAAAACAGAAACATAGATCAATGGAACAAGATAGAAAGCCCAGAGGTAAACCCACACACCTATGGTCAACTAATCTATGCCAAAGTAGGCAAAGATATACAATGGAGAAAAGACAGTCTCTTCAATAAGTGGTGCTGGGAAAACTGGACAGCTACATGTAAAAGAATGAAATTAGAACAGTCCCTAACACCATACACAAAAATAAACTCAAAATGGATTAGAGACCTAAATGTAAGACCAGACAGTATAAAACTCTTAGAGGAAAACACAGGAAGAACACTCTTTGACATAAATTACAGCAAGATCTTTTTTGATCCACCTCCTAGAGTAATGGAAATAAAAACAAAAATAAACAAATGGGATCTAATGAAACTTAAAAGCTTTTGCACAGCAAAGGAAACCATAAAGAAGACGAAAAGACAACCCTCAAAATGGGAGAAAATATTTGCAAATGAATCAACGGACAAAGGATTAATCTCCAAAATATATAAACAGCACATACAGCTCAATATTAAAAAAACAAACAGCCCACTCCAAAAATGGGCAGAAGACCTAAATAGACATTTCTCCAAAGAAGGCATACAGATGGCCAAGAAGCACGTGAAAAGCTGCTCAACGTCACTAATTATTAGAGAAATGCAAATCCAAACTATAATGACGTATGACCTCACACCAGGTAGAATGGGCATCACCAGAAAATCTACAAACAACAAATGCTGGAGAGGGTGTGGAGAAAAGGGAACCCTCTTGCACTGTTGGTGGGAATGTAAATTGATACAGCCACTATGGAGAACAGTATGGAGGTTTCTTAAAATCTAAAAATAGAATTGCCATATGATCCAGCAATTCCACTACTGGGCATATACCCAGAGAAAACCATAATTCAAAAAGACACATGCACCCCAATGTTCATTGCAGCACTGTTTCCAATAGCCAGGTCATGGAAGCAACCTAAATGCCCATCGACAGACGAATGGATAAAGAAGATGTGGTACATATATATAATGGAATATTACTCAGCCATAAAAAGGAACGATATTGGTTCATTTGTTGAGATGTGGATGTGTCTAGAGACTGTCATACAGAGTGAAGTAAGTCAGAAAGAGAAAACAAATATCATATATTAACGCATGTATGTGGAACCTATAAAAATGGTACAGATGAACTGCTTTGCAGGGCAGAAATTGAGACACAGATGTAGAGAACAAACATATGGACACCAAGGGGGGAAACCGGCGGGGAGGTGGGGGTGGTGGTGTTATGAATTGGGCAATTGGGATTGACATGTATACACTGATGTGTATAAAATTGTTGACTAATAAGAATCTGCTGTATAAAAAAATAAATAAAATAAAATTCAAAAAAAAAAAAAAAGAAACTTGTCCAATGTTACACAGCCTGCAAGTGTCAGAGCCAGTTTAACCTGGTGCCTCAGCCAGAGCTAATTCTGAAAAAAAAAAAAAACCAACAGTATACAGAGTATATGAGCACAGCTGCTAAGAACACAATCCCACCCAAGATACAAAAACATTTTCTTTAAAGATTATAAATAAAAATTGTATTGCCTGATTATATTCAACACAACTAGAACTTGTAATAAACTTATGACATACAAAATTCTATATAGAGCTGAGTTTAGTTAATTTAAAAGTAATTGATAACTGAAACCAAATTAGAATGTCCTTGGATTCAATGAAGTATCTAAACCATCTTGCAGAAATTTCAACACTGTAATTTACTATAATACCGTATTTTTCTAAGCTTTAATTCTAAGCTATAATTATTAATATTTTATAGACATTTACTCAAAACCAAATCTATAGAAAATCTGGATATTTTACAGAAATATTTTTCACATATATTTATATGTGTGTATATTGAGAATGAACATACATGAATGAGTGTATATAGATAAGAGTAATAGCTATCCATTTCTCAATCTCTCCCTATTTTTCTATATATAGGATGATCCCAGTTGGTCAAATTTAGGTTATAATGCCTAACTGTCTTTCCCTAATGTTCAATCAAATCAAATAAAAAAATGCATATGTTTCCCTGGTTGAAGTCATACAAAATAGCTGTTAATATCAGCTCAGAGACATTCAATCATTAGCTCAAGTCAGGTGATTCCTCAGTTTCCTTGGTCTTGGCCCCTTTCCCAGGGTCTTTAAGCCACTGGGATGGTATATCAGTGCTACGCCAATCAAGCAGAGCACTGAATTTATTTTTAAGGCCACCAGCATCCTTCCTCTGCTCCCTATACTTGTTGATGGAACCAACATGCTCCAAGTCACTCTGGCTCAGAATCTTAATGCCCTGCCCCTTCACACCATAAAAGATTCAGTTAACAAGTCTTTTTTTTTTTAACACTTTATTGGAGTATAATTGCTTTACAGTGGTGTGTTAGTTTCTGCTTTATAACAAAGTGAATCAGCTATACATATACATATATCCCCATATCTCCTCCCTCTAACAAGTCTTTTTGTATTTCAAAGTGTTCCTTTCTTTTCATTCTCATTGTCCTTATTTTATTTTTTTTAATTTTAATTTTTTTATTTTTTAATAGATGTTTATTGGAGTATACTTGCTTCACAAAACTGTGTTAGTTTCTGTTACACAACAAAGTGAATCAGCCATATGCATATATATATCCCCATATCCCCTCCCTCTTGAGCCTCCCTCCCACCCTCCCTATCCCACGTCTCTAGGTCTGTAGTCTCCCAGCCAATCAATCTTTCCCTTTCCCAACAATCATATACCTTAACACCAGGTAAATGTACCCAAAAGAAAGCTGTGATGCTCTCACCTCACTCTACCATCTTTACTGATTTCTCACAGTAACATTTAGGGAATATGTCCCACCTTATTTTTTTTTTTCCTTCTTTCTAACAAAACTGGGCTGCAACTTTCCCCTGGAGCCCAGGTCTTGTTTTGTTGATACTAATCCTTTTGTCTTTTCTCCTTCCTTTACTTATATTTCCATAGGTATAAAATTCAGCTTGTTGATATCATCTGAAATACCAACTCCTACATAAAAGGTCTTGGCCTCTTTACACTCAAGGTGAGGGATCAAAAATCTCCTCTTCCTCATTTGCTCTGTTCCTCCTTGTGGCCAGCATCAAGTTGTATTTTTTCTTCACCTACCGTGTATCGGTCCTTCCAATTTAGGGAGTTTAACCTAAATACTAGGTTGGGGGTAGGCACTGTTTCTTATCTTTGTATTTCTCGAAATTCTTAAAAGATTATTTTAACTAGGGTACATGATTGATTATTTTTGATAGGTGAATGACTGAATAGCTGGTGATTATTACATTTTCCTCTATTTTACCTATAGTTTTGAATTTAAGTTAGCAATTTCTTATAGAAAAGAGGTCACAATGTTGTGAGTGAAGTGATATCAAATAATGTTTGCAGAGTTGGCCTTTATAAGCATACCACTATTGGCTTTCAAATTAAAACTACACAGAGAGGAAAGCTTTTTCATAAATTTGAAATTTGAATAAGTTCTTCTTTGGCTTCTATAGGAAAATGTGAATAGATTGATAGAAATGACTTGACCATTACTTGTTTCACTTTGTGCTGTTTGCATAGCTGGAAATTAGCAGATAGATACTTAAGTTCAATAAAACTGTTACCAAAATATCTGTTCCTATGAAAGAAAAATTGGTAGATTGAAAAAACTCAACTCATAAATTCATTCCTTTGCAATCATATTGCATTCCTTATATAAACATGATCTTCATACTCTTGTGTCCCCTCAATGTGTTTTCCAGTTCATGTCCTGAATATAATTTCCATATGCCTAATGATCTTTCCAAGTGTTTACATACTTTTAGATGCATACATATTATAAAACCCCAAACCCTAATAGATATTTCTAAATTTTGTGGAAGACCAGAAGAGCACTAGAATCCTCTCAAACTCTGTAGGTGTTTGCTTTACAGGAAATACAAACAGTCATTATGCACTGCTGCTCATATATGCTGCTGTAAGATGCCAAACTCATAGCACGTTGGAGAATCTAATAGTTAACCTTTCTGGTGGTCTTTTGGCTAGAACACTCTTAGGAAAGAAATATAACAAAGAGGTAGACAAAAATGCATAACCCTTATTTAAATGCCACTAATATTTAAATGTACCAGTAAGTGAAGCTTCCTACTGTTCCATTTAACACTCCAGCAAGAGGCTAATGAAATGTGGAGTGCTTTCTGCATCTCTTCTTAATCTGGGTGCTGTGTTTAATAGAATGACCTCTTTGAAGTTATAGAACAACCCTCTTTAAGTTGAAGTCAGAAAATATCTGTTTAGCTATCTTACTTTAAACTGAAAAACAATAACTTAAATAATTGTGTGTAGAATGGCAGCTCCACAATTATTGCAGAAGTGTTTTGACATGTGCGGTGTTAATTGGGCTCTGGTTCTGTCTTGAAACTCAAGTCCAGGGGCTAAGCATTGTAAGTCCTGTGGACTGACTACCAAAGCAACACAGTTGCTAAAGACAGTTGCCTGCTAGGCCTGGTTCCAATGGGAAACAATTTCCTCTGGCAGCTTTTGAAGTTTGTTTTTATAGGAAATTGCCTCTTGGAGCATATAAAGCTAATTCATGGCAGTTCCCAGAGCTTCCCTGCACCCCCAGCTGGTGCTCCCCTGTGGACACAGCATCTTGTTGACATAATCAGGCTCGGCTCTTGGCAAAGCTCCAGCTGTTTGTGTGGAGCCAGTCAGATTAGGTTGAAAGCCTCTAAATCTTCCAAAGTGTCCCCAGGAAGGGAATATAAAATGGTTGTGGTGATGTGGCAAGACCCAGGGAACATAGCAAAGTCATGACATTTGTATCTGGAGCTGTCATTGTGATTCAATAACACAGAATTTGCTAGTGAATTCAACAGAGGTCATGACACAAAAGTGATGGATTATCCGTAGTTCTCTTCTTCCCACTGAATCTGTATAATATGCTGGGTTAACTTTTCTTTGGGGCTTTGTTATGGTGCTACAAAGCCTGTTCTCCTCCTAAACCCCAGGCCATCACAACAAATATTTTTTATGTTAGAATGCCTATAAACATTTGCATAATGAATTTAAAATAAATGAACTTTATTTTTTCTGCACAGGAAATAGTAGAAGAGAGTCATATATTATAAAGTTGAAAGGGAGGATTGTTCTTAATTTGATTATTCTCCTCTCCCCAATTCATTTAACACATACTTATTAAAGAAGATTTTTAAGGACCAAAAAACGTTATTTACTCACATTATAAAAAGCAAGGAGAAAAAAAGGCTTGAATATGACCCCAGACATCTAATTTGAGATAAGAGTTGAAAATCAAAAGCAATATCAATTTGAAATATAAAAGAACCAGCATTTCTTTTTCTAGGTGTGAGAAATGCTAAAGTTTGAGCATAACAGTAATGTTAAATGAGTTGAAATATCAGAAACAAAGAAAACAGCAGCTGTGTACAGAATAGATGGGAATAGACATGAGAGAACATTTAATCACATGGGGAAACAGAGTTGAAAGAAACTGTGTATTTTTCTGAATTTGATATTGTCCATGGCAGTGAACGCTGAAGTTCAAAATGCATAGCCATATCTCCTATATCCTCGGTCCCTCTTTCTTGGCTCTCCATTTCTTAGGAATAAAAGAGAATGAAAACCTGTTAAGATATCTTCTCCACAATAGTGTAGTTAAATTTGAGGACTGGAGTATCAATACATTTCGTTATGAAAATTTTACAAATTGTCCTTTTTTCTCTTATCGCACTCTTTTCATACTTAAATATCATTATCATATGATTTTTTTTTTATGTTACATGGTATTCCTTTTGTTTGGAAGGTCATCTAGGTACCTAGTCCTGTCTGCCTATCAAACTTCTTCTTAACCGTCCTGGTAATTCCATCTATAGTTTCCTCCCTTTATTATGACTTCACCTGAGCCCTACGCTTATAGGCAGAGATGTTAACTCCATCTTCTGTTTCACCTGCATGAACACTTATTTCACTAAATGGTAATTTTTGCTTGCATATCTGTCTTATCTAAGAAAAGCTGAGATGTATGGGATTGGGAACATCATTTTCCTCCCACTTTTGCTTCATTCATGTCAGTTTCTGGTCCTCTGTGGATTTTCAGTAAATGTTTCTGAATGAACCCATCAGTGTCTTGCCTTGTTTCTGGCTTTCTATTTGGTATGACTGGTCGGTAAAAGCACGATTCTGGGTCATATTGTCCTGGTGTAAATTCTGGATCCCTGATGGACTAGCTGTGTAACCTTGGACAAGTCACTTTTCTGGGTCTCAATACTTCACTTATAAATATTCTACTTCACGTAGTTGGCCTGATGGGTAACTGTGTTACTGTATAAAAACCGCTTATAAAAGCGTTTGGCACATAATAAAACCCAAGTCTGTGCTATCAATCAGCATCCTCCCCATCACAATCACCATCACCATCACCAACATCAATGGCCTGGCCACCTGTGTGGAAACCGTGTGAGAATCTCCTTGGCATTTGTATACATGGGTGGAATTGCTAGGTCAGGGGGTATACCAAAATTATGAAGGTCAGCTGCTTCGGCTAATGCTTTTGAAGTACTATTAAGTGACGTATTTTTTTCCTGCCTTAGTTCCAAAATTTCTCAAAAATGAGTGCTCTTTTGAGTTTCCTTTAATTTTTTATTTAACAAATACTCACCCAGCACTTTACACATGCCAGGTCCTTTTCTAAATGCTTTATAAGTATTAACTTTCCTAACTCTCATGAATTAATGGCTTCACTTTACAGAAAAGGAAAGTAAGGGACAGAGACGTTAACAGACCTGCTCTAAATGAGGCAAATTAAGTGTCTCCAAACATCACGCTGAGAACCACTGCATACCTCTGACCCTCACTGAGCTGGGCTCCCTTTACACACCCTTCTATTTTTAAGCCTGTTCTGCCTCCCTTTCCTTTGGTTTTCTTCCTGATTCCTCTTCTGCTTCCTTTCTCTAAATCAAGCAATGGGGAAGGGAAGGAAGAGAACAAAACTAGGTAGTAGACAGAAACCTTTCTCTTTTCTATGCCTTGCTTCAAATTTTGCCCTGCTCCACTGCCTACTAAAAATATATACAAAATATTGCATGTTTCAATTCTTTATGCTTAAATGACTTTCTCTATAAATAACAATCTTCCAATCTATCTTTATATAACTATAAGGTTTGGTAATATTTTCATCAAATAAGCTTCAAGAAGATAAAAGCAATCCCCAGGCAATAGATACAGTTACACTACAAGACTGCCAAATACATACCCATGGGATTTAACACCAAGAGCTTCTTCCTCTCCCGTTTTAATCAAAGAGTGCCAGAAAATGCAATAGTGATAGGGAGATGAAATTGAATACCAAGAAAAAATTAAGCATCAAAAATTAAAATTAAAGCATAAAAAATTAAAACTAAAATCAATCCACTATGGCAATTTTTCCAGTTTTGTACTCATTACCATTACTTCCAGATTTCTAAATATATATTCGTGTTACAGAACATATCTTTCATTCCACATTATATTCTTTAATCTTTCACTCTTCTGTAGATCTCAACGACTCACTAAAATCTAACCAAGAAGCCATTTCCATTTTCTCCTTTAAAGGCCATCTCTAGGAGCACTTCAATCATCTGAATTACATAGTCTAGTAAAATCAACTCAGCAGTATCATGTAGTTTAAACTTTATGTTTATATAAGTATTTTATTTAATTTGATCTTCAAAAATATTCACATTTTAAAAAATGCTCATTGTTGATGTGTCGATGGTTTGGAAAAAGTAATTCTGAATTTATCACAAATAAATTCCTTGGTACATAGTCACATATACTTTAAGAATAATGTAAAATTAAGCCAGGTTTTAACAGAGAGAACTTGCTCTGATATTAATAGCTAAAATGTATTTGATATATTATATAACCTGTTTTTCTACTTCATTAAAATTGAACCAAAATTAACACAATTTCTCATGGTAGTATGACAAACTATAGTAAATAAAAACCCATGTGAATGTTTGCATGTTAATATTACTGTTGAAATAAAATGTATGAATTTATAGCCATGTCTTATTACAAACATAGCTAAATGTTAAGTGCCAAGTTTCTATTCCTATTTCACTTAAAAGGAAAACATGATGTACTAGAATTATTTAGAGCAACTCATTTTTCTGTTGTGTTTATAATGTATGATGCACTCTCTCTAGTAACAGACATTTATTCAATCTGTGATCACTTTTAAAAAAATGTCACTTATTTGAATAATTCAGAACAAAAAAAAGGCACTGTAAATAAATTTTGATCTGGTGCAAAGAAACTAACTTCTTTCTAATGATTACCCAATCTGTGATTTTGTAAACTCCAAAATACAGTTATGAGATTTTAATCACTTTCCTATCTAATACATTTTATATAAACATCTATTTCAAAGGAAGGATGGCATTAACATTTAAAATATTTTATCATTAATTTCTCAATATATTTATGTTAAGAATTGACCTCTTATTACAGATTCTGAAACATAATATGTAAACATATTTAAAATATTATGTAACTGGTTATTATGCAAATCGCTTTTTAATGTTAAGGTCTAATCTCACTTCTTTCCAGATTTCTGCTTGTAAATAATTATTTTACACTGCATCTAGATATATCAATAGAATTTCCAAGATATTATGTTCTTAATCACTTTACCTCCAAAATCTGTTTTTTCTCCGGTACCCACCCTCCCCCCCCTCACTTTTTACCAGTATTAAAGCAGTTTCCAGTTAGTCAGGGGACAAACATCTGTTCCATTTTCCACGTTTCCTCTCCTTCACACTTCACAGAGTGTTGTGCCAATTACACCTATGAAATATATTCCTCTATAGTGGGTACCCCCCAGATCCTCTGTTCAATTCTGCTATACTACACAGATATTTTGATAGACCTTAACTCATCTCCCTGCTTCTACCTCTCTCTCTTCAAATCCACCTGCTCTAATATCATCAACCACTTTTCAAAAGTACCTTCCTCATACTGTCGTCATTCAGTCTTCTGCCCCAGTTAGCTAATTAGCCCTTGAGGTCTCTACTGGGTCTCAGAGCTCTGACTTGGATTCTAAGACCCTTGATTGTACCCTAGTACATCCTCAAATACTTGTCAATTATTTTCCCCTCCCATCCTGGTCCTCACATTCTCAGAGATTGGCTGAAGTTCCCTTAAAAACTGAAAAGAATACTTAGAATATGAAGTATCCATCAGGTTTACTGATTCACCACTACCCAATCATTTTACTTCCCTATTTTTCTTTCTGGATTCAACTTCATTAGGTACTTACCTAAAAAGTCTTGGTGCAATAGACATTGCAGTTAGACACCTCATTCTATCTGTAGTGAATGCTGCCATCCTGAGATGTGGTCAATTCCCCTAGAATCTCTCCTGTTCAGTCCAGGTCCTGTCTCTTTCTAGACTAGTCAAGCCACTGAGGGCCCAACATATCCACACAAAAGCATCTCAAACTGCCTATAAAACATGCAGTTCCATCTTTTGAAATGATAATATACCCTATAATATGGAATCAATTAAGGCTCAAGTCTCTCTTATTATATTGGAAAGATAATATTTCTTTTGAAGCGAAGGCTCTGACTCTTGAATTACAGATGTAATTATCATTAGAATTAATGAATTTGGAGCTTCACTTAGCATTTACAAGTAGTTTTTTTTTTTTTGAGAAATATAGTTAACCAATTCAAACATCTCTTGATGTATTCATAGGTATAGATACATTCACGTAAGGTTAATTATTGTATTTAAAACTGGTGACCAGACTTGACAAAAGTGTACAGAGAACCCTATTATATTTGTTAACTAATCTACATTATTCTGTGAAGCCCTTACTCAGATATAGAATCATGAAGGAAGACTAAAGACTCAACATAGAGCCAATGAATATGATAATTTTATGTTGATTTGTGCAGCAAAAAAGCACTTGCAAGGAGGAGAAAACCACAAAATGTCAAGAGAATGGATTTGTGATATAGGAGTGGATCTGATTTCACTCTAGTACGTTAGTTTTTCCATATGCCACTTTGAGTGTTTCTATTGTACATCTGTTGCATGACAACATAAAATGGTTGGGTTCACTATCAATTACAGGCTGGAACAAGTAAAATTTCAATTACAACAGGAGAGCAAAACAGCTGGGAAATCCCCAAGGGGGGGCACAGGAACCAAGGGGGGAAGCAGACATCACAATGGTACACTGCACGCTACTAATTAGAGAGAAATGGAGTCAAGTTAAAAGAAAATATACCCCTAGATGCTCTGTTTCATAGAGACCATTTGGGTACTGAAAACAGCACCTCAGTGGCTTGTCTCTGTCTGAATTCTCATGTAATTGTTGCCTTGTGAGCAGCTTAAATAAAAACTCTAGCATAAAAATATCTTATGTTTTTAAGACAACTTATTTTTAAAAATTCAATGTGATTAAATCTAGGCATTTAGATCATATCCATTTATTTTTAAAAGACAGGGTATCTGTAAGAGGTAGCAAAGTAAAAGAAACGAAGAAAATTATGTAATGAGTTTTTCAAAAGCCTGCAGCTCCCTAAATAAGGAATGTATAAATATAGGCACATGTAAAAGTCTCCTTAACAAACATCTTAGTCTCTGGAAAAAAGCAGGGATCCTTCTACTATGTACACTGCATGACAATTATGTGATTTTCCCCCTATATGCCTGTTTCACTTATGTTCAATTAAATTAACTAAAAGCAGTGTAAATTAAAACAGCATAATATGCTATTGAAAATAATTTTTTTCTAACATAGTTAGAGTCTATCAATATACTTAAGAATTAGCCACAGGTTATAAAATATTAGAGCTCTGCAGAATAGCACATTTTCTTTGTAGTTTTCATAATTGACATATTTCATAACAGTAATGAAAGCAACATTAGTAACTTTAGAACCATACTATGTTTGAATTACCTGATCCATAACCCACTTCACCCACTTTTTTTGAGAATTCACAAATCTGGGTTTAAGAAAATAATAATTACAATTATTATTTTAATAAATATTAATGGAGACACTCCAAGATTTACCCTGTAGTTCACACAAACCTGCTATCATAGTTGAATATACTGAATATAGATTTGAAGTTTTATTTGGAATTCCCCCAAAATAAATCTCTTTATTTGCCTTATTTTTCTCAAGAGAAATTTACATGGGAAGAGATAAAATCATTGCATTAGTTCAAATAAAAGATGATTAGGGGCTCAATTAGGACACTGTGGAGAAAACAGTGACATTCTAATGACACAAATTACAGTTACTAAAGAGCAATGAAGGTGAGGGTGAGGAGAAGGGGAACCTAGGATTATTGGGATTCTTAGCTTGGGACATGAAGGAGTAGAGAAGGCTGGAGGGAAATTAGATAGGAATATTACCATGCACACAATGTGATATTTTACTAACAACCAATGTAGCTTCATTTAACTTCATAGCTTAAAATTATGTTTTATCTTAATTTTTTCCTCTATGGTATGATACTTTTTGAAAACCAGTAAATCCTCATATAGTTCCTGGTATGTCTGAGAGCAGTGTCTCTTATAAACTACTTTATCAATGACCTGGGTCTTATTTGAAACATTATTCTGGAAAAAGAAAATATATTTCCACCATAACTTCTCCCAGTGTATACATAGTAAATTAAGTCTAATGTGATTCAAATCCCAGTTCTTTAAAACTACCTGCATTTCACAGGGAAGGACAATTCCAGACCCCTTCCCCTCTCCCCATTCTTTTTTTTCGGTAATGTTTTCAATCTTTGGATGACATTTCCTAAAGGAACAGTATGGGTCCTGTGGAGGCTTTGACCTACTATAGCCCCTAGATTGTTATTGATATTTCCCTCAAATTATAGAAATAAGGAAACTTCATCTCTTTTCTAAATTGAGGATTGATAAAACTACTTCGAATTTTGAGCATAAAACAACAAAATAGAATCAATTTTGTGTATAGATGTGTTTTGGGAATGACCTTACACATTTATTAGTTTTAATGTTTGGAGAATAAGAATATAATATTATCTCCCAATGTTTGGGTAGTGAGAATGGAATATTGTAAAATGGTTATAAGTATTTGGTAAAGAGAAAAAGGTACAAATTTGATGGTGGTAAAGGAGATAATTTTCTTTTAAGATCTGGTACTGTGGGATGTCTCCCTAACTCAGACACATTGGGAGAAATCAGTGAGTGCCTCAAAATTAAATTCAGAAACATGCCTGGCCTCTAGGGAATATGTGAAAGAAGGACCCTGACAGGCAACAGCAAAATCGCAGCTGCTGAGATTGCGTGTAGCCAAGTGCCACTTCACTCTTGATCTATGTTAAGCTGACTGAAGGAAAGAAATCAATTACCATCGGCAGTGAACTTCACGTAGACCCAGGTTTGAGATGCCAGCTACATGCAGGTCTGTGTCCTCAACAAAGATAATTCTGACTAAGCCTTCATTAAGGAGTGCTACTGCATTCACTGCTTTGAGATTTTAAGTGGTTGTGTTTTAAGTGTAGACGGAGACAGATGGAGAAACCTGAATATTATAAACCAGCTAACATCACCAACAAAAATATCTGCCAGATATAGTTGAACTTATTCTAGAAGACCAGGTCTATTAGAGGAACATACACATGTGTGCACACACATGCACACACACATAACAATATTCTCTGATGAACACACTAGAGCCTAGACATATTAAAATCTCAGGGACTACACGTATTGGATACTTGTCATTGCTTTCAGACTGGAGTTGATGTATATTTCTTTTGGTTAACAATGTCCCAGATTTGCTTTGGACACACTTCTTCCTCACTTTCAATCCCTGAGTCTGAGGCCAGAGGCAAGAACTATTCAAAACAGTATCCCTGTTTTCCAGACACAGATACCTGTTCAGGGATGGGAATGTGGCCCAGTTTTCCCAGGTGAGATGGTGTGACTTCCAGGTCTAACATGGGAACTCTTGGACAAGACTGTGTGTTGAAACCATAGGAGTTGGGCCTGCTACTGGGGCCATAAAGAGGAAGGAGTCTGTCAGTGGAATAGCCCAGAGGAAAGGGATTATGAGATGGTAGCTGATGCTACTGCTTGGATTTTAAAGGAAGGTACAACCAGAGTATTGATACAAGTCAATAAATGTCTTTTGTGGGGATATCTTGTAAATATGTGCATTTGTGGCTTAAATCGCCAATCTTACTTCGGCGATCCCCAGTGCGTGGCAGAACTAACAAACCTGACTAAAGTACACAGCAGTGGTCTACTTTTTTTCCAATACGTTTTTAAGAGCATGTACTGAGGCAGTTGACAAAGAGACTAATGGGGTGTGTGTGTGTGAAAATCTGTGATTCCTTGTCATAACTTTCAGTCTAGTTAATTTAGAAAAAAACCCATGAATATCTGTACTATTATTTAATTCTGTATTTAATTACATTTTTCAAATTCTTCATTACCAACAGTATATACCTGTTTGGTTTCTAGTTTAAATCAGTTTTAAAGAAATAAGACTGAAGAAAATACTCCAAATACTCTATGGGATAAAAGTCTTTTAAACATAACATAACCTAAGTAACATGTTAATCAACAGTATCCATCCTGAAGAAATTCTTTGTAGAATAAAGAATTTCTAAAAATCTTATTTTATGTCAACGACTGTTGCTATTATTAGGGAATAGATATCTTGTCCTGCCACATATATCTGTGCATTTAAAAAATTTTGTCAAAAAAGAAAAAAAGAAAAGAGGAATACAAAGAGAATTTACAAAGCATTTCTCATATTTTTATAGATTCTTAGGTAGTTTGTTCAAAGTTTTTTCATTCTAGGACACTTATAAAATAAAAAGTTAACAGAAAGCCCCCAAACTATGAACATTCTTTTTACCATGAACTGTGGAATAATTTCTGCAAAAGAAATATTTTGTTTTGCAACTCAACATGTGCTTTAAATGTTTTAACAATTAAAAAAAATAGTTATAACAGTGCATAAAAGGTCAGTTTGCACATGTCAGTACACTCTATCGTATAAATACACACTCAGGGACCTTTCAAGACAGATTAAGCTGCTAAATATGTATTTAGATACTTCTTAAAATGGAGATCAGTACAATGATAGCTGTTAATGCCATCCAAGTATTTAGAGAGTTTAAAACATGGATTATTGACGAGATGGACCATTATACGTCCTCTGGGGCCATTACAGTGGAGCATGTAAACACAGATATAGATAATGCATGGGGAGGAACAAAAATCAGCTTGTATACAAGCAATGCATAAAAGCTTCCTGGGAGCAGAATAAAGAGGCTGGGTATATATTTAGAAAATGATTTGTAGAGAACTTGGGGGAAAGTATCATTAAGCATGTAAATACCTTCTCAACAGAAAAACTTAATTTTTTGTCCTCTAAATATACAAGGCAATCTCAAAGGTGGAAAACTGTTGGTTAACATATTTTGCTACAGAATTAAGCAGATTCCAATCTTGCAGAATAATAGAATATGTACATACATTTTTCACTAACATAATGAACTTGTTGCTTTTATTATCCACCTGAAGTACTTGAAATAGAAAACAATCCTATCACTTAACAGAATTTGGTTATTTCCTGTCACTTTATTTTTATAAAGATGATTCATATTGGTAGTCCAGTAAGAATTGTTAAGTTCCTTTCTTTTCTGTCTTCTTTTCTATTTTATTGATCTTTGCTTTTCTTCTCTTTCCTTTCTTTGCACAAGTCAAATTATTGGGCACTATACTCAGCTACAGTCCCTTTACATCAACTAAATTTCCATCTGTGAAAAATATATAAATATTACTGAGAATGAAGCAAAACTTTTAAGCACTGAATAAAATTACCAAAATGTTTAAAGTATATTTTCCTTTTCCTTGACTTTGTGTGTAAATACTAAAATGATGAGATGCAATGCAAAAGAAAAGGGTCTTTCTCTAAGAGTTCCTCCAGTCTCTCCTTCCTTCACACATACATGCACACACACACACACGCGCACATATTCCAGTTGTTTCCTGATAAATAAGATAATTTAATAAGAGCAGATTGTAAAATTCCAATGAATCATTTCTCCCATTTCTTTCGAACGGATAAAAAAATAAACATTAGAAACTACTTTCATAGTAGCTTCTAATATGACACATTTTTTAAGTTTGATACATTAAAGCCATTAAGTCGTTCTCACTTTTAGAGAAGATTTGTTTTGATATTGTCTCCAAAACAAGATTTATATGAAGTTATTTTTGTACACATAAATATTCCTTTAAAGCATTCAAGGTTTTTTATAATGAAATTGATTCCATGATAGTTTCCCTTTCCACTATGATTATAGGCCATTTTAAGTAACAAACTTACTATTTTATGCCTACAGATTTTTACAAAGTGTATTTCTATTTGTATGTATTTAACTTGACGATTGTGTGTGTGTATGTGAGAGAGAATGTGTTTATTTTTTTGTTTTAATTGTTCCAACATCTCTGATATCTTACCACCCATGGTTTGCCCCAAATCTCCTGTGTTTTGGCATATCAGCTAAATTCAGTACCTAAAAGGAAATAATATTTGAATGAAAACATGTATCAGTTGTATTGTAAAGAATGTTTCCCCTTTTATTTGGCTATATTATAAATTGATCTTAAAATTACTAAGTTTAATAAAAATAAGGTATATTTAGAGTAATGGAACATTTATAATTTTAAAATAGCTAACATATTTTTTAAATTCTGTAATTAAAATTTTCAACTCTGTTTTGCTAAAAACTGGCAAAAGATATTCAAGTGGTCAATCACATTTTATTGCATTTTATTGTATCTTAATGACCAAAGGAAAAAATAATGCCCTTTTAATTTTTTTTGCTAAGGCATCATTAATTAAACATTTACCCTTAAGAAGCAATAACAACAGATCTTAGGATGTATAATATAAGTTAGTTTAATGTGGGAATATTAATGAATGTTCATGCTCTGTCACTAACTGCTAAATATAAATTGCACTCTACTGCTCAAATCCTTTCATAAGTATGCAGTTTAGATAACTCTGCATACTTTGGGGACATAATTTCTAGAATATATGAGAGGAGTGAAATTTTAAAAAAATTAAAACTCTCATTTTTTATAAAGAGCTTACAGTAACTTTTACTACCAAATGTTCTTCTGTGTGTAATCACCTTTAAGTTGGAAGTTAGTGCTTTTAGTATATTATACATTTGTAGCTACTTTCATCATTTGTTCAAGTAATAATATTTGGATATGCAGGATTGCTCATTTTTTCTTCCACGGTAATATTTTGTTAACATACCAATATTATGATTTGTCCAATATTATGACTTGTTAATATATTATGATTTGTCCACTGACACTAAATAAGATACAAGAATACAGTGACATTCAACTGTCCAGTACAGTGTGACAGCATACTTCATATTGGCAACACCTGGCAGGGATAGTTGTTTTGTTAAACATAGCTTGCAAGACAGACTTTTTAGGGTACACTGGATTTGATGAATGGTTTTGCACTTGGTTAGTATATATGTAGCTGTTCTAGGGGATATATATATATATATATGGTAAGACATTTAGGGATGATATCATATATAAACAGGTAGATGATGATAGAGATGATAGATAGATGATAGATAGATAGATAGATAGATAGATAGATAGATAGATAGATAGATAGAGATTGCAAGTCTTACGGGCAATGTCTTTTAGGCATGAGTGGGATGGGGGAGCAGTGCTACTTTAAGGTAGTGGATTCCGAGAGAGTCCATTATTTATATCTAGCCTCAGGAAAGAGCGTGTGATTGAGTCCTTTGGAGGAGGCAAAGAAGCAGGAATCAGAGCTATGTAATTATGACTAGGACTCACTGCCAACGAGGAATGAGATTGAAAGAAGTCTCTGGTAACTTAAGGAGCCATCAGGTGAAGCTGCTTTTACCATCCACGAGTCTTGAAGAAGAGCTACCCGAGACAAAGCTCACAGACACTGCTGTGAACTGCTTCTGACCATGGTGCTGCCACATTAGCATAAAGGGAATGTCAGAGCAGGCTGTGTAGATGCCTGGGCACACCCTTTCTCCTTCAGCATTAAGTCACTAATCAGGGAAGAGAAGGTCAGTCTCTAAATGGTCACAATATCCTGGAGGTCCTTCTTTCTAGAGATAGCTGTTCTTTCCATTTTACCATGCACCAAGGAAAAACAATAATTCTGTAGCACTAAATATGGTAGTAGAGCTGGAGGTGCAGAAATCATGACTGATTGCTCAGGAATGTTAGTGACACCACTACAGAAACAAATTTTGTTTTGGTAAGGTGCCACTATTTGAAAGTAAGTTAAAATAGCAAAGTGAAGGAAAAAGGTATAAACAGCAAGCGAGGGTTATTATTTTCTTTGTTCAGGAAATTATTTAAAATAAATTAAAATAAATCACTTTAAGATCTACTGAAGCTTAGCTTAAAGATAACTCATATGATTCTTTCCCCTTAAGTGAAATTATATTCTAACATATTTGTTGATTTTTCCATTGGTAATGATTGCACATTCTTATATGATTGTACATTGAAACCTTAGAAACTTTTAGTTCAAACAAGGGAGTCACCTTTAACAGGAAATTCTTCTGTTTGAAAATATGCCCAGCTGATCTTTCAGATAACTTATGTGGGTCCCTGTGTTCTTCTCAAGTTACATCACAGTGTGAAACGCTTTGAAACACTGTGCCTATAGACAAACCTGTCTTTTCTGAACTTAAATTTTGGACCTCCTTGAGGAAATTCTGACTCTGCCAACTTGCATGTTTTCAAAGAAATGTCAAATTAAACCAATAGAAATCTAGTTTAGGTTCTTCTAACATCTTTTGAATATGAGGCACTGTACCTACTTTCAAAGAACTTAAAAATACAAAGTGTAACAAAGAACGGTAAAGCATTTGAGAAACTCTTCTGAAATACATGCTGCCCTTAGACAACTTTCCTTTGAAATCTGCCACAAAAGCATTAGTGTCTAGAAATATTTCAACTTATTAGTGAAAAAAAAACCCTCCTCTGAATAGATTGCAAAATTCCTGACTGTATCATAAAGAATCACAAACCCTTTAAAACAGAAATAATAAATTTATCAACAAAGGAGCTGTTCAACATGTAACAGTAAGTTTATACAATGATAAATTGCTATATTTCTCAACAAATAAATTACTTATTAAGAGTGATTTTAAAAGAAAACTAAAATATTTCAATTATATATCCATAATAAAAATTAAAACGTCAAATTACATGCCTCTTTTGGAAGTATGTATGGTTTCATCATTAGAAGTTTAGGTTCTGGTGTTGGACTGTCTGAGTTATGTCTACCACTGGCCCCTGACCCCAAACACACACCTTTTACTGGCGGTGTGACCTCAAACAAGTTACCTAACTTTTCTAGACTTGGGCTCTTCGACTACAAATGGATCAATGGATCATACTATTTTTCTTCAAATTCCAAGGACAACAAAATGAGAATATTATTAAATAATAATAAATAAATTCCTTGTCTTAGTCTGCTTTTTTTTTAACTTATGGTAAAAGAAAATACTATAGACTAAGCAACTTAACAGCAGAAAATTATTTCTCATGCTTTTGGAGATTACAAAGTCTAAGCTCAAGGTACTAGCTTATTCAGTTTCTGGTGAGAGTTTCCTCCTGTCACACAGCCTTTCCACAGTCCATGGCACGGAGAGGGAGAGTGAGTTATGGTCTCTCTTCTTCTTCTTACAAAGACCCTAATCCTATTGGATTAGGGCCCTCTACTTGTAACCTCATTCAACCTTAATAACTTCCATAAAGGCCCTAACTCCAAATAAAATCACATCGAGGGTTAGGGTAAAATATGAATTTTGGAGGGACACAATTTAGTCCATCGGCAATCCTTAATCATGGGTAAATGGTAGCTATGTGTAGCGATGGCTATTATAATGGTAATGATGATGATGATACTGTTGCTCACCTACTAATAAAGGGACTTGTTTCTAGAAAGTGTCACCCAGCTATGGACCTGGTAGATGAAAAGTAATTAATCTTCCTTTCCCTCTCAATCTGTTCACATAGACACTGCCAATCATCCTCACCTAAACTTAATTGCTGTCTTCATTTTCTGCTTAAACCCAGTCAAGGGAAGGCATTTGATGACCAAATTACCAGTGAGGAGGGAAAAGGAGAAATCCTGAACAGGAAAGATCTCTATAGATAATCTTTTATTTTCCTCTCTTGATCACTGTGACTGAGAAGAGTAAGTTCTCCTGGGCTAAATTCTCTATTCTCCTTTCCAAAAGATAGCACCATTGTTACCAACAATATCCTGTTCCTAATTGTGTAAACGAATGTTCTGTAAAGCTTGTTTCTTGTCTTTATTTAATTTTCTAATATTTTTATATAAAGATCCTTTAGTAACCTGCATATAAGGACTTCATTTCCTTTTAAGCCATAAGTCACAGCACTCAAGGGGGTCCTCTATTAGCTCTAGAAAGACTTCCTGGGAGACATGTTAAAAATGCAGATTACTGAACTCCGTTGCAGACCAATTTGATCAGACTACATGGAAGTGAGATCCACGAATGTATATTTAAAAAAAAAAACAAAACACAGTTCTTAGGCGATTTTTATTTATACTAAAATTTGGAAGACATAGCAATTGAAGAAGAATGGGGAGAAAAAGAGAGAGAGAGATGGAAAGAGAGAGAGAGAGAGGAAAGAGAATTTTTTAAAAAGCTTAATTTTTTTCATTATTAGTACTAAGTATCCTAAGAACACATCAATTATTTGTGAATTTTAATTTTAAGGACAAGAATATAAATGAAAATCTGTAGAATTATCTTCTTTAGGGAAGTAGAGAAGTGAGTAAAACTGGTCAAAAGCAACAAATAGTGCATGTGAAAAAGCTTACCAGTCAAAATCTTAGGTCAGTAGCAGTAAGAAGAGGCATTACTTAGGTAGGAAGATGTTCTCTCACTAAGAAGGTATGCTGGTAAAAAGAATGTTAATAGGACTAGGAGTCCTGCTCTCCTGCTTCCTTACTCTCAACTAATTTCCTCTTCCTAAACTTCTGATCTCCATCTGTTTCCTTCTCTTCACTCTCTCCGTGTCCAAGGTTTCTGAAGTTCCTTCTAGTGACTTTCTCAGACCTCTAACAATGCCTTTGAGGTGGGAGAGTCTCTGTACCTGTGATGTATTAAGTGAATATGAGTCCCTAACCTAACTGTACTGTATAAAGTCATTCCACCCAGAAACTGTGTTTTCCCAAGGAAATATCTGTTACAGTAGGTGGTTGCAAAAATACCGTTGGTGTTTTTTTGCTAGTCCAGTTTCACTATGGGATAAATGGGTTTGGAGGGGCTAATCTACCACATTATTCGCTATGTTTAAACACTAAACTTCTGAATGACTCACAAATGAACGTTGGGAACATGACTCATCTGTGAATCATTTTTAATGGGAATACATAGACAGAAAAATATAAAATTATTTAGATGGAGAAAAATATGGCTTCACAAAGTATACAAAGAGGGAAGTATTATTTTACATTTCAATAGCATGTTCAAAGGTAAGAAGTAAAGCCTTGAACCTGAGATGCAAAGATCAAAAGAAACACTAAAATGGAGCATGCTGTTCTTTTAGCCACTAATGTTGCTCTATTGTGAATAATTGAATATCATATTGCTTATAATGAGAAGAACAACATATGGTTAAGAGCTTGTAGTTTCTGGAACCAAACAGGCTGGTTTGAATCCTGACTAGTCAACTTCTAGCTGCGAGGCCTTGGCCTTATTTCTTTAAGCCTTTATTTCTGTGTCTGTAAAGAGTAGTATTGTCATGACTATTAAATGAATATGATGTGCTTTGAATAGTGCATGACCTGACATTTACTCAGTTGTTTAAAATTCAATAATCTCTGTACCTCTGTTATTGTAGTGTAAGTATAAAAACTTTTAAAAAATATGGATTATTATCTAGATACAATCAATCTTCATCATTCACGGGTTTCATATTCATCAATTTGCCTACTTGCTAAAATGTGTTTATAAATTGACCTCAAGTCAATAATCACAACTCTTTCGTGGTCTTTCATGTACATGCCCAGAGCTCAAAAAAGGTGGGTCTCCCAATGCACATGCTTCCAGGGAGGTCGAATAGGGTAACACTCTGTCTTCCTGATTCAGCTCTCATATTGCAAACAAGCATCTTTTGCAGTCTATTTAGTGTTGTGATTTGTTTTTGCATCTTTGTGCTTTTTGTTGGTGATTTTGCTGTTTAAAATGGACCCCACGTAGAGTGCTGAAGTGCTGTCTAGTGTTCCTAAGCACAGAAAGGCTGTGATGTGCCTTACAGAGAAAATGTGTGTTAGATAAGTTTTGTTCAGTCATGAGTTAGTTTTGTTGGCGATGAGTTCAATATTAATGAATCAACAATATGTATTAAACAAGGTCCTTTAAACAGAAACATACCTAAAGCAAGGTCATGTATTGATATATTAAAATGTGTGGTCAGAGGCTCACAGGAACCTAGGCAACCCTGCATTTCCCCTAGAAGCAATGGTTCAGCATTCACAAATTCAGTGTTTGAGGCAACTTTATAGAACATAACTGCTACCAATAATGAGATGTATTCCTTTCTAAATGAAAATCTAAACATAAAGTTTGAAAATTTAGGAAACACTGAATTCCTATTTCTTGTACTTCATAGGTGACAAAGTATGAGGTCATTATAAAAGTAGTAAGAGTAGATTTGGAGTCATGCCTCTAATACTAATGGAAATATGACTAGTCTGTGCCCTGGGATCATGTCCTTCTGATTCTATTTTATTGTTCAATAGTGTGGACTTGGACCATGATAGAAAAGTCATTCCTTTCATTCAGCAAAAAGTGATAACATGTGATAAGGTAGGAAATCAACTCTATCATACAGACTTTTGCCTTACAACTAGTATGTCAGAAATGAATAATGGATCAGGGATCGCCATGTTGTAACGATGTCTTGATTGATTGTTTTCCTAATATGTGCTGAGTGCTGACAAAGTGCGAATCTCCCAGTCTGCTGTGGTGGGACCACCATTGTTAAACAGTACAATTATGTTTTTGTAGCCTTCACTCATTTCCTGATTTTGCTAGACTTTTTCTCAGAGAAATATAAATAACTTTTAATCAACACAGGACCAAAATTATAGCTAACATTTATTGAGCTATTATTCCAGATATAAATTATCTATCTGTATATATATAATAGGTAATATTCTATTCTATTGTAACTCTATGCATTAAGAGTTATTATTACTGTTATTTCAGCTTAATGACAAAAAAAGAAAGAAAAACAAAGCTTGGGAAAGTTAAGTAAGTTGTACAATGTACATGATTAATGGTTGATCCTAGAATTCAAACCTTTGGTTAATATACTTGTCTACTTCTCTTTCTGTACTCTTTACAGGAAATGAAGTTTTATGTGTATTTATATATGTGTAAACATAAATAGACACATATGCCCCTATCTAGCCCAGCAAATGTGAGGTATTTTTTTATGGATCAGATTTATTGAGAGGGTGAAACATTAAGAATTCTATAAGTTATTCTAAAAATAAAAGAGATAAAATCATAAATCTCTAATCAGTGGTAATAATGGTTCACCAGTTTCTTTCTACAGAGATGTAAATGGGAAAATAGGGGTCATTTGAATGCACAATAGTTACGGGGTTTTGGCTTAATGAATGCTGTTTTACTTTCAAATTCAAGAATAGAGGATTTTCTTCAGTCCTTTGACTTTCCACAATAATAAATAAATAATTTACTAACTCCAGTAACATGTATAAATAGGAACATAAAAAAAGTGATACTATTTTGATGCTTTCTAGCACACTGAAGCAGGTTTGACAGATGATAGATTAGTTTAAATTAAATGTTTTATCACCATTTTAGATACTGTAAAAGAGAGTAAAACACACTGCACATCAGAGGAAATGGACAAAAGTTGGAGATAATCTCTTTTTAACTTATGAAAGCAATGGGAGCTCAAATGCATTTAAGACATCTAGTCTTAGAGAATAAATATGAAACAGCGTGGTAATTAGTTTCTCTGATCACCTGATTATAGGTTATCAACCACAATAAATAGCTTCTTTTGCAAATAATAGTTTTATGACTGGAAAGTATTTTCTGAAACCTGTAGCAAAAAGATTAGAATAATAATTTTTCCCTGTGTTTCCTTAGAGGCAGGATAATATATACATTCTCACATTGCTCTTTCTCTGGAACATCATAAATCTCCCTTAAATTTTTAATAAGAGGTATATCAACCCATCCCTTTGATTCTGCACCACTGTCACAGGCACCCAAATTAGTAGGTGATATAAGCCAGAGATGGAGTTATGGGAATGGAACACCCATTGTAAATATGGATATTCAGTAAACATCTTAACATAGCTATCAGCAATATTTATGCCACAGTTATGATACTCATCACCTTCTCTCCTCTAAACTTTTGTGATCCCACCTAAAAGGTATTTCTACAATCATACCTTCCCCTAAAAACTAGGTGAATACACCCTTACCTTGATGGGGAAGGAATTAACCTTGGGATGAAGGGGCATATAACACTGAAGATTTATTTCTTTTTTCATGTAAAAATTAATAAAACTTTTCCTTTTAAAAACTTCACATAATTGAATATAAGAAATTTAGCAGTCCCTATGTAAACATTAATCTTCTTGAGCTTTCAACCTTTTCATTTTAAAATAATTCTATAGTATTTCAGTCTTACAAAATTGTTTTTTACTTTAAGCCTCTATTTTTCAAGAATTTAATCATACCAATTAAGTTCTTCCAGCATACATACTAAATTCTCCACATCTTAAATTCTGTGATCTCAGCATGCTAATTATATTTTCTAGCAAAGTCTTTGAAGAGGTCAGAGGCTATTGAGAGGCTTGTGCCTTATGATAAATTCACAATCTATGTTTGACTTTTGAAGTTCAAATGACTCCTTTGCCTTGGGACAACTAAGCATTATTCCATTGGTAAATTTGATTTACTGAAATCTCTTAGAAAATAAATGAGCAGTCAAGATTTTTTATTTGTTTTATTGATTAGCAATAGATGTGTAAGGGGGTAGGAATGGAAGAGATGAAGAAAAAGAATGTTAAGTAACCAGAAAGCAGTCTGTGTAAAAGCAGCTGCCTCGCTTGTACATTGCAGAAATTTTTTTTCTGATCAAAGCAGCAACTTGTGGAGGTAACTAGGGAACAAATATAGACCTTTATTCACATTGGTGTGTTTATACCCTGATATAAAATATAGGTCACGTGTCAGAAGTTTAAATACATTCCTTCTTCGTTTTGGTCTGTATAGTTATTTCTCCTTGTCTTCCTCCTCTTCCTTTGTTTACTTATAACCATCTAACTCCAACTAGATAAGTGATTTCAGATTACATAATATTATTTGATAGGAATAATAAGTGTAGTAAACATTAAAGAGTCATGGATCATTTTCTCCTGTGGTTGTATCTTTGGAAATATGATCCACACACTGAAAGTATAGCATCTCCTCTTCCAAACTCATAGACAGACTGGAAATATCTGCCTTGTCCACAGCAGTAGACCCAGAACTTCAAATTGAGTGAAAAAGAGAAAAACAGGCCCTCAATAAAAGAGCTGTTTATCACTTATCTCATACCTAATAACCCAAGAAACATCCCACCATCAAAATCCTAGGATGACTAGAATGTATATAATCTTTCTTTCAATCCAGTTAATGTTCCTTTCAAACAATATCCTTACTGGGATGAATAGCAATTAAGTTAGTAAGTCACCTCTGCTTTTTTGTAAAATTTAAAATAGGTAAATTTATCTCTTTTTTATTATATTTATTTTCTTTTTTGGTTCCTAGAAGAGATTATATTTGGGAGTGTATGCCCTTAATTAACCAGCTCCATAAATGTGAACAAATGATAGGACAGTTACTTTCAAATATTTGCTAAAGTGATTTTTTTTCTAGAAATCAAATTTGATCCTTATAAAATGTGCTTAAAATATTTCATTGTCTTTTTTGTTACAGGCAAAATGTCCAAATTCCTTAGTATGATGTAACGTTTGTCTGTGACCTGTATTTTTATATTTCCAAATCCATCTTTTGCCTTGTTCACACCTGACACAATTGGGTCCAGCCACACTGACTTGCCTGTATTTATATTAAGCCCACAGATGAAGGCACATATTTTCCCTCTCTCTGGAATTCTCTTCTTTTTTTGCCTGACTCCTCTCCTATATTTTAAGAATCATCTCAAATGTCAACACACTTTTGAACTTTTTCTCTACCCTGCCACCTTCAGGTTACCAGTCTCCTCAAGACAGGGTTTTCCAAGTCTTTCTGGATGTTCCCAGAGCTCTGTGATGTCTTCTATTTTCAGAATTCTCATTTGCTGTAATTATTTGTTGTGTGCCTGCCTCCTTGATTAGGTAACAACTCTACTGTCTCCATTGATGTCTGTTTCCCAGAGCTGAGGAGAATGTCTGGCTCAGAATGGACACAATGCCTCATCAGGCCCTTCGCATTCTCTTTCCTACTCCCTCCAATATCAATTTTATTAAGTTTACATAATTACTGCATATTTTGTTTAATATTTTATAGTAATTACTGGTGGAAATGAGCTTTGGGGAGTCTACTACTCAGTGCTCTGAATATCAGATACTTGAAAAATCTTTTCAAAACAAAGACATTCCTGCATGACTCTATCAATATCACTTTCTTGAATATGTGAGCTTCATAAATCATGATATTTATGAAGAACAACAGAGGGCTGTTTTGAGAGTTTATTCATTTGAAAGTAGAAAATACAAATAAAACTCTTCCTTACTCAGGTTACTAATTAGATATCTAAACACTAACTATATTTCATTTATCAGAAAACTTTCTATTTGCCAGGCACTCAGATCTCTATTCCACTGTTGTTAACATTTCCTTTTTGGTGTAATAAATAGGCACGCTGAATCATTGTTTCTTTGCTAGGCATTTCCTCATATTGATTTCTCTTGATGTCTCCATTTAAATGAGAAGAACTTTTGAAGTGCCAACACTTAACCAACATTATAACTTAAAATGCATTTTAAGGGTAAAATTTAGATTAGGTAGTTTTAGGAAATAGCTCAAAAAATTATCTTTACTTTTTTTTTTTTAAATTGAGGTAAAATTGGTATAAGTTTATATACATTTCAGGTGTGAACATTATAATTGGATATTTGTACACACTACAAAGTCACCACCACCGTAAGTCTAATTACCATCCATAACCGTACAATTGATCCCCATTACCCATTTCACCCTCCCCTCAATCTTCCTCTTTTCTGGTAACCACTAATCTGTTCTCTGTATCTATGAGTTTGTGTTTTATTTTGTTTGTTCTATTATTTTACTTTTAGATTCCACATATAGGTGAAATCGTAGTGTATTTATCTTTCTTTGTTTGACTTATGTCACTTAGCATAATACCCTCAAGCCCCATACATATTATCACAAATGGCAAAATTTCCTTCTTTTTATGGCTGAGTAGTATCCACTGTAAATATGTATCACATCTTCTTTATCCATTCATCCATCAATGAACACTAGGTTGTTTCCAACTATCTTGAAGTTTTATAGTCAGTCTTTAAACGTTCTCAGGAATAGAAAGTCTGCATATGTTTTCAGGCTCAAACAAAAATCATTTGAGTGCAAGTTTAGAGCAGAAATTTGGTGATTAAACTGGTATAATATATACTACTACTTCTGGTGAAATAATATAAAGCAATCAAATAAAGTAATTTCTTCTTGTGCTAATTGCTAACCTGATTGTGAAGGTATTACTAAAACAGAAATTTCAAAATTATTCTGAGAAAATAAAGTATAAGAATAACTATATAATCCAAGAAGAAAGTACTTAAAATAATACATTCCGGTGTTATTGTCAGATAATTGCTGATTTCTTTGTAACCTTTTGGCTTTAAGGAAACACAATCCTACTAACAAAACATGTTATAACTTAAAGATGCACAAGACGCAGTCCTACTAGAGAATGGACTTGAGGACACGGGGAGGGGGAAGGGTAAGCTGGGACAAAGTGAGAGAGTGGTAGTGTATATATGGACATATATACACTACCAAATGTAAAATAGATAGCTAGTGGGAAGCAGTCACATAGCACAGGGAGATCAGCTCGGTGCTTTGTGACCAGCTAGAAGGGTGGGACAGGAAGGTGGGAGGGAGGGAGACACAAGAGGGAAGAGATATGGGGATATATGTATATGTATAACTGATTCACTTTGTTATAAAGCAGAAACTAACACACCATTGTAAAGCAATTATATGCCAATAGAAATGTTAAAAAAAAATAAAATTAAATTTTAAAAAAAAGCCCATTTGAACGTAATGTATCTTCAAATTTTAAAAATTTACAAACATCTACAGCCTAGTTTTATTATGACTTGATGCATTTTAGGTCCTCAGTCTATTTCAGTACAAAGTAGATTGGATTACAGAGAAGTATATATGGAAATCAAGAGTTGGCCAATCAGTTAACATTATGCAAATGACAGGAAAATGATAGTGTCAAGGTTCCCAAAGTAAAGAATTTCCATTTCCCAACAATGCCAATATCTAAACCAATCTAACTGTAAGTCCTAAGTGGAATCTATTTTTGGCAAGGGATCAAAAAAGAGAATCTTTTCACAGCTAACCTTCAGCTACATCAATGAACCCACTGTCCACAAGAGCTCACTATATCAAAAAGCATATGGGCATGGGCAGCAGCCCCTGGTGCAATGCCACTTCTGTGTTTGTTGGACTGGGAAATGTTGCTGCCTTTGGCCCACGGTCCACCTAGCTGGTGAGCAGAGTTGACACCAGTTTCTAACCCAGGTTTTGCAGTAAACTAACATGAGGCAGTGTGGAAAGCTCTTGTCAGTGTCACTGTACTTGATCTGAAAAGACACAGAAAAATTCACATTCCAAAGCTGTCAGCTGGCAAACTTTCAGCAGAAAGAAAAGCCTCACTTTAAGAATGTAAACAAGGATGGTGAAGGTCTCACTATCTAAAGATATTAGCATGCAAGGAGCACTCTGGCAGCTTGAACAAGGCAAGGCAGTGGCAAGCCCCCTGCCCCACTGTGGAAGTAAGCCTACCTTGGAGACTCCTGGCACTGCCTTCTTCCTGTTAGGTACTTTACCTGTGATTGCAATGGCAGATCTTTCAAAAAAGTGAAACAGAGGCCTGTCTCTTTAGAAGCAAGAGCACTCTCTCTGAAAGAATCAGTTTGGTGTTTCCAGGGGAAAGGTCATTTCTTTACACCTCTGAAGAGGGTAGATAACAATAATAGAAAGAATATCAGGCATGAAAAGCTACATTTTCCTGGACCCCTAAAGGAAATCATGACACAGCTGTGAAGCTGGTTCTAGGAGCTAACGCACTAATTTATCCCACTTCAATGCATTGACTTTCCTCCTCTGTGAACTGGCATCCCAGCTGGGAAAAGAAATGTTTACTGAGACTTGCTGAATTTTATTTACAGGTCTCGTGGACTCCTCCTAAGTTTCAAAGAAGAGATATCTCTAGTGTTGGTGAGATGTGGGGTGGTGTGAAAATCACCCAAATGTACTTGAAAGATAGCACTCTTGTGACCTAAAGAAAGATAATATCGAGTTAAGTGCAGCACTTTGAGTTCATCCAGCATAAATATCAGTGCCAAGGCAATCACATGGAGGGCCCTTGGGATACTGGGGTGATAAATCAGAACTTGGAAGGAAGCCTCCAAAACTACCCTGATTGCAGTGCCTAAGGAACAACTGATTGAGCCTTCTATTAGAAAACTTTCCCCATCAGAAAATAGAGGAATATTTTGTCACACATTATCTAAAAGAGCTGCATTGTTACAGACATTCCTATTCAATTATTTATATATCCTCTTCCTGGTAAATCTCATCTGATTCTCTCTCCTTTCTAAATGTCATGAGTTTTACTCTCGTACTGGCACTGATGTTAACATTTGAAGGGGGGAAAGGTTGTACTTAAGTTTAATAGATTTCATATTTAATAATGTAGTCAATAAAGTCTGCCCACTTAATCAGTCAAAGGCTATTCCACTCTGGACACGGAATGCCTCCAGTGAGCCATGTTGTTTCCATTACACACAATTCACCCATTATTTTCAACTCAGAAAAATAGTTTAATATTTCCAGAGCTTTACTTATCTATAAATAAGTAAAATGGCATTGCTTTTAAATAAATGAAATAATTCTGACATTATACTTTATACACTATCATTAACAAGATCACAGAACAAGGAAAGAAATTCAAATCTATATGGGATTTGATGGATTTACAGCACCTGATGGAAAAAAAAAATCATTGTAAACTTTTATATTGTTTCCTTTCTCTCTGGTGACAAAGATTCTTTGCTTGATCAAACTTTAGTCGGTTTCCTGCAACTTCTCCTAGGCTCATCTCTGCACTTTCTTGTAAAATCCAGTTTTAACCAGAACCCTGCTAAGTCAACTTAACCACAACCCTTCACTCTCCATATCTGATCACCCTGGATATCTGATCAGGTTCCTCCTCCTCCACCATCCCCCTGATCACCTGATGCCTAAATGTCCTGGCCTGTCTTCAGCAAGAATCCTGTTTGGATGGTTTATCCAGAACATCCCTTACCCCTGACGTTTTCTCTTGGTAATATTCTGTCAACTGACCCCCATCCTGCTCCCTGGCTAAAAATCTCCACTTGCCCATGCTGTATTTGAAGTTCAACCCAATCTCTCTCTCTCACTGTGATCCCATTGCCCTGGTCCCTATAACTTTGCAATGGTCCTAAATAATGTCTGCCTTAACATCTTTAACAATTGTCATTGAATTTTTTTTCTTTAACACCTGCAATTTCTCATTTTATAAAAGGAGAACTGCAAAAGTGAAAACAAAAGGAGAATTCTATAACCAATCATGGACTCTAACATGGCCATGTATTGTTTGGTTTGCATTCAGCTTTACAGCAATATGCCATCATTAGTGGCAACAATATTACTCTAAACAAACAGTATTAACGGCATTGCACTATTGCCTTTACATTAGCTTTGTAGCCATTTAAATAATATGTTCTTAAACCTCAGTTACTAATACCTAACAATCTTTAGAGAAAGGGATAGTGCATGTCTAAACATTTTTTTTTCATATCCTGTAGGTGTTCTATTAGCTCAAAAGGGAGTGTATTCAAAAACAATTACTGTGGAAAAACTTTGATTTTAAGCTAGGAAAGAGTTTATTCAGTTACATGTGTTTATGATGAGTAGGTGTAGGGTTGTAAAGCATACTAAGTACAGTGATTCTGAGAATAAAAAAATCTTGCTAACATTTCCTATTATAGAGAAACAAAAGACTTAAGTTCCCTACATTATTGCCTATTTTGAAACTTCCATATTCTTCTGATATTTGGAGAACCTGCACCCAAATGGCTATTAAACGTAGCTCTTTCCCTGGAAGTTAATATTGAGAGGTGTTTTGCTAGTTTTTATTTAGTACTAAGAATAAAATTAATTGTTTATTCTTTTTATTAACGGGTTTAAACTATCTGAAATGTAAACTGTTAAGGAAATGAAGTCCTTTCTTTGTTTCCCTAAGTCATTAAGTTTCAGTTGAGTGTTTCCCTTCTCAAAATGTCTCTTAAGATGCTGCAGACTGGGTTGACTCATTTGCATGCAAAGTATCCTCCCTGCCTATAGCTTTCATAGCATTTGTCACTCTGTATTATAATGATCCGCCTGTACTTTTTCTTCCCAACTACTCTGTAAGTCCTTTAAAGTCAGTAATTTTTAATGTAAAAGATGGAGTAATTTGCCAACAGAAATTATTACATTCTGTGTAACATGAGTCACATGAATCTAGATTCATGAAATGAGCACATCTCCATCAAGAAAGAATCTCCATATGACTCACATCATTGCTGTATCCAAGGTTTTCAATTAATACATCTTTGCTACTCTATTTTTTCATCTTCCTGCACACCCTAATGGTGGCAAGCAAGAACATTTTGAGAAATAATTATGAAAGAAAAACTGGACTTTGAGAAAATTAATTGTATATTTTTAGACATTTGGGCAAAAATTACTTTTGGGGGGGTTTGCTTTTAGCAGTCCACCACAAGTAAGAAACTCTTTTCTGTACAATAATTTATCTGTCTTAACAGTGGGATATTGAAAGTCACATTTTCAAAGTCACAATACCCTATTTCTGTAAAAGTAGTTGGTATCATTCAAATATGTAAATATTCCTACTGAGAGGTTAATTTAGTTGTCTCATAAGGCTGGAGTACGGTTGAAAAAAACCAAACAAAAAACAGGATCTAAAAAGAGATTGCTTAGAGTCTAATTATGCCTCTGCCCTCTCTGGTTAAGTAACCTTTGGAAAGTTACTTAACCTTTCCAGGCTTTGGTTTAGCTCATGTGTAAAAAAGTGGTAATAATAATAACCACCTCTGAATTGGGTTTTGAGGGTTAATTGAGATAATGTAGGGGAAAGGCACTTAGTATACTGCCTAATAAATAATGAATGATCACTGAGACAAATCCCAGGAAATCAACTTACTGATTTTATGTTTTCCAAAATAAAACTATGGTTAAGCACATTCTGAAATACAATTATTGGGATAATATCTAATGCTAATATTAATAATGCCAACATAGGAGTTATTTGACATGCAAAATTTCCAGGGAAGTTGGCACCATAGAACATTTTAGGAAGTTATAATAGGACTTTATAATATTATAGGAAATGACAGTGCAAATATTCTGTATGGTATTTCTCATTTTCTTGGTAACAAAGGGAACGTTTTCAAGGCTCTTTGGTCACTGAGCCATTCAGATTCTGAGGCTCACTCCATGCCCCTCCCTCCCCTCAAAAAGGGGGAGTGGAAAGACAGAAACGCAGACATTAGGTGCTTTGAAACAAGAACAACTTTATTCTAAAATTTATGTAATTTTTCGTTGTTCTCATAATTGAAGTCATTTAATTAAAACAGTGATTACTGATGACTCATTCTCAATATCTCATCATGTCACTACCAAAGCACATTCAAAATGTATTTGGACATTTAATATACTTCTTTCATTTATATTTAACTCTATCCAAAATTTGTGAGCAAACTCATTTTCAGAGTAGGTAGAGCTCATGTTTTCCTGCCCACAAATTTCTCAAACAATGCTCTTTTCCAATAGTCAGAAGGCTCCTTTAGCATTTTGCATGGGGGCTAGCCTGCACTGCTTGTTTGTTTGTGTTTCAGAAAAACTGTGAGCATTAATCAGGTCTGAGAGTGTTTTGCGTGTTGTTTTAAAAATGCAAATAAACTTGAAAGCTGACCAATTGCCTGGAAAGTACCAAAAAACAACAGTTGCTGAACAAAACTGCTAAGGAAGAAAACCCAACACATGTTCTCAATCACTTTGTCATGGTAGAAAGTTTGAGGAAGGACAAGAGTTACAGAACAATAACAAATACAAGGGGAAGGAATTAGCCAATATCTTAAAGACAAAGCCTTCTGATTGAGTTTTGCAGATACTTTAAAAATTAAATGTATCACTAAAACAAACTCTTCATACATTGTTCTATTCTTTTAGTTTTATTCTTTCCTAAAAAAATATTGTCTAAATAGTTTCAGAACATGATAAAGGACTTTAAAGTTAATTTTACAATATGGTTAAAATAATTTACCCTAAAGCATGTTACAGGCAAAATAAGCTCATTAATGGGGACTTCAGGTATATGGGTGCATTTGCATCACAAAAGAATACTAATAATATATTAAGCGAGCATTCAGTCCCAGAATGATGTGTTCTCTTATTATTTTTGTAGGTAGTCAAATTTTTCTTTACAATTTTGAACATATCATTACATGTAACAACATTCCAAGTTGCAATGATTTTATTCCCAAAATGACTCAATAATTTTCAGTAATTAGAACCTATTGGGGAAAAAAAATGATGTTGTCTGATCCTTATTAGTTTTTCTTTTATAGGGGGAGATTTTTATATTTTAATTTTATTGGAGTAGAGTTCATTTACAATGTTGTGTTAGTTTCAGGTGTACAACAAAATGATCCACTTATACATATACATATATTCATTTTTTTTTAGATTATTTTCTCATATAGGTTATCACAAAATATTGAGTAGAGTTCCCTGTGCTATACAGTAGGTCCTTGTTGGTTATCTCTCTTATATATAGTAGTGTGTGTATGTTCATCCCAAGCTCCTGATTTATCCCTCCCCACCACGTTTCCCCTTTGGTAACCATAGTTTGTTTTCTATGTCTGGAAGTCTGTTTCTGTTTCGTAAATAAGTTTGTGTCTTTTTTAAAAAATTAGATTCCACATGTGTGTGATATCATATGATATTTGTCTTTCTCTGTCTAGCTTACTTCACTTAGTATGATAATCTCTAGGTCCACCCATGTTGTTGCAAATGGCATTATTTCATTCTTTTTTATGGTTGAGTAATATTCCATTGTGTATATGTACCACATCTTCTTTATCCATTCCTCTGTCCATGGACATTTAAGTTGCTTCCATGTCTTGGCTACTGTAAATAGTACTGCAGTGAACATTTGGGGTGCATGTATCTTTTCAGATTATGGTTTTCTCAGCATATATGCCCATGAGTGGGATTGCTGGGTCGTATGGTAGTTCTATTTTAAGATTTTTAAGGAACCTCCATACTGTTCTCCATAATGGTTGTACCAATTTACATTCCCACCAACAGTGTAGGAGGGTTCCCTTTTCTCCACACCCTCTCCAGCATTTATTGTTAGTAAACTTTTTAATGATGACAATTCTGACCGGTGTGAGGTGATACCTCATTGTATTTTTGATTTGCATTTCTCTGATAATTAGTGATGTTGAACGTATTTTCATGTGCTGTTTGACCATCTGTATGTCTTCTTTGAAGAAAGGTGTATTTAAATCTTTGCCCATTTTTTGATTTTTTTGTTTGTTTGTTTGTTTGGGTTTTGGCATAGAGCTGCATGAGCTGTTCGTATATTTTGGAGATTAATCCCTTGTGGGTCACTTCATTTGAAAATATTTTCTCCCATTCTGTGGGTTGTCTTTTAATTTTGTTTATGGTATCCTTTGCTGTGCAGAAGCTTTTAATTTTAATTAGGTCTCATTTGTTTATTTTTGTTTTTATTTTCATTACTCTAGGAGGTGGATCAAAAAAGATATTGCTGTGATTTATGGACAGCTATATGTAAAAGAATGGAATTAGAACATTCCCTAACACCATACACAAAAAATAAACTTGAAAAGGATCAAAGACCTAAATGTAAGGTCAGACACTATAAAACTCATAGAGGAAAATATAGGCAGAACACTCTTTGACATAAATCGCAGCAATATCTTTTTATATCCACCTCTTAGAGTAATGAAAATAAAAACAAAAATAAACAAATAGGGGCAGTTTTAATTCTTTGACTTCAGTCTATACAGATTAGATAATTTTCAGTGGGTCTCTGCCAGGACACATCACAAAATATCTTCCCTATCGCTTAGGGATACCTGATGAACATTGCAGAGAAGGCCTTGTGCTGTGTTGGGAGTGTCCATTTCTTTCTCAAGTTACTTATAAACTCTTGAAGTATGGCAGTTGATCCAGAACTGATGTGTAGTAATAGTAAGTGGTTGAGTTTTTAAAATATACCCTTTGACATGAATACCCTTATCTGTTTTCAAAAATTGGTTTTGAGCCAAAAATTTATGCAGCCTATGAAGAATTAAAGGCTATCCCTAAATTTTGTTTCAAGTTCATTAACTTAATACAAATTTTCACTAAAAGTGGGACTTTAATTATACTTTCCATTGCTAAATTAAAGAATACTGAAGATAAAACAAATATCGTATATTATTGCATATATGTGGAATCTAGAAAATTGGTATAGATAAACTTATTTGCAAAGCAGAAATAAAGACACAGACGTAGAGATCAAATGTATGGATACCAAGGGGGGTGGGATGGAATGGGAGATTGGGATTGACATATATACACTACTATGTATAAAATAGATAACTAATGAGAACAGACTGTATAGCATAGGGAACTCTACTCAATGCTCCGTGGTGACCTAAATGGGAAGGAAATCCAAGGAAGAGAGGATATATATATACGTGTGGCTGATTCACTTTGCTGTGTAGCAGAAACTGACACAGCAGTGTAAAGCAACTATACTCCAAAAAAGAAAAAAATACTGAAGATAAAATATGTTGGGTAGATCACTTTGCTATGATAGGAGGAAAGAGAAACAAGAACATTGAAGGAAGAAAAGAAAAGGAATTTATGTATTTGTTAAATGAGAATCTGTTTCTGTTTGATCGTTTTTCTACAACTAACACACTTCAGAGGAGATATAATCTTGAGGGGAAAAACTTGCTCGCATGTAGGTGGGTACCATCATTTCACTGTAGACTTACACTAAATTTCTGACATTTTGAAATCCAACAAGCCTAAGGCAAAAAATTATTCTAAGACAATGGATATTAAGGATATTAATGCTAAAAATCCCCAAAATGGATCTGTACGGTTCTTAAACTGTTTATGGTAATGATCAAATCAGTGCTCTGTGCTGCATTTTTTTTTTGTATTCAATATTAAATAGGGCTGGTTACTACCCCAGTTTTGCTTTTTGAGCATTTTATTCTTGAACTCCCTCAGGAAGAAAGAGCAAACCAGAAATAAGTGATCATTTTCTTGTTAGTGGTTCTCTCTCAGACCCTGAGGATCCATCGTGAAATGTGTTACTCACAATCGGTCTTTGTGTAAGTTAAAATCCCATTAAACTATTTCCCAATATCTATTGAGGCACATACCTAATGATTATTAATGTTCTTTCTGGTGATGTTTATGGATGCAGAACCAGGGAACAATTTGTCTCAATAAGAGAAAGTAAGACTGTAGAATGATATTTATGTATCTAAATATTTAAAATACCTGATTGCTTATCTCTAAGTAATAGTTCTTCCCTTTAAGGAGACTGCGGAGTACAATGCTGAGTTACTGAATAGCATATGATTTAATAGTTTTATATGAATCATAAAATGTTAAAGACAAAGCAGAGGTATGGATGTGTGGTGAGAAGAGCTACAATTTTTTAAAAAACCCAGAAACATGAAACGTGCTGAATAATTGAAAGTTGCTGAATAATTGAAAATTGAGAAGGAAAAATAATTTGTTAAGCCATGTCATTCAAAAATATATCCAAAATGTATTAGCATGGAAAGTATATCAAGCTATCATCTTTCTTTGATGACTTGGATTTTGCTATTGCCAAAAAGTAAGCCTTTCAAAAATCATTTATAATATAAATCTGTAAGGGTCAAGTAAAGAATATTGAGATGAATATTTTCTGACAGTACCAAGTATTATCAATTTTTTGAAAAAATACAAATATTAGTTTTTATTCTTTCATTTTTCATTTTAAATCAAATATTTAAAGTCTGCAGTTAGTTTTATAAATTGCTGAATAAATAATGTGGATTTTTATTAATTTGAATTTTGATTAATTAAAAGTTTATAGTATGTACTCACATAAATATAATTGGTAGACTGCTAAAATGCACGATATTATTTCAATAATAAATTAGCTAAAGTTAAAACCACTCTCTAAATAGCTTTCCTAGACTGATTTACTGTCATAATACAAATGCCAAAATGTAATGAATGATTCGAATTTCACTGATACAATATGACATCTGACAGTTAATAATGGGTTCCTAAAACTGCTGCTAAAATGTAATATGCAGTACAAATTTAGCATGGCTAAATTCAATATTAGTCTATGAAGATAACAGTACAACTGGGCAAATTAGGTAATTTTACCATGACAAAATACTATAATTAGTTTTATAATTACATCTATTTACATGGTGAATTTCGATAATAGTAACTCATTTTCAAGTCATCATGAAATTTTTTATAGAAGATAATATACAATTATATGTAATACTACAATCATTTAAAATTATTGGCTGTGGTTTTCATATTGTCTTACAGAAGAATATACCCAAATATACCAATTTACCTTCCTTTTACATATTTTAATACATATTTGAGGAATACCAACAATCTGAAAAAAAAAATAATTGAGAACTATAGAAACAAAAATGTGTTGAGTGATTTTCTGTCATGGTATGAGGAAAGAACATCATAGACATGAATCCAGAGTGAATAAGGACCAAAAATGGACATTGGACATTAGAAATCTGCCCTTGAAATAAACTTGCTGTTATGTGCAATGATTAGGGGACATATGGTATAAGAGTACGGCAGGAGTTGATTGACTCCAGTTGGTAACTTCTGTTCACTTCAAGAAGTTGGGGAAAATAAAGCTTATATCTGATTTAGTGAATAGGTATTTATTAGATGCCTATGATATGCCAGGTACCATGCTAAGAATTATAACATTTAAAAACACAAGAAAAATCTGATTCTCTTTGAAGAATGAACACACTAGCATTATAAATATACACATAAATCTTTATTAAATTTATATATGCATGTATGTGTGTATACATATATATATACTTATATACAGATTCTGTAGATATACATAACAACAGTATTTTTCTGTGAGAATAAAATATGTAATTAAATAGGCCTGGCTCAACTAACTACACAGTAAAATTTTGATTCAATCAAACCACACATTTTCATGCATGAATTTACTTGAAAGTAACCATAGATCCTATGCCTTTTCCAGGTCTGACCTACAACTGACAGTCATGGTCCAAGGCTGCCCACCATTAGATATCCTTCATCACAGTTCCAACTCTCTTATTGAAGATAGAACATTTGAGGAGGTGATTTTAATATGACAAATTAATGCTGAATTTAATAATTAAAGGTAGTAACAAAATGAGAAGTTTTAGTAGTGTTCTTGTCTTAGCAGAGCCTTAATGATCATCATTGTCATGACTAACATTTGTTGAAGGCCTACAGTTGGCCAGATGCTGAATACATTATTTTCCAATCTTTCAAGAAAAAAAAAAAAAAAAGCCTGAAGCATATAAAGGTCAAATTACCTAAAGTTTTACTGCTAGAAAGCCATACAGATGGGATTTGAACACAGATTTTCTGGACTGTAAAGGCTAGAATTTTCCATTTTCATTCTATCTTCCCATCTATCTTTCTTGCTCATATGCTGTGCTCTAATAGAAATATTTGAACAATGATAATATTGTTACAGAAAACTGAGGATTTACTCTGTACCCCTCCAAGCTGAGCTTTTATACAAGGCCTGTTATATTTTTGATTGACATTTTATCGTTGGTCAAGTATTTGTTCATTTCACTTGAATTTGCAAAATCTCATGAAGCACCCCCATCAAAAGCACACACAAACCAAACTTACACACATTTGTGTCACCCTTTTTTTACTTTGTTTACTACTGTTTCTCTAGTACCTAGAAGACTGGGGATAGACTATGGACTCAAAAATATTTGCGGGGATGAAAAAAAGGAAAAGAAGAGAAAGGAAGGTTGGGTCTATAGAGAGGAACTGAAGTCCCATTAAAATACAATTCTTTCTAATTCCTCTGTGAGCATAGAGGATAAGAATAATAAAATGACCATACTGGTCTACCTCTGTTTGTTACTCCTGTCCTTGTTGCTTCAGAACTGGATTTTTGCAATAGTCTTCTAATTCGTCTTTCTGAATAAAGATATTCTTTCATCCATCTGCCCATACTGCTGCCAGAGTTGTCTTCTGCCATACCTGAATGCCCATGTCACTCTGATTGTAAATTTCTTATTATTCATCTTGATCATATCTTGATCTTCCCTAGTATAACTTTTGAGAACTACTTCTTGGCACTCACACAAAATCAAACATTAAGTCAATGCTATTTCATCTCTCTCTCTTTTTTTTTTCTTTTTTCTACAGTTCTATCCCTTTGTCTGAAATAGTCTGCCCTACCTTCACTTCATGGCAAACTTCTCATCCTTCCAGATTCCAGACACAAGTCAAAATTTACCTCCATTTAATGACTTCTCCAAACCCTCCAATCAGAATGAGTGACAATTCTTTCTACACATACCTCTAGTATATTCATAAAACTGTTTTGATTATTTTAACATGTCTGTCTACTACTAGACTTTGAATTTTTGTAGAACTGTCATAAACAGTGCCAGATATTGAGGATTCTCAATGAAGGATATATGACATAAATATGAGCCAAATCTGAGGAAAGTGTCAAAATTAATGGTGTTGCTGATCTACTGTAAATCTTTGATTTCAAGAGGACAAAATGTGCATTTTGTTATGTGCCACAACTATTTTATTACCAGATCTACACAAGTGTAAATACAATTAATTTTGTTCACCTCTTTAGTGAATCAATTCATAAAGAAACATAAGGTTTTATTTCATTTTTTTCTCTAGAATGTCGACCTTCTCTTTTCAATTCCAGTTTTGATGACTAAAGCTGAAACAATTTTACCATTTCTGGCTGTACCCATATCTCCAGAAAACATCTAGCATGGTTATAATATTTGGAAAACCTTGAAGTATTATATGTCTTCATAAAGTCACATGGTCCTAGGAAAAAGATGGGCATGGCAAATTAAAAAGCCACAAACAGCATGAAAGAGAGTTTAGAAAACAAATTAAGTCTTTTTTAAAAATCACATATTTTATCTATATTCATTCTCTTAATAATATTATTTCTTATTTTCTTTATATCACATTCTTCAGTGAGGCCAGGGAACGTGTATATGAAAGCCAATATGATATCTGAGCACAGTTAGTAATCAAATTCTTTGGAATACAACTTGCAAGTCTTTGAAATTAAATAGATATGTTCAAATATATTGACCAATTCTATTTCTTCTACTCTTTTCTCTAGTTACAACTTACTTAAAGAATGTGCTCTTAAGAAGTCAGAAATGTTTTTTGCAACAATATCTTAAACCTTGGTATGAAGTGGCTGAAGAGATGATGACAACTGACAGACTTTAAAATTAAATATAGAGATAGATCATGCCATTTTTATGGATGATTATAAGGAGGAGGTATTTCCCATTTTTAACATTGAGTCCAATATGTGAGTTCTAACATCTAATACCTTAATGTGTGTATAGATACTTTCTTAAAAGTTACCATTAAACATATGTAATATGTAAAACATATGTAATAATATAAAGTATTTCCTTTTTCTTCATTTATTCTGAAAAACATTACCTTGATCTTAATATCCCAAGAAATAGGTAAAGTCAACTTAACTGGTGTCTGAATAGGATTTTTTTTTGGAAACAACATTCATGAGTCAGTCTACTTATTTTATGTTATTATGGCCTACTATGAAATGTCATGTAATATCCATAAAACACTTTAAAAAGCAGGAGTAATGCCATTTTTTATATATTTAAAATATGCATGAGTTATTTTCTTTCACTACTTCATTTTATATTTTAAATATAAAGTCTTAAGCATTTAAAATGGAAGGAATAGTGATTACCAAACAATTTAATTTACCATTAATATGAGAAATGCGTTTACAAGGACAAGAAGCTCATTACAATCTGTTCTATGTGGAACATTTTTCCTTGCTATAATTTTCCTTTTAATGTGGCAGGCTTTTCTCCTAATCTCCATGCATTGGTCCTATTGAATGCCATAGATCTGGTTCACACCACTTCCTCCCGAATAATATTTTTAATATTTGAAGACAAGGGAGGTAGGGATAAATTAGTTAGAAGCTTGGGATTAGCAGATACAAAAAAAATTGAAGATACATAGAACACACACAGTTCCTTTCCCCATCTCCTCCACCAGCTTCCCAAGTCTTCTTGTTTTCCGAGTATATCAATTCCTGTTTGACACAGGAGATGATGTCCAGATCGCTGCCAACACCCAAGTTGACCTCCTTCATTTACACTCCACTCTAGCAACGCATTCTGAAAAGTTTGCTGCCCAGAATGGGTTGTAAAAATCTAGATATGATTTGACCAGCTCCATATATAGTCAAATCATTAAATTCATTAATACAGATCCATCTATCTTAATCTGGCTTAAGAAAATATTTTCCTTTTAAGTAACAATCTAAACCTGCTAGATTACAATGAATCATGATCAATTTAACACTCCAAATCTTATAATTTGATTCACTGCAAAGCTAGGTGAAACGCATGTTCTAATTATATTTGTCTGCAGTTCTAACACATATGTAGAGCATCATACATAATACTGTTAAATTCGCTTTTATTATTCAAGTCCATTAGAGATTTTCTTTATCTTGATTCTGTCGTCTACTTTGTAGATTTTACTTCATATAACATGCAGATATGATAAACTTACCTTCCAGATCTCTATCAAAGTTAATAATAAAGTCAAGTTAGAGTAGACTAGGATCCCAAGTGGTACTGTGTCACAATTATACAAATATACCATATATATATATATATACACACACACACACACACACACACACACATACATACACACCCACACAAAACAGTATATAGAACTCCAGCTTCCACAGCTATCACATCGAGATCACTATAATATTGTAAAGCTGTCAGAAGTAAATGAGATAAATGAGGATGCCTAGGGAAATGTTTGGTTTAGAATAGGTATTCAGTAAAATATACTTGATATGATTCTTTTGGGGCTAAAACACTAAATAAGACTCATTTAATTGGGCTTTTGAAGACTTCCTTAAGTATCAAATCCACAACAAAATTGTTGAAATATTTCAGACTTAAAAGTTCATTGATTTTTTTTTTTCCAACGAGTTTTAGAGATGAGGAAGGTAATAGGTTGTGTGTGCAAAAGTGAACACATGTGTTCATGTGTGTGTGTGTGTTAGAGAGAGAGAGAGGGGTGGGGTGGAGAGTGTCTATCAGAACATCATAAAGCTGGTATCTTTAGGAGAAACAATGTTTCATAAACTCATGAAATTGAAAAATTAGCTTCAAGCCACTAACTAACATCTATTGTACCACCTACAGGGGCAGTATCAACATCTTCCCTAAAGGAGCTAGGCCTAATTATAAAATTTTCTCAAATATGATGCCAGCGGCATTTGAACAGCAAGATGACTTTGCTAATTCAAGTAGTATAATTCAAACACATGGCTCATGAATGAGGGATTACAATATCACAACCCACTGTGTAAAAATCTGGTTCCAGAGCTCTGAGTGTGTGTGAAAAATTAATTTCATATTAGATATAGATCCACATGCATCTTCTAACAAATTATTTGGAATATTCAAGCATATGTTCTGTTTTTCTTCCTAGGCACAGCGGCAGGAAATTGTGCACCCTGCTGCTTAGTAAACATCAACACGTTTGGATTCTCATGGAGTGCACATGATGCCAGATACACAGAGCATACAAAGCAAGGGGGGAGAGGCTGCTGGAAACATTTTCCTACTTTTCTACACTAAAGAGTGTGGGCAGTTTCCATTTCAGTGTCGATTTCGGTCAAAAGAACTTCACTATGTGTTTTTAAATGTCAGCCAGAGAAAAGTTTCTACTCACCATAAAAATCACATTTACCCTGTCTTATCTATATAATCCCATATGTTTGTTACCTACATTCTAAAAAGTAATCTGACCCCACTTTATTTATAATTTTGTGTTAATAATTTACAGCTATGTTCATTAATTCTAAGGGGCAAACGGGCCCTTTCATATTGTTTATATTAGAATGTATAGATTATTATAGTTAATGAAACAGTTTGGGGGATATGGAATACATACTTTCCCCCTAAATACTGTAAACATGTTAGGTGTCAAGCAGAGTGCCATGTCCTAAAGTCCTACCTTTCTCTTGACAGATAGCCAATTCTATTTGTTATAAAAAGTTAAGTTTGGATTTTAAATTTAGATATTGCTGACCACCAAAACAATTCATCAAGGCATTAAATGTCATTGTAAATTCTGTTTTCCTGTCTTGTCATCATTATAAATGGTAATGAGTTGACTAATGCCTTATGGGAATTATCACAGTGTTCAGTAGTTGATAAAGTTATTCAAAATATTGCCAGGACTTACTTAAACCAATGACTAGAACTGATTAGACTTTGTACTGTGAATTAAAGTGAATGCTACACATCAAGAATCAAAGAGGAAAGAAATAAAAAATACATTACTCAATTGTTGTGCATCTGTCTTTCAGTGTAAAATAAGAGCATGACTACCGATCAGATTCAGTTACTGCTGATTAAGAAAGAAAGCATGGCATAAAATCTTTGCCGTAGAAGCAAAAAAATAAATAAATCACAAAACATCAAATTTTGTATTGTTAATTCAAATCTGGTTTCTTGTCTCTAAATTCAAATGCACTTCTCTGCTCTTCAGTATGTCAGCAAATGAACTTAATTTCTAAAGGACAAATTAGGAGAAATTTCAGTTTCCCCAGTATTCAATATGGCTTGATTTTTGTTTTTGTTTTATGGACTTGGACATAAATGATGATTTTAATTTACAGTGTGTATAGCCTAATTAGTAGTCAAACTAAAATGGACAATAAAAAGACGTATCATTAACTATGTTAGAGAAATTATATTTGAAATCTGTAGAGAAGAGAGACTTCTAAAGATCAAAATGTTTTTAAATGTCACCAGGCAAAACATGACTTTAAAGGAAAAGAAAGATTTGATGGTTTCACATATTCTACTTTTATTAATATGATATTTTTCCTTTTTCTTAAAGTTATATATCTTTGAAACACTGTACTGTAATCCAGACAGCTCTTATTACTTGATATTGGATCCCTCTTAGATACCGTAATGGTTTTATGATCTAAATATAAAAATAATATTACCTACCTAAGAGAGTTAATTAACAAGATTATATAAGACAATGTATATGAAAGTTCCTAACAATATTTAATATTCAATTAATCTTAGCCAAATTGAAAACTGAAAGAAAATGCATTATTTGAAAGACAGGATAGTCAGTATGTCTTTTTGAACATAAAAAACATATTTCTATTAAAAATAATGCTGTATTCTATAAATAAATAATATCAATAGCATTAGAATAGAAAGCAAAATTTAAAGAAGTGTAAGTCTGAGTACCACTGGATTACTTTCTCTTGCACTTAAACCTCTGCAAGTTTCCCAAAGTGGTTTTAAACTGCAAGGAAAATTTCAAATCAGAAATGGTCAAAGAACTACGGATATGAATTTATAAGCCTTGGAGTCATCAACTTTAGTTAATAGGTTTTTAGGGGTTTCCTTTGGGTAAACTGCCTGCATTCGGCCAATTCCAAGCTTCAGAGGGTATTCAGATCATTTTCATACCAGTTTCTCCCTCTAGGCATTCTATACCTAGTTTTATGTTTAAACCAACACTTCAGTCACGAAACAACATCTTCATTGGGCTGCATCTTTCAGGTACACGATATTTGATGTTCATGGAGGAAAAAAGACTATTCTTCAACTCCTTACAATCTACATTTTTCTTTTTTACTGGTCAGTGGCTCCTGTGAACTCAAATACCTTATCTGGGACTGTATTCTTCTAAACTCAGTAAGAACAGGAAACGCTTCCATATTTCAATGACTCCCACAAGCCCTTTCACCTTAATGGGTGCTTAAATTAATTTTAACTTGCTAATCAGAGATCAAAAATTAGAGAAGACAAACTTTTAATCTAATACTCCCCTTTCCTTGATTAGTAATTTGAAAGCAGTCTTCATTCCAAGGGATTTTTAAATATCTTCAGAAATAGCTTCACAAATAATGACAGATACAAAAATAAGGACTGTGTTCTGAAGGAGAGAGTAGAAGATGCAGAGAGTAAAACCTAGAGATGAGTAACGGCAATCAAATTCACAAAGAGGCTAAACATAGGAGCAGTGGTACTAATTAAAAAAAAAAAAAAGGAAAAGAAAACCTTTTCATATTTGGGCCTTGAATGTCTATTTTCATCTTTATGGAGTATGATGTTGGGTACCATGGTGGAGAGGCAAAATAAACAAATGGGCTTTAGTATCTGGTCCTGAAAGTAGAACGGGGAATAGTTGGCAAATTATATATTTTCCAACTTAAAACAAAATAAAGTATAAGAAGGAAAATATATTTGTAAACAGAGATATTACAAAGAAAGAGAATCTTTGGAAATTTGAAATTAAGAAGGGATCTTGTTGCTTTTAAAGTATAACAAAACAGAGATCTGAAGGTGAAGAACAGAGTACAGAACAAACAAGAACACCAGAAGGATGTTTTTTTCTTTTCTAACGGACGTCCACTTCTAAATTAGACAGGGCATCATGTGCAGAGAAGACATTTAAACCAGGAATGTATGTATGAGTGTGGGTAACCTAAGGCTATGATACACTGCCATTTAGTGTAGCAGAGGGGAGGCATCACTATGAAAGAATAAAACTGCTGTTCATGAAAAGCTATGCCTCTCCCATGGAGAAGGCAGTCACTTTGGAAAATAGACACTTAAGCAGATTTGCTGTGACCTAATTTCAAAAGAGTAGAGAACAGTGACTTATTCTCAAATTAAATGAAAAAAAAAATCTAATGCAAAATTAATGATTATGCTTCTCCTATTCTGAATTTTACCATGTTGAATAGTAGGAATTTCCACTATCAAACCCACTAGTGGAGGCATTCTCTAGGGTGGTAGAATAACAAACAAGTACAAGTCTTAAGCTAATTTTACAGCTGGCTACATAATTGGTTTGGCAACAGTCATAGACCAGCCTTTACTTTAAAATATATTCTTATGTTGAAAATAAATGAATAAAAATCAATATGCCTAGAAATGAGAGAATCCAGCAGAAGGAACATGCTTGGCCCTAGTGATTGGCTACAAATTATCATTCTTTTTTTTTTTTCCTTTTTGAGACATACACATTCATACAACCCTACAAATGGCATTAGCTTTGGAAAATAAACTAATGCACTTGCAAATATCAAATTGCAATTTAAGATTAATTATGTGTAAATAACATGAATATGTAAGAGATCCATTTTTCCACCTTACTCATTTTAAAAATAACCTCAACTAAAAGGTATCTTTGACAAAAGATGGCTCTACTCATTTGCCCAGACTTATATATAGGAAGGAAACATGAAAGGAAATATCAAAAATGCATTTGAGAGATAACACATCAAGCATCTAAATGAATAAAAAAATTATTCAAATTATATTTACGATAGATTGCACAATTATTAATACTATAAAATTAAAAAGCATCATAGGAAATGAAATAAGGCATCCTTTAGAAGTTATGACACATTTAGATAATTTAAGTGACTTGGCTCGAAGACACATTTTAAAAAGTAGTTTAGTACAAAAGAATTCAAACAAATCCTAGAACCAAAGGACAAACCCAAAAAAATAAATGCTCCCAGATACAGGATGAGAGAAAGTAGATGTTATTTCTGAAAGAAAAAGCATTCAACCCAATGCATAGTGTCAGTGAAGAACAAACAAGAGCTTGGCTGTATTGTGCTATTGAAGTACTACAGAACAAATCAAAGTAAGTAGAATAATGGTAAAACACTGGCTGGATTCATAGTACTTGCTATATGACTAGTACTTTGTTAGGAAACTATGGAGAGGCCATTCCTTTTAATGTCCATGAGACACCAAACACAGCTGCCTACAAAGCCCCTGGGTATAATCATCCTATGATGTTCAAACATCAGACATCATCCCTTGTGACAGCAACAACTCCAAAATAGAGGAAAATTGATGAGGGATGAGATGTGTGTCTTTCAAATGGGATGGTCCACTCTTAGAAACTGAAAGCTAGCAATCATGAGCAGAGAGGTTTTGAAACTTCATCGGACTAGAAAAAATAGTAGAAAAACAAAAAAATTATATTACTGGGAGGAAAGTAGCATAAGCTTTAATTTAAAGCAAAAAATCTAATTTTATTAGGTATCTTTCCCAAGATCTATTGTACTTAATATTTCATAGTCCTGATACAAATAATCTTAATTATCTCAAATTATCTCAGAGTGTGACTGCCTTTGACATAAAAGAAAAAACAATCCCCATCTGCAATATAAGAAGAACTGACTGACATAGTATGTATTTAATTTACATAGTGTATAAAAAATAGATATTGATTGGGAAATAGAGTCATGGAATATATTTGGTTATTTGCCTTAACATATCATAATAATTCAAAAAATTAATTCAGTGAATTGCTTACTGCTTACAAATTCCTGATGATAAGTTTGATGTTGTGGTGACAATTGTAGGTCCTGAAGCCACAATTCAAAACCCAACACTAACCCTGGTTGTGTGACCTTTGACAAATTGCTAAACCTTTCTACACCTCAGTAGTCTCTTCTGTAAAATATGGGAGATTGTAATATTTTTGAGTTTTAAGTGAAATATTTCATGCATGCCTGACAAGAATACTTGTCAACTAGCAGTAGTGAGGTCATTTATGTAATATCTATCTATTTAAAGCAACTAACTGAACTACTGGTAGAATACTGTAATTTGCAATTTTTATTTGTGATTTAAGGAAACGTTTGAAATGTTAATAAGAAATACATAACAATATGTAATTCAAAGCATGCTGCTTTCAGATATTTTACAAAAGAAAACAACAATAAACATCTAAAAATGGGTTCTTGTATAGGCCCAGGGAAATAATATGTTTTCAAGCATTCTAGCCCTAAAACTTCAGGATTATTTCCAATGCCTTCTATAGATATTCATATTTTGTATATACTTGAATTCATAACCACAGAAATGGGGCTGGGGAGAAAGAAAAAAAAACTGTATACATGTAATATGGGGAGGGAAATACTGCCAGTGTTAGAGTTGGGTAAAGCATGGTAGCTTTATAAGTTTAGCTAAGATAACTTTAAGCTATGCTTTCAAAATTCATGGCCTGTTCTTAATTCAGTGGTTGTAGTATGTTATGCATAATCTATTAAACCTGTATGTAGTACAATCCACTTTTAAAAGCAAATTTATACTTTTCTAAAACATAACATACTGCCATATTACTTATTTGGACTAGAAAACCAAGTCACTGATTTCAAAGTTAAGTAGTTTTCTGTCTCCATGGAACTTTGGCTTCTCAGAAATTCTTTTGGTAACAATATAATTATTTCTGAACCTAACATTTATCTCATGTGCCACAAAGAAACTCTAGTTAACATTTTAAGAAATCTAAAAATAGTCTACTCTTCTCTAAATTGAAAATCTTAGTTGTCATGATATGCATTATATTTCCTTAGTGTATTTCTGTTCCACAAACCAAATGTCTTTGTCATATCAGAATCTTGCCTGTTCTTCTCAAATATCAGGTGAATGCTGCAACAAAATTTGATAGTGCGGTTTGTTCATGCTTTCTCTACCAGATCAACTCAATGCCTCCTCTCTACCTTTCCAAATTTTCCACATTCACCAAGGCCTGGCCCTGTTTTCTTTTCCTTTACTGAAGAGAGGCGACATGCATTCCTGTTCCTGCACTCTAAACTATTGTATTTACATTTTAATTCCACATAACATGAAATATAAATGTCCTAAAAATGTCATGTATGTAGATATGATTTTTTTTCAATCAGACTAGCACTTGATAAATATTTGTTCCATTTTGTGTCCCTCAAAACATATCTAAAAAGGTGGTTTAAATACAAGGTGTTGGCAACTACTTTTTCACCATGACACTAATGAATGAGAAAGATGTCCAGTTATAGGAGGACATCATTCAAAAATAAATAAATTCCATAAAACAAAATTGTCCTCAACAAAATGTTCTATCTGCCTACCCTATCTTAATTAAAGATGAATAATGCTGACCTCATGAAGTTCTCAAAGTTTCTTTTTTCTTAAGATGTAACAGTTCACAAACTAACAACTTCAACTATCTAGAGATTGACTTCCAAACTCCTTATCATGACACTCAGTGTTCTTCAGTATCTGGATAATATTAAATTATTTTTCGCACTTTTCTAATCTTTTTTTTTTTTCAAAGCATGCTACACACATTCAGTTGAGCCAGGGCTCCGAGGCTGATCCGATGCCACCTGCTGCAGGAGAATTCAGCTTTTCCAACAGTTGGAAATAATCCTTTACACCCATGTAAAACTTGAACACAGAGTCAGGTGCTTAGAGACTTACACTGTGTTTTACTCATCTTATGCTTATGATGCTACAGGTATATTGTCAGATGCATAATCAGTGATAATGCAGGTCTGTGTACTTTGCTGAAAGAATTTGTCCCAATCTCAAGTACATAATGAATCTTGAATACCTCCATCCTTCTTCCTCCAACAAAATAGGCACATTTTACTTACAGACGGAGGATATTCTAACTCAGCCTTTCCCAAGTTGTGTTCCTTGAAACATTAGTCATATTAGATGACCCCTGAAATAATGGTAGTGTCGTATGGGAGAGTAATGAAACACAGAAGCTTATTAAAGGGGTAAAGATGTCCTCCAGGAAAGAAACCTTTTATTATACCAGGGGTTCTATTTGCTTGTTTTATTGTTGCTGCTTTTCTCCAGAACAACATGTCTGAGGACATAGTTTGGGAAGTGATGTTCCAGCCCCTGCAGAAGACCAGCTTCTTCTGTAACATAACTGCATACTTATACCTTTATCCCTCCCCTTTCCAAACTGCTGCCCTTCTACCGTGAAGGTTTTGCTCCTAATTGACCACCTATCGAATTCCTAATTATCACTCAATATAGGTATTAAATATCACCCTCTACTGGTTCTTTTATTTGGCCTCTATCAGAATTTAATTGCTTCTTTCTTTGTGTTCTCACAGAACCTACAATACAGTAGACATCACATGATTGTTATTTATTTTATGCTTGTCCCTGATTCTTAATTTATGTGAGTGTAATATCTTGCACTCATCAGGCAATCAAAATTGTTTGCAGTATTGTACAGCCACATGCAAAGGAATGAAACTAGACCACTGTCTTACAGTGTACAGAGAAAGCAACTCAAAATGGATTAAACACTTGAATTTAAGACCTGAAACCATAAAAATTCTAGAAGAAAACTTAGGCAATATGCTCTTTGACAATTATCTTAGCAATATCTTTTTGGATATCTCTCCTCAGGCAAGGGAAACAAAAGCAAAAATAAACAAATGGGACTACATCAAACTAAAACGCTTCTGCACAGCAAAGGAATCCATCAACAAACCAAAAAAACAACCTACCAAATGACAGAAAACATTTGCAAATTAAATATCTGATAAGGGATTAATATCCAAAAAATATAAAGAACTTATACAAGTCAACAACAAAAAAAGCAAACAACCCAATGCGCAGAGGATCTGAACACACGGAAGACATACAAACGGCCAACAGGCACATGAAAAGATGTCCAACATCACTAATTATTAGGGAAATGCCAATCAAAACTACAATAGGATATTACATGACACCCATTAGAATGGCTATTAACAAAAAGGAAAGAAATAAGTGTCGGAGAGGATGTGGAGGAAATGGAACCCTAATACACTATTGGAGGGAACGTAAATTGGTGCAGCCACTATGGGAAACATTATGGAGATTCCTCAGAACATTAAGAATAGGACTACCATATTACGCAGCAATTCCACTTCTGGGTATTTATCCAAAGAACATTAAAACAATAATAACAATAATGTGAAAAGACATATGCACCCTTATATTCACCACAGCATTATTTACAATAGCCAAGATATAGAAACAACCGAACTGCCCATCAATGGATGGATGGATAAAGAAAATGTTGCATGTATATACACTGGAATTGTATTTAGCCATAAAACAAGAAAGAAATCTTGCCATTTGTGACAACATGGATGGGCTTTGAGGGTATTCAGCTAAGTGAAATAAGTCAAATGAAGAAAAATACTGTATGATTTCATTCATATGTGGAATATGAAAATTAACAAACAAACAAAGTAAAACAAAGCAAACACACAGATACAGAGAGCAGAGTAGTGGTTACCAGAGGGGAAGGGGAGTGGAGGGAGGGCACAATAGGTAAAGGGGGTCAAATGTATGATGGTAGACAAAACTAAACTTTTGGTGGGGAGCAAGATGTAGTGTATACAGAAGTTGAAATATAATGTTGTACACATGAAACTTATATAATGTTAAAAAACAATGTTACCTCAATAAAAAAATGTTTGCCATGTTGAAATAATCTTGTGAATTAGGCTGATTTCCTGTGGTCATGTGTTGGGAGAATGGGTTGGTGGCAGTTATGTTCATTTGGGGGGAGAAAAAAGTAAAAGGAAAGATAGCACAAGAAAGGATGCCAAAGCTAAACTGGCTTTATAATATTATATTATAATATTTTTAATATTTTTATTAGGTGACATTATATTGATAGCCACCCAGACCATGTATAAAATAAATGTTTTTGTAGACTGATCAGGTTTATAATATTCTCAGGTCATTAGATAGAAGGGATTCCTTTGAAGAAGGGGAAAAAAATAAAGGAGATCTGCCACATCCATATAATTGATAAAACTGCTCCCTCTCCTCTATTTCCTCTTGTTTTTTCATTTCCCAAAACAATACTGTCTGAAAGGAACAAAATCCTTTTATGATAAGTTTTGTGAATTAAAAAAATGACAGGTTACATGCAGTTTCTCTCAAAAATATTTTTTTTAAACATTTATATTCTTGCACTCTATTGCTGCCTATCTCAATAAGTCTTTAGTGTCAGAAGATTATTTCTGGTTTACAAATTCATGTCAGCAATAAAATTGATTTAAATGTATCTTTTCTACCACTTTTCAGCCTCTTGGCTAGGATCAGGTATAAAAATCTCTCTGTCCTGATAGTACCCTCCCTGTACCACAGTGTACCCTACTTTTCCATCCTCTGCCCCTCACTTTGCTACCTCATTTGTCTACACGGCACTCCTCCCACAATTTTCTTTCCTGATTAGCACTCTAATCTCCTGACAGCTCTTTTACTATTCTCTGATGCTCTACTCAACTCCCACTCCTCCCATGAGCCATTCTTTGATATGTCAGCCTCAGTCTATCTCACCTTCCATCCTTCTTCCCTTTATGTGCCCCATCACAACAGATAGTTCAAACTAGGTTGCAGTATGTGTGTGTAGGATCTATCTCAACCTCTGAAAACTTGGATGTAGAAGTTAAGAACTGGCTAAAATGTTTATCTTCAAAGTATCTAGGAAAATATCTACATATTGTAGGTAAGCAATATGCTAACATACATATGTTAAACTGAATGTTAAAAGAATGTGCTTTACTAACTAGGCCTCTCTGAATTAAATGCATTCTCTCACTTTTGAGCCTTCTATAACGGCAATTTATATTATATAATATCTCTAAGAATTTGCTTTCATTAAGGTCCAAGATGTTTCTTTTATTGGATATGATTTTAAAATATGAAGTTCCTGGGCTCAACATTTAATGGAAAAGAAGCTGGCGAGAAAGGAGAGAGGGTTCAAGCAAAAATAAGGATTATGCATGTATATTACCAAACCAGTCAATATTCCAATTCACTAGTTGATATTACTGAACTCTAAGACGTTTTTAGTTTTATCAAAGCCTTTTAGTCCCCTCATTGGTGAGAATATTTAATTTCTCCTTTACAATTAATTTGAAACATGTAGGAAAAAAATATTGAAATAAATGGATGAATTGTAATAGCATAAACTGTTATAGCTTGTGATAGCAAATGTAGTTTTCTGCTGGGCTTTGAGCACCTTGGACCCAGAAATAGCTTATACTTCTTTCTCATAAGAGTCTTTTCTTTATCTAAGAGCACATTTCTATTTAAGGACATCCTGCAGGACATTTTCCATTTCTTCCATATGTTCCATGTCCCACTCCTCCAGGATATTCTTGGTATTGTAAAACATACCATTTTCTTCTTGGTGAAGTCCTCCAGCAGGAAGAACTTGGACCATGGATTGATTTTTCACACCACTTTTAAATGTTCAGCACAAACTCAAATACGATGATCAAACTGGCCTTCTTAACTGTTTCTGTTCTGTTGATTCATTTGCCTTTGTTGGACCATTAAACTTATAAGAGGGACCAGTGTGTTTGGCTCTGTGGTTTTCAAAGCATACCTGAGCAATGTCCCAAAGGTTTATCTCTCTCTGAGGGCTTACAAAAAAGGAGGGGAAAACTGGGTGAGAGGAATGTCCCTTCCCCACGTGCCCTCCAACCTCCTGCACAAAACTTAAGCAGAATGAAAATCAGAAAGAGGTCTGTGAGCATGCATCCAGGACCACATACATGTTCCCCAGTGTCCACAGCTGCAACCTCCATTTTGAGCCTCTTGGGACTTGTTTCTAAGTGGCTGTGAAAAGCCACTGAGGGGTCTGTGTTAACCAGAGGCTACGAAAGCTGCCATCCCCAGCTGAGCAATTCTCTGTCCAAACTGGGCTTATGCCCAGTTTGAACAGAGAATCTGTTTTCTTCCCTTGTTTCAAAGGGCACTTTTCTGTATACTTCCTCATGTGCAGGGGTGAACTGGGAACAATAATATTCATTTATAAAAGAAATCATAGTGTTAATTATTATAACTGAATGTTAGTAAATATCTAAATAGCACTGCGATATGGAAGTGTATGGGTATCTGAAGAGCCATGCATTCTAGCCCCTTCTTAAGAAAGTACACATTTATTAGAAATTATTTAACATTCAGGAGCTACAACCTTTAAATCCAAAAGTGACACCGGGCTATCTGGATACTCTCCAATTTATGCATTCTGAAATACATATATCCCTGCAATAGAATTGCTATCTTTATTCAATATAATCTTGAGGAAATTGAATATCCCCTGCTTCCATTATTTCTTCTATCCTGTGTGCTGTCTCCCTCTTTCTTTCTAACTCACCCACCAACAAATACAGTGATACACACACACACACACACAAACACACACCATAATTCTGCACAATTCCTTAAATTATTACAGACATTCTTCCAGGCAATGCTTTGTTTTCTGGATTTGTCGCTTTGGCACTCCAGCACAAAGTTCCCATCCTGGACCATGCCATCTATTAGTGGATGACTGGGCAGACACCCAGTAAAGCTGAGCAGCTTCAGTATCATTAGTGGGATGATGGTACTTCAGCTCCTCTTCCGTTCATTCCTCTTTAGCTTACTACCAGTGCCACTGAGCTTAATGAACCAAACTGCCTGCTCACACATTAAAAAAGAAGTGCATTCTGCCACAGGAAAAAATGCTATGTTCTACTTTCTACAGCAGACACTTTAACACACGTAATGTAGGAAAGGAAGTATGAGAATATTTGTGTCATGGGGAGATGTTAATAAAACCATTTGTGACTTTCAAGTACAGAATGTACTGATTTGTAACTGTATGCATTCATCATAATACAAAATCATTGAGTACTATTAGTACTAGCTACTGCAATACTTTGGTACCAGTTATATTAATATTAATATACTAATTACTAGTAAACTGTCAGAAGTGACCATTATGTAGCATGGTATTAGAGAGTATTACCTAGATCTTGCATTTGAATCCTTATTTCACATCATATCTGGTATTTTAAGTAAAGTAGATACTGACTTAGAAGTAAAAGCATACCCATACTGCTGAAACTATTAAAAAACCTAATTGTAAAATCAAAATGTTCTTTTTCCTCACAAAAAGAATATCTAAAACTTTTATTATTGTGGACCTAAAAGTCATAATACTGCTCTTAAATAAAGGAGTGCTCACATACCTAATGTGGCTAAAAATGTTACATTAAATGATATGGGAGGTGCTCTGAAATTTGGCCCCATATTTTTTGGTATTGAAGTCACTCTGAAATGTCAAATCACTATGACATGGTTTTACTGAACTTAGTTTGCAAACACCTCCAGCCATTAAACTAATTCATTTTACTCACTTGCATCTTAGTGAGAGGGACGTGGGAGAAAAGCCACTCAAGATTGTCATTCTCATCAACTGTGTGTTCACCTAATTCAGCTCTGCTGCACATGCCGAAAATGGACACTTGAATCACAGGTGATTTTTGAAGAGAGAGGCAGGCCTTGGAAGAGTATGGGTTTTTGATAGCAGCCACAACAAAGGAAACACAAGGCAGGGTTCAGAGGGAGAAGGCAGAGAATGGGAAAGATAAAGTGAAACTGTCTGGCAATCTTACTTCATTCTTTTAGTAAACATATTTTTATCTGCATTTTCTCACCAAGAAATGCACTGCACAGTGTTTATGAGTTTTTCCCAACATTTAGAACCTCTTAAAAGCGGTCAGGTCTCTTCCTTATGAAAGCTGTGATTTTCCTACAATAATTTTCTATAATTGTGCCAAAGAGCTAAAAATAAAAATGACATAATAATTTTCGCCACAGTGAGAATCACAAGCTCAACTGTAGAAATGAGTCATCATCTTCATGTTTCAGGAGGATAGATCCAGGTTAGGAAATTCACTGTGCTGATTGCCTTGCTCCTGCCTGTACTGGTTGAGATACAAAGTCTATGGTATGGTTATCAATAACTGCTAGGAACTCTGGCCATAATCGAGTAGAAAGCTGTAAAGTACTATTGTACTGAGAAAGTAAATCTGGTAAGAACTGTAACAGGCTGAGGTTTATTGAGAAAGTTCTGATTACTGTACAGGCTGAGTACACTCTGATCTGGGGTCAAGGCTGCACAAAGCAGTTACAGAATTTACCGAGTCTTATTTAAACTAAACGTATATATAGCTCTCTCCATTTTATTTATCTTCATCATGCAGCAGAACATAATTTTTTGGTTTATCATGAAACTTCTGTCTGTTCCATCCTTTAAGTCATTCATCATGCTTCTCAAGGTCACAAGGGAGCCTCAGAGAGGAAATATTTGTGTTGATTGGTTGGTTCTGTGATGCTTTGCCTACTGGTGCTGCTAAATGAGCCTTTTGTATTTTCAGTGAAGTGACTAAAGGGTGGGGAGAGAGTGCCTGGAGAATCCTGTTAACAAGATGCATAAAGCATGCTGTTCCTTGGAGATCCTGGTTCCTTGCATCCCCAGCCCCTGGTCCCTTATTCCCCGATGAAAATGAGAACTTTGCTCTCTAATCACCACTACAAGGAGATTAGACACCCTCTGATTCTGGAATTAAAGCATTCAGCAGTATAGGAGTCAACATAAGAAACTCTCTTTTTTTCTGCCACTATACAGTTGCATTCTAAGAAGCAAAGTTCACTCTTGAGATGATTTTCACCATAACTATGTACATCTTGTTGAAAGAATAGTACAATTGCTTCAATTCTATGAAGCTAGAATAGTGTGTTTGATATAGAATTCGGTTAGATGAGTGTATTGATTTTAATCAAGTATGTTCCTCTAGGTTCCAGCTCCTTGTTTTTCTTAACAATTTAGTACATAGAAAGATATGCAAGCAAGAATTTTGTCTATAGCAGCTAAGGTCTCTGTTTTGTATTTCTAGGCAGAGACCTGATATCATGAATATATTAAGTTTACTTATTATCATGTCACTAATGAAAGATGTTAGATGATCCATACATGAAAGAGAAAAGGATCAATTTCCTATGGGGTTATAATCTCACTTTTCCCTTTCTCTATGGAATCATGATCTTACTGCTCTCATTCTACACCAATGGTGACATTTTTCACTGCTATATATATATTTTTTTAATGTCAAGTTTATTGCGCACACATTCAAACAATTTGCATGTAGTGAAATTCACCCTTTTAGGAGTAGAGTTCTATGAGTTCTGACAAACACACACAGTAGGGACTCTGACTGGGGTACCCTTCACATTCCCCTCAACTTGACTCAACTTTAGACAGCCTTCTTTCTGACTCTAGGCCCTGACCTCCCTTGTCTTAGAGCATTTACTTAAAACAAGAAACAAAAACAACTTACAATTGTAAAAGATCTCTCTGCCCTTTTGAAATAAAAGTCTCCCCTCTCTTGCCAGTTTTACAGCTCAGGAATGTCTTTCTTTGAAATGAACTCATCAAGAAAGGTAAGTCCATCCTCATCTCCTATTCTCTGTGTGGGGGAGGAGCCTAACTTTGATAAGTACTAAGGCCAAACACAGATGGCCGGATCACTTTGACCAACTTCCCATCTCAAATCCCCCCATCTTTTCCCACTAGCTCACCCCAGTGCTTAAGAGTCTCCCACATTTGTTCTAAAATAGTTGAGTTCCATCTCTTTCCCTTTTTGCAATAGTCTTGAACAAACTCTCCTTTGCCTATTTAACTCCATTCAGTGAATTTTTTTCCTTGAAAAACCACAACTATAGTCAAGTTATAGACTACAGTTGATCCATAAAACTACAGTCTATATCACTCCAAAACTTCCTCTGAGCCTCTTTGTAGTTAATACCATCCCTTCAAGCCCCAGCTCCTATCAACCACTGATCTGAGTTCTGTCTCTATAGCTTTGCTTTTTCCAGAATGTCATAGAAATTAAATTATACACTATTTGCCTTTTATGTCTTTTTTTTCCACTTATCATGATACTACTGAGATTCATCCATGTTATTACATGTATTAGTTGTTTCTCCCATTCATTGCTGCATAGTATTACATTGTATACTACCTCAATTTGTTTATCTATTTTTTCAATCCATATTTAGAATTCAAATTTGAATATCCTTATTGTATCAACATTTGTATTACTTAAGATGATACACATCATATTCTGCTTTCTACATACATTCTGAATCAAGATTAAACTCACACTCACCCAAAACGTTCTTGTTTTTCCTTCACATCTTGAGTGGAGGTTTTCCATGGTCTCAACTGGAAAACTTCTTATGTAATAACTGTGCCAATAAGCAAATAAACAAACCAGCCATCACTTTGAAAACAATACTAAATCTCCTGTAGAATTTTGGTAAAATGCACAGCTACAAATTGCTTAAAATTAAATATCAATGTGACATTTCCTGAAATTTTATTCTGTCCATTTGTTTTAAATAGATATTATGTCCTAAATACTCATTCAAATCAAACTTGAGATAATTACTCCAGAAAGTGCACTTTAAAGCAGCTTGGCTTCCTGGCCAAAAATATGGAAATAATTATACATCAATAGGATAAGAGTATTAGATGGTAATGGCTATGAGATCAATCTGAAAAATTATAAACCTCTTCTCTAAAGTATGTGTTTAAAAAATGTCCTTTTGCTAGATGTGGGCTAAACTCCCAAACTGCTATTTTTTAAATGCATGAACTTCATTATTTAAGAACTCATTATCAAACTTACATGCAATACGGCTTTCTTTGGTGGGGTGAACTGCTTTTTAATCTTTAACTGACACAATGGAATTATTTGGGAGGGTATGATTTCTGGACACCAGGAACTTCCACCTTCTGCAGCTACAGAGTAGACTCTTAAAGGAAAGTTTGAAAGTAGTGATAATCCCTTCACTTTTATTCCAATTTTAAGATGCAAACATGTAGAGTGGTATATTGAAAAATTAAAACATATTTTAAAATATTAGTTAATTAATGAATTTTCCCTCTATTCTCATATTATCTTATAAACCTAATTGGCTAGTTTTTAAATATTACTGGTCAATCTGAACTACTAACATTTACTATAGATAAGTGGTAGTTGACTTCCACATAATATACTTTTGACCAATATAAAATGTTAGCAATTTTTATATGTTCAAATTCAAACTTGTACATTACTTGAAGAAGAAGCTGGAGTTGCCTGCCATCCAAAATTTAGCTCTATTTCTGTCATCTTTCACTGTACAACAGTATTTCTGCAATTATTTCAGCATATCACTGTGTTGAGGCTTTATTAATTTGTAGTTAGAAACTAAAAAAAAAATTATTTTGATCTTATTTTTAAAAAATTCTTAGCAGAAATGGAAAAAAAGAAGACATCATACTTGTGATAAGATACATACATTTCCTTTAAAAACAGACACATTAGGGCCTTCCCTGGTGGTGCAGTGGTTGAGAATCTGCCTGCCAATGCAGGGGACACGGGTTCGAGCCCTGGTCTGGGAAGATCCCACATGCCGCGGAGCAACTAGGCCCGTGAGCCACAACTACTGAGCCTGCGCGTCTGGAGCCTGTGCTCCACAGGGAGAGAGGCCGCGATAGTGAGAGGCCCACGCACCACGATGAAGAGTGGCCCCCGCTTGCCACAACTAGAGAAAGCCCTGGCACAGAAACGAAGACCCAACACAGCCTAAATAAATAAATTAATTAATTAATTAAAACAAAAAATAGACACATTAGAATGGGCAACAATGACAAATGCAGTAAGAAATTAATCTCAATGAGAAATCCTTCAAGGTTTTATTTTTGAATGGATGTTCATTTGAAAAATATGCTAGACATATATCATTAAAGATTTTTGTCCAAAAAGCAAGGTGGAATTGGAAATTTTAAAAAATACTTTTACTTTTCTGATAACAAGTGTGTAGATAATACACTCACGCAGGCACACCTTTGACATCACATCCTTTTTGTTTTATTTTCTAACATGCATGTTATTTAACAATGGAGGTCTTACTTAAATTTCAAGAGGCTTGATTTTAACATCAGAAAATCGAATTTAGCATACAGTATCATTTATGATCTAGACCAGTGTTTATCAAAATGAGTTACATGGAATATAATAATTAATAGGTTTTCTTTGAATATGATTTTATAATCAAATTATTTTACCAGTGAATGGGTTAAATATCAATATATGTTTGTGTATGCTTGAGTGTTTATATTACATTTCTATGTAAAATGGTTTGCTTATTATGGTTTAAGGGCAAAAGTTTGAAAGCCACTGATAAAAGGTAGCTCACCCTTCATACCACTTATTTATCTGGAACGCTTCAAAAACATTTTGATTTTATTAACTGAATTAACAACTTTTGGGGGAGGAATCTCCTATGCTCTGGTTTATAGTTCAACAAAGGAAGGCATAGAGAGGTAAGTGACTTGCACACTGTCACATAGCAAATAAGGGGCTGTGGCAGGATTCAAATTCAGAAAATCTAGATCTATAGCTTGTACTCTTAGCCACTACTCTAATGCTTCTGACAAAGATGGTGGCAGACCCAGATTTGAGACCAGCAACAAGACTCACAGAATAATACAACACTCTTTCACTTCAGCGGTTATCTCTCTTAAATCCCAACCTTAGGTCAGAGTTTATTGATGTGGGTCTCTTGGATCATTTGTCCCATAAGATTTCCTTTGTAAAAAGGGTGGGTGAACTGAATGAGTTTAAAAAGTTCTCCCCTCAATAACTCCTCTTGGTGATTTATGGTAGGATTAATGTATAAATGCACTTAACCAAGTTAAAGTAAATGAATCTACTCATATTTATTAATACACTTGAAATAAAAGTGAAATAATACTTAACTATTTTATATGCCATACAAACTAATATATTTTTCTCTTCTATTTTCTTCTCTTATTCTCTTTGTCTCTTTATTTTATGCTGTTCTAACTTATTTATTCAATTCTATACAACTTATTCTATTCTGTTCTTTTCCATTGTATTAAAAAAAGCTGGGGGGCTTCCCTGGTGGCGCAGTGATTGAGAATCCGCCTGCCAATGCAGGGGACACGGGTTTGAGCCCTGGTCTGGGAGGATCCCACATGCCGTGGAGAAACTGGGCCCGTGAGCCACAATTACTGAGCCTGCGCGTCTGGAGCCTGTGCTCCGTAACAAGAGAGGCCGCAATAGTGAGAGGCCCGCGCACCGCGATGAAGAGTGGACCCCGCTTGCCACAACTAGAGAAAGCCCTCACACAGAAACGAAGACCCAACACAACCATAAATAAATAAATAGAAATTAAAAAAAAAAGAAAAAGCTGGTTGTGATCCTGAGACTGCAAAACATTATTTATCTATATGACAAATATACTGATCATCACTTAAATTCTGCCTTTAGTCCCCCTGTCCACCTTCCATATAAAACCCATTAGATACTTCATAAAATTTGAATTTTTTTTCCAAAATTTCAGATTTAGACTCTATGCCTGACCTGCTGAATATGGATCTCATGGTGGTCTTGGCTTCAGAATCAATCTCTCTCTCTCATGCATAACATGCTATGGACACTGAATGATCTTCTAAATTTCCAATAATTCCAAAATTGAAGAAATAAATGACATTTAAAGAGAAGGTCTCTGCTTAATATATTCTTTTTGAAGATTTAATCTGTATTTAATATATGCAACACAGACACACACAAACACACACTTACATTCTGACATACATTCATTGTTTGTTCGAAGTATTTAGAGAAAAAAGATGTCTAGGTAACTCTTCCTCAATAATTAGATTGATTCTATGTTGCTTCTATTTTAAAATAAGCTTTAACATTTTAAATCTCAAAATCATATAAAATTAAAACAAAAGCTAAAATTAAGTCAAAGTTGAGAATATGTAGTTTATATTACCTGTATTATTTTTATATTTAATTGGCATAGATAAGTGTATCTCAAGCCTTTAAATAGGTAAATCATCCTTATATCTATATTCAGAATTGTATGTACTATAGAACAAAAGAGAAGTCTAGCTGTAATTTCACATCCATTTCTCCCAGAATTTGGTGACACATCAAACTATATCTCCTAAGTCCTCTGAAATAATTATATGTGTCTATAGAGTATAATAGTGATATTTATAAAATATAAATATATAAATACAGTGCAAACATCCAAAAATCCACTTCAAGTTTGAAATATCATTTTTTTAAAAAATAAATTTATTTATTTATTTTTGGCTGTGTTGGGTCCCTGCCACTGCAGGCTGGCCCCCTCCAGCTGCTGTAAGCAGGGGCAACCCCCCGCCGCAGTGCGCAGGCCTCTCACTGTGGTGGCCTCCCTTGCTGTGGAGCACGGGCTCAGCAGTTGTGGCTCACGGGGCTCTAGAGCACAGGGTCAGGAGCTGGAGCACACGGGCCCAGCCACTCCATGGCATGTGGGATCCTCCCGGACCAGGGATAGAACCCGCGTCCCCTGAGTTGGCAGGCAGACCCCCAACCACTGTGCCACCAAGGAAGCCCTGAAATATCTTTCATTATGATAATTTCTGTAGCTTACATCATGATTTAGAGCATATTTATAAATCCTATAATGCATAATTAAACTTGTTTTATAAAATATTAGGTATCTTTTATAAAAAACATTATTCTTGGTGGATGTTTGGATGTTTGGAAATTAGAATGAGGATTTTATAATATGAAATGCTTTTATGAAAAAAATATTTATTTAATTTAATTAGTCGATATGCACTTCTAACAATAGATATTTTGACTTTTTATTAGATTTCCAAATCCTTTGAAGAGTAGTTAAAAAGTGATCTCATAGTTCATAATCATCAATGAGTGAAAAAGAATTTTATTCATTGTTAATTCAATATAAGTACTCTTTTCTAAAAATAAGTTATCAGTTCTTATTTTTCTATCATTCCCATTTCTATCCTCTTCTCCCATGTGTTTGTATTACTTTTACTCCTCCCAATATGTCTTCAATATTTTGAGATAGCCAATAAATTATTTATGGTCATGTACTCTTATAGGAGTTTAAATATGGGACTTTCTGGCAGGCATAGGTATCCAGAGATGTGCAGAACCTTCTGAAAACTCCACGCATCCCTGTTATTCCATAAGCAAATGCTTGACCTATATTAATCACAAGAACATGCAACTTCAGTTGATTTAAAAAGTACTATAAGACAGCTATATTTTTCTCTCATTCTCACAGTCTGACATCATTTATTGTCATTTTATGTGTGGCTTCCATTCTGATCCAAGAGAGGTTGAGTTACACCTTTTATATTCTACATTTTGGTTTTTTTGTCATATCTTCAGGATCCTTCAGTGGAAGCTACTATGGTTGTCACTTGTTTGAAAGGCTCTTCCCCTCTCTCTTTGTACACTCCCTTCTCTCCACGAACAGCTGCATCACAGCTGTCATTCGGAATGGCAAAGATGTCTGGCTGATACACTTATGCCTGTGGCACACAGAGTGTCTTCAAACAACTAATTAGCGGGAGCTGGGCCACAGAAAAGTTTGGTGCTGTCCTTCAAGCCTGCGACCACTGCTGACACCATCATCAAATCTGTCAAATGTAGCTCTTCCTGTGAATCAAACCCAGCCCACTTGTTCTGTGGTGAAGAAAGAATTGGCAGAACATGTTTAATAAGAAATAAGAGAAAGTGATAGCCATCCTTGATACAGGGTTAAGTAATTGAAAAAAATATTGAGCTGGTGGAAATTTTGATAACTGATTTATATCTGTTGCTGGAATACAAGGAATCCAACTGAAAGCATCTCCATAAGTTTCCAGTAGAGAAAATTTATAACGCCACCCATGTTGGTCAAGTATATTTATTTATCCTCTGGAAAATACTAATGTGTGCTTTCTTTAATAATAAGGGGCTATTAATTAATATATATAAAATCAGATTTGCACATCCACATACAAATGCAACCCTACATCAGATTTATTATATATAATAATTACATATATTCATCTATAGTATACATACAGTTATTATACATAAAATCTGTTTAAAAAATCCAAATCTATAAGAATATATGCAAATTTGCATATCTGAGTTTAAAATAAAGTCTCTAGAACTTTTAAAGCCAACTATATGAAAAATACACTGAGAAATAGTGTACAGTCGCTGTTCTTATTAACTAAAAATATACGTAGATATCACACTGACTAAGAATGTGAAGTTTGATAGTTACTGTCCTCCTGAATTTCAAACCAAGATGAGGTCTTAATAGTGGAGTCAGGAAAGTGCTGTGAATTGAGAAGAGAAATAACCAGTGGAGCTTCTCTCAAACCTATCATGCCTCCTCCTAACATCAGACCTTCACACATGCACACTACTTGAGAAATATTTTCATTTTTCCACCACCACAGGGTACCCCATTCCTGATCACTTACCTAGTAGACTCCCTCAAGTCTTATATTAATGTTATATTTTTCCTCTACTAGTTTAAATTGCTCCTGTTACATGCTCTTCTTGAATCTTGAATGTATTTAGCACTGCTTACAATTTATGGTAATTTATTGAATATAAGAGTGTATCCCCTTAGACTGTAATGTATGAGACACAAAAGAACCATGTTTGCCTGCTCAGCATGATGTACTTGCATATAACATAATTGTGTCTCTGGTATATTTACTAGATAAATATTTTGGAAGAAAGAAAGGAAGGAAAGAAGGGAGGGAGGGAGGGAGGGAAGGAGGGAGGAAGCGTTAATTTATGACTCATGGATTTATTTCAGCATGATTTTGGAAAAGGCCAATAAGAGGAAGATGGATAATTTGTTTCTTCTCTAAAGAATAGTCTCAATATCATGTTTATGGGCAAGAAACAGAGGAAGGAATACCTATCACCCAATCCCTGTTTATATGCCTCAAGGGATGGATGCATTTGTGGCCCCATTTAAAAAAATTAAATCAATCCACATCAGAATGCACGGATAAGTAGTATAGAGTTGGCCAGATGTGTGTATTATTATATTTACCTACAACTCTAATGTCTTCTAAATTTTTCAAACATAGTTTAATAGTATAAAAATTTACATTTTCTAGAAAATATTATTATACAGAGGCATTAAAGATGAGTGTGTGCAGTGTCTATATACTGTACTATACATTCTTTGAATTCTTGGTAATTTGTTTCAAATATATATATGCTTAGTTAGAAGCTAATAAGGGCTTAACAAATATTTTTAATGAGGTATTTAGGGAAAATTCAACTTTATATAATATAAATTGCACATGACAGATATATATCAAGCAGAGTTTCCCACCAGTCATTATAAAGATTCCTAAATAATGTTTAGAATGGTGGTCAGCAATTGCCCCATTATTTGTTAGGAATTGTTTGCAAGGCCGATCTCACATGAAATGGCACGTAGGAACTTCGGGTTTTCTCATTTGGACATGTGAAAACTTAACTCTAATTGCAATCCATGATGTGTACTTTTTGTTATTTTGCTCAAGTGCAGATTTAAGATTCTTCATGAGAAAAGGATGAAAAGGAGAATATGTCCTTATTTAGTGAGTGGCCCAGGCTGCCATCCAGCATGCTTTCTCTACTGTTTGTTAGATATGCAAAGTTTCACAGTAAGTGACAGAAGTGTAACATAGTTTTTATCATTTTTATTAATTTATTGCACTTTGGAGAGTAATTCTATATGTTACTGAAAATATAAATTTTTTTATATTAGGAATTATTCCCAAAATACATATATATGTAAACTATATGATGTGTGTATGCATATATATATGTGTGTATATATGTATGTATATGTGTGCTATACATATATATTTTTTTATATGCATATATATCTCTTTAAATATTTTCTACCTTTTGGGTTTTAGGAAAGATTGTTCTTACAAAGAAATAAAATAAAAGTAAACTGGCTTGTGAATTTAGTACCATTAGTGAAAATCAATTAATTGCAATAACCTTTGTTACTTCCAAATATTACTTAAAAAATCACTAAATGGTTTACCTATTAATTATTTTCATTTAAAAACTAATATCAGGTTGGTGGATTCAAGATGGCGGAGGAGTAGGAGGACGTGGAGTTCATCTCTCTCCATGGATGCATCAGGAATACATCTATAGATGTAACAATTTTAACAGAAGACCAGCTGTAAACTAGCAGAAGACCTTGGACACCGGAAAGGACTATAAAGATCCCTGCACAATTGGGTAGGACAGAAAAAAGAAGGGAGGAGGAGAGGAAGCAGGACAGGACCTGCACCCAGGGGTGGGGGAGCTGAAGCAGAGAAGAGATTCCCGAATTCGGGGAAACTCCCTCTCCAATGGGCAAATTGATTGGGATAGAAGGGAAGCATCTGAGGAAGAAGGTGAAGCTGGCCGATCTTTAGCAGCTGTGACAGAGTGAGAAATACACAGATGGTCCATACTGAGGCCCTACGTGCCCTGGACCGGGACATGTGTTCACAGTGTGTAAGGGGGCTGGGAGCTGGAGCATGGGGATTGGAGAACAGGCCTGGAGTGAGAACTGATGTTGGTTGTGGGGAGACAGACTGAGGGGATGGGAGGGAGGAAATCCAAAGCAGGAAATGCCTATAGAGGAAGACCAGACTGCCATGGAAGCAGGGCACTACTGCTGAGTCACACGCAGGGGGAGGAGCCACTATTGTAACCTCTCTCTCCCCACATGCTGGCACTGGCTGTCGAGCAATAAAAAATTCCTCCTCAGAGCTGGCCCTCACGCACCTTATGCTGGGCGTCAGAAAAGACCCTCACTAGGGCCATATCTCTTGCGCCTGTGGCTGCCAACTTCCCTGCAAATTTGACACTGCCAGGGCTCCCATGATCAAAGCAGTCATACCACCTCTGCACCCTGGCCTCACTGAGGCAGACCCAAGAGCTCCAAGGTGGCTTCAGGACCAGACTCCTGTGGGTCGACCACATGCAGAGGTGGGGATAAAACCAAAGCTGAACCCCAGGGACGGGGTGACTAAGGAAGAAGACTGAAAATCTTTCCATCAGCTGTACAAGCTGCAGATTAAATCCCCATGATCAGCTAGGTAGGCCCTGCATCTATGGAATATCTGAGTAGACAATGAGTGTTCCCACAAATGAAAACTGTCCAGCTCTGGCAGCTGTGACTTTGGGGGCAAGCAGAAGCAGGCATTGGGCCAGATCAGAGTCTGAGTGGTGCCCACAGGGCCCACAGCAGGTCCAGAGACCAGACCAGAGACAGAGGAAGGCCTCTTGGGGAGGCAGAGGTAGCCTGTGGCTCATGGTGTGTGCAGGGACACTTACAGCGGAGACCCCAGGGAAATATAATTATTACTATTAATTTTATTATGTTTTGATTCTTTCTGTTGTTGGTTCTGGCCTTTTTTTTTTTTTGGATTTTTTTCTTTAGTCTTTTTTTTATGTTTGCTGTCATTTTAGTTTTTTTTTTTTAATTTATTTAGTCTTTTGGGATCTCAGTGTTTTAGAACATATTTTTTATTTTAATTTTTTAAATATATTTCTATTTTTACTTTGCTTTTCTGTTGTTCTGTGTTCTTTTTCCTTATTTTCTTCTTCTTTTTCTTTAATATATTTTAAATTAGTTTTATATTTCCATTTCTACTTTGCTGTTCTGTTGTCCTGTGGTTTTTCCCTTTTTATGTTATTTTATTATTTTTTTTCTTAAATCAATTTTATCAGTTTGTTCTGTTTCTTTGCTTTATTCTTCAACTGGCACACTGCTTTGGCTTTGTTTTTAGGTTGTTTTTGTTAGTTTTAATCCTAACTATTTGATTTCATTTTTGAGTTCTTCTATTTGTCCAGTTGTTCTCTTACTTTCTGTTTCTGTTTCTTTTACATGTGTGTGTGTTTCCTTGTTTCTGTTTTTTTTGGTTGGATTTTGTTTTTACCATTTCTCTGGGGTTCTGTTTGTCTTTTTCTTTTCTTTAATACATTTTCTATTTTATTTTTTTCTATTTCTACATTGCTTTTCTGTTGTTCTGTTTTCTTCCCCCTTACTCCTTTTCTTTTTCTTTTTTTTAAATCATTTTTGTTCGTTTGTTTTGTTTCTTTGCTTCATTCTTCAGTTGGCACTCTGCTTTGGTTTTGTTTTTTGGTTTTGTGTATTTGTCAGTTTTCCTTTTAATTGTTTGATTTCGTTCTTTGGTTCTTTTGTTTGTCTGGTTGTTCTCTTGCTTTTTCATTTATTTGGTTCTGTTTTTGTTTCTTTTTTGTGTGTGCATGTTTCCTTGTTTCCTTTTTTGTTTGTTTGATTTTACTTTTTACCATCTGTCTGGGGTTTTGTTAGTCTTTTTCTTTTTTTTTAATCCCCTTTATTGCCGGGACAAGCAACTTACAGGGTCATGGTTGCTCAACCGGAAGTTGGGCCTGAGGCTCTGGGGTGGGAGGACTGAGTCCAGGACGCTGGACCACTAGAGAATTCCCAGTCCCAGGGAAGATTAATCATCAAGAGCTCACACGGAGGTCTCTATCTGAATCCAAGACGTGGCTCAACCCAACTGCCAGAAGCTTCCAGTGCTGGACGTGTCACACCAAACAATAAACAAGACAGGAACACAAACCCACCCATCAGCACACAGAATACCTAAAGTCATACTAAGCTCACAGACACCCCAAAACACACCACCTGACACGGCACTGCCCGTGGAGGGAAAAGACTCAGCTCCACCCACCAGAATGAAGGTACTAGACCCTCCCATCAGAAAGCCTACCCACTGGACCAACCTTACCACTGGGGGCAGAGACAGAAGCAAGAGGAACTATGACCCTGAAACCTGGGGAAAGGAGACCACAAATACCGTAAATTAGACAAAATGAGAAGATAGAGAAATATCTTTCAAGCAAAGGAGCAAGATAGAAACCCAGAAGACCAAATAAATGAAGAGGAAATAGGCAAACTACCTGAAAAATAATTCAGAATAATGATAGTAAAGAAGATCCAAAATCTTGGAAAAAGAATGGAGAAAATACAAGAAACGTTTAACAAGGACCTAGAAGAACTAAAGAGCAAACAAACAGTAATGAACAACACAATAAGTGAAATTAAAAATACTCTAGAAGGAATCAACAGTGGAATACTTGAGGCAGAAGAATGGATACGTGAGCTGGAAGATCAAATGGTGGAAATAACTGTCACAGAGCAGAATAAAGAAAAAAAGAATGAAAAGAATGGAAGACTGTGTCAGAGACCTCTGCAACAACATTAAGCACACCAACAATCAGATTATAGGCATCCCAGAAAAAGAAGAAAGAAAGGGTCTGAGAAAATATTTGAAGAGATTATAGTTGAAAACTTCCCCAACATGGGAAAGGAAATAGTCAGTCAAATCCAGGAAGTGCAGAGAGTTCCATACAGGATAAACCCAAGGAAAAACACACTGAGACACATATTAATCAAACTAAAAAAATTAAACACAAAGAAAAAAATATTACAAGCATCAAGGGAAAAGCAATACATAACATACAAGGGAATCCCCATAAGGTTAACAGCTAATCTTTCAGAAGAAACTTTACAGGCCAGAAAGGAGTGGCAAGATATAATTAAAGTGATGAAAGGGAAAAACCTACAACCAAGATTACTCTACCCAGCAAGGATCCCATTCAGATTCGAAGGTGAAATCAAAAGCTTTAAAGACAAGCAAAAGTTAAAAGAATTCAGCACCAACAAACCAGATTTACAACAAATGCTAAAGGAACTTCTCTAGGCAGAAAACACAAGAGAAGGAAAAGACCTACAAAAACAAACCCAACACAATTAAGAAAATGGTAATAGGAACATACAGATCAATAATAACCTCGAATGCAAATGGATTAAAAGGTCCAACCAAGACACAGACTAGCTGAATGGATACAAAAAGAAAACCCATATATATGCTGTCTACAAGAGACCCATCTCAGAGCTAGGGACACATATAGACTGAAAGTGAGGAGATGTAAAAGGTATTCCATGCAAATGGATATCAAAAGAAAGCTGGAGTAGCAATACTCATATCAGGCAAAATAGACTTTAAAATAAAGACTCTTACAAGAGACAATAAAGGACACTACATAATGATCAATGTATCAATCCAAGAAGAAGATATAACAGTTGTAAATATCTATGCACCCAACATAGGAACACCTCAATACATAAGGCAAATGCTAACAGCCATAAAAGGAGGAATCGACAGTAACACAATAATAGTAAGGGACTTTAACACCCCACTTACACCAATGGACAGATCATCCAAACAGAAAATAAAGAAACACAAGTTTTAAATGACACATTAGACCAGTTGGACTTAATTGATATTTATAGGACATTCCAACCAAAAACAATAGAATACACTTTCTTCCCAAGTGCACACAGAACATTCTCCAGAATAGATCACGTCTTGGGTCAGAAATCAAGCCTTGGTAAATTTAAGAAAATTGAAATTGTATCAAGCATCTTTTCTGACCACAATGCTATGAGACTAGATATCAATTACAGGAAGAAAACTGTAAAAAACACAGACACATGGATGCTAAACAATACACTACTAAATAACCAAGAGATCACTGAAGAAATCGAAGAGGAAATCAAAACATACCTAGAAACAAATGACAATGAAAACACGATGACCCAAAATCTATGTGATGCAGCAAAAGCAGTTCTAAGAGGGAAGTTTATAACAATACAATACTACCTCAAGAAACAAGAAAAGTCTCAAATAAACAACCTAACCTTACACTTAAAGATTTAGAGAAAGAGAACAAAAAAACTCCCAGAGTTAGCAGAAAGAAAGAAATCATAAAGATCAGATCAGAAATAAATAAAAAGAAATGAAAGAAACAACAGCAAAGATCAATAAAACTAAAAACAGGTTTTTTGAGAAGATAAACAAAATTGATAAACCATTAGCCAGACTCATCAAAAAAAAAAAAAGGGAGAAGCCTCAAATCAACAGAATTAGAAATGAAAAAGGATTGGGAGATTGGGATTGACAATATATACAATAACATGTATAAAATGGTTAACTAATAAGAAACTGCTGTATAAAAAAATAAAATAAAATTCAAAACTTCAAAAAAAAAGAAATTAAAAAGGAGAAGTAACAACTGACACTGCAGAAATACAAAGGATCATGAGAGATTACTATGAAAAACTATATGCCATTAAAATGGACAAATTCTTGGAAAACTTACAACCTTCCAAGACTGAACCAGGAAGAAATAGAAAATATGAACAGACCAATCACACACACTGAAATTGAAACTGTGATTAAAAATCTTCCAACAAACAAAAGCCCAGGACAAGATGTCTTCACAGGCAAATTTTATCAAACATTTAGAGAAGAGCTAACACCTATCCTTCTCAAACTCTTCCAAAATATAACAGACAAAGGAACACTCCGAAACTCATTCTACAAGGCCACCAACAGCCTGATAACAAAACCAGACCAAGATGTCACAAAAAGGGAAAATTACAGGCCACTATCACAGATAAACATAAATGCAAAAATTCTCAACAAAATACTAGCAAACAGAATCCAGCAGCACATTAAAAGGATCATACACCATGATCAAGTGGGGTTTATCCTGGGAATGCAAGGATTCTTCAATATACTCAAATCTATCAATGTGATACACCATACTAACAAATTGAAGTATAAAAACCATATGAAAATCTCAATAATGCAAAAAACTTTTGACAAAATTCAACACCCATTTATGATAAAAACCCTAAAGAAAGTGGGCATAGAGGGAATCTACTTCAACATAATAAAAGCCATATATAACAAACCCACTGCCAACATCATTCTCAATGGTGAAAAAACTGAAAACATTTCCTCTAAGATCAGGAACAAGACAAGGGTGCCCACACTCACCACTATTACTCAGCATGGTTTTGGAAATTTTAGCCATGGCAATCAGAGAAAAAAAAGAAATAAAAGGAATTCAAATAGGAAAAGAAGAAGTAAAACTGTCACTGTTTGCAGATGACATGATACTATACATGAGAATCTTAAAGATGCTACCAGAAAACTACTAGAGCTAATCAATGAATTTGGTAAAGTAGCAGGATACAAAATTAATGCACAGAAATTTCTTGCTTTCCTGTACTCTAACAATGAACAATCAGAAAGAGAAATTGAGGAAATACTCCCATTTACCATCACAACAAAAAGAATAAAATACCTAGGAATAAACCTACCTAAGGAGACAAAAGGCCTGTATGCAGAAAACTATAAGACACTGATGAAAGAAATCAAAGATGATACAAACAGATGGAGAGATATACCATATTCTTGGAGTGCAAGAATCAACTTTGTGAAAATGACTATACTACCCAAAGCAATCTACAGATTCAGTGCAGTCCCTATCAAACTACCAATGGCATTTTTCACAGAACTAGAACAAAAAATTGCACAATTTGTTAAGGAAACACAAAAGACCCTGAATAACCAAAGCAATCCTGAGAAAGAAAAATGGAGCTGGAGGAATCAGGTGCCCTCACTTCAGACTATGCTACAAAGCTACAGTAATCAAGACAGTATGGTACGGGCACAAAAACAAAAATATAGATCAATGGAACAGGATAGAAAGCCCAGAGGTAAGCACATGCACATATGGTCACCTTAACTTTGACAAAGGAGACAAGAATATACAATGGAGAAAAGACAGCCTCTTCAAGCTAAGAGGTGCTGGGAAAACTGGACAGCTGCATGTAAATGAATGAAATTAGAACACTCCCTAACACCATACACAAAAATAAACTCAAAATGGATTAAAGACCTAAATGTAAGGCCAGACACTATAAAACTCATAGAGGAAAGCATAGGCAGAACACTCTATGACATAAATTACAGTGAGATCCTTTTTGACCCACATCCTAGAGAAATTGAAATAAAAACAAAATTAAACAAATGAGACTTAATGAATCTTAAAAGCTTTTGCACAGCAAAGGAACCATAAACAAGACGAAAGACAACCCTCAAAATGGGAGAAAATATTTACAAAGGAAGCAACTGACAAAGAATTAATCTCCAAAATATACAAGCAGCTCATGTAGCTCAATATCAAAAAAACAAACAACCCAATTCAAAAATGGGTGGAACACCTAAACAGACATTTCTCCAGAGAAGATATACAGATTGCCAACAAACAAATGAAGAGATGCTCAACATCACTAATCATTAGAGAAATGCAAATCAAAACCACAATGAGTTATCACCTCCCACTGGTCAGAATGGCCATCATTAAAAAAATCTAGAAAAGGGAACCCTCCTGCCCTGTTGGTGGGAATGTAAATTGATACAGCCACTATGGAGAACAGTATAGAGGTTCCTTACAAAACTAAAAATAGAATTACCATATGATCCAGCAATCCCACTACTGGGCATATACCCTGAGAAAACCATAATTCAAAAAGATACATGTACTGCAATGTTCATTGCAGCACTATTTACAATAGCCAGGATATAGAAGCAACCTAAATGTCCATCGATAGATGAATGGATAAAGAAGTGGCATTTATATACAATGGAATATTACTCAGCCATAAAAAGGAATGAAATTGAATTATCTGTAATGAAGTGGATGGAACTAGAGTCTGTCATACAGAGTGAAGTAAGTCAGAAAGAGAAAATTAAATACCATATGCTAACACACATATATGTAATCTAAAAAAACGGTACAGATGAACCTAGTGGCGGGGCAGGAATAAAAACCCACAGGTAGAGAACGGACTTGAGAACACAGGGGGGAAGGGAAGCTGGGATGAAGTAGCACTGATATATATACACTACCAAATGTAAAATGGATGGCTAGTGAGAAGCTGCTGCCAGGGAGATCAGTACGATGTTTTGTGATGACATAGAGGGATGGGATAGGGAGGGTGGGAGGGAGGGAATAGGGGATATATGTATACATACAGCTGATTCAGTTTGTCTTACAGAAGAAACTAACACAACATTGTAAAGCAATTATGCTCCAATAAAGATTTTTTTTAAATTTTTTAAAAACTAATATCAACTGTAATACCTATTCTAAGTACTAAACACAGTTAATTTTTTGAAGCTAAATTTGGTTGGGTAGCATGACTATATAATACACCATCAACATGAAAATGCAATTATTTAGTATAATATTCATATATTAAATCCTGTTTAACTAGATCCAGAATATTAATTTAAGTTAGTTAAGTAAGGTTAATATGTGATAAGTACAAAAAAGAAAAGAGAAAAAAAAAGGAAAGGAAAGAAGAAAATAGAAGAAAAGAAAAGACCAAGACCAAGTAAGACAATTGCAAATGTGCCTGGCTTTACATCTCTCCTTTTTTATTTGAAAGTAGTAGATAATGTTAACATTTTCCTCTTACTCCATTTGGTATTGTTAATTTCTAAGACGTATTACAAACATTGAGACCATTGTATTCCCACCTCTCAGTGTGCCTTTGGTTTGGTGACCCAAGCTCAAGGTGCACCCATAATTTCATCTTTAATGGGGAGGGAGATTACACTTACTGAAGGACAACTTTTCTAAGGCTATGAATGTGAAATGTAAGACATGCAGTAATCGTTTAATACATTTTAGTTCTCTTCCCTTACCACACGCTTGCTCCTCTCACTCTCCATTTGACATGTTTTATTCTATTAAATATGTCCATCAAATGACACTCTGTAATGTTCGTGAAACAAATGATAATTTAACTTCTATGAACTTCTGAATCCAGCAAAACTTGCCTTATAAATTTATTTCCTTTATCAAGATGGTTTTCCCAATTTTTGTCTATTGATTTATAGCAGTGGTCCATCCTGGGATATCTTAATCAACCATCTACACCCATGAATTTCACACTTGTAATAACTGCCACATTTCCAAAGTCTGGCAGTTAAAATTCACGTGTTTTAAAACTCATTCACCAATTTCCCTAACTCTTGGAGCTAAGATTTCCATCTGACATTGATTTTCGGATTTCATTGCTACAAGGGAAAAGTCTTATCTCAAAAATTCATACACTAAACACTAGACCATTTTGTAAAAATACTTCAGCTCAAGCATCAAAAACAGTGACAGGGAACAGCTACTCATACTGAGATGCAGTCTCGTGTGAATTCCAATAACTGAGACATTTTCCTACAGATTGCAGAGTATAGACCCTGAGAGCTCTATCTGCTTATATTTTATGCAGTTTCATGGGTAAAGGGAATTGAATATAGTAAAGGGAAATGACAATAAAATTTATAGATCAAAGATGCTTAGTAAGGATAATATGCATTTGTGGTATGAAAACAAGGTGCACTTATTTTTTCTTTGCCTCTATTTTAACCATTATGATGTTCTGTGTATCCAGTGACAGAAGGTCTGCCAGGAAGATAAAACTTAAACATGACAGTTAGTTTAAATTCCACACCTAATTCGAAATCTAATTTAGGAACTATTTTCTTTGACACTTGCTTGAAAGAAGTGTATGTATCTTGAAGGTAGTTATTAGATCACTCTAGGATCAGAAAACTTGGATCTAATTCTAGTGCTTATCTGTAGCTAGCTCTGTGACCCAGGGCAAGCTACTCCATCTTTTTAGTCTTCAAATTATGCTTCAGTAACATGAATATATAATCTCGATGGTCTCTAACAGTCAAATAGCCGGTGATTTTTTTTTTATTAGACATTATCACAGAGTAGTTACGCTGAAGTTTCTGAAGCCATGTGTTGTGGTTTACTCCATCTTCAGTAACTACTATCTTTATGAATTTGAGAATTACATAACCTCTGTGTGTCTCAGTTTCCACATCTGTAAAATGGGAATAATAATAATAGTACCTACCTAATGGGGTTGTCATTAGAATTAAATGAGCTATATTTTAATAATTGTAATATGAAAATTTCCTATATTTCCTCATATCTTAAAGCAGGACACATATTAAATAAATCATAAATAAACATTTATTAGAGTTTAATTAACACCATTTTTCCATAGTGGTACATGAAATTGTAGCACATTTTATACCCAGTAATAGATTAGATGAAACTTTGTAATACACATAAAGTGCTTAGACTAGTGTTTGGGCAAAAATTGCCCAATAGATGATATTAACATTTCTCTATAAGTAAGCAGTAATTGTTATATCTAAATTAAGAGTGATAAGTTGAGTGATAGTTTAAGTGTGATTAAAATCTTGCTAGTCATATCAGCCTTCATTTTATTTTGTATCTAATGTCATAGTACAGATTTAATAACTGAATTCAATTAATAAATATTAATTGACATAAAATATTACTTTCTACTTGAAAAACAGAATAGTTTTATATAATTAAGTATTTTTATGATAGATAGAACAAACGTGCTCTTTTTTACGAAGTAAGGTGATTAAAGAAGGAAAGTATAAATTGTAAGAAAACTGAAAATTAAGAATATACATATATTTACCAAGTTTAGTCCATTATTCAATATGAAGAAAAAAATAACAGCATATTACAGGCACCAACTTTTAGATCATAATTGCCTTTAGTTATAAATTCTCAAGAAAGATTAATATTAGATTAATAACTTTTAAGGAACTGCTTACTAAACTGATTCCCTAGTTATTGGTCTACAGATATTAAGCGTTTATACAGAAATCCTGTCTCTCAGAATGCTTTATAGAACTCCAAAGCTGGCATCAGTTCTATCTTCAAGTTTTATTTTATAAGAAACATCAGAGGAGGAGCTTCAAGATGGCGGAAGAGTAAGACATGAAGATCACCTTCCTCCCCCAAAATACATCAGAAATACATCTACATGTAGAACAACTCCTACAGAACACCTACTGAATGCTGGCAGAAGACATCAGACATCCCAAAAGGCAAGAAACTCCCCATGTAACTGGGTAGAGCAAAAGAAAAAAGAAAAAACAGAGACAAAAGAATAGGGACAGGACCTGCACCAGTGGGAGGGAGCTGTGAAGGAGGAAAGGTTTCCACACACTAGGAAGCCCCTTCGCAGGTGGAGACTGTGGGTGGCGGAGGTGGGAAACTTTGGAGCCACGGAGGACAGTGCAGCAACAGGGGTGCAGAGGGCAAAGCTGAGAGATTCCCTCACAGAGGATCGGTGCCGACCAGCACTCACCAGCCTGAGAGGCTTGTCTGCTCACGCGCTGGGACGGGTGGGGGCTAGGAGCTGAGGCTCCGGCTTCAGTCGGATTCCAGGGAGAGGACTGGGGTTGGCTGTGTGAACACAGCCTGAAGGGGGCTAGTGTGCCATAGCTAGCCGGGAGGGAGTCCAGGAAAAGGTCTGGAAGTGCCAAAGAGCCAAGAGACTTTTTCTTGCCTCTTTGTTTCCTGATGCGTGAGGAGAGGGGATTAAGAGCGCTGCTTAAAGGACCTCCAGAGATGGGCACAAGCTGCGGCTATCAGTGCAGACCTCAGAAACGGGCATGAGACTCTAAGGCTGCTGCTGCAGCCACCAGGAAGCCTGTGTGCAAGCACAGGTCACTATCCACACCTCCCCTCCCGAGAGCCTGGGCAGCGCGCCACTGCCAGGGTCCCATGATCCAGGGACAACTCCCCAAGAGAACACACAGCATGCCTCAGTCTGGTGTAACATCTCGTCAGCCTCTGCCACCACAGGCTCACCACACACTCCGTAACCCTCCCTCCCCCCGGCCTGAGTGAGCCAGAGCCCCTGAAGCACCTGCTCCTTTCACCCCGTCCTGTCTGAGCAAAGAACAGACGCCCTCAGGCGACCTACACACAGAGGCAGGGCCAAATCCAAAGCTGAATCCCAGGATCTGTGCGAACAAAGAAGAGAAAGGGAAATCTCTCCCAGCAGCCTCAGAAGCAGCGGATTAAATCTCCACAGTCAACTTGATGTACCCTGCATCTGTGGAATACCTGAATAGACAACGAATCATCCCAAATTGAGGAGGTGGACTTTGGGAGCAACTATATATATAAGGTTTTTCCCTTTTTCTCTTTTTGTGAGTGTGTATGTGTATGCATCTGTGTGTGATTCCCTCTGTAGAGCTTTGCTTTTACCATTTGTCCTAGGGTTTGGTTTTTCTCTTCTTTCTTTTTTTTAAATTACTTTAAAAAATTTTTTTATAATTATTTTTCGTTTTCTATTTTAATAACTTTTATTTTATTTTATTTTGTCTTTTTCTTTATTTCTTTCTTTTTTTCTCCCTTTAACTCTGAGCCGTGTGGATGACAGGGTCTTAGTGCTCCAGCCAGGCATCAGGGCTGTGCCTCTGAGGTGGGAGAGCCAAGATCAGGACATTGATCCGCAAAAGACATCCCAGCTCCACATAATATCAAATGGCAAAAATCTCCCAGAGATCTCCATCTCAACGCCAAGACCCAGCTCCACTCAACGACCAGCAAACTACAGTGCTGGACAACCTATGCCAAACAACTAGCAAGACAGAAACACAACCCCACCCATTAGGAGAGAGGCAGCCTAAAATCATAATAAGGTCACAGACACCCCAAAACACACCACCAGATGTGGACCTGCCCACCAGAAAGACAAGATCCAGCCTCATCCACCAGAAATCAGGCACTAGTTCCCTCTACCAGGAAACCTACACAACCCACTGAACCAACCTTAGCCACTGGGGGTAGACACCAAAAACAACAGGAACTACGAACCTGCAGCCTGCGAAAAGGAGACCCCAAACACAGTAAGTTAAGCAAAATGAGAAGATAAAGAAACACACAACACATGAAGGAGCAAGGCCAAAACGCATCAGACCTAACAAATGAAGAGGAAATAGGCAGTCTATCTGAAAAAGAATTCAGAGTGATGAAAGTAAAGATGATCCAATATCTTGGAAATACAATGGAGAAAATGCAAGAAATGTTTAACAAGGACTTAGAAGAACTAAAGAGCAAACAAACAATTATGAACAACACAATAAATGAAATTAAAAATTCTCTAGAAGGGATCAATAGCAGAATAACTGAGGCAGAAGAACAGATAAGTGACCTGGAAGATTAAATAGTGGAAATAACTAATGCAGAGCAGAATAAAGAAAAAAGAATGAAAAGGATTGAGGACAGTCTCAGAGACCTCTGAGACAATATTAAATGCACCAACATTCAAATTATAGGGGTCCCAGAAGAAGAAGAGAAAAAGAAAGGGACTGAGAAAATATTTGAAAAGATTATAGTTAAAAACTTCCCTAACATGGGAAAGGAAATAGTCAATCAACTCTAGGAAGCACAGAGAGTCCCATAGAGGATAAAACCAAGGAGAAACATGCCAAGACACATATTAATCAAACTATCAAAAATTAAATACAAAGAAAAAATACTAAAAGCATCCAGGGAAAAGCAACAAATAACATACAATTGAACCCCCATAAGGTCAACAGCTGATCTTTCAGCAGAAACTCTGCAAGCCAGAAGGGAGTGGCAGGACATACTTAAAGCGATGAAAGGGAAAAATCTACAACCAAGATTACTCTACCCAGCAAGGATCTCATTCAGATTTGATGGAGAAATTAAAACCTTTACAGACAAGCAAAAGCTGAGAGAGTTCAGCACCACCAAACCGGCTTTACAACAAATGCTAAAGTAACTTCTCTAGGCAGGAAACACAAGAGAAGGGAAAGACCTACAATAGCAAACCCAAAACAATTAAGAAAATGGTAATAGGAACATATGTATTGATAATTACCTTAAATGTAAATGGATTAAATGCTCCCACCAAAAGACATAGACTGGCTGAATGGATAGAAAAACAAGACCCATATATATGCTGTCTACAAGAGACACACTTCAGTCCTAGGGACACATACAGACTGAAAGTGAGGGGATAGAAAAAGATATTCCATGCAAATGGAAATCAAAAGAAAGCTGGAATAGCAATTCTCACATCAGACAAAATAGACTTTAAAACAAAGACTATTAAAAGAAACAAAAAGGACACTACGTAATGATCAAGGGATCAATCCAAGAAGAAGATATAACAGTTGTAAATATTTATGCACCCAACACAGGAACACCTCAATATATAAGGCAAATACTAACAGCCATAAAAGGGGAAATCAACAGAAACGCAATCATAGTAGGGGACTTTAACACCCCACTTTCAGCAATGGACATATCATCCAAAATGAACATAAAAAAGGAAACACAAGCTTTAAATGATACATTAAACAAGATGGACTTAATTGATATTTATAGGACATTCCATCCAAAAACAACAGAATACACTTTCTTCTCAAGTGCTCATGGAACATTCTCCAGGATAGATCATATCTTGGATCACATGTCAAGTCTTGGTAAATTTAAGAAAATTGAAATCATTTAAGTATCTTTTCTGACCACAAAACTATAAGACTAGTTATCAGTTACAGGAAAATATCTGTAAAAAATACAAACACATGGAGGCTAAACAATACACTACATGATAACCAAGAGATCACTGAAGAAATCAAAGAGGAAATAAAAAAATTCCCAGAAACAAATGACAATGAAAACACGATGACCCAAAACCTATGGGGTGCAGCAAAAGCAGTTCTAAGAGGGAAGTTTATAGCAATACAATCCTACCTTAAGAAACAAGAAACATCTCAAATAAACAACTTAACCTTACACCTAAAGCAATTAGAGGAAGAAGAACAAAAAAACTCCAAATTTAGCAGAAGGAAAGAAATCATAAGATCACATCAGAAATAAATGAGAAAGAAATGAAGGAAACAAGAGCAAAGATCAATAAAACTAAAAGCTGGTTCTTTGAGAAGATAAACAAAATTGATAAACCATTAGCCAGACTCATCAAGAAAAAAAGGGAGAAGACTCAAATCAATAGAATTAGAAATGAAAAGGAGAAGTAACAACTGACACTGCAGAAATACAAAAGATCAAGAGAGATTACTACAAGCAACTCTATGCCAATAAAATGGACAACCTGGAAGAAATGGACAAATTCTTAGAAATGCACAACTTTCTGAGACTGAACCAGGAAGAAATAGAAAATATGACCAGACCAATCACAAGCAAGGAAATTGAAACTGTGATTAAAAATCTTCCAACAAACAAAAGCCCAGGACCAGATGGCTTCACAGGCGAATTCTATCAAACATTTAGAGAAGAGCTAACACCTATCTTTCTCAAACTCTTCCAAAATATAGCAGAGGGAGGAACACTCCCAAACTCATTCTATGAGGTAACCATCACCCTAATACCAAAACCAGACACAGATGTCACAAAAAAAGAAAACTACAGACCAATGTCACTGATGAACATAGATGCAAAAATCCTCAACAAAATACTAGTAAACAGAATCCAACAGCACATTAAAAGGATCATACACCATGATCAAGTGGGGTTTATTCCAGGAATGCAAAGATTCTTCAATATATGCAAATCAATCAATGTGATACACCATATTAACAAATTGAAGGAGAAAAACCATATGATCATCTCAATAGATACAGAGAAGGCTTTCGACAAAATTCAACACCCATTTATGATAAAAAACCCTCCAGAAAGGAGGCATAGTGGGAACTTACCTCAACATAATAAAGGCCATATATGACAAACCCACAGCAAACATGATTCTCAATGGTGAAAAACTGAAAGCATTTCCACTAAGATCAGGAACAAGACAAGGTTGCCCACCCTCACCACTATTATTCAACATAGTTTTGGAAGTTTTAGCCACAGCAATCAAAGAAGAAAAAGAAATAAAAGGAATCCAAATCGGAAAAGAAGAAGTAAAGCTGTCACTGTTTGCAGATGACATGATACTATACATAGAGAATCCTAAAGATGCTACCAGAAAACTACAGAGCTAATCAATGCATTTGGTAAAGTAACAGGATACAAAATTAATCCACAGAAATCTCTTGCATTCTTATATACTAATGATGAAAAATCTGAAAGTGAAATTAAGAAGACACTGCCATTTACCATTGCAGCAAAAAGAATAAAATACCTAGAAATAAACCTACCTAAGGAGACAAAAGACCAGTATGCAGAAAATTATAAGACACTGATGAAAGAAATTAAAGATGATACAAATAGATGGAGAGATATACCATGTTCTTGGACTGGAAGAATCAACATTGTGAAAATGACTATGCTACCCAAAGCAATGTACAGATTCAATGCAATCCCTATCAAACTACCAATGGCATTTTTCACAGAACTAGAACAAAAAAATTCACAATTTGTATGGAAACACAAATGACCCCGAATATCCAAAGCAATCTTGAGAAAGAAAAACAGAGCTGGAGGAATCAGGCTCCCTGACTTCAGACTATAGTACAAAGCTACAGTAATCAAGACAGTATGGTTTTGGCACAAAAACAGAAATATAGATCAATGGAAGAGGATAGAAAGCCCAGAGATAATCCCATGCAATACGGTCACCTTATCTTTGATAAAGGAGGCAAGAATATAAAATGGAGAAAAGACAGCCTCTTCAATAAGTGGTGCTGGGAAACCTGGACAGCTACATGTAAAAGAATGAAATTAGAACACTCCCTAACACCATACACAAAAATAAACTCAAAATGGATTAAAGAACTCAATGTAAAGCCAGACATTATGAAACTGTTACAGGAAAACATAGGCAGAACACTCTATGACATAAATCACAGCAAGATCCTTTTTGACCCACCTCCTAGAGAAATGGAAATAAAAACAAAAATAAACAAATGGGACCTAATGAAACTTAAAAGCTTTTGCACAACAAAGGAAACCATACACAAGATGAAAAGACAACCCTCAGAATGGGAGAAAATATTTGCAAATGAAGCAACTGACAAAGGATTAATCTCCAAAATTTACAAACAGCTCATGCAGCTCACTATCAAAAAAACAAAAAACCCAATCCAAAAATGGGCAGAAGACCTAAAAAGACATTTCTCCAAAGAAGATATACAGATTGCCAACAAACACATGAAAGGATGCTCAACATCACTAATCATTAGAGAAATGCAAATCAAAACTATAATGCGATATCATCTCACACTGGTCACAATGGCCATCATCAAAAAATCTACAAACAATAAATACTGGAGAGGGTGAGGAGAAAAGGGTATCCTCTTGCACTGCTGGTAGGAATGTAAATTGATACAGCCACTATGGAGAACAGTATAGAGGTTCCTTAAAAAACTAAAAATAGAACTACCTTACGACCCAGCAATCCCACTAGTGGGCATATACCCTGAGAAAACCATAATTCAAAAAGAGTCATGTACCTAAATGTTCATTGCAGCTCTATTTGCAATAGCCAGGACATGGAAGCAACCTAAGTGTCCAGCGACAGATGAAAGGATAAAGAAGTTGTGGCACATATATACAATGGAATATTACTCAGCCATAAAAGGAAACGAAATCGAATTATTTGTAGTGTGGTGGATGGACCTAGAGTCTGTCATACATAGTGAAGTAAGTCAGAAAGAGAAAAACAAATACTGTATGCTAACACATATATATGGAATCTAAAAAAAAAAAAAAAATGGTCATGAAGAACCTAGGGGCAAGATGGGAATAAAGACGCAGACCTACTAGAGAATGGACTTGAGGACAAGGGGAGGGGGAAGGGTAAGCTGGGACAAAGTGAGAGAGTGGTAGTGTATATATGGACATACAAGCACTACCAAATGTAAAATAGGTATCTAGTCGGAAGCAGTCGCATAGCACAGGGAGATCAGCTCGGTGCTTTGTGACCAGCTAGAAGGGTTGGATGTGGAGGGTGGGAGGGAGGGAGACACAAGAGGGAAGAGATATGGGGATATATGTATAAGTATAACTGATTCACTTTGTTATAAAGGAGAAACTAACACACTATAGTAAAGCAATTATACTCCAATAAAAACGTTAAAAAAAATCAGAGATTGTCATTCTGCATTTAAAAAATTGTGTACTTAAGAAATTAGGCATATTATTATCAAAAGCAATACACACATAAGGAGCTTGAAACAGATCTGGCACAGAGGACATGCTACAAAAGTGTCAGTTGTCTAAATCATCATCTTTTATGGTATCATAGACCACTAGAGATATATAGGACCTAAGAGATAACTTACTTTGAAACCAATCAGACTACAATTGGCCTGGAGTATATATGATGGTTAAATGAGAATCTGTGAGATAAAAGTTTTCTAAAGTATTTTCTTTCTTTCCTTTGTTTATGAAGATAGCACAGCAGATTTACTTTCACTATTCTTTGATGATTGGAGTCATAATATAAATTGACATTGTAACTCTTAGTATCATTTTTTCTTGTCAATATTCCCTAGAACTTTAGTCTAATAAACTCTGTACACACTGTGTTCCTATGCTTTGAGACTTATAAAATATCTAGGGAAGAAAAATATCTGGTTCATAGAAAATTATTTTAATTACAGCTCATTTAAATTCCTTAGAAAAAATAAGAAAATCTTCAGTTAACGATTTCCATATTCTACCCTCTTGGGTAATCCAAGAGGTCTCTGGGGAGTATGGATTCTTTACTCAAAAGATACAGACAGGAAAATGTTATAAAAATGGTATAATTCTTAGGAATTTGAAATCAACTTGGATTTCAATGGTTTTCAGAACATTCTGGATGGGTTTTTTAAAGATTTACATGAGTGTTTATGAATGAAACATGTATTTCTGCCATAGAATAAGGGTTGTGTTATTATTGAATGGAATAAGGGTGAGTAATGGCACACACTCCTGTGTTCTAGACACTTGACACATACATAGTGATGATGAACAATCAAAGGGTTAAAAATTACAGTTCTTCTCTCAACTGTCAAGTGATTAAGATTTTGGAGAGAGAAAGATAAAGAAAATAAAAGCAAAGCAGGAAGAAGACTATATGCTGTAGTTTAGAAGGATGTTTCTAAATAGCTCTGCACAAAGAAAAAGAAAAATAAGAAAAAAATACATGGAGGGAAAATTAGGGTATAAGCTGCCCCAAATGTCACTTTATCCTTTTTCCACCTCAGTTAATGGTATGTCCAAAAAAATAAGTTGCCTGCTCAATCAAATTTCTATTAATCAAAGTAGTTTCTCTGACCTACATTACACCCGGAACTTTGACAAGGATAGATTCCTTTAGTTGGCAAAAACACTTTACTGTTAATAATAATCAAAACGTTTTCAGTACCTTTAAGGAAATGGGGGGGAAAACCTAGTTTCAATGAGAAAATAGAAAACACATGAACACACCAGCACACACACATACATATATGCCCATATACATAATCTATCTCTCCATCATCTTTTTACAATCTATATTATGACAGTGGACAATAGGTGAAACAAATATGTGTATATTAATACTAGAGTCAATTATTGAAACACAATTCATTAAAAATATGGATCTTTTATTGCACAATGTGAACATACTTAGCATTATTAAACTCTACACTTAAAATGATTAAAATAGTAAATTTCATGTTATGTGTTTTAAATCACAATTTTTTTTAAATGAAAAATAACATATTCCTACATCCAGCCATATTAGAATAATTGGTACTGGAATAGCTCTCCCTCCCCCCCCCAAAAAAGAAAAAAATATGGATCTTATACAGTGGATGAACCCATTAATAAAAAAGGAAAATGATTATTTTTATTTTAAATTCAAACATACAGGACACTAAAGGATCAAGCTGAGAAAAAGTAGTAAAAAAGAAAAGATTAATGAAAACTCCAATTTAACCTGTTATTAAGCAGCATTTTGTTCTTTGTCTTCCTTGAGTATAGCGGATGAAGCAAATCAATCTTTCAACAAATGGATGTGGGCATTTTTAGCTCAACTAATAAAAATGAATTAAGAACATTTAAAAATAAAGTTGCTCATTACTTTCTCCAAAAATTGGTAAAAATCAACACTTTGCATTCAATGACAAGAACACTATATTTCATAGTTCGACCATTACCAAAAAAGGAAAAAGATTATTGCTTCCTTTTTGTTCTAATATCGTTTATTTAAAGTTGTTTAAAAAAAGGTACTAGTGTAAAAATACGACCATAAAAGGGGTCATCAAAGAAAATATTTATAACAGTTAACTTAGAGTATTTAAAGCCACTAGGAAAATGCAAATTGCTCAGTACCAACATGGTCTCTATAGAGTTATGGCATACCTCGTAATGGCTTTCTTCATTCTCCTGAATGTGGAAACCCGCAGAGCTGGGACATTTCTGAGGAGTGACAGGAATATTGTCACTTTTGCTGTGTGAGTTACACTGAAAGAGATTACCAAATAATTGTGATAAACTACTCCACATTAAGAGTGTCTATTGAGAGACATGGTTATTTGCTAAGTGACTAATAAAGGAGGTCCCTGTTAACTAACAGGGGTCTCCCTCAGGTACATGCATTCATATTGAGCCTTTACCAAAAAAAAAAAAATGGTATATAGTATGAATGGTATATCATATAAAAAATAATAATAGATATTATTATTATCCCCAGTTACAGATGAGGAAAATGAGGCATAAAAATATATTTTTCCCAAAGTTGGGTTGTTACCCAGCTTTCTGGGACAATGCCCCACACCTTATCTACCATATGCATGTCCCTTATAAATGACACATTTTAAATAGATAAAACTGAAAAATTAAAAGTTTAATGTCTTAAAATATTACTTCACTTTTTTCTGTACCAAATAAAAAATATTTTTAGATACAGGTTAACTAAAATAATTCACCTGGAAATGGATGTGAACTGTAAAACATAAGTTATTAAATTATGACTTGGCCTTTCTCCATGAAAATGTTAAAATGATTGTTTTCCATATTCCTCACAAGAGTTATTGTATGTGAAAACAAGATATTATTCATTTTCTGTCATCCTTGCTTCCTCTTTTCCTAAATCTCTTATTAGATTCAAGGCTGCTCGGTCATTTATTAAATATCACATTGGGGTGTCTCAGGTTTCTACTTTAATAAAAGATATTGTAGTGCCTCCCAAAGGGGCTCATCATTGGTATATAACCTTTCCTCTCTCATAAGACTACAAAGTATGCACAGGTTTTTATGATGTAAGAAGGGAAGATGATATTTTTCAAACTAGAATGCCATATTTTTGGTTCACTAATGAAATTTCACTTTCCCCATACCAGAGAACAATCCGTTAGAAAATTACTATTAAATACCTTATAAAAAGCAAGTGAGTTTTAGAGTTTGGTATAATTGAGGTCAGTATATTTTCATCTCAAAACCACCATTTTATATATTTATGTGTATTTTAAAATATTCCCATTACATTTTTAAAAACTTTTTTATTTTAAACACAGAAAAACGGAAAATATTCTAAAAATAATTTCAGAATACCTTTCATTACATTCCAACAATGTCAATTATTAATTATCTCTTTATTTTTCTTTGTTTGTTTAAGAGCCATAGCAATATGGCAGACTAGGAAAGCATGACTCTGAAAAGTAAACCCATATTAGAAACCTTTCAGCATCAAAAAAATTATATGCCTGTCCTCTCTACAAACAATATTATTTCAAGCCTGTTCAAAACCTACCTCTTCTAGGAACTCTTCGTGGGTAATGAAACAAATGGTGATTGCATTTAGCCTCTGTTTGCAACCTGAGTGACTTAGATGTAGTTTGTAAAATGCTGCTCTGCCAGTATTAATTCTTGGAATGTGCCTGAGTTTGTCTGAACAACTTCACTGTTAATTATGAAGGCATATCTTTTATATCTCTCCACAGCAGCTTCCTTAGCTTTCAAAAAAAAAAAAGTTTAGGCCTTAAAACAGTTATTTTCATCTGTGACATTTTAGTCTCTCAATTCCTATCCCTAGCTTCTCCTCATATCTATTCATGCTGATTAATCTTTTTAAAACATCTCATGTATTATGCAGTTTTTCTCCCTAGAAACTTTTCCTCCATTCCTGTGGCCCAGCAGTGGCTCTCATTCTGCCTGTGTATTAGAATCACCCAGGGAGCTTTAAAAAGTGTCAATGACTGAGCCCCACCTCACACCAGATAAATTAGGGCTCAGGCAAAAATATTTTTGAAATACCCAGCTAATTCTAATGTGCAGCCAGAGTTTAGAATCCCTGGATTAGGGTTTTCATTTCTTTTCTGGCCTCAGGATACTATAAGGAATTTTGGTCTCACTCCTCTTTCAATCTGATCTCTTTCTCCTTAGCATTTGTTCATCCTTTTCCAATACACCTGCTGTGTATTAGGTGATACTGGTGATTTTTTTTTTTCATGGATATATCATAATGCCTCTGAAACTGAAAAAAATCCTTTATTTGCATAATACTTTATACCTTTACATATAAGATTTTATGTATTATCCACAAGAAACCTCTGCAGAGAGAGGTAGAAAATATAATCCTACTTTAACAGATGGGGAAGTCAGAGGTTCAGATATATTCAAAGCCCTCTGTGCAAAGATTTGCCCAGTAAAATCACTCCTAAGTGACAAGACTTGGGCTATTGCTACTCTGCCATAACTCCCTTAAGGGATTCATTCATTTGCTTATTCATTCACGTATTCTATTCTGTTTGTTCATTTGTTTGATCGTCAGATATTTGCTGAGTGCAGGTTATGTATCAGGATTTTAGTGTCTCACAAAGGTATGGCATTTCATATCTGCAATAGTCTCACACTAGCAGTGAAGCCATAATTGGAAAAAAAAAAAATACTGTGATATGCATAAGTTGCTAAGGGACAGAGAAGAGAGAACTGTGAGACTCCTGTGAGCAGAGTCTTGAAAGATGGGTCAATGAGGCAATCATAGCCAGCACAGTAGTCAGGACAGAACAGACAGCATATGCAAAGTCTAGAAGACATGAATTCTCAGGACTTGCCTATGAGCTGCAAGTAGTTCAATAGTGCTTTAACCATGGATCATGTGAGATATGCTATGAGGATAGGGATAGAGGTTATTAGTGAATGAAATTTAATGGTTAGACCCAATGATGAGAAGTTATAGAACTGAACTTAATATAAGAGAGGACAACCAAATAATAGAATGGTGCTTTATATACAGTGGGTGTCAAAGGTGAGCTTTTATCATCATTCCTTCTTTACCTCCCTAAGGTAGTGAATACAATATAAGCAAAATGAATGCATTTGCAATATAACTCACACCAGGGTAAGTTCCTCTATCTAAACAAGATTTCACCCCTATGCCTCTCCGGTGTCTAATTCTGGAGCAGCCTCTGTCTATGGAACAGTGAATGGCATCCAAGGAAAAGTGTAATCCGCTGTTATTTCATCACTTTTTAAATTTTTTGAGTGTTATGAGGTAAATAGCCTCTGGGAATTACAAATCTATGAATCAGAGCAAAAAAGAAAGAAAAAATAACACTATAAACAGTATTTTGAGATCTGATGTTATTAATAGCCCAAACTTTAAGGAAACAAGTTCTTAAGGGAAAAACAATTTAATTGCTATGAATTCTTCCCAACAAGTTTCTATTTCAAAGAGAGTTGCAGCTGAAAATAGAAAGGTTTATTGTAAAAGTCTTGAGATTTCACCCACTAAATATACACTAATATGTATAAAATAGATAACAAATAAGTACCTGCTGTATAAAAAAATAAATAAAATAAAATTCAAAAATTCAAAAAAAAATTTTACATTTTCCAAATTTGATATGAATAACTATATAATGAATTATGACTAAGATGGATTTGCTAAAACAGATTTAATATTGCAGGATTCATATGTAAATCAAACAAGAGATCTAGAGCTCACTAACAACAATCATATTCAATGGCGATCACTGTAAATACATTTATTTTATTCTTTAAAGTCTATCTGATATTTTCCATTTAATAGTCTCATTTTATTATGTGTATAATGCTTCCCTCCCTTAAACACTTGTCATAGTTCCTGGGAAATTGTCATTCACTATCTACAGAAATACCTACACAAATTTGGCTCATAATCAGGAATATTAGTTCTTTCATTTTTGACACAAATTCCTAATGAAGTACTTCATAAACAAAATATCAAGAGAAAAACAACAGCAGTAGCAAAAACAATAAAAGTTTTATGAAAAAACACATAACCATAAGTAAGACACTGCTGTTTTCTTTGCTATGAAGGCGGTTCTTTACATTTTCCACCCAACTCTGTAGTAGCAGCAATATGGCCTGTTATTCTGTTACTCCTCCTACCTTCTTACAAAAACAGTGTTTGCTAAAAATCAATGGTGCTGGTATAAAATTTATACAATCATTATAGAGGCAGCCGCCTTGTATTTTTATGCTATAGGTTTCATTAAATAACAATTCCTTTTGTTAAAACCTCCCACTGAAACTATTATTCCTACCCATTTTAAGAAACTAGAGATTGCTTTCATGAAGAATTGGTAAACATTCTTAAATTTTTAATACAAAGGTTCTAAAGGTTAATAAAAAATTGACATTTACAGAAAATAATCTACTTTAAAGGATTGTCTATACTTGGTGTTTTCAACCTCTCCACCCATTCCTTTGGGAAGCCCATGTGTGTCACTTTTTTTACCACCCCTTTCCATTGAAACTGTTCTTTCACCATCACCAAGGATAGTAACTCAAAGGGCAATTCTCAGTCCTCCTCTCACTTGACACAACTGATAATTCCTTCCTTCAAGATGCATTTATGTCACTCGCCCTCCAGGACACCACAAACTCCTTGTTGTCTTTTTATCTCTCATGCTTTCCTTCTGGAATCATTTAACTGTTCGTGTTGTTATTGTCATTGTTAAAACTGAAAAGCTTGGAGAAAATGAAGCTTGATTACTTTCTCAGGAAATATGTTTTCTGATGGCATTCTCCACTGGTTCCCGATTCTAAAATACTTTCTCAAACAGATCCATGAACAATTTCCTATTTATAAGCAGACAAGAGAAGGACTCTTAGAAAGTTCCTAAACATGCTTACATCAAACCACATATCTTTGTGAATATTTCAGGAAGTTGATAAAATTTATATTTTAAGAGATCCTTAGTGTACATTCCGATTTCTGAAAATTTGTTCCAATCATTTAATGTCCTGAAACTTACTGTCTCAAATCAGGAAGCCTTGAGCTTGTATCTCCTGCCTTCTCTCTAATGTCTTCTATGAGTCCTTCTCTACTGGCTTATTGGCCTGTCATCATTAAATATGATTGGAAAACAAAGCTAAAACGCTCATCAAGAAGTGTGAACAGATAGGTATTCACCTTATGCAATACATGTTTTGATTTAAAATGAAAATGCAGTATAATAAATTTTAAAACCAAATACTATATAAATGGTATTTAGTTTTAAAATCATAGAAATACAGATGGCTAGAATACATATCAGTGTAGAGATTACTTATGTAGAATGAGAAAAAACTGTGAACTGTAAAAGTACTCAAAAGGAATGTCAGCTGTACAAGTAGTATACAGGCATCTGCTTGTTTATTTTGTAAAAATTAAAAAAAAAATTGTGTTGCCTCTCTTTAAAAAAGTATTTTTCTTTAAAAATTGGAGACAGAAATATCAGAAAATATTAACATATATTTGTTCTGGGTGCCAGGGACACAGGTATTTTCCTTATTTCTCTTTACTTTTTCTAAGTTTTTCAAATAACTGAAAATGAATTAGCACATAGAAAAAGAATTAGCATGGCTTTGTTAAAAATCTGTTTCATCCACCTCAACAAGATTGTAGATAATGGTTATGAAAGAGCTTTATAAACTATAAAATCTTGAAATGGTGCATCTTCAGAAATAAAGGTACCACGTGGGAGATAGATCCCTTCTGATTTGGCTCAGGATAAACTCTTCCCTTTTTAGTAGAAAATGTTTCTTTTAGAAACAGGTGAGGAACATGCTGGTTTTCTTTCTATGGTACTACGGCTTAAAGGTCTTTCACTACTTCCTCTAAATAGGTTTTGCTTTCTTTCTCTTTACAAGAGAACATGATCCTCCTGTTGACAATTTATCTCCAGTATATAGTACAATGCCTGCAGCATTACCAGGTATTTTATAAATATTTTATGTGAAAATTTTAAGTGAAATGAAAGAATAAATGCATAAATGCAAGACTTTTACAGAGACTTGTATTCACCTAGATTATTTTGGCTTCTAACTCCCTGGGTAATAATTTCTTTGTAGCTGTTTTCCTTTTTCTTTTATGTTTTCATCTCCAGCAGACAAATTCATTGCAAAATTGCAAAATTAGTATTCCCAAGACCTACATTTTGTATCGTAAATGCTAACACAAAAATAAAGTACATTAGTCTCATAGATTGAGAATACCTGTATTAAAAACAATAAACAAAGCAGTGGATTTAGTCATCATGCTTTGTTTCTCCAACTGGACCTTTAGTAATTCATAGCCGAAAGCATCTTTCTCACAGTAATATGTTACATAAGTGGATAAATTTGAATTGATCTACTGCATATATGAACAGATTAGCTCCTGTTCATCTTCTGGGCCCTGCACCATTTCCCGACACAGGAGACTTTGCCAGGTCCAGCCTCTTGGTTCTTCAGGGCATCAGACCCCCCCCCCCCGGGTATGCAAGTTGACTGGGATCTACTTCAAAACTCCCTGAACTGATCAACAGCCCTTCTCACTTTGTGTAAATTCCCCTCCACCCTTCTCACAATCCCCACCCAGTAACTTCTTTCAGTCCTGAGGTAAGCTTTCTTCTCCCTTCTTGATGTTCCAAAGGTACCTCCTGCCATTTCGTCTACAATAGCACTTGCTTTCTCCTCTGTCCTAACAAGCCTTTCCATTTTTAGTCCAGGTTTGCAAAGAGACTAGCTAGATGGAGGCAGTCACCTCTGCTCAATGAACAGGAAGAAGCTGACTGTTCCGTGTGGGATTTGTGAAAAAACAAAAACTGATTTTATATAGTCTTTTGGCACAGGCCATTAAATAGACTAGTTGGCTTCCATCAATTATAGTTCCCTATGATCAAGTGAAATTAACAGACAAAAAGATGTATTTCTTAGTGTGCACATTGTTATTGCAAGAAGGTCACTTTTAAAGTATTAGTATAATATTTACCTCTGCCTACTATTTTATAATATACTAAATTGAATCCACTTATTCCAAAACCGCTAAGATATAGGAATACTTTGTAACAAAATAAAATCTTAACAAATATAAGCAAAAAGAGGATTGGAAAAAAAAATCTGAGAATGTGGAATTAACATCTGATGAAATTCAGTAAATGATTCAAGTTGAATTATCAGATGAAACATTTTTTCCCCTTTGTTTAGGGATTCTTCTTACATATGCTATTCCAAAATTTAATGGTCTCTGTCATAAGCTGGCTGACATTTTTCAAACAATTGTAACAATTTAATAAAAAGTGTAGGTGCCAAGTACTGTAACCAAGAAATAGCTTTCTCTCTATGTGTTATTGCCTAAGTGGTGTTTGAGAGCAATCTATTGCTATAAACATCGTTGGTTATTATAAAGATTTAGCAACTCTGTATATTGTTCATTTCCTGAGAATGCTTGATTTTCCTTCTATGCAATGACTTTCAAGGCTTTTCTTAATGGACATTTCACAAATGCAGAACTTGAGAGAGAGAGAAAGATATATTCCCCCCAAAATCATAAAGTTTGTGAAGGGGCTACATTAAGCTGAATTTTGTCTTCTTTTCTCAATACGATATTTAATGAGAGTGGGAATAAAGGGAAAATAATTTTATAGTCCTATAGAAATTTTGGTAATTCAATTAAGAATTAAACAATAACATCTTATGTCAAAGTTACTCAGCAGCTTCCCTCTAAATGTGTAACAGCAGAGCAAGCCTCTGTCAACTGAACATTGAGTGTGCCAGGGTGCTGGGTACATGAGTGTGAACTCAATTTTGCTAAGTAAATAAATACATAAACAAACCCATATGTTTTGCCACATCCAGTTATAGATTTCTTTCTAAGCAATTACTACTATGCTCTCTAATTTAATATAGACAAACTGGATACAATTGTAGGTCATTACTCGCCAAGGAGCAACAACGCAAAACCACGTTTATGAGGATCACAAATTGTAGCTGCTCTCTGCACATTACAACATTTTCTTTAAGTGGTTCATGGATATTATATAGAGCTTTATGAACCTCCTTTGACCCAGTTGCTATGGGCATGCATAGAAATAAAAACCCTCAGAAAGTACACTTCAAACACTTATGTTCTATACTTTACAATTCTCCATTGGTTTATTCCTTGTATTATTACCTTACTATAAAGCCATTTCACAAGAGCAATAAGACATTGAAAGATTTTAAATTACAAAAGTACTGCATGTTATGTTGCTTGGGCTAAGCCTCATTAATGCCAGTCAGCATTGCACACTGCATATTAATTCTACATTTTAAATAAACGGATGCAAGCAATGCAAGCCTTTACATCTCCAGACACTTAGGAAGAGAGGCTAACTTCTGTCCAAACATATTCCAAGGACTAAAATAACAGACATTTTCAGTACTAGGGTTAATCAAGATTATTCATGCTGTATTTTTTATTCAAGACCACTGTTTTGTAGTTCATTTAAGTTTATTTTATTATTTTTGTTATAAAATCCCTGAGAACTTTTTCATGTATTTATCATTTAATTTTATTTATACCTTGAAGAGAAACAAAACTAAATTTTTCTCATCACAAGCAAAAAATAGGGTGAGTAAAAATAGTTTGAATATTCCAAACACAATGGGAGAGGTCCTGTTTTAGAAATGTCCACTGGGAGTTCAATGGGGGTCTTTCCATTATATTTCCAGCCAGAACTGAAACACTTCAAGGAAGGAAAATGATGAGTTTCATTTTCACTCTAAGTAATTAATGTTTACGAAAGTCAATGTAGTTTTTCAGTTGGTTAACATTTTCAGGGAATTCTGAAAGAGTACCAAATACACAGTGATAAAACTAACTTATTAGAAAACAACAGTATTAGTTTATAACATGTTCCGCTTACTGGCATTAAAACACACAAAAAAGTTATATGAATCTAGGATGTAAGTGAATACAGGGATATAGTTGTTAGCACAAGTTCGTGTGCCCAACACACAGTGAGGTCAAACAAACCAAAACGTCTGAGTTTGGAGCAGAGAAAGTTTTATTGCAGCGACAATAAGGAGACGGGTGGCTCATGCTCTAAAAAATTCTGAGTTCCCCGAAGGGTTTGGCAAAACATTTTAAAAAGCCAGATGAGGGAGGGGGGTTGCAGGGTATGTGATCAGCTCATCCACAGTTCTCTGATTGGCTGATGGTGAGGTAACAGGGCGGTGTCACAGGGGTTAACATTATCAGTCCTTAAGCTCCAGGAGTCCTGAGGCTATGTGCTCATGGTCATCGATTAGTTAACATCTTCCATTTGGTTGTAAAACAATTTAGGAAATGTGCATCGAATACTATTATCTAGGTACTTCAGAGAGGAGCTAAAGCAGAGGATATGGAGGAGGGCTTGTCCCAGGAATACCCCATAGGGTCCTGCTTGGTTACACAGTGATGGGCTTTCCACCCAGTAAATTTTCTTCTTCTATAGAGAGGCAGCCATGTGTGAATTGAACTTAACGTGTGTGTACACACATGCAAACACACATACAGCATGCTTGTGAATCCATGTTTCATGTAGGTGACTCATATTTTGTTGTAGATGATTGCATATATTTGTGTAAAAGGACTATTTCTTTTTTACACAGAATTGTTTTTATCAATATTACATCAAGTACTATATTTTTTCTAAAAAATTTCACCCTGCATTGGTATAAATTATATACTATATAAATATTTATTTATAAAATTTAAATGTGCTGTAAACAAACCACATATTATACTATACTAAGTTAGTATATATAATATCTAACATTAATACATCCTAGAGTTTAGAGTGAAATATTTCTGAAAAATAATCTTACCTACAATTATAACCATATGTTGAAATTTTCATGATAGAGAATTTTTTAAAACATCTGAACTGAATATAATTTCCAATAGTAGAAATATGTCCTTGTATTATGAAAAAAATGCTCTCCCAAAATAAGCCTTTAACATAATATTAACCTAGGCTATCTGCATGCCAGTCTTTCACAACAGTCTGCAAGCCAACCTTCAGTCAAAGAAATCAGGTAATAAATTCAGAGATTCAAATCTAGAGTGCTTTAAAGTGAATTCAAAGTTCAAGGCTGTGCCAGTTATTTGAATATTGTCTTTCAAGGCAAATTCTTAAATAAGTTCAGTGGTTTATTAGACTTCTCTTACCAGAAATTTTTCTAAAACAGACCCTGAAGCTGCAACCTATATTTTTAATAGCATACACAGAGAGAAAAAGAGAGACATGTTTTCTTTTTTTTTTTTTGTAGTATGTACACTAATAGTATACAAACAAACACTATCCCTTGAATACGTAATTTTAAGATGTGTTTTTGTAATTTGAGTGTTTCAAATTTTGATTTTAAATTCATTTATGCAAATTGTATGTTAGCTAAATTTGAATAGAAATTCATAACTTTTAGAGTAATGATTTAGAGTAAAAAGGATATTCCAGAATACACTGGAAAGTGCCAACTGGCACTGGGGCACTTGGACTTGACCTTCAGCTCTGCCACCATCTGACCATGTCATTTCACAGCCTCAGTGTCTTTGTCTGTAAAATGGGAAGTTTAGGATAGAAAATCTCCTCCACCTCTCCAAGTCAAAAATGCAGTATGGGGCTTCCCTGGTGGCGCAGTGGTTGAGAATCCGCCTGCCAATGCAGGGGACACGGGTTTGAGCCCTGGTCTGGGAAGATCCCACATGCCACGGAGCAACTAGGCCCGTGAGCCACAACTACTGAGCCTGCGCGTCTGGAGCCTGTGCTCCGCAACAGGAGAGGCCGCGATAGTGAGAGGCCCGCGCACCGCGATGAAGAGTGGCCCCCGCTTGCCGCAACTAGAGAAAGCCCTCGCACAGAAACGAAGACCCAACACAGCCAAAAATAAATAAATAAATAAACTCCAATCTCTTAAAAAAAAAAAAAATGTATTATGTATGTGAGATATTATCAGATCTGTTTCCCCAAAATTTAAATTAGGGTTTGTTTTTCCAAATATCAGTCTCTATTAGATCTTCATAAAATGGTGTAAATAACTTAGTTGATAAAGGGACTGCAGGAAAGCTGAGACTTTACCACTGATTCTGCTATAATCATTTGCTCTTATCTTGCTGATAGCTTTGAAAAAAGCTATTATTAAAACCAAAGTAAAATTTTTAATTCTCATGTTCCATGAACGTCTTTTTGTTCATAAGGAAAAAAAAAAAAAACAACACTATCAAAGGTCTGATGTTTATTGACTTTCTTTTCAGAAAAAGAACTGGTGCATCCAGTGCCTTTTGAGATAGTTTAGAGTATTTAAGGCCAAAATAAAGAAACTAATCATAGTGATGTTGGATGGAAACTCTTCAGCAAGTCTGGAATCTATCTAGCTGTGAATGTTTAAAAGGCTAGAGTGTTTTTTAAATCTATTTTTTAAATTGAAGTTCTTGAAGTTCTATGTATTTTAAGGAACAAAACCAAGTCACATGAGAAACATGCTCACTTTCAAAGTCTTAAAAATGGTTCTTCTTATAACTTTGGGGCAAGAATCCCCAAAGGAATGTACTTTAACAAACAAGGAAATATCTGTAGATGAGTCACTGCTTATAGAGTTCATCTTTTGAGTTACTTTCTTTGTCTCTAAGCTCCCAACTAATTTAACTTCAGCAAAGCCATCGTACTGTTTATCTTTTAAAACTGAGGTCATAGAACTTTAACACATAGATGATTCTCTAAAACACTAACACTTCTCTGATTTAGTCTTATGAGGTCGTTCCCCTGGTGATGAGAGGTATGAAAATGAACCAGAAATAGATTATAGGAACATGTTCCAAAAACAAATTTTTGAAACTATATATTAATAAGTATAAAGCATAACTGGGAAACATTTCTGAGGAAGAAAATTTGATTTTCTCTTCAAGAAGGACATTAAATGCTGTATCTTTTGTGAAGACTCTCCCAAATAAAAGCATTTATTCACCTCACCTCAACAAATATTTCTTAACAACCCCCTCTGTGCCATATACTTTTTAATGACTTGGTTAAAAGAATACAAATAAAAAATGATTCTTGTCCTCAAAAAATTGGCAGTATATTAAATGTGCCAATTATATAAAAAATGTTCATTTTATGAACTCTCCATATCTCCGAAATGCATTCAGCAACACGGGCAAATATCTCAAAATAAAGGGAACAAAAAGAATAAAATCTGAAGAGAATATGATTAAATAGTTGCATTTTTACATTGTGTTTTTTTTTCTCTATAGTGTTCTTCAGAAGAATACAGAATGATAGCTCTTTGTCAAAGTATTTTAGTCCTATACTGATATTAAAATAAATATATTTAGTTCCAGTAAATAAGATTTAATGTTTAAGTTTGTGACAGTTTTTATGAAGTGGAAAAGGATAGGGGCAATATTTAAAGTGAGTGAACAATATATAGAGAACATTTTATAAAACATTTCTCTTCATAATAGTAATACTGATAACTCAAATCCACTTCCAAATCAAGATAATACATGATTTAAGGAAAATAATTTTAGGAAAAGAGAAAAAATATATAATTATTGCCTTTTACAATTCAATACCATTGAAACATGGCTCTTTGTGATCTTGTATTAGCATTCTATTACAATGTCAAGCCCTTTTACAAAAGATTTCTTTTTATTCAACCTTAAATGATAAGGATCTGATAAGAATGAGCAGACTTCTTTACACCCCTTCATGGAAGAAAAAAAATTCTGTTAGACTATTTACATGATATATTTTTCTTACCATTTTGATTACCAAGAGACCTAACATAAGCCCGGAATGAGACCATCAACACTAATTTGGGTTGGCTTTCGTGCACCACTGTGGAAAGATGTTTAAATTAATCAGACAATCCACAATGTTCTGCAATAATCTAAGCAACTATGGAACACTTTAAAAAACAAAACATAACTTTTCTCCAGCTTCTAAAGAGTAGGAGCTGGGGGTGTATGTATATCTGTGTATGTGCATGTGTGTGTATAGAGAAGCAGAAGGAAGCAACCAGATAAGGTAGCTGTTTTCCTTTGAGACTCAACATCAAAAGAAACAAGAAATTGGAGTAAATATGATTCGTACTCCTGACTCTGAGCTCAGCAGCTCTGAATCCCTCTTTGCCTTTCTTTTAGCCTTTCCTCTTTTTAAGTTCTATTAGGTCTCTTTTTCATTCCCCTCTGTGGCACGGAAACTCTTTTAAGAGCTTGGAGTCTGGGTTTGAAAATTGTACTTGCAAGTCAGGATTTGTAACAATTCCCTTCCCTTTGGGTGACTTCAACATCTGATAGATTCATTGAATATTAAAGTTGAAAGAGACATTAGAGATTCTTTTCTTAACCTCTATTATTGATGAAGAAATCAAGGCAGAGAGACAGGAGCAAATATTTAGAGGCCAATGGATGATGTATTTTATCTTATTTATGTGACTTAACGGTAGAAATTATCTTAATTATCTTAATTCCTGTTAATATAATTGAAGCAACAAAAAATTCAGCCGTATTTTCAATCCTATATTTTAAATTATAGGTTTACAGACCTTAAAGGGACCTTTGAACTCAGCGCATTAAAATTCTCACAAGTTGCCCAGATCACTTCCAGGCAAGAGGCTAATAACAAAGACCTGTCAATAGACTGGATTTAGAGCCTATAGTTCTTTCAATCCAGGTGGCCATTCAATTGAACAAGAAAAAAAAAAAGATGTTTTTCCCTGGAAGGAACTTATAACCAAATCTTAAGAAACCATCTGCTTAACTAAAATATCCAAATATATTCATAAAATACACCTTTCTCAGTTCAGCTGGAAATATGCCATGCTCAGAATCTGGGAGGTTGAAAGGGCCAATCAGATATTCTGAAACATGAGCTAAAAAAAGAGAGTCTGTTGAGTTTAAAACCAAATACTATGATAAATACGTGCTTGAATACAGTCAAAAGTGTAAGTCTAGATATTGAAGCTGTATATATAATTTATCCACACAGCTTAGACCCTTTTGTGTTAATGGTTGATTGTGAGCAAGGCTTGAATGAACTTTACCAACTGGTATTTGTGCTTTTAAGCTAACTGATATTGTACATATCATCTCAAAGTACAAAACATTCTTTCCAATCTTATTCCCTAGTGAGCTCTCTAAAGCATGGAGGAGGATAGAAATTTGTCCACAGTCTTATTAAAATAAAAAGCTAAACACAAGAAGGGATGTTTGCCTGAGAAAGGAAAACCCATGCACACACATATATCTAATAAAGGGCACATTCAGCAAATATTTACAAACTTTTAAACAAGCTATCGAAAGTACACATGAAAGATAACAAAACCGTATTTTCTGCTACTCATTAAACTGAAACTTTCTACAAATGAAAAATAAAGTCACTACCTACTTTCTTTTACTTCAATTGCCTGCTTCATATATTGAGCAACAACTAATAAAACATACCCTTCACTTGCTGAAACCTTGATCCACTCACTTGATGGTTTATGTTAATGTCATGTTAGACAAGGCAACAACTTTTGCTCAATTTATTCTTCATGAATAAACAAGAATCACTTCAAAATGAACTGCCATGAAACTAGGCCTTTGGGAATGTGTTGCATGTAAAAGTCGGGCACACTTGCCTTACATATATTTCATTAGTGCCTGATATTAAGGGTCAAAATTGTCCTTTCAGTTTTCCCCATCTTTCAACAGACTGAGTCAAATGACTCACCAGTTTCTTGAAACATTTTATATTTTAAATCATTTTTGAAATATAATCACTAATGAGTTATTTGATAATCATAATCAGAAACATTAATCACTACAGTCTTGATGAAAATTAAGGCATTATCTCAAGAAGGCTCTGGTCGAATAAATGTGTTGACATGTTATTTGTTTTTATGATAGTTATTCATTGTGATTCAGTATAAAATAAGTTTACGGAAAAGAAGGGACAAATACTTGGTATGAGAATCCAATACAAACAGAAAGTATGTAAGATAGAATCGACCAGAAGATCCCTTTTAATTTCATTACAAGGTAAAAATACATAAATAATCCATTACTAAAATGCCTCCTGGGTACTGATTCCCTCTATATGAACAACTCTGTCTATTTAAAATGTCATGTTTTCACTTTAGTATTAAGTATGCGACAAACTACTCAAGATATCTCCTTCTGCTTTACCCAATCCCCTGAAGAGACATTCCAACTACAGGACTCAATCACCTCTCTCTCATTCCTTGTCCCTTCCAGACCAGGCACATTAGGAAAGTGGTGTACCTTAGACACCCAAATAAGCAAATTCCAAGATGATTAGTGTCTTGTGTGAAAACTGCTGTACATGGCTATGTTAAAAAATGGGTTCTTCCTCCCCAGTGCTCTCCTGGAAATTTAAGAGGGAGAAAAGAAAGTCTCAGTTGGTGATTGAAGTTGAAATTGAAGGATTGGAGTATACAAGGACCCTGCAGCAGCCATGTACAAGTTGTGACAAAACAGTATAGAGAAAGTCAATAGATGTTTCCAGAAATACATAGATACCAGGTGGAAAGAAAACAGAGAAACAGAGATAGACAGAGACACAGACAGACAGAGAGTGAAGGACACACAGGCACACAGAGAAACTGCCTCATTTATCATTTTCTGTTCCACTTTTGATAACTACTCAAGTGTTCTTCATTTTCACCCTTTGGATGTCAGGAGATCTCTATTTTAATCTAGCTGGTGTAAGTGAGTTTCTGTTTCTTATAACCAAAAGTTTCTTCATCATCGACTTTTATAATTGTATACATTATATTAAGACTGTCTTCTTAAACTGCCTTTTATATCACTTTATTAACTTTTCTTTTATAGCAAAGGGTAAGACAAGTAAAGAGAAACAGACTTTCAAATTCAGTTTTATTAAGGCAAAAAGAAAAAAGAATGTGTCTTAATTTACCATTTTAACAGTTTTTATAATCGCTATAGTAATAATTTTAACCAATGTTTCTCTATTGAGAAAAAAATAAGCAGAGAAGTAGAATAGGTGCCCAAGTATCAAATGGATACCCAGATATTTTTATATTATCAGGATAAAACCACTAAATGCTCCCAAAGTGCCCGATGCATTTAAATCTAAATAATGATTTAACTTTTGTCACTTCTCTTATAAAAGATTTATAAGTTTTTGTTTTTTTTTTGGTCATGGTAAAATAAATTCACCTATAATTATTGTAACACTTACTGGTATTTTCAACCCTCTGTTTTCCACCTATTGCTCTCATAGTGCATTTTGAAAAGAGTATTCTTTTCAATTGTTTGCAATTTCCTCACTTCTCAACCATGCCGCAGCTTCCTTAACACTTAACTATAATTACTCTTGGAAAGTCATCACTCTGGTTTCTTTCTCTTTTCTCCCACAATGCTAATCTCTCTGTTCCTCAATAACTCTCTTAATTTCATTATCCTTGACTGTTCGTTTCTCCTTGGAAACATCCTATATATTGACATTTCTCAAGTCTACACTCCTGGGGAGCTTCTCACCATTTCTTATTTCTCAGAGAATCTTCATGTTATTCCATACCTTTCATTATCCCCTGTACACCTATAAGTGATGACATCTAAATTTACTGCCTCCTAAGAGAACTAATTGTTCTTCTATGTTTCATTCTGTAATTTTCAATGTTTGCTAATATTCCAAGATTCCTTCTCACATCTTAAAACCAACTCATTCAAAGCCCATTGGCTTAGACCCTCCTTATACTTTTCCTTTTGCATCCATAGCAAAGAAAAATTTTTAACATCCATTTATCTGTATAGTAATTATGTGTTTTTTTGTGTCTATTTTCCCTTTGGTGTCCTAGTGATGTGCACAGTGTCTAGTGGGTAGTTGGTTCTTAAAACTACTTATTTATTTTGAATAAAATATTCAGTAAAATTTCGAATTCTGTTATGGAACCACACGTTACACTGGCATTCACAGAACCCCATACACTGCTACAGCTAATTAGAATCATTGAATATTTGCTAGTATTCCATTCACACACGTTGCATACAGTCATAGTCTTCAGAATGGTCCAGTGGAAAAAAGCACTGTATTCACTGTAAAACCATGAGAAAGTGGTTGTGTCCCCATGGGGATAATATAACCCTCTCTTGCCTGTCAGGGAAGGTGGTTAGGAGGCTTAAATGAGATAATTAAGTGTAAAGAATTTGAGAAGAATAAGGGGTTATCCAAAGTCAGGTTGTGTTAATATCAACATTTAAAATTATATATAACATGGTCCTTTTATTCCTTATTAAGTTTTAAACCTAGAATGGTGTTCATTTTTCAAAACAACAAATTAGGACAATGTTTTTAACATTCTTTGACTTCTTAAACATATTCATATAATTGATAATATGCTTGCTTCTTAGAATAACCTAAATAATATGCTGTCTGTGACCCTTACTACACTGTTCCAAGTATAGACTCTGACAGGTTATTATTCAGAAATACATATACTTGATAACTAAACACGATGTATACTTACTTATTTATTCTTTGCCTTGTAAAGACTTGACTTAATGAACCCACATATTTAAAGATGTGTACTTTTCACTTTTACTTGGGGATGGGAGGAATAGACAGCCATTTTCCCCTGTGTTTCAAGCAAAATAGGCAGAACAAGAATGAAAGGAGATATCCTCAAGTGGATTTGATCTCTGGGTAAATAAAGGACAAATTAACTGTATTCTGATTGTCACTAATCCTCAAGACTCTTATCACAACTTTCTGACAATTCCTGAGCTGTAACATTAATCTCCTTGAAAGGGAGACACTCAATTTACAGTGTATTTTGCATGTCCCTAAACAAGTATTGAATGATGAATTTCACTGTCTGATTGAGGTGGTTTACTTCAGCACATAATTTCTTATATTAATAACCTTCCCCACAGGAGCTGAATGACCTTCTATAAATACAATCCATTCAGTCAAAAAATTAAACCTGTAACCACCTCACAATTCATCATCTTTTTTACAGGCAATTGTTGAAGCAGAAATAAAACACAAATCCCCAATCCTCAACCAATGTAATGTAAAATCATGCAGCCTTCTGCACTTATGTAACATGGATATATTGAAAATTACGTAGCAGTTTGTGTTCCAAATCAATTCTTTTGAGTGGATTTCTGTTTGCAGTGAGCCACAATTTTCAAGGCAGAAAACAACTTCTTTCCAAAATCAAAGGCATCCTAAAACAATAGCCTCCTGAATGCTTGTATATTTTCAATCCGTCTTTAAAAAATGCCTCTTTATATGACTGCCTCAACAATTATGGTAAATCCAGATTATTAGGGTTATTCTTGGAATCTGCAAGACCTTTATTTACATAAAACTATCAGAGAATGAATTTCAGAGTTCAGAAATGGAGGCTTTCTCTTTGGGTAAGATTGATGGAAGTTTGTACTTTATTTCACTCTGTATTAAAACCCTAAAAAATATACTCAACAAACTAATGTAAGTTCTTAGTTCAGCTTGAAAATATCTCTACCTGAAAAACATAATCCTAGAGCAGATTGTAGAGTTATGTCAGAGAATTCTCTGGTAAACCAGAAAATGTCAGTTAAAAGGCTTCAGATAATTGCTATATTTTCAAAGTGAATAAATTTAGAATATTGGATAGCATTTTAAAATTCAATATTCTTAACTACCTTTAATTATAGTAACTATGGAGGCAGAGATTGTATTTATATAAGAAATGAGATTTTTTAAAGACAAAACCAGAGTTCGATTCAGAATAGCTCCCTTTATAAGGCAGACATATCAGTTACCTTGAGCAGTTTCTGTTGGCTTATCCAGTTGACAAAATTAGGTTATATTTATTGCATCTGGTCCTCTCACATTAGGTAAGCAATCTTTATTTTACCAAAACTGCATAAGACAAAGCCAATTTCAGTGGAAGACCTAACAAAGCTAAAAATTTGCCACATGAATACACACACATTAAACAAATATATGTTTTGCATAAAGCAGAAGCAAAGCACATATTCAAACCTACTGGAAGAATTGAAAAGACTAAGTAAAACATAGTACCTCTCTTTCAGAATTTCAGACCTCAAGGGAAGACCACATGTACAAAATATATTTTAATACAAGGTAGGTTATTATGTGAATGCTTCCTGTTTTGAGTGCAGTGGAGCTGGGCTGGGTGGTTGGCAAAACTTCAGGGGAAATATACAAAAAATCTTAATAGCAATAGTTTTAACAGTAATCTAAAGTGTCCTGAAATTTACTCAGGTTATGGATAGTAGTTTTCATATACTAAGCGATTTATAGAACTATTAAGTCCAAAATGTTGCCACATGAATATCACTATTGAGAAAACAAAACGTTTGTGTAAACTTTGTAACTTTGTAAATGTTACATAAACTTTGTCAACTACTCCTTGAGATGACTTGTTTCTTGGGTTAAATTGTCTCATGTATAAGGAGTACCAATATTTGTTTTCCTTTCATGGACAGAGACAATGCCATCTCTTCAATTTATTACACTCAGTCTTGTGATTGACTATGCACTGATGAAGTGATTGTGCAGAAATTAAATGTGATGCAAACATATAATTTATCAAAAAATATTGATTTACTATTTTACCAAAATGTTTTAGAATAGATAAAATATATATCTAGTTGCAAATGTCAAGTGTCATGTTTGGAATAAAAATATTGATCAGTTAGTTCTTTGTCAACTCCAGAACTACTTCTCTGCCTTCTTTTTACAAAGACTTTTATCCCCCTCCTAACCTAAGAAACAAGGATAGTACATTTGAATTGCCTGTGAATGAGCAGGGAGAGCAGACTCAAAGAGTGCTAATAGGTATTTTCTATCTTTAATTTTCATGACTACAGGAGATGTATGGGAAGAAGATAATAGGAGAAATAAATCCAGCAATTCACCCAGAAGCAACTTCCTTATATTCACATCCTTGCTGAGCTTTTGGCTTGAATAACTTTGTTGGTGGACAAACACTGTACCACCCCATGCTTGGAAAGTTCTGAATGTAATTGTCTGTCAATGATACGATGATTTATAATGCAATCTGTTCCTATTGCTGGTGCTGCTGATAACTCTAATTTGCCACTCTTTTATTAGATATGAGGAACTTGACTGTCCTCAGTTTTACAGGTTAGCTTTCCCTCTTGGGATACTGCCAATCAAATTACATCCCCCTTCCATTCTCCTTGGGAAAAGGATAACACTACCAAGACTGCTATTATTGCAATGGTCATGTTTTACTAACTCATTTATTTTTTCATCTTATAAAAACCCTCATTATATGATTAAATGTTTAGAAGTAAATAGAACTAGAAGTGCATGTTTATCACTTTTTAGCTATATCTTAACTAATATTCCTGTGGCATCACTAGAGTATGAAAGAGCTGAGAATATTTATGCTCAAGTCAGAAACTGAGGATATAACATAGTTAATGCATCATGGTTCTGATAAGTAAAAAATATGCACAATTCAAAAAGAATAAATCACTGGTGAGTAGATAAATTATTGTATGGCCATTATCTGAAGAGCGGAGAATGGCATAATTCATATAATTTCTTCAAATTCATAGAATTAATATTTAAGGTATGCTACACCTGGCTAATACACATAAGCTGTTGCATAATTGGCACATGCTTGACAGCTAATTATATGTACCAAACCTCAACTATGAAGAATAAGTGAAATGAGAAAAACATAGCACATCCTTCAGTTGGGTACATAATTATATGTAAACTGTGTTTCAAAACAGAGTTATTTCTGAAAATTTTGTTTTCAAATATTTCCATTTTGTAAATTGAATAAAGATCCCATTTTAACTAAGACAATAGACATATCTAGTTCTATATGATTGGAGCTATTTTAATATCCAAATTAAAAGCAAAAGCTTATGATTATAGATCATATTGATTAGTATGTGCCAGATATAGTTCTAAGTAATTCAGATGCATTAATCTTCTTTTTAATCTTCATAACCACTCAATATAATATATACAATCTACATTCCCATTTTAATATGTAAGAAAACTGAGGCATAGGGTGATTAAACAATAATGTCACAAAGCTGATTCATTAAAAAACTCAAAGGTGAATTCTCTGGCATGGCTAAAGGACTCAAATATCTGCAATCACCCTGTTCTATTACTGTTTTATTAATGAGGGTGAAGTGGATTCCAATAATCAACAAAAATGTACTACTGTATCTCCACAATTCTTTCCAATTTACTAGCTATAGCCTATTTCATGAAACTGTTGTCTGTTTGGTGTTTAAATGCAGTACTTAACATACAGATAACATTTAATAATTTTATGTTTTAAAAAAGTTTAAAGATATAGGATGCTCCTGTTTTACCTAGTCCCTGCAATGAGCTTTCAACCATAGGTCAGACTCCAAAAGCACACAGTCATATTGGCACAGAATTAAAGCAGGAAGCAGGAAGGTCAAGAAAACAGAGACATTAGAGAAATGGAGAGACCGCCTACAAAAACCTGTAATCTTACAGACAGCCATTCTTAAATTTTACTTTATCCTGAAGATATTTGACCAATGTCTACTTACTCTTTTATTCAATACTAGTTTTCAACTTGTATTATTTAAAAAGCTTCTGGAAATTCCTTTGGGTGAGAACTCAGTTGTGGTCGCCAATCTATGAACAAGTAGCCATCTGTTTCTCCCAGGAAATGCTTCATTTAAGAAAACCTTTACTTTATAAGCCACTGTTCTTAGCCCTCATTCAATCAAATTGTTAGTGTTAGATTTTAATATATTTTTATATTTTATCTCAAATACAGACAAAGCAGGATTGACTTAGAAAAAATTTTACCTTTTCATGTAATACTGCTTTGAAGACAGTAAAAACTTCCCAATACAAAGTATTTTCTCCACCATTTTATTGTTTGTAAATATATTACACAGGTAACCACATGCTTTATGTAAAGAGAAAAATGTAAAAAATACAGTGTCTGCATTTTATACACATTCTCAATCAGCTCCTTTTTATAATTAAGTCTGAATGCAAGGTAAGAGTTTTGAGTAATGCTACTTAAAATGAGATTCTATCAGTATTTAAGTGTACTAGGGAAGCTCTTCATTTAAAGAAAATATGTAAGGAATGTCATCATGTACTAATGAAAAACAAACAAACAACAGTATAATCTGGAAATGTGTATAATCAGTCTCATAAACATTTTGAAAATTATATTATTGATACATATATGAAAAGTATGCATACATGAGTATACATACACACATTAAGTATGCACATATGAAGAAAATAAAAAGAAATATCTATAGGTGTGCTAAATGTTAGAAGAATTTCACTGCTCAGAGTTAGAGAGCTTAGAATTCAGAGTTGGTTTGTGTAGCTGTATTATTACTTAAGTGTGTAGGGATTTGGATTAGTAGAATGCAATATCCCACAGGGCAAACCAGCATGCTGGGATATAGCACATAAACCCTTAATACTTTTCAAAACTGGCAAATAGCATGAATATACAAATGAAACGCACAAATATAAACATATTTTTTGTAAAAACATTAAAAATTTCAGCAAATGATCTGAAATTGTGACATAAGAACTATGAAGAATATAAATCAGAAAACTAAAAGGCATAAATAGTTACAAGTGAGCTTTATTCTGTCAGTTTGATTCAACTATCAATATTTTATTCTTAAATGATTTTAAATGGACTAAAATAGAGTGCTATGATGATAGTTCATTCAAAAATATTAAAATATGACTTCTAAATATTCTTCATGCAAGCCATTTTATTTTTAAAAAATCAAAATTTGCTTCCAACAGTCAAAATAACTCACTTTCTCATATTGAGTCCTCAAAGCCTTCCTTTACACTTGTGTCTATCTACTGCATCTATAATATGTACCTCATAAAATGTTTTCCCTAATATGCAATCATTTAATATTTTGAGAATTCTGTATGTGTTCTTTTTGGAGCCCTATGTGGAGGGGCCACAATGCAGAGATTTGATTTAACTAAGTCACACTGGAGTCTAACAGTTTGTTGTCCCCTGTACAATAGTCTTTATCTTCACTTCCCCGTTCATTTCTGAGTTGGAGGTTGACATGATTATGTAATCATCAGTTGTTAATTGTTGATTCTCTATTTCACCTTGTCAAGTCAATTTTTTAATGTTATTTCCTTATTCTTATCACACATTCAATGCCTCTTTCATTAATAGCATATTTGGTTGCTTTTAAATTTTTTTAAATATTTAAAAAAGAAAAAGGGCTTCCCTGGTGGCGCAGTGGTTGAGAATCTGCCTGCCAATGCAGGGGACACGGGTTCGAGCCCTGGTCTGGGAAGATCCCACATGCCGCGGAGCAACTAGGCCCGTGAGCCACAACTACTGAGCCTGCGCGTCTGGAGCCTGTGCTCCGCAACAGGAGAGGCCGCGATAGTGAGAGGCCCGCGCACCGCGATGAGGAGTGGCCCCCGCTTGCCGCAACTAGAGAAAGCCCTCGCACAGAAACGAAGACCCAACACAACCAAAAATAAATAAATAAATAAATAAATAAAGTTTTAAAAAAAAGAAAAAAACTTAAATATTCTCTTTATCAAATTCTTTGTAACACACAGATGTATTATAATATTATGTAATAAAATATATAGATAAACCATAAAATATATTTCCTAACAGTTTTCTATGATAATTCTCTAAATAAATCTTTGCTTCTAGATATGGTAATTTAATCACCATTTATTCCTTGCAGGGCTTCATTTACTTATTATCTACACATAATCATCTGAATAAAACAGCAATGGCAATGGTAATACCTGCATTACACTATTATGTTACCAAATACTATTTTGCTTTCCAAACCTGATTTTCCCGGAGAAGTTCCGTTAACTGACATAATGAACTTCCCCTAGGAAACCAGTTCCCTCATGTGGCTTTAGCATCACACGTGGCTCCCGCCTTGTCTGAGCAGTGGGGAAGCACTGCTTCTCAAGTGATTTCCCCTGGGCACAATTTCTCTGTTCCCTTCCTCAACAACTGTGTAGTATTTGTGAAAAAAGAATTAATCACCACTTTTTATGTTGTATCTTCCCTCTTTAGATGAGTTAAAAGAAGTTAGAAATACTCTCACAGTAACCCTCAGAGTGTCTTGAGTAATTGTTTGAAGCTCTAATGCCTTGTGTGGAGAGGAACGCCTTCACTCCCTGCTTTACATCTCCCCCCATGTTCATAATTCATACTGTTACCAGGCTCTCAATCCAAACTTCTTATTTTCTTCTAATTAATATTGCATCACTCTAATTGGGTTTTCCACTTGTAAGATGCGTGGATTAAGATTTCTATTCCTATGTTAATTAGCTTTAGGTACCAAGGATGATCTCTACAACCAAGAACCAGAATTACCATTGTGGAATTTCACTATAATAACATTGGCATGAATTAGTCTTTTCTGGAGACCATCCAAGCAAATTTAATTATTGAGGTGGTTAAAAGATCATGTTATAAGACTGTTTCACTACCAAGGCAGTCAGTTACATAGCATAGGCACTCAGATCAGCATTACGAAGAAGTTTCAGTGTAATTCCATGAGCATTTATCAAGTACCTACACGTGCCACACACTACAATTTGTTGTGCTAAGTGCTTGGGGATAGAGTCTTTATTTTACACAAGCTAATATTCTTTGAGGAGTGATAGACACAAAAAGACTCAGTAAATCACAATGTAAGGAGCTTCTTAAAAGAAGATCACACAACAGACTTAAGTAGACTAACAGGACTAGACTAGGACAGTGTGTTCAAGTAACATTAGGATGGCCTTTCTAAAGAGATATTTTTGGGTATCACTGTTCTCCCTTGACTCTTAGATGGCTGCCTTTTCAAGGAAAAGAATAAAGTCTCCATTTGGGGAAATTATCTTAGCATTTCCATAAGAATTGAAATGACAAGCTCTGAATGACACAATGTAGATAAAGTTTTCATAAGACTGTCTAGTGCCTAGTGCATTCGTTTGTTAGGCCTGCTATTACAAAGACCACAAACCAGGTGGCTTAAACAACAGATATTTATTTTCTCACAATTCTGGAGGCTAGAAGTTTAAGATCAAGGTGCTGGCAGGGTTGGTTTCTTCTGAGGCCTTTCTCCTTGGCTTATAGGTAATCGTCATATACTTATCTTCACATAATCTACACTCTGAGTGTATCCGTGCCCCAATCTCCTTTTCTTAAGAGGACACCATCCGTATTTGATTAAGGCCCACCTTAGTGCCCTCATTTAACTTAATTACGTCCTTAAAGACCCTATCTCCAAATATGGTCACCTTCTGATTTAATAGCGGTTAGGTCTTCATATATATATATATGACATATATATTTTGAGGGAACACAATTCAATGCATAATAGTGAAATAAATAGTGAATGCACATTTGTTAGCTAGAAATTTAAAATAAGTAGACAAAGTAATCACCATCAATTAAATTCTTTTATTAGAAATCCTCTTTGAATCCATATCCCCTAAACTGCACCCCTGCCACACAGGAGTAAGAGTGGGAAAACATTAGGAAAGAGAAGCGTTATTACAGTATTTATTCTCTCCACTTCTAATCATATGGAAAGAACATTTAGACTAGAAGCCGTGAGCCCTGGGCTCCTTCTCAGCTTGCTACACACTTGCTGTGCGGCCTTGGCAGGTGAGCTCTTAAGATCTCAATTATGTTATTTTTAAAATATAAAACTGAAACTTCTCCACCTTAAAGGAGACTTCAGTGGCCTTTATTGTGACAAGGTGGTGGGATCCTGGTGATGATGAAGATGGTGGTAACTGATACCGTGTTTCAAGGACAAGGTTCAGACACTCTGGCTCTTTCTGTAGAGAATTTCATGTTCTCAAAACAATATACGCAGTGAATATTATTATTCCTACTTTTCTGATATGGAAATGGAAGCTCAGAATACTAAAGAAATCTTCTAAAGCCACATAACCAGGGAAGAAATGGCTCTGTGTTTACACAGTTCATGATCTTTCTGTATCAGGCCACAGCAGGTTTATAGTTTCACAGTCGTGGACAGTTAAAAATAAACAAAAAACAAAAAAACCTTTTGACTCCGTTTTCTGTGTTTAAATTTTTTTTTTGACAGAGAATAATTTCCATACTGAATACATAAATTGTGGGGCATAACTATGATATTTTTAATGTATTTACCTTTAAGCAGATTACTTTTTAACCAAGGAACAATGCTTCATTTTTTTTCTTTTTTCTTTTTAATATTATACACAAAAAACTTTAAAACTCATACTATCAAAATTTTAGTTACAAAATATTTTGGCCAAACTTCACAGAGTAAGTTTTGATTTTTTCCAAACAAATTTACTACATATGTTATATTGACATTTTTTTATGTTAGTAGTCATAACTTACAACACTATATCTTATCTTTACAATTAAATTGAATAACTCATATTCATTTGAGCCTTTTGGAATGGGTCAATTAGTGTGCTGTATATTTATTTTTATATTATCTAGTCTTCACAATAAGGGTCATATTGAGACACACTGAGGTATAATGAGGTAGCGAATTTTCACATTAAGTGTATCATGCAAAAATCTTTGTAATTCCTAGTAGTGGAATAAAAAGAAAACTGAAAATTGCATTGTACTCCACCATGTTCCTAAGTGATGTATAATCTGGTCCTTTGACAAAGTGTGGCTTATATTCTCACACGATTAATTGGTAGTTATCTGGTTAAACTGAGAAATTTGCTTCTGCTTTCTGATGATCTACATTAAAAAGAAACCAGTATTCACCTTATGAATTGTAGACAGGGTCTTTTATCTGAACTGCATTCCTGTGCTGTGCTCCAGTCCTGAACAGACTTGGAGAGTACTATATCAAACCAACAGCTTATGTACCTTTATTTTACCTAAAAGTAATGTTACTTAGCATTCTGCTCTCATTCCAAGGGTACAGTCATTCAAACTTGTAACACCATTTCTGATCGTAAAGATCATTTTGAGTAGTTTTCACAAAATGACCAAAATTTGTTTCCTCCTTTGTACCTGTTATAAAATCTCTCTCAAGAAGAGAAATTTTAATCTAGTACTTTCCTATGCCCTGTCAACGACAGCAGTGGCAAAAACTTCAACAAAAGCACATTTACAGGTGGAAAAGGAGACCTAGGGAAGACACTGCTTGGTTTTTGGTTTCAGGGCTCTGTTTTCCTTCCCTGTAGCCTTTGATCTGTAAATTTAGGATATATAGTATAAAAGCTATTGAAGAAGTATGAGCATGAAAATCTTATGAAGCCGTTTTTAAAAGATTACTTCATCTGATTACACATATATCATAGGGATTATGAGCAATTGTCCCGCTGTCATTCATCTATTAATGTTCACGCTCATTAATTCCTTTGGAGGGCAGGGAAGAAGGTGAGGCCAAGTCTACGGACATTGAAATATATTTTTTGCACATATTAATGATAGCTCATATTTGACAAAATCAAGCAATTGTTTATGCTTGTAAATGCTATCTGCTTTGATGTATTTATTAGGCGTCCATACCCTCCCCTACACCAAAAAAAAAAAAGACAGAAAAAAAAGAAAGAAATGAAAAAGCACACTGAGAAGCCAAACAAGTTTCCTTTTTATGACAATGACCTCCATATAAAAAGCACACGTGCAAGTGGTGAGAGGAAATGTGATTAAACTGTCTACTAGAAACCTTTTAAGGTTCTCATAAAAATTGGATGTGCAGGAAATACTTGGACAATGCATTAAGTGGTAGCACACACTGAATGTGTTCAGGGTTTTAAAAATTTCAAAAGGGAAACGTATCTTTTCTGCTCGTATCAACTAATATTTCCCAGCCCTGTTACGTTGACTGCAGCTCACTGAATTCCCATCTCACCTTCCTTATTTCAAAAAAGGAATCAGCGTAGAGCTCTGTAAAAATTGCATTAGCTATGAATAGAATGTTACCTATTTAAATTTTCTCTCCAAGTTTAATTTCCATTGTAAATGTTACTTTGTCTTTTTCTTCTTCATTTATTCAATATGCAAAGTTGACCCAACTACATTGTAGTAAAAAGTAGAAGATATAAGAATGTTCTCAGAATATATGGGGTCTACATAACAAAAGAATATTAAGAAAAAGAAATAATGAGAATCCAGCCTCTCAGCATCTCACTCGGTTTATAAATATATTGCTGAGGAGTCTTCAGGAAAAAAGTTCCTATGGTCAATCAGAGGGATTCTGCTGTATCCTGAGGAAAGTATAAATGGATGTGTTTGATGTAGAAGAAAAATGTAATCTATTTAATTTTGTTCTGAAGTTAATGATGTTTTAGAAGGGTGGGGACAAGCGCACAGACACACACACACACACACACACACACACACACGGAAATCAAAGAGAATACTGTCACTCATTTGATTTTTAATGCACTGTATTTCCAGTGCAGTGCTTGGTGTAGGAAGCACCAAGCAGCTGGCATGAATTTTCTGCTCTGTGGTACATTCCTAGAATGGAGAAGTTTCCTTTGTCAAGTCCTGAACACCTGATATCAACAGTCATTGATTTCATCTAAGTAGTTATAGTCTGGTTTAATGCTCTTAATTATTTCGGTTCTTATGAAGATTTTCCAGAAGTGACAGAATATGCTCACCACCATCCTGCTTCTCACAAATGTTTGACTATGTAGCAAAGGTCTATGGAGTGTCTGGGAGCATTTGTATCTGCAGTGACTAAGAATGGGTGAGTATTAGGGTGCATATGTGTATGTGTATGTTCATGGGTGTATGTGTCTGCATCCTTTTGTTTGAATGAAACTAGGAATGAAGTACATGGGAGACTAGTGAGGGGGGGTCAGCAGTCAACTAGATACAAATATCAGCACCCAGGATCAGAACAGGCAGGAATTTGTAGAGTCTCTCTTTCTAGAGAACTCAAAGAATAATTTATGATCTCTCTTTCTTGAAAGAGTACCAGAGAACATTTGATTCACAGGATGCAGAAGCCTTGAATAAACCTCTTGGCTTTGCCACTTGTTAGGTGTTTAATATTAAAGTAAATTCACTTAGCTTTTCTGTGTCTCAGTTTCTTCCTCCATATAATATCAGCTAGCTAAGAACATCCCTTCAACTATCTTTCATTCCTAAATCATTTTAAAGAAATTAACTTTGGAAACCCTTCATTCTTCTTTGATTTCAAAGTGATTTCTAAAATAGTTCTGCTATAACTGTAAACTCAGATGAATTTTCAAAAGCCACATCAACAAAACCAAAAAATTACCTCTCTACGTAAATAATTTCTAGAGTAGTATATTCTAATTAAAAACCCTTTTTACTCCCACTCAGAAGAGAAGTCACATCATTCACTCCTGAAATTTAAAAAAAGAAAAAAACAACTTCCTTTATTGTCTAGGCTCAAATGTGTAAATACCTTCATTTTGTTTTTGGAATAGACTTATAATAAGTTACATATTATAAAGTTCAGAATATACTAAAATTACAGTAGTGTAACTGAGGGGAAAAATGTCTACAAAACAATATCTAGAATACCTAGAATGTGTCAAAAATTTAGAAAATAGCCAGTTGCTTAGGAATAGTATAGTTTTTGCATTGATATAGAAATACCTTATATTATATATTATATAATATGTGAACTTAGAAATAGTTAAAATAATTATACTTATTGAGTTACTAGGAACCTTATTCTTTAAGCTGTATAAAAGGTATATTTAAATAATATAACAAAATGTTTAGAAAAATTGTATATTCTTTATATTTTGTCACCCAGAGAACCACAATATAACTTAACTTCCCAGTAAACTAACACAATATCTTGCCTTTCTAGATCCCACCCCTTGTGTCCAGAGGTATGTGTGATTTCTTGTTGTATTTGAGTCTTACTTTGTCAGAAAGCAAATGCTTACTTTCTGTAAAAGACTTTTTTCTTAATAATCTGTGATCTAAAGTGCCTTTCATCTATGACAACAGTATATTTTCTGCATTGTCAACAAAAAGAGTATTAAAGTATCAGTTTAGATAAAATAAATTTCTCAGTTTCTCAGCTGAATAAGGTAGTATCTGTTTTGTATCTTTCTCAACAGGAAAGATTAAGATGACTTGTCAACAGTATATATTATAATCTTGTAGGTGGTGTTCTCTCATAATCCAAATAATACAGCCAAATTTGGCGCCCACTGAGAAAAACGCTTTCAAGATTTGGTACTGCTACAATAGTAAAGTAGATTTATTAGACCCCAGTATCTAAATTGGGAATAAGAATCCCTTAGTTGGTTCATAGATTAGATTTATAAAGGTACTTTACTCAACACAGGGTAAGAGATATTTGCAGTTGTTGTTTTCCTGTCAAGACAAAATGTTCTGTTCTCTTGCTTCGATTTTCAGCAATTTGAATGTCAGGCAAACAAGGCAGAAAAAAGTGTCATCAATCAAATCTTAGAATCCTGGGAAGTGCCTTGGATTCTGTAAATATTAGTTTAAAAATTTGTATTAATTTGCATAAACTCTAATTAAACAGCTCAAAATATGACATTTGTTTTTATATGAAACATCCAGTAATTTTATAAAAACACAAGCAAGGTGAAAAATATTGGGGCAGAAGAAACACTGGGTTTCCACTGAACTAAGAAAAAAAGATGAAGATCCATCCACTTGTAATACAATCACCCTCATCAAAGTAATCAATTTTAAACTGTGAGAAATTATAAAAATATAAATCATAGTTGGCAAACAAGTACACTCAAAGTACCTAAAGCCTGACTGCCCGCTACCTGCCTTGCTACTGTTGTCCAAGAATTCAACTTAACATTGACTCAGCTGAATGACTTTACTATATGGCACTGCAGTTATTTCACTAAGTTCACTGTTATACAATTGTCTTCACCAATCTATATCATCTAGGAAAAATGGAAAAGCTTGATGAGACATAAGGGCAAAAAGCAGATAAAGTGAAAAGAATAGTTGTATGCTGAGGAGTTTTTAGTGAATATTTTATGATAACATTTCCTTTTGATATTTGTGCTTGATTTTCATGTGTTTGAATTTTTACATGTCACTAGTTCATTCAGCTTTTTTTTTTTTTTGATTGAACACTTAAGGTTTTCAAATTTAAGGGGTGGGACACTTGAACTCAGTGGTCTCTGTGCTTCCCTAGTTATACTCCAATAACTTGTGCCTTGTACAAATAGAAACACAGTGACAGATAGTACAAATAAAATGAAGAAATAAACTTTGTCAAGGTGAATAGTTCCTATTAACTTCAGTGAAAAAATGGAAAGCAAAATCTTTATCATAGATAATTATTGCATAACAGTTGTTCACCTGCAGGTGCATTGTTTTGATTACAATGTAGACATTAACAAAAAAACAGCAGAAAAATGAGTATTTAACTAGAAATAAAGAAAAAAATAAATGTTAAGTTATGATTTTAAAAAATAGTCCTAATGCTCTCAATGTTAGAGATACTTCTTCTGAAGTATCTTGAAATCTTCTACTTTGTAATGTGAACAATGGCTAGGCATTTCTTTGGGACTAAAATGATACCTGGTTTCTCCTAAATATCTTATACAAGTTATTCTTTGAGGTGTTAGCAGAATCAAACTCATTTGGAATATTTTTTAGAGCATATGTATATCATAGCTTAACATCAGGGGGTCCATACATTCTAATATTAACCATTTTCCAATTTGACAACATAACATATACAGTATTTCTCTGAGCTTCAGTTTTTGTTTTGTTTTTAATTAAAAATGTGGGTCCAATAATGAGGTGTGTGTAGGTAATAATTAAGGACTCTTTCAAAACAGTTTTCCTTTTTTTTAAAAAAAAAAGTATATTTAACCAGATTTCTGGGAGAAGAAATTTAAGACAGTTATGCAATTATGTTAAATGACAAAATTAAAATTTAGAGGAAATCTAGACAAGTAGAAATCATAGGTGGTAAACCAAAGTAAAGTAAAATAGTGCTTGGAGCAGAAATCTCGGTAGGTAGACATAGACGATCTGAATTAATACCTGACATTTTCATTATTTGGCCACTAAATAAATGAGAAAGATATATCAATAATATAATAATAGAAGCAACGGTGTCTTTGGATTCAAAGACACATGAGTTTGAATTGCAATGTTTTACTAGTTAATACCAGCTGTCAGCCAAGTTCCTTGATCTTCATGAACTTTAATGGTGTCATCTAGAAAATGGAGATAATTCTCCTCAAAGGAAACTAAGGCAATTTTTTTTTTACAATTATTTGACACTTTCTAGCTCATTATCAAAGATTGCCTATCCTATACGTTAAATTGCATAAGCCATTTTACAAAACTGCATGGTATACAATTTGGAAAGACGGAACAATTTCTGCTCAGATCACATAAATATTTTTCTCAAGCAATGAGATATAGGATATCAATGTTTGTGATAGTCGTTATAGTTCTTAATATAATTTTCCAGTTTTATTGCCTGCCTTTATTTGTCAGATATACATAATAACAATTACTACATTTTAGAATGTGCATAATGTGGTGGACATTTGGCTATGCATTTTACATACATTATACTATTTGCTGATTATAGGAACCCTAGGTAGTTGGTTTTATTATCCTATTGCATGGATGAGAAATTTCAACTGTAGTAGTTACTTAACTTGCAGAAGTATGCAGAGTAGTAGGATCAGCTTTCACATATAAGAATGCCTGATTCTAAACAGAATGCTATTAATTCATATCTGAAATGGCTACATATAGAATAGAAAATCAAGATCAACCTCCTCTTTTTGCATAATAAGTATAACTATTTGAAGTTATATATTTACTTACTTTTCTTGTTACTGCCCGCTTCCCCAACTTGTTTCTAGGCTCCATGAGGGCAGGAAATATATTGCTTATTCATTGTTTTATGCCTCACACCTGGTATAAACCTAGTGTATGCAGGAACTCAATATTTATGAAATAAATATGTAAATGAATAATCTTTCAGATGGAATAGAACTATGTGTGACTTGTCCTTCAGTTCTCTAAAAATATAGCTCATTCCTATGGTTTATCAAACTCGGTAAGTGGTAAGCATTTCATTCTAAACCAGGGGAGTACTAGCCTTAATCCTGAGAGATAATTGACGATTTGACTAGAGGTCCTCAAGTACCAGAGGTATAATTAGTTACCATTAGGAAAAATAAAAGAGAAAAGTATTAATAGGGCTTCTTTAAAATGATCATAGATACAAAATCATGATTTAAATGAAATGATTTCCTTTACATGGCAAGCCAGAATAAATAAAGCATTGATGTTTAAAATGTCATAGAATTAGAATATAGTGAAATTTGCAAGATGTGATAATTTATTAATTTAGCTGTAGTGATTTAGATATGGACTTCTCTGAAGCTTGGAATCATGGCTCTTTTTGAATGGAGGATCCTGACCAAATTCATGACAAGACATAAACCGTAGCAAACCCTGTAAAAACTGCAGCAGCCACAGATCAAAATGCAATCTTTCCATGTGATGCTTGTTTATTGTTTGCAATGTTCTCTTCAGCAATTCCTAACTTCATGCAAAAACTGCTGTCATTGATGTCATCCTTTTAAATAAAGAGAAACATTTCTTTTTATGTTCTTATATTTTATTCTCTCTCTTTCACTTTAAGCTCATCACCATAGCATCATTGGAAGAGTGGGAAAGGCCAAGAAAAATTATTTTTGTTAGATTAATATAATTGCTTACACTTTACTTTTGAGAAATGTATATATTTTGAGTCTATCTACTTATCTATGGAAATTTCACATATCCAAATTAATTTAATTTGAATTGCATGTGCAAACATACAATAAGATAATTCTAATAGAATTATAAAAAATTGCATATTTATATATGATTCAATTTAATTGAGGAAATGTCTATAAATTTATTTATTCATATTGAGACACAGTATCAGAAAATTTGTATAAAAAGAGCACATTTATATATTCAACTAGGGCCTTCCCTGGTGGCGCAGTGGTTGGGAATCTGCCTGCCAATGCAGGGGACACGGGTTCGAGCCCTGGTCTGGGAAGATCCCACATGCCGCGGAGCAACTAGCCCCGTGAGCCACAATTACTGAGCCTGCGCGTCTGGAGCCTGTGCTCCGCAGCAAGAGAGGCCGCGATAATGAGAGGCCCGTGCACCGCGATGAAGAGTGGCCCCCACCTGCCGCAACTAGAGAAAGCCCTCGCGCAGAAACGAAGACCCAACACAGCCATAAGTAAATAAATAATTATATATTCAACTAGCATGTGACGAGTTACTTATGGTGAGATAACGGATTTCAGTTGCATTTGGGCACCATGTTTTTTTCTCAAGCTGTACTGTATTTTGACTTGGAGTCATTCAAAGTTTACTGAGAGTCATCTGTACTGTATAAGATTTTATGTAAAACAAAATAATTCATGATAACTACTAGAAACTTCATTCCTTAAATATTATTCTTTTTAATTAATAAATATTACATTTATTAATGTGGACTTTTCTCCAATCCAGATTGAAGGATCAAATCAAGTTTAATTAAACAATGCAAAAGATTACACAAATTTCTGAACTGTACACATTTCTAGACATGTGTTTACTTAATATAAATAAGCAGGACTTTCCTAGGATAATTTTCACTTTTAATAATAAATTCTCAAAGAAAGTGAGATTAATTTACACTTTTTATATTTAAGTAATTTGAAACTGAAACACACAGATATTAAAAATTATGAATAAAAATTGCTGATATTAAACAGAAGCTCTATGTATAGGTGGTACATAGTATATAGTCAGATAATAATATTTATTTTTAATAACTGATTCATTTTGTTATAAAGCAGAAACTAACACACCATTGTACAGCAATTATACTCCAATAAAGATGTTAAAAATATATATATTTATTTTTAGAGCTGTGAATCAACATCTTTGGGGAGTGGAAGAGCTCCCTCTGTACTGTTTCACTTTCTTTTTCAATTTGATTTATAACTTCTTTAAGATTTTTTTAACATTCTTTAAAAAGATTTTTCATTACATTCTTTGCATTTTAAAAATAATTACCGGTTTTTGATGAAGCATTAATATAGTTGGTAAAAATGGAAAATAAACATGTTTGTAAGGAAAGCTAAAAAGAACAAAAATGATTACAATTTGACTTACATTTTAGTCTGTATAAAACTTAAATGTTATGTGTAAATGTTTTATTTCATTTTTCTTTCAATTTGGTTGTCATTTTCATTTCACTGTTCCTCATAACCTGTATCAATTTAAAGCCATTTATTCAAAAGCTTTTAAAGCCTACTTTTAAAATGCATCATGAAATAAGAATTATCTTAATTAGCTGAATTTCTAGACACAAACACCCTGAAGCTCAAATCTCTTATTGTTGTTTAAAAAAAATCATATTATATGTAAGTAATTATTTCAGAGAACCAACTGGAATTTTCTGTGTTTATAAAGAGAATTTGATGTGATGATAAACAGTGTTAAAAAATGGTTTCTGAAATTTCTGATTATTCCAGTAATTTATTAATCACTCTTATTAGGATGTTCAAATGAATTAGTGTAGTCTATATCTCATATTCAACTTTTGCATATTAAAGAAGACCAAAAACCTTAATGAATAAAAAGTAAAATCTGTAGGTTAAATGGCTGAGTAACAAAACTTTTCTATTGCTATATCTGAATTAAGATTTTCTGCAGTATATTGTTCATAATTACCAAGATAATAAAAAACTTCATAGTACACTATGCAAGACTACATATAGCAGAAAGTAGAAGTACCAAATGGCAAAAAGAGAACAAATAGCAAAATAATAATAATAATAATTTTATTGGCCATAGATTTTTCTCATATTTATTTTTTGTGTGTTAAAATTAAAACATAGGGAGACCTTCAAGATGGCAGAGGATAAGATGTGGAGATCACCTTCCTCCATGCAGATACATCAAAAATACATCTACATGTGGAACAACTCCTACAGAACACCTACTGAATGCTGGCGGAAGACCTCAGGCTTCCCAAAAGGCAAGAAAATCCCCATGTACCTGGGTAGGTCAAAAGAAAAGAGAAAAAAAATAAAGACAAAAGAATAGGGATGGGACCTGTGCCTCTGGGAGGGTGCTGTGAAGGAGGAAAATCTTCCACACACTAGGAAGCCCCTTCACTGGTGGAAACAGGAGGGGGGATGCTTCAGAGCCAAAAAGGAGAGCGCAGCAACAGGGGTGCAGAGGGCAAAGTGGAGAGATTCCCACACAGAGGATTGGTACCAATAAGCACTCACCAGCCTGAGACGCTTGTCTGCTCACCTGGCAGGTTGGGGCTGGGAACTGAGGCTTGGGCTTTGGAGGTCAGACCCCAGGGAGAGGACTGGGGTTGGCTGCGTGAAGACAGCCTTAAGCTGGCTAGTGCACCACAGGTAGCTGGGAGGGAGTCTGGGAAAAAGTCTGGACCTTCCTAAGAGGCAAGAGACCATTGTTTCCGGGTGCAGAGGAGCTTCCTGCTTTGTGTACCCACGGATGGCAGAACACCACCTAAGCGAGCTCCAGAGATGGGTGCAATCTGTGGCTATCATCTCGGACCACAGAGACAGGAATGGACCACTATTGCTGTAGCCACTGCCACCAAGAATCCTGTGGGCAAGTGCAAGTCACTACCCTCACACCCCCGGGACCCTGTGCAGCACATCACTGCCAGGGTCCTGTTATCCGGGGCCAATTTTCCCAAGAGAACACACAGCGAGCCTCAGGCTGTTGAACTATCATGCCAGCCTCTGCCACTGCAGGCCCACACTGCATTCCACCTATGACTACCATACTCCTCCTTCTCCCCAGCCTGAGTGAGCAAGAGACACTTAATCAGCCGGTGCTTTAACCCCCTCCTGTCTGGGTAGGGAACAGACACGGGAGGGCAGCCTACACGTAGAGGCAGGGCCAAAACCAAAGCTGAACCCCAGGAGCTGTGCGAACAAAGAAAAGAAAAGGAAATTTCTGCATGCAGCCTCAGGAGCAGCAGGTTAAATCCCCACAATTGGCTAGATAAACAGTGCATCAGTGGAATACCTGAATAGACAATGATTGTTCCGAAAATTGAGGCAGTGGACTTTGGGAGGAACTGTAGACTTGGGGTTTGCTTCTGTGTTTGATTTGTTTTTGGTGTTATGTTTATCTTAGTTTTTACTGCTTGTTTTCATTGGTGGGTTTGTTTATTGGTTTGGTTGCTCTCTTCCTTTTTTTGTTTTCTCTTTTTGTGAGTGTGTGTGTATGTTTCTTTGTGTGATTTTGTCTGCTTAGTACAGCTTTTACCATTTGCTTTGGGGTTTGGTATTTTTTATTTCTTTCTTCCTTTTCTTGCATGGCGTACACTTGGGAGGGTGCTCCGGCTGAGTGTTGGGCCTGAACCTCTGAGGTTGGAGATCTGAGTCCAGGACACTAGACCACCAGAGACCTCCCGGCCCCACATAATATTAATTGGCAAGAGCTCTCCCAGAGATCTCCATCTCAACACTAAGATCAACCTCCACCCAACAGTCAGCAAGCTTCAGTTCTGTGCGCCCCATGCCAAACAACTAGCAAGAGAGGAACACAACCCCACACAATAGCAGAGAGTCTGCCTAAAATCATACTAAGTTCACAAACACCCCAAAACACACCACCGGATGCGGCCCTGCCCACCAGAATGACAAGATACAGCCCCACCCACCAGGACGTAGGCACCAGTCCCCTCCACCAGGAAGCCTACACAAGCCACTGAACCAACCTCACCCACTGGGGGCAGACACCAAAAATAACGGGAACTACAAACCTGCAGCCTATGAAAAGGAGACCCCAAACACAGTAAGTTAAATAAAATGAGAAGACAGAGAAATATGCAGCAGATGAAGGATCAAGGTAAAAACCCACCAGACCAAACAAATGAAGAGGAAATAGGTAGTCTACCTGAAAAATAATTCAGAGTAATGATAGTAAAGATGATCCAAAATCTCAGAAATAGAATGGAGAAAATACAAGAAACATTTAACAAGGAACTAGAAGAACTAAAGAGCAAACAAACAATGATGAATAACACAATAAATGAAATTAAAAATACTCTAGAAGGAATCAATAGCAGAATAACTGAGGCAAAAGAACGGATAAGTTACCTGGAAGAGAGAATAGTGGAAATAACTGCTGCAGAGCAGAATAAAGTAAAAAGAATGAAAAGAATTTAGGACAGTCTCAGAGATCTCTGGGACAACATTAAATGCACCAACATTCAAATTATAGGGGTCCCAGAAGAAGAAGAGAAAAAGAAAGAGTCTGAGAAAATATTTGAAGAGATTATAGTTAAAAACTTCCCTAACAAGGGAAAGGAAATAGTCAATCAAGTCCAGGAAGTGCAGAGAGTCCCACAGAGGATAAATCCAAGGAGAAACACGCCAAGACACATATTAATCAAACTGTCAAAAATTAAATACAAAGAAAAAATATTAAAAGCAACAAGGGAAAAGCATCTAATAACATACAAGGGAAACCCCATAAGGTTAACAGCTTATCTTTCAGCAGACACTCTGCAAGCCAGAAGGGAGTGGCAGGACATATTAAAAGTGATGAAAGGGAAAAACCTACAACCATGATTACTCTACACAGCAAGGATCTCATTCAGATTTGACAGAGAAAAAAAAACCTTTACAGACAAGCAAAGGTTAAGAGAACTTTGCACCACCAAACCAGGTTAAAACAAATGCTAAAGGAACTTCTCTAGGCAGGAAACACAGGAGAAGGAAAAGACCTACAGAAACAAACCCAAAACAATTAAGAAACTTGTAATAGGGACATACATATCGATAATTACCTGAAATGTGAATGGATTAAATGCTCTAACCAAAAGACATCAACTGGCTGAATGGATACAAAAGCAAAACCCATATATATGCTGTCTACAAGAAACCCACTTCAGACCTAGAGACACATACAGACTGAAAGTGCAGGAATGGAAAAAGATATTCCATGCAATGGAAATCAAAAGAAAGCTGGAGTAGCAATACTCGTATCAGAAAAAATGGACTTTAAAATAAATACTATTACAAGAGACAAGGAAGGACACTACATAATGATCAAGGGATCAATCCAAGAAGAAGATATACAAATTGTAAATATGTATGCAACCAACATAGGAGTGCCTCAATACATCAGGCAAATGCTAACAGCCATAAAAGGGTAAATCAACAGTAACACAATAATAGTATGGGACTTTAACACTCATTTTCACCAATGCACAGATCATCCAAAATGAAAATAAATAAGGAAATACAGCTTTAAATGACACATTAGACCAGATGGACTTAATTGATATATTTTTTTCTTAATTGATATTTATAGGACATTCCATCCAAAAACAACACAATACTTTCTTCTCAAAGTGCACATGGAAAATTCTCCAGAATAGATCATATCTTGGGTCACATCAAGCCTCGGTTCATTTAAAAAAACTGAAATCATATCAAATGTCTTTTCCAACCACAAAGCTATGAGACTAGGTATTACAGGAAAACCGTAAAAAATGTGAACACATGGAAGTTAAACAATATGTTACTAAATAACCAAGAGATCACTGAAGAAATCAAAGAGGAAATCAAAAAATACCTTGAAACAAATGACAATGAACACACGATGACGTAAAACCTATGGGATTCAGCAAAAGCAGTTCTAAGAGGGAAGTTTACAGCAATACAATCCTACCTCAAGAAATAAGAAAACTTGCAAATAAACAACCTAACCATACACCTAAAGCAATTAGAGAAAGAGGAACAAAACATCCCAAAGTTAGCAGAAGGAAAGAAATCATAAAGATCAGATCAGAAATAAATGAAAAAGAAATGAAGGAAATGATAGCAAAGATCAATAAAACTAAAAGTTGTTTTTTTGAGAAAATAAACAAAATTGATAAACCATTAACCAGACTCATCAAGAGAAAAGGGAGAAGACTCAAATCAACAGAATTAGATTGAAAAAGGAGAAGTAACAGCTGACACTGCAGAAATACAAATGATCATGAGAGACTACTACGAACAACTATATGCCAATAAAATGGACAACCTGCAAGAAATCGACAAATTCTTAGAAAAGTACAACCTTCCAAGACTGAACCAGGAAGAAATAAAAAATATGAACAGAACAATAACAAGCACTGAAATTGAAACTGTGGTTAAAAATCTTCCAACAAAAAAAACCAAGGACCAGATGGCTTCAGAGGTGAATTCTATCAAACATTTAGAGAAGAACTAACAACTATCCTTCTCAAACTCTTCCAAAATATAACAGAGGGAGGGACACTCCCAAACTCCTTCTATGAGGCCACCATCACCCTGATACCAAAACCAGACAAAGATGTCACAAAAAAAGAAAACAACAGGCCAATATCACTGATGAACATATATGCAAAAATCCTCATCAAAATACTAGCAAACAGAATCCAACAGCACATTAAAAGGATCATGCACCATGATCAAGTGAGGCTTCTCCCAGGAATGCTAGGATTCTTCAATATACACAAGTCAATCAATGTGATACCCCATATTAACAAATTGAAGGAAAAAAACCATATGATAATTTCAATAGATGCAGAAAAAACTTTCAATAATATTCAACACCGATTTATGATAAAAAAAAACTCTCCAGAAACTGAGCATAGAGAGAACCTACCTCAACATAATAAAGGCCATATATAACAAACCCACAGCCAACATCATTCTCAATAGTGAAAAACTGAAAACATTTCCTCTAAGATCAGGAACAAGACAAGGCTGCCTACTCTCACCACTATTATTCAACACAGTTTTGGAAATTTAGCCACGGCAATCAGAGAAGAAAAAAAATAAAAGGAATGCAAATTGGAAAAGAAGAATTAAATCTGTCACTGTTTGCAGATGACATGATACTATACATAGAGAATCCTGAATATGCTACCAGAAAACTACTAGAGCTAATCAATGAATTTGGTAAAGTAGCAGGGTACAAAATTAATGCACAGAAATCTCTTGCATTCCTATACACTAACACTGAAAAATCAGAAAGAGGAATTAAGGAAACACTCCCATTTACCATTGCAACAAAAAGAATAAAATACCTAGGAATAAACCTACCTAAGGAGGCAAAAGACCTGTATGAAGAAAACTATAAGACACTGATGAAAGAAATCAAAGATGATACAAACAGATGGAGATAAATACCATGTTCTTGGATTGGAAGAATCAACTTTGTGAAAATGACTATACTACCCAAAGCAAAACAGATTCAATGCAATCCCTATCAAACTACCAATGGCATTTTTCACAAAACTAGAACAAAAAAATTTCACAATTTTTATGGAAACAAAAAAGACACCAAAGAGCCAAAACAATATTGAGAAAGAAAAATGGAGCTGGAGGAACCAGGCGCTCTGATTTCAGACTATACTACAAAGCTACAGTAATCAAGACAGTATGGTACTGGCACAAAAACAGAAATATAGATCAATGTACAAGGATAGAAAGCCCAGAGATAAACCCATACACATATGGTCACCTTATTTTGACAAAGGAGGCAAGAATATACAATGGAGAAAAGACCACCTCTTCAATAAGTGGTGCTGGGAAAACTGGACAGCTACATGTAAATGAATGAAATTAGAACACTCCCTAACATCATACACAAAAATAAACTCAAAATGGATTAAAGACCTAAATGTAAGACCAGACACTATAAAACTCTTAGAGGAAAACATAGGCAGAACACTCTATGACATAAATCACAGCAAGATCCTTTTTGAATCACCTTCTAGAGAAATGGAAATAAAAACAAAAATAAACAAATGGGACCTAATGAAACTTAAAACATTTTGCACAGCAACAGAAACCATAAACAAGATGAAAAGACAATCCTCAGAATGGGAGAAAACAGTTGCAAACAAAGCAACTGACAAAGGATGAATCTCCAAAATATGCAAGCAGCCCATGAAGCTCAATATCAAAAAAACAAACAACCCAATCCAAAAATTGGCAGAAGACCTAAATAGACCTTTCTCCAAAGGAGACATACAAATTGCCAAGAGACACATGAAAGGATGCTCAACATCATTGATCATTAGAGAAATGCAAACCAAAACCACAATGAGGTATCACCTCACACCAGTCAGAATAGCCATCATCGAAAAATCTAGAAACAATAAATGCTGGAGAGGGTGTGGAGAAAAGGGAACCCTCTTGCACTGTTGGTGGGAATGTAAATTGATACAGCCCCTATGGAGAAGAGTATGGAGGTTCCTTAAAAACTAAAAATAGAAGTACCATATGACCCAGGAATCCCGCTACTGTGTATATACCCTGAGAAAACCATACTTCATAAAAAGACATGTACCACAGTGTTCATTGCAGCACTATTTACAATAGCCAGTACATGGAATCAACCTAATTGTCCATCAACAGATGAATGGATAAAGAAGATGTGGCACATATATACAATGGAATATTACTCAGCTCTGAAAAGAAACAAAATTGAGTTATTTGTAGTGAGGTGGATGAACATAGAATCTGTCATACAGAGTGAAGTAAGTCAGAAAGAGAAAAACAAATACCATATGCTAAAACATATATATGGAATCTAAAAAAAAAATGGTTCTGATGAACCTAGGGGCAGGACAGGAAGAAAGATGTAGGCATAGAGGATGGACTTGAGGACCCACGGGGTGGGGGGAGAGGAAGCTGGGACGAAGTGAGAGAGTAGCATTGACATATATACACTACCAAATGTAAACTAGATAGCTAGTGGGAAGCAGCTGCATAGCACAGGGAGATAAGTTTGGTGCTTTGTGACCACCTAGAGGGGTGGGTTAAGGAGGGTGGGAGAGAGGCACAAGAGGAAGGGGATATGGGGATATACTTATACATATAGCTGGTTCACTTTGTTATATAGCAGAAACTAACACAACATTGTAAAGCAATTATACTCCAATAAAAATGTAAAAAAAAAAATTAAAACATTATAATATTTACATGCCACTGAGGAAATATTTTCACACATTGATTTCCTTTATTACTCAGGATCCAGAAGCTTGTAGGAACAAATTAACCAAATTATAGAAAAATATTCTGATCTATAGGTCATATATTTGTATGGAAATCTTATAGAGGGTATGCTTAACCGAGCAGTGGATAAACTGTGCCAAAATCCAAAATAAAATACAATTCTAGTTTTCAGAATTTCTGGCTATGAAATTGATATTTTAAATGTTTAAGCATACAGTTGTGAAGTATACAATTGTGAACTTCCTATTGTATATGTGAACAGGTAAAGTATTACTAGAAGATGCAATATAGTAACTTACAGATGTATACTATAAATTCTGAAGCAACCAAGAAAGATACCAAAACAAAATGTTATAACTAATGATCTAACAATGGACATAAAATAAATCATAAAAAATACACAATCCAAAATAAATCTGAAAAAGAAAAAAGGGGAAAATAAACATATGGGAAAAATAAATAACAAATAATAAGATGATAGATTTAAACCTAACATTATAAATAATCTCAGTAGTTATAAATGACCTCTACATCCCAATAAAAAGACAGAGATTGTCATAATGTATAAAAAGCAATACTTAACTAGTATGCTGCCTACAGGATATGCAGTTTAAATATAAAGACAGAGATTGCTTAAAAGTGAAAATTAAATTTCTAGAACAATTCAAAAGAAATCTTGCTTGGGTATGCTAAGAACAGAAAAGTAGTTTTCAGAACAAAAATGTCCCCAGGAATAAGGAGGACCACCTCATAATGATACATTAATTAAGAAAACATAATAATCCTAAACATTTGTACACCAACTAACAGCTTCAAAATACCTGAAATAAAAACAAATAGAACTGCAAGGCAAACAAAATTGGTATGGGTATAGAAGAATTTAACAACATAATCAACTAGCTTGATCTAATACAGAGTAAAGAACATTTTACCTAACAATAGCAGAATATACAGTTTTTTCAAATGCACCTGGAACAAGTACAGAGATAATACTCTGAGGCATAAGACAAGTCTCAAATTTAAGAGAATTCAACTCATTTAAAATATGTTCTCTAAATGTAATTAAATTAAACTAGAAATTAATACCAGAGATACCTCTAGAAAATCTCCAAATATTTATAAACTATATACCACATTTCAATAGAAACGATTGGTAAAAGAATAAATCAAATGGAAAATTAGAAATTATTTTGAATTTAAAGAAAATGAAAAAACAGTATGTCAAATTTAATGGAATGCCACAAAAGTAGTACTTTAGAGACATTTATAATAGTAAATCTCTGTATTAAAAATGAATAAAATATCAAACCAAAGACCACAGTTACCTCCTCAACAAACTAGAAAAACAAGAAAGTAAGCCTGAAATTCATTTAAGAAAGGAAATTATATAGATCAAAAGTAAATAATTTAAATAGAAATCAGAGAAAGCACAGACAAAATCAAGGTAACCAAGACTTCGGTTCACTTAGATGAATAAAATTGAGAAACCCCTTGCCAGATTGCTGAAGAAAAGCAAAAATAAGAAGAAATAATTTACCAATATCAGAAATAAGAAAGGACATCTCTGCAAATTCTACTGATGTCTAAAGGATAATAAGGAAATACTATGAAAAACATTATGCCAACAAATTCAAATTCAGTTTTACCAATTTTTTAAAGAATAAATAATGTGAATTCTATGGAAACTCTTACAGCAAATTGAAAAAGAAGGAATATTCTTGCTTAATCTGTGAGGCAAGAATTGGTCTGATGCAAAAACCATAAAAATTCATTACAATAAAAAAAATAACAACTAAAACCAGTATCCCCTATGACTATAGATTCAAAAATTCCAAACAAAATTACAGCAATTGGAATCCACTATTGAATTGACAGGATAATAGATCATGATTTTTGATGGTTAATTTTTATGTGTTACCTTCACTGGGCCACAGGGTCCTCAGGTATCTGGTCAAACATGATTCTGGCTGTGAGGCGGTTTTGGATTAGATTAACATTTACGTCAGTAGACTGAGTAAGGCAGATTGCACTCGCCAATGAGAATGGGTCTCATTCAATCAGTTGAAAGCTTAAATAAAACAAAAGAGCTGAACTTCCCCTTAGTCTAAGAGAGAATTAGAGGATTCTTCCTGCCTTATGATCTCTGATCTGAAATACTGGCTTTTTTCCTGCCTTTGGACTCAAATTATCAGCTCTTTCTAGTTCTGCAGCCACCCACACTTTGGACTGAAACTAAACATTGGCTTTCCTTGGGCTCCAACTCGCTGATTTGACCTACAGATCTTGGGGCCTGACAGCATTCATGATCTTGTAAGCCAATTCCTTACAATAAATCACTTAATATATAGATCCTATTGGTTCTGTTTTCTCTGGAGAACCCTCACTAATACAATAATTAAATGTGGATTATCCCATGAATTCAAGTAGAAAGTTGGTTACACATTCAAAAATCAATCAATTTAATGACTTCTTGGCCTTTCACCCAAGATTAAGTACAACAATCAATCAATTTAATTCCTATTTTAACAAAATACACCTACATATACACACACATAAAGTCCATCATACATTACTGGTTAAAAAAAAACTCTCAGTAAGTTAGGAATAGAGGAAAACTTCCTCAACAAGATAGAGGACACCTATAAAAATCCTATAACTAACATTATGCTTAATGATGAAAGGTCAAACACTTTTCCCTTAAGTTCAGAAAAAAGATAAGAATATCCAGTGTCACCACTTTTATTTAATACAGTGGAGGGTATATCCAGTGCAACAAGGCAAGAAAAAGAAATTTAAAGCATTCAGTTTGAAGAAGTAATGCTGTACATATTCATAAATGATGTAATTATCTAGGAAGAAAATTTAATGGAATAATCCAAAAAGCTACTAGAACTAACATATGAGGTTAACAAGGTAGCAGGATACAAGATATATGAAGTTCAATTGTATTTCTATACTGGTAACCAACAATTGACACTGACATTTTTAAAAAAGTATTATCATTTAAAAGAACATTAAAAAATGAAATACTTCTGGGAAAAGGTGAAAAAATATGTGTAAAACCTGTACACTGACAAATATAAAGTATTGCTGAGAAAATTAAAGAACACCCAAGTAAATGGAAAAATATATTAATTGTTTGAATGATGAAATATTTTAAAGATGTCAATTCTTTTCAAATTGATCTGTAGATTTAATGCAACCCTTAACAAATTCCTTCAGGATTCTTTATAGAAATTGACAAGATCATTCTAGAACTCACATGAAAATGCAAAGGACCTAGAATAGGGAAAATAACCTTGAAAAAAAAGAACAAAGTTGGAAGGCTAAGAATATCTGATTGAAGATTTATTGTAAAGCTACAATCCAAAACTTGTGGGATTGGACTCAAGATAGAATAACAGACCAATGGAACAAAATAGATTCGAGAAGTAGACCTACATATATTAGGACAGCTACTTTACAACAAAGGTGTGAAGATAATTCAGTTGAAAAAAAAGAAAAGATGATCTTTTCAGCAAATGGGGCTGAAATAGTTGTATATTCATATGCATGGAAGACTCTCAAATCTTATTTAGCATCATATGCAAAAATTCAGGTTTCATGAACCTAAAAATAAAATCTAAACTATACAACACCTAAAAGAAAACTGGAGAAAAGCTTTGCGACACCAAAAGTATGACCTATTAACAAAAAAAAGAGATAGTATATGCATGAACTTCAAAGGAGGGAATGCTAAAAAGAGCATTCAATTTTTTGTTTCTTGAGAAAATACTAACCATGTACTAAATCCTGAGACACAGATTCAGAGAGGACTTTGCTTGACCTTTGCTCCATAAACATAGGCTCTTGTTAATACTCAAGTTTAAAAACTACCAAGTTTGTTATTAAAATTTGTCTGTCTTAATTTCTTCACTGACAAAATGTGGCTAAAGATACCCTTATATCACATGAAAGTTGTATTTAATAAGCAAACATGTTTAAAGTACTTAAAACTTTGCCTGACTTAGGGCATTCAATAAATATTATACTACCAATACTTCTTCAGTTAATTTCTTCTTTTTGAGTTTAAAAAAATCAGAGGCAGATATTGTCACTTGTATATGATATATGGTATATCATCTGTAGAGTCAATTGATACAATTTTAACATAAGTTTTACTTCTTGGTAGTAATGTATATCCCTTAATCAATCTGGAATTATTTGGGGTAATATCATACTAAAAAAAAAAAATAGATTAGAGAGGCAGTTAACATCATGATTGTGTTTCATCCAACTGACAACACACCAATGTTCCACTTAGTAGCAAAAGATGAGAAAAAAATTCAGATTTTTAAAAAGAATTTCCAGAGAAAATTTACTAAATCAATGGACTGATTTTGCAGTAGAGATATCACAAATTCATCTAGAGGAAAAGAAAAATAAGTAAAATTTGGGCTGCTTTTCATTATAGAGATCAAATACCTTTGAAATACCTGAATCATAGAAGTTTACAGAAGTAAGGGACTTTATCAATAAATCACTTAGAATACTTAGAGACTCTTAACCTCTTATCACATTAGTCTTGAGTCCATTCATATAATAATATAGATTTTGGGGGGAGGGAAATTTTGGGGCATCTTTTAAAGCCATGCTAATGCCTTAGAACATAATTTTTCTATTCCAAATTATAATAAAGCTTATAGATATTGTTTCCATGCCTTATGATATATTGTTTGTCATTATCAATATTTTATTCTGACTCCTTGGTCAAGAACACAATCTCTAATTATAACTTTTTTAAGGAAAATATATCTTTATGACAGTTTACCTTAAATAGTGGTTTTCAAGATATGCTCTGATAAAGGAGATTTTCTGTATTGAAAGAGAGATCATGTAAAGAAATTTTAACATTTCAATATACAAAACAGTAAGTGGAAACATGGGTGCATATGTATATGTATTAATTATTGACATTATATAACAAAACCTGATATATTCAGTGGCATCACATCATAAGTTTAATGTGTTGTCCTCATTAACAATGCATAATTCAACAAATTGGGCAAATTCCAACAAATATGGGGTATTACTGCAGCATTACTTTCAATCCCTGAACATACATCTGTGATGTGTTATGCTTCAAGTGAATAGTGTCTGTGACTTTTACTCAATAAACTTACACATTTTGATGCCCGCCTCCTCCAAATATATAAGAGAGTTGAGATTGGATGAGCATGCAATTCACTCCATACAGTCATGTTATCTAATTAAATCTTGGAAAATTTCATCTGACCATTCCTTTACCATTCTGGATAATGAGGTATTGCAGCATTCTTTTAGGAAGTACTCAGAGTGACCTCACTGGCCAAGCCATATTTAAAGTCCACACTATATGCTCTGTCTATCTGGTTTATGTAGTCAGATGCACATTTCAAGGCTATGGTAAGAGGATGAAGAAATGAAATAAGGACCCTGCCTCAACCACCAAGCCCCTGAGATCAGGGAAATGTTCTGGGTTCCTGAGCTGTCTCCTCTTCCTTAGCAAACTAAACATACCCTTCTCAACCTTCTTTGAAATCATTCTTATTCTTTCGTTAGGGATATTTAATCATTCAGAATTGCACAGTTTCTGAGCTGAAAGAAAGCTAGTGAAGAACTAATATGAAATCTGAATTTCTTAATTTAAATGATTGAATTAGTTTTCTGGTTTAATCCTCAAGTGGCTTGATTCAAGTGTCTGAATAGCCCTAGAGAAACTGACCACTGAGGTGATGGATTAACAATGCCCAGAGAGCAAATCTGGAAGAACAGAGAAGTGCTGGTAATTTCACAGCCTTCTCTGATTGGCATTGACGTATCCCTCCCATTATTATATCAAATTTACAAATAGAAGGAGAAAAAAACTCTAAGAGGTTTGAATTAACCCTACTTGGTAGCTTAATCTGAGAAGCACACCTCTTTTTATCAATACATTAAGCATTATACTAGTTGAAACATCATTTTCTAGAACTGATTCATATTAGAGCTAATAATCACAACATGCCTTCATGATGAATTTGCAAGCTAAATAACTCATAAGTCAGGTTGTTACCTTTATGTTACAAATGGTCTGTATTACACGATATTGTGTTTTTGCTCCTTTTCTAGTCAACTCCATCTTTAACCCATTCCCCACTCCCCACTGTGCCCTCATGGAATTTATTGTAGGGTCTATATTGGTCATAGGCGCAGTTGTGTATTTGAAATGGAATGATAGAAGAAGATTAATGAAGATTATTTGGGTGTTCTACCCTAAATGTTCTAGATAGATAATCAAGGATTGTGGAAATCATAGAGAACTGGCAATTTTCTACTCTATCATTGCCAGTAATTTCCCTAGTGACAATTCTTGTTCCTTGAAATTTTTGTTTACTTAACTTAGAAATTTTGAAATTACATGAAAATTACTTTCATTGGATTCAAGTACAATTACCCTAAGGTTTTGAAAACTTTTTGAAATTGACTATTGGCTTGTCACGTCATAGCTTTCTCTGGAGAACCCTAGAGACTGATACAGATCTCTATACTCAAAGGACCTGTGTACTTATCCATATCTATCATTATGCTTTGTATTGAAAGAAAAGTGACTCTTGGTATAATTTTTTTCTAACTACCAATATAAGATATGAGAACACATCAAGCAATTACTGTGTGTGGGCAGGGGAAGGAGGGGAAGGAAACTGTAAAAGACTTCTTGTTTGCATGGCACTAATGTGGGCCAGAAAATCTGCTTGAGACAATGTAAAAATGTAAATTGCAGAGACTAATGAATTGAACATGAGTCCTTGTTTTCCTAAAGAGAAACTGCAGGACCCTGGGCTTGTCTCTTGAAAACTCAGCGATTCATTCTTCTCAAAGGCAGATTTGGATAATAATAATGATTCTATGTCTACATGTTAGGGCTACTGTGAGAAGCTAATAAAATAATGACTATTAAATCACTTTGAAAAGTATTAAGCAATATTTAAAATAGTACTTATTGTAAATAATTCAAGAACTGTTCAAAACCACAATATTTTTCAAAAACTGAGCCACTGTATTTCTTACACAAAATACATATCATTATGAGTTCTATATTCTCCTCATAGATCTTTCCTCCTTTAATGCAACTACCTCCTTAATTTTAAAACATATGGAAAATTTAGGGATCACATTTTAACATAAAGATATAAAATGCTAAGCAAAGGTATAACGATTAGAGTGATGAGCAGCTGAGTACAAATTAGATGCTCCTTAAACATTGGTATAATTAAATCAGTAATTAGAAACATGGGTGAATATGTATAATATATCGACTTATTGACATTATATTACAACACATAATATATTCAATGACATCATGAGTTTAATGTATTTCATATATTGAAGATATATGAAAATATAAAGAATATTATACCATTACATTTATGAGCACATTTTACTTTAATTTACTGCCTTAAGAATATTTTGCAAAGGTCATATATAACACCTGTGAAAAGGGTACACACTATGGTACTGAGTATTTAACAGCAATAAGGATCAAAAAGAAAACATAGCAAGGGCCATAAATATATAATCCTAAATTATAAAATCGAGTGAAAGCTGGGGAATCCAGGAGTCACTGGCCTTCTCAAAGCTATAAAGTCTTTATGGATTTTATGGCAAAACACCTCTTCTATTTCTGACCTTACCACAAATTCTATCTTTTAGAAATAATTCCTAATGGAATTTCAGTAGTCTGAAGGGGATAATATGTAGTTAATATGAATCGTTCAAGAAAAGCTCCAAAAATGTTGACTTTTCTGCAAAATGAAGGCACCATATGCCTTGCACAAAATATATGTTCAAAAAATGCGCTATATTTTTGCCATAAATTTTTCATCCTTATCGCAAATAGTCTCCTTAATTTTAAGACGAAAAAATAGTGAAGAAGTCACATTTTAGCATAAGCATATACAATATTAATCAAATAATACTGACTAGGTTGATTTTAGGGCATATAATTCAACCGTACTCAATTGCAAGCTTGCCTTTCCATGAAGCATCTCTTTGGCAGGCAGCTGGTTGGCATGGCAGCAGGGAAGTGTACAATGGCCAGAATACTCAAGGTCAGACAATTCATCTGCATATTCATTCTGTACACATCAATCTCTGATATCTCATAATAAGAGGTAAAGTAAGCACACCTATGCTAAAGTACTTTCACATAGTGTTACCTTATTTGTCTGTCAAAACAGCCCTGATAATAACAAATTATTATCTCCATTTCACAAACAAGAAAACCAAGAGTCAGAGACAGTAGTTGTTAGTATAAATTTCACTGTAAAAAATAAACTTTGGTTTAAAAATGAACTGATAAACATGTTCTCCTTCCAAAAAGTATTCCCAAGTATGAGTGTTATGACAAGTATGCAGATTACTGAAGTACAAGGCTTAATATAATTGTCATTGGAAATATGAAGATAAAGTCCTTAAGAGTTTAAAAACAACATATTGATACAATTTTATTTTTTTGTTGTTGTTGATGGTAGACAGGAGTGTTGGTGGGAAAAGACCTCATGGAGGCAGATTTAAATGAAGATTAAAGGATTGGAACAGAGGGAGAGAATAAGCTATAGTAGGAGTTTAGAGATGAAAATGTATGGAACCATTATTTAGAGAAGAGTAAATAATTCATTTTGACTTGAAATTAAGTTATCTGTAGGGGAAACATTTGAGAAAGTTTAGAAAGGTAGGTCAGGAGTGAAATTGTACAGGACCTTGCACAGCCAGCCTAAGGTGTTTATACATTTTAGGAGGAAGCAGTGGGATTAGAGGGCTGACATAATTAAAGGTACTCTTTAATAAGGTAAATCTGTCTTCAGTAGTTGGAGGATTGAACAAGAAGCACTGGATGAAGAGGAAAGTCAAGCAGTTACTGGAACTACCTAAACTGGAGGGAAATAAAATATGGTAGGGAATTTTTAAAATGGGGAAAATTGGTATGAGAGATACTACAGAAATAGAATTGACAATACTTATTAACAAAGGTGGGCCTCTGGAGGCTAAAGGACTTTTCAAATATACTTTCATAAGTAGAAGTTGTATGACTCAGAATAGTGGTGAAATTGACACAAGCTGGAGACTCTGGAGAAATGGTTGGTTTACCATAGTCATTTGGACATTCTGTGCTAACAGGTTATCGGGAGACTTCCAACAGCATAAATGTTAATATTTATATGAAGAGAAGTAGATGCAGTTCATACTTGTAGAAATTTAAGCATACAGTAGAAATTTAATGAATTGTTGGTGATGAATGATTTACCAGTAAATCTAAATAACAGTTAAGGACTTCTGAAAAAAAAAATCAGTTGCTACAGGAGCTATATCACAATGATGTCTTGCCCTTTTACTCTTCAAAATTATTCATGCCTGCTTTTGGGAAGGAGGTTGGAATGCAGAATTTGTATTTAGGATCCTGATTTATATGCCTCTTTCTTTTTGCTTCATTCTTGAGTATGTATAGTGATACAGAAAAAGAAATAAATTATGGCACTAAATAGCTTATCTTTAATTGTAAGCCCCATAATACAAAATCATCCTCAGAATGTTTGGAAAAATGAATAATGTAAAGCAGGAAATAGGTAAATGCCCAAGGTTTTTAAACAAATATTAAAACGAGTAGCAAATGTTAACATTTGGTCAAGAAAGACTACTGTACTTAGCAGTCAAATACCACGATATTCACTAACTGACCAAATGAAGGCCTAGGCTTTCAAGATGCTTCCCAAGTTCCTTCACTTCAAGAATGTGTTTGAAAGCCTCCTTTGTTTTCCATTTTTAATGCATTATCATCACACTTAATTAGTAAGCCTTTTTGAAAATTATTCAGCATTTTAGGTTTGAAACTACCTAAAATAGATAGTAGGGTGTCTATTTTTGCATAGAAAATTGCTATGCGAGAGCACCCAATTTAATCTAGCGTATATGCTAAATCAGGGCTTAAAAGAAAAAAAAACTTTCTCTTAATCTTTTCAGTTCTTTCAGTCGATAAAACAAGTAGGCGTAGTAGCTTGGCTTAATACGCTTTAAAGAGAGAGTTCTGCACGTGAAGTGACAAAAGCTTGCTGGGTGTTTTATTATGCATTCTTTTCTTTGTATCTTAGAGGACATTTATACAAAATGATATTTCCCTTTTAGGTGTGCATCATAACACATCGAAGGAAAGATGGCATTTCCAGACAAGTCTTTCATCCTGTGACAGCTGAATTATTCTCTTCCAAATATGCTAAAACAACAGATTTTCATTTTGTTCAAGGCTTTACATCATCATTAAAAAGGCTTTTGGAATTTGTTCCAGTCATCAAAAATGTGGAACTAGGAGAGAGAATAAATATTGAGGTACCAATATCACACCATCTCTGAGACAGGATTGAAACCTCTGAAAAAGTATGTGCAATTACAGAGAACCTTCTCACTGTAAACAGCAAAGCCAAGGTCTTACAAATAAATGGAGTAGGCAGCTTATGGGAAGTGATTAGAGGGGCAAGCCAGATGCTCCTATCTAAAAATATCTCTCCCGCCTGCTACCTTTAGAATTTATTCCTCTGCATCTTGGAGGCTTTTTTGATCAGCAAGAGACCCCCATTAAAATATAAATACTCCCGGGAGATGCAGAGCCTTAATCTTTTATCAACTATCATCTTAGTGGACTAGTGGAATGAAACAAGAAATAGAATAGAGCTTTGGAAAAATGCGTAGAGAAACAAGGTAAAGGTGAAAGGGATACTGGCAGGAGAGAGAAAACCCTGAAATAGGAATTTCTATATTTCACAATTTTGTCTGGCACCAGTTCTGAGTAAATTGGGTTTTATGTGAAAGAAAGAAAAAAGACACAGAACTATTCAAGCAATTTTTAACAATTTCTATTTAATAGAAAAATCCAGTGGTTAGAAGAAATGCCTTTTGACCTTGATAGGTCTAAGTTCTATATCAATTCTATTTACTTTTAAATGACTATGGACATATCAGTTAATCTTGGTAAATAAGATTATCATATTAAATGGAAAATAATAATGCCTACCATAGGATTTCTGTAAATATTAAATTAGGTGATGTATATGGTGACACAAATTAATAATATTTAGCAAAAATCAGATTTGGCTATAACTCAAAAAGAGTTGTGTATCCTCCAATTTAATCCACAGAATTCCCTCAGAAGTTGGTGGCTCTCTCTCCTGTGTCTGTGACATCATACAGCATTGGAGTAAAATCAGAAAGAAGATTCACATCTAGGTTTTGTCACTTGATAGCTGTGAGATTTGTAGCACTTTACTGAACCTTTAGAAATGTTCATTTCCTCATCTAATCATTATTGCTATGCTCTGCCAGGTAGGATTCTTTTGAAAATACGAGATAATTTATGTAGAATATCTAATGTTAGGGGACATAGTAGTTTCACAATAAAGGATATTTGTCTGTGATATATTTTACTCAGTATTATTACTTAAATAAAAATTTCAGCTTCTTTTCTGGGAAAATACTGTTTTCTCTTGGTAAATTAAGTTGTGTATATTTGGTTAAAAAAGATTGTCCTCTTGGGACTTATCTGGTTGTCCAGTGGTCGAGAATCTGCCTTCCAGTGCAGGGGACATGGGTTCAACCCCTGGTCGGGGAGCTAAGATCCCACGTGCCACGGGGCAACTAAGCCCGTGCGCTGCAACTATTGATCCCGTGCACTACAACTAGAGAGAAACCTGCAAGCCGCAATGAAAGATCCCGCAAGCCACAACTAAGACCTGATGCAGCCAAAAATAAATAAATAAATGAATAAATAAAATATTTAAAAAAATTGTCTTCTTAATGTTTAATAATCTTAAGTGGCAGAATTTTAAAATACAAAACAGGATACCATAGGTATGTATACACAGAAAATTCTTTCCTAGAAAATATCTACTCAGCGCTGCCAAGACCTTGACAAGGAAAATAAACATTCAAGACAGGTGATCATGTGGACTTTTCAAAATGATTAAAACCATGTGAAGTGCTTAAAATTGTCTACTTAACAACAAACAGCTCTGCTTCTCCAAGCTATCTATCCATCCATCTGTCATATGGCACGGGACAGGTTTTCCCATTGTGTATTTATTTTTTCTCATTACTAAGGACAGCTGGTAGAATGTGAATTTCTATCAGATACACTTAACCCTTGGCTTATAAGCAAGAAAAATATTGAATTTTATCATTTAATTTATTTTTCTCAACATTTACTGGGTGAAATGTCTTCCATTCCACTCTGTTTCTTGGTTATCAGTAAAGCTATAGAGTATAGTGCAATGAGCTCTTAAATTACTCTGCAAAGCCTCTTGTCCAATAGGTTATTAACCAATGTTTCATAATAATGAAGAATTTGGGTGTAATATTAATTTATTCCTCTCTCCCTCTCTTTCTCTTTTTCTGCTTTTCAGTGCACTAGAAATACATACCATTTGCTCATGGTGATGGCAAATGGTATCACAAATGAGGTGAAGATATATAGGGACATATCCAAGTGTAAGTCTCCCAAAGCAGCCTACACTGAAAGGTGCCTGGGGAGGATGAGGAAACTGGAATACATTTCGCTCAGCCACAGAGTTTTCTTCCAAATCAGAAAGAGTGACTGCTGACATAATTGGACTCATAACTTCAAATCAGAAAGAAGCAGCAATCATAAATGAAAATGTTGTCAAAGATCCTGTTTTCACAGAAGCAGCCTGCGTGCTCATGTTAAATGCTGGGGGCATGAACAGGAAAAACAGAGCAAGGATGAGTGTGTCTGAGCCAAAGATCTCCCTGTGCCGCCCCTTTCTACTAGAGTCATTATCCTTAATGGCTCAGATGTGGAAACAACAAACCAGGGCTCCCAACAAAAACAGACAGAATTGATGGTGCTATCTAGATTTTCCTCACTGAAATTTCAATAGCATTTGTTTAAAGAGGGGATTTTGGGGTTGCACTTTTCTGATAACAACCTTAATTTCCTCATTCCCTTTTTATATGTAGATACAGTTTCTGTCTCCTAAGTGCCTGCAGGGATCTATCCATTTAAAAGAAAATCAAAGGAGAAGGTGAATTTGTATGTTAATCCTCTCCCTATAAAATAAACATGGGGTGTGTTGTAATAATTTCTTTCATCTGTTACTAGTGATGACTTTAACTAAAGGAGGGGTGAGCATCTGTACTACGGTAAGCAAGCTGGCTCTGCTGAAGGCTTAGTAACTCTGCAAGTCATTTCTCCGAATTTTGTGGCATCTTCTAGACTCACATTCCTATGGATAAACGTCTCACGTGGTTGTGCAGAGACCAGTTTTCTTCATGAAATAGCCGGGTGCTGATAGCACACTCTAGAGTGCAAATGCTTCTCCAGCAAAAGCACAATAGATTGTGGAAAGCCCCTTGGGCGGTGATTGATACAAATCCTGATTCCCCGTATTTATTGGATGATGTTCAACCTCCTGCCATCTACAACAACACTGTCCTAATTATTCAAGCTGACATTTCTCACTACAATGTTATTTGACAGCCTCACAGACATGTTTAAAAAAAAATTAGTGTAAGTAAATAGTTTACTTCAAGCACACGAAAGTTCCTAGCATATCATAGGTTCTCTAGAAATGTGGTTCTTATTCTTATAGTCAACTTTTTCTGATTCTTCTCACCCAATATAAAAGTATTCTCATAACAGAGTCCAATAGTTTACCTGGAGGGTAAGTAGTAATTTAAAACCAAGAACTGTAAAGTATGAAATGTATGCTCATAGATATAAGGGATACTAATTATGAGCTGGAGCCTTCATTATATCTTGGCTACTCATCCCCTCCCCCAGTGTGAAAGCAGGAGGCACCAAAACAGGTCACCAGATTTATGATTTTTGAGAGAAAAAGTTAAAACTGGAATGCATATACTGTAAGCACTAGATCCTACAAAAATCTGCTGGTTAAGAATAATCATCAAAAGGTGAGAATATATATATTTTTAAATTTTACCTTAAAATGCTAACACTGAAGCCATATGCCATAATATTGCAGCTATTCACTACGTGCTCTCTCAAATCAGGGACCTAGTAGGATTTGTTCATCCCTGTGTCCCCATTGCCTACAATGACTGGAACACGGCACATGCTCAAAAAAACTTGCTGAGCCAATGAATGAATATTCCATTACATATCTTAATGGCAAGGTTGGTCATTGAAATATTTATTTTATTTCTTATATATACTGATAAACTTGTTCTCAAAATTTCTTGGCAAATATTCTAGAGTACAGGTTATTGTTGCAAAAATATTACACAAATTATTTCTAACAGCATCAGAGTCTCCATCCTTTCCTTTCTGCTTGCTCTTTCCTCATCAAAAGTCAACCCTCTAACCTGCACCCATTAATAATATGGGGGGTGTTATTATTACACACTTGGAACTCCTCGTTTTTCCATTTTCACTCCTCACCAACAAACCCAACGGGCAGTATATGTTTGAAATAGCTTTCTTCACAGTAATCTTACCTAGTGTATCTAGTATACGTATTTTTCTCCTTGGGTTCAGAATTCTACTGGGTGAGCTTACATTAAATATGGGATAAGGGAATTGAATCATGGACAATCAAGAAAAACACACTCTATTTCCTGCAGAGATATTTGAGTCATAATAGTCATCTTCACATTTCCCCTTTGCTTCCAACTGGAACATAGTGGTTCTGTAGTTCTCAGCAACCCAACTGACATTTCTGGTCCATGTGACAACGCAGGATGCCTCACACGTGATGGTGCAATTTTGTCAGGGCACATTTTCAATTGAAGAAAGCTCTGGGTCGACAGTCTAGAAGAGTGGGGTTGGAAAGTAACATCTGCCAAGTATCAGAAGCTGTTGCAACCTTGAAATAATGCAATTATTTACTTTTCTTACTGTCCTGACTGCTTCTAGCCCATGCCTTATGACACCGTGACACTATGACTCTCTCTCTCTATGTGTGTGTGTATGTGTACTATGTTTATACATATAAAATCCTATATGTACATAGCTGTATATATATACATTATATGTATTATATATATGTGATCTTACAACAACACTGCAAGATGGACATATTTTCTCTGCTTTATTCATAAAACTAGTATTTAGAAAGATTACGTCCTTTGTGCACAGCCACCTGACTAGTAATTGGAGAAATGGATTCAAACCTAGGCCAACTAATCTACACTTGTTGCATTGCCTCCTACAAATTTTTGACCGAAATATTAGATAGGCTGAAGCTGAAGGAAAGAGTTTTCGGGTTGTTGCAAGAGCAAAGTTAGTTTGAATGATCACTGTGACACATCAAGGGTGCTAGAGTGTATCAGCAAAGGGAACTTGGGCTCTTCACTATTGCCTCTTTGTTGAAACCTCGGAGCTGTAGATTACTGCAGAGCTCAGCTGATGGCCCTGGCCCATGCTCTGGGCACAAAAAGTATAATTTCACAATACCCTGTCTATCTCACAGAACAAGGACACTTAGATTAGGAAACTCCCTCCTAAACTCCCTGGCCCTCAGATCAAACATCTTAAATCACAACTTGGATTGCCACTTACCCCTTCTTTCTTTTTTTTTTTTTTAATTTTTTAATTTTATTTTATTTTATTTTTATACAGCAGGTTCTTATTAGTCATCAACTTTATACACATCAATGTATACATGTCAATCCCAATCTCCCAATTCATCACACCACCACCCCCATCACCCCGCCGCTTTCCCTGCTTGGTGTCCATACGTTTGTTCTCTACATCTGTGTCTCAATTTCTGCCCTGCAAACCAGTTCATCTGTACCATTTTTCTAGGTTCCACATACCTGCATTAATATACGATATTTGTTTTTCTCTTTCTGACTTACTTCACTCTGTATGACAGTCTCTAGACACATCCACATCTCAACAAATGACCCAATTTCGTTCCTTTTTATGGCTGAGTAATATTCCATTGTATATATGTACCACGTCTTCTTTATCCATTCGTCTGTTGATGGGCATTTAGGTTGCTTCCATGACCTGGCTGTTGTAAATAGTGCTGCAATGAACATTGGGGTGCATGTGTCTTTTTGAATTATGGTTTTCTCTGGGTATATGCCCAGTAGTGGGATTGCTAGATCATATGGTAATTCTATTTTTAGTTTTTTAAGGAACCTCCATACTGTTCTCCATAGTGGCTGTATCAATTTACATTCCCACCAACAGTGCAAGAGGGTTCCCTTTTCTCCACACCCTCTCCAGCATTTGTTTTTTTTCTGATGATGCCCATTCTAACTGGTGTGAGGTGATACCTCATTGTAGTTTTGATTTGCATTTCTCTAATAATTAGTGGTGTTGAGCAGCTTTTCATGTGCTTTTTGGCTATCTGTATGTCTTCTTTGGAGAACTGTCTATTTAGGTCTTCTGCCCATTTTTGGATTGGGTTGTTTTTTTAATATTGAGCTGCATGAGCTGTTTATATATTTTGGAGATTAACCCTTTGTCTTTTGATTCGTTTGCAAATATTTTCTCCCATTCTGAGGGTTGTTTTTTCATCTTGTTTATGGTTCCTTTGCTGTGCAAAAGCTTTGAAATTTCATTAGGTCCCATTTGTTTATTTTTGTTTTTACTTCCATTACTCTAGGAGGTGGATCAAAAAAGATCTTGCTGTGATTTATGTCAAAGAGTGTTCTTCCTGTGTTTTCCTCTAAGAGTTTTATACTGTCTGGTCTTACATTTAGGTCTCTAATACATATTGAGTTTATTTTTGTGTATGGTGTTAGGGAGTGTTCTAATTTCATTCTTTTACATGTAGCTGTCCAGTTTTCCCAGCACCACTTATTGAAGAGACTGTCTTTTCTCCATTGTATATCCTTGCCTCTTTTGTCATAGATTAGTTGACCATAGGCATGTGGGTTTATCTCTGGGCTTTCTATAGATCATGTTCCAATGATCTATGTTTCTGTTTTTGTGCCAGTACCATATTGTCTTGATTACTGTAGTTTTATAGTATAGTAAGAAGTCAGGGAGTCTGATTCCTCCAGCTCCATTTTTTTCCCTCAAGACTGCTTTGGCTATTCAGGGTCTTTTGTGTCTCCATACAAATTTTAAGTTTTTTTGTTCTAGCTCTGTGAAAAAATGCCAGTGGTAATTTGATAGGGATTGCATTGAATCTGTAGATTGCTTTGGGTAGTAGAGTCATTTTCACAATATTGATTCTTCCAATCCAAGAACATGGTATATCTCTCCATCCATTGGTATCATCTTTAATTTCTTTCATCAGTGTCTTATAGTTTTCTGCATATAGGTCTTTTGTCTCCCTAAGTAGGTTTATTCCTAGGTATTTTATTCTTTTTGTTGCAATGGTAAATGGGAGTGTTTCCTTAATTTCTCTTTCAGATTTTTCATCATTAGTGTATAGGAATGCAAGAGATTTCTGTGCATTAATTTTGTATCCTACAACTTTACCAAATTCACTGATTAGCTATAGTAGTTTTCTGGTGGCATCTTTAGGATTCTCTATGCATAGTATCATGTCATCTGCAAACCGTGACAGTTTTACTTCTTCTTTTCCAATTTGGATTCCTTTTATTTCTTTTTCTTCTCTGATTGCCGTGGCTAGGGCTTCCAAAACTATGTTGAATAATAGTGGCGAGAGTGAACATCCTTGTCTTGTTCCTGATCTTAGAGGAAATGCTTTCAGTTTTTCACTATTGAGAATGATGTTTGCTGTGGGTTTGTCATATATGGCCTTTATTATCTTGAGGTAGGTTCCCTCTATGCCCACTTTCTGGAGAGTTTTTATCATAAATCGGTGTTGAATTTTGTCAAAAGCTTTTTCTGCATCTACTGAGATGATCGTATGGTTTTTCTTCTTCAATTTGTTAATATGGTGTATCACATTGATTGATTTGCATATATTGAAGAATTCTTGCATCCCTGGGATAAATCCCACTTGGTCATGGTATATGATCCTTTTAATGTGTTGTTGGATTCTGTTTGCTAGTATTTTGTTGAGGATTTTTGCATCTATATTCATCAGTGATATTGGTCTGTAATTTTCTTTTTTTGTAGTATCTTTGTCTGGTTTTGGTATCAGGGTGATGATGGCCTCATAGAATGAGTTTGGGAGTGTTCCTTCCTCTGCAATTTTTTGGAAGAGTTTGAGAAGGATGGGTGTTAGCTCTTCTCTAAATGTTTGATAGAATTCACCTGTGAAGCCATCTGGTCCTGGACTTTTGTTTGTTGGAAGATTTTTAATCACAGTTTCAATTTCATTCCTTGTGATTGGTCTGTTCATATTTTCTATTTCTTCCTGGTTCAGTCTTGTAAGGTTATACCTTTCTAAGAATTTGTCCATTTCTTCCAGGTTGTGCATTTTATTGGCATACAGTTGCTTGTAGTAATCTCTTAGGATGCTTTGGATTTCTGCGGTGTCTGTTGTAACTTCTCCTTTTTCATTTCTAATTTTATTGATTTGAGTCCTCTCCCTCTTTTTCTTGATGAGTCTGGCTAATGGTTTATCAATGTTGTTTACCTTCTCAAAGAACCAGCTTTTAGTATTATTGATCTTTGCTATTGTTTTCTTTGTTTCTATTTCATTTATTTCTGCTCTGATCTTTATGATTTCTTTCCTTCTGCTAAATTTGGGTTTTGTTTGTTCTTATTTCTCTAGTTCTTTTAGGTGTAAGGTTAGATTGTTTATTTGAGATTTTTCTTGTTTCTTGAGGTAGGCTTGTATAGCTATAAACTTCCCTCTTAGAACTGATTTTGCTGCATCCCATAGGTTTTGGATCATCGTGTTTTCATTGTCATTTTTCACTTCCTCTTTGATTTCTTCAGTGATCTCTTGGTTATTTAGTAACGTATTGTTTAGCCTCCATGTGTTTGTGTTTTTTACATTTTTTTCCCTGTAATTCATTTCTAATCTCATAGCGTTGTGGTCAGAAAAGATGCTTGATATAATTTAAATTTTCTTAAATTTACTGAGGCTTGATTTGTGACCCAAGATGTGATCTATCCTGGAGAATGTTCCGTGAGCACTTGAGAAGAAAGTGTAATCTGCTGTTTTTGGATGGAATGTCCTATAAATATCAATTAAATCTGTCTGGTCTATTGTGTCATTTAAAGCTTCTGTTTCCTTATTTATTTTCATTTTGGATGATCTGTCCATTGGTGTAAGTGAGGTGTTAAAGTCCCCCACTATTATTGTGTTACTGTCAATTTCCTGTTTTATAGCTGTTAGCAGTTGCCTTATGTATTGAGGTGCTCCTATGTTGGGTGCATATATATTTATAATTGTTATATCTTCTTCTTGGATTGATCCCCTGACCATTATGTAATGTCCTTCCTTGTCTCTTGTAACATTCTTTATTTTAAAGTCTATTTTATCTGATATGAGTATTGCTACTCCAGCTGTCTTTTGATTTCCATTTGCATGGAATATCTTTTTCCATCCCCTCACTTTCAGTCTGAATATGTCCCTAGGTCTAAAGTGGGTCTCTTGTAGACAGCATATATATGGGTCTTGTTTTTATATCCATTCAGCAAGCCTGTGTCTTTTGGTTGGAGCATTTAATCCATTCACGTTTAGGGTATTATTGATATGTATGTTCCTATTACCATTTTCTTAATTGTTTTGGGTTTGTTTTTTGTAGGTCTTTTACTTCTCTTGTGTTTCCCACTTAGAGAAGTTCCTTTAGCATTTGTTGTAGAGCTGGTTTGGTGGTGCTGAATTCTCTTAGCTTTTGCTTGTCTGTAAAGCTTTTGATTTCTCCATCGTATCTCAATGAGTTCCTTGCCGGGTAGAGTAATCTTGGTTGAAGTTTCTTCCCTTTCATCACTTTAAGTATATCACGTCACTTCCTTCTGGCTTGTAGAGCTTCTGCTGAGAAATCAGCTGTTAACCTTATGGGAGTTCCCTTGTATGTTATTTGTCCTTTTTCCCTTGCTGCTTTTAATAATTTTTCTTTGTCTTTAATTTTTTTGCCTATTTGCTTACTATGTGTCTTGGCGTGTTCCTCCTTGGGTTTATCCTGTATGGGACTCTCTTTCTGGACTTGAGTGCCTATTTCCTTTCCTATGTTAGGGAAGTTTTTGACTATAATCTCTTCAAATATTTTCTCTGACACTTTCTCTCTCTCTTCTCCTTCTGGAACCCCTATTATGTGAATGTTGTTGTGTTTAATATTGTCCCAGAGGTCTCTTAGGCTGTCTTCATTTTTTTTCATTCTTTTTTCTTTATTCTGTTCTGCAGCAGTGAATTCCACCATTCTGTCTTCCAGGTTACTTATCCGTTCCTCTGCCTCAGTTATTCTGCTATTGATTCCTTCTAGTGTAGTTTTCTTTTCAGGTATTGTATTGTTCATCTCTGTTTGTTTGTTCTTTAATTCTTCTAGGTCTTTGTTAAACATTTCTTGCATCTTCTCGATCTTTGCCTCCATTCTTTTTCCCAGGTCCAGGATCATCTCTACTATCATTATTCTGAATTCTTTTTCTGGAAGGTTGCCTATCTCCACTTCATTTAGTTGTTTTTCTGGGGTTTTATCCTGTTCCTTCATCTGGTACATAGCCCTCTGCCTTTTCATCTTGTCTATCTTTCTGTGAATGTGGTTTTTGTTCCACAGGCTGCAGGATTGTAGTTCTTCGTGCTTCTGCTGTCTGCCCTCTGGTGGATGAGACTATCTAAGAGGCTTATGCAAGTTTCCTGATGGGAGGGACTGGTGGTGTGTAGAGCTGACTGTTGCTCTGGTGGGCAGAGCTCGGTAAAACTTTAATCTGCTTGACTGCTGATGGGTGGGGTTGGGTTCCCTCCATGTTGGTTGTTTGGCCTGAGGCAACCCAACACTGAAGCCTACCTGGGCTCTTTGGTGGGGCTAATGGCAGACTCTGGGAGGGCTCACACCAAGGAGTACTTCCCAGAACTTCTGCTGCCAGTGTCTTTGTCCCCATGGTGAGCCACAGCCACCCCCTGCCTCTGCAGGAGACCCTCCAACACCAGCAGGTAGGTCTGGTTCAGTCTCCCCTGGGGTCACTGCTCCTTCCCCTGGGTCCCGATGTGCACACTGCTTTGTGTTTGCCCTCCAGGAGTGGAGTCTCTGTTTCTCCCAGTTATGTTAAAGTCCTGCAATCAAATCCCAGTAGCCTTCAAAGTCTGATTCTCTAGGAATTCCTCCTCCCTTTGCCGGACCCCCAGGTTGGGAAGTCTGACATAGAGCTCAGAACCTTCACTCCAGTGGGTGGAGTTCTGTGGTATAAGTTTTCTCCAGTCTCTGAGTCACCCACCCAGCAGTTATGAGATTTGATTTTACTGTGATTGCGCCCCTCCTACCATCTCACAGTGGTTCTCCTTTGTCTTTGGATGTGGGGTATCTTTTTTTGGTGAGTTTCAGTGTCTTCCTTTCGATGATTGTCCAGCAGCTAGTTGTGATTCTGGTGTTCTCGCAAGAGGGAGTGAGATCATGTCCTTCTACTCTGCCATCTTGGTTCCAATCCTGCCACTTATCATTTCTTGATCATGGCATTCACTATCAATGATCTGATTATTTCAAAGTCCCTTACCAAGTTAAAAATTATGTAACAAGTTAGAATGCAGAGGGATTAGATTCCCTAGTATCTTTACATACTAGTAGAATTTTAAAAGAGAGAGAGAGAAAAGTAAGAAAGAATATTTAGTCATCCAATTCTTTGTTAGGATTTGCAGAGATAGTAAATTTACTCTCCTAATGAGTTATGTTAATTATTAAAAAATTTAAGAATAGTTAATAGAATATTATTCAAATGAATAAAATCAGCTGCAATCTGCCATCCAAACATTGGCTCTTTGGAGCAAGAAAAATTTCATCTTGCCCCTCTCCTTTCTTTTAATTGATATACAATTGACACATAACAATGTTTCATGCATACAACATAATGATTCAATGTATGTATATATTGCAAAGTTATCACCACAATAAGTTAGCAAACATCCACTACACACATAGTTACAATTATTTTTCTTCTGATGATAACTTTTAGGATCTACTCTCCTAATAACTTCCAAGTACACAATACGTATTATTAACTACAGTAACCTTGCTGTACATTACATCCCTAGGACTTATTTTTAAGTGGACGTTTGTACATTTTGACCACCAAATGCCCCCTTTTTAAGGTTCATCAAGTACCATGAATGCTTGAATGTAAGGTAATATTTTTTTTCCCAAGACTACCCCTCAGAACACAGGAGCCAGACTATGCTGGGCCTCTTTAGGATTCTTTCATGTTAAAAGCCCTGTTTGAAGAAGACACATCAGCCTTTGAGAACTTGAATCAATTTCTGTTTTGGATTCTTACAGAGGTCAACCATTAAAAAGAATAACAAAGTACTTTAACACAGTTTAATAATTAGTCCCAGGATTAATTCAAATTTGCAGTTTTCTATGACTGTGTAATGACACATTTTAAAGACCACTTCAAAAATTCAATGGACAAAATGTGCATGTTGTGGCAAAGAAGAATACATACCTCAGCATACCTAAGTATACCTAAGTATACCTAAGCATACCTAAGAATACCTAAGTATACCTAAGCATACCTAAGCATACCTAAGTATACCTGAGTATACCTAAGCATACCTAAGAATACCTAAGTATGCCTAAGTATACCTAAGTATACCTAAGCACACCTAAGCATACTCATACCTACAATGAGCGAGAAACTAATTGTTCTCTTGTTATGCAAGGGCTGGGTTTTGTTACTGCTCACTGAGTCATCCCTGTTACCTACAGCAGTGCCTGATTGCCAGGCGGTGCTCAAAACACATTTGCTGCCTAAAGAAGTGAATGAATATATGGTTAATTGTGGTTTGAAAGAAAAATTTCTAGTGAAAACTTTAACTTCAAAAAGTACTATCTTTCTAATAACTTGAAAATGGTGATGACTTGTTAGATGGCCCCCAAGTAACATTAATGATGACTGAGACACTGACAGTGATGTGGCTTAAATAAAGTTTAAAATATTTTTAATGCAATGTGATATTGAAAAAGCAATAACTGTTATTTAAATATAGCAAGTACAATTTTAACTATTTCTTATATCCTTAGACGATTATATATTTAGGTAGGTCACTGTTTTTCTGGGAGAACAGGGATTATCTTTATCTGGGGTAGCATTATATTCCAGTTTTTGAGGAATTTGAAGCCTTGGCTTTCAAGTTGGTGTCTATTTAGACTGAAACTCTATACTTCCAGAGGGGATACTCATAAGGCATGATTTTGATTCACCCTAATATGTATTACTGAATATGTGACACCCAGAATTTAATGTAACAGTGCTTTGTAGTTAGATACAGAAGAGAGTGAAATTTTTATCTCCCTTATTTTGGAAGCCGTGTGCTGACTAAAGTAGCTTAAAATTTCATTTGCACTTTGGCAGTCACATCACACTATTGACTAATATTCAGACTTCCTGCAACTAAAATCCCAACATCTTTCTGACTTGTGCTGATAAGCTTCATAATCCTCCAACCATACTTGTGCTGTTAGCTGCACTGAACTCTATTTTTACCCTTACTTTTGTCCAGCTTACAAGATAGCCTTCTAACAGAGTACTACACCTCCAAATTTCCCATAATCTGCAAATGTGATGCCTGTTATGAATCTATGACCCTACTGAAGTTTTTGATAGAGAAAGCAAATGAAGATGCATTGGTGAGGTGTCATGAAGTTAAACACAGATTCTCTCCTAAAGAAATATCAGTCAGTGAATGTTAAATACTTCAGTAAAGTTGCTATGGACTGAAATGTTTCCCCCCTACCAATGATAATTTATACCTAAGCTGAAGCTCTAACCCCTAGTATGATGGTATTTGGAGATTGGGTCTTTGGGAGATAATTAGGTTTCAATGAATCATGAGGGTGAGGACCTCATAGTGGGATTAGGGCCTTGTAGAAAGAGATACCAGAGAGCAATGTGATGACATAGAAAGAAGAGAGCCATCTGCAAGGCAGGGAGAGGGTCCTTAGCAGAGCCACAGTATGCGGGTACCCTGGTCTTGGACTTCCAAGCCTCCAGAATTGTAAGAAAATAAATTTCTCTTGTTTAAGTCACCCAGTCTGTGTTTTTTTTTGTTTTTGTTTTTTGGCAGCCTAAGCTGACTAATAAAAAGTAAAATGAAAAGGAAGTTCCATGTAAACTTGAGAGGAGTTATTACATTTTGGGTGCTCGATTAATATAAGATTTGTAAGAATAAGATAATGGAAGCATCTAATTGGAGAACTTTGGCTCTAAAACAAGGAGAAATATGATTGATGTTTAGAAGAGGAAGGATTATCATGAAATATATTTCAATGGTTGAAATGAAAGCTAATGATGGAAAGAGCAATCCTGGAGATGGAGTAATAAAACTGGAGTGCTTCAAAAGTTGGAGTTATGAGGTAGATTGAATAAAAACATGGAATTCTGTGACTAATTTCACAGATTGCAAGCAATAAGATCAAAGAAAGTAGGAATTGTTCCAAATGACAAAATAGTCAGGAAGTAGCATTGATATAGTACTTTTTTCATGTCGTCCTTAAATTGCATGGGACTAGAGATAAACAGAGTGGAGAAAAGGGGAAGAGTCAGTAATATAGATTTAAGTGACTCTAATTTTATAGACATGTACTACATAGTGGTTAATATTTAAGGTCCCATATTAGTTTTCTTTTATATTACAAAGCCATTAAAATTTTTTTTTCCATTCATTTATTCCCCTTACAAGTGCAACTAGGACACACTATTCATTGATGTATTTTTTTTAAGTTTTTGTTCTATTATTTTTTCATGAAATTGAACTAGATCTTTTCAGAGCATTTCTATATTAGGCATAGAGCTTTGCTGCTGTTCTTTAAGCTAGGTCAAACATAAATAAGAGCTCTCCCCACTTCCACTGAAGTGTCACTCAGCAGAGTACCCACGCTAGCGAGGAGGTGGTTCTCTCTACAGAAATGAGTCATGCTGTGTTTTATACTTAGACATTTTTCTCAGAAATGAAACCATTTAAATTTCCCATCTTATTCTCTGTCTAGTTTTTCTTTGAAAACTTGCTGTTGTTTCTATCCTAAACAACCTTTATCGTTTCTTTCATTTTATGACTTGAGTTTTAAATGATCGCATACAAACGTTCCAATTTGTGGCAAAGTTGGTACATACTTTAAATTAAGAGCGTATGTGGGTTAATATAATTTTAGATAACAGATTTGCATCCTTAAATATACAAATATTTCAGGAGATATTCAAATGATATTTTTAAAAGAGCACAACAAAAACATCTATTTGAATAGAGTATTCTTCACATAACTTGGGGTGTGTATAAGAGCTGGCACTGAGAGTCTCCAAAGTCTGAAATGAATGCTATAGCATGTGCTATGAATTAAGTATAATTTAAAAAATTTTAAAAATACAAAACAACATCTTATATCACTCTATAAAGGTGTCTGATATTTGTAAACTACCAACGAGGGCATTCTCTCAATAAGAAAAAATTCTCAATATATTTAGCCAACTGTAAACCATCCATAATAAAAATATCAATTAATAAATGACTTGAGTAAGAAAAGATATTCTTTTGGCCTAAGAGCTAGAACTAACAACAGTCATCCAGTCTCAGTCAATGAAATAGAAATCCACAGACTTTCTGAAATGCTTAAGACTCTATTTCAAAAGTTTTCCATGATTTCCGAACTCATTTCACTTACTGAGTTAAATGACTTTTACGTCATTTCCTTAGTGACTCTGTACTCTAGAACAGTATCTAGCTTACCAGAATATTTATTAGGGAGTTATTTTGACACTAAGAAGCATAAAGCAAAAAATCCCAAAGAATTATCTGAAAGTTTTGTTTGTGAATTGATTTATAGCCAATAAAGATGAGTATACTTCTGCAACTGAACTGAAATCAAAACATCTCTACTGACCTCATGTTCACTTAAAAATATATTTAATTGCGATCAGAGCTTTTGGTCATCAGCCACATTAGGTGTTAATGCTCTATAAATATGTTACAGAAGCAGTTTAAGAGAAAATAATCCCAAAAGAATTTTTAATTTTTAAAAGTGACATATATAATTAAATTTTCCAATCAATGCCATATCATTGGACCCCATGTGAATTACAGTGTCTTGTTGACTACCATCAAAGCTATACATCAAGAATTATTTTATCCACTTTCTTTCCTCCAGTAATTTTGAAAATCTTATAAAGAATTTATGATAGGAATTCAGTCACTCCAAAAAATTTCAAAGGCTGCAGTGGGTTCATGGAAGGAGATGGTCTCCTGTTAATTAAATTCTTCCCAAGAAATAATGAAGGTCACTCTCACATTATTATTTACTTCTTGGGATTTAATATAAAGTTAAGACTATAAATAATTTTCTTTAGAAGCTATTCTATTTTAGCCATTGATGTTGCAATGATTACTTTAACAGAATATAATTGGGTAGTTAAAACAGAAAATAGCAGCATTCATTACAGTTTCTTTTTTTGAATTTTATTTTATTTATTTATTTTATACAGCAGGTTCTTATTAGTTATCTATTTTATACATATTAGTGTATATATGTCAAACCCAATCTCCCAATTCATCCCACCACCACCCTCCACCCACCATTACAGTTTTAATGTACCGTATAGAATGAAGATAGATAATATTTTTCAAAAGGAAATAGGATCACTAAATCAATTCTTAATAATATTCAATTAACTTATAAAACTTCAAAACAATGTTGATTAATTTTTCTAATTATTAAAAAACCATACATATTTAAACATGGCTGGCTTGGTTTCTATGGAAGGTATACTGTATAGACTATCAATTGTTAAAATAAGCAAAATGTTACACGGTTTATTTATTGGTCATCTAAACATTAGCAGTTGTGGAAAATCCATATAAATAGATGGAGATATATTTAAATATTTATATATATTTAAAACTTCTGAACGTCTTCTACTTATTGTTTCTTCAACTAATTTGCACAAACAATACCATGACCATAATACCTATAGTACAAAAACTTTACCATTTTTATTTTTCTTTAAACAACCATGCAATTTAAAATGGACTGAAAGAGAAACATTGATTAATTTTAAAGCATATGTTCCAGTACTCTATTGGTGTATCATTTTAAAGGGTGTTATAAAAGCAAGCAAAGAGCTCATTTTTGAGTTTATTTATGTAACATGGGGTCTATAACCCTGAAATAAGATCCACTAGACCTTGAGCACAATGATGGCAAGAAATAAGTCACTTTAGCATCAACATTGTTCTCAGAAAACACATTGCCTAATGTTAAATTGTTACTGAGTGAACTGATAAAGTGAAATTCTTCACAGGGTTCTCAAAGGGAGTAATATAAGTCTGCATCTTTTTCAACATTTAATAAATATTGAAGTTAAACTTATGTAATTTAAATGTTTATCCAGTGTAAGTCTGCACAGTCTAAAATATCAAGAATTTTTGTTTGGATAGAATTGAATCAATTGAGAACTGATTATAAACTATAGATGTCTTTGGTTAATAAAAATCATAAGGCAAGTAATTGCTTAATAATGTATTAGATACAATTGGTTCCATTGGAGAAAGGGATAATGAAAAGGATCTTTGATGAATAAAGTTTGATGATGAGCTCACCTAGAGTTCTAATATTCTAAATGAAGACATGTATCGCTCTCTTAGATTCACATTAAAGTAGACAGTCACCATAAGTAGTTTTCTTAAGTATTTGAGAAAAGTTGCAAAACTGGATGTGAGTCAGAACAGTTTCTTAAGTACTACAAATACTACCAAAGAAAAAAATCTCATCAATTATAAGCAGATATCTTCTTTTATATACATCACCAAAAAGTTATAGCAAAAATCAAACATTGGATTATTGTGCTAAGAGGACATTCAGTTTCCAGAAGAGTAAAATGCCATGTGAATTCCCACATTAACCTAGGCTCTTAAGTACAATTTTTTATCTCCAGCATATTATATTTGCTACTAGGTTTAGTGTCTTTTCATAATTGAATACTCAGTAGATGTGTTTAAATCCAGTAAAAATCCAAGTAAGGTTAAAAAATTCACTACTTAGATACTCAATGATTCCCGTACTAATTTGATAAAACTGCTTTCATGACTTGTGTCAGCACTTTTTAAATTTGGTTATTTTTTTCTAATAATGCAGAGCTGATGTGATAAAAATATTCAAATAATCTTACAAACACATTTGTTGGTCAAAGGTGACAAAGATGGGGCAGCATCTCCATGTGAAATCTCTAAATATTCATTATCCTTCTTTGGGAGAGTCAATAAAAACCACAATTTAATGAGTCAATATACAATGGACATATGGATTCATTTCATAAATACAGAGAGTCTTGTATGTTCCTGATTTGTACAGGGTAATAATTTTGAGTAAGGCAACATTTTTTGGAAACAAGTATAACGTGTTAGACATTTTTTTAAAGAAAGTTTGTGTTCCTGCTGTATGTTAGGTAACACATTAAAATTGTAGTGATATAAATATTAAAAGTACTAGTAATACTATGTATAGTTTCCAGATTTAATAATGAAAACAATAATACATTATCTCTTGGGTTGAAAATTTGTGAGTTTTATAACTACATGTAATGAATAAAGAGTACAAACTCAGTTGCCGCTTACATTCAGAAAACCAATGGTAACATGGATATCTTTATTGGCAATAGGGTAAGTACTAAACAGACATGAATTGAAATCTTATTCTCTATCACTTTCTGGGGAACATGGCGCTGTCTGGTGCATTTAAAGATTTGGCTTAAATGGAATACTTCTCACTGTGGTTATATATGTTGCTCCCTCTGAGACAAGGCTAGGAAAACCAGATAAAAACAGACAAAAATAAACTGATATTAGCAAACACCCTGTTAGGAAAATGAATTGTGGTGACTACATACTTTAGCAATGGCTTTGTCAAATTTTCTGCTTCAACTCTTTGACTTAAAAGTAAGTCAGACAAAGACAAATATCATATGATATCGCTTATACGTGGAAACTAAAAAAAAATGGTACAAATGAACTTATTTACAAAACAGAAGCAGAATCACAGATGTAGAAAACAAACTTATGGTTACAAGGGAATGGGGGGAAGGGATAAATTGGGAGATTGGGATTGACACATACACATTACTCTATATAAAATAGATAACTAGGGACTTCCCTGGTGGCACAGTGATTAAGAATCCACCTGCCAACACAGGGGACATGGGTTCGAGCCCTGGTCTGGGAAGATCCCAAATGCCGTGGAGCAACTAAGCCCACGAGCCACAACTACTGAGTCCGCGTGCCACAACTACTGGAGCCCGTGCACCTAGATGCCATGCTCTGCAACAAAGAGAAGTTACCGCACTGAGAAGCCTGTGTACCACAACAAAGTGTAGCCCTTGCTCGCTGCAACTAGAGAAAGCCCGTGCGCACCAACGAAGACCCAACGCAGACAAAAATAAATAAATAAATTTATTTAAAAAATAATAAAAAGTAAAATAGTTAACTAATAAGAACTTGCTGTATAGCAAAGGGAACTCTACTCAATACTCTGTAATGGCTTATATGGGAAAAGAATCTAAAAAAAAAAGGAGTGGATATATGAATATGTATAGCTAATTCACTTTGCTGTACACCTGAAACTAACACAACATTGTAAATCAACTATACTCCAATAAATTTTTTTTTAAAAGTTGTTAAATCGAAAAATAAAAATAAAAAATAAATAAAATGATTACTCTAAGGCGTTGTAGATCTACTGTGTGCTTTTTCTGGTTCAATGTATTGCAATGGGATGCTTGTTCTTCAGGATTCCAACAGACTTTAAATTAAAGAATTTTTCCTTTTAATCTCTTGAGTCTTTTCCTGGCAAAATTTCTGTCCAGTTTCAAAATGATAGACAAGATGTCATTCCCAAACTATTCCTTCAATTATCTGGAATAAGCATCTGTATATAAATATTCTTTTGAAGTAAAGGTGTATGCTCAAGGTTAATTAGCATTGTAAATTTTTGGAGTGAGAGATCTGGGGCACATGTAAAATCAAGGGCATCACAGAACTATATGCTTTGTATCTGCCAAAAGATCATCAACTAAAAATCTAAAACTATTAAATATGTATTTTTTTTTCATTTACTAGAGGTGATGCATCACATAATTAGAGGAAGCAAGTAGATTTCTGCACATTTTGGAAAAAACATTTAAAAATATTTCTTTTCAGAAATAAAAGAAAAAAAGATTTAAAATCTTTCATACACTGTAGATGTCCTTACATACAGAAGGTAAATAACATACACACTCTAAAACAAAGTAATTATGATACTGTGCAAGATATCAAATTAAAAGCTCCAGCTTACCCATTACTGGACATTCTTAATTCTAAATTCTACTTTAATCAATATGCTGAAACTGGAAACTGCTAAATGTAAAACCTTCTTTAACCACTCCAGCCAGTTTAACCTCTTATTGAATTATTTTAGTAGCTTATTCTTTTAAAGAGCATATTCAAAATAATCTCCTGATGTCAAAATAACAGGAGTAGAGTGACCATCTCTACATCTGTTCTCATCCCCTTCCCTCAGGCATTTCCCTTCCCCCAGGCTTTTCCCTTGATTTATCCAATTTTCATCTTTCCTTGCTAGCATTTCTGTGCCACTTTTTCTCACCACTCCATATGTTTAGGAAGCCTTCCAGATTACACTCATCACGCTATTGCAGCCTCCTCCATATAGCCCCAAAAAGCAAGCTGCTCAGTCAAACATTACAATCATGACCTTTTACAAATCTCTATTTTTCCTATTTATGTTAAAATGTCTATTTCTTTTTCCCCCTCAGGGCCATCACATCTTATAACAGAAATTTACTATTAAGCGATTGCAAAAGGTTTCATAATTTATTTATTATAATGCTTATGAATGAATGATTATTTTTAATCACAGCAACTCATTATGCACTAATGACATAGTGAAGGCGATAACACTATTACCATAGTAATAGAATGATCTCTGATTATTTTTAATGTCAGCTATAGTTGTTCCATTAAAAAGATAAAATATGTGAAAACAGATGTGTAAATTCTTATATAAAATATATTTTAGATTTAGATATATTTCTTGAAAACATACAAATCAATGTCAAATTATAAATTAAGGAGAAGCCAGAAATTCAAGGTCAAAAAGTACTTTACACATTTAAGAATTGAAGTCTGGTCACCTAAATCTTTTTGAAAGTGTTCTTATAACTAATTTATGCCATGAACTAGGAAATAGCTGAATTGTATGCCATATTTTAATAATATTTATCATATACTCACATGATCCTTCTTATTACTTCACATGAGGATTAGGGGCATTAAGCAAGAGAAGGTCTGGTTCTTCTCCCATCTCTGCAGCTCAACACACACAAACTCTTGGGGAAGTCCCTTAAGGTTCTGAGTTTTGGTTTTCTCATTTAGTAAACAGAGGTAGTAATGATTGCCCAGCTTACCCTACCTATTAAAGATGTTTCAAGTATCAAATGTGATAACATATAAAACATTGTTATAAAAGATAAAAAATTAAAACAATAATAAGGTACCACAACACACCTATTAGAATGGCCCAAATCTGAAACACTGACAACATCGAATGCTGGCAAGGTCGTGGAGCAACAGAAACTCTCATTCATTGCTGGTGGGACTGCAAAATGGTACAGCCACTTAGGAAGACAGCTTGGCTTTTTCTTACAAAGCTAAATATACCCTCATCATGTGATTCAGCTACTGTGTTCCTTGGTATTTGCCCAAAGGAGTTGAAAACATATGTCACACAAAAACCTGCACATAGTTGTATGTTTACGGCAGCTTTACTCGTAATGGCCAAAACTTGGAAGAAACCAAGATGTCCTTCAGCAGGTGAATGGATAAATAAACTGTGGTACACCCAGACACTGGAATATTATTCAGCACTAAAAAGAAGTGAACTATCAAGCCATGAAGAGACATGGAGGAACCTTAAATGCATATTACCAAGTGACAGAGGCCCATCTGAAGAGTTACATACTGAATGATTCCAACTACAATATATGATATTCTGGAAAAGGAAAATTATGGAGACGATAAAAAGATTAGTGGTTGCCAGAGGTTGGAGGCTGGGCAGGATGAATAGGCAGAGCATAGATTTTTAGAGCAGTGAAAATACTTTGTGTGAAACTATAATGATGGGTACAAGTCATTATACATTTGTCCAAATCCATAGAATGTACAACACCAAGAGTGAACCGTAATGTAAACTATGGCCTTTGGGTGATTATAATGTATCAATGTATATTCATCAGTTGTAGCGAATGTACCCCTCTTGTGGGGGACGTTGATAATAGGTGAGGCTATGCATGTGTCGGGGCAGGGGTATATGGGCAATCTCTGTATCTTCCCCTCAGTGTGAACCTAAAACTGCTCTATTTTTGTTACTAAATAAATTTACTCACCTGTATAAGAAACAAGTGATACAGTTCAGCAGAAATTCCAACCTTTAAAACAGCCAAATAAAATACAAAGTCTTCAGTATGCTTCTCTCTATGGTGGTCACAATGACATACACTCAGTGGGGACTGTAAATAATAGTGTTTTTTTCCTTAGGAAAATAGAATCATTCATTATGAAATATTAAGATAGAAGCTAGAACAAAAGCAGTTTCATCTCAAAGCAGTAGAGAAATTCAAATATTTCTTAAATTCAGATTTGCTCTAAATTTCTATGATTCTATGATCTTTAGATGACAATGTAAGCGGCCTTCATAGTGAGGTGAAAACTATTCAGAAGAATTTTGGTGCCCTATGTCTTTTGCTGCAGGGTCGTGAGGACATGGTCACGCTCATAGATGCAGTGCTGTATTCAATGGAATGTTTACAAAGGAACTCTGGTGAAGAGGTGAGAGAATGGTAAACAGAGTGTGAAAAAGAGAAGAAAATTGGAAACATTTTCTCTACAGAACTGTTAGAAACTTAGAATCAGAAAATGTCAGCAAATAAAATGCAAAGGCATGAAGCCAAATGGATAAACTAAAAGTGCCCCATAGCCTGACTCCCCAATATATGAATCAATAAATGTATCAAACACTAACTTCAATGCCTAATTTACAGACCAATGTGAAAGGAAAGGCATAAGGCAGGAGGACCATCCCAAGATAGCTCTTGATCTACCACTAGAAAAATGAGGTTTTAAGATTCAAGAGTACTGTGTCGTCGAGGATGAGACAGATTCCAAGATATGTTATTTGAGTATATGAGTGATACTCTAACAGTAGCATGAATTTAATTCCTCATAATGCTAAAGAAAATAAAGAAGATTTAGTCCTATATATGTATGCTTATTAATTGATAGATACAATTGTTTTAGTGATATCAAGTTAATCCAGTTGTTTAAACCAGCATTGTCCAATATTGATAGCCATAGGTGTCTATTTAAATTTAAAGTAATATAACTTAAATAAAATTAAAAAAATTATTTCCTCGATCACACTAGTCACACAGTGTTCAGGAACCATATGTGTCTATTGTATAGATTAGCACTGATAGAGACATTTCTCTCATTGCAGAAAGATTTTTGGACAGCACGGCTTTATTGTAATACAGTTTTCCCAAATATTGATGTGCAGAAACATATTTCACAAGTCATAGGGTCATCTAAAATCAGAGATAAGCCTAATATATAACTATAACAATAATGAATGCAATATAAAAACAAAGAATACAAATACAAAAAAATACAAGAATTTCCCTTATAATAAATGCTATCTAAAAACTAAAACAAACTAAATATTTTGATATCAAGGGCTTAAAATGATCATTTTATTTTTACCTGTTAGACTTGATTACAAACTTTCACATTTACAGGATAGTGGGAGGTCTTGGGGTGGGTTGGGTGCCCCTTCCTCTTATCTGGGCACATACTGCTATTTTAAAACTCATGCCATTTACTAGTCTCTGTTCATCATCTTTGTAACCCTGGTATCCAGCATGTACTCAGTACAGGTTTGTGAAATGAGGGAGACTCTCTTCCAGTTCTAACAGGAAATCAGTCAGCATCTGCTTCAACACTAACGCTGGCAAGAGATTTGCCACCTCATAAGAGAAAGCATTCCATTTTTAACAACTCAGAGAGAAGTGTCTTCATTACAAGAAAATCCAAATTTACCTGCTTATATAACTCCCATTAATCCTACATTTTACCAGATAAAGTTTGAAAGAAGTTTCTTTTTCCATGTAAAAGCCTTTGAAATACTTGTAGCCGACTGTAACACAACACACCGACTCTCCTCATAAGGCATCATTTCCAGATACTTCTTTGTTCTCTTTTAATTTTTCCTCTCTCAAAGAACAATGTCCAGAGCATTGCATTATCTACCAGTTGCTCTGATCAGTGCAGAGAACTGTGGGAATTTCCTCCATGGCTCTGTGCAGTGTATTTCTATTCAGGATGCCCAAGATCCCATTAGCTTTTCTTGGCATTCTCATCACAGGATGACTCACAGTCCATTTACAATCAACTAGGAGTTCCTAAGTCTTTAAGATGTGATGTCAAATCATGACTCCTTTGTCCTTGATTCTTCTGGTTGGTTTCTTGTGTTTGAGAGGAAGACCTTATTTCATGCTGATGGCTTGAGAATGTTGTTTCCATCAGTCCATTTTCTAAACTTTGATTGTGTCAATCATCTAATATATTAGCTATCAATTCAGCTTTGTGTTGAGTGCAAATGTGATAAGCATAACCTATATGTCTACATCAAAATCATTGACAAAAATAGTCCAAGGGCAAATGCCTGTATCACAATACCAGAAACCTCTTTCTAAGATGATGCTCACATTTACCATTTTTGTTTACTTATGATGTTTTAAGAACCACATATATGTGATCTTTAACTCTTATAACAACTCTTTAATATGCTATCTTCATTTTATAGAGAAAAATGGAAAATGTGAATGATTTCATCAAAAGCAGGTAACTGGACAATGCCAGAGCTGGAATTCCAACTGGGATCTTCTCACTGCAAAGCCTACTTGTTACCACATGGCACTCACTCCATTCAAGTACAGTTGGATCCCCTTAGATCTAATACCTAGAACATGTTTATCTATCCTCTTCCCTGAAATATATCTCATAGAGACTGGCAAAAGCCATGCTGACATCACCAGTTTATTTCTATAGCATTCCAGTAAGCTGCCAAACTATCTCTTCAAAATTAAAAATGAAATCTTTTTGGCATTCTTGCTTCTGTAAGTATTTCTAAGTGATTGCATTTCTTTTCCTAAATATTTGCAACACACCCAATTTTCTATTCCATACTTTGCTATGGAGTGTTAAGTCCATTAGTTTTTATTTTTTTAAGTCCACCATTTAACCCTTTTTGAGTTTTAGACCTCCCCCCCAACCAAAGCAAATGATGTATGGAGACACTTTCCATTTCAGCATTGTACTGCTTTACCAGAAGCTTATAAAGTTATAATAAATTGAAATCACTAGTCTCATGCCTACAATTATGTTCATAGTATAATCCTGTCAGTGAAAGAACACCTTACTCTTCAGCTTCAATAGTATGATTGAGAAATCTAAATTTGACTCCTTGGCCCAGCACTTTCTACATGATACAGGATTATGAACATCAGTTAAATACCCCCTTTTTCAAACAATTTTTTTTAATAACAAGCATTGATTGATTTACTTTCTAGCAATTGTTTCCAAAAAATCTCAGAAATATTTGTGCTTTGACCTAAAGCAACTAAAATGGTATTTTTACCAAAATTATATTTTCTCACATATACACAGAATTAATTAATTTAGATTAAGCTAAATCTATTTTGAATATCAACTATTAGATTTTTCTTCTTATATAATTCTGAAATGGGGTATGTACATATTCTTGAAGCATAATTAGCTATGCTTTTTCTTAGAGTAAAAAAAAGTGTTTCCTGGAAAAAAAACATAGGTCTTAAAATAATCTTACTGATAGCAATGATATTTTAGGTCTTGGTTGTGTGTCCAAAGTATGTGCATAGATGTGCACTATTAAGGTGCCATTCTAGATCCAATTCTCCCTTTTTTCTTTTCTGCAATTATAAACATGTACTCTTTGAAAGAAAAGGAAATAGAAAAGCAAACCTGGCTTAGAATAGTCTTGCAAAGGAAAATTAGATTATCTCACACCTATAGAAGTTGTTCCAGGTCGATGCTTCATGAAACTCTGATTAGAATTTCAGACCTTCTAGATGCATAAAAACTAGAGGTGACGTGATGATCATTACTCTCACATAATTTTCACTGCAGAAGAATCTAAAAAATAATCTGCTGAAATGTGAAGTTGTATGCATACTGAGAATATCAAGCATGTGAGGCATTTCTTTGGCAGACCTTAGGAAAAAAGTATGGAGTTAAAAAAGGCTTAGCCCCATTTCCCACACATGTCCAGTTTTCTTCTCCTGAGTTCTCAGTCTGTGTCCCTTCTAGCTCACAAGACAGATACTAACATTTCCATAGGGTAACTAATAGGACTGTTTCAGACAGTGAGGTTTCCGTTACTCCTCACCCCCTTTCTCCATTATGTTTCAGATCTCTGAGTGTGTCCCTTTATTTAAAAAAAAAAAAGGTCAGCCCATATTGAATTCTTCTGTCTAGCCTATAATGATCAGTGTCAGAATTGCCGCCTCTTCCATCTAATTGTTTGACTGTCTTATCTATGCAAATCACTGCACAATCGTGTCAGTCTTAGATATTGATCAAAGGGAGCCAAGTTGTCCAGATCTTTGGCCATGCATGAGATCAGCTTTCTAATCACAGCCTTGCAGATCTGAAGTGCTATTGGACAATTCTATGTGCTTTTATAATCTCTCTCTTTTTAAATGGGGAATTGTCATCTAACACTGCAGCATGATTCACTAGTCTTCAGCGCAGAGAGCTGTCAGGATACTGTCATAGATTACAATCATGTATATCACAAAGGATACACAATTGTGTTATTCACATGTGTAATCATCCACAGACTGACTAGAAATAACAGTGGTCTTACTATGCAAACAGCAGTCCATAATATGCAAATGAATATAAACAAAACCAAACACAAACCTCCAGAATAATGTTTACTGATGTGTCCTTAAAAATCCCATTCGTAAAACCACATCTTTCCTGTCTTCTCAAAAACGTTATATAAGATAAAAAATTAATGCATGGAAAAGTTTATGCTTTCTCTCTTGCATTTTTGAAATGGGACCACAGTATAATCCTATTCAGATTATTTGATTTATATTCTCCCAAGGCCATTACTGTCTCCTGGAATCATTATATGCTTGTATAAGGTTTATATGGTGTCTCTTTTAATTACTGACACTAATCTATTCACTGACTGCAAATCTAGTGCATACTGGAACTGGCAGCCTATAAATTCCATCCTTCAGATATGTCCTTGAACATGTGTTTGTCTTGATGAAGAGAAGAAACAAAATAGGAATAATAAAATGGGAGGAAGTTTTTTCAAATAATATATCCAAGAGACCTTAGAATGCCAAAAGATATTTTAGTTAAAATGAATAAAAATAAACAGCTCCTTGCTCATTCACATTTCATAAAGAATCATTTCTAATTATACTGCAGTTGAGACTTCAGGCTACTCTTAAACAATAGGGTGCTATACCAAAAGGTGATATTAGATCATTAAATATGATCTTAAAACAGTTGATATAATATAAATTTTATTTTACGTATATAGCCTCAATTGAGTGCAAACATTCTTAACACCAAGGAAGAAAACTAAGGTTATGATGAATATTTATTTCCTAATCTTACTTATGCTGATCCACACTGATTATGGAGAGGGCCGTCTGAGTATATTGCCAATACACACACACACACACACACACACACCCGTACACACCCTACAATGCAAGAAATCAAATTATTTACACAAGGTGATTGCTTCAGTTCTTAGAAATAGAATTGCTAAAACATATCCAAACCTGGATTCTCTCCTGCGTTAAACAGACTAGTCATGTTTTCCTACTAAATACATAAGAAGCAGCACAGACACAAATAGTGGTAGAAGGAGAATGAGAGACAATTGCCATCGAACCCAGAAAAAAAAAAATGTGTTGTCCAAAGTATTTTCCGCATACAATGCTTATTCTTTTTGTAGGCCTTTGTTTACCTTGTATAGCCTAGTGGAAAATACTGAAAGTGAACATTGGCATGGCTTAAGTCATGCAAATTATATTTTTGCAGCCATTCCTCTGTTTAAGAAATGGTTTCTGCCACTCTCCACACTAAGCGTATGTGCAATACTTACTTTTTCTCAATATCCTACAGCATAGTTTGCAATAAGTCCTGAAATCACTTTGTGGCCTAGTTGTTGAGATCTATGGCTATTTCCAAAAATATCCTTTTGAAATACTGGTTCACTATCTCATTTATTTTTCACAAGAAGGTTTTGACACAGTTCTAATCTCCATTACACTGATACAGAAATTCAGAATCTGGTTTTGGCAAACAAAAAGCCTCAAGATCAACTTGAGTCACTGGTAGTTCTAATAGAACTTAAGCTTTATGACTCATACTTGTCCTGCCATGGTTTCTTTAAAATAGTAAAATTAGACAAAAAAATAAAGCTCAGTTAAAAGACTGGTCACTATCTTCTCTTTGTCCATGCTTTATATATAAAGGTTCACCTGGTATCAGGTGAACAGATGAGTGGCCTCGGGGAACTTCCCTATTGTTCATGTAGTATGTCCATCTCCTTTGCAATCAACACTCTATCTAACATTACCGGCTGTAACCATCCCTGAAAACTTCTCTTTACTTCCCTTGAATTCAGGTCCTAGTTCGTGAATTGTAGTATCACTGTGGGAATCAGCCCTATCTCCATGTTTTGTTCTTCTTTGTGGTTTCCCCAGGGCATAATAGTCCTTGCATCCGACTCCTCAGCACCCTCTGTTCCTAATTACCTTCACTCATGTACTAAAAGCTATAGGATCTTTTGAAATACTGTTTTAGTCCTTCACAAATCTGAAGGTTTATCTTTATTTTTTACCCCTTCTCATGATGTAAGTTGTTACAAGCAAGAACAAAAGCAAACTTCCAAATAACAAGACACCACATCATGACTATTTTATTTAAAAAAATGCTCATGAGATTGGTATGTGTTCCACAGTCAACTACAAAAGGAGAGAAACTCTACTTATGAGGTATAAGATGGAGCGGTGGAAGAGAAGAGGACAGACATATCGGAGGTCCTCCAAGGAAAATGAAGAAGTGACAGGATGGTGATCTAGACCAGTGGTTTCAAACTATTTTGATCACGTACTTCAACCAGATTAAAAAATAAGATATAAACATAAACTTACTACATGTAACTATCTATCCATTTAGAATTATATCCATGTATTTATACTGTTAGCTAATCTATCAAGGCACAATAAAATTAATGAGACAATGTAACATCTGATTTCAAATATCTTTTACATGTTCATTTTTTGTATGATGTCTTATCAAATCAGATAGATCATCAGTTAATTTAGAAAATATAAGGTATTTGATGTAAAGCTTATTCTGAGAATAGACATGTCATTTTCTTGTTGCTTCCTGCATCTACTTGTATTATGTTCAGTTGTCAGGTTTGTGATTTGTCCATTTGAAAATGGACACATGAGGATTACTGAGGATGACCTTAATTATAATAGAATAATATAATCATTATTTCATGTAACAGGGCTATGGAAACCAGTGCATGATAGGTTGCAGTGAAATCAAATGTGTGACTAAAGATGCCACTGTTCATCTTTCCATGTTACAGTTCTCCCACCCTCCCCTCAGGTTACCTCAAAAAGGTGAATATGACCACAGTGACCTTGGTGATGGGGGCAGAGTCTCAATCCATATATTAAATTTTAGAAAGTTAAATTTTATTTTCTTCAAGAAAAAATAAACTGTGATTCTAATACTTTTCCCACACTACAATTCGTCATCTCAACTACCCTCTGGAGACTGTGCTCCCCACTTTAAAAGCTACTGATGTAAAGGAGTAGCTGTGAGGGGTGATAGGAAAGAAAATCTCATTTCTGTGTTCCCTAAGCCAGCCCCACTCTCTCCCTCTGTCTTTAGTCACAACTCCTTTCTCAGGGCTATCCTGACACCTACCTTGTTCAACTTCCTGCTCTAAGCTCCAGGTTTAAGATGAGGGAGGCTTGACTCATCTGTACAGAAATTAGATTAGATAAGAAGCAGGGAAATTATCATCCAGAATGGAGAGAAAGACAGTCTTGGCATCCCATTTTGAACTTCTGAAAGCATTTTTCCACTTAACAGTAATGCATTCATAACACTCTACCGAACTTTTTCTTTAGATAATTTATGGACAAATTGTTTGTGAGCTAGCCTATTCACCTAACTTCTTAAAATACATTGTTTTGGTAGTAAAATGGCTTTCTAATTTTAAATGATTGACCTTAACCACACTACGCCCATTCATAAATGACAAACTGCATATATAGAGATTGTCAGCTTTTATGCCAACTGAGAGTCTAAAGCAGCTCTAAAGTGAAATTTTACATTGTGAAGTTTAATTATGAGTGACTGAACACACAGTACTGTGTGAACTATTCACCTTATCTGCAACAGTGTTATGACATAACCTGGTTTAAATAAGACAGTTTTAACCACATAGTAGTTAAATGACTTTTGATAAGACAATTATAAAAGCCTGTCTGATGTTAGATATGCTTAGGCTTTTACTCCTTTGTTTATTTTTGAGAATATTAATCATTGTACTAAACTAATAAAAGAAAATTGTGGGTTTAAAATTCCATTAAAAAGTTGACATCTTCGCCATGAACCAGCATGATGAATCTCAGTAGATCCTCATGGAGTTCATAATGAACAAAAGAGACAGGGGGATAGGCTAGGCTACAGAAAGTAGGAGTATGAATTACCTCAAATTATTGAATTATAACAATCAAAATTATTTCTGATACCATGAAGTTTTCCTGGTGAAGGGATATAAATAAAATATAAATTTGGGGAGAGAGAGGAACAGACAATCCATTCAAATGTCAAATTATCTCAGTGGAATTTTTAGGGTAAGACTTAATAATAACTGCTAACACTGACTTAACACTTACTCCCTATTAGACGTTGTACTATGTACTTTATATGCGTGGAGTTATCTAATCCAAAAACGATCCCATTCTGTAGATAGGAAAACAAAAGGGGCAGGACAGGAATAAAGACGCAGATATAGAGAATGGACTTGAGGACACGGGGAGGAGGAAGGGTAAGCTGGGACGAAGTGAGAGAGTGGCATAGACTTATATATACTACCGAATGTAAAATAGATAGCTAGTGGGAAGCAGATGCATAGCACAGGGAGATCAGCTCGGTGCTTTGTGACCACCTAGAGGGGTGGGATAAGGAGGGTGGGAGGGAGGCTCAAGAGGGAGGGGATATGGGGATATATGTATATGTATAGCTGATTCACTTTGTTATAAAGCAGAAACTAACACACTATTGTAAAGCAGTTATACTCCAATAAAGATGTTAAAAAAAAAAAAAAAAAAAACTCTAATAGGTTGCCCAGGGGCATGCAGTGAGGGGAGCATGCTTTTAACCACTGTGCTGGTGTGGAATCACTACTGTTTAGGAAGCTAAAAGCTATTTCTGAGAAGTTCAAAAATTTTAGTCAATGCTGAACATTTTACTCAGAGCAATGATAAAGGTGGAAGGTAGGTAGGTGAAAGAGGGGACAAAGAAATTAAAGAATCATTCAACAGGCATTCTATATTTATTAATGTTCTCATTCAGCAAACTTTTATCGAATGCACGCTATGTGCCAGGAACGAGATAACTAGGTGCCAGGAATACGAAATTAATGTACTTGACCTTGTGGGGACCCCAGTGTAGTAAAGGAAATAAAAATAATTACAATAAGCTATGGTAAGAGGAAATGTATTTATATACCAAGTGCTATAATATCATCCCCCTCCAAAAGCAACTTTTACAGTGAATAAAAAGTAATATATTTCTAAGTAAAATTGTGTGGAAGAACAATTCAGCATCAGTGAGATACAGTTAATCACATGAATTAATCTATAGTGAGTTTTTGCTACATTTTCTAAAAAAGGATGAGGAACTGGGATTGGAAGAGAGAAAGGAAGTATTGAGGAAAAAAATTCTTCTGAAAGATAGGGCATGTACCAAGTGAGACAGGAAATATTCTCTTTGTCCTTTGGGGGAAAATATCAAAGTGACTATTAACTACTGTCTACTTCAATCAATCTCTTAGATATCCTTCAATCCTAAAATCCACCCGTGAGAAAATTTCATTTCAGTTACAAGCAATTGTTTTTTCCTTTTCCTTTTTTCTTTTCAAAAATTTTAAACTTTGGAGGGAAAAATATTGATTATTCATCTTAAAGCATTAGCAGAAAGAAATGTGTAGAAGATATGGTACTTATTTATAGAATGGCCAACCTAAGGAACACACAAACTAGAGATGTATTTAAAGTTCCACTCTGTGGCTCTTCCATGGGTCTAATTTGAGGAGGACTATACAGGCCCTTTGGCTAAAACTCATTTCCTCTATGAAATCTCTCAGAGCCTGAAATATTACCAGTAAAATAATTCCTTGAGTTTCAAATGATTTTTGGCTTCATGAATAAACTGTAGATTCCCCCTAGCCAAGAAACACACCTTATTCCCATGCATACAGTATTTTACTGGGGATTACAATTAAGTAAACCCAACAAACCTCAAGACCAATATGGACAACAGAAGTCAATATTTAGGCAAGGCTAAGTTTGGGAGCAAATCTGAGCCTTAAGGGATAGCCCAAACTGAGTACCAACTGTCATTTTTCGTTTGTATGACCTTTAGCCACTCCAAGAGATTATATTTTTATCTGTAATCAAATAAGAGAAAAAGAACAAATATGATGTTTTGAGGGACTGAAGAGAGTTTATTTTACCTTTGTTTCTACCTGTAGATATATCTCACTATCACATTTTTTTTTTCCTTAAAATTCTTGAGGTTAAAGAAAAAAATCTAAAATCAGACAGATCTTTTGGAAATTTGAAACTCATTTTTCATTTGTGTTTCCCATTTAAACACTACCCAAATTCTGAAAAGTAGACCGTGGCCCCCAACCCCAGTGATCCAAACACCTAATCTGTCAGGTTTAAATGATTTGTTGGAAGTATCATTTTCCTTTATTCACTGGAAACCGATAATAGATTTGGGGTGTGTCATTTTATTTCTCATTCTAGTAATAAATTTCTGAGATCATTATACTTCTCCTTAGGTAATAATTAATATTTCATTCTTCTTAAATAGTATACCTCTCTTTACATATTTAGAATATATACCATCTATATGCTTGACACTTGGAGGATCTTGTCTAATGTTCATAGGAAGAAGAAAAATCTGGCTTGCAGGGTGTTTAGAATATAGTGATGACAGCCTATATGCCAATTTCACAAGCGTTGCTGCCTGAGTCATAGGCTGTACTTTAAACGGCAGCATATGGCTGGAGAGTCATAGCAGCAGGAAAGCGTGGCAGTGCCCAGATCACAGCTGCAGTCACACAAAGAAAGTTTTGATGTTGGTATCCATATCCCTCTTCCTCATCAACAACAAAAAGGATGACTACTTAAGATTCTGTTGTCTTAAAGGCTTTATTAAGTTATTGCTCAAGGTAGGAAAGGGATATCATTGTCTACGTATGTTTGCCAGAATCATGCAGCTTCTCTATTCTGCCTTTCCTAGCAGGTGTCTCTTTAAGTACTTATTCTAAATGGAACACAACTGGGAGACATCAGAAAGGACACTGTTGACAACTGTCATAGTAGGTTCCAGCTTGACTGGTAACTGAGCAGAAGGTGTCTCTCCAGAGTACTTCAGATAATCCTAATAGCAGCAGCATTTCCACTAGGAACCTAGACTCTACCAGAAAGGAGTGCTGGGAAATAGTGCTTCTGGTGAAATCTGATCTCCTCACTGGAAATGGTCCATACCACCAGATTTCCTACAGAAAATAGCTATGGCAAAATTAAAAGAATTCTGATTTTAAAGGCAAAGCTGTAATATTTGAAGAAAGTACATAATCTGGATAGATGTTAATAATGTTGAGAAAATATGCTAAATTAATCATTGTTCATACCTGTTGAGCCTTTAATGTAATCTAAATCTTTTCATAACCTAAATGGAATGAAAACCCCAAAGCTGTCCAACTTTTTCATTAAACTAACATATTAAAGACTAACCTACCAAATATAGGAATGATGATTTAGATGTATACATTCAGATATATGACATTTATGTTTTTGTCTTGTATTATTATTTTTATTAGTTTTGGGGTTCTGTTATTGTTGCTGTCATTAACCATGAGAGAACAGGAAACTTATTTTCAGATGTTGAAATTTGAGTCTGTTTAAATAATTTACAGGTAAAGCTGGTAAGATATTTAGGGTTAAGTTTCTCTGCAAATCAAAAATGGGGGAAAAAACAATATGGATTTTCTTCTTGCTCAGGATTATCCATTTGCAAAATAAAAGCTACTGTAATTTCTGAATGATTACAAGAAAATAGATAATATTACCTACCATACCATATTACACATTTCTGGAAGGCACCTATTGTTTATAAAGTAAAATTTATTATGAGACATTAACATGTGTTCCAGTTGAAATTTTCCACATCATCTACAAAAGAGTCTTCCTGTATAGAAGTGAATCATAGATCAGAGACCCATACATATATTGCTGTTTTCTTATTTTAACATATTAATTATCTTCCATGAGAATATATACGTATAGCTATTTAAATTATAAGGGCTGAAACACCATACACATTTGTATTAATAAAAATAGCATAAAATTATCTTTTATAGTCAACATGTATATTTGGTTAGCAAAGAATGACTTGTTTTTTTCTTTTTCTTTGTTTTTGTTTTTTTACTACATGTCGTAAGTGTTGAGTTGATATTACATGTCCTTATCAGAGCAAAGAGATTAAAGTTTACACAAAAAATAAAACTACAAACTTTGGAGATTTTACTGCCTTTGAATGGTCCAGACTTACAGTCTATGCAAAAATGGACCTTAGGTAAATTTTCTTAGAAATAGGTCCTTTACTTATGTAAGTCTGTTACTTATGTAACAGAATTCCCTTGTATGGATTCCAGTGAAAAAGCAAGACTTCACATCATATTTCATTGAGAAAATAAGAGCCATTTGACAGAAACTTTCTAATATTTTATCCAAAAAATCTGTAAATCTACATGGTTCTTGAATCTACATTTTCCATTGTCTTCCTCATTAATAATGGTTGAAATATCTTTCTTCCTATCAAAAGCTGATATAACCATCCTTTCTGGAACCAAGCCTGGCCTCCAAGCATCCTTAAACACTTCTTTCCCCTGAATCTTAAGCATCCTTCTCTGATGATCATTTTAACAACATACAAACATTCCACAGTGGCTTTCATTTTAAAACAAACACAACCAGTTGTATTCCACTCCACATTTCCATCAAAATATCACCTACTTTCTCTTCTCTCAATCATGTTTAAAGTTCTTGCAAGAATCATTTTTTTCTAATCAGATTCTCTCCCTTATAATTCCAAAAACTACATGTGTAAGATTGCCAATAATCTCCATGTGTCTCAAATCATATGGATACTTTTCAGTTCTCATTTTACACAATTAACCATATTATACTTGAATCTCTACCCATCACCTCCCCTTCCCTCTCCCTCTCTCCTTCCTCTTCCTTTCTCTCTCCTTCACTTTCTCTTTTTGGCTTTTTTTCACTCACCACCTACTAGTTATTTTCTCCTACCCCTTGGCCTGTCTCTCTTTGACTTTCTTTCCTATTTCATTCTCTTCTGTTAACTACTGACTTCTGAAACTCTTACTAGCTCAGCTTGGAGTAATTCTTTCATTTTTCCCAAAAAGTGATATCTTCTATTCTCATTGTTTTTAATACCATTTATTTGGCAGTGATATCCACATTAATATATACCATACTGTACCACAGTACTATATATATTATAGTGTATATATATACACATATACATGTAACACTATATGTATACATACACACATGTATATCTTTACATTTATCATCTATGTATCTTAACTTCTGATCCTTCTAACAACTTCTTTTTAATCTCATTTTTCCACCTCAGGAAATTGCAATGCTATTTATTCCGTTGCTCATGTTCACAAACTGGGAGGCATTCTTAAAACCTCCATCTCTCTCACCAGCCTCATCTAATCCATCAAGAGGTGATCATGATCACACCACATATTTACACACACACACACACACACACACACACACCCCGTCTCCATCTCCACAATCCAAGTCCACGTTCACTTCATATAAAACAGCTAGGGTAATCTTATAACATTATAAGGGGATTGTATAATTTATCTGAAATGATTTTTAATTTAAAATAAGATAAAGATTTATTATCTTGGCCAACATATACTTATGGTTTCTAACAACTTCAATTACTACCCTGTGTTCTAGAATTTTCTATTGATCCTTTAGATCTTAATTTGAACATTACTTCCTATAGGACAATCTTCCTGATTTGATCTAAATGAAGTCCCTTTATCCTTTCTCATCTCCTCTATTTTTCCATCACAATCCTTATCACTATTTGTAATCATATATTCCTTTGTGTGCTCACTTACTTAAAACTATATCAATCACTAATTTTTAAGAATCATAATCATGTTTATATAAGTTTATGTGAATTTATGCTTTCTTTACTACTTTATATTCTGTCCCTTGCTTAATACTTGGCACTCAGTAGGTATTTAATAAATATTTGCCAAATAAACAAATATTTTAGCCAAATCTTTCAGCAGAAAGAGCATTACGGTGAAATTCAGTATAAATCTAAAACAAAATAAACAAATAATGCATAAAAACACACATGTGGATTCCAAGCTGTTTTGTAAGCTATATTTGTCCCATCATATTCAGCCTTTGTACAATGCTTATTAAAGTAAGCTCCATGTGTTTTGCTATTAACAGTCTATTTTAAACATGTGCAATGTGCTAGGTGTTATATCTATTAACGGAATATATAAAGTACTGACCTTAAAGATATTTCCAGAATCAAATAAGACTAAGACATAGAAAAAGGTAAAAAGCAGTAAATTATACTTAAAAATATACTTGAGAAAGATTTAATTTTTCTTTATTACAATTATAATTACCTACTGAAAACATGATCCAATTGAAACTTATTGAATTCTTACCTCTTATTAAAGATCCTGTTAATAATACAATTTCTACCAATAGAAAAAAAATTCCCTGGTTGTCAATTTATTAATGGAATGCTTGCTATCCTATAAATTATAGCTACCTATTTACTGAATGCAATATATCAATATGTCCATCCACTTTCTTGATTTGTCATAATGCTAATTACAAACATTACTAAATGTTTAAAAATAAACTGAAAAGGTAACGTTAAAAATTAACATGGAACACCAGCCTAAAATTTATGACATGATAAGCTTTATAACAGAAAATTAGTCCAACAGTAACTTATTTACCAGTAACAATAACAAATCCCTTATATCAGTTCCTATAAAATACACGTTTTCATATAAAACATGCTCCCAAGTTACCAAAAATGCAGAATTACACAAAGAATATAAAAGTAGACATAAGTATTAGACTATAAAATTACATTATGATTCAATATTTAGTCACAAAAGTAGGATTGGAAGTAGACTTCTTTTCTGCTTTGGTTGAATTAGTTAAATATATGAAAGCTGTCTTCCAGGCCTACCTATGCCCAGGGTCTCCCAGAAGGAGGACCAGGCTGCCTACTCACTCCATCTACCCCCTCCTCAGAAAAGTCTGAGATCATTTCTACCACCTCTATCAAAACTGGTCTGCTTTCAGCACCACTCCCCCAAACCCTGCTTTGTAAAGAAACAGTAAGTCTGTATGCTTTAAGCAGAAATCTGGAGAAAAAAGAAAACACTTGAAATTCTTTAATCTCCCCCACAGCATTTCTTTCTTAATTTCAAGCAAAATTATTCTATAAGCAGGTTTTTTTTTTATTAATAACAATGTGAACTCCTGGTCTTGATGTACATTTAGATCTACTGTATGTTCCATTGTATGTTCCATTTTTTGAAAAGTGAAATTTTCATTGAGGCTTTAAAAAGTTGAAAAACTTATCAGAGGATGAAAAGTAGCTTAATGGAGAGAGAGACAAGTTTATTTATGTTTATCGGTTAAGATTTCTATAAAAGTTCTGGAAAAGGGATCATCCACTGATAGGGGGTGGAGTCCCCCTCAGTGTAGAAGCAGGTAGTTAGGAAACAAATGATTTTTCTGGCTTCTCCAGTTCTTTCTCAGCAACTTTAGATGCATGATGATATTTCTTGCATGTAACAAATCAAAGAGGGTAAATACAACCTTTTTCCTTTCTTGCATATAATAAATCAGATGGAAGATTTATACCCCTCTTTTGTTTTCCTGAAATGGGTACTTCCCTTCTTCACATAATTGCTTTTAAGTCAGATGGTATGAAGATCATATCTTTGAGGTCAGATAGGTTTGAGTTTATAATCTTTTGGTCAAGTTAACCAGTTTCCTCATTTTTAAAATGGCAACAATATCCACCTCACAGGCTATTGAAAGGTTAAAATGAGATCTTAGAAGCACTCAGAAATTATTAGCTCATTTATTCAGGATTTACTATAGAGTAGTCATTATGCTATTTCTGTCTCTTGCTTTCAGTTTTTTACATGGATAAGTTGTCCGAATGCCTAAGTAGAAGAATGCACGTCTGTTCGTAACATCTAGTATGTTTCAATTTCTTTATTGGTATTAAAGAGTGATTCCCAAAAAGGGTGTTTTCAGACATAGTTTTAGCCAGTGGGTACTTGCAACTTTGTAGTACATGACCAATTACACTGCATAGACACTGACAAACTGCTGTGGTTGTGTGTGTGTATACTTATAAATATAAAATGTTAGTTTTATAATCTGAACAATTTCTCTAAAAATAAATCCAGTTCCAACCTCTGCGAGTGACAATCAACAGAAGGGAAGAAAATGATGACCCAATAAAATCACTCAGATAGTGAAACACCTTAGTCATCACTGGCATTTCAATTACCTAACAGGTCATCTGGGCACATACGTAAAACTTTTGAAGACCCGAAATAGAGTTTTTCAAAGTGAAAACATATTTCCTTCAACTTCAGTTAAAATAATTCATGTCAAAAGTTCCTCTCACTTAAAAAATAATTTATATTCTGTAAGAGATTGAGGGTGGTAGTCATTTAACATGTTGTTATTGTGCTATACATGTGTATATATGTTATATATACATATATATAATCATTCATGCAAAAATATGTCTGTGTATATTTATAAAATGGTGGGGGAGATTATCAACCTATCTATCTATCTATCTATCTATTTCCCACCCCTCCTACCATTAATTGCATGTTTGCAATCGCAACCCTGAAGTGAGACAAGAAGTACCTATTGCTTCATTGAAAAGGGGGTTGGGCAGGCAGGAGCATCCTGGCGCTTTCCTCCCCTTGCCACTGATGCAAGGAGTATATGTTCTGAGATGAATTAGACCATAGACTATGGTAGTTGGCTGAAATAACATAGTCCAATAATTTTATTAGAATATATCTTTAAGATAATGCAGATAGAAAATATTATATTAGCTTTCTCTGAATAATTGTATCTTATTTTCTAGTTTTATGCATGATCTAGATACCATGTGCCATATATTGCTTTATGTTGGTTACAATTGCATAATTATATACTATGTTTAACATTATGTAATTTAACTGCAGGTAAACATAATTTGTTTCATCATTAGAAAGTTCACAATTTTTTAAATTTTCACTGTGTTCTAAGAAAGAAAACAATTCTAAATTAGTAAGAGCAACCAGAAGTGATAAGAAATTTGCCTTGTAAAGAGTCTTCTGATTTGTTTTATTTGAAAAAACCCTTTTCCAAAAAGTAAATGTTTACTAAAATAAATAATGCTGTTTATGTCCCTTAATTAAATCTGCACTACCCCCCAGCCGATATGCTCTTAACTAGGCCCTAGTTAACTGTGTAGAAGAGGCTGACTGGTACATGATAAGAGGCCAAACCTTGGTAGCAACCTCTGGCTGTAGGGTCAAACAGAGACACACATAGGTATAACCTCTGACTCTGCCACTTTAACACCAGGAGATTTACTTAACTACTCAAAGCTTCACAGGCTAATGTGTAAACTGGGGATAAAGACAGTTTCTATTTCAAAGAGTTGTTGGAAGAATTAGGTGAGATAATTCGGGTAATGGCTAAAACAGGGACTGATACCTTGAAAAATATTTGCGTATGAAACACAAACACACTTCCCATAGACTATTCTCACCCAGCATCCCAGACAGCCCTTTTATAATATGTCAGATCATGTCACCTTTATGCTTGATGTTCTGCAATAGCTTCTCTTCTCAGAATAAAAATCTGAAGTTGGAATATGAACCTTCTCCAAAGTTCTCCATGATTCAGTCCTTGCTGACTGTGACCTCAATTCTCTCAATTCTTACACTCTTTCCCTAATTATCTCATTCCTTGTTCCTGAAATAAACCAAGTGAGTTCCTGATTTGGGCCATTGCAATGTCTTTCCTCTCAAACCGTGAACATTTCTACCAGTTCCCCAACAACCTCTCCCCATGAGCCTTTGTATCTTCTTGGCTGACTTCTTCCTCATTTCTCATATCTGTTCAAATTTCATTTCATCAGAGACTTCTTTACTCACCTAATTCACATCTGTACCCTCTATGTTGGCCTTTATCCACTTTCCTTGCTTTATGTATTTTTATGGCACTTAAAAACATTTGAAATGCTATTTACTTGTTTATCTCTTTATTGTTTGTCTCCCTCCAGTGGAATGTAAACTCAGGGAGGAGAGGGATTTTTTTCCCCTTTGTTCACACTGCTTTTGGACAGTATACTGCATATAGGGAGATTTATTAAATATTTTCTAGATTAATTAATAAACCTAGTTGACATTATTAAGGTTTTAGAATTCCTAATGCCATCAATGAATTATACAGGCTCAAAAACAGAATGTGGCAGATGTCCTCATGCAAAATACAATTATTTGTTTATACTTGTAGAACTTCCATGAAAAACACACTTATACGTAGGCTTGTATTAAATATTCTATAGTGTGAATATTAAACATTCTATAGTATTAATATTACTGAAATAACAGTAGTATGAAATAGGCTATAGAATTAATATATACTACATAAAGTAGCATAAAATTAATATAAAGCATTCTGTGAATATTGATGTTCATGCAAATATGAAAACAATCATTAAAAATTTAATTCGTAAAAATATTCTTGAGTAATAAGAAAACAGAATATAACTGTCACTATTCCATGATAAAATTAATATAATAAAGCATTGATGGTAATTGGAACACTTTTTAAAATATGATGTATGAAGTAAATTATATATTGTAATCGAAAACAACAAAAAGTAATTTCCTACATTCATTTTCATTATAAAAGCACTCCTGTTTATTTCTCATTCCTTTAGTAAGATAAATTACAGCATTTGGTATTTTTGTACATCACACATTATCACAGTTAGGAAGGATGACTCCACTCCTGGCCTTAAAGGTGGCCCCCCAGCTGCCTTACAAATCCACATACTCATACTCCTTACATGGTGGTTGATTTAAGGATAGATGCATAAACTAAGCGTAAGCCAATCTACACGTGGCATCCATTGACACCATTGATATTTCAGGGTGAACCAATGAACTTAATTGGTCTAATCAGCAGGAAGCCTAAGACTTGGGCTTGATGTTCTTGGAGCATGCTCTATGTGAGGTCAAGAGCTTTCATAGAACTTTTATTACCATGAGAGAAACCAACCACAGGATATATCTTTTTTTTTTTTTTTTTAATTTATTTTTATGGCTGTGTTGGGTCTTCGTTTCTGTGCGAGGGCCTTTTCTAGTTGTGGCAAGCGGGGGCCACTCTTCATCGCGGTGCGCGGGCCTCTCACTATCCCGGCCTCTCTTGCTGCGGAGCACAGGCTCCAGACGCGCAGGCTCAATAATTGTGGCTCATGGGCCCAGCTGCTCCGCGGCATGTGGGATCTCCCCAGACTAGGGCTCTAACCCGTGTCCCCTGCATTGGCAGGCAGATTCTCAACCACTGCGCCACCAGGGAAGCCCCACAGGATATATCTTAAGACAAAGCAAAGATGAACCAAGAAAATGGCAGAAATATGGAGCAGAATTCCTGATCAAATCATAGCTGAAGCCTGTACATCCTATTCTTTCAGATAAGGAGAGCAAACATATGTTTTGTTTGTTTGTTTAGGACAGTCGTGGGCTTTTTGCTGCTGGCAGCCAAGAGTATCTACCAAATTACTATGACGTCCTGTGTGTTTTAATAAATATGTAAATTAAGAAGTTGCTTCAGAGTTGCAGATTAACTTGAATAGGATTCCTGCCAGAATTGACAGTGCCATCCTGTAACATACAGAGATGTATCTAAAGTAGCATGTTTGCATTTCTTCACATATATATTACATTAAAATCATGTGTTAAGTAATGGAAGGGAAAAGATATCCCATTGTTTTAATGAAATGTTTTCTGATTCCTATGAATTATTCTTTTCCTTAGGTACTAAAGATTCTGCTCAGAGTTGTTATTACCTTTAAAGAAAATAATTTTTAAATGTCACTTTGTATATTTGTCAATTTGCATATTATTTACTGTAATAAAATGCTTTGTTCCCCTTCACTATCCAGCAGAGTTGGGTAACTTAAAAAAAAAAAAAAAAAGCTCATTTTCAATTTATGAGAAACATAGTGAGTGTGTGAGAGGTTAGGTGTTTGTGAAAAAAAAAAAAAAGAAAGGAAAGATAGGTAATTAGGCAAATATAAATGATTTTTAGATTATTCATTGCTTTATTTTATCCTTCTTTTGAGAAGGTAATGGGAACTGATTGCATTCTCAGAATTACTAGAGATGCAGCAGATGGTTTTAAAAATATTCTCAAATTAAAACGAGTTTAGCATGTGCTCTGGCAACAGAAATCATCAAACTTCATACATTCACTCTTGCTTTCGCTTATGTAATCTAATGTAAATAAGCATTACATTGTATTGAAAAGCTACTTTTTGCAAAAGTTCTTATACTCAACACCATATTCTAATAAGTACCAACTAAATAAACAAGAGAAAAATGCTCATAATTTTAGATATTCTGTTATTATCTTTACATCCTTTTTATACATTTATATTATGCAAATAAATATTCATACTAAGTAACAATCGAAATTTCATGAAGACAGATGTAAATAAAATTGTAACTTTATCAAATATTAGACTAGGGTTGAGAAAACCTCTTTACTAGCTGACGAACAAAGAACAAAGAAATTATTCACTTTTTATTTTTTAAGTGCTTGGAATATTATTTGCCATCCTCTAGGGTTGCTTTAAGAATTAGGTAAATCAGGGCTTCCCTGGTGGCGCAGTGGTTGAGAATCTGCCTGCCAATACAGGGGACATGGGTTCGATCCCTGGTCAGGGAAAATCCCACATGCTGAGGAGCAACTAAGCCCATGCTCCACAACTACTGAGCCTGCGTGCTGCAACTACTAAAGCCCGCGTGCCTAGAGCCCGTGCTCTGCAACAAGAAAAGCCACCACAATGAGAACATCACAACAAAGAGTAGCCTCCGCTTGCCGCAACTAGAGAAAGTCCATAAGCAGCAATGAAGACCCAACACTGCCAAAAATAAATTAAATAAATTTATTTTTTAAAAAAACTTTAAAAAGAAAAGAATTAGATAAATCAGACATTTAAGTATTCATGAAAATTGTCATATCCTTTTAAGATATCTATAATCTACATTTTCAAACCAACATCATCTTTTCCACCTCTTGAGTATTTTCATAACAAAGATTCACATGTGATACAACAGGAAAATACACACTGACTTGAGTGCTCAGGGAAAGTTACTTCTAGAGTTTTTCATGTTTGATTGCCTAGGAAAAATTACTGAAACAATCTAGCCTTTGGTTTTCTCATCTGTAAAACGGGAGAGGAAATATTTGGATCTGATAAAAGCTAAGATATTTTTCAACCGTCTAATTCTAAAATAGAACCACCCATTGGTTGGACTCAAGAAAGTTAATCACAGAAATAAAATCTATTTATAATGAATCATGAAGGGAGTAATTTAACTATAACTGAAACTGAGTAACAAAATTATGTCTACCAAAAAATTTTAAATGTTTTCTTTTAGCAAAACAACAAATGATAATTATCTCATAAAATGTCATAGTTGTATATTTTCTCACTAATTTTAGTGATTAGGCTTTTAGTAATTTCCTGTACTATTCCCACAGGTTGATTTGAAAAGTCTTCTATGTAAGTGGACCCTCCACCACACTCCTCCTGTTCCAGCTCTGTTGGTATCTGCTTGTTCTTCCAACTTGCCAGGTGAGTCCCAACCTCAGATTACTTACACTTCTTATTTCTGCCTGGAACCTTCTCCTACAAATCATTGCTTGCCTAGATCATTCAGATCTCAGCTCAACTCTCATATTATACTGTCTCTAAGTGTATCTTTTGCATAGTGCTTATTATAAGATGAAATCATTTTGTTTGTGTATTTGCTTACTTGTTGTTTTTTTCTTTACCTTGACAAGAATATATATACTTTCTGTTTTCTTTTACTATAGTGCCAAGATCAGCCCCTGGCAATAAAACCTATCATTGTGGAAGGAATATAAAAGGGCATTTGGGCATTTCTAATATATAAAAAGCTAAATGATTTTTAAAATAATGTAAAGTTAATCCAATCATAGATAATAAGTGATGATGAAGTTACATATTTAAATTGTTTTCATAATTTGGCCTATGAACAAGTAGCTATGCCTAGTAAAATGCATTGTATATATAGTTAAATCTTATACATGTGTTTTTTCTTTGGAAGCTTATTTGAAATTTCAGGCATTAACAAGACCGAAGTGGTCTTCTTATTTATCCTTGGACTGTATCAAAGTTCACAGGCTATAGTTCCTTTTGATTTCTACCAGGCATCAACATAGCTTATTTGCATGACTGATTATAAAATTTACCTATTCATTGAATGATGCTCAGCTACTGTACTGTTCAAGCTCTGTAATAAGAACTGCAGGCTGGCTGATAATGGCTTATCATTTCTCTGCTACAAAAGCATGTAAATTAGTAAAATAGATGTTTAGTTGTGTTTGTGTGTGTGTTTGTATGTTGGAGGTAGGTGTATTTTGCTCTTCCATTTCAATGCATTGTTACACACTTTTATACAATCTGGGAGGGAAAAAACAAGTGTAGACAAAAGATAGTCAATCCTATCCATAAATCCTCATCTGGACAATAGCCACTATATCCATTTGCTTAGCCATGAATATGACCGAAAATATCATATATTCACATATTGTCTATTTTTTATCGGTAAGGCCTCTTCATTACATCAACCAAAACAGGAACATAAGAGTTTCTTGCATTTTCATTGACACCTTATGAATAAATGATCATGACAAATGCAAATGAGTTAATTACTTTTCATTCAGGGCAAAAAGTTTAGGATAACCTGATACTACCTTTAAGATGTGTTATTGGAAATAAACGAAGTCCAAATACTAGATAGTCCATTTACATAATCGATGGGAGAGGAATGACCTTTAGATACTCATTTTATCTTAGGAATTTAATTTAACTAATATCTTATTAAAATTTCTATATGAAACTTCATAATGATTTCCGATAGATTTTTAGGGGTACTAAAACCATATGGTTTTAGTGTTCAAAATAAACATAAAAACAATTGTATAATAGAAATAGAGAAAAAGTAAATATGCAGACCAATAGAGCATGATTCCATTATTATAATATGAATGTATACATAATAAGTGGTATATATTTATATTTATATCAATATATAGATATATATCACACGTAGGAAAATTGAAGGAATAATTCAAATTAAACTATTAACAGAGCCTACCTCCACAAACGGCATTGGAGAGGGAAGAGACTTTGATCTTTAGTTTCCACACTTCAGTTTTACGTAGATTTATTACAATGAATGTATATTGCTTTGCAATTTAAACAAACTTTAAATGAACTTAAAAAGGACCTGTGATTTATATTTTGTATTTTTCCATTTTATTCTTTCAATGCGTGTTTTGTAATATGTATACAGTAGTCCCCCCATCTCTGGTTTCACTTTCAGAGATTTCAGTTATTCTTGGTCAACCTCACTCCAAAAATATTAAATGGAAAAACCCAGAAATAAACAATTCATAAGCTTTAAATGCATGCTGTCCTGAGTAGAGTGATGAAATCTCACACTGATCCACTCCATCATGCCCAGAAGTGAATCTCCCCTTTGTCCAGTGTATCCTACCCGTTAATCACTTAGCAATGGTCTTGATTATCAGATCGACTGTCACAGTATCACAGTGCTTGTATTCAAGTCACCCTTATTTTACTTAATAATGGTCCCACAGTGCAAGAGTAGTTATGCTCGCAATTCAGATATGCCAAAGAGAAGCTGTAGAGTGCTTCCTCTAAGTGAAAAGGTGAACGTGCTCAACTTAATAAGGAAAAAAAAAATCCTATGTGGAGGTTGCTAAGATCTATGGTAAGAGCGAATCTTCTATTTGTTAAATTGTGAAGAAGGAAAAAGAAATCTGTGCTAATTTTGCTATCTTACCTCAGGTTGAAAAGTTATGGCCACAGTGTGTGATAGTGCTTAGTTAAGACAGAAAACTCATTAAATTTTTGTTACTTACAAAAGTAACATATTTTTACAAACGATATTTTGAGAGAGAAAGAAAGAGACCACACTCCCATAACTTTTATTACAATATTATAATAGTTCTTATTATTAGTTGTCATTGTTAATCTCTCACTGTACCTAATTTATAAATTAATCTTGATTATAGGTTTATATGTATAAGAAAAAACAGCATATATAGGGTTCTCTACTAACTGTGGTTTCAGGCATCCACTGGGAGTCTTGGAAAGTATCCCCACGGATATGCGGAGACTACTGTATTTCTGAGCTTCTTGGAAACATTTGAACTAGAGTTCTTTTAATGACGCCAAGGCTGTGTTGGTATTTTTCTGCAGCATGTATGTGAAAAGTCTGAGCCCAGCTTCCTATCCTGTTTATAAACACTCAGAGGACCCTGGTGTGAGCAGTGACATTATTATATTGCTGTTTAATAGCACATGCTGTTGATACATTAATTGCTTTATTGACTATTTTAAAAGTTTATGACCTCATCTACATTGCAATTTGACCTTGTTTTGCACTTTTCTAGTGAATCGCCGTATTCAACAACCTACATAATGTGAATTATAACAATAAATTTACAAAATGAAAAAAGAGTCATGATACGCACCTCATTATTTTTTTAATCAACTAAATCATTGGTAGGCAGGATTTATATTGCAAAGAACTGCATAATCACAAAACTGTGATGCTATAGCCTCATGATTAGAAAAGATGCTCCACTTTTTTTAAGTGTAATTTTCTTTTAAATAATAATTATCAGATGATTGAGCTGGGCATACTTATAGTTTAAAGCAAGAGAATTGGCTCTAAAACTTAAACTTTAAACAGAGATTTTGTTTGAAAACATCAAATAAATTAAGAATGTGCTCCCTGATACCATAAATATCTGTTCAAAAAATATTCTTAATGGAATTCTCATTTGTAAAACCTGAGTAGAGGCCGAAGCTTCCCAAGAAATGAAAGCTGATTGGGAAAGGCACAGAAGTTAAATGAAGCTGTGAAATTTGGTTATAATGCAAGATGAAAATAAAATTTTATATCTTAAATGTAACCTGTATCTTAAAGGTGGTCTGATATTTATACAATAAAATCTCACATAAAGCAGTTTTGCCAGTTTCCCCATTTCCATTCCACCCTCAAAATTCCAACAAAAAAATTTTTTTAAAGAGTCCTCACACAGTTTCTCCCTCACTAGGCACCAAATGGTAAGTTTGTGAATTTTGTGTTCTAAAAAGAGGTAGGACAACGTATTACATTCCATGACGGAAAGGATGACACAGACTTTTGGGATATTTATTGAATCTTCATTATTGGAGAGTACTGTTCTATATAGTACTCTGAGTGCTTAAAAATGGTTTAGAAAGGAGAACACACACAATATTTCCCATATGAGATGTAAATGAAGGAACCCGGCAAGAACACAAATGAAAGAATGAAGAAAAAATTAGTGGAAATTATAATTTCAGCGCTAGATGCAATAGGGGCAATTATCTAGTCCTACTTCTTTTTACAGATGAGGAAATGAATGCCCAGAATCATTAGATGACTCGTGCACAGCTTCACTATTAGTGGGAGTGCAAGGGTGATCTAAACTTAAGACGTCTTGTAACTACTCATCCAGAGTTTCGTTACTGATTGCAGTTGCAGAGAAGACTATGGGGAGCCATTCAGGGCAAATAAATGGTGTGCAAATCTGCTGACATGAAAGAGATGCTCACATGCAGCAGACTTTGTTGGAGCACAACATACACACTATATACCAAGCAACAGTGAGGCTGCTAAGGGGACAGGTGAGTTTTAGAGAAGGGATTTTTGAGGGGCAAAAATTAAAGATCTGCACTTGTTTCCCAATCATGCTGAATAAGTACTGGTGTAAATATCTTATATGTTGCAAATCATGGACTGATTGTGATTCTAATTGAAATAACATGAAACCACTAGAATGTGGACTATTTTAAAATTCATATTCTAATTAGTTTATGGATATCACTTGTTAAAGTAGCTAGAAATGTTTTCCGTACCTGATCTACCGCTATCCCAAATGATCTTATGAAATAAGAGTCACATGGCTATTAGGAGCAGACAATGTCCTTAATATAGAGATTGTAGCCATTAAATAAGCTACGATTTAATTTCATCTTTCCAATGATTTGCTTCCTATGGTCTTACAAATACAATTACTTAAGAAACAGACTAAAATTTATTCCTCAGCTAATGTTATCAAGTAATGAATGCCACTTCCTGAATGTAGAAATGGCACTTTATGAAATTACTCTATGCTCCTAAGTCTTTATTCACTCAACCTTTTTACCATAAAGACTTTCATCTCAGCTTCAGCTCTAAATCACTTTATTCATGAATAATGGACTAACAATCCTGCGTACTTGTGAATTATTTTAGATATTTAAATTATTGTTAAAATTTACATTCTCACTTCATGTGACAGAGTGCCTAACTGACTATGCACTTGATAGAGCAGTTACTTCCTCAGACTCTCACAGAATATTAAAGAACATGGTGAGTCATTAGCACAATGGGGACATAAACAATTGAACAAGGAGGAATACTTCTTCAGACTGGAAGCATTTTCACCTGCATTGTAGAAAAATTCAAAATTACTATCCTGCTAGATGCCCAGGCTGTTTCCTTAGTAGAAACAAATGAAGTGTTGTATAATAGCACGTTTCAAAGACGGATGAAAAATAACAAGATTTCAAGACATAGCAGTATAATAAATGTATCACCAACTTTTTTTAGCTAAAAAAGTTATTATTTTTAATGGAAGAAGAGGTGTTGGGTTTTTTGTTTGTTTGTTTGTTTTCTTTTGCTTTTCTGTTACTGTTTGCAAAGTTTTCTAACTCAACAAACGTTGATAATCGTCCAGTGAATGGGGCCATTAATTTAAAGGCGAAACTGAATGAGGTTTAAAATAATAGTCATGTATATCCTTATATCTTGAGAGGTAAACTAAGATAAAGTTTTAAACCCCAGAAGATTTTAAACAATTAGAAACAGTAAACCCCAAGCATTGGCTATGCCTGGATTGGTGAAAACTTGTGTGACACTACTTGACAGTCCATCATCTCCCTCTCCTTTTCCTTTTCCTCAGAAGAATATAGCATTTGTGACACAGTTAAGCAAATGTGAGAACCAAATCAATATCAAACACAGATTCAGTAGTAAATAAAACTGATAAAAATTTTCATTTATGTTCAAAGAAAATTTACATTTCTGAAGAGTGTAGATGTCTCCACACTTGATATCTAACAAAATATTATACTAAGATCTATGCCTATTTATATTTGATATTTTCATATCCATTGGATAACTGATACAGTTTCCATCTTCCAACTTCTACTCATCCTAATTATGATTAAAATTTTTGATATTTTTCATAACAAAGAAGTACTTTTTCTAGTCAAGAATAAGTTCACTACAGAGAATATCCAAAAAATAGGTTCTGGCGTTTATCTCTCCATAAAGTTTGGTTTTTCTTGTTATTGCTTAATGTTAATTTTCCTTTCCAGAAGACCCATCTGAAAATATTTTCAATATTAGTATGCTTTTTTAGTATGCTCCCGACTCCAGTTTGTCAGTTATGTATATCATCTGGACCAGAGTTCATAATATATTTTCTTATTCCTTTTTCTGTAAGTGCTCTGAATCTGTCTACAGTCCATAACTTGTCTGCATACATGACAAAATCAAGTTGGAGCTGCAAGACACCAGCAGGTGTAAACTCAATTTTGCAAGACCAATCCATTCATATCTAAAAACTATTAAGAGAAGAACGATGAGGCACATTTTTTCCCATCACAATGGACAACAGCAAGGCTAAATGTCCTTGTGAAATATTTCAACATGTATCTCAAAACCAAAGTGTACCCTTACCAAAAGGGTACTCTCTAGGAAGAAATACATATATAAGAATCATAAAAGACTTCAGAATAAAATTACTTTCTTTAGTTATCCATTTTTTTAAAAATGCATACTTTTGATTTACTCTTATTTAATAAACAGCATTCTTTATTATTTCAGTTTAGCTCAAATTTAATTTATTCATTGTAATTTCACTTGACTAACTGCTTTTCAATTCCATTAACATTTTCACCTGAACTCAAGCCTGGGAAATAATTTCAAGTGAAGATTAACAATGAGGTTGACTTGAAAACAAACAAAAGAACAAAAACCCAAAACCCAAAACCCAAACCAAAATAAAGTGTTCATCAGAGGTAAAGTAAAGCATACTTTCACAAAGAAAATAAAATGCTTTTCATAAGGGAAAATACTAGTCTTTTAATGAAGGACAATAATAAGTTTCATTAGCATAAATATAAATAGAAACAAGACAAAGAGGCAATGTCAAAACTGATTGGGGCATAATCCTTGAAGTTTCATACCTTAACATTTAATTAATGTTAAATGAGAAGTTTCATACTTAATGTTTCCTAAGGCAGTTAGATAGATGATTATGATAAAGTATATTTTTTATTTTCTAAAAATTTTATTGCAGTATAGTTGACTTACAGTGTTGTGTTAATTTCTGCTGTACAGCAAAGTTATACATATATATATATTCTTTTTCACATTCTTTTCCATTCTGGTTTATCACAGGATATTGAATATAGTTCCCTGTGCTATACAGTAGAACCTTGTTGGTCATTCATCCTTTATACGGTAAAGGATATTTTTTATTTAATATCACTTCCAATTTGATGGAAGTTTTAAGTCTCCATGTGACGGAATAAGCTTTGTTTTTGCTTAACACTGAAAGGAGCCACAAACTCCAGATTTTTAGAAATATATATTAAGATGATGACCAGTGAGCTCTACATATATATTTTATGACTTTTGATTAATCAATGAGCAGATTATAACCTGAGATTCAGGGGAAGAAAGGAGGCTAATATCGCCATAGGAAAACAAACGCTTTGATCATCTAATGATACATTCACTCATCAAATATCTTCTGAGCATCTACTGTGTTTTACATAGTATATGAGGATTTGTGGTACAATGGGGGAAAGACATTGTAGCTGTCTCAAGAGCAGTCAGGGATCTAACTTGACACTGCTGAAACCACGCCCTCCAGTGGAGTGAGGCAATTTGACATGTTTATGAAGCAATCAGAGATGCTGCTTGTTTCCTTGGCAGTGCACCAACCTAACTATATCTGAGTACTGTTCTTTTCTTTGACTCTTGCACGTCATTTGTGATATTAATTCATTTATTCTTTAATATATCATCACAATCCTGTTAGAAGATGAGCTCTTTTAATTTCAGAGCCAGTATCTGTTTCCACTTCACAGCCCCCTGATATTCTCAGTTGGATACAGCGGGTGGTACAAAACCTTGCTTAATTAATGGCTTATTCCAGACATAAAGGCTTGGATGACTTTGAACTAGTTACAACAACAGGCTGAATTGATAAAAATGCATGCCCCAAAAGACAAAAGACAGAACAGGAGAGAAAATAGGTGAATGAATTTCATCATCAAGAATCTCCTAGGGCCAAAGTATACCATTATTCTTGCCTATCAGTTGTCTTTATGAGTATGTAAATCAGAGTTATAGAGTAAAAGTCTCTGACCACTTAAGAGTCTTGAGTCAAAAAAAGTCCAGAATGGACTACAGCTAAAATGTAAAAGAGTGGCAAAGGAGAAAACACACCATTGAAGGAAGTGTCTACCTATGTCTACCTGTAAAGAAAATATTTTACATTAAAATTTAGATGCTAAAGTTTAGATTTCCTCTGAAATAAACTCTAATAAGGACATCAGATAATTTTCAGTCTTCATGAAATACCTTTCTCTGTATTGCTTATACTAGATATTATTTAGTAAAGAGTGATTCCAAAAAGAAGTTCCCATTAAAAATGTTCAATCAGTGTTTAGTATGTTGCATAATTTGTAGTAGCCATCTGTGAAGCATTTATCAAAAAAAATGAATGAACCAATCAATGTATAAAAACTGGAAAATGATTAACCAAGGAAATAGTTTTGTTTATTTTCCTGATTTACCTGATATTTACTTTGTATGCTAAATATAGAAAAATAAGACCACATCAATAATTCTGTCTATAAATAAACATTTGCAAGTAGTGGTCTTAGCTGAATTTCATTTGAGGAAAGATTTAAGTTAGATGAATTCCTGACATAGTCTTTGTTCAGAATAATCTGAGACATGGCTATGAAGTAAGAGTAACTATTTCAGAAAACCAAGTTTTTAGTAGAATGATGAGAAACATTACTTGAAAGAGGGTAGCTCCTCTGCTTTTTACCTAAAGCTTCTCACTTGTACAACAGCTGATACGGAAAGTGACTCTCAGAGTTGTAGCTACTGTCATACTTCTGTCCTTCCTCACACCTCGGCTTGAAATGTGAAACAGACATGGGAAAGCTGGAGAGGATGGGAGGGAAGAAATCAACCAGTAAAGCTGGTTGGAGCCTGTGAGGGAGCTGTGAGGGAGCCTGCTAAAAACTCTGATTTTATAAATTTTTTAAAAATTATATATATTATAATTACATGTAAAACATTTCCAATGGTCTAAAACAAAAGAGATCAGAATTCTACAATCATTCAATTATATGGAGTTCCTTTAGAAGCTAGGGACAAACTGGTTGTTTGTTTTGGTTTTTGTTTTTAATTGTCTGTGACACTGGTACCAGCCAAGCACCAGTTGGGAGAAAACAAAGCACATTAGTTGTTTTAGCAGAGAGAATTTAACATAGGAAACTGTTAACCAGATGTTGGAGGGCTAGAAAGTCAAATTTAAAAAATGAGAAAAAAGAAAGAAAGAAAAGGAAAAGAAAGAAAAAAGACACAGAGGTAACGTAGTTATGAGTGACTGTGGGAAGCAGCAAACACCTATACAGCTTAGGACACAAAGGAGGAGCTTGGGGTTATCAGAAATGGAAGCCTGGCAGAGGGCCCCACAGAACTGGGCCTCAGACTTCAGAAGAGAGGACACTGCCGGCTACTCCTGGTAACTCCAAGGGTGGGCAAAGAGACTGATTCTAGGTTGCTAAAACAAAAGCGCTGCAACCAAGAAAGGGCTGCGGTTGCTGCCAGGGTAAGCTGTCATTGCTCCAGGACAAGGAAAGGAAGAGCCAGCAAAGAAGGAAGCCAGAGTTTCCCTCCACCCGGCCAGCCAGCCCCCCTCTAGTGCACCCTACTGGCCAAAAGAAAATGCGGTTCGCAGAGCCCCCATCCAGGAATCACAAAGCTGGTCTGAAGCTGGAAGATAACAGCTTAATAACCAGCACTGAAGTTTAATCAAGGAAATTGGGATGTGATAACTGATAAGATTCCTTTCCTTTTAAATCATTATATTATTTCTGTGGAATAACTTGAGCTGAGGTTCTGACTCCAGAAATAGCACAGAGCGTGTCCAGAGGCTTGATGGTTGAGGACTTCTGAGAGCAAGAGCAAAGGTGAAAACTTTCAAAGCACGAGTTTGTCATCTGATCTCCCTTTCTGAGTCTCCTTTGAAAAGAATCACTTCCTGGGTCATTCAATGACATTGTCTACAAAACTGTGCTGACTATATACCTTACTCTACACTGTATATAAATATAGGCTAAAACCACATAGGGCCTGGCTATATTTAGTATGCCCCACTTATCATGGGAGAGTTAATTTGTACATTCATCTTTTAAAACTAAAAATGAATTTCTAAAACCTTTTAAACAGGCTTAAGTTTTGTAATCCATTTACTGAACATGCCTGCAATGAAAAATTAATTATTAAACAAGTGCCTTGGGAAGACATCAGCGACCTTGTCACCCACACACTAGATTGATAACATGTCAGTTCTCGGACCAGGGAGGGAGCTGACAACTCTCAAATTTAAACCTGGAAGGGTAATGCTAAGCATGTCATAGCATAAGTCACATTTTTAATTTATTTTTTATTAAATGTTAGAGAGAAGAAATTCATCCATGCCTCTCAATCTGCACCTGATTAAATGAGCTGGCACCTTTTCAAATGTAAAGCATGGTTACGACTTCTCAAGGGCATCAGAAACGCTGAAGCAGAAGACAACGGTAAATACAAAAGGCAAAAGAGGTGGGCAGTGATGAATGCACAGACACCACAGGCTAAGTGAGGTTTTTGAAAATGCTGACGCTACCAAAACAAGGGCAGCACGTTCCCCAAGTGGTAGATGCACCTGCAGGCAGAGGCTCTGCTTGAGCGCTGGGGCATCAATGTGTCCACCACGAAGGTTGGAGGAAAAAAAAAAAAGAAACAGAAAGGAGCAGCTGTAATCAATTTTCAAACCTTAAGTTTGGGGGTTGGGTTAAGAAGTCAGAAGAATTTGTCAATATTTGTGTCAGTTCTACCCTTTAATTTTGCAAAGTGAAGATGGTTTCAGGTGACTCTAAAGGAGAAAAGAACATCTGTTATATTGTGTGTACCTGCAGCTTCTTGAACTCTTCTTCCAGACAGAGCTCAATCTCATTTTATAAAATGATTGAGAACTAGTTTATATCAAACATATTCAACCAGGTCAGAGAAAACAGATCATCCAGATTACTGCTATCTAAAAATGCTCTGATCTACTGAATGCAAAATAAGAGACTGAATGAACTAAACGATGATTACTTAGACCTATTAGATGATTATTATTGCGCCACAATAGGTGAAAAAAAATAAAGAACATCTTCACAGTATATTACTTCACAGTATGTAATCCCCACTCATTTTTTTTCCAGTAAACAATTATTTCCTATTTATTTATTTACTGGGCTAATGGGCTAAAATCTGTGGAAGATGCAAATATGTGAACAATACTGTCTGGCCTCACAGAGCTTTTTATTTAAGAGGAAGATACGGCTAAGGAGAATTTTAAGTCTTATCTGAGAGGCACAAGAAAAGTGCAATACAAACCACAGCTTGGGTCCTCAGAGCAAATTCATCAAGCGAATGTCTTTTGAGCTGGACATTGTACTGAATGTTACTATGTTCCAGGCAGTTGGGATACGTGGGCGAATGGTCACAGAGCCCTGTTCTTGCAGAACTGACATTCTAGCGAGTGAAGGCAAATGATTTACAATAGTCACAGTAAAATAAGTAAATTATATGGCAAGTTAGGTAAAGGATTTTACAGAAGATTCAGTATAAAATTGAAAATTACCTAAGTTTTTAACTGGAGTCAAGTGGAGAGGAAAAGAGAAGGAAAAAGTGGTAATATAAACAGAGACATGCTTCGAAGTGGTGATTGAATTAGATTAAATGTGGAAGAGATGGGAGCTGATTAATAGGCTGGTAAATATTCACTGCAATAGATAACACAGACCTCGTATCGGATTATGATATTGAAACGTGAAAAATGGATATCCAAAAGAAACTTACCCATTCATTCACTGAAAACCAAAAAAAGAGTCATAATATTAAGGCTCAATTCAAAACAAAGACAACATAAAAACCAAACAAAGACTTCAATCAATCATCACTAACTCTAACATAAACCGAGAAAAACCAAGGACTCAAGTCCTTTGCAATCTATACCAGCTTCCTTTTCTTCCTTTTTTTTTTTAACATCTTTATTGGAGTATCATTGCTTTACAATGGTGTGTTAGTTTCTGCTTTATAACAAAGTGAATCAGCTATCTTCCTTTAACTGTAACCGTTTCCCCAGCCCACTATGCTTTAGAACACCATGCTGTCCAAACAAACTGGTTTTCGAACAAACCCAACCCTCTGCCTGGGTTCAGGCTGTATTATTTATTCTTTTATACTCAGTCTGGCAAACTCCTACTTATCCTTCAAGGCCCAGTTCATATGTCCTTTAATCTCTAAATTCAATTAATTTTACCTTAGATGTCAAGCAAGGTTGAGATACAGGTTTCAGAGTAAGCAGCAAATAGGAGAAATGCTGATAATAGATGAAAGTAGCAAAGGAAGAGCATATAAAAAAAGATATGAACAGAGATGACCAAACTCATTTATACTTCTAAAGTACATGCTATCCTCACAAGTTTCTTTTACATTCTTTGAACTTTTAAATGAAATAAACTTACTTCTAAAGGAATAAGTAGCTTGATATCATTTCCATTCTTCAATCATATTTCTGAGAGAATAAATTTCACAAGAAATAAAATCAAATTCTCTTTGTACAGAAGGAAACTAATAACATTCTTAATTTTTATCAATGTTAAAAAGTGGATTTTAGACTTAACTCATGACCAACTGATTTTATTCAGTGTTTCTAAACAGTTTTAAGCTAGGAAACAAATACCCCAAGAATGTCCTAAAGTTAAAAATATTAAATTTCTGATACTTTTAAAGTGATAAAAATGTTTATAAAAATAATATATTTATTGGTATTATTGATTTTCACTTTTTGAGTACTTATATGACCCTCATATTTCTGAGTACTTGATATCCTTTACTCATTTACAAAATGATAGGTGAAGAGTAGCTTTTATAATTACCCACATTTTACAAAAGATTAAACTAAGATTTAGGTAAAAAACTTCCCAGAAGTCACATAGCTAATAAGTTCAACACACAGCTAAGTCTGTCTCAACTAATCTTATTTTCCAACTTATAGAGCTGATAAGCTATTTTTTGTAATCACCATACTCAAATAAAAGTGGGAGATTTGATGTTTGAACTAAGGTTCAAATGTGCAGGTGTTGTGCTTCTATTGATCACATTGGTTAGAATAAAACAGCAAAATAACTTCAAAACTGTGTAAACCATTGAAAATTTGTGCCATAAAATTTTAAGAATTATGTTCCTGAAAATTATTTCACTGGACACAAAAGAACAAGAATAGAAGCTATGTTGTGCTGGTGGTAATCCAAGTTTTAGTTTCTTACTGTGAACAAAACAAGGGTAGAGAAATCCCAAAATGGGAAAAGCCATGTCTTGTTCCCTGGCTGGCATGGTCTGAGAATGCTCTTGGTACAACATTCTAAGTACCTAGGAGAGAATGTCAATCCCCTTGGTTTAATTAGAACCAGAGTTTGGCTGTGACTGAAAGACAGAGAGAAGGTAACATGGGATCTAAGAAGTAGGAGGAACAGACAGGGTCGTGTACTCCTAGTGGGATAGAGGGGACAGGGGAGTCCCCCTTGGTGACAGTGAATCCCAGGTACCCTGCTCAAGAGATTAATCTTCCAGAGACAGCTAAGAGCCATTCCAAAAACATGGATGCATTTGATATATTAAGCTTTTTAAGCTTTTACTTCCTACTCTCCTGGTTTTAATTTCTATCAACACAGGTGACTACTCTGCAGGAAGCTTGTAAAACTTCAGTTATTGTCAGGAAGATTTTTCAGCTTATTTATTATGCCTCCAGGTTCGTGTACAAAATTAATGTATGTTTCTCCTGTATTATATCATTTGTAATATAAATATTTATTATTTGAAATAATGCTGAGAAATTATTCCCATTGTCCCCAGAAACAGTTAGAACCAAAAAAGTAGGCAAGTCAGATTTTTCTGTAGAATGTCTTTATTTTCGGAATTCCTTGAAGTATTTGTAAAAGATTCAAAATATTTAGTTTTATATAAAACCACACTCTATCAATTACTGAAATATGGACAACATAGCCATAATTAAGAGAAATATTTATTTTAAAAATCTGATTTGCTATATCAGTAAGCTCACACTAAAAGATTATACTAAGGGTTTTTTAATTGCCTATAATAAATTCATAAGCCATTCAATATCCTCCTAATTTAACTCAAATGAAAAAAGATATAAAGTTCTCAAAATTTATGTCAAAATGCATATCATCTAGATGTGTACATGAAACAGTATTTTATACTGAGTTAGAATGGCAATCAAATATGTTCAAGACTGAATTTTTCAATGTATTGAGTCAACCCTAAATGTCGCTATTTTGTTTTTGAAAGGAATTTGACAATTAGCTGTGAGTCTAAGATATCTAGTTTTTCCATTTCTTTTTTTTTCTCTTTTTAAGAAGATAACTACCAATTTTTAGAGACCAATGATTATCTCTGTTTGGTTTCCAAATGGGACTAATGATGTGCTCAATCTAATTACTCATAACTTAACTTTGACTGAAACAAAGTTAGCTTTCCTAAAAGAGAGGTTAGTTTTCTACAAAGTTCCTTTTTTCTATTCATTTGCCATGTGACTATACTTTTAATTATCAGGTTTATTATGCTCTTTTTGTGTCTGATGGAAAATATCATGTATGCTATTAGAAAGTGATAAACTGATCAGTCCTTTAATTATCAGTCTATCTGGTTCTTTCCGGCCACCTACCTCTGGGCATTTCTATAGTTTCTATGTGAACCTGAAGGCTGTTTTTGTTGTTTGTTTGGTTTTTGTTTTGGCTTTTTGGTTGTTGTTTTACTGTTAAATATAACAACTACATTTGGACAGAGATGTTTTTAATAGTCACACATCATTTATGAAACCCCACTGCATTTTAGTGGCCTTTATCCGGACTTGTTTTCCACAGTTCCCCAAACTGTCTGGTTTGTTTATGGAGGTTTCTGACAATTATAAGTGTACACACATACATATATATAGTAAGTGCACATGATTTAGAAATCCATTGTATAAAGCATATATATTTCTTGAAGTACTGTTATATTTTAAAAGCGAATTTACAAATGATTTTCTTGCAACAAAAATATTATCTGACTTCTAAAAAGTCATTTATTCCAAAAACTTTCAAATTCTGGTCCCTTATACTGAGCTTTGAATAACAGTTTAAATTTAAGAAATAGGGGGGTAGGGAACAGATTGAATTGATTTATCTCCTCATTCTACAGTATGTTTATTTTTAATATATGTTATCATTATATTATTTTAAGGAACTATAATAACAAAAGTTTACTCTCACAGTTTAATCTCTTATTCTATCTGAGGGTATCTACACAAGATGTTTTTTCTTCATCATAAGCAGCCCCCCAGTGGATACACATATTATAAACTAAACCTAATGTTAGTAGACTTGAAATAGACTTAGGAACATCACATCCAATTATTTAAACGAAGATTAAGAGGGAACCAATATAGTATGAAGTAGGGAATTTCATTACTTCATATACTGCCAAAAAGTCTGTCCCAGATGCAAAATTAGTCATGATACACTCTTAAGATATTTCACTCTTTAGTCTATCCATTATAACTACAAAATTAAATAACACTTTACAGGAAGTATTTTAATGATTGCTACTCATTATTAGAGAATAGCATAGGAAGAAAGAGGCTTTATTTAAAAAATAGTCTCTTTAGAAGGCATCATACCTGTCACGAGTTCTCTATCTGACTAGTCTCAAGGGAAGGCAGATGGATCTGCCTGTTCCCACGTGCAGGGGAGCTCTCACAGACCTGACTGAGCCTCTGATAAATCTTCTCTATAGTCCCATTAGTTTTGATGAAGTTCATTGAGAAACTGAGAAGAGAAAAATGCCTTTGAAAAATGCCTGTATTCTGCAGTGTGGTGTTATCAGGGCCCTGATTTATTCCATAGAAGGGAGACGGTCTCAGAGGAAAAAATTAACTTTTTTTCTTTGATATAATTTATTTGCTTCGTGCAAACATATGGTTAAAAGCCACACTATAGATTAAAAAGCTTTTCACAATACATTAATTAGATTCTTTTAAAATATTCATACAAAATATGAGTTTCTTAAATAAAAAAGAAATTTGTATCTTGCAATTGTTATGAACATATCATTACAAAGAACAAATTTTAAAAGAAATATGCTTAAAATATGTTTGGCAGTGGGCAGTAGATTGCAGGCTTCCATGGAGTCCAGATTGGAATCTAGTTTCTCTCACTTGATCAATATGTGATTTGGGAGATGTTTCTTGAATTATTTGTGCTTGAATTTCCTTAGCATAAAGAGGAGAGGGATAAAATATTAGATTTATGGGATTTAAGGGATGATTAAATGAGCTATTTTATTTAAGGCTCTTGTTTTTCCTGACATATGATAACAGATAAGTTAATGCTTTAGCTGTTGTCATTGTTATTATTAGCATTGGCCAATAAATCTTCAAGTCAGTTATTTCTAACTGCAAATGTCAACATCTAATTTAAAAAAAGGTGTATTCTGAGGTGGTCACCTAGCAATAAATATTATTTTCCAAATTATTTGTGGGATGTTCTTCCTCCTTTCTGTACTTAGCGAATATTAAAGAAGTGCCCCTTTGGAAAGAGGTGGACACAGGAGGAAGAGATTGAGCAGCAAGTGTTTCCTGTTCAAAAACTTCACACGGGAGGTTGGAGGAAATTTGAAAAACTAAGGCAAGCAGAGTCACAGACATCTCAGCATGTGGAAACATCCATTTGCTTTCCCTGCTGAGTCACTTCCTCAGAACTAAGATCTCTATGGAAAAGTGGTAAGAAGAGCCCTCAGGAGGGGAAATTGATTTGGTGAAATGAAGGGACTTTATTATTTGAGTTTGCTTCAAATTGATGGTTTTCCATTTTGAGGGTTTGGGTAAGTGTGCTTGGCTGGTAGTAAACCTAGGCAAAAACAGGACTAGATGGGCTTTTCTGCACAACTCTGTACCATTTATCACTTTGTCTTCAGACTACCTTCTTCCTCCCCCACTCCCACTTTAAAACGTAAATTAACCCTCATTTCCCTCAAACATTCCTTGTGTGCTTCTTGTGGTTGGCATCACAGATGCAATGGATCATCTTGTTTCCTTGCCTACAAACTCCTTTTCAGGCAATCATTTTCAATTAAACTATGATACTGTTAATATGTACATTTTAAAACGTCTTCCAGAGACAATATGCACATTTCTAATTCTCAAACACTAGGAATGAATTTAGCTAGGTAGTAGGTGATGATTGCATTCTATCAGTGAAAGCGAAGGATGAAGAAGGTATTTCAAGGTCTTTTACATAGTAATATATTTCTGCTTCCTTCATAGCTATTTAGTCCTGCCCTATATCCAGAATGGTTTTATATAAGGGTCAGATGATAAATCTAAAAAGAAATACTGTAGCAGGCATCATTACATAATGAGATTAAAACTGAATTTTATAGGGAGAAATAAAATAATACCTTAAGTCCAAGACCAAAGAGAATGCGATCTATTTGAAGCGTGGAGGATGGACTGTGGCAGGATGTAAGAAACATAAAACCAAGATAGAAATGGAGTGGGCGTCTCTAGTAATCGAGGCCGTTGGTTCTGAATTCTGTCTGAAATTATCAGAATTACCTGGGGAACTTATTAAAAATACCGATTCCCAAGCCTCAACCCCTAAAGATTTGGTTGATAAGATCTGGAAATAACTATTTTTAGCCACATCCCTGGTGATTTTATATAGTCTCTTCCACACTGATCCTTGGACCATCATTTGGAACTCAATAACCTAGAAGAAGAGGGAAGATCAGTGAAGGGATATATTTAAAAACAGGGTTTTTTTAGCTTTATAAATCGGATTAAGGTCATTTATTCTAAAAACATCTCTTTGGGACCATTAATTTGGATGCAATTTTCACTTATTTAATTCCTATTATGAGGTAAATATTACTATATTTAATATTTTATTATTAGACATAGTAACTGAACTGTACATTATATATTTTAATAAGGTATAAATAACAACATAACTCTAAAGGAAAGCATAATTTCATATATTGTTTCAAATATATAATAAATAATTCAATTTCAAAGGGAAGTGATATAATTTCAAAGGGAAAATACTTTTTAAAGGAAGAAATCCATCTAAGCCTAATTTGGCCTCCAATGTTAAGACCCAATGTGCTTTTATATATTCAAGCTTCAACAATACTTCCAATGTGTGAATATATTACATGGAAATATTCCAGAGAGCATCAAAATTTTTTTCTGGAAAGATTTCCTAAGTTTATAACCGTAGAAAGAGCTATTCTCTAAAACTTTTTATAGCAGCAATATCTATGACAAGAGCTGGAATGGCTAGATATATTTCAAAGTATAAATTCAGGGTTATTACATTGAGTATTGTACAGCCATTATTGTAATATTATTAAAAGCGTGAAAACCTTTGGAAATATTTAAGATATAATTTTAAGTTAAAAATAATGAACAAGTTCTACCTGTCAAGATAATAGATCTGCAAATACATTTATGTCTGAGCACAAAGATGTAAAGAAAAAGCAAGAGTTCAAACATTACTCAGGATAAAATAGTGAGATCATGAGTGGTTTAGAAATTTTTATTTTTTAAAACATTAATTATGTTTAATTTATCAACTTAGAATATGTGTTAATAAATGATTTTTTAAATTTTATGTATATAAACACTATATTAATTTGGCTTAGAAATTATTTTCAGTTGTTAGCATTTGTGGCATAATTGAAAACACTCACAATCCTCTCTGAATTTCCTGAGGAGTTGTGAGCACAGAATAGAGAGAAAGAGGAATAAATAACTTCTCTTCACTCATTCAGCATAAAGTTACTAACCTTATACTATGTTCAGGCCATGCAGTGGAATTTGAATAAGAATCCTCATGTGTGCATGCAGGTAATGTCCACTTTTGTTTCCATGTTCCTCATTTTGTCTAATGCAATTTGTGTGACCAAAGCCCAGGACCTATGCACCTCTGAGTACATGGCTTGTGCCTAAGGCTAACGTTTGTGTTCAGGTGTCTTTCCTAAATTGTATAGTAGCCAATTTGAGAGTGGTTGGGCCATTATGAATACATCAATTTTACGTCATTAAAGACATAGAATGAAATTATATCACTGTTTTGAAAACAACTGGTAAGTGAAAAATACTTCTGGTCTTATGTGATTGTACACAAAGACAAGGCTTCTAATCAAAGCTTATTTCGCCATTCATATTGGCATCCATCATAAAATACAACTATATTTATTATGTGTATATTGCAAAAATACAAATAAAATAGGCACATTTTATTAAAGTTAGAATAATTCCCAATCAGCATTAGATATAATATGTTGATTTTGGAATAAGAGAATGAAACAGAACCATAATAATATGGAACAAAATAATGAAAAGTGCTCAAAAAATCCTTTGTTTCTGTTTACATTCTCCACAGCAGTTAGAATTGCTAGAGCCTATTCAAAGTTACTGGAAAGTAAAAACCACTATTCCACTATAGTGGAATTTCTTTTAAGTACTAGCTACCCACTGGGAAAAGAACTGTATCACACTTCTTTTCTATGCAAACAATTTGAGAAAAAAGAAATCAGCTAGTGCACAATCTGTAAAATTGTTAGTTTATTGTTTTGTGGGGTGAGGAGGGTGTGTAATTACATATTGTTTTGTAATATATTGCCATCCAGGAAATATGCTAATGCTGCACTTCCAGTCCTTGCAACGAACTCCAGTCCCTTTTACCCCATTGGCTACCATATTTTTACTTAAATATCTCATTGGTATCCCAGGGTCAGCATGCCCAAACCAGAATTTTTTTTTAAAGCTGATGGAGGTCATTTTTCCTTTTCTGGGCCTCCTTCTTCTCATCTCAAAAACAGGGATAATAATACTGGCTCTACTTATACAATGCAATTGCTAAAAGAATAAAATTATTTATATATATATATATATATATGTATATACATATATATATGACAATAAAAGTTGCGGAAACATAGAAAATGCTATACCACTCCAGGTAGTGTAACTATTTTTCTCCTTCATTTGACTTATAAATAATGAAAGGGAACAAAAACAACAACAAAAATCCATGCTCTTGTAAAATCTCAAACTTCATTTCCAATGCCTCTGAGTGGTTCTACAGTTCTCTCATCTTTAGATTTGCCTCCTCCTCCCCAGTCTATACAGGGCCCCCATCCTGGTGTAAACTCCTGTCTGGTTTGAGTAGAGAGGACCCTAGGAAACTGATGAGGTCCATCCCCTACCTCCCTCTAGTCTTGCATCTTTAGGTCACCTGCTGCAGCCCAAGTCTTGAAGACTTCCTCTTGCCCCTCCCTGGGACACCAGATTTGGGGGGATGTCAGCCTTGAGTGAGTCCTACCATCAAATTGAAAATCCAGGGAACACCTCTAGGACAGAATTGAAAAGAATTTATAACATGCACTGAACATGTCTTGGTCTGGCTCTCTAACTACGTTTAAAACAGAATTTTCTATACCTTCTCCCATACATCAACGCCATATTCTCCTTCCAGCAAACGACGCCTCCTGACTTCATTGTTGCTGTCCAAAGCAACCTGGGCACCTGGACTTATCCTGAAATAAAACTCCTTCATACTCGAATGCAGCAATCAAACCTAGTCAATTCCCTTTTACCTATATATCTCCTTATATGCCAACAATGTAACAGGATATCACTTGCCTACCTGCCTTTCATCTAGCCAATGCCGAATACGTATAATGTGCCTGAACCCCTTTCTTTTGGAGCTTGCCGTTACTTAATTCATCTTAATTATAGGCTAGTCAGAGACTATCTTCTAGCAAGGTGAATTCTCAAACTTTAGCAGGTGTCTTAATCACCAGGAGGGCTTGTTAAAACACAGGTTGTTGGTTCAAAGTTTCTGAACCAGAAGGTTTGATGTTGGGCCTAGAATTTGCCTTTCTAACAAGTTCCTATCTGAGGCCGATGGTGCTGGTCCTTGGAAGTATACTTTGAGAAACATTGTTCTAACACACAGTTCTAAACTCCTCTTCTAGGATTTCAGAGCTGTCCATAACCAAGGCCACCCTACTCATTTTATCCCACTTGGTGAATACTTCTCTTGTCAGATAGATGTGGATTTACAGTGAAGTTAGACATCAGCTTCAAGGCCCCTCATTTGCACAGGTCTCCTTGAAGACAAAGTAATTAACTTGTATTGCTTTTTTTCTTAAAGAGAGCCCTAAAATGTATAAGTTTCAAGTCACACAAAGTCAGGATCTTCTCCTACTGCTAGGCATGTGGGATTTTTCACTGACTTATGAGCATGTTAAATTTCATTTCTGTACCCTGTCTGATCTGTTCCCCACAGTTCGTAAGTCTTCCAGCCTTTGCTCTGCACTTGTTTCTCTCCCACAGCAAATTCCACCCATCCTTGACTACCAAGACCACTTCTTTATTTACGAGACTAATGTAGCTCTTGTTTTATCAGTTGTCTCCTGCTTTGTGCTGCTACTTGTTCTTTATATGTGTTTCTCTCTAAAGAGAATGAATGTAAAAACCTTTTGGATGTTACTTTGCCAAATTATATATCTAGCAATTAGCTAATTGGTGTTAGGGAAATGTGAAGAATAAGTTAATCAAGTTAATTAAAATAACTATGACAATAGCAGCTGATATTTATTGAAGACTTACTGGCTAGCCCTGTGCTAAGGGCTTTATACATATTATTTTATTCTAACGTCAAATTTTCCCTAAACTAAGCTACTACTATTGGTGCTATGATTGTTGTTGTTTTAAGATAAAACTGAGGCATAGAAAGGTTAAATAACTTCCTCAAAATCCCTCAGCTAATACAGAGTAAGGATTCAAACTCCAAACTAAGGGATCCCAAAACCTTAACTCTTAATCAGCTAAACCAGAAGCTGTAATCCATTATGTTGAGGTGCAGTGGGTGTGGGGTGGCCCTTTCAACCATTATTCTTCTCTCTGTTGCCTACAAAGCCTGCAAGGCAGGATGCTAACCTCACACTGGGTCATAGTACAACAGCACCATGGAAAAGGGCACTATACCAACTCCAAACAGGACAGGTACACTGGAAGACAGGAGAATGGCATTGAAGCATATCAGAAATGTCATTTTTTATGGCTTCCAGACTGATGAAATACTAGTTAACTGATTGTGATGATTGCTATTATTTTGATGAGTGTCCTATTAGACTTAGAACTCCAAAATAACAGATTGTGCAGGCCTATTTACAATATTCTTTCCCTTACAAGTATATGCATTGGCCAATTTGTGACAACACTTGACTCACTCAGAGATTTCCTATCCACCATGACAGATAAACCCCAGTGAACATTAACATTTCTAGTGGACTTTATACCAATTTAAAGAAAAGTAATTCAAACTCAGATCAGTTGCCTTTGGCAGGAGGTAGAAACTAATGGGTAAAGTCACCTGTGGGGCTATTTGAGTTACATTTTTCTGAACCAGAAAGATTAAATACTTAGTTCTTACTCCCTGCCAGTTACCCTTCTATGGATTCAAAAAAAATTCACAGACATTGTAATATTCACCATAATATTCATGTGACCTAGAGAGAGGTGACTGATAAAATTTCCTACATCAATATAAAACCAAAGAAAAAGGAAGTTGAGACATATGCACAACATGTAGGCAAAAACAACTTCTGACTCAGCTTAATATATTGCCACATTGTTTTCTTATATCATTTTTTCCTGCTCATTTTAATCTATGGTAAAATAATGTCAAATGTTTACTTACACAATTGTCTTTCACAGTACTTATTAGGCACATGCTGTATTCAATGTAACCGTGAGGAAACAGAAAAGTCTGCATCCATATCCTACATTTGCAGTCTAAAGTCTATTAGACCGGAATATTATTAAAAATTTAATCCAGAATTTTATCATTTATTAAGTGTTTTTTTTTTTCACCTTACATAATAGGGATACTAAAATAATTACTAGTTTTCTAAAACAAAAGCATTTTATTCTTATTTTGGGAGATGGAAGTTTTGCTAAAATGCTTTCACTAGATATCTGTTAAATTAATACCTTAGAAGCGACTGTACTACTAATGAGTATTTTGGTGTGTTAATAATTAAATGCCTTGTGCAGCACCAACCCATCGCAGATACACAAGAGACTGTCCCCATATAAAACATCACTAGACCATTGGCATAAGATCTGAGACATTGCATTTTCAATCAGGTAAGCCTCTAAAAGACTGATCAAATGAAAGTTACATAGAAAAGTAGAAGCTCCAACAGATTAAAAATGGCTGGAGAGCTGAATGTTGTTGGCTGCTCTTCACAAAATTATCCTGCAAAATTGTTTTGCTCTTGATAGATTTAGATTACCCGTTCCTTGAAAATATGGTTTGGTGGTTACTAATATTACCAACCCCTTACTCTAAAATAATAAAGTGCCTAACTTTGAATTTATCTTTCTTTTACTCAAGAAAAACAGCATAGCAACTCTTCTTTAAAGTTTTATGAAGAGAACATATTTCAGTTCAATTATCAACTAAACCATGAAACTAAGGATAAAAACAGGACCTTGCTTGGAGTAGAGCATTCTATGCTGAGCAGTAAGTCCCTCCCTCCCTCCCTCCCTCCCTTCCTTCCTTCCTTCCTTCCTTCTCTCTCTTCCATCCTTCTTTTCTTTCTTTTTGCAAGTTTGAAATCACCCTATTGCTTATATAGTTTTTTATAAGCATTAAATCTTGAAAGAATTAACAGAATCTTTGAATAGTGATTCCATTGGTAATTGTTGAACAGACTATTAAACTATGAAAAATTAAATTTAACCCTTTTTTAAAGTTATAAAATGCATTATTACCCAGTATAAGTATTAGCAAGTGAATATTGAAAGCCATCAACAAAGTGTAATTCATGCACAGAATTTACATAGCACCTGGCTCTGTTAGAGCCCAATAACTCTAATCCCTCTAATAGTATTTTTAATAATACTTGTATGATTGATGTCTATGAAATTTAGTGAGATTTAGGCTATAATCACATCAGCAAAACGATGTTTAAATATCCGGTAGCATGTTTACATGCATGTGCATGTGTGCTTCTGAGAGAAAGAAAAAGAATGAGAATAAACCTGGCCTTTGGGTTTTCTATAATGAACTACATTATTTTTCAAGGTACAACAAGCAAGTTATTACCAACAGTATTTAATTACTTTTTCTAATTTATCATTGATGGAAGAAGGAAAGAAAAAAGCAAAACAAACAGTGAGACCTCAAGATTTCTCCTGCTGAATGAACACTGATAAGAAAATTCTGAATCATTGTTTCACCCAGTTTATATTATTCATGGACTAATGAACAGGAAGACTACAAATAAATTGAATGGTTAGTGAATCACATTGTTTTCCACCTCATGAACAGCAAAGACAGCCTCTGATTCATCCAGCTCCTACCCCCATCATTGTGATGCTCCTACACTCCCCTCCTCCAACCAACTAAATCAAATGGTTAACATTGAAGCACTCAGTAATTGACAAATATTTCCCTTTTTTGTGTATAGAAAGATTAAAGAGTCACACTGTTGAGAAAATTCTAAGTATTATATCATGAAAGGCCCAGAAGATCAATTGTAGAGGACCTATGTGTAAATTGGCTGGCATTAGACATAATGGCAAAAAGCACACACTTCCCAGACCTGCAGGAGATAATTAGGCCCAATTACTAGGTGAAGTCACTGTATTCATTTGAAAACCAGACAATGTGTCGAAGTGTGTGTGTGTGTGTGCGTGTGTGTGTGTGTATGTGTATGCAATAAAATTGTAACATAAAATTATAGCTGTGATCACATAAGTATTCTTTTTTATTAATAAGAAAAGTGATACACGGTCACTATAAAAAATTTAGCATATCTAGGTGAATGTATTGGAAAAGCGTAAATCACCCATGAAATGACCACTCAGAAATAAGCAATATGAAAATTATATTGTAGTTTTTCTAGGATTTTTCCTAAGCATATGCTTGTAATACACACACACACACACACACACACACAGATGCACATACATTTCTTTCTGCTAAAATATGGATCATTCTTTTGTATACTATTTTTGTTTAGCAAACTACAACATAACATTTTTTCCAATAGCGTTAAATGTTAAGTAAAAAATATCACAATTTCATTCTATGGATACGCCATACATATATATTTAACCATTTATCTATCTGTGATAACCACTATGGCTAATTCTTTCTCCACATCTCTGATTTTTTTCATTGATATAAAAGTATCAATGATCTTTGGAAGTAGATCAAGGTTTTGATTTTTATATACTATAAACATAAGAAAACTTAGTTTGAAAATATATTCTTGAAACCCACATGTTGACCACAAAGCCTATGATCTGTGCATAGACTGAGCCTGCTCACTTATAATCCCTCAGCTATTAGACTCACTTATCCCTGATGGGTTGTCCTTGGATGAGTTCTACCCATAGCTGATGAATAAAGAAAAAAATCAGAGGTTAAATAGGAGAAATAAAATGTTCAGCATGAAAGCAATTTTGAATTGGAGAAAAATGGGTTTAACATAAGACTATTGATCTTAACTATGAAAAAAGCTAAGGTGGCCAAGAGAGAAAGGGCCATGAGGGTGAAAGACAGACACTAGGAGGGAAAGGGTTGCCATTGTGAGGTGAAAATCCCCTGGATCCCATGCTCTTGTTCTCATTCTCAGTGTGTAACCAACACTCTGGCCATCAGCCCATATCAACTCTGCTGACTTGCTCCTCAGAAACAGTTCTGTATCTTTCATACTTGAAGCCTTAAAACCCAGATCATAAAAGAGATTTTCCTGTTCAAATTTAAAACCAGTCAGAACTGCACAACTTCTTTTGCCTTCTTTGAACCTAGGCAAGTTACTCTTTTCCACCAAAAGAAGCATCACTTTCTATAACTTCCAACGTACACATCTTTCTAGAATATTATTCCCAGCCAGCTGTTCTGGGCCTGACTAATAACATTGTCTCACATTGATGTCCTCTGTGAAAACAAAGAACTGGCAGTTTGTAGGGGTAGAAACAGCCATGGGCAGCTCATTCACAGTCCCGTGCTAGACCTTTAATCTCTCTTTCCTTGCAAAATCTCCTTTCTAGGTTGATTGTGTCCTCTAGAACTTTAATTTGCTTGCTAAAAAAAAAAAAAAAAAAAAAAAAAGGATATCCTCAAACTTTTCCCTCAGAACATTCTCTCTGTTGCTCTGCTTACCTGGAGTCTGGATTTCCTTTGAAAAAATCACTGCTTTTATATCAGTGCTACCAGGTACCATAATTACATCTACTCAGCTTCTTTTCCCATTTCCTTTAACAAAGTTCTGAGTTATAAGCACCCTACCCAAAATATCCATTCCCGCCTCTCCCACACACATAACCAACCCTCCAGCAGGTGACCTATTTCTGTACCACAAGCAGCCAACTCCTTTAAAGGTCTCTTGTGAAGAAGTGGCTCAATTAGTTTTGAACTGTGTTTTTGATCTTACCTCTCTCCTGCTTCTTGCAGCTTTCCCCTAAGAATGCTGTATTCTCCCTCCTGAAATCCATTGCCTCCATCCACCATTAATTTACATGTAGATGTTTTAAACCATCTTTTGTTGTCAAAGATCTCTTTTGAGCCTAGTTTCTCTTCAAAAAGCAGTTCCATCTCTCCTTCCCTTAGTTACTACATTTCTCGAATTAACTGGCTAGCTTTGTTTTTTTTACTATAAGATAACCATCGTCTCCTACCCTACAGTGAATTTGTAATTGTCAATGCCCAAAATCAATTAGTGGTCTTACAAAATGAGTTTTGGTCTCCATCAAGTTCCCTTGATATCACTGAAGTATTTAACAATGGGATACTCTTTATTTGTTGAGATTTTCTTCTAGAGTTTCCATGGCATTATTCACTTCTGGCTTTTCATTTACACCTTTTTTCTGCTTTCTACATGGGCACCTCCTTTGTGAATAACCCCTTAAATGTTATTTGGATTTGGTCTTCACTCTCTTGTATTCTCTCTCCCCCTATTCTCCTTGGACAGGCACATTGGTCTCCATGGCTCTACTGTTATCTAAACATAGGCATCTGTCAAAACTGCAGATATTTGGGTTGATATTAAAAATATAAGCTGAATTTTAAGATTGCAATATAGATACAGAAGAATATTAAACAATTTAGAAAAATCATACTCTGTTATTCCTTTCTTTCTATTGCTTCCCCTCTTTACTTCTGATATTTGGTTAATGGTATCACCAGCCACCCCATTACTCAACTTAGAAATCATCAGATCCTATTTGAATTATCCTTCTCTGTTTCTATGTCTTTCCACAACTCATTTCTAATCTACTTTTATCACCACCATCACAATTACAGATGCATCGAACAGATTAAATACATTGATCAGACTCAAGAGGCTTAAAAACTTTGATGGTTCTGTTAAAAGGGTTCAGTCTACATCTACTATTCAGATCCTTTACATTTTGGTCCCAAACTCTTCTTCTACTCTCTATTCCTGCATAATTGTTCCTTTTATTCCACCCAAGCAGAATGAATCTCTATTTCATCTCTGCTCCCATGGCACATTGGTCACTCCAGTACTTACAACTCTCCACTCCTGTTTCATTACGTTCTTACCAGGTCTGTTCTAGTTAGAACTTCCTGAAAGCGGCAGCCATATCATTCATCTCTGTGATTCTCACACCAGCACAGCTCCAGGTAAGTATTTCTGACTCAAGAAATGTTTTAAAAAATAATTTCAGTAATTAAAATCATTCTGATATCTACAAGAATATGCTGCCTCTAGATGATGTTAATTCAATAGCAAAACATGCTTTAGTGTAGTTTTAAGTTTATTAACATTTAGTGTATGTCTTTTCTTTGGAAGAATTCTAAGAATGTTGTTGGGCATCGGCATGACATTTTACAATACGCCCCATGCTATTAAGTGAAAAGTCTGAATATTTCCCCGTGGTAGAGATAAAGAAAATAAGACTCATAGAGGTTAAGTTACTTATCATTGTCACAAAGCCAGTGGGTGACACAGTAAGGATTAAAAACACTTACTTTGAATTTCCATTCATTAACATATACACTCCATGAAGCATTCATTCAACAGTAGCTTCCCATCTCTTTATGAGGACAAATGAGATAATGTCTGTAAGACAATTTAAACTACTCAGGAAAAGCAAGCTATATAATTTGAGATGAATTTGATAAATTGGATCCACAAATAAGTAGATTGGCTCAAAGCCTCGATGAGAGGAAGTTATTGTGTCATTTCCCCAATCATCGTGCCAATTTACCTCAAGTTTTACAATCCTACAGGTCTTCTATAGAGCTCAGCAAATGAACTTCTTGAAAATGAGTTTTGGTCTCAACTCAGTAAATTTTATTTGTACTTTCCCCATATTCTCTCCAATAATTCACTGACCCATTACACCACCAAAGCTACTATGCATCCAAATCAGAATACAAGCACATTTGACTTGTTTCATGGCTAATATTTTAGCAGTAGTCTCATATAACAATATTGATTTGATATAAAAGCATTTTCTCTTTCATATTATTACATTTATGTGTAGGTTCCACATGATAATTCACCGTATAAGCCTCCAAGGGCGTACTCTTTGCACAGCAGTCTTTTTCAGTAATAGCACCTACTACATAGGACCCAAGGGCACCCATTAAGTGCTCAATGATATTTTCTACAAGACATTTTTTTGTCCTCTGAGAGCATTTCTAGCACTCTCAGAAAGGCAATACAATCAGTGCAACCTCCAATAGTTCTGAATTTAACAATGTGAATGCTATTGAAATAGCCATAGTATACAAAGAAGAAGCTGCTGATACTGGGCAAATGTGAATCAGGAGCGAGCCAGACAAAGCTGGCCATGTCCTGTCTTCCTCTGTTTAGAAAAATAGAGTGATTTCATTTAGGGCAGAACCGTGATCTGTTGGACAGAAATAGAGTAGAATTCAATTTGATTTCATAAGCAAAACCTGCTCCAAGAAAAGTGGCTCTGTATAAACCAAAAATGCAATTTAAACAACACAATACATTTTAGATATCTGAATGTTCATTCGGCTTTACTATAAATGAAGTTTCACTTTAAGTGAATTATACTGTCACTTTTGGGAATCTAAATAAATCTTGCTCTCTAAGAAATTTACAGACATTGATATTCCCTTACAGTTTAAAATATCCCTGTTTACAAAGATAAGGCAGATGGGTACCAGCAGATGGGCACTGTGAGGGGAAAAGGAGAGGTACCCACCTGTTACTGTGCATGTGCCCATGATCCCAGGTTTACTGAGGAGACAGTTCTATTTTTACATTTTTTGTTTCAATTCTGAAGGGGGATTATGAAGGATAAATCATAGTTAAAACATTTTTACTGTATTAGTATTTTTAGAACTTAAATGTATCCCAAATGTAAAATAATGCCTGTCTTCAACAACTTCTCACAGAACAAGAATTACAAAATCTTCAGGAATTTAAGAAAATTCTTGCTTTGAACAGTCTATGAGTAATTAAAACTATAGTGCATACGAGTTTATCAGTAGTGAAGTAGGGACAGAAATGTTAAAAGTTTTTGCTGTGCACAGAGAAAATTACAAATCCAATAATCTCAGACTGATACTCCAGAAAGTACATATTAATTCAGAAGTAATGGTGTAGGTGAGAGAAAATTACAACTTCAAAGACCCACAGATACACAACTCAGCTGGATTTAAGAATATTTTTACCTAGACATATTTACATACCTTCATTTGATTAGTAGTAATCCAACTCTTTACTGTTACTGTTTATTTTTTTGATTTTACCAAATTTTGTTTGATTTGAAGCAATTCACCTATCACTAACATGCAGTATGTTTTGTGTGTCACCATTCTGTAGACATTGCCTTGTGATAGTCAAAATGGCTAACAAATCCATTCAGCGAACATGGACTAATTGCTAATTATGTGCAAAGTATGTTTGAAAAAAACAAAAGTTAGGTTGGTAAATAACATCTTTGGGGTTTCAAATGAACCTGAAATTTAGTCAGAAAAAGAGTTATAAATGGGTAAAATTAATTAACAATGAGAGATTCATATTGCATTTCAAGAGGAACACAAATAAACAAAATATGTGACATGACAATAAACGGTATGGCCAAATAATGAGTTACTTAATAAACTGAACATATTCTCACATGAGATTCCCCAGTGAATCGATAAACTAGGAGTCACCTTATCTCAGTAGTAGCAAATATATGTCCCCTCACTTGGCCTCTCTGATTAATTGGGGGTGGCTTTCAGAAGTGTTGTTTTCTTGAGCCACAACCAGGTTTAGTTACAGTGATTACTCTGATTGGTTAGCACTGTGCCTATGAGTACAAGGAGGGAAGAGATAGTATTCACAGTATTATTTGCCATCTCTCTCCTAGACCCCTCCTTCTTTTCATTCTCCATATGTTTTCAAGCTCCATACACAGTCTTCCAAACACCTCAGCGCTCTCTCATCCCTTACTTCGGCATTGTAATGCTCCCTGTTCTATTCTCTCTGCCTCTAAACTCAATAATGCATCCTGATAACTAAATTTTCTTTCTGAAATTTAAATATGAGCATGTCACCCCCTCCCCCCTAAATTGAAATGGTTGTAAAGTTTGAACTTCACTTATTTGGCAAATAAGAACATCCCTGATCTCATGACTTCACAAATATCTAGTCTCATGACAACCATCCTCACCTGCTTTGCCTGTTTCTCACTTTTCCCTTACGTAGTCCTAAGCTGAGTACTGCTCCTTGAACAGCCCCATTATTCTTGACATATGTTTTCTCCTCTTCTTGAAATGCCCTCCCTCACAAAGTTCACATGAGAATCTTCTCTTTTTCAAAATGTCAGTTCAAATAATTGCCTGTGAGGCCTTTCCCAACACCTTCTTTCAGGCAGTAGGTCCTTTCTTTTTGCTATCTATATATTTCTATTGTAATGTTTACTTTTTGTGGCTCTCCCACAAGATTGTAAGGTCATGAGGGAAGGCTCATGTATTCTTTCATTGGTGTCTTCCTAGGGCCGGAACATCGCGATGGCCAGGGGATGTATTCAGTGAATGCTTCAGGAGAAGAAGAATAACCTCAAGCTATGGTAGACAGTGGACGTGTTAGAGAAGACACAGATATATGGAGGGAAGAGAGGAAGCTTCTGGAGAATCCTGGAGGGAACAGAGCAGAACTTCAGAGGCAGCAAAGGGGAGTACCAGGAGCACTCCAGGGACAAAGTTCAAACTGTTTTGCCCACATGACAGACAGTGAATTGGGAAAGAAGAGTGCCTGGATGGGTATGGTAGCTGGATCAGGTGGCTTTTGTCTAATAATATTCTTTATTGGACACACTCTCTCAATCATCTGCAAACTATGAATTCTTTTGAATCCATTTTCTAAGTTTGAGTGAAAATATTTTTTATCAGTTTTCGGCAAATGACACTGACTATTATATTCTATAATTCAGGATGCACATGTACAAAGTTATGTTTTTAGTCTGTGTGTGTAGCGTATGTTTCTTTTTTCTAAAAGTCAAGTACTGCTCGTAGGCAGAATCCATCTGTAAAAAAAAATACAGAAAAAAACAACAACAAAGCTTTTATTTGGTTGTGTGATACTCACTTATCCCAGTTTGACTATGTTATGTCATGTGTGACTAATGTCAATGCATCCAGCCACCTGCCTTCTCCCCACCAGCCACTGACAAGCTGCAGTTAAATAGGAGAGAAGTACATTGACAGACAAAATTATTTTTGGATTCACTGCTCAAGTAAAGCTTTGTTGAATCCATAGCGACCCAAGCAATACCTATATCTGTCTGGATTACTAAGGAGGAAAAATATGGATCAGGAGGCTTGAACCCCTGAAAAAGTATCCCCACACTGGGAGCTGAAATGCAGATATTCCTTTCTTCCCAAACTGATTGCAAAGCAAAGACAAAAATCAGGAACAGACTGTCCATCAAGAAAGCAGCTGGAAAAATAAAAACAGTAAAATATGTAGTTGGCATGTTGCTTTTATATACTAGCCAAATCCCCACAGGGAAAAATGCCATGTAGATTTCAGTCAATAAACAAATATCTGACAAGAGGTCAAATAAATCAATCCAGCCTGTTATAATATATCATATGCAGAGTAATGGGAATAGAATCATCATAATAACACCAGTAACAATGTGTTTGGTTTTAAATGGATTGTGTATCTGTCATCTGCTAACCTGAATCATATGGGACTTTGGAAAATTTTTATTTGGTGTATGAAATGCTTTGAGCCCACAAAATCTGAATATGTGAGATTTCTATCTTCAGTTAAAACACCAGTGAAAATAAGTAGAAGAAAACTGAGGTAAAACTAGGCAATTCAAACAAAGTATACAATTAAGTGTGAACGTCTTCATTGTGTAAATATCTGCACATTATAATTTGGCATTTCTATTCTTTTTTTTCTCCTTTGCCTACATGAAATAAAAGAAACCTATTCCTTTATCAAATTTTCAGTCTCCCTTTCCATTTCTTGTCATGCAATGTGCAATTCATTCTTATGTTACCCAATGCAGACCTAGTCAAGCTTCAAACTCAAGATGCAAAGTGACAACTGCTTAAGTTATATTGCTATACTGCACAACTACTAGCATACAAGGAAGAATATTTTGCTCTACCTATAAGCCCTCTTTAGAAGATTAAGTGGATTTCTGCAGGAACCACTCAGAGTTTTATTTCTCTCACCTAGCACAGTGCCTGAGTACCAGACACTCAATAAATATTTAATAAACGAATGTAACAGGAAAAAAGGAATCATTAAATACTTGAGTGCATACTTAGTGACAAGTAGTATAGCTTTATTTTATTCAAGGACCCATAAAAGTTTTTGATACTAGAAAAGTGTCATTGAAATAAATCACATATTTTCTCCTTTTATATCTCTGGGTTTAAAAATTGTACATGTTACGATGAATGTACTAAAGGATGTGGAGGTGGCACTTTTTACACTAATTATGATGTCATTTTCAAAGGTAAATTTTTGTTCTCTTTCTTTCAATATACGTGTATGAAATATATCCCGTGCATTTTTGTTAATATTCACCAATTGGAAAGTTAGAAAAGGTATTTATGAATTAATTAATTTGTATCTATTATGGCCTCAAAATGGAAGATTTCTTCATTTCATGAAAATGCTCCAGCCTCCAAGTACTAGGATGGACAAGGAGGTCTCTATTTAGGCACCTGAATCAGAGCCTAGGAAGACTAGGGTATTCCACCCCACACCCTCCCCTTCCATGGTGAAAAGCATGTAAAATAACTTTGCTACCTTTCTCCTCAGCCAGGAAATATGCATGACTTCTGTGAACACCTGTTTAACTCAACCTGCTACACTGAGCATTGTAAATAACCAAAATGTGGTTTCTTTACTTTCTTTCAGGAAACAGTATTTTACTCTTCCAGTGTTCAGTCACATTTAATACAGACGAATCTTTCCAACAATTCAACACCCTCAGCTCTTTTAAAAACAAGGAGGCCGACTTTTCTGAGATATTCTTTAAATTTACAAACCGTGGTGTTCTTTCCATTAGTGATAGAAAAGAGTATTGCTTGCCAATCAGACATCAAAGGCTCCTCTTCTAGGTTGAGGCTTCAGGAATGGGGGTGGAATTATTGTTGAAAGGGAAACAGATTATTTAAGATCAGCTGCTTCAGTGCCCTGATACTGCCACAGGGTCTGCAGGTGTACAGAGTTTGCCTATTGATACAAATTGAATCTGAAAATAGCAATTTATTCACCAAATCAAGCCAATCACTGCAATGCAGTTTTCTCTTTCAGCTCTTATTTCCAACCAACCACTCTTAACGAATTTGCAACTTCTGTTTTACAGTGAACATTTCTGTTTTAGGAAGGGGATTGGGGGAGCTCTCATGGAAAGTCTTTCTTTTAGCCTTTTTAACTTTGAGGCTTTATTTTAGAAGATGGTTTGTTTAGAGTTGTACTACTTAATCTAGGCAAAAATGATCAACACCTGTTCCAAATTGGTACTCCCCTCCCACACTCCTTTTTTTCTTCTCCACCAACTGCCATTTGCCTTCCATTACCCATAAAAAAGCAATCACATTAGCATCCTTTGTAACACAATTTCAAAACTTCAAAGGCACGCCAGAAATTCTAGAGTAAACTGCATCTTCTATATGCCAACATAATCAACTTCCAGGAAATGGGAAAGAACATAAAATAAAGACATATTTGAAGTGAATCTTTTTTTTTTTTTTTTAATAAAGTGACATAGGCTTTTTTTTTTTTTAAGGAATTCCTTTATTTTTATTATTTATTTATTTATTTTTGGCTGTGTTGGGTCTTCGTTTCTGTGCAAGGGCTTTCTCTAGTTGGGGCAAGCGGGGGCCACTCTTCATCGCGGTGCGCGGGCCTCTCACTATCGCGGCCTCTCTTGTTGCGGAGCACAAGCTCCAGACACGCAGGCTCAGTAGTTGTGGCTCACGGGCCTAGTTGCTCCGTGGCATGTGGGATCTTCCCAGACCAGGGCTCAAACCCGTGTCCCCTGCATTGGCAGGCGGATTCTCAACCACTGCTCCACCAGAGAAGCCCTGAAGTGAATCTTTTGATTTTAACAGTTACTTGAAGTGACACCTAACAGCCAAGTCAAGAATTTGAAACAAGTAAATGAAAGATAGTTTGCCTGAGGTGAAGCAAACAGACCAAAGAACTCTCAATTTGGATCAAAGACTGGACAACTAAATGGACCCTCTCAAAGATCTGAATCAACACATATCCCTAGCATTTTGCCAGGCTCTCCAAAGCTCCTGGATGGAGAAAGACTCACAATGGCTAAGCGCAGGTTGTTGTCATGGCTACAAGCAGCCAACAGAAAAAGAAAGTAGCTTAAGAAAAAGGCAGTTGGGAAACACTTAAAAGCAAAACAGGCTGGACTGGTACAAATGCATACTTCAGTGCAATTTTTAGGCAAAGACTATATTCTTTATATAGACTCAGAAAGAATATAAACAAAGAAAATAAATTATATCAATAACAGACCAGACTGTATTTTAAGGATATCCCATTTTATGAGGGTTTCTATCTGGAGGAGAAAAAAGAAAAAAAAAAGCAAGAGGAAGATGAGGAGGAAGAGAAGTGATAGGGATAACAGTAGCTCTGGTTGCCAAAATTGTTCCCTTGGCCCTTCAGAAAAACAAAACCTGCATGCAACTGTCAGTACATGTACTACTCTAAATTCTTTATCAGGAAGCCAACCGAATGAGAAATTTGTATTTTACCTTCAAATCAGTGTATTTTAATGTAAATGGATGATGGGAAAATATTGACTCTTTTAGATCAAACGATACAGAACTTTATAGTCTGGTGAAAACTAGTTAACTTTAGCAAAGATTGACCAAAAACAGACGATTAACTATTAAAGAGCAAATGTTTCTATTAGAATAGGCTAACTCCCACCATACTCAATGGCCATTGGTCATAATTTCCATGTTTAGGAGTGCAACACTCTATGGGAAACAGTGCACTAGAGCTGTTAAAACCTGGTAAATTTTCAGGAATTTTGTGATCCAGTTACTAAACACAGTCATTGTTAAAAATTAATATATAAGAACTTATAATTAAGTAAATTATATTAAAATCATTGTTTTACCAACTTTTACTCTTGTCAATGATCTCGAAGTTGTTCCATCTATTGTAAGTGTATGGTACAGATAGTACGTAATGCACCGTATGTGCATCCCTTTTCAACTCCATGCTCTATAATATCATGTTGGTAGCTTGAAGGACTCACACCATAGAAATTATCAAATACACAGGGCTTGATTTAGTGCTTTGTTGATTATCTAAACTTGAGAGTGATGGAGAAAATATTAATACAGAATAAACTTAAAATGTGTCATATCTGTAGCCATTACTTGCACATAGTAGAAGAAAATGATGAAATGCTCTTCCAACATTTGAAAACTACTACCTGATTAAACAAATAAGTGCTTACATTGTTGATGAATGATTGAAGTTCTGAAATATGTCTTACTTCTCTTTTACTTCTGTTTTGCCTATTAACATAAATGAAAATATCAGAAAGATTCATGTCAGAAGTATACTCATTTGTCATTTGCCAGTTAAATGAAAATATTCTGTAAGAATCATTTGGTTATATGAAATTTAGCATGAAATATGTTATTTGTAAATTGTGAGCTATTCATTCTTTATATCAGTAAAATATGTAATAAATGTGTGTCTGTGTGAGTATGTGTGTGTGTACACATGCTAGGGAAGAAGTTATTGTTTACTATGGTACTGTACTCTAACTTTCTCTTCTAAATGGACATGTGAAAATGGTTTAGTATATTTTATCTTAACTCTTCTGTGAAAAGCCAAGCCATCTGTTATAGGACACTACTAGAATATTGGACAAATGTAATGAAAAATCAAAACCAAGTCATTTCAAATATAATTCATGAGATGGCCAAGAAAAACTAATATGAATGTTTCCTTACTCTTCATTAAGTATTCAAAAATCTCTATTTCTATCGAGGGAAGCCCCTTTGTTTTATTTTTCTCTCCAGACCGCAGGAGCACATTCAAAAGTACATAATTATGATCTTGCCATTGGCATCAAAAATTAAAATATTCTCTTTGGAAAAAAATCACATCGGAGCATGAAATTAATATTGATTTACTCAATTTCCACTTGTTGAATGCCACTATGTGCTAAGTTAAAAGCAATTCCATTTTTGAAACAGTAGACTGAATATTACTAGGGGAAGGTGGGAAGGAGTGGTTACAAAGGCTTGAGGGAACTTTTGTTGAGGTTTGAGATGTCCACTATTTTGATTGTGGTAATGGTTTCTCAGGTATACCCACATTTCAAAACTTACCAAGTTACATTTTAAACATATGCATCTTATTCCCTGTCAGTTTTACCTCAGTAAATCCATTTTGAATGTTTCTAGAAAGATAGGTTAAAGAATATATATATGTGCTTTTACTACATATATTTATATATAATATTATAATATATAATGCTATAATATTATATAATACTATGTAATACTATAGTATTATACTATATAGCATTAGTGTTACCACTGTGTAGCTGAATTTGTGCCTATGTTTTATCTTTTGTGCTATGTTCTTTTAAAAAAGTAACGAATGACTGCGCATGTGTATCAGCTACAAGGGTGGGTGCTGGGATTGAGGCTTTCAATTAACACTGCAGGCACCACACCTGTGGGTGTTCGGACGGAGCAGCGCTCTAGTCATCCTACTAACAGAAGAGCCAAAGAAGAAGGTAATGCTGTGCCTCTTTGTCAAGACAAACCCTCCCCCAGCGTCATTCATCTTCAAGCAAGTTCCCCATCAGCTACTTTCCTGAAAATCCCGGCCACAAAGCTGCCCTCGGGAATTGACCACAAGCCCAAGGAATACCTAGGACTCCTAGAATGTATGTGTGCCAATCTCCAGCTTCAGGCCCAGCTTGCCCAACCGCAGATGGCTATTTTGGAAAATTTACAAGCACCCATGACACAACTGTCTCCTGGGAGAGAAAGCAAGAACTCTTCTCTCCCAGCCTTATCTCGTAATCTGTTGTTAAATCACCTCTCCAATTCAGTAAATGAATTGTGGGAAAAAAAAAAAGTAACAAACATTTTATGATAAACAGTTATTATGTATTTTAAAGTAAGAAAAACACTATATACATAGAATGAATTCTTTTTTTTTTTTACACAGCAATACCTATTTATTTACATATTATCTATAGTTGCCTTTGCACTAGAACAGAGCTGAGTAGTTGAGACAGAGATTATATCGCCTGCAAAGCCTGAAATATTTACTATCTGGCTTTTTACAGAAAATGTTTGTCATCCTATGAGCTAGATCAAGAAACAGGATACTATCAGCGTTATAAAAAGCTCCCTTGTCCCCTCTCCCAGTTATAACACCCTCCCTAACCACTTTCCTGACTTCTAACACCATAAATTACCTTTGTCTTTTTTAAAATCTCTATAGAAATGGAATTGAACAATACATTTTTTTTTTGTAACTGGCTTCTTTCATTCAATATCATATTTATAAGTTTCTTCCATGTTGCCACAGGTAGAAGAACTTCATTTTCATTTCTGTAGAGTGTTCCTAGAATGTGTACCTGAAGCAAAATGATGAAACAGGTGAATTTGTTCTTAATACCCACTCCCATCTTTCCTTTAATTACATGTGTTCTTTTTTTGTTTTGTTTTCATTTCCACGCCCAGGTAATTTACATTTTTCTCCCCTCCCCCAACCAGTCCCTCAATCCTCTCCCAGTACTTCTGAGCACTGCTAAGGATTAATGTGCTAGCTGGTTGCATTTTAATAAGCAAAACACTATATACATAGAATGAATTCATTTTTAAAGTGAGAAATTTAGAGAAAAAGATAAAGATGTTTAACTATTAAAGTTAGTTAACCTAGGACTTATGAGACTACAAAATTTAAGCTTTCCTTTCTTGTACTTTCATTCTTAATATGTTTTTCTTCTAAATATTTTAATAATACCTGTTACTTCTCTACATTGAAAAATATGTCATTTTAATACCTATTTACAATACACATACATTGACACCTTAGAATAAATGACACCTTAATTTTGATGGATTACCTATAAATTTAAATAAGGGTTAGACAAATTTTGACATCTTCAAAGAGTTTTATTCCTTCTTAACTTAAAGGTTGACTATTAGAGTTGAATTAATCAGAAGGATAATTCTGGCAAAATCATGTTGGCCTGAAATCAAATTAGCTTCTAAAAATAGCTTATATGAATTCTGTAATTTTAAACAAGTCTGTTAATATATTTTTTGTCAATTTCTTGATTTATTCAATAAATATTTTGACTTAAATACTGATTATGCAAAAATGAATGAAAAAGTGATCTGCTGTCATGGAACTCATAATACCAAGGCAAGACAGATGAAATTATAATTTTGATAAAATACTTAAAAATCTGTTGGAATTTTTTCTTATCAGGAAAGAAGAGCAGAAAGAGAGGAGAATATATCTTCCTCCAATTTGTCCTGAGATGAAATTTATACGTAAAAAGCTGTGCAAAGTTAGAATCATGAGAAAAATATAATGGCTTCTTAAAAACAATGTTAATACTGTCTTTTGTAAATTTTCACTCTTTCTACTTATGTAATTCTTGAAAATATCCTATGTAGACTCCCGTGGAGGCCTGTCCTCAACCATAAAGAATTATCTACTTTTTCCAAGATCTGCTGTCTTTCCACCCCTTCTAAAAAGTGCTTCAGTGGTTAACCTCTTCATTCAAAAGCTAATATATCCCTGTGTTCCCTACAAAGCGGCTTCCTTTACTGGCATAATTCCCCGCCTGTGTTTTAAGAGGCTTGACTAAATTGTTTTGCCTTTTAGTTTGCAATGTGCTTTTGAATGATCAATATGCATTATGGAACCATGCTTATTCATTGTTTTTTCCAACCAGGAAAACACATTGCAATTTTGATGAGAACATTTAAACATAAATAATACTACTCACCTAGTGCAACCTCTCATTACTCTCCATTATTCAACTCCCAAACTCAAAGATTTCAGTTTGGTTTTCTATAATTATTTTTTCATTCTTTCCGGGTAACTTTCTCAGTTTAAGAAATAATATTTGGAATCTCTTTATCTTCCTGTCAAAATCATTGTAAAAATGAACAGAGGCCTTGGGACACTCACAACTTCACAATTTTTGAGCCAGCCACTTTTCTTGCTGGCTTAGTGAGCCCATTATCAGAAAAAGACTGCATGTTGTCTTGCATGAGTAGAAGAAGAAATGTCCCAGGTGTACCCTGCATTGGACCTATAGCTTTAGAGCAATAGCAAAACATCTTCCATGAGCACAAATAAGCAAAGTGGAAGACAGTAAATTGTTCCTGTAATTCAGAACGCTTAGAAGAGCCTCTAAGACCCAGCACTCTTTCCCAGATAAGGTAATTTCAACTGAGATTGAGGATACTTCTGCCAGAATCCAGGTGCCTTCTGCCTGAAATACTCTTTATGAAAAGATTAGTTTGTTCTTCATACCTCCTTAGAGCCTTTACCCTGCAGGTTGAGGGTCTCTCCCTCCATATGTTAAAGTTTACCTCCACCCTTCTCCCATTGCTAATTAAGGGTGTTACCTGACGACTTAGGAAGAAAAATTTTTTGACAATACAATAAAAAGTAGCAGATATAAGAAAATCTAATACATCCACAACTCCTAAAGTAAGTTTATTTATTTAGTATTTAAACAAGTCACTCACAGTAATCTATTCAAACTACTAGTAACACTGATACAGGAAACTTAGACTAACTAGCCCTAAAATTACATGCTATGTTTTCAAAATTGACATTTTGAGAGTAAAATAAAGAAAAAGAATTACTGCTTCACACTGACTTTGTATTCAAAGCATAAATGAGTGAAAAAATGGAACCATTTATATAAAGCTTTGAGAAAGCTGTAATGTTGCCTCTTTATTTTATTTTTTTTTCAGCCATAAACTACTTTGAAAGCAGGTGTTAAGAAAAGAACCAATAATGAAAACACAGTGTAATCTAAAGCTAGAATCATCCATAATTTTTGTAATGAGCAAACAGATAAAAAACAAGTAATTTCAAAAAATTAAAATATATGTATATATAATGAAGTTAAAAAGTATCCATATTTTCTGCAGCTTACAATAATAATTTCTTCCAGAACTTTTAACTCTTTTCTTACCTGTAAAATCCAATTAAAGTAACACTTGTGCCCTCCAAAATATCTTGTTATTCTATGTTTAAAATATAATTTTATAAAATATTGCATTTTTCATTGTTTGAGTATTTATAGATCCCTTTTCCATTATTTATGTCTGAAATATTTGCCTTGCTAGGGTACTTTATGGAGAATTAACAGCATTTGTATTGTTTTTGATTTATTATTACAGAGTTAAGAGAAGCTACCTTTGGAAACTACTCTTTTCAAAGAGACAGAGCCCTTCTAGTCCTACTAAGACTTCATATGATTTTGTAGAAACTTGCCAATGAAAAATAGAGGAAAAAATAATTTCAAAACAAATGTTCACAAAAGTTTTAATAAGAGGAGCAATTCTACAGAGAACACAGGTGCACTTGTACTGGCAAGAATTTTGCAATTAGCCATTGGGCTTCCAGTGGAAATTGTTAGAAAAGCCAGCAATCATAGACTGTAGATGTGAAGGCAATTGCTAAATGTTTTTTTTAAATTAAAACATCAGCTTTAATACGAAAAATTTAAGAAATAAATATTTCCAATTTAGAGAAGTATAACATTGTTTGTATTTATGCAAAAATTCTATTGAATATTAAAAAAGAAAATGGTCTCCTTTGTCCTAAGGTTTATACCTAAAACCAGAATGTTATTACATGTTATTGACACAGTTAGAATGAGACTCATTATAAGACTATTTGGACAAATGTCTGTGCTATTTTTTAGTTTGAGTTAAAAATAAGCTGTGAAAGCATGAGTACCATTAGCTATATTGTATAAAGGGCACAAAATTTAAGAAGATGATAGTTTTTAATACATATAAGAGGATTGATGCTGTTCCAGGCAAGTTGCTGAGTAACAATTTGAAGAGCTTGCCTCCTAAGTACAGCAATCTGTTTTGAAGCAATGTTTTGAAGTGGTCAGAATCAGTTAGTCGTTGTAGATCTATCAGAATCGTTTTTATAGTTTGCAAAATCTGAATCACTGAATTCTAGCATTGACCCATGTTTTTAGTCTGTTTGCTAAGTTTCCTTCTAAATTGTTAAAAAAAAAAATTTACGTGGGTCTGAGGAAACCCTTGGAATACAAGCTGGACACCCTACCCTGACTTTCGGTCCACATTTTTTTTTTTTTTTTTGCCATTCCTTCAACATAAATGTACAAGTAAGGAGGCTATAATAGTCACCTTCATACCAATGAGAATTAGAATTTCTCTCGACATTGTTTAGGTCTAAATTTTTCATGCTAGATTGTTCTTCCATTTCTTAAAATTTTATCTGTTCAAAACAATTTAAACTATTCAAAGTATAATTTAATGCATGTAAGTTCAGAGATATCTCACTGCTGAAAGTTTAGTCAATTTGTTTTACTATCTTAGTCAATCCTAGAATAATATTTCATTCCTACAGAAAAATTGCATGATTACATAATGAATATAGTGGTCTTGAAATATTGTGCTCTGTTGGTTGTGTGTACACGTATACACATATGCATATATGTATATTCATGTATCTGTACATGCATACCTTGTTATTACATAATGCTTAAAGACAAGAAAATGCAGTTTCAATGATTATCAAATAATTGTTAATTTCTTCATGGCATTTTTGAAGTTCCAAGCTAAAACATTTGCTCAGTTGTTTCACAATTAGGTTTCACACCAGAAATATGCCACAGGATACAGTGGCAGGCAGGTATGTACAGTCCAAAGTGTCCAAGTCACGTAGAGGGCATGTGTCTCTTTCCAAAATATCCTATCAAGGTTTATTCTTATATGGATGTGCTAGACATAACATTTACTTGTATATATATACATTGTACATTAATAGATATAATCCCCACTTCAATTCTTCTACTGTATTTACTCAGAATTCCCATAATGGCTGAATTATGTTCATAGAGTTAACACACGGTTTCCAATTTCTTAAGCGAACACCTGCAGCTGTTCATTACAAGATTATGCGTCTCTTAACTTTTGAACCTTTTAAACCTAAACTCAGAAATTGGAATTCATTAAAAACGAAGACTGCTTCAAATACATAAATATGTAAGATATAATTATATGATTTAAACTATATGTTAAAATTATATTATGAAAATTAAATTATATATTAATTTTTGATTTGTTAGGGAAAAAATGGATGGTAATTATGAGAAGGCACCTAAGGTAAATTTGAACATGGATTAATTAACTTTGCTTGGAATCAAGAAATCTCCCCACCAAATTTGTCTCCACAACAATCTCAAAAGACTGAAGAGGAAAAAATATACCAGAGCAAATGTATCACTACTTCCACAGCACTACTTAAAGCCAGGTTACCAAGGATGAGAACTGTTGTCCTATCTGTGCATAAAATAATACAAATATTTAGAAATTTAGCACATAATCCAACATTTGTTCTTCGTTGATTTTCTCATCTGCTTAAAATTATCTGACCACACTCTGATTTTAACCTTGAAAACTTATAGACATAAATCATTAAAACTGTTCCAAACAATAAAATGTTAAAATATGACAAAAAAGAACAACTCTTATATATTTTCAAAGCTCTGATAGATTTTCTCTTTTCAAAGTGATTACTCATGCCGTTGACGGAAATTGAAACAGCACAGGAGCATTTTAGGAGAATCACTGTCTGTTTTAAATCTAAAAGGGAAAAACATAAAATGCCACATCTCACAATCAACAAAATGTATTCAGACACAACTGTAAGGAGGAATATTTTGGAGGGGAATGCGTGTGCCTTTCACAAAAATGTTGTAGGTACTGTGAGATTGGTTTTGCCCCACTGTTTCATATTTTTTCTGTATTCATAAGCTAAAGTGCAATTCCCCAAATCAAGTTTCCAGCCACTCAAATCTCTATTCCTACGTAAAGCTGTAAACCCACTAATCTCTCAGCCTTTTGATAAGTCAACACTGTAATCAATAGCATGCTGCCTTTAGGTCTCAGGGGCATCCTTTGATTAACACAAGCTTTCCAAGAGAAACATATGAAAATCATATCACTGCAACTGCATCAGACTGTCATGAAACTTTGGGAAACTGAGACCTTCAAGGGAAATGTGAAAATGAGCAGTAGTAGATAAATGTCAATTTCAGAGGTTTGGACATTTTGTTATATTTAAATTAAAGGCAATGTTATTTTGGTTCCTTCCTGCTCTAAACATGTTGGTTTTCTCTTTTAGGAGATTCTGATAAAATATGTGATCATCCCTTGCCAACATTTTCAATTCCTCTTCTGTGCAGACAGCAGGGTTTATATGATAAAATTTTAATGACCATGGACCTGCATAACAATGTGAGGCACTGGCACATTTTCAATAAGGCTATGCATTTGTTAAGACTGGCATTGGGTGGAATTCTCTAAGTGGAAGCCATCATGGCTTGAGAAGCAGGCTTAGTAGTGATAGAAGCTGCTCCGGAGAAAGCGTCATTATCATGCAGCAGTCGTGGGATGAAATGGGGATTTATGAATCACTGCCAAGGAAACTAAATTACGGGCTGTAAATTAAAACTGGGGTTTAACATATACCTGACACTAGGCTGGAGGATCTAGTTTTCAGATTACCCCACAGACTTAGTTAAAAGCAGCTTTAGAGTACCCCTCAATCCCTGATACATTCCCTTCATCTTTCCACAAAATCCTACACTATTTTTTGGTTGCAGTGTCATAAGGAGAAAAGTCTAAATCAACTCAGGAGAGGTTTTGGATTTCTTTTTAACATCTTTTCAACTCCAGGTTAAGTAGTGTTGGAACTGGGGGAAAAATGCTCACTTTAGTAATGTTAAATCATGAAGTTATGGTACTTGCTTGGTTTGCACAGAAATGGTTTTGGAGCTTGGCTTCTTGATTCATATATGTATCCTCAACCCTGATCCTGGGGATATTTACACTTTCTGTAGGTTTACTGTAGGTATGCTATGAACAGATAGAAAAATCCACTATACATTTTAGATTTTAAAAATGTTATTTAAAGATTTGTTGTTGTTCTTCATAACTATGGCCATCTTTATGAACTCTTATGATCCCAAGTATAAACACAAAATCTGAAGGCTTGATTCCAAATCTACATGTACCATCTTACAGAAATGATCAGGTGTCTGTTGAGTACACAATGCTATTCTTGTTTTGTTGTATAAATCTGATACTAGGAGAGTTCTTTCTGTGAGAACTATATTGCAGCTTTCACATGACAGAAATATTTTGAAAGTTCTTCTCTGGCACCAAGCATACTGTCACAGAGCATAGAAATGAGAGATGGAAACTCTCAGATGGGTCATGGTTCAGGACTGTTCCATTTCATAAATGAAAGTTTATTACTGCTATTCTTCAGTATCTTAGAAAGATAACATTAACTGGACCTTCTTCTAGTAAAAAAGACCAGTTTGAGAATGTAGGGGCAGAGTTTATTTACCCCCATAAACCTTAAGTCTTGGCCAATGGAGAAATGTCTTTCTGAGCAATAAGAATATCAGAATATTGGCATACAGAGTGATTTTTTGATAATAAAAATAGTGAAAAGGTTACTGTAATGAACATGAAAAGATGGTGGTTGTGAGAGGGCTGGAGGAAAGACTGTAAATATTAGAATATGGTTGTGAGATAGTACAGTAAGGAAAAGAATTCCCAGAAGCTTAACGTTAAGGTATAAATAACAGTTCATATGGAAATGATGAAAACAGTTGTTAAACCAGAAACAGAAATCACAAATGCTTTAAAATAAGTTACAAAAATTCCACTTGAAATCAAGAACTCACTTAGAATCCAAGGAAATCACCTCTGATTTTGGCTGCCAGTATAAGAAATTGTTTGGGGTTTTATATTATAAAATGAATTAAATTTTAATTTAAGATGAACCTGTTTTGGAGCAAAAATACTATAACAGTGATTGCATTATGAAAAGACACATACTTCAAACATTTTCCAGAGATATTTTAAGATCACTGTAGATCTGAGAAAATATGAATAAAATGATTGTAAACATAATTACTGTAGATAAGTATAGTAATTTAAATGCACATGTATATGTTTAGGATTTTAGAAAACTGCAATCTGGTGTGATGTTTATAGTATTAATTTTTTAAGATAATTGATCATAAGGTAATAACATAGTAGATTGCCTTAACAAACATACACATGCCCCAAATCTAATTTAATTAGATTTGAACCAAACTGTATCCAATTTCCTGATGAAATTACCAATCTAATATTTAAAAACACCTAGTCAAATAATCTACTCTTTCTCATGATAGTAAAGCACTTAGACAATAATAATCCATTAATATGACTTTTTTATAAAAATAAACATTGAGATCATATTGAAAACCTGGAAATATGTTTTTCAATAACCAACGGCTTATGAAATTTTTAACCTAAGTAAAAACACAGTGGGAGCAGGGAAGAGTGTTGCCAGGAAGAAATACTTAATACATTTTGCTGCTAAAAGGTTAGTATTTTGGGGAAACAATATAGATTCATCTATGCAAATAAAAAAGTTACAGTTTGAGTAAATAATTAACTACAAAAGACATAAAAATACTTATTTTTATTTCAGAAGGAAAACTCTACTCTCCCAAGACTTAAAAAATTAAGTATCCTATATTCACTTTGAATATTTTTCTCCATCATAATTGTTAATTTTGAATGAGGTATGAAACATTGATAGATATATTTTAAATGAAAATGAGAATTCATCAGTATACCTTATATATGCAAATGCACAGCTCCAAATGAACATGCTGATGTTTGGGACATATCAAGCAGAGTAGGCATTTTGTTTGTTTGTTTTGCCTTCCCAGGATCACTTTCCCCTTCAAGGAATCCCCCTCCCCAACAGTCAGTCCAAGAATGTCAGATAGAGCTGACCACAAACACATCCCTTCCTGCTCAAAGGTTGGACAAATGACATAAGTCCGGCCATTCACAATATTTGATCTACTAATCACACTGACTAGTTAAGCCTGGAGCATTTTACTTGAGCCACGGTAATGAAATTCTCTTTCTGGACTCTTTCTAAAACAGCAAAGATAGAATAACTAACACTTAGGAAATGTTAAGTAAGTGTACGGCTTTCTAGACACTGCCTGTAATAGCTAATGTAATCCTCCTGATAACCTCACTTTTTTTTTTTTTTTTTTTTTTTTTTTTTTTTAGGTGAAGAAGAAAAGAATAGCTTTATTGCTTTGCCAGGCAAAGGGGGCCACAGCGGGCTAATGCTCTCAAAATTGTGTGTCCCAACTTGGAGGGAGTAGTGAGAAGTTTTATAGTAATGGTTCAAAGAGGGTGTGATTGGCTCGTGGACATTCTTCTGATTGGTTGGTGGGGAGGAAAGTGGGAGGTTGGTGGCATCATCAACCTTCTAGTTCCAACCGGTCTGGGGTGATAACCTCACTTTTAATGAGCAGGTAGGGAGTAGAGATGGCCAAGGAACACTTAGTGAAAAGAGCCTTCCTGGAAAGAAAGTCTCAATGGAGCAGAGTTGATCTAGAGATGGGAAATAAAAGGAGAGCCCAGGTACTGACAACATTATTAGAGCAACAGGACATAGCTGAGCCTCAAGTCAATGCAGCAAATGCCTGAACTTTTCAATACTATCAGCCAATATGTTCCCTTTTATGTTTAAAAACCGTTGGTACAGTTGGATACTGTATCTTAGAGTGAAAAAAATCTTGATGAAAAAAGTAGGATAATGTATTACTTTTAAATTTTTATTTCATTTAATTATTATACTTATATTTCCTTTAATGTTCTATATGCAATTCAATAGACATGCAATGTCTAGAGAGATGATAGATAGATATTATAGGTAGATAGATAGATGATAGGAAGAAAGAGTGATTGAGAGAGGGGACTTTTAGAACTTGAATCTCAAATGAAGAGCAGTTTGCTTACTAGAAAGACAGAAATAAAAGGTCTTTGTTTTCTCTCCCTGCCTCTTCACCAATTTTACTAACTTTTCCAAGACTGGATTGTTATAAGAATCTATGAAACAGGTACCATAATAACGTAGCAGAAAGAAATGCTCACAAACAATTGCATTTGCTCCCTTATGTGTTCAGCCCCCGGCATTAGGCAAGGTCATGTGACTACTTCTGGCCACTGAACTGTGATCTAAGTGAAGTGTGTCACTTCTAGGTTTTGACTACAGAAAACATACACACACAATTCTCCATTCCCTTTCTATTTTGTTGCTCTGGCAAAGCCCCTAGTTTCCCAAAGGTGCATCTCCAGTATGGGCTCATATTGTCATCCTGGATCCCTGAGCAACTGTGTGGAGTGGAGGTGTTCTGTTATGCATGGGGTTTGTAGCACAAATGAGAAGAGAAGTTTCGTGATGTTGAATATCTGAGATCTTGCAATTTGGGGAGAGGTGAATTGTTTCATTTTACTACAACATGACCTAACCTATCCTGATAATTGCAACACCTCTGTACTTTTGCCAGAAATAAGCTATAGAAGATAGTCTCCTGAGTTCACTCTATCTCTATAATCTCCCTTTAAGTCAAACAGAATATACATTCACTTAATATCAAGTAATTAATATACAATTTTGGTTAAAAATGTGTTTTCAATTGTGTTTTCCTGATTAGTGACTTAAATTCTTATTTAAGATAAAGCCACTTTATCTCCTGTTACTAAATACATTCCAGAGGAAAAAAACAACACAAAACCACAAAGCAAAATCAAGTATCTAAGTGAAAAAGAAAATAAAATGACCAAAACAAATATAAAATCAGTCATGTGTTATCACTAGGATAACTGCAAACAAAAACAATTAACTCTCTGAAATTTTCCTTTTTAACAAGCTGGGCTGACGTCATATACAGATAACTTTCAGTCTTTACATTAGCAATTCTCTTTCTCACTATTCATTCCAAAACAAACACTGCTTGTCTACTATGTGCCAGCCACAATGAGAGTATCAGAAATACAATGACAAATGGTGCTTAGCTCCAAGAGTTCAGGGTTTAATAGAAAAACAGACAAGAAAATAAACTATTAGAATGTGCTGTGCTGTGCTCTAACAGAGGTATGGAATGAACTTGCAGGAGCCCTGTGGAGAAAAACCCAATGCTTCCTAAGGAGTGTTGGGCTAGAAATTACATTAAAGGTTCTCCCTGACAATCTTTGCGGATAAAAGAGAGTTTGCCATATACAAATATTAATTACAGTGAGTACATGAAAGCAGATGAATTTAAAAGACCATCAAGTTGTGAGAAAATAAGTCATATTTAGAGAATTTTAAGAAACTCCATATAATTGGGACATGGAATTCATATAACAATCAGCTACATCATATTCAAAAGAAAAAGAAAAAAATATGTCAAATGTTATGCAAAAGATTTGGGACTTTACACTCAAGGGATAGGAAATTACTTACAAATTTTAGGCTGGAAGAGGACATGCCAAATTTTTGTTTAGAAAGCTCTTCCTGGAAGTAATTTGGAGATTGTAGCATTGGGGGAAGAGACGTAAGGCTGAGACAGAGGTTGGCATCTATTGCAATAGTCCATGTAAAGAATGATTAGGGATTGAAGCAAGCCAGTTGAAATAGGCATAGGAGTGCTGTATGAATTTAAGTGATACATCAATAAGACTTAATGACCCAGCAATTCCACTCCTGGGTATATATCTGAAAAAAACAAAAACACTAATTCCAAAAGATACACACACCATATGTTCATAGTGGCATTATTTATAATTGCCAAGATATGGAAGCAACCTAAGTGTCCATCAACAGATGAATGGATAAGGAAGTTGTGGTATGTGTGTATACACACACACACACACACACACACACACACACACAGAGGAATATTACTCAGCCATGAAAAATAATGAAATTTTGTCATTTGCAGCAACATGGATGGACTTGGAGGACATTATGCTAAGTGAAATAAGTCAGACAAAGACAAATACTATATGATATCACTTATATGTGGAATCTGAAAAATACAACAAACTAGTGAATATAACAAAAAGAAGTAGATGCACAGATATGGAGAACAAACTAGTGATTACCAGTGGGGAGAGGGCAGTGGGGAGGGGCAATATAGGGGTAGGGGACTAAAAGATACAAACTATTATGTATAAAATAAATAAGCTACAGGGATATATTGTACAACATGGGGAACAGAGCCAATATTTTATAATAACTATAAATGGATTATAACCTTTAAAATTGTGAATTACTGTATTGTACACCCATAACATATAATATTGTACATCAACTATACTTCAATTAGAATAAAATAGACTTAGTGATCAGCTGGGTGGGAAGTGAGGGGGAAGAGGAAGGGAAAATCTAAGATTTCCTCTCTGTGACAAAATGGATGGTGGTGCTAAATACAGAAATAAAACATAGAAAGTAGAACATTGAAAATAGTGTGATAAAATTACAGGGCCCATGGGACATGAAGGTAAAATATGCAATAGCTGGAATTATAGATTTAAATAATAGGAAAATGTTTGGGTTGGTTTAATAAGAGGAAAGAAATTTCTTAAAGTACATGGAAAAGTATTGGCCCACCTAACAAAGAATCCAAAATTAAAGCAAGTGTCAGGGTTAGTTGATCTAGTGGTTTAAAACTGCCATTGATTACCAGTTCTTTTATCTTTATGTGTTCTGCAGTTGCTTCATAAATCCGCTGTCTCTGATGGTCATGAGATGGCTCCCAGTATGATAGTCGTGACTATGTATATATAACCTAGTTCATGTCTTATAGGAGAGCTGTGCTGGCCTTCTACCCTCCGTATAAATGCATGGAAACTTGAGGCAGGCCAAAGCAAACCTCTCATCAAATAAACTGGTTTAGGCTAATCCATTTCTAATCTAGGGAAAGAGGACTGGTATTAACAAAACTAGCTCATTTAAACAAAGTTCCAGCCTTGGGGCAGGGGTCAGGATGAAGGAAGAAACCCAGACATAATCAGGGTGTTGTTGGGAATGAGGGGTGGAGTCACAGATACTAAGCAGGCAACCAAAAACATCCACAAAGCTCAAGGAAGAAATTGGGATAATTTCTGAAACTCCTTCATCCTGAAGCTGTGCTAAAAGGGGGGAAAAAATGGAAGAAAGCAAGATCTTTTCGAAGTGAAAAGTTTAAAATACCCTTTGCTTCAGAAAATAGTAAGAAATATAATCTTATAACAACATTCTATTACTAGTGTGGCTAGAAGGAAGGGATCAAAATTCCCATCACATTGTATGGCTATCAGAATGAGAACCCAAATGCCAACTCCACAAGGAATTCTCAGGGCTTCTCAAAAGTATTCACTGTGTGTTTTCTACATATAAGAAAAATTGTGTTTGTGCACAATTTATGCACACACGTACAAAGTACAACTCGGTCATTTCTGTAGTCCCAAGAGAACTGTGCCCTAAGCTTTCTCCAGGCCATCCCTTTTAAAACAAGTCTAATTCTTTCAATGGAGTATGGTAAGTGGAACGGCAGATGTTAAAGTATATCCTGGGATCTTCCAAAGGTTGCTGACTTTACAGTTCCAGAGATAGGCAAAGGCTGTGACTAAATCTTACTGAACATCAATAATTCAAGAAAATGACCAAATTCATGGAGGTGGTGGGGGAGTCCCTTAAGAACATGGATGTCAGTTTGTATCACGGCTTCAGTGAAGGAGAAGAAATGACTCTCAGTGAAATGAGAGGGAAGGAGTGGAGAAGAAACTTAGGGGCATGACCTCTCAAATCTTTAGCAAAGTTACTAAAAGTATCAAATGTGTGTTGTGGATGTATTTTTTTATGGAAAACTGATGACACCAAATAAGATATCCTGCCAGTACAGTGTGATTATAGTAGAGATTGTGCACACATAGAGGGCAGAAACGGAGCAGATGATGGAAATGCAGCCCAAGGGAATTTACAAATTGTGGAGAAAGATTGAGACATTCTCAGGATATAAGGAATTAGGGAGACAGGACAAGTTTACTCAGATCTCCAAGAGGCAGTGGGAACCTCAGCAGGGATCTGGGTAAAATAACATTTGGAAACAGAGCCCTTTCTCTACATCCTTATCATTTCATTGTCCAGTGGATGCCTGACATGGTCAATGTTCCCAGCTGAGTTTGAGTTGTTCTACAACATGACTCAAATGTTCCTTTCCTATTTTATTTCTCAACAAACCTTATACAAATGCTGTGTTCAGGCCAAGCTAGATAGTGTATTGTGCAATTTCCTCTCAAGCATTTCTCTTTCTCTCCCATAGTCTAGGATAATTTCAATATTTATCTCTTCTCATCTCAATGCATCTAGCTGACTATACCTGGTCCTTCTTGGTCAGTCACAGACTTTGTCTCTCTCTCCACCTCCCATCTTTGCTTTACATCACTTGCTTTCTTGTTTGATAATGCAGTGGCACTGCCCAGAAAGAAAATTAATGAAAAGGCTATGCTGTGACTAAAAAACAACACTTCAAGTGACCTCAAAGGCTACTAAACTCTGAATTTTTGGATAGGCTGTTTAGCCATGGAATTGAAAAACCCAATTGGAAACTTTAGCATCAGTAAGTAAATGTTTTTAATTTCCTTATCATCCCTACTACTAAAATTTATTTATTTTCTAAATTTAGGAACAGTTTTATTAAAAGATGGCTACAATAAATTGTCAAGGGAAAAAAGAAGTTGCATATGTGTGTATATATATTTGTGTGTATACATGTACACATACATATATATGTGTACAAGTATATGTATATATATGTGTGGATAGATAGAGATAGATGGATAGGTCTAATTGATAATGTTTAGGTTTGCATGTTGGTTTTTCCAGCTGTATAAGCTAGACCTACTACTAAAATTTAATTGAATATGATGACATGCTCAAGTGTTCCTTTTCAAAAAGAATAAACCCTTAGCCTCATTTTTGCTGTCCAGACCATTGAGGAAAGAAACTTTCTATCAAATTCTGGTAATTATTGTCCCTTGATTATTTCTGGTATTTGTTTTGTTTTTGTTTTTATTTTCTTTTTCTTATTCTTTATTTCTTATTTTTCTTTTTATTCCTTCTCCTCTTCCTGAATGGTACTGGTGTGTTTTTAGCCAAAGAGAAAAAGGAAAAAGGAGAGTATTTATCTCAATGAAACTCATCTTATCCACCTCAGACATAAACTGGAAACATTTCAAACATAGTTTACACTAGTAGGAGATCTTCATCTGAACAGATTATAATTCCATCCTTGGCCAGTGGCCCATGCTATTTTTCACACTATTATAATATGTTAAGGACAAAATCCCCTGAGAATATAATTATTGTAAGGTAATGTACTCTCTTAGCTATGTGGGCTTCACTAGCAGTTATAAAAATGTTGCCAAGATTACACTGTAGCAATTAGCCCTCAGTGTAGGCTGCTAATGGATTTTACACTCAGCTTTAAGATAGAGACCCTAAGCTGTTTTAGAAAATAACTCTTAGCCGATTTTTTAGATTAACAGGTAGAGACAGACGAACAAATCTTGGTCAGTCAAACAAACCTTTTTCTGTTTGATAAAACTGTTAAAGCTTAGTAAAATATTAATGACTGTATCACAACAACAAATACAAACACATAAAAAGGCATAGCTTTTAAAAAAGACTTAAGTTCAAATTGACAATGATCAATGTGACGATCTCTATTTTGGCAAACCCTGTAGCTTCGCTCTATGTTTTTAGTGTCTGATGAATTGAGAATCTGTGATGTTTTCACTTATTTTATCACTAAGAACAATCTATTGAGGGGATGTTTCCCTGTGTCGGAGTGAGTCATTTGAGCTACAAAAATAAAATTAAAATGGCAATTGTCTATGGTAACACAGGAAATGTATACCAAAAAAATACTCTACTGTAACATATTACAACAATAGGGAAAACACTAAGGAAGCCCTGCTTATCCTGATGAGGAGAAATACGTTCTTATTTTTATCTGAAACAATGAAAACCTAAAAAAAATGAGAAACGAAGGACTTAAAAGTTCAGTCCAGCTTAACAAACCTTACTAAAGCATCTAAAATGTCAATAAAGCATAGTCTCTGTCACACAGAAGAGTTAGACTAAGGAACAGATCATTTCAGTATAATCTAGTAAATGTTCTGATAGGACATTTCAAATAGAGCAATGCATATAAAGTACTTATCATCACGCCTGTACAGTGAGCACATGCTATGTGTGGGCTATACTATGTATACAACATACAAAGTGCTAATGGGGAACGAAGCAGAGGCACTTAGACAAGGCTAGAGATGTCCTCTTGGTTTCATAACTAGTGGCAAAAGCAGCTGGAATCCAGGTTTCTTAGCCCACTCTAATGGCTTTTCCAAAAGGCCACAGTGCTCACAGCCTCCACTGGAATGATATCTTTGAGTTGAATAGTAAGCAGCACCTGCTGAAGTGCATTTGCCTTTCTCTTCCCTTCTCCAACCCTACCCAAGTAAAAACAAAACACTTTCAAAATACTCGTTATGCATTTCTAATTATAGCTCCAACCAAAATGACATCTTCAGTAGAAAAGAGTGGCATTTTCTTTTTGATTTCATATATATAAATAAATCACACAACACTTTAAAGGTTAAGTTATGCAAAATATATAGTTACATACAAAGGGCTCTCCCTCCTTCTGTTCAGTGGAAATTGACATACAGAAGGTCTTCTCAATAGTCTTCTATTTCCTTCCCACCCTTGCTGGCTACTAATTTGGATTCACAATTTCACCTTAAGCTCTTGATACAGCTTTACAAATGGATATAGGAAGGTGCGAGCACAATGCCTTTAAGTAAAATTAAACATATTAGTGAAAATGTACAATGGTATTCCAAGTCAAACAGCATCTAACGGCATGCCACCAAGCTCTTACGTTCTAATATATGTCAACTTACACAGAAAGCCAGCTCTCCTGATTTAAAAAATTTCGTGTATAGTGAGATGAGAATGCCAATGCCAAATTGGAAGATTGACTTAAGACATTACATGGATTTATTCATCCAAAAGCACTATAGAACATATTACCTGTTTTCTACCAACAAAAGTACGGTACAATTTATGAACAGGATTTCTTTGATAAATCAACTCAGAGGGATTAACTACTTGCAAAATTGCTGTTTTGGTTATCGCTCTTCTTTTCAGTAATAGAAAAATAACTTTCAGGCTACTTCTGTCATTTTATGTGTTGCCTATCCTTTACCCTTGACCACTGACCTCATAAACTTATGATTCCAAAGACATAAATAGGAAAATTGGTCCATAAAAAAGATCTTGGCAAGTAATTTATTTCAAAAAGGATCCAAACACTTGCTCATCTTATAGCCTAACATGAGAGCTCCTCCTTCATAGACTGGTAACTGAAAACGGCATGGAAACCAGTGTTTAATGTCTTGACTGGGTGTGCTTTTCCCCTTCCATAAATCTATCCCTCTCCCAAGTGATTCACAATCACTGCATTTTTTTCAGGAAAGCACAGTAAATTTTATATATGTGCCATAAGTGGCTCTGAAAACAAGCCCATGCCCATATGCTCAGGGCCCGAAGTGCCAGTGTCAGGAGCAAAGGGGGATGAGGCCATGCTTATAACAGCATAGCCTGCTGCCTGCTCCTTCTGTTTCTTTTCCTGTGCTTGTGCAGTGACTCGGGGCCTTTACTCCCACACAAATGTGTGTTCTCAGCCTCAGAGGGAGAAGGCCAAAAGAAAGAAATCAGACTGCCCAGGAAAACAAAGATAATGGTAAATGGGTGGGTTCGGGATAGAACAAATGTGTGAACTGACGTTCCCTGGGCCTGCAAACTCCAAGGTTATTTGGCTTCAATTAAAAGTTCAGTAAAGCCTGAACCTCTCCTGTATCATGGGCAGTTTAGAGGCAGGGCCTCTGTAACTCACAGCTGTGTCCTGCTCAGGGACTCCCACAGTTTTTGCACACAGTAGGTGTTCATATTATGTCTTTAGAATTGAATCTGCTGCTGGAATAGCTTTGTTACCCTACAGACAAACACAGGGGCCCATTACAGTTTGAATTAAAAGCAAAACCATCCAAAGACATAAAACTGAAATACCTGCAGGGTTTGCAATGGTAACATGTGCTTAAAACCTTAGGAGACCTTCTAGTCCCCTTGAAAGGTAAATAATTTTTTAGATGCGAGTGCATTGTAATCAGATGTTTCTAATAGTCTAAAATTAAAAATGGGCTGCTCTCTCTAACTTTTAGCTTTCCTTAATTGGTACTTCTTGTTCTAATGGAAGGTGGCTTTCTTAACTACTATGCTTTCTGTGTTTAGTAAAATATGAGCATAAATGTAAAAATAATAATATTTGAATGATATAGAAGTCATTATTTCATGGACCAAGCACATTGCTTTAAAAAGGATCTGAAGCATATCATATATATGGATTTTATGAGCTGTCTTACAGGCACATACTAAGGAATGATGTTGCTAACAGTAGGCATCTATAAATTGGGGAAAATCATCTACTGTTCTATATTTCATACACAGACATCTATCACATTAGGGATAAAACATATTCTAAACATTCTGGAAAAGCAATCAGATTCTTCTTCCCAGCAATGAACAGAGTTTTCTCAAGGGACAGATTATTGTAGTTCCCTCCTCACTGCTGGTGGAGCAGAATCCCAGGAGGCATATGTATACACATCAAGAACTTCTTAACACCTTTTGTAGGAATCTTTGCCTGAGGATGACTATAAAGAAGCCATGTGCTTTTCAACAAGGCACCAAGCACTTACTGGTAGCTGACTATCTCCATCTTTTCTTAAGGAGCTATTTCAAAGCAGACACTTACCTTGCCAGTCCATGAAATAACTGCCAATTTGGGAAACTCTTGTGCATAAGCAGTTTAAGAAATGTAATAGGTCTGTAGGAAAATATGTTCAAGAGAAACACAAAATGTATAAACAGAAGTACTATTTTCTACTATATTCTGAGGAACTGCATGCAGCCCCCAAATTCTGCAGAGAGACAGCAAGACAAGATATCCAACAGTTACTGTTTGTTTTGTTCCTTGCCTTCAGAAAACAATGAATTCAGAATGAACAATAGTAAATTCAGAGGGAATCATAGAGAATGAAAGTGTTGTCTAGCTGACCTTAAATGTTTGTCACAAGATTTCCTGCAGGTTCTTCTGAATCCCAGGCTGATACTGTGTGGGGTGCACAGTATGGAACAAAATAATGAAATACTTTGGTTTCAATAATGAAAACATAGCGTTTTCTTCACTAGAGATTTGCTCTTTGCAGGTGGATTTCCCATACTAATTTTGGTTGCAAGAGATACTTCTTGATCTGATAACATTTATTCTGAAGTGTCCCTTATATATGTTTAAGCAATTCACTGTTCTTTGGATCTAATCTGTTTGATCTCTCCACACACCCCTGAGCAGGGAGAGGAAAAAAAAACACAACTTCACCATAATGACAATTAGTGATTCCACCTACTCAGTTCTTACTATACTGGTACTTTAGTTTATATTTGCAAATTTCTACTCTTCTAAGAATGAATCTCTTTCAATGTGATCTCTACTGGGTATTCATAAGAAGCACTAATAATTATGTTCTTGGCAAGCTCATGAAAATTAAACCTAAGCAAGAAAAAGAGAGCAGAACCCAGTTCATAGTGAAGTAATCATAAGCTTACTCGTCTATAAGGAGTATTCAACTACATATTGTCATTGTACAAAGCACTTCTAAAACATGCTGTCATTTGGCTCAAACTTAGTGGACGCTTAGGATTGGTACTTTAATAATTGGAACAGTGACTCTGACTAGTGAAAGATACGAAACTAATGAAACTGGCAAGTTGTCTACTTTAAGCCAGCAAATTCTCTGCTCTAAAAATCATGTGTCTCACAAGCAGGAGGGTATGTCTCACAGCGGATCCTAGAGCATTTACATTCTCTCAGATTTCCATATTTCATATTGCTTCTTTTTCCCTAGATATAAAACAACAAGTATTGATTCAATATCACCCTGCAGTCTATTTTAATTGAAATCTTCAGTGTATATAAACATGACAAGAGTAGAGATAAAAAATACAACTAAAAGCTCAACAAGTAATAGATATAGATCTTTGTGGGATTAGAAACCTTATTCCTTCACTTGGTTTTTGAATTGTATTAATGGCCACAAATGAAGATGTAGTAGCACTAGGAATCAATCAGACTCTGCTTAGAGTACATATCAAGTAGAGAATATTTCAAGATTCATAATTTAAGGAAGATTCTTTATTTAACCTGCTCCAAAATAATTACCCACCATACTGACCGTAGCAATGAAAATATCTAGTCTTATAGCCTGTGGGTTAAGCCGTTTTCTCTCCAGAAGATGCTTGTGAAATGCAAACACATTAATAAAGGGAAAGAAAACATGAAGTTAGTTTGAAATTAGCATTGACCTGCTAACTATCCTTGTCTCTCATCTTTCTGGGAGATGGGTCTGGAGTAAGGACTAGTGGTTGCTCTTTTTTTTTTGTTGTTGTTGTTTTTTAATATTTATTTATTTATTTACTTACTTACTTATTTACTTATTTATTTATTTTGGCTGCACCGGGTCTTAGTTGTTCTGGCAGGGGAACTATATCCAGCAGGCATGCCGCAACTAAGAGTTCACATGTCGCAACTATTGGTCTTAATTAGGGGTAAAAAACAGAAGGTACAGTGAAAAGGTCAATCAACACAGGGGTCCTTTAGCAAATAGTGACCGGTGGATAAGGAAAGACTGAAGAGAAGCTCATCATTTTTCACAACTGGCCGGCAGAAACCATCCTGCCTTTCAGTCTCTCTCTCTTTCTCCTAATACACCTTGAGCTATCATATTACTTATTAGGTCACATATTTGGTAGGCAGGATGATACAACTAACCTAATAGGAGGTTGAATAACTTTTGAGTTGGGAAATATCAGGATAATAGCTACCATGTTTTTAAGTGTTCCAGGGACTGTGTTAGATATTATTTGATATTATTAATACTTGCTACAGCTATGCAAGTCCATGTGTTATAGACGGGGGAAATAAAACTTGGAGAAATTAAGTGGCATACACAAAGTTGATATAAGTGATAAGGTTAGAATTTGGCTCTCATGTTTCTGACTCCCAGCTCAATTTCCCAAAGAATTATTTGATGCTATTATATGCTGGGAACCATCAGTGAGCAGCCAGCTTGATGAGGGGAAGCAAATTGGTGGACAACACGTAGGGCAAGGGATGAGGGGGAAGGGGGCCGGGGAACACCCTGAGAAATGACATCGAAGTGAGAGTAGAAATCAGTCCTTTAAGAAGGGGTTAGCGAAAAGATAGGGAAGATATCCAGCAGGGGAAATGCATGCCTGAGGCTAAGAAGGAAGAGAGGTTGATGGACTCCAGGAATTAAAAGAAGTGAGATGTAGAGGTCAGCACTCAGATCACTTTGTAAGCCCTGTTAAGGATTTGGGAGGTTATCTGAAGGATAACTAACAATCCATGGAAAGTTTTACTTGTCAGTTTCGTATATATATCATAAAAGATCACTCTAGCTGCAGCTTTAAAAACTAAACAAACAAAAATTCAAAATTGTGCATTAGGTTAAGAGTGGATACGAGAAGACCAAGTAAGTGAATGCATAACAGGACGTATTTATATAAATTATATTTAATTATAAATTTAGTTATAATTTATATATTACAAATATATAAATTCATGGGATGTGGATGAGGTAGAAAGAACGGAGCCGTGTGATGTATTTGTGGAGGTGGAGGGTGGGAAAACAAAGGTCTTTTGAGGTTTCTGGTTGAGGAAGTGGCTCTGCCATCTACTCAAACAAGCTACACAGCAGAGAAGTCCATGGCCCCATTTTAGACAGGAGGCGTTCCATATGCTGCAGATTTCCATCTGGTGCTGTGCATATGGACATGACAGTTAAGCAGTTCTACCCATGCTTGAAAGGGAGTGGTCTCGTCTGGAGATGCAGCCCATAGTCTAGGAGAAGGTGGAGAGGTCAAGGGTGGTGGAGTGCCTTGTTCTAGAGAAGCCAGTGGGAGCAGGTAAGGAGATCCCAAATAGAGGACATAAAGAACATCGTGAAAGAAAATGTGAATTTCAATTTTCTTCTAGGTGATTCAACTTGTTTTATAAAAAATGAGGGGAAAACAGGAATTTGTGGCAAAGCTTTGTCCAAAAATAAGTGCCATATGCACATCTAGAACTGCAGTTTTGCTCCATCCTCCAGGAACCTCAAAATGAAAGAGGAGAACAGAAGGGTAAAGAGGCCACAAATAGCACAGAGGAAACAAGACATAGGACGAGAAACAGCAAAGTTATAGAATGAGGGAAATAAAATGTGGTGCTCTGGGATGGGAAATTTTCATTAACAGTGTGAAATAAGATAAAGGATATTGGAAAGGGGGCCGAGGCTAAAATGTACATAAATGACATTATCTTGCTCTATTTTGCATGTACTCTCCCTCCCTGTCTGTCTCTCTCTCTCTCTTACACGCACACACACACACCTTTATTCTCCATACCATAAGCTATCTCAAAACAATGACTTTATGCTGAATTCATCTCCTCCATATTTGTGCCCCAAAAAACAAACAAAATAATGCAAAACACCTTTGTGATTCACTGGTTAAATAATGTATATAATGTATGATTTGCCTATTAGGCCAAGTTGTCATTTACATTAGGTGTGTTGATAATACAGATGACACATTTAAGTTTATAATTCCAGTATTTATCAGATTCATGTTTGAAACAAGTTCTGTGATAACCTGAACAACAACAACAGTTAATGAGCACTTACTCTATGCCAAATATTTTCTAAATAATTTATAACTATTAACTATTAACTCATTGAATCCTCATAAGAAGCCAACGAGCTAGAGATTATTACACTAGAGATTATATTCTAAGATGTTCTAAAACTATGGAACCTCTGACCCATCATCAATGGAAGATACAAACGATTGATTCCCCCCACTCACCCACCCACTCACTTTGGGGGAAAAAAAAAAAAAACCTAGTTGTAACAGGTAGATTGATAAAACAAAAGGAAAAAAAAAGGAAGAGGAGGGGCAAAACATTAAAGTTTTCATTTTATTCTTTCTGACCATGTATTGAGAATCACTTCCAAACTCTCTTCATAATATCAGTAATAGTTCATTTTAATTGAAGACACATAACTTTGTTAATAGAGTAATATATTAAGAAAAATCTGCTATTTTTAGATTTTATTATTTTTATTTTCATATCATTTAATTTGCAAATGAAAACATAAATGTATTCTGTTGTGTACACATACACATCCGCATTTGCTTATCTTGGGGAATATATGAGCTTTTGCATATAGTGGTCCAAAAGATGTTGGATTCATTTGTCATTTCTGCTGCATGTCCTAATTTTGTCTAAAAATAATTCATCTAAGAGCCCTCAAAGACCTAACTAGCAGCTTTGGAGGTTAGATAAGTTAGTATTAGCAAAACTTCAGAGTTTTTCTAGGTATCATTTTCTAATGCACATTTAATGGATATATGTTTTTGATAGTCATGTTAACATTCAACACCTCAGAGGAGAAAAGAAAACTTTGCCATAATTTAATGTTAAGAAACTTGTTATAATCAAGGCAGTTTAATGGGTTAAAAGTAGAAATAAAAGGACTAATTTCACCCTGAGAAAAAAATCACAATTCTTAATGTTGGGAACATTTACATCCCACATCTGTCATATTATTCAGCACTGGGACATGTGTCCAGTAGAAATTTAAAAAACACATATTTTGCATTGATGAATAAATGTGTTTGCTTGAGCCACCATATATGATAAGCATATTATATTTGTTGAGACCATCAGAGAAATTGTATGAGTCTAAATGTAACTTGAGGTGCTGATTTCCTGCTTAAAGTTTTCACCATTGCATTGATCCTATTATTAAACTTAATTTCTCTTTAGTGGATTATATTTTATTATTTCTACTTAAAAGTCATTGAACTGTTTCGATCCTACCTGGATTTTTTTCCCTTTGAGGAAAATATTACACTTACTAAAATTTATTCTTTTTTTTCCTCTGAAGTTTTTTTTTTTTTTTTTTAAAAAATAAATCTCTTTAATGACTTAACTTACCACTTACATGTGTTTGGATGTGCCATCAATTCTGAGAGTGAAAACAATGATGATAATATGTATATTACATTTGTTGAAACATTAAATATGAGTAATAGTTGCTGTAGGAAGCATAGGTCAACATGAACTCTGAGAAGTTCCAAACAGTTTATAACTGTCAAATATTTTTTCTGAAAATTATGGTACATTTGTTTAGATTTTAAGATAAATATGTGTGTATCTGAACAGGCAGTGTGAGCGGAATCAACAGTCGTCCAACCCCCATTCACTGAGTATCTTTAAAGGCACAGTACTTCTCCTCAGATTTTGGTTAGATTCAAATGGAATTATGTATTTCTAGACCTCTGAAGGGGGTGTAGATATTATATTCTGAGAAAAATAATGTCTAAATAGAAACACGGTAAGCAGTACAGAACAAATAATAGAGTATTTTCAGAAAAAAAAACATGCACAAAAAGAATCTTCAATAACTGACGTACTGTTATTTCAGAAGGAGAAGCCACAGGATACTAGAATATTTAAAGAAGTCTTACCAGTTCTCATAAGGTGGTTAATGTACTAAATGAGGCCAGGGCTGCAATTTACTTATTTAAGAGGCAAACACTTATTTGTTTAGAAGAATGGATGGCACTTAAAAAACATCAGTAAGGGCCTAATTAACAAAAATGTGATTATGTCTTGATCTGATCACTACATCTATTCTAGTTAGTTAGCTAACCAGATGCTATCTATCTATGTATCTCTATGTCTATTTTTGTATTGCTGGGTTTATTTGCTTTCCTGCTCCCAATAAGATGCACAGTCAATAATTAATTATATTCACTAAAGGAGGGGACGGAGTTTCAATATTATAGATGATAAAGAAATTTTCTTGGTACAAGTGTGTCTCAGGAGACTCATTTAAAGAAGACCCCAAGCCTCCTTTACAGTTCTTTGCTCTCAAGCAGACAGCAAAGTGTAAAATTAGGAGCCCATGTTCTGGAGTGAGAATCATAACTCTATTATAATGTGTAAACCTTGACTAATTAACCTCTCCAACCATCCATTTCCTCCTCTGTTAAGGGAGGGTGAAAATGGCACCGTAGTAATAAGATTATTGTGAGGATTATACGGGGGCCTATATGTAAAGCATTTAACATAGAGCCTTGTACTCAATAAGTGTCAGTGGATGCCTTCCTGTCATCACCACTACCACCATCATCAACATCCTCACTCACCACACTATCACAAAGGCAGGGAGGACAGATTCAGCCTAAGCTTTTAAGCCAGCACTGATGATGTATGCACTATTTTATATACATTGTGCAAAGAATGTGGCTACAAAGATGAAGAAATTTTTATTCTGTAAATATATTACTACTCTATTTGTCATATATTCTCAGATTCATGACCATATAGATACTTAATTAGAAAGATACAACTCATCACCATGAAACGGGTATTCTTGGCTTTTTAACATTTCTGGTTGAATATCGGCTTCTTTGAAAACCAGTGGTCCTCACAGCTACTTGATGTGCCTCCTTGAGGTTGAGAAAGGTACCCTGTGAATTCTGATATGTATTCTCCAGACTGAAATCCATGATTCAATACATATTTTCCTTAGAATAGTAGCTGCTTCATTGCTGAAATGAGTCTGGGCAGCCTGAATCTGATTGACTGGAGCTTGGGAGAGAGGTGCTAAAGTTGACTCTATATCCACAGAGAAGCAAGGCCTTTAGTCTTGGTGGCCATTGGGCCCACTGACATGGCTACTTAGAAATAATCAAATGTGTGGGACAATGAGAAGTCATTGTCTCTGCTTTCCCAGAAATCAGTGTCATTCACATACCTTTGCCCTCAAAGGTATTGAGGCAGGAGATAGATGGGCCCCAGTCTGAACAGCTGTGGACAGATATCTCCAAAATGTCTCCCCTGTGGACAGATACTCCAAAATAGCAGGAGTGAGAGAGGAGCTGAGCCCTGCCCAGGTAAGAGATAAAAGACCACATATTCCTCATTCTCGAAGTCAAGGAGACCTTCCCGACTACACATGTGCGGAAAGGCTCCTTGAAGGTCAAAAAGGGAGGGGGCATCACCTCATAGTAAGTGATGTCAACCTACCAATAGGCCTCTTAATTAGAATCCATCTTGGCTAAGAGATGCGCACACACACATGGGAGGACCCTGAGATAAACCAAATACGGACTCAGAACCAGGCAAAGCAAGATGATTGGCCAAAGGAAACCTGGAAGAAATGCCCCATAAAAGTGATTCAAACTACCACGAGGGTGCAACTCCCTGTCTGAGCCTGCCCGTGTATCTATTTACACATACCGTTTTTCCTCCTAATAAACACTTTACTTGTTTCACTACTTTCCACCTCTATGTGGAAATTCATTTCTACACAGCTGGTAAGCCAGGGCCTTGTCACTGGCCACTGGTCCCTTGTGGTCTAGTGGCTAGGATTCAGTGCTCTCACTGCCATGGCCTGACCTTAATCTTTGGCCAGTAACTGAAATCCTGCTTCAAGCCACTGCAGGTCAAGGCCACCCAAGATCAGTATAGCAGACAGAACACAGGCTTTAAGCACAAAACAATAGCTATGATGCTATCTACCACTTATTGGAAACCAACTAAATGCCACACACTCTTCAAAGAACATAATATATATTATCTCAAATAAATGTCACAGAAGCCCTCTACGTTTTTATTATTATGTTACCTGTATATATCAGAAAATTAAGGATCAGCAAGATCAAATATATTGCACAAGGTTTTATGAGAATATAATTTGAAACCACTAGAATTTAAAGTCAAGAATGTTGGATAAAAGATTCCAGTTATTTTGAACATGTATTTATTGGAGGATGCAACTTCATGTACCTTATATAATTATGCTATCTTCTTCATTTATAAAATGGGTAATACTGACAACAACATTGATTTGGATCATTAAATGGTATTACCAACTCAAGATACTCATGATGTAGTAGGTGCTCATAGATACCTTCTCTCCATCTTGGTCAGAGGCTTACTTTCAACTCATTAGATATCACCAATTGCTTCCTAATTAATAAGTATCTCTACTTTATTAAGAAAACAATTATTAACCCATATTGGCTTCTAAGATGATCCCAGATCTCTAGGAACTCACTATGTAGTGGTGGAAAACATATTATCCAATATAATCTCTATAGATGGCGTATTTCAAAGTGTTGGGCTATAGGAGGAATGTATTTGTTCTGCACATAGTTAAACAATAAAAACTGTGCCAGTATTTAAAAATGACTAATTTCATATAAAAATCTGGAATTTTTTTGTTCTCGTGAAAAATTCTACTTCAGGCAACACTGAGTTACATCACTACATGGTAACAATTGGTGAACATTGAGGAGCAGCTATACTCTCTTACATGTGCCAGGTGCTTTTGGGTAACAGTAGATGGACCCCATGCACCTATTTCTCTTTTTTTATACTACCTGTCTGCAAAACTGTGTTCCCAACCCTTGTAGAAGTCTTTAGGTTCCATAAGGATCAGGGCAAGGTCGGTGCAGTGTCTACTCAGGTCAGTATTCACTATGTGTTTATTGAATAGATGAGTAAGTGTATGACAGAAATCTAAATGCAAGCACAGTAGTTTTTTTAATTAACCTCTCTTTATTAGATTTAAACCAATTTTTTAATTCACTGGCAATAGGTCTAGGGAAATGGCTGGGAGGATAGGAAATTCTCAGCATGACAACACTTGGAAATAATCAAAATGTGCATCTTACAGGTCATAGGTCATCAGCACCATAGTTGGCCATCAAAAGCAGAAATGTATTTAATCCAGACTCATTAACCATGTATTTGTTGTGTTTGAAGGATTTTCACGCATTCCAGCCCTAAATCAGGCTTATTCTTGGTGCCCTTTCCTAAATGATGTGAAAAACAGGCAAAACAAACAAAAAAACAAAACAAGATAACATTACTTTTGTGGAAAGAGGGGAAAAAAAGAAAATTGGGTAATCCCAGAAATAATAAAGATGGACTTTGAAATCAGAAAGATCTGAATCTAAACCCTGGTTCTACCAACAACTACAATTTAACCATGGCCAAATTACTAAATGACTCAGAAATTTTGTTTCTTTTCTTCTAAAAATAAAGTTGATACTTAGCTTTTATATTAGCTCTGAGCTCTTTTATATTAGCTCTTAGCTTTTATATTAGGTCTGAGCTCAGGGTGGTAATACTATTACCACCCCAAAAAGGTCAGTCACTATACCTGGCAGATAATAAGCTCATGAATAAAATGTGTTCTTTTTTCCTTTCCCTTGCCTTACTCAAAATTTTATGGAGTTTTTTTCTGACTCAGTATTATTCTCTGAAACTCTGTAATTACGAATGTGTAAATAAAAATCACGTAATTGAATTTTAGTTACATAGTCCCAATTTTTATCTGATTTAAATAGTAGCATGCTTAATGATAGCTTTTAAAATCATAAGGAAACATCATTTCTAAATCCTTATATTTTACATTATATTATACAATACAGTATGTATTTTTTCTTTACATCAAAATATTGTAAAAGAATAACATATTATTGGAAAAGGGATTTTTCAATGACTTCACAATATTTTATCCCTCTCAGTATGTAAATAAAAATATACACATATATCTGTGTGTTTGTGTGTTTAAGCATGTATACACACACACAGTCACATATGACCATATACATCATCCAAGAGAAACTTGGCATTTACACAAGAGCCACAAAACCAGTATCTTAGCTTCCCCGAAGGATATGATTGAACATTTTTTATCTTACTATAGTGACCCCATGTTCTCCAGTGCCAAGTGTGCAAGTCCCAGCAGTGACTTTAAACCCAATCTCATTTTAAGTTTCCATTGTACTCAGCATGATCCTCATTTTTCACTGCATTGCACTTGTCAGGGCCACAGTCTATCTAGGACACTGCTACCAATAAACCAGGAGCTGTGATTGAACTTTTAACTACACATACTTTTCATCCCACAACAGAAATATTACTATAAATGAGAGCAAACAGATTTTTATGCTTTGAAGTACGTGCATAATCTTAAATAGCAATAAAAGCATGCCTATGATCCATGTCAAATAGTAACACTGTGTAACTGGTTCACCTGTGATCCTCAAAGAGTAACAGATTATTGTATTAGTAGTTTTCTATACATTAGCACACTTTTGAAAGAGCTTTTAGCTTAGAGATGAAGGCTCACCTGCACACAGAAGCCCGCATCCTGAAGCTAACTGGATACAGCTAACCTGAAAATATACGGCAGCTCTCTAGTAATTGTCAGCACATGTTCTCTATTTGTTTTTAGATTTAGTTTTTTAAAGGAGGCATCTTTCAACATGCATTGAGTGAAAAGTGTCTAAGGGGCATTTTAGTAGGTAACCACAGCAGAAGTGAGGGCATTCCATGTGCACCTGACTGCACGCTGTTCTCTTCTTCCTCTCTGTACACAGCTCTTCTCCAGGAGGGGCTGAGCTCTCCCAGGGTCGCTCCAGCACCCTGAACCAAAAGTTCAGACTCAGCTCTGCCCTCTCCCTCCTGTTCTGTCCTCCTTCGTTATTCTGAAACAGCAAGCATGTTTGCACTGTTGTCCACGTGTAACTGTCTGCTACCTAGAAAGTCTTCCATTCATATACTCAATAGATATTTACTGCCTACTGTGTGCTAGCACACAGTTTCTCTGTGCAAAACAAAGTTCAGGACGTCATGAATCTTATATTCCAATGGGTAAATAGAAAAAAAATTTAAAAATAAAACTGTAACATACTGTCAAGTAATTATAAGTGTAATAAAGAAAAATAGTGCGGGTGTGGAATGCAACATGTCATGGAGGGTGGTTGTAGACAAAGTAGTCAGTCAAGGAGGGCCTGTGACATCTGAGTGGGAACTGAGTGACAGGAAAAAGTGTAGGCATGGGGCTTCCTTGGGAAGAGGGTCCAGGCTCATGGGGACCGAAATGTGCTTTCGAGACAATAATAAACCTACTCAGGGCTTCCCTGGTGGCGCAGTGGTTGAGAATCTGCCTGCCAGTGCAGGGCACACGGATTCGAGCCCTGGTCTGGGAAGATCCCACATGCCACGGAGCAACTAGGCCCGTGAGCCACAATTACTGAGCCTGCGCGTCTGGAGCTTGTGCTCCGCAACAAGAGAGGCCGCGATAGTGAGAGGCCCGCGCACCGCGATGAAGAGTGGCCCCCGCTCGCCGCAACTGGAGAAAGCCCTCGCACAGAAACGAAGACCCAACACAGCCATAAATAAATAAAATAAAATAAAATTTTTAAAAATTAAAAAAATAAAAAACCTACTCAACATTTGCCTCATCAAACAGTAACACACAAACCTTAATAGAAGAAACCGTTTTGAATGAAGAAATACATTTATTTCTAGTGTTGCCCTGGTTTTTCTAACTAACTTATTTCTCAACTTTATAGAAATTAACTTTGAAGCTATCAGCTTCTCAGAGGTCTTTACTGCTTCGTGGACGTCCATAACACCAACATTTTGGGTTTATCTGCGTATGTTCTTATGTATGTTCTTTGTTTATTCTGGGATGAGGGCCCACCACTTTTACCATATGTTCAAAAAGTGTAAAAAGTACTGTTTGCAAAGAGGAGAAATGCCATTTATTGAATGCCAGCTGTGTAATAGGGGGTGTGGCTCTGAATTCGGAAACACCTGGATATTAATTCTAATTGTGCAACTCACTATCTATGTGACTTAGTCATGCCATAGTCTGAATGTTTGTAACCCCTGAAAATCATGTTGAGATGTTAATCCCCAAAGGTGATGGTACTAGGAGACGGGGTCTTTGAGAGGTGATGAGGTCATGAGGGTGGAACCCTCATAAATGAGATTAGTGATCTCATAAAAGAGACCCACAAATGGCCCCAACCCTTTTCCCCCATGTGAAAATATGATGATAAGTCTGTGACCTGGAAGAGGGCAGTCACCCAACCAGGCTGCACTCTGTTCTTGGACTTCCAGGCTCTAGAACTGTGAGCAATAAATGTCTTCTGTTTCTAGGCCACCCAGTCTGTGGTATTTTGTTACAGCTGCCTGAATGGACTCACACAGGGCAAGTTGCTCATGTCACTTGACCTCCACTATTCTAAATCATAATGAGAGGCAAACTTCCTCAACATTTTGCTGGAAGAATTTCAGGAGGTCAGGTACACAAAGTGTTTGAGCTCTGCTTGGGACTCCAGATGAGCAAAGGAGACCAGAGATGCTGGGGATTTCCCTTGCTTTATTCCATACAGTCTTTACAATCGCCCGATGTATCCAAGAAGAAAAAAAGTTCTGAAAAGTTAGGTAATTTCCCCAGGCTCTCACAGTAGAAGTGAAGAGCTCAGTCACATCTAGGACCTTTACAATCACGAACACCTATTTTGTTTTTTAGTTGCTGGTGGTTTTTTGTGGTTTTTTTTTTCCCTCCTGTTATGTCACTTCGCAAATAATAAATGCTTTCGATTCTTTTTTCTCACTTGTTTGTCATATTTAATCACTCTTTAAGACTTGGGTTTTATTTTTGTTTTGTTTTGAAATGACTCTGTTAACAATCCCTTCATTTCCATTCTCACTGCCAGCACCACAATTCTGACAATTATCACCATATAATAGAAACATGATGATATTTAAATCAGCCTTTTTGCTTCCATTTCCTCCTTTCTCCCAAAATTAGTTTCTCTGAGTCACTTTGAGAGCAACATTCACTGACTTAAAATCAAGTAGAGCATCAAAATAATACAGACCAATTCCTTCCACTTTTGCATCATTCTCCAGACGGTGTGGACTGGATTTTCCTTCCACAATTCCTCATGATCAGAATATAGGAACCTTCTGTGATGTCTCCTCTGTAAAGGTTTCCTTTAAAATCATTTAAACTACGACGCTCTTGAATAAAATCTTTGGGGAGGAAGTAAGAGCACCTAGTTTGGCAAATAAGATCTGACTTGTCCTTATTTTAGTAATAGTAGTAGTAGTAGTAGTAGTAGTAGTAGTAGTAATGTTCTTATCATTATAGAACAAAATGAAGCTATATCTTGCATAGCTGACAAATCAAATGACTTTTTGAAATTTAATTTTTTTTTGTACTCATGTGAAGTTAGATTATGTCAAGTGAAATATGAAAAAGGATTCAATGTATTGTTCAGTAGTAATAAACACAGAAACAAAATGCTAAGCCTCCCCCTTCAAAGTGACATTTTCCCCTTACCTTTCCCACTGCCTCCACTTCCCCAGGGTAAGGAATCCAGAGGTGCCTGATATCAGGCCCTGGACTTCCTTCAGTAGCAGCGGTTATCAACAAATAAAGTATTTTTTTGCTCATTTGACTGCCTCCACAAAAAACCTTGCAGGTCAGTTATGGAGACAGTCAAATGAGTGGAAAAACTAATGCCAGTTGAACTGCAAAGTCTGTGAGAGCAGGAAGGATGCATTAATCTTATCTCTGTATACACACCTAGCACAGGTATAAAATAATTGCTATATTTGTATGCAAAGAAGCTGTGGTTTGAAAACTGTCAAGAAACGTATTTGAAATGACATCATGACTGATGAAGGAAAGATTGGTTTAAAAATACATGCTACCTTTTTTTCAATTTACTTTTTTTTGGTATTTCAGAATCCTTTGTCTTTTAGGAACTTTCTAATGAAACAATTTGAAAAGCAAATCTATTAACTTTCTCATTTCTCTTTATGTTGCTTCCTTCTCCGCAAACTCCCAAGAAAAAACGCACTTTTCTTTTTTTAAACTGCATTATAGACATGTTCTTAGTGGGTTTACAGATAAAGAGAAACAACCTGCTACTGCCTTACATTTTCTAACATTTTCAGGTAATTATCTGAAACAGACCTTGTAAGGGCAGAATTCACTTCCTTGAATCTGTCTTTTGGGCAGAATCCAAAAGCAAAGGAACCAAAATAAGGAGATCATTTCCTGCCAACGTGTGCCTGAAAAGCTCCAGCTAAATGAACTGATGTAATCTCAGTGTGGGACTCGAAGGCGGTAATGACAGGGGAATTCTCATTACTCCTGAATCTGGAGAAGGAGAAGGAGATGGAATGAAGCACTCCAGCAGTTCAGCTGGTGGAAGTCAAAGATTACTGATAAGACAGAGGCCAAAGGAGCGCTCCCTTGCTTCGGCTTGGGCAATGTGTCTCACACTGTTTCACCAGGTCCCAAGTGACAGGAATCCAAGGTACCACTATCAATCTTATTTGCCCCAAACAGACAGTGAAACACAGACAAGAAATTGGAGAGATTAGATAGATAGATTAAAAAACCGTAAAAACACAACACATTGAAGCTTGTGACCTACGCGCCAAATAACTCAAAGTATTGCAGGAAAAATTCCAGTGTTTATCAGAATGGGCACAAGCATGCTACACTCATCTGTCAAAAGAAAAGCCTTCCTTGCAGTTCCCAAGGATGGTTAAGGGAGAAATCTGCAGAGAATGCAAGATTTCTTTCGCAATGTTAACCATCTTAGGTAATATAAAAGGCAAGCACATCTCCTGCCATTTCACTGTATGACTGCATACTGCACATTGGATATTGTTAACTCACATTGCAGAGGCATATATATGTTGAAAAGGAAGAAAAAGATAATCATCAGGAACTATGAACAATTGTGTTTTCCTGTAACAACATCCGGAATGCCAGTCTTAAAAAAACCTTGCATTTAAAAAAAAATTTTGAAATGTTGTATATAGACATATTTCATACAACAATCTAAGGGAATTATAAAATTATTCTGAAACCAGAAGTATTGCGAATAAATTGTGTCCTAAAACAATTGTGGAGAAATTAGCTAACCATACTTCAGCTTCATTAAATTAATGATGTAGATTCAGTTTTTTTCTCCTAATGTGTTTAAGAACAATAAGATTTTCATTACTTTTAAAAGGGATGAGAAATAATCTAGAAAGCATGCATTAAAGATTCCTAATCAAGGTCAGATATGCTGTTAAGTGGTAAGTAGTTTCAAAGAACTGGAATAATGTTGGTATTAAATGCTATAACTAAGATGATAAAATCACGATGGGCTAGAGTACACTACAGTAAATAGCCCTCAAAGCTTAGTGGTTTAAAGCAAAAAAAAGGTTTATTTCTCACTCATATTACAAGTCCACAGGTCAGCTAGCAGCTCTGTTCTGTTTGGGATCTTAGTCGATGGAGCAACTGCTACCTGTTACCATTGCTGGTTGCCATGGTAGACAGAAAGGCAGAGTTCTGGACAATCTCCATTAGCAATTACATGCTCTGGCCCAGCAGAGATAAACCTCACTTCCACCCACAATTCATTGTGCACTGTTCACAAGGGATGCTCTAACCCCAAGGGGGTCAGGAAGCATAAATATCAGCAAAAGCAGCCACCATTTACTAAGGGCCAGCTCCAGGCTAAGTTTGGGGAGGGGCTTTACCTACTTTGTATAATTTTAATGCATACAGTAATGCATTCAGGTAGATATACTATTAAGGTTCCATCTAGCTTACTAAATGAACCTGCTATTCATAGGATTTAAGATGCTTTCCAAAGCAAAAAACTCCTCCTGTCTTACGATGGTCAACCTCCTTTCTTCTACACCAGGGGTCCCCAACCCCCCGGCCGCGAACCGGTACTGGGCCGTGGCCTGTTAGGAACCAGGCCGCACAGCAGGAGGTGAGCGGTGGGCGAGCAAGCGAAGCTCCATCTGTATTTACAGCTGCTTCCCATTACTCAGCTGCATTACCGCCTGAGCTCCATCTCCTGTCAGCATTATGGTGAGTTGTATAATTATTTCATTATATATTACAATGTAATAATAATAGAAATAAAGTGCACAATAAATGTAATTCTCTTGCATCATCCCGAAACCATTCCCCACCCTCCACGCCGGTCCGTGGAAAAACTGTCTTCCCCGAAACCCTGGTGCCAACCCTGGTCCCTGGTGCCAAAAATTGGGGACCGCTGTTCTACACCATACAGTTGATTAGTCCTTTAGGTCTCAAGTACTAGTTAATTCTTGCCTTTAAAAGCAACAACAAAATGCATTCTGCATGCACAGAGCCATTCTGATTTGACTTTGTAATTTTATATAACAAAATGTCTGTAAAGCAAATTAATAGTATAGAGCTAAAAGATGATTTTAATCATTTATTTACAGTAAAGAGAATAGCAGCCTCAACATGAAAAAGATGTGGATACTCTTTGTATTCATTAAGACTCAAAAATTTACTACAAATAGTTTGCAGAGCTACAGGGAATATAATGAATTGACATAGTATTTATACAGCATCAAGAGCCTATAGGAAAAATGGCGCCAGAGCGAGAACATTTTGGCATAAATTATTCAATAGAAAAAGAAATATGATACTCCACCCTCTGAATTTCCCCTTTTGTCTCTTTCCTTTGCTTGGATAGTTCTCCTGGCCTCGGTGTTAACCTCAGAAAATAGTCCCATCTGGTTCCAACTGTTAAAGTGCTAGAGACCTCTGTTGAGCAGCGTCTTCAAAATTGCCAAGAGTTCTAACTCCTTGATACTGAAAAACAGTAGACTGGAAAATTACAGGAGATTGGTTTCCATAGACCCTTATTTACAACTGTAGCTGATAACTAGACAGCTCCAACTCATTCTACGGCAAGTGGTTTCCCTGAAAACCTCTAGATCAAAAAAGCAAAACAAAACTCCAAAACCAAAAAACCTGTGCAGCAAATTTTAAATTCTATTTATTTTTTTCTAAATTGCTGCATTTTACAGAGGCAGTCAGCCAGAGTACCAGTACAAGAGCCTAAAATATTTTCTAATTTAGTATAATTATCATGAGCAGAGAAAATTATTTAAATGGTAATAAAATAACAAGGAATAACTATTTAAAAAAACGTGATAATCAGATTGTGCTTTTATCTCATCAAATGCATTAAAATTCTTTAAACTGAAGTCTTTTCATCATAATATACTAAATTAAATATCTGTTCCTTGTAGAATGTGATTCTACTAAACTAGATTAAAATCAAATCATGGGCAAAATCAATTTTACTTACAATAATCCCAGCCTACTGAGACTCTACTCTAGTAATCATGATAAACGTCTCTCCTCCTCATATTTTTTTTCCAGGTTTAGACTTTCCCAAAAGATATAATTTGTCGACCTTGCACACTTTTTAAATGTATTTCATTAGAGTACTGTGAAGGAAAACAAATGGCACACATTTCAACAATCCATTAGGGGATTCAAAGGGAAAAAAATATATGTGTGTGTTTGTATGTCTGTGTATATGTATATAATCCTGTGTAAATAGACAGATATAGATAGATACATACATACATACATAGATATATAGATAAATAGATGTATATCTGTAGAAATGGAATCCAAATGAACCTAAGCGATTACTTGATTTAAGAGAAAATGATAAATATTTAAGCTGTCTTGGGGGAATTATGCTGACACTGGATCTTGAGATTACTTCTCATATAAAACTCAGAGGATTTGGTATCTTGTCAGGAAACTGGAATGAAGCATGCTTACATGATGTTAATCATGCATTTAATCATTCTTTTATTGCAAGCCCACTAAATGGTGACAGATAAGATGAAAAGAAAAGCAAGCGTTCTCTCCACCCCATTCTCCACAACTAAGCTTTTTCAAAGGTTTAGTTCATTTAAAAAAAAAAAAAAAGTTTTTTATTTGTCTAATTTTGAAATAACACCTGAAAACATGTAGTTACCTTTCACTTAAAGATATAATTATTCTTTGACAAATTATATTCAGCTGTCTAAGATTATATTCTCGTTTCAGATATTAACTGAACTGCAACTCCAATATAACAGAGTTCAATAGAATTGATTTGGGAAGTTGCTTCATCATGTTGCATCCATGCTAGGAATTTGTGAGAGATAAAATTTCCACTAAATACCCCACCATAAATGGTATGGTTTAGATAATTCAACTTTAAAACAAAATTTTAGTTGTGAACCTCAAAAAATGATATAAGACGTGTTCTTAATTGATGTGATGGTTAAGGGTTGTTCCTTACAGCATTTTTTAAATAGAAATGAAAATATTTGTACATGTTTAGCCTTTCAATTCAGTGGAATACTTGGCAATCATTAAAAACCGTCATTATAAATTCGGGTCGGTCCGTTTTAAGACCCCAGGAGAAAGTATACTTCGACTTAAACCAGACATGCAAAAGACTTCATCTTTTTCTTATTTTTTTTTTTTTTTAGTATGACTTAAATGACTGGAATAAATACTTAAAAGTCTTAAGTAAAGACTTTCATATAGAACATTTTTTTGTTATATTATTTTGAAATTCTAGGGATTTTATCAGTATTTTCTTGCTGAAGGAATAACAGATATGGTTAACATGAAATAAAGTAAGCCACTTCTTAATTTTCGACATTAGTACACACCTAGTAATTTTTTTCTGTACGTGACCAATTTCAGCATGCCCAATTTTGCTGCAATTTGTTTGAGGCCATACAGCATTTCCCTAATCAGATTATAAGGATATGCACTACAATGTCCTTTGGTGAGGTTTAGGATATGCTACTCCCAAAAGAAGGCACCTTGGGTATTGAATATTTAAGCTAAAGGCGTTTGAGAAAAGAGTAGAAGGAGGAATTTCACTCTGACCTTCCTCCACCCTGCTCCCCTGAAATAGGTCATAAGACCCTCCTGTGAGAGGTGCCCTCTCTATACCTGGAAGAAAGGAACATCCTTGTCTCTGAGCACAAAGGGACATTGAGAAGAATCAGACAAACAAGTGCTGCTAGATTTTCCCCAGTTTACTACACTTACCTCATTCTCCTGACCTACTACACTTACCTCATACTCCTGACCTATCACATTTCTCTACAACTGCCCACTGGTCATCAAACCTAGCATAAAAATACTCAGGTCTGTTTCTTTGGGTCTTCCTTTCCTTACAAAGTCTCCTGTGTCACACAGACTTACATTAAATAATTTTGTGTGCTTTTCTCCTGTTAATCTGTCTTTGGCTGTTAATTTTCAGATCTAGCCAGAGACCCTAAGAGGATGGAGAAAACTTTTTCCTCCCCTACACTATTCACTATTATATTCAGAGCAGATACAACATATCCATATTAAATGCATGAATCTATATCCTCAGTAGCATTGTCACCCATTAGTGCTGTTGAACTCTGTTCCTGAGGGTAATAAATGGCTAAGGCTTGGAAACCACCTAGGGCCATCATGCCTGCCGGGATTATTTGCTGCTTTTCTTCTTCCTTTTCCTTTTTTTTAGCCAAAGTTTCCAGACAAAATCTTTTCATTCATATTTCTAGCAATCCTACTTTATACTGCCCTTCAATTTAATAGTGGGGGGACAATGTCTTTGTTAATGAGCAGAGAAACACAACTGGCAAGTTGACATCTATACCAGGACTCTCCGATAGAAGTATGGAAGCCACATATGTAAGTTTAAATATTTTACTAGTCATACTGTAAAAGTAAAGAGAAGTGAAATTCATTTTAATAATGTACTTTATTTTAACCAGTTTATCCAAAAATATCATCACTTCTACATGCAATCAATATAAGATATTATTAAGAATATTTTTACAATGTGTGTGTGTGTGTGTGTGTGTGTGTACTGTTTTCAGAATTACTGTGTATTTTACACTTCGAGCACATCTCAATCTGAACTAGACAAATTTCAAGTGCTCAGTTGCTACATGTGGCTCATAACTATCCAGTAGGGAAGCACAGCCTTTACTAATGTAAAAGATCATCTCACTTCCCAAAGTACCCACTCTGTAGCCATGTGATATTTTTTAACCTTTTTTTTTTTTTTTTGGAAAATAATTTAAAAGAATAAAACAAAGATCACTACAGCTAAAAAACAAAACAACATTAAAAACAAAAGTCTGAGTGTATTAACTTCCCAGGCAAGGGAATGCCTGGCAGTGGAGACGTGTGCTGTGTAGTTCACTGACTGATTCAGGGAAAGAAACCCAGGGTTTTAAGTGCTGGGCCCACACAGGGGTGTGGAGAGTGGGGAGAGAGTTGGCAGGGGCGGGTGGCAGTTTCATGCAAGCTGCTAACTAAAGATAGAGAGCTAGCTTCCTGGATTGGATTGCATGTGTTAAGTCTTTGCACAATTTAAATGCAATAATCCTCTGGTCAGAAAAGTCTTCAGTTAGTTCCCATAAAGGTCTGGCATCCTTAGATCACTCAAAGTCATAGTTCTTTACTAGTTTCATTTGGTTAGAACCAGTTCTGGTAACAGAGCATCGGTTTTGATAGTTACTAGGCAAATACCTTTATAAGCAGCACACATTTATTTTACAGTAGAATAACCCAAGAAAGCAGTGTAAACAAGCAAAGTACCAAACAAGGCTAATTATTTTCTTATTATATACAACACTGTCACAAAAAAATAGTATTAATAAAATCAATATATCTTTAATAAATATTACTTCATTTAAATATTCTTTTAAAAAATCCCTCAGGTGTTAGGTAAGAGATATGCTAAAATGCGCTTTTTATATAAAGCTTATTCATTAAAAGTTTATTTTTCCCAAAAGCAGTTATCAACAGAATTTAGTTTTGTATGCCACAGGGAAGGTGCATCATGCTAACAGCTGGATATAGAAAGGTGCCTGAAATGAGGTCTTTACCAAGGTATAGGAGGAAAGAGAACTAATATTTATTGTGTTTAGAAAATTAGGAGTTAAATATTTCTTTCATTTAACCAAAATACCTTTAAAAGTTGGATATTATTATCTCCATTTTACACAGAGGGAAACTGAAATTCAGAAAAATTAAATAGCCTGTCCCTGTTTCTACAAGTTTAAGTGGCAAAGTCAGCATTAGAACAGGTGTGTTTGATCCCAAACCTCAAACTCATTTCTGAACAGCATGCCTCTTACAGTTCAGAATCATCTAGCAAAAAACTGAAAGGAGAAATAAAGGAAAAATAACCTTCTTTCAAATATTTGCTGAAGTGGCACATTTAATTCATCAACAACTATAGATGTAAAAACACGAAATGCAACTATTTTAAATTTTCCCAACATATGAAGATATGAAGTAAGGACTAATCCTATCAGAATATGTTCATGTCTTTACTTTCCTGTCATCTCCAAATAATTGAACTAATAATAATAAATCTTTGAGTTTAAAACTTTCATCCTATTTAATCAGAAAGGTCTCTAAACAGAGTTTAGTTGCACACTGTTAAGAACAAGACAACAGACCCAAAATGGAGTCGCTTATGCTAAGCCCCACAGCACCAAACCAAGACTTAATTACAGTGTCAGCTCTCCCAGAAATGGAATCTTAAACCGGTCAATCAGGAATCGCCCAATTAGATCAGCACTAGTGAGGTAATATGCCTGATAGACTCCTGCCATCCCCTAAAGGAAAATGACCTTGTGATAACCAACCCCTTCTTTTATCTACTACAACTTCCTTGTTCCTGACATGGATGTCTGTGGAGCCCTTTGAGCTCCCTGCTTTCTTGCTGCCTCTGGAGGTCCCTCTGCATCCTGGCTCTGCAGCTTTTGCTTTATGAGCTTTCACACTTTATTTGAGCATTTCTTTTTTCAGACTGGCTCCGACTTAGAAATTGGTTTGCGTCTGGGATCAGACTGGGTCTGGCTGAAACTGGACAGGGTCCAGTGTGGGGCTTCAGGTGAGTAAAATTTTGTTGTAAGGCTGAACAATCAGGTTAATTTTACCAACGATAGTCTTGAATTACAGTGGCCTCAGTGGAGAACTTTTAACCTAGATAAATTTATCCCTTTGTTAGGTGCCCTAGAGAAAAGGGGCTCTCAGCCAAACACTCACCATAAAGGGTAGAGGGAAAATTATTTTTCCTCCTCTGCAGTGTCTGGTGACCAGGATGAGACCTGCTGGGACACCCCACTCACTTCAGAGCCTACAGACAGGGGATCCTAGGAAAAGTGGCAGAAGCCAGCAAAGGAGAGAATTCTTACCAGTCAGCTCTCCCAGATCTCTACTGTGGTGCCTGGTCGAGAGACGAAGGTACAGTTTCATGCTGTCCCTTCCTTTCCAAATTCAGACTGGCAGGCAAAAAAATTTGTAAGAATTCAGTCTTTGAGTTGTGATTTGTGAATTTGCTTTCAGGTACCCATTGGTTGTAGATCCTTTCCAACCCAGGGACAGCTAGTGTCTTTTTGTTTGTCTTGTTTTTGTGTCCTGAGAACTCGGGTTGGTTGGGGGCCCCCCACATATTGCTGCACAGAAATGTGGGTTGCACTCCATTTGCAGGTGGGGCCCTATTGACTGTTGCCAGCTCTCAGGAAACTGTTTTGTTTGTTTATCTTTGGGAGTGACTCTGGAACTTGGGAGCAGATTATCCTTTGCATCCTTTCTGGGGACTCCTCTTGGCTTCCAAGGGGTTTTTCAGTACTGCCAGGAATATTTATTTGTCCCAGCTAAAACCTGACAAGATATTTTAAAGGACTTTTTTTCTTTTTAAATTAGCTCTATGGTCAGAAGGTGACAAAATTGGCAGCTGATACTCAGAGCCTGATGGACTTTCTCCCCTAAGCTAAAATGAAACCATATACAGTACCCAGTTTATCTTTTAACAACACAAAGCTTCCTCTCTTAAATTTGTAAAGTTTCTTAACATTTTAAAGTTGAGGATGTTTTGACAGTAATGTGTCTGTAAAAATAAAAGCTAAATAAAACCACTTGATTCACATTTAATGCGCACTTTTTTAAGGCATATAATAAAATGTATTTAATTTACATTTTCATGAAACTTTTTTATTACTAATCATTTTTTAATAAATTTCTTGAATAACTGCAAATATCCTTTCTCTCAAAAGAGATATGACTTGAAGGGAGCATCATATATGATACTAGTATCTTTCTCCATCTCCCCAATTTCTCCAAAACCTCAAATAAAATGAAGTGAGTTGAATGTAGGGTCATCCCTTATATTCTGCGTTGCTGTTCAGTGGTGGAGAAAATAACAACCTAACAGAATATAAATTTGAAATACTATCCAGTTTGCAATTGTTTCTAAAATTATATTCAAATATTTTATAATTAATTATCTACTAACCAAAAAACAAACAAACAAAAAAACAATTTCAATCAAAATCATGGGGTAATAGGATTAATAGGATCCTGAGAAGGATCAGGCCAGTTTCAAGCTTGCTTTAGGCTCCCTTACTTCCCAGTCTGTGCAGAGGATGAGCAGCTTGATCGTGTGCTAGGGCTTTTCACACCCTGTAATAGACCATTTCCTTTCATTCTGACTTTGCTTTCTGCAGACCACAAAAGTTCTTTATGGTAAAGAAATCATTACATGTGTTTACTGTGAGGAAATTTCTTCTAATTAAATTGTTGCCTTTTTACCCTTATGGAGGCTAAGAATAAACAGTACGAATGGGAGCAGATTTAAGCAGATTAATTGATAAAGAATCTGTGGTGCTAATTGCTCTTCTTCTCTGAAAAATCCCGGGACCGTCAAGAGCAGGGTATATTCAGAAGAACATGTTGAGCACGTGAATATGATCCATCGTTCATGTTACGTGAAGTAAAAGACTAAGAACCTCTTTTGTCAGAGATCATTAAGCTTCCCTCCATCTCTTGACCTTCTGTGATCCAGAGTCTTCAAGTGTTCTGAGTAACCAGCGGGTCCTTGATTTTTATCAGCCCTGCCACCTACTACTTGAAGATTAAAGAAGATAGAATACCTTATAAATACAAAAATATGTATTGTAAATAAAACACAACTGTTTTCCAAGTAGAGGCTTTTAATGGCCACATATTAGTACTTTGTCTTATTACGGATTAAGTTATGAAGTATTTACCCCTTGATTCTGTGTATCTACAAAGAAACGCTTAGAGGCACCAATCACAAAACTTAACCTCCACCTAATGTTAAGTATTGCCAAGCATAACTGCTGTGAAGAACAAAGAGGCTCATTTTACCTTCACAGTTTCAAAAAAAGAAAAGAAAAAAAAAGAAGTTCATTTAAATCTGTCAACAGGTATTATGAGGTTTCTAAAATCAGTAACATGGAATGTAAAGAGATATGGACAGTCATTCACTGTTAAGTGTGAGAAGTAACACCTTAGGTTTTCATGAAAGTTGCCTTTACTATTTTTAAACTTTTCCTCTTCAGGCTCACAACTGTTTCAGGAATCTACCTGCTGTGCTTGAAGTGATTACATAGAACAAGCAAAACAACTGTTTTATGTTCAGCCTTTCCTATTTTATCTAAGCAGGGCAATTGCCGCTGATTAAATTTTGCAGCGGACGTTGAGAAGCATTATATTCGATCTTAAAGTATATTTCTTCTTTAAATTATGCATCTTAAGAGTTCTCCATTTTACAAAAGAAAATCGTGGTCTGTAGTATTTCTAATTATTTGTTCAATCTAGCTCTTGAATGTAAAATTCAAATAATTAAATATAAATTGGTTCTCTTTATTTTTTCCCCCGAAATATTGGTATTCAAATTATAGTTTGCATATGGGCAATGTTAAAATATAGATTCCATGCCCCAACTTTCCAGAGATTCTAATTCAGTAGGTCTGGAGCAGTTGTCTGCACATTTCTCAAGCTTAAACTCTAGGTAGTCTGGCATATATTTTGACAAAATGTCCTTCTAGCAAATTGAGGCAATAATCTGAACAGTCAGATTTACATATTCATCCCTGCTCACTTCCCCAACAAAAGGCACTTTCTCTTCAGTGAGTCTTCTCTTTAAGGAAAAGCAACTCTCCCTGCCCAGCCCCCTAATCCTTGGCATAATGGAGAAAACAGGAAGAGCTAAATAATAACAATAGAAGGATCACATTTAGTATTGATAGATTAGTAATCCCATTTCCCTGTTTCCTGGCTAATCACTGGCAGTGATTTTTTGAACAATGAATGACTACTACCCTCCAAATAACAAAAGAAGAAATATAAAAGGCTAGACTCACTAATATTATAAAAAGCCAGTGGATATCACTGTGTAATGTAATGTTTGACTCTTAGATTGGCGAAATTATAAAAATTTAAAGCTGGTCATTTCTAGTCTTGGTAAAACCTCAGTAAGAATTTAAATTCATACAACGGTGAAAGAGAAATTTGGCAGTATCTATCAAATCTACAGTCATCATAACCTTTTTTTAAAATTTGTTTTTATCGAAGTATAGTTGATTTACAATGTTGTGTTTGTTTCTGATGTACAGTAAAGTGATTCAGTTTTATAATATATATATATATATTCTTTTTTATATTATTTTCCATTATGGTTTATTACTGGATATTGAATATAGTTCCCTGTGCTATACAGTAGGACCTCATTGTTTATCAATTCTTTTTTTTTTCAAACTGATAAAACATTTTTTTTTTTATATGTCAATCCCAAACTCCCAATCTATCCCTTCCCCCCACCCTTCCCTCTTGGTAACCGTAAGTTTGTTCTCTAAGTCTGTAAATCTGTTTCTGTTTTGTAAATAAGCAAACTTTTAATAAATTTTCCTACAGAAATAAAACACAAATTTATTAAAATTATATCAAGAAAAAATTAAGACAAACTATTCAATAATACGAGAATGCTTAAAAAACATATGGTTCTATACCCTGTTACCCCATAAATCTTAGTATGATTACCAGTTACAATATGATTAATGCAATTGGGTTCCTAGTAAAAGCTATACAATTCTGCATAAGGCTTGTTTCAGACCATTGAGAGATATCCCTCATCTCTCATCAGGAGTGACTGCTGACCTATTGTATGTATCCATGTATCCATATTAAGGTTATCAATCCTGTCTTGTTGACAGGGGAGGGCAAGGTTCTACATGCTGGAACCTAAGGGGCAGGGAGAGAATTTCTCATGTAACATATTTCCAAAAAATAGTGGTGGTGCTGTGGTAAATATTCCAAAATTTATATGAAAGAGAAAGTGTTCTGTTATGCAATAATAAATAAATGTATACTAAAATTTAAAATAAATCTTAGGATTTGTATTACATTAGAAATATCTGTTAAGTGCTGGAAGTATACAAGATGATTCTCAGGGACCAATAATTTTAGTTCAATTTTTTCCTTCCAACAAAAGAAAATTGTTCACCATATGCAGAAATGAATTGTAAGTGTTTTTGGAGAAAATGATTTGGTTCTACACAGGCACATTTAAAGATGCTCAGTTGAGTCTCTGAAATTCAGGCCATAGAGCAGTCATTTTCAGGCTTTAGGCAACCAATAATCACACAAGGGGCTTGTTAAAATTGCAGATTCATGGATACACATGCCCAAAAGATCTGGGGTGGGGCCTAAGGATGTCAATTTTTGTAAAGTATCCAATGTCATTCTTATGCAAGTAGTCTGGAAATCACAATTTGAGAAAGGCTCTCCCAGAATAAAATTGAGGTGAATGTGTCTGGAAGATTGTCCTAGGAGGTGTTCCTGTTGGCATCCTCAACTATAGTAAATTTTCAATAATATTATGATGAAACTTCATATATCAAGTAGTATAGGGTTCCAAAATCCAATGGAAAGTGATGGTCATAGAGAATACTCAGATGTTTTGTATGTTAGATTGTTTAAAATTGGCCAATTGAAATTTGCCAAATATCTGTCAAAGATAATTTTATTTTTTCATCAGAGGAATGTTGAGCCATATGACCTGACAGTAAATATCAAGACATATATCAATAAAAGTTCTTTGGTCCATGCTGTCAATAACCTAATATTTGCTATTACAGAAACACAGGAATTCAATTAATTTAACTGCAGGAAATTGCAAAGAAGAACTAAAACACTGTCTTATTTTATTCCACTAGAGATTATGATATGGTTGATGAAAATATTCCTCTTGACCTCCAAGGGGTTTACAAATCAGGAAGAAAAACAAGACATGTTGCAGAGAAGCACGACACTGCATGTTATAAGCAACAAGAAAGAAAACATGAAAACTATTGGACACAATTAGAAACTTCTTTGATGGCAAGTGGAATAATATGCAAGTAAAGCTATCAAATGAAGCAGGAACATAAGGATTCCAAGAGCTCTTTAAGAGACAAAACTTTTTGGCAAAAAAAAAAAAAAAGAAAGAAAATCAGCCAATTGTTGCTCACATTCTAAGCATTTATAATTTAATAGCTTTATCTATTATATAACTGCTACAATAATATAACAATTATATAACCGCTATGTCTCATGCAAAACTATTCCATATGTAACAAAATATCTTTTCTAAATGTGCATAGTTTTGAGATTCAAAATGTGATACATAGTTTTCTTTTCTAGCATGCTAACTAGAACTCTATTGATTCCATTGGCTTTCAGCATAAAGATATTTTTTTCATTTCCACTAAAATGAAGTACTTCTAATAAAATTCATTTCTTGAGTTGCTTTATGTGCTTTTAATTTCTGGTGGGAAATTTGAGGCTTTAACTTTCTGGGTTTCAGTTTTGCAGTATAGCCTTCCTGATGCAAGACTTGCTCCATATTCTTTATTTTATTTTACTGAAATGAAATTATCTATCGATCTATCCATCTATCTATCTATCTATCTACCTATCTACCCATCTACCTATCTCCCTATAATAGCAAATGTTATGGAGTAAAATTCGATACAAGATAGTTTTATCTTGAAACCCAGCCAAGAGGATATTGATTTCCTAAAGTATCTGCAGGTAGTTTCATTTATAAGGTTATCCAGGAGAAGAAAACTCAAGACCAGTAAGTACTATAGACTAGTTCTACTCAACTCGCTTGACTCAAGTTGAGTAGCATATTTTGCTTGACTCAAAATATAAAAGTCAAGCAAAAATGAGAAAAAATTTTGAAGGTTGTACTGTAGTCTAATGTTTCTTTAATGTGTGATTTATAATCTCTGAGTAAAAAGGGAGTAAGCAAGAGTATAGCATTATTAGTATTAATATGTAAAAGATTGTTTTAGACTCAAAACCAGAAAAGAAAAGGAAATGCTTTTATGGGGACTGTGGTTCTCAACGTACTGTAGTGATACTCTTACACTTGAGAACAGGAGAATTCCCTGGTACCTGATCAGACACTATAAACCTGAGCTGGAGCCAGGATTTGCTTGTCCTCAGTGTAGACATTTTTTAGGTGCCATGCTTTTCCCAACAGGGAATGGATCAGTTGTCAGGTGCACATCCATTTGCAATCCCTTAGTGTATTAGTGTGATAGAAACAAGAAAAAACAATGTAACTTCTTGTTTCAAATAAAATGCTTAGAAGCAGATAGCCAAATGATGAAAGTATTTCAGGACACCAAGGGGTATGATCCACCCACATGTATCATTTTCTACTTTTAGCTCTCTTTTTTGAAGTAGTTCCTTTTGCTCAAGACTTCTCAGTCAATTTAGTACATTTGTTTCTCTTTGGGGAACACAATTATCATTTTCTTGTGGATTCATAAAGAGGAAGGTTATTGAAGTCAGTTATGAAAGAGGGAAATAAAGAAGAGGAAAGGAACTAGGGAATATTTTGATTTTACATAAACATGAAGTGAAAAAAAAAAAAAAAACCCGACAGATGTAGCTTTTATTCATGCTCAATGGGTAGGGTACAAGAGGATTCTAGGTCATTCCCTCCTATACTCTTCCTATTTTTAAATTTTCTTATATAGTATGACATTTGAGTTAATTCAATTAATTGTTTTAAAGGAAAAACTGGACTTTTAAAACCTGGATCTCATAAGGGAAGGGAATGCTGGGCCTCGGAAGCTTTATCATACCTGCTTTGCCACTTCCAGCTCTAACTTCTCAGTTGTAACAATGGGTTCTTCCTGGAGGAGTAAGGAATCATTAATGCTTTCTTTCTTAATTATGGCAGCGTTTTACACAAAGTTTCATAAACTCTCTCCATCTATTTTCACATCTAGTTAAAATTCTATCACACCTTCTTACTGTACTCCAACTTATCATCTCTATATATTTATTTCTGTGATCTTTCTTCTATGTTTTTACACATAGCCTGATATATTCTCTGCTTTAGATTTAAAAATCTTTTCCACAATATCCATTTTTCCCTTCTTAGCAAGAATAAAACACTGCATCTGAACACTCAAATTATAATTGTTCAAATGTGCTTTTTATTTATTAAGAAAATAACAAGTGAATAACAATACTACTAATACAATAAATAAAAATACTTATATATCATAATATTTCAAAACTGTAAGAAAACCCTACTCTACCTGGTAGAATACCATTATGCAATCTATAAATTTAGAGATTGAAAGAATTGGGAAAGAACTGACAAAAATTTTGGCAAGGCAGTAATATGAATTTATTAGTAATATGAATTTATTAGTAATATAGTTTTCACAATCAAAAGCTTTAATCAATAAATTCAAATAAAAATTTAAAGAAAAAAGAACCATTCAAAGAAGCAAGTATGCTGATTATCTAAAGCACTCCACTTAAAACATCTATTCTTCCAATCACTCCAAAAAAGAAACGCTGAGTATAATGAGTACAGTCATTATAATATAGGAGTGCGTGGAGGTGTTGAGCATTCTCTATGCACAAGACATAGCTCTAAGTACCTTACCTGCATTATTTCAGTTACAGATCTTTTATGGACAGAGATAAATGCAAACCTCTCATTTGGGAGAGAGTTCATATGATATTTAGCATAGCAGGGCATTTGAGTTTGTGGAAATGATGTTCAGTAAATTTGTCAGAGGCTATGCCTTTTCAATATGTGAATAACTAGAAACATGCATCATTATTTGGTATATCAAATAGCTGTATAATAAAATAGCAGGAGAAATCTCATTCAATGGAAATAGCTATTGGCTAAGGGGAAGACAGAAGTTTAAATCAGCAAGCACTACAAAGCATAGGTGCCATAACAGGCAAAATAGAGAGGGCTACGGGAACACAGAGTGGAAATATAGGATCCTGTGACATAGGCTCTCAGTCAGGAAAGACTTCTCAGCTGAGGTGGTATTTAAACCAAGAGCTAAATTATGAGGAAGGGAAACAGTGTTTTTGACAGATGAATCAGCATCTGCAAAGTCTTCTTTAGTTTCTATGAAAACTATTAATAGAAGTGATCCTACAATTTTGTGAAACAAAGCTGTTTTTCTGGAGACTACTGGAAGAGAAATGATAGTACATCTTATTCAAGACAGATTGCCAGCTACACTCAATGTAGGCATGACGTAGAGCTGAGTTTTCCATTCAAAGTGACATAAGACATATGTTTATTACCATTGCTTCAAACTTCGGGAAGTAAATATGCATAATCATGGCAGGGTAGCAGTGTTTAATGTCTGATTATGCCTGATTAATATATATATCCAGCATCTGGATTCTTCCTACCACATTCATTACTAACTTCTCCCGCCTGTTATTGGAAAAGCCTCACATGAAGTTAACCTGTTTCTGAATTTGCTCTCCTACAGTCTATTCCCAAAAGAGTGAGCATAGTGAAGATCAAAGTGAAATCAGGTCACTTCCACTTCTCTGTTCAAAATATCAATGACCTTTAATTTTATGTAATGTCCAAAAAGATACCTGCCCCCACCCCATAGTCATCATCACATTAATCTCTGGTAGTATTTCCCACTACTCTCCTGTCACTCTTTTCTCCAATCTCCTTGGTCCCTTGCTATTTAGTGAATGTGTCAGGAATGCTCTTACTTCAGGCCTTGACTTTCCCTTGTTGCTTTTCCTCTGTCCATCACTCTCCCTCAGGTCCCCACTTGCCTGCTTCCTTAGCTATTTCTGCATGCTTATTTTTCCCAATTGTCATTTTGATGAGTTGTCCCGATCACATTTTTTAAAAGAACAGCTAATCTCCTCACCTCCCTGGTTCCCCTCATTCTTCTGTACTCTCTGCTTAATTTTTCTCATAACACTTATCACTGCTTAATAAAAATCTTACTTTTTTTTTTCCAGTCTCATCCACTCAAATGTAAACTCCATTTTAAAAGGATTTTTTGTCTTTTTTGTTCTCGGATGTATTTCTGATCTCTAAAATAGTGTTTGGCACATAGTAGATGCTCAGTAAATATTTTTGAATGAATAAATGAATGGATGACATTGACTTTCTTTGAGAAATCTAGATTTAAATTTAGAATCACTTCTCTTCCCTCCCATTCTTACTTGCATCCTACTTGTTCTCTCTCCCCAAGTCTTTGATTCTTTTGTCAGTGTGTTTCCTTGACATTGTACTTCAGTCATAGCTATTAACTTTTAATGGTAACATTGGGGGCACGTTTTTTTCAGTTGAATTAGTACAATAGAGAGTGAGTGCATTTGTCTAGCCAACCTGCCCCCTTTTAAAAATCTATCATATGCATATTTTTTAGATATAGTTCCAAATGTCAATTCTTTTTAAATGGTACTTCTATATTAAAGTCCAAAACTTTTCAGTGTCTTTCCGTTAGATAAAGTACACATTCCAAAGCATGACATTTCTGGCCACTCATGATGTAGTCTCAGTTCCTTCCCTTCCTTATAGTCTATATGTTCTAGCCAATGAAACCGCTTGGATTTCCTGCAGATGCTTGTGATATCAGTGGGCACTGTCCACTCACATGTCCTTCAAACATTTTGCAGGAGCCATAGTTGGGAACAGCTTCCAGTGGCCATGCATCAATCCTGAAGCCACATTCCCCAGGTTACTTCCTACCAAAGGCTAAGAGTACCAGGGGGACTGGAGTCGGTGCCTTGGCTCCTACCTGCACCATCAGCCTGGCCAGGTTTTTCCTCAGACCTGCACTGTCCCTTGAGCCTCTCCTTTCCAGTCCTCCCTTACTTACCTCTTCTTTTACAAGTGTGAGACCTGCATTGGTCTCCAGGCTCTCCCTGCCTTTTCCAGCTCCCTCCCCTTTACCCTTCAATAAATATATTATAGATCTTTTCCCACCTTCTTGTCTGCTTCTCTTGGAGGATTTGAACCAACACACTGCCTTCAAAAAAGTTTCATGTTTTTCAACTCTGTCCTTGCTCTTCCTCCAATGTTCTCCTTCTCTTTCTACCTGTCTAAATCTTGCTTGGCCATAAAGTGGCAAACTCCAAGTTCAAATGTGCCTCGTATATATCCCTTCTGTAATCTTTCCAACTTGTGAATTTTATCTTTTACTATAGCTCTTCCTATACAATACCTCACCCACCCATTGGACTTCAAGCCTCTTGATGGCAGGAACCATGTCTTACTTATCTTCATAAAGTATAAACACAGCACTTTGGAAGTTCTAGAAATCCAATACGTATTTGATGAATTAGATTGCTGAAGGTGCTTTATTAGAAGAGAGTGAGGCTGGGATATCAAAATAAAGCACTATTTATGATCTAAAGCCCCTCTTCACATTTATATCTAAATCTTTGATAATGTTCCGATAAATCAGAAAGCAATTCTCTATTACCGTTCTTCAGTGGCCAGTCTGGATTTGGTCCACAAATAAGAAACTAAGAAAACATCATTTTACAATAGTGAGCAAACCCCAAAGCTCATGGGTGGTTAATGAAATCCACAGGTCATTAGTATGATTACCATGACCCTAAAATATGTTAGATAAGCACTAAAGATCAGTGTAAGGGAGTTGGAATTTAGGATGTCTGAAGAGAGCAAAAAACAAGGCATTTAGGATACATTTATCACATAGGAAAGAAAAGGCATACTAAGAAATTATAATATTCAGAAATCTATTCCTATTTATCACTTAAAAATATGATGAAGTGTATGGAACATAAAATAAAATAATTTCTAAATGTGTTTACTTAAATGAAAGAAAAGCATTATCTTGGTATATTAATAAAATATATGGTGATTTAAAACATGATTTTATCATTTCCTAAATCATTGTTGAAGCTCTCAAAATTTTAAGCAATTACCCCACAAACTGTGATAAATATTTTATTCCTTTTCATATATTTCATATAGACGTCAGAACACCAACTTTGGAATTTTAGTAGCAAATGTGTAAAAAGCCTATTTGAGTAAAAACTTTCAACAATTCCAACTCCAATGAGCACATGCTACTTTAGCAACATATTTTGCCTAGTAGTCAGTGTCTAAAGGTCCCTCGTTATGTACCACTCTGATTAGCCATTTATTAAACTATATTTCTATGAGGTGTTAGTTTTCAGTCTAATGCCATTTTCATGTAATTATGACCACTTTCTGCATTAAGGGGGATTAGCAAATCAAAATCAATAAAACAATTTGGGATTTCAGAAGGAATTAGAATATAGAAGCAAATTATTAATGTTTAGGCAAATTCTCTGAGAATCAGTTGCCCAATGTTAACAGCCTATTATAAGGACTGCAGTCAACAAATCCAGTTTATGTTCTGAGGGGAACACAGAAAGATCAGCAGAAGGACAGCTTAACCTCTTTGTGAAGAATATTTAGTTACATTAGTTACGACCCATGTATTGGTGCATAATCAACAAACCCATGAAATTATTTGTGTGATCTTGTTATGAAATCTAATGAAATGACTTTCATTATTTTGCAAAAAGTATAGTAATTTTTGATTAACAAACCACTAAACCTCTGCCAATAAATCGAACAATATGAGGTGTTCCTATAAGGCAGTAGTGATGGTAAAAGAACTTTCTGATTTAATTTTGAAAAAAAAAAGAAATACCCATACCTAATTGTCCTATAGTTTAAACATTTTTCAATATTTTGTTGGGAATAGGGAGATCTACTCAAAGATAAGAAAAGCCAGGGATGTAGAGAACAATTGTAATTTCAAGAATGAATCACATGTCATAAATGGTTATGTGTGATGATAATTCTTTAAGCAATGTTGTGATTTGTTTGTTTTGCTTTGTTATGCATTTAACCAAGTATCATCTATGACACTGTCATAGAGGCTGTTTTATATGGTTATTTTTGGGGTATTTTGGAAACCTACAAATCTAATCTGTATTCACTGCTTTGTACTGCAAATCTTCTGTTTTTAAAACAGTAAAATCCTGTCCCATATTTAGTATTAAATGTATTATTAATACTTGAAATATAACGTTTCTACTCTACTTTTAATGGTTTCCTGGCGACTGACTGGTGAGAACCAGGACTTCAACTATTTTCCTTATGTAGGTTTTTTTAACTTTCGTTTAATCAGGGATACTGTTTGGCCTCTGACAAGACATAATTTAAGTCCTTTACATTCACACACTTTGCTTAATATTCCTCTGAGTCATAGTTTAATTTTTAAATCAAATCTTCGCCCCTTTTTTTAATCTCTTTATGTTCTACTATCACTTATTCTAGATTTCCAATTTTTTTTTCTCAGAAATCATTTGGAGAAAAGCATATTAATTAAAATCCATATTTACAAATGGTACTTCTTATCATCCCCATGTCTTCATAACCCAGCAATTCCACTACCGGATATGTATCCAAAAAAAAAAACAAAAACATTAATTCAAAAAGAAACATGCACCCCAATGTTCACAGCAGCATTATTTACAATTGCCAAGATAGGGAAGCAACCTAAGTGTCTATCAACAGATGAATGGATAAAGAAGATGTGGTATATATATATATACACATATATATATATATATATGTATATATATATATATATATAAAATGGAATATTATTCACCAATTAAAAAAATGAAAATTTGCCATTTGCAGCAACATTGACAGACTTGTAGGGCATTATGCTAAATGAAATGTCAGACAGAGAGAGACAAATACTGTATGATATCACTTATACGTGGAATCTAAAAACTACAACAAACTAGTGAATATAACAAAAAAGAAGCAGACTCACAGATAAAGTGAAAAAACTATGGTTAACAGCGGGGGTGGCAATCTAGGGGTGAGGGAGTGGTATAAGACAGGCTATAAGAATGTATTGTGCAACATGGGGAATACAGCCAGTATTTTGTAATAACTCTAAATGGAGTATAACCTTTAAAAATTGTATAAAGAATAAAAAATTAAATACAAAATATCACAAATACCTGTTCTTATAACTCTATAAAATTCCTAAATAAACAGACCAAATAATTTTACAGTGCTATGTTTAAATAAAAATTATCAGCAAACTTCTAAAACTTTATGTTTTCAGACATTCATTTCTACTTGTTCTTTTGTTAAATGAAAATCCAAGTCCAAAAAATACTAGAATATCTCTGGAACTTTCCAATGTACCAAATATTTATTCAAATTAGATTATGAAGCTAAAATAAAATTAATGAAAAAGATCTTGAAACCTGGTAAACCCTGAAAACGTTTTTTTTCTTTTTTTAGTTGGATAAGATTAAAGAAAATAACTGTATAAAAAGTACAGTTAATCTCTATGAATTGAAAATATATTCTGCATCTCATTTAACTAAATATACAGATTAATAACTTATGTATTATTAATATGCATTTATTACCTCTGTTGAATTCCATTTTATAGAGTTTTGCATAATTAATGTGGTATTTTAATCATTTTACAATAACAAAAGTCAGTCTAGAAACATAACTGGGTTAGGTACATTTACTGATGTCTTGTGGGAGGCATTCTTATATCAGCCTTAAATAAGTAATTAGAGAGAGCAACAAACAATGTGTGTCACTAGCATTATTAGGAGAAGAGGATCTACATATTAATTTTTAAAATTAGTCTACAACTGGGAAAAGGAAATTCCGACCATTAAAATAATGTACATGCAGAGAATTACAGGAAAATAATCAGTTCTATGGCTTTCCATTACTAAGTAGCCTTATGAGACCTTATGAACCCAATATGTTTTTCCGGTCTGGGTTTTGGTTTTTTTATGTCAAGAGTGTTGATCATCCAGTAATAATAATAAAAAAAAAAATTGACAAGGAGATGGTCAGCAGAAAAATGAGCACAGAGCAAAAAGGACTCCTTAAATGGAACATGGAGTTAGTACAATGTACTCTGAGAGCTGTGTCCATGTAGCACCAGAGAGGGCTGTTTTGTAATCAACCCTATGGGATTCCAAATATAAACATGATATAGTACAGTTTATTAGCATGATGTGGGAACACTCATTTTGAAACAGAGTGACAATTTAGTTTAAAAGAGATTTTTAGTCTGTTTTAATTTTCCAACCCATGCAAATTTCATCTAAATGTAGGACTTGCATTAAAAATTTATACCCAACTAGTTCCTGGTGCATTTTGTCATTTAATCTTACAATTGGGAGTGCATTTACTAATAGGAAGCTACACGTTTTATTAACACATATCCTCACTGTTGGGGGTCAAATATAAGAAAATTTCACTCTCTGTGTTTTTCTTTAAGGGGAAAAATTCATCCTATGAAGATTTACACCTAACAATTTAAATGGCTTCCTGATGGAAATATTCCCAGTACAAAACTAATCAAGGTAGTGATCTGCGAATATTGCCCTGAGAAACCTAAGGAGCTTTCTAATCTCTACAAGGAGCAATACTGTATGTTCTTAAACAGAGATTATCAAGAACAACAGTACAAATAACTAATGAGAGGAAAAGGAAAGACAGAGAAACATTTAATATGCACCTACTATGTGATGGCCATTTTCAAATATATGCAGAATATTGCTATATGAACTGTAAAGTTCAAGTATCTATAAGGGACAAGTTAAAAAATAAATTTTGGTCACTAATAAGCATCATTGACAAACATTGGAAACAAAATTTGTCAATATTAATTTCACCCCAATGAGATGATAAAGTACTGATTCTAAGAACTAGCACCTATGATCTGAAGAGAAATATTTCTCAAATAGGGAGAGACAAATTATTGAATGTGCTTATTTAATTGAAAAAAAATACTTTGTTTTATTTTTGTGGAAAATAAACAATATTCCAAGAAATGAGTTCAGCCCTTGACTGAATGAGCTTGTCCAAAGGTTCTGCCAAATGCCAATGACTAGTTGCGGTAGATAGAGCTCCCAGTATAAATTAGCGTTTCCTTGTTAGCCTAGTGAACAAGAATGAATGACCCAGAGAACCTCGTCACTTCTACAGGTGATTTGTTAATGCGAAGTTCCACAGTATGTAAGGTTTAAAAAAAACCACTTTGACCTGAAAGGACCCCACTAGCCAATCCTGGGAGACCAAGCTTGATTCAGCTGATAGTTTTCTCTCTAATCATCTTCACAGTGAAGGGCAAATTCTATATAGGCATAACTGTGGGTGAAAACAAACCATATATCCCCTGTAGACTGTTAAATATTTTTCTTTTTGATAAAGAACCTAAAAGAACTTACTATTTAGGTATAAAGCATCTTAAATTATGTAACTTATTAACCAGTTATCTATACAGGCAGGCTCCTTTGCACATTTTCTATATGTATGAATTGTAATTACCATGACTTAGTAAAATACACCAGTCTCCCAACAACATGGTTCAAATTTTAGTTACCATAGTATATTAACAGTGGCTGATATACTGTTTGAAGGGTTGCACAGTACAAACTTTGCTGCTAGCTGTTCAGTTCACACATTACTATGTATTTATCAGTGAGCAATCTTGGCACTTCTTTCAGAATGCATAGACAGTGAAACATATACATTTGGCCCGCCGTATCTTTGGGTTCTACATCCTTGGATTCAACCAAATACAGATCAAAAGCATTCCGAATAAAAAAATTCCAGAAAGTTCCAAAAAGCAAAATTTGAATTTGCTGCATGCCAGCAACTATTTACATAACATTTACATTGTATGTACCAATATTTACATAGCACTTACATTGTATTAAGTATTATAAGTAATATAGAGATGATTATATTATATGGAAAGGTGTGGGTAATATGCCATTTTATATAAGGGACTTGAGCATCCCAAGATTTTGGTTTGGGAAGAAAGGGTCCTGGAACCAATCCCTAGAGGATACTGAGGGACAACTGTAGCTCTGTTGCCTTCCGTCTCCCAGTGATAAACCCATACAACATTTTACAAAAATGGATAATCAAAAGAGGTAATTGGTCAATAAAGATCAAAGTGCAGCAAAGAAACCAAAAAGGGGCACCACTGCAGGTAAAATTAGGATAGAATAAAAGTGAGTTATAGAAGAGATAACTAAGTGTGGGAATGTTGATCCTGCTTCTGTTCAAGAGACTCTAGAACTGCAGCCAGGGGAATTTAGTGGAGGCAAAGTTACTAAAATAAATGAGTAAAGTGTCTGTGATGAAAAGGGAGACGACGTCCCATAAGGGACTCTGGCAAAAACGTCACAATAATGGAACTCTCAGAAATGCTTCAGAATATTGAAAGCATAAAATGTTGCTAGCTGATCCAAACTTAGAAAGGAGTGTGAGAATTTACCAAGACGTAGAAAAGATACTCCTTCCATACTGTAAATTAGATGATGAGACGATAAGGGCAAGCACTATTTAAACTACTCTTGATAAGTTTCTTTGCAAAGAAATAAAACACTTTAATCCTCAATGTTTCTCAGGTTCTAAATTACCGTGTACTAAATAAATATTAGTTTTACTATTTGCTCATTTCCTTATATATGTATAATTATCAGGAAGAGAGTTTTCAATGTTTTGGGAAAAAAATTTAAAGGTGACAGAATAACTGTAGTTCTCCCCATCAGTTTTTAAGATCTCTTTGCATGATTTCAGCTAGTACAACCATTTTTAAGGTTCTAGTATACAACACCAGGACTGCCTGTATCTCAAGGAAGAGGCCTTACTGGTGCCTATGCTAAAACCTTCCACTAGGCTTCTGAGTTTTAGGCCTTCAAAAAGCATTTGAGGGCTTCCTTGGTGGCACAGTGGTTGAGAATCTGCCTGCCAGTGCAGGGGACACGGGTTCGAGCCCTGGTCTGGGGAGATCCCACATGCCGCGGAGCAACTAGGCCCGTGAGCCACAATTACTGAGCCTGCGCGTCTGGAGCCTGTGCTCCGCAACAAGAGAGGCCACGACAGTGAAAGGCCCACGCACCGCGATGAAGAGTGGTCCCCACTTGCCGCAACTAGAGAAAGCCCTCGCACAGAAACGAAGACCTAACACAGCCATAAATAAAATAAATAAATAAATTAATTAATTTAAAAAAAAAAGCATTTGATATGCTTTGCGAGAGCAAAGATTAAAGGATACAAGCATAAATATTCTTAGTACCAATTTTACAGATATGTCAAAAACCCCATTTTATTCTAATCTACAGAAAGAAAGGTTTATACTTTCTAATCTTCCTTAAGAAACATAATATAGTAAGTAATTCGACAATTACTAGAACATAAATGGTGAATGCAAGTTCTGGATGTTAAAATATTTTAAATGCTCATCTCTTAGTCTCTGTGAACTGCAGCGTGCTTGGGAGCTGTGACACATTCCTCATCCAAGCTTTGTTCTTTTCAACTGGCAAACATTGACTGTCCAGGTCCCAACCTCCTGTTGCACATACTTTCCTTACACAACATGAGCCAGCTTGGTTTTTCTTGACATGTCTTTTGGACCATCATAAGCATCACAGACATTTTCATCAGTGATGCCAAGAGAACTGGGAATATGTTAGTTTACTTTTGCTTCCTCTGTTGCCTAATTGGCTGCTTCTGCAGCAACAGAACAAAAAGAGGATGGTGCATGAAATACAGCTATTATTTATGAGAGAATGGCTGGTTTTAAAACAAGATAGATGTTTAGTATTCTGTGGATATTCCCCCACCAGATTGTAACAGTTCTGAGGAGGTTAAATTGTGAGCCAAGACTGTCAAAATTTTCTCTTGATAAAGCACCAAAATAGCCTGATCAGCCCAAAAGCTGCTGAGCCTCACTATTAGGAATTGCAGCTACTCTGTAATGTGAAAGATGGGGGATTTGATCTATTTCATTTTTTTCCCCTCCTAGAGTTACTGCCTAAAGAACAAGAATTTCTGCTTGAATGGCTTGATGTGACATTTATCTCTAGTTTGTGGATGAGGTCATAGTGTTGTTTAATGCACTACATTAACCCATGTCTCTTGGTTCTCAAATCATTTTAGACTGCAGTTCAGTTTTACCCAGCTTCTAGGAGTCAGTATGCAAACAAGTTCAGATGATTCTAAACTGCGATTAGTCCATAAGGCATCTATCCATTCACCAAATTTGATCAAGCATCTACTACATGCCAGCAATACCTGCATGGATAATTCAAAAGTGACAGAATGTTTTTTTTTCCCCTGATATCTTTTGCTAGATTTTTTCCTTATAAGGATGATGTAAAATAACTTATAATTTTGGTAAATGTCATTAAGAAAATGCTGATAAGGGCTTCCCTGGTGGCGCAGTGGTTGAGAGTCTGCCTGCCAATGCAGGGGACACAGGTTCGAGCCCTGGTCTGGGAGGATCCCACATGCCGCGGAGCAACTGGGCCCGTGAGCCACAATTACTGAGCCTGCGCGTCTGGAGCCTGTGCTCCGCAACAAGAGAGGCCGTGACAGTGAGAGGCCCGCGCACCGCGATGAAGAGTGGCCCCCGCTTGCCACAACTAGAGAAAGCCCTTGCACAGAAACGAAGACCCAACACAGCCATAAATAAAAAAAAAAAAATTAAAAAAGATAAGATTAATGGATGACATTTAAAAAAAAAAAAAAGAAAATGCTGATAAGCGAAATATCTCAACTAATGATGTTTAAACTTTTGACAAACTGGCCAACTTGTTCTCCCCTAAAGAGGGAAAGTTATCACTTTTCCTTAGGAGGTCTTAAGAAGAATTAAGCGAATAGTATAATTGTCACTTCATCTAGCAGAAAAGAAGCGTTTAATAACTTGAAGCATATACAACATCAGGGTTCAGAGTGTTTGAGTTGAAGACTAGGAGTTTTAAACTCTGTGAGATCTGTTGCATTATCAAATATATGTTTAAGAATATTATTGAGCAGTTTAGGAGTTTTTAAGATGGCTGAGGAGTAGGAGGACATGGTGGAGTACATCTCTCTCCACAGATGCATCAAGAATACATCTACGGATGGAACAGTTCTTGCAGAACACCAGCTGAACACTAGCAGAAGATCTTGAACACTGGAAAGGACAATGAAGATTCCTGCATAACCGGGTAGGATGGAAGAAAGAAGGGAGAAAGAAGAGGAGAGGAAGCGCGACGGGACCTGTGCCCCTGGGGAAGAGCTGAAGCAGAGGAGAGTTTCCCACATCCGGGGAAACCCCCTCACCAATGGGGAAATCAGTTGGGACAGAGAGGAAGCATCTGAGGCTGTCGGAGGAGGGTGAAGCAGCTGGTCTGTGGCAGACAGGAAAGAGTGAGAACTGCACAGATGGTCTGTGACATGGCCATGCATGCCCCGGATTGGGACGTGTGTCCAACAGTGTGCATGGGGGCTGGGGGCTGGAGCGTGGGGATAGGAGAGCAAAACTGGTGGGAGGAGTGCTGTTGGTTGTGAGGAGACAGCCTGAGGGGGAGGGAGGAAGGAAATCCGCAACCGGGAATGCCTGTGGAGGAAATCTGGAGTGCCATGGAAGCAAGGCGCCACTGTTGATTGAAGCACAGAGGGTGGAGAAGACATTGCATTCTCTCTCTCCCCACATGCTGGCCCCTGCCCCCCTGGGTGCTAGGAAAGGGCCCTGCCAGGGCTGGCCCTTGCGTGCACTAGCAAAGTCTCCCCCTAGAGCCAGATCTCTCACGCCAGTGGCCACTGGCTTCCCCACACACCTGTTGCCACCAGGGCTCCCACAACCCAGGCAGCTGTGCCTCGTCTGAGTCCTGTCCTCACCAGGGCAGACCTGAGTGCTCCAGGGCAGCCTCGGGAGCAGACTTCTGTCGGGGGCCCACATGCAGAGGTGGGGCTAAAACCACAGCTGAGCCACAGGGGTGGGGCAACTAAGGAAGAGGAATGAAAATCTTTCCATCAGCTGCACAAGCCACAGATTAAATCCTCATGAGCTGCTTGGTAGATCCTGCATCTATGGAATATCTGAATGGACAATGAGTCGCATAAATGAAACCAGTCTAGCTCTGGCAGCTGTGGACATTGGGGGCAAGCACATAGAGGAGTTGGGCGAGATCAGAGTCTGAGCTGTCCCCGCAGTGCCCACAGTGGGTCCAGAGACCTCCCTAGAGGCATTGGAGGGCCTCCTGGGGAGGTGGAGGTGGGCTATGTCGGGGGCAAGGACACTGACAGCTGAGACCCCAGGAAAATATTATTATTACTATTATTTTTATTAGGTTTTGATTTGTTCTGTTGTTGTTGTTTTTATTTTTTTTAATTTGTATTTAGTTTTTGGTTTGTTTTTTTTCTTTTTTCTGCTTTTTAAATATGTATTTCATATTTCTATTTTTACTTTGCTTTTTCATTGTTTTCTGTTTTTTCCTATTTTTTTTTCTTTTCTTTGTTCTGTTGGTTTTTATATATTTTTTAAAATCGTTTTTATGTGTTTCTTTTGTTTTCTGTGCTTTATTCTTCAGTTTGCATTCTGCTTTGGTTTTGCTTTTTGTTTTGTGTTTTTGTTACTTGTGTTTTTAACTGTTTGATTTTGTTTTTAGGTTCTATTGCTTGGTTCTTCTCTTGTTTTTTGCTTTCTTTGATTTTGTATTTGTTTCTTTGTGGTGTTTGTGTTTCTTTGTTTTCATTTTCGTTTGGTTTTGCTTTTACCATTTGCCTGGGGTTTGTTTGTCTATTTCTTTTTTTATTGCTATTGTTGCTGTTTGTTTGTTTCTGTCTTTGCTATTTATCTTTGCTATTTATCTTGGGTTTTGTTTCTCTGTTTGTTTTTATTTGTCCCCACCCCCCTTTTCTTCTTCCCCTTTATTGTTGTGTGTGCAGCTTGTGAAGTCTTGGATCCCTGGCTGGGGTTTGGGCCTGAGCCTCTGGGCTGAGAGTGCTGAGTCCAAGATGCTGGGCCACCAGAGAATTCTTGGCCCCAGGGAATATTAATCAGCAAGAGCTCGCCCAGAGGTCTCCATCTCGAATCCAAGACCCAACTCCACCCAACTGCCTGCAGGCTCCAGTGCTAGATGGCTCACACCAAACAACAAGCAAGACAGAAACACAAAATCTCCCCTCAGCAGACAGGCTGCCTAAATTCATACTAAGCTCCCAGACACCACAAAGTACACCACCTGATACAGCCCTGCCCATCAGAAGAACAAGATCCAACTCCACCCACCAGAATGCAGGCACCAGTCCCTCCCACCAGGAAGCCTACACAAGCCACTGAACCAATCTTACCCACCGGGGGCAGACACCAGAAACAAGAAAAACTCTGACCCTGCAGCCTGTGGAAAGGAGACCACAAACACAGTAAGTTAGACAAAATGAGAAGACAGAGAAATATGATGCAGACAAAGGAGCAAGGTAAAAACCCACAAGACCAAACAAATGAAGAGGAAATAGACAATCTACCAGAAAAAAGAATTCAGAGTAAGATAGTAAAGATGATCTAAAATCTCGAAAATGAAACGGAGGCACAGATCAAGAAAATACAAGAAATGTTTAACAAGGACCTAGAAGAACTAAAGAACAAACAAACAGTGATGAACAACAAAATAAGTGCAATTAATAATACACTAGAAGGAATCAATAGCAGAATAACTGAGGCAGAAGAATAGATAAGTGACCTGGAAGATAGAATGGTGGAAATAACTGTCACAGAGCAGAATAAAGAAAAAAGAATGAAAAGAAATGAGGAGGGTCGCAGAGCTCTCTGGGACAATATTAAATGCACCACCATTTGAATCATAGGGGTCGCAGAAGAAGAAGAGAAAAAGTTCTGAGAACATACTTGAAGAGATTATAGTCGAAAGCTTCCCTAACATGGGAAAGGAAATAGTCAATCAAGTGCAGAAGTGCAGAGAGTCCCATACAAGATAAACCCAAGGAGAAACATTCCGAGATACCTATTAATCAAATTAACAAAAATTAAACACAAAGAAAAATATTAAAAGCAGCAAGGGAAAAGCAACAAATAACATACAAGGGAATCCCCATAAGGTTAACAGCTGATCTTTCAGCAGAAGTTCTGCAGGCCAGAAGGGAGTGGCAGGACATATTTAAAGTGATGAAAGGGAAAACCTACAACCAAGATTACTCTACACAGCAAGGATCTCATTCAGATTAAATACAGAAATCAAAGGCTTTACAGATAAGCAAAAGCTAAGAGAATTCAGCACTGCCAAACCAGCTTTACAACAACTGCTAAAGGAAATTCTCTAGGAAAGAAACAAAAGAGAAGAAAAAAACCTACAAAAAGAAACCCAAAACAATTAAGAAAATGGTAATAGGAACATACATATGGATAATTACCTTGAATGTAAATGGATTAAGCACGCCAACCAAAAGACATAGACTGGCTGAATGGATACAAACACAAGACCCATATATATGCTATCTACAAGAGACCCACTTCAGACCTAGGGAGACACACAGACTGAAAGTGAGGTGATGGAAAAAGATATTCCATGCAAATGGAAATGAAAAGAAAGCTGGATTAGCAATACTCATATCAGACAAAATAGACTTTAAAACAAAGACTATTATGAGAGACAAAGAAGAACACTACATAACAATCAATGGATCAATCCAAGAAGATATAACAATTGTAAATATTTATGCACCCAACATAGGAGCACCTCAATATGTAAGGCAAATGCTAACAGCCATAAAAGGGGAAATCGACAGTAACACAGTAATAGTGGGGGACATTAACTCCCCACTTACACCAATGGACAGATCATGTAGACAGAAAATTAATAAGGAAAACAAGCGTTAAAAGACTCATTAGACCACATAGACTTAATTGATGTTTATAAAACATTCCATCCAAAAGCAGCAGAATACACTTTCTTCTCAAGTGCATGTGGAACATTCTCTAGAATAGATCACGTATTGGGTCACAAACCAAGCCCTGGTAAATTTAAGAAAATTGAAATCATATCAAGCATCTTTTACGACCACAATGCTAGGAGACTAGATATCAATTACAGGAAAAAAAACTGTAAAGAACACACACACATGGAGGCTATACAGTATGCTACAGAATAAGCAAGAGATCACTGAAGACATCAAAGAGGAAGTCAAGAAATACCTAGAAACAAATGACAACAGAAACACGACAATCCAAAACCTATGGGATGCAGCAAAAGCAGTTCTAAGAGTGAAGTCTATAGTGATGCAATCCTACCTCCAGAAACAAGAAAAATCTCAAATAAACAAATAAGTTTTCACATAAAGCAACTAGAGAAAGAAGAACAACAACAACAAAAAAAGTTAGTAGAAGGAAAGAAATCATAAATATCTGAGCAGAATAAATGAAATAGAAATGAAGAAAACAATAGTAAAGTTAAACAAAACTAAAAGCTGGTTCTTTGAGAAGATAAACAAAATTGATAAACCTTTAGGCAGACTCATTAAGAAAAAGAGGGAGAGGACTTAAATCAATAAAATTAGAAATGAAAAAGGAGAAGTTACGACAGACACCGCAGAAATACAAAGGATCATAGGAGACTACTACAAGCAACTATATGCCAATAAAATGGACAATCTGGAAGAAATCAACAAATTCTTAGAATGGTACAACCTTCCAAGACTGAACCAGGAAGAAATAGAAAATGTGAACTGACCAATGACAAGTAATGAAATAGAAACTGTGATTAATAATCTTCCATCAAACAAAAGTCCAAGACCAGATGGCTTCACAGGCAAATTCTATCAAACATTTAGAGAAGAGCTGACACCTATCCTTCTCCAACTCTTCTAAAAAATTGCAGAGGGAGGAACACTCCCAAACTCATTCTACAAGGCCACCATCACCCTGATACAAAAACCAGACAAAGATATCACAAAAAAAGAAAATTACAGGCCAATATCACTGATGAATATAGATGCAAAAATCCTCAACAAAATACTAGCAAACCAAATCCAACAGCACGTTAAAAGGATCGTACACCATGATTAAGTGGGATTTATCCCAGGGATGCAAGGATTCTTCAGTATATGCAAATCAGTCAATGTGATAAACCATATTAACAAACTGAAGAATAAAAACCACATGGTCATCTGAAGAGATGCAGAAAGAGCTTTTGACAAATTTCAACACCAATTTATGATAAAAACTCTCCAGAAAGTGGTCATAGAGGGAACCTACCTCAACATAATAAAGACCATTTATGACAAACCCACAGCAAATGTTATTCTCAATGGTGAAAAACTGAAAGCACTTCCTCTAAGATCATGAACAAGACAAGGTTGTCCATTCTTGCCACTGTTATTCAACATAGTCTTGGAAGTCCCAGCCACAGTAATCAGAGAAGAAAAAGAAATAAATGGAATCCAAATTGGAAAAGAAGAAGTAAAACTGTCACTGTTTGCAGATGACATGATACTATACATAGAAAATCCAAAAGATGCCACCAGAAAACTACTAGAGCTAGTCAATGAATTTAGTAAAGTTGCAGGATACAAAATTAATGCACAGAAATCTCTTGCATTCCTATACACTAACAATGAAAGATCAGAAAGAGAAATTAAGGAAACAAGGAAACAATGCTCATTCATCATTGCAAGAAAAAGAATAAAACACCTAGGAATAAACCTACTTAAGGAGGCAAAAGACCTGTATGCAGAAAACTATAAGACTCTGATGAAAGAAATCAAAGATGACACAAACAGATGGACAGATATACGATATTCTTGGATTGGAAGAATAAAAATTGTGAAAATGACTATACTACCCAAAGCAATCTACAGATTCAGTGTAATCCCTATCAAATTACCAATGGCATTTTTCACAGAGCTAGACAAAAAATTGTACAATTTATATGGAAGCACAAAAGACACCGAATAGCAAAAGCAATTTTGAGAAAAAGAAACAGAGCTGGAGGAATCGGGCTCCCTGGCTTCAGACTATACTACAGGGCTACAGTAATCAAGATAGTATGGTACTTGCACAAAGACAGAAATACAGATCAATGGAATAGGATAGAAAGCACAGAGAAAAACCCACGCACCTATGGTCACCTAATCTATGACAAAGGAGGCAAGGATATACAATGGAGAAAAGACATCCTCTTCATTAAGTGGTACTGGGAAAAATGGACGGCTACATGTAAATGAATGAAATTAGAACACTCCCTAACACCATACACAAAAATAAACTCAAAATGGATTAAAGACCTAAATGTAAGGCCAGACACTATAAAACTATTGGAGGAAAACATAAGCAGAAAACTCTTTCACATAAATAGCAGCAAAATCTTTTCTGACCCAACTCTTAGAGTAATGAGAAAAAATAAATAAATAAATAAACAAATGGGACCTAATTAAAATCTTTTGCACAGCAAAGGAAACCATAAAAAAGATGAAAGACAAACCTCAGAATGGGAGAGAGTATTTGCAAACAAAGCAACTGACAAAGGATTAATCTCCAAAATATACAAATAGCTCATGCAGTTCAACATCAAAAAACAAACAACCCAATCCAAAAATGGGCAGAAGACATAAATAGACTTTTCTCCAAAGAAGACACACAGATGGCCAAGAGACACATGAAAAGATTCTCAACATCACTAATTATTAGAGAAATTCAAATCAAAATTACAGTGAGGTATCACCTCATGCCAGTCAGAATGGCTATTATCAAAAAATCTAGAAACAATAAATGCTGGAAAGGGTGTGGTGGAAAGGGAACCCTCCTGCACTGTTGGTGGGAATGTAAATTGATACAACCACTATGGAGAACAGCATGGAGGTTCCTTAAAAAACTAAAAATTGAGCTACCATATGATCCAGCAATTCCACTCCTGGGCATATATCTGGAGAAAACCATAATTCAAAAAGATACATACACCCCAATGCTCATTGCAGCACTATTTACAATAGCCAGGACATTGAAGCAACCTAAATGTCCATCAACAGAGAAATGGTTAAAGAAGATGTGGTACATATATACAATGGAATATTACTCAGCCATAAAAAGGATTGAAATTGGGTCATTTGTAGAGATGTGGATGCACCTAGAGTCTGTCATACAGAGTGAAGTAAATCAGAAAGAGAAAAACAAATGCCATAGTAACACATATATGTGGAATCTAGAAAAATGGTATAGATGATCTTATTGGCAGAGCAGAAATAGAGACACAGATGTAGAGAACAAACATGGACACCAAGCGTGGAAAGGGGAGGGGTGGGATGAATTGGGAGATAAGGATTGACATATATACACTATTGATACTATGTATAAAATAGGTGACTAATGAGAACCTACTGTGTAGCACAGGGAACTCTACTCAATGCTCTGTGGTGACCTAAATGGGAAGGAAATACAAAAAGAGGGGATATATGTATATATATAGCTGATTCACTTTGCTGTACAGTAGAAACTAACACAACATTGTAAAGCAACTTTACTCCAATAAAAATGAAAATACAATCATTGAGCAGTTTAAAAACACAATCCTAGTTTTATTTCAATCAAAAAAACATTGTAAGGAAGTCATTGATTGTTGCTCAAGTCTCTGACTCTTGAATTAATATCTCAAGCATTTCCAGTATTATTAATAGAATCATATTTAATTAGTGGCATGGAAAAGACTTAGAAGAGTAGCTCTAAAATTAAAAAATATAACTAAAAGAGATGACAGAATTTACTTCATATAAGTGTATAAATAAACGTACTTTATTTTCTTTTCTATTTCTCTTGTGTATTCATTGACTTTATTCAAAAGTTCTTTACTAATGAAGTTTTAAGACTGTTTCAGACTACATATGTCAAAAGCAGAAAGAGTAAATATCATTAATAATGTGTGCATCATTTTCTAATAACCAATTCTACACTCAGAGGCAGAGTATTATAACAAAAAAAGAAATAGTATGTGTGGAGGATGTATAATTAGAGATTTAAATATCACTTTTTTTCACTTTATTTATATACAAGTACAGAAATATAATTGTCTGTTTATATAAGATTGTATTTTTATTTGACGTCTTCTAATTTTGCTATTTATTTAGAAATCCCAAGTTATGTAACCTCAATTGTACTTCCCTCAATGACAAGAAAGCAGCGATTCATCTGAAGAAGTTTATGTCTTTCCTGAATAAGTCCAAAGGCTTCAGTCAAGATCTATTCAATACAATTATACTGAATCATTGTTTTTGAACATATACCTTACCCATGTATTATATTAGGACATGAGGATATGAAGGATAAACAACTTAGTATTTTGCCTTCAAGCAATATAGTGTTTTGTGAAAATTTCATCATTTCTTTTCATAAAAAGTTACCATACTGTGACAAATAACCAGCTCCTGAAATATAATTATTTAGTCACAAGTTATAAATAAAATTATCCTAATATACATAGGAAGTCATTTTCATAAAGCATCTCTTTGGTCAAATAGTGAATCCTCTAGAACATGAATATTTTTCCTTACATTTACCTGCATTTCAACATTATTTTTCTTTATCCCTTTTCAGATGTTCACAGAGCTATTCCTGGGCAAAAAGTAAAGAGTTCATATTTAGTGTCACTTCCTTACGCTACTTGTTCCTGGTGCTTTTAGTGTACCTGTCTTGGGTTGGCCAAAATGTTCGTTCGGGGTTTTCAGTAGCATCTTATGGAATGTATTGGGCCAACCCAATACAATGGGTCACACTTTCCATGAACCAAATACATAGAATTGTCCTTTCTTATTTTTCTTAATTGCTTCTGTGACCCCTCATGTAACCCAAGCCAAGATTCTAACTTGTCTGCCAAGATCTTAGCACGGTCATTCCAAATTGACATTTGCCCCTTTACAATTGACCATAACCACAAACCATTATCATGGAAGAATTTCAAGAAACCAGAATAGGCACTTACTAAATTATCTGTTGAATTAGTGGATTAAATGGTTACTAATGAAGACTACAATTTGAGGAAATGTTTTAAAGCAGTCCTCAAATTTTAATATGTACTATACTTGCAGTTCAAACCCATATTGTTCAAGGGTCAATTGTTATATGAATCATCTAGAGAAACTTGTGAAAATGCAGATTCTGATTCATTACTTCTGGGGTGGGACCTAATTGTCCGCATTTCTAACAAGCTTCCAGGTGATTCTAATGCTTCTGGTCCCCAGACAACAATTTTAATAGGAAGAATTTAGGGTATACTGTAAAATTTCTTTCTTGAATACATGTTTTTTGGCTATAAACATTTAAAGAGCTACTAAAAGGCATAATACTGCATTGAACTGAAAAATAATGATAATATTTGTTTCTTCACTTAATGCTTACTATGTGCTTACCACATGGCAGGTAATTTTATAAGTTAGGAATTTATAAATTCACTGGAGAGTGAATAAAGAATGTTGTGCAACATGAAGAGGAAAAAAATAGCAGTGAGAGAATTAACCATTACCAGCTATAAAAGCAAGGGTTGTGTAAAATCACAATGAAGTTCTGAAATGCTGAAGAACAAAAATGAAGAAAATTATTAAGCTTGTTAGAAAATATAAGATAAAGAAGGTATGCTATTTCATTGAGAATATATTTCAAAAGGCTCGAGCCAATCACATTTTAGATGCTCACATTTATTAGCTCTCAGGAATACTCTGAAATAGGTACTATTTTACAGACGAAGAAACAGAATCTCAGGCAGGCTAAATCACTTGATCTACGTCATGTGGCTAGGAACTGGTAGAACCAGGTAGAACCAGTCTACTTCTAGAATCTTCACTGAACTTATTCTTGTTTAACATTAGAGAGACTGTAGAACTAAAAGCTTGCTATCATTTTGAGAACTTCATTGTACTTTTCCTGAACCTTGATGTCATATATGGTAGTGGTTGTGAAATGACTCGGTTTCATCCTCTTTCTCCTTTGAATGCTTCCTAAAATGTTTCACTTTGTTCTCCCTCAATGAATTTGTTAATTCATAACATGTTTGAACTCAAGTATTAATTTAAATAAATTCTACATCCCTTTGGTGCAATGGAATTTAAAATCACATATGCTCTTTATTTAAATGACTTAAATATTGTAATGTACATAAAACTGAAATTAAAAATAAAATCTATGTTTTATCTACACAAAAACCTTCATGAAAAATGCAAGAGATGAAACTAATACAGGGTAGATTTTGCAAACTGAAATCTACACTGTTGGAAGTTTAAAAAGCTAAAGTTTATAAAACTCCAACTACAAATATTATCACATTTTGTTGATTATGTGGATTGCTATGACTTGTAGGACTTGCTGCCAATGCTGTTCTCTTCCTGTTATCTACAAGTTTTAGCTTACATGCCCAAGAATCTGTGACAGGAGCCACAACCTTTGAATTTGTTCATATTCACTTTGATTTTCATATTTTTAATCTTCCAACATAATCAGATTATTAGGAACAAACGTCCTACATTTCAATCATCTTAAGAAATAATTTGAGAAATAGAATGACTACAGACTCAAATTTAGACGTCAGTATTAGATTGATTTTTAACACTGCTTCTTGACGTCTGCTTCCCTAGGATAATTAATAGATAAAATAACTATCAAAAATCAATATCTGTATCTGCTCTGTAGTTGACAAAACACATGCATCAACTTATATGACTATCATATATCAACCAGAAGATGATATTAACATTTATTTCTCTTTACAGATGAGAAAACTGAGGCTTACTAGCCTGAAGGGAAATACAATGAACTCGGGGGTTGTGAATCAAAATCCACTGCTGTTTATTACATCATGGTTTTCCTTTCTGCTTATTGGAAGTCCTACTTATATCAGATACAAACAGGTACTCAAACACGTTTTTTCCACTTTTATAATCAATACAATTGTGACTTCAGAATCTCCTGCAAGGACACACTATATTGTTGCTGTGAGAGCCTTGCCTTTGAAATGTCACACAGCCAATCCTCTTCTACCTTTTATAAGTTGCCTCGTTTGCAAAATGAAGATGCTGATACTCAAATCAAGTTTTACAAAGTGTATGTAAAAGTCAATAAAGTATGTAACACTATGGCATAATTCAAGCTGTGGTAGGAACTTACTGTTAATATTGCCTCAGGTATGTCTTAGACACCTTATCATTTTTTTCCTGATATCACTTATACTGTCAATTCACAAGTAACTCAAGAGAAATAAATATAATCATGTGCTTTCATTCCCAATAAAATGGCTTTTTATTTAAGTATTATTTATTATTTGCCGATGTTCACGCTTTTTCAAGTTTTTTCTTTTTTTTTTCCTGGGGCATAATACAATCTAAAGAGAATATGTTTTACTTATATCTAAAATACAGAACAAGATTTAAGATTTTGGACGTATATCAAGAATAGTTCTATAATTTCTACACTGATTTGACTTGCTGGTCTATACTGAAATTATCAGAGTTTTAAATAAACTTATTTTCATTGTGTTCTTACCTTTAATGTAACAAAGAGCCCTTTGTCCATTTACTTGGATTATTCTTACTTTATGGAACTTAAAATTTCTTAATATCTACATCAAAGATTTATTATATATCTGGCTTATGATACATGCATGGAAAGTGATCCCAGTCTTTCACCACCAGCAGATTTTAATTTTCATATTTTGCTTTTAACACTATGAATTTGTAGCAAAGTCAAGTTCAGCATAATGGTTTGTTATTAATTTCCTCTTTAAACCTGTACCAAGTTGTGAAGAAATTGACTTAATAACAATGTAACTGGACGTATGTACAGCTATTAGAATCTAAGCAAAAACTTAAGAGAAAAAAAGCAAACATCTCATTTTTAAGGGCCCATAGAGATTTGAACTACTGCCACTGTCATAATTCTTTCCCTGTGGTTTATGCCCCTGACTGAGGAGACAGTTTCAATGTCTAATGCCACTCGGCCTTCTTTGATGGTAGCATATCTTGTTTGCTAAAGTTGTCATCTCAACAGCACTAAACCACGTGATTTCTCCCCTATGTTATTTCATTTTATTTCTCATAAGAAAGCACAATGAGAAATATCCTAGGAGCCAGAGCTTCTACTCTCCAACTGTAATGTTCAGTTTTATAACATCGTTAGGTTTTTTACAGAAAAATAATCATGTGGGCAATGTGAACCCCTTTTTCATATTGGCTTCAACATTTCTGAGGCCCAACCAGCCATCAGATTCACTTACTGACTGGAATTTCAGCTATTAAGTGATGTAGACTACCAGGCCACTGGGTAAAGGAAAAAAAATCTATAGTAACTTCAAAACTAAGTAATTACATGATATCAGTATTACGCTAGTAAGGTCTGAGCTAAGAATACTGTGGTCCCCCAAAGGAAGTTGCTATAAGGGAAGTTTAATTTTATTAGTTGACTAAAAATAAAAAATAAAATTTGATTCATTTAAATTGCCTTTTCAAGAGCAAAATTGTAAACTATAATCTCAGGGTTCTGAACTAAACAAAAACACCTGGGAATATCAGACATGATAATAATTTCTCTGAAAATTAGCATATCCTGCTTCTTTTTCTCATTAGGAGATCAATACACCTATTTTAGAACAGCAGATTTTCAGAGATTCCAGCCTCTGCAGTCAATACCTGCTTGTAAGGTGACTACACACTTACAGACAAGGGTACCTGATGAATGGGGCTGTCGGTCATTAGATGACATTACTATCTAGTTCCAATATTATTTATACAACTTATCTTAGTAAATTTACTTTCTGCTTTTAGGGAGTTTGGAAGATGAGGTGTTAGAAAAAATACCACATATGGAATGGGTATGTTTAGTGAGAAACGGAAAGTGGAAAAAGAATTTTCTTCTCTTCCACTCCATGGATTCCTATTGATTACAAAAATACATTTGCTTATACAATTGAAAATATTTATACGCCACTAATCTACGCCTGCAATATTAAGTCATAGGAAATCCACTGACAAGCAAGCACTCAGAACTGTTCCTGGGTACAGTAATAAGAGCGTAATAGGACATTCCTAAGTACTATCTGTAGCAATCATGGGCTTGAATTCAAATGATGGACTAGTGAGAATACTTGGTGAAAAGTGTTTTAGTCATTCTACTATTTACTTCTCATATTTCAATTTCACATTCCTATAACCTAAAAATTTTACTGCAAAACCCTTCTTGTTGGTGTTATCATTTCTACCTGTCGGATGGAAGTAGCTTAATACGATCTAAATACCTCTGTTCACAAAGCTATTGCCATGGTTTAATACTGGGAGGAAAGAATGAAACTGACATTTATAGAAGGCATTCAATGTGTTTGTTCTACGCTATAGATATTTTGTAGTATTTAACTCTGATTCCTATTCTAAAAAAACCTGTTTCTTTATACACGATGTAAACAAGATTAAGCAACTATCCTAAGGTGACAGAGGTGACATAAGAATTCCAAGATACAAACCCATGTCCAGCATTGCTGTGTTGCTCTACCAAAAAAGACGTCAGACATTCTTACCTTGTTTTTCTTTTTGTTTCCTGTTTTGCCTGCATAAACACACTTAATAAAACAGGCATGAATTTCTTTCTCTCTCTCTCTCTCTTTCTTGCTCTCTCTTTCTCTAATACATAATGTCAAGCCAGTGCTTTGCACCATGAATCTCTTCTAATTTCCAAATCTTATGAATGCTCTGAATTCCATTCTTGGGGAAATCTAACTCTTCAGCTGTCTTATCAATTTTTCTTCCCAGCCCAGAATCTGGCCAAAATCGCAAAACTAAAATCAGGAAACAAAAATATTTTAAGAACTGAAAAACAACCCTTAGTTGAAAATCAAGTTGTCTCCCTCAGCTGATGGGAAAAGGTGAAAAATTTGGCTCTCCTTATGACATATATGTTTTGATTTAAAGGCCTGAGGGTTTTTTCCAAAAGACAAATATTCTTTCGAATTGTTTTGTTCATTTTCACCACCTTCACTGAAGCATGAATAGCACAGAAGTAGGCATTAGTCTTTGGCTTGTGTGTGATTCAATCAAGTGTTACTTGCATTCCAATTACTCAGACAGCATGGAATACAGCTGTGCGCAAGAAGTGTTTCAGAGTTTCTTAAAAAACTATATACAGTGGTATAAAATTCACTTTGATGTGCGTGAACTATTCCAGTTTGGATTTGAACTTGAAGTATTTCTCGGTTATTATTTCAAAGTCATGAATTATTTAAAATTATTACCAAATTCAGAAAAGATTGTCAGTGTTACATTTAAAAAGGTAATGTATTTTAAGATCCTCAGGATCAGTTCATATGTACATGTGGGGTAAGTGAGACAGAAGAAAAACAATGTCGGGTAACACACCCATGATGGCAACCTCTCTTCTTAATACAGAAGAGAGGATGCATATTTGACCAAGATACAGCACTATCAAATTAATCATCAGGGCAACACATTTTACTGAATTCTGCCTCTGCCATGCATAGCTGTGTGACTCCAGAGGCATGATTAGCTTTCTGCTCTTCAGTTCACTTTAATAGGCTCCTTGTGAATATTAAATGAGATAATGTACATAAAGTAGCTATCATGGTACTTGTCACCTACTAAATCTTTGTCGCCAAAGAAATGATTAGCTCTTTTCCCAGGCTAAATGAATCTAAAACAAGGTCTCTCAGATAATGCCTTATTTATCATGAACTGTTGGGTTTGTTATATAAAAACACCTGGTCCAAATAACTGCAGTTTGAATCTTTATACTTGCAAAAAAAGCCACAATTAAATAGAAGTTAAGTATCTTTCACTAAAAGGCAACTCTGATTCTCCCATGCTGAAGCTGAAGCTGTATTTACTCAAGATCAATAAGGAACAGAATGCTAACTTTTATAATTATGCACAGTATATTTGTAAAGATAAACACATAATAGTCAATGTTTTCTTTTTGCCAAAACATAGTTAATACATTATAAAAAATAAAATTTTCTTAAGTACCATAACAGATTTTAACCTATCGTGGGGAAAAAATAAACTTAACATCTATATAGGGTAGCAATTAATAAAGAAGCAATGCAAGATAAAGTGTGTGTGTGTGTGTGTGTGTGTGTGTGTGTGTGTTGGGGGGAGTGTTTTCTATATTGCATTTTCCTTAGCAGTTCATAGTATTGCTGTCACTATTTTAACTAGATTATTATATAGAAACACAACAAAGCCACAAAACGTAAAACTCTACCAAATCATTTGAAAAACATTCTATTTCCTAGACCCAGAAGAATTTCAGAATTTATTTTAAAATATTCATTTTATTTAAATCCTGTCTCCCTAGAATATATTCTCATTGCTCCAACTAAGGGATGGAAAAGGTGAATTTATTTTTCTCTGTATAATTTCCCCCAAGATGGATATAGTTCTCAGCAATACCACACAAATCTTCAACAACTCAAGGGATAGGATCCTGATTAATTACAACAGGTTGGCTAAAAGGTAACTTTTAGATGTTGTTCACATCTCTTTAACTGCTTTTACCAGAGGTACTCTTTTACATCACTGGTTAAGGATCACAATAGCATGTGATAGAGCAATCGTATTTCAGATAGCAGTGCTATAGATTTTGTGTTACTGCATTATTTATCCATCTCTGTTTTTCCTTCTCTTTTAATAGTAAATGAAAAAGTATGTAAAGCTCTGGTGTGGGATGGTGATAGGGAGACTGCGCTTATGAGTGAGTATATGGGAACTCTGTATTTTCTGCTCAGTTTTGCTGTGAACCTGAAACTGTTCGAAAAACTAAAGCCTATTTTTAAAAACTATGTAAAGTTAAGATGAGAAGATAATTTTTCAGTACTTTACTTTCATTATCAAATGCATGACTGGCATCATTTTTAAAATATTCTAAGAATTTTTTTGATTGGAATATTTTCAGTATATAAATGCAGGTTTAACTAAAAGTTATTCTGTTCATTTCCTTTTGTTTTCATTTTATTGAGTTTAAGAAATTTATCTGCATTATAAAATATTGAATAAATGATCGATACTCTTAGGGACCAATCTGAAAATAAACCATCAACTGTAAGGCACATAGAATATTTTTAAATGAAAAAATACTTTTTTTCTAAGCTGTTTACTATCAGAAAAAAGGGACTCGTTATGGTTACAATAGTAATTTAGCCCTTAGGACAGGGGCTATGCAAAACATTTTTACAATCTACCATCAAGTGAACTTTCTGCTCTCATAACCATTTGGTCTATAGTTATTCTTTTCAGTAAAGGAAAAAAGTAATTTAATTTTAACTGTAACATCCTGGAACACACACAAAGCAACTTTGTAGGGTAAAAAGCATATATAAATTCTTGATATAAAGAAAAACTACACACCTGCAACTGATAGAAACAAGGAACACAAGCAATGAGGAGTTAAACAGTTTACTGTTGCAGGGAAACCTTATCAGGTAAGGACTTCAGAGTACTATAAATATGTGCTAAGTGCTTTTCAATTACCTAACCCCAAACAACATCCTTGTGAAGTTGATAAGTGTATTCCATATTTATGAATAAAAATATTTAAAAATTATTGCAGAAGGTAAAGTAGTTCTTCCTTTAGAAGCCAATCTTGAAGATTTGATTACACACGCAGACGCATACAGACACACAAATCACACAATTTCTGATCATGAAGCATATCAGTGAAACACTAAAAATAGTATCATTGCCAAGATGAAAAACAAACAAAACAAGTACAGAAACAACAACCACAAAAGATACAGGAGGAACAGATGACTCTAAAAACTCAAATTAAATAGAGCTGTAGAATAGTATGCAATACATAAATATTAACTTGCAGAATGTCAGAATACTTATATCATCTCTGAATCATGACATTCTGTGAGCATTCACATCTGTTAAGTAATGGAACTAAGTGATCTTTGAAGCGTTGCCCAGTTCTGTAATTCAATACATCTAGGATTAAATAATATAATGTTAAAAAAAATGTTTAAATGCTTAGGGAAAATGCCTCTTAAAATTAAGTAATATAAAAAAAAATAAGTAATATTTTTAAAAATCAGAGTTTTATTTTATTTAAGATGGTCTTTTTCAAAGTTTCCTAAATATAGTATCATTATTTTACTTCTTCTGATTACAGATAATGTAATTTATTGTTCACAATTACTTTTAAGTTATTTATCTAAATTCTGTTTCTAGTTAAATTTATTTAACCTAAATTTTCTTTAAGCTTTATAGTTTTCGTGACTAACTTATTGCAAAACTGTTAGAATAAAAAAATTTAAAGAGAATAATACAAAGAAAGAGTCTGAGATAGAAAAAATTTGTATTTCCACAACCTGCTCTTACTTGATGAAGTAGATTTGTTATCATTGGGTGTTGGGAAGGATGGTTAAAATATCTTTGTTAGGAAATGCAAATAAAGAGGCCTGCATATTGCATACAAAGAAAATAAACCAATATAAGTGAGAAAGTAAAAAGCCAAATATAAACAAGAGAACTGATTTCTGACTAGAAGGTGGGTGGTGGTGTGTAAACTAGTTGTTCCAGTTATTTCTAGAAGGGAGACAGGTATTTAATAAATCCCAAAATATTTGCACTAAATAAATGTCATGTCAGGCAAGACTGATCTCAAGCTGGACCCTCTGAATCTAGAATTTTACACCAAACCCTGTGGATTCATATTGTCATATCTCTCACTCCAATCATTCTAGTCAGCTAAGCAACAACAAAATCACCACAGGATAAGATCAATTTACATAAACCAGGGAATGCTGTCAGTACTGTGGTGGCCATTAGTCAGACTTTTTAGAACTTTAGCTTAATGCTCCAGCTTTCCTGTTTTGGGTCATAGGAAAGATTAATGGAAAACTTGCCAAATATGTTTGGCTTGACAGATCCAAATGACCATATTCCCTACACCCTTTTATATATACTACATGTCAAGTAACTAAAGTGGCCCACATGGAACCATCAGTTGAAGTCAAAAGTCAATGGGGTTTTGAAAATCTGTCATTAAATTTGCAAAACTTCAAATAAATGAGGTAAATATCAATGACTTCCAATACTCACTTTTTTATCTAACCATAAATATCTAATTTAAAGGAGTGTACTATGGCCAGTAAATTTGACATTTGATCCAGAACATTCTAACTGAAATAATGTAATGACATAACTTTTTCTAAATATTCAGAAATGAGTTTATTATGTTTTCAAACACAATTCATCTGACTAGACTGCACAGTGGGGAGAGTGTACTCATCTACAATGCATTAGATGAAGCAGAGGCTCTCAGGTGAAGGGCCCCGTGGAGAACACAACAGGACTAAGTAGAACTTGATATGAGGGGCTGACACTACAGGCCGGCTAACAGTCACGCTCGTAGCTGCACAGGGACGGTGAGTGGGGTGTCTCTAAGGATAATAACTTAGAAATACCTTTCAACCCTTCATCTAGCTTCTTCCTCTAGCACAGGTTAAAAGCAAGCTTGACACCTTGTTCTATTGCCTGCACTTACCCTCAGGTAATAAAAGAGACAATGAAACATAATAATGGGTCTCTGTGCTCCATGGCACTGTATAACATCTATTCCACATCTCTAGGAGTTCAAACACACTCTTCCTAGTGATTTTAAATCATTGAACTACATTTAAAAGAAAAGAAAAGAAAACATTAGAGTAGACGTGTCACTAAGTCTCTGGCTTTTGCCCCTGCCTCTGAAGCAGCTGACATCTTCGTTAGTGCCTTGTGTCACACACAGTCCCTATGGAACCTGACAGGGCTTCATTCATTATTGCATTTTAGGTCAGCTGACTCGTGACATATTAATTAATTCAATTATAGCTCCATTGGCCTCTTTCAATCCTCATTATACTATTGATTAAGAACTAATTGTACACATGGTGTTAATAAAAATATAATGAGCTAATTTACTGAGTGCTCAGTATGTACCAGGGACAGTTTTATATTGATTATTTAGATTTTACTTGAAGTGCAAATACACTTGAAGAACACAAAACAACATATATATATATGTGTGTGTGTGTGTGTGTGTGTGTATATATATATATGTATATATATATAAAGCACAGCTTACTGACACATAGGAAATGTTTATATCTTGAATCATACAAACTTGATTAAAGTAAAGCCTGATGAAATGCAAGAAATATTTCTATCTTGAGCTACATGTGTATAACTAAGGGATACTATTAATTTAAGATAAGAATTAGTGCTAAGAAACTGCAAAACTGCAGAAATAAGTGCCAAAAAGTAATCACGGCAGTTTGTGTCTTACCTCAGATCTACCAAAAATTCTTCCAGAAAGACCCTTTTAACTGTTCCATTCTTCCTCAGAGATATTTCTTCGCAGTCTGATTTTTCTCTCACTCTTCTGCTTATCATCTTCTAATATCAGAACATATTTTGAGAATTTATCTTTCCTTGGTGACTTAAAAATTGCTCTAAACTATTCATTCCTTCTCATCTTCTTTAGTTGAGGTTAAACATCTGTACTTTGGGCTGCTCACAGGATATCTATGGAAAAAGGCCTCTAAAGAATTAGCACAATGCAAAGTACAGAAAGAGAGCTAAGAGAGAAAGCTGCTGGGAAAGAAATGTAATCACTCAAAAAATGGGTACTTTCCTCTAGAGTGCAAAGTGCCTCAGGAATGGAATCTGTGATTTTCCCCTGAAGGGAGTCAGCAGAGGCCTAACCATGTCCATCAGACTGGAAAAGCACTGCTGCCAGCAGAAGCCAAGAACCACTGATACCCTGTCCACTCAGCTCCCCAGAGCAAGGCTCTTCCTCACCCTTATGCCCTGATGCTGCCACCCAGCCCTGGAGATTCTTCACATAAACAAAATAGCAAACACCTACTCCTACCTTTCATTCATGCTTTCAGAAAGAAAAGACTTTAGATGCCATCTGATTAGAAGTAAGAACATGTTATCCAAAAGCTGTAATTGTGACATGTACTGCCACATAATCATCATTCCCTGAATCAGTTCCTGTACAGCTTGGGAAAAAGAAGTTAAGGGAGTATATTTTATGTGAAAATATCAAATAATCTGGGATCTTATATTTCATCTTTCCTTCTCAGATACAATGTAATAGCAGTTTCTTAAAAAATAGGATTTCTTAAACAATTTGAAAAGCAGGTTGCCCATGAAGTAAGAAATTTGTGAAATTTGCCTCACCCATTCAGCATCCTCTAAATATATATACGTTTACATACACACACTCATATATATTTGTGTGAATATATATGTATATGTGTGTATATTATTTATAAACACTAATTATATATTATATAATATTAATATATATTTATATAATATGTATAGCTATACACCTGTAAGTGTATCCATAGAACTGAAAATGTAAGCCAGTGTAGAGTAATGTAACTCTAAAATGTGGTACGGATTTATTTGTTTTTTTATTATGATGTACAATCCTAGCTAATATTTCTGTGTATCATTCAATGAGCATTTTAAGCCCAGAGTGAATAATCTATTGATTTTTAACTCTAGGTTTATGTTATAATATCTTCAGTTATGACACAGTTTTCTCTCAGGGTAAACATCAATGAGTAACATTGGAGGAAAAAAAAAAAAGAGTAACTAAAAGAATAAAAATAAACAGTGGATAACCAATACTGTTAAAAAGAATACCAATGCTGTTATAGAACGGAATGGAATGCCTCAATGGAATAGCAATACTGTTAAATAATTGAAAATTTCTAAATCTCCACAATGTCTCAGTCCCAATACTGAGTCTTTGTAAGAATGTTTCTTCCTATGGTAGTCATATTTTTTATGTCACTTTCTGTAAGCCTTCTCTGTCATAAAAAGGGAGCTAGGTCCTTTTTCAAAAGTCATTCTCCTATGTTAAAAGGTCAAAAAATTGCAAGTCTTCCAGAACTTCAGTTAAAATGCATCAAATGCATCAAACATGAAGGCAAAGTAAGGGACTTTGCACAGTGCAATAGTGAAAGTGCTAGATTACACTTCAGAGCCCTTGATTCTCAGCAGCTGCAAACCCAAAGTGGTTATAGACATTGTACATAGGTGGGCAAGGGCTCCTTCCTCACTTTCTTTGGGTTTTGCAATTTTGAGGTCTTCCTGAGCCTCAGTGATCTCATCTCTAAAGTAGGCAAACTACACCCATAACTCAGCGTATTCTGAACATGGAATGATGCACAAATATAAAACGCTAATGTTCAAAAATAGTAGTGTTGTTGACAATGTGCTCTAGCATCTGTGTTTTAAAAAATGCATCTGTGTTTTTAAAATAACAAAATCAAAAGTTATAAAAGATGAAAGTAGTCACTTTCAAATAGAAAAGAAACATGCTGACTGCCCAAGTTATCATCTGTATGCTTCATATCTCTCAAAGTAAACAAAAAACACATCCAAGCTTTTTTTTTTTTCCTCTCTGGCAGAGGGTGCAGAGGGGATATGACAAAAAGAGTCTAAATTTAATCTAAAATGTTAAACAGTGAAGAATGATAGATATTCTGGGGAAAAGAGATAGTGATTAGACAGGTCTAATTATTATTATTGGATATAAAACATATTATAAATCCACTATACTACAGAAAGAATAATTGACAGATGGAAGTGATAAAACAAAAATAATAGAAACAGAGATTTGTATATACATGAATTTAGTTTATAATTAAATTGACAATAAGAACCATTAGTTTATTAAATAGTACCTGGACAATTGATAAATTTGCTTGAAAGGCAATAATGTTATATTCCTATCTATCTCTCATCATATGCAAAAACAATGTGCCCTACTCTATAGAGTAAGGCAATAATAGTTTAATAGTTATTAAAATATAAAGTAAAAAGTATAGGTAAATATTTGCCTAAAATATTTTCTAAGCATTATGGTAAAGAAAACACCCATAAAAGAAAAAGAGATAGTTCCACTACACAAATATTTTTAAATGTTTAAAAAAATGTAGCAAAATTTAAGTAAAAAACGGGGAAATGTCACAATATATGACAAAGTGTTATACATATAACATGTTGGGATCTTTAAAATCAATAAAAATAAAATAATAGTACTGGGAAAAATAAAATCCATGAAAAAATATTCATAAATTTAAAATGTCAAATACCACCACATATGTGAGGAGAGTTGGGGAAATGGATACCTCACACTTGCCTTTTGGGAGGCTAAATCAGTGTAACTGCCCTGCGGGTGATGTTGTTGGTAAAAAATGGAAAAGCTTGAAAGTTTTTATATTATAATTCGATAATTCAATTCCACTTTCAAGGATTTATTTACAAGTAATTATTAGAGATGCCCACAAAAGGTGTATATTATATAATATATTAATAATATTGTATAATATCACCAATATCACCAACTTAAATACGCAGCGTTCAGATTGTAAACTTCTAAATTCAATATAATTTCAAATGTGCTCACTATATTAGCAATTAATATTGATTTTCTTCAAGTGGCAGAAGAACAAGTGCTTTTTTTTTCTTTTCTTTTTCCTTTTCTATATTTTCCTAATCTTCTACAATGATTTCAACAATGTATTAGTTATACAGTCAGCAAAAGTATTATAAATTATGTTGAAACAGAAGTGATGGATGATAGACAAGAAGCAGGATCATTTAGTTTGCACTCAGAGAAATAGGTAAGAGAGCTGTGCAGAGGGACTTGAATGCCTGACTAAGGAATTCCTGTCCTTGAATAGGCAGTGGGGATCCACTGAAGTTCTTTGAGCAGGGGATTCACACAGTCAATTTGTTGGTTATGTACAGGACTAAGTGAACTACTTTGAATCTAGTTGCAAAGAGGCCAATTGTGATAAAATTACAGTAGTTATAGTGTTGCTAGAGCTTAGAGGTCTTAATGCAACATCAGACATTTCAAGAAAATCAAATACACTTCACTAATACATAGTTTTCATATGAGATGCTCAAAGTAAGTCCTTGCTGCCAACTGCCATAAGATGCAGCAACATTTTAAGCTTTGTGTTCCCTTCAAGGTTATCTCTTGTAAACAATGGCATCAAGTTCATGTGATTCTTATGAAGAACCTATCATAAGAACTTCATCTAAAATCTGTGTCCTGGAGTTATAAACATAACATATTGAGTTTAAGCTAGATTTCACTTCGAGGATAAAAGAAATACATAACTCTGTTACTTCTAACTAGGTTGTCCATGCATTGAACTGCTGGAAACTCAAATACTTCAGAATTCTATAGCAAAAATAATAAATTCACATGGCATCTTAAAAGGACCCTTAGATACTTAGAGCGTTGTCAAACTAGCTATTTCAACGATAGGCGCTGTTATGACATTCCCCCTGTGCCCCCGCCTTTGGAGCCATCTTCCTTCCCAATTACACTATAGGATTTAAATTGACTACAAATTTGTTTAACATGACACTGCACAAATGATCCCTTTGGATTACTAAACATATAAATTATATCTGGTTATACAATGAAATGGTTTTAACTTTTAGGGTCCCGGTCTTTCTATAAGAGAATCCTTAATTTCATTTTTCAATCAATTCAACTTCACTGAACTAAAATCTCCTCTTCCCTAGACTGCTCTTTTGAAACTTCCTTCACAAGATTATCTTACTCTTAAACTCAAATCCTGTCTCATCACTCACACTGCTATGTCTACAGTCACATATTTTGCCACTAACACTCTTTCAAAATTGAAACCTCCTGGCTTTGGAGTTCTTGTTTCATTCATTCAGTATCTTCTGTCTCTTTTCTAATAGTTGGATTACAAACTGATGTGGAAAGACCACATGAAATTGCCTACAGTTTTTGGCACAAGTCCAAAAATATAGAGGATTGTACTATTTTTGTCTAAGAAAAAAAATCAAGTAAAATGGAAAGTCTTCCTTTATCTGCCAGTAATGTAGTAAATTAAAATAATATTATTGGGCAAAGGAACTCTAAACTTTGGAATAAAAACACAAGAAGCAGAACACTTTATTTTAGAAAATAAAAGGCTGTATTCTTTGGTTACAGGTTTTGAGAATTGCATTCTAGATTACTGGAAAAGAATGGGTCATTGACAGGAAAGTCCTGAAATAAATAATTCTAACTGCAAATTCTCTGTGTACTCAGAGATAAAGTGAGCACACGAATTAACTATTATAACACTTGCCTATTTGTAAAATAATTTTTTATTAAAATTTGAGAGAAAGATATTAAAATTTGATTTTAAAATTTGCAAGAAAGACACTGTGATCATTCAGAAACGATCTAATTTTCCAGATGAAAATCTGCCCCCTTAGAAGATGAGTGGGAAGAGGAAAGATACAGCATCTTTTACACCTAAGGGATGAAATACATTTTTTGTCTTTTTTTAAATTGTTTTCTTTCTTTTTTAAACAAGCAGCTTTCCATTTTCTTCTCAGCCATTAAATTTATGCATATCTGAAGAATAATATTTATTAAGTTCTAAAGCTCGTATCTTCACATTTGCTTGAATGTACAATAAACTGATAGCCCAATCAGACATATAATATTGAATCATGTGCATCATTAAAGTTAACAATCTCATATATAAATAGTAATATAGGGCAAGAAATTATGATAGACTTCTGAGTCAGCCAGAACTGTCATCCATACTCACTTGACCACTAAGATAATGATGTCATTGACCAAGTCACCTAACTTTTGAAATCTCTATTTTTCCACTGCTAAAATAAAGAATATGCTGTTAGAATTAAGGAAAATTAAGTATATAAAGTTCCTCACATGTGGAAGCCAGTCAATAATAGTACCTTTGCTTGTTGCAGAGTTATTGTGAGTATTAAACTGGATAATTTATGAAAACTCCTGAGGCCTTGCTTTATATGTGATTACTGTATACACATCTCTTCATTCACCCAACATACACATGTTAAGTACACAGATGACCCTTGAACAACACGAGTTTGAACTGCGTGGGTCCACTTGTACGTGGATTTTTTCAATAAATATAGTACCTGTATTTTCATTTTACAGATGTTTAAATTAACTAAGTGTGGGGGAAAGCTTGTGCTTGATTTGAGATCACAATATGTGGAATCAAAAGAACTAGGGTTTCAGTCCTGATTCTATCCAAACTATTTCAGCTTCCTGTCCTTGGATGAGTCATTTATCAATTCTTTTGTTTTCGAGGCAGACTTAGCAAGTCTGCAGATTTCCCACTGCACAGGGATCGGCGGCCCTAACCCCGTGTTGTTCAAGGGTCAGCTTACCTCTTTTGTGCTAGATTTTTAAAGTGTTCTATGTTAAGAGTGAGTGTTTTATATAAAATACAAGATAAATGGAAAATCATCAAGGTTATCTCAAACATTAAGTGTATTTCTGGACTTACCCTGTTTTTAATGTAACAGAGGATTATAGCATCTTTAAATGAAAAGAAGCAGTTTAATCATAGTTGTGATTATTTAATATTTTATGGTGAAAGTTAATACTAATTTTAAAATGGTATATTAAGGATAATGCAGTTCTGATTCAGGATATTATCTTTTAAAATAATTAAATGATATGCACAGATCACTTACTAGTAAGCTGATAACATAATTATATGGAACTGAAGATTCTTCATAATAAGCAACACATAACGTTTTAAATTAAGACAATTAATGGGAATGAGGCAGATGTGCTCAAAAGGCACCCATGCCAAAGCCATAAACAATTTGTTTTGCCAATTTCAAGATAGAAAAATCCCACTTCGGGACAATAATAAAATCCATTTTTAGAGGAAAAGCTAATCTCCATTTGTACCATTTCTACTATACAGCATATAGCCTGATACAGCATTTGTTACAGGAATAAAGAATAATCCACAAGGATATAGCAGGACTGATTAAATTCACATATATAAACATGAAAATCACCATTTCTTTAACAAATAAATCTATAATTTTAATTAAACTGAGTGTTATATTAAATAAATGGGTGGCGACAAGGTGAATATTTTAATAAATTTGAATAAATATATGTCAATTTTACTCCAGTGAATGCATGTTTGAGAAAATATGCATTGTTTTCCATTTTAATAATGTTATAAAGAATAACACTGCAGTATGGACTATCAATTAGGCCACCAAAGTATCTTAGCATAATTTTAGCAGTTTGGCTCAATCCCACTGCCATGTCACATTCAGTCAATTTTAGTCAAAATCATGTGGCTTATTTGAAATAAGTGGTCTCAGTCCTATGTCTGGAAAACATCTGGGCAAATTAAAAATATATTTACAAGGCTTCCCTGGTGGTGCAGTGGTTGAGAATACGCCTGCTAATGCAGGGGACACGGGTTCGATCCCTGTTCTGGGAAGATCCTACATGCCACGGAGCAACTAAGCCCGTGTGCCACAACTACTGAGCCCGTGTGCTGCAACTACTGAAGCCCGCGCACCTAGAGCCTGTGCTCTGCAGCAAGAGAAGCCAGCATAATGAGAAGCCTGTGCACCACAATGAAGAGTAGCCCCTGCTTGCCGCAACTAGAGAAAGCCCATGTGCAGCAACAAAGACACAACACAGCCAAAAATAAATAAATAAAATAAATAAAATTTAAAAATATATATATATATATACATTCTGTAAAATTTTTTTCAGTAATAACTAATCCACTGCAAAGTCTCACACATCTACAATTGTAAAGAGGTAATGAAGATTAATCACGTCTCAAGAGAAAAGCAAAAAGTGATTTTTAACTAACTAAAAGAGGAATCTCTGTTTTTGCCACTTTTTCTCCTTCCTCTATACTTTCTCACCCTTTCCCTACTTCAGGTCCATAACCTAACAGTATTTTACCAGCTATGATTTATTTTGAAGTTCTATTTTCCCAATGGAATTTAGGTAATTTTGTGTTATGAGAATGATCAAATTCATTTTCCTAAGTAAGTCAATAATGTAGCCTAATCATGTAGTTTGGCATATTTCATTTTTAAAATGCATCTGTCTTCTATTGGTATGCTTACACAATCAACTCAAGTCTGGACATTTTCCCTATTCACAAGCAAATGTAAATATTCATTACTAATTTTTTTTAAAGTTGTCTCTAAAATTTGCGTCTAATACTTTCTAACCCTCCATCATATTTATACTATACATTTGAATGTCTCTATAAAATCCTAGTATTTAGTATCAATGACATAAGAATTGTTTCAAAACTTATCTCCAGCAAGGCTAAATTAATTTTCATGCTATTTGAGAAATAATGAAATTATTTTAGATCAAAATAATTTTGGGGCTAATTAAAAAAGCTTGTTCAAATATTTATTACATTTCTCTATTTGGTTTTAGGAAAGGCTATTTTGCATCTTGAAGCTTTGATTTCTTATTTTTAACATGAAAAATCAAAGCTTTTGTGATGAATCACTAGTGAAGTGACAATACATCTCTTGAAGTGGATTATATAACATAATTATATTTAATTGTAACAAGTAACCCTCACTATGTACACAACACTTACCTTGTGTACCACATTCCCATAACAGCGTTAAAGAAGTAAAGGAGTCCTTGATCTCAAGGGCTTGACAATTTGAGGAGGCTTTACACACACACAAAATAATTTAATAAGAAATGGGTTGACAAAACAACATCTAAGCAAATGTGCATTGTAAGAGTCCTTGTAATCTAGGTGTAAGCTCCTCAAATGGAAAACTGCTATGCAAAAATGTTCATTTACAGAAAATTAATGTATGGAAATGATTCTTTTCACGTCACACAGCATGTTGTCAGATGATGAGCCAGGTGGCCCCTGAAATGCAAGCTGGTAGTGATGTATTTGAACCAGGTTCACTGAGATAAATAATTTCCCAAAATACCCAATGAGCATATGCCCACCTTCCCTTCTCCCTTTTAGAGGAGCAAACACTCCTGACCAAAGAATAATTGCTTTATTTACAGTGAGAATTAAAGGTTAAGTACAGACACCTGACTGTTTGTTTAACTTATGAGGCCTTTGAAAAAGCAATTCTAAGAGAAAGAGACATTATAGACAAAGACACAGCCTTGTGAAGAATCTTTGTGGCTTTTACTGTGTGGTTCTTAAGTGATAATTATTGAAGGCCTACTATGCAACATATATTATACATATAATATTTGTAATCTCAGGACAATTCTGCAAGGTTGGTGTGATCCTTCTTTTACGGATAAGGAAACAGAGGTTCACTGAGCCTAAGTAACACACACATTCAGGAAATGGAGCCTTGATTGATATATATGTCTGTTTACCTCTCTGACTCTAGGCCTATGCTTGTTTTATATTTTCCCCCAGTAAAGCACTTCACCCAGTCCATTTTTATCCTATGACCCTGCTTCGTTTTCTTTATAGTAGTGGCCATGATCTGAAATTATACAATGTATTTGTTCACAGATGTATAGTCTTATCCACTAGAATGCAAATTCCAGGATGTTAATACCTTCTGTATAACTAGAATTCAGAACATAGTGACTACTCAATGCATATTGGTTAACTGACTGTCTAAATAAACAACTTGAACTAATTGAATTTCATGCCTCTTTCATTATATGGCCTGCAATTATTTCAGATGGCTTCTTGGAATAACATTTATTTATTTATTTAACCAAAGTGAGTTAAAATTCTAACTCTGTCTCCCTCCGTATATAAATATATCATATTTTCAAGTACCTTTTTGTAAAGCATGCATAACAAGTAAATTACATACACCTGAGATGGCAAGTAAGTGAAGAAATGAGTCTAGTAACACATGGAATTTAGATACAGTTATTATCATTCTGAGATATTAGCACACCACAATATTTTCATGATATTCTTTTAAGCAAATGATCTCATAGGCTATGTAAAGTTTTATGTAAACAAATAAACAAACAATTGTTTTCAGGATAGGTAAGCACTAGGTCAAAGGAGCAACTCTTAGTCTGTACTATGTATGTATGGCCTATTGTAAAGGCCAAATAACAAGCACCAGCCAAACAGTGATATGTCATGAAAATGGTAAATTCCTGTTACCACTACCAAATTTTTTAAGGAATATAGGAGAAATAAAAGATTCATTGTCACTTTACTTATCTTTAATTACCTAGCATAAAATTAACAGTCTTTTTGCTGCTCACTATTCTAAAGGCAGATTTTCTTAGTTATTTAAATGGAAGGGAGATCAGTCACTGGAAATTAGTATGTCAAGTCTTATTTTTGAGTGGCTTTGATAAGACCAATCTAAATATATACAGAAGTCTAAATACAATAGCTACAAAAAAATGTAGGACAATATGTAATTTTCACCTTTTTATGCTAATCAAGCCTCCCACACCACTATTGTCACTTATCTATTTGTAATAAAAATAATTAATTTTATAAAACTAATGGTATTATTCTCTTACTCTGAAACTACATTTTAGCAAGTTCACAAATAATTTCAGATGCATGTTGTCTATCCAATCATTAGATGTGTCATGCTACCATCCCTCTCGCCATATCAGCAAACATATTAGTTTTGTACACATTTTTTTACAGTGCAATTTGACATCAGAATAATGCCAGTTAGATTATTTCTGTGTCATATTTTGCATTTAAGTCATAACGGACAGAGTAGAGCCTGGGTTCACCTTCTACATGTGAGTACTCCTTACAATGCTGTGTATGTAATTATTATTAATATAATTCCCATCCTCATCATTTACTTCATATCTAATATTAAACATACTCTGAACACTTATTCTGAACTAGACAGCGTGTTTGGCACATTACCTTCAGAGTAGCTTTATAACACAATTATTATGGTTATCATTCAATACGTGAGGCAACACGTCTACCCAAGGACATAGATAATGTGTGGAAGATCCATATTTAAACCATGTGCTGCTGCCTTCAGCAGCAGATCCATCTTATTATAACTCTCTGTGAACATTGCTCTTTCACCTTCAGCATTACAATTCTTCCAGGGAAGGAATTTTCATTTGTCTTGATCTCCTGTGCCTAATATAGCATATTAACTAATTAAGTATCTATCAAAGAATAAGTGAAGCTAAAATTCTCCAAAAACTCTTTACAAAAATGGATACTGGGCTTCCCTGGTGGCGCAGTGGTTGAGAGTCTGCCTGCCAATGCAGGGGACACGGGTTCGAGCCCTGGTCTGGAAAGATCCCACATGCCGTGGAGCAACCGGGCCCGTGAGCCACAACTACTGAGCCTGCGCGTCTGGAGCCTGTGCCCCGCAACAAGAGAGGCCGCGATAGTGAGAGGCCCGCGCACCGTGATGAAGAGTGGCCCCCGCTCGCCGCAACTAGAGAAAGCCCTGGCACAGAAACGAAGACCCAACACAGCCAAAATAAATAAATAAATAAATAAATAAATAAATAAATAAATAAATAAATAAATAAATAAATAAATAAATAAATAAATAAATAAATAAAATAAATTTATTAAAAAAAAAAAATGGATACTAGTTCTTATTGTTTTACTAAAATGCCAAAATGCGTAAGGCCTCTGCAAGATAATATCTTGTATCTATTTGGGTCTCCTTTGCGTTGTGACTTTAGCCCAATCACTAGAATATTTAATTTCCCAGTTAAAATCAAATTACTGATCTTGGTGTGATCTTTTTTCCTACTCTTAGAATCAAATCGTCCTGAATTCTCAATTAGATAAATATAACTTTATCCAAACAAAAACCACACAAAACATTTCTGACTATATTTCTTCTGCCGTTGTCCCTAGAAAAAGGCAAAGGAAAAGCTTGTTTACATTCCTAAGGCAGGTGACTTCCCGTGCCTTAAAACTTCAACCAAAACACTGTCGGCTTTGAGGAATATTCCTCAACAAACTGCAAGTGATAAAATCACTCTCCCTTCCATCATTAATAATTACTTTTGTTCCATATGGTAGCAAGAAGAACACCTTTCATGAGTTTATGCATTGCCAAATCATGTTTCCTTCTGATACAGTAACTGCCAAAACTCTGACCGTCAAACACCTGGATCATACTGAGAAATGCAATCACTGAAGTAGGCAATAAAATGTACTTGTTTTGCTGGATAGAGCTAATTAAAAGTCAAGGTGTGCAATCTGTAACATCACAGAGAGTAATGCTTTATACAGTGTAACCCGAGTTTTATTTATTTTCTTTTTTGAATCAAATTAGAGAACATAACATAGCATAATTATAACTTAGCAGAAAAGTCTGAGTTTAATCTGCTTAAAATTAAAACAATTGTTCAATTCAATGTAAAAAAAAGTGGACAAAATTATCTATTGACTACATTGAAGTTTGCCCTTCCATGAACCATATACATTTTAATTGAATTTTAGTGGGGTACTTGTCAGTTTATATAGTTTAAACTGCTTTCTCAGTTTTTTACAGAAAAAAATAAATGAAAGGAATGAGAGAAATGAAGAAAAGCAGAGAAACATTTCTTGTAACCAACTTTAAAGCAATATTCCACGAAACCAAGGTATTGCTGAATATAAGATTTCAACTATATTTTAAAATAAAGAGTTTTCAATTAACTCCGAAACTATGCAACTGGAGGTCCCTTCTTGTGCATTCTAGTTTTGCAAACTATAGTGGGAGTGGAGGGAGGGAGAAAAGAAAAAAAAAACAAGGTCAATTATGAATATATCTATGTATCAGAAACTTTGATTATAAGTAGAAACACAAAGAAGATTGACTGGAATTTTGACTTTAGTTAGACTGGTGTTATATAGAAATTGTCTTACTTTTGATTACACTGTATATGAAAATATTGTGAAATACTTTGAAAATTGTTTAGTGTCCTAACTCTCAACCATCTGTATTATCTCTACTTCGTTATCTCATTGTTTATTTATTTATTTTTTACAGTTCTGTACAGATAGAATTTAAACTGTAGAAAAATAATGATGCACAGCATGGGTTAATTTCAGCTGTTTTGGATTGACCACACACAGATTCCCATGATTACTGATCCAATGCTATAGACTTTATTAACTAAAGAGAAATGATATCTTATAATCATGAGTGTATATGAGTTTTGGAGTAGGCTGTATCAAGCTGTTGTCACTGTTAAGTAATAAAATTGGATTTATGATTTGCATCTAGTTTTGGTGAAGCCTGTGGTGGGGCTTCAAAGGTTAAGGCTGGTCATACAGCTAGGATGTGCCTACGGGAACAGCCTCCCACCATGAGCAGACTGCGGGCTTCCTGGTATTGAGGTACTTTGCATATACCCCAGTGGTGGTACTAGAGACAATGTCTGTCCTGTGCAACCCACCCAGGAATGGGAGAGAAAAAAAGCCTGTGCCTGATATCTCTGGACCCTTTTCAATGCAAATATTTCTGCTCCTGCTGTTCTGTGTATTTTGCCTGTAACGAAGGTGTTCTATGAGAACAAAGTGATTCTTGTGAGTCCTTTAAGCAACAGGAGACTTAAAATGTGATTAATGTGTAATTAAAACAGATAGTAATAAAAAAATAATTCCAGTTCATAAAAACGCAGATTGTGTTCAGTAGAGTACAATTGATTCTGCCCTTAGGATATTGACCTTTTTTGCCAGTTTTGCATTCACTTGTAAATTTACTTCAGCATTCCTTATCTTATTTTAACGTGTGAAAGTTTGGGTTCTCCTTTGGATCAAATGTAATAACTTTCTGGTTCCTTCATTAATGAATGAATTAAATAAAATCTTTGACATGTTTTCATTTTATACCTGGATGAGAGTAATAATTATATCCTGATTTAAATTTTATTTTTTATCAACTAAAATGAGGAGTGGTAACATGGCATAGTCATTAGGACCAAAGGCACTAGTCAGACTATCTGGATTAGAATCCAGATGCTGACAGCTATGTGATTTTGGCTAAGTTACTCATATCCTCCAAGTATACATTTCAGCAATAGAGAAAGGAGGTGCATAATATAACTTCCTTATAATTTTTAAAGTCAAATGCCTTTGTTTCCTATCAGCAAAATGGGAAGTGTACCAGTTCCCAGCTCAAGGGATTTTGAGATGAGTAAATGATAAAATCCATGCAATGAACTTAGACTGGCAGATAGTTGGAGCTAAATATTAGGACCAACTCGTAGTAGTAATGAGAGTAGCAGTGGTGTTTGATTTGCTATTATTTCCTTTTTTCCCCTTTATTTTTGACTAACACAATTTTGGTTTTCTTCTCTCTCACCTTATTCCAACATGCTTTTAATTGCTGACCTCCTGGGAAGAATGATACAATCTGTCAAATTACATAACTTCTCTTGTCCTCCCTCTTTCTCTTAGATGCCTGATATTCAAAGATTGTCTTATTTCTTTTGGAATGTGAAAATTCCTCAAACCTAGTTGGAAACTCCCAAACCTAGATATTTTAACATAGATAACAATATTAATCAGAGAATGTTGGAAACTTAGCCACACAGAATCAGAGGAAATTAGATGAAATTGTTACATTATCTTTAGTCATATAAATTCCTTTTAATTATATCTCTTGTTTAAAAAATTGTCATTTACCTCAAAAGGAGATTCTGATGAAGTTTGCTACAACTTCCAAAAATCAACTCATGATTTTCCCAGCTTCTTCAAAAGTTTATCAGGTGAAAGAGGAGGAGGAGGAGAAAAGATTAGCAAGACTAGTTGAAAAATGAAGTGCTAAACATTCCCACTCTTAGGACGTGAATAGGATGAATTCTTGTTGAATTCAACTTGACAAAAAAAAATTCCTCTTGGGAATGGGGTTTAGTCAAGCAACTTAAAAACAGATGTATGATCAGTCACTGATATTTTCTCACTCTAAGCTGAACTGACTGAAATAAGGCTAGTGATATTGATAAAAGCAAACATTCTTTGTTCTACCTACCTTAAATAGACAAGCAGACCCTATTAAAATCATTATGCTCAAGGTGTGGAAAATAAGAGGTTAATTTAAAATTCTATGCTCTATTGAACCCAATATACATACTTTCCCCAAAGCAACAACAAATGCACCTCAGAAATGCAATCAAGGCGTCAAACCCATTGTAGTAAACTTATTATGCAAACTCATTATTAATGTTGCCTCTCAGGTAATTTCCATTTCTACAAGCGCTGGGCCAAATATTATTCACAACTTTGTATTATCATATTTTACAATTTCTATTTAAAAAAGAAAGAAATTTATATAACGGAGAAGGCAGAACTTTGAGGATATGCTCTGAAAACGGACCGATCTTAAAAAAAAAAAAACAGAAAAAAAGTGCCTTGCCAAATTTGTAAAGAATTCATGATACTGATACTAATTGGTGGTAAATTTGACAGGTTATGGATAAGTAAGTTGTCTCTCTTGAGGAGCAATTCTGTAGATCCATTTTTCTGTATTCCTTTCCACGCCAATCACTGAAAATGCCGGTGAACGGGCCCAGCTGAATTGAGTCATTGAAGACAAGAGTAGGGAATTAATTGTGTTCTCTTGCATCTTTTCCTACTGCCAAAGAAAAGCACTATTGTCCTCCTTGAAGGATTCCCTTTCAGCCTTAAGGATCACTGCCAACTTCACTGAGAAAGTCAAACTGCATATCCAAGTGGAAGTGAGGGGGGTTCACATCCAGCTTTGTTCTTGGGGGAGGGAGCTGTGATGGGTTCTAAGCACAAGCATCGCAGGACATCACATTTTAAGATTATTTTGAAAGTAGCTTAATGAAAAATGAGAAACACAGAAGTAGGACTAGGAAAGGAAAAAGAATAAAGTACAAATTCATAGCCTGAATAAAAGTTACACTGAATGCTATTTATAATGTTGTCTATGTATGCATGCTATGAAATTGCACTTGTTAAATGCATCAGAGCTTCTGAAACACAGAGAGCAATCTTATCTGAAGTAATAATATAAATGTCCACTTTCACAGATGAATGGATACATTTGATTTAAAAAAAAAATCACTTTCCTTAATGTGACCTAATTAAGGATGTAAATTAAAAAGGATTTTGAGCCATAAAAATGTCAGATCTCAAATATAACTTATTTGAGGATTTGAAAATAGCCCACATAAAATGCAAGAAATAATCAGTTACTCCCCATAGAAAAAGACTTGCTTATATATTTCCATGTGGAACATGGGTAAGTTGACTGGGTGATCAGGATTAGAATATGTGAAATTTTAAGGAAAGCACATCATTCCATAAATGAAAAATGACATTGCCTTTTCAGCACTGAGCTTGTCTGAACTCAGTAAAATTTACCAGCCTAATTGGCAGTTAAGAGTTCATATAAACAACGTTAAATAACTTTAAGGTAAGAAACCTACTTTCTCTTTATGGACTATATGCTGCAAAAACTTCTGCTGTGGATATTGGATACAAGGGTACACTTATTATTACCAAACAGATAGAATGTTATATTCATTAGGTTAAATGTCTTTATAGTTCTTAGTACTTGTACCAGGATTAGGAGGGAACTAGTCTGTAATTTTGCTCACTATTCTAGTTGGATTTCATTTTCTTACACTTCCTGCAACAAGGACATATTGTTATTTTTTTTCAGAAGTCTGGGCAAATAACCCTACAGAAAACTTCTAAAAACACTGGCTATATATAGTAAAAACTATGAAATGCATAAGCCAACAGTTTTATCTGATAATAAATTTAACTGTATGGTACAACTGCCATATGGCACAGTGGATTTTGTTTATCTGTGCTTCATTCAAGCGAGCTCCCAGCATTTCTTCTTGTTGGTGAAAGATCTATTCTAAATGTGACCTCCTGAGAGCCAAGTAGGGTGAAACACACACACACACTTTTAAATTAACTTTCCAAGCGGCCATAGCTTTTTGAAAAGCAAGAAGCCATAGAGTACAATAGGATCAACTGAAGATAGCCCTGAACTTAGAATCAAAATTTAATCAAGCTCCTAAATATTTATATCTTTGGCATTGCAACACCTTCACACTGAAACCTATTTATCCTAAATACCTTTTCCTAACAAGTAATTTTCTGGATGTCACCACAATTTACCAGGGTCAGCATCCAAATGTTGAACAAGTAACTTACTTGAATTAATTTGGTTGGAAAAAAGCTATATGACCTGGCATGCATCATATGATTATTAATTTAGTTTTTCTTGGAATTTAAAACATCTTCTTTGCAGTAGCAGGTGGTTTATAACAGTGAACTAAAACACAAACAGTTAAGATCATGTTTAGAATATATCAAGTGAGAAACAGAATGTCCTTTTTGCAAGGCTGTAATGAATGGAAAAATAAAAGGCTGCATCCTAAAATCCATTATGGGCCTAAAGCCTTATAAGGTTCAGAAGTTTGATTGTTTTGGGGTTTTTTTTCTTTTCCCTTTTTGGGTTTGTTTGTTGATTTTGTTGTTGTTATTATTATTGTTGGTGTAATCATAGCCATCATTTAATCAAATGGGCTTAGAAGTCCTGGACCTTAACCTGAATAAAATACATGATGTACCCTTACATTTTCTATAAGCAACCATTTATGAGAGCTTATAATTGTTATGATCAACACAGCACCTTCTACCTCCTCCTGAACACCACCATTACATTAGTAAGTAAGGAAAGATTACACATTTCCATGTCAATCTTGTACTCAGAAAACTATAAAACACTAATGAAAGAAATCAAAGATCACATAAACAGATGGAGAAATATATCATGTTCTTGGATTGGAAGAATCAATATTGTGAAAATGACTATACTACCCAAAGCAATCTACAGATTCAATGCAATCCCTATCAAACTACCAATGGCATTCTTCACAGAATTAGAACAAAAAATTTTACAATTCGTATGAAAACACAAAAGACCCCGAATAGCCAAAGCAATCTTGAGAAAGAAAAATGGAGCTGGAGGAATCAGGCTCCCTGACTTCACACTATACCACAAAGCTACAGTAATCAAGACTGTATGGTACTGGCACAAAAACAGAAATATAGATCAATGGTACAGGATAGAATGCCCAGAGATAAACCCACACACATATGGTCACCTAATTTACGACGAGGAGGCAAGAACATACAATGGAGAAAGGACAGCCTCTTCAATAAGTGGTGCTGGGAAAACTGGACAGCTACATGTAAAAGAATGAAATTAGAACACTCCCTAACACCATAGACCAAAATAAACTCAAAATGGATTAAAGACCTAAGTGTAAGGCCAGACACTATCAAACTCTTAGAGGAAAACATAGGCAGAACACTCTATGACATAAGTCACAGCAATATCCTTTTTGACCCAGCTCCTAGAGAAATGGAAAAAAACCCAAAAATTAACAAATGGGACCTAATTAAACTTAAAAGCTTTTACACAGCAAAAGAAACCATAAACAGGGCAAAAAGACAACCCTCAGAATGGGAGAAAATATTTGCAAATGAAACAACAGACAAAGGATTAATTTCCAAAATATACAAACAGCTCACAGAGCTCAATATCAAAAAAACAAACAATCCAATTAAAAAATGGACAGAAGACCTAAACAGACATTTCACCAAGGAAGACATACAGATGCCCAAGAGGCACATGAAAAGATGCTCAACATCACTAATTATTAGAGAAATTCAAATCAAAATTACAATGAGGTATCACCTCACGCCAGTCAGAATGGCTATTATCAAAAAATCTGGAAACAATAAATGCTGGAAAGGGTGTGGTGGAAAGGGAACCCTCCTGCACTGTTGGTGGGAATGTAAATTGATACAACCACTATGGAAAACAGTATGGAGGTTCCTTAAAAAACTAAAAGTAGAACTACCATATGACCAGCAATTTTACTACTGGGCATATACCCTTAGAAAACCATAATTCAAAAAGAGACATGTACCACAGTGTTCATTGCAGCACTATTTACAATAGCCAGGACATGGAACCAACCTAAATGTCCATCGACAGATGAATGGATAAAGAAGATGTGACACATATATACAATGGAGTATTACTCAGCCATAAAAAAAAGAAATTGAGTTATTTGTAGTGAAGTGGATGGACCTAGAGTCCGTCATACAGAGTGAAATAAGTCAGAAAGAGGACAACAAATACCGTGTTCTAACGCATATATATGGAATCTAAAAAAAAAAAAAAAAATGGTACTGATGAACCTAGTTTCAGGACAGGAATAAAGATGTAGACATAGCGAATGGACTTGAGGACACGGGGTGGTGGGGAAGCTGGGGCGAAGTGAGAATAGCATCCATATATATACACTACCGAATGTAAAATAGCTAGTGGGAAGCAGCAGCATAGCACAGGGAGATCAGCTCGGTGCTTTGCAATGACCTAGAGGGGTGGGATAGGGAGGATGGGAGGGAGGCTCAAGAGGGAGGGGATATGGGGACATATGTATGCATATGGCTGATTCACTTTGGTGTACAACAGAAACTAACACAGTATTGTGAAGCAATTACACTCCAATAAAGATCTATTAAAAAAATGAAATAGGACTATTGAAAGTATCTTTCAAACAGATATTTAGATTAGTTTATGCTACCTAACTTAAGATAGGTAAATGCAGAATGTGCTACTCAGCAATAAACTATCACAGAAAAGAGTCATGGAACAAAATTTAGAGTTGAGTAGACAAAATTTGTGCAATCTGGAAGTGTGTAGAGTTACATAGGGAAATTTCACAAATTCATTTGTTTCCTCAGGATTCAAGAATAGAACTTAGACCCAGGCATCAATTGGCCAAAAATGTAATCTACCTTGAGAAACGGAAACCTAACCTGCATTTTTTTGTTTTTAAGAAGGCTACATGTTTTAGAAATGCTTAAGCAATGGTTTACAATGGTTCTTAAACAACTAGAAGAGGGTATGGAGCATGAAGTCAGATAAGTACCTTGAGGACCTCAACGAATGGTGCAAGTTGGTTAGAAAGATACTGGGCCAGATAGTCATGAGTAGGTTGGGCTGGGAACACTGTGTTTTAAGCACTTTAGTGGCTTTTGTTTTACATTGCCAGATCTTCCACAGACTGTTTATTTTTTTTATAAAATATGTAAATATATGCAGAAAACGATTATGTATTCATCTTACTCTAAATTTATAACTTCGTGTGCCACTTCTTTAATAATCTCATACTATTCCTAAAAACAGAAAATATATTTAAATATATGAGGAATTTAAGAATACTTTCTTTTTTCCCAAGCCTATATATGTACGTAGTGTGTGAATTAAAAGTTTTCAAAACTCTACTGTTTATCATACCTATGCATTAATAGATAATAAGAGTCCACTTAAATGCCCTGAAGAAGGCTGATAGTGCATCCAGAAAAAGGATTTATATTTATACTGTTGTTCTTAGTCTGAATCTATGTGCAATTACATAATGAAATGTGCCTTATACATTCTTCTCCGTACACAGTCCACCTCTGTGGACCCAGGTATTATCTGTTATCTGTTATGAATGTGAATCTTCACTGGCCCTCACTCATGGCTAATGCCTGGAATTAAGGATTATAATTGAGTGACTTAATTCCTTTTTCTGCCACCCAACAACTTGGCTTTCCCTACACAACCCTTCTTCTTTTGCTTCTCCCCTTTTCTCCTTTAATCTTTGCACCACTCAGTCTTAAAGATCCGGTTTAAAGTGTGACTTCCAATGTAATTATCTCTAACTTTTCCCTGGCACAACAAACTCAATGGCTTTCTCATTATTGCTTACATAATTCTTTACACATAGTTCAATTACACTGTATCAGTGTTTAGTCACAGGAATACTTGGTCAAATATGACAAAGATTAGGTCTCATTATTTTCATTGTTTGAATCCTCAGTATCACATATTAAGCCCACTTTAAAAACTTGCCAAAATCAATTGATAATGCTTTTCTTCTCATTTATGTAATACTTTAAAGTCTTCAAGTTATTTTCTCATATATCATGACACAAAAAATATAGACTTTGCAATAAGGAGTTAGCATATGTTTTTAAGTAGCTGAAAAACATCTTATTTTGAGGTTATTATTTAGACCACTGCAGAGGAAATAGGTCTAGAAGCACTATTGCATTGAAAAGGAACACTCCATTGTTAACCAAATCTATCTATTTATTAATCTACTTCATAACTATTGACTTCCTACCTTATATTCTGATGGATTTTGAAGATACCAATTATATAATCCCTCAAACAACTTGGATTTGAGTAGTGGGAGAGACAAAGCTATTATAAAATAATCTTCATTACTTTCAGAGTACTTCCTTACATAAACACTTGTTTTTAAAATTTGGAAAATGTTACAAAAGATAAGAATCAATGTACACAGTAAGATTTGCGAATATAATTTATTTTGGCCCTAAGAGTAGTCTGGGACATACAGACTCTTATTTCTGCTTCTCCTGGAAGCTCCAACTATTCGTCCCACAAGCAAACAATGAGCATGAGCTGTCATTTTAGAAGGCATTGAACCTGCAGCTCCCATGAGTTACTGTACTGGGATTGGGAAAACCTGCTCTGTGTTCTGCCAGAGAATTACAACATATTGCTGCCTGGAGCAATGTTAACTTTTAATGTCTTTGTTGTAGTATCTTAAGCTTTTTTTCCCCCATCATACAGAATAATTATTTTCCTCTGCCCTTTTCCACATTACTTTGTATTGCACTCTGTAATCTTTTTTACATATTATCAGCAATCTCAAGAGAATGCCGCTTAAATTTTGTTATAAAGTGGAAAGTGGTCTGGATTTGAAAGTGCAAAAGACTTGGACTATTTGGGCCCTGCCAATAAATAAATGTATGTCATTTTATAAAACTCATATCATTCCCCTGGGCTTCAATTTCCTCACCTACCTCTGGATTATTTGTTTGTTTTGCTCTATTTTTTTAATAGTATAGTTGATCATGATGAATACACTCTAAACACATTGTCTTAAAAAAGAAACTGCTTTTATGTTAAGATGGCCAAGTTGAATTTATTGACAAGGCCTCTCCCAATGTCTATTATTTGGTCTAGATCCTGATTTGTTTTCCTTTTGTTCTTTCTTATTTATGAATAACTGAATTACAAATGTGACAATTCCAACTACAATAAAAATTAATGTGTATGTAAATAAGATATAGCACTTAATTGTAAATACCAAACATTTTCTCACATGGCAGAGATGCTTGTGAAAAGACCTCAATATCTCTTAAATGCTTTCATCTCCATGGTATGTTATACATATTTTCTAGGTTATTCCTAGCAATAACCTCATGAAGAACATGTTATCATCATTTTACAGATGAGAAAGATGAGATTCAAGGTGAAGTTAATAATTAGGAAGTAAGGATCCTGTTCAGGTTAATGTAACTCTACCACACCAGAAAATCTTCCAGGGAGATCAGGTAAATAATATTGCTTTTAATTTGTAGCTTAGGTCATCCATGAAATTAATTTTATTCTTTTTGAGAAACAGTTCTGTCATTATTTTTTTTAGTGACACAAACATTGAAAACTGTTACTCAATAGAGATAATCAAAATTAGTACGCAAATTCCCTAATTATGTTTTTGTCTTTATCATTGATTTGTTCATTCCTTTATTCAGGTATTAATATGTTTTCAAATTAGCTTGATTCATTCCTTCAAATTTGGAAGGACAAAATCTATTCACTTTTACAGACATGTTGCAGTAAAGGACTCTTTACCCATCTTTATATCCTTACCCAATTCACAAAAGATAAGTTCCTAGAATCGGGAAGCACATAAATAAAGACTGCCATGGTCTGCTACTTTCAGGTGGACATACATGGCAGCATATTTCCTGCCAATGCTGAGAGATGTCACCAACCAGAACTCCTTCCTTTCCTCTCCTCGCCTGGCCCCAGTTAGAGCAAATCAAGACCTGGCTGTGCTCCAACATATCACCTCACGTTACATGTCTAAGGTAAAGGATGCTCTTCATCCCCTATAAACATACACTTGGTTGGAGAGAAAAGCTTTCATTACTTATGTTTCTATTCCTAAATTTTTCACACTAGCCGAAGCTCTACTTTGATTCTCTTCTATTCAGATATGTATCTTTCTAAAGTAATTTAATGACACCTATCATTGGTCAATATGACTATTAAATTATGAAAGTATGATTAAGACAGAGTTTGTGCCTACAATTAAACTTAATATTTATCATCTCATTCTTTTTTAACCTAAAGAAAATACGAGGTGTTAAAGAACCGACTTGTTCTGAATACTTAGAAGATATTAAATTTTGAGAGAAGTGATGAAAAGAAAAAAAACTTAATTGATTTCTGTACTTTTTCTTCATAAAACACCTAGTCACTGTAGGTTATAAAACATCTGTTATTTATATGTATGTTGTATACTATTGCTCAAAATTAGTTCAGATTAATTAGCTAGACAGTACTAAAGAATCACCCAAACAGTATCTTAATTCTCAAAATATGAATCACCTGAAGAGTTAAAGGAAAATTAACAAAAATGCTTGCTATCATGCCTGACTGAATGTGTCTTTAATTGTAATTTACAGAAGTATTCTGAATTATTCTTTGAGTTTTTTGTTTTTAAATACTAAGTAATAATCCATATTCTCAAGAGAGTAAAATGCATGCATTTCATAACCACTAAATATTGTCAAAGCAATGGCATCTGCTACCGCTAGAGACAAGGAAGATAAACTGAGTTTAAGTACGCTCAGGTCTTTGTTATTCATGACAAATAAATATGACAAATGGAAACTCTAAACTCAACTGGATACATGACTAGTGAGGGCGTCTCAGATGTAATAGGCATATATATATTCATTGGAAGACTTTAATATACACTTACTGGATACCCAACATGTCTAAGGAATATTATAGGTGTAATGAAAAATAAGAGTGTATAAATAAGCTGTTTTCTTTCCTCAAGCATCTTTCGATCTTGTGAAGTAGAAAAGGATGTTAAAAATTAATTCTGTAACAAGGTAGAAGGTCCTATGGGGCTTCTTAATCAGTTCTTAGCTGTAAAACAATAAACATATTGTTGGTTACCCAGTATTATTTATGACAAACCTAAAGCACTTTTCAAGCTACATTATTCTTTATTAAATTTAATAACCTAATATCTACTAGTGTATCACCCCTACCTTTCTTGTGCTATTATTTGTTGATATAGATCATTGACCTCAGCTTCAGTAATTCTTTCTGGTTTTGATTAAATCTTTGGAGGAGGAACAAAAGGAATCTTCTTTTGAAATACACAGTGAATTAGAAGAAGTGGGAATAGAAAAAAAATTTTGGATTCTCTCTGGTTTTACATTTTGTACTTCCTATGGTCATTGTTGTCTAGAGTAGATTTCAGCTGTCCTGGCAGAGTATTAATTGTTCAGCAAGCTCTTTCTCTGTGGGATGAGAATCATTTCACTGGTGTTGAGAAAGAGATTTCTGTATACCTTCTATGTGATGCATTCATGTCGATGACATGAATGTATTCAGTTTCACCTCATTGAGTTTTGCTAATTTAGATATTCCCAAGAACCAGATGGGTCCTGGTACAATTCCCTAAATTAACACCTTAGGAAAGTGACATGTTTATGTCACTATAGCCAATGACAAGCCTGGAACTAGAAATCGGTCATGTGGAAGTGAATGGGTCTTGGGCTTGGAGTCAGTGCAGAGTGCAAATCCTAGTTCTGTGACTCATGAAACCTCTGACTCTGGGCAAGTCTTTGAGCCTCAGGTCCTCATCTGCAAACCTGGGGATTCTTAGAGAGGTGTGGAAATATAGTAGAGAAATGGCTGTAAAGAGTCTGTGTCTGATGCAGAGCAGACACTCAAAATGTTCACCCCTTATTCTTTCCTAGCTTCTAGATCAGTACTGTTCATGGTGTGCCACTGTCCTCAGATAGACATGGATTTGGACCTACAGTGTCATCTTTTGCAGCTCCTCTGTGACTTGGCAGCCTGAACACAGAGCACGTGCATTAGCATTGCTGATGGAAGAATAATACAACCTTGTTAGGGAATGATTAAATGTTTTTCCTTATTCTTTATTCTTAAACCGTATTCCCTTTACCTACACTTAGTGTAGGTGTGGTGTGGAGGGCATGGCTTAAAATAAAAGTTCTGAGACTAACTGGCCAAGGGTAAGAGGGAACAAATTTCTTTGTTATAGAAATATTAAACTACAGAAAAATCACAACATAATTGTGGATATGGGATAATGAGGAAGGAGAAGTGAGTAAGTTCTGGGAATTTTTGAACCTATGTCGTTTATCTCATTCAATATCAGTGAATATCATCCATACTTGGATACTAGTTCTTGGAACTAGTTCTTGACATACTTGGAATTTAGTTCTTTTTAGCTTTGAATTCAATAAAATGTAGAATAAGTCACCCATAATCACCTCTCATATATTCTAGTGGTCTTGTCTTTCTTATATTTTCACTTATATTTGCTTAATTTGTCTTAGATTGAGCATACATCTTTACATGTTATCTGTCTTTTAGTTTGGCCATCTAGTGTCCCTTTGAAAAGATTCTTCTGATGTTATAATGACAATCATATTGCAACATATAAATGTATCAAATCAACATGTTGTGCACCTTCAACTTACACAATGTTACATGACAATTATATTTCAATTGAAGAAAGTTTCTTCCTAAAGTTTATATACATATGTATGTATAATTTTATATAATATTAATCTGAGTTGAGAACAATGGGAATATTATTTAACATGTTAAAAGTCCTAATCACCTCTTGCTACAACACTATCTATATTTTAATTTAAGAATTTCAAAGCATCTCTTTCTACATTTTTCCTTCATGTATTTACATATAAAGAGTTGAAAGTTTTGAGAAATATGATAACCAAAATATTTACATAATAAAATAGGCATCGAGTTTAAAATGATCAGCCTTTTTTTTTTTTAACATCTTTATTGGAGTATAATTGCTTTACAATGTTGTGTTTGTTTCTGCTGTATAACAAAGTGAATCAACTATATGTATACATATATCCCCATATCTCCTCCCTCTTGTGTCTCCCTCTCACCCTCCTTATCGCACCTCTCTAGATGGTCACAAAGCACCGAGCTGATCTCCCTCTGCTATGCAGCTGCTGCCCACTAGCTATTTATATTACATTTTGTAGTGTAAATATGTCAATGCTACTCTCTCACTTCGTTGCAGCTTACCCTTCCCCCTCCCCTTGTCCTCAAGTCCATTCTCTATGTCTGGATCTTTATTCCTGTCCTGCCTCTAGGTTCACCAGAACCTTTTTTTTTTTTTTTTTTTAGATTCCATATATATGTGTTAGCATGCAGTGTTTGTTTTTCTCTTTCTGACTTCCTTCACTCTGTATGACAGACTCTAGATCCATCCACCTCATTTCTTTTTTAGACTGAGTAATATTCCGTTGTATAAATGTGCCACATCTTCTTTATCTATTCATCTGTTGATGGACACTTAGGTTGCTTCCATGTCCAGGCTGTTGTAAATAGTGCTACAATGAACATTGTGGTACATGATTCTTTTTGAATTACAGTTTTCTCAGGGTATATGCCTAGTAGTGGGATTGCTGGGTCATATGGTAGTTCTATTTTTAGTTTTTTAAGGAACCTCCATACTGTTTTCTATAGTGGCTGTATCAATTTACATGCCCACCAACAGTGCAAGAGTGTTCCCTTTTCTCCACACCCTCTCCAGCATTTATTGTTTGTAGATTTTTTGATGACGGCCATTCTGACGGGTATGAGGTGATACCACATTGTAGTTTTGATTTGCATTTCTCTAATGATTAGTGATGTTGAGCACCCATTCATGTGTTTGTTGGCCATCTGTATATCTTCTTTGGAGAAATGTATATTTAGGTCTTCTGCCCATCTTTGGATTGGGTTGTTTGTTTTTTTGATATTGAGCTGCATGAGCTGCTTGTAAATTTTGGAGATTAATCCTTTGTCAGTTGCTTTGTTTGTAGATATTTTCTCCATTCTGAAGGTTTTATTTTCATCTTGTTTATGGTTTCCTTTGTTATGTCAAAGCTTTTAAGTTTCATTAGGTCCCATTTGTTTATTTATTTTTTTTATTTCCATACTCTAAGAGATTGGTCAAAAAGGATCTTGCTGTGATTTATATGTCAAAGAGTATTCTTCCTATGTTTGCCTGCAAGTTTTATAGTGTCTGGCCTTATATTTAGGTCTTTAATCCACTTTGAGTTTTTTTGTGTGTATGGTGTTAGGAAGTGTTCTAATTTCATTCTTTTACATGTAGCTGTCCAGTTATCCCAGCACCACTTATTGAAGAGGCTGTCTTTTCTCCACTATATAGAGATAAGATCACCATATGTGCATGGGTTTATCTCTGGGCTTTCTATCCTGTTCCATTGATCTATATTTCAGTTTTTGTGCCAGTACCATACTGTCTTGATTACTGTAGCTTTGTAGTATAGTGTGAAGTCAGGGAGCCTGATTCCTCCAGCTCTGTTTTTGTTTCTCAAGTTTGTTTTGGCTATTTGGGGTCTTTTGTGTTTCCATACGAATTGCAAAAGTTTTTGTTCTAGTTCTGTGAAAAATGCCAGTGGTAGTTTGATAGGGATTGCATTGAATCTGTAGATTGCTTTGGGTAGCAGAGTCATTTTCACAATGTTTATTCTTCCAATCCAAGAACATGGTATATCTCTCCATCTATTTGTATCATCTTTAATTTCTTTCATCAGTGTCCTATAATTTTCTGCATACAGGTCTTTTGTCTCCTTAGGTAGGTTTATTCCTAGGTATTTTATTCTTTTTGTTGCAATGGTAAACGGGAGTGTTTTCTTAATTTCACTTTCAGATTTTTCATCATTAGTATACAGGAATGCAAGAGATTTCTGTGCATTAATTTTGTATCCTGCTACTTTACCAAATTCATTGATTAGCTCTAGTAGTTTTCTGGTAGCATCTTTTGGATTCTCTATGTATAGTATCATGTCATCTGCAAACAGTGACAGCTTTACTTCTTCTTTTCCGATTTGGATTCCTTTTATTTCTTTTTCGTCTCTGATTGCTGTGGCTAACACTTCCAAAACTATGTTGAATAATAGTGGTGAGAGTGGGCAACCTTGTCTTGTTCCTGATCTTAGAGGAAATGCTTTCACTTTTTCACCATTGAGAATGATGTTGGCTGTGGGTTTGTCGTATATGGCCTTTATTAGGTTGAGGTAGGTTCCCTCTATGCCTACTTTCTGGAGAGTTTTTAGCATAAATGGGTGTTGAATTTTGTCCAAAGCTTTTTCTGCATCTATTGAGATGATCATATGGTTTTTATCCTTCAATTTGTTAATATGGTGTATCACATTGACTGATTTGAGTATATTGAAGAATACTTGCATTCCTGGGAAAAACCCCACTTGATCATGGTGCATGATCCTTTTAATGTGCTGTTGGATTCTGTTTGCTAGTATTTTGCTGAGGATTTTTGCATCTATGTTCATCAGTGATATTGGCCTGTAGTTTTCTTTTTTGTGTGACATCTTTGTCTGGTTTTGGTAGCAGGGTGATGGTGACCTCATAGAATAAGTTTGGGAGTGTTCCCCCCTCTGCTATATTTTGGAGGAGTTTGAGAAGGATAGGTGCCAGCTCTCCTCTAAATGTTTGATAGAATTCGCCTGTGAAGCCATCTGGTCCTGGGCTTTTGTTTGTTGGAGGATTTTTAATCACAGTTTCAATTTCATTACTTGTGATTTGTCTGTTTATATTTTCTATTTCTTCCTGGTTCAGTTTCGGAAGGTCGTGCTTTTCTAAGAATTTGTCCATTTCTTCCAGGTTGCCCATTTTATTGGCATATAGTTGCTTGTAGTAATCTCTCATGGTCCTTTGTATTTCCGCAGTGTCAACTGTTACTTCTCCTTTTTCATTTCTAATTCTGTTGCTTTGAGTCTTCTTTTTTTTCTTGATGAGTCTGACTAATGGTTTATCAATTTTTTTTATCTTCTCAAAGAAGCAGGTTTTAGTTTTATTGATCTTTGCTATTGTTTCCTTCATTTCTTTTTCATTTATTTCTGATCTGATCTTTATGATTTTGTTCCTTCTCTTAACTTTGGGTTTTTTTTTTTTTGTTCTTCTTTCTCTAATTGCTTTAGATGTAAGGTTAGGTTGTTTATTTGAGATTTTTCTTGTTTCTTGAGGTAGGATTGCATTGCTATAAACTTCCCTCTTAGAACTGCTTTTGCTGTATCCCACAGGTTTTGGGTCGTCTTGTTTTCATTGTCATTTGTTTCTACGTTTTTTCTGATTTCCTCTTTGATTTCTTCAGTGATCTCTTGGTTATTTAGTGGCATATTGTTTAGCTTCCATGTGTTCATAGTTTTTACAGTTTTTTTCCTGTAATTGATATCTAGACTCATAGTTTTGTGGTCGGAAAAGATACTTGATGCAATTTCAGTTTTCTTAAATTTACTAAAGCTTGATTTGTGACCCAAGATATGATCTATCCTGGAGAATGTTCCATAAGCACTTGAGAAGAAAGTGTATTCTGTTGTTTTTGGATGGAATGTCCTATAAATATCAGTTAAGTCCATCTTGTCTAATGTGTCATTTAAAGCTTCTGTTTCCTTATTTATTTTCATTTGGGATGATCTGTGCATTGGTGAAAGTGGAGTGTTAAAGTCCCCTACTATTATTGTTTTACTGTCAATTTCCCCTTTTATGGCTGTTAGCATATGCCTTATGTATTGATGTACTCCTATGTTGGGTGTGTAAATATTTGCAATTGTTATATCTTCTTCTTGGATTGACCCCTTGATCATTGTGTAGTGTCCTTCTTTGTCTCTTGTAATACTCTTTATTTTAAAGTATATTTTGTCTGATATAAAAATTGCTACTCCAGCTTTCTTTTGATTTCCATTTGCGTGGAATAACTTTTTCCCATCCCCTCACTTTCAGTCTGTATGTGTCTGTAGGTCTGAAGTGGGTCTCTTGTACACAGCATATATATGGCATATATGTTATTGTATCCATTCAGCAAGTCTATGTCTTTCAGTTGAAGCATTTAATCCATTTTCATTTAAGGTAATTATCGATATGTATGTTCCTATTATCATTTTCTTAATTGTTTTGTATTTGTTTTTGTAGGTCTTTTCCTTCTCTTGTGTTTCTTGCCTAGAGAAGTTCCTTTAGCATTTGTTGTGAAGCTGGTTTGGTGGTGCTGAATTCTCTTAACTTTTGCTTGTCTGTAAAGGCTTTAATTTCTCCATCAAATCTGAATGAGATCCTTGCTGGGTAGAGTAATCTTGGTTGTAAGTTTTTCCCTTTCATCACTTTAAATATGTCCTGCCACTCCCTTCTGGTTTGCAGAGTTTCTGCTGAAAGATCAGCTGTTAACCTTATGGGGGTTCAATTGTATGTTATTTGTTGCTTTTCCCTTGATGCTTTTAGCATATTTTCTTTGTATTTAATTTTTGATAGTTTGATTAATATGTGTCTTGGTGTGTTTCTCCTTGGATTTATCCTCTATGGGACTCTCTGTGCTTCCTGGAGTTGATTGACTATTTCCTTTCCCATGTTTGTTAGGGAAGTTTTCAACTATAATCTCTTCAAATACTTTCTCAGACCCTTTCTTTTTCTCCTCTTCTTCTGGGACCCCTACAATTCGAATGTAGGTGTGTTTAATGTTGTCCCAGAGGTCTCTGAGACTGTCCTCAATTCTTTTCATTTTTTCTTTTTTTTTTCTATATTCTGCTCTGCTGTAGTTATTTCCACTATTTTATGTTCCATGTCACTTATCTGTTCTTCTGCCTCAGTTATTCTGCTATTGATTCCTTTTAGAGAATTTTTAATTTCATTTATTGTGCTTTTCTTCATTGTTTGTTTGCTCTTTAGTTCTTCTATGTCCTTGCTAAATGTTTCTTGTATTTTGTTCATTCTATTTCCAAGATTCTGGATCATGTTTACTATCATTACTCTGAATTCTTTTTCAGGCAGTCTGCATATTTACTCTTCATTTGTTTGGTCTGGTGGGTTTTTACCTTGCTCCTTCATCTGCTGCATATTTCTCTGTCTTCTAATTTTGTTTAACTTCCTGTGTTTGGGGTCTCCTTTTCACAGGCTGCAGGGTTGTAGTTCTTGTTGTTTTTGGTGTCTGCCCCAGTGGGTAAGTTTGGTTCAATGGCTTGTGTAAGCTTTTGGTGGAGGGGACTGGTGCCTGTGTTCTGGTGAGTGGGACTGGATCTTGTCTTTCTGGTGGGCATGGGCGTGTCCGGAGGTGTGTTTTGGAGTGTCTGTGAACTTAGTATGATTTTAGGCAGCCTCTCTGTTAATGGGTGGGGCTGTGTTCCTGTCTTGCTAGTTGTTTGGCATGCAGTGTCCAGCACCGGAGCTTGCTGGCCATTGGGTGGAGCTGGGTCTTAGTGTTGAGATGGAGATTTCTGGGAGAGCTCATGCCAACTGCTATTATGTGGGGCCAGGAGGTCTCTGGTGGTCCAATGTCCTGAACTTGGCTCTCCCACCTCAGAGGCTCAGGCCTGACAGCAGGCCGGAGCACCAAGACCCTGTCAGCCCCACAGCTCCGAAGAAAAGGGAGGAAAAAAAGAAAGAAAAAATAATAATAAAAAAAATTTTTTTAATTTTTAACATAAAAAATCTTTTTAAGTTTTTAATGTAAAAAATTTAAAAAGTAATAATAATAATAATAAAAGAAGAGAGCAACCAAACCAGTAAACAAATCCACCAATGATAACAAGTTAAAAACTACACTAAGGTAAACATAAAAATCAGAAGCAAGTCACTCGCAGACAGCAATCCCCAAGTCTACTGTTGCTCCCAAAGTCCACTGCCTCAATTTTGGGATGATTCGTTGTCTATTCAGGTATTCCACAGATGCAGGGTACATCACGTTGATTGTGGGGATTTAATCCGCTGCTCCTGAGGCTGCTGGGAGAGATTTCCCTTTCTCTTCTTTGTTCGCACAGCTCCCGGGGTTCAGCTTTGGTTTTGGCCCCACCTCTGCGTGTAGGTTGCTCTCAGGCCTCTGTTCCCACCCAGACAGGATGGGGTTAAAGCAGCAGCTGATTAGGGGGCTCTGGCTCACTCAGCTCGGGGGAGGAAGGGTATGGTAGTTATAATTGAAGTTCAGGGTGAGCCTGTGGTGGCAGAGGCCGGCGTGACGTTGCAACAGCCTGAGGCACACTGTGTGCTATTCCGGGGTTGTCCCTGGATCACGGGACCCTGGCAGTGGTGGGCTGCACAGTCTCCCGGGGTGGGTGTGGATAGTGACCTGTGCTTGAACACAGGATTCTTGGTGGCTGCAACAGCAGCATTAGAGTTTCATGACCGTCTCTGGTGTCTGAGCTGACAGCCGTGGCTCATACCTCTCTCTGGAGCTCGTTTAGGCAGTGCTCTGCCTTCTGTGGGCAGACGGGGAAGGAATCCCCTCTCCTCAGGCACCCCGAAACAATGGTCTCTTGTCTCTTAGGAAGATCCAGAGTTTTTCCCAGACTCCCTCCTGGCTAGCTATGGCACACTAGCCCCCTTCAGGCTGTGTTCACGCAGCCAACCCCAGTCATCTCCCTGGGACCTAACCTCCTAGGCCCGAGCCTCAACTCCCAGCCCCCTCCCACCCCAGTGGGTGAGCAGACAAGCCTCTCGGGCTGGTGAGTGCTGGTCAGCACCGACCCTCCGTGCGGGAATCTCTCTGCTTTGCCCTCTGCACCCCTGTTGTCATGCTCTTCTCCATGGCTTTGAAGCTTCCCCCCAGGCCTACCTCCCTGTCTCTGCCCGCGAAGGGGCTTCCTAGTGTGTGGAAACTTTTCCTCTTTCACAGCTCCCTCTTAGAGGTGCAGGTCCTGTCCCTATTCTTTTGTCTCTCTTTTTTCTTTTTTCTTTTGCCCTACCCAGGCACGTGGGGATTTTCTTGCCTTTTGGGAAGTCTGGGGTCTTCTGCCAGCGTTCAGTAGGTGTTCTGTAGGAGTTGTTTCACATGTAGATGTATTTCTGATGTGTTTGTGGGGAGGAGGGTGATCTCCACGTCTTATTCCTCTGCCATCTTGAAAGTCCCCCACTCAGCCTAACTTTTTAAATTAAATATACAGTTTCAATAAATTGTTAACTTAGTATTATAAATATATTAGTACATATTTACTTTGTGATTAAAAATTCTTCCAAATAATCTACAAAATTTCCACCAATATTTAATATGAAATATAGCTAACATTTTTTAAGTGCTTATCATGTACCAGTTATTCTTTTAAGTGTGTTATTTGTACTAGCTCATTTAATATTCCTAGTGGTCTATTAATATCTCCATTTTCCAAATGAGAAAACTGAGGTTCAAAGAGTTTTTGAAAACTTAGACATGTCATATATTTAGTAAATAGTGATCAGGATTCAAATTTGAGTATGTTGTTCCAGTGCCTGGGCTTTTAGCCACTACCCTATATTAAGTTAATTATCATAGTGAAGCTATTTCACTTTTCATTTAACTATCTTAATCAACCAATAACATTGTTCTCTAGTGAACTCTAATATACTCATAAATAGAGTGAAATTTTACCTCTTCTAAATAAGCATGCACTAGATCAGTGTAGCCAAGATATTAGTTTATAAATGCATTGGTTTTTTTAAAGATTTAATTTGTAGATCAGTTGTTCAAATATGGAAACAATAGTGTAAGTGGTGGTTAGATGCCAAAGATAGTTACAAAGTCCTGTCTAATCCATTATTAACTAAGTAATTATTAATTAATGCATTAATATTCCTGCATCCTGGCAGCAGGGAGGCGAGTAAGGCAAAGACCACAGACACGTTTCTTCCCCTTTCTAAGGAGGAATAGGGCTGACTCAGGCAAAAGTTTAAAATAGCTGAAGTTTGACTTTGGTATGTCCCAAATATCCCTAGTGTCCTCAAACTGTTTTAGCCCATAGTATTTCATTTCTATGGCAATCAAGATTTTAATTTCCTTAAGTCAATTGATCTTTTTTATGTGTTAGGTGGGGAGCATGGAATTTAAATGAATAATAATATATAAATGACAGTTGTCCCATGATGGACCCGGAGATATTTGTATTATAAAAAGATATTCCTTGCCCAGATTAGTAGTAAATTAATTGAATTTGGTCTCTAAATGAGGAGAGCCAAATCCAGATGGCCCTGGAGACAGGTTTTCTCAGTGCTTTGGGTAGTTTCATAAGAACTTGGCTCAATAGACCTCAATGGAAGAACAGGCTGATGTGGAGTTCCCTGAAGTCTTCATTCTCTAAGGCCACCTTGTTGACAGGAAATTCTAGATGTACATAGTTTTCTAGACGTTTCTGGCCCTTGGTGTCTAACATGTAAAGCATTGTTGGGGTGGGCAACCTCCTCATGGAGCATCTTCCCTGTTGTGACTGGTCTAGATATGTCCAGCCTAAACATCCTTCTCTGTGGAATAATGAGAGTTTGGGGGACTTTGGTAGTAACTAACTCTTTCCCTGATATCCTCATACACTGCAGGGTGCCTCTGTGTGTGTGTGTGTGCACGCACGTGTGCATGCATGCATGCGTGTGTCCTCTCTGCACTACAACAGAACAAAGGCTTATGCTGTGGGGAAGGGCATTTTGAACATGTCTTTACTCCAGCTACATCTGCAGTCAGCTCCCCTATACATTTCAAGGTTTTTTTGTGTTTATTGTATATATGGATATATAACATATCAAGCCATAGTTTTTCTAATCTCACTAGTGTGAATACCAGCAGCTCATGTCATCTATTGCAAGGGAGTCAGTACTGCAGACAGGAGCACTTTGTCCATAAGGATTATTTGCAAATCAGTTGTTTATATGTCTGGCATTTTGTTAATGAAGGGAATGTTTTTATTATTTTTTTTCCAGATGAAGTAGATGATGCTTTGGGATCTTTTTAGCACCACTTTTTTTTTTTTTGCCAAGTAGGAGGATATTACACAGGTAGTCTCATCAAAGTAATTAGGTTGTTAGATAGGCTCTGTGTATGGCAGTTAATGTGATACATTAGTTAAATTGTAGCCCCAAAGGCTTGTGGGATCAGAATTTCAAACACAATCTGAGTTCCCAAGTCCCATGAACTTATCCCTTTAAGATATACTACCACACCTGTCGTGAGAGGCAACTCTGCAATAACTAACAGATTATCATCATAAGGGTCTGAGTGGATTCTCCTGGAGAAAACACTTGTGTAAAGATATTCAGTGTTTAAAGAGCACATCTGGATGTGATGGAATTTTTCCACAACCCCCAGACATGCCAGTCAAAGATAACACAATGCAAGTATCGCTGAGTGACACTTCAAGCTGCATTCATAAGCAACCTGCCTCATTCAAAGTCAATGAAGAGACAGGACTTACAAGCCCATGCTGAAAAGTTATTGAAATGTGACTGACATCTCAAAGAAACCGTGTCAAAAGGCTTGCCTGACCTGGTGCTGAAACACAGTGGGGTTAATCAAAGTTATGGCAGTTGCGTACCACAAAGGTATTCCCTAGATTGAGTTATTTACTTTATTTAGTTCATATCACTGAGTGGCTTTATTACCACCCTTCTACTTTCTCCCTCTAGCATTCAACCCCCAGTTTGTATTATTGGTTGTAAACTTTTACTTTGGTTACCCTTTAAAAAGGAGGAAGTGTTAGTGAGGCTTCTGTGGATTAACACCGGTGTTATATCTCTTTCCTTTGCTTGAGTTCCCCGAGGAGATCTTGCGCTTACACAATTATGTTCCAATACGGGGTACCTCCTAGGAGAGGAGGATGGAGCAGCTAATCGGCAATCCTGTTAGAATTTTTTCACTAGTACATGAGTTAGATGACTTACTGGAGCCCTACCTACTCTCAGAAAGACTCAGGAGGGGGACGGTAGAAATAAGTTTGATCTTGGTCTATCAAATCATTTTGTCTCGTCTTAATGGGAGACATATTCTACTGCCTAGTGCTAACCACTTGACTACTGGGTTTTTGTTTTTGTTTTTGTTTTTGTTTTCCTTTTTCTACTCAATGCCTCCTGAGGGCAGAAGTCAACCTTCTGAGAACAACTGTAACATAACCATGAATAATAGTTATCAGCAGTTCTGTTATATTTATAATTTATTCTGAATGTTTACATGAGCTCTCTTTAATATCACTGTAAAATGCAGAAGGTATATCATCATCATCTGACAGGAAAGATAGCTAATAACCATGCCTAACAAAAGAAGGGGAGAAAGGGAAAAAAAAAGACAACTCTCTCTGAGATGAACAGAATCTGGCAAATGCTATAACTATGTTCATGGTAATTATGCTCATGTTGAAAAAGTGCAAGCAATTATGAGTTATGTTTATACATGTTAGAAGGTAAAAATGCATGATAGAAATTGTATGCATGAAAAGTGTGTGTGTGTATGTTTCAATCCAGTATTCTGGCCTTATTTCAACTCTACGTTTTGGTCCAATATATCTTGTTTTTGTTTTTGTTTTCTACTTTGTGAATCTATTAGGAATGAGTCACTAGTTAAAATAGTATAGTCACAAACTTCTATAAGATTGGCTGCTAAGTCAAACATCTGTTCTTCCCTAGAATCTATCTATCTATCTATCATCTATCTATCTATCTTTCTCTATAGCTATATATTCTCTATTCTATAGAGAACATACATATATATATATATATATATATATATATATATATATATATATATATATATATATATATATATACTATATATACATTCCTTAGAGATAAAAGATCTGGAAAAGAAATTTGTTTTTCTATCCTGCCAGACAATTCTACAAAATAACACTATAAAATAAGTGCTAGGTTTGATAATATCAAATAAATTATGTATTCTGGAATCAATCCATGATTCATATTAAAGTCTGTCACAATAATACAAGGGAAAAAAAGAGAAAAATGACAATAAAATGACTGCATTCTTTTTTATTAATAATTTTAAAAATATTAAAAAGGGATGAGAGTTAAACTTGGGAAAGATCACCTTGGAAAGAAAGTATATCAAACATGACTAGCAAAAGACTTTTCTTTTATGAAGAATAATGGTTTAATGTTTAATTAATCTTATCCATTTCTGCATTTATGGGAAGGCAGAGAAGAGTCTGCTTTATAATGTAGAAAATTAAATATTAAAACCTTGGTGCCTACCAGACTTACATTTTCTTATTATGAATGAGCATTTTCACTTTCTGCACGCACAAAGAAAGAAACAGGAGGTAGATGTAGTTCCTTAGCTCTGCAGGAAAGGATTACTTCAATGTAGTCTCTAGTAGCAAGATGATACCATCTTGCTACTAGAAACAAAAAATGTCAAAGATGAATACATGTTTAAAACCAAAACAAAAAAATGTTTTAATTCTAGATGTAGTAAATGAAGTAATTCTTCAGCTTTTTTTCATGTATGAATTATCTAAAATGCATAGATCTAATACTCCAAAATGGTATATTGCTTACAGGATATTACAATAGTTTTCATATTTTATGATGCCTTTTCTAGTGAGAAAACTGAAGTAAGGTATTAATTTCAAATAATAAAATGCTGCCAGATTAAAACACAGAAATAACAATTGAGAACAACGAAAAGACAGATCGGATATTTAAATGTCTAATTCAAATTGGTGCCTATTTGTGTTACTTATAGTTTAGGCCAGATGATATATTTTGCAATTAAATATGAAATTTTGACCTACATTTTAAGCTATCACTTGAACCTTTAGTCTCCAATGTATTATTTATCACAAAGGAAGGAGTGTAAAAAGGGTCAAGGAAGGGTCCGTATCACAGGAGTCCCACCTCTTTGGAGATGTATGTGAAATAAATTCATCTCCACTGATCATCAGAGATTCTTTACCCCACTATGTCTGGGATATTGCTCCTGGAAAACATAATTGATTTGAACGGAAAAGAAGCCACACATTACAAACATTGTTCCTAAACTTAAAGGATTAATATGTGTGATTTAACCTGGCAAATTATTCTAAAATTTTTGTGTGTAATTCTGAACTTGTTGACATCTTGATTGTTAACCCTACAATTTGTTGCCTCTAAGTTTAAACTAGGATAGAAATATTACATGCATAAAATCTCAGCGATTTTTTTCACTCATGATTTTTTTCACTATTGCTATTAGAAAGCATTAATAACAATTACGGGGAATTTAGCAGAAAAATTAGAGGAAGTTCAGGAAAAGGTGGGGAAGTAAATAAATTCCAAAGAAACTATGTACACATCTTTATCTGATTTTCACACATCTTTCAGTTCTACCTCAATGATCATCTTCAGCTACAGATCAGTACAAGTGCCTCAGAGAGAGATTATGGATCTGGTAAACACATGATTTCAGTTACAGTAGGCGTGTAACGGCCTGCATATCCCGGCTCTTGATTTAATTACAGGAGACCACCTTTCAATGAAAACACAACCCCTGCCCACCCATCTATCTGCACATCTGAGTCTGTGTGCCCACACCAACTTCACACCTGGAACTTCTGTCATTCTCAGGAAGAGATGCTCTCTTTTCACAGGGACTACAAACACAGGCATCTAGCTCAGTTTAATTATCTATCAAATTGCTTTTTGTACCTATATATATGACAGATTCTAATTGGTAAGCTGTATGAAAGCGTAAGGAATCAGAGTTAGAAAATTAAAGTTGATTTTCTGATCAGGGGAAACAAGGAAAGAATGGATATTACTTCACCTTCAATTTTCATTTCTTCCCTATTAGCAAACAAAGCTCCCATTTAACCATGTTACCTAGTACCTTCCCACCTCCAGGAATATATCTGAATTACTTGAAATATACTCTTCATTCACCTTCCCATTTTCTAATCTACAATTAAAAGCTTATACCTTTCAAGAAGTTTTTCCTGATTTCTCCAGCTAGAAATATCTTAGAGGTTCACAGTTGAGTTTACTCTCTTGTATCTATGCAAAATGAAAGTTTAGTTCAAAGACCTTCCATTTTCACTGTGTTTTAGTCAATTTAAATTAAGATATGAGAGCCCTGTGTGTCAAATAGAAGGCATTATTATACATAGTTCATAGCAACAACAAAAGATAAAAGCAGAAATTCAAAATAATTTTAACAGTCTGTAAAAGTGGGTGAAAATCAACAACAGAGAAGTTAATAATAATTTATGCCAAGTATAGAACATAGAATTAAAAAAATAGGTGACTTTAAATATAGGACTACAAATATGGTTGACAAACTATATATCAAAAAGATTGAGTTCCTTAATGTATTGTGAGGTCAATAAAGTTCAAATATTCAACACAAGGTGATGTGTCAGAGAGAAAGAAAACACTACTCTTGATCTTTTCTTCTAGTTAAAATCTATGTGTTCCTTAGGGACCAGCTCAGATCCAAATACATCAAGATGTCTATCATAACTACTTCACATGTTTTCTGGATCCCTGAAATATTCATTTTATGTACCAGAGTTTAAGATGGTATTTTCTTGTAAGATATTTCAGTGATGCTCCTCAGAAGTTAAATTCATAGATTGGGTACCTGTATCACAAGAAACAAGACTTCAAAAGTTTTCTGCCACTGTCAGACCATATATAGGCAATACTGTGACCATATAAAATCTGTATATCAGATTTTTGAACAAGAAATGCAAGGTCTCAAAAAATAAAAAAAATAAAATAAATTTGGGATATAACATTTGGATCTATCTACAATAAAAGAGGGGCACAATAAGTTGCTTCAAAATTTTGGTGGGTCTTAAGATGGAGAAAAGTTGATCTATTCATTTTTATTTCAGAGCATAGAGAGAGAAGTAACAGATAAAAATAACAGAGAAGTAGATTTTTAGCTTGACTTGTAACTAAAGCCCCATCGTGAAATAGGCCACCCTTAGGATGAGTTTCATATATCTGGATACATTTGCAAAGAGGCTGAATGAAACTGCAAGGAATTTTGAATCACAATTCTTACATTGCTTGGAAAGTTGGATTACATGACTGCAAGATTTCCTTCAGCTCTACAATTCTATAATTTCAAATTTAAATTCTATGTCATAACGTTACAGAAAAGGACAACGTCTTTTCATTAGTTTAGTGCTCTATAGAACACTGGTCTATATCAAAGGGAGATAAAAGATTTGCCTAAGAGGAGAACTGGAACAAACCCAGGTTCCCTGGCAGGCAGTTTGTGTTTTATCTAAATGACTGCATCACCTCTTCTTGCTCATCTAGAAATGAAAGGTTATAAAAAGACATTGCTAAGAAAATATCTTAATAGTCAAGTTTAGACTATTCATGCAATAAATTAATCAAAAGCTAGAAAGAGTGACTGTTTCAGGGACTAATTTAGTTTAGGAATACATCGAAGTCTCATGTGTTCCTTTAAAAGGTCCACGGTGAGGGTAGTATGGAAAAAAATTTCTATCTAAAGACACCTGTGAATGTTCATAGTCAAATAGGTCTCTCGAAAGATGTATAGAAATGGAAATTTATTAAGGCAGGAGAGGGAGACTTCTGCTCTTGACAATTTGCCCTGTTGAAAATTTGCATCAATAGCACTTTGATGATTTTAAAATATTTATATCCTATAATTATATTTTCATGTTGAGCAATTGAACTTCTATAAAAGTGACTATTTTTAATAAAATCTTCTAAGACAGCCTCCAAGTGTTTTCAAAATAACTATGAAAGCCAATGTTGACAAAAATATGCAATTTAAAAATCAAAAGCTCTAAGGGTGGTATCCTTTTCTTTTCCCATTTTCAATATAGCAAAGATCAGGATTCAGGAGAATTTAAAATTCAAAACACTCCCTGAGGTTCTTAGATATAGGTCATTTCATTTAGATAAAAACACAAACTTGTAATAAATGATATAAATCACACTTTATCACAGAATTAGCTGTTTTAATAATCCAGAATAAGCCCTTCTTTTGGCACACTAATTTATCGCAGCTCATATAAATGGCCACCCCAAGGGGACCTGGAATCACTAGCTCTGCCGCTCACACAGCATTAAGATGACCCTGGAGAATCAGAGCCACTGAAATTGTGGTGCCACAGCCAATTCTCTCTTGCTGTGTTTTGCTCTAACAACATATGCATGCTTCTTCATTTAAAGGGTTTTCCATTCTTTTTTGTTTTAATTCAAAAGCACATTCTTAAGGAATATAAGGCTGAATTGCAGGGTGGCTTGCTACTATAGTACATCTGAAAATACTCCCAAACAGCGGCATATAGAAACTTAGCAACTCGCTTGAGAGCAAACAAGGCATCTATAAATACACTCCAGGAGCTTCTAAAACAATGCAGAAGTGGCATCTGGCATGGGTGAGATGGCCATTTAAACACTTCAAGTCTTCATTCAAATTGATGTTTAAAACTCTTTCAAATAACTGATTATTTAAAGAGAAAAAGAAATCATGTTGTGTTGGTTGATTTTTCTGCCATCAAAACTGGAAAGAAACTGTAGTTATGAAGTAGCAACGACATGTGAGGAATGAGAAATATCCAGTCCACTGTATAATATGGATTGGTTTATGAAAATCATTCCTGGGTAGGGAAGATTACTATTAATTATCGTTGTTAATAATGATGCATTTCATTGATTCTAAGATGCCATCAGTTGTACAATGTATTATGATTTCATGTGCCATTAAATATGTTATCAATTAATTTTAAGATGCCATTGATTGCAATATGCAGCACAATTTCAGAAGTATCAAAATGGCTATTGTGAATTGTTAGAATAAAGTAATAATGTTTTCTAGTTTGTATTTTATTTGCTGTTTTATGGTGTTATGACTTGGGGGGAATGGAAGCACTTGGGGGTATCATAGTCAGAGCAAACCGGAAATCTGGCTTCAGATATCAGCTTGTGTGTACCCAATTTATATTTTCTACATCTCCCTCCATTTTCTTTCTACACATCTTGGTTTATAAGGGGCATTTCCTGTCTTTTTTTTTCAATCTGTCTCCCTTTGATTCACATAAAACTTAAGGTTTTCTAAAATTATTAAGTGGAACATCTAACCAAACACCAGTACTTCACAACCAAGTTAATTTCACAACAAGAACACCGGTGGGCAGTGTTTAGGAGAGAGGAACAATTAGTGATTTGCAAACTGCAGTATTCTGAGGGGAGGATGTAAAATGAGAATACTCAAAGAGAATTTGCAAATGTATGCAGTAAAATTGTCAGGAGTCAATTTAAAAAAGCACAACTGGGAGAAATTACAGTACATTTTCAAATTGGAGAGAGGTGTTGGCATGTTTTCCCATCACATTTTTCTCTCCTATAATACTGTCTTGGACAGTGGGAGAATTGGAGAGCTGGTAATGTTGATTGCAGTGAAGCAACGCTACCCATGTTTCCTGCTCCCAGAAAGCAAGAAAGGGCTTCCCTTATATGTCTATGATGGTGCTTCCTCAACTGCAGTTACTTCCTCTCCACCATGCTGAATATTCTTAAACTCTAAGCATAAGTGATAAGGTAGAGAATGAATCAGCCCTTTAGTGCAGCACCTGTGACTCTTCAAGAGTACCTGTGTTCCATATGGCATCGGAGTCTAAACCTGTGGTTGGTCCTTTGAGTTTGTTGCATCATCTAATGCTAAAGTAAGGAAGCTTGGGAGGAGTGACTGAATACCTGCTTTGAGAATTCAATATGCTATACTTAATTGCACCTGCTAGAAATGAAGGGTAACTAAACTATCTACATAAACGCTGTAGTTTCAGATGGATAACACTGTTTAATCTCTTGATGCAGAGACTAAAACTGCAATCTGAATCAATCACTTGAACCTTAATTTGACATTTTACAAATTAAGTAATAATAATAATAATAGGGCAGAACAGTAAAATATCTGTGGCTCCATTTTTTCTGTCCCCAAATTTTATACAATGTGTTTATGAAGGCTCTATAAAATGACTGATGGCAATTACTTATATCTATTTACCCTGTAACATTATTGTGTAGCAATGTAAGTGGCAAGGACTTCTCATTTATTCATTTTACTTGGTAAATATTTTATCATTGTCTATGAAGAGTCAGTGACTGATACATGTAAGTCAAATCATATTCAGGTAATAATGTCAGGAAGAAGACTGATTGGTAATCTATTTAAATCAAATCTTGTTTGTTGAAATCTCCAACCACAAACTCAAAGAAAGCACCAGAATATCTATCACTATTTCCTCAATCTGCTTTCTCAAGTGTAATTTTGTAGGTCAAAACTTTGGGGTGATCCTCTTGCCTCCATCATAACAATGAAAATATAGCGTGAATTATCTTTAGTGATAAAGAACAGTTACCAAAATAGAGATGATTCAACTCTTGCACAGTGAGTTATGTTGTAATGCAAATTGGCTTTCAGCTGCTGTGACATGTTATTTTATAATACATTTTAGAACATTTAACCTATCTACATTTTTTCAGCTCTGTCTGCAATAGTGAGAGGTAGCTCTATTGTTACAGATTCTGCTAAAGCTACTTATGTGCTATTAATATACAGGAATAAAAGGGAATTCTTACTTCTCTGGTGGTCTCTTCCAGCTACTCAAAATCTGCTTGGCCTAAAAGTGTCATCAACCGCAAGGATTATTTGATTTTCTTTGTCCATAATCGATTACTTGACTTTTACTAAAAAGCACAATTTAAAAATGCCTAAAAAGGAGCGAAAATCTGATCAATTCCATGTCAAAAATTGCTAAAAATTTTTGAAGCTGAAAGGAATGTCCATAAAGAAGCTAATTCCAGTCTTATTTTCAGTAGTCATGCATATATCATTAAAAAAATGAAATTTTATATGAGAGAGAGAGAGAAAGAGACCGGAAAGAAGTCCATTTTAACTCAATGGAAAATGCATGAATTTCTTTATTATATGAAGTGGCCTTGGAGCCTACCTTTACTGTTTGAGAGATTCTGAGTAAAGAACTCTGTCTCATTGAGCCTTAGTATCCTCCTCTAAAAAACGGTGGAAATACACATGCTCTTTTCATTGAGTTGTTGTGAGGACCAAATGATCTGGTATATTTAGACTGTTTAGCACATTGCAGGCACATCATGGGCACTCAGTACATGGTATCCATTATTTAAGCAAGTTATGTAAATTGCATGAAATATTTAAAGTATGGTTAGGATGGTTTTCGTGTGTTCATGCTTTATTTATGGTCTGTGCCACTTGTTGACCTAAAGTACTGAACTTAATGGTAATCTATTAATATATCATTGAAAATAACTAGTACAAATCAGAGTAACTAAATACTTTGATCAAATCACACAAAATTCTCCCAGGAAACAAAATGGAACAGTTGTGGTTTAAAGTAAAATAATACAAAACAATATCAACAGTATTTATATCTGTTTGATTGAGGAAATGGATCTCCAATAGTGAGAATCCTAAGCATTGGTACCTGTATCAGGAAGGAAATGTGACTCCCCCGCCACCCCACCCCCAGTTTTCAAGGGCAAAACTCTAGGCGGCGCTATCACACGTGCACCTTCTTCTGCCCCGACATCTGCCATGTCCTATTTTGCATAAGCCACGATGGATTCTATCGAATCACCCAAGTAATAACATAACCATCTGAAACGTAAACAGGAGACTTTCTTCTGACATCAGCTGTCACACTATGTGTGAATTAAATTTGCTCCATTAAAACAATTTGGCTTTGTTCTGACTGTTCAGTGTTGCCATTCAAATCTGTAAGCAGTTTTCTTGCCTCTTCACCGCTATTAACAAGTCTTAATCGCTCAGAGATTCAGCACAGTTGGATATTGCAATCAGAGCAAATTCCCATTTGATTCCAGCACAGAAGTTACCAATGAAACTGGCAGAGTGATCATATAAAATTCTCTAACTTCATCTCCTTTTCTCCCAATTCTCTGTGAAAAAAAAATGCAACTATATAGAAACTTGTTTGTAGACTGCGATTTCTTGAATTTGTAGTGGCTGTTAATATCCAGTATCGCCAAGGATTTGAACATATCCCAAATATGTGACTATTACTTTAAAATTAAAACCATCCTGACAATCAGCAGTTTTGCTTCTCAAAGTGTATGACTTGTACATCTGGTTACCCAATCCAGCGGGGAGGCAATCGCTGTAATAGGCTCAGGTTGTACATAGCACGACATCTGCTCTCCAGTACCCAGTCTGACTCTGGATATGTACCCTTGAAATAAGTAATCATGCTTTCATTAACTCTAAAACAGTTCTCACATTTGGTCACAGGTAATAAACAGTTAATAATTAGGCCAACTGAATTATTTTCGTGTAGTCTTTGTTGGTGTTTGGAGGTTATTTTTGTGACAGAGTTGAATATTTTTCTTTATCTGAAATACACCCTTCATTAGGTAATTCCATCAGCTGATTTCTCTTCTGTTACTGGAAATGCTATTTTCCCCATGGCCTTATTTTTTTAAAAAACAATAATATTCTTGGGGTTTAAGAAAGAGTTAAATCATAAAAGAACATGCTTGCTGAGGTCAATGGCTAGTGATTTATGACAAGAGCACTTTTATTCAATTATTGTCTGAAAGACTAAATGTACCTCCTGGGGTCCAGAATTTAGTCACACAAAGTGTCTGGCTCACATTACCGGAACTGACCATTAATTACGAGGATCACAGGTGGCAATCCATGTATATCTTAGCTTTTTCTGGAAACTGTGCAGCATGAGAGCTATTAGAGGTAAAAGTCCACCGGTGGAAGAATAGGAGAAAAATATTGCAAAATGATATATCCTTTAAAGTATCTAAGTCAAACTCTTTGATTAGAAATCAGAAAACCCAGGGGAATCATACTGACAAGTACATACATCTGGTATTTAGCTGCTTCCAGTCTAGGGTCCAGTCTTCTCTACTCTAGGGGAGGTCTTCTCAACCCTAAGAGAACATTATAATCACTTTCAGTGCTTTTTAAAAATAATAGTTTTGGGTTTTTACCTACAAAGATTCTGATTTAATTGATCTGGGGTGGGGCCTTTAACTGGTGTTTCTTAAAAGCTCTCAGTTAATTCCAATGTGCTTTCTCCATCGATCTCTTTGTTTGTACCATCAGGAGAAATATTTCTCTTAGGATCAGAGAGGTTATTCTGAGAAATGCATGCTCTGGACACTGTGGATAGTGGGTAGTACATTTCTCCTGTGTTTGCTATTGAAAAGCTTAAAGTCTGGTGTGCAGTAAAAGCTGTCTGCATGGGCCTCCAGGGCATACATTCTTTTCTAGTTCAGTTTTATGACACTACATTTTCTTTCTTTTGCATTTTTCCACATTTGTATGTAATATTTGTTATTTTGATGTTTTATGTTTTGTTGGAAGCTACTTTTGAAGAACAAGTTGGGACAGCACAAAAGATAAGGAACTAGATCCCTAACAACAGAGAAACAAGACAAATATATGATTAAAAGCCATGAGAGGCCTAAAGAAAGAGGGTTAGAAGGTCTTTATATATTTTGTTTGAAATTCCATAGACCCTTTAATATGGACAAAAATTAAAGAGAAACAAGAGCACATATGCAACAGGAACGGTGGGCTAAGTGTTATGAGTGAGTGGGAAACGGAGAAAAAGAATTGGAAAGCAGAGGCATGAAAGTTAAGTAGTGGGAAGAAGAAAGGTGGGGAAGCAGAATGGTGTGTCAGTTTTGGATTACGTGGGGTAACCGTGATCCTGAGTCTCAACAATGTGATCGCACCATCTTTATTGTTCCCTATTTTCTGGCAGCATCATATGGAGTCCATTCTGCATCAATAACTCTTTATTTACAAAGTGCCAATACTTTCAGTGGCTGTTAAGACTTGCCTCTGCACCACTGATAAATATGTGATTTAACATTTTATATGAAACAATTTTAGATGACAACCTAAGTGAACTTTGGGTTAGAAAATATTGTGATGGTATTGGTGACTGATATTTTATGTTATCATCTATTGAACAAACAAGGTTGCTGATGGGAAAGCCTGGGGAAATACATGTAAATATCAAAATATGTTCATTTGACTCCAGCATGTGGAAAATTAATCCAATTTCATCCCCTTGTTTTGGTACAGTTCATTTCAAGAAAATCAAACAGAATTAAAGTTTTGTATGGTCTGGTAAATTTCTGTTTTAATAAACTTTTATATAGTTCCATTTATCTACATTAATTGCCTCAGTGAAGATCCTTACATTGATTCAATATGGAAATAAAATTGCATCAAAGACCTAGAAAAAGGGTTCCAACTGATTCTATATAAAAAATAGTATCTCAACAATCATGGCTTATATTTCATTTTGGTTTTGTGGATTTTAAATCAACTACAGTTTCAATGGTCCCATTCATACTTGATATTTGAACTTTTAATAAAAATGAAGGTAAAAGACAAATTCACTACTCTCCACCTAGCAATTAAGAATGTTTGGCAGTGTGTACTCAAGAAAATGTTACTTAATGAACACTGAAAACATAAGCTTTGAGATTGCAAAGTGATATTAAGGAAAGATAAAATTTAAATATTTTAAAAAGTAAATGCAGATAAACACTAGGATATTTGTTTGGTTTCTGAAATTAAATTCCTTGCAAAATTTACAAATATTGATAAATTTTATGACAGTAAATGAAATGAGGAAATAGACATTGAAGAATTAGACTTATTTTCCTGCAAATATACATTAAATGCATCAAAATAAAATTGTTTCATCAACTATATCATTAGTATCATGGACAGCAAAAGGACTAGATTATAATTATTTTAATAACTCATTTTTACACAGTTCTGCTCTTTATCCGTTCCCATAAATGTCCCCATCTGAACTTCAGAACAGTCCTGTGAGGTAGACATAGGATTTATTATTAATGAATCTAAGACTTAGAATTAGGAAACCCATGATTAAGTTTGGTTAGGTCAACGTTTGGGGAGGTTGCATAGTGTTCCTTCCCGTAGTTATTAAAAATATGGTTCTGGCCACACTGACTTCATAATGCAGATGTTTATAAAATAAAATATAAATACATTTAAAAATATAAATACATTTAATATAAAAGCATCTAGCACAAAATACGTCTGTAGTATTTGAACCGAAAAAAGTAGGAGAGCTCTCTGAGAAGACGTCCCTTCTCTGTTGGGATTACAGCTTTAGGAAAGTCACAACAGATCTAGCAAGAAGGGAAGGAAGGGGACACTGCTGGTCAGACAGAGCAACAGACCGCTGGGAAAGTCATGAAAGGAGTGAGATATATCATAGACACATCACCTCCTCAGTGGCGGCATTCCAACTGAAGTCCTAGTCAACTTAAACCCATTTAAAGATATCATGGCAGTTATATGCTTCAGGTAGGCTATGAAAGGGAAACTGAAGAAGCAATGCATCCGTTCAGATAATTGGGTGAGTCCTAAGCATTATGCACCTATATATTTTGGGGCAGTGAACACTGCCAGGGAACACACTTCCCATTTCTTCCCTTGAGGAAATAGATCCTATATCTCCCTGAAGGGCAATAGTAACTATCACAGAGGAACTCCCTTTAGTCTCTAAGAAAGGCAAATGGGTGCATTTTAGAAGCTTTCTAACATAAAAATGTGTAAAGAGAAAATGCAAATAGAACTCTTTAGAGCAACAATTCCCATTCCTGGTTTTGCCACACAATTTCCAAAAGAGATTTTTAATTTGCTCTAATGACAGTGGGCTTATTTGCTAAGGAACGATTTGGGGACAAAAAGGTTTTTAAAATGAAGGACAAAGAGGGTGCTTCCACTTTGTAAAATTTGTAAGTAACTGTCTCTTAGGAACAATGATCTTGTTTTCTATCCTTGTTTTTCATCTTAATTAATAGTGATCATGAGAAAAGAAGAGCCTTGTTGTATATAATATCTTATTATTGGTGGTGTTATTACTAAAATAAAGAAAATACAGTCCAAATAAAGAACCAGTGTCAATTAATCTTGAACCACCTCAGTTAATTAGCAAAACATTCATACATTTTATAAAATATTCATACTAGGAAATAACTATAGTTCTGGGAACAAGTACACGAATTAAATGTGTAAAATATTAGACACTTGCTATATACCAAACTGACATTAAGAGAGTAAAAGTGTCAAGGCTCCTAAATCCCTGTATGAATGACTTTTATCATTCACTGTAGAAGAATGCTAATAGCGTGTCCAGAGAATACATTGTATAGCAGATCCAATGCTCCTTATGATTCATTCCACTTACGTTTTAAAGTTGTTGATAGAAGGTGAGTGTGGTATGCATTCGGGAGAAAAACATGCAAAGAGGACATGTAAATGGTCTCCATTTCCCTACCTATTTCCTTTACACAAAAATAGGATGAAATGGGAAATGCTGTCTCAGCACTCACATTCTCTCCAACTAAAATCCTCTATTTGTCAGTTATTTAAATCCCATCTGTCACTTTGACCCCCTTAATTCCTAAAAAAGTTTTCTCTACATACTAAATTACATAAATTGTTCTATTGCACAAGTAGATCCATAGACTGAATTGAAAGATGAGGGTTTTCATAGATTTTCAGATTCCCTATCCTCTTTGGTGTTTGACATTAAAACAACAGGAAAATTAAAGTTCCGTTAAATCAAATATTCATTAGCCTCCTTAACTGGCTTTAAAGAGAAAATCTATTCCACACCATAGTACAATGCAATGATGATAGTCAAAAAATATCCACCGCAGCAAGTACTGCATGATGACTGTCCAAAGCTCTCTTTGAATAACTGTCTAAATATTAGTAGCAAACACCAAAGAAATAGAATTATTCAAGAACTCATGATTTGATATGAACAAGATACTTATAAATGAAGTACCTCTCTATTAAAATTCTTAGTTTTCTTCCAAGTGTTCTGAATTAATTATTTTCACCTTGTCAACTTTTTTTTGTTCTTTCTTTTTCATACATGATAGGAATGTTGAGGGATTTTAGGCATCTCATTTAGTACCACAGAAACTCGATTCTTAATTAAGACAAAATATGATTTCTCAGTAAAAAGAAGAGACTGTTCATGCCTACTAGGAAAGAATATCTTACCCTATAAACCTATTATCATTCACATTACAGTTTATACTGTAGGCTTTATAGTATAAAATAGTAGCCTATACAAAGAAAACCTTCTGAAGTTTCAAACATTGAGATGTGTATCCCATAATTTTTCAAATGCAGGAATAAGTAACAGGAGTCTTTTATGGATAAAGACTAGGAGAAGCATTAATGCAAACTAGTCCAGCTCAAAGTCAAATTACTACTTGATGGTTACTGTACTATTTTTTTTTTAATTAATTAATTTATTTATTTATTTTTGGCTGTGTTTGGGTCTTCGTTTCTGTGCGAAGGCTTTCTCTAGTTGCGGGAAGTGGGGGGCCACTCTTCATCACGGTGCGCGGGCCTCTCACTATCACGGCCTTTCTTGTTGCGGAGCACAGGTTCCAGACGCACAGGCTCAGTAGTTGTGGCTCACGGGCCCAGTTGCTCCGCGGCATGTGGGATCTTCCCAGACCAGGGCTCGAACCCGTGTCCCCTGCATTGGCAGGCAGATTCTCAACCACTGCGCCACCAGGGAAGCCCCATTACTGTACTATTTTTACAGGATATAAAATATACTAGTATAATGAATGAAAAGTCTTCCTAAGGTATTTAGAAAGTCACTTCAATGACATTCCTCAAACTTCAGAAGAGACGATGTATCTGTCAATAAAATGACACCAAAATCATATTTTATAAGGATTTTGTATTAACATGTGCTTTGGAAGGATGACATTATAGGGTCTTAATATCTATAATCAGAAAGTCTTTTGCTTTTAACTTGCAAGGCAATAAGTTTAAGAATTAATTTTGTCTGCTATAAAGCTGGCTTGCCTTTAATCTTCAGATTTAATAGGTGTCTTTTTGCTCAGTGCTTTAAGCAGGAAGTTGAGGAAATAGTCCACGTTCCATCTCAGTCAACATAAAATGACATTGAAGTGTCTTCAAATGTTTCCAGGAAGTTCACGCTAAACAGTCTCTCTGTTATATTTGATACTGAATAACAGCAGAAATCCCTGTATTTAATGAGGCCTTTCCTAAGATTCTATGTAATGAAGCTATATGTTCATGATAACTTACTTTATAATTAAGATGTTACAAAACTAAATATACATAAGATGCATATACTAGTATGTGGATATATGATGATTTATGCAATGGAGAATATCACACATGCCATATATTCTTTCCTCCAATTGAAATTTCTTGGTGTAATTTTGAGGTCAAATTCTTAAAAAAAAAAACCAAACCAAACAAACAAACAAACAAAACAGAATCATTTTCCTTGGTTTGCTCTGATGGACATCTTGATTCAGGCTTTCTGCCATTATTTATGTCAATGGAAACCTTGAAAAATCATCTGCTCACTAAATCTAAAAAATATGCATGGAACATCGGAAACCAGCAAATGACCCAATCCAAAATAGATCCTTCCAGGAATCTTTGAGACAGTTCACATTTAGAAGCGGCAGTGGTTACATTAAGAACTTATGAAAGGGTTCCAATTCTGAAATGCTTTCAATGCAGTGAGTAACTGGCAAGTTCTTTCTCTTTTATTAAAAGTACTCTGCCAGAAAAGCCTACTTCAGTCAAAACAAACTTCCACTTAAGAGCAGACTTTTTCCTAAACATTTTCATAAAGTAAATAGTGAAGCTTTTTTTTTTTTTCTCTCTCTCTCTCCTCTGTCTTTTCTGATAGGAAGTGAGATTCCAGTTTGGCCAGGAACAATTGTGATTTTGGTTTACTTTTTTACATTTAGTTATTCTTTCATGGTTCTGAATTTTTCTATATAGGTGCCCTGAGGCAAGTGGGAGCATTTTTATACATACAAGGTAGATAAACAATGTAGGAAAGAGGCTCTAATGGACCATTTCTCTGCTCCCCACCTCTCGCATACAGCGTATTGTCTGTTCTGCAAGTATTAAAGCTCATCTGAAATGGCTTCTTATACCATTGTTTTTAGACTTAACATTCTTTTTTATTCAATTCCTTATTTTCAGCGGCTGAAAATGGGATGCTTAAACTTTCTCTCAGACCTTCATTTTTTGAATTAGAAATTGAATTTTTGGAAAAATAAAATGGCTTTATCCACATGAAAGAATGCTCAACATCATTAATCATTAGAGAAATGCAAATCAAAACTACAATGAGGTATCATCTCACACCGGTCAGAATGGCCATCATCAAAAAATCTAGAAACAATAAATGCTGGAGAGGGTGTGGAGAAAAGGGAACACTCTTGAACTGTTGGTGGGAATGTAAATTGATACAGCCACTATGGAGAACAGTATGGAGGTTCCTTAAAAAACTAAAAATAGAACTACCATACGACCCAGCAATCCCACTACTGGGCATATACCCTGAGAAAACCATAATTCAGAAAGAGTCATGTACCAAAATATTCATTGCAGCTCTGTTTACAATAGCCAGGACATGGAAGCAACCTAGGTGTCCATCATCGGATGAATGGATAAAGAAGATGTGGCACATATATACAATGGAATATTACTCAGCCATAAAAAGAAATGAAATGGAGGTGTTTGTAATGAGGTGGATGGAGTTAGAGTCTGTCATACAGAGTGAAGTAAGTCAGAAAGAGAAAAAGAAATACAGTATGCTAACACATATATATGGAATCTAAGGAAAAAAAAAAAAGGTCATGAAGAACCTAGTGGCAAGATGGGAATAAAGACACAGACCTACTAGAGAATGGACTTGAGGATATGGGGAGGGGGAGGGGTGAGATGTGACAGGGTGAGAGAGTGTCATGGACATATATACACTACCAAATGTAAAATAGATAGTTAGTGGGAAGCAGCCGCATAGCACAGGGAGATCAGCTCGGTGCTTTGTGACCACCTAGAGGGGTGGGATAGGGAGGGTGGGAAGGAGGGAGATGCAAGAGGGAAGAGATATGGGAACATATGTATATGTATAACTGATTCACTTTGTTATAAAGCAGAAGCTAACACACCATTGTAAAGCAATTATACTTCAATAAAGATGTTTAAAAAAAAATGGCTTTATCTTCTCAATTATTCAAATCTACTTATGGTATTTTTTTTTAAGAGCTGAGGTGGGAGTTTGGCAAGAGGAAAGAGTAAGAAAAAGTCCACATTACAAATATAAAAGTGTACTGTGGATCTACTAGGATAGCAGTGACATGCTCTTTGATCACATCCAGCTCACAGTCTGCTCTGTTCCTAGGGGTGGGGGTGGGGAGATGCTTGCTTTACTTTAAAGTGACCTCGTTGGCTAATGTGCACAGCTGTGTTAATAAGCTTGAAGAGAGAGCCACATCCAGTTTTTTGTTTTGTTTTGTTTTTTAATCAAAAGGAATAACAACTGAGATCAAGTGATTCTGAAAGAAGGTGAGCACATTTGGGAACTATTCCACCATGGCTACCTTTTCAATAGTCAAAATCATGTCCTTATATTTCAGGGGCACATTTATAAGCCAAGACTGTCCACTGTTCATTTTTCTTCCCTCATTAGGAATTAGAAGAATGCCTTCACAGATGAACTGTTAAGAAATAGCTCGGGTCTGGGCCAGTTCTCCTGTGTCTTGGTCTGTGACCTCCCAGGCAAAGCACTCCATCCTTCCCTGCCAACCTCCTCCATCCCCCCACCCAGTAAGTGAGTACGCATTACATGCAGGCTAAAACTATCATGTCCTTAAACAAGTGTCCTTTTCGAAAGTATAATATAAAGCCGACTTAGAAAGTCTGCTGCTATAATGATTTCATGTTTTGCTGATCCTGGTCTTTTCTTCTGAAAGGCTTTTTAGTGGTCCCCAGTGAAAATTTGAGATCAGCATTTAAATGCGGGTCTATCTTTTTAACATACTTTAAGTCCTCAGAAGTCACTAAGTCTCAGTAGCTTTGAGGATTTATAAGCATATCTAGGATGTTAAAGGATACCTTCCATGTCTTTTTTTTTTTCCTACAAAATTACACTAATTGGAATTTGTATTTTTCCTCCCCTTTGTGATTTGAAGGAAACATACTACCGAATAGGAATAAGATTTGTTCAAGACCATTTCTTTGTGTGAAGCAGCTCTCCCCAGACAGTTAGGGACCAATTATAGGAATTTCCTATATTCTTTGGATTTTTACAGCTGATATACACTCGTTCCTCTCCTAGGTAACAGCAGCACGCACATGTGCAATGAGACACCGGAAAGAAAAAACAAAGAAAAAAAAAAGTAATTATGTTGTTCCTTGTTATATGCAATTACCAGCGTTTGGTTAGAATGCCTGCGTGATTTTTAATTCTAAATGAAAAGATTAAGGCAAAAGAAGCCAACATTCTCTTTAAAAGTACCACTTTTCTGAATCAATCAACATATTCATTTGCATTTAAAACTTAACATTTCTTGCTTCAGTCATATTTTGCTTCCATGTCCTTTGAAGTCCTTCTCTACTTTTCTTTACACTTGTCATAAAGATATTTTTTTTTACCATTAAAAGCCTGAGAAAAATTGACCAAGGCCTGAAGCTTTCATGTTCTTAAAGGTTTGCATCTACAGGTTAAATTGCAATAATACAGCCACTGAAAACTGTCCAAGGATGAATATAATAAATAGCCAAGTTCTTTTGATCTTTAAAAAATGTATTATATTAAGTTTTTGATTTCTATGATGTAGAACTATTGCAGGACCTTGTCAGTTCTAATCGAGAATGGAGTCATCCAAAAAAAAACTCCACACATTTTTATTGAGCACCTACTATGGGCTACAACTAGGATAAGGCAAAATTTAAGGTTTTCACCCTCTGGTTTGTGCTCAAACTTGAACACCCGAGTCCCTACCCTAATCTACTCTATGGCACCAAAGAGCCTTCAACTATATTTATTGACCAACTTTGAGCTAACAATGTGGTCAAGTCTTTTGAAGAAATATTAATGTGAATAATTATGTGGAAAAGTCTTAAGACAGAGACCTGACCTTCTAGGGTTTGAGATCCTTGGAAACCTACCTATCAGTGTGACGACAGCAAGCATAAACTAGCAAGGATATGAATTCCTGTTGCTGACTGTCTGAGCTGGAATTCTGCTTCACTCCCTAGTCCTGTGATACCAGACACATTATTTTCAATGCTTCTAAATCTCACTTTATTTATGAAATGTGTACAACAATAGTGCCCACTTTACACGTATAATGAGAATTCAATAAGATATCTTATTTTAAACTTAATGCCCAGCATGCCATTAGGACCTGATAAATTTTGTTATTATGATTATCATCATCACTATTTTTACAAGAAAGGAAAGAAACAAAACTGAACAAAGCATATTCTTTCATACCAAACAAAGTAATGTTAAAGGGAAAATCAGACTGTAAATACTAATGGCCATGAAAATCAAACTGTAAATACTAATGGCCATTTGATATTTTTATGTTTACTAGTTACCCTAAAAAATTGCAAAGAAATTGCAATTTCTACTTCCATGAATAAAAACTACTTTAAAAGCTTTTATTTTCTATAAAAAAAAATCTAAGATTAATAACATGGAAACAAGGTAATGGCATTAGGAATAAAAATGCACTTGTGTAGTGTTTGAGTTTTAAAAACTTTGTTTTTAGTTGAACACTTTCACACAAATTGGCGTATTTAATCTTTACAAACACCCTAGGTAGTATTTTTATCCCCATTTTACAGATGAGGAAATTAAGATTCAAGGTTACAGAGCTTCTTAGTGACAGAGGTATCTGACAGTCACTTCTGAATTCAAAATTCTGTAAATCAAAGTTTTACAAGGGTAATATATAGGCTGGAATATTTTCAGCCCACATTTATGGTAAACATAATTTCAGTTTTAATCAAAACAAAAAAATCCAAGGCATAGCTTTCTATAACAAGTCAGAAAAAAAATAATAACTAATAGAGAGTGTTACATTTTTTAAGCCTGTTTTGACTGCATTAGCAAGGATAAAGGATGCATAACTAAGATACTTTGAACAAATGTTAATCAGAAATATAATCATTGGTTTCATATTCTTTTCAATGGCCCCATGTTGCTCCCCTAACCATCCCCTTGGTTTTGCTAAATCAATAAGTGTAATTTAAGTCATGTTATTCTTCAGCGCAATACACCAAAAATAAGTGCCCATAATTATATTGAGGAATGAGAACAGTACTTTGAAAATAGAGAACCATTTACAATTACAGATGACCCTTGAATAATATGGGTTTGAAGTTCAAGGGTCCACTTATATGTGGAGTTTTTAAAATAAATATGTACTACACTACTACATGATCCATGGTGGGTTGAATCCCCAGATGCAGAACTGCAGATACAGAGGGCCAACTGCAAAGTTATACACAGATTTTCAAATGCCTGTGGGGTCTGCACTCCTAACCCCAGTGTTTGTTTATGGGTCAACTGTAATACAGACTTGTTTTTGATTTACAACAACGATCAAACACTAGAAAACAGAGTAACTTGTATAGGTAAACCTCGGAGGTGTTGCAGGTTCAGTTCCAGACCGCCGCAATAAAGGAAATAGTGAGTCACACTAATTTTTTTGGTTTCATAGTGCATATAAAAGCTATGTTTACACCATACTGTAGTCTATGAAGTGTGCAATAGCATTATGTCTAAGAAATATACGTACTTCAATTTAAAAATACTTTATGCTAAAAAATGCTAATCATCAGCTGAGCCTTTAGCGAGTTGTAATCTTTTTTTGGTAGAGGCTTTTGCCTGGATATCGATGGTTGCTGACTGATCAGGGTGATGGTTGCTGAAGGCTGGGGTGGCCGTGGCAATTTCTTAGAATAAGACAACAGTGATGTTAGCCAGGTCGATTGACTCTTCCATTTCTGAAAGATTTCTCTACAGTATGCGATGCTGTTAGCATTTTACCTACATGAGAGCTTCTTTCAAAATTGGAGTAAATCCTCTCAAACCTTGCTTTGCTTTCTTAACTAAGTTTATGTAATATTCCAAATCCTTTGTTGTCATCTCAACAATACATTGAAAATCTATTATTTAGTGTAGCTACCTTTATGAATTATCTTAGCTAGGTCTCCTGGATAACTTGCTGCAGCTTCTACATCAGCATTTGCTGCTTCATCTTGCTCTTTTATGTTGTAGAGATGGCTTCTTTCCTTCAACCTCATGAACCAACCTCTGCTAGCTTCAAACTTCTGCAGCTTCCTCTCTTCTCTCAGCCTTCACAGAATTGAAAAGAGTTAGGACCTTGCTCTGGATTGGACTTTGGCTTAAGGGAATATTGTGGCTGGTTTAATCTTCTATCCGGACCACTAAAATTTTCTCCATATCAGTAATAAAGTTGTTTCACTTTCTTACCATTCATAGTTTACTGAAGTAGCACTTTTAATTTCCTTCAAGACTTTTTCCTTTGCATTCACAGCATGGCTAACTGTTTGGCATAAGAGGCCTAGCTGTCAGCCTGTCTTGGCTCTAGACATGCCTTCCTTACTAAGCTTAATCATTTCTGGCTTTTGATTCCAAGTGAGAAACTTTCCTTTCACTTGAAAATTTAGAGGCCACTGTAGGATTATTAATTGGCCTAATTTCAATATTGTGTCTTACATATGCACAGTCTATGGCACCCAAAAACAACTACAGTAATAACATCAAAGATCACTAATCATAGATCACATAACAAATATAACAATAATGAAAAAGTTTGAAATATTATGAGAGAATTATCCAAATGTGACACAGAGACATGAGGTGAACAAATGCTGTTGGAAAAATGGTCCCTATAGACTTGCTCTATGCAGGGTTACCACAAACCTTCAACTTGTGAAAAATTCAGTACCTGACAAGCACAGTAAAGTGAAGTGCAATGAAATGAGGTGTGCCTGTACTGTACTTGCTCTTTGTAACCACAGGCATACCGTGCTGTTCACTCATCTAATAGAACTCTGGGAAGACTGTATTTTTCCACTGCACAACTATTTGCAAGCAGAGTTAGAAACTAATCCCTTTAATCCAATTTACTTGCTATAATCAGATTACTCTTCTTATCTCACCAATTTTCACTGTCACTCTCCCCTTCCCAAGACCTTCAATTGATCCCCACTGTCCACTGAATAAATAGAGATGAATTTACAGAAAAACTGAATTCAACATTCACCATGTATGACTTCTGCTTTACACTGTCTTGTCCTGTGCCCTTACCTATTTAATCCAGAAACGTCCTCATCTTTTTCAAAGTACACTGAAAGGGTCATCCTTTTTTGAGGATGTCTTTGGCCATTCTATTCAAAACTATTCTTTCCACGAATACCGAGAGCAAAAAGCTTTCCCAGCTTCTAGAAAAGAAGTATTGCCCATCTAGAGCTCCTTGTCTTTATCTCATTTATGGGTTTTATCTCTGTACTATCTTGAAATAGGGTCATTTATTGTTGTGTTTTTTTCTGCTACTAGAGACAGACTTCTGGTAAGTAAGGCAATTTTTTTTTTCACTTTTATAGTCCCCAATTGCAGCTGAATACAATACTTTACATATAGCAGGTAACCAACAACAACAACAAAAAATAGCATTTTGTTCTTCTTTAGGGATGTTAATATTGAATCTAGTGAAGGAACAAGACCTTATTTCCTACCCTCCCTTGCCATTTATTTTTATGGGTTGCTGGGTGTGGGTGTATGTGTCTGAGCAATGCCCAGGGAACAGGGTCAGGTTCTACTGGTAAACCAGCAGCTGCAACTGCTTTGATGATTTGCATGAAAAATATGGGCATGATTCCAGCTTGGGTAGGAAATCTAAGGGGAAGCACTGCATTCTAAAATCCTATACTCTTAGAACTAGAAGACCTCATCTGATCCAAGGACTTCATTTCATACAGCAACTAACAATGAGGAATACTTCTTTTCTAGAAGCTGAGAAAGCTTTTTGCTCAATACTTATAGGAATAAAAAAAATTCATCATTTTTGATCAATCGATCAAAACCGAGGCAAATAATAATCAGAAGGAGAAAAATATCCTTAAGCTCAGGGATTTTATGCTTTTAAGGTCTTATAAAGTCCTCAGGAGGTAACAACCACAGTAGAGCTGCAGGCAACATCTCCACTCAATTCTGGTACCATTTGCAAGGCACCATGGCCCGGATGCACTCAGAGTTCCTGTATCATAATTGTGCCTAAAAAGAAAATTATTTTGTTGCAAGATGAAAAGATTCTTAAAGATACTTTTTCATTTCCTAAAAACACTCATCCCCAATTATATGAAATTGTAATATTTAACAAATTTCCCCAAATTTCATCTTCTTATAACTAAAGACCTTTTTGTGCTATATTTGTTTTAAGAATTCCATGTTTTATGTTAAATAAAAGCACAAGCTGCCTTTTGGAAGTGAGAACATTCCATACCCCCAGAAGAAACTTGTATGTTTTCCTGGTGATAGGAAGTGGAACTCTGCCAAGCAGTGAACTAATGAATTAGACTTTGGCAGCCCTCCATGCCTGACACAATTTAGTTCAAATTTATGAAATCTACCGTTTCCAGACATCTACTTATGCCTAAGGCCTCTCTGTACTTTTCAGAGTAAAAAACATAACATTGCTAGACTTCTGATTTTACCTTATTGATGAAGAAAGAATTATGAACAATATATGTTTTTCTAAACTGAATCTCTAATCATTTCTTCAATTTTGCAACAACAACAGCGAATCAGTTGAAATCAGCATCTCTTTGGGTAGATAGCAGAATATTTCTGTCTCTGATTAAATTAAATCCCCTTAGACATGACAGACCTAATCATCTCAACAAAATGTCTGCTGCCTCACAAAGATTGATGCCCTTTTGGAAAGAAAGGAATATCAGCTCTGTTCAAAGGCATGTTGTCTTGTCTTCACATTCTTAAAACAAGAACAGAGGCTTTTTTTTCACACTAAGGGAAAAAAGTAACAAAGCCTTCCATCAGTCGCTGTGAAGAAGGAATCATCATTAATGCTACTTTATAACTCACTTTATTTGGGGGAACCTCTTTCAAAATGATACTTAAGAAATGAGCAAGGGGAAGATGAGAAAGCTGCACATTTCAAATACCTAGGAAAAATAAATCTGAGTTGCTAATTAGAGGACAGAGGCACAAGTCTCAAGAAAGTGATGTCTTCTTTCTAAATGCATACATAATTATTTCTCTTTCTTTGTAAGTGGATGAGATCAGCCAACATCCGACTTCAACTGCATTCCAGATACTTCCCCAACTAGCCCTAATCACTGGCCCCTGGAACTGCCCTGAGGGCTCTTTTTCATTTCTGGCATCATGGCCACCCTGCCGTCTCCCCTTACTCTGCTTATCCTCAGGTACCTGCATGGCCCTGCGCCCCAGTCCAAGCTCCCCTTTTCAACTTCCTTCTCTAACAGAATGAGTTGTCCCTTCCACAATGTATTTTTTAAATATTTTATGGCATTTCTCACAACACACTTAACAACTTGTTTAAACATATTTTCTGTTTGTAAATTTGTGAGCTTTCCACCTATAAAAGCTGTGTCATTTTTATCCTCGTATACTTTGAAATGCCTTACAGATTTAGGGCTTTCCATATGTGTTGATAAATTCATACAATTAAGTCAGTTTTTTGGGGAAAAAAATCCTTAAATATCTGCTTGCTTTGCTTACCCAGTTTCTTTTTCTATGATGCTTTTATTTGCAGTTACTGGAGATTTACCATTTGCTGAAAAATATATTTACAGTATAATAGGCACTGATGAAAAATTTAGTTCACCCTGAAATAACTGAATCGCCAGAGGAAATCATTTTGTATGAATGACAAAAGCAATGTCAGTGTCATTTGCCCTTGTTGTGACCTTAGAATTACAAGGACACACAATGAATACACACATGTACTTTGGCATCTTACTCAAGGCATATACTGGTTTATAGAACTAATGTAAAAAGAATTGGTGCATTGAATTAAAAGAAATGTAAAGAAGAAGAGAATAAAATTAAACAAACTCCTCATATAAGACATAAAAAGTAAATGTATGAAATAATCTACTGCTAGTTTAGAATATACAAGAGATACTGTCTTGTTTTGGTAACTTATGCTGTATTAAGAAATGTTTTCTATCTTATAATGATTTCTTTGTACCTAATTTTCATTGCATTCACTTAATGGATGTCTTTTGTCAAAGGGGTTATACTTTCTGTACATACGACTTTCAATTTTGTATTTTGGCATCCCATCCCAGCTTATCAGATATTTCACAATTTCTCACTAACTTGCTTTTTAAAACTCATATCAGTTATTTTTCAGAAGCAAATTAAAACTCTGTCTGGAACTGAATGCAGTAGGTCAGCAGGCTCAAGTAATTCCAGTATCATTTCTAAATCATTCAGGTTTTTCAGAGATAGTTCAATGCTTCAGGCTTTTCTAATATTTTAAAATCTGTTATCAGGCTTTGGTTTAGTGATTACTTGATATTACTGCATCAGAGGCTAGAGCATTACATAAGCATGGGGAGATTTCCAAATGGGAAAGAAATGTAGAAAATAAAATTTATTTATGTTGAAATTGGATCATAATTTTAAGCAGGAATTACCAAATGTATGAAAAAAAATATTCTTGTATTTTTTATAACAATGGAACATATGCTAGGTGCATGATGTGTTCCATTAGGTGATTTTATTTTTAAGTCATCTCTTTAAGTCCCAGGGCAGTCTCCTTTCTCCCTCTATATTTGTTGAGGAATTACTCACTGTTGACAGAAGCTAGATACCCTAAAGGAAATCTCCAGAACACTAAGAACTGTACAGAGAGGAGTAAGACATTGGACTCACTCTGAAATAACCAACAAAAGGAAGCTGTTTTGTGGGAATAATAAAGCAATAGCAATCTCATCTGGCTTTTACTTAGGTGTCTAAATTCTATCCATACTTTAAAACCCACTCATATACTAACATAGCTGGCAAACCTAAGCCTACTTCAGAGCCTTTTAGGTCTCCTTCTTGCCTGGAACGTTCATCTCCCTGATTTTCATATGGCTCGTCAATTTCACCCTTCAAGCCTCAGCTCAAATATCATATCTTTAAGGAGACTAGCCTCTGTAATAAATTTCCCTTGCCTATCACTCTCTAACACATTTCTTCAGAGTATGTAACATTAGCTGATATTACTTTTTCTTTGTTTATTTCCTTCTTTGCTTTATAAAATAAATTGCTTACCTTTTGTGTTATCTCCCATATCCTTGGTGCCTACATCAATGCCTGACATATATTAAATAAATATTAACTGGTTGAATGAATGAAGAAACACACTCTTTTCTGAGTCTTAATATGTCTTCACTCCATCTTATCTCTGATCTTGATATTCATCCTTGCCCCAAAACTTTGCATATATCTCACCTGGCCACTTTTCACTCTTGGGATTTATGTAATTCAAAAATATCCTTTATTAAGCTACAAATTTCTTGACAGCTGCATTTTCTTTTATTCACTTTTGAAATATTCATGCCTTTAAGACATACATACACTAACTATTCAAATAATACGATTTGAGTGGATTGATGTAAATTATATCAATGGCGAGTTTAAGAATAATTATTTCTATTTTCCCCAGCAGCTTACAAAATGTTCAGTCTTCTAAACATCTCTGAGCTGCACCTCTATTACTATAGCTCTGGCTTGCGCTACGGGTAAACTCTACTGACTCTCAAACCCATGCAAAATCATGCAAAGGTAAGTGCCTAGAGCTCCAAATAATTTCTTTTATCGAGCAGGAACTGAATAGGAAATAAAACATGCCAAGTGAGATAATAAAATAGTGAGAGTATTATGAATGTGGTCAATTTTTAGCTTTTATATTTATTAAAGATATTTCTCTGGTCATCAGAAGGCCCTTTAGTAGAACACAACCTTAAAACACTTGCATAAGCAGATAGAGATTTTTGAAACTTGAATTTGAGACCTTAATGGGCATCATCACTTCTTTATTGCCAGCATAATTCTCTCAGTCTGGGCTCTGGTAGGGAAATCAGACAACTCTCACTGCAACCTGGGGGTTGACATTAGTTAAAAGCATAAAATCATAAAGCTTCTGTAGTGAGTTTAGACGCCAGATGAAATGGAGCAATTTTAAAAGTAAACTTCTTTCAAAGGTAACTGAATGTCAGAATCTTAGTTTTCGTTTTTGCCAAAATAACAATATTTACAAAGTCTTTCTATAGTACATCATATACACATTCTTATAATTGACTTAATTCATATCACTAGATCTTTTAATGTTCCTGAGAGCAAAGTTACAAAGGCATAGGTGTTAGTGCTTATTTTAGGTCCAAAGAAAGTAAAAATATCTGCTTCATTTTGTTTCATACAGTAAAAACTAAGAGAACAAAATGTCTATTTATTTCCATATATCCTTGGCTTGAATGTTTATGTAGCTCAGAAACTGACAGCAGGAATTAGAAAAGTCGACTTTCTTCTTCAGTGCCTTTTATCCCAAAGCATGAAAGACTCCAATGCACAGATAAAAAATAAATAGTTTTTGTTACAGCTTTACCCTTTATGATATTTTGTAAGTGGGGCTTGCCTTCTATGGTGTTTTTACCATATCTATATAATCAATGGAACACTAAATAGATGACTTAGGCAAAAGATACAGAAGCTGTCATGTTGAAATTACACTAATTCAGCTTATTTCCTATCAGCGAGAGGAAATAATAGTCTCCCTGTTGTACAAAATAGCATCAAACTCCACAAGAGAAATGGTTTCACTCTATTCCTGGGCAATAAGATAGACCCAGTGACACTGTCTTTCTTCTGTAAAAGGACCATGAATAGATATGCTACTATCATTTCTATCCTAAAAATGAAGAAATTGAAGATCAGCAAAATAAGATGATTTCTTCAAGATCATACACCTGGAAATTGCCAGAATGACAGAAGTGATTTGAATGGGAGGATGTAAGAAAAGGAGGTTGCTATGTAGAGTGATCAACTGTCCTGGTTGCCTGAGACATGGGACTTTTGGCTAAACCGGGACAGCCTTGGGCAAAGGATAAGAGTGGGGCACCATATGTAGAGATGTATAAATCATGGCAAGGAGTTTAGAATTTATTCTAAAGGAAAGTGTTTACCACTGAAGTGTTTTAATACAGGAATGGCATGACTTGCCTTGAAGCCAGTGCAGAATGTCACATCTGGCCCACTACGGACATACTTGGTCCTTTACAACACATCCTGAAATCAAATGAAGCTTACAAAATGAAAAGCAATAGGGTGAGTTCTTGGAACTCAAGGAGGAAATAATGGATGCCAGAAAAACCAGACTGGGCCCTGGAAAATGAGAGTAAAAAATTTTTTAATAAAATATTACTTTAGATTTTCAATTTATTGAAACATTTTCATTTAAAACCATTAAGATAACTGGGGAAATGACTGAAAGGGCAGGTGGTGAATAATTTTTTGCCTAACAAATGGCAACATATCTTCTTAGAGAGCTCATTCAGTAGGTGACTCTTAGAAACAAGTCCATTCATAAAAAATAAATAAATAGGTAAACCTGACATTGAAAATAATGTAGCATTTAGTGCAAAGAAAACCAATACTGTAATAAAGAAATAGCTAAACTATGCAACCAAAATATATTCTTTTTGTAAGAAAGGAGCCTTTGCCTGCTTATTTTTCCTTTTTTTAAAAATTATTTTAAGCACAGGTGCTAGAACTTTAAGGGCTTCTTTGTAACTCTGTAAATGAATCAATTTCTAATATGAACTTCTTTCCTGTTTCCTCCATTGTCAAAGTACTCCAGCTCAGAGACATTCTGAAGAGCTTCCTCAGATGAGCATCACTGCCATCTGGGAAATCCTGACTCCTCTGAGTTTTTGTGACTCATTTCTCTTCAGCCTTGTAGATTTCAAACAACCAAATCATCCATAACAGCAACAAAATGCAACAAAAACAAATACTCCAAAAGTTTCATGTGTCCTCTTTTCTGCGATAGAGAAAGAGCATTCATATTTCTGTTTGATTAAAAATTCAATCTTACGTCATCTAATGCTATTCTTATCTTAGGGTTTATGTTTTAAATACCGTGATTCAAGTGAACAGTCAGTCTGTAATACTCTCTACACCACTGTGTTTTATCAGATATAAATTAGCCAGTTACTAAGGTATCATGAGCCATGAGCATCATTCAAGCATCCCTCTTTAAGAAAGGATACTTCTGGGGCTTCCCTGGTGGTGCAGTGGTTGAGAATCTGCCTGCCAATGCAGGGGACACGGGTTCGAGCCCTGGTCTGGGAAGATCCCACATGCCGCGGAGCAGCTGGGCCCGTGAGCCACAATTACTGAGCTTGCGCGTCTGGAGCCTGTGCTCCGCAGCAAGAGAGGCCGCGATAGTGAGAGGCCCGCGCACCGCGATGAAGAGTGGCCCCCACTCGCCACAACTAGAGAAAGCCCTTGCACAGAAACGAGACCCAACACAGCCAAAAATAAATAAATAAATTAATTAATTTAAAAAAAAAAGGATACTTCTGTTCGTAGGCACCTAAGAGAACAATTTGTCCTACAGAGTCAGAATCTAGATTCCATCTGAATATTCATGCAGCACTGAGTAGAATTGAATTCTTATATCCTTTGAATTAATGTGGTTAGGAGCTAGTTTGTGGAGAAGTCAAGCAATTTTCCTAGTCACTTTCATATTTTAAGCATCTCTGAAATAGAAGTACCGTGGAAAAATGTATTTGAAATTTCAGATAATCTAAATGGAACAACAGTAGTAAATGACATAAATAAAGAGATTCTTGGGACGAATACTCTTCTTGGGTGTTTTTCATCACTCTTTCAGATCACAGTACAATTAATGGGATAAAATGATTTAACAGTCTGGGTGTCTGGTGGAAACCATTCCCAATCCCCTTCCTGATTTGCAGAACGAGCCAGAATTGTTAGGCAATTTTCCATAATTTTACTTCGGCTGTAAATTTATGTTCAAATACAAGGAAACTCTCAGGGAAACAAAGCATATGCAAACAGACAAACCTCCCAGTTAATGAAATGTCTCCGTGAGGATTGCAATCGATAACAGTATAATCTATGTTCATAAATAAGAGTATGGCCTCGAAAGAGTAGAGGGCAGTGATGAATTATTCAGGAGGTCTGCTATGCTGCTGTTTCCAAGTTTAAAGCTCTTCAGCGATAGAACACCTGGCTTAGCACCCGCTGACTCCAGCCTCCTCCGAACAGCTAAATCTCTTCCTTCCTAATTTATCCACAGAGCCCAAGGCTCTTGCAGCTTATCTGAGGGTAAGTTCAAAAGAGAGACACTGAACTCCAAGTGGAGTAAGTCACTTTCGGCAGGTCACCCACCCACAGGCAGAGCTATTGTTTAAGGTGGGGAACTGTTGACTCTAGAAAGTACCACTGACAGTACCTAGAAGACTAGGACCTCATAAACACTTTAATTTCTAGGGACTGTCAATGATGGTTAATGTGAGAAGGGAGAGGGAACCAGTAGTTAATAAGGAAGAATAATAGAAAATGAAACTGTTTCCCCTTGTCAAATGTCTGCAATTTGTGCCTCTTCCCATTAGTTTCATAACCAGAGAAGATGTTGTAATAATAGCAACCACACAATTCCTCCAAGGATTATGAAGGGTTTTGTCTTCTCTGTACTTACTAAATTTATAACTGTGATATGCTATAGGCAGTGAATAGTGTTTGTGAATTGGGGAGAGGCAAAACTTATTAGCTGGCCTAGCCCACAGTCTAAGCATCTTGGTCAAGTCAGCCTTAAGTGACCCTAGGAGTAGAGATTTTGTCACATCTTCTGGGAAGCAATTATACAGCCAATAACTTTTAGCATTATTAATTTTTCATATTCAGACTAAATTTTCCTTGGCTTTATTCCTTCCATTTATTAATACTTTTTGGCCTAAATAGCTACCCTAAATAATGTACATTTGCACAAAACTAACATTTGTGGATTATAACATTTGATAAAATAGAAAGATAATGCTAGTCTCTGTCTCAAATTGTAGTTCAAATTTCTCCTAAAATGCAAACATTTCAAAAACATGTCAACTTTCAAAGCACCTGACTCTCCGAAAGCTTCTCTCTAGAACTTTAGTTTTAAAACATCAGATGATTAAAGAGGACTAGATATGTTCTCTTGGGAATTTTGCTGTGAAATATTTTTATTTACATTCACACACCAAATACCTCAGTGTTGACTTCCACTTGCTGGACTCCAAACTCACAGAACGTCCATCAAAAGCCTTTCCTATCTGATCGCCAGAAAAGATTGCTCTGAGAAGAAGGTCAGCAGTTTTTGACCTAGTTCCTGGCCTGCAGGAGTTTCCATCAGAAAATAAAATTGGCCATACTTCAATGCTCTCTTCCAAAACTCCTGAATGAGTAGAGAAGGTATGATGCTTCAGAGTCTTTAGCATCTTTCTTCACATCAAAGAGAAAGGAAAACTGATGGAGAATCCCCTAGACATTACTGTTTAAGGAATAATGTATTCAGAAAAAAGAGAACTGTCGAATATGCACTATTCCATACTGAGAAATCAGCACCTTGGTTTAAGGTCACTAAAAGAGAAAATCTTTCTTAAGTTTGTCATTACATTTTGCAGTGAAATTTAGAAGTTAACAAGAAAATATGGGAAAAATCATGTATGTACTTTATGGCTCTCCAGCTCTCCCACATTCAGATCATGATGCAGAATAGCCAGGACAATTAATTAGCTACCATACGTAAATAGTAACACTCTTAAGTTCAGCATGTAAAATCAGAGAAGTAACCAACTCTGGGCTTTCAAAAATTTGGTTACTGTAGCAACTCCATCTGCATGAATGAGAATCAAAAGGAATCAAATATAAAGAAGCACATGCAGATCTTTCTCAGCCATGATAAATACGATGTGGAGGTCAAGACCATAGCTTTCAATTAAATTACAGGAATTTTCATAATTTCTTTTTGGAATCAACCTATTTTATTACTTTAATATCATGGTATTATAAAAATCTATTTGTATTCTTTTAAAAAACTGTATTCTGAGACAACCACTTAACATGACACCTACCCCCTTAACAGATTTTTAAGTGTACAATACTGGTGTCTATATGCACAATATTTTAGATATCTGCTGTAAAACAGTTGTTCATGAATTAGTCCTCAGCAAAGAGGAATCAAGCTACTCTCAAGTATAATATGAATTAAAAATATCTAAAGCCCATATTTAATAGACATATAGTATAGGATCTTGAATAGTACTTTCAGAAGATAGATTAGGCACTTCAATCTCATTTGTCAAACAAACACAGTTATTAAAATTACCCTTGATGTGTGCTCTAAATTTTCCATCTTAACTTTGCTTCTCTGTCATTATATTGCAACCATTTAAAATTCCAGTGCAGGTTTTCTATAACAAGGTCACATCAAAAACATTAAACTCCTTAACTTCTAATCATTGTAACATTTCATTTTATTTTGTAGGAAGATATGCAGGCAGTAATTATAAGTTCTGGTTTTAGTTATTAATATGCTAAGGCAGACCAAAAAAGAGTTTATTTTTAATCCCAAAACTTGCTATGTCAAATAACTGAATTTAAACATTGCATAATATAGTATTTGGTAAGGATATATAATATCATTGCTTATAATTTTATATTTAGGTGGCCAAAATGTATAATTCTTTAAGTAATAATCAGTGACTTACACATAGTCAGGAAAACTATCAATGAACATGTCCAGATTTGTTTACTAGTGATCTGAAACCAGGCCATTACAATAAAGAGAAGCATAATAACAGCCTCCAGGAATTTTAAAGTAAAAGATAAAAGAGGTTCCTGAAGTTTGTGAAGGGAATAAATGATGCGATTTTCCCTTACCTTACTGTAAAAATTAATTAGCTGAAAGTTTAAAGGAATTAGTTTTTAAAAAGTTATTAATCCACTCAAACATAATTATATGCTTCAATATCTTCTAGGCATTGCCCAAATGCATGTGCATTTGCACATAATGCAATTATAATGTATCTCCAAGTTCATTTTCTGCTGTTCTCATTTTGTCCACAGACATTTTTTATGCTTGTTATTTCTATTAAACACAGATCTATATTTTGAAAAACAGATCTATATTTCAGTTAAAATATTTGAAAATACATAATACGTCTACCACAGAAAAATACAAAAAAAGTATTAAGAAGAGCTAGCACTGGACTCCGTCTGTCAAAGCCCCACTAGCCTTCTAGACAACCCACCCCACTAGGGCTCCTTTGCCATTGTTCCAAGGGCCAAGCCTCTTCTTCCCCTCAGGCTTTTGACCAGATTGCTGTTTAAGTGTATTCCTCTGGTCGTCCTGGCCTCAATTTCTTCTTTAACTCCTCAGATCTTCTCTGACCATGCTTTATAGGTAGGAATTTTGCCTTGCTCCCTCCACCCAGTCACCTTCTATCTCATCATTCTGTTTTGTGTTCCTATAGCGGTAGCCCTAGAAATTACCTTACAAATAAATTCATTTACCTGCTGACTCTACACCCCAGTGAAAGCCCCATCAGGCAGAGACCTTGATAATCTTGTTGATCACAGCAATGCAACATCTCATACAGGACCTTAGCAAAGTGTAGGTACACGATAATGTGAGTTGAAAAATAATGTGTGAAGGGGAAAAAATGAATTAAAAAATAAGAAATCTCATATAATCCTATCACTTGGAAGTAAACTTTGTTAATTCTCTTAATATTATTTATCTCTCTCACTTAATTATTTTCATTAGTGAGCTATGATAATGAATAGAGTTTGTGCTAGTTAAATAGTAAGTTGAACCTAAATATGGTTATACATCATAAAATATACATGATTACTCTTACAAAGTGAAGTCATATTATAGATATTGTTTTGTAACCTGCAATTTTAATTTACTCATACGTTAATAAAAATTTCCACATGTCATTGAATTCTAAAGTTGAATTTTATGGCTGTAGTATATACCATCATATATCTTACAATAGTAATAACTAATAATTTATGTATGCTTATTGCATTATGTTCTGTGTTTAAAATCTTATATTAATTATCTCTTTTATGTTCTCAGTAACTCTGATATTGCTCCACTTTATGAATTGTCAAGACTGCCTTTGGATTAAATGGCAGAATGAGATTGAATCCAGGACAAAGAAAACATTTTTATTCTATCTATCTATCTATCTATCTCTTTCAGGAAAAAAAAGTTTATCCAATTTATACTGCTACCAACTCTTCCTGAGAATGTCTTCATGAGAATATCTTTTGGAACCTAAGGTGATTTTGGATACTTTATTTTTGACAGGTGGATAGGCATTAGTTATTATCCTTTTAATATAATTTTATTTCCTAGGGAACTTGAATAGTTTTTCAAGATGTATTGGCATTTGCATCTTTTTGTCTGTGTAATAAATCATATTTGAATGACTGCTTTGTTGATTTATTATTGCTACTTAGCCTATTATGCTTTGTTAATTAGAAGCTACATAACTCTACCCATTTTGCAGACAATATGTTTATTACAAGTAATGATTTAACCACATTTAAACTAATATGATTAATCATGATTTCTGAATCTGTTTATTCTTGAGTTGGAAACTCTTTAGTGTGGGGTCAGTTGGCCTAAATTGTTAAGACCAGGAAATCTGCAATGGCTTCTTCTGGATTTCTTATCAGCATGCTCTCCCATCACCACTCCATATACAAAAATTTTCACATACGCCATAACTCCCTGGACTCTTATACTTCTTTATTCACTTTTGATACCTCTGTGAGTACCTGATATATAATATAATTTTTTTTCTCTTCTATTAGATATGTATAAGAGCCCTGAGAGCAGAATCTTGGTTTAGCTTAATGCTGTATCCCCAACCTCTGAAACACTTGGATCCAAAAGATTCTTGCTCAGAGCAGGCATCCAAAAAAATAACTGAATGAACTGATTCATGGTATCCCTCTCAATTGGAAGCCTAGTTTCGCTACACTGTACAACTTTGAGCAAGTCACTTAACTTCTTTGAAAACTCAGTTTCATATCATACAAAACATGAACATTTGAGTATGTACCTAAATTATGAATGCAATGGGTATATATAAATTATTTCCTTAGTACATTATTTTAGTTTGGTAACACAACATAATTGATATTTTCTGTCAAATGAAAGTGTCTACTTATTTGATTAGACTCATATAGAGCATGATCAATAGGAATTTTTATGAATTTTGAGTTTGTATCATTTTGATTGTTTTGTTTTATATTCTATGCTATATTACTATAGTGGTAATAGGAGAAATAAAGTTACTTTTCTCTATCAGGATAAAAATGTATAATATTGGAACAAAATAGCCTACAATGAATCGTCAAAGTTCGAGTTTATTTCTGACTGCATTTCTGCCTAGGAGACCACAACTTTACAACTATTTCTATTATCTGAAATTTTCTTTGGTAAACTAACACTGGAAAATGTATTTGCATGACACTAATAATCACATAAATTTAGAAAAATGATCACTGAAAAGTAAGGGTTTTTAACACTGTCATTAGTGATTTAATTAATTAATTCTGGTTTCTTGCCTTGGAACAAAACGTTTCCTTACTCCATCTTAAAGTTATAAATTCATTATGACTTTTTAAATCCTTTGTCCAGTCTAAGTGTAAAATGTTTAGGTTACATTATTTGACTTTAAAAGGGACCATGTGTGTCATTGGACAACATAATAAAATGGTTAAGAACAGAGAGAATCTGGGGCCAGACTATATAGGTTTTAATCTGCTTCTACTACTTAATCACTGCATCACTCTCAGCGACTTACTTAAACCCTTTGGGTCTCTACTCCCCCTTATTAAAATGAGGAAGACAAGAACACTATTTACTTCATAGTGTGATTGTAAGGATTTAAGATGTTAATATAAAAAACAATAAGGACAGTACCTGACTTTGGTAAGGAATGTATCATATAATTCTCTAGTACATAAAGTCAAATTTACTGTTTTATACAGAGAAAAGCCACTCTTCATCAAGCTTTCACTAAACCGTAGAAAAGCTTTTGATGTAGACTTCTAACTCATTTGCTTTAAGTCAGCATCTTTTTCTTTATAAGTGTTGACATTCCCCTGTGGCAGGAAAATCAACATTTTCAGTCACTTGCTTTAACTAACGGAATGAGGCCCAGCTTCAGCATCTATCCATTTCCAATTTGCTTTCAACAGCCTTTTAAATATGTGGAAATTCTAAGCCCCATTTTATCTAAATATCAGGATTTTGTTTCCTTTTCTTCATGATTATGCCACGAAGTATAGTTATTGTGCTATAACCAAGCTTAGAACAGATCTGCTGTCTGGAGTTATATTCATAACCCAATTAATTAGCAAAAGTATTACAATTAATGTATAGAGAAAATTTAGATTTACATGAAATAGAAACCAAGCTCCTTCTAATAGACTCATGGAAAAAGGAAAGGAGACAGAGCTGTCTTTTGGAGCTTGAGGTCACATCCCTACTATTTCAAGCAGAAACAAACTGTTTGCTTTACAGCAATAGATAACAAAAGCTTATATTAAAAAATGACAAATACAATGCCAGGAGAGAAGAAAACATGCTGATAAAGGTAACCATGTCGTAGACAACTTCTCTGGAAAATCACTTATTATCCAAAGCAGGTGGCAATCTGTATTCACATTTATGACAAGTTGTGACAAAACCTTTATTCTTTCAGCCTTCTTATGATGTAAGATATCTGATTGGAAAATGATTTCAATATATAATCTCTCTGCTAAGCCTTGGCATCATATCATCATTTTATGTTGCTATAGTTCAAGAACATTGATTCTAAAGGCTGATACAGAATGTTCATAACCATGGGGAAATAAACAGGGAAGAAAAGGAAATATGGAAGAGAAATAGATCTATACCAAGAATACTAAAAAGGTTTTCAGTGACTCTCAAAAGGGGTATTAATAATACAGAAGAAACACACACACACACACAAAAGACTACCAATTGTCAACCATTGTCCAAGGTTCATTTAAAATGCTTTTTCAATCTTTAAATTTTTGTTACCTCTGACTTGAGTGAGCTCAGCTCTGAATCTCTACACTTCCTAAAATGACTTTTAGGGCCCCTTTCATGAGTAAGTCTGGATCACTGCAATATTCCTAAGAATGGGCAACAATTCTAGTAGATTTTTAATAAAAGTTTGTTGAATAAATAGGTATTAATATATGTTTTATCTACTTTTCCCTACTCCTCACACATTCACAAGACATTGCAAACTCTTCAGGTGTAGAAACATTATTCTATTCACACTGGTGACACTGGCAGTCAACAGTTTCATTGTGGAAAATTAATGGTTGTTTATGAATGGAGACCACAGCTATATTTGTCAAACAGATGACTGAATTTGACATGAAAACCAAGAATGCAAATATGAGGCAAGAGCTTGCAATAAGTGAAAATTCACATTTTAAGAAATTAAAGCTATAACTTTCTAAAATCATCAGTTCAAATTATTTACATATATTTTGCAATGTTCATGGTAGTATTTGTACTTAATTTAACACTTCATTAAGATAATTTAAAACTAACCCATTGATGTGTTTTAATGTTCTACTATAGAAAAGTCCTGTTTTATTTATTTAATTTTTTTAAGGAAAGCTCTGGCATAGATTTAACTCATAAAATTATTGCTGTTTACATTTCCTTTGGCATCTTTTAAATAAAATCTTATAGCAGATTCTGAAATACTATAGCACTTCATTTTTAAATTATTGTCATGAAAAAGCTGTACAATGAACTAAAAAGATTATTTTGTAAGCTAAACAATACTTTAAACTTATTCTGTCACTATTGAAACTGTCACGTCAATGTTAACTCACATAGAATTTTAGCAAACCTGTGTTACTGAAAAAAGATCCAACAAAGTATCTATGTATTTTCTAACAAGATATTTTTAAATGACACTTTTTACTATTAAAATAATAAAAGCTTCTTCTACTAACCACTTAAAAGATATTCAGACAGTGAATTAATCAGTTTAGCCCTCATTTTCCTGTTCTGCATTTTTTTGTCCGATTAGTTCATTGCTGAAAATATCACAGGGCTTTCTGATTCTTTCTCTCCTATATTTCACTGACTATGTCAAATTACAATGCTGGCAACACACCCAGCTCCCCAAATCTCAGGAATAGATTAGGGGTACCCCTATATGCTTGTAGAGCATCCTGTTTAAATCCTGTTCCTCTTTCATATAGTTTATTGTATAATGGGTATCTGCTAATTACAGGCTGGTCTCATTCTAGATGATACATTATTTGAGGAAAAGAACTGATTTATGTTATTCAGAAGCACTGAGGCTAAAACATTGTACAAACATCAGGTTACTTTTATTTATATTATTTTGCAAAATTACTTTTGGTATTTGTATTTGAATTAAGAAAGTTTAGAACTTACATGGTTATGTATTCCTATGCACACTGTTAAGTGTTATGGTAACATAACACTGCCGTAGGCAAGCAGTAACTATTCGCTTGAGAATAGAGATTATGATTATTTACCTAATGTAAGACTGCATTTCACATAAAGTTTCAAAAAATATTTGCTAATAATTACTTTAAAATTGGGTAAACTCTATGGTAAAAGGATTATTTCTATACTAGATATGGAGAGTGACTGGGAAGAATGCAAAGAAGTGTAAAGTGAGAAATACTGTTTGACTGGAGAGAGCAAAGGAAATTCTATTAGAGATCCTATCTTAAGAAGCAAATTTTTGCAATATAACATTATAATAAAATAATAATGGGAATGCATATTGGAATATACTTACTACAAGTAAAAAATGAGAACCATAGAGATAATTTAAAATTCACATGTAATCATGACTCAGAGAGAAATACAATCACTATATGCCTGGAGCTATCAAAGGGTGATGTCACAAAATTTGACAACTCCTGGCCCAAGCAACTTATCTCTCCTATGTTAAATACAGCATACCAAAGCCCATTTACCATGAACTGGCTCCATATTATCACTGAGGGATTTTTGTCACTTTTATTTTAACTTTTCCATGTAAATTTTTCTAAAGGGACTGATTTTTCTTATTAATTATATGCACTACAATCCAAACAATATTTAAAAGACAAAAATGAAGATAAGGTATATAAATTAGGTAAAAGCAAACATAAATAGCTACAAATCGGGGTGTCATTTTAAAATGAAGGTAACAGGTGACTTTTCCAGTTTGGGATGGGTCTGGGGGTTCTAATCCCACTGATAGCAGAAGACTCACCATTCATTAAAACCCTTAACCTCATTCATTCAATATTGTTTCAAGTTGATATACTTCTTCCTAATGTGTCAGAAGTGAAATTGGGAGGCTTGAGCCAAAACACTGAGCTACCTTTGATCTCATCCAAAATCTCAGGAAGTAGACCTAGTTGAAACTGTGATGGCAGTGATTTATCTTTCGTAATATGGTTATATCCCTATTTCATTATACATTTCAACCAAGACTTTTAATGGGTGTAGTGCATAAAAACTAGGCATTGAAGAAAATATTCCTCGGGATTTAAATCCTGCCTCAACGTCTTATTAGTTTTGTGATCTTGGGTATATTGCTTGAGGCAACAGAACCTGAGTTTCCTCTTCTATAAAGTGATGAGTATAATACCTTCCTACAAACTGGGAAATTGTAGAAGTAAATGAGATAACCTTTATAAAGTACCTAGCAGCATGATGGGCACATTGTAAGCCCTCAATAAATGGAACAGTGGAATTGATTTCCCTAAAAGGCTTTACTCTTAGCATCTAATTCTCTGCTACGGGATTCTGTATTTCATTGACTTCTCTAAAAAATGTGAAAGTTTTCAAAACACTAAAGGAGCACAATATAATAGAGATGCACATTCAAAACTTAAGACCTGCACTTACTAGGTTTTATCACATCAGATGAGACCTGGAACCTCCGCTTCTTATCTATAGATTGAGGCTAACAGGATTATTATGGAGCCAAGATCTATGAATTGTGTGTTAATTTGTCTGAAAAAAAATGTTCAGTAAGCATCAGCTTCTCTTCCAATTGCTGTAATGGGACTGTTTCAGACAAACTTGCTGTCCTTCATCACAAGTGTGTGTCAACTATGTCTAGCATGATTGCCCTCATGGCCTCCCCTGGCAGATAGTGTGATTCTTGAAGGCATCCTTTCCTGCTGAAGGCAGACAGAGCCCCAGCATCATTCATAATACATCTCCAGGCAGCACACACTTATTCATAAGAAATGGTACAAAATTTGGAATATCTATGCCTTTCCTACAGAATGAGCAGAAAATTCAAATGACTTCAATGAACAGACAGTTAAAGTAAATAAGTGAAGCTACATTTCTACATGGGAAGAAAGATGAACAATGACAATGAAGACTTGGCCTCAAGTGATGGGAATAATAGAGTGGTAGGGACCATTCGAATTTAATGGAGCCTATACTACAGTGGTAGGTGTGGCTCAATTCTTGATGGTTTTTGAGGCCATTCAAGAATGAGGATGCTGTTGCTGGTTCACCCAAACCTTCAAGAGAAGCTAACATTTCTTAATTCTTAACTACTGGCAGCTAATTAAGACTTAAAACACTGCAGGACCAAATTAAATAAATCTATGGACTGTATTCAGATCTCAGGCAGAAACTCATACTTTTGTAGCCACAAGCAGCTAAAATCTAAAAAGGAAAGTCACTCGGCTCTCTGAAACTCTGTTCCTTACAGCTCAGGAAACTAAAAATAACTTTTAAAAATCTTTGTTTAAGAGTAAATCAGCATGAGAAAAATTTAGACTATTGTGATTACTTTCTACAGATAGACCAGAAAACTGGAGCATGAGAAGAGACGATTGAGGATCCATATTAAGACTTTTTCCCACAGTGATCTTCTTGAATGAATAGAATTTGCAACTTATTATAGAAAAATAACTGGAAGCAGGAGTGCCAGGTGGGGAACTGTATCACCTGAGAAGTATAGGTATTGAATCCACCCTGCCGTGAAAAGTATTAAAGCAGAAAATGTAGGGGTGACTAGCTTAGCCCCTTGAAAGATATATCTTTTAAGATCAGCAAATTATATATATTTTTTCCACCTGCAACCCTGATTCACAATCTAGGGACTCATGGTACATCTGTCAGTACTTAGCTCCATTTTCTCCTGTGCGGCCTCGCTGCAGGAGTTTCACAAGATGGAAAATTCATTTAGGCTACCTGCTCTAGATAAAAGTCTGGAATGGTGAACTCAAATCCCAAGAGCCTCTGGTACATACTTCAGTTCGACAGAGAAAAATTTTAACTGCACTTGAAAGAAAATGACCCTGGAAAATAGGTTAGCAAGGCAGCGGGAAGTGTGTGCCTGGGTATGTTTTGAATTTTGAATTCTGAGTACTCTTTATAGGCAGAAAATGCTGTTTTATGCCTCTAGCTCTAAGACAAAAATAAAACAGAACCCCACCACCCTCTTATCAAACCATAAACTTCCTCCAAGAAGATGATCTGTAGAGTATCATGCATGAATTATTTGTGCTTTAAAAAACATTTTGAACAAAAGCAGAAGCTAACTCTTTCCACCAAATTAAATGACAGGTTTTTCTTGTCAATAAAACTATCCATTAAAAGGGATAAAAAATTAACAGTCCTTAAATTTTATAATTAATATATTCATATTATTATTTTATTTTTAAAATTCATATTATTATTTTATTTTTTTAATGGAAGAAAAATTAAAAGCATCTTTAGTATCTCATAGACCATATGTCTCCATGACAAAACATTGATTAAATTAACAAGAATATTTATCTGTGGGAAAATTAACTCTCTCTTACACACACACACACACACTCCAAATATACATGCAACTTGTCCTTGCGTACTTGTATATAAAATATTAATTTTGAAATATACTACTCATAGCAGATAGCCAGATAATACATAGATGGATACATGGATATGTACATATATGCATGCATACATGCATAGGGAGAGTGTATAGGGAGGGAGGGAATTTATTGTCTATTACAATAATCCTATCTATAGAAAGCCTGGCTATGACTGTTGTGCTGTTTTTACTATGGATTTCAAACATTGCTGATTTTAAGCACTCTTGATAATAAATTTATTTTTAATTGAACCAATAACTAAAGCTACGTTTTTCAGGTAAGCAGGGGAAAGGTGGGATGGGCTTGTGTGGGTCAAATCCTATAGCATTAAATATAAGGCTGATGTGTCCATCCCAGATTTCTTATTTCCTTGTTAAAATGGTCTTTTATTCATTTATTCTGTGTTAATGTCAAATTTATGTTTAATGAATCACTGTAAATTTGAAAACAAATTAATTGTCTTTTATGTCAGAAAAATACTTATTCAATGACATAGATCTAAACAAAGGTAAATGCTCTTTGATAAAGAGGCATTTCCACAGATTGAAAGGTTGCAGGGAAGTTTGCTTTTGGACACTTTTGCATGATATATCTAGATATGGGAAGGAGCAAACATCCTTTGTTATTTGATTCAATATGTCTTTAATGATCTTTTAAGCTTGAACAATGTGGTGCTTATTCCTGAGACATTTATGATAGTCTTTAGAGAAACTAGCTGTTTTAATGACTAAAAATAATTATTACTATTGTAGAAAAGTAATTTTCACAACCCCAGAAATAAAGGGGTCTTAGTTGGTTTCTACCTATGATAAGCCAAGATTCATTATAAATAAATCATGCTGATGTGGTACGCTATCTGAACTCTCATATACAAACCACCCTAACTATCCATGAGAACACCATATGCAGGGCCTGAAACCAACAGGGGTTATAAAATGGCAAAAAAGAAGTAGGACATATGTATGTGTGTGTGTGTGTGTGTGTGTGTGTGTGTGTGTGTGTATGTGTGTGTGTATCCCAATAAGCATCCTGTATGTATTTATATATATGTACATATAATGATAGTTGTTTTGGGTGATACTAGCTTCCTACTTCTGTGTCTATTTCCACCTAACCCCTCACTTCACACTTGCTCAGGATGCCACCCATATCAAGATCTTCCCATTCAAGTTTCAGGGAGTATCCTAGATGAATGAAAAATATCTCATAAATACCTTTTCTCTCATTATAAGAAAGAGAACGGAAACTTAATTGTTGCTGGAGAGAAGTTATTTGTTCAAACTGATAATTGATAGAATAAAGTATGTACTTATTTCTACAACTCCCAAAACTCACCTAAAACTCATAACTGATGCTTCCAATCCCATTCCTTAACTCGTAAAGTATGATAGCACTTACTTCTATAAAATGTCAGCAGTAGATTTTAGAAATGTACAAATATGCAGACAGAGAAACCATGTTTAATGTTCAAACAACAGATCCAGACTGTTTCAACAAGAAAATCCAGGGAAACTATTTTTTTAACTGGTCTGTTCATTTACAGCAAGAAGTTGTTTCCAGCTGATGTGTTTGATTGAGCTAGCTGATAAGTTTTATTGCTCTCATGTAGATGATGAAACAAATGCCTAATGGAGGAAATTGCATGGAGTCTGACTTGGAAGCAAAGTTGGCCTCTGGCTAGTGAGTGGGTTCAGCTGAGAAAACTAGTTTCAATCCTCTATAAGGTCTAAAAATGTAAAGCAGGAAAGAAAGACAGAAGATGGATATTTCATTAAGACAGATGAACTCAAAAAGAGCGGTGATGCAGAGAAAGTTAATAAGGGAAGTAGGGAATAAGCAGTGTTGCAGTTATTACCAGCATAAAGCAAATTGCTCAGGGTCCCATAAATCTTTTCAGGTTCAATCCCCCATGCTTAACCAGATGATCTGCCTGAATCTCTGCACATGCATCTTGCCCCACTCTCTTCATTTATTTCTTCTTCAACTAAAAGGTACTTTCAGTTCAATGTTGAAGTTTTTGAATAAAATCATTCTGGTGAAGCATTGTTATTAGAGCAATTTTTGAATGGTTTCCAGAAATAAAAACAAAAGGCAAAAATAAAAAGAATCTCTATTAGGACTGAAAAACATATTTAGAGATGCTTCAACGGACAGTGTTATCTAGCTTCACTTATTCCTGCAGTACTAATATCTTTAGACAAAGAAAACTGAATATCTACAGCACATTAAGTAAGACTAGATTATTTCCCGCCTTTGTCTAGCCTTGTCTATTTCATCACACTTGTGGTTCTTCTGCGGAACTTCTCTTTTTCTGCACTAACATAGGTATTAACTTTTTTAAAGTGCGTGTGAGGATACTTCCATATACCTTCATAAGATATTATTCCTGTGATCTTATTACAAAAAAATTAAAGAAAAATATGCTACACTGATTTTCTGTCAGAGAGGAAAGACAATGCAATTATTGAGTTACCTTAGGTACTGTGTAATCTCTCATAGTCATATTTTCTTCATCCCTAAAAATGAGAGCAACAGTCACACTTTTGTCATAGGTTGTTGTAAGAATTAAAGCACCTGTTATTAATAAGGAATATTGTGTTCAGCTCATAGTAAGCATTCATCTAAGTGGCTTTATTATTGCTATGGATACTCATAACTCATACAAAGTTTCAGATATTGATCTACTACTTTCAAAAATTGCATTTGCTTTTTTCAATTTAAATTGAGAGTATATATCATTTATTGAGTTATTAAATAATTAGTACTTTCTGTCACTACATAAAATCCTTTGCCACCTGTCACCCCTCCAAGCTTCTGTATCTTTTCCTCCCTTTCAGAATTGATCTTGAAATTATCTCCATTCACACTCTATTTCTTAGTTACCACTTGCTGCTTAATCACCCAACTGCCATCAGGATTCCAACACTCTGCTGAAATTTCTCTTACAGGATTCCTTTCACCAAATCCAGCTGACTTTCCAGCCACTACCTTACTTAGTATCTTGGCAGCATTTGACACCCTGACCCTCTTTCCTTTTGTTGAATTCTGTCCATTTCACTCCCTCCCCATTATTCTGTCCATTGTTTTTTGCGAATTATGTTTTATTGGGTGGACATACTGAGGACTTAAGCCTGGGAGACAGCCTCTCAGCTAGCTCGGAGGGACTGTTCCCTCTTCTGTCCGTCTTTGCATACACAACTCTACAATCTTGCTTCTCTGTATAACCCTTAAATATTGCTGCTTATTCTACTATGTTGGTGTTTCCCTCTTTTGTCCTCTTCTCTCTTACAACCTCTTGCAGGGCAAGACTTCAATTACCATTTATTACCATTTACCACTGATGGTCTTCAAACATCTGCTTTCAGACAGGAAGACATATTTTACTATACTGGACCTCTCAATTTGGATATGTCCCAAATGTCTCAACCTCAACATGTCCAAAACTGAGCCATGATGTCTAACCTTCACTCCCCAAATCAGTCCTTTTTGTATGTTCCCTAGCTCAATAAAGGGAAGCAATACCCACCCAATTGCCCAAGCCAGGTCTGGAGGTCATCTTTGAATCATCTTTCTCATTCAAAAACAATATACAATCAGGTACCAAATGCCAGTGACTTCAAATATCTCTCAAACCTATTCTTTTATCTTTGTCTCACTGCCACTATCTTAGTCCATGTGATATTATTTCTTCAATTCTTACTGTTGCCGGCTCCTATCTTACCTCTCTATACACTGAAAAAGATCTTGCTAAGATCACTAAGATGGGAAAAATGTTTCATACAAGTTAAAGGTCAGACTAAAATAGTTCAGAATTCCATTTTCACCAGTGTAGTTGTATGATCTTGGGCAAACTACTTATTTTTTATGTCTCAATTTCTTCAGCTGTAAAATGAGAGCAATTAATGTCTTATGTTGGAAGGATTAAATGAGATAGGGCATGTCAAGTACTTAGTGTACGATACCTGTCATTCTGACGTTCAGTAACTGTTCTTTATCATTGTTTTTTCTACATTTGATTATGTCAACTCTTCACATTAAGAATTTTTGCTGAGTTCTCATTGCAATTTAGAATAATGTCTGCATTTTCTAACTTAGTTGATAATTGGCCTTTTCATAATTTGAGCCTTAAAACTCTATCGCTTTTACGCTGAACTTGTTACTATATTCAATTTTTTTTTTAGCTCCTCTTCAGTGCCACTCTCATTCACCCCAGGGCTTTGCACATGCTGTTCCATTTTCCTGGATCATACCCCTCCATCCATTCTAGTTGAATTCTACTGGATTTACATCTTTTAAATTTCATCTTAAAAATGTTGGTGATAGACAACATTTGTTGTACGCTTATTTTGTGCCAGACACTGAGCAAAGATTTACACAAATACTTTCATTTAAATTCCTCAAAACAACTCTATGAGGGAGAAAGACTTTCCTGAGCTCCAATAGAGCAATAAATAGATACCCTGGCTAGAAAATCCCTTGGTACTCTATACTTAACAGAAATAGTACAATGCAAAGCCTTGCTTAATTCTCTTCCTAGTTCTCCTGTGATGTCCACTAGGAGAGAGACTTTAAATATAATTTGTGCATTTATGTCCATATACCCATTTAAACAAAGTTGTTGCACATAATAATGGCACAATAAACCTTTGAGTTAGGAAGACATAAGTGAATATGCTACTGTGTCTCAGGTACTGTACGGAGTTTGCTTTTCCTAACTAATGTGAGTTAGGTGGTAATATCTTTATTTTACAGAAGAGAAAACTGAGGTTGAAAGAGCACCTAGAATTTATTGTCTAACAGCCATAGTAACTGTCAAATCTAGTACTCACTTTCAGAACTGTCAGTCACAAAATCCATGTAATCACAAGCTTCCAATCCAAATGGGAGTTTAGGATTAGCAGATATAAACTATCATATATAGGATGGATAAACTACAAAGTCCTACTGTATAGCATAGGGAACTATGTTCAATATCCTGTGATAAACCATAATGGAAAAGCATATAAAAATGAATACATATATGCATAACTGAGTCACTTTACTGTACAGCAGAAATTAAACACAACACTGTAAATCAACTATACTTCAATAAAAATTTTTTTAAAAGTCCATGTAGAAATTTTGTTTTCTTTATTTAAACATCTGCATAACTAGTCCTGGTAATGGGATCATTGAGGCTTAAGCCAGTGATTGTGCTTGATCCATAGCAATCTATCCACATGCCATCAGTCAAAGCCTGTTCAGCATGCAACAGCTAAATGACTATGAAGTGGGTTGTAAAAGTAACTAGATTATAGGTCAAAGCAAGACTACAGGGACTATATCTTAACAAACCAGGTTAAGCAAAAACAGATTTCTAGTGTTAACTGCTGTGTATTTAATTTATAATAATTAGTGGTATTAAATCTAGTTTTTACGCCTGTCATACTCTATTAGAATTAAAGCTAAAAACACCAGAAGCCATTTTGAGGTCATCATTTATGTAGTAAATACTCCATAGATCTTCTTTAAACAAGAGTTATTTGGGGGAAAAAAATGTTAAAAAATTAAACTATGCTACAACATTTCTGCCCAGTTTCTTGGCTGTTCCCTCATTACTCTCTTGGGAATCTGTTTCTATCATCTTTTTAAAACCTATTTCAAAGTCAAAGTTAAGGGGAAGGGAAAAGAGAAATATAACTGAAAAGCAAATATTGATTGCAATATAGACTTAAAACAATGATTTGCTAAGAAATCCATGGTCTTCATGTCAGGCACCCAAGAAAACTCCAAACTAAAGTACATCCATTATTGCATGTATTTATGTTCAGTTAATTGCCTAGACTAGGACTTCTTTTAAATCTCCAAACTACCAGTTGGTTTTATTTCTTAGGCATTCTTTCTACAAAATTTGATTGCTTGGAAGTTTAGATGAATGTCTGATTTAAGTATGATATATTGAAATGCTTTTTAACAATATGTAATATTTCCTAGAAGATTGCTTTCATCTTTTAATTACAGATGCTTTCTGCTTTACTATTTCTAACAGAGAATAAAAGAATGGACAGGCAGTGGGGCTTGATGCATACAAACCTTGACTCACAACCACAATCTGTATGCTATGTAACTGGTACTAGTTTTCAGGAAAAGGCTTTATAGTTACACCATTTTATAAGTATTAGGATTCAAAGCTTTTATTATCTCCAAATCTGCTAGTGAAGCTTATTGTTGGGTTCTGGTATGGCTCACTGAAAGACATGACTCCTCTGTTTTTACAGGATGCCTCCAACTCCAAGAGTCACTTGCATTAAATCGACTCATCACATTATTTATGTCTTCAAGTTTCCTAATTCACTTTTTGTTATTGATTTTTGGATTTTGTTTTTGACCTGTAAGACTCTACGTGGCCTATTCACATTTAAAATAACTATTCAAAATTCCCTGGTTTGTCTTTGGGAGCAGAGCCGGCTCTGTGAGCTGCTCCTAAGTCTTGTGTCATTATGATTACCCCCTAGGCTTTTCTATCTATTGCTCCTTCTACCTTCAGAATTAATAGATGGGGAAGATTAGGTCAATTGGCATTTCTGAGGCAAGTCTGAATTAATTTTCTTTGGCTTGTCTTGTTGAATTTCACACTCCCTGAACATTTCTTACTGATAAGCAGATTATGATGCTGGCTCATGTTCAGGGTAGCAACTCCAAATGTGTTTACAGAGTTGTATTGTTACGTTTTAGCACCGTCAACTGCAGTAAGCATTATCGTTTATAAAGTTAAAGCTCTTCATTTTAAATTTGTGTCAAGAGGCTAATATAACTGTGATTTTAATTACTGAAAATCATTTTCAAATTAATGGGAAATTTAACAGTGGGAGATGTGTAGGTACCCAGAGACAATCAGCTTGGCCTTTACCTTAGGTGTTGTCCTCCATAAAAGACATTAACATAATCCTTGTTTTCTAGATCAGTGGCTTTCAAAGTAGGGTCTATGAAAAGCTTAAGTCAAAAGAGGAGTTCCTGGGGATTTATTATTGAAATTGAAGTCATGGTAAATCAAACTTGCAAATAGTGTAAATAATTTTTTTCAACTTTCTATTTAAAATAGCTGCATAGAGAGAATAATCATAAAAAGCTACCAGTTTCATTGTTTATGAAATCATTGGTGTCATTAGCAGAACAATTTCAGTACAGTCATAGGGGAAAGTCATATTGCAAGAGGTTTGGGAGAGAAAGAAAGAGGACCTGGTGGAAAAAGGATATGGATCATTTGAAAAATATGTTTGTGAAATGAATTTAAAGACAACTGCAAAGCACTGGAGGTTAAAATAATTTTTTTAGTTTGTTAAGATGGGATGGCATTTGAGTCTTTGTGGGTAATAGTGTAATGAAGGCAGAATAAAGTGAACATTCCATAAAAAATATCTCAAAATAGTGAGAATAACAGTGGGTACTGGCTCTATAAGTAGGTATAAAAGCAGAGTAATATAGGTTAATCTTGGAAAGATGGAGAGACACTGTACTCAGGCTGTTTCTTTTAAAGTCACCAAAGAGACATAGAAGTGACTGAAACTGCAGGACATGAAAAAACTGTAAGTTGGATTTTAGAACCATTATTCTCAAGGCCACACACAATATTTTCCAATGGTCAATTCTCTGTCTTTTAATGCCCTCATGTACCATCAACACAATTTTGCTGGAAAATCACTCCCTCTCCCAGAAACACTTTTTTTCACTTGATTTCTAGGGCACCACTGTCCCCAATTTGCCTCTCACCTTATTGACCACTTCTTTATGTGCTTTGGTGGCTTCCCTCCTCCTGCCACTGAATGTGGACTTGTTTCAGGGCACTGTCCTTGGATCTCTTCTCTCACAAGCTACCTAGATTGATATCTAGTTTCAGGGCATTGAACTGTATAAAGATGGATCCCATATATATGTCACCGGATATAGCCTTGCTCCCTCTCAGGACTCATAAATTAAACCACTTCCCTGATATTTCTATTTAGATGTCAATTAGGCATCTTAAACTTCTCTTGCCTAAAACAGGACTCTTAGTTTCTCTCCTAAATCTACTCCAGCCCCAGGATTTCCCATTTCCCCTTTCATTCAAACCAAAACCCGAGAAGTCAATAGGTTAGATACAAATCATCTCTTTCCTCCCCACCCCCATCTAATTTGTCAACATGGCATGTTAGCTGTACTATATATGTAGGAAATATCCCTTATCTCACCATTCCTTACAGCCACCTTGGCTATATACCCTGGTCCAAACTACCATTATCTCTATCTGTGTTTTCACTCTTTATGCACTAAAGTCCGTTCCTGTGTAATAACGGGAAGGATTGTGTTAATCAAAGGTCATATCAAGCTATTCTTCTGCTGAAAACTTTCAGACACTCCTCTTCTCTTTCAGAATACAACCCAAATCTTTGCTGGTTAGACCTTACATGAACTGATCTTTGCAGACTCTTGAGCTCATGAACATCCCTCAAACACTGAGAGTAAATTTTCACCTCCCAGACTAAGGAACCATAGGTTGAAGGAAGTTGAATAAAGTGCTTACTAGTTCTTCCTGGAAAAGTTAGGAGATAGATAAAATTTATTGGGGGCGGGGGGAATCTCTTACTTTACTTGTCCCTGTCCCTAAGCTCCTCACTACTGTTCTTAACTTCCTTGGAGTGTTTAGAAGGAGGTGCCATGGCAGGAAGGATCTAAATTCTAAAATTACTCTCAATCTCTTGAAAAAGGAAAATGAACAAAAGAGTGTCTCTATTTCCTCAGTGCAGCTTTCTTAGCTAGATATTGGGAGGAATTAATTGGATTCAATTAATTTATCTACAGTTTTGAATGATTACTACAACTACTGTTCCTACTACTATAGCCAATATCAACGATAACAAAAGTAATAATTACCGTGTATTTTGCGCTTAGTTCTTTATGCACATTTGAACCTCATTACAATACATTTCAAAAAATAAGGATCAGAGGGCTAAAATTTTGCCCAAAATCAGAGAGGAAGCAATTGGCAGGAATGAAATTCAATATTACTTACTTGGGTCCTGGACTCCTAACCATTAAGAAAAAACATAAAATTGGCATATGAGCTGGAATTTGGGGCAATGTAGGTAAATATATTTTTGAAAAAGCTTGCTATGAACTAGATCCTTTACAAGTTCCTGCATCCACAACGTGCTTCCTTCCTTTTCTTCTGAGTCCAAACATCACCCCAGATATCTCAGTTGCTATTTTTATTACATCTCTCTTAGGTCTTTGGGATGTTGCTAAAGAGGAGTGCCTCAGAGGATAAAGGCAGTCACTTTTAATTACAAAACCTCCCATACTTTATATTTTTCAAAAGCAAAAAAAAAATACGATATTATGACTGAAGTTTGAGATAAAAGAAATGGTTTTAGCAGTTTGACTAATTTTTAAATTTTATAATGAAAGATCATTGTTACATTTTAAAATAATATAAGTAAATACACAAAAATAACATTAAGTGGTTAAAAATTACAATTTAAGATGTAGAATTGCAGTTTCTTTCCATGTATATTTACAAATCATTCTATGATGCGTTGATAATTCTCTTCTTACTTAAATGCATGGTGTTAATGAGAAAATTTGTGTTCTAATACCACATTTGCCTCTTTCTAAAACGTCTAGTAATCAGTGTATGTAGCTAAATTTTCTGTTTCATGCCCGAGGAAGAAAGAGAACAGTGTCTCTTTCCTTAGTTGCTATTTCACAGTCACCTGATTAGTGGAAATGTATGATAAAGCTTCTTCCAGGCGGCTGGTGTCTGAACATCCCATCAAATGACACAGGGGACAACACTGGCAATGAGAGTCACCCAGCTTCTTTAAGAGCAAAAATTGTGAAGATGAAGGTTATAATGAACAAAGGGGTCAAGGTCCCATTCATGCCCTGGATTCTGTGCTAATTCTGAACAAATCACTCTTTTTGTCCACGTGATAATCTTATTTCATACCCATTTAGATTTCTGTGAATTTGTGGAGTTACAGGATTTTAAAACTAAGGCATGGGCAGGGTGAGGGATGTTGATAAATTGTAAGTGACCACTCTACCCTGAAAAATTCATGTCTCATGTTATTGGGGAAAGTAATTTTATTATCTTGGCAAATAAAACCATGAATTCTAGAAATAGTATAGTTTTTTTTACTATTTTCCATTCAGCTAGAGTGACCTTTCCTGACATGCTGAAAGGTGGTTCATCCTTCAAACCTCATCCTAATGCATGTCTTTTTGGACTTCTCAACTGACTGCAATAACTCCTTCCACAGAATGTGCGTACTACAGAGTCAAGACTTTCCTCAGGGCACTGTTGTATACTATATACCTTATATAATTACTTGTCTACTCAGCTCCTCTATCTCTTATACCTAGCAATGTTCTTGAGGGCAGAGAGTGCATGTTACACTAATTTCTTGATCCATTAGAGAGACTGGCGATTAAAATAAATGTTTACAGTTCATTGAAAAGTTAAAAGAACACAACACAAGGTATTGGGCACTTAAAAATGTACAATAAGAAAATAACTCTCATGTTAAGTGTTCTTACAGAACACACACACACACACACACACACACACACACAGAGAGAAAGAAAAAAAATACCACCACCAGTACCGAAGATAAATTATATGATATTTTCTTTAACAGTATTTCTGTACTATAGATTTCTACTCTCATTGAATAATTTGGGGTACTCCTTTATTTCACTTGTTTAGTGGGGAATAGTGAAAACCCATCACCAATGATGAACAATATAAAGTAAAACATTAAAATTAAATCTCTATTTTTTGCACAGAATTAAATAAAATACATTAATGTTGAGCTAGTGTTATAATTAGTAACTAACATGATTGAGCTTCTTAAAATATAGGACTATGTATTACTTTGTGTAATATATATATATAATAGATTTCTAAGAAGAGTTTTGTGACATTCTGAAAATTCCTATGCAATATTGTGTTGTATTCTAAGAATCCAATGCATCTCTGATATATAGCTGAAGATGGGTGGCCCAGAAAGAAGCAAATTGTTTAAGTGAAAAAGAAATGTTTATTAAATATATTAAGCCTCATAATTAATGATGAGGTCTTTGATAACACAGGTAGAAATGGTATTACTTTCCAAATTATTTTCTGAGATTAAAAATAATTGAATGGATAGATGATTTCAAATGTTAAAAATTACCTAAAAATGACAGAAGAAATAATTTCTCAGTTAAATTATATGAGGTGGCTAAAGTACAAACTAGGTGAAGAGGAAGAACACAGGTTAAAAGACAATATCTTGGGTGTGAGGAGACAGATGTGATGCCACGAATCAGGATTAGAGTTATGTAAAAATATATTAGCATATAAATGTGTAACATGTAAGTGATTACAATATAAAGTAAGTATACATTAAAACAATGTACTTCATCATAGGCCAAGAAATTTTTACACATGAAACTAACATAACCTGAAGCTAATAAACCAAAATCAACCATTTGAAATATCTTATTTCCTCAAGTATCTAATCTCTTATTTTTAAGAGTTTTCAAAGATGTGACCATTGAGACAGTGGATCTCAAATCTTCTACAAAAAAAATTCTCTTAGCCATGCGGACACTCTACCATTGATAATTTTCAACTAGTTGGAAATATTTTTAATAAGCATTTACAATTTTTCAAAAGCTAAAACTTCTTCTGGAGTACAAAAACATAATTAATGTACCAATAAATATGAAACAATCTGCTGTTGGAGAGAAGTATACTTTCCACTCTCTTGGATCTTAAGAACATATACTTAAATTAATGATATGGATCCTGACAGATAAGTATAATGTTAAAATAATTTATATTTACTCACCTCTGAGTATGACGAGTGACACTGAAGTTAAAAATTCATGACTTGATGGTTTTATATAATAGGAAAGCATAATTTCACTTCAGGACTCAGAAATTTATATAGGATTAAGAAATGTCTACTGCAATATAATGCATATATTAAAGTATTGCCTCTCAAACTTTAATATGCATTCAGATCACCTGGAATTTTGCTGAAATGCAGATTCTGGCTCAGTAGGTATGGGGATTCTGCATTTCTAACAAGTTTTCAGATAATACAGATGCTTCTGGTTCATGGGCGGACTGCATTTTTAGTAGCAAAACCTTAAATATAATTAGTTAGGTTTTAATGATCTATCTCAAGGGGAAAAGATTAGAATGAATGAAGGGGCGAGTAAAGGGAAAGTTATTTTCCTTTGGTGAAAGATCAACTAGATAATAACTCTAATGTGTAATAATAGTTAGTATACTAATGCTTATTTTTTACCATATGGGTTTTGCTACAACTCCAAAATGAATGTACACGTTAGATCCCTGGTAAGCTTCAGACAAGGAAAATTCTTGGGTTTCGTAAGTCCCAACTGTTAAAGCCTGCACAAACAAACAAACAAAAACAACAAGAAAACAAACAATAAAACAGTACTGTACAGCAACAAATGAAATATTAAGGCCATTTTCTATCATATATGTTATAATTAAAAGAGAAGGAACCACTGATAATTTGACCAGCAATTTATAAGAATTTTTGTTTGTTGTTTTGTTTGTTTGCTTCAATTTAGGTGGGCCCAAATGCTTTTACCATTTTTCCTCTAAACCTTTCAATACAAATGCAGCAAGCATCTGTCTTTCTCTGAACTATGTTTCAAATCTAACCTATCCCCACAGGCATCAAAGCTGAACATGATGGTCATGCTGTTCCATGCAGCCCTGAAAGACAAAAGAACAAACACACCCTAGTGACTTAAACCCTGGAGCCAAGGAAGCTCTCCAGGTTTCCAAATGCCTCTCTGATCCTCCCAGTAAATATAAAAGCTGCTTTCTTCAGTAACTGAAAACAATCATAACTGTCTTTCCTCAAGTCTTGTTGAACCTCTGGGGATAGAGGAAAGATAGAATATAGAAACGTGCACCAAAAGTGTGCAGAGATGGGTTTGATTTACACAGTATGGTCTGCTACAACCTGTAGATTAGATAATGGGTTTTCTTAGTTATAGTTTATGTTTCCAGCAGAAGGCCTTCTAACTTCTTTAAATGGTGTCTCTATAAAGTTCTGTTTCCCTAAAAGATAACTGACCAAAAAATGCTCTTACTGAATTGCATTATAGTTTTTGTACAACTTTATCTATGAATACATACAATCATAAATGTTATCACATGTATATGCACATTGTAATAAAATTCATAAATCACATCTATTTTCATTTTATTGATATAGTCTAAGGGAAAATGCAACTATATCCATAAGACAGCGATTTCAAAGCCCATGTTCTTCAGTTGGGCAAGTCAATTTCAAGAGTAAAATCTAATTGTAAAAATTTATAAGAAATTTTGGTATTAAAACTAACAAGGCAGTTTATATCTTATGATTTACTAATGAAGTTTAATTTTAAGCAGCAGTGGAAAAAAACTGCGCCTTATATTTATCATACCAATTTATATGCAACTTTGTGAGATTTCTGATTTTACTGATAATGATTTACTGACTGGGGCTTCCCTGGTGGCGCAGTGGTTGAGAATCCGCCTGCCAGTGCAGGGGACATGGGTTTGAGCCCTGTTCTGGGAAGATCCCACATGCCGCGGAGCAACTAGGCCCGTGAGCCACAACTACTGAGCCTGCGTGTCTGGATCCTGTGCTCCGCAACTAGAGAGGCCGCGGTAGTGAGAGACCCACGCACTGCGATGAAGAGTGGTCCCCGCTTGCCGCAACTAGAGAAAGCCCTCGCACAGAAACGAAGACCGAACACAGCCACAAAAAAAAATAAAAATAATTAATTAATTAAAAAGCCAACGTTTAAAAAATAAAAAAAATAAAAAAAAATTTACTGACTTTAGTCACTTTTTTGTGTCAGCAAAGCTATACTAGTATTATTATAAAAGACAATATTTTCTGTCATAAATACTCAGCCTTCTTGTTCCTATCTTCTAAACATTTTTCTAAATCTTTATTGAACCTAAAAATGGGAAGCAAATGTAGGTTTTTTAAAAATAAAGTTTTGGGGACATTTTTTTGACAATGCTGTTACTTAAGAAATCATAAACAATTTTAGTAAAAATATTTTTCAATTGGCAAGGGAGGTGTAATTCCTCACGTGATCATGTATGGTAACGCGAATTCTATTTTCCTAACATAAAATAATTCCCTGTTAATTTCAGTAAGGTATTTATCTATAAAGAAATTTATCTTTTCTTTTAATGAAATAATTTCAATAATATTTGAAAAGAGAGAAAAAGCAGTGAGTTGTCCTGGAAATCTTTGACTTTACCAGTGAACAAGTGTCTGGGAAACTGTCTTCACCTTTTCACTTTTACAGTATCTCTCACTGTATGGGAATAATTCCATCTAAAATAAAAGAAAAAATGATAGATCTTAATTGAAAACATTCACTTATATGTAAGGTTTTGGATTTGATCGTTCATTGTTATTTGTGCATCCTTTATGTATCAATCATTGTAGTGTTGACCGTGAAATCTCCTGGGATGATGGGAACGTTCTACGTCTACACTGTCGGCAACAGTAGCCACTAGCCACATGTGACTATTGAGTAGCTGAAATGTGGCATGTGACTGAGGAAATATTTTTCTTATCTTATTTACTTTTAATTAATTTAAACTAAGTTGTCACATATGGCTAGGATCTACTTTATTGGACAGCATAGCAAATCAGGGCAATAGAGATACAGCCTTGCTGTAAACAAAGAAACTAGCCTCATAAAGCTTATTTCTCATTAGTTATAAATATGAATACAGTTAAAAAATAAATGTACAATATAAGTAATATTAAGTGTTGCCAAAAAATAATAAATGAAAGTGTAGAGAGCATTGGAGGAGGAGTACTGAACAGAGATGTGAATGAAATGAAGAAAAATGCCACATAACAATGGGATAAAGAATGTTCCAGGTACATTTAAGGAATTTAGCAAGAGCAAAAGGGGTTACTAAACTAATACTTTGAGGAAAAAGTAAGCTTCAAGAGACACGGGTGATGTTTTAATTTATCTACATAAATAGAATTAGTGAGTGTAAACTAATCCACTAAACAAATACTCTTAATAGAAAATGATTAAAAGTAATACAACTTTAGATACTGTCACAAAGGCACGTCAAACATTTATGACACTCTTGACATTAACATTTATCAATTAAAAGCTTATTTGCAAATCTAATTTTGTAAGGCTTAAAATATCAAAAAAGTTTTGTGGAAGTCCTCTTGAAATTAATATGCAAAGAATCTTGGAAATTCTACTCAAAATTCCTGATTGTACAGATAAAGAACCTGAGACATCAAGGTATTACCTGATTCTCATCACTAGGCCCTTTGACATCCAGCCCTGTTGCTTCCTGCGTGATGGTGCTATGCCTGGTATCTCTAATACATCAAATGTTAGATAGGCAGAAAATAAGACAGGCAAAGACACTACTTGTGAACACAATAGCAATGTTTATTAAGTTAGTGAGTTAATGGATGAATGGTAGTAGGGCTAATTTTTACTTTCCTCAAATTTAAAACTACCAGGTTTCTTTATGGCAAGTTCACCTAGATATTGATACTTTAAATTTGGAAGAAATGTTTTATTTTGTTGTGTCTGTAGTGAATTCAATATCAAGGGAGATCTGAGCAATTAATGGATCCTTTTGAGAAAGATGCACTAGCAAATCAAATAATGCAGTTTCCAAGAAAGAACTTTGGATTTCTATTTTGAGAACGCTGAATCCAACATACTGAGTGGTCAGAATCCAGTAAAAAGCTGTTAATGTAAAATTAGTAATTCAATTATAGATAAGTGCTCAAATGCATTAAATAATATAGATTCATCAAAAACATTTTCCTTAATATGAATAGTTTTTCTATTTATAACTCAAACTTTTCTGCAATTTTAAATGATATATTTTATACCATAGCAAAACACTTTTTTTCTACCTTCTAGTTAGAATAAACATTGCTTTTTCAGTGTTCTATGTCCCTTGAATTCTTGATCCTTCCCAGTAGTAATATTTAAAAATGTCAGATGAAGGCTAATTTTTCATTTAACCTTCTTGTAGATAAGTAGAAGATGGGGAAAAAAGTCAAATTGGTAATTTCTACTTTCTCTCCTATTGAAGACTACTAAGGAATGATTGCACAACAAGTTCTCAAGGCTTTGTCCCCATGTTACTCATATGTGATTTCTTAAGCCTGAATCTCCCAAAGCAATGAAATATGTTTTTGATGCTTTAATATCCACTAATACTTTGGTGAATACTCTAAAAATACTCTCTTTTAGGAAAATAATTCATTCTTTGAGCTTGTAATCTTTACTATGAGCTAAATCTCAATTCCATAAGTAAAACAAATATATACTTAACACATTATATAACTACTTTATTTCTGTCTAGAATGTAAACTCCTTAGAAAACGTACATTCCTTGAAAAATATAAATTCCTTGAAAATAGGGAGGAAGTCTTGCTCATTTTATTGTTTCAGATTCTAGTATATAACAAGCTTTCAATAAATACTTGATAAGTATTTGAATGAATCTGAAGAATTTCTCTATGCAATCTACTACTTTGTTCTTGTCCTCTTCTGCTCACAATCTTGAACTCTTGAATTGCTTCCACTGGCCAAAACTATTTCCAATATTTTGAAAGAAAACAATACATCATCTTACATAATGTTAGGGACATATCCCCACATTTTAGTTTGAAAACGCTGGAACAATGGGAACACCTAGAAAGTTATTGCAGGCTCACTATAATCTAATGTCAGTCTGACACTTCGGCATATCTCTAACCACTTTTCTGCACAAAATATCTGCCTGATCAAACTAGCCGCACTCTTACCTAGACCTGCCTTATATTCTTCTGAATGCTATTACCTCTCCTCTACCAGCCCTGCCTCAGGCCTTCTCCCTCTTTTTCCTTCTCTGCTAATTCTCCTTCAAGAAACTATATGAAAGAAAGAAATCTGAATTGAATCAGAAACAAGGGGTCTTACTGGAATTAAACCACCTGCTCTCCATGTGACCCTAGCAAGTCACTTTACTACTTTGATTTCTTACTGGTAAAAATTGGGGTAACTCAGTCTATAATTAAAAGGATTGCTGAAAGACTCAAAAGGGGTTCATGAAGGTCTTAGTACATATTAAGAATATATATTCTTCTTCTACCAAGAATTCCATCATTCAACCTTGTTTTTGTCAATGAAAAGATGTGGAAAAAATACCTGACCATTCAAACCCATGATGTTTTTGTGAACAATTGAGAGAAAAAAAATTTAAAGTGATATGAAATGTTACTATTGATTTAAACTTTGGGACACTTTTGTTGAGCTTCAGTCTCTTTTGTGAAGGTTTCCTGACTATGCCAGTCATAAATAAAAGTTTACTTTCCTATAGTATATGTTGGCTACATATATATTTCCTAATATTATAAATATAAATCCATGGATTTACATGTGTTTTTATAATATATCTTTAGGATCCTGGATTCCAAATGACAACAACATACTCAGTCTGACTTAGTAAAAATGAATTCAAAGCTAGAGGGGAAGGGTTAGAAATGTACCAGAAAGGTCCTGGGCTAGCTCACGAAATGGAAGGAAAGCTGATTAGGCATTGGTGGCTAAACTCAGAAAAGTAGAATTCATCAGAGTGAAGCAGATTCCTCAGGAGATGTCATTTACAATAATATAGATAAACTATAAGAGGGATAGCCCTTTATTTTTGTGTGCAAAGCTGCAACTTTTAAAATCACTCAATTTAAATTCCCTGTTCATTGAGTTATTGCCAGAAGCATACATAACTTCCATGTGTTTTGTAAAGAATGTTTATGTAAGATTCTAACATCTTTCATCAGGTAGCTGGAAGGGAAGATTTCTTAACAGGAACCATCCTCACTGCCCAGTTCTGTGGAGAGTTCCTTCCTCAAGCTGCTCCTTTCCCAATTTATCAACATCCATATTGCTTTTGTAAAAAGTAGAGAGATAGATATACTGAAAATATGTACATGAAAACCCAATTACAGCGTAATTACTGAGCCCGTATATGTCTGACTAAAGTCACATTTGTTTGTAATCAAACATACATCCAGTGACATGCCAGATTCAGACTACATCTAGGATAAATTCCTTCAGCCTAGTGAAATAAAGAAGTCTGATAAGGTAAGCCCACACTGAAGTGGTTGTTATCCTAAGAACTTCCCTCTGCTTGAGGCTTTAGTTCTTGGTCAACTATATAGAAGGAATCATGCTATCTGCTATAGGAGATTAAAAACACACCCAACACAAAAGAAACAGAAAATAAATGAAAGCCTCTGGCACACTTCCCTTATAAATTTGTCCTTTCCATTCACACATTTTGTGTGTGTGTGTAGTAATTCAGCTATTTTTCCTCTATACAGTTTTCACTATATTTAATATAAGAAAAATCAATGCAGAAAAGTAAGCAGGGTATCTCAGATCTGGTTTGATGTTGAATAGAGTTAAGAAATGAATATGAATCCCTGTATATTACCTATCTGTTAAACTCTGAAATATGAGCTTTTCCAAAAGATATAAATCATAAAAATAAATAACCTTTCATGCAAAGACTATATTATTATATATTACCTTGAATATATATTCTCAGTTCACTTCCTTATAAGTGGGAAAAATACTTTAATTACAAGTAATGATTAAAGAGAAAGCCTACAGTTATGGGTTTATGGAAGTTTCAAAGAAAGGTTGCTGTGATTTTTCAGTTCATAGTCTCTTTTAATCCCCATGGCAATAACCCTTTACTGTGTCCATATTTCTATGGAAGTGAAACCAGTTTTAAATATTTCTGCTAAATCAGATTTTATTGTACAAACATTTAATTTTAGTATCACTAGTAAGTTAGACATGCACACATAGGAACAAGAAACAATGTAACTTCCCAATTTTGTACATTTAGATTATTTCAGTTATTTTCTGCCATATAACACAGGATGAATTTTTTTTAAAGCTGATTTGACAGAATACTTTTTTAAAATTAATATTTATTTATTTATTTGGCTGTGCCGGGTCTTAGTTGCGGCACGTGGTACCTTCCTTGCGGCATGCAAGCCCAGGTTTGATCCCTGGTCAGGGAACCTGCGTGTTGCAACTAAGAGCCCACATGCCACAAGTAAAGATTCTGCATGCCGCAACTAAAGATCCTGCATGACAGAATACTTTTAAGCAAAAATAGTTGTTAAAGTTAAGTTGAAAGGAAAGCTTTGTTTTGGAAGTTTTAGTAATACTATTTATCAAACACTTTATCATACTTTCTATGTTCCAGGCAATATTCTAAACTCTTTCAAATATTAATTCGTTGATTATTGCACTCATATAAGCACTATAGAGACGTTAACACATTTACTATTTCTTTGTTTCACAAATGTTGAGACACTCACAAAATCATTGGCTTCAAATTAAAACATAGGGGACAAAGACAAAAATTCAATAGTGACCACTGAAGACTAAAATAAGCTTTGTAATTCCACCTTCATCTCCTTTATCTTTACGAACTCCACCCTTCATAGGTATGATGACTCTTCAATGAACTATTCCTCTGTTATTAACCATGTCTGCTCATCTCTTCATATTACCTGTTTAATATTCATTCAGTGATAAAATCATTTAAATATTTGCTCAAAAATTACAACTGAGGAATTAAACTTGCTACCAAGAATGCAGGAATGGTATCTTAAGAAAAAAACATAAAATTTGGACCATTTGCTGTTTTGTAATATATATTATTACACTTCTCAAATAAAATAGTATTAATATTTATCATTTTATTAGATTATTACCCTTTAAAACTTGAAGTTTTTGTTTTCTAGTGATCTCTATAAATAATTTCAAGGAAATAGTAAGTATTTTGTTTCCATTCATTTAATTTACTGTGGGAAAATTGCTAAGTTTTCTGGTTCTGAAGCTTTCTGACAAGAGTGACACAGTTGAAAACACTCAGCAATTAAAGTGTATGCTGAAATGTAGAAAAAACAAAATCTTTCAAAAGCATAATGAAGAAACACCATTAATATAAAGAAGGAAATGTCTACCAAGAGAGCCAGTTGTAATTACAACAATGGGTGTGATATATGCCTCAATTAAATTGCCAGTTTAATTGAGAGTGGACACCTGGATCATTTGTGTCAACTGAGAAATATCCATAACAGGAGGTCATCAGAGCTGAGCCCAAACCACTGACAAAAATGAAAATGCAGTAAATACAGTTTCACTGGGAAAATTAATATTGTTAGTTTACACACATTTCAAGAGTTTTAAAAGTAATTAATTCACCTACTATTTAGTAGGTAATCTATTATTTAATAGGTAATGAAGGTTGCAAACACCAGTTTTCGGTGCAATAATCATTTGTCACTCTCATGAAAAGTCACCGGATTTTATCAAATATTTTTGAGAAAAATAAGAATCAATGCCAATTAGGAAAGCTTTTGGGGAAATGATTCATGTTCATGGGGATAAAGGTAGATGTTAGTACATTTTCACAGTATTAATAATTGTAATGATATTGAATGATGTATTCATTTTTAAGCAGTATAAAAAATGATCACTAAAAAGCAAAATACAAGAGATTTCTTATGGTATAATTCCATGCATATAAAATGTCCAGAGAAAAAAGTAAATTTAGTGGTTGCCTGGGGGCAAATTTGGGGAGACAGAGGTCAACAGTAAATAGGCACAAGGGATCTTCACTGGGGTAATGCAAATGTTCCCAAACTACAGTGATAGTTGAACAACTTGCTAAATTTACTAAAGATTGTGGAATTGCACACTTAAAATGAATTAGTTAAATGATATCTAAAATATGCCTCAACAAAGTTGTAAAAAAATAGTCACTAACCTTTAAAGGTGAAGTTTAAGTTTACAACTTAAACTAGTGATTTGCTGTGAAGTTGAAACAAATATTTTGGATACATTACTTATCGTCTATGAAACAGTTTCCTCATCAATGAAATGAGGATAAGAACAGCTTTACTTCATAGGGTGATTTTGAGGGTTAAAAAAAATCCATGAATAAAGGCATGTGTGAAGTATTTAATGCTTAATAATTACTAGGTATAGTAGCTCTGGGTACTGATATGGATTCACCAAAAACAAAGAGGTATCTTAACCGGAGGGAAACAAAAAACCTGTCCTTAATAGACTGGTAGAGAATGGTAGTCAGAAAGTGAAACGGTTTGTATTAATTAGAATTCTCATCCAGGACACCTTACCACTCAGTGGTAACTACTCTCATCTCAAATTCTGGCAAAAGATTCACAAGAAAGAAGGAAAGGAAGGAGGGAGTGAGGGAGGAAGGAAGGAAGGGAGGGAGGGAGGGTGGGAGGGAGGAAGGAAGCCTTACTAATTCACCAAGTTTGAAATGTCCTTGATCTTGAGTTAGAGAAAAATACAAATAATGAAAATGTAGTGTGCCAAGTATCTCTGCATATATGACGAATACTATTAAAATATTATAAATAAACAACATTTAAAGTTTTGTGCATATTTTCAAAGAATTCTGGGCAAGTACATTTTGATGTATGCTTATGTAAGGTTTCATTTCATTGTCTTTAAAATACTTTTGTCTCTTTTTCAAATCAATCTTGATTCCTGGGACGAGTGGTAGAAGATTAAAAAAAATTCTAGCTGAGCCATGTAGGAGCTGTGTGACCTTGAAAAACGTTGAAACACTGAGCTTTAATTTTCTTAGCAATGGGGATAGAAATCAAATTTAAACTTTTTTGTGGCACTCAAACACACAATCTTATGTGAAATTAATTTATCAATTTATATGGTTATTGACAAAAAAAATCATGTTTCTATTATTCTCTTTGTAAGGAGAAAGGAGACGTCAGGCAAAGTCTAGGTTGGAAACATGAGGGTGAACAGGAAATTACACCTGTATTATGTCACTCCACAGGGATTATCTGTGCACCTGACAGCACCAAAAGGACAGTAGACAAACTATAAAAAAGAAATCAAACTTAACAAATAGTGAGAACTGCATACATCAAGTTTAAATTTAAAGCTGTCCTATTTCACTTGGCTGGCTCTGACTGCTTATGTTCATGTCTGCTAACAGCATCAATTATATATATTCTGCAGAGAGCATTTCATTAAAGTGATCAATGTTTTCATTCGTATGGCAAAACGTGTGTTTTAATGTGTTATTTTTCTACTGTACAAGATGAGGAAGCAGAAATATTTCTGGATTTTAACCATTATCATAAGAGGAAGTGGTTCCAAAGAGAGTTCATTTTCTAAAACAATAGCTAGTGCTGAGAAAAGAATATTAAATTCCTTTCACTTGAAAGACTTCAAACTTTTTTCAAAGAATATTTAGTAGGAGTTGCATAAAGAGTCAAATAATTTATATAAATTTGGTTATTACCCAGGGCCACAGGCCCCTGGAAGATTTCATAGATGGGCTCACAGAGTCTATGGAAACCTTGAACAATTTGCAATTCTTAAAAAATATATGTGGGTATATGAATTTTTCTGGAGAGTGCACCTATACCTTTTAAATGATGCTCAAAGTAGTCCAGAATACAAATGTTTAAGCACTGTTGGTTTTGAAGTGAAATATTTAAAGTAACAAATATATTTCTGTTATATTAATAACCATTTATATGCTTAAGGCTATCGCACATTTCCAAAATGATTAAAATAAGTAATTGCCAAAAGGCACAATATTACATGCATGCATTTAATACATATATTTAAGAATAGCCTCTTAAATGTAGCAATTAATAGTTATGATTTATAAATGGATTAATTCTAACACTGTTAATTTTCTATATAAGACAAGAGGTAATTATGTAAAGAAAGTCACAAATGATTATCAAAACAAAATTTTGCCAGCATTTATTGTTTTCAATATTTTAAAAATATTATTTTAAATATTTAATTTATTATTAAATATATATTTATACTTAAAGTGGCAAATAGATAATGACTTTTCTGGGCTATAAGGACATTACACTTATATATCAATTATTATTTTGTATAACGAAGCAACAAAAAAGTTAGTTGTTATTTTCCCTATTGTATAGGGAACACACTTTGTTCTATTTTGCAAGTATGTATGTTAAGGAGAAAAATAAACAAAATAAAATAATTAAATTAACTGTAACATGCATCTTACCATATAACAAGATTAAGTGAAATTTTATTTGAGAAAGTATAAATTATAATTACTTATATACATTAAAAGAACAACTCCATCATCAGAGTCTTTGGTCATTCATTTGTCCATATTTATGCACCTACTATGAACAGGAATTCTGCCAGATTTCTTTTGAATTTTCAGTATGTTATTAAATCTCATTTGGTATACAAAACTCTCAATTTTACTCCCTCCATTCCAAAGAAACCCAGTCACCTTACAGATCTTCTATGCAAAAGGTTGTAAGTGCAGCATTAGAAACACATCAAATTATGTGTAAAGATACCACTTGGCAAAAACAAGCACCATAACATAGGTGAGCGATAAATATTTATTAAATAAATGATGTGTGGAATTGTTTTTTTCCCTGATGTAGGTAGTTTTTTTAAAGTAGTCAAAAGTTAAAATAATGACTCATTTACACTAACTGGAAAATTCTGAATTTTTTATGTATTCATAAGTAAATGGTTACTTGTACATTTTCAAAAACTAAGTGTTGTGCTCTGCTAAAGGAAATATATTTAAATATCAAAAGCAGCTATAGTAAAAATAATGACAGTCTATGATACTTAGGTTGATGAAAATATTAATTAATGATAATAATTCCAAAGATTCCACCTATTCAAAATTTTAAAACAGAAAATTGATACATTATTCAAATAATATCAAAAGTAAACTTTTGGTATTAGAATATATATTAAGTTCTGATTATATAATAGATAACTGATTATATTTAATAAATAACAAAAATTAAATTTTTAGAGTGCAGAAGAATTAATGTTTCAATAATTCTCTATATAAATATATGTATATAAATATATTCTTCTATATACACATGCATACAGATTATAAGATATTTATATCTGTACATGTAAATATATGAACATATACCAATATACAGATACATCTCTGAGATTAGGCAGTTTATTTCTAGTCACCAAAAATAAAATTAAAAGTATACACTAAATTAGCTGGTGTTGACTATCAGAATATCTTGTTAGGCATAATATTCATTACTTTTCTCCCCCCAGTTCTTCTCAGTTAAAAATCACTTGCTTCTTCTAAAATGTGACTAATAATACTTATTTAATCCTCCCACATATATTTAAAAAATATATGTGGGTATATGAATTTTTCTGGAGAGTGCACCTATACCTTTTAAATGATGCTCAAAGTAGTCCAGAATACAATTCTGCTTAATGTCAGAATGCATTTTTGAAGTGAAAGTAAGTGGTGAAAATTATTTGGATTTATTGTGTTAATGTGTTTTAATGTTTTAACAAAATATCCATTATTTATGAATAAAAATATGGGCAAAATCCTTGTAGGGAATTAAAGCTCATGAAAAAAATATAAAAGAGGGGGCTTCCTTGATGGTACAGTGGTTGAGAATCTGCCTGCCAATGCAGGGGACACAGGTTCGAGCCCTGGTCTGGGAAGATCCCACATGCCGCGGAGCAGCTGGGCCCGTGAGCCACAATTACTGAGCTTGCGCGTCTGGAGCCTGTGCTCCGCAACAAGAGAGGCCGCGATAGTGAGACGCCCGCGCACCGCGATGAAGAGTGGCCCCCGCTTGCCACAACTAGAGAAAGCCCTCGCACAGAAACGAAGACCCAACACAGCCATAAATAAATAAATAAATAAATAAAAATTAAAAAAATATATATATGAAAGAGGAAAGGAATGGATAGAAATGCTGGATAGCATTAAAACAGTAAACAATTTCAAAGAACTAATCAAAGGGGAAAATACATATTTGGAATCACTTTTTTCTTCTCCTACGGGAAAAGAACCTTGTTATCCCTGGCTGTTTACTATTTAACTAAGATACCAACAAGCCACTTGCCCAGCTTCTGATGATTCTAAGATTTGATTACTTCAGTATTCAAAATACTTTTCATTACATGGATGGAAAGTAAATTTAAAAAGTGTTCTGTTTTGTGTGTAGCATGAAAATGTCAATGCAAGCTAAAAATATTTTCATTTAATTACATTTGCTGAATGGACCTGAGTGAACTTACGTTTTTAAGGGAAAAACATCTGCAAAACAAAACAAAACAAAACAAAATCCGGCAAAAAGGGCAGAATGGGCTAAATCTCTCTGGCTCAAACTCAAGATAACTTTAAGACCAACAGCAATTTTCTAACACGCCTTCCACATTTATGATTAGTAAGTTTTCATCTTGGCTAATTCAAATGAATATCATTACAAAATGGTTTTCATATGAAAACTATTTGGACCTTTTAATGACAACAATTTTTTGCTTGTTTTTAATAAATACATAAATAAAATAATCGATCTGCAACTAGGAAGATTATGTGTGATAAAATTTAATTCAACTCCCCACTTTTTATAGTTGTAAATCTAAACGTAAAACACAGCAAATGCATATTTATCCCTCCCCAGCAATGCAGGGTACATGTGTTACTCTGTGCAAATAGCCAAGTAGTTGTATTCCAACAGGCTTCAAGAGTGACATTAAAAACTGTGATGATACAGGGGTTGCCCCAGAATCTGATTTTTCTTAGCAAAATAAGGGAGTCTATCCCTCAGTGGACTAACCTGAACCAAATGTGGATATTTATATATACTATATTTGAGAGTCTAGCCTTACATTTTAATGGGATGTCAAAAGTAACGTATGCCAAACTTTTATCTTAAATATCTATGTAACTTCAGTAAATAGAGCATAAAAAAGTTTGATTAACAGACCTACATATATTTTCTCCACGTTACCTCCATGTAACTTCTTGTCTGCAGTCTAGAACACTCAGTTAAAGTGCAAATTGCTTGACATTCCAGTTTGGAAAGTGGACATAATGAGTAACTAGGGCTTTGAGGGGGAAGCCCATTTGGTGTCACTTAGCCAGGTTGCACAGGTGTGAGGAATTCATCACTTAGGAGAGCAGCCTCCCAATTAAACAAGGGCTAGCTCTTCACCACACTGCATGTTTTAACTCATCATTTTATCAATAAGATTAAATTCAGGGACTCCTTATTAGAAAATCAGAGAACAATTTCAAAAAATGTTCACAAATAAATTCAACACAAAATCTCAAAGTTGTAGAAAACAATTTCTGAAACTTTATTGTGAATTTTAAGGTACATTTAGTAAAGGATGTTTTCCTTAATATAATTAATTAAAATAAATTGGAAAGAAACGCACATACTACTTTTTTAAAGCAAGGATAAGTACAGACTTTTGAGGCCACAATATATACAATTATATGAGTGCAATAAGCTTCCAAATACATTAGGTATATATCTGTTTAAATAAATAGTAGAATACTTGTTTGACATATGTGAGTCATACTGATTACACCAAAAATGTTTTACAAAATATAGTGAAAAATGGAACGTTATACATTTTGATATACAACTTTTTAAATACTTTATATATGCATTACTTAATTCAAATTATAGTGTACAGAAGTCCATTTTAATGAGGACAAGTTTTGTGTTTTTAACACTGTTCAGCAACTATAGATATTAAGATGCATCCCTACACATGTTACTAAATTCCCATTCAACTTAAATCACTAGCACAGGGAAGAAAAAATTCTACCAGTTATTAACAGTAATCATTTTATTGATAAATTATGAATATAACACACTGCAACATTATTTTGGCTATTTAAAATCTAAACTATATCAGCTAATTCTTGAGCCAAATTTTTTTGTGTGTATATAAAAATTTAATTTGAAATCAAAATAGAAAGATATTGCTACATTGAACTTCTTATCTACTCTTCACTATACTTATTTTAAATAATACCTTTAATTATCAGTTTCCATTGGGAAAATTTTCCCTATAATTCTTTAATAATAATGCTTGTGTAGTGCCCTATTATGAATCTCAAGAGTTCATTTCACCAAGTAGCAATAGAATATACTGTACTGTGAATACTACCTACAGAATAATGGTATTATAGAAACAGGTGACGTCAAGTGTTTACATTTAAAATTATTGATACATTGTAGCACAATAAGAGAGATTATTTTAAGCCACATTTCGTCATATTTAGCATACAGTTAACATGACAATTTGTTGGGATTATGTAAAAATGTGGCTATTTTGCAGAAGTAAAACTGAATATAAATTACCAGGGTTGTTGTTGTTCAATTGAAAACAAATGTTTTATTTTTTGTAGGGTTCTTTTAATAATAAAGGAAAGTACAGAAAAGGAATTAACCATATCCACCTATCTTAGAGTAGTGAAGTGGGGAGAGGGATCATGCAATGATCATTCTCTAAAAATTATTTGGACAATAATAATTGAAAAGATGCATTTTGCATTTAAATAATGAAAAATGTGCTTATTTGAGTATGTCTACAAAAGCTTCCTGGTAATATTAGAACACAAGCATAGAATGATTAGGAGCACATTATCACTTTCTTTTTACATTTGGACTAGAAAAGCAACATAAAGAAACCTGTTGGCTGTGAACTGATATTGCATTTTTATGTTTTCAGAATATTAGGAGAGCAACATATCTAAAAGCATATCTAAAAACAAGCAAGACAAGTTAAATTCTCCTAAACCTCCCCAGTACCAATTGCCCACCGTTTTAATGGAGCAGCACCACATGTCAAGCACCCAGTCAATCTCTATAACTCACCAAGTTGCCTTTTATTGGTCAGAATGAAAAGCATAGACATTTTCTATCAGAAGTCAGTTGATACAGAGGACACACACACATGCAGACTTAATCTACTTTTAGTGTAGGCCATAAACCTGTGAAGCATGAGCTTTGCCTTACTAACTATGGCACCTTATTTTTCTGTCAGAGAGAAATGCCATCAGAGCTATTAATGCATTTATGTTAGGAAGAAATGTGCTCACTTATGAGTAGGGGTATTACTTCTGCCCATATTTGCATTAGGGTGTGTGTGTGTTGTTAAGTTTTCAGGGTAGTAAAAGATTAAATATACCTCAAGTAACATGTGATTGCCAAAGAGTAATCTTATTTCTTGCCCTGTATAATGAACAGGGGTTAATTAAGCAAATTGCTATGTCTTCTCAGCACTCTGTGCTTTAAAACCTTGACAGGAGCAAAGCATGATTTGTTTAACTATAAAGTATGTGGACATTCACACTCAGTGAAGACAGCTCCAGTCTCTTGACCACTCTCTCAGAATCTTAGATACTAAATAATAGAGCTTCAAATATTCTTTCTTAACTTTTTGAAGTTAAGTGAATATAAACAAGGTTTCATAAACTACAAATATCCCTAAACTGGGTAACAAATTTATTGAAAGCTTAAATACAATCATCTCATTTTATCTACATCTAGAACTCCATCATTATGGTTAATAGACTTTATAATTCTATTTTACTACCATTCTGTATATCAAAACTCATCTACAATCACTTCAAATACAGTATGATTAACAAGTCTGTGATTTCCTTTTCAAATGATCATCTTAAATTTAGCACATTCCTGATCCTTTTAGTTTTAATATTACTATTTTAAGAGACAATAATTTTTTAAAAAGCTTTAAAAAGTTCTGTGAATTACTAGAATCCATTGCCTAAGTGAATGTGTAAAAGTGATACCGCGTAAGTCATTTCCGTATTGCTTTAGTTCACTTTGGCCAATCCATGCGTGGCATTCAAATACATTTTGTGATTAAAACAATAGAATGCACGCAATTAAGGAAAAGAAATCCTCTTTTACTGAAGAGACATCTTAAAAAATCACACTGTCAAAAATCTAAAATTAGTACCCACATCAGAAATCTATGCAAAAGTATACTCAAGAGCTTGCCAATTTAAAGTCCCAAAACTAATTTTATTAAAGTGCAACTACAGAAAAAGTCAATTTGCAATAACAAAAGTTACAAAGTTCTCAAATAACTTGAATCAATAAATATACAGTCTTAGTAGTAGAAAATATTGCCATAAATCTACTGCTATGATAGATAAGCTTCATAGCAAGAAAAAAACAACAGCTGGAGGTAGGAGAGACTTCAACGTTTTATAGTTAAATGTTTTTATTAAAACTTTTGGTAAGGTATGAAAATATCTTTTCACTTCAGAGATATTTCATACAGAAATATGTATATAATAGTATATGAGACCTGTGTGTATTCACTGCATCTCATTTTCTTATTGTGGTCACAGACTAAATATACCCTTTCTGTGATTATTTTTAAGAGATAAAAGTGGTTGTAATTAAATGGACAAAATCATACACTGAATACAATACTGAATCACTCAGTTGAATCAATTCTTGATATTTGTGAAAAATGAGTTATGTATTTGATGAGAAAAATTATACCAGCTTGAGTAACATAATTATTCTCCACTTCCCTTTTCATCCACTTTCTTGAAATTCTGAATGTGCAAAAGCTAGAAATTGGTGTCCATTTGCCTTTCCTACCACGTCACTGCAGAAAAACCATTACAGAATTTTTACTCCACTAGTGTAATGTTGTCTAGTTCTAATTAATCCTCTTATGTCATTCCTCAGCTGTCTGGAATTGATGTATATTAATTCATAATTGTGGGAGTAGAAAACAAAGCACATGCTGGAAAGCTTCTGCTCTACTCAAGGCAGAAATTTCCAATGCTAAGACTATTAAATTTGGCTCTTGTAATGTCAGTTTGGATAGAGCCTGCCTGTCACAGTCATAACCAATAGGCATAATGTCTCTACAAATTATCAGCAACACCCAGAATGTCAATGCAAAATTAATCTAGTTTCTCACAAAGCCTTGTGTGTCTAGTCCCTAGATAAAGGAGAACTCCAGCTATATTTTAAGTCATCTGGAAAGCTAAATCAACACATCATGTTAGGCACTAACATCTGCATGCCAGGGTTTTAGTTTCCAAAACCCAGCTGGGAACTCCATCACAGGACTATAGCCTATCGTGAAATCAAAACAGTTTGGCCCTCTTCTACCTGAATCTGATAAAAAAGTGATTACTACAAGTATTTTTGCTTTTATGTTTGGTCTCATGAAATGTGAGTTCCATCAAAAAGTGTCATTTAAAAAAATTACTTCCTATAAATGACTCTTTAAACAAATATACAGACAAAAATTATACCTGTCATCCCTATTGCTTTCTAGCCTTGCATATGTTTTTGAGTTCAAAGTAAACTTGCCTGTGTGTCTTTGAGTTCATATCGAAGAATTATGCTTTTCCAATCTCTTACCTTAATAATTTAAACCAAGGAAATCCTGCCACTCCAGTTCATTGACAAATTCACAGATGAATTTAGCTTTCTTGTATCAATGGTTGATCTAAAACCTTACCAAATTCTTGTCTAATTGACAACATAAAATCTACATTTGGTCAACATGTTCAATACTGGTCTTTAATTAGAATAATTGAAATTTTTCTGCCTACTGAAGCTTATTAGTAAGGGTCATCAAGGAAAAGCTGCCGCCCCAAAATAAAGTAAGCACAATCAAAATGTAAGCAATGTGAGCTTCAAAAATATGGACTTTTGGAATTTAAAGTCAATCTGTTTGTCTCACATCAAGAGACATTTTTTGAAAGAGCAGATCCTTGTTATTCTCTAGGAATGTGGCAGAATTTATATTCTAAATAAGAATAGCATCCATGAGTAATGCAATGATCCACATGCACTACACACAGTGGACAAAAAGTTAGCATGTTGTTCCAAGAATCAGTTTCCTTTGCCAAATGGAATAGGGAAAGCTGTGCAACCAGAACTCTCAGCTATTTCGTTTTCACCTTCAAATGCACCTCAAATTAAAACTGCAGTTTTCTCACTTAGGAGTTTTACCAAAATGCATCCATTATAATAATCCATGATAAACACATTTTATCTGACTATACAGCTGAAATGGTTCTCTCCGGTTCTCAGATTTAAGGGGGATCCTGAAAGTCCAACGTGTGGTTGACAAGTGTTCACCATCTCTTGTTAGAGTTTTAGGCAAGGACACATTAAGAAGCCAGTAATGAAATATCATAGATTTATAAAACTGTATGAAATTACTGGATACTTTTTGTAGTTGTAGGTGATAAAATTGGAAAAATTTTAGGGCTAAAATTTTATAAACAATAATAAAAGCTTATTATACACGTTTCTAAATACACATGAAGATATGTCTCCTAGTGCATTACGGATAGGTTGGGAAAAGGCACATGCTGACCTTAGTGGACAAGTTTGTGCAGATGTGGACGGAGGATGGTTGTTGCTTCTGCTCTACTGGAGAGCAGGGGATGGAATAAAAAAATTTTTAAAAAAAGGAAAGCATCATTCTAGTCTAGTGACGAAGAGAGATCTTTTTATCATCATTATTGCTTGACCGCCCACTCTTCTAGATGCCTCCTTATAAAGAGTAGTTTAAAAAAAAAAAATCACAAAATTCTTCTTCTGTTTTGAAATTAGCAGAATGTTTGAAATTCACTGCCAAAATATACTGTTTCTGAAAAGTATCCAGAATGCTACTGCCTAAAACACACTAATGCTATTACTACTCTTACTATGTAATGTCCATGAATGTTCATTGTACACTGGAAAGAACCATGCATGCCTCAGGTATGGCTGTATCATCAAGCCATATGCTTAGTGTCTAAATCTGTACCCTAAAGGAATTTAGAACAGAAATGTTAAATTAGACTTCCGCTTTTCTTTTTTATCTTTATACAAATAATTATTTGGGGGCACAAGTGACTCTTGGTGACGTGCCACAATTTTATTTTTTAAACTAGAAGTTCAATCATAGAGGCGGTATTGCTTAGCAACTACAAGCAAAGCCTCTGGTGTAAAACTGCTAGGGTTCAAGTCCTAGACTACTCTCCATTTACAAGAACTGTGACCTTAAGCAAATCATTTAACTTCTCCTCAGCTGGAAAAGAGGGATGTTAACAATACTACCTGACCCACAATGTTATTGTTCCTATTTAAGAAGTTAATACATATAAAGGGCTGAGAAGAATGCCAGGAGCACAGTGAGTACTCAAGTAAATGCTGGCTGATTGTCATTATCTGGTGTTGGAAATCTACTTTCAAAGCATTGCAAATGAAGTTACTAGAAATAAAGAGATAACAGTGCCAAAGGGAATATTGCGATCTTCTCTTTACAGATTCCCAAATATCTTCCATTTCTCCCATGAAATTGTTTGCTATTTAGCTGAAATTAGTGTGGGTTTTTTTTGGCCAGTGACTTTTATAAATGTTTAAAAGCATGTTTTACATTTTTTAGTGATAATGACTAATCCTGTTACTCAATAGTTAGTTTCAATCACAATTCATTAAGATTAATATATTTATTCTTTTTAATGTTAGCTTTTCCCCTATATAGGCTACTCTAACTCTGTTATGGTTTTCTAATGTTGCTTTTGTCTAAACTCCTAATGAATTTATTTCTCTTCCAGGCAAAACATTGGAAGGCACAGTCTACACAAGTTCATTAATCTACAAGCATCCAATTCCAAATCAGATGCCAGTGGGCATCATCTCTTTGTCCTTTTACAATAGAGAACTGATTTGATTAATCATATAGCTGTGATTCACTGTATTGTCCCCAGAATGGCTGACTCTGACAAAGCTCCATAAACACGCGGGATTTTAAGCCTTGGCCTGTCCAGCTTCTCACCTTGTCAGAGATTGCTTACATCTCATTCCACCAATTACTGCCCAAAATAGCTAAAATGCCTCTTATGCAAAAATCACAGGGTATTCATTGGACACTCATGTATTTCTTTTATATTATTTTAAATTCTTTATAATTTGCTGTCACCTGCATTGTGACATTAAATAGTCTTGCGATTTTTCAAGTAACCTACATATGACCTTACATCCAGGGAATAAATATCTAGAAAACAGATCATGTCCATATACTCATACGGTTAAGGAAGGCATCTTTGTTGCTGTATACTCAGGATGTGAGCATTGGATGAAGTTGCTTAAAATGAAAAACAAAAAAATGTCTTGTGGCCAACATGTGGCATCTCTGCAAATGTACCTCCTCCATCTATATCAACTTCCCAAACTTGCAAAGTAACTTCTAAACCCATCCACCTACAGCATAAAGCAGCCTTTTTGTAATACTTCTACCAAAAACATGGATAGAATTGAGTTTTCCTAAAGTTTTTGATACGATGAAAGAGTGTAACGCAGTAAATAGTGATAAATGCAAGCAAATTTTGAGGTCCAGATATCATTGAGATATTACGGGAGCAAGTACTCCTAGGCTTCTCTCCAGGTTTCAGAATCATCCTTGTAGGGCCGTTTCTGCTGTTCTGGAGAAAATGTGGTAGGCTGTGCTATGGCAATACATAGTTCTAGTTTATATTCCTCTAAGCAAATACCACTTGTCGTTTGACATTCAGGTGGCATATTTGGGGGCTACTTCAGCTAATTTGAAATTCAGTCCTTTTATTCCCAAACTTGATTTTCCTTCAGATGGACAGTTCTGATTATTTACATTTTTCTTCAGCTTAACTCTATTTTGTCTTTGAATGAACAGGTTACCAATAAAATCGTTGAGTATTATTCAATTTAATTAGCTTTTCTAAAACTTATCCTAAGAACAAATGATACCATCAATCAAAATTACCAGTGTCTGACTTCAAAAAAATTGTATTTACACATTATCCCCAAACTATGTATAATTCTCCAATATTCACAAAAGTTGAAATACTAAATTCATCTTAATGTCTTACTACAGAAAAAATCAAACATAATTAAAGTAATATTACTGATAAAAATATGGTAGCTACATACTATTTTAAATGGACAGTTTTCTAAACAAACTCTAAGCACTAATAATCTTCTTGAGACTTTATAGTTCTTCTGTTTTGTGATTTCTGATTTAGGAGGAAAAAGTTAATTTTCTAGTTCAGAAGGGGAAAATTAATCAGTCAGAGACCTCAAAGAAGATAATGGCAACAGTCTGTTCTCAATACTAATGCAAGAGAGTGATAACATACATCTTGCAAACAATGAGAATACTGCAAATCGTTCATTGTCGGGAGAGACTGAACCATATGATTTACTTTGTAATTGTTTTTCTTGAGCCAATGTTAACATTGATTTGCACTGTTTGAACATATATCAACTGATGATAGAATGAAGTAGGCCAGACGCATGTTGGGTGGTAAGAAGAAACCTGCCAAAGAGTGATGTTTCCCTAAGTAATTAACAAAAGCTGTAGCTTAAATTTTAATAATAGAAATTTTAAAATGGCTGAATCCAATGATCTATTTTTCAGATGAGAAAATTGAATTCTCAAGTTGCTAAGTGAAATTTTAGCAAAGTATAACTGGTTTAGAATAGATATTATTGTTGCCAAAAATTAGAAAATACTGTGTATCAAAGTTTTGAAAATAGGAAAATCTAAGTATTTATTTAAATTAACCACTAGTGGTTTATTTTCTTTGGTAAAGCAATGCAGAGTTACTTATAAAAATCATAATAAGCAAGGAATTAAAACTACATAATAACACCAAGTTAAATGTCATTGTCATTGTGAGTAATGGTGAGACTGCCACATTTCTGATTTTATGTAGAAGTTGGTTAACACAGACAGGATAATCCTCATGTGATTTCCACACCATCCTTCATTTAAATGTATCTGTGTTACTAAGCGTAATCTAACCTGTTGTTTGGTTCTAAATTAGCTTTCCAAATTGTCCATATTTTCACATTATTGAAAAGTGAATTACATTTATTTTCATGATTGGTCATATAATACATTTATAATTTCCAAAAAATGTTTATGTTTTAATCAATAAGTTTAATTAACAAGAGCTATTACACACCTTATTCCTGAGGTCTATATATTTTACCAGGTTTCAATTTTGTAGTTCATGTATATTACAGTAATTACTTGGAGACAGTTGCCTAAATATCCACAGAACAGTTGGAAAGATCTTTTTGGAGTTAGGCACCAGCTTGATGGTTATCACTGAAGCCTATCTACAATTAAAATAGTACATTTTCTGGCAGTAAGAATTTATCTTAAAAATACATTTGCACAAAAATGTGCAAAACGGTGCAAAAACAAAGATTTTTTTCTCGAATATTATGTTAAAACTTTGAAACAACCTGCTCATATAAACATTCACCCATATGTAAATTAGTGTTTTAGAAATGATTAAGTTAAAAATAACAATACTGTCTTGCCTGAAACGTAAAGCGCAATTATGACATTTTCTTCTATGATTAAAGAAAACCAAAATTTCAGGATATGAATGTTTCTTAATTTAAGAAAAAAGTTTATATAACAAAGGTCTCTATTTTCAAATTTATGTCATTGCATCCATTCTTTTAAATATTGTGATAAATATTCATAAGAAAATGGACTTGTCCAATTCAGAACCATCTGGAGGTAAAAGCCAATTAAACCAAACATTTATTCTAGCTAGAGTTTAACATCTATGTTCCATGTGTATGTTAGGCTTATGTCTTTTTGAAGGGCTAAGGCTGAACATTCTTTTGCAGAATATCATGACTCAAAATATCCCTTTCAAAATGGATCCCTATGAAACTCCATTTTTAGAGAACACTGTCCTTTTTAACTCGAGTTATTATTCAACATTATCAATGTGTGCCATGTTTTTAAAGTGATTTTTTAATATAGCAAATATGCTAATCTCATATAGTTACAAAAATGAAGTTTTACTTGCAACCATATTTTATTAACACCTTTGCCTGTAGAAGAAGTGTGATTTTAAGGATGAAAAGTGTATTTCCCTCTAAATTAACCAAAGGATAAATTTAAACTTGGCATTCTTATAATTAGAGTAATAGATCTTAGAATTTTATTACCCTACTGAAAGATCAAGTCTCCAGCACTAGTTAAAAAAAAGACTTTAAAAAATATATTTCAGGGAAATGATGACATCAATTTAAAACTGAGAGAGAGAGAACTCATATATATATATTTTTTTAAAATAAGGGAATTCCAAGGAAAAAAATGTATTGTGCTTAAGACCACTGGAATCTTTTAAAGCAAAGACAATGTCTTATTCATTAAAAAAAAAAAAAATCCCATTGTCTAACACTGTTCCTAGATCACAGCTGTTACTCAATAGATGTCTGTTGAATAACAGAATTAATGAAAAATAAAAGAGATTAATTTGCGTATATATCAGTGGATCACATCACAGTTCTTTGGCAGCAGAAAAGTTTCATAGTTCTATAAGGCAGAATTAAAAAAGAATACACATTTTAAAGCTATAATATATAATTCTGGGATAAGTTTTAGTATCCATTAAGGAAAATATAATATAGTTCAGTGTTCTAGTGATAAGGTTGGATATTGTCTAGTTGTCAGGCTTATGCCTGAATAAGATAAGTGCTCAGCAGGCAGAAAAAGTCCTTCGCATTGCTAAATGAGAAAATCAAGTGAGCCCTGATCACATAAAGAAAGATGTGAATGATGCAAGAAATATAATTCTCCTCATAGAATAAAGTATTTAGTCATTATCTGAACTGGAATTTACATAAAATTCCTGGGATACACATTCACCTCTCCATTCTAAGAGTTAACAGAATAGATCATTGATAGGGACAACATAAAATGGTGGTCATCTTAATTTAAGTTTAGCTATATATATGTAGTAAACACGTATATACACTTGATGCCATGAGAATGCTAAATATCTCAAAAAAACTATGAACCCAAATACTTAAAGCCTGATTCTTGCCATTTAAAATGTGTCTAACACCCTCATTTTGCCTGATTATCTCCTGTTTGCCCCTGTGGTGGGATTAACTAGAATTTATTAAACACCTACTATATGCCATGCTATCATGCTATAATTCTTACAACAACTCCATGAGGTGTGATACCCAAGGTAACATCCACCCTATGTCCCCACCCTGCTCTGTACCCCAATACTGTACGATGGACATCACATCTTAGCATAAAACAGGCAGTGGTTTAAAGGAAATCATGCCACTTTGCCATGCATTCTCTGTTAGATTAAATTTTTCCAAGAACAAAGAGTGAGTTTTCTTATCATTGCTTGTTTTGTTTTAAAGTCCTTTCTACCTATTGAGCCACTGTCTATAACTAAAACAAAAGACTGATCCAAAAACAATCAAACAGCACTGAGAGGGTCGTAAAGGTCAACAAGAACTTAAAAATTTAATTTTTACGATCTAAGTCACAGCAAGGCCAATTGAAATTTGACTGTATCTACTTTCTATTTAGTTGATAAAGTTAACTAAATGAGTAACAAATCCCCACTACATTCTGCTCCAAATCCAAATCATTAACTTTATCTTGATGATTTCACCAATTCCAACATAAAGCAATGATTTTGGCCTCAGGATATTAAGAAAAATTATTTTTTCAGGTACTATCATTTGTGTAATATTTTTATTTGTTGGGTCTCAGTTATGTTATAGTGTCACATACATACTCAAACATTATAAACTTGCATATTAAGACATTGAAATCTTACTTATAGGGACTTCCCTGGTGGCATAGTGGTTAAGAATCCACCTGCCAATGCAAGTGACATGAGTTTGAGCCCTGGTCTGGGAAGATCCCACATGCTGCAGAGCAGCTAAGCCCGTGCGCCACAAGTACTGAGCCTGCGCTCTGGAGCCCGCGAGCCACAACTACTGAAGCCCACGTGCCTAGAGCCCGTGTTCCCCAGCAAACAGCACGGAACCTAGAGCCCGTGCTCCGCAACAAAGAGAAGCCACCGCAATGAGAAGCCTGTGCACCGCAACGAAGAGTAGACCCTGCTCGCTGCAACTAGAGAAAGCCAGTGTGCACTAATGAAGACCCAACGCAGCCAAAAATAAATAAATTAATTAATTTTAAAAAAATCTTACTTATAAATGAATATATATTAATTTAGAATCAGAGAAATAGTTAAAAAAAAAAACAAAAACTATTGATTATTGTGCTTCTGGCATAAATTTGATGAATCCCAGAAATATGATCCATATACTCCAAGGCATTTTAACTAGTATGATTATACCATGGATGCCATTACTTCAACAGAGATGCTTTCTAGTCTACGGAATAATTGGAAGCAAAACCCAGCAGGTTTCAAATGGCTCCAGCTGTGTTAAGTACTGACTGTGAAACAGATTCCCTCTCTTGTATGTTGTTTTGTAATAGGAGTGATGTATAAGGTGAAAATCCCCAGATGGGTAGAGTTCCTATGGGTAATTCATGGGGAAGTAAATTAATAACAAAAACTAAAAGAAGCAAGATAATTTTAAAACACAACATGCAAATGAAAATGGTGAAATACACAAAATGAAAGATGAAGCAATTATACAAATATGAAACAATAGGGACTAAGATCAAAAGAAAATATAACATCCTATCTGCTGTTCACTGATGCTGTTACAAAGATCAACTTTTCATAAATCCTAGATAACTTAAAAACAGTGTTTTAAACCTAAAACAGATGAACAGAGATAACTTGCTTTTTAAAAAGATATAAAACTCAGTTATACATACATATAATAGTTTGCATTATATATATGTATAACTGAATCACTTTGCTGTATGCCAGAAACTAACACAACATTGTAAATCAACTATACTTCAATAAAATAAAATTTAAAAAAAGATACAAAACTTAAATTCAAGAAAACCACCAAAAACAAAACTTAGAGAACATGTATTAAATGAAATTGGGCACCTCTGTCAGTGGTAAGTTGGTATCCTTGGAAAAAATAGGCGAAAAATAGGTAGGTTTTTGGAGTGTCTGCCTACCGTGGGCCAGAAACTACATGCACCCATGTATGCACTCAGTTTAATAACAACCTTATGGATTAGGCCTGATTACCTCCATTTTACAGACTAGGAAAGCAAGGAACGGTACATTCAAATGATGTATGCTATGTGACACAGTTTTTAAAATAGCAGTTCTCCAAGTCATTTTTTTTTTTTTTTATTTCAAATATCAAACTACTTTTTGTAGTAATCTCAGTTTTTTTCACGTGGAAAAGGAATTAAATAGGCCAAATATTCTCAAAGGTCCATTTTGAGTCTTGAGAAACTATTCTGTGAATTCTATTAGACACTAAATTTATCTTTCTAAAATTAATATAGTAGCTAGACACCACTTACTATTCAATTATTATTTTGCTGCTTTTTATAGGATTCATATGTGATTTTATGGTGTCGTCTGGATGGCTCAAAAGTCTATTAAGTGAACTTTAATGATGACTTTTTTTTCTCCTCCAAAACACACTGTCTCTATTAAGCAGATATCAAAGTGAATCTATTGATCATTGTTTAGAAGTAATCACTCAATTATCTAAGTAATCAAAGGTTAAAATAAAAATTTTGGATGAGGAGTCTTGGAAGAAAAGAAATCTGATCCTGTTTATGTTCACTCTTTCCCTTCTTATTATATCCTAACATGAATAAAGATGTTATGATGGGCAGACACAGTGGTGTGGAAGAAGTGAGGGAGAAAACGGAAACCACAGATATCTCTAATTAAGTGATACGAGAGTGTGCTCATGTACATTAGAATCAGCGGTTTTTTAACCCTCTGCTTCTCTCTCTCTCTCTCATACAAATGCAGAAATCACTAGTGAGTCAAGACACTGATAAAGCATATAAAGGTGTTAATTATATTTCACTGTTTACAAAAATCAAAAAGTCAAAATGCAGAGTCTAAGAATGCTTACACTTGCTCATCTATAGAATGAGGTTAGGTTAGTTGGTCTTCACCAGACCTCCAGAAATATGAATGGAGGTGTCTAGGGAGATCAAAATTTCTTAGATTAGAGACTATGGGGACTCCTCAGCCACCAAAAAAACCCCCCAAACCCAAAAAACCCCTTAAACCTAACTAGAGAGTTTGTCATCAAGTCCCAGCTGTTGCAGAGGAAAATAGGGACAGTAGCTGAAACCAGACAATCAAACTCTCCCCATATATACTTTTTGTTTAGGCCTCGTCGTCATATGCTTACCACAGTTTAATCTTACGGTCTAGAATTAGTTTACTGGGAGGTATTGCAGGAAGAACAATTTTGGGTGCAATGAATTGCCTTGTATTGATAATGTGGGTTTTTAAATAAATGAGTTGCAATCCTTTCCAACAAAAATAATGTCCCTAATGAAGAAAATGTTTCAAACTTATATCTGGCCTAAAAATAGTGTTTTTCAAGTAAAAGTAGGCACATATGAGGAAGAAATACCAGTGCAGAGGTAAGGTTCTAGACTGGAAATAAATGCTTTAGCCATGTGACTTGAAAAGAAACACAGTTTCTGTCTCTCAATCTCTATATAAGTTTACTAAGAATGGTAATATCTTCTTTCTGTAGTTGTTATAGAGATTATCAATGGAAATATGCATATATAAGGCATGATTCCAATATCAGCTGATCACTCTCATTAGGTCAACATTTACTGAATGACTACGAAGTTCACTCTTTTAGGAGCTGTTGTAAGTTTAGTCTTAGAAATACAAAGGTAAGTAATACATTGTCTCTACTTTGAGGGACTTTCTTATATTCTCCTTAATTATTAAGCTTTAAGTTATGATATACCAGTATTTTATTAACTTAGTTGTCATTTGAGACTGAAAGATCATGAGGAATCCGGGTTGTGTTTTGAACGATCCTGAATATACACCTGGGGTTGACACTGCATGGCTGGAGAGGCTGCTCAGCCCCGCCAATAACAGATGGTCCTGCAGGAATAGTTTAAACCCTGAGGAGTGTTGCTCCCAGTATCATCCAGAAGTCAATAACCCTTAGCTAAAGCTGAATTTAATTGTCTAAAACAGAGACTTTAGGTGTCAAAATGATTCTGCTTAATTATTACCATGTTTAAAAATCAATCAGTGAATTCAGCATAGTTTGCCATCACTGCTTGGCAGATTTTGGGGTCAAGACCGTGAATGAAAATGAGTTCATGTCAAACTAAAATATCCTAAAGATTTTATCTGTTTTTATTATGGTTTAATGTAATTTTGATACTCATTTCAGTGTGTAGCAAAAAAAGTATTTTCATAAAAATTCTGACATCTTTTTTTATATTGGAAATTTGAACGCATTGAAACATTATTAATCTATACAGCTAAATTTATTATGATTTCTTAACTTTGAAAATGTTATCAGTATAAAAAACCCAATTTTGAAAATTGCAAAGGAAAAACATAAATAGAGATTTTCTGTTTCTAGGAAGAAAGGACACACTGTGGATGTTTTATGCGACCCTTTATGGATGTTCTAGAGCAAAATATTTCTGTTTGACTTTTTTTTTTTGGAGGGAAGATACACAGAAATAAGTTGGTGTCATTGTCATTTAAAAATATATCCAGAAATTAAGAAAGCGGATGTATATGAGGTAACATAAGTGAACAAAGTCCACCTAAAGAATGACAAGAAATGAAGCAAAGAAAAGCTGTCAGTCCAGGTGTGTTCACAGCTGACAAACAAGGAAGGTTATTGTGATTCTAGGCTTCCAATGTGAAAATCGGTTCAATGGCATGAATATATGACACAGGCGGGCATCAGCTCACAACTCAGAACTCACTCCATTTTGTCTCCATTTGTCACTTGCACCCCCTACAAGAACTTTCCTGAGAATCCTACGTAGCTGTGTATTTGAAAGTCCTCAGCATGAAGCTGCTACCATGTGGAGGCACAGGTTGGCTGCAACCTCCAAATCCAAAAAAGCACCAGCATTTTTTTTCCTCAAGAAAAGATATACTAGGGAACTCCTGTCAGCAGAAGACACTGTCTTCCTAAAAAAGATACATCTTCATTATATATATCCTGTGTTTCCATGCTTCTCCTTCTTGAGGTTTATTTAATGAGGAAAAAAACCTCATTTACTGAATTGCAGTTGCTATTGTCTTGAACAAAAACTGTTTCGTTTTCAAAATCAATCATCTGTGATGATTCTCAGCAAGTCCACAGTACCTACTGTGGTCTGCACATGGATTATATATATGTTTTCTAGTAAGCAAAAATATAGGATTTGTAAAATCTTTAAAAAATAGGCATGGCTATTTCCACTGATTTTATATTTAACAGGACCTGTCAAAGACATGAAGCATTGAAGAACTGTGAGGCATTTTACTGAACCCTGTCATGAAAGTAAATATATTGAAACCCATGTATGTCTGGAATGAGTTGCTGTGCTCCAAATACACACTGTTTACAAATGGAGCAAAGGTGAATTCTAAAAATACAGTTTGAGAAATGATTCAATAGCAATTCCTTTGAGGATCAAAGCACTCACTTAGTAGCCAGCCCTCTTCATTATGGTAATGCTACAGTTTTATAGATACCTAGGGTTATAATCTGATTTATGTTTAGAGGAGAGTATATACACACAGTTGAGAGATTCTTGTAGGAGAGGTGAAGGCCACACCATGGACAGAGGTACCACAAGTAAGTATGAGAGGGCCTGCAACATCTATCTTGAATAACTAGAATCATCCAAGAGCAAATCTGTCCAGTCTAAGGCATGTATTTGAGATTTTATTTTTTCAGACACATCCAATGTTTCTGCATTTGGAAAAAATAAGCAAGACTAATTCCCTAGGGTATAAATCACTCTAATGTGGAAGGGAATGTGTTAGCTAGTTGTATTACAAAGCCTTTACTTCATATTTAATAGGCACCGGCAATACCAGCATTATACAAAGCTCTCTACTTTGCAAATCTTTAAAACGCCACTTAATTTTCAGCACTGATTTCCTGCAACCTAAGAGCTTATGAAGGGTTCACTGTGTTCATACCGATGTATGCAAAATGTGCCAGAACTTCCCTGTCTGTGATGGCATTCATTTGGAGGTGAATCCCAAATTTCTATCACTGGCATGCTTATTTCCGACTAAAATAAATATTCTTAAAATGAAAGCTGAAGATTAGGAGGAAAAAAAGGAGGCAAAGTAACTAGCACTGGAAGAGATATATGCAAATATCAGCTCAATGACAATTCTTCATACCATTTACAATTGAAGCTTAAAGACCCAAATACTCTGCAATCCATTAGTTTCTCAATATCCTGGAAGGGATTAGAGTATTTCTTAACTGCTAACAGACTGAAAAAGGCCAGAGCCTGGATATTAACAAAGCCGCATAATACTAAAATGTAGAGATGGTCAGATAGAAAGACAAACTAAGGAAGAATGTTAAAATACAAGATATTATACAAACATGGTAAAACTGAACCAATTTCCATTCCTTCCTGCAGCCTACATAATTAAACATCTACATAATTTTTTTTTATTAACAAATATTTATTGAGTATATATGGTGCACTGCTGTAAAGTGAATGGTGTTCTTTTTTTAATTAATTTATTTAATTTGTTTTATTTTTGGCTACACTGGGTCTTTGTTGCTGCACCCGGGCTTTTCTCTAGTTGAGGCGAGCGGGGGCTACTCTTTGCTGCGGTGCACGGTCTTCTCATTGCAGTGGCTTCTCCTGTTGCGGAGCACGGGCTCTAGGCGTGCGGGCTCTAGAGCGCAGGCTCAGCAGCTGTGGCACACAGACCTAGTTGCTCCACGGCATGTGGGATCCTCCTGGACCAGGGCTCGAACCCGTGTCCCCTGCATTGGCAGGCGGATTCTTAATCACTGCACCACCAGGGAAGCCCCCAACATCTACATAAATTAATGAGTGGTGAGGCTATAGTATACTCCTTTCAAGAACAGATAAGTTAATTTCATATATTTTCTCAAGGAATTCCGGGATAATTAGTGTAAAATGACTAGAATCAATCAAATGTGCTTCACAGATCTTGCCTGTGCATGTATCTTCACCACTCACAGCTGTACAGGTGGTCCCAAGTCCATCATTTTAAATGTGATGTGTGCGTATAGCACTGTAATCAATCAAACCACTAAAGATAGGGGGGAAATATTTTCACATGCCATTTAAATAATGGATAAGTATGTAAAAACAAATCCTTAATGAATGACTTCAAGTTCTGAATGCTTTAATGTTACATATTATGGCTCAGAAAATTCCAATTCTGCCACTATTCTTTTCTATAGGCAACAAACTGCCTATAGGACAACAGTATGAGTGAGAGAGATTACATATGGATTGTTTTCCCAGTTTATTCCTGCCATCATTCTTTACTGTTAAGGAATGGGTAGAACTTATTTATGAACTTCACATTTTAATGAATCTTGACTTAGGGAAAAAAAGAATATAAATCAAAACCAAAATGTCAATCATGGTAATATATCTTTCTTGTTCTATGTTTCTGATGACTGACAGCCCAATAGGTTTGTATCAAACAAAGGCAAAAAGCATGTGTTCCTTTCCAAATGAAATGTTGGACAGATTTAACAGCTATCTGAAATAACTCATGAAATCTTAAACAGTGAAGTATATTTCCTTTTGTAATTGAGACGTCATATTTCTACATTTGGATTTGCTTTTGTGATCCGATATAAATTTCAGGGGAGCTAACCTTTAAAAAGGTCATAACACATTAGCATTATTACTTATTGAACATGACTCCTATGCCTCTAGATACTTACAACTTTAAAGCGAGCCCCTTGTTGACTTGTATTCTTGAATTCTCACGATTACCTGGTCTGTGATTAGTGTCATATTTCAACAAACCTGATATAAATTTTAGGGCTCTGGTATGTAATAAATTCTGAGAAATATATTAAACATAAAATCAGCTGTCAAGAAAGCAAAAACTTAAAAATACACATAAAACAATTCTTGCTTAGTTTCCAACTACATGAAATATATGATATTAACTGATTTGTTAATATTACCAAGAGACAAATTTATAGTTTCAATAGAGGGTCCCCTTCAAGAAAACACCAGACTAAATTCAGAGAAAACTTACTGCAAGAATTTTAAGTGAAAGTGGTAAACAATCCACAGTTTTCTTTTTGCCTGTTTTAACTGCATGCAAGCTAAGAGCTCAACTCTGACAAAATCAAACTGAGAAAGTACTAAAAATGAGCCATGCAGTTGACATGGTCTTGAATTCTGCAAACACTCAATCTGGTACTGCTGGACCAACACAAGCACTATAGCTTTTCCCATTTGGTGCATTTCTGCATTACCCCACTCCCCAACCCGCAAAATTTAGAAATCAAACAATCTAAATAACATATTAAAAATAATTGTGAAAACAGAGCTTATAAGAAGATAATTTAAATTTCCTACCTCAGTACTGTCATGTAAAATAATGTAATGTGAAAAATAATTCATGAAGATGCCATTTCTAATATTTTGGGTGTAATTTACATACATCTCCTATACGTCAATAAGAAAATGAAACTTTAAGAGTCAAAATAATTCAGAACTGGTTATGAGGAAATCTGATTTTAGATCTGAGCTTTTGTATTAAGTCCAAATTCTGTTTTACTATTTCATGTATTATATTTTAATTTGTGCTATTATGAGAAGATAAAGTTTAGCTTGAAATATTTAACTAATAAGACTATGCATACACCATAAGAATATAACACATTAGTACAAGTACAATATTTACAAGGTAATTTTAATGATGCCAAAGCCTGTTCTGTGACAACATGAGGATGACTCATCAGAAGCTAAGGGAACATCAGTTTATGGTGTTGCTTATATATAGAATTCATTGCAACAAAATTTTAAAAATAAGATAATAGAATATTTTAACTACTGAAATTATTTTCTCTATGTTAACAAATGTTCCGTAATCAGTAGATATGTCCATGCCCAATACAGTGGTAACTTTTTACTTTTATTCTCCTTAAGGTTATTAGCAACAAAGGCTAAAATGTAACTTGAATTTTATACCTTAGGTGTATCAAACTGAAAAAATATATAAAATATTTGTCTCACAAAACCAAGAGGAAAGGTAGCCAGGCTGAATGGATGGCCCATGCTCATTTCAAATTCCTGAATGAATATCCAAGGGGTCTGGGTATCTACTAATTTCATGACATAGATCACTTAGCAAAGGAGTAGAAACAAAAATCACAACTGATAACATTTTAAATATAATTTGCATCTTGAGGAGCAATTTTTTCCATATGCCACCTATGTTCATCCCTCACAGTATACTGCAAAATTTAACAGTTTAAAATATCTTAAAGTTTTTGCTAGCTTCACATTAGTTAACATTTGCTCCCTTCACTTTCAATTTCATTTTTCTTTCTTACTGTTCTAAATAGAAATTCTATGACTATCTTGTGCATTTTACATGACATAACAGCATTTCAGTAACAGCTGCAGTGGGATTCTCAAAAATGAAAAGTAATCATAAAAGTAATATAATATCTCTGAATGATTGGGAATAAAGTAATTCCCTTTATGCTGTAAAAGTATATGTATACACTTGAGTATGGCATGCAAACACATTTTCAATATATAATTTCTTCAATATATACACAAATGTATATATGAGCAAATACTCTAGATTGTGAAAAGTTAAAGTAAGGATGTTTAAGCTCTAAAATAAGCATTTCATTTAGAAAATTAGACGTAACTGTTTACCCTGAACCAAACTCACAGTACAACTATTACAGATTGCTTTATTACCATAAGAAGTTGTCAAATGTAAATAAGTCACTTTTTTAATTCTTTAACATTTTCATTTATACCCCTGCCAAAAGCACAATGGGGCCAAGAAAATTAATTCCCCAAATGCTGTCAACCAGGTTGGGAAACAGCAATAAACAGCTAACTGTAAAGCCTCCAGCTACAATAAAACTGCGTCAATAAGAGCTGAGAGTTGGAGTATGCAAAAACAGGTCCTCTGGAAATGATAATCTGAAAGGGAAAGGGGCTGACATTTCTGGTCCCAATATGCTGAGGCAGTGGGTCTCAAAGTGTGGTCCCTGGACTAACAGCATCTGTATCACCTAGGATCTTGTCAGCAATGTAAATTTTCAGGCTTGACCCTAGTGATACTGGACCATAACCTCTGGGATTGGGGACCAACAATCCATGTTTTAAGAAACATTCCAAATGATTCTGAGACACCTTACAATTTGAGAACTTAATATTATCTTTTAAAAATCATATTCATTAAGAAGATATTTTCCTTTTAGAGAAAATATACCAATGAGCTTTATCATTTAAAGCCCTACTGGAAATGATAATGTTGTCATCTTCTCAACCTTATAACAGTGAACTTTGTTTATTTATGAATAAATATCAAGATATAATCTAGCTCTTTCAAAAAGGGACATTTAAATATACCAATGAGCTTTATCATTTAAAGCCCTATTGGAAATGATAATGTTGTCATCTTCTCAACCTTTATAACAGTGAACTTTGTTTATTTATGAATAAATATCAAGATATAATCTAGCTCTTTCAAAAAGGAACATTTCATTCAATCTGTGAATACTAAGGGTACTTCCCAAAATTCATAAAAAAATAATTTGTGGAAGATTCAGTGACAGATTTGTTATATTCAAGGAAAATGAAAGTTTAGTAAAATAGAGTGGTTGAGGAATGTGGTTTATGATTGTTTTATATCACCTGAGGGAAAACAGCAGGGGAAAAAAAGACAGGCAAAATAAGAATCAATGCACTATAACGAAACTCATGGTGTAAATGTCAGACATTATGTTTTCATTGTACAGACAATACAAACTCATGATATTTAAGTTTGGTAACCCTTTGCTCAAGAATCTTGCATTTTACCCCACACATCAACTAGCACCATAAAGTGAAAAGGTGTTTCTGTTAACAGCAATCTTTGCCCACTCAACTAAAAATCTTCACAGATTATACCTTAGTTTATAAATTCCTTTGAAAGCTTTTGTTGTAATAAACCCTACTTTTTCAAAATTGTGTTGCTTCTGGAACACATTTTGTATTTACGTGAAGCCACTAGTTGAAGTGAAGGAGCTAAAAAAAAGAATTTTTACTTTTTAGCTTAACTAGAACATCTTTAATAACAGCCATATAGTTCAGTGAAAAAATAATTTAAAGGATAGTATATATATGTGTGTTCTTCATTCATAGAAAATATGCCTCTTTCATGGTAAAATTGTACACATTGCTATCACCATCACCTGTCCTTACTTCCAGAAGTATTCCTTTTCTACAACATTGCAATTTTTCTTTCTCAGCATGAAAACTTCTAAAAGGTGTAAATAAGCAAAGCCATTTCAGTAGCTCTTTACCATAATAGTGAATTATAGCTAATTTGAACATTGAAATGCCTACAAGGAGAACAGCACGGTAACACATGGTCTCAAGGAATGTCTAAAATGCACTTTAGTTCCAGTTAGAGAATTACTCAGCATCTTATTTCCAAGATTACATCATACAAACAAATTTCCTATGACTGACTAAGCCTCGACAAAAGATCTTTCCCATACCTTGCTGAAATGCACTTAACGTTTACGTCACTGTACTATATATAGATTCAACTTTGGGGAAGAAGTCAGAAAAAGTGGGTCTGTACATCAATGCTCATAATACGCACCACACATAATATGAAAAGAAAGATGATGACGTGGGAATAATATCGGCATGTTTCTTTGGAAAACAAATTTCAGATTTTATATGAAAAGTTTTAAATCGTGTTATATTTTTCAAGATATTATGCAAATCATAAAATATCATCAGTATTTTGAGTGACTTTCCCATTAAAAGCAAATAATAAAAAGCCATGTTTTCTTTTCATTAAAATAGCAACTTTATATTTAAATCCACTTAGTTTCAAAAATTACTTTTCTCATCATGATTAACTATTTACCAACATTTATAAACCTCTACTAAACTCAGATATTTTCTTAACTTTAAAACATCAAACCTCTTTTAAAAAGCTCATGAAGTTAACATGAAAATAACTCATTCCAAATTCTATGTATATCCAATAACTTCATATTCTCCTCTAGAACCTCCAAACTGACTTATTTTAATTCCTTTCATCCTGTGCATTCAAGCTCTTGTACTTTCTAAATGCTCTAGATATTTAATCTTTTAAGAAATGTAGATTTTAGTTGTAAAATCATAGGAGTTATACTTAATGTTCTGAAAGAATCTCTGTGATTCACTGCCAAAATTATTTTAATAAATATCTTACTATCATGAAACCTTAAAGTCACTGCAGAGCAACAAACATTGGATGGTGAGAGACAGAGTTTCAATAGACCATTCTCACCCGTCCCACCACCACAGGAAAAAAAGAAGAAAACCTTTTGACTTTTCAAATACTAAGCAATGACTGTCAATACTATCCTGAAAATTTATTTTGCTTTACTTGATTCTCTAAAATCTGTATGTTCCTTATTTTTAACAAATTCAGATGGGTCATCACCATAGGTGGACTCAATACCAACAAAGATAGAACTTGGATTACAAAATCCTAGAAAGTTGGTGTGTGAGAGCTGATCACAAAAGAGCAAGCAAATGAACTGACATGCTAGTTGCTCCAGAGCAACTATCATTAAATAAAAGGTATCTTTGGCTATAGTACCAGCTTGATCTTTCCCTCTCCCTTTCCTTGCTACTGTGGGATTGGCAGCTGGCCAGCACAAGGGACATGATACCCTAGTGCCATCTACAGGCTATTATTGACACTCAAATTTCAGGGCAACAGACAAGTACCAGTGAAATAAATTAGACAGCGCTGCATTTAAATCTTTATTAACAAGGAATTATTAGACCTAAGAAAAACTAATTCTGGATTTGGTTGAAATATGAGTTTCTCAGCCTCTTAATCCCTCTTCATATGGCATATTTCACAGTTTAAAATGAGTTATGACAGATCACTTATGCATTACTAAGATGAGAGAATATTTACAATGGATTCATTCTTTTCTGTATAAATCAGTTCTATTAGGGAGAAAGTATTCCTTCTTCTTTTATTTTTTTATTTTTTGAAAGAGGACTTTGGCCATTGTGGACAATCTGCAAACCTTTCTATTCAACCCCCAATTTACTATATTACAGTAAAATCATCTGGAATTAAAGAGAAGACTTCCTATATGGCTTAGTTGCACTCTATCGACAATCATGTGCTTCACAGTTGATATACATTTAATATTCTACTATTTTTTTAGAGACTAAAAAAAAAATTAACCCCTTCAGCAACCACAGCTGTAACATAATTATAGTCACACCTTCAAACATCATTTAAAACTTGAGATTTGAAGGTGACTTTTGAGATCAAACGGTAATGTGAAAATCTTGAAGCAGTCAATTTGGAAACCCCAGGAGCAGAATTTGGCCTATCAGGACAGGTTTTCTTCCTCAGCAAACGTTATCTTGGGACATTTTGGAATAATTTCCTCTTTTCATCTTTTGCCATTTGAAGGAAACTGGGAGTTTAAATAACTCTCAGAACTCAGAAATTTCAAAGCTGTTCTAAAAATTCTTGACTGAGCCCCAGAGGAATAGAAAAGGGGTCAAGTTTTTTTTCCCCTCTTTATAACTAAGCTAAAGTTAGACCAAAACAAGAGACACACTGGCACGTTAATACTGGTTGACTGGGCACTTGTATGCAGTACTTATAGACCAGTAAAAGTGCTCATTTACCTGTCTGGTGTGTAAGGGGCCCTTTGTCTTGAAGCCTCCTTGGGAACTGCACTCTGAGGCACTGAAGTGATCTGAACTAGTGGAAGAGCGTTTGGAAAGGGTGTCACAACCCCCGACAAAGGTGTTGTCCAATGGGAGCTCCTGGATCACGTGATGCTTTTTCACGGAAACCGGAGTGTCTGGTTTAAGATGGAAAGCGGGCTGTGGAGAAGCAGATTTGTAGTGCTTGGCCAGGTCAGGGCTGTTCGGCTTGAAGGTGGTTGGAGGTGCTGGACCCCAGTCAAATCTACCTATGCTTTGCTCCTCCAGCTCAGCCGGCAGGCTTATTGTCCCATTGATGGGTTCGTGAACTGCATCATCGGGTTTGGACTCTTCGATGGTAACAAAGTTCAAAAGAGAGCTCTTGGGAGACTTTCTTTTCTTCCTTTTCTTTTTCTTGTTTTGTTTGTTCTCCTGGTTTGGGGACATCCATTCAGCACCTTGCTTACTCCTCTGAGCTGCTTTGAATCTTGATGCATGGCGACAGCGCACCAGAACGGTGACGAAGATCACGACGATGACCACCATGGCACCTGCGACAATGGCGATCATGATGGTGAGATAGTCTTCGTTTTGATAGGGTTGGCTGCTATCGCCTATGTTCCTGTCCAATGGGGTCTCCATAGTCCTGCGAATCAAGTCATAGATATAGGAGGCATTGCCAGCAGTGTCATTAACATAAAGAAAAACAAGCACAAGTGTGTGCAGAGACTTAGGGTATCCCAGGTCACTTATGTTGACCACCAATCGGTGCAAGCCCACATCAGTAGGTGCTGGTTTTTCTTCCAGAGTGATGTTACCTGTTACTGGATCAATCCGAAACAGGCCTTTGTTGTTCCCACTCACAATTGTATACTTAAGTTCAGCATTCATCCCAGTGTCAATATCCACGGCAAAAACTTCTGCTATCACGGAGCCAGGAATGGCTGAGAGAGGCACCAACTTAAAAGAAGTATTAGAAGGTGGCGAAATGACAACTGGACTATTGTCATTGACATCCATGACATTTATAGTTACTTTTGCAGTAGAGGAACGGGGTGGTTGTCCCCCATCAGTGGCTTTGACATCGAAAGTGTAGGAACTCTGCTGCTCTCTGTCAAATGAGACATTTGACTTTATGACTCCAGAATAGGGATCCAACACAAAATTATCATTGTCATTTAGAATGGAAAGAGTCACAGCTTTATTCTCTCCAGCATCTGCATCTGTCACTGTGATTACCCCCACAGTACTATACTTTGGCAGATTCTCAGACACAAAAAATTGAAAATGATTATGAGTAAACTTGGGGCTATTGTCATTCTCATCCAGAACAGTAACTATCACAGCCGCTTGGCTTTGGAGGGGAGGGGTCCCATTGTCCCTGGCAGTTACTGTAAAAATGAATCTTTCTTGTTCTTCTCTGTCAAAGACTCTGGAGGCTGTCAGAACTCCTGTCTTTCGGTCCAGATCAAAGAAGGAGGCATTCGGTCCAAGCTGATAAACAATATCTGCATTTTTCCCACTGTCTTCATCTGTGGCACTAATAGTTGTTAAGTACAACCCACGACGGTTGTTTTCAGAAACTGACAGCTCAATTACAGGCTGGTTGAAAATTGGTGGGTTGTCATTTTCGTCCTCAAGCTTAACCCTTACCAGAGCAGTCTGATTTAAACTGGGCTTCCCAGAATCAGAGGCAACAATTTTAAAGCTGAATTCTTTGGTGCCCTCATAGTCCAACAAAGAGGACGTCTCTAACAAATATTGGTTGTCGTATACTGCCTTCAAATGAAACGGGACCTCTCTTTCAATAAAACAGATCACTTTGCCATTCACATCTGTGTCCTTATCTGAAACTGTAATTAGGGCAATCTTTGTATTGACAGGATCTTTCTCAGACAAATACACTGTGCCATTGATGGGACTTATAATGTACCTGAGGTCTATGTTTGGAGGGTTATCATTTACATCAGTGACATTGATGGTAACCGTTGCTCGAGCGGGAGTGGAGCTGCCATCACTAGCCAGCACTGTCACTTTGTGAATGGCTGTCTCCTCTCGATCTAAAGACCTCTGAACTGTAATCAACCCAGTAGTATTATTTAAAGCAAAGAGTCTTTTGGTTGCAGGGGCGACCTGGGCACCAAAAATGTACCGGATTTCAGCATTACTGCCTATATCTGCATCAGTGGCATGGAGCTGAATTACAGAGGTGCCTACGGGAGCATTCTCTGGAATATGCACCTCCACTTGACCCTCTTTAAACACTGGCCTGTTGTCATTTACATCACTTACTGTGACCTGCAGTATGGCTGTGCTGGATTTCTGTGGAGTGCCTCCATCCTCTACTTTGATTTTCATCACATAGGTATCTTTCTGTTCTCTGTCCAAGTTTTGCTGAACAATCAATTGCGGCCACTTCTCTCCTTCCGGAGTTTCCACGATATCCAGTCCAAAAACACTCTGCCCATTTAACAATTCATAATGCTGTACACCATTGAAGCCTGTGTCAGGATCTGTTGCTGATGGAATTGGAAAGCGGCTGTTGATCAAAGTGTTTTCTGGGATGGAAATATTGATGACAGGAGATGGAAACATGGGGGCATTATCATTGGTATCCTTGACAATTATTTTAATTTTGATCAGCCTGAAAAAATCATTGGGGAGGATCACCACCTCAAGTTCAAAGAAACACTCATTCTCCTCATCGTAAGAGGCTCCAGCACAGAGTTTTTCTCTGTCTATTCTATTGGAGGTTGTGAAAATTTCGCCAGTGCTACTGGATACTTTCACCAAAGGGGCATCCCCAGCTTTAGAAACCAGTCTGTAGACAAGGCTGGCGCTGGTCCCTGTGGCAGCATTGATGTGAGAAATGTTCAGATCCTTTGGTATGTTTCCTATGGGCACATTTTCAGGCAATTCCTCTCTAATAGTGTAAATAAGTTCTTGAGCTATTGCGGAATCCAGCCTTAAACAGGCAATCAGAGCAGCCAACAGGTAAAAATCCCTCAGGTCCATGATAATGTATTTATTTTCTTTTCCTGGATTTTAGGGTTTAAAGGTTTCCACTGAGGAATGATGCACGAATTGCAAGAGGAAGCGTGCATGGACTGGAGGATGCATTACATCTCATGACTTATTTGGAGACAGCCACTGTCAACACAATCATATAGACAATATTATTCTTCAGTAAACAAAAGCACACAGTCACGAAATATCACAACACATTTTCCCACTGCATATTAGTAAACATGGCAGTTTGTTCTGCCACTGTTTGCAACTTAACTCTGTGGATAAAAATACTAAATATCCCCTGCTTGTTGCATTTGCCCAGAGAAAATGAAATTATCTACTTTTGAATTAAAGACAGCTGCTATTTTTACCTGTACTCACCCACACTGTTTTCAGGACACTGTTTAATTCAAAACATGCATTCTTGTTCTCCTCTTCCCCTCCACCACCACCATGCCCCCATCTCCCCATCTCCCTCCATCCGCCCCCCCCCCCCCCCCGTCTTACCCGCCTCCTGGCTTCTAACCCACCTCCCTTAGTTTTTTTGGGAGCCAGTGAAAAACACTATTCAGCTATGGTTCCTGCTAATTGCTTTCTCACATGTCATACGTGATGTGTTTTCTTCTCTGCCACACTGAGTCATCTCTTTCTTATAAAAAGACTATCTTTTTTCTTTCCTCCCAGTTCTTCAACTGCCTTCTAAATACAATTTTACTGGGAAGCAAGCATCCGGACATGCTGCTGCAGCGTCAGAGGCAAGTCTCTGGCCACTGTATAACCTCATTGCCTAAAAGCACAATACCAAGACCTTCAGTTTCTTACCCAGACCTTGCTCTCATTTCTCCATGTTGCCAAATTATCACCATTAGAATTAAGAAACACATTAAAACTTTTAGAATATATATAATAACATAGGATTCCTTATCCTAGAGGTGGAAGAGAGTGCCAAGATATAAGCGAAACGCAGCTAACATTTCCATGTAACAGCACAATATTTTCTACTGAGCATAAAAGAGGGGGAAAAAATGCAGTTTCTTAACCCTGATCTCCGGCTGTAGTATTAGTAACATCTGCCACACGTAAATACTGCAACTCAATAACGCAGGTAAAAAGCCTTCTGCTTAGATGCCCTCCTAACTGCAATTTAAACGGGTGCAAGGCTCCAGGCAGCTACCTACTTGAGTAGAACTGGTCAGTACCCAGGCTCTAATCTTATCTGCATTAGGCTGCACGGTAGCTGATGCCCGCGATTAGTTCCGGCAGAGTGATGCAGGTAGGGATGCAGATACAGCCTAGTAGGTGAGCTCTGCCCCAACCGTCTACCCAATAACAAACATCCCTCGTCTACACCGAGGACATATCTAAACACAAAATTTACAATTGTGCATGCGAAACTTTATACTTACGTTAGTTGCCTCAACCTTTCCCCTTTCCCGGTATGCTGCAGTTAGAAATGAGCTGTTTCAGCACATAGAAAGCCATGCATCTGGTAGCACCAGTTTGGGAAGAAATCAGAAGCAGCAAAACGTTTCCTCCTTGTAAAATGTGTTGCTTCGGGCTGGCAAATTAGCAACTCCAGAGAACAAATTCACAGATTTGTCGTTAGTCATTCTCTCCACATTTCGTCTCTATTACCCACGGGGTCTGAGCTCTTCTGGTATTTAACGCACACACAACATCCAGGTGCACTTCTTCAGCTCCGGGGTATTTTCCACAGCATCAAACATACCATTTCCCTCCGATGTCAGTACTGCTTAAGTCTCTAACTTCTTGTAGGAAACGTCAGAGTTGGGGTGATGGTGAGTCTCTGGCTGCTCTCGGGGTGGGTGACAGTTGCCCGAAAAATTTCTAATTGGTTATCTCTTTCGTGCTTCGGAGACTCTAGGGCGCTCCTTCCTGTCTGGCACGCTCTCCCTCTCTCCCTTCTCCTTTGCCCCTCTCTCCTCTCTCTGAACTGAATTTCTTGATAGAACTCTCAATAAGCCCAGAGGGAGGGCGTGACGGCCTAAGCCCCGCCCCCGGCCCCTGATTGGCCCGTATCTTGCGGTGCGGGCGGCCGCAGCTGGGCGTGGAACAAGGCGCTGACTATCTGCCAGCCTCTCCTCCCCAGCGCCCCCTCGGCAGCCGCGAAAACCCGGAGACCCGATCCTGGCCCCGGGAGAGCCGGATTCCAGGAGGTGCACTGAGCATGCCCAGCAGGGTCCGGCCCGGGAGGGAAAAGGCGACGCTCCCCAGGCCCCCCGCGGACGCGGCTCTCACGGGCGCTGAGGGGCTGGCGGCTGCTCCGGACGGCACAGGGCAGCGAGCGGCCGAGACCCGGCGGTCGCACGAGCAGGGGGCGCGGGAGGCCGGCCGGGCGTGCGGGCGCGGATCCGGCAGCCTCGGGCACCGTTGCGGGCGGTTGGGGAATGCCGAGGCGGCTCAGCTGCCGGCGCAGGTTCCACACTTCTCTTTGCTAAATGGAGGGACCAGAATGCACAGATGGGAGAGTCCACCCGGGGTCCGAGACACACTGTCGGCCCTCGGAGGAGAGCACGGCCCAGCAGATCCCCGGAGCGCGTTAAACGGGCTACAGTCCCGGTGCCGCAACTAGAGGCTTTTGCTGGCGAGGACATTGGCAAGAAGGGCAGAGAGGGCGGATAGGAAAGGTCGGGACAGAGGATATTCGAATCTCAATCAAGACCGGAAAGAAAATTAATCTGAGCACTCCTTACGTGCAGGGTGACGGAAGCTGCCGGGAGAAAGGGAAAATAGCCTCTGGGATCCCCTAGTCACCCTAGTCAGCCCTAGGCCAGTCTGCTTAGCGGGGCGAAGTCTTGTCTCCAGTAGCAGGACGGGCCGCGGCGGCCGATCCAGGCTGTCCTTGCACTTCTGCTTCCGCCGCGCCCCAAACCTGTGAACCCGAGCTCGCCCGAACGCGCGGCTGCGGCAAAAGCCGCTTCACCTCACCTAACTGCAAACTTTGCTCGGGAGAGGCTGGAAGGAGTCCTGTCCAGCTGCTCCTCAAGCTGTGGAACGTTTCCTTTCCCCTTACACTGTCTGCTGATTCCAACTTGGCATGTAGTACTTGTCTTTCCCTGTGCAATTCATTTCTCTGACTCCTGTTCCGTCGAGTATCCTCACGCGTTTCTCATTTTCACGCAAGAGCCGGATAGAATGACTCTCGAAAGGATTACCCTTTTTCCTTAAATATTGGCCCCGAAAGCACTATCTATATTTGATTGATCTTTTAAAATCAGTAAACCACGAAGGTTTGTTTTATGGGCTGCACCTACGACGCCAGATGCCTGAGTAAAGTTAGAAGCATTAATAATAGTAACAGTTCACTTGGAACAAAAAAAATAAATTTTTTTTGCATGACCTATAAAGGTTGTCTGAGAAGGTCTTAATGCATGATTGAATAACTTGTTCTAACTTACAGGGAGGATAAAGGGCATTTATTTTAAACCTCCGTGTTTCCCATTCCGTATTGGGCTGAAGATGCCTTGAAGGCTCTTTCACGTAGTTATGCACTGTGATGGCGTGTTCAGGAACACCTTTTGTTTTTGAATACAATGGCTTTCCTTTTTAAATATGAACACTTATTTTTAGATATTTAAAAGTAAAAAAAAAAATCACTAAGCAAACCTACCAAACTTAGATATTGTATACATAATTCCATTATTTAACCAATTCATTTGACATTGCAATTTTTCCACATCTATGGAAATGTAAGGATTTTTTTCGAACTTTTCCTCAGGTGAATATACACAGTAAAAGTGCAGTGCCTCAAAGCCCACTGTAAAATACATGAATCCCTTCTATGTGAAATATAAAACAGGTTTCTAGCAGACCATAGGTCGATACTGTTTTAAAATGACTAAACAACTCTTATGGTAGTATTTTGTATGATTAGAATATACAAAATTTAAGAATAAAAAGGACTGCTTAAGTAGCTAAAAAGTCAAAAGAAAAATATTACCTCATGCAATAATGCGAGTGAGTTAAAGGAAGATTCTTTTATTTTACCACAGTGAATGATCATTTTGCCATTCACAAAATCTACAATTAAAGCTAGTGCATTGTTCCAATTGCCACATATTCTGATACATTTACAATAAACATAGCAGCACAGCCACTTTTCAGTTCACTTTGTAAGCATCAGTTATCTCACACTCTTATTCTAATCATACCGTAGTCATTTCAAAGTCACAACACATAGCTTAGCCATAATTAACATTATCACTAAGTGGAATTGTTTCTGTTTGCTAAGGGGTAGCTTTGCTTGTAGTCAGGACCCATTATTATCCTATGCTCATAAATGAAATCTTAGTATGAACACAGATGAAAGTTAAGGAGAAAAATATCATCACATTATAAAAATTTATGACCATGAGACTTCAATTAACAGAAACCACAGGTCAAAGCCCCAAAACGAAGCACATGTAGATTCTTTTCAAAGGCCATTGAGTATAATATAGAAATAGAGCTACTGACTTCAGTGCATTCCATCTTATGGGTGTTTATTTGGCATGTATAAATTAGTGGGATTCTTTAATCATAATAGTTTTACCTCTTAAAGCTAGAATAGTTGAAGCTTGTTTGCCCTATTATATTTCAACTGCTAAACTCTTGAATGAGAACTACTATTAGAGATCTTATTAATATTCCTGGAAGAAAATTAAATATAAAGGGTCATTTTCCTAACCCTCTGCTATCATAACTTGAGGCTTCTGCCCAAACCACAATATAAAACATTTGCATATTGAGAGCTACTCACAATCCACCTCTCCTAATTTTTTGTTAAAAAGGTCTATCTGAATAATTATGAATTAGGGAAATGATAATATTCATTAATTTTAGTTTTCATAGGGGAACATCTATTGTTTTTTTTGGCTGCATTTTAATCACTTTTTTCTTTCATGAATTTAATAAAATGTTAGATTCTCAATTATATGATTTCCAATATACATCTTCCAGTATATATGTTAGATTTCCAATTAGATCTCTTCAATTAACCCTTATACATATTTGTCAATGGATGTTTTCTACAGCAAGGAATTATCATGTTCTCACCTGTGTTATACCTGATTAGTACTTTAAGAATTATGCCATCCAGGCTGTAGTAAAATTACCTTAGTGTTCTCTGCCAGTTATATAGGTCATGGGATACTTGTGAAGCTAAGTCACCTTCGGCCAGCTAAGTGAAGACTAAAATGCTATTACAGATTTATACAGAAAGAGATATTGAGTTAGTAAAATTATTTTATATTGCAAGAATTTAATGTTGTTTATATATTTAAACAATAATTTCCATGTAATGGCATTTAATAACCTGAATTACTACGCAGTTCAGTTTGTTAATTGGATTTTCACCTATGATTTTCTAGTTACCACTCAGCATTTTAAAATTACATTTCACACAGAGATCATAAAGGCTTTTTCATGTTACATTTTCTATAAATGACATAGACTGTGGTATTTGGAATGATCAAACGACCTCCTCAAGGATTTCAAGACTAAAATTTTCAACTCTAATGTACTAGTTCTATATTCCAATCAAAGGTAAAAATAAAATAATAAAATAAAATAAAATAATAAAATAAAATAAAATTCTATTGTGCCCTGTACTTCTAAAGTTCCTTTAATCCAGATGTTTTGTTGTGGCTAACTGACATTAATCAATCACTCACAGGGGATTTTATGTCACAGCAGGTTTTATTGTCCCCATTTCACAGAAGAGGCTAGACTATTGTACTGTATTTCCTGGGGGTGGGGTGGGAATTGTGTGAAAAATGCCAAGGGTTATTTGTGTTACCACTATTTAGAAAATGACAATGCAGAATTTTAACACCACAAAAAGAAAATTAACACCTTTTAAGGCTGCAAACTGGCAAAGTGTAGTAAGCTCCTTGAATCATTCTTTTGTTCTACTATTGGCTCTTTTCTTTGAACACCTTTCTTTTTTTTTTCTTTTCTTTTAAGGAAAACTTAGACCAAGGTATTCAAATGACAAAGGAGAGCAGGTGACAAGAAGCTTCACTCTGTTTGAATGACTGAACTAAATTTATCCCAATTTGCTATATTTTTATGACTGACAATGATTATAGATGTCAGGTTTGTAGCTCTAACAGTTACTACAATATAAACTGACATTTTCCAGTGTCACTATTTTATCATGACTACTATATAAATAAAGAAAATATTGAATTTTCAGATTTCATTATTGGTTGTTTAAGACTTCATATAGACATAGCTCTCGTAACAAATGGTTTCCCCATTACACGTAGAGCTCAAGCAATCACTTAGGAAACATGAAAAACTGGTTTAAAGATAGTAAAGAGAGAATAAATATAAGTTTAAATAATTTGATCATTTTAAAATCATGTAATTTCAAGGGAATTACACAAAACTTCCTATTTCTTGTGTCTGTATGATATTTATTTTTGTAAGACTTGTTCAATTAGAATATCAAGTATGATCAATTCATATTTATATAAATGATAAATGTCCAAATATAACATGCACATTATTTGAAAGCACCTCTATTTACACTAAAAATAGAGATAGAAAAAGGTTGAGATAAGAACATGTTTTAATCACAAATGCATTTGCCCAAAGATAATTGGGAAATTATTTTTCATAGATATTAGAACTATTTCAAGTTAAAATATAGTACAAATTTTAAAATTCTCTTTCAGTAGTACTATTTCTTATCATAGGAGTATGTTGTTAAAAATAGGAGTTTATATTACTTGAAACAACATCATTCTAGTCACTTTCATGCCTTGTTCCCCTCCTCCAAATTTCTTCATGCATATATTTCTTTTACGCCTATTTTCCCTGTCCTCTTTAAAAAAAAAAAATAAGCTCACATAATATTCTTCTAGGAGCCCAATTTGTTACGTAATATGCATATAAATAGACTTACTAATATAGGGCAGGATGGATAAGCCTCATTTTTCTCATATAGTCTCCTCACAGGGACCAAATTCAACCGACAGTCCCCCTCGAATTGAATTAGGATGAGTCAGGGAGACCATGCATATTCCCTTGACTCCTGCAGCCTCTATATCACTGATGACACCCAAATAATGGAGATAGGGCTTGCTCAGCCTTTACAAGACAGCGATATGCTTTGTTTGGGATTTAAGTCAATACCACTCTGCTTGCAAAAATTGTGTGTTTGTGTGTGTGTGTATATACATAATTCTTTAAAATAATGTTTTTTCTTAAATGAAAATCTTATTTTGCAGTACACACTAATACAGTCCTTAAAAGATCCTAAAATGCACATCATCTTTTCAATCCTATGCCTATGAATTGACTGTGTGTCAGCCTCAAATAGATTGGTGAAATTTTCAGAATGGATTAAAAGATCCTCAAAGAAACTTCTTGGCTGTATGGAATGGGGTCATCATAAGAGAGATTTATTTTTTAAAATAGCATGTTACAAGAATCATTATATGTGGACTTTACAAGAAAGACTAGTTAGAAAAATTTTCCTTGGAAAAATATAACTTGTAAAATATAAGAAAAAGCAATAAATACCCCTTACAATTTCGAAATGATTATAAACATTTCTTTATGTCACAAAGATATTTATGCAATGTGTTGATTTTGGGGAGTGAATTTCACCCATGTTTGAGTGCAATATCAGTATATCTAAGGCCTAATTGCAAATTCATTGTTTAGTTTGTAGAAGTAACAACTATACCAATGCGAGTGTCTTTAACAGCTATACTGGAAGAGTAATGAAACAAAAGAGTAATTATCTTCCAGTAATATTTGTCCCTCACTATGGAAGTAGGCTGACTTTTTGGTGTATTACAATAGATAAGTAGATCCTAAAGACCAGGTAACACTTTAGATACACACCACAATTGGTAGGAAAAAGTGGAAAGTGAGAATTACATGAAAAGATTATAAAACACATATGGGACAAATTTAGTGTCATAAATTTATTCATTAATTCATTCAAAAATCTAATTTAAAGACCACACTATGTAAAAATGCCTAAAAAAACCCTACTATATTTTAAAAACCATCCTATATGCTCAGCACAGAAATATTCAAAGAGCTATATTTCAAGCATAATTCAGCTGAGGGCTCTTACTGTTCGTTTGTTTGCAGTGAGGAATACTATACTGTGAGTCCTTTCTACTTTGATAATTCTCATCACAATATCTCTCCTTTATATTTTAGACTTAAAAAAATTTTTGCTTATTACATTAATCAATAGTTCTAAGGCTCAATAGAAAGTTCTTGATAATATACATAAATACACTAGCATTTAGTTGTGTCTAATCTTCATATTGTTCCAGAATGTTTACTGAGTTTATTATCATCAACCAAGTATTATACTAAAGTTGCCTTCTACTCTTGTGTCAAATAACAATTAATTAACCTGCTCTGTGTTTCTTAAATTTTATGTGAATACAAATTACCCAGAGATCTTGCTAAATTAAAATGCAGGTTCTGATATATTGGATCTGGGGTGGATACTGAGGTCCTGCATTTCTATCATGTTCCCAGGGTATGCTGATGTTCCTCATCTGTGGACCACATTTTAAGTAGCAAGGACCTAAAAGGTGTTTTAGATACATAGTACCATGGCTCACAGAAAAGCAAAACAAAAAGAGCATTGGAAAAAGGTCTATATCTACCACTGTACCATGCAGGGATTAATTCTGTTACCAAGCATACTTTTGACACAAGTGCTGTTCAAGGGCATGAGAAATTTACATATCACTCATGTACTAATTTGATTTAGTTTGTTTTCTTCCCCACAGAGATTAGATATCTGGAGCTAAATTTTTGTTGTACTTTAACTCACTGGGAGTGAGGAAGAAGCTGTTCGGAGCCTGGCCCCCTTTGGGGGAAGGCAGGCTGCATGGAACAGAACAGGAGCACTTTGGGCGTTTACTGAGCAATGTGAGGGTACCAGGCCACTGAATGAGTACGTGAGGTGTCAAAAAGGAGGTGATAGAATACATGTGTGGACTCCCAAGCTCACAAAGGTTTCCTACTTTTTTGAAATGTTTTTTCCCCATATTCCATACACATGAAAAGCAAAGCAGCTATAGTCATATGGTGTGGACTCCTCTTACCCTGCCAGAAATTGGCATTCCATTTTGACAACACTTGATTATGTTTATGAAGATACTAAATTCAAGATGGACCAATGAGCCCCTTTATTGCAGAACCTAGTTCTACAACAGAGATACTCCAAGATCAATCTAATCACTTTCTGAACAGGAAGTGATGTATACTCAGGAGTAATTAGAAACAGTAGTTTTCATTACATAGACCAGAAACCCAAAGGAAAGTTGAGGGAAAAGAGTTATAAAAATGAAGATGATGCACAGAAGGAACCAGAGATGGAGAACCACTTATGGTAGTTAATTAATTGATTCCAGTTCACTGTTGATGTCCGATTATATCCCCGCCACTGCTTCTTAAGAGCTATTAGCTTTAATAATAGCTATTACTTGCAACCAAGAGTCCTAACTAATATAAGAACTAACCACAGCAACTTGGTAGTTTTGCTTGACTCTATTCCTGATTAACTTATCCTACGAAGGACTAATGAACTATGATAACATGATTTACTTGTTATAATTGTAAGGGAGAATAAGAAGAGTGAAAAACAATCAAATGTTTGCATTAGTGGTTTTCAGCTTGAGGTGATTTTACCCCTTAGGAGACCCTGTAGTGGGGTAGAAGCCAGGGATGATGCCAGATGTCTACAATGCATAGAAATGCCCCTCCCCCACTTGCCCCAACACACACACACACACACTCACTCACGTAAACCCAAATTATTATCTGGCCGAAACTGGCTGTAGTGCCAAAGTTGGGGAAAACAGATGTGTAGCATTTGCATTTTTATATATTATGATTAGTTTCACCAAATTTATTTCTAATTACATCTCTTAATAGCCAAACCAAGAGTTAAAATATTACTGGAGCTCATTCGATGACCTTCAGAAAAATGGACAAAATACGTTATAAATTATGTCTCTGGAACACTAATTGAAATCTGGAAAAAACAAATCTCTGTTCCAACCATTAGTGACAAATTTTCAATTTTTATAGAAGGCACAGCAAATCTATAAACCAACTATTGGGCCTAATCTTGGCCATTTCTGTCCACCTTTGTTTTCAAAATGTAAGATTCTTAATGAGACATTTTTATTGGTTTTATACTAGTATGTAATATACCCAGTATAAAAGTTAATTTCAGATTTTTAAATAATTATTTCTATCATTTCATAATTTAAAAAATATCTACCCCACTCTCAAGTTCTCTGACAAAATATGATTGCCCTAGATTCTGTGATATATCTGTGACTTATTTGGGTTGTTCATCAAGTCAAAAAATTAAAACTGCAATTACTTCAAATAGAAGATGAAAACCTCCCTTGGTTATAAGACTGTTAAGTCCCAAAAGTATAGATAAATCTATCCATATCTGCAATTACATACAAGCTTGAAAAAAAAAGAGTAATGTAATTCATCTGGTTAGTTGCTAAGATTTCTTTCATCCTGGTTACAATAGTCTCAACAACTTATTTTAATTCCTCCAAAGGATACTGATCACACATATGTCTATTCTAAAGTTTTTGGGTCAATTTAATTTTTCCTGGAAATTTGCACATTAAATTGCAATAATAACCTAATAAGTGAGCAAAAACTTGCTGAATTAGGTTAAACATTCATTCAGAGCAAAACAAAAATGCTGAAGAAATACTGATTACTAGAAAAATGAATTTTTAACTCTATACTATTTGACTCATTTGAGAATCATTTTAAAAGCTAAAATAATTTCTAACTGTGGTAAACACTGCCATCTAGAGGACTTTTTTTGCAATGAATATTAAAACTAAAATGTCTAAAAGTGTTAAATGTATGGATTTATGCTATAATTTTTATTTTATAAATTTCATAAACCTGACAAGTTACTTTCTATCTTTCATGAAATTAACTTAGTTGAAACCTTGAACCAGTAAACCATTTTTTGCTATGATTTCAAGTATAAATACTAATACATTGTCAAAGATATTATTTGAATGAAATTTTTATTAAGTTGTTTACTCACATTTGCCAGGTAGTAATTTACTTTTTGCTATTTAATAAGCTGATTATAATATCAGAATTCTAGTCATGTCCTTGCAAAAAATATGTTAGAGTCAATAGCTAGAAAAACCAGCAATACAATGATGTCAATATATCATGTATACACCTTACAACAAATGTTTCTTTCAGAAAAGTGATAGAATTGCCTATTCTTGTTATTTCTTCCTTTCTTTCCTCTTTTGTGTTGGTTTTAACGTGAACATTTTCCAGTCCTATTTCATTAACTTACTCATTGTGCTGATTTCTAACGTCTGCTTTTTGAGGAGTTACTCATTCATCAATAGTGGCTGAGACTCTGCGGGGTACTCCTTACCTAAAAAGGTATAAAAAGAGAGATACCTTGCTATGTTGCTTATTTAAATAGAAATAATTGTGCCTTAACACTTATGAAGTTTCCATTGTCAAAAATTTGTTAAAACAAAAAGAAAAACATCCATTTTAAAGTTAAGTGGCTATCAAATATATGCATAAAAATTATACAAATGGTGCTTACTGAAATTTATTTTTATATGCTCCTTGAATTCCAGATTGGTTATTAAGGAAATCTGTCAAACACTGTACTTTGTATCACTTGTAACCATGTGATGTGTATTTGCAATTTTTTGAGATGACTAGGACTTTATTTCAGTATAATCTTTATGTTAGGTCTGCACTTAAACTGCTAGAGAGTATTAATTCTGTTATTAGGAAGACAAAGAGGAGTGTAAATTTCAAATCAAGTCAAACAAGACAGATACATAGCATTAAAATGTAGTTCTGCGAAGTTGCTGTAAAGCTGTCCAGATGCCTAGCTGAAGGGAAAATCTATGACAAGTGAGTATAAAAGTAATTTTTCTTTTCATAATTTGATGTTTTAATTACAATGAATATCCAGGATAGAGTCCAATACAATTTTATTCGATTATTGTTTTACATTTATGTGAGAAAAAAATTACAATATTAATGACAGTTATGGAATGCTGACTGGCATAACAATCACCATTTTGCATCTGGTGTTTCAACTGTAAATGATTTCTGGTGGGAAAGGAAAGAATTAAATCAATATCAATGGACATAAGAATAATAGTTTCTCTTCCAGTGGAGACTTCTGCTATTTTTATGTTATTTGATATTACACATTTACATACTGTATTTTTTAATCAAAGTAAGAAATACATATGGAAGAAAATAGTATACCACAGAGGAACAGAAAATGTTGGCCACCTTTCTGTACTTTAAGCTTTGGACCCTTGCCTATTGATAAGAAAAATGTTATGTGTAGAAAAATAGTACCATCCTCTATGTAAATTCATCAATTTTTAGTATCTTGTCCAATTTTCTTGATCTCTTTCTCGCAACATTTGCTCAAACATCTGAAAGTAAGATACAGAACTGTCATTGCAAAATTACTCAGAATGCATCTCCTAAGAATAAGGACAGTCTCCTCCATAATCACAGTATCATCATCACACTTTAAAAAGTAATAATAATTCCATAACATTATCTAATATCTAGTTTATTATTCAATTTCTTCTTCTCATTCTCAGAAAGAAGTTTATAGCCATTCACAAATGGCTCTTCTAAATACAATCCAATCTAATTTATGTTCACATTGCCTTTATTGTTATACCTCTTTAACCTCTTTGTTTAAAACACTTTTCTCATTTTTTTTTCGTTGACACTTTAGGGCCCTTGTACAGCAGACTATTCCACAATCTGTATTTGCTTGTTTCTTCTTGGGGTCATTAACCTGATTCTCTGTGACCTGTATTTTTGTAAACTGGGAGTTAGGTCTAAAGCAGTGCTGTGCAGTGAAAATATAATTTGGACCACATACATAATTTTAAATATTTCAATAGCCACTTTTAAAAAATAAAAAACTAAGGTGAAATTATTTTAATAAGACATTTTATTCAACCCAATATATCTAAAACACATTTCACCATGTAACCAACATAAAAATGTTAATAATATTTGTTAATATATTTTACTTTAGAAACATGCCTTCTTTGTTTTATGACTTTCTGTAAATGTATTGAAATTCCACATCTACGTGCGACTTTCTGTGCTCCTCACGCTTGTGGCTTTTGCCCCATTTCATTTCTTTGTCATTGTGAGACAGATTTTTGAAGGAGTTAAAACAAACATGCAATCATTCCCTTATCTGGAAAAAAAATGTCCCCCCCCACACACACCCTATATTACATTTAGAAATATATCCCAGAAATGGGTTGCTGAATTCGCATTAATCTGAATACAGCATCCCCTCTGCTGGTTGCACTCAGAACAGCCTCCAGTCATCTGATTATTTCTGCCTTAATAAGATAAAATCAGCACATCTAATTTCCTCTGCCATTTTGCATGTAGAATGTGTGACTCACAGAAAACACTTTGAAACTGGCACCTCTCACGGCTCTGTCATGGCTGCCTGCTCATCTGCCTGGCTATTGTGCATCCAGGATGAAGAGAGTGATATCCAGGTTGTTTTTAGGCAGAAAAAAATAGTCTTTAGTCACAGCATCTGAGTATAAAGACAGTTTTCCCCACTTTACCATTTGGCAGATATTAAACATTAAAAGAAAGAGGATCACTTGTAATTGAACAAATGAATTCACGGCTAGGTACGTTTCTATGTTTGCAAAGCCATTTGAGAAAGAGCCTTAATAAAGAGAATCTCTTTTCTGCCATCTTAGTTGCTAGGGCTTTTGCACAGTCTTGAAAAGCCTAAACATAATCACTGCTCATATACGGGAGAACAAATAACAAAGAAAACAGAGCGACAAAAACAAGACCAAACAAAAAGCAAACCAAACAGAAAGACCTCCCCAAGCTCTGAAACGCTACCTCAGTCCTGAGCCGCTGCAGGCAGCCCACGTGTCCTCAGTCAGTGGCATTACCTGGAGTAGATTGGGAGCCCAGTCCACCAACAGGTGAGGCCAGCAACGTACCGGAGAATTCACCAGGAATCCTCAATGACAGGGCGAGGCCTGAGCACGAACTCCCCAGGGTTTCGGCCTGCACCACTGTGTCCACCTCCGCCGGCCCAGCCCTATTCCACCTTCCTGGTTTTCCCTTCAGTGCCCCTCAGGTTCCCACACCTGTGCAGAATCCCAGCCTGCTTGGCAGACATCCTGAAGCCTCGTCCCCATGTGCTAGGCTCCTCATCCCTTTTTGGTTGGAATAGGCCTTAATTCATAGAACATCAGAAGAACCAAATACTGTCATTGGCCTGATTCTGGGTGTCATCATGGTAAAGGGACTCCGACCACCAAATACGAACCTGCTGGATTGTGTGCTCCGTGTTTTGATTGGACTCAAATTCATCGATTTGTCTTGGATGCTAACGTTTATAATGCTTTCCATCTTCCTCCCCGTCCCCCACTCCCACTTCTGCATTTCCTGGGGAACACCCTACGACCCAATTAACACCTCCTGTACTGAACTCCACTGCCTACCTCCATGCCCTCTGTGCTTCTCCGTTCTTCTTCCTTCCTCTTCTCTCCCTCCCTCCGCAAGTTAGAAAAAATCTTCTTTTGGGGTTGTAGTGGTTTTCAAATTAGTTTGAGGGCATTCTCATCTGGCTTTTAAAGTTACTGCACAGATACACCACATGCATTTCTCTTGCAACACAGAATTATCTACTTAATCAAACTCAGCTTCCTGAGGGAAGTGAAATAAATATATGCAATGATCAGGTTCTAGCATTCCATTAACCTTTTATGAGGTCTCAATCACCCAGCAAGAAAATAGTTTATTTTTCTCTGAAAATCTTTTTTAAAGGCTCCGAAAAAGAATGGAGGAAATTAAGTCTACATGAAAAAAAATATGTAATTTTTCTTTAAAATATGCTTTATTATTAAGACTTCATACTTTATGAGATTCATAGAGTTACTTCCAACTCAAATAATTTATTCTTAAAAAAAATCACATACATTGAGTATTTAATTACATGGGTTTTGCAGTTTTCCAATTGTGGCCATTTTTATTGATTTTGTTTCAATAGTATTTTCATTTCTTTTATATTTTAAAATGTTATCAGTATGAATTATACTTGCTGTTTGAAATTCTGATACTTGTTGGCTGCACTGTCTTCATTTACCACTTTGTATCTTAAATTTATATAATCCTTTTAAATTCAAACTCCTAATACAATGCTTTCAATGGCTGAGAAATAGTTCCCCATGTAACTTAAGCAAGTACATTGTAAACCTTTTAATGAGTCCAGGTTAGTAACACAGTTATTTTATTTAGTGCCATACAAAAAGAGTTGTGACCTATTCACATTAATGATTAAATTCCATATTAAATTAATCTTACTTTTAATACTCTTCTTCCCCGCCAAAATATGGCATTCATATATGAAATGTTTTTCGGAGTTGCAATAGCTTCTTAAATTATAAAGCTATACAAACCCCTGAGGGCAAAGGGAAATCTTAAAAAAAACAGTATAATATAGAGCAGGGGTCCCCAACTCCTGGGCCATGGACCACTACCGGTCCCTGGCCTGTTAGAAATCCAGCTGCACAGCAGGAGGTGAGTGGCGGGCAAGCGAAGCTTCATCTGTATTTACAGCCACTCCCCATCGCTCGCATTACTGCCTGAGCTCCACCTCATGTCAGATCAGCAGCGGCATTAGATTCTCACTGGAGCTCGAACCCTACTGTGAAGTGCGCATGCAAGGTATTTAGGTTGCACGCTCCTTATGAGAATCTAATGCCTGATGATCTAAGGTGGAGCTGAGGCAGTGATGCTAGCACTGGGGAGTGGCTGTAAATACAGATTATCATTAGCAGAGAGGTTTGACTGCACAGAGTCCATAATAAATCAATTGCGTGCAGACTCATATCAAAACCCTACCAGTGAGTGGCAAGTGAAAAACTCAGGACTCCCATTGATTCTGCATTATGGTCAGTTGTATAATTATTTCATTATTTATTACAGTGTAATAATAATAGAAATAAAGTGCACAATAAATGTAATACACTTGAATCATCCTGAACCACCCCCCAACCCCAGTCCGTGGAAAAATTGTCTTCCACGAAACCGGTCCCTGGTACCAAAAAGTTGGGGACTGCTGAGGTAGAGGATGAATGTCTCCTCTCAACTTGTCTTTTTCATATTACCCCACTTCAGCTGTCACCTCAAGACCCTCTCAGGATCCCCCTGCCCCCAACCTCACTCCCACCCCACTAGTACACACAGATAAATATGCATTACATATTTATATATATTTTAAAAGACATCTTTGTATGTAAATACTTAGAAATCAACTTTATCAGTATTGATGGGAACATTTTAGAAATTTAATCATTCCCATATACTTAATTTTTTTCTAAAACTCTAAGGTATGTTGGCCATCACAATACATATGTCTTCATTTATTTTGTATCCCTATAGATAAATATCTAAAACTGAGATTGTTGGGTCAAAGGAAATGCATATGATATGCTGATAACTATTTCCAAATCACCTTCCCTGGAGATATCAGCTTAAAGATATACCAAGAGTGTATACTCAAAATCTTTCTGACATTGAGTGTGATCAATCTTTTTAATTTTTATCAATCTGATAGGATAATGTTATTTTTAACTTTTCATTTATTTGAATCATTAGTTGATTTGAGACTTCTAAACAATGTATATTGTTGTTTGTATTTTTATTTTTGGTAGATGCCTGTTTATGTTACTTTGTTTTCTAACAAATTTATATATTTCTTACTGAAATATAGGAGATAATAATGCATTTTGAAAAGTAAGACTGTCAGATAATGCAACTATTTTTTTTTTTAATTTTTAATTTATTTTTGGCTGTGTCGGGTCTTCATTGTTGCATGCAGGATTTCTCTAGTTGCAGCGAGCTGGGGCTACTCTTTGTTGCGGTGGGCAGGCTTCTCAGTGCGGTGGTTTCTCCTGTTGCAGAGCAGGGGCTTTAGAGCGCAAGCTCAGTAGTTGTGGCGCACGGGCTTATTTGCTCCACAGCATGTGGGATCTTCTGGGACCAGGGATGGAACCTGTGTCCTCTGCATTGGCAGGCGGATTCTTAACCACTGTGCCACCAGGGAAGTCCAATGCAACTATTTTTGTCTCTTGTTTGCCTTTCAACTTTAATTATGCTATCTTTTTCGAGAACCAGTTTAAATCTAAATGTAATCAAATCTGTCAAGTGTTCCATTCCAATTCTGAGTTTCACATCATAGCTACAAGAGTCCAACCCATCCCAAGATGATAATAAATATTTATTAAGTAGTTACAGGTTTTTTAACATATTTTACTTAACTATTCTCCATCTTTATACAAATCTATACTAACATGACAATAATAATAAAAGCTAAATTTCAAACCTGTACAATATTTTAGCAAGGAATGGTGATACATTTTTACCAGAAATACATCCAATTTTTGAAGAAAATTTGAACAAAACAGGTATTGAGCCCAACTATAGTTTATATAACATGTCAGATATTGAGAATACAGGATGAATAAGATAGCTTTTCTGCCTTCTCAGACCTGTTAGGTGGAGGTAGGTGATGGGAGAGAGAAGAAAAACTCACTTAAAAAGCTGATTTCTATGTTTCTTATGATTTCTATGTTCCATCTAGCAGTATTTCCCATCAGTAGTTCCTCAGCACTTATGAGAAGATAAAACATAGATCTCAAGAAATGGGTTCCATTGTCAAATAAGTTTAAAATAGTCTACTTAAAAATACATATATTTCAGGGTTCCAGATAACATTTCATATGGTAATACGTATTATCACTTAATAAAAGAAACAAAGAGTTTTTGATAGAACACTCTTATAAAGGAGCAGCAATTAGAAATGTTTTTCCAGAAAACAATAATAGATATAATTGTTTATGATATAAATATAATAAACATGTATTTGTTCTATATGTATATGTATAGCTATATACACACAATAACCTGAGTATTCTGTAATCTGGGAAATTCTGATTTTTCCACCTTTGCTGCCTCTGGGAAAGGAAAAGTTCAGATAACTAGAAAGACAATGCTTTATTTTTGAATTTAAAAACATGCTTTAATATTCATCTCAAAGGCATTAATTTGAGAGAAACAAAAATTGAGTTCCAAAAGCTTGGATTTGAGAGCTAAGCCCTCAAAGTCTGTGGGGTCTTAGGTGTGAGCTCCAGCGGAACCATCATTTAAAAGTCTATGCCAGCTTCACGTGATCAAGCTCTGCCTCTCTCCAGTTCCAGCTCCAAGCAGTTGCATGGGCACGCAGAGAATAAACACTCTTTTGCTATGTGAGTGACTGCTACTCACAACCACATGGCCAAGAAACTACTTTGTCCTTCTCATCTCTGTCGTGCAATTACCACTCTTTAATATTAGCCTATTGCCCCCTGAAAGTTCAGTGGAGTTGACGTCTTTTGAGTCTGAAGTTTTGCTCAGCTCAGCTGAACTGCCGCATGTGGACAGCCTTCTCTTTTCATTGGTGTAGAGCCTTCATAAAGCCACTCTGTCTACCCAGAGGAACAGAGGGGCTGTGAAAGGTACAGGAGCCCAACATTTGTACCCTGTATGTGTGTCTCTGTGCCCATGAAGTGATGACACAAATTCACTCAATATTTTCAGTTGAACAAATTAATCATATTTGATCTAAATATAGTCACCCCTAACCTTAACCCTAACCCTAAATATTATTACCCACTGTTCTATACCGAATAATAATGGATGATTGGAGGCAGAGAGGGACTCAAGTCTGCCAATTAAAAGTATCCCAGTCTTTTCTTATTTAAAAATGCACATTTGAAGTATTTACTTAGTTCAAAGTTCAACTCTATCAGAGCTATTTTTCTCCTACCCTCAGATTTCTTCTCTACCACCCCGCCCCCCATGTCGTTTTCCCTTTCTTCATTTCCTTAATGCCTCCATGGCAAGGAACTCTCAAGTAGGGCATCTCTTCATCCAGAAAACCTACAGCCTTAACAATGACTTTTTCCCTTGTATCACTGGCCCCCATCAGTTTCTTTAGTCATCTGTTCTTCTCATTGTGTCGTCTATTTCATTGAGTGCCCTCTATACGTATTTATCGGTACATAATATGCATTTCCTTTGACCCAATAAACTAATTTCTATCAGGTGAGGAGAGTGTGTTGCATTTTCCTCTTTTCCTTTGGATGCTCTTTATCTCCTGGGCACCTGATAGGCACTTAGTAATTACCTGTTTGACAAATTATTTTGTAAATAATGTAAACACTCTTGAATATTCCCACAGCAAACTTCAATACTTATTAACATTAGAAAATGGAACTAAGGATCAGGACCTAGTCATTCTTTTACACTATTTCTTTTTTATCCTTTAAACCCTTAAAAAGTTTCACCCATCTTCAACCTTTTTGCAAAAACCACAATGACAACCAGTTTTTATTCCAAATGTTTCTCTCCATGCTGCTATAGAAAAGGGTAAAATAACAAGGTCCCAACATGACAAGAGGGTTGATAGGATTGGAGGTCTTCCAAGTGGCAGGGCTGCAGTCACTTACTTTCCCTATTTTCAACCTGGAAATTGACAATATTTCCCTATTTTCAACCTGAGTAATCTCTTCCTGGCAACTCATTAGATATATCAAAGGATACTTTCAAGAAAGCTGTTAAAACATAGTTGAAGTTGTCTTGATCCCTAGCAAATTTATCAAGTATTGGTTCATTTGAAAGCGTCTGTGATTCAAAGGTGATAGGATTTAGATATGTTGAAAGTAGTTAATTCAATGTCACTCTTTGTATTTTAAATAAGCTGCTCTTGGTTATCATATGTTGATCTCCATTATCTAACTAAAATTTTTAAATGAATGTAATGGTAAGTTTTTATTTTCTTTATGCTGTATCCCCCCCCCCCTTTTTAAAAATAAGGGTCATAGGTTCTGGGGCAAATACAATTTTAGAGCAAATAAATGTTATTGATGGCATATATAAGTCATCCTCTGAAGTTAATTCCAACAGCATCTTAGCATTAAAGCCTTTCTAACATGCTTTCCCACTCCCTTCACCTTAGGAAACATGATTCACTGTTGAACACAATAGCAAACACTTACTGAGTGCCTACTTTTGCAAGTACTTTACAAATGCCATGTCTCATGTAAGCCTTTTCATGCATTTTTGAACTTACATCTTCACTTCACAGATGAATAATTTTATTTAGAGAAGTTAAGTGCCATGACAAATTCATACTGCTTATTAGTGGCAGAATAGGAATTCAAAATTATTTTATTCTTACTTCAAAGCCTAGGCTATTTCTCTAAGACAGAATTTCTTCCAAATCTGTAGCAATTAACTCAATTATATTATTAGTTTTTTACATGTTAGTTTCTCACTAAATTTTCAATTTCCTAGAGTAGTTATTCCATTAAAAAAAATACTTGAAACTCTTAAACTGTGCCTAAGATATGTATTTATTACTTGGAAAAGTTTGTTAAATGAAATCAACTGCATAAACCAAAATACTACATAAGAGAAAACCTCCAGTTCTGAATACAGATATTTAAATGGATCTTGTGTCCTAGTTCTCATTTTTACATGTATTTTAATGACCCCTTTGTTCTTTCTCAATATGTTTCCGTTATGTCTGCTATTCAGATATGGTATCCAGTGATGAAATTGTATAAGCAAGTAGATTAAAAAGGTGTTGAAGTCTTCACTATATTTTGCTTAATGACGGCATTCAGCAAATAATCTTTGGTCAGTGACATTTCCACCAAACTACTGTGATTCTCATTCCTATAAATTATGTTAATTTTACCAGTATTAACTTCCGTAGTAGTCAGCTTAATTTTATGAACCCTGATTTTTAACTGTAAAAGTAAATATAATATTCCTGGAAGTTGAGAGAAAACCTCTGTGTGAGAAACTAAGAATCTTTTACTAATATTTACATTTTTAACGTAACATATATATATATCAGTTGATGATATGTTAACATATAAAACGTGGTAATTTCAAATATCAAAACTACTTGCCTTTAGGCTTTCTTCAAGTGTGAGACATTTCAATTCAAAAGTATATATATTCGGAAGTGATTCATTATCATCTTAGAAAATACAGCAGGCACTTTGGTATATTTAAAGGAGAAAATTCCAAACTATTTGTGCCTTGAGTAACCTTTGTAAGAATAAATGATTTTTACTGCCTTTGGCAAATAGTCACATGCAAACAGCCTTATTTTTCTTCTTAAAAAAATGCAAAGTTTACCAACCTTAGAATTCTTAACTCTCTACAACTCGGTCCATCATTATAATGAAACCTTCACATGCATCTCTTCTAGAGGACTCTAAAAGCTCAAATCACATCCAGTTCTTATTCAGTTATAGAGCCTGATCTCTATTCCCTGGAGGAAATGGTGAATTTCAAAATCAGTATGAGGTAACAATAAATAATAGAAAAAGGCAAAACCAATCTGAAGTTCATTTGCAATGGGCATAAATTGTTCCGGGACACTAGAAGTGGAAGAATTGTGACATTTCACTTTTGCTAAGCAAATCAAATCCAGTTCTGGATGTCCATTTGCAAGGGTCATCAAAAAGCTCAATGACATATATTCCTGTATACACATTGGGTTATGCCCTAATCTGGGGTTACTATTAGCCACTAAACTTGGAGGAAAGTGTGTAGGCTGGGGTAGGAAGCTGCCTATGGTCATCAGCCATTGAGCTGGACATTCTTTGGTCACTGTGTAAAATATATATCTTACAGCAATGTTTCTCATAATTGTGGTAAAACGCTTGAAAGAAAGCATTTTTAAAGAAACACTAGAGACTACTAAATAGGGAATTACCAAGAATATGGAGAAGAAAAGTATCAGGATAAAATTATGAAAATGTGGTACCATGTAATTAACAAATAGTTTCTTTAAGAAGACCAATTGATTTTATTCCTGAGAGGGGCATCTGGGATAACTTTATTAATTATAGCCCAGTTAGTCTCATTTGCATACTTATTTCTGCTTAGTATGATGCAATAAAAGGTAAGGTTAAGGGACATTTATGGAATTGTATATATTGACGAAAAGATAGGAAAACTATAAATGGAGATCACTTTGGTTTGGTTAATAATTGGAGGTATATTTTTTGGTTGTTTTTTTTTTTTTTTTTTTCTTTTATTTGGGACTGGCCACAGAGGGTCCATCAAAGAGGAAATTAGCCACCAGCCCCCAGAACACATGGGGGTGAAGGATAGAAGCCATTTAAGGGAGAGTGGTTCTGAGGAGGAAGAGGAAGAGAAGGAAGAGGATCACAGCTCCCATGAAGAAGATGATGAAGGTTCAGAGGAGGGAGGAGAAGGCACCCACCATGGCAGCCTGGACCAGGAGGATGAGGAAGACAAGGAGGAAGGTCATGGCCTCAGCCTGAGCCAGGAGGAGGAGGAAGGAGAGGAGGAAGAGGAGGAGGAAGAAGAGAAGGAGGAGAGGAGGGAAGAGAGGGCTGAGGTTTGGGTCCCACTGAGCCAAGACCACCAGGAGGAAGAAGATGAGGAGGAGGGGCTGGAGGAAGATGAGCTCCCCTTCACCATCATCCCCAACCCACTGGCCAGGAGGGAGGCATCTGGAGGTGCCTCCAGTGAAGAGGAGAGTGGTGAGGACACGGGTAAGTGATCTGACTGGATGATGGGAGTGGGGAGGAGCGGAGTCAGCCTGGGTCACCACTGCCCTCTTGTCCCCACAGATCAGCAGGACGCCCAGGAGTACGGGAACTACCAGCCAGGCCCCCTGTGTGGCTACTGCTCCTTCTGCAATGTGTGTCCGCAACCCAGCTCCATCCACCAAGCTGTTCCTAGAGTTTGTTCCAGGGCTCTGGTGTGCCTTGGGAGGACCCTGAGCAATGGGCCTGAGTAAACAAAGACATCTCTGGGGCCAAGTGGGGGACAGACTGGAGGCCAGGAGGCTGGGGAGGAGCCTGGGACAGTGGTCCAGGAAAGAGAGGGTGAGGCCTGAGCTGCACTTGCAGATGTGGGGACAGGGAGGAGGGTTCAAGGCAGAGCTGAGGGAGGTGGGACAGGCCTGGAGACTGACAGGCTATGGGGAGAATAGGAAGAGAGGGGGTGAAGAGAGTACCCAAAGGTCCAGCCCACAGTGACAAGGGGACGTCGGGGCGACTTGCAATAGGGAAATGAGGGAGTGGGAAGCAGGTTAAGCAGGTTGGAGGAAGATACTCAGCTCAGCGTCAGAAGTAATGAGGCTGAGAAGTTGGGGATATGTCCAGCGGGCCGGGTGGAGGACTGGCGGCTGGCTCCCAAACGTCTCTGCCTAACCAGGCTCCTCTGGTCCCCAGCGATGCACTGAATGTGAGAACTGTCACTGTGACGAGGAGAACATGGGAGAGCACTGCGACCAGTGCCAGGTGAGACTTCTCCCAGACTCAAGGATCCACCAGGTTTCCGGGTGGCCCGGGACCATCTGAGCACCCCCAGCCCCAAATCCTCTGACCTCAAACTGACCTAACCCCTTACCCCTGACGCAACCTTGACTCCAAACCCGATCCTGCCTCTGACCTTAACCTCCACCTAGCTAGCCTCCTGCCCAAGTACGGCCCACGTCCCATCCTAACTCCGCCCCTGACCACCTCCTACCGCTCATTCTCTCTCCCCATCCCCGCCCCCAGCAGTGCCAGTTCTGCCACCTCTGCCCTCTGGTCTGCGAAACTGTCTGCACTCTTTTTTGGTTGTTTATTTACTTTGTCTTAGAAATGGAAAAAGATTAGACAAACAACATTAAAAAGCTTTTGAAAAGTTAAACACAGTGTTGAAAAATGAAAGATTAGAGGAAACAATAGATAATGAATAATAATTGAATTAATGTCAATGTCCCTAGATCAGAAATAGAGAGGTGGAAAGCTGTGAATGTAAGGGTTTCTAAAAATTGTTATGAGACCATCTGTATTTACTATTTTAATAAGGTTTCTAAAGTGAATAGTAAATCTGCTAGATTTATAGATGTCACTGAATTTCTGGAGAATGAAATAACACATGAGTAGCAAAATCTAAAGATGATCAGGAGAGATTATGTAAATGGAAAGGAGGAAAAGCATATGAACTTCCCAGTAGATAGCATATAGAGACTTGTACTAGATATTAAAAGGTTACTTCATTTTTAATTTGTTTCTCTATTAATCAGTCATATTCTAAAATAAAATAGTTACTTGTGAGGTTTGCCTAGAAAATTTGCCAGAAAGTTGAGAATCTTTGATGAGGAGCATTGAACACAAAATAGAAAACATTGTATACTTCCATAAAATAATGATACACCCAGTCCTGAAATATTATGTCCATTTCTGGAAACTGCACTTCAAGCAAGAAATTACCACACTGAGAAAAGTCCATAACAACACAATAAATTAAGGCAGTAATCTCCAATTGGTTAATGGATGATGCTATAATCTGCCATAAATCATTGCCCACAGGGTCATAACTTCTGGACTTGAATTATACATCAAACTCACCTTGACCCTCTTTGAACATTCAAATAATGCAGCTGATCCTTGAACAACAAGGGTTTCAACTACTCAGGTCCACTTCTATGTGGATATTTTTCCAATAGTAAATACTATGGTACTACATGATCTCCTGTTGGCTGAATCCATGAATGTAGAACCACAAATATGGAGGGAACCCTGGATGTGCAGGGAACCCCTTATACAGAAGGCAGGCTATAAATTATACGTACATTTTCCACCTGAAGGGTCGGTGTCCCTAACCCTCATGTTTTTCAGGGGTCAACCTTATGCCCTACTAGAAACTTAATGAATCAGAATATCATGGGATGTTTAGACGTCTGTATTTTGTAAAGTCACCAACAGAGGATGATCATAGTTAGGGCATAACTACTAAGCTATTTCTTACTAGTGGCTCTTGTTAAGGTTTGAAAAGACAGAAGAATTGGGAATTATCTTTTTTAAAATTAATTTTTATTGGAGTATAGTCACTTTACAATGTTGTGTTAGTTTCTACTGTACAGCAAAGGAATTGTCATTTAGTGCCTATTTCTGTGTGGTAGTTTCCAAAATCTCAATTTTCCAGCCAGTAGGGAAAGAACATCACAGTTAATACCTTCATCCTCTTGTCTCTCATCTTCATAAGAGCATAAAAATTACTAGACCAATGAGGACTAAGGCCATGCCTGTATTTTGTTTGTGTTTTCAACTCCTAAATACTCAGCATTACCACAGATGAGTTTTCAACACACATGTCTTAAATGAGTAAATAAATTTACTAGTGACTTCTATGAGCTAAGTACTATATTAGGACCTTGCATATATTACATCTTTAATTTTTTAACAATACAAAAATGTATGTGATATAATCACTAGATTAGAGTAAGGACAATGAGGGCCCAAGTTTAAGTTGTCTAAACTCACACAGCTAGTTAGTGTATGCTTTGGCGGTGTCAGCCCACATGCCCTTCTCTCCACACTATGACAACAAGGCTTCAAAAAAGCAGACTATCCCCTCATTACAAAAGCTTGAGACCACATGAATTATTGAACAGAAGGATGCTTCTATATAAGTAGAGATTTTGAAAAAAAAATAGAATTCTTCAACCTGGAGAAAATAAAAGTAAAGAAGGAATGCTATAAAATCCATAAATTCAAAAATATTATGAGAGGATGGACATGAAAATATTTAGCAATCTGAGAATATTTGAAGAGTCTGTCCCCAGAAACTCACAAAAGATACTTTTTAGAACTAATAAAAGACACTTGCATTTTACAGTGTTAGTTGTAAAACTGTGAAACTTAAAACCTTGAAAATGCTCCATGTTGAAGATATAAATAAATCTTAAGAGAGTAGAGAAAATTCCATAGGTGGCAAATTCATAACAAATTCATAACAAATTGAAGGAAAACTAGGACTTGAGGGCCAATATGGCTCCAGCTATGACTTTTATTAATGAGTTGTCTCAATTTTAAGTCCAAATTCATTGAAGTTCCTGCTACTCTTCCTCCTAGTTGCCTAATGTTTTAAAACTGGGGTTTATCATGGTTGTTGTTCAACTAGCAAGAGTAAACCAATGTTGTAGTTCCAAATGAGTAAAAATAGTCATTGTAATAATATAGGCTAGTATGTATTTAAAAACTAACAACAAGTTAATAAAATTGTAGTAAGTTTACAAAATCCATATTTTATGGGACTTAAAAAATAGGACTATGCATGTTTTTATTTTTACACTGAGTAGAAGAGAGTTTTAACCAGTAATTCTTAACCAAGGGCAATTTTACCCCCCCCACCCGGGGACATTTGGCAAGGTCTGGAGACATTTTTGAATGTGAAAACTTGGGATGGAGAATGTAAGAATTATCTCATCTAATGGAAGGGAGGATTCTAAGATGTCCCTAAAGATCCTAAAGATTTATCACCCCATCTCAGTGTACACACCGTGTATAATCCCTGAACTGTGAATATGACTTTATGCCTGTGATTATGTTAAATGGCACAGTTGACATTAAGATGGGGAGATAATCAAGTAGATTAATCATATGGGCCCTTTAAAAGCAAAGAGTTTTCTCCTGATAGAGAAGAGGAAATCAGAGAGATTCTGAGTGTGAGAAGGATCTGACAGATGTGAGGAGGTTCTTTGCTGCTGAGATTTCCGGGCCCACCATCAAGGATCTGCGAGTGGCCTTTAGGAATGAATAGCAGTTCTGGCTGTCATCCAGCAAGAAAATGGGGATTTCAACCCCACAACCATAAGGAACTGTGTTCTTCCCATAACAGGAATGAGCTTGGAAGAAGACCTCTAGCCTCCAAGTGAGAACTCAGCCCCAGCCAGAGCAGAGAACCATCCACGCTATATTGGACTTCTCACTTACAGAACCGTGAGTTAGTAAATGGGTATTGTTTTAAGTCACCAAATCTGTCATTTGTTATGTAGCGATAGAAAACAAGTATGTCAATAGTGCCAAGGTTGAGAAACCATACTTTCAACATTCTTGTCTATGTAGGGCTAAAGGGGTATTACTAGGTTGGCTTTCAAAGAAACAGTGATGAAACTTTCCCCGAGGAAGTAGGTTTATTTAACGTAAATCAAGTTAAAGATGTTTCTTTACTGCGAGACATCTTTGAAACTTTAACATCTTAGTTATACTATGAAGCTACAAGAGAGGAGTTAATTCTGTAGTAATTCCAAAGAGCATTTGAACAAAGATCTGCTATTCTTGGCAAGTGATATCGTTTGATCCTAATATCCTAGTATCTTTTGATCCTAGGTTTTCTTAGGATTGAGTTTAGTAAAATGTACAAATTAGTAAACTTAAAAAACATCAATTTGAATTTATCTTTCTAATTTCAAACAAAATCAAATGTACTGAAAAAGATGCATTATCCTTTGTAATTTAGATTTTCTGTATTTCAATAATGATGCTTCTTGATCATTTAGTATTATAGAGGTCTTAGAAAAATATATAGGGTATTTCTGGAACTTTAAATCTGCAAAGAAACTGTGTATATCTCAATGATTTAGGCAGAGGAGGAGTTAGGGCTGAGGGAAATGCGTATTAGACATTTCACCAGGTTCTATTTTTATTAGTTCTGTTATTTCCTCCTTTTCAAAGTCTTCTTCTGGTCAATTATATAGCATTTCCACAGACCTGGATGGAAATATATTTTTTGTTTTTAGTAGCACTCTCACAGATTACAGTTTTGTCTAAATTCCAGAATACGGAGACCTGGGGATGGTGGTGTTTGATGTGGGATTGGCTACCTTTCTTCCAGCTTCCTGGGTGTCCTCTCTTGTCCTCCATGAGTTTCAGAATGCCCTCATCACTATTTACTTTGTTAGTTGGACATTGGCTTGTCTGCACTGATATTTGCAATTGCTATAACCCATTGAGCACCATCCCCTTCTGTTTTTACTTCCAGGCTCCACATCTTCAGTTTTTATTTGCAGTGATGTCAGTATTTCCCAGCCAAGTATTCTCCCCCTTGTGTAGCTCCAGTGTGAGAGATGACCAATATTTAATATATACTATGATGCAGATGGTAACCACTTACTGCTGACTGGATCTAAGTTATGGGAAGGCATTTTGGGTTTTTTTTTTGGAATATATCAGTAACCCTAGAGATGATTTAAGAGTAAACAACCATATCTTTATCAAAATAGCTTTTGGTATTTCTTCAAGTCATCTGTTAGTTGAATAGATATTGTCTAACTTAGTATATTTATATTTCTAACAATTTTGTGTTGCCATCTATTAGTTATCCAATAAATATAGCTAACATTTATTTAAATATTATTCCAAAAATGACTATTTTCAGCTTATCTCATTGCATCTCTTTTATAAACATCATTTTAGAGAAGGATTGCTTATATCCAGTTAGGAAAGAATATAGAGAACAGCTTCAAAATATAGGATAATAGAGTTTTTAGCTTAGAAAGCACTTTTATTCTATGCATTGCTTGCTAATGATTAATTTTCATATTGTGTTGAGCCTGCTAAATACTGAATTATACCTCTTGGATTGAGGATAGTTGCTTTCCACTGACATTGAAGGACTGCAATAACATAGAGCCAACTGGTCTCTACAGTCTAGTCCTACATTACCATCCTACACAGGGGGTATACTCTAGCCAAATTAAATTTCTCACCATCTTACACTCATGATGTAGTCTTTTAAATATTTATGTTTACTCTTTCCTCTACCCAGAATGCCTTTGATGGAATGAGGGTACATTATAGTGTATACTGTAGTAACAAACAGCCCCAAACTAAGTGATATAACTCAACAAAAGTTTGTTTTGGGCTAACTCCTTATGAAAATATTTGTGTAGGGGGTGGGGGCCAGGAGGCAGGCTGAGGGAATACTTTGCTCCAGTAAGTCTCTTAGAGACACAGATTGATACAGACTCTGCAGGTTATTTCATCTCTTTACATTTTGTCATCAATAAAATGTGAATAAAAATGTCTGCCTCTGCGAGTCTGTCATTAGAATTAAATATGTAAAGCGCTTTTCTGATGTCCTAAAGAGAGCAGTCATCCCCCTTCTCCCTCTTCCTCCCTCTCCCTCCAGAACACCTGTAACAAACATTCCACTTCTCATTTTGCCTTGTACTATAATTACTTTTTTTGGCCTGCTAGATTGTAAATGTTGGAGACCACAGCATGTGTCTTTTTCATTTTTGTGTCTGCATGAGCATCCAGCATAGTTTCCCATAGAAATTTAAAAATATTTGTTAATGGAGAGAACTTATGATTTTCCAATATATATGAATGGCTTTCCAAGAGTTCTCTGCCCTAATTCTGTATTTATTCTAAACTTGAAGTAGAAATAAAATGTTAAGCATTTTATTTTTAAAAATTTATATGAAGAATAAATGCATAACTAATTTTAGTTTTAACTTTTCTCTCCTCAAACCTGTTTGTCTTTTTTTACACTAAACTTTATGGATTAGCAGACTTTTTTTCAATAAGCATGGAACCTGGCATATAGTAGTTGCTTAATACATATTTATGAATAAAATCTGATCTATTTTCAGAGAAACTATACAACTGCAGAGGTATTAATTATACATCTGTAAAAACATAAATTAGCATTGGTTTTTGTGAAGAGTTTTCCTCAGAATATCAGAAAAGAAATATTTCAGAATCTTGAAGTGGAAGTTCTTAAGCTGTATTCATTTTGAAGAAGTTCAGTAATTTTTGAATTTTTGTACTTTTGGGGAATTTTATAGGCACTTATATAAGAGGAAAAAAGAAAGACCTAATTCTACAAATGTTATTTGCAGTATTTGCATGGCTTATTGAAATGTCTGGCTAGTGTAATACACTTGGGTTCCATTCCTGACTATTGATAACTGTATAATTCAAATGTGAAAATATGAAAAAGTGCTTACCCATTCTGATACAGTTGCCTCACTTATTTTTTTCTTCTCTGTATTTTATTTACTTATTTATTATTGACATATAGTTGATTTACAATGTTGTATTAATGTTTGCAGTACAGAAAAGTGATTCAGTTATATTGGATTGGCCAGAAAGTTTGTTCGGATATTTCTATAACATCTTACAAGAAACCAAATGAACTTTTTGGCCAACTATATATATATATATATACCTTTTCATATTCTTTTCCATTATGGCTTATCACAGGATATTGAGTATACCCTGTGCTATACAGTAGGACCTTGTTGTTTATTCATTAGTTGCCTCACTTATAACTTGTGAGAATACAATCAGATACAATGTTAACATTTAAATTATTGTTGCTATACTGTTGTTTCTACTATTCGTTTCCTTTAGCAATCCTCATGTATAGATTTGGATTAATACTAGCAAATTTTCTCCTAAAGCAAAAAAGAACATAATATGCCACAGAGATTACTCTGTCTAGAAAAAGCAACCTAAAATTCTCAACTGCACAGGTAACTAACTATATGTGTATTTGTTTAAACACACACCTCAGCCCTTGAAGTGTGTTGGGAAAAAATCTTACTAACGTACTGAATATATTCAGAAACATTTTAGGATGAGATAAATGTTTTAAGAAAACATTCGTATCTGAAATATGCATTTTACTTATAAATTCCTTGCTTCTTGATATTCTAGGAGTCAACCAATTTTTCACCGAATTTTCAACCCATAAAAAAGAGTTGTAAATTTAAGAACAATGAGAGAGTGATTCTAAGACAAATATATCACAAAAGGGTGAATCAGAAAGAAATGAGTTGTTTCTGCATAGGCAGGTATTACTCCTAATTTATGGAACCATTTGTCCTGCTTGTAAAATTCCATATTTATGGAATAGAGAATTATTGCTGCTGTAAGATGTAACAAAATGGCTAAACGCCTGAGGAAAATATAATAAGGATATTTGGGTTAAGAATATAATATTCAAAAACTTTTACTGGGAAGTTAGAGTTATCTTAGTTTCCTTCTAATAAATTGGGGCAGAATGCTGATTTAATATTAGATAAATATAATAATCTGAATGCTGTCACATATACTAATGTAATCCCTTTAAAAAACAGGACATATGGTCTATATGTATTAATGATTAAAGTCATTACTGAAATTCTATGATTTTTTTCTATCTTGAAAATCATAGCCATTTGTCTAATTTGGGCTAAACATTAAATATTCCAATTACTTCCATTTGCTACATATAACTAAACAAATCAAAGATCAGAATTGTGATGAAAGGGAGGATGTGTACTAGACACTGCTGGTTGTGCACTCAAAATTTATTCTACCCCCTTTTTTTTAACTAACAGAAATCCAATTCTGTTTGGTGTAGTAATGTGCCCAGCTAAATACTTGATTTCCCAGGCTGCTGCCCATCTAGGTGTGGTCTAAGTGATAGTATTTGTGGCCAATAAGGGACTCCCAGGAGAGCTGTTTATTCTTGGATTAAATGAGACAGATTTAGCTGTCATTTCCCTTTTACTTTTATTTTTCCCCTTCCCCTTTTATCTCCCAGAAAGTTTTTGTGATGCATGGGAGCACAGATGTCATGTTGCAATTGTGGAGAAAAGTCACATTTCAAAAATTGCAGGCCCCATAATAGACATTGCCTGGAGCACTGATGGTATCTTAAGGCCACTGCCTTCATCCTGAATTCTTGTTATATAAGGAAAATAAATCACTTTTGCAATGCTTGTTGTATACTTCTCCATACGGTGCTAAACACAAGAAAAAAGGAGAAAGCAAGGAGAAGAGGAGGGAAGGCAATAAGTCCATGTTTTTAAGATAGAGGTAATAAAAGACTTCAAAGTAGGCAAGAACTGTGAACTTCTTCATGCTCCAAAAATGACTTTGAATTTTATTATATCTGCAGTCCATGCAGGAAGTAGGAAACAAGAAAAGGGTAAACGAGCAAGGGAAGTTGAGTCAGCCCCCTTTTAAGTGGTCTTCTAAGAATTCTGATTAAGTGACCTGTACTTGGACCAAAATAGTCCCATGTCCACCCCTTGCTTATAAGGGAGCCCGAAGAATATATCTCTTTCCCTTGGTACAGTGCTACTCCAACAACTTTGGATTTCTGTTAATATGTAGGAAGAGGAAAATGATATTGATTAGAAAATTGCCACTTTATCTTTGTAATATTAATCTCATTTAATGAAGTGGTTTTTATTCTCACTATTTGCTTGAAAATTTGGAGCAACTTCTTACTTTAATTCTGGTAGATATTTTAAAATATGTGTCAGCAACATTAAATTGTGATCTCAGGTTCACAAGGAATCAAACTCCAAACTCAGGATAGGACTGGATCAGTAATTATGAATCTTGAAGTGGGAAAAGGTGACTTGTTTTTATGTTCTCTCTCTGTTGGTGGGTTGATCTTTCCTGATGTACTGAGGGTGAAACTCTTAGTTTCTCAGTCTCCTTGGGTCATTTTGTTTGATATGGTCTCAGCTCTAAGTGGCCATCTTCCTTCTATCCATTCACCTCTTTTTAAAAGCACAGCTTTTTGTTCACTGTGATACCTTTAAAACAAGTCTGTGAATTCTCTGACATTTGTCTCAGACAGCAGATTCATGAGCCAAATTAAGGTTGTTTTAAAATTAATTTTTCAGCCACAACAACTGGAAGAGTTATGGAGATTACACCTCCTTCACCAAGTAGCTCACCTCCCTAAATTTCAGTGTGCTTATTTGTGAAATGTGGGGACCTCATCTTTCCAGAAGTATGTTTCACTGAAGAATATAGTTCTGTTCAGGGGGAAATATACCCTTAAAATTTTAGTTCAGAAAATCTTGTATAAAAATCAGCAATATAATAAAAAAGAAACATCAAGTAGCTGAGCCTAGTATATTTTGCATCCATGGCATAAATTTTCAGCTACAAATTCAATTTAAATAACAATTATAGACTTTTTAGTTCTCTCTGACTTCCTGAGTCTGTTTTTAGTAAAATCTCTTCTTCAAGAAATTGCTTATTTATCTAAGATTTTGATTTATTTGGTATATATTCTATGACGTTCTCATTCTAAATATGTTTAAAATGTGTGATTGTATCTCCTCTTAATTGTGCCTTCTGAGTTTTTCTGGATTAATCTCACCAGTGTTCTTTCTGTTTCATTCAACTTAATAAATAATTAGATTTTTGACATTTTGTTCTTTTCTATTGAATCTTCAATTTTTTAAAATTGTTTATTTTTTATGTCCTCTCTCTACAACTTTAAGAAATATACTCTGACATTTATATTTTTTCAGAGTTTAAGATGTTTCTCATCTCTTTTTGCCCATTGCAAAATCAAATATTTTTAACCATCCACTATATGGATACATTCGATTTTTTTTTAAAATGAGGTTATGAAAGGAATAGGAAGTTGTGGTAAAAAATAAAGACTAAGTTTTTAGAATTTTAAGGTATGCTCTTGGGAGTGAATTGATGAAATACAGTGGCAATAGAAGTCACTGGATGAAGAAAATTTTAAAAAATTGACTTGGTTGTTTCATGGATATCCAAATAGATATGCATATTTCTCAGTCTTAGAGCAAGATGATGAAAAGCTTCTTTAGTTCAGTTTAACTCCTGAATGAATGTGAGCAAATGACCCACCAAAATATTAATAAAAAGAGGTCAAGAGGGTGTGAATGTGAAGGAAAGAGTTTTATATGAGGATGAAAGAATAAGAGTCAACCTTTGAAGACTTGGTTAGAAGACTGCTGACTTTGCCTCCTGACATTTTGCTCAATAATGTGAGGTGAGAGAGAAGGACCAATTTCCACTGGTGAAGACTGCAGGAAAAGCAATTTCTAGGGGAAATCCAGGTTTCAGTTTGTGGAAGGAAGTAAACAGAAAGTTCTTACAGAGAGACTATAACTACAGAGAACTTTTTAAAAATTTTTGAAATGCAATGAAGTTGGATTATGCAACAAGGTAGAAGTAGTGGAAAGCTGTATATGAATCAGAGAATAGGAGAAATGGGCAAGTAGAAGGGTACACGAGCCTCAGGAATCACAGCAATGAGAGACGTGGATGGTATCAGCCTATGAACATTAAGTGGACTCAGTGGAATGTCAGCACCTATGACAGGGAAGGTGCTGGTGAGCTGATCTGGGAGGGAGTTGGATTGGGTTGTCAGCCTCAATAGGTGTTGCATAACCTGAGTCTAAGTGGAAAAGAGTCCTGCGTGCCTTGCCCTGCTTCCTGTCTTCAGGGCTGCTCAGCGTGTTGTTTCCACTATTGTTTGAGCCCAGACTTCTTGAGTCCATCTGCTGTTCAACCGAGGTCTCACGGTTACCACACAGTGACAGTACTTTTGAGTGCTCTGTTTTCACTGAAGTGTAAAGGCAACATCTTGAAAGTGGGGCTTCCTGTTTACAAATGCTTGGTCAAGATTGAGAGTAAAAGTGATATTAAATTATCAGATTAAAAGATAGAGAATTAAGGTCTGACTTAGTGTTTTAGTGAATAATTTATTCTGGCAATTACAGAATGCTGATATTTCAAGGCACTGGGAGCAAGAATACCACTTTGGTGTTAGGTTGTGTTGGTCGGCATCGTTTCTCTCTGTTTTGAAAACAGGGATGAGTCTTTTCTGGTAACAGGAATGGAATAGCACAGACCTTACGTAAAACATCATACAAGGGCACGTCTTTTCTAGTGATCCTTGTAGCTTGATATTCTCTTCGCCAGGCTTTTTGGCTATTACACTGTACTTTTTCAGCATTAATATTACCATTTTCTCTCTTAAATTACCCAATAAGAATGATATAAAAGTTATTTCCAGTACATTTTCATTTAAGGATAATGAACACTAATGACTACAAAGCTGAGATATCCTCAGCTCAAAAAGTCTGAATATAGCTAAAGAAAATGAGCAAGGCTGGATATTAATGATAAATATTGAAGACTAGCCTTCTTATGGGGGTAGAAAAAGATACTATATGGCTAATTTATAATGAAAATTAAAATAAAACCTATTGTTGCTAAATAGTTCTGGGTCAGCTACTGCTTGTAAACAAACTGTTCTTGTATCTTATACTAAATCTTTATTGGTCTTGCTTCTAATTTCAGTTAAAGTGTTGGAGACAACCCTAAATTTGCTGACTTTGTCATGTCACAGTATTTCCTTTCACACATCACCAGTCTCTGCTCCTAAATCACAATTAGCATATTCTCGCCAAGTCTGTAATAGCTACAAATACCTCATAGTTCCATTTTTGACTATTCCATTTCAAAGTTATTCTTGGTCTAAATATGTGTCGAATTTTATATAATCGATTTGAAATTTGTTTAAAATTGTATGTAATATTTCCCTTTAACATTTTTATTAAATCTGGAGACTTCCTTTATATGTCTTGTTTCCATCTTTTCATTTTTATGTTGGCCATCCTATTCTATGAAAAAGCAAATGATCATCTTCTCCCACTTTACAGTGTTTTACCTTATTTCCTCTGGCCGTGCCTTCCTCAAACTCCGCCATGTGGGACTATTGATGTTCTGCCCCTGCAGTCTTGACTGACAGTTGTTGCTCACTGATCCTTTGGTCTTCTTGGCTCACACATAGACCTAGATTAGAACCCCAGGGATGAACATGCAGAAGTCCATTTGCTCCAGGTCACTGTTTTCTATTTTTTCTGAGGTGGTGGCTTTGTAAGTGGAACTGCATAGTGTCTTAGAATTCTCTTATCTTGAAATGAAACTAAATCAGTCCTGAAGTTGGTTGCCTGGTTGAAGCTTTTCCTTACCCCTCAATTTTATAGCTTTGGGGTGCTGCCTTCCATGGCCATCTGAACCTTGGATATTGAATTTGCTTACTTCTCATAGAAAAGCTGTTGCTCACCACTATCTGAGATCATGTGGATTTTGCCAAATTGTTTGGCCTATTTCCAGTCTGCTTTGATTTACCTCTGGAATCAATGTTTACAGATAGCTAGGCTTTCTCAGTGTAGTTCATAACCAGATTAACATGTTTTATACAAAAAGTCTTGACTCTGTGTGGACAACTGTGCCATGAACTTGAATTTCTAATAAGATGCCAATGACTATACCATGCATCTTCCATTATCCTGACAATCACCCTGTCTGCATCTACCCTAGCACTCTAATTCTAAAAAAGCTCACCTCATCTTGGCCACAAAGATGTCCAGTTTTACCTAAGTAGAATTAAAGATGTATGCTGACACTCTGGCCCACTGTATTGACCCTGGAAACTCCATTTTAACTATGGTAGGGAGTATTGAAAATAAGAGTAAAAGTGCAACACTCTATAACCTGCTTTCTGATGTAAGTAGTATGTTTGTATATACACATATATTATACGTGTTAACTTTGTATAGTTTAATAATGATAGTTTTAGCTACTGTAGAATGTATTACTAGAAAATACCAAAGACCCTAGAGACCAAAAATGGCACTTAAGCTACTCTTTGTCAAGTAGCACTCAAATATATCATGGTAGTAATAATTGATAATATAGGTACCTAACACATATGATGGAGAATTCCGTTAATGTGAAGAGAAGATAGAAATTCATTAGTTCAGAATTGGAAGATGGAAAAAGTAGTTTGAGTAAAGTGCATTTGCCTGATACCACTTTCCAAAGGAATGATTATTTAGAACACTCTATGCTTTTCCATAAAGTTGGTTATAACCCTATTGAATAATTTAGTTAGGCACAAGGACAAATCATTGAACTTCTTGAAGCCTTTTCTGGCTTATACACCACAAAAGGGCAAGGACACTTTTGTATGTAGTATCCTTAGTTTTATGAAGAAAAAAACAGTCTCAAGGGAGTCATGATAGCATTAATAAAATATTTGTTTTGATAAATCTGTTTGTTGTTTTGAGTATGTTTAGTTTGGTAAAATAGACCACATACAACATTGATCACTGAGCCTTAGAGTTAATTAAACCACATCTGTCATATATAATGGGTGCCTGCTAGTGTTATTGGCCAGAGGTTTACCTTTTGATATTAAGGTATAAGATTCTTTTCAGTAGCATTTGGCTTGTTCTTTTCATGAAAGCATGGAGTTGGATTATTTACATTAGCTGGAAAAAATTGACCTGCAAGTGTAATTTTTCAATTTTATGCATCAACTGATTAGAATTATGGATGTTAATAAAAATGTGTTGTTATTGTGTTTTCCTGTCTATTTTGACTACAACTTACATGTTAAGTAATGTTTTCATTTATATATTTTGAATAACATTGAATTTATACACAGTGTAGATAGATACCTTAAAGAACATGTCTTTTTCCAATTGAGTACCATGGTAATCTAGCCTGTTCTTACTTATGCACCAGATGGTTCTATTTCATGAAATTTAGCATAAATTATTTACCCATGTTTCCTTCCCCTTTCTTTTCTCCTTTTTACCTTAAGCTGCTTTCCCATCTCTTTTGTTATTACTTTTCTTTATTTCTGCAAATATTGATATTTATTTATTCCTTATATTTATATAGATGTGCACATTTGGGGTTTAAGAAAGATACATGATCTCAGCCCACAAGAAGCTTTGAATCCAGTAAGAGAAAAAAAGATGCATGTGTTTTAAAAGTTCATTGACAATCAATTGACAAGTTAATAATCTGGAAATATGTTTTCTTTTTATAACTGCCACCACAGCTAGAATAATATATATGAATCTATCATATATGCACTTCTTTCCTTAAAATTATATGGTGACAGAAGATTTCACATGCCTGAAAGACTAGTAAGTATCCTGAGTGAGCACTGTAGCATAAATCAGAGAAAGCTGACAAAGAAAAGATGGCAGAGTAAGCAGTGTCGTAACATTCCTATTCTTCACACCTAATGAAGCAAACAAGCAAAGAAACAAAGTAAAAAATTGCAAAAACTACACGAGCATTATTCAAACTAAGCAAGGGTAAAAACTAATATTAGACAGTTCAGAAATTATTGGCCAGAGGAAGAAAAGCTATGGATAAATATATGAATGTTACTCTACCCCGCCAGGAGCATGTTAGCGTGTAAGCAGGTGGCGAGGGTAGTAGAAATTATTCATTGCCCCCACTATCCAGTCTTCCTTTCTTTTTTACTTAAAATTTTTGTACTGTCCAAAATTGGTACTGTCCAAAGAGTTTATATTACACCAGAAACCATGTATGAATTTAATAATTTAAATTCTACTATAAATTGTTATTGATAAATATTATCATTCCAATTAAATTGTTTTATTTTATCTTTCTTTAAAAGTTGAGTATTTTATTGTTAATCTATTTGAGGTTAATCTCATTCTATTGCTGCATGACAAGTTACCCCTAAATTTAGCAGCTTAAAACAATAAATATTTATTATATCATAGTCCTTGTGCTTCAGAAATCTTGGTGTAGCTTAGCTGGGTCCTTGGGCTCACTACTGTGTCTCATAAATCTGAGATCAAGTTATGGGCTAGAGCTACATTCTTATCAAGACTGGGCTAGGGGAAGAGCCCCTTCCAACCTCACTTTTGTGACTGTAGTCTCAGGTCCTTGTTGGCTATTTGTTGGAGACTTCATTTTTTTTTCCCACTTGAACCTCTCCATTGGGCAGTTCAAAAATAGTAGCTGGTTCCTGTCAGAGCAAGCAAGTCAAGAGAGTGTGAAAGGGCATGTAAAACAAAAACCACAACTCTTCATAAGTTAATCTTTGAGGGGACAACCCATCATGCTTGTCATCTGTTCATTAGAAGAGTGTCAGTGGGTCAGCCCACATTCAAGAGGAGGGGATAATACCAAATAGTGAATACTAAGAGGCCAGAATCATTGAACCCATCTTAAGTTTGTGTACCACATTCATATTAAATGCCATTGTTCAATTCCAGTAAGTTAGAAAAAAAAAAAAAAGATTCCAACAGTCTGACTCCTACTTTGTCAGCCTTTTAAAGGAATAAAATTATATAAACCTAACCCAAATTGGCTTTAGCAAAAGAGTAATTTATTTGTTTATGTAACAAAAAAGTCTCAAAGTCTCAGGGTGGTCCTGACTGTAGATCCAGAAGGATTCTGTTCTCCCCCGACACATAACTCTGCTTTCAAAATAGTTTTGACTGGTTCCTATTGATCCATCTTGCGCTCCATCCCCATCCCTACGGCTGGGGGGAATGGAACTCCCCAGCTGACCAATCCCGAGTCACCTACCCAATCCTGAAATCTGGGAGAAAGTGACAGGAGCAGAAACCTAAGTCATCTGAACTGAGAGTGGGGGAAAGAAAAATTGAGGTGCTGTTACCACAACAAGGGGTATTGGCTAATGGGCAAGCAAATCACTATTATCCACTGCACTCATCTATTCCTGTAGTGCCCCTACCTGTTCTAACTCATGTGGTTTGCTATTTTTGGTGAACCTAAAGATGTACATAACAACTCATTTTATTTTGCTGGCAGAAATGAGTAGATAACTATCTTCCTGAATAAAAGAGTTCATGCTAAATAACTTTAAAATTAACAACAAATGGTAATACATAGTCTTGGTATGCAAGTGTGTCCTAGAAAAGCAAAATGTTTCCTAAGCCTTTCCCCCCACCAGCTTCACTGAGATGCAATTGGCATATAGCACTGTGTAAATTTAAGGTGTACAATATGTTGATTTGCTACACTTATATCACTGCAAAATGAGTACCACCATAGCATTAGCTAACACATACAACATGCGACATAATTACTATTTCTTTTTTGTGGTGAGAACATTTAATTTCTACTATTTTAGTAACTTTCATGTACATCTAATGGACTATATTTAACTATAATCACCATGTTGTACATTAGATCCCCAGAATTTATTCATCTTCCAGCTGGAAGTTTTTACTCCTTGACCAACATCTCGCTTTTTCCCCCCAAACCCCAGCCCCTGATGAAATACCATTCCAATCTGTTTCTGTGAGTTTGGCTTTCTATGGGTCCTCCCTTTCTTTCTTAGTGATAGAAACCTACATTTTAGCTTAGAGCATGAGCATACAGAATGAAGACTACATTTTCCAGTCTTCTTGCAAAGTACTATTGAAAGTGACTTAGTTTTGACCAATATGCTATAGTGTGCACTTGAGTTTGGTTTCCTTGAAGGGAGGGTGCATAATCTTTTCTTCCTCTTTTCCATTTTTGTAAGCTGGTGGAAGTAGTGGCTCAAGAGGGAGATTTCTTGAACCACAAAGTGGAATTCAGGTACAAAAAATGAAAGAGACACAAGTTGAAAAATGATTGGCTCACTCAGGACCCTGGAGCTGTGCTAACAATCTTATACTACCTACAAGATTTAGTGATAAAGAATTTAAACTCTGTCATGTTTTAGCCACATTTTTAGACTTGTTCACAGCTGAAAATAATCTCATTCTTGATGTAGAAGGACTTCAGATAAAGAAACATCCCTGTCTTCTACTTTACTCATCACTCTTATCTTTCGTTCAACTGAATGTACCAAAGTTCCTAAACGGAAGGGTCTGTTTTCCTTTCTTTTTTTCTATCCAGGGCGAAAAAGAGATATTGGTTTATGTAAACATTTCTGGTCTACAGACTCAAATTTATCCTCAGTGGGCCTTGTCAAGATTGGACTTGGTGAATTTAGACTCACCCGAACTGCTTTCTCTAGCACTTCTGTTCCTGATATGTTCACTTTTAACAGCACCATTAGTTTAGAAGAGAAGGAGGAGAGGAAGTAATTTATTAGCAGTCTCAACCTCCACCAGATGTTTAAATGGGAAAAAAAAATCTTCACCTCAAAATGATGAAAGAAGAGAATGTGGAGTAGAGAGAGAAGGCAGCTCAGAGACAAAGATATAACATATAACTCTGGTTTAGGATATTCTGCACCACCATGTGTGGGTAGAAAACATAAGACTGGTTAATTCCACTTGGTTTTTTCTCTGCTGGAAGGAAGGTGTAAGAGATCCAGAGCATAATATCATTGTATCATCATGACACTTATTGTTTTCTGGCAAAAATATAAAAATAAACAGTAAAAAGACATAGCAGAAGGAATCAAAAGGAAAGGAACAAAGAAGAGATGCTGGAAGTTATGGGTGTATCAGAAAAATACAAAGACAGTCTGAACAATTGAGTCTCTGTGAGTGTAAGCCTTCTCATCTGCTTAAGAGATTGTATCTTCCTCATCTCTCCTACTTGGTGGGTGGGGATCCAGTGAAAGAGACTGAATAATGTAGAGCTCTCTAAAGAGCTACAGGTATTCCAGTATTTTCATTATCTCTTCAACCTTCCATCATCTATTCTTTTGGTTTAGAAAATTTCTCTTTTTGGAACAGTTCTTACCCATTAGGGTATCTGTAAAATTTGTACATTCTGCATATTAACTCTTTCCATGAATCCTTTCACGTTTTCATCCTAGACTTAATGAAACAGGGTAGTTCTTTAGACTCTTCTATAATCAACGTGACTTATTTTGGGCCACAGTATTTACTCTGCAAGCAAGTCATAACCATCAAGTTGCCATCATTTCCTGGTTTATGTTTGATTGCTTTTTTTCAGTATCAAAATTTCTAATTACCTGAATCAATTTGTCATCAAAATGGTTATTCACTCTATTTCCCATTATCTCTCTTAGATCTTCCTTGAGCTTATCTTTTCATTAACAGATTACTATCTATATATCTGATTAGATTTATTTCCTTTAACCTGTTTTATTACTTTCAACTCACTGCATTCAGACAGCCACTGCAATCTTTTCAGGTCATTTCAAAGTTTCCTTTCTGTTTTCCTTAGATGATGTAGTTCTTGTAATGTTGATATCCTTGAAAAAATGTTGAGCTGAGTTGGATTTGCCAAAGGGGGGAAAAATTGAGGCAAGAATAGTCTTGACACATAAGTTGTGTTACAGACCCATAAAAGGTAATTTTAGTCAAAATGATATAAATCAGATATGATTTTTCTATAGAAATAATGGTAAAATATTTCTGACAGAGAGGTATAGCATTGAATTTTTAAAACAGATGCCGTATATTTTATATTTAATCCAGTATGAATCATTTTTTAAAAAAATCAGAATACTTAATCTTGTCAAATGTTTTAGTGGAACAAGCTTAGCAAACACAATCATGTACAATTTTATTTAATATATTACTTAGTATTGACTTAGTTATCATATTTTGTCATAGTTAAATCTTATCTTAATAATTCCAGACATATTTATTTTGGAAATATAAGGAGGAAATAAATATTTTTCTAGGTCAAGTTGTTCTGAAATACTTTTTTCTTTTGCTAAATAATAACAGACATATTTGTGGAAACTTCTAGTCTTTCTTGGAGCCCTTTAAAAAATGATCTGTGGAGAACTAAAAGAAAGCTGAGGTTTTAAAATGGAGTGACTCCTTTGATAAGCAAATCAAACTATATATTAGAGTGAAATCATTTGTGTGGCTCTATGTGCTGATGAATTGATAATTTGAATGTAACCGGCTGAGGTTCATAAATGCAAAATTCTGGAACCAGTCTACTCAACTGCTTCCCCGGGGGATAGACTTTCAAAGAGAATTTGAAATAGATTTCAGACAGAAGTAGTCACACTGAATTTTGCCTGTTAATAACAATGTTATTCTCTTAGGTCAGGACAATATTGAACTCTGTAAATTTTCACTAAAAGTCTTTGTGTAAGAATAAGATAAATTAATCTCTTATATATCACTTGGCACCTGGTACATACTTAGAAGTTATTTATTAAATAAACAAGTGAACTAATGGTTTCTGAATAGCAAAACAACAAATTGAAATGTAAAGTAATTGACTTTGCTTTTATAGAGCCCCAAACAAGAACCTTAACTGGCAGTTTGACCGTATTCGACCCTTTTCCCACCTTAATTTATTCCAGCCCAATTTTGTGTTTTGAGCCATCACAGCAGCAATGCGAACATTAATCAAATACACCCAACTACAAATTTACTCACAGTTTGCACCTGAGAAGTCGGACACACCATAAATATCCTGCTAAGCTTTCTCTTAAATCTGGCTGTAAGTACCTTACAGGATGATGGCCGTATAAAGTTTTTCTACCTTCATCATATTTATAGTAATGAGTAGTTAATTGACTTCCCTACAGCAGAACTCTCTTCTTTTTGAATTAAAGTAAGAGTAAAGATGGGGATATTAAACTCTATTAATAGTTTAAGATGTAATAAATGGCTCAACCAGAAATAGCTGACTCAGAGACAGACGAAGATATTTTAATTTCTCAACAATTCATATGCAAAGACTGATTCTTCAAGTAGAGAATTGGAGAACTGTGGGTTCTGCACCAATTACTCCAAAGCCCAAATATGAGAGAGGGACATGTGTTCTTTAACAAATTTTCCTGGTGGATTTTGTACATTCTAAAATTTTCAACCATTCTTTACAGTTTCTCCTACTGACTAAAGAAAAATTTTCTCAATTATGATACGCATTCTCTTAACTTAAGCATTTTGTTCTATAAAATTTGGCCACATTGACAACTGACTAAAAAGTGCTAAGAGGAGTAATAGAAACAGCAGCTGAGCATCGTATTGATAATAGCATTCATAAATATTTTCCAGAAAAAAGGCAATGCAAGTAATACTTATAGAGGAAAAAAATCATTAAAATGAGTATAATATTTGTCAATAGTGGCTACAAATTCACCAGTATGCCTTAGGACTTTGCCCCATTACTCCCTCTAGTGCCCAGATCATCTCATTTAACATTTTGATTTTTATCATTTGCACATTATAGGCCTTTTGCAAATTTTCTTTCATCTCTCAGTGATAAAGGCATTTTTAACCTGAATTTTTGGTATGCTTCTTTACCCAAACAATTTTCAAATGTAAGAGAGCATGTGGAGAAGATGCCTGACACATGGACACCACAGACATTCCATAAGGGATTGTTGAATGGATGAAATAATACATCTCTCACGTTTTGCAAACAAACATATTCTCATGTAGTTTGTTCTCTGATCTTTCCTTTTTTCTCCCCCTTGACATTCTATCTTGTGTTAAAGATGTAACTTTTTTTCCCCGAATCTCTCTGGGTATATTAATTAGGTATTTTAAAATATACTCCTTTGAATTACATGTTTCTCTGGGAATCACCTTTTGTTGTTGTTGTTGTTGATCTTGGTTGTTATCTTTTGGGCTACCACTGTTCTTTATTTATCTATCTGCTAGTCTCTGGTTGTCCATTTATATGCAATAATTAAGCCCTGGGAAGGTAGTATCGGTTTTTTCTGTGGTATATGCAGCACGATTTCTCACTTTCCTTGACTGGGAAGTCTGTAAGAACCTCAATGCATGGGGAAAAGTTGGGGTTGACTGGCAGTCTTTACTTTAGGGTGAAGTAAATGTAGCTGGCTATCAGCTGGGGGCTCTAGAATCCCCAGGACTGAGGACTTTACTCTGGGACTCTAATATTTCATCAGAAAGCTTTGATTCACCTTATTTCTATTTTAATTTCTTTAGCGAAAAACCACTTGTACTTTGCCAGAAGTTATGCTCTGTGTGTGTGTGTGTGTGTGTGTGTGTGTGTGTGTGTGTGTACTGGTGGGATGGAGAAAGGCATTGCGCACCGTTTTTCCTTTTGTAGACCTTCAATCTGTCCTATGCTTTTCAGCTCAGCTTCTCACTCTGGCCCTCCAAGGTAGGTGCTGACTTTCATGTCAGTGCCTTTCCGGGATTTTGAAGAGTAGATTGGCTCTCATTTCTGCTGCAGTCCCCTCGTAGAGTAGGTCTGTAGTTTAATTTTGAATCAGTTTTTGATCCCAGATTTATTAAGAAGTTGTAAAAAACTAATAAACAGAAACTTTGATTAATAGAATTGGGAGACCAGCAGGGGAAGCTCTCATGCCCTCTGACAAGAGCAGAGCCCAACAGGAAGAAGAGGGACACCTTTTCTTTCCTGGAAAGGACTCAGCCAATGAAAAGCCATAGACTCTGTTTACTATACCCTCCAACTTCATTTTCCCTTGTATAAAAACACGGCTCACTATGATTGCAGATCTTGAATTATAATTCTCTGCTGATCTCCATCTTTGCTGGAGAAATATCAGGCAGTCTATTTGTTTTAGGTCCACATGTTGGTGGCCCATATAAGAACTGGAGAAGACCTCTGGAGGCTCCAGCTCTGCAGCTGGTGAGCAAACAGGTGTGGTACCTACATTTGAGACTCCTGTGCTCACTGCTTTTCTACCTGGCCCTGGAGTTTGAAGGTATGTCTTCTGGATTCAAGCTCACATGGTCTTTGCATCTGAAGCTCTGCAGGCTTATTCAGGATCTACTTTAAGGTTTTGTTCTTTCCAGTTAAGGCCGTGTTCTGTATGGGAATACTTGTTTGGGACTTCGGTCTGATTTTGGATCAGACTGTTTCAACCTAAGCTGGCTGAGCAGCCATTGTCCCATTCCTTTGTGAACAGGGGCTGCTTCAGCTTGCAAGTTGTTTGAATTGAAGTGTTTGAGCTGTAAGTTTTTTAAGCTGTTTGAAAATTATTCGTTTAATCTAAAGAAAACCCTCTGAGAAATAGAATCCTAGTTGTCAATATTTTGAGCCCATCCTCTACAGGGACCATGGCTGATTTTAATGTTTAAAAACTGTGGTCCTTTCTCATGCACATTTATAAACAAAAGAGATTGATCTGACCAAAGGCAATTTAGAATATCAATGGCTATTATGGGGAACTTTTGAAATCCCCAAACTTAATTTTTAAAAAAACAAATTAGGTTACAATAGCTCAAAAATTTCCACTACTGAGTGTAATTCCTATTTTGTTTAGTATTTTGAAGCTTTTAAATCTTATCAAGAGCCTAAAAATGCCTCTCTTCAAAATTAGATTTTAAGATTAACTGGGACAAACAAATGATTAAAGAAAGATAAAATGGCACCTGAAGTCTCAGGCCCATCTCCTTGACTTCTTTGTCTCTGGCGCCACCTCTGGAGCCTTCTTGACTCCCTCAGCTCTCTGTGGCCACTCTGTCTCCAGTGCCATCTTTCTCCTTCCCTTCTATGCCACTTATGCCTTCTCTATACCTTCAGTTCCTCTATACTAATTCTCTTACCAAAGCCCCTTTTCCTCTGAACTTGGCAGAATCTGTTCCTTTAAAATTAAGCCTCCTAAGGATCCAGAGGCCAAACCTTTAATTTCTTATATTTCCTGGACAAAATCTGAACTGTGAGCCATAGTCAAAGATTTTTCCAAAGTAGCCAAAGATTCTTACAGATTTGCTGAGGAATTTAATATAGTCATTCAAACTTATCAATCTGGTTTCTCTGATTTATATCACATAGCTTATAGGCTTGTCCCTGAAGGCCAGGCCTAGAATTGGATGAAAACCACTAACTGAGAGAAATCCTGAAAGATCTCTAGAATTATAACTGGGAGCCCAGGCTTATAACTTATATGATCAGGCTGGGGCAATCACTAGGTGACTTCATAGAGCAGTTTCTAGGGCTTTCCCAAAGCCCGTTGACTGGAACAAAATTTAGGCTTGTACACAACAATCAGACTAACCCCTTCATGACTACTATAATTGACTTCAGATTATTTTTAAAGAAAAGTCTGGCATCCCTTCAGATGTTGATTCCACTTGGGTAGCTTTTAACTGTTTGTTTATTAATAGGCTGAGCTGGGACCTTTCTCTTCTTGTAAAAAGGACCAGGTGGAATAGGAAATTATGTCCACTCCAGATTTAATTAATATGGCAAACTAGCTCTCCAACAGTCTAGATGAGTCATCTAAAAGGAAGGCAGCTAAAATTCTTAATCTTCAACTCCAGCAAATGAAGGCTCCTAAATGAAATCAAAATTCTCCTAGGTTCTGCTATTATTGCAAAAGCCAGGATCATCACAAACATAAGTGCTTTAGGCACTTTCAGCTCTCTAACCAGCCTTTCCAACATCCTTCCAATTCTCAAAGATGGGGCTCCAAGGAATTAGAGGAGCTCTTCTCAATGTCCCTCTTAATTGGCTTGTTGAAACATTTCTCCAGATTGGGGATGAGTCTCTCCAAGTTCTAATTGACACCAAAGCCACACTCTCGGTTCTCAACCACACTGCTATAAAGCAGCCCCTGCCTTGGAGAACTAAAAATGTTCAAATAGTGGGGAATCACTAATGAACCTCAAGAAACTCCTGTCTCTGAACATCTTTCCTTCTGTTTAGGCCCTTTGAGATATACATATCCTTTTCTCCTTAGTTCCTCTGCCCCTACCTATTCATTAGCCCAAGACTTCTTAAATAGATACTATGTTGGAATTTCTTCCTCTCAACAAAAGGGAAATGATTCTAGAATTTGACAGTAGTCATCAAAGTAATCAACCAGATGAATTAAATGACACTTTTTTTTTAAACCATGAGTGTGTTTTTTAAATTTTCTTTATTATTTATTTACTTATATTTTTTGTTGCGTTTTATTTAGTTGCAGCCTGCAGGATATTAGTTGAGGCATGCAGGATATTTCTTTGTGGGGCGTAGACTCTTCGTTGTGGTGCGTGGGCTTCTCTCTAGTTCTGTCCCGTGAGCTCCAGGGTGCGTCGGCTCTGTAGTTGTGGTGTGTGTGGGGTCCAGAGTACGTGGGCTCTGTAGTGTGTGGCACGCGGGCTCTAGTTTAGGCGCATTAGCTCAGTAGTTGTGGCACGCGAGCTTAGTTGTCTCCGCGGCATGTGGGATCTTAGCTCCCTGACCAGGGATCAAACCCGGGTCCCCTGAATTGTAAGGCAGATTCTTTACCACTGGACCACGAGGGAAGTCCCTAAATGACCCTTTTGATATCTTTTTTTGTTCTCTCTCTGCCGGTACTAGAGTTAATTCTGGGAGCATTGATTATTTATCCCTATTGAATTAGTGAACATCTTCCTTATGGGCAAAAATTCTGATATTGGTAAAATTCACAGAGCACCTTCCATCAACCTACTGCATAGCTCAGGGAACTCTACTCAGTGCTCTGTGATGACCTAAATGGGAAGGAAATCCAAAAAGGAGGGGATATATGTATACGTAGAGCTGATTCACTTTGCTGTACAGTAGAAACTAACACAACATTGTAAAGAACTATACTCCAATAAAAATTAATTAGAAAAAGATCCAAATAGATCTTTCAAAACCTCATCACAGAATTAATCAATACCCTATAAGTAAAGAATCCCTTCAAGGCATAAAGCCCATTTTAGAAGATTACAAGGCTCAAAGCCTCATTATCCCTTGTGCACTCCCTGTACATTATCCCTGTTAACACTCCCATTTTGCTGTGTGAGCAAACCTAAGATCCAAGGTTAGAGGTTTATCCAACCTCTGAGCAATAAACAACACTGTTATCCCTTGACACCCTGTTGTTCTAACCTTCATATGTGATTACCATTCATTCCCACCAGAAGTAAATTCTTTCCTGTAATTGATTTATGCAGTGCATTCTCTAGTATTCCAGTTGATGAAGCTAACCAATACCTTTTTGACTTCACTTGGGAAGAAAAACATTTCACTTGGGCAGTAATGCCTCAGGGTTTTACTGAGAGTCCTTATTATTTCTCACAAATCCTGAAGGCTGATTTGGATGATATAAAGTTCCCTAGAAGTTCTACTTTGTTGCAGTATGTGGATGCCTTGCTTCTCTACTCTCCTTCTCAAGCCTCCCCACAGGAGACAGCATCCACTTGCTACAGCTCTTATCCTTCAAGGGACACAATGTCACCAAAGAAAAATTGCAGTTTGCCCAAACCCAGGTTCAATATTTAGGGCATCTGATATCAGAACAAGTGCTATACCTTAGATCCAGATGGACTTCATGGTGTCCTAAATTTCCCCAAACCGCAAATTAAGTGCCAACTGTGAGGTCTTCTTGAGCTACATGGTTATTGCTGAAACTGGATTCCCAGTTTCTCTCTTATTGTCTGTATGTTTTACTAAATAACAACACTGACCCAATTTATAGGGAAAACCAGGTAACATAAACCTCAATGTCTTAAAGGGGAGTTTGATGAACCCACATGCTTTTGTCCTTCCAATTATTAGATTCCCTTTTTCCTTCTTGCATATGAAAAGGAAGAGATGCCCTTGGGGTACTCACGCAAAAAGATGGGGAACACCATTGACCATAGGGTATTATAACCAGCAACTGCACCTTGTGGCATGGGGATACCCCCTGCTTTAGAACCATTACAGCCACTACTCTTTTGGTTAAGTCCACCTAAAAAAATTGTTGTGGGATCCCCTTTAACCATTCTACCTCATGGAATAGAAATTCTCCTAAATTCTCATCACAGTCAACAATTCTCAGTCAGCCACTTCATATGAAGTCCTTTTGTTAACTGCTCCTCACATAACTCTTACATTGTAACAACCTTAACCCTGTTGCTCTTGCCTCCTTCCTCACCAATGAAGTCCTTCAAGGCCACTTGACATTGACAAACCATCTCCTGACTTCTAGTGGTGATTATAGGAAACTCCTCTATGTAATGCTGACTTCTCATGGTTCAACTGATGGATCATATTTAAAAGGTGACAATGGCAAATACTATGCTGGTATGTTATTACAACTCCTTTTGATGTTGTGGAGGCAGCATCCTTACCTTTGGCTAATTCAGCCCAAAAGTCTTACACAGACTTGTACTTCAGCCAAGGACAAAACTGCCTATATTTATACTGATAATAGATATGCTTGCGGAGTAGCTCATGATTTGGGAATGTTGTGGAAGCAACATGTCTTCCTTACTTCCAATGGAAATAAAATTTAAAAGACCCCTATGTTCAGAAATTATTGGATACAATACTTTTACCTATCCCTTTAACTATTATTAAGATTATGGGTATTTTAAATTTGACTCACTGGAAGCTAAGGGAAATCACTTTGCTAACATTTCCACAAAGAATTATGCCCTTAAAGAGATCAACAGGCCCTCAAACCTCTGTCATGGTCCAAAGGGACATTTCCCCAAATGATATCTTAGAAAAATTGGCTAAAGAAGCCCAAGAATTGGCCTCAGAAAAGGAAAAACAAGTTTGGAAATTCAACAATTGTTGGTTTTATGTAAAGAGAAAGCTCAGGTTTGGACCAAATAACAGCCCAGTCCTACTGAAGACTCTAAAATTTCCACTCTTAACCACTATACAGGCGTTACACCATTGGTCTACTGACAAAATGATAGCATTCATGAATGAATATTGGTGGGGAAACATTAACAAGGTAGTAGTGCCTACATCACTCATCCCATTTGTCTAAAGTACAACCCAGAGAAGCCTTTTTTATTTTGTTCCTGGACATTTTAAACTGACTAATGGACCATTCAAGGTCTGGCAAATGGATTTCATACAATCTTCTCTGTCTAATGGATATAAATATGTCTTAGTCATGGTCTGTATGTTTTCACATTGGACTGAATCCTTTCCTTGCAGACAGGCTACTGCTCATCTGTGGCTAATGCCCTTTTGGAAAAGATTATCCATACATGGGAAACTTCTCTCAAGCCTCATAGTGATTGAGGAATCCATTTCACTGGCCAGGTGCTTCAACAAGTCTATGCTGTATGGCTGGTTTTATAACACTTTCACTGTGCTTACCACCTTCAATTCTCTGGTTTAGTCAAATGTACTAATGGCATTATTAAGACTCAACTGGCAAAATTTGTAGAGGCCCTCCAAATACCTTGGCCAAAAGCACTCCCTTTTGTTCTTCTAAATCTCAGATCTACCCCTTTTTTAAATTCATAATCTCTCACTCAATGTACTTGGCTCCTGCTTCTTTTGACCCACAATTGATTAAAGGAGAGATACTCCAATATTATAAAGGCCTAATTGCTTCTATTAAAAATAACCATGTTTTGGTAGAGCAATCTTTTCATGGTGTGCCCTTAGAAGACAAAGACACTAAGCAGTGCACCTTGCAATCTGGAGATTTTGTGTTTTGGAAAAGACACCTCCAGAAGAACTCTTCAACCTCTCTGGAAAGATTCCTATCAGTTACTCTTAACCAACCCTTGTACTGCCACTCCAAAGAATAAACTCTTAGATTCATGTGACACACCTAAAGATAGCACCAAACTCTTACTGGACCTGCACATCATCTGGTGACCTGAAAGTAAAGACTTCCTGCAATTGAAGCAGATAACATCTGATAAGATAGCTATCCCAAGTTATCTGGACCAGGCCTGTTGGAAGTTTGTAGCCAAACCTTTGATGATTACATAACCCTTCAGATAATCTCCAGTGTCTATGATCTTGATAACATATGAATTTCAGATAAAAAGCATCTGAGAATTCTTCTTCCTACTCCTTCTTGTTACACAAATGTGTCCTCAATAAGTTTCTAATCTGTGCACTTTCCTTCTGATGTGAGACACTACTTCCAGGAAATGCCCTTCCTGGCATTGAAGGACAAAAAGCTGCTGAAACTAGGAAACTTGACTCTTAAACAGTGATGCTTTCAGAGAAAGATATTGAGCAAAAGGGGGAAATGTAAAAATAAAATAAAAACTTCAATTAAATTGAGTGAGGTGACCAGAAGGGGGATCTCTCAGGACCAGTCCAAAGGGCAGAAGAAAGACGCCTCTTTTTTCCTGGTATGGACTCAGCCAATAAAAAGCCATGGACTGTTTCCTATAGCCTTCCCTACTTCCTTTTTCCCTCTATAAAAGCATTCTTCCTATGCCATGTGGGGACTTGCACATGGCTCCTCTTGCAGACCCTGAACTGCAATTCTCTGCTGATTTTTAATAAACCCATCTTTGCTGGAGAAATAACTGGCAATCTGTTTTAGGTCACAAAGTACTGTTAAATTTCTGAATGGTTAGTTGTTTTGTTTTATTTGACTTTCTGTTGTTAATTTATAGTTTTATTATGATGGGTTCAGAGAATGTGACATTTATAAGTTTGGACTATGACACTATATTAAGTTGTGGGTTTTTTTTTTTCTTATACTGAGTATATGAGCTACATAGTGAATTTGGCTGCTCATCACTTGGATTCTCTTCCTATGCTTGGAAAATTCTCCTCCAAATGAATCCTAGGGTGGTGCAGAAACCTTTTCTTAAGATTGAAGCTGGTGGACAAAGCTCACTTCTGCACTTGCCCTGGAGATCAGTGCAGTAACTGGCTGCTCTCAATGAAGGGTGCTAATGGAATTCCTTAAGTCTTAGTTCAAATCTTTGTCATTACTCAATAATATCTACATTCTTTTATTTTCTGCCAGTGGGGTATTGAGAATACCTTTCAGTTTAAATGCAGTTATGAGTAGGACATAGAAAAGGAAGTAATGTGGAGACTAGTCAGATTTGTAGATTTCACTGCTTTACTGAAGGTTTTCCTTCCTCTGTACTTATTGGTGTAGTCACAATCCGATGCTTAATTGGAGATCTTCTTTCCTACCTTTTGGTACTGGATTCTCCATCTTGGACTGTCTACTTGATTCACCAAGTGACCCTTAAGAATGTAAGTAAGTCACAATCAGTTTTGGTCCTGGTGAAATTTTCAGACTTCTTCAATCACTCCCACCCACAAAACACACACAGCTGCACACACATGAAGATATGATCACAGGTAACACTAATTACTTCATAGTGAAAACTGGTGATTATTTTTTTTGGGGGGGAAACAAGTACACTTGTTTCTGTTTGTCCCTCTTTTGATATGTTTAATCAAGTGCTTTTTGAAATTATTGGCTTTTTCCTTACCCCAATCCCACTTTGTTCCTTTATTTAAAAAATTAGGGCTTCCCTGGTGGCGCAGTGGTTGAGAATCTGCCTGCCAATGCAGGAGACACGGGTTCAAGCCCTGGTCCGGGAAGATCCCACATGCCGCGGAGCAACTGGGCCCGTGAGCCACAACTACTGAGCCTGCGCATCTGGAGCCTGTTCTCCGCAACAAGAGAGGCTGCGATAGTGAGAGGCCTGCGCACCACGATGAAGAGTGGCCCCCGCTCGCCGCAACTAGAGAAAGCCCTCGCGCAGAAACGAAGATCCAACACAGCCAAAAATAAATAAATAAACTTAAAAAAAAAAAGTTTAATCCAAGTTTTTTTCTGTTGATAGCAGCTCTCTTTTAGAATGTGTCATGTTTACTTGATAATATCTATTATACATAAAGGGAAGAAATGTAAATATTCAGGCTCAATTTGACATCTTAAAATCAATAGTTTATTGCTTGTGTTTTCTTATAAAAATAAAGCATTCATAACACCTCCACTAGCATGAATCTTTTTGGTTTTGTGTCTTATGATTTCCTTTACAATTTTAGGTCCACATAAAGTAATTTACCTCATTGGTCTCAGCAGTGCATGTGATTTCTTATAAGCACTCAGATGCAAGGTTGTATTAGGGATCTGATTAAGCAAAAAAACAATAAATATAAACATCTGGCATTGAGGGGTACATTTCATGGGCACACTTAGACTCTCTTAGTAAACTCGCCTGTTAGATATCAATTTATCTAACCCCAAACCACTGACACATGTTTGTTCATTAGGCTGACAAGGAAAACTTTTGGTGAAGTGCTATATCTCCATTTGGACTTCTTTTTTTTTTAAATTTTTTTTAAATTTTTTTTTAAAACATCTTTATTGAAGTATAATTGCTTTACAATGGTGTGTTAGCTTCTGCTTTATAACAAAGTGAATCAGTTATACATATACATATGTTCCCATATCTCTTCCCTCTTGCATCTCCCTCCCTCCCACCCTCCCTATCCCACCCCTCTAGGTGGTCACAAAGCACCGAGCTGATCTCCCTGTGCTATGCGGCTGCTTCCCACTAGCTATCTATTTTACATTTGGTAGTGTATATATGTCCATGACACTCTCTCACCCTGTCACATCTCACCCCTCCCCCTCCCCATATCCTCAAGTCCATTCTCTAGTAGGTCTGTGTCTGGACTTCTTAATGTTCTAGCTTTTCCTGACTTGGGTTTGACCCCCTCCATGACTTTCCTTGGGAACATTTTTATTGGAGTGTGTTATTTTCACTACTTTCACATGGCTAGCCCTTATACACAAATTCTATTCTACTCAATCATAAAATTAAATAAGAAATTTAAACCCCAAATTAGTCAAATTATCCCTATTTCTAGAGCTCTGGATCCTATTCACTTACTTTTTGCTCAGGAGACATATATTAGATAACAAAAGACATCCAAGCTCTCAGAATATTAATGAAAGCCCAAATTCCTCAACATTAATAGCATTTATAAAAGCAGTCTTCTTTCTCTATCTGTATTTTTCTTCTTATTTCATTTTATAAAAGATAAGACAAAAATAGCCAAAGTTAGGAAGAAAAAGTAGAAAAACAGTATATCTAGCACATGGTAATGGAGGGAGAAGGACTTATATCCCTGTCTGAGTAGAAAAGTTAGCCAAGAGACAGAAGCCTTCTCCAGTTAGCAAAATGGATACCAGCCAGGTTTGCAAGGAGGTAGACAGTATGTCAGTGTAATTTTGACCAGAAGCCAAAGGGATAAACCTGGGGCCAAATAGGAAAGAATTCCTCACTGCTCTAGAGGTCCAAACAAAGACAGGGGACAATAACTTGAGCCAGAAGTTGAAAACAAGAAAGGCTAACTAGATCAGCTACAACCTTTGAGGTTGAGAGGTTTGCAGACTAAAGGAGAATTTGACAGGTGTGCTGTAAAAGTCTGTATTTTTAAAACTCCACTGCTTAGTATTTTAAAGAGAAATACACCAAACATAAAACTACTTGTAGTAAAGAAAAGGTTAGATATCAGTGCTTCTTATATTATTTTAGAAAATTTGAGATGAGAAATTTGAGATGATTCAGTAAGAGCTTCCTGCCTTCACAATACAAATACAACCACCTCACCTCCGTTCAGTTTCGGAGACAGAGGTGCTCCTGCGGGATTCAAGGCCAATATCTCCATTTATGCTTTAGGTTTCATCTTCTCCTACTTGAATCTTCAGGGATCTTGTTTCATCATTCCTATCTCCTTTCCTGCTAATCTTCAACTAATCTCTCTTTAATATTTCTTTCACATCTAAACATATTTAAGCAAACATATACTCTATTTTAAAAATACTCCTCAATTATATATTCTCTCTCTAGCTAATACTCTACATCTCTTTCTCCCTTTATAGCCAAGCTTTGTGAAAATTAATTATTTTTATTTTAATTTCTTTGTGGTTTAATTTAATCCAATTCACACTTCAGTCCATTGTGGTCTGACCTAGCTCCAAATATTCTAAACATATTACCCTTTTAATATTGCCATTAAGGAGTTTTTTTGCAATTAAATCCAGTGAGCATTTCTAGTCCTCATTTTTATTTGATCCACTAAGCATTTGACTTCTTTACTTCTACCAACATTCATACATGTCATTCTCTGGAACAAATTTCACCAGGCATTTTGTCTTCTTTCAAAGGATTCTATTCAGTGAGTTTGTGCATATTTTACCACACAGGTAGCAGAACAGTGAAAAGAGGGGATGTCTAAGAGAGTGTAATTAAAAAACAGGATTTCAGGACGATACCCTTAGGTGGGATATTTTCCTCCTTTGACTGTTGGCTTCAGAGTGCAGATCAGAGACCAAAAATCACTCAGTGAATAAGATGGTGTTTCATTTCAACCTAGGAAGTAGTTTGGCAACTTCCAAAAGGAAGCAACACAAGAAAACTTTGTTTATTGCATTTGTCGAAGTATGACTTCACACTTAGAGAATAAATCTTCCCTGTTACCCATTTTGCAAGAATAATGACAATTTCTATTTGTTCTCCCAATCTTTAACACTGTCTAGAACCCAAATAAATTAAGAAAGTGTAGTTAGTCACACTCTTAAATGTATATGTCACTAAAGGTGTAAGAATTAAGGATATACATTTTAAAATTTTTAAATGAGTTTTAAAAATTGAAAAACTTTAGATAACACTGGGAAAATTAGAAATATTCGCTATTGTCTGTGAAAATATAAAAGATAATATGAGGCTGGAGAATGAGGACCCATAGAAAGTGTTAAAATTTTGAATATCACCTTTTTGATGTTATATTTTCCTATTTGAGAATATTTGAAAATTTAGAAAATGCATACTTTTAAAAGGATAGTTTTAAAAAGAATATTCTAAAATGGTATTCACCTTAATCTCTACTTTTTATTACTTCTCCTTCCATTGAGTATTTATAAACATCCACAAGCATTAAAAACTCTGAAATGAGCATGGCTAATTATACTGGCTTCGCATATTTGGTAGAAAAGAGAGAATAGGGGACTTCTCTCAAATGAGATGCAAATCAGAAAATATATGTGATTTAATGGCAGATTAACATCATTTATTTTTATATTCGCTACATTTTGTTATTTTTAATAGAATTCCATTTGCCAGGATTTGGCTCCAAAGTGTAAGTTATTTAACAGATATCATTAGGTTACTAAGCATTAACACTTAATTATCATATTAATAAACAGTTATTACTCTCTTCTACACTGAACCTTGCCTCTGCTGCATTAGTATGCATGCACTGCTCTTAGGCAACTTAATTGTCCTTAAAGGAAATCATTACAATTTAAATGAAATTGGGAGCTACTGGTTAGGGAAGGCTGTAAGGCATGCACAATACATACTAAACAAGGAACTGTAATTTCCCCAAGTCACATTTTTTTCAGTAATTTCACATCACAGCACTATGTCTGTTTGGTTAAGGGGAAAACAGTACATTTTTTTGCCTTGCAATTTTGCAAGGACACCATTTAACCAAGGACAAGCAAGACTTTGGAGTGGTAGCAAAAAAACTTGAGGTAAATCAAATAATTTCTTTGCGGCTGGTAAACTGTTGTCAGCATTTGCAAAACAGTCAATGAAGCAATAAAGTAGAGCATGGTGGGCAGCCATCAACCACCATGTCTGCCTCTAGGATGGAGGGCAGCAGGAGGCCAAAGACTTTATGGGGACAGCTGTTGCGTCTCCTCATAGGTGATTTTGTTTGTTCACTTCACAGCAACACACTTCACATACTGCCACAAAAATGGGGAATAGGATCACTCTCTTGTGTCATGTTACCCCCTTCTCATAGTCAAGAGATCATTTTTTGCACCCTTAATCGTAAAATGATTCAGTTTAGTGATTTGAGCTGAACACTCTCTGCTATTAAAATGCAAAGAGTTTAAGTATCCCTGGACTCTTATTTTTGAAAGATAATTAATCAATGTTTTACACAATCTTAAAGAGCTCTTCATTTTTAGTGAGCTATTCATGATGAAAACAAGGATTTAATTCATGTGGGTATTTAGCAATTTCAGATTAATTAGTTAGCAACTGAGAGTTAACCTTATTAGTGCCCAACTGTGTGGGACTGCATGAGGGATGATAGTGAAATGAATAAACACCCTTCCTTTTCTGAAATATATAAACAATAACATAGGCAGTTAAACTATTACAATTAAACCACAGAACTGCCAAGTGTTGAGGAATCTGAACTAGGCACCTACTAAGCACATTGCAAATGTTACCTTTCACTGACACAATTTGAACATGTGCATTTTACATGCCAGGAAGAAATCTCATTTTGCTTGCTAGACAACTGAGACAGGAAGAACTCGTTAACTTTGCCTGGGTCTCATAGCTATTAAATGGCTGTACCAGGTTTAGATTCTAGGTCTCTCTGCCTCTGGAGCACATCTTCACACTTGAGCACCTCACTACAAACCCCCAAACACCTGTATTATTACCACAGACCATCCTGTTACATGTTGAGCTTTCTATTAATGCAAGAAGAAAAAAATTGATTTAGTAATCTTTAAAAGAACTTACAGAGACTCCCTCCTCTTAGGCACTAGGGGTTATTGTATTTTTCTGTGCTTCTCCGTTAGTAGGAATGCGTTCTGAGTAAAGCCTATATTACGGCAGCTCTTCATAGAATTATGTCTTCTTTTTCATAGAAAAAAATAACCAAATTAGCAGGCAGAAGTGAGGAATGAGCATTGGCAAATATGATGCATAGAATAAAGTTGTGCCACATTTTAAAATGTTTCTGTGTTCCTGGAATCCTTGTGGCGGATTACTGAGTTTTCAGATTGGTGCTAGAAGTATGTCCTTAACCTTGTGATCACCAGGAATGTGAACTTGGGTACGCTGTTTAGCTTCTCTGAGCTTCAGCTTTCAAGTAAGTAAAAGAGTAATAACTTAAACCATACTTATTCTATAGGTTTTTAAGGGGACAAAATAGATTTTCATGACTTTTTTTATACTACAAAGTAATAAACAAGCAGCAATTTGTTCTTATTGACTTGTCATGGTGTAATAGTAAAAGCATGGGACTAAACTCACACAGACCTAGGTTGGAATCACAAACACCAATTATCTGATAATGGAATGTTATTCCATCTCTCTTGGCTTCAGTTACAGTGTCTCTAAACTGGAGATAATGACACTTGTATTATAGTTGTAGTAAAGATTAAAAAAAATTATATAAATTTCTAGGTTACAGAATACCTGAAGAAAATGATACCAATTGCAACCATTAATCCACATGTGAGTTGAGTAATCTAATAATAAAAACTAAAACATAATTCCAAGAGTAATGTACAGAATCTATATTTAGAATTTATAATTTATGCTATTAGGCCCAAATTATGCACCTACTTAGATTCACTAATTCCCACTTTCCTTCTCTGTTGTTTGACCAGTAGAGGATATGACCACAGCAACCTCCTTTGCTTATCACTAAATCTCTAAACACTGCTGGCTGTCACACCTCTCTTGGATTAAAGCCTAAGGAGTCTCCATCATCTCTCCTGCAGTGGAAGTTACAGTAGCTCCAAAGTCCAAGCCCATATATGATACCTTGTGCTGGCAGAGCTTTAATAACAAACTTATATTTGTTTTCTCTCCATTCTTATGGCATGTTTATTTCTACCTCCCTCTCACTACCTGGAATTTCTTTCACCAACAAAACATTAGCATGCAAACCTTAGCTAAAGCTACAGTTTTGAAAGGATGTGGACTGAAAAAATTGACCAGGACTGGCCCTGGAAAGTCAATCTGCAGGATGGATTTTAAAGTGGGTTTGACACTTTTAATGTATTCTTGGATTTGGTTTGCTAGTATTCTGTAAAGGATTTTTGCGTCTATGTTCATTGGTGATATTGGCCTGTAATCTGCTTTTTTGTGGTATCTTTGCCTGGTTTTGGTATCAGCGTGATGGTGTCCTCATAGAATGAGTTTGGAAGTGTTCCTTCCTTTGCAATTTTTTGGAATAGTTTTGGAAGGATAGGTGTTAACTCTTCTCTAAAAGTTTGGTAGAATTGGCTTGTGAAGTCATCTGGTCCTGGACCTTTGTTTGTTGGGAGTTTTAAAATCACAGATTCAATTTCAGTACTTATAATTGGACTATTCGTATTTTCTATTTCTTCCTGGTTCAGTCTTAGAAGGTTGTACTTTTCTAAGAATTTGTCCATTTCTTCTAGGTTGGCCATTTTATTGGCGTATAGTTGCTTGTAGTAGCCTCTATGGTCCTTTGTATTTCTGTGGTGTCGATTGTAACTTCTCCTTTTTCATTTCTAATTTTATTGATTTGGGCCCTCTCCCTTTTTTTCTTGGTGAGTCTGGTTAAAGGTTTATCAATTTTGTTTATCTTTTCAAAGAAACAGCTTTTAGTTTCATTGATCTTTTCTATTTTTTAAGTCTCTATTTCATTTATTTATGCTCTGATCTTTATGATTCTGATTGAAATAGGACTTATTATCAGTAGCGTGTTAATAACCTTTTACATTCAATGACATCATAGTCATGTTTTCACTTGAGGTGTAAAGGTAAGGCAAGTACAGTTCATCAATGCAAGGTGAATGATAATTAAACATTTAATAAGGTTGTATGACTTTTTTATGCCTTTGGATACCTTATGAAAAGCTAATTGTCAACTTAAGGTAGGCTGTCAAAGCAAAAGAGCATTATGATAGATTTTTAACAAGACTTTTATCTTTTGTAGTCACCAGGCAGATTCTGTTGAAAATCAGACCAAAGATCTGATTATAGGATTGGTAGAACTGCAAAAGGGTTTTGATGTTGTTGTTGTAGCCTCAACAGGTGTCTTATATCAAAGTGAGAGCCATGGCAGTGAAATAGAATGAGGCAGTGGTAATAAATCCATATAAATCAAAGTCCTGCTGGATTAATGAAATTTTTAGGAGTTTAAAGATCTGGGATATTGCAAGATATCTTGCATTAAATTAAAGGCAAGTTGTTGCTTATAGAAATATAAACCACTGAGAAAAAGCCATCGTGCTTTATAAGGCTTTTTGCACTATGCATGCAACATGCACATCTCTTGAGAATATAGCTCCAATCCATTGATCAGGAAATTTTGAATGCTGTCAGTACTGAATGAGGTTCAAAGTTCTAGTCTTCAGTGCAGGCTGCCCTGCTGTTGTGGCCATTTCATCCATTGATCAATTTATGCTAGATGAATCAGTGGTAGAAAAGGATACTGTGTTGAGTCTTTGGGTATGGAACAATCACATAGGGTCCTGGAGCAAAGCCAAGATCACCGTGGCAGAGAATTACCCTCCATTCGAAAAGCATAGCTTTGCATGCATGTGCTAGCAACTGTTTTTATTTAAGCAACTGGTTTTATCTGAGCACCTGACCAAGACACACCATGAGATTATGAAACCAGAGCTTTCCACCATGAACAAAGTTATTTTGAATTCAGCTAGTTCTAAGGTTAAGCAGGTGCTATAGCAATCGAATATTTAATGGAAGTGACACATTTAGGAGTAGGCTGAAGCAGATTCAGAAAGTACAAATAAATTAAATGAACAGATGGCCCAGACTCCCTTGTCACTTATTTCTGTTTATCTGATGTTTATCCTTCAGCTCACAACTATGTCCTTATGGAGGGTAACTTTTAATCAATTGATGGAGAAAGTAAACACTTAAGCCTGGCTCACAGATGGACCACCACAATGCGTTGACATTTTCGGAAAAGGGGCTACTGCCGTGTCATACCCACATTCATAGGTGGTCCTGAAAGAAATTAGTCAAATTAAATCATGTGAGGGAGCTAAGCTGTGAACAAAATACTCAGTCATCCATTTTGTACAGAAGGAGATATCATCTAACATATGGATATGCAGGAAATGCTGTGTAATGTATAATGACTGCGAAGAAATAAGAATGGAAGACTGGGGATGAGGATGTCTGGAGAAGAGTTACATGGATGGACTTATAGGAAAGGACACAAATTATGAAGATCTTTTTGTCTCATAAATGCCACCAGTGTGCTTTCACCAAAGAGCAGGCTCTCAAAAATTAGGTGAGAGATGACCTGTACTGTGCATGTGAGCAAGTCTCTTTTCTTGGTCATCTTGTTACCTGCAAAATGGACCTATAAACAGAATAGCTATGGTGGCATGGCTGGAAGCTATGTATTTGTCAAAAATTGTGGGTTGCCTATTGCAAAGGCTGAATTACCTACTGCAGAATGTACAACCATTGAAAAATAACAGTTCTAGCTCTTTCATATGGTACTATTACTCAGAACAACCTTTTAGCGGCAGATAGATTATAACAGGCACTTTGGAGGGAACAGAGATTGCTTTCACTTAAAATGATGTACATTGAAGATATGGATTTGTCTTCCCTACTCCTGCTAGCTCCACCATTTGATGATCATGACTTTTAGAATGCCTCATCCAATAACATTGTGCCCCACAAAGCATTGCTTCTAACTAAGGGAACCATATTATGGGAATGCCATGATAATGGGTGTATGACCATGGCATTTTCTGATTTTACAATGTTTTCTATTATCCAAAATGATTGTTCCCATAGAATGACAAAATGGCTCATTGAAGTCTCTGAACAGTGTCAACTTGGGGTCAACACCTTGAAGCGTTTGAGGCACTCTTTGGTCATCTATTGCTGTACAACCAACCATTCCTACACTAAACGGTTTAAACAAATTATTATCTCTCACTCTTCTGTTGGTTAATAAGTTAATCTGCAATGTCCTCACTGGAGGTTTTCAGGTAACTTAGACCAAATATTGGGGCTGAGGTTGTAGCTGGGCCTGCAGAGGGCTTGATGGGGCTGATCGCTCACTCACATGATATCAGGAGCTCAGCTGGGGCTGATAAGTGGAGTATCTACACATGGCCTCTTCATGCAGCTTGGGCATGATGGCTATGTTCTAGAAGAAGCATTCCAATACCAGGTGTTGTAAAAGACATATGTGGAAGCTGCAAATTCTTATGATCCAGGCTATAATATCACCATTAGCACTATTTTTGTTCAAAGTACTCACTAAGGCTGGCTCAGATTCATGGAGGTAGAGGAGGGGGAATTAGACTCTACCTCCTGATGTGAGACTGACAAATTACATTGCAGAAGAGTGTATGGAATAGAAGATATTTTTTGTGGCCATTTTTGAAAATACAATGAGTTCAAATGCATTGTCCTTTTGGAGATGGTATATGTGCTGATCCAGTGGCTGATTTACAGAGCTGCATTCCAAAAGGGTCAGATAACAAAAGGAAGAAATAGGATTGATCCCCTCATTATAGCTCCCAGTGAGCAAATTGCAGAATTTTTACAGCCTTTCTTCCCAACCAGTAACTGCCAAAACAGAGGTTCTGTTTACTATGGGTATAATTTCGACCAGAGGATAATATAAGAGTTTCACTGAAGTAGAGGTTGCATATATCACTAGGCCATATTGGGCTCCTCATTCAAGGTGATTAGCAGGCAAAGAAAGAATGACTGGATTACCTGGTTTAGTTAAACCTATTACTAAGAGAAACTGGGTGTGCTTCTGCACAATGGGTGCAGGAAGGAATATGTATGTAATGAATGAGTAGTAAGGTAACATTACTTGGCGTGTCTATGCAGAAAATTTCAGCTGAACAAGAACAAGACAGCCACACTCAGAACCTTCAGATATGAAGATCTTAGTCACTTCACTACTTTGCTAAGCCCGTGAAATCTTGGTCAAAGCAGAAGGGAGTGGTGGATCTAGAACGGGTTGGAAGAGGAATATCAATTATATTTTGGGGGAAGCTTGCAGCAATAGGGACTATAGCATGGTGTGCTAACCCTCTGCAATACATTTTAGAATTTTGCAACTGGCTACAAAATGATTGCATTTTCACTCCCATTCTTGATGAAGAAGGCTGGCAATCTGATTTTCATACTATTGCTGGAGAATGTGAGCAGATCCAAGTAGTATGAGGGATGGACTGAATGAAATCTAATTTATGGGCTTCCCCTAACAGATTTACTCAGTCCCATCTGTCTCCTGAGTTGGGATGCTTACAAGATGGAGATCCTTAGCTGCCCCTGTCATCCCTTACTCTCTTAAGACCAGCTGTCTCAGATGTTCTTGCAGAGAAAATCTGGCCTCCAGAACACCTACTGTGTAGAGAGCAGACCATCTTCAGTAACCAAGTCTTGCCTTAGTGAACCCATAGACCTGCTCACATCTCACCATTGCCAGACTTATACAAAGAACCTCTCTGCTGAGGGGTGATGATAGTAGTGGTGAATCTGACTTCTCCAGAAACTGTCCAGAGGCCTCAATAACAACATAGAACTATAGGAAAGCTAATACTTCATACATAAAGTTAACTTAAAGCCCTGAGAGATAGGGAATGGGAGGAGCTGGCAGATAAATACCTGCTCTTCCTTCTCTTCGTATTCCATACTGTGTGGTATTTTTGTACACCTGTAGTTTCATACCCTCTTCAAAATGTCTTGCATAAACAAGCAAATGAGTGCTATTTATTGAGAATCAGTGACCAGTTGGAAATTGACCTTTTTTCCCACTTCCTATCCTGATCTTCCTGCTTCTAAATTTTATTGATCAAAGCAAATCCCAGAGCCAGCTCAGATTCAAAGGGAGTGGAAATAGGTTTCATCACATGACTGGAGGGGTTGTATGCATTACAGAGATGGGAGGAATTCTTGGCAGGCAGCTTTCTAGAAAATTTATCTATTTTTTTCCCAACAATATTCTATTTTTTCCCCCAAATTTCCAAGTCTTTGTCTTTCAGTTCTAACATCTGGAATTTTTTTAAAATTCTAATATCTGGAGTTTATATTTTAATTTCCATTGAATTCTTAATATTTGACACTAACATTTAAATTTTTAAGAATTCATTTTTAGTTTTAGAAAGTCTTTTCAGAATATACTACCCTTTTTCTCCAACTTAATATTTATTTTTTTCTCTTAGAGATGAAGCTGTAGGCATTCTCCAAATAAACTCTGATAATATTTATCTCCTGGTATCCACACTTGATGTAGGTCTCTCCCACAATAGATAATTATTAACCAGTATGACCAATAGAACACTGAGGAAGTGACTGCATGACTTCTGAGTCTAGGCCACAAAAGCCATTGTAGTTTCTGTGTTGGCTTCTCTTAGACCACTTGCTCTGGGGGACACCAGCCATCAGAGTCATGAGAACATTCAAATAGCCCTGGGAAAGAGCCCACATGGGGAGGAACTGAAACCTCTTGTCAAAAGTTAGCACCAACTGGCCAACCATGCGAAGGAGTCTTCCAGGCCCTGTCAGGCCTTCAGATGACTGAAGTTTCAGACAACATCTTGATGTTTACACCAAGAGAAATCCTGAGTCAGAAACACATTGCTAAACTGCTCCCAAACATCTGACCCTTAAAAACTGTGAGAGATAATAAATATTTTCATTGTTTTAAGCCACTAAATTTTGAGATAATCTATTAATCAGTGTAAATAACTAGTGCAGATAATATTAATTTTGGATTTAAAATATTGTTTTTCTTTCTGTATGTTTTTCTAACATTTTATGAGTTTCTCCTTCTGTTTTGTTATTCTCTGTTTATAGTAGTTTTTTTCCTTGACTGCCAGTTTATTTTGGGGAGTGATATGCTAAAAAAGTTAACTAAAGGTGTAGGGTTCTTATAAAATTCTGGACTTTGTTTTTTTGAGAGACACCTATCTATTAATCTTTTTAGATTTTACTCTTTGGATTATTCTCCTCAGAGAGGAGTCCTTCAAATCTCTATATGGGAAGCCTGCTGTAGAACTAGGAACTCAGGTTGTGCAGTTTTAAGCTTGAAAATTTTAGTTGTTTTGATATGAAAGAAAATATCTTTGAAAATATCTGCTGTTTTGGTATGGTGCTTTATCCCTGCCCTCGCTAAGTCCTGGTTCCTCTTATTCAGAATATTTCTGACTCAGTCTCTCCAAAGAATAAAATTTCTGTCTTTTGCTGGGATAGAGAAAGGAACCTGGAGATCCTATTGGTTTTGGTCTACCCTTTACCTGTCTTTCATAGATAGTCAAGGGACAGGAAGATTGTCCAAAATAATTAGTAACTCTGCTCCTAGAAGTTGTTCAGGGACTTAGGTTCCTTCTATCTTATTGCTGTCATTGTCTATATTACTACATTCCTCTGCACATAAAGTTTGGACCACCAGCATAGAATCCAAGTTGTAGACAGAAGGATGGGGAAAACATAATTGGAGAACAAATATTTTTCTTCTCAAAGGACATGTTCTCGGAGTCACGCAAGTTACTTTCATTCACTATGCCTCAGCGAACATATACAGATGCAAGAGATGCTAAGAAATGTAGTCAGACCTGGCAGTCATGTGTCCAGCTAAAAGAGAGGTGGCCTATTACTGAAAGGAATAAGGAGGAGAGAGTTTGCTTTTGCTGCTTCTGATAACTTCAGTTTTCTCTTCTCTAAATCATTACTTTTTATTAAATATATTCAATCTCCCCAAATTTTGTTCATATATCTTGTCTCTTCTCTCCTTCTTTTTTTCCTTCTGTGTATCCAATTTTTATTTCTTAAATATTATTTTAGTAGTTTTGGGGAGCAAGTAAAAACTCATGTATTCAAACTTCCATATTACATTGAAAGATACTTGCTTAAGATAATATACCGTTATAATCTATATAATTGATCACAAAATAGTACATATGTAAATGTTTTTTTCTCCCTTAATAAAGTTTTGCAGTGAGAGACAATATACAGTCAGTTCTCATCATGCACAGCAGTTATGTTACATAAAGTTGACAAAAACTGAATTTGCAAGTACTGAATCATTGCCCCAGGATAAATATGTACATATAGACATACATAAGTAACATAGATTATAATCTTAAATCCTTAAAACAACTCATCCTGATAGATTCTATTTTCTTTATTTTGCAAAAGAGAAAGTGAGGTTCAGAAGTGTTAAGTGACTTGCCAGGGGCTACCCCACTAACAGGTGCCAAAGTTAGGGTTCAATCCTCATACTAGAACTGGAGCTTCTTGCCCTTTACTCCACCACCCCCTACTGTCTCCATCCTCTGGTCCATCTGCCTCTGGTTGAAAGCAGAGCTGCAACTTGTATAATCTCAGCTGGGAATGTGGGTATTGGGGGAATCAAATTTTTTGCTGCTCTGAGCATGTTTGCAAATGACCATGAAAACGCTGAAATTATAGATATGGGAGTTATAAATAAATTTTGGCAAGCAGATGAATTCACAAATACAGAATCTTGGGATAATGAAGATTGACTGTAAATTGTTATTAAACACATCTACCTAATATACACTAAATATATGCCAAGAACTGATTTGTTTTCTGCACTTCAGTGGTCTAATGAAATGTAAAATGCCATATCTTTTATCATATTTATTTCCATTGATAAAGGAATTTTGCTACTCCCCCAAACTGTGTTATCTCCAAGGATAATATTCATAATTAATACTGAAATCACATGTCTTAAATATGATTGTTTATGATTTCTTAGAGAAATAAAACTTTGACATTCCATAGTTTTGGTAGCTGAATAGCGACAAACTTCTTAAATTTACAATGAAATCAATACTGAACACTTGCTCTAGGAAAAAAATGTGATTGTTTTACCAAACAGAGAATTGCTTTGAAAATTATATAAATTTTCAAAAAAAATTATCAAAATTTATCAAATTTTTATAAATGATAACATGCTGAATACTTGAGGTAATGAATTTCTAGTTCAATATACCCACTTTCCAATCCTATGATTTTTAAGTCATTTTAATCTATTTGTGTAAAATTGTTACACAGTTTTATTTTCTCCAGCTCACACACAGATTCACAATCTACATTAGTACTGGTAATCATCTCACTACTTATTTACGACAAATCTAGATTGTAATATTTACATGACTGTTTCATTACTAATTTTTATCTTTTCAAGAATGGCTTTTGAGCCCGTGATATATATATATATATATATGCTTTTTCACAATTCAACAAAAATACAAATTAAAAAATATAATTTATAACATGCACAGTGATCTGTCCCCCCCCACCTCACGTGGAATTATTTATCAACCTGATAATTAATGTTAAATAAGACTCAGAATAAGTGAAAAGAAGATGAAGAAGCCTGGAAAGCATATTAAAAACCTTTAAGAATATAAGGTTATTATGACAATAACAATATTTCTGAGAAAATATCAATAAAGCTTAAAATTCAAATTTGTGAAATGCGTATGACAAAAGTTATTTCATAGCCTTTTAGAATAGTTAAACTACTGTGGATCTCTTGAAAGCCTGTCAGAGACCTTGAAACACTATTTTAGAATATTATTTGATATGCAAACTTTAGAATTTTGTTTCAAAACCCTAATTACAAAATATGCATATAAACTATTTTTCAGAGGGGAAGATAGATAATTAACACATTCACAAAGCAAGTTATAGTTTTGTTTCTGCTTTGATTTTTTTTTTTGCAAATTTTTTATTGGAGAATATTTGCTTTACAATGTTGTGTTAGTTTCTAGTGTACAGCAAAGTGAATCAGCTATATGTATGCATATATCCCCTCTTTTTTGGATTTCCTTCCCATTTAGGTCACCACAGAGAATTGAGTAGATTTCCATGTGCTATACAGCCCAGTGTCATTGGTTATCTATTTTATGCATAGTAGTGTATATATGTCAATCCCAATCTCCCAATCCATCCCACGCCCTCCTTCCCCCCCCACCCCCGGTATCCATATGTTTGTTTGTTCTTTACGTCTGTGTCTCTATTTCTGCTTTGCCAATAAGATCATCTATACCACTTTTCTAGATTCCACATGTATGCGTTAATATATATTTGTTTTTCTCTTTCTGACTTACTTCACTCTGTATGACAGTCTCTAAGTCCATCCACATCTCTGCAAATGACACAATTTCGTTCCTTTTTATGGTGCAGTAATATTTCATTGTACATATGTACCATACCTTCTTTATCCATTCCTTGTTAATGGATATTTAGGTTGCTTCCACGTCCTGGCTACTGTAAATAGTGCTGCAATGAACACTGCGGTGCATGTATCTTTTTGAATTATTGTTTTCTCCAGGTACATGCCCAGGAGTGGGATTGGGAATCATACGACAGTTCTGTTTTTAGTTTTTTAAGGAACCTCCATACTGTTCTCCATAGTGGCTTTATAAATTTACATTCCCACCAACATTGTAAGAGGGTTCCTTTTTCTCCACACCCTCTCCAGCATTTTTTTTTTTTTGTAGATATTTTGATGATGGCCATTCTGACTGGTGTGAGGTGATACTGCATTGTAATTTTGATTTACATTTCTCTAATAATTACTGATATTGAGCATCTTTTCATGTGTTTATTGACCCACCTCCTAGAGTAATGAAAATAAAAACAAAAATATACAAATGGGACGTAATGAAACTTAAAAGCTTTTGCACAGCAATGGAAATCATAAACAAGATGAAAAGACAACCCACAGAATGGGAGAAAATATTTGCAAATGAAGCAACTGACAAGGGATTAATCTCCAAAATATATAAACAGCTCTGGCAGCTCAATATTAAAAAATCAAACAACCCAATCAAAAAATGTCAGAAGACCTAAATAGACATTTCTCTAGTTATAGTTTTTGAGAGTGCTCCAAATTTGAAAGAAATAATTCCACATTACAAATGTAAAACATTTTTTAGATTAACAATGTACCTGTTCTTATTTAAATAGATGGCTCCCCCAAAAAGATCTATAAGGTGGTCAGGCTGGCTGAAGTAGATGATAACCTGAGGAACAAGTTAAAAATATATTTATAGAAGGGATGAAGATGGCGGAAGAGTAAGACGCGGATATCACCTTCCTTCCCACAGACACATTAGAAATACATCTACACGTGGAACTGCTCCTACAGAACACCCACTGAATGCTGGCAGAAGACGTCAGACCTCCCAAAAGGCAAGAAACTCCCCACGTACTTGGGTAGGGCAAAAGAAAAAAGAAATAACAGAGACAAAAGAATAGGGATGGGACCTGCACCAGTGGGAAGGAGCTGTGAAGGAGGAAAGGTGTCCACACACTAGGAAGCCCCTTCGTGGGTGGAGAGTGCGGGTGACAGAGGGGGGAAGCTTCAGAGCCACGGAGGAGAGCGCAGCCACAGGGGTGCGGAGGGCAAAGCAGAGAGACTCCCGCACAGAGGATCGGCGCCGAGCAGCACTCACCAGCCCGAGAGACTTGTCTGCTCACCCGCCGGGGCGGGCGGGGGCTGGGAGCTGAGGCTCGGGCTTCGGTCAGATGGCAGGGAGAGGACTGGGGTTGGCTGCGTGAACACAGCCTGAAGGGGTTAGCGCACCACAGCTAGCAGGGAGGGAGTCCGGGAAAAAGTCTGCAGCTGCCGAAGAGGCAAGAGACTTTTTCTTGCCTCTTTGTTTCATGGTGCGCAAGGAGAGGGGATTCAGAGCGCCGCCTAAATGAGCTCCAGAGATGGGCGTGAGCCGCAGCTATCAGCGCGGACCCCAGAGACAGGCTAAGGCTGCTGCTGCCACCACCAAGGAGCCTGTGTGCAAGCACAGGTCACTCTCCACACCGCCCCTCCCAGGAGCCTGTGCAGCCCACCACTGCCAGGCTCCCGTGATCCAGGGACAACTTCCCCGGGAGAACGCACGGTGCACCTCAGGCTGCTGCAATGTCACGCTGGCCTCTGCCGCCACAGGCTCGCCCCGCATCCGTACCCCTCCCTCCCCCACGCCTGAGTGAGCCAGAGCCCCGGAAGCAGCTGCTCCTTTAACCCCGTTCTGTCTGGGCGGGGAACAGACGCCCTCAGGCGACCTACATGCAGAGGCGGGTCCAAATCCAAAGCTGAACCCCGAGAGTTGTATGAACAAAGAAGAGAAAAGGAAATCTCTCCGAGCAGCCTCAGAAGCAGCGGATTAAAGCTCCACAAACAACTTGATGTACCTGCATCTGTTGAATACCTGAATAGACAACGAATCATCTCAAATTCAGGAGGTGGACTTTGGGAGCAGGATATATTAATTTTTCCCCTTTTCCTTTTTTTGTGAGTGTATATGTGTATGCTTCTGGGTGAGATTTTGTCTGTATAGCTTTGCTTTCACCATTTGTCCTAGGGTTCGGTCTGTCTGTTTTTTTTTTTTTTTTGGTACTTAAAAAATTATTTTTTTTAATAAATGTTTTCTTAATAATATTTTCCTTATTTTCTACTTTTAAAAATTAAAAAAAATTTGTTCATGATAAGTTTTTTCATATTTTTTATTTTAAAAAATTAAAAAAAATTTTTCTTAATAAATTTGTTACTTAATAATTTTCTCTTATTTTTTCTTATAAAAATTAATAAATTTATTTTAAAAAATTAAAAAAATTGTTTTTCCTAATAAATTTTTTCTTAATAATTTTTTTCTTATTTTTTATTATAATAGCTTTATTTTATTGTATCCTCTTTCTTTCTTTCTTTCTATTTTTTCTCCCTTTTATTCTGAGCCGTGTGGATGAAAGGCTCTTGGTGCTCCAGCCAGGCATCAGGGCTGTGCCTCTGAGGTGGGAGAGCCAACTTCAGGACACTGGTCCACAAGAGACCTCCCAGCTCCACGTAATACCAAACGGCAAAAATCTCTCAGAGATCTCTATCTCAACATCAAGACCCAACTTCACTCAATGACCAGCAAGCTACAGTGCTGGACACCCTATGCCAAACAACTAGCAAGACAGGAACACAGCCCCATCCATTAGCAGAGAGGCTGCCTAAAATCATAAGGCCACAGATGCCCCAAAACACACCACCAGACGTGGACTGCCCACCAGAAAGACAAGATCCAGCCTCATCCACCAGAACACAGGCACTAGTCCCCTCCACCAGGAAGCCTACACAACCCACGGAACCAACCTTAGCCACTGGGGACAGATACCAAAAACAATGGGAACTACGAACCTGCAGCCTGTGAAAAGGAGACCCCAAACACAGTAAGATAAGCAAAATGAGAAGACAGAAAAACACACAGCAGATGAAGGAGCAGGGTCAAAACACACCAGACCTAACAAATGAAGAGGAAATAGGCAGTCTACCTGAAAAAGAATTCAGAATAATGATAGTAAGGATGATCCAAAATCTTGGAAATAGAATAGACAAAACGCAAGAAACATTTAACAAAGACCTAGAAGAACTAAAGAGGAAACAAGCAATGATGAACAGCACAATAAATGAAATTAAAAATAATCTAGAAGGGATCAATAGCAGAATAACTGAGGCAGAAGAACGGATAAGTGACCTGGAAGATAAAATAGTGGAAATAACTACTGCAGAGCAGAATAAAGAAAAAAGAATGAAAAGAACTGAGGACAGTCTCAGAGACCTCTGGGACAATATTAAACGCACCAACATTCGAATTATAGGGGTCCCAGAAGAAGAAGAGAAAAAGAAGTGGACTGAGAAAATATTTGAAGAGATTATAGTTGAAAACTTCCCTAATATGGGAAAGGAAATAGTTAATCAAGTCCTGGAAGCACAGAGAGTCTCATACAGGATAAATCCAAGGAGAAACACGCCAAGACACATATTAATCAAACTATCAAAAATTAAATATAAAGAAAACATGTTAAAAGTAGCAAGGGAAAAACAACAAATAACACACAAGAGCATCCCCATAAGGTTAACAGCTGATCTTTCAGCAGAAACTCTGCAAGCCAGAAGGGAGTGTCAGGATATACTTAAAGTGATGAAGGAGAAAAACCTACAACCAACAAGGATCTCATTCAGATTTGATGGAGAAATTAAAACCTTTACAGACAAGCAAAAGCTGAGAGAGTTCAGCACCACCAAACCAGCTTTACAACAAATGCTAAAGGAACTTCTCTAGGCAAGAAACACAAGAGAAGGAAAACACCTACAATAACAAACCCAAAACATTTAAGAAAATGGGAATAGGAACATACATATCCATAATTACCTTAAATGTAAATGGATTAAATGCTCCCACCAAAAGACACAGACTGGCTGAATGGATACAAAAACAAGACCCATCTATATGCTGTCTACAAGAGACCCACTTCAGACCTAGAGACACATACAGACTGAAAGTGAGGGGATGGAAAAAGATATTCCATGCAAATGGAAATCAAAAGAAAGCTGGAGTAGCAATTCTCATATCAGACAAAATAGACTTTAAAATAAAGACTATTACAAGAGACAAAGAAGGACACTATATAATGATCAAGGGATCGATCCAAGAAGAAGGTATAACAATTGTAAATATTTATGCACCCAACATAGGAGCACCTCAATACATAAGGCAAATACTAACAGCCATAAAAGGGGAAATCGACAGTAACACAATCATAGTAGGGGACTTTAACACCCCACTTTCACCAATGGACAGATCATCCAAAATGAAAATAAATAAGGAAACACAAGCTTTAAATGATACACTAAACAAGATGGACTTAATTGATATTTATAGGACATTCCACCCAAAAACAACAGAATACACATTTTTCTCAAGTGCTCATGGAACATTCTCCAGGATAGATCATATCTTGGATCACAAATCAAGCCTTGGTAAATTTAGGAAAATTGAAATCGTATCAAGTATCTTTTCTGATCACAACGCTATGAGACTGGATATCAATTACAGGAAAAGATCTGTAAAAAAAACAAACACATGGAGGCTACACAATACACTACTTAATAACGAAGTGATCACTGAAGAAATCAAAGGGGAAATCAAAAAATACCTAGAAACAAATGACAATGGAGACACGACGACCCAAAACCTATGGGATGTAGCAAAAGCAGTTCTAAGAGGGAAGTTTATAGCAATACAAGCCTACCTCAAGAAACAAGAAACATCTCAAATAAACAACCTAACCTTGCACCTAAAGCAATTAGAGAAAGAAGAACAAAAAAACCCCAAAGCTAGCAGAAGGAAAGAAATCATAAAGATCAGATCAGAAATAAATGAAAAAGAAATGAAGGAGACAATAGCAAGGATCAATAAAACTAAGAGCTGGTTCTTTGAGAAGATAAACAAAATTGATAAACCATTAGCCAGACTCATCAAGAGAAAAAGGGAGAAGACTCAAATCAATAGAATTAGAAATGAAAAAGGAGAAGTAACCACTGACACTGCAGAAATACAAACGATGATCATGAGAGATTACTACAAGCAACTCTATGCCAATAAAATGGACAACCTGGAAGAAATGGACAGATCCTTACAAATGCACAACCTGCCTAGACTGAACCAGGAAGAAATAGAAAATATGAACAGACCAATCACAAACACTGAAATTGAAACTGTGATTAAAAATCTTCCAACAAACAAAAGCCCAGGACCAGATGGCTTCACAGGCGAATTCTATCAAACATTTAGAGAAGAGCTAACACCTATCCTTCTCAAACTCTTCCAAAATATTGCAGAGGGAGGAACACTCCCCAACTCATTCTACGAGGCCACCATCACCCTGACACCAAAACCAGACAAAGTTGTCACAAAGAAAGAAAACTACAGGCCAATATCACTGATGAACATAGATGCAAAAATCCTCAACAAAATACTAGCAAACAGAATCCAACAGCACATTAAAAGGATCATACACCATGATCAAGTGGGGTTTATTCCAGGAATGCAAGGATTCTTCAATATACGCAAATCAATCAACGTGATACATCATATCAAGAAATTGAAGGAGAAAAACCATATGATCATCTCAATAGATGCAGAGAAAGCTTTTGACAAAATTCAACACCCATTTATGATAAAAGCCCTGCAGAAAGTAGGCATAGAGGGAAATTTCCTCAACATAATAAAGGCCATATATGACAAACCCACAGCCAACAGTGTCCTCAATGGTGAAAAACTGAAACTATTTCCACTAAGATCAGGAGCAAGACAAGGTTGCCCACTCTCACCACTATTATCCAAACTAGTTTTGGAAGTGTTAGCCACAGCAATCAGAGAAGAAAAAGAAATAAAAGGAATCCAAATCGGAAAAGAAGAAATAAAGCTGTCACTGTTTGCAGATGACATGATACTATACATAGAGAATCCTAAAGATGCTACCAGAAAACTACTAGAGCTAATCAACGAATTTGGTAAAGTAGCAGGATACAAAATTAATGCACAGAAATCTCTTGCATTCCTATACACTAATGATGAAAAATCTGAAAGTGAAATTAAGAAAACACTCCCGTTTACCATTGCAACAAAAAGAATAAAATATCTAGGAATAAACCTACCTAAGGAGACAAAAGACCTGTATGCAGAAAATTATAAGACACTGATGAAAGAAATCAAAGATGATACAAATAGGTGGAGAGATATACCATGTTCTTGGATTGGAAGAATCAACATTGTGAAAATGACTCTACTACCCAAAGCAATCTACAGATTCAATGCAATCCCTATCAAACTACCACTGGCATTTTCCACAGAACTAGAACAAAAAATTTCACAATTTGTATGGAAACACAAAAGACCCCGAATAGCCAAAGCAATCTTGAGAACGAAAAATGGAGCTGGAGGAATCAGGCTCCCTGACTTCAAACTATATTACAAAGCTACAGTAATCAAGACAGTTTGGTACTGGCACAAAAACAGAAATATAGATCAATGGAACATGATAGAAAGCCCAGAGATAAACCCACACACATATGGTCACCTTATCTTTGATAAAGGAGGCAAGCATATACAGTGGAGAAAAGACAGCCTCTTCAATAAGTGGTGCTGGGAAAACTGGACAGGTACATGTAAAAGTATGAAATTAGAACACTCCCTGACACCATACACAAAAATAAACTCAAAATGGATTAAAGACCTAAGTGTAAGGCCAGACACTATCAAACTCTTAGATGAAAACATAGGCAGAACACTCTATGACATAAATCACAGCAAGATCCTTTTTGACCCAGCTTCTAGAGAAATGGAAATAGAAACAAAAATAAACAAATGAGACCTAATGAAACTTAAAAGCTTTTGCACAGCAATGGAAACCATAAACAAGACCAAAAGACAACCCTCAGAATGGGAGAAAATATTTGCAAATGGAGCAACAGACAAAGGATTAATCTCTAAGATTTACAAGCAGCTCATGCAGCTCATGCAGCTCAATAACAAAAAAACAACCAACCCAATCCAAAAATGGGCAGAAGACCTAAATAGACATTTCTCCAAAGAAGATATACAGATTGCCAACAGACACATGAAAGAATGCTCAACATCATTAATCATTAGAGAAATGCAAATCAAAACTACAATGAGATATCATCTCACACCGGTCAGAATGGCCATCATCAAAAAATCTAGAAACAATAAATGCTGGAGTGGGTGTGGAGAAAAGGGAACACTCTTGCACTGTTGGTGGGAATGTAAATTGATACAGCCACTATGGAGAACAGTATAGAGATTCCTTAAAAAACTAAAAATAAAACTACCATACGACCCAGCAATCCCACTACTGGGCATATACCCTGAGAAAACCATAATTCAAAAAGAGTCATGTACCAAAATGTTCATTGCAGCTCTATTTACAATAGCCAGGACATGGAAGCAACCTAAGTGTCCATCATCGGATGAATGGATAAAGAAGATGTGGCACATATATACAATGGAATATTACTCAGCCATAAAAAGAAATGAAATGGAGGTATTTATAGTGAGGTGGATGGAGTTAGAGTCTGTCATACAGAGTGAAGTAAGTCAGAAAGAGAAAAACAAATACAGTATGCTAACACATATATATGGAATCTAAGGAAAAAAAAAAAAAAAGGTCATGAAGAACCTAGTGGCAAGACGGGAATAAAGACACAGACTTACTGGAGAATGGACTTGAGGACATGGGGAGGGGGAGGGGTAAGATGTGACAGGGTGAGAGAGTGGCATGGACATATATACACTACCAAATGTAAAATAGATAGCATAGATAGCTAGTGGGAAGCAGCCGCATAGCACAGGGAGATCAGCTCGGTGCTTTGTGACCACCTAGAGGGGTGGGATAGGGAGGGTGGGAGGGAGGGAGACGCAAGAGGGAAGAGATATGGGAACATATGTATATATATAACTGACTCACTTTGTTATAAAGCAGAAACTAACACACCATTTTAAAGCGATTATACTCCAATAAAGATGTTTAAATATATATATATATATATATATTTATAAAAATCCACTCCCAGAAATTCTAAGTTATAAAATTATGATAGGGCTAAAGAATCTAGTTTACAAAACTTCTCTCATAGTTCAAATTTCGGCACCAGTGATATGAATAAGGCATGAAACTATTGATTGTCTACTATGATAAGAAAATATTTGAGTCATGTTTATATGTGTTCTAATTCACAAAATAAAACTATGAAGTAGATTTCACAACCCAAAATTTACAGTAGAAGGAACTGAAGCTCATAGAAGTCAAGTGCCATGGTCCGATATCTTGGAAATAGGAGACTTGTATCAAAATCTGTATCCCATATATAATAGTTGCCATAATAAAGTTACAAAAGCTGGGTGGCTTAATTTTATCAGAGTTCTGAGAGCTAGAAATACAAAATCAGTGTGTCAGTAGGGCCATGCTCCTGAAATCTGTAATGGAATTCGTCCTTAGGCAGTCTTCCTAACTTATGGTGGTTTGCTGACAAGCTTTGGTGTTCCTTGATTTGCAGCTACATAATTTCACTCTCTGTCTGTCTCGTCACTTGGCATTCTCCCTGTGGGTCTCTGACTGCACATTACTGTCTTCTTATAAGTTTACCAGGCATATTGGATCACTGGCTCACCCTAGTCCAGTATTACCTCATCTTAACTAAACTAATTACATCTGCAATGTAACCTATTTCCAAATAAGTTTCCATTCTGAAGCACTGGGAGCTAGGACTTCAACATAGAGGGGATACAATTCAAACCATAAACTAATGTCTACAAACTTTGCCACACGGCTTCTACAGAAGGAACATATACAATAATTTCCCTGAACTTCTAAATGGCGATACTCACTTTTTGGTTGAGAAATCCTTGAGTTATCTTTGAAAATAGTATACCTTTAGAACTGGTAGGGACTTAGGATTATTTAGCTTTTCCTTTTTATTTTGCAGATAAAAATGTAGTCTCCCCTCTATACCTACATGATTTCTGATGAGAAATCTGCTGTCATTCTAATTGTTTGTCTTCTATAGGTAAGGTGTTATTTCACTCTCACTGTTTTCAAAAGTTTTTTCTTCATCCTTAATTTTCAGAGTTTCCTCAGGATGTGTCTTGGTGTGTCTTAGTGTGTGTGTGTGTGTGTGTGAGTATGTTAACTTAGCTTCTTGAAATTGTAGGTCTAGGTTTTTTGTCACATTTGTGTAATTTTCAGCCATTATTTCTTGAAGTTTGTATTCAGCCCTGAAAGTTTCATTTTAGCCTCTTTCTCCTTGCCTTCTGGGACTATGATGACATGAATATTACATTAAAGTCACACAGGTCCCTGAGGTTCTTTTCATTTTTTCCCTCACTTTATTTTCTCTCTGTTTTTTGGCTTGAATAATTTCTATTGTGCTATCTTCAAATTCACTGACTTGTCCTCTATACCCTCCATTCTGCCATTGAGTCCATCCATTGCATTTTTTACCTTGCATATTGTATTTTTCAGCTCTAAAATTCCCATTTGGTTCTTCCTAACACAGAAGTGGAGTGGGATCTCAATATTGCCAGGTGGCGGTGAATGTTATACACTGAAAATGATGAAAGTTCTAGCTCTTGACTTACCCTTCTCTGACACCACCCTGGCAGGAAGGTTAAGGTGCCCCATTAATTCCTGGCAAGACTGAAAGTCTAGCCTCCTCAGTAAGCTTTTGCTTTTATGGGTGGGTGGGGAAGGTCACTTTTTTTTTTTTTTTAATGTTGTTTGGCTGGAGTAGAATAGTTAATATCTAAAAGTGTTTGTCTTGCCATGCTGCACTTATCTTGCTCTTTTGCCTAGAAAAAGCAGGCTTTCATTGGGGCTTTTTTTTGCTGCACCCATTGGCATTCTGGATTGCTGGCTTCTTTATCTCCAAGTCTTGGATATATTAGGCAAAAAAGAAACCCTAGGGAACTCCTTACCTTGTTTCAGAATACTTACACTACTGTCATGCAAGAATATAAAATGCTAGCATATATTTTGGATTATTTTCAGAGGTGCAGAAAACTGAAATTTCTGGCTGCCAAATCTATAGAATATTATAATAATTATTTAATTCATGTCTTAGTTTGATTTTTTTCTTTTTAAAGCTTGTGCCTATATTGAATTGTTGGAGATTTTGAGACATCATCAATGAAGGAAATCCAAAATCATTCAACCATGCACCATTTTGAAATTAGACTCAAGGGTACTTTGAAAAGCAGTGCTAATTTGAATGTATGAGCATTGGTATATTTTGGGGATCTAATTTCATAATTTCATAATTATTTTTATACTTTTAGAGTCATTATTTCACAATAATAGAGACTTCACATCTAGTGGATTATAACAAATTGAAAATATAAGTTATCTAATTAGTTAAAATATAGAATATAATTAGGATTTTTGGATGGATTGAAGACAGTTTTTTGTTAGTATATGTTTTAAATCATCTTTTAAAAATTAAGATTTACATACTCTGATGTATAATAGTCACCCTTCTCATACTTCTCTCTCTGTTATACTCAACGAAGGTAAAATCAGTTAATACTACTATGACTCACATCCTTGTCTTACTTGTTCAACATCAGAAACATAAGTGCTAGCTTCATGTATTTCCAAACTAATCTCTGCTTCATCCTTCCCAACACTGTATATGGTCTTCACTGTCCACTGTGTCTTTCTTTCCCTTTTTCACATACTATATCTCAATCATCATACTCCTAGAACTCACTAAAAACACCATCTTACAAACAATCTCAGCTTCCTTGTCCCTCACTCTTTCTGCTACATGGTCTAGCAAAGTTCATCCCTCAATCAGTCCAACCATCCTTCACCACTACTTTTTCATTCAGGTTGCTAAATGCTCTTGGGGGAAAACCACTCAATTGTGTGGATCTGTGTCAGCTCTCATTCATTTCCTGCAAATTCAGCTAAAGATTGTAAACTGTTTGAAATATGTATTATGTTTATTTGTACTCAGTCCCTAACCCAATGCATTCGTTATACATTCTAAGCACTCAAGAAATGTCACCCAATGGATTGCATTTGTCCTGCCAAATATTATTTATCCAAGGCTATTTTAATGTAAATTTGGTACATTTCACATTTCTCAATTGTGAATTTATTTTTAAAACATTTTTATTATTACGTCTAATACATTAGAGAAAAATTTAATATAAATGACCTTTAAATAATACCAATAATTGGTTTTAGTTGTCCTCAGTTTACTTATGACTTGCTCTTCTCTTGCTGCCTCTGTCAATCAAGAAATTCACAAGGCAGTTCCAGATTTACTGGCATTTTGGTCTACTGACTTGCAACACATTATACCTCTAATTAAGTCTCTGTGTTATTTTAGTATTTTGCTCATTTGGCTCAATACCTCTCTTCCTTTCAGGTTAAATGTTGTAAACAGAAAGCAAGTATAATAGCTGTCCAACCAAATTATAGAAGAAATGCTGAAAAGTTCAAAACAGCAATATACACTATGGTAATTTATGTAATGTAGAATGTATTAAAATTTTGGCCTTCATTTGACTCAAAAAAAAAAGTAATGGCAGGATAGAAATGGCATAGCTATTCAGAGTGAAGTCTTATCTTTCGACTGGCAGGAGTTTATCACCTTTGTTTATTCCCCTGCTCTGGGAATATTTCTCCCCTGGTTCAGAGGAAAAGTCACTCCTGTGCCCACTGGCAGCTCCCCTATTGTTTTCCCCACCTCATTGGTCCTTAAGATGGGGAATTAGCAAGCTGAATCCTCCTGGTCTTGTGAAAGCCTCATGGACCTCATGTTCCTTCCTATTCATGCATTTTTTTCTTTTACAAGCATTGCTTATTAGGCTGACCAAAGCCTTCCTTATTTAGTCGCTAGTGATATATGATGTATTGGCTTTGGCATGACCCATTTAAACAAAAGCTAGTACTTACAAATAGAAGCAGAGAGATTTAGAGTATTAACATTGCCTATTAAATAGATGTGAATTTGTAATGGAGTGATGAGAAGCAGTCTGGTTACTCCTATTTGATAGTATCTTTCAGATACAGGTATAAAATGTATATTGTCAAGGAGGCATGGGAATGTACACTGAAATTATTTAAGCCACATATTTTTCTCATCTGCATTATGCACTTGATATTATAGACACAAGGACAAGGATGAAGGATAACTTACTTAACTGGAAAAAATGTCTAAGTTGATGGCAAGTTTGAATCAGGAGGAAGGCATGTATAGGGACATCTATTATATTTGCCTTGATATAGCTAATTATAGAAAAATACATTTATACATGTCTTAATTAAATGGAATACTTTATCACTGTTAATTCTTCGGTTCCTCAGGAAGCTGACTGAGATGGAGTTTAGTGTGAAGGAGGTTTGTTCAGGAAGGTCCTTGGGATCAATACCTGTGGAAGCAGAGAAGGAAATAAGAGTAGTAAGAGATAGGTTATGCCTAACTTTGGCTGAGCCCATGGGTGTCTTTGAAAATTGACTAGGCTTTTGGCATTGTCCTCAACTTTGGTAAGGGAGATAGACTCCACATCCCCACATGGATTGGTCCTTGAATATAGGTTGTCCTAAATGGGGCTTGTCCTTAGACAAAATGACTCTTTGCAACTTGGCAATGCCTAAAAGGCTTGACAGCTGAAATACACCTGCTGACAACACTCTAAGAAGCCAACTCAACAAGTCTCTCACTGAAGAATTTGTCTGGAGGGTTCTCTACAGCTAAGTGTTGCCAAGCGACTACATTCTCTCTATTGGACTATGAATAGTAGACATAATCTGTGTCATATTTGAGTGTCTTGCACAAAAGGAAGTTGTTGCCCTCAATTCAATGTTCCTCTTTCTATAGGCTGAGACATGGATTAAATATGACTTTTTTTTTTTTTGGCCACACCGCATGGCTTGTGGGATTTTAGTTCCCTGACCAGGGATTGAACCCGGACCCTCAGCAGTGAGAGCATGGAGTCCTAACCACTGGATCGCCAGGGAATTCCAAAAATGACATCTTTTGGTTGTGAAGATGAAATCAATACTGTAGGGGAAGAAAGGGCAACAAAATGGAAAGAACCGGGGTTCCTTCAGAGAAAGGACTTAACAAAGGCATGATGCCTTTCAGTCTGAACCACTCCCAATGCACGTGTGAGAGAAACAAATCCTGTTTAAACTTATGTATTCTGTGCACCATTTGTAATCAACTGAGTCTTTCGTTCGTACAGAAAAGTATGTGAGGTGCTATTAAACAAAAACCCAAGTCATGTTGCAGTGACATTGCTATAAGAAGGTGAAAAGGGATGTCATGAGTGTCCTGGCTGTAAAGATGATGACTCATGTTAGGACATGGCAGAATACTTGTAAAGCTATCACCTGTGATAATTTCAATAGCAGACAATATGCTTACCAAGTCTGTAGCTTTACTGGAACTTGTTAGAAAAATTCAAATGAATGATGTGTTTGGCTGCTCTTTGTTGTTTTAGCAAAATCACTAGTAAAGAGAGCTGAGATCAGGCAAGAAATGACAGTTTTTGCAATGCTATACAGAAGAAAATATAGCACTGCTAAAAGAGGCAGTCTGCCTGCAGTCAGCAATCAGATTGACTGAGAAACCAATAATCTGGACCCTAAAAGCATTTATTTATCCTAAATAGCACATGAGATTGCTACTTGTAACCTAACTCCATGGCCTCCAAATTAAACTTTTTAGGCATAATAGGGAGCCCGTCCACAATAAAGCTCAGATTCAAGATGTGCCTTATTATCCAACTGTATTGTTCCAGGTTATTTTCAATTTAGCTGCATTTACATCACTGGAGAGTGGATTGGCCTAGCCCAGAACCAATAAATAGAAGAATTGGCAGTCTTGAAGTATATGTTTAGAGGAAATCTTTGGGTATAGTTATTTTAACAAAAAGCTGACTGGAATAAAATAAAAGAAAAACATGTTTTTTGAGAAAATTTTACTACTAAGAAAAACAAATCAAATGCCTGTCCTACCATAGCCAGTTATTTGGCCATGGTATTTGTTTTGTTGTATTCTGGGTAAGAGGTGGTCATATAAATGATCTATTAGCAATGAGTGAGGGAGCAAAGGAGAGTTACTATTTAATAGTTTCAGTTTTACAATATGAATGTTTTACAATATGAAAAGAATTATGGAGGTGAATGATGGTTATGGTTACACAACATTTTGAATGTATTTAATACTACTGAAGTATATGCTTAAAAATGTTTAAGATGGTAAATTTTATGTTTGTGTATTTTACCATAGGTAAAATATATATATATGTATGCATATAGTCATTGATATTAAAAAGTCACTGGATAAGTTAAACATAAAAAAAATTATCTATTCATTTATAAATTACCAGATGGAGAGAGTCATATTTGGGCTTGATTGAGAAGACTATGCTTCCCCAAGAGATCCTAAACTGAACAAGATGTAACAAATTGTGGGATGACTCTGCTTATGGGAATAAGGGAGGACACATGTATTTGGGTTCATTTATTTGCTGTGGTTACAAATCCATCCTTCCATTACAGTAGATTTTTGCTGGGCACATGACTGCCAAGACATTTCCCAAACTCCTTTGCAGTTAGTTATAACTATTGTTTTCTTCAGTGGAATGTGAAAATGAATGAACATCCAACTCACTTGTTAAATTTATTTGAATTACCTTTCTTCTCCCCACAGCTTACAGCATAGAAAAGCATTGACTTACAATCAGCAGTGCAGATGAGGATGATACCTTGGCAATGACAAATCAAAATTGTGAAATGTACCTGGGAGCTTTTTTATTTTCTGGAGCAGAGTCATCTGACTCTGTCATTCATCTCCAAACAGTGATGAGAGAGAGAGAAAAAATAGGTTTTATTTATTTAAAGCACTGAGTTTTGAGTTTTACAATTTAATTTTTAAACTAATATCAATATCTAAGCCTATATTGCACCTAATATAAACCAGCAGTTTAAGTTTTTGTACAAAGTTTATTATTTACCTTTTGTTTCCCATATGTTAAGAGACTATATTGAATATAATTTGCCATGATTTTTATTAGGACAAAAGTCGGTTATGTACAAATTTTGAAATTCAAAGGGACCTGCCTGCAACTGCTAAATTCTGTTCTGAATGATTTTGGAATTTCCATGAATACAAATTGACAATTCCTCCATCTCACTTATTGGTTACATCTGTGAGTCCTTAAGCATTAAGGGTATAACTATGGCCATATGACTACCTCACTTTTTTTTTAAGTGAAAACAACTTCTCTTATGTGAGACAGTGAATGTTAAGAAATTCAAAGTATCTCCATTGAAATAGAAGAATTAAACTCCATTAAAGCAGTTGGTTAGATGTATTCTTTGTTCTGGTTTAAGTTCATAAAGTCAGCAACAGTTTATTTATTGTCGGGAGCACACTGACAAGTGATATATATGCTAAAACATGCCCCAAATGTTCTTTGTTCTCTGTAAGTGTAATTGATGACTAAGTAAATATATCACTCACTCCTCAGCAGCCAGTGATTAAGCTTCCATACTAAGTCAATTTCTCTATAGGTGGTGATTTACTGAGAGCCCAGGGAAGCCATTCAGGTAGTTCTTTCTTCCCCATTTTGGTGCCATTTTTCCCATGAGTGTTGCACCTATATGTTATATTGATCAAGATTTTAAAAAGTGCTTTATAATTGCCCAGGAGGCAAATGAATTATTATGTGAGACTGGGACAACTATTAATATAGTTAAATCTTACTTTATAAACTGGTAGGTATAATGACACTTTAAAAAATTCCATTATTTAAGATGTATATCTTAAAATATTGAAACATGAACAACAAAGATTTTTATTTTTACTTACTTTGCACTAAAGTGCTAAGGACCACTGAATTCAATTTGTTTCAAATTTTAAATTTTTTAATGAAATTTTAAATTAAAAAATTTTCATTTTTAAATCTATTTTCATTTACAGAATTTTGAAATTTGGTTTTGAAAATATAAACTAGTTACTTTTGAAAAAATCCAGATCTTTAATTCTGTCAGATGTATGTTGACTCAATTCAACACTTTTTCTCTCAATTCAGGATGGTATTCATCAATATCTTTTTATAGGTGCTTTATTTTAAATAAATATTATTTAAAATATAAATAGAAGTCAATTATCATATAAGAAATGTTATCTGAAGTTGGAAATATACAGACTGAAGTTGAATGTGTTTGATTTTCTACTGGTCTTCTTTCTTCAATCCTATCAGAATTTACCCTACAATTCATGCAAAAAAAATCAATGGTAGCTAATAAAATATTCATGCATTGCTTTTTCCATCCCTTTAGTTATTTCAACTAGCTTTATTTATTGAAAAATGTTAGAATTACTTCACATAATTATGTGAAGCTGTTAATTCAAAAAGCGTCACAAAAATCAGATTACATTAGCAAAAGATATTTTAGCAATTCCAATTTCTTAGTTCTTACCTAAAAATGTTTACTTTTTTAAATACACACACACATTTCCTCAGAATCTGAGTCATTTCTTATTTGAAATAGGTAGCTAATTTATCAAAATACACATTTGAACAATTTGAAAATAACAAATATTAAAATGATTTCCACATATTTCTTCCATGTTTATTGTATTAGTATTTGATATATGCAGATATATAAAGTTATACATATTTGAATATCACTATTTATTGTAATACTATGTAATTTGAAGTAACTGGTGCTGTCAAATTTTCATCTCTTCTTCCTCTCATTTACCAGTTCAACTTCTTATGTTCTTTTTATCCATTGTCAGAGTAAATTTCTTATTGACTATATCTAACGTCTATTAAAACCAACCTCTCATGCAATAAGGACATATTTATAATCTCCCCAAGGATCCATGCTCATACAAGTATCTCACAAGAATTTTTTATGAAAGCCAGGTTTCTGTTTCATACAGGCCTTGACATGGAGACAGCAAGGCTAATGTTAGAACATCTTTATTTGTCACTTACCTCATTGCATGACAAACAGATAGAGCTTTAGGAATTTTTGAGTTGTGGCATCATTTGGTACATAAAAGTAATAAGCTTGGGTTTCTAACAGCTCATATCCTGTGATGTACTTTTGCTACACAAGTCCCTCTACACAGTTACCTAAAGTGGCTCATTATTTAGAGCCTATGTAAGAAAAGTATTTCCTCTGGACAAGGAAAAAAGTTCCCTTCAGAGGGAAAATTGTATAATGCCTCCCAGGTGTGTAAGAAAGGTGAAAAACTACAGCTCATCTGATGTACTCTTCATGACTTAGTGGGCTTATTAGTTCCCTGAACGAAGACTCATCTGCCCTGCATTTCCGTGGTTTAATTTAATGGACAGATTCTCCGATAAAGGTAGACGGAAATAAATGCATTAGACAGCTCATGCTAAGAGCAAAAGGGAAGGGATTTAACCATCAGTGTTTTTATATCTTTGAAATGATATGTTGTTTCAAATAATCTCAATTTCTCTAGCTTAAGTTTATTATTCTTTTATCTGATTCTTACTGCCATCTGGTTCACATGCAAGTGCAAATCATAAGCAAGAAAAAGCAGAGCTAATTTTCTGTCAGCTTAACAAACAAAAGCTGTGCAATATGGATAGTTATCATTAAAAGTAGCTATGATGAAATATTGATCTAAAATAGGTTACTTTTTCAATGTTTAGGTATGAGATGGTAATTAGGATTATTTGAAAAAGGGTGAGTGTCAATCTGTAATGTGAGAGGCTGTATTGATTTTGGAAAATGACTTTGTGAAGCAACTAATATTTTCTACACATTTCTTATAAATTAAATTCTGTAAATTGAATTCTTTCATAGCATAGATTTTATTAACTGAAAATATAATAATAAATTACCTGAAGTTTCTCTTGCTTGTGAATAGCTTCACATTAGTCCCTTTGAATGGTATGAAGTGTAACTTACAGTTTAGGTTGAAATCTTAAACCTGATAAGGAAAATATGATGGAAAGGAATGAAAGACAAGCATCTTTCTGTTTGTCAGATGGTTGTTGATATTTTATGTATCAGAGGAAGGTTAAATTGTTTCATTGTTTCATTCCTATCATCTCTTATCATTGTTTCTTGTTCAGAAGAACACAACTGTTTTCTTCTATTGTAAATAAAATTATGAAGTGTAATAAGTTAATGCTGATTTGAATCTTTAAATTGTTAGGAAAAATATATTTTATAATGAGATATTATAATATGCTTGTTTAAAAAGACTTTAACTTCTTACAGTTTTATAATAATTAAGTTTGTTTTATTTGTTTTGCTTCAGAACATTAAAAGTAATGGTTAATTACAAAGGTACTTTATGAAATGGAATTTTTCTGACTTACCATAAAGATATATGTTCATATATAAAGTCTATATGCATAAACATTTTCCTTTGGAGTCAGGTAAATCTCACAGATGGAACAATCTAATCTTCCCAGTGTAAACTTACTTATGTGAGGCCAATTCTCTCTTAAAACACTTAAAAGCACTCAAAATAATATTTACTTTGATAATTTAAGATATGAAACATATTATAGTAGTCATCCTCTAAGGCTGCCCACACTGACCATGTAGTTTTGCTGTCCGTGCTCTTGTGTAACACGTTCCTCTTGAGTGTGGGAAGGACCAGTGGACTCTCTTCTGAGGAATAGAATATGAGAAGTGTTGGGATGTCACTTCCAAGGTTAGGTTAAAAAAAATCTGGCTTTTCTATTGGGTACTCTCTCTTGCTCTCTCTTGGATCATTAATCCTGGAGGTAGGCAACTGGAGTTCTGTGGAGAGAAACCAAGCTCCGACAAAAACCACATGAGCCTTAAGGTGGGGTTGCAGCCCCTGCCAACAGTTTCATTTCATCCTATTGAGACTTTAAGCCAGGAGATCAAGATAGATCATGACCAGGATCCTGACCAACTCTGAGATAATAAAATATTCCTTGCATTAAGCTGCTATATTTGGAGTGATCTGTTATATAGTAATACTTAACCAATACAGACATTCTAGTAAGTTTTGAACAATTTTTCTTTCACTTTTGTGCAGAAGCAGAGCTTATTTTTTCATGATTTATTTATCTGGAAACAAGTCATTTTGCATGTGTATGAAAATATATACCTGGATCATAATATTTATAAAGGTAAATTCTTAAGCCAAATTCTCAGATCAAATTAGTTACCCTCTTTTATCTGAATCCTGCTGGATTTATGAAAACTAGAACAATGTAATCAGTGAATGCTGGGGTATAACTTGATATAAATCATTTACGGAAGCGATTGCTGGGAGACAACTATAGGATACGATTCTTATGAAGCAAGTAGGGAGAAAGGAGAGAACTATGCGAATGCCATAGTATTTATTTTAAAATATCTCAAATAGTTTCTAAAATAAATTCTTTATGTGCTTTCATGTATGGCATAGTAATCTCACTTATTTAATCTTTTCTTCAATTTAGGAGTTTTTATACTTCCTATCCTCTGTTATTCTAGTGAACACCTTAACACACATAAATTATATAATTCAATGTGCATTTGATACAGTATCATTCTTGGAATGATAATTTTAAAATGAAAAATCAGTTGGAAAGAAAAGTTAATATGTAGTAATTCCTTTTATTTAAAAATATACAAAAATAAGAAATAAAAAGTCTAACTTGCTTTGCAGAGTAGATAAAATGCTATATGTGAATGAGCTAAAAGAGAAGGTCATATAACTATTAGTATACTAGATATGGCCATTTTCTGTTTGTAAGACAGAACTGACAACACTTTACGAAAGCTAATAACACTCTAAAGGAGGAAACATATAGGGTTTGATGATGAAGCATGACCTTTATGAGCTTAATGGGTAAAGCTGAACCCTGGCATTAAGCTCCAAAACAATTGAATGTGTAAAACACGGTGTTAATATCTAATTTTGAATGAAATTTGCACAGCCCACAAATGCCTTACACCACTTTCTGAGCCATTTCATCAGCAGCTTGCTAGACTGCATCCAGTTCACCATCTGGAAGTGTCACTTGCTACAAAATAAACCTACTCCCTGGACGACAGCAGGATACCTAAGCATCTGCTCTTTAATAAGCTACACAGAACATCCACCACCAGCATGGGAAAGAGCAGTATTTCAAGGAAATGATGGTATCATCTAATATTAGCCCTTGAATGCACCTTAGGGAATGATTTAATCCATCATTTTCAAGGTGGATTCCCTGAGATACTAGCACTGGGAAATGACAACAAAGATTCCATGTTAAAAAAAAAAAAATTAAAAGTTCCTCCAATCTTTAATTAAGTTCAGGAAAATCAGAAATAATATTAAATGATAATGTTATCAACTCTATAGTTGATAACTATAGGTAGACATAGATAACTATAGCCTTAATGAGGAAATAAGACATACAACTAAATAGATAAAGAAATAAGGTGACATAGAGAACAATATTTAAAAAATAGAGGCACAAGTAGGGGATGAGGGTAGTACAGCAGACTCTGGGAATCTGCCTAGCTAGATGTATGGTACAATGAGAAAAAAAAATTACATTTTTTTGACCATTCTCTAATATCTGCTGATATATTGATAATTCTGCTTTTGTTTTTTTTTTTCCTAGTGGATGATAATTCCACTAGAATTCTTTTCTATTTTCTTAGTTTCTTTCTCTCCTTAACTTACCTCTCAGATAGAAGGTCAACTTTGGACAAATGTTAGGATGAGTCCTAACCTAAGGCCCGTGATCTGGGAAAATTCTGATCAGCCTGATATTCAAACACTTCTAACCATAGGTCTCATTCTCTAAGTTGTAATATGGATATGGTTTTCCAATTCAGAGGCACTAGGCCATATTTTTTTGTTGTTGCCTTTTCTTAAATTATGAAATATTTCAAGCATATATATAGGTATAGAAAGAAACATCATGAATAGTTATGTGACTACATAGTCTAATATGTACCATAGTCTAATATCTACCATTTTAACATATTTAGTTCAGATTTCTTTTTAAGAAATAAAACACTAATGATAAAATTAAAGACCTGTTTGTACTTTTCCCTGATCCCATTTTCCTTTCCCTTCCTAAGAATTCAGTGCTAGAGTTTATGACCTTGTTATTCTCAAATTAATACAAAATAACCACAACCTTTCTGACTCCTTTCCCAAGCTCTCCTCATTTCCTATAACTCCAATCCCTTAGTTGCTCAAATGCAAAGGAAATTCCTCTGTTTGATTTATACAGCTTAGCTTTTATTTGTGTTTGTTTTGTTTTAGTTTTCTTCACAACACTGAGCTTGAAATTTGTACTTTCCTCATATAGTTTCAGTGATATAATATACTGAGCAATAATCATTACTTTTTTAGGAGGGATTCTGATGTCATGTTTTAGGTTAACACATTTATGTGGTTCATTATAATTCTATGAATTTCTTATTATTCCTAAAAAGCAGCAACACTAAGATTCTCAGAGGGAAAAAGAAAGTTGGAAATTGGGCATATTGAAAGAAAATAAGTTCCAACAGAGATTCAACAGAACATGTTTTAGGAAAGCAGAAGTTCCATAAGAAAAAAGTCTATGGGTTCTACATATTTAAAGACTCAAGTTTAAGTCATTATAGACTGAGAGAAAGAATTGTTTTCTGTTAGTGCACATATAAAGATGATTTCTGCATTACTTAAATTTCCTGTTTTGGTGGTTGCAGGTAAAACACTGCTAATCCCAGATTACTTTACAGTTGACTAGGTGTTTGGTGCTAAAGATAGTGAAACTGCACAGAGGTGCTACCCACCTCCTAGGAGATGAAAACTCCATGCCTTTATAATAAGAAAGAAATGAAGAGCATTGCAGTGTACTGAGAACAACAGTTAGGTGGAAATTTTCACTAATGAGAAATTGATTTAAGAAGCATCAGAAAGTCAGTTAAACAGGTGAGTTGAACACATGCTTTTGTTTCTGCGTTAACTGGAAACCCTGTCAATATAACAATTAAAGATTTTAAAAAGTCATAGCACATAAGCACCAAGAAAAGAGAGTTTTAAAGATGACAGAAGGTATATGTCAACAAAAGTTTTGCACTTGGAATGTGGATGAAACTTAGCAGAGCTGAGAAAGCTAACACCTAAGCTTTCACAAAGATAAGCAAGCTATAGATTAGTCATGGAAGAGCTTGGGAATAGGAGTAGGTTATAATAAAGGGGGGCTGTTGTAGTAACAGATCAGAAGATTGTTTTAAAGCCTGTCTCATAAGAAATTATCAAAGATTCTCTTACTTATCCTGCAAAGCCAGGAGACACTGGTGAGTATTCTGTAAATTTCCTCTCTGGAGATGTTGAAACAAAGGCCTCTACAAAAGAATAACAAGATTAAGTGAAAGTCTACATAGTTAACAGGGGACTCCTGGCCTCCTTCTTGAACTTGCTTCCAGATTGGGGGAAGTCATTTGAGACTGGACAATTTCTCTCTGAGGAAGACCTAGAAACACAGGAGGAAAGATCTACACATTCCCAACTAGGCTGATGGACCCAGGCCTGATCATTAGAGGATAATGATTACCAATTAATGCACCCCAATGCATGGGATTATTTATGCCTTATTCCTAAATAGGAACTGAGAGTCAAGGAATGTGAAACATTTGTAGAGAACTGTTAATTTGAGAAACAGAGACCAGCACAAATGAAACTCCCAGAATAAAAGTCCTGAAGCAAGAAATGATTCACATTGAAGCAGGAGGATGGAAGTTTCCAGTAAAACTTTCTCCAAGGGAAAAAAAAAAAAAAGAAAGGAATATAAATTTTCATGTTTTTGATTGTTTTAAAGGAGATATTTATTTCTGAAGGAGAGTTTAAAGATAAATTAGGGAAAGGTACCAAGAAATCCTCACCAGTTAAAAATAACTAATATTAAGAGAGCATAGGCAAAATATTCTCTGACATAAATCATACCAGTACCAATGTTTTCTTAGGTCAGTCTCCCAGGGAAATAGAAATAAAAACAAAAATAAACAAATAGAACCTAATCAAACTTACAAGTTTTGCACAGCAAAGGAAACCATAAAAAAAAAAAAAAAAATGAAAAGACGACCTACAGAATGGGATAAAATATTTGCAAATGCTGTGACAGACAAGGGCTTAATCCCCAAACTATAAAAACAGCTCATATAACTCAACAACAAAAAAAACAAACCACCCAATCTAGAAATGGGCAGAAGATCTAAATAGACATTGCTCCAACGAAGAAATACAGATGGCCAACAAACACATGAAAACATGCTCAACATCACTAATTATTAGAGAAATGCAAATCAAAACTACAATGAGATATCACCTCACACCGGTCAGAATGGCCATCATCAAAAAATCTACAAACAATAAATGCTGGAGAAGTGGAGAAAAGGGAACCCTCTTACACTGTTGGTAGGAATGTAAATTGATACAGCCACTATGGAGAACAGTATGGAGGTTCCTTAAAAACTGAAAATAGGGAGGAGGGGCAAGATGGCGGAAGAGTAAGACGCGGAGATCACCTTCCTCCCCACAGATACATGAGAAATACATCTACACGTGCAACTGCTCCTACAGAACACCCACTGAACGCTGGCAGAAGACGTCAGACCTCCCAAAAGGCAAGAAAATCCCCACGTACTTGGGTAGGGCAAAAGAAAAAAGAAATAACAGAGACAAAAGAATAGGGACGGGACCTGCACCAGTGGGAGGGAGCCGTGAAGGAGGAAAGGTTTCCACACACTAGGAAGCCCCTTCGTGGGCAGAGACTGCGGGTAGCAGAGGGGGGAAGCTTCAGAGCCACGGAGGAGAGCGCAGCCACAGTGGTGCGGAGGGCAAAGCGAAGAGATTCCCGCACAGAGGAGCGGTGCCGACCAGCACTCACCAGCCCGAGAGGCTTGTCTGCTCAGCCGCCGGGGCGGGCAGGGGCTGGGAGCTGGGGCTCGGGCTTCGGTGCTAGCCGGGAGGGAGTCCGGGAAAAAGACTGCAGCTGCCGGAGAGGCAAGAGACTTTTTCTTGCCTCTTTGTTTCACGGCGCGCAAGGAGAGGGGATTCAGAGCGCCGCCTAAACGAGCTCCAGAGACGGGCGCGAGCCGCGGCTATCAGCGCGGATCCCACAGCAACAGGGACGCAGAGGGAAAAACGGAGAGATTCCCGCACAGAGGCTCGGCGCCGAGCAGCACTCACCAGCCCGAGGGGCTTGTCTGCTCACCCGCCGGGGCGGGCGGGGGCTGGGAGCTGAGGCGCGGGCTTCGGTCGGATCCCAGGGAGAGGACTGGGGTTGGCTGCGTGAACGCAGCCTGAAGGGGCTAGCGCACCACAACTAGCCGGGAAGGTGCCCGAGAAAAAGTCTGCAGCTGCCGAAGAGGCAAGCGACTTTTTCTTGCCTCTTTGTTTCGTGGCGTGCAAGGAGAGGGGATTCAGAGCGCCACTTAAACGAACTCCAGAGACGGGCGCGAGCCGCGGCTATCAGCGCGGACCCCAGAGACGGGCATGAGACGCTAAGGCTGCTGCCGCCGCCACCAAACAGCCTGTGGGCGAGCACAGGTCATTCTCCACACCGCCCCTCCCGGGAGCCTGTGCAGCCCGCCACGGCCAGGCTCCCGTGATATGGGGACAACTTCCCCGGGAGAGCGCACGGCGCGCCTCAGGCTGCTGCAACGTCACGCCGGCTTCTGCCGCCGCAGGCTCGCCCCACCTCCTCCGTAACGCTCCCTCCCCCCGGCCTGACTGGGCCGGAGCCCCCGAATCAGCTGCTCCTTTAACCCCGTTCTGTCTGGGCGGGGAACAGACGCCCTCAGGCGACCTACATGCAGAGGCAGGTCCAAATCCAAAGCTGAACCCCAGGAGCTGTACGAACAAAGAAGAGAAAGGGAAATCTCTCCCAGCAGCCTCAGAAGCAGCAGATTAAAGCTCCACAAACAACTTGATGTGCCTGCATCTGTTGAATACCTGAATAGACAACAAATCATCCCAAATTCAGGAGGTGGACTTTGGGAGCAGGATATATTAACTTTTCCCCTTTTCCTTTTTTTGTGAGTGTATATGTGTATGCTTCTGGGTGAGATTTTGTCTGTATAGCTTTGCTCTCACCGTTAGTCCTAGGGTTAGGTCGGTCCGTTTTTTTTTTTTTTTTGCTTAAAAAAATTTTTTTTCCCTAATAAATGTTTTCTTAATAATTTTTTCCTTATTTTCTATTTTTAAAAAAATTAAAAAAAATTTTTAATAAGTTTTTTCATATTTTTTATTTTAAAAATTAAAAAAATTTTTTTTCTTAATAATTTTTTTTCTTATTTTTAGTATAAAAAATTAATAAATCTATTTTTAAAAATTAAAAAAAATTTTTTTTCTTAATAAATTTATTCTTAATAATTTTTATCTTATTTTTTATTATAATTGCTTTATTTTATTTTATTTTATCCTCTTTCTTTCCATTTTTTCTCCCTTTTATTCTGAGCCATGTGGATGAAAGGCTCTTGGTGCTCCAGCCAGGCATCAGGGCTGTGCCTCTGAGGTGGGAGAGCCAACTTCAGGACATTAGTCCACAAGAGACCTCCCAGCTCCACGTAATACCAAATGGCAAAAATCTCTCAGAGATCTCCATCTCAACATCAAGACCCAGCTTCACTCAATGACCAGCAAGCTACAGTGCTGGACACCCTATGCCAAACAACTAGCAAGACAGGAACACAGCCCCATCCATTAACAGAGAGGCTGCCTAAAATCATAATAAGGCCACAGACACCCCAAAACACACCACGAGACGTGGACGAGCCCACCAGAAAGACAAGATCCAGCCTCATCCGCCAGAACACAGGCACTAGTTCCCTCCACCAGGAAACCTACACAACCCACTGAACCAACCTTAGCCACTGGGGACAGATACTAAAAACAACGGGAACTACGAACCTGTAGCCTGTGAAAAGGAGACCCCAAACACAGTAAGATAAGCAAAATGAGAAGACAGAAAAACACACAGCAGATGAAGGAGCAGGGTCAAAACACACCAGACCTAACAAATGAAGAGGAAATAGGTAGTCTACCTGAAAAGGAATTCAGAATAATGATAGTAAGGATGATCCAAAATCATGGAAATAGAATAGACAAAATGCAAGAAACAATTAACAAGGACGTAGAAGAACTAAAGAGGAACCAAGCAACGATGAAAAGCACAATAAATGAAATTAAAAATACTCTAGATGGGATCAATAGCAGAATAACTGAGGCAGAAGAACGGATAAGTGACCTGGAAGATAAAATGGTGGAAATAACTAATGCAGAGCAGAATAAAGAAAAAAGAATGAAAAGAACTGAGGACAGTCTCAGAGACCTCTGGGACAACATTAAACGCACCAACATTCGAATTATAGGGGTCCCAGAAGAAGAAGAGAAAAAGAAAGGGACTGAGAAAATATTTGAAGAGATTATAGTTGAAAACTTCCCTAATATGGGAAAGGAAATAGTTAATCAAGTCCTGGAAGCACAGAGAGTCCCATACAGGATAAATCCAAGGAGAAACACACCAAGACACATATTAATCAAACTATCAAAAATTAAATATAAAGAAAACATTTTAAAAGCAGCAAGGGAAAAACAACAAATAACACACAAGGGCATCCCCATAAGGTTAACAGCTGATCTTTCAGCAGAAACTCTGCAAGCCAGAAGGGAGTGGCAGGATATACTTAAAGTGATGAAGGAGAAAAACCTACAACCAAGATTACTCTACCCAGCAAGGATCTCATTCAGATTTGATGGAGAAATTAAAACCTTTACAGACAAGCAAAAGCTGAGAGAGTTCAGCACCACCAAACCAGCTTTACAACAAATGCTAAAGGAACTTCTCTAGGCAAGAAACACAAGAGAAGGAAAACACCTACAATAACAAACCCAAAACATTTAAGAAAATGGGAATAGGAACATACATATCGATAATTACCTTAAATGTAAATGGATTAAATGCTCCCACCAAAAGACACAGACTGGCTGAATGGATACAAAAACAAGACCCATCTATATGCTGTCTACAAGAGACCCACTTCAGACCTAGAGACACATACAGACTGAAAGTGAGGGGATGGAAAAAGATATTCCATGCAAATGGAAATCAAAAGAAAGCTGGAGTAGCAATTCTCATATCAGACAAAATAGACTTTAAAATAAAGACTATTACAAGAGACAAAGAAGGACACTATATAATGATCAAGGGATCGATCCAAGAAGAAGGTATAACAATTGTAAATATTTATGCACCCAACATAGGAGCACCTCAATACATAAGGCAAATACTAACAGCCATAAAAGGGGAAATCGACAGTAACACAATCATAGTAGGGGACTTTAACACCCCACTTTCACCAATGGACAGATCATCCAAAATGAAAATAAATAAGGAAACACAAGCTTTAAATGATACACTAAACAAGATGAACTTAATTGATATTTATAGGACATTCCACCCAAAAACAACAGAATACACATTTTTCTCAAGTGCTCATGGAACATTCTCCAGGATAGATCATATCTTGGGTCACAAGTCAAGCCTTGGTAAATTTAAAAAAATTGAAATCATATCAAGTATCTTTTCCGACCACAACGCTATGAGACTAGATATCAATTACAGGAAAAGATCTGTAAAAAATACAAACACATGGAGGCTACACAATACACTACTTAATAACGAAGTGATCACTGAAGAAATCAAAGGGGAAATCAAAAAATACCTAGAAACAAATGACAATGGAGACACGACGATCCAAAACCTATGGGATGCAGCAAAAGCAGTTCTAAGAGGGAAGTTTATAGCAATACAAGCCTACATCAAGAAACAGGAAACATCTCAAATAAACAACCTAACCTTGCACCTTAAGCAATTAGAGAAAGAAGAATAAAAAAACCCCAAAGCTAGCAGAAGGAAAGAAATCATAAAGATCAGATCAGAAATAAATGAAAAAGAAATGAAGGAAACAATAGCAAAAATCAATGAAACTAAAAGCTGGTTCTTTGAGAAGATAAACAAAATTGATAAACCATTAGCCAGACTCATCAAGAGAAAAAGGGAGAAGACTCAAATTAATAGAATTAGAAATGAAAAAGGAGAAGTAACCACTGACACTGCAGAAATACAAAGGATCATGAGAGATTACTACAAGCAACTCTATGCCAATAAAATGGACAACCTGGAAGAAATGGACAGATTCTTAGAAATGCACAACCTGCCAAGACTGAACCAGGAAGAAATAGAAAATATGAACAGACCAATCACAAGCACTGAAATTGAAACTGTGATTAAAAATCTTCCAACACACAAAAGCCCAGGACCAGATGGCTTCACAGGCGAATTCTATCAAACATTTAGAGAAGAGCTAACACCTATCCTTCTCAAACTCTTCCAAAATATTGCAGAGGGAGGAACACTCCCCAACTCATTCTACGAGGCCACCATCACCCTGATACCAAGACCAGACAAAGATGTCACAAAGAAAGAAAACTACAGGCCAATATCACTGATGAACATAGATGCAAAAATCCTCAACAAAATACTAGCAAACAGAATCCAACAGCACATTAAAAGGATCATACACCATGATCAAGTGGGGTTTATTCCAGGAATGCAAGGTTCTTCAATATATGCAAATCAATCAACGTGATACATCATATTAACAGATTGAAGGAGAAAAACCATATGATCATCTGAATAGATGCAGAGAAAGCTTTTGACAAAATTCAACACCCATTTATGATAAAAGCCCTGCAGAAAGTAGGCATAGAGGGAACTTTCCTCAACATAATAAAGGCCATATATGACAAACCCACAGCCAACAGTGTCCTCAATGGTGAAAAACTGAAAACATTTCCACTAAGATCAGGAACAAGACAAGGTTGCCCACTCTCACCACTATTATCCAACCTAGTTTTGGAAGTGTTAGCCACAGCAATCAGAGAAGAAAAAGAAATAAAAGGAATCCAAATTGGAAAAGAAGAAGTAAAGCTGTCACTGTTTGCAGGTGACATGATACTATACATAGAGAATCCTAAAGATGTTACCAGAAAACTACTAGAGCTAATCAATGAATTTGGTAAAGTAGCAGGATACAAAATTAATGCACAGAAATCTCTTGCATTCCTGTATACTAATGATGAAAAATCAGAAAGTGAAATTAAGAAAACACCCCCGTTTACCATTGCAACAAAAAGAATAAAATATCTAGGAATAAACCTACCTAGGGAGACAAAAGACCTGTATGCAGAAAATTATAGGACACTGATCAAAGAAATTAAAGATGATACAAATAGATGGAGAGATATACCATGTTCTTGGATTGGAAGAATCAACATTGTGAAAATGACTCTGCTACCCAAAGCAATCTACAGATTCAATGCAATCCCTATCAAACTACCACTAGCATTTTTCACAGAACTAGAACAAAAAATTTCACAATTTGTATGGAAACACAAAAGACCCCGAATAGCCAAAGCAATCTTGAGAACGAAAAATGGAGCTGGAGGAATCAGGCTCCCTGACTTCAGACTATATTACAAAGCTACAGTAATTAAGACAGTTTGGTACTGGCACAAAAACAGAAATATAGATCAATGGAACAGGATAGAAAGCCCAGAGATAAGCCCATGCACATATGGTCACCTTATCTTTGATAAAGGAGGCAAGCATATACAGTGGAGAAAAGACAGCCTCTTCAATAAGTGGTGCTGGGAAAATTGGACAGGTACATGTAAAAGTATGAAATTAGAACACTCCCTGACACCATACACAAAAATAAACTCAAAATGGATTAAAGACCTAAGTGTAAGGCCAGACACTATCAAACTCTTAGAGGAAAACATAGGTAGAACACTCTATGACATAAATCACAGCAAGATCCTTTTTGACCCAGGTCCTAGAGAAATGGAAATAAAAACACAAATAAACAAATGGGACCTAATGAAACTTAACAGCTTTTGCACAGCAAAAGAAACCATAAACAAGACCAAAAGACAACCCTCAGAATGGGAGAAAATATTTGCAAATGAAGCAACTGACAAAGGATTAATCTCCAAGATTTACAAGCAGCTCATGCAGCTCAATAACAAAAAAACAACTAACCCAATCCAAAAATGGGCAGAAGACCTAAATAGACATTTCTCCAAAGAAGATATACAGATTGCCAACAGACACATGAAAGAATGCTCAACATCATTAATCATTAGAGAAATGCAAATCAAAACTACAATGAGGTATCATCTCACACCGGTCAGAATGGCCATCATCAAAAAATCTAGAAACAATAAATGCTGGAGAGGGTGTGGAGAAAAGGGAACACTCTTGCACTGTTGGTGGGAATGTAAATTGATACAGCCACTATGGAGAACAGTATGGAGGTTCCTTAAAAAACTAAAAATAGAACTACCATACGACCCAGCAATCCCACTACTGGGCATATACCCTGAGAAAACCATAATTCAGAAAGAGTCATGTACCAAAATATTCATTGCAGCTCTGTTTACGATAGCCAGGACATGGAAGCAACCTAAGTGTCCATCATCGGATGAATGGATAAAGAAGATGTGGCACATATATACAATGGAATATTACTCAGCCATAAAAGGAAATGAAATGGAGGTGTTTGTAATGAGGTGGATGGAGTTAGAGTCTGTCATACAGAGTGAAGTAAGTCAGAAAAAGAAAAAGAAATACAGTATGCTAACACATATATATGGAATCTAAGGGAAAAAAAAGGTCATGAAGAACCTAGTGGCAAGATGGGAATAAAGACACAGACCTACTAGAGAATGGACTTGAGGATATGGGGAGGGGGAGGGGTGAGATGTGACAGGGTGAGAGAGTGTCATGGACATATATACACTACCAAATGTAAAATAGATAGCTAGTGGGAAGCAGCCGCATAGCACAGGGAGATCAGCTCGGTGCTTTGTGACCACCTAGAGGGGTGGGATAGGGAGGGTGGGAGGGAGGGAGATGCAAGAGGGAAGAGATATGGGAACATATGTATATGTATAACTGATTCACTTTGTTATAAAGCAGAAGCTAACACACCATTGTAAAGCAATTATACTTCAATAAAGATGTTTAAAAAAAAAAAACTGAAAATAGAATTACCATGTGACCCAGCAATCCCGCTCCTGGGCATATACCCAGACAAAACTATAATTCAAAAAGATACATGCACCCCTATAATCAGAGCTGCACTGTTCACAATAGCCAAGACAGGGAAACAACCTAAATATCCATTGACAGATGAATGAATAAAGAAGACATGGCACATATATACAATGGAATATTACTCAGCCATAAAAAAGAACAAAATAATGCCATTTGCAGCAACATGGATACAACTAAAGATTATCATTCTAAGTGAAGTAATTCAGAAAGAGAATGACAAATCCCATATGATATCACTTATATGTGGAATCTGAAACATGGCACAGATGAACCTATCTACAAAACCGAAACAGACTCATAGACATAGAGAACAGACTTGTGGTTGCCAAGGAGGGTGGGGGGGAGGAAGAGGGATGGACTGAGAGTTTGGTGTTGGTAGATGCAAACTAGTACATTTAGAATGGGTAAACAAGAAGGTCCTAATGTATACCAAGGGAACTATATTCAATAACCTGTGATAAACCATAATGCAGCAGTCCCCATCCTTTTTGACACCAGGGACAGGTTTCATGGAAGACAATTTTTCCACAGACCGAGGTGGGGGTATGGTTCAGGTGGTAATGCGAGTGATGGGGAGCAATGGGGAGCGGCAGATGAAGCTTTGCTTGCTTGCCCGCTGCTCACCTTCTGCTGTGCGGCCTGGTTCCTAACTGGCTGTGGACCACTACTGGTCCACGGCCTGGGGGTTGGGGACCTCTGCCATAATGGCAAAGAATATAAGAAAAGAATTTATATATGTATATAATTGAGTCACGTTGCTGTACAGCAGAGATTAGCACAACATTGTAAATCAACTATACTTCAATAAATAAAGTTAAAAATAAAAAAATAAAAATAACTAATACTATTAATTTAAGGAAAACTGTGTAAGAGAGGAAATATAATCCTAATATATCACATAACTCAGCTGTGGGTAATAGTCATTAATTAAAGAGTAATACTAATGGAAATAACAAACAGTATACCCCAAATTTTGTTATAGTTATATTGAGAGGATGAGGGGTATACTGGGTATCTGAGAATAAGAGAAATAAATCCCAAATATCTATCAATAGAATTTAATAGATAATATCTAAAAGTTTTAAAAATCAAGAAATGAGGTAAATAGTATCTAAGATTAAAAAAAAAATTAAATGTGGATAAAATGATAGAACAAAAGATGATATGAAATTTGCTGCCTCTGGGGAACAGGCATGACATATATAAGGAGGTAAATCACAATTTTATTTTTCATAACAAGTTTCCTAGATCTCTGATATTAGATGTGTGGGAATTTACTACCTTGATAAAAGACAATAATTTTTACAAGAAAGGGGAAAAGAGAAAGAAAAGACAAGGGCTTTGTAGGTGCTCTTTGGAAGGAGAGTCATACACCAATGAAAATAAGCAGTTTCCACAGCTATTGGGTAGATAAAAATGGGATTGCTGGGTGGCTGAAAATTATAGATATTTTTCAAGACACTTAGGAAAAAAAAGTGATTTTTTTTAATTATAGAAAGGATGGAGAGAGTAGGAGTCAGGAGAGGCAACAAGGTTTTCCTGGACAAGAAATATTAACCTGAACTATGACATTGTACATGTAATCAGTGTTCTTGTTGCATAGCAGAGGACTGCTGAGGTAGCTATCTGTACACTTTGTTTCAGTTGAACTTCAGGTTTACAGACTGGAAATATAGTGAATGTTAATGCTTATCTTAATTGCCTCATACCTTGGTACTTATTTTTGGTGACAATGGGAAGTTGGGCAAACAGTTAAGTACCCTGCTTCAAAGAAAAAATCTTGCTAAAGCAAAACAGCCTGGGCCACACAATAGCGAAAAGGCAATAAATATAGTTCTTCAATGATGAAAGAAGACCAACTGAAACATTTGTTCTTAGTCATATTTGCCTAAATGCTCTAACAATTCTAAATTTAAGAGTTAATGGTAATTAATATAAAATCTTCATTGCAGATTCTTTGAACTAGTCTTTCATGAGTCTATATAGCTCTCATTCCAAAATGTGTATTTTTTCTTTCTCACTAAATATTTTATGCTTTTATAAAGTCCAAAGATTAAATGTTCCTTTCCAGATATATAAATAACCAGATAGAGGGGATACAATCTAAAGACAATGTTTAATTTTCTGATGCCTGAAGTGGGAAAACCACCTTAGTGTACATTTTCCTGAAATCCCCCCAGAATAGCTATATTTTAGTGAATGTGCTAAACTTTTCAACAGAATATGTCAACTGTGGTATTGAAAGAGTTTAATGGGAGGCTTTCAAATTTAGTATTTTGCAGGACGTGAGGGTGGGACTCAAAATCATATGACCATTTATTAGTTGGTAACTCTAATGGAAATTAACCATTAAAAAATAAAATTAAAACTTTGAGGAGAACATAGGCAGAACACTCTTTGACATAAATTGTGGCAAGGTCTTTTTTGACCCACCTCCTAGAATAATGAGAATAAAAACAAAAATAAACAAGTGGGACCTAATTAAACTTAAAAGCTTTTACACAGCAAAGGAAGCCATAAATAAGATGAAAAGACAACCCTCAGAATGGGAGAAAATATTTGCAAACGAAGCAACTGACAAAGGTCTAATCTCCAAAATATATAAGCAGCCCATAGAGCTCAATATCAAAAAAAAAAAAAAAAACAACCCAATCCAAAAATGGGCAGAAGACCTAAATAGACATTTCCCCAAAGAAGATATACAGATGGCCAAAAAACATATGAAAAGATGCTCAACATCACTAATTATTAGAGAAATGCAAATCAAAACTACAATGAAGTGTCACCTCACACAGGTCAGAATGGCCATCATCAAAAAATCTACAAACAATAAATGCTGGAGAGGGTGTGGAGAAAAGGGAACCCTCATACATTGTTGGTGAGAATGTAAATTGATACAGCCACTATGGAGAACATTATGGAGAGTCCTTAAAAAACTAAAAATAGAACTACCCTTTGACCCAGCAATCCCACTACTGGGCATATACCCAGAGAAAACCATAATTCAAAAAGACACATGCACCCCAGTATTCATTGCAACACTGTTTACAATAGCCAGGACATGGAAGCTACCTAAATGTCCATCAACAGAGGAATGGTACATATATACAATGGAATATTACTCAGCCATAAAAAGGAATGAAATTAGGCCATTTGTAGTGGCATGGATGGACCTAGAGAGTGTCATACAGAGTGAAGTAAGAAAGAGAAAAGCAAATATCGTTTATTAATGCATATATGTGGAACCTGAAAAAATTGGTATAGATGATCTTATTTACAAAGCAGAAATAGAGACAGAGATGTAGAGAACAAATGTATGGATACCAAGGGAGAAAGCTGGGTTGGGATGAACTGGGAGATTGGGATTGACATATATACACTACTGATACTATGTTTAAAATAGATAATTAATGAGAACCTACTCTGTATCACAGGGAACTTTACCCAATGCTCTGTGGTGACCTAAATTGGAAGGAAATCCAAAAAAGAGGGGATACATGTATATCTATAGCTGAATCACTTTGCTGTACAGTATAAACTAATACAACATTGTAAAGCAACTATACTCCAATAAAAATAATATTGCTCCAAAAATAAATAAATAAAATTATTAATTTTATTTAAAAATTAAAATAAAATATTTTAAATAAATAAAATTAAAACTTAATCCCTAAAGTTTGCTAATGCGAAGAACAATGGTTGAACCTCACACAGTTGACTCTTTTTCATGAGTCCCTCATTCTCTTGACCAGCTCTCAGTATGTATATGTAATTTTCATATACATACAACACCAGACTGACCCCAGTGAGTTGTGGCCCCTAATTCCTTGGAGCACTGTTAAGATCTAGTTAGAGCACTTAATCATGATTTTACTGTCATATTTTCTTGAAGCTAACACACCAGCTAGTTATAAAACACACAATAAATTTTTGGATAATGTACTCTGTTAAAAACAGAACTTTTTAATGAATCAAAAATTAATAGTGCTATTCTTTCAATTTCTAACCGTTTTCCCTCTTAAATGTCACAATTAGAATTTGAGCCTGTACCTAATTCAATTTCAGAGTATGAAGATTTTTGTGAATCACTCCAGGTAACTGATAGTCATTATATCACTGAGACACACGTCCAATATAAAATGATATCTTTAAGCCTCATTGTATAATATAAGCGTTCTTAAGCCTTAGTATATGATTTCTAGTAATACCAAAGAATAGCATAATTCCATCTGCATTTCCTATTTGGCTTAAGTTTCTGTTTTGTTTTTGTCATAATTAAATTAAATACTATTGAAAAATAAGTCTTCTCTAAAGTCTGCCAAAACAGTTTTCTTTTGATAAGTGTTGGTATCTGTGTCATAGTTCTTCATCATGCATGAATCCATTCCCCATGACCCCCTAATTTTGAAAAAGTTTATTCTATATTGAGAAATTTGGCAATTTCTACTACCTTTTATTACATTGCCTAGTGTGTGACAGGCAGTTTTCTGTGTATGACTTTTTTTTTTTTCAATCCTGGATCATAGCACTATCATTTCAAAGACATTTTAAGAGATGTTTAGGGATCTGAATTTAAGCTAAAATTCAAACCTCTGCTGTGTTGCACAGGAAAATACACATCTAAGATGAAAAAAGCTGAAGAGATAGAATTTACTGGTAGGTTTATACCTGGGCAGATAGTTAAACTGCTGGTAAATCTCAACCTCTGAATCTAACTGTCATCTGGCACACTTCTCAATTAGAAGTCACATACAAATGCCAGAAATTGTGAGTTTAGAAAGTGAAAAAAATGGTTTTAATATCAATGTTTGGATGTAAGAAGAGAAAGAAAGTGAACACAGATAGTCCCATGAAACTAGGTAATGCGACTTCACTGGCAATTCATGAAAACCTTTATCAGAATTGTTTAAAGTGCCAGTCTGTTTTGGAGCGGATATTGATCTTAAAGGTGCATTTGTAAAGCAAGGATAAGAAACTCTTTGCATCTGAGAGTTTTGAGGAGTGTTAAGGTGACCAAGTTTGAGCAGCAGGGAGGCCTCCAAAAGTCCAGGCTACCCCTTAGAACTGCCATTAATACCAGGCAAGTTTTAAGTTAACTCTTCTTTTTCTTCAGACCCACCACTTCTCTTCATTGCTTCAGCTTTGTCTTCATAATACAAGGGACCGTCTTTATCTTCCCACCTGAAAATATGTCAAAACCTAGTCTAGAATCTTTATTTTTTTATTATTTTTTAAAATTAATTAATTAGTTAATTAATTTTTGGCTGTGTTGGGTCTTCGTTTCTGTGCGAGGGCTTTCTCTAGTTGCGGCAAGCGGGGATCACCCTTCATCGCGGTGCGCGGGCCTCTCACTGTCGCGGCCTCTCTTGTTGCGGAGCACAAGCTCCAGACGCGCAGGCTCAGTAGCTGTGGCGCACGGGCCTAGTTGCTCCGCGGCATGTGGGATCTTCCCAGACCAGGGCTTGAACCCTTGTCCCCTGCATTGACAGGCAGATTCTCAACCACTGCGCCACCAGGGAAGCCCTAGAATCTTTATTTTTTTCCAGCTTTATTCAGATATAATCATAATCTTCATAGAATATTGTATACATGTAAGGTGAATACTGAGAGGTTTGATACACTTATAAATTGTGAAATAATTACCCCATTGGGTTAGTTAATATTTCCATCACCTCACATAATTAAGGTTTCTTTCTTGTAGTGAGAATATTTAAGGTCTACTCTCTTAGTAACTTTCAAGTATATAATAAAGTACTGTTAACTATAATAACCATGGTGTACATTAGATCTCCAGAACTTACTCATAACTGGAAGTTTATATTCTTTGACTGTCATCTTTCTTTTTTCCCCTACCACCTCCCCTCCACCAGCCCCTGGCAACCACCATTTTATTCGCTGTTTCTATGAGTTCAGCTCTTTTAGATTTCACATATAATTGAATATCATACAGTATATGTCTTTCTCTGTTTGGCTTATTTCACTTAGAGTAATACCCTCAATTCATGTTGTCATGAATGGAAGAATTTCCTTTCTTCTCATGGTTGAATAATATTCCATTGCATATGTACATTCCACATCTTTTTCTCCATTCATCCATTGATGACCACTTAGGTTGTTTTGATATCTTAACTGTTGTCAAGAATCCTGCAACAAGCATGGGTGTGCTGGTGTCTATTACAGACCCTGATTTCATTTCCTTTGCATATAAACTCAGAAGTGGGATTGCTGGATCATATGGTAGTTCTATTTTTAAGTTTCTGAGGAATTTCAATACTGTTCTCCATTGTGTTTGCCCAAATTACATTCCCACCAACAGTGCACAAGGATTCCCTACTTTGCACATCTTCACCAATACTTATCTCTTGTCTTTTTGAGGATAGTCATTTTAACAGGTGTGAGGTGATATCTCATTGCAGTTTTGATTTGCATTTTCCTGATGATTAGTGGTGTTGAGCTCCTTTTCAGGTACGTGTTAGACATTTGTATGTCTTCTTTTTAAAATTGTCTATTCAATTCCTCTGCCCATTTTTTAATCGAATTGTTTGGGTTATTTTTGCTACTGAGTTGAATGAGTTCCTTATATATTTTGATTAACCCCTTATCAGATATAGAATTTGCAGATATTTTCTCCCATTCTATAAGATACCCTTTCATTTGATTGATTCTTACTGTACAGAAGCTTTTTAAATTCGGGTAGTCCCATTTATTATTTTTTGCATTTGTTGTTTATGCTTTTGGTGTCATATTAAAAAAAATCACTGCCCAGGCCAATGTCAAAGAGATTTTTCCCTATGTCTTCGTCTAGGAGTTTTACAGTTCCAGGTCTTATGTTTCTGTCTTTAGTCTATTTTGAGTTGATTTTATGAGTATGTGAATAATAGCAATCCAATTTCATTATTCAGCAAGTGAATATCAAGTTTTCCCAACATCATTTATGGAAGAGACAGTCCTTTTCCATTGAATATTCTTGGTTATCTTCTCAAATATTCGTTGACTATATATGCAAGGGTTTATTTTTGGAATCTCATGTCTATTCCATTAGCCCGTGTGTCTATTTTTATGCCAGTACCATACTGTTTTGATTCCTATGACTTTTCAGTATAGTTTGAAATCAGGAAGTGTGATGACTCCAGCTTCATTCTCTATCAGAATTGCTTTGGCTATTTGGGGTCTTTTTTTCTATTAATTTACTAAAGATTCATCAATTTTGTTAATCTTCCCAAAAAATGAGTTTTGTTTTGTTTTGTTGATCTTTTCTATCATTTTTCTGGTCTCTGTATCATTTATTTCCACTCTGATCTTTGTTATCTCCTTCCTTCTTCTAACTTTAGGATCAGTTTTGGGCTTCTTTGTCTAGTTCCTTTGAGGTATAAAGTTATTTATTTGAGATCTTCCTTCTTACTTAATGTAGGTTTTTATTGCTATAAACTTTCCCTTAGAACTGCTTTGATTGCATCCCATAGACTTTTGGCTGTTGTGTTTGCACTTACATTTGTTTCAAATATATTTATTTATTTATTATCTCTTCATATCAAATATATATATTTTTATTTCCCTTTTGATTACTTATTTGACCCATTAGTTTGTTCAGAAGTGTGTTGTTTAATTTCCACATATTTGTGAAGAAGGAGAAGAGAAAAGAAAGCTACACTCTTTTCTGTTAACCTTCATATTAGAGCTAAGTGGTTAACACTCCACCATATTTCAATGTTAGAGTATTCTGAATTAATTATATACCTACCTTTACCATTGTGTTGTGTATTTTCACATGTTTCCATGATACTAATTATCATCCTTTCATTTCAGCTCGAAAAACTTCTTCCAGCATTTCTTTTAAGGCATATTTAGTGGTGATGAAGTCTCTCAGCTTTTATTTGTCTGGGAAAGTCTTTAATTTTTTATTCATTTCTGAAAGACAATTTTGCCAGTTAGAATATTCTTGTTTGTCAGTTTTCTCTTTCAGCACTTTAAATATATCATCCCACTCTCTCCTGGCCTGTGAGGATTTTGCTGAGAATCTGTTGATAACTTTTTTGGTGTTCCCTTATAAGTTACATGCTTTTTTCTGTTGCTGCTTTTAAAACTGTCTTTGATTTTCAACAATTCTATTATAATGTATCTTTTAGAAGATGTCTTTAAGTTGAGTTTGTTTGGTGACCTATGAGTTCATAAATTTCGATATCCAAATCTCTCCTCAGACTTGGGAAGTTCTCAGACATTATTTCTTTAAATAAACTTTCTTTTCTCTTCTCCCTCTTTTCTCCTATGGAAGCTTAATAATTCACAAATTGGTTTCTTTGATGATATTCTATAGATCATCAAAGAAAGAGGCTTTCTTCACTCTTTTTCATTCTTTCTTCTTTGTTCTCCTCTGACTGGATAATTTCAAAATTGCTATGTTCTATATTATAGATTCTTTCCTCTGCTTGATTCATTCTGCTTTTGATGCTCTCTATTGCATTTTTTTTTTCATTTCAGTCATTCAATTCTTCAGCTCCAGAGTTTTTGATTGGTTCTTTATTATTGATTTCTCTCTCTGTTAAACTTCTCTTTTTGTTCATGTATTATTTTCCTGATCTAACTGAATTGTCTTTCTGTGTTTTCTTTTAGCTCACTGAGCATTCTTTGTTTAAATAAATAAATAATTAATTAATTTTATTTTTGGCTGTGTTGGGTCTTCGTTGCTGTGTGCGGGCTTTCTCTAGTTGCAGTGAGTGGGGGCTACTCTTTGTTTTGGTGCCTGGGCTTCTCACTGTGGTAGCTTCTCTTTGTTGCAGACCATGGGCTCTAGGCGTGCGGGCTTCAGTAGTTGTGGCACCTGGGCTCAGTAGTTGTGGCTTGTAGCCTCTAGAGCACAGGCTCAGTAGTTGTGGTGCATGGGCATAGTTGCTCCACGGCATGTGGGATCTTCCCGGACCAGGGCTTGAACCCGTGTCCCCTGCATTGGTAAGCGAATTCTTAACCACTGCACCACCAGGGAAGTCCCTCACTGAGCATTCTTAAAAAAGCTATTTTGAGTTATTTATTGCATACCTCACATATCTCCATGCCTGTGGGATCAGTTACCAGGAGATTTTTGTGAACCTTTGGTGATGTCACATTTCTTTAATTTTTCATGTTTCTTGAAGTTTTCCATTTCTGTTTTCATATTTGAAACAGCAGTCACCTCCTCTGGTCTTTAATAACTGACAAATACCTGTTGTCAGTCCACCTAGTGTTTCTGAGGCTTTCTCAGACTTCCTTTGGATATACCTTCTCCATACATCTTACTCCATCTTTTTGAAAAATACTTAAAATTTTATGCTTTTAAAGATACATGTGATCTGTAAATTGTATTTTTTAGGGATGAAATATGTGCAAATAATTTTAAAATTACTGTCATTATTATTTAAAATATCTATCAATCAACATATTTTAGATTTTCATAGTATAAACAATATATATGAATATATAGTAGGTAGGTATGGAGACAGAATAATGGCTTCCAGAGATGTCCATACATAATCTCCAGAACTTTTAAAGATGTTACCTTACATGGCAAAAGGAATTTTACAGATGTATTTAAGGGTGTAGACCTTTGAGATGGTAGTTTAACTTGAAATATCCAAGTGTACCCAATTTAATCACATGTATCATTAAAACCTGAGAACCTTTTCCAGCTGTGGTCAGAGAACCAGAGAAAAGACAACATGAGAAAGACTAGCCCCACTTTGTTGCTTTGAAGATAGAGAATAGGTGCCCCAGGAACATGGGCAGTCTCTATAGCGGGAAAGATCAAAGAAACAGAATATTTCCTAGAACCTTCAGAAAGGAACATAGGTCTACCAACACCTTGAGTTTATCCCAGTGAGACCTGTATCTGACTTCTGACCTACAGAATGTAAGGTAATAATTTTCTATTGTTCAAGCCACCAAGTTTGTGAAAATTTGCTCCAGTAGCAACCAAAAACTAATACAATTGTCTGTAACTTCTGTTAGCACAAAATTAATATGCCAAATATATATTATGGAGAAATCCCAAAAATAACATAGAAATATTAAGAAAAAAATTGTCAAGATGTGTCTGATTTATATATATATATATGTATATCATGAGGGACTTGAGCCTAAGTGAAAGCCTGGAGTTAAAAGAAGATCTGATAAATAGAAATAAAGGAAATCAATAAAAAGAAAGACAGTTAAATATTTTTGATTAATTTATTAACCTTCATGAAAGTGTTTGTATTTGGAATTATTTAATTATTTTAAAAAGGAAGAGAGAGAAATCATTTGAGGAAGGATGTTTAAAGAGTCCAGTTCTGTATCTGAAGATATGTATATTGGTTTCCTGTGGCTGCGCTAACTAATTACTGCAAATTTAATGGCTTAAAACAACACACATTTATTCCCTTACATTTCTGGAGGTCAGAAGTCCAAAGTGGTTTCACTGTGTTAAAACCTAAGTGGCAGCAGTGCTGTGCTACTTCTGGAGACTATGGGAGAGAAAATGTTTCCTTGTCTTTTCTAGCTTCTAGGACTGCATTCCTTGGTTCATGGCCTCATCCTCTGTCTTCCATCTTTTAGTTCATCAGCACAGCGCCTTCAAATATCTGTTTTGTCTTCACACCTCATTTTCTTCTCATCCCTCTCTTCCTCTTCCACCCTCTTATAAGGGTGTGTGTGTTTGCAATTAAAGCACATCCTCTCCAAGATAATTTCCCCACTGCAAAATCCTTAATTAAATCACATCAGCAAAGATGCTTTTTTCCAAATAAGGTAACATTTACAGGTTCTGAGGATTATGATCAGGTGTCATTGGGGGCCATTATTCAGCATACTACATTAGGGGTGAAATGAAACTTTTATTGATTCTGATTTATTTATTTTTATTGATTCTATTTTTCTCCCATTCTTTAAAGTGTGTGGGTCTATCTCTCTATCATCCATCTATCTCTAATATACTTTGAAATTATATAAGATATGACTTTAACATAATGTAATTGATTGTAAAAAATTCTCTCTTACACAACTTATGAGAATTTCCCCAAATGTCTTTATAAAGAAAGTTCTAACACTGGATCATACTCTATGTACTTTGTAATTCTTATTTTCTCATAAAACTCTTTAAAGGCAGAAGCTATGCTTAAAATATTTTTCTAAACCTTGTAGTGCAGCATAAATTTGATTATAGATTATCAGTATTTTTAAATTGATTTCAACAATTGAAATTAATTTAATGACTTTTGGTGTCAAAACTTTATTGAATAAAGTTATTCCATGGCTTGATGGAAATAATACCTTTTTCCTAGAATAGATGTATGAGGATTCTATAACTTTTCTAAATTTGTTGTTTATTTTTTCATCTGTTTCTTCCCACTAGAAGGGGAAAAATGGTTATATTTTGAGGGAACACTTGTATAGTGGAAGGGAGACTGAGTATTCCCTTGAAGAGATTGCTTTAACTGGGCATGAGGTCTGTGTACATTAGTTTGTGAGAAAAGTCATTGTCTATACTGAACATCATGTATGCTGCCCTAACTCACTCAGAGCCACTACAATGCACAACTCCAGAGGTAACACTCCCAATTATACTGATGTATCTATGTAAATGATGCTCCCTGGAGTTTTGAGGCACATCCATACATGATGGGCTCATAAAATGGCCTCAGTTAGAAATTCATTTAGTCCATCATTTTTGCAATTGAAGAAACGTTTGCAATGTGAAGGATACAAGACAAACAGTAAAATCTGTATTATGGGAAAGTGTTATAAGAAAAGCCAGGGTGATCTAGCATATCCTTTCTATTGAAGGTATTAATATATTCATAATCCTCCACAAATATTAAAAAACAGGTCTAGTAAGAAGCATAAAGAGGAACGTTTCTACTTGTAGAAAACTGGCTCCAATATTATTCTACACTGTTCGTTATTAGTCATCTTCAACATTTCTGTAAGCTCTATATCATATAACAGACACTGTGGTGAAAACTGATATATAAATAGTAACATCTCTTGGTCCTGTCTTAGGTAGATTACAATGTCATGGAAATGACAGAAAGACATATGAGAACCCGGTCCTCAGATAAGTAAAGTCCACATCATTTGACTGTGCCATTTATAATATACTCTAATCAAAAAAACATATTTGCATTTGTATTTTTTTCTATCTCTTGAGTCAAAATAGTATTGTTGAATGCATTATTTAATTCTACAAACATTTATCAACTATTTTGCAAGTCTCTCTACCATTTTTTTCCAAAACAAAACAGTAGCTGAGCTTTTGATTCAAATAACATTATGAAGTGGCTTCTTTTATTTTTTAATAATGTAAGTAGCTTGTGTTTGTTGTTAGTGTAGTTGTCTGTCTTTGAATGTTACAGTGGCACTGGCTTTAGACAGTTCCTCAGGGCAGGGACTGTGTCTGCTTAAAGTGCTTTGTACAGAACACAGGTGGCTGACTAATAAACACTTTTTGCTGATGCAATGTCTTGTATTGAAGACAAAGTCTCTGATTACTTAGTGTTTTGAAATTAGTTTTTAAAGACGCATCAGGAATCCAATTAGTGTATGATGTGTGCCTGACACTGAAATGGCTTTGGAGCAGATTAACAAGACCACACCACCCTCATTTCAAAAGTTTATATTTTAAAACCAATACTACAGGATGAAAACAAATGTGGACATTAATTAAGTAGGTAATCTTTCTAAAACCTTAATAGAAAACCTGATATCATACAAAAACAATATGCATATTTGTGTGTGTGTGTGTGTGTCTATTTTTCTTCATTTCTTCATTATGTGTGTTAGAAGTAGATCAGTGGCCCTGTTATAGGACTAATCAGAAGTAAACTGGCATTAGCTCAGCAAAGAATTCTAGTTTGACACTGATGTGTTCAATATAATTTTTTGGTTTTGTTTTTTTTCTCATATAGAGTAGCGCTCTATTTAGGAGAGTATAAGTGTCATTCTTTTGGGGACACCAGCAACTGCAGGCCTCCTTCCCCAGGGCAAAGCCCCAGGTCACTTCTTGAGAGGCCTTTGGATTGCAGAGGAGATGTGATGGACATAGTTCATTCCTTTGATCTTTAACCCCCGAGACTTCTCTGACCTGGTCTTTTTTCGGCTTCTGATCTATGCTTTTCCTGTGGCTTCCCCATGGGGCACAGGCTTCTGTTCTTCTTGTGGTTAATATTATCTTTGCAATCCAACCCGCTATCAATGATCATTCATCTGCCTAAAATTACTCAGTGGATTGTTTGTCTTTCCCTGATTGCAAACTCTGTAAAGGCACAGTCCATTTCTCATTACATTTCCATCCCAAGCCTTGTGTAAAGCATACACTCAAAACCCATTTGTTAATCAGCTGACTGATTGATCTTGGTCTCTCACTTTTGACTCAGTTTTATCCCAGGTTTTTGTTTTTGTTTTTTAAAATGTTCTGCTTGTGATTTAAATGTCGGCTCTACCCATACCATGGTGATTCACATCCTCTTTTTCCTCTTGCTTGGCACTGCCAAACTTAATCTCTTCAACCTTTAGGTTTTGGGCCACATGGGTTATCTGGTTACCCTAACTACAAAGCAGATTTGTCTCAGGGCACTTTTCCTGCCTGCATTCATTTTCTTACTGCTGTTGTAACAGATTACCACACTTAGTGATTTAAAACAACAGAAATGTGTCTCTTTGAGTTCTGGAGGCTAGAAGTTCACAGTCAGTCTTATAGGCTACCATCCAGGTGTTGGCAGGGCCGATTCCTTCTGGAGGCTCCAGGAGGGAATCTGCTCCTTGACTCTTCCAGGTTTTAGAGGCTGTTGACATCCTTTGACTCATGGCGGTTTCACCTATTATCTGCCTCTGTCGTCACATTTTCTTCTCTCTGTAGTCAAATCTTCCTCTGCCTCCTTCTTGTATGGACACCTATGGTAACATTGGGCCCACCTGGACAATCAAGGGTAACCCCCCCCGCCACCCGCAATCTCAAAATCCTTAAATTAATCACGTTAGCCTGGCTGTTTACCATGTAAGGTAACATATTCACAGTTCCAGGGATTTGGACTTTTTTGGGGGTCATTATTCAGCATGACTTGTTGCCCTTCTTGAAACAGATTTGTAAAACTACCAAAAATGATTTCTTTATGTTCCTCAGTATGACATACCTCCATTTTGTTTCTTTGATGCTTTATTCATTTTTCTTTTTCAAGTATAATATGGTCATCATAAAAATTTCAAACAACACGGAAGTACATAATATGTAAAAAGCTCTCCTGCTCCCTCCTCCCCACCTGTCTCCCAACAATGACTGAAATTAAGAATTTGGTGTGGATCATTCCATTCCTGTGTAAATGCACACACAGAGAGAGGAAGAAAAATACACACAGATTCCATGTGTTCTATGTATATACAACTATTAAAGTATCAGATATTATTCTACATCTTGCTTTTTCTCAGCTAATGATATACATTGTACATTATTTCCATTTCAGGACAGGACATGTTTATCTACTTCTTATTACAGTTTTGGAGAGATTACATTGAAAGAGCATGTTTATTTTAGAATATTTGACATATTTTTATTATCGATTCTTCCTTTCCAGGAATATGGTATCTTTTAGTAGGCCATTTTAATTAATACTTTTTTACTATTTTGTTATTTTGTTTAGATATGTATTTTTCTAAGTTCTGAAGTTCATTTCTAAGAATCTAGCAGGTTTTTCTAAAAAACTCTGTGTGTGTGTGTGTGTGTGTGTGTGTGTGTGTGTGTGTGTATGAGTTCCTAACTGATTATTACTGGCATTTGGGAAAGCTATTATTTTAGTATGTTTCCTTGTATCTGGCAATTACACTGAATACTCATTAGTTTTATTTGTTTTTAAGTGGTCCTGCATTTACGAGGAATGGAAATATATTATGTGCCACTAATGATATTTCGTTTTTTCCTTCTTGGTTCACCAATTTAAAAATTCGCCAGCTCTCTCTCTCTCTCTAATTACCCTCTCAATACTCCAGCTTCAGGCGTTTGTGCATGCAGGTAAAGATGGCCAAGTAGCCACGGATCAGCTTCTTATAATAATCAACTATCTTGACATCTATTATGGGGAGAAGACAAGAAGTGGTACTTAAGGCCAATATCAGAATAAACTAAAGATCTCTTATATTTTAGTAGGAAACTAAGTCTCTGGGTTTTAACTTCAGGATATTGTGAAGATAGTGAAAGATTCAAAGAGAACAGAGTGGAAACACCATGGGATTATTTCAAACTCTGTTCCTTCCACTCACTACTGTGTGTCCTCATGGTATGTCACTTAAATTTTCTTCCCATTAGTTTGCTTATCTTATGGCTAATAAACATGAAAGTGGTACACATAGCAGAGAGACTGGGTGAACAATCCTTTTATTAACGAGGGTTATTTCTCTCTAGGACTATTATATGCTAAGAAATTGTTTTCTACAGTATAAAACAATATGCCATTTCTAGTGTTAATGCTAAGCACTAAAAACACAGAGAAAGTTGTACACTACAAATGAAGCAAACATAATGACAAGAACCAGGATGCAAATTTTTCAAGCAGATTTGATGTTTTGAAAAGGAGCAAACATATACTAAACATCACTGTCAAAGTCAAAGCAGTTGGTGGAGAGGAAGACTACAAGAGGTCAGGAAAATGGTGTGTACGTTCCAAGAGTACTCAGATTCCTTTCAAAAACAGGCATAATATTCAGCTTCACCACATTTATTCTATTCATCCTTAGCAGTTTTGAAGCATGCTTGTTATAAATATGTGTGAATGTATTTAGATATATTCTTAACTGTGTTATTACCAGGAAAGAGCCGTAAATTCATTGAAATATCATGGACTCACCATCATAAAAATCAGTTACAAATGTTGCTCTAATGCTGACTTAATCATAAATAATGTATTCATTTTACCCATCTATTGCTAAATCATTTAAGAGCAAATTGCCAGTGTGGAAAGAGTTACATCATTACTATCCTTTCAAAAAATTATCTGCATTCATTTTATATGTAAAAATATATTAAGAAATATTTAAAATGTATAAAAAGTTTAGAGAATAATTTTGCTGACACACAAGTGCAAATACACACATTTCTTAACATTTTGCCATATTTGCAGTTTTTAAAGAAATACAGATGCAATTGAAACCACTTTGTACTCTTTTTCAATCACATTTCCTTTTGTCTTTATCCCAAGTTAATCAATATAAAAAGTTGACGAGCATCCTTCATCCATACATTTTAAAATATTTTGATAAGTATGTTTGTATTCATATGAAATATTGTTTTATACTTTAAAAAACATACACAAACTATATCATACTGTTGATTTAATTTTGCATTTGGTCTTTTTAAATCAATATTATACTTTTGGTATTTGTCCATATGCGTACTAGTCAGTCTAGTTATTTGTTTCAACTGCCCTTTAAATTATTCTATTGAATAAATATTTATGTATTCTGTTATTGATGGGCATTTAGGTTACTTTCATTTTTCCTTGTAAGGTACAATGTACACTGTTACATGGTTAATTTGCATGTGGATATACCTGGGACTCCTGTTAAAATGCAGATACTGATCCAGTAGATCTGAGGTAGAGCCTGAAATTATGCATTTCTTAAAAATTACTAAATGGTGCAGAGGCATCTTCTTGTTCATAGAGGACAGAACACAATTTGAGTAGCAAGACAGTAGGCGATATATATATATATGTATATATTTATGTCAAACTGACTAATTCAGCACTGCTCAAATCCCTTTATATTTGGCTATCTCAACTTTAGAGTTTGAAAAGAAATCTCTTTTGCAGCTAGATGTGGCTACATTATGATATAGTTCTGGCCAAGTCAATATCAGTATAAACTGCCGATGCCAATTCAATCACACCTAACCTTCTTCTTGCCTGGAATTGTGATTATCCTGGAGGTGCAGGAAAGCAGAGTGACAAAATAGGTCTGGGTCCTTGAAGGCATTGTTAGCCACTTCTCCAGCCCTGGGATGCCCAGGGCTGTCCAGATAATTTTTATTTTAGTGTCTGAGACAAACCCTTTGCTTGACTAAACCACTGTAATCTGATTTACAGTTACTTATGCTTGAACATCATTCTAAATGATACACTGCCTCTTAAACTTTTCTAGATATTGTCAAATTGCATTCCAAAATGCTTCTGTTATTTTACATGTCCATCAGGAGCATGAGACAATTCTTAATTTTATTTTTCTGGATCTTTGACAGTTATTGGCATTGTCAAATATTTTAAAGTTCTTGCGTATATAATAATAATAATAATAATAATAATAATGAGAATGGCATCTAACTGTGTTTTAATTTTCACTTCTGTAGTTACTTCTGGTGTTAGACATTTTTTGTGTTCATTGTTAATTCAGACTTCCCCCTGTGTGAATTGTTTTTATTATTGTCGATTTTCCCATTGGGTTGTCATTTTATTATCAATTATTATTATCGGAGAGGTTCCTAACAATAAATAATTCAACTTTTGTTTTTGTATAGGCCCAGTAAATATCTTCTTTCAGATTGTGGTTTTTCTTTACATTTTGTGTATGGTGTGTCTATGTAGGAAAATTTAAATTAATACGGTCAAATTTATAAATATTTTCCTATGTGTTTTGTGCTCATCTTCTTTAAGATACTCTTCCCTATCCTAAGGTCATATCTTCTTACATATTTTTTTACAATTTTAACTTTTTGCTGTTCTCACTTAAGTTGTAATCTACCTGGAAAGGATTTTTGTTATATGATATGAGGAAAGAATCCAAGTTTATATTTTCCACAGAACAACCAATCTTCCTAGCTCCACTTTATAGAAAGTTCACTCTTTACTGTATTGTAAAGTCAAATCTGTCATTTAGCATGTTTAAAAGTTGCCACTCTGTTTTGTCAATCTACACCAATGATAGACTGTGTTAACACCCAGGACAATGAGTCTTCCCAGGTTTGTTCTTCAAAATCCACTTTACTAATCTTGCCCTCGCGGTCACAAGTAGGCCTTTGGGAGGACTGTCTAGAGGGGTGGATCCTACTTTTGCTCATGGTTCCTAGATCTAAGCATTCTAGCTTCTATGTACCTATCACCATATGTAAGCTGTTGGTTCAGTGCAAATACTGGAAAATAGAATCTCAAACTCACAAGATATAGTAATCTGAGCTATTTCTTGTGGTAACTTTGATATCCATTCCATCAGTCTTTTAGGCAAGTTATGGCAATATAGTGTAGCAGCAGTGGTTTCTATGATCATGAGCACATTGTCATACCTCTTCTGCCATAAAATTGGTCCACTGGTATGAGGCAATGCAGTACAGGATCCCATGCCAATAAGTTAGTGTTTCTCTTGGCTCTAAGATGGTAATGCTTGAAGAAGCACTATAGCAGGCAAGGAAGACAAATTCCTATCTGAGATAGGTATCAATTCCAGTAAGAACAAATTGCTGCACCATCCAGGGTAGAAAGGGTCCAATATAGTCAGCCTGGCACCAGTGTTCTCATTGAGGAATGGTGCTAAGATAAAGGGATAAGAGTTGTCTCTTCTGCTTGCAGATTTATAGGTGGAGAAAGGGAATATATATTCTTGAGCCCATATGTAGTTTTAGCCTTGCTACCAGGTACATCTTTCTCAGATTCATTGACCCAGCATGGAAGTTTATGAAGACAGAGACTGATAGAAATACACAAGGAAAATCACACTGTCTATATTGTTAAGAGTTCCCCAAAAATGTTCTCTGGTGTATATTAATGTGAGATACAAAGATATGTGTTTTGCACTGAGTTCCACAGATCCACCACTTTACTCTTTGCCATATTCCTTTGACTCCCATTATCCCATCTTTGTCTTTTAAATATCATGCCTGCCTAGGAGTCAGTGTATATCTGTACTTAAGGCCGTTTCATTCCCAAAGTAAATGACCATGTGCTCTGTATACAGCTCGTCACACTGAGAGGCTATTTCCTCCTGCCCCGTGTCTTGAGGGCCAGCCCTGAAAAAGACTGTAACTTGGAAGCAGTCCATTTTTTTCTAATAATAACTTTACTCATCCGCAAATGAGAGCTGAATTCATATCCACAGTTGTAGTGAGCCTTAGGGAACCCTCTGGGAGGCTATAGATGTAAAGCTGAGAGAGAGGCAGTGATGAAACAGAGGTGGGTAACCTCTGGGTTACCTCTTTATGTACTTTATAGTCTGGGTTACCTCTTTATGTACTTTACTTATGTCCTCTTGATCTTGCAGGGCTGGATCCCAGGTGTATCATTTCTATTGCATGATGTATTGCTGCTGTATTCAACCAATATTATGAGTCTCTGAGTGTGATAATAACCATTCCTTGATGTTACATGGTCAGGCACTTAGCCTCAGCTAGTGCCCAATAGATTATGCAGATATACTCTTCAAATAATTTCTTGTTTACTGTTACATACGACATGGCTTTGCATTACTTGGGGACTTGTTAAAAATATAAATTCTTGAGCTTTGACCAGTTCTACTAATCAGAAACTCTGAGGTTGATATTAATGAACATTAAAGTTTGAGAACCACTGACATAAAAGGATATTTTGGCTTGCCAAAGATTATTGAAATCCTAAAAACTTCACTCATGTGGCAACCTCTGAATTTTTGAAGGATGCATCTATCATCTCCTTGTACAAGTGCATCTTTTCAAAGCACCTAGAGTAGTTGTCCCTACCATCAGGTCCAATTGGCATGGTAGACCTCAAATCTAAACATTTTAGAATTTATCCTATCTTGAGTTTTTGTTTTCAACATTCACATTTTTTCAAATATTTCCAATGAATTTATTCATAGTCATGTGATATTGTCTCATTTCTGCACTATTTTTGCAGAAATCTTTGAATGTTATTCCCTTATCTCTCTAATGATATTAAATATAAGTATGTAAATTTTTTTACATATTATTTTATTCTTACTTAATTTAGTGTAAATTCATTTAGAGTAATTTGCTATTTTTCATTCTTTGTGTTTATTAGAGTTTTGATTTTTCAAGTTCATCTTGTATGTGGCAGTGAACAGAGCAGTGATTCTTTCTCTCTCTTTATCTGTCTGTCTATCACTTTCTCATAACCCATCTTGCATACTGAATTTAAATGCCTCCAACTAACCCACAAGGCCCCTGATACACAGCAAATTCTTAAAGTGTCAGCTTGGAGCTCCTATCCTACAATGATACTGGGGATATTGTAAATTCAGATCCCAAGCCAGAGCTGTGCTGTTTTAGTTCCTGTTCTTAAGTTGGGCTTTTGTCCATCTACTTCCCAGATCCATAATTTCAAAAAGCCATGATTTGGGGACCTATTTGGTGTTAATTTATTTCATCTCCTTTCACCACTAGTGGAAATCCTCTTTAACCCTGGTTTTCAGAAATGAGCAGATCTTTGGTCCTTCCCGTCGTTTATATGTTGTGGTTTCCATCTTTATTACTTAGGCAAAGTGAACTTTAGGCTTTCTCAGCCTGCATTGATACCTGAAACCCAGAAAGCACATAGCTTTATCCTCTACTCATTGTGTTACATTTATATTTATTTCTGATACCTATAAATGTTTATTTTTAGGGGCTTTTAAATTCCTCTTTATGTAATTTATCATTACTACACATTTTTATGGAGGATGTAGTGTATCAGAGAAATACAAATTTCAAAGTGTTGATTTACAAAGTCATTTAACCAGAAATACCATATTTTTTTCCTCTTTTTGAATGTCTAAAAATAAAATTTTAAGCAAAGCAGAAAACATTTTCAAGGTGAAGAAACCACATACTGATACTAGCTGATACACTTAGAATACTTTTAAGCTATTTTACCATCCTGCACAATGGCCAGGCAGTAACTGGGAATTACATTAATAAGTATTACCTTTGAATGAAATTGTGTTTTCTTCAGTATTTCCTTATTATCTAGCAGAACAAGTCCAAATATCTGCTCTTTTTCAATATTTTCCATGAGCTATCTACTCTTTCCTCACCAAACATATTTTGAATTATTCTGTGACATTTCATCATGAAGTACTATTCCTTTCTCCTGAATACAAAACATGCTCATTGCTAGCATTGAGCTAGTGGCTTTGTTTATTTTGGCTTGTCTTTCCCTGGCATCTCTTACACCTTTTCCTTACTATCCATGTCCTCCACATCCTTCATCAGTCAATTAACTCCAATCTTCTACACAAAATCTTCCAACTTTTCAGGAGTCCCCCAGTAGTTTGATTCATCCCATTTAGATTACATCTAATTTTTCTCTATTGAGTTTTTACTTTCCATACTATAACCCTGTATGTGCTGGCACACTATTTGAATTTTAAACTCCTTGACAATAAAAACAGTGTCCTATATTTCTTGGAGTATTTTACTGTGCATGGCCAAATGCAGAACATACTGTTGACTGGCTGAATTGATGAGAGGTCTAGGGCTATAGCAATCACATGCACATTACTCTTATACTCCTGGTGACTTTACCATCCTCTGCCTTTTTTTATGTTGAGAGATATCCACAGGGATAATTGGAAAGAAAGACTAAATTTGCTTCCTTTTTATTTGAGGTAATTGTTCATTCCTCCCCATACATTCTCACTTTGATTTGTCCAAAATGATCATATGTGGTTATACAGACGTCTAAGTTTCCAAACATTCCATGTATCAGTTGTCAATCCACAGTCAAACATTCACTGATCCCTTGGCTCAAAACCTAAACCATGCTACACATTTTGCATATCTTTCATACAGGGGACACAGTAATATAGTTAACATGGAAATCAAAACTATCCAATTAATATATATTTGTAAGAATAACCCACCTAATGAAAATAAGATTTTCAGTGTCATATCTGTATATTTTCTATGCACTTCTGTTTTATAAAAAAAAAAGCACATAGAGATTATAGTATTCAATGGCAAATATGCAGCATAGATCTTGGAAGGTTCAAGAAAAATGGAGAGAAAATGATTTAGGTCAAAGTTCAATGTATCTTCTACTCTTAACAAAGCAAATCAACTGGTATATTTTCTTCATTCGTGTACTTCTACAATTCTAAGAATTGCAAGAAAAAAAGAAATTCAATGAATTACAGACAATTTATAGAATGGTGTCACTGTTTTTGCAATGTAAGCAAGCAGGAGCACAATGTATTATCTTCCTCATTATGCCGACTTAATGTATTAGTTTGTAGCATATGGCATGTGAGCCTAGTGATAGGAGAATAAGCTTAGGTTTTTATTTCATCTGCCAATAGGTGCCAACATTCATTCAGTTCCCTCCAGGCATGGTAATTGTTCACATAACAGCAGGATACACATCCAGACTCATGGCAATGGCTGAGAAATTGAGTTCATCTTACATTTTTCTCTCAAGCTTTTATTATACTATGTATTTCAGAGTAGTGACTTGATTTTTATGCAATTTAATCCTCTTTCTGTGAGCATCATTTTTGAGAACTTATGATCTTTTAGTTCATTCTTCATACAATAATATGTTTATGTGTTTTGTGTACAGCATTATTTTGATACCAACTATTCTGTCAAATGCTCTAAAATGAATCAATTCATACAAACCAAGCCAAATAAATCAGTCCTCAAAAATATGCCATCTATTCCATTAAACAAGTAAAGGGTAAGAAACACTGTATTGCAGTGAAAAGTAGAACAACTGTAGACACTAAAATATGCATTGCTAATATCCAGCCCTCTTATTTTGGTACATGCCACTTCTAACTGGCTCTTTTTAAGACAGTGATTACCATAATATAATTTAAGTTCTGATGGAGATTTGGGCTGTAAAGGGAATTATGGAGTGTCTCTGAGTACAGCCGTTTCAGGTTAAGGCACCATACAAGATAGTATTACTATATTAAGATATGTAAAAGATCGGAGAGATAGAAAGAAAGAAGTGTTTTCTAGGAACAAAGAGGAATTCATGAAATCAATAGCCATATTTTTAATCCTTAAAAGAGAGTACCAGTTATATTACTATAACTATGTTTGTATCAAATAAACTCCTGGTGAATTCATTACGTGACACAGATTTTTGATTGCAAGTAGCAAAAACCAAGCGTGACTCTCTTTGCAGAAAACAATACATTTTGGAAGAGTGTTAGACAGGTCTTAGAAACCACAGGACTCAGAGGATAAGCCAAAGCCAGGGGACAGTGGGCTGTGGAAACCAGAGCCAGGGCCACACCCCTGGGATGACTCTGAGCCCACATCACTGATGTATCTGCCATCCCTGCCTCTACTCCTGCTGCAGTCAATGTTCCAGTCGCCACTGCCAGACAGCTGGGATAGGGAAAGAAATTGCAATAGCTCTCTTCTCTAGGGGTCTCATTCTAGATTCAAAGTCTCACGCAAGAAATTAGGAGTTTCTAAACCTTGATCACTTGCTCACTCCTAACCATTCGAGACTGCTGAGAATGGTATCTTGTTCCTTCAGAATCTGACTCTTTTTAGAAGCACGTACCCCTCAGATAGTATTAAGATACGTGTAAATGTACAGACTTCAAGCAAACTAACCTTTTCAACCTTTCTCTATTCATTTATTAATCACTTAATAATATGCTTTCTAATAGTTTCTAACAAATTCATTTTATCACTTTTAACACACAACAACAACACTGTGAGTTATCTAGGGTAGATATTACTTTCTACATGTTATAGACAAAGATAATAACATCAAAAAATTTTAACTTACTTGCATGATTGAAACTCAGATCTTTGAGGTCAAGTGTTCTTTCCACTACATTTAAATCATGGACAGAGTTCTATATTTTCCTTTCTCTCTTGTTTCACTTAAGTAATGTTGTTCAACAAAATGTTATAATTACCTTAACTAATAAAGTTTGTGTATTTCAATTTTTTATTTGTTTACTAATTAACAATATATAAGGAATGGAAAATACACAATATGACTTGTGGACTTACATTCACTCATTGTGAATTATTTCCCAAAATGCATATTGTAGTCAGCATACAAAAATGGCTAATGAAAAACCGTATCTTATTTGAAGCCCAATTAATTGATTCCCAACAGTTTATATTCATGGTTTTTACTCATTTTAGAATGAATGAATTCTAGAGTGAAATAAATTAGTCAATTTTAGTCTTCATTTTCTAAAACACTTTTTGAGAAAGATGTAAATATTACATATACAGAGACTTAAACTGATTGCAAATTGATCATCTTTATTTATTTTAAGTTTGGATTTCTAGATTTTCTACTTTATAGTCAATGACCCAAGCCCATGACTTATGTGGGATTAATTTAAGAATATAATAAAAGAACTGTTTGAGAACTTCTCTCTCAAGTAGCAATGTGCCACTTACAATAAGTCATTTACATTTGCAGAACTGATTATACTCTAAGTGCTGGATAGTGAGCAGAGACACAAAACTTTAAGACTGCTTCAGCTACATGAACATTTCTTCAGTGTTACATTACTAATATCCTCAGGTTTGAACTGCTTGGAATTCTTTTGCAGTCATATATTTTCACATCTATGTACTGTAACAAAATAGTCACCAGTGCCAACCAGGACATCTTTCCTGAGCAAAGACATTACAGGGTGGCTAAACTGTCATATAAAACATCCGCTAAAAGTAGAGGAAACTGGTAAATAAGGAATTGGAATGTTCAAGTACAGTTGAAATGTTTCACATTCAAAATGATTTTCATTATCCGGATTTTTGTGAAAAAACTGTCTCTTGCAATAATATGAATTGCTTTACCTTGGTCACTTTCAAGGATACCTTAAGGCTAACAAGATTTTGTGGTTATAACCTCCATCTCTTTTAAAAATATTATGCTAATTGTGTCAAGAACAGTCTTAAATTTATTTTGAAATTCTATATTACCTTGCACATTGCTGTGATTGTGAATGGTATCTAATTAACTTGGTATGTTCATTAGGTGAAAATGAGCTTTCCTTTCGATATTGATCAAAGTGCTATCATATTACATAACTGAAAGCTGCTTAAATGATAAAATTTATAATATATGATGTATTAAGAATCTTGTCTGGCACATGTTAAGCCTCTGTATTATTCAAAATTAAACATATATATAACAGGTTGATCATGTTTTATATATATACTGCATTGTTTTCAAAGCCAATCAAGAAGCAAATAGAACACATTTTATTAAATTCTTATCTCATATTGTTCTCCCATCACAAAGGGGCTAAAAATATAAATAATATTTATAGTACAAGTAAAATAAGAAAATAGAGGTATAATATAATTCATATGCTAAGGACATCAGAAACAGTATAACCATGACTTTTTTCAAAATAAAAAATGAAATAATGTTTCTTTTAGTTAGGTTTCAAATAATACCACCTTTTCCAAATTCCTCATGGCCCTTTACATCAGGTATATCATTTTCCATCCTTCTGGAGAAGAAAAAAACTAATGTATTGCTATGGTCCAGGAAGTAGTAGACACAGTTGGAGCAACATTTAACAGCCTATTTTTTTGTCTGATATGAAGTGGCTCTAATGCATTATCAGCTGCTGAAGGAGATGAGGCAGACTGGTAAATATCACCCAGAAGTCAAAGTGTAGTGGACAGAATAAAAGACAGGATCCCTAGGTTCTATTTCTGCACATGCCATAAAACAGCTGGGAGTTTTGAATTACAAAGAGGTTTTCACCAAACTTAAGACGCAACCCCATCTTTTTTAGGGGTGACCAAACATTGTTACCAAAGTCCTCTGCTTGAACATGTAGATTAATAGGAAAATTACTGCCTCATAAAATAATCCATTCAGTTTCTTTCCTATTGAGTTCCTAATGAGTGTCATTCCCCTGGGCACTCAGTCTTTTATATGTTCAAAACAGAAGCAATGCAATGTATGCCTTCCAACCTCACTCCACCTCATACAAAGTCTTCTCTTTTTCAGATAAGTAGTCTCACTTTGACAAATTATATGTTCTATAATGCTTTCTAAACACTCTATAATATCTAGAAAGTGTTTGGCAAATTACCAGCATGCTGATGAATGTTAAAGTGAGTTGAACTGGTTGCTTTTCTCAGTATATAATTGTTTACCAATGTTCTCTGTAACATAGATGTCCCACCAGAATTGAACACTAGATATGTAGAATGTGGTAGAATATTGCTCCTCTTGGTCTAAAAACCATACTTCTTTTAATTGATTATCAATTATATTAGAATTTGAGGCTTCAAATGATATCATGCTTATATTGAGATAGAATTATTTCCATAGATATTTTCATTAGGTTTTTTGTGTCTTCCTCATTCTGTACTTACATCCCTTAATTTGTTCTAATCATACATGAAGTCTGCATTATTCATTTTACCTTGATTATTCTAAAATATCTAAGTGCCACTCACCCAGAAACATTCCTATTGCCCCACTGCATTAGTGTCCCAACCTACTGTCTGATAGCAACCACTTCTGAAGTGACACATGTGTGTCACCATCCCCTCTCCTAGTACCTGCAACTTGGACCTTCCCTCACACAGCTTCTGTGTGGCTATCTAACCTCCTGGTCATAGTTGTCTGGCCCAGACTACACCATACACCATCAAGCCTCAGTCCTGATTTAAAAAAAAAAAAATCATGATAAAATTAAAAAAAATTCAAGATGCTTATTTTTAGGGCATTTGTCAGGGAAGATTTCTGTACTCAAGAGAATCTTTGAATGAGAAATTCATTTTATGCTATTTAGGGCTCCAGTTCATTTAAGGCTGGATTAGAACTGTTTAGGTTTTGAGGTTTTGATGAATTGATTTGGGTTGTGCAGTACAGAATACCTAATTTCTAGAGAATCATATGCAGGAAGGGATACAATTCTGCCTTTATTCATTCTTCAGTGTTTTTCATGGCCTTGGAAATGCTGTGTTGGTTTTTATATGATTATTATAGCAAACATCTGGAATACCAGATGTGAGCAGACACATTAAGGGGCATTTAATCTATACATTTAAGAATGAGTCTAGTTAATTAGAAAACTCATTTCATTTCTGAAAATGAGTTAGATAAGCCAAATCAACAGTAAAAGTCTATACAATCTGGAAGACAAAAGATTTAAAAAGAGACCATATGGCACTTAAGACAAGAAATTTTATGTGTGTATGTGTGTCCATACAGAAATACAAACCCCTTTGCAAGTCATATATGTTCCTGAGAAGAGAAGGCCAAATAAGTGGAGAAATCAATACATGTAACTGTATGATAATTGTATTTAGGTACATGGATCAGATATATAGATTTTAGTAAGTATACCTGGAAAAGTATACTATACAGTTCATATACTATATTTCAAGTTTCAGAGAGCTTTTACCTTCATTACTTATTTTCTGATTACTGAAATTTATATTAGTAAAACTGTGTGTGTATATTTATGTAGAAAAATATACAATAGATAATAGAAAAAATGTGTATATTATGTAAACTTTTGGTTGTTCCTCAATAAATTCTGTTAACAGAGATTTAATTTAGAAAGGGGGCATTTAGTGTTTAAACCATCAAACAACTCTGACCTCTAAAACTATTAAGCAACTCTGTTTTTAGAAGATGCCATCATGACATATTTGGAGACAGCTGAATTGGCATATGAGGAAACTTGTCCGTAGTCAAGAATCAGAGCTTTAGAATTCTATAATTCAACTCGGCTCATTATGAAAAGAAAGATGAGACGTGGCCTCTCATATGTCCATCACTCTGTTAAAAAATTACCTCATTTTTCTTATGATATTTTATAAGAATTTATTCTCTTACTTTAGTTTGAAGAAGAATCAACTAGGGAGTTAGCCAAAGTACAGATTTTTGTGTCCTACAGAACTAAGAAATCAAAATTTCTGGTCCTTGGAACCCAGAAGTCTATATTTATAATAAACACTTCAAAAATGTTGATGCTACTTACTGTACTGTGTCTAATTTTCATATAAATGTATCAATATATAGATTAATATAAATGTATAAAGTCCTTTTCATAATCCATACTTTTGATTAATCTCATATTGCTAATATTCTTGTGTGGATGCTTCACTTCATTCTATTTCTCAATAGATGTCAATTGAAAGCATAGTATTTTTCAGCCCTGTACTAAACCTGATCATATGAGATGAAGAAGACCTTTCCCTAAAGGGACTTTGAATCTAATAAAAGAGACATAATTTAACAAATACTAATATTGAAGTGTGGCAAATGGAGAAACAAGCACAGCGTAGTGGTAGCTGAGTGAATGTAGTAAATTTGAGGTTTTGGAGAAAAACAAAAAGGAGGATATCTCTTCCTCTTCTCAGATAGATCAGAGAGATATTTTGTAGAAGTAATGCTTGAGCTAACACTTGAAAGAGAAATAAGAGGAACAAAGTGGGTTGGGTGTTTATTCAGAGGGAACAGCATGAACAAATGCAGAGAAGCGTAATGTACTTCAGAAGTAGAGAGTGTAACTGGGAAATAATTGGAAAGGAAGGTGCAGCGAGGTTTGTACCTGATCAATGAAGCACCTTTAAATCACGTTGAAATATATGGATATTAGCTTGTAGGCAGTATAACCATTGCAGGAATTTAAGAAGACTAACATGATCAGACTTGTGTTTTAGAAAACAAATCAATTAAGTGACAGTATGATGAAATTGGAGGCAGAGGCTGTTTAATACTTCAGGAGACAAAAATCGGGGCTTGAATGATTGCAGCAATCATGGGAGTGAAGAAGAGGAATCCTTTTCACAATTTTATAATTTCTATATTACAATGAACTTAGTTGATATATAAAAGCAGCCCCAATTCAATTTGAACGAATATAGGCCTTCAGAATGAAAATAAGTGATAATGCATGAAAGATAATAGGTAACATAAGAACTAGCAAATATTTGAATGGCAACTTGATAGAAAACACAATGATTAAATTGACTACCCTAGAGACCCATAGAAACTTAAAGCTACAGTAAACCTTAAAACCATCTTGTCCAAACCAGATAAGAGTTAGTTGTTTTCACTGCAGAATGAGTGACTAGGGAGCTTAGCGTGTTCATTGAAAAACTTGTTTGATTCCATCATATTGCAGGAATACAAGGAGCCATTTTTACACTTTAAAAGAATTTGCTGTGATTGAAAGAGTGAAAAGTTTGAGCTGGTAATCGTGTTTGACCTTACGTAGGAATATAATAGTAAAGCCAATATCTTCATATTTTATTTCCTGCATTTGTCTCGTCATCGGGTTATGGGAAGACAGTTTATTTCATACTTATAGTCATTTCTACAGAATTCTTGCAGGGATTAAAAAATTATGGCTAAGCTTAACTAATTATAAGAACTTTCATGTTTTTATGCAACAATAATTTCTTTCAGGAATCTCTGCTTTAGATTATATTAATTATCAGCAAACCTTGTCCTATATGTTTCTATCCATCTATCTATCATTTATCTATCCACATACATAAACACATGCACACACATATATACATGTGCATGCATATATTTATATATACCCACACATATGAAACATGCAGATATTTACACACACGTGTACATATATTTTTGAGTATAAAAAACATAGTCTATATTTTTTTTGCACCACAGTGCTGCCTAGTGTTCTGGACAAAAAATAAATTATTTCTTCAATAAAAATGAAGAAAAATATTAGAGATTTTTTTCTGCATTCAAATTATATTCCTTGTTGTTTTTATAATTTTGAGAAAAAAGCATAAGACAATAAATGCAATTTTACTACTTAATGAATTGTTAATAAACATACACATATATATTTTACCTGGCAGATACAATGTCACAAATTTTATTATCGGAAAAAACAAAACTTCAATTTTATTAAGGTTCTTTATATATAATTTTGGCAAACATATGTATACTTATCCTGTACAATGGCACCTAAAGTGTAATTTTTACTTAAAATTTAAGGTATAGTCATAAATAACTGGTATAAAATAGTTTTAAATATAAAATCTACTCTCATCAAAACCAACCTAGTTTTTCATTTTATTTTAAGATCAGGAGACAAAAGGGTAAATCAGAATAAAAATTCTATGCATTTTATATTATTTATGATGATGTTGAGACTGCCTTTTTTGCAGACGTTAACATTTACATATTCTGTGTGGTTTTAAGATAAAGTCTGTAGTAACAATGCATTGAATTCTACAATTTAGAAAATCGCCAGTAACATGAAGTCTTGAAAATTCTCTAATGTCATGATACCCAGTATTAACATACATACAAGCATGAAGTTTTTAAAAAAACAATCATCAGTGGAAACCACAGAAGGTCTAACATGTATTTAGATACCGTTAAAGTCAGCAAAGTTTCATGAAATATTAATGTAGTTTGCAAGAGTTGTTTTCAAATTTAGTGATTAATAATTGATTAGTCTATAAAACAGATATATTGTACAATAGTAACAGCACTATACCAAATTTAATTGAAAAATTAAATTTAATCTAAATCCTCCCCCCCTTTTTCACAAAAAAGGAAGGACAGTTAAAGTACTCCTCTTTTTTATCTGTGGCATTCTGAAATCTACAGTCTCTACTCATTCTCTGTTCCTTATTAAAAACTAATGAAGCATGGAGCCATCTTGGAGAAAAATGAATATTACAAGAATATATTCCAATTTTAAAGGAAAAGATGTGATGAACCCAAAACAGTAAGTCATTTTTGGTGAATAAATATACAATGATGCAAATAAAATGCACAGGAGAAGGAGTCATAGCAAGCTTTACAGTTTGCCAGTTGCTTCAAAGGTGATCATGTGGTCACTAGAGTCAGTATGTACAAAATTATTGCTCAAGTTTATAAACCAGGGCTAATTTTATGTTTCATTCTTCCTAGAATTCAGACAAGACTAAAGAGGGTTAATAGCCTAAATTTTAATTTCCATAAAGATGGGGGAAAATGCATCTTAAGGGAATTGGGAATTTAGTTTCAAATGCCAAGGACAATTAGTCTAAAAAATCCCATAGACTTTTGTAATAAAGATGAGGTTAAATATGGAAAATTTGCCTAAATATTGTATGGCATCAGCAAATAGAATGCACCTGGCCTTATAAAACCAACCCAAACCAAACCAAAACCTCTCTCTCTCTCTCTCTCTGTGTCTGGTGCACATGTGTCATGTGCATGTGTTCAGGTATATCCAGTTTTTAAAACCAGCTTTACATAGACTGACTTTTACTCCTATCTTTTTATTGTGAAATAATTGATACATAAAAAGTGTTAGATACATGAATGTATTATGAAGCAAAATAGTAAACTCACTATCCATTTAAAGAAAGAGAACATTAGAACATTACCAATTATTTAGTGCTTTTTATTTTTTAACCAATCTATCTTTCAGCCTTTCTCTCAGAGAAAGAGAAGACACACACACACACACACACAAACACACGCACCCAATTTCCAAACTGGTTTCTTTGTTTGAATGTTCTCTTTATTTTTGTAATGTATATATATATGTGTGTATATATATAATGTATATATATACATATATATACATTATATATATATCACATTTTTATTAATTTTCAGTTTTTGCTTTGTTTTATAAAAATGTTTTCATAATGTATGTATTTTCTATTTTTACATTTTGATATGCATTGCTATAATGCAATCATTTTTATTTTTGTACACTATTCATTCAATGAAAAATTATTTAACCATTCTTTCTGTAGACATTAAGTTGATTTCAGTTGTATAACGTTAAAAATAATGCTTCTATGGTGTTTTTTTTCTTGTTTCCTGGGACAGATGCACAGGTGTTTACTTGTTTACAAGGTGTCACTAAATTATTTTCCAGAGTAATTATATCAGTTTTAACCCACAAGCAGTATATGAGAGTTTCTGAGGACCATAAGTGTGCCAGCATTTTATATTCTTACAAATTTGAATTCTTGCCAAATTAGTAGTACAGAATATTATTTCAGTATAGTTTTAATTATAAATTTCCTGGTATCTAATGTTGAGCATATTTTCACATATTTATTGACCATTATGTCATCTTCTGATATGCTTGTTTATAACTTTTACCTATTTCTCTAGTAGTTTGTATTTTTTTAAAAAAAATTAGTATCTTTTAATTTTTCTGCCAACTAATCCTTTGTTAATTAGATGTGAAGCAAATATTTTTCTTCCACCATGTGGATTATGATTTTTTACTTCTTTATGATACTCACACTTACTTTTAAAATAAACCCTGATCACATAGACTGCAAATAACTAAATGAAAGTGTTTTTGCTTAAAATTCCTGAAAGACTTTGATGATTCAGAGCAGCAGAAGTATGTAGATTACTGAACAGTTTAACTTGCATGAATGTGAAAGCCATAGTTCCCACTTGAGAGCCATAGAATATGGGAATGGACACAAATATCTGAACTTCAGGTTATAATATCTATTCCTGAGATCCAGGGAAGGGGGGGAAATCTTTAGATGGATTTGATGGTGACAGGGAAATTATTACAGTCAAAGAGAGCATGAGAAAGAGAAAAAAACAGGAGATATTTGAAGACTAAAATGATCTACAAATTCTAAAGCTGTTAGAACAAATGTAAGTATAACAAGGCTGACTTTCATGTAAAATGGATGAATGTTTCAATTAGAATATTTATCTAACAGTTATGCTGATCCCGTTATTGTCCCAAGAGCATTAGACCAGGGGAAATGACTGCTCATTATAACTACAAAATTTCAGATAAATTCAATGAAATGCTTTCACAATCCTTGGTGACAAATACATGTAAAATATTTAGGTTTCTTTGGATCATGGTAACAACTTTGTCAATTCTAGCTTGTACTAATTTTGAAATCCTCCAATCACAATGAAGTGATATACAGGGTTTTAGACTAACTCTCATATCAGTGTTTGGAGACAATTCCCTATTATGTCTCTGCACATATATCAGCTTTGGTACTGGACTGAATTCCAAGAATGTTTGTACAGCAAGCAGCCTTGGAAAATAAGAATTGTGTCCCCATTGAGAGTTGCAAACAGGTTTGTTTTCAGACCAGCTAAAAGAGATAACATCTCCTTCCTGGAAAAGTGAAGACAGGTTTGCCAGCAGCCATTTTTTTTAAAGGTTAGGGTTTCCTAAGCTCAGTGTCCTTCAGCTGCGATGCTAACACACTGTGTGCAACATCCACCTGAGCCCAGCTCTGCTTCAACTCCTTTGAACTTGGGGGCCGAGGAGAACTGATACACTATCCCATGTGTGGTGTGGAATAAAGGAATAATGTCTTTTGTCCCTGACCCAGGAGTCTCATGTCTTCTGCCAGCATCCATGCAAGTGTGGTAGGATAATGTGTTAGTTTGCAAAGAGAGTAATATCTCAGATCCTCCACAGTTATTGAAATATAAAATTATGCTTCTTTCACTATTATTTCTTTGTAAGTCCATGCTTCCATGCTTTTATGTCTATCACTTCCACTCATCCTTATGAAACCTCCTGATAGTTCCTCCCATAATAGAATGGCTTAGGAATTCTTGTGGAACTAGAGAAAAATTTATCCTAAGTGTGAGTGTTTCTCAGTTATCCTATACCAGTTGTCTTTCAAATTTGCTATTGTATAAATCTTTTAAACCAAAGAGTAGAACTTTCTGAGATGGCTAGTATGGTGAAACAACACTGTGAATTATTGACCACTTAGAATTAACTTAAATTTTAAAAGTGATTAATTATTATTTACCTATTCTTTGTACAAAAGATGCTGAATCTAGTGTAAGTTTGTAATGCACCAAATTAATTACTAAAATATATTAAGTTTAGTTATGGAAAATGTGAGATCTCTAGTTCATATACATGTGTACCCTAAAAAAGAGATAAGGAAGTTCCAAGGAAATCTCTCTTAATTTTGCTTTAGTAGAAGACATAAAAATTCTCAACTATTGTAAGTAATCCAAGATATACAATGTGCAATAAAAGAGGTTTGATTATGGATATGAGTTATATTTTCATATTTAGTCTCTTAATGACTGGATGCTTGCTCAGAATGTCATAAAAGGGATTTCCTATTAGCTGTCATATTATGAGACATATGACTCTAAGATTCAATGATTTTATAACTTTCAGAAATTTAAAAAAATTCACACAGTATTTCTAATTATATGTTTTTCTAACAATCTAATTGCAAGATCATATTTTTTGCATCATTAGATTAATTCTCCAGTTTTATCCCTTACATATGCTGAAAATAAGGCAAATTTTTAGATACACTGGGTTGTTCCAGGGATTATATACATGCAGTTTTATATAAATTTCTAGGAACTTGTATATTCAGAAAGTTTAATTCATACAGATAAACCCTATAACTCATAAATGTATATAAAATTTACTCAATCTTTGAGTCTTTTAATTGTGAAAAATAAGCTGATATCTCCTCTTCAAGAAACAAAGTTCTTCAGAGACCTATAGATTTATTTCTTTGAAACATTCAATTTCATTTAAACAGCTCATGCAGCTCAATATCCAAAAAACAAACAACCCAATCAATCAATCGACAGAAGACCTAAATAGACATTTAGCCAAAGAAGACCTGTAGATGGCCAAGAGGCACATGAAAAGATGCTTATCATCACTAATTATTAGAGAGACATAAATCAAAACTACAATGAAATATCACCTCACATCAGTTAGAATGTCCATCATCAAAATGTCTACAAACAATAAATACTGGAGAGGGTGTGGTGAAAAGGGAACCCTCCTACACTGTTGGTGGGAATGTAAATTGATACAGCCACTATGGAGAACAGTATGGAGATTCCTTTAAAAAGTAAAAATATAGCTACCCATATGATCCAGCAATCCAACTCCTTGGCTTATAACTGGAGAAAACCATGTTTTGAAAGGATGAATGTACCCTAATGTTCATTGCAGTGCTGTTTACTATAGCCAAATCATTGAAGCAACCTAAATGTCTATTGACAGATGAATGGATAAAGAAGATGTGGAATATTACTCAACTATTGAATGAAATAATGCCGTTTGTACCAACATGGATGGGCCTGGAAATTATCATACTAAGTGAAGTAAGTCAGAGAAAGACAACTATCGTATGATATCACTTATATGCAGAATCTAAAAAAAGTGATATAGATGAACTTATTTACAAAACAGAAACAGACCCACAGACTTAGAAAAGAAACTTATGGTTACCAAAGGGGAAAAGTGCAGGGGAGGGATAAATCGGGAGTTTGGGATTGACATATACACACTACTATATTTAAAATAGATAACCAACAAGGAACAGTGAACTCTGTATAACGCAGGAAACTCTGCTCAATATTCTGTAATAACCTAAATGGGGAAAACAATTTGAAAAAGAATAGATACATGCATATATGTAACTGAATCACTTTGCTGTACACCTGAAACTAACACAACATTGTTAATCAACTAGACTCCAATATAAAATAAAAATAAAAAAATTAAACAGATGAATGGATAAGGAAGATGTGGCACATATATACAATGGAATATTATTCAGCTATAAAAACGAATGAAGTAATGCCATTTGCAGCAACATGGATGAACATAGAGATCATCATACTAAGTGAAGTAAATCAGAGAGGAAGACAAATAGCATATGATATCACTTATAAGTGGAATCTAAAAAAAAGATACAAATGAATTTACCTACAAAACAGAAATAGAACCACAGACATAGAAAAAAAACTTATGCTTATCTAAGGGGAAAGAGTGGGGGGAGGTAAAATTAGGAGTTTGAGATTAACAGGTACATACTACTATATGTAAAATAGATAACTAACAAGGACGTACTATATAGCACAGGAAACTATATTCAATTCTTGTAATAACCTGTAAGGGAAAAGAATCTGACAAAGAATATATATGTATAACTGAATCACTTTGCTGTACACCTGGCTAACACAACATTGTAAATCAACTATACTTCTATAAAAACAAAGTGACAAAGAAATTAAAATTAAAAAATAATGTATATTATAACTTCAAACTTAAAAATATCAAGGCTAATAAATGTACTATATAGTTAAATTCAAGGACAACAAGTATTGTTTTGAAAATGTCTCCTCTCTCTTAGTAACATAAAGTCAGGGAAATTACTTGTGGGAGAAAATTTAATAAATGCATAATGCAAAGTATGAAAGCTAAGGGGTTTCCCTATGAATAGAACTACTGAAATATTTGACTTAATAAAAACATGATGACCCAAAACCTATGGGAGGCAGCAAAAGCAGTTCTAAGAGGGAAGTTTATAGCAATACAATCCTACCTCAAGAAACAAGAAAAATCTCAAATAAACAATCTAACCTTACTCCTAAAGCAACCAGAGAAAGAAGACCAAACAAAACCCAAAGTTAGTAGAAGGAAAGAAATCATAAAGTTCAGAGCAGATATATGAAATAGATGTGAAAAAAACAATAGCAAAGATCAATAAAACTAAAAGCTGTTTTTTTGAGAAGATAAAATTGATAAAACTTTAGCCAGACTCATCAAGAAAAAGGAAAAGGACTCAAATCAATAAAATTAGAAATGAAAAAGGAGAAGTTACAATGGACACTGCAGAAATACAAAGGGTCATAAGAGACTACTACAAGCAACTATATGCCAATAAAATGGACAGCCTGGAAGAAATGGACAAATTCTTAGAAAGGTACAATCTTCCAAGACTGAACCAGGAAGAAATAAAAAATATGAACAGATCAATCACAAGTAATGAAATTGAAACTGTGATTTAAAAACTTCCAACAAACACAAGCCCAGGACCAGATGGCTTCACAGGTGAATTTTATCAAACATTTAGAGAAAAGCTGACACCTATCCTTCTCAAACCCTTCCAAAAAATTGCAGAGGGAGGAAAACTCCCAAACTCATTCTACGAGGTCACCATCATCCTGATACCAAAACCAGACAAATATATCACAAAAAAAGATAATTACAGGCCAATATCACTGATGATCATAGACACAAAAATCCTCAACAAAATACTAGCAAACCAAATCCAACAACACATAAAAAGGATTATACACCATGATCAAGTGGGATTTATCCCGGGGCTGCAAGGATTCTTCAATATACACAAATCAATCAATGTGATACACCATATTCACAAACTGAAGGATAAAAACCATATGATGGTCTCAATAGATGAAGAAAAATCTTTCGACAAAATTCAACACCCATTTATGCTAAAAACTCTCCAGAAAGTGGGCATAGAGGGAACCTACATCAACATAATAAAGGTAATAATAATATATGACAAACCCACAGCAAACACCATTCTCAATGGTGAGAAAATGAAAGCATTTCATCTAAGATAGGAACAAGACAAGGGTGTCCATTCTTGCCACTATTATTCAACATAGTTTTGGAAGTCCTAGCCATGGCAATCAGAGAAGAAAAACGAATCCAAATTGGAAAAGAAGAAGTAAAACTGTCACTGTTTGCAGATGACATGATACTATACATAGAAAATCCAAAGATGCCACCAGAAAACTACTAGAGCTAATGAATGAATTTGGTAAAGTCACAGGATACAAAATTACTACACAGAAATCTCTTGCATTCCTATACACTAAGAACGAAAGAACAGAAAGAGAAATTAAAGAAACAATTCCATTTACCATTGCAACAAAAAGAATAAAATACCTAGGAATAAACTTATCTAAGGAGGCAAAAAATGACACAAACAGATGGAGAGATATACCATGTTCTTGGATTAGAAGAATCAATACTTTGAAAATTACTACACTACCCAAAGCAATCAAATTCAATGCAATCCCTATCAAATTACCAATGGCATTTGCGACAGAACTAGAAAAAAAAAATGTACAATTTGTACGGAAACACAAAAGACCTCAAATAGCAAAAGCAATCTTGAGAAAGAAAAACAGAGTTGGAGGAATCAGACTCCCTGACTTCAGACAATACTCCAGGGCTACAGTAATCAAGACAGTATGGTACTGGCACAAAAACAGAAATATAGATCAATGGAACAGGATAGAAAGCCCAGAGATAAACCCACACACCTATACTCACCTAATCTGTGAGAAAGGAGGCCAGAATATACAATGGAGCAAAGACAGCCTCTTTAATAAGTGTTGCTGGGCAAATTGGACAGCTACATGTAAAGGAATGAAATTAGAACAGTCCCTAACACTATACACAAAGATAAACTCAAAATGGATTAAAGACCTAAAGGTAAGCCCAGACACTATAAAACTCTTAGAGGAAAACATAGGAAGAACACTCTTTGGCATAAATCTCAGCAAGATCCTTTTTGGCCCACCTCCTCGAGAAATGGAAATAAAAACAAAAATAAACAAATGGGACCTAATGAAACTTAAAAGCTTTTACACAGCAAATGAAACTATAAGCATGATGAAAAGACAACCCTCAGAATGGGAAAAAAATATTTGCAAATGAAGCAACTGACAAAGGATTAATCTCCAAAATATATAAACAGCTCATGCAGCTCAATATCAAAAAAAAAGTCAAAAAATGAGCAGAAGACCTAAATAGACATTTCTCCAAAGAAGACACACAGGTGGCCAAGAGGCACATGAAAAGATGCTCGACATCACTAATTATTAGAGAAATGCAAATCAAAACTATAACGAGATATCACTTCACACTGGTCAGAATGGCCATCATCAAAAAATCTACAAACAATAAATGCTGGAGAGGGTGTGGAGAAAAGGGAACCCTCTTGCACTGTTGGTGGGAATGTAAGTTGACACAGCCACTACAGAGAACATTATGGAGGTTCCTTAAAAAACTAAAAAAATAACTACCTTGTGACCCAGCAATCCCACTACTGAGCATATACCCAGAGAAAATCATAATTCAGAAAGACACATGCACCACAATGTTCATTGCAACCTTATTTACGAGAGCCAGGACATGGAAACAACCTAAATGTCCATCAACAGAGGAATGGATAAAGAAGATGTGTACATATATATGATAGAATATTACTCAGCCATAAAAAGGAACAAAATTGGGTCATTTGCAGAGATGTGGATGGACCTAGAGACCTCATATGAAGTAAGTCAGAGAGAGAAAAACAAATATTGTATATTAATGCATATATGTGGAATCTGAGAAAATTGATATGGATGATCTTATTTACAAAGCAGAAATGGAGCCACAGACATAGAGAACAAACGTATAGATACCAAGGGGGAAAGGGGTGTTGGGATGAATTGGAAGATTGAGATTGACATATATACACTGTTGATACTATGTATAAAATAGATAGCTAATGAGAAGCTACTGTTCTCATTAGCACAGGAAACTCTACTCAGTGCTCTGCGGTGACCTAAATGGGAAGGCAATCCCAAAAAGAGGGGGTATATGTATACGTTTAGCTGATTCACTTTGCTGTACAATATAAACTAACACAACATTATAAAGCAGCTATACTCCAATAAAAATTTATAAAAATCTATTTGACTCATACTATAAGTCTAGCTCATTAAACGGGAAAAAAGGAAAAACTCTGACCTAACTTAGTAGGTTAAATTGCTTTAATCTATCATTTCTTGTGGATGTTTGTTTTAATGTTGGGCTAGGTGGAAAACATAACAGTTTTATTCTAAAAAGAGAGCTAGATGGAGATAACAATAGAGACAGAGAGGCAGAGAAAGAAAAAGACTGACAGAAAAAGAGAGACAGAGAGAGTGAGGAAAAAAAAAGTTTGAAAGTAGTGGCTTTTAGCAATGATGATAAGCATGTTTTAGGTGGCAAAATGAGATGCATGCAAATGTCTCTGTACCCTGAAAACATTCAATTCAGAGTGACCTGTGGCAATAAATTACTAGCAGGAAGCTTCAGATCCTAGTCTTGTAATTTCATCAAGATCTACAAGATGCAACCTTGAAAACTGCATGGTGTGAGGACGAATTGATGCCCTTGTTTTTTCAGACGGCTGAGTTTGATGCACACGATTCTGACTTCTTCTCTGTCTCTCTGTAGCCATGTATGGTCATTGTTAATAATTAAGTAGAAATTTGTTATCCTTTTGTCAAATGTATTTCTGATGTTGCTCTTCCTAGCTTCCATTAAGAAATCCCTTGATTAAATTTTAAAGTCTTAAACAATTTGAGAGTCTGAGAGCACTGGATACAAACTACAATTTGAATGTTTTGCAGGGGAAAGTCATATTCTCTTTGGGAGTGGGAAAAATAATGTCAGGTATTTAGTATGCAGCCCCATGATTCCTTTTCAAGACACGATAGTACAGATTTGATTACCAACTCTGTAGCTGGTTCTTGTAGGCCATTGATTTTCCTGACTCCTTTTTTGTAGATATTTAAAATATACTGCTTAAATTATTTGAAAATATTTTAATGTAAGCAAGTAAGTAGAAATTTAAACTCTTAATCACTCCAATTGTTGCATAATTTGATAAAAAGAAAATACTGAACAAATGCATACTTACAAAAATAAACTTAAAACTGTAATTCCTCTTTATAATTTGTTTATAATATTCTCAAATAATTTTTAGGAAAGGTAACAAAGAGAAAAAGAGCTCAATAGTGAAATATAATTTTCCTGATTTATGCTTTGAAAAATATGAGTAACTTTAATTTCTAATCATATTAAAAATTAAATCATATGCATTAATTCAAAGCAGATTGGTATGAATATGCTGCACTTTTGAGGGTATATCATAATTATTGTATATAGTTTGAAAAAATAAAACAAGCTTTCAATCTAGAGCACATATAATTCAAAAAACAAAATATGGCATTAATTTTCTATTATAATTAACACAAAGCAGAACACAGTGTATATTGTGAAGTGATATTCCACAGTGACATAATGAAATGTTTTCTGCAGATTTTTACTTTCTTTTATGTGGGTAAATGTTATACAGGTTTATTTCTCCTCTCTGTACATCATTTCCCCTTTTGCTTCGATAAAATGGCTGAAAATAAAATATATATTTCTAGTGCTTAGAACTACTCTCCTCAGGAACTTTATTTTTGTGTTGGTGCATTCCCTTAATAACTCATCTTCTATTTTGACCACTGTAATCATTACATTTACATCATATGTGTGTCTCTTTCATTTTGAGATGAGAGAATGAGAAGCCACATGATTATTTATTTAGGAATTCTCTCTGGGTTTGAGTTATGTTTTGCCTATTATAAACCCTGAATCTAAAGGAAAGTGCTAAAAATTAAAATTGCACTACTCTGGTCATAATGCCTTCTCCCCACCCCCATTGTCACACTTGGCCTGTTATGAACTCTAAAGAGTTCATCTTCATGTTCCATTACTCTTATGTTTGACCTCCTGCTAGGCCTTGGCTGCTGCAACCTGACTATGCAAACCAAGTTTAATTGTATGTGTTGTTGATCTAGAGAGAAGCTGGCACGGCCATCGCCTCCTCTCCTGCTCTCTCTTTCAGGGGAGCAGCCTCTTCAGGCTGGCTCTGGCCGTGGCCCCTGCTCCGGTCGATCCTATGCAATTGCTCTCTTCTAACGTTACAGAGTGTTCTGAAAGAGAAAGAAGTGGATAGCCTCAGATTTGTAAATGGAATCTCTCACCCACATGACATTCAATGAGTCAATCATTATAAACTGTTTTCGCATTAAAAAGAATAAGAATGATAATTTGTGCTTTGCAGTGTGGCTTTGAGGACCGAGATTATATATATATATATATATATATATATATATATATATGCATGTATATACATATCTATATATGTAATTTTTATGTAAGTTTGCAGGATTCTGATACATAGTAGGCTATCAATAAATGGTTAATGTCTTTTGTTACCTTCATTGAAATCCTAGACCCAGACCCTTGTGTAGAAACTACAGTTTTGACTTGGTTATTAAGTCAACTCATCAGTGTTAAAGGTTTGGGCAGGAGGGTGGTTCTCTGCAATGGTTTAAAACATTAACATCACTGTCTGGAGAAGGAGAGGTTTGAAAAATATTGATGTATAGGTCTCTCCTCCGCAGACTGGTATAATTGACCTGGGTCGTGGCCTTGGAGTTGGGAATTTTAAAAGCTCCTTGGATGATTCTAATGCACAGCCAAGGTTAAGAACCACTAATATAGAAGCCAAATGTCTCTGGTGTATTTTTAGTTTAACAAGAACTTCATGATATACAAAGGCCTGCACTGGTTTTCAAAACAAGATATATCCTTTGCCTGGGTATATTTGGAAATGTTTACAGGAGGTTTTATTTTTCACAGTGACTGGTGGTGTCACTGGTTTTATACAGGGGACCAGGGATGTACACAATCTCCCCAGCAAGGGAGAGTCACTGCCTTTCATCCATGATCAAAAGACACTGAGATTGCAAAGACATGTTTCTACCACTATTTTCTCCTTCTATATTTCCTTCCTTCCTTCCTTCCTTCCTTCCTTCCTTCCTTCCTTCCTTCCTTCCTTCCTTCCTTCCTTCCTTCCTCCTTCTTTCCATCTTTTCCTTTCTTTTAAATTAGCATTCTGATTTTCTTTCATTTTGTTTTAATTTTTAAGTATCCTGTATATTATTAGAGAAAGTAAAATAAGAGCTTGAATTTGCCTATGCCTCCCAGAAGACAAATTAAGATGATTTTAGACAAAGTTGGACAGGGAAGGATTGCAGTATCTAGCGCACACAACAGACAGACGTTTTGTTCATGCTGTCCTGAACGATCCTTTAACAATGCTGGGTCAGTAGGTATCTGCTCCATTTACTCCTGCCCATCCTTGTCCTGAGATGATAAAAAATAAAAAATCCACTAATGTAATTTGTATTCTTTTCCCATTGATTATACAATGTTCCCAGGCTGCCTTAGAGTACTGAAACAGCAGCAATAATTAGTACTTATTGAACACCCATTGGGTACATGCCTAGCACCACATAGTAGACCACTGTGTGAATTTTTAATAATTCTGCTACTGCAGTCTTCAATGGAAAATAGATAGTCAAATAGTACTTTTATATTACGTAGAAATCTATCTTTTCAGGCATGTGGTCAAATTTTAATTATAATTTATAATTTTTCTCTGCTGATTGGATTTATAAAGATTTATTCTTCTCTCTCTCGGTTCTAAAAAATTCTTAGGTAACTATAACTGCCAAATGAAAAACAGCAGTAACTTCTTCTGGCATAATTATTTAAGTAGGATGAAATAATGCCAGTGTTAATGCAGGACACGGGTTTTGACTGTGGCATTGTTCAATGTTTATCTGAACCTCATTTGTGCAGAGTCTAAACACAAAGGATATATAGAGCTTATATTATAGGAAACCCTTGTTTTACACACAGGGAGAGGGAAATCTTGCAGATACACTGAATGTTAAAGAAGCAAAAGAATCACATTATTAAACTATTTCCTACGATTGGATTTCTGGTTTGCTTTATTCCTTTCAACTCTTACTTTTCTAAAGTCAATCATTAAAATGCAAAAAGTTGGTTTGGAAGGTGTGAGAAAGGGCTATTGAGTTAATAAGCAAGTCAATGACATAAGTATAGCACACTGAAATTTTCATAATTATATGACTCCTTATATCTAATATCCCTGGATGTAAATAATAGCAATTCATATTTTCCTAGCAAGGAAATCAGCATATGAAACAAATAAATTAAATTTGCCAATGATTTGTATTAATTTGAGTGTTCAAGTGTTATAAATGAAGAAATAAATGAATAACACTGAATTAACTAGGAACTGTACATGAGAATTTTATAAATTTTATAAATTATAAAATGATCCAATGCTTCTGCTTGTCCTTTGATTTCTTTTAAATAATTAATATCATAATATACTGTTGCAAGTGCAAAAAACATGTATTCCCCAGAATGCTGTTATTGAAGAAGTGTTTTTGATCTTGTCCATTCATTTTTAATGAATGACATTAAGTTGATTTGCTGCTTTTGCAATGGAATATCACACAAAGTGCCCTAGCACATAAAGGTATAGTGTAATAATTTTGGTACATTCTCTTGTTGATTTTACAATATGTATATGTATATATATAACTGATTCACTTTGCTGTACAGCACAAACTCACACTACATTATAAATCAACTATACTACAATAAAAATTAACTTTAAAGAAGTAAAAAAAAAATTGTTAATTTAAGTGCCATGTTAGATAAAAAATGAAGGTCTTCTGGCAGGGAGTGATTTTACCAATATCATTCTATGTAAAGATATTGATTAAGTTTTTAAAATACAAGGTACAAGGCATTGTAACATATTTGAGTATTTCTTTTAGAAACACATAACCAGTCAACTTATTTTTATAACTCTACAGGCTTTAATAACTGTATAAATATTTAAACCTGCAAACACGTTCACCTGACCAGCATGCATGCTACCCTTTCTGGCATAAACATCTGCCTTTTCCAATCACTTTACACATTTATTCTGGTTAAGCAGTATCTCTTATCTATGATGCAAATATATAAAAATCTCCTTTTAGCTTCTTTGAAACATAAGAAAAAAAAGGCATATCCAACTGGTATGTGTGATGATATTAATTATAAAGTAATTATGTTCTGTGCTATATTGTCTATGTTTTAGTAATATGACAAGAATACTTTATTTCTGATTGTAGATAGGATTTTTAATCTACTGATCCATTAATATTATTCAATTGAAATAATTAAATAAATAACATATGAAATGATATTAAAATACAGTATACTACTCAGCTACGCATTATAATGTTAAAATTAAGAATCACAATTCTATTGATTTCATATTAATATGGTTTCAAGCTATATGGGAGTTATCATATTAAGATCTTGGAAAATATTTACATTTTTTATTAACTCCAATCAGCTGTTGGCTTAAATTAACACAGTATTTGTGGCTAATATATTATCTCCAAGCATGTGGCTTGCTAAGAATAGATTTTAATGTCTATACATTTTTGGAAATAGTATATAACCGAGAAGGCTCCCAAGACATAGAGATACACTTAAATTCATGAGTATGTAGCATATCTTGGTATAAATAAGTATTGTTGCATTTTTACCTAGTAAGTACTATTAATCTCAACATGAGGAAACAATATCTTAACTCCTTTAGTTGAGGTTCATCAGGAATAGATATTTATAAATAACAATACCCTCAGTGGTATTCAAAAACTGATTATCTCTAAAAATTAAAAATTTCACAAGTGTTCTAAAAACTGGTATTTTTGACAGACAAAAATCTTAGAGAACTAATGAATATATAATAAACAACAAATAGAATAAGTGAACATGGAATAAATTATAAAGAAGTTTTGTTATGGTTGCCAACGAGGTCATCACTGAATTGTGTTCTTGGGGGACCTCAGATACAAGTTGTATGGTATATAGAGCAACCAGAAACAGACAAACAAGAAATACTGACTATGAACCACATCTTTTGGGAGCACTTACAATCAAAAGCTTGAAAGCAATATTTACACTTGTAACCCCAACACCTTGGGTTTTTTCATTGAACATCTTCCTTTCTCTCATTATATAATATTAACATTTGATTATGCCCAATGGAAAAAATATGACTCCAAAAGTACTGAAGATACTCAGCTTAAGGTTTTGGATAGATGAAAATTTGGATCACATCATATAAAATACAACGATCTCTTCTTTAAAATTCCCCCTTCACCAAATCCCCTACCCCAATAATTGATACACTTTTTTAGAAAGTTTTCATCAATTTGCCCTCAGCTATACATGTTTAAGGCTTCTTATCTCACTGAACACTAGCCAGCAAAGAAGTAGTCTGATAAATTTGATAGGTAAAAATGGTGCTTCATTCTTGGTCTAACTTGAATTTATTTGGTTATTGATAATGTGGAGCATTTTTCTATACTTTTAATTTTATTATTTTATCTGCTGTGAATTTTCTCTTCATCCTTTTTGCTTATTTTTCTATTGGAATGAGTTTCCTGTATTCAATTTTGGTGAATTTTCATACAGTAGAATTTTAACTACATGTTATACTTGTTCCTAATGTTTCTCTGGGTTTGATGACTGCCTTTAATGTATTTTTTCTTTTGTGGTTCATGTTTCTTTTAATTTTATGTAGTTACATTTAAATTTTTCTTGTGAAATATACACACTTTTATATTTAGAAAGCATCTTTCCAGGTAGAGAGTGTGTGAATATTCAATGTTATTTATCCCGTGTTTTTTGGTGAATTAATCTTATACACAGTCTTCTTGAAATCTCATTCGTGCCCTCTGTGGCACTGTCACCTTTGGTTTTAGTCTTAATTCTCTATCTCTTTTTCTAAGATGCTTCAAGATTTCTCTTCCTTATCCTACTCCTAAACATTCTCCTGCTATTTCTTAAGGTTCTGTCTTTCAACTATCCTTCTTATTTGACCTCTACCAGAAGAATGATGCCATTTACAACCATGCATTTATTTATTACTTATATAAAGACTTTCTCAGATACATATTTTCTACCCAGATATCTATCCTATGTTCCAAAATTGTATATTTTATTGCTTGGCTTGCAACTACTTTGGAAGTTCCTAATCAGATTCATCATAGCCATAGTCTCAATCCCTTCCTCAACCTTGATCAAGATACTGACACTCCTTTATTCCCTTTTTAAATTTTAAATGTACAAATCCCTTTATAAGCAATATTTTTCCTACCTGCTCAGCCTCTGTTCTTGTACTAGGTTGAAGGTATTTATAATTTCTTAAAAACACCCTAGACTATTTCTTCTGGTTGCAGTCATCTTTCTACCTGGAATTCGTTTATTCTCATGACACTCTCCAAGTTCACTCTAACCTGAGTGAAGTGTCCCTCATATGTGCTCTTATCAGACCATGCACATATTCTTTTTTTCTTAGCATTTAACAAATGTTACTAATTTCTTTTATCCATGTCTCTAATACCATGTCTCAAAAGAATTTGCCCTCTTGTAAATGGGGCTGCTGGTTTGGATGACTTATATTTTCTATAGTCATCCTGGACTTCAAAGTGTAAGATTTCTGGAGTGTGGATAGAGCAGGTAGGGCGGGCTGAGCCCAGGAAGATGGGACTACACTACTCACAGACACTACAGGCAAGCTCTAGGTTTGGTGGGAGGTGGGGAGCAGCTTCCTGGGAGGCTTGGAACTCTCACCTTAGCAAAGTGTGCTAATAAAATTATGCAATGCTTCTCTGTAAAGTAAAACAAAAATTACCTCATTTTCCTTTATTTCCTAATGCCCAACCATGTGATAGGCACTGAGCAATAGAGGCAATGAATAAGTATTTGTTGAATTAAGTTAAATTGAAAATATACAGAGGTCTATTAATACTATTACCATACTTTCTCCAGTAAGGCTACAGATTCTGAGCCAGAATTAAATAAGATAGATAATAGGCTTACTCAGGTCCAATTAGTAAATGTGCATAAGAGATGCTCAGAGTGTGATATCTGTTAGTGGGAACACATTATGGCTTTGGGCTGTACAGGATAGAAAATTACTTTAGAATTATGTTGGACATTTGTGATAATAGCTGGGGAGTGGGAAAGAACTAAATATCAGAATAGGGACAAAGAGTAAAAGACAGTAGGATTTAATATGGAGAGTTATAGTGAGAGAAAAGAATCTGAATTTTTCAACCAATCAGAATGTGAAATCTTGGAAATTTTGAGTAATAATATTTCACTTATAGCTCTTTATCCAAATAAGATAGTATTACCAAAGCAAAGAGTTCATAATAAATGTTCTTTAAACCCCATTTGTTAATATTCATATATTTCATTATCCATAATATTTAATTATCCAAATTGAAATTTAAACATGTTTCTTTTGCAACAAAATTTGAATTTTAGTAAGTAATTTTTTTCTTTTCTTCCAGTTCCTGTATTCTCAGTAAAAGATTTCTTAGGTGTTGTTGTTTGACAGATCCTTGGAAATGCCAGAATGGATTTTCTGTAGTACAGGTTGACCTCTAAATAATAAAAAAAATCCTAGAACTAACATTAAGGAAGCTGTATTAGTGATATTGATAAGTTATTTGTACCTCCCTCTTTAATACAGAATTTTAAACCCCATGTGAGATCATAGAATACTTTTACTGTTGAACAGAGAGGAATAGAGAGAGAGGATATTTGCTAGAGGAGAAAGGAAGACGGTCTGAGATCAAGGACTACTTCTGGCCTAGTAAGAGAGATAGATGAAGATATGGACATGCTTTAAAATTGAAAGAAATAATATGCTGACAGGTGTTGGATTTGTCTAGAGAAAGGACACTGTGAATATGAAGTTCAATGATTTAGTATTACCAGAGAATGAATAGGCAAAGTCACCTGCTAAGTGAGAAAAGCAGGAATAATATTGAAAACAGAAGGATCTCTGGAAACATGGACAGAGCTGCTGTACAGAAGCCTAAAAGGAGTCTCCAAATAATGAAAGAAAATAATTAATGTGGAAAAATAAGAGACCAATTATGGATTGATAGCAAAGATTATAGTGGCCCATTCAGTGGAGTCTTTTATGATTTTGTCCAACAGTGATTTCAAACCCAGAAACAAATTTGGGGGAATTAGATTAATGAATTACCATATGTCAAGAGGAATTATGGTGGGCTTCCCTGGTGGTGCAGTGGTTAAGAATCCACCTGCCAATGCAGTAGACATGGGTTCGATCCCTGGTCCGGGAAGATCCCACATGCCGCGAAGCAACTAGGCCCATGTGCCACAACTACTGAGCCTGCACTCTAGAGCCCACAAGCCACAACTTCTGAGCCCATGTGCCACAACTACTGAAGCCCGTGTGCCCTAGAGCCCATACTCTGCAACAACAGAAGCTACCTCAATCAGAAGCGTGCACACCACAATGAAGAGTAGCCCCCACTCACTCCAACTAGAGAAAACCCACACGCAGCAACAAAGATCCAAGGCAGCCAAAAATAAATAAATAAATTTATTTTTTAAAAAAAAGGGGAATCATGGGACAATTCATGGGACAATTGTAGAGTTTTTTTTTTATTGGGATTTACATTAGTGAAAGTCTATGTGAAACAGAATGCGTATCGTTTCCTAGGTTTTTATTTCTTGAAGTAGGTCTGTATCACTGTAAACTTCCCTAACTACTTTTGCTGACTCCCATAGATTTTTTTTTTTTTTTTTTTTTTTTTTTTTTTTTTTGGTGAGAAGCTATAAAACTTTTATTTTTTTTTTTTTATTTTTTTTTTTAAACATCTTTATTGAAGTATAATTGCTTTACAATGGTGTGCTAGCTTCTGCTTTACAACAAAGTGAATCAGTTACACATATACATATGTTGCCATATCTCTTCCCTCTTGCATCTCCCTCCCTCCTACCCTCCCTATCCCACCCCTCTAGGTGGTCACAAAGCACCGAGCTGATCTCCCTGTGCTATGCGGCTGCTTCCCACTAGTTATCTATTTTACATTTGGTAGTGTATATATGTCCATGACACTCTCTCACCCTGTCACATCTCACCCCTCCCCCTCCCCATATCCTCAAGTCCATTCTCTAGTAGGTCTGTGTCTTTATTCCCATCTTGCCACTAGGTTCTTCATGACCTCTTTTTTTTTTTTTTTTTTTCCCTTAGATTCCATATATATGTGTTAGCATACTGTATTTGTTTTTCTCTTTCTGACTTACTTCACTCTGTATGACAGACTCTAACTCCATCCACCTCATTACAAACACCTCCATTTCATTTCTTTTTATGGCTGAGTAATATTCCATTGTATATATGTGCCACATCTTCTTTATCCATAGATTTTTGAAAGCTTTGTTTTTATTCATCTTGAGTTATCCTCTGATATCCTCTTTGATTTCTACATTGACTCACTGTTTTTTAGTAGCATGCTGTTTAGTGTCCACATGTTTGTGTGTTTCCCATTTTTCTTTCTGTAGTTTATTTCTTGTTTCATATCATTGTGGTCAGAGAAAAATGTTTGATATAATTTCTTTCCTCTTAAGTGTGTTGACACTTGTTTTGTGCCTTAGCATGTGATCTATCCTGGAAAATACCCCATGCACACTTGAAAAGAATGTGTATTCTGCTGTTTCAGATGGAATCTCCTATATATATCTATTAAGTCAAACAGGTCTAGTGTATCTTTTAGGACTACAGTTTCCTTATTGATACTCTGTCTGGATGATCTTTCCATTGATGTAAGTATAGCATTAATGTTCCCTACTCTTATTATATTATTGTCAATTTCTCCCTTTATGTCTGTTAATATTTGCCTTATATATTTCTGTGCTCCTATATTAGGTGCATATATGTTAACAAATATTATATCCTCTTCTTGTATTGTTCCATTTATCATTATACAATGCCTCTCAGTCTTTTGTTATAGACTTTGTTTCAAAGTCTATTTTGCCTGTTATGAGTATTACTACTCCAGCTTTCTTGTCATTTCCATTTGCATGAAATATCATTTTCCATCACTTCACTTTCAGTGTATGTGTCTTTAGCTCTAAAGTGAGTTTCTTGTAGGCAGCCTTTAGATGAGTCTTGTTTTTTTTTAATCCAATCAGCCACCCTATGTCTTCTGATTGTAGCATTTAGTCCATTGACATTTAAAGTGATTATTGATAGGTAGGTAATTATTGCCATTTTATTATTTGTTTTCTGATTGTTTTTGTAGTTCTTTTCTGCTTCTTTAGTTTCTTCCCTTGTGGTTTGATGATTTTCTTTAGTGGTATAATTTTGTTTCTTTCTCTCTCGTTTTTGTGTATCTATTATAGGTTTTTGATTTGTAGTTACCATGGGGTTCACATATATTAAACTATAACTATATCTACTTGGTTTAAACTGAAAATTATCTAAGTTCAAACACATTCTAACATATTTATATTTTTTTACTCCTCTCCCCCATGTTTTGCGTTTTTGATGTCATATTTCACTTTTTCATGTTTATCCCTTCACTGTTTATTGTAGTTATAGTTTACAATTTTTGTCTTTTATCTATGCCTAGCTTACTTAAGTGGTTGATCCACAGCTTTTACTCCATATTTTTTACTAGTGGGATTTTTCCTTTTCTATAAATTCTTACTTCTTATTGTAACCTTTTCTTTTCTACTTAGAGAGGACACTTTAACATTTCTTTATGGTTGGTTTAGTATTGACAAACTCAGTTTTCACTTGTCTAAGAAGTTATTTACCTCTCCTTCCTTTATGAATGACAATCTTGCTGGGTTGTATGTTTTTCCCTTTCAGCACTTTAAATATATCAAACCACTCCCTTCTTGCCTGCAAAGTTTCTGCAGAAAAAGCAGCTGATAGATTTATGGGAGTTCCTCTGTACGTGATTCTTTGTTTTTCCTGTTGCTGCCTTTAGAGTTCTATCATCATCTTTAACTTTTGCCATTTTAATTATATATGTCTTGGCGTGGGTCTGTTTGGGTTCATCTTGTTTGACACTCTCTGTGTTTCCCATACCTGGATATCTATTTCCTTCTTCAGGTTCAGAAAGTTTTCAGCCATAATTTTATTAAATACATTTTTGACCCTTTTCTCTCTCTCTTCTTCTGGGACCCCTATAATGCTAATGTTAGTATGCTTGATGTTCTTCCAGAGATCCCTTAAACTGTTCTCATTCTTAAAATTTGTTTTTCTTTTTGCTGTTCTGATTGGGTGATTTTCATCATTCTATCTTCCAGATTACTTATGTGTTCTGTATCACCTAGTGTGTTGTTAATTCCTTCAAGTGCGTTTTTCATTTCAGGTTTGGATTCTTCAGTGCTGACTGGTTCTTTTTTATATTTTCTAGTTTCTTGTTAAAATTCTCACTGTGTTCATCTATTATTTTCCCTAGTTCACTTAACATTCTTATTACTAATGCTTTGAACTCTTTATCTGTAAAATTATTTATCTCTGTTTCATTAGTTGTTTTTTCTGTTTTTATTTTCTTGTTTTTTCATTTGAAACAAATTCCTCTCTCTTCTCATTTTGTTTAACTTTGTCTCTCTATGGTACTAGGTGAGACAGTTACCTATTCCTCTCTTGAAGGGGTGTCCTTGTGTTGGAGTCTACTTGTGTCCAGTGACTTTGGTGGGAGAGCTGGATCTCAAGTAAATATGGGTCACTTCTTCCCCCAGGGTGTGCTGATTCATATCCTCTTTTGGGGAAGTGGGGTTGAAGATGGAGGGGCTAATGCCAGAGCCAGGTGTGAGCAGTGGTTCTTCTATGCTCAGTGGCTGTCACCACACTATCAGGGATGGGGGTGGGTCTCAAGTTGCTGAGGCAGAAGCCCTGAGGATTGGGCCCAAACTGGTTCCATTCTGCCTAAGTTCTCACTCTTAAAGGCACCTTCTCCCTAGAGGAGAACAGTGCTGGAGCATGAGCCAGGTCACAGCTTGGCATGGGCCAGGTCACACACCGAGGCAGTCCCAGTGCACTAATTAGAGCTCCAGGTGGCTCCCAATCTGCCATCTTTGTGAATGTCAATAATGACCACCCTCGCCCCATTCAGTTGCCAATGCCAAGTCCAAGCTGGCTCCATCAGCCTCAACTGTGCACTTTCGTCAGCAATGGCAGCCTTCTCCCCTAATGTGAATCTGGAGCCAGAAGGGCTGGAGTGGGTGCTTGGCATGGACTGGGGTGCCATAGGACAGTCACAGGAAACTGGCCAGAGTCCCACAGAGTTTCAATCTGCTTCCTCCACCTTGTTCCCAGGAGTAAGCAAGTATGTGCATGCCCTTCATGAGCAGAGTCTAAATTTATTACAGCCCCCAGTAGGTCCCACTGGTTTTCAAACCAGCTAAGGGGACTTGTCTTCCCAATATCAGACTCCAGGACTGGGGTGCCCAATATGTAGTTTTAATCCCTCAATCCCCAGGGTTGATCTTCAAGTCTGTGTAATCCTTTTCTTCTGTGTCTCCTCCTAGGGACATAGGTCCCGATCTGATTGCTTCTCTTCCTTTCCTACTCAACTCCATCTGGATCTTTTTTTTACATCTTTGGTTGTATAAGAGTCTATTTGCCAGTTTCCAGTTTGTTTTCCGTGAGAATTGTTTCACATGTAGATGTATTTTTGATGTGTTCATTGGAGGAGGTGAGCTCAGCATCCTCCTACTCTGCCATCTTGATCTCTTCCCCCTGTTCTTTTCCTAGGATTTTAGCTATTCAACTGTAGTTAATGTTTGTTAACTCTTCACCATATTCTTACCCAAACAATTAAGTGTTATGGGACTAGAAAAAGATATTGTATGGGTAAATATTATAAATTGGATTCCTAGGTATGATTTAAGCAGTATAGGTAAGATAAGTGAACTCAGAATCATGTTAAGAAAGATTAAAAGTGGGTCTGAATTGATACACAGATGCTAATGGGTGAATGTCTAGAGGCTTTGAGTTCTGTAGGATGAAGTTAGAAGTGGAGGCTATAGTTAACAAAATCTGAAATCATTAATATTTTTTTTTTCAATTGTGCTTCATGGTAGAAAAAAGAAAGAATCACAAGCACATAAGGAATTACCAAAATGGGCCTAGTGTCAATATAAAGAAGTTAAATATGCGTAAAATTGATCCCATCAAGCACAGGGAATGTGTGGATCCTTCTGAGTTAGATCTGCTGGAGAAGTAGTCTTCCTACAGGCATGAATTGGAACATTATATGAAGTTATCCATTATACATACTAACTGGTAGTATCTTTGGAAATGTCTACATGCCTCCTCAGTGTGTGGTCTTATTTACTATAGAAAATAGACAACAAAGAAAAATTTTATTCAGTGATCTCCTGTGTGATGTAAGCAGGAAGTAAAAATTACATTTATTTAGCAGCAGCGTGTAAGCATGTTTCCAGAGTCATCTGACTGTTCATATGGTAACTTTATATTTGACCACATTCTAACTGTGTATCTAATTTACAACTTCTTTGCACAATATGGACTTTAAGCTCTAGAATCAAGTTTTTTATTTACAGTCGTCTATGCAACAGGAATGTGTGTCTTCAGAGCATATTTTAAGGACTATCGTTAATTGATTTTGAGAGTTACTATCTTTTGAAATGCTTGTGTATATTTAACCATTTAATCCTATATATTTTTCCTTCAACTGCTTGTGTGAACACATTTGTACATTGCTCAATTAAATGGATAATTATCTCTCAGGAGATAGTTAAAATATATTAAGTAATTATTATAAATCATATAGGATATTTGTATAAAACAGCAGACAATAGAATCTTTGGGCACTGAAATTATGCCTGACAATTGGAAGCTTTTTTTTTCTCCAAAATATGTAATCTGAGGGGAAACATTTAAAATACCATTGTCCCATCCCATTAAATTAAATCAATTTAAAATAAAAGACTAAAAAATCTTTGTAAACTAATGATGCATAGAGATTCTTGGTCTTTTTCTTTTTGTTCTTTCTTCCTTCCTTCCTTTCATTTCAATCAAGAGCATTTACTTCCTTTTAAATGTGACTGAATTGAGTCTATCTCAGGGCATAATCTAACGACGAAAAAGGCTTTGATTTTTTTCCTTTTCCTTTCTTTCTTTCTCTTTTAGATTTCAGAAATAGTGAGCACCATACAGACACTTAGAAATGTTAATAATGATGATTTTATTTTTTAAGTGAATAAATCTTGCCATGTTATTGAAGATGTTTTAAAGATGATTGTACTCTCCTTTTTGTACTCGTTATGTTTGAAGAAAGCACTCGGTGGGAGCAGTCTCTTTTGATGTTCAGTGCATTTCTGCTTACCAGGGTCATACATTATGGTCAACTCCCACTGCAATAGAAACAAGACTACAATAAATATAAATTGCTTTTAATGTTTCATTCTCATAATTTGCATTCACACTTACATAAACAGATGTATAAAGGCAGGTGTGATTCATACTGCTTTACAGAGATATTAAGTTAAATCAGTATGATTTTAAATGTAAACTCACTTTAAAAACCCTCTAAAAGATTAATTGTGAGTTATTTTACAATATTTCTATGTATTAAGGAAAGTTAAATCTGATATATAACCAATTTTAAAATTTAAATTAAAAATTCCTAACAAAGTTTTGCTTCTTGTGTTCACTTGCTATTTTCTTCATATCCTGATCTTTTCAAAAATAATTAACTTAATGCCATTTTATATGGCATTCAATCTACAATACTTTAAACTTTCTCTGGTACAGTGCCACCTCCTATAGAACTATAAATCCACTGTGTCTTGTTTTATATTCTTCCAATCATTATAATTTTAAACAAAAGTGTGAAATTTTCATTTAGATTACTAGTTCATTCATTTATTCATTCAAAAAAAAATTGTATGCAACCACCCAGCTATGTGCTTTTGGACATATGTATATGAAACAATTGGTGTAACAAGCACATGATTTGAAATGAAAGAATGGGATTATAATTTAATAATATTTAATAGCATTTGATCTTAAAAAAGTCATTTTATCACTTTGAGTCTCAATTATTCATTCTTAAAAATAGGAATAGCAATAATTCTCCTTCATCAATCTCATTTGTTCTGAAAGTCAAACGAGGTAATACAAATAAAATCAACTTGCAATTGATAAAGTTTTACAAATATTAATAATATAATTTTCAAGATGTTCATAATATATTAAGGGAGGTTAGGCAATTATGTACATTATCACAATAAAAATTGATAAGGCATTGATTTTGTGATACTGTGATTTATAATAAATATATATATTTGGTTGTCACCCACATTTTTAGCACAGAGGTTCTAAAACATTTGGAATTTCCTAAGTGATGAGAGTGATAAAGGTGTGTCTTGTTATGTTACTTAAGTGACTTTGGACTATACCTAAGGTAGGGGGCTGGTTGTCAGGGGAACTAATCAGGTGCTTAGAGGATTGGAACTTTCAGTCCTGCCCCCTTGACTTCCAGGGAGGGGAGAGGGTCTGGAGGTTGAATCACAATCTCTAATGATTTAATCAATCATACCTATGTAATGAAGCCTCCATACAGCCCAAAAGGATGGAATTTGGAGAACTTCCAGGTGATGAACACTTGTATATTTGAGGAGAGTGTCATGCCCATAGAGGGCTTGAAAGCTCTGAGCCCCTTCCCCTTGCCCTATGCATCTTTTCCATCTGGCTGTTCCTGAGTTATATTCTTTCATAATAAACCAGTAATCTAGTAAGTAAAATGTTTCTCTGAGTTCTGTGAGCCACTCTAGAAAATTAATTGAACCCAAGGAGAGGATTGTGTGAACCTCTGATTTATAGCCAGTGGATCAGAAGTACAGGTCTGTACTGGGCCTATGATTGGCATCATCTGAAGCAGAAGGTACTTTTGTAGAACTGAGCCCTTAACCTGTGGAATCTGATGTTATCTCAGGGTAGATAGTGCCAGAATTGAGTTAAATTGTAGAACATACAGCTGGTGTCCAAGAGTTGCTCAGTGGTGTGGGGGGAAAACACCCCCCCACACCCTGTCATGTTGGGGTTGGGTGCTCAGACTTGTAGATTTATTATATTAAAATCTTGTTTGTATTTTATTATTTTAAAAAATCTTAGATATTAGTAAATATCTAAGAAATTCATGTTGTATGCTGGACACCAGGCCCTGGGGACACAAAAGTGAGTAAAGACCTCTAGGAGTTTACTGTTCTGTAAGAGGAAATAAAATTATATAAATTAATTTTTTAAATATATACATACATATATATACATACATATCTATATGTGTATACATATATGTGTGGAGAGAGAGAGAAATGCGCTATAAAGATCCAGGTGATACAAAGAATCCGACTAAAAGCAACAAAGCCTAGCTACTACGGGAAATAAGATTAAAAGCAGCTGAACTAGTCTGATGTGATCAAGGAGGATATCCCTACAGAGATGCCTAGGAGACAGGCAGGCAAGGAAACAGCAGGAGGGGAACTAGAGGTAAGGGAGCAGGTAAGTCCTTGACAGATTTAACATCAAGTGGTTGGTGGGGAATGAATTAAGATGAAAAAGATATCCTACAAAAGTTTTGTAAACCAAAGTAAACTTTATGCTTTTCTCTGAGAGCTATGAGGCCTTTTGAACTGATTTAAATAGAGAAGAAACAAAATCAGATTTACATTTCAGAAAGACCATTTTAAATTAAGGAATAGAGATTAGATGAAATGGTTCAAGACTAAAGACAGGGTAAATATTTACTAGTCCATAGAGATAATCTGGATGAAATTTCATAGTAAGCATGGAAAGAATTGGCAGGATTTGAGAGAAATTAAGGGAGAAGAGGGACAAGAATAGATGTTGGATATTTAATTTCTGCCCTGATCAAATAAATGATGCTGTAAAATTAAACCTATGGTTACAAACTACAATAATGCAAGCAAGGAAAGATAGAAGGTGCTAAAACAATGTGCAGTAGAGACGTCGGAGCAGAAGAGCTGCCTTGAAGAAGTGGTGAGTGAGCTAAAATTTGAGTGAAATAAAAGTTAAGTAGGTAAAAGTGGAGGAGAAAGCGTAACTAGAAAAAGATCATTAATTGCCTAATCTTGCAGTGACTGGGAAAAAGTAGGGTATATTAGAGGAATTGAAAACAGACCAGTGACAATGGAGCCCAAAGAGCAGTCAAGGAAATTTTGTGAAGTGAGGCAGCAGCAAAACACAAAGCAAAACCATACAGCACTTCACAGGCCATGTTAAAAATGTGGGGCTTTATCCTTAGAAAAACAAAATTTGAAGCAGTGGTGGTGTTGGTCGGGTGTGTGTGTGTGTGTGTGTGTTGGGCATGTTCAGGTTACATTTAAAAAATATTACTCTGGGGGCTTCCCTGGTGGCACAGTGGTTGAGAATCTGCCTGCTAATGCAGGGGACACGGGTTCGAGCCCTGGTCTGGGAAGATCCCACATGCCGTGGAGCAACTAGGCCCGTGAGCCACAACTACTGAGCCTGCGCGTCTGGAGCCTGTGCTCCGCAACAAGAGAGGCCGCGATAGTGAGAGGCCCGCGCACCGCGATGAAGAGTGGCCCCCGCTTGCCGCAACTAGAGGAAGCCCTCGCACAGAAACGAAGACCCAACACAGCCAAAAATAAATATAAAAATAAATAAATAAATAAAAGATTAGTATATTAAAAAAAATGGAGGGCTTTATTATAAATTAAAAAAATATATTTTACTCTGATTTTTGTATATAAGATAGATTGTAAGTGGTCACAGAGTTTATAGAGAAAATGATTAGCAATAAGTTCTTAACATTCCAAGTACGATAGATTAGGGTTTGGGCTAATAATGCTGGTGATGATGGTGATGGAGAACTTTGTGGGTGTGCATGAAATAAATTACAGAATTTCAGAATTCAATATTTGTGGGAGCTTCTCATTGGTTGTAAACATTACCATTACTTAGTAGAAAAATACGTTGCAAATACCTTTGCAGTTTGTTATTTTTCTTTTGAGTTAGGAAAACCAATGTTTATGAAGTAGAGGAGATGAAAAGAAACTAAAAAGGAACATTCAGACATGAGAGAAAAAGACGAACAAGAAATCATTGTCACAGAAGCAAAAGGAAGAGAACACTAAATACAGAATTATTGTAGAAGGCTCTAAGAAGGTAGGTGCTCTGGGATATTCTATGACTTGGTAACAAGTGAAAGGATCTTCAGTGTACTGGTGGGAGAAGTTGAAAATACATTGAGAAGGGTTTCTGAAAGGTGTGACTTAACAGATCCATTGGAAGACTAAGAAAAAGAAAGACTAAAAGTTGGTGATATTTCTGTTTGATACTTCTTTTTATTTTGTCTATGAAATGGAAGATCTGTGGACATTTTCAAGAGATTGCTCATGTTTAAAAAAAGCAGACGTAGATAATGGAGTGGAAACTTGACTAGGGAAACAAAGGATGAGTTAGTTCTCAGGTCTCTCAGCATGTCTTGGAAACAGCATCACTTCTGGTGATAGGGAGGCTTTGGACTCGCTAGAAAGTCTCAACACCCACCAGATACAAAGATAGGTTCAGATCTAAAAAAATTTTAAAAGAAAAGAAGAGCACTTCAGATTAGTATTTTAAAAAAGGTAAATTTTTGGTACTTTTACCCAAATTTGATACTGAAACTTAAGACTTTAGCCACCTGTATGCCCATTTAGATTGGGATTGGAGGAGACAAATATTTCAGGCAATGGCATAAAGACTTGCCATACATTTAATTTGATAATTATTAACTAGGTAGTTAATATGTGTAAGGAAGATGCTGCATGTATTTCAAAGAAAATATGAGAAATATTTGCCTCTTCAGGTGATGTATGCTTTAGACAGAAGAAAGGGCCATAAATATGGGAGGGTAACCAACAATACTATGCTAGTATATGAGTTCAAACAAAAAGACAATAACTGAAAAAAGGTATTAAAGAACTTTAATGTTTTAACAGTCTCATTGAACTAAACAAATTCACATAAATGAAAAACATTTTTCAGTTCTTTTTCCTTTTTTTTCCTTTTATTTTCACTTTTCCTGTGTCTTTCAATAGCAAATAATGTCAACTGCATCTGCAGTGTTTCTTAACATGCAAAAGGTTTACTTATTTTCCTTCAGAGTACACTTCTAAAGTAAGTAGGATTTCAATAAATTGTATGAATGTCATTACCACAAAAACAGGGCAAAGATAAGAAGTAAGCTCCTTCTCAGAGTAACAAATATCACATTGATGCAAAATTTTAAGAGACATTTAAAACTTGTTAGCTTAGATTAAGGAAGGCTTATAAACACTTCATTTAGGAGAATATTTTGGGGTGTGATGTTAATTTCCCCAGTGATATTTAAGTATCCCATATATGCTTGTTACAGTTTTCTTTTTGTGGCTCTGATAAGGAAAAGCTGTTAAGAATTGACCTTTCCTGGGACTTCCCTGGTGGTGAAGTAGTTAAGAATCTGCCTGCCAATGCAGGGGACACGGGTCCGATCCCTGGTCCAGGAAGATCCCACATGCCCTGCAGAGCAACTAAGCCCATGCACCACAACTACTGAGCCTGCACTCTAGAGCCTGTGAGCCACAACTACTGAGCCGGAGTGCCGCAACTACTGAAGCCTGTGTGCCTAGACCCCGTGCTCTGTAACAAGAGAAGCCACCCCAATGAGAAGCCCACTCATGGCAACGAAGAGTAGACCCTGCTCGCCTCAACTAGAGGAAGGCCGCATGCAGCAACGAAGACCCAATGCAGCCAAAAATAAATAATAAATTAATTAATTTTTAAAAAAAGAGTTGAACTTTTCCCATTTTTTTTATCATATTAATGATCACTGATTGTGTTCCAGGCACTATGCTAGAGGCTTATAGGTAGAAATACATGCATCTTCTTCTGATAGAGCTAATAGAGCAACATGAATAAGGATATTCTTAAACTTGAACAGTAAGTTCAATTATCTCCTTTGATGATAAATGACCATATTTTTCTCTCAGATCAAGAGGATAGATAGTTTGCTTTAATTTTCTCTCTAAGTCATGGGAGTCATAATTATTATATCCAGAAGTTAATGCTTCTGAAGGAAGATATTGTTTCACTACATTTCAAAAATTCATAATTCTATTTGTGGATATTGCATAGACCATAACTCAAATATTGCTTTATCCATGGACAAGGGAGCCAGGCTGATATCTTGAGCAAAAATGAATACTTGTTTCTGAATAAATAATGTTACATGCAGAACATGTATTATTTAGATCTAAGTAGGTCATGTAGTCTGTGAAAGTGCTTGAACACCTGTTATCATGGTTGTAAGCCAGTGGCCTGAAGGTAATTATATATCAAAGGACAAACACCATCAAAAAGACAGGAATTTGTGAACTACTAGGAGTTTCTACTCAGGAGCTGAATTGCTGAAACTGGAACCTGTTCATATTTTTCTGACTTGTTCAATTGGATTAATCTGGGGCAGTCTCACAACTCCATCTTTTTTCCTATTTTTACATGGCTTCCTGACTCATATACTGTCAATACATCAGTCACTGACTGATGTCTTCAGGTATATTAGAAGCTAATACCACCTGACCTATGCTGTAGGCAGGTGAATGATTCCACCTAAAATTTCCTGCAAAGTGCATCTGTCTTGTTGTTGTCCTTTAAACATTTCCCTTTTATTAAATTCTTATTGTTGTACTAAAGTCACAACTGGAACTGCCTCTTGTCTACAGAAAGCATAGTGATGCAGCTTTGATTTGCCTTGTTCTTTATAATAGCCTTCCTTTTCCTGGGATTCTGGCATTTGATTGACTGGAGTTAGGTCAAGAGATTCTCTGAGAAGCTATCAAATCAAAATGCACACAGTGATCCTTCACCTCTCCCCATCAAAGATTGAGGTGTTCTTGGTCACGGAAGTGGTTATGGAACCAATAATACCACTTCACTTTTCCTTTCTTTCTAACTCCAGTGTGCTTTATGCAATTAACAAGAGATGGCAAACTGGTAGTCCACTGACCAAATCCTTTTATTATTTCTGGCCCAGCGCAGGGAAATTATCTATGGCCTAACTTAATAGTCATATTTTTATAGATGACTCTATTTTCAGAAAATAATCTAGGCATTTTCTGATGGGAATTAGTGGGGTGGGCTTACCTGATGTATCTGATAAACACAAATATGAATTGAATTATTTTTTTTTCTATACATCTCCTTAGTAATAAATAGTCAAAGAGAAAAATTTAAAACTTTGGATATGATTTCATAAGACAGAAAAGAATTAGCTGGAGGCACTAAGCACACACTGCATAAAAAACATATACTCTGTAATAACCTATATGGGAAATGAACCTGAAAAATAATAGATACATGTATATGTATGACTAAATCACTTTGCTGTACACCTGAAACTAATAAAACGTTGTAAATCAACTATGCTCCAATATAAGATAAAAATTAAAAAAAAAAGAAAGACATCAAAGCTAAGGAAAAGGGAAGAATAAAAAAAAAACATATTCAGGTTCACAACAGTGAATTTGGCAGAATTTAGAAGTCACATAGGATTAAATGTATTAGTTTTAATATTAACTAGCATTTCCCCCCTAACTACAGTATTGATTATGCCTCTATTCAGGAATTAGTTATTTCCAGCCTGATTTTGTTCAAGAATTCTAGAATTCTTTTTTAAAATTTCTAGTCCTGTTGCTTTTGATGAGGTTGACAATTCTTGGTATCAGAATGAAACATAACTTGAGTATAATCAGTCAGTTAGCAATGATTGTAAAATGTAATGCTTCTTTCTTAACTGCAGAGTTTATTAACGGTATTTCTGTTTATCTTTTTTTTTTCACGGTCTATTCAAAATTATGATTGCAAAAATCTGTACAACATGGGAACTGCAAAGTAACAAGCATTTGAGAGAAACATGTAATGTCATTGTAATATATTAAAAAAACTCAGTTTTATACAGCTGTTATGGGAGGAGTTTTTAATAAAACTCCATTTACTTAAGAGGTTAAAGAACATTCTGTAAGTGAATGATCCATATAGTTTCTCTGCCATTACTCAAAATTTCCTTCTCCTGGGGCTCTTTCCTATCTTACACTATAAAAATACCCACTGAAACTGAACAGCTTGTCCCTAAGGCATTTGAACTTAGCATAGTCAGATGAGTGAGTACATTTTATGCTCATGCAGTTAGAGGTTAGTAAAAATAAAGATGTGATGAAACTGTGCTGGAATTCCAACCTTTTGAATTTTCATCTTAGCACTGTTTCAGTTTTATAAGGATGATATTTGGAAGGAATTTATAGTTTATTTCAATAGGGATTCAGCCACAATCTCCTATACATAGCCAGTAATGATGAAAAGCTACAATGGACCAGTAAGGCCATAAGTTTTCATTTGCAGTCCTGATTTAGAATCAAAACACTCTTCTGGTCCTTGTACTCCAGGCTAGGCTATCCATACACTTAAATAGGAAAAAAATACATTTTTTCATTAACCACCAGCTGAAATTTAACACTTTCTTCAATTGTGAATATAGGAAAAAAACCCACAGCAGCATAAGCTTATCTGTTGATATATACCAATATAATTTTTTTCATGTTACCAGGGTGTTGCAGATATACCGAAATATCACTTATCACCATGCCAAGGTTACAGCTGATGATAGACCAGTCACTGTATCTTATTATTTAATGTATTAAAAAAGCAAATATATTACCATGTAACAATTTTTAAACATTTGGTAATTTTTAATGTAATTGGCTTCCATTTTAATACTATGAATTTTGTTTTATGTATTTAAATGGAATATTCTAAGAGGTTCATAGGCTTCACCAGACTGTCAAACGGGGCTCGTGACACAAAGAAGTTTAAGAACTCTTACCCTATGCCCACATCTTAATCTTGGTCCTCATGGTCTTGCTATTACCAAAGATCAAAGACAAGGAAAGATAAATCTAAGAAAAGATTAGCAAGTGAAGGGGAGTATTCACCTCATGACTTTTAAGTGTTTATTTTAGCAACCCAAACCTAAGAATCCCTGAAAAAATTTGCACACCTCCAAAATCATAGGCATCACAGCTAAATCTTGGAATATAAGTCACATGAGAGAATAAACCCAAAAAAGGGATCAAGAAAAGTCTCTAAATACAAATTGAAAGAGGGTTTCACTAAGAGGTTATAGACTAAGAATTTGAACAGTAGATTGCAATTCTATCCCATATCCCAAAAAAAGCACTGTTCCCTAACATCATGAATTTGGCTATGTAAAAGCAAGCATTGGACTGGCCAAAGTAAAACAGGTGAGGAAGACTTTATTCAGGCTATTGTAATGGGGGAGAGAGACAGAAAACTCCATTGAAACAAAAGTTGGGGAAGTTTTAAGAGTTGAGTGGGAATCTTAGGCCACCTATATTTGTTAATAGGCTTTATTAAAAGGAAAATTAAACTTTCTCTTATTTTCATGACAGTAGTTTTACAACCTGGAGAAAGGGTCCCTACTAAAATAGACTCCTACCCTCCCACAGAAACTGGGAGATGGGGTACTATCTTCCCTGATTATTTCAAAGGTATGGATCTCCAGTCTTTGAGAAAAATATTTCTGGGTTCTAAAATTTGCAGGAGGCTTTTAAAAAGATTTACATCTCAAAGAGGAAGATAAAGAAATTACATTTATAAGTTTTATAAGGTAAATCCTCTAAGAAAAGGGAAATCAGGGCCTAGAGTCACAAAGATGCTTGTCTAAAATTTAGTCAAGTTGAGGGAAACATTAAGGCTCTCTTTCCATCTTGATCAGCTCATAACAGCATTACTCCTTCAAGGCAGAATGAGGGAGAGAGAATCCACGTTTATGTTCCTATATAATAGAGTCTTTCTGAATATAGGTGTCTGTGTGTGTGTGTGTGTGTGTGTGTGTGAAAGAGAGTGAGTTATTTTGGGATAATGGACACTACATCCAAATAAATACAAATCAGGATAAAGAAGATCTGGCACATATATACAATGGAATATTTCTCAGCCATAAAAAGAAACAAAATTGAGTTACTTATAGTGAGGTGGATGGACCTAGAGTCTGTCATACAGAGTGAAGTAAGTTAGAAAGAGAAAAACAAATACCGTATGTTAACACATATATATGGAATCTAAAAAAAAAAATGGTTCTGATGAACCTAGGGGCAGGACAGGAATAAAGACACAGACGTAGAGAATGTACTTGAGGACACGGAGAGGGGGAAAGGTAAGCTGGGACGAAGTGAGAGAGTAGCATTGACATATATACACTACCAAATGTAAAATAGATAGCTAGTGGGAAGCAGCTACATAGCACAGGGGGATCAGCTCGGTGATTTGTGACTACCTAGAGGGGTGGGATAGGGAGGGTGGGAGGGAGATGCAAGAGGGAGGGGATATGCGGATATATGTATACATACAGCTTATTCACTTTGTTATACAGCAGAAACTAACACAATATTGTAAAGCAATCATACTCCAATAAAAATGTTAAAAAAAAAATTCAGGAGGTAAATAAACATCTGCAAACCAAATCAAAGGGTCATTGAAATTGTTAGAGTTCATGAGATCCAGAAAGACTCAAGAAAGTATTGTTTTATGTTTATTAGATCTGATTGAATAAATTACTAAATAAAATGATGTGGCTTTATCAATAAGTATAGGTTTTTCCAACAATCTATTTAAAAAGTTACCATGTCTTTTTCAGTCTGTTTCCAAGAGAAATGGTTTGCCATGCAATCTCAATGTAAATACTGAGTACACACAAAGAAGGAAGTAAATCCAACGTCATTCTTGATTAAATAATCACCTTTTCAGTGCAAAGGCAAGTAGTGCTGGTTGTTTTTCTCCCTGCAACAGGAACTGCAACGTAATTCTCATTCCTAACCACAGAATCAAAGGTTAGCCTTTGACCAATCTGACACTTGCTTTAAATTGTTCTATTTTCTCCCAAGATTTTAGCTTTTTTGACTTTCTAGATTATTCACATTCATGATTCAATCAGCTAGTTTTGCACTTGGGTATTTCTAATTCTTCACATTCTATCCTATATTTTTCACAAAACAGTATTCTCAGAACAAACTATCAGAATCAAGTAATAGATTAACAACTGACACAAACTTAGTATTTTTCTTTTTCTTTTCAGCTTCAATAATTAGTGACACCTTCGTGAGTTATTAAATATATACAATTATTTTTTAAATGAATACAAATTTTTAGGTTTTCCAATTTAACCTGTAATCTTATTAAACCTTATGTTTCCAGCTACTATTGTTATTATAATTATCTTAATCCAGGAAAAGTAATACATTTGTGATGCCTGATGAGGAGGAAATTTAAACTTGAACTTCCGTGAGCATAGGTTTTTTTTTGTTTGTTTTTTTCATTCAGAAACTAAAACTAAAATCATGTGTTCCTCCTGAGGATCTACTTCTGCATAATAACAAAAGATAGGAGACTGCTTTTCATTTAAATTCTGCATCATGATAATTAGTTTCTTCTCTACTTTGAGAACTGCTCACTCCATTATTTAAGACAGAAGTCCACAGGGGGAGAGGAGGACATTATGGTTTGTGTTTTCTCAATGAAAATGAAATTGCTGGTTTTTGGCCAAAAGGGGGCAGGCATTTCTCTGATAAGGGAGAGATCTGCTTTGATTCAGGAGTATAAATGGTTAAAACAAGAGACAGCTTTTACCTACTCTAGGACTCTACTTGTGCAGAGAAAACTCCTGGGTACTTCTAATAAGAAAGACATCCCAGAGTCAGCTGACAGGATCAGAGTGAGGCTTTGTTAGTCCTGGACTTTCCTGTTACTCTCCTCTAGATGATATCAAGCACTGTGACAGGGACAAGGTGTATGTGACTGCTGTTCAGGCAAGGGGGCTGGCAAGCACCTAATTGAATTTCTCTCAGAGATAGAGAAAATTTTTAAAAAGTAACAATTTGCCAAGTAAAAATGATCTGCTAATTGTAATAGGAAATTTCTCAGTTTTTTAATAATGAATCCTAGTTTTATATACAAGTCTCAGGTTTGTTCCTGATGTTCAACCTTCCCAACAATATCCATTACAGCTTCTTTACAATACGCTTGCAAGTGCTAGAGTGAAAATGCATTTTTTTTAGTTTCTAGGAATTTATTTATGGGAAATTGTCATCTCTGAGTTAAATGTTATTGCAACATTTAAAAAACCACCTAATAAAATATTAAAAGTATTGTTTTATTGTTGTCTTCCTAATTATTGATGTATGTGTATTTATCTATAATCTCAATTAATCATCTGTACTTGCTAATGTAATTTATAACAATGTTGAAATTCTATATTGTCAGTCAAGATGTCCAGTCAACAGGCACTATATTCAAGGCATGCTGAATACACCTGGCTTTTCTTTTGCCTGGAGGCACAAAGGCATATAGCTTCTTCCTCACCTGTCTACTTCCAAATCTTGTCTGAAAATTAAAGCTTCCTACTTTGTATATGTGCTTTTTTCCTCTCCATTTACTGATATAATTAATTTTACATTTGTGTTATAAATATGAAAATACAGACAGAGAATAATCACAATGTCTTTGTTATTTGGTAAGGGCAGATGGAGATAGGAATTTCTTGTGTTTGAAGATCCATTCATCACAGGGAAAATCATGACTTCTGCTTTGTGTGAAAACTTATGTTAAGTTGTGTGAGATTAATATTTGTGATGGTAGATAACTCATTTTGTTACACTCATGTATGGAATAAAGCACTATTAGAACTTAGGATAATACAAATTGTAAAACTACGGGAAATGAAGAAGAATTTGATTCATTTGGATTCTTTTCAAGTATTTTATATTTCAAAAATGATTACTGAAAAGAGACAAATCCAAATGCTTAAAAAAGGGAGAAATTTACACAGATACTCACTAAGTTATGGTGACAAGAATAAACATACACAAAGTCTAATTTTTTTCCTCTGCATAGAATACGTTAGTGGTCATTTATTAATCAATACATCAATCTATTACTTTTCTGTGACTGTTAAGAAAATAACTAGTTAAAATTAATACTAGATATTTTAAACTCATTTTTTGCAGCCCCAGAAAATATATCCTTTTTGTAGCTCTAGTGTATATATGAGAATGTATCAGTCATGTTGCAAGATGTTTCATATCTAAGTGTATCTGTCAGGAAGTCCTTTACAAGATCCATTGGAGTTATTCTGGGCAAATGACTCGAGTGATTTCTTTTGAAGATATCAATAGCAATTACCAGGCTTAAAACATGTATGTGTAAATTTGGAAAATATAAAGTGAATTTTCGAAATATATTGTCAAGTCTCAAACCATTTAAAAGTAGAAACAACTTTTGTGAAGTTATTTTAATATTTTTCTTTAAGTAGTGAAAATATGATGATGTTGTCTCTTTTATTCTCAAGAAGAAACTTATTTCAATAAGAGTGTCTGAGAAAGCTATTTACTAAATGACTTTCTTTCCAATATTTAATGAAAAGTTATATACTGACCTTCTTTCAGAAAGTTAAAAATCATTCAAAAAATCATTCAGTCCTTTGTTTTAATATTCCAGAGTGATTTTATTGTTTCTGAAATTCTAAAGATGATATACTAACTTAGAACTGTGCTGTGCTGTTTTTGTCATTTTAAATGAACCTCACTTTCTATGTTCTTTTTTGGGAGGTGGATAGAAAAATATTGGAGGATATTAAACACTTTTGTAGAGAACCCAAACCCCTACCAAACATTTGACTTAAATATTTTAAAAGAAAAGGAAACATTTAACTCACGACCTCTAACACTGTTTTCTTTTAAGTGCGTAAAATCTATTCAAAAATACATTTACAAGAGATTAAATTTTCTTTATTTTAGTATATATGAAGATATCTATAAAGACAGCATATTACAAGGTTATAAAACCTGTAGAATTTTAAAACGCTACATTTTTCATTTTTTCAAAATCAACCTATAAGAGACAAGCTTATGTGGATGCACTGCTCTCTGTGAGTTTGGTACTATTTTCATTCTATTTTATAGGTGAAGGAATTGAAACTCAAAGATGTTAGGTAACATGCCCCAGAGTGAGTTTCCTCATGCTATTTCTGGTTGCTTTCATGAATTAATCAGAATTCTATTTATTTTCAAACACGTTTCCATCGCTTATTTTTTTAATACCTCTGTTCAATAGAGGTAGAGAGATTACGGTGGAAAATTTTTTCACTTGCCAAGGCTGTGACTTCAGTCAAGTCACTTACCTCTCTGTGAGTTTCTTTTCTCGATTCTAAAATGTATATTTTAATAACACTCCTACCAATATTTTATCATTAAAATATCAACGTATCTCAAGGTGCTTTGTAATCTGCAGTGTAAAGTGTTCATTATAAGTCAACCATTTATTCGGTCACATATACAACTTTTATTCAGTGTGTACTGTGTGTTCAGCACTGGCTTAGGACCTATATTAGCCTAGTTGTGCATTCAAAGTTTTTCAGAGCCCTTGAAACAACATCAACCAACATCAATTTATATTAAGTTAAGATGCCTCTGGTCTAGAAGCAATGTTTATTAGCTTGTTATTGCTGCATGACAAGTTACCACAGACCAGTTAAAACAACACCCATTTATGAATCCATAGTTAATCCATAGTTTCTGCAGGTCAGAAGTCTGGGCGTGGCTCAACTGGGTCCTCTGCTCAGAGACTAACAAGGCTGAAATGGAGATGTCAGACAGGCTGTGTTCTCATCTGAAAGACTGAATAGGGAAGAATCCATTTCCTAGTTCATCCAGGTTGTTGGCAGAATTTGCTTTTTTGGTTTATTTCTGAGGTCCCTGTTTCCTTGCTGACTGCCAGTGAGGGTCCCCCTCTGCAACTGGAGGCCACCCTCAACACCTAATCTTGCTGCTCACTCACAACATGGCAGCTTACTTCTTCAAAGCCATCAAGAGAATCCTTGAGATCAGGAAAAGTCTAAGTCCAATTTGAAATGGCTGTCTCACTAGGAGAGGCCTACCCAGGCAAAATCTCTTTATCTTTGCCACATAATATCACATAACCATGGCAGTGAGATCCATCATATTCACAGGTCCCACCCACACTCAAGGAGAGGGAATTACACAAGGCATGAGCACCAGGGGACAGGAATCTTGATACTATCTTAGAATTCTGTCTACCTATCACAACATGTGAGGAAATTGGATGTGAACAGTAGATGACGGTGACACACGTGCCTTATTCTCAGAACGTTATGAAGGCAGTCTAGATTTAGAAGGTGGAATGAAGAGGAAGCAAGCAATTTGCTACTGGTGGATGTGGATTCTAAGCTTCTATCCCTGAAATGTATTTCTTTAACTATGAAATTAGCTAGGCTTGACAATCAGAATATGAGAGGCATTCTGAACTATCAAATTATGTTTAATGTCTTCTATCTTGGTCTTAGTCCCTGATATCACAAGACAAGACAAATTGCAATCCAGAGATCTGATTAATGAATGTATCAAAGTGGTTATTAAGATATTGCAAATGAAATAGGATCTCAATATTTTGAGATATTGATTGAGCCAGAGACATATATACATAGACAACGGCACAAATCTGTCTGTATCCATGACCCAGACTTTGAAAGTTCACATTAACAAATGTGAAATACAATAAATTGGCTATTCTTAGTCACTTTATATTTGATTCTCCCATCGCAAGAGCTTCCCTCCTGGCTTCTATATTTCAGATTGGGAAGTGACTGTCTGCAGTCATCATCTGTAAAAAATAGTCCACATTTTGATGGATCCTTATTACTTATTAAATGTTTAATAGGCTGCAAGATTCACTCTAAGCTCTGTTTCATTTCCCTTGGTGAATATAGTATTACTTGTTAAGGGAAGAATACTTGCAGTTCTTGGAGAGTTTTATAACTAGTAGTAGGAAAAACTCTAAGATACTTATTATTTTATCCTATTTAGCTTACACTGAATTGAATTTACAAGCGTAATAACCTCACTGGAGAAAGTTACTAAATAGAGAAAAGAGGAGAGAAAAATCCTTATCTATATACAGAAAACTAAAGAATTAAAGTTTTTTTTTTTTTTTTTTCCTGTGATCTACACAAGCTTCTATGTATTAAGAATAGAAAAAGGTCACTGGGCTCAACAAGCAACCCCCTGCTGTTTTCCTCATCGCTGGTTTCCTGTTCACTCTCTATACACTCGTTTCTTCTCTTTGTCTAATACATATTGACTTTCTTATTTCACAGACTCTGTGATATTTTGCAGCAAGGGTGGTAACCCAGAAGATTTTCTTTCACTGCAAAACAAAGGGTCATACCTCTGAAGATGTTTCATATATCCTGGTTTTGAATGTTGTTTAGAAGAGGAAGAAATTCTGAAGCTTAAGGTAATATATTTTTACATGAAGTTTTCTTTCTTTAAAAACCCTAGCACAAGGTATATACAGTTTGGAGATATACTGTGTATATATACATAAACAGTGTCTAGTTCTATATAGAATTAATGTTTACCCCACAAGAAGCATGCATGTGCTTGTATACCAATTCATGTACACACATTCACACACACACTCTCTCTCTCTCACACACACACACACACACACTCATACACACATACAAAAAACCGTAAACCTGGTTGGAGTAGAAGACTAGTTTAACAGGGCTCAATTTTTTTTCTGGGACTGGATCCCACAAATTCAGTAAAAATGAATTGGCTACTTATGAACCAGAAAAAAAGAGTTGCCTCAGCCCTTTCCCCATGTCCAAGAAATGTCTTGGATGTTAATGTTCTTGTTCTTACTTTTCTGGGAGACAAATGTTTTCCTATTTATTGTGTCTAACATCACTGATCCTATCATTCCCCATTTTCCTTATCTTGTCAAATATATATTGGAACCACATTAGTATCTCTCCCTTTTTACTGATGACCCTGAAAAAATGTGTAGGACACAGGGAATATTTTCTTTCAGATATATTTCTAATCCAGGAACCTTCTACTTGGGGAGAGCTTTCCATTTTCTCCTGAACCTTCAAACGCCAGTGCTGAACTAAAATTCTGAGCATCAGTGGATTCTTTGATTACCTCTACTTCTCTTCACCCAAACCCCTTTCTCCTGCAGCTTCTCCTAAAGCTCAAGACTTTAGAAGTTTCTTGGGCTGACCCACCATGGAAATGGATATTCTCAGCTTCTTAGTCCGCTCCATCCAATTTTATACTACTTTAAACGTGTTGACTGTTGATGCCAATACCTTGGAAACACTGTGGTACTCACTTTCTCTCTAGGTCTCCATTCTGAGTGTGTGTGTGTGTGTGTGTGTGTGTTTAACCTTAGAGTTGATAGATTTAGCAAACAAACCAGCAAATAAGGCATATAGATCAATTTCAATTTCAGATAAACAATAGATAATTGTTTAGATTGTTGCCACCCTTCTTGACTAGTCTTCCCATTTATGTGCAAGAGAGTAAGGATAGAGGAGAGGACAGCAGTACCACATCAACTGAATATTTTTATTTGTATTTCTTCAGGGAACAAAAGTTTTTCTAGATATGTCCCTCTGCTAGCAGGATTTCACTTAGGTTTCCAGATTCAACTGTGTTTCTTGGGCATCATAGCTGTCAAGAAGCTGAAAACTGAGTACTGAGTTTCATTCTTTTAGGCCTTAAATTAGAAGACTGCAAGGGAGCATGGATCCAGGAAATGGTATTAAGTAAGCCAATTCTACTCTGTAACACCCACCAAATTAAGTTTAAGAACAAAAAAAATAGATATTTTTAGGCAAAAAAACCCACAAAACCCTCAAAAAATCCACCTTTCACTGACTCTTCTTGTAGAAAAAAAATACTTGACGATGTACACACATACCATTAAAAAAAAAAAAGTTAAAAAAATAAGCAAAGCATGGGGCTTCCCTGGTGGCGCAGTGGTTGAGAATCTGCCTGCCAATTCAGGGCACACGGGTTCGAGCCCTGGTCTGGGAAGATCCCACATGCCGCGGAGCAACTGGGCCCGTGAGCCACAACTACTGAGCCTGCGCATCTGGAGCCTGTGCTCCGCAACAAGAGAGGCCGCGATAGTGAGAGGCCCGCGCACCGCGATGAAGAGTGGCCCCCGCTTGCCACAACTAGAGAAAGCCCTCGCACAGAAACGAAGACCCAACAAAGCCATAAATAAATTAATTAATTAAAAAATTAAAAAAAATAAAAAAAAATAAGCAAAGCAGCAATCATAGAATTAAACAGTGAACTAAACACAGGACTAGAATTTTTTAAACTGCTGAATGTCAAAGGGATAGCAGGTAATAAAGGAATCTATAAAAAATATCTCCAAAAAGGTATTGCACTGCAATTCAAAGAAAGTTACAATTTTATGATGAGGACATTTTTTTTCCTATAAAGAGGATGAAAAAGTAATCTAAAACTGTAACAAAAATAAAAAGCTATTCAACAAAGTCTTAACCCATCTATGCTGGAAAAAAATGTGGTATGATTTCTAAGCAATCAAGAGACACAAATGTACTGATATAGTTTTACGTTTTTTCCGTATGGATTCAATCATAGCATTTGATCCTGAAGAAGTAGTTACTTAAGCATAATATTATGATTTTTCATATTACTTTTTAGTTTGTTCCATCAACATATAGAAAAAGGCAATAAACTGAATTGTAGTTTAAGAATGTAAATATTCTAAACATGAAAATTGTCGAAGAATAGCACAATAAACAGAAATCAAGAGGAGACAATAGGATAGATGAGTCATTTATAGAGTTTCAATAAGTATTGTCTATAATTAATAGATCAAGAATTAGTGTGATACATATGTACTCAGGTAAAGGATTAAAACTAACAAACAAACAAAAATTGTGAGGCTAATAGGAAAGATATCATAAAAAGTAGAACAAATTCTCTAATATTTCCTTACTTATGTTGGGAAATCAATAAATACTGTCTAAATACAATCAAATAAGAAGATGAAGTATGAACATTATATTTTGATATTTTGATACATTCTTGAGAACTACAGAATGATCTGAAAGCATACATAGTTAAAGTTGGTGAACTCAAAGAGACCCTAGATATTTTATCACTGAGGATGGGCTCTTCTTCAAGCTTACAGTTTAGGCATCCCACTTCATTAAGTTATGATGGTACCAATCAAAAGTATCATCACTTTTTAAAACCTTAAGGAAAAATATCTGGAAATTAAACAATAATTTGATTCATAACTATAAATTAGAATTGTATTTTTTTACATTTCAGAAAAGGTTTTTCAGACATATATAGATTTTTACCACATATCACCTTTGTGAATAAGTGAATGAGAAATAAAAGTGAAATAAGTTGCCTAGGTATTTTTAAAGTTCTTCATATGAAGAGTCTGAATCTCTGTTCATCTCAGTTTCATTAATGTCCCTGTTTTTTTTTTTCCCAAAATATATTGTGCCTTGGACCATCAAGATAGTTTATGATAGATAATTTTCTCAGACTGCTCTGCATTGTCTCCATAATTTCCTTCTATGGACGCCAGTTCTACAAGACCTGTATTTATTTACCTTACTAGGATGTGTCTGTGGAAGGTTTCAAAATATAAACAGAACTGTTATTCCTCACTCAGGTGGATCTTAAATAGTTTGAGATGAAATGTCAACATCTCAGTGGTATTATCCTGCCACAAGTGACAATGATGCTCACACATGCACGGACAGTGATAAGTTTGTTGTGAGTGCCCTCTGTCTGGCAGAAATTATAGGAAGCAATCAATCATAAGATGCATCTTGATTTCAAAGATGTTAAAATATGAAAAAATCTAACTTATAATGGATGAAATGTAATACTTTACCTACTGTAGGATTTTCCTGCTGCTAACTGACATGACCATCGAGCACTAACTTCTCAGATACTTAATGTTGAACAGGACACTTTAGTTTCTATGCCTCATTTCAATACATTCACCTACCTAAATTTTTCAGTGAATATTTAAAAAATATCTTTACTCTGACTCTCAGAGTGTATACAGTGTAAAGTATAATTTCCCCTTTGTCTGTTATGTTATCATGGTAAGGAAGAATATATAAAATATGACTAGGGTTTCCCTGGTGGCGCAGTGGTTGAGAGTCTGCCTGCCAATGCAGGGGACACGGGTTCGAGCCCTGGTCTGGGAGGATCCCACATGCCGCGGAGCGACTGGGCCCGTGAGCCACAATTGCTGAGCCTGCGCATCTGGAGCCTGTGCTCCGCCACAGGAGAGGCCGCGATGGTGAGAGACCCGCGCACCGCGATGAAGAGCGGCCCCCACTTGCCACAACTAGAGAAAGCCCTGGCACAGAAACGAAGACCCAACACAACCATAAATAAATAAATAAATAAATAAATAAATTAAATTAAAAAAAATATATGACTAGAGGAGAATAAGAAGTAGCAATTGGCTTAACTGGCTTAAAAAAAATTGGACTGCACATATTCTAAGTCCTTAGATAGAGACCAGGCACAGGTGTTGTGGTTCTCCAGGGTAACCATGTGCCATTGCCCTTTGGGCCATGCACCAGATGATGCACTTACAAAGCTTTCAAGGCTCTGCTCAGGGGGGAGCCCCTTTTTTAAGTTACAGAAAGGCAAATAATTTTGCCTTGTGATGGACAAATTTCTAGACCAGTGCCGTCCGAGAGAGCAGGAGCAAGAACAAGAAACCGGTGCCCTTGCTCACTCCCTGAGTGGGGGGTAAGCTGGTTTCTTTTTTTTTTTTTTTTTAAACATCTTTATTGAAGTATAATTGCTTTACAATGGTGTGTTAGTTTCTGCTTTATAACAAAGTGAATCAGTTATACATATACATGTGTTCCCATATCTCTTCCCTCTTGCGTCTCCCTCCCTCCCACCCTCCCTATCCCACCCCTCTAGGTGGTCACAAAGCACCGAGCTGATCTCCCTGTGCTATGCGGCTGCTTCCCACTAGCTATCTATTTTACATTTGGTAGTGTATATATGTCCATGACACTCTCTCACCCTGTCACACCTCACCCCTCCCCCTCCCCATATCCTCAAGTCCATTCTATAGTAGGTCTGTGTCTTTATTCCCGTCTTGCCACTAGGTTCTTCATGACCTTTTTTTTTTTTTTTTTTTTTTTTCCTTAGATTCCATATATATGTGTTAGCATACTGTATTTCTTTTTCTCTTTCTGACTTACTTCACTCTGTATGACAGACTCTAACTCCATCCACCTCACTACAAATACCTTCATTTCATTTCTTTTTATGGCTGAGTAATATTCCATTGTATATATGTGCCACATCTTCTTTATCCATTCATCCAATGATGGACACCTAGGTTGCTTCCATGTCCTGGCTATCGTAAACAGAGCTGCAATGAATATTTTGGTACATGACTCTTTCTGAATTATGGTTTTCTCAGGGTATATGCCCACTAGTGTGATTGCTGGGTCGTATGGTAGTTCTATTTTTAGTTTTTTAAGGAACCTCCATACTGTTCTCCATAGTGGCTGTATCAATTTACATTCCCACCAACAGTGCAAGAGTGTTCCCTTTTCTCCACACCCTCTCCAGCGTTTATTGTTTCTAGATTTTTTGATGATGGCCATTCTGACCAGTGTGAGATGATATCTCATTGTAGTTTTGATTTGCATTTCTCTAATGATTAATGATGTTGAGCATTCTTTCATGTGTCTGTTGGTAATCTGTATATCTTCTTTGGAGAAATGTCTATTTAGGTCTTCTGCCCATTTTTGGATTGGGTTGTTTGTTTTTTTGTTATTGAGCTGCATGAGCTGCTTGTAAATCTTGGAGATTAATCCTTTGTCAGTTGCTTCATTTGCAAATATTTTCTCCCATTCTGAGGGTTGTCTTTTGGTCTTGTTTATGGTTTCCTTTGCTGTGCAAAAGCTTTTAAGTTTCATTAGGTCCCATTTGTTTATTTGTGTTTTTATTTCCATTTCTCTAGAAGCTGGGTCAAAAAGGATCTTGCTGTGATTTATGTCATAGAGTGTTCTGCCTATGTTTTCCTCTAAGAGTTTGATAGTGTCTGGCCTTACACTTAGGTCTTTAATCCATTTTGAGTTTATTTTTGTGTATGGTGTTAGGGAGTGTTCTAATTTCATACTTTTACATGTACCTGTCCAGTTTTCCCAGCACCACTTATTGAAGAGGCTGTCTTTTCTCCACTGTATATGCTTGCCTCCTTTATCAAAGATAAGGTGACCATATGTGCATGGGTTTTTCTCTGGGCTTTCTATCCTGTTCCATTGATCTATGTTTCTGTTTTTGTGCCAGTACCAAACTGTCTTGATTACTGTAGCTTTGTAATATAGTCTGAAGTCAGGGAGCCTGATTCCTCCAGCTCCATTTTTCGTTCTCAAGATTGCTTTGGCTATTCGGGGTCTTTTGTGTTTCCATACAAATTGTGAAATTTTTTGTTCTAGTTCTGTGAAAAATGCCAGTGGTAGTTTGATAGGGATTGCATTGAATCTGTAGATTGCTTTGGGTAGTAGAGTCATTTTCACAATGTTGATTCTTCCAATCCAAAAACATGGTATATCTCTCCATCTATTTGTATCACCTTTAATTTCTTTCATCAGTGTCCTATAATTTTCTGCATACAGGTCTTTTGTCTCCTTAGGTAGGTTTATTCCTAGATATTTTATTCTTTTTGTTGCAATGGTAAACGGGAGTGTTTTCTTAATTTCACTTTCAGATTTTTCATCATTAGTATATAGGAATGCAAGAGATTTCTGTGAATTAATTTTGTATCCTGCTACTTTACCAAATTCATTGATTAGCTCTAGTAGTTTCCTGGTAGCATCTTTAGGATTCTCTATGTAGAGTATCATGTCATCTGCAAACAGTGACAGCTTTACTTCTTCTTTTCCGATTTGGATTCCTTTTATTTCTTTTTCTTCTCTGATTGCTGTGGCTAACACTTCCAAAACTATGTTGAATAATAGTGGTGAGAGTGGGCAACCTTGTCTTGTTCCTGATCTTAGTGGAAATGGTTTCAGTTTTTCACCATTGAGGACAATGTTGGCTGTGGGTTTGTCATATATGGCCTTTATTATGTTGAGGAAAGTTCCCTCTATGCCTACTTTCTGCATGGCTTTTATCATAAATGGGTGTTGAATTTTGTCTAAAGCTTTCTCTGCATCTATTGAGATGATCATACGGTTTTTCTCCTTCAATCTGTTAATATGATGTATCACGTTGATTGATTTGTGTATATTGAAGAATCCTTGCATTCCTGGAATAAATCCCACTTGATCATGGTGTATAATCCTTTTAATGTGCTGTTGGATTCTGTTTGCTAGTATTTTGTTGAGGATTTTTGCATCTATGTTCATCAGTGATATTGGCCTGTAGTTTTCTTTCTTTGTGGCATCTTTGTCTGGTTTTGGTATCAGGGTGATGGTGGCCTCGTAGAATGAGTTGGGGAGTGTTCCTCCCTCTGCAATATTTTGGAAGAGTTTGAGAAGGATAGGTGTTAGCTCTTCTCTAAATGTTTGATAGAATTCGCCTGTGAAGCCATCTGGTCCTGGGCTTTTGTGTGTTGGAAGATTTTTATCACAGTTTCAATTTCAGTGCTTGTGATTGGTCTGTTCATATTTTCTATTTCTTCCTGGTTCAGTCTCAGCAGGTTGTGCATTTCTAAGAATTTGTCCATTTCTTCCAGGTTGTCCATTTTATTGGCATAGAGGTGCTTGTAGTAATCTCTCATGATCCTTTGTATTTCTGCAGTGTCAGTGGTTACTTCTCCTTTTTCATTTCTAATTCTATTGATTTGAGTCTTCTCCCTTTTTCTCTTGATGAGTCTGGCTAATGGTTTATCAATTTTGTTTATCTTCTCAAAGAATCAGCTTTTAGTTTCATTGATTTTTGCTATTGTTTCCTTCATTTCTTTTTCATTTATTTCTGATCTGATCTTTATGATTTCTTTCCTTCTGCTAGCTTTGGGGTTTTTTCGTTCTTCTTTCTCTAACTGCTTTAGGTGCAAGGTTAGGTTGTTTATTCGAGATGTTCCTGTTTCTTGATGTAGGCTTGTATTGCTATAAACTTCCCTCTTAGAACTTCTTTTGCTGCGTCCCATAGGTTTTGGGTCGTCGTGTCTCTATTGTCATTTGTTTCTAGGTGTTTTTTGATTTCCCCTTTGATTTCTTCAGTGATCACTTCGTTATTAAGTAGTGTATTGTGTAGCCTCCATGTGTTTGTATTTTTTACAGATCTTTTCCTGTAATTGATATCTAGTCTCATAGCATTGTGGTCAGAAAAGATACTTGATAGGATTTCAATTTTTTTAAATTTACCAAGGCTTGATTTGTGACCCAAGATATGATCTATCCTGGAGACTGTTCCATGAGCACTTGAGAAAAATATGTATTCTGTTTTTTTTGGTAAGCTGGTTTCTTAAATGGGGTGAGGGTAGGGTTGAGCAGGAGGCATAACTTAGGCGGTCTGCCCACCTCCTTGGTGGTGCTGTGTGCAAGGATCATGCCTAGTACCCTGTTTTTACTCCTGGTACCTCAGACATGGCAGTTGATTTGTGGCCTTTTTGTATCCTATTGTTCATAATTGCCCCAACTGTGCACGCATGCAGTTATTTTCAGTCCCTTACAGTTTCTTTGTATTCTGTTGCTCAAGGAGATGTTAGTCTAGAGGCAAGCACTGCAGTAAAGGATCCCAGGTCCCAGCCTATCTCAGATCTACCTGCCATGGGCAAACATGTGTATCTAAAATGTCATTACTGAGGTTAACTGACTTCTCAAGCAGCAGTGGTCACCCGAGTGCTGATGTGTAGATGAAGAGTGAGGCAAGATGTCCAGGTTAAGCAATGGCATAGGCCTCAGATTATGAAAGAAAGACAAGAAGGAACCTCAAGAAGGCCTATTCACTATTAGAATGGCAGTAGAGGCCCAAGCCAGGGAGGTTAGGTCATTTGTGGGTGGGATCGGCCTGCCGTCTTAGCCTTTATTTTCAGGCCTGAATTTTGAGGGAGAATTATTTTCTATTTTTCTTTTTCTTGTTGACATTTTCTCTCTCTCTCTCTCTCTCTCTCTCCTCTCTTCTATGTCTCTTTCTCTCATAATTTACCTCTGCTCCTGTTTTCCCCTTTCAGATCCAAAATTTTTACATCAACCTTGATTAATCTGTTTTACTATTTCATTCTTTCTCCTTCCCTTTCTTCTCTTTGCTCTCCCACTGTGTGTTTTTTCCCTGCATCTTCTGTCTTGCGACATAAAATCTGTTCACTATTGATCCATCATGGGCAGGAGTGCTTTTTCCCTTTGATATTAGTATATTCGCATGCTCAGTCACGAACCGCATGCTCTATTACTACTGCCCAACCCTGTGCTTATGCAGAACATCAGCTGCTTGCCATGGGTTTGTTGTGTTTAATGCTTGCTTATAATTTATACTCCACATAATTTCTTAAATTTCATCTGACTCTTTTTCATCAGGATGCCTTCAACATTCTGAGCTATATTTCTCAAGCTGTGTTATGCTTTGGTAAATACTCACAAATCTTTATTATTGCTGTATGCAATAAAGAGTTATTAGTTTCTGGCTGTCTAAAACAGTCTGGTTTTGTTTTGTAAACATGTACACAGGAGTTTGTAAAGTTAAGATTATTTTTTAGGCATTTAAAAATAAGAATAATCCTATTGGTAAGCTTATTTAGCCAATTAATGAAGCCATCATTTATAGAGGTGGATATAAATTAAATAAAAACATATTTTGTTAGAAATTGTTAAGAAAAGTTCCAATTTAAGGAAAAAAACACATAAGTCTAGGGCTTTTATTTGTTTTAGACAATAGGAGTTTTAAGAATATAAAAATAGAAATCTATAAACAAACATTAAAATGAAACAAATTATAAAAGACTTTTAAAAGCATTCTAGAGAAAAGCAGACACATAATTCTACATGCTAAATTTATTGAGTTCTTATTATGTGTCTAGTATTGTTCTAAACACATGCATCCCCAAATATATTTAATACTTACAGTACCCTAACAAAAATTATTCCCATTTTTCACAGATGAGGAAATTGAGGTACAGAGAAGTTATTTAGCAAGAAAGTAACAGAACCAAGGTTCAATCAAAAGGCATAGGTTTTCAGAGGTGTTTTTCTAAACATTTATGTCATACCACTTCTCATAAGGTATATGTTTTATTAGAATGAGGAAAATACAGAACTATGACAGGAATTTTTTGTTAGTGTAGTAGAATTGATTACTATGAATATTAGTATCCGATTTTTCTATAGTCATAGAACACTCAGGTTTTAGCCAGGTACAAGATTCCTAGAATAAAACTACATTTCCCAGCATCCTCGAACCCAGCTGTGGCATGTGACTAATTTCTACGCAATGTGATGTAAACGTAAGTAGTTTCTTCTTTTTTTTTTTTTTTTTTTAATCTTCAGGGTTGTACCCTTAAAAAGAAGTTTGATCCAGTCATATGTGACCTTTCCCCTTTCTCCTTTCCCAGTGTGTAGACTGAACACATGGTGTTGAGTCATCCTAAAGTATGAACTCAGGTCATCCAGAGAGAGATGTTACATGACAAAATAGAAAGCACCTCAACCTGATAAAAATTCATATTTCCGGCTCTCAATATTAACTTGGAACTACCTTAAAAAGAAATAAACTTCTATTTTCTTTAAACCACTGTTAACCCGGATCTTTGTTAAAACAGCCCAACCAATCTCTCAACCAACGTAAGTGGATTGAGTTTACCTTGAAGTTCTTTGCATCAGTTATCACCAATTTCTTTCCTGCCCATCCCTCACCTTTTCTTTAGGTGTTGGCTAAGATGTCTGCTGGAGAAAAGCGAGGAAAGCAGGCAGTGTTATATTTTCACTGTGACTCTGTTCAAGAACTTTATATCCAGCACCCCTTACAAGTTTATGAAATACATTGTGCATGTCTTACATGCACACACACACACACACACACACACACACATGCACACATACACTGTTTTATCTCCATAAGACATTGGAGATAGGGAAACAGTTCTCCACCATAAAATATGTCTCTGATATGAGATGTGCAGATAACAATATTTTCAGGAATATAGTAACCTAGTGTAAAATTCTTGGAAAATGTGACTTAACTTGATTTATTCCAATTGACTGAGACAGTGACTAAAGAAAGTCTTAGTTTACAGGAATCTGAATAGAATAATCTAGTAGGTTCTCTTAGCATGTGAAAGATATGGGTTTTTCATGCACTAAGTAGTATTAGAAATACCAGTTAAGTTGGTGTTCCAGCTCATAGATTTTTCTCACTAGTCTAAAAAATTATAGGAGTGGGAAAAGAATTTCACTCCACATTGCTTTAACTGTTCAATTTTTACCTTAGACAAACTATGTACATAGAGTCAAACTGTATTCAGTTTGAAATAAGTTGACACTGAATATATTAAGCTAAAAGGAAGGCTATGTGAGTACACTGAAACTGATTTAGTATGCAATATTTATCTGTGGGAGAGAGAAACAGAATTCAATGCAGACTGATTCATCCCCCATTTTCTGTTCACAGAGTCCCATAGGAGGTCATCTATCATCATTTTATACCTATTGGGTATACTTGAATTTATCAGGCAGTAATAGAGTAAAACCGCGGTCATGGATGAGAGGGTAACCTGCTCCTCCGCATGTAGCTAGTATGCAGAGCTTCAGTTTTGTTTATTTCCCTCATTCACTTTGTGAGCATGAAATCACTGTAATCGTTTTCGAAAAAAAACTTTTATGTTTTCACCTTATCAGTCAACCTAGGAGGTCTTCCCATGCTGTGTGCTGTTTCTATCTCATGATGAATATCATTTTAAAATGTGGAGAGATGACCTTAATTTATTTATATCTGGTTTGGTTAATCCTCTTGTCACAACTCCTTGCTAGGGCATGGCTTTCTGTAAACTCTCTTCTTCTAGATTATAGTGTTTGCTCTCCAAATGAAAACACCATTGCTTTCTTCATATATTATTCCAAATGTTATTTTTTAAAACTAGATTGCCTAGATACCTATATACTAGTAGGGGTAGGGTCTGGGAAGACAAATTTGAGGATTGAATATATTTAAATTTATTTCTTTATCTATTACTCCCTCCTCACTGAATTGTTATGAATTACTTCTAGTATTTTACTGCCATTATTTTTAGTAATATCTGTTGTCATTAAAAATATGAAAAAGTTTGAGTGCCCTTAATAATCCCCATTTAGTTAAAATATGCAAATATATGTATGAAGACCAGCAAAAAATCAAAGAGTTTATTTTTCTAAATGTATACAGTAGAACTTCTAAGTCCAAATGATAATTCATCAAAATAGTAATTTGGAATGTTGTTACTCCAATAACATTATCAATGTTTAAAACTTCTATGGAATGTTTCTCATGAATCTTCTGAACTATTTTATACATTTTACAAAATGAGCACTTTTATTACCTGATAGCCACACATTATTTTATAACCCAAAGGGCCTTTATTCCAGTTTCATTGCTTCCCATATTCTAATTCAAACTGAGGGAATTTTGACTCTTTTTAAGATATTAAATCCATACATGATAAAATTTTGCCAACAATAAAAATGTTCATGTCCAATTTCAGCTCATTATTTTCCCCTACTACTCATTTTTCTTCTTGATGCTCCAGTTTCTTTCTCCCTACTCTTTCAGGCTTGAAATGTGGATAATGTCTTTCCTTTTCTTTTCCCCATCTTCCTTAGATCAATTTTGAAATCCTCCGATTCTGTGGGAGCCAAAAACTTCCCTCATCTCTGTACTAAGAGCCACCACCAAATCTCTTTAGGACTTTATTACTTCTTGTTTTGTAACTGGTTTCTTTCCACAAATGCTAGCCTCAACCTCCTTCCAGTTCTTAACCCCTTCACATTGTATCTTGAAGGCTGGGACGTGTGCACCCTGCCTAGTGCACATCTACAGGCTGGCACTGATACTGCATGCAGTAGCACAGCTTTAAGACTGGTCTGTGGCCATAACAGTAAATAAATAATTCTTTCTAATCAGTATGACTATAATGACCACAGTTCTCTTAAACTGTTACAGGTACAGGTGAAGGTGCAAATGAATATAGCTGGAAAAGTTCCTTTGTATGGATATATTTACTCAGGAAAGATTGTAGATTTTCTTTACTTTTTTTTTTTTTTTTAAATAGGTTGGAACAGTGCAACAGTATGACCTTGTTCCAGGCTAGTATGTGAAACCTTATCTAGAACAAATGTCAGGCAAAATAACTGAAGCTGATTGCCTATTTTCTCTGGAGCAATATCAAACACTTGTTGCACCTAGGTGATGAGATTCCCTAATTGATTAGCGGAGGATTCATTCCAAAACAAAGAGAATGACTATGGCCTTCTAACTCCCTTAACTGACTTTTGGAAAACATGTTCTAAATGGTACTCTAACAGGTTCTTCTGAAGTCATCATTTTAAAATTCATGATACTGATATCTTCAGTGCTAAATATTCCATTACTGCAGCTCAAGTCATCATTAAGTTAACAATAGTTACACAAATTACTCATAAATGCTACTACAATTTCAGTATTTTCCAATTCTGGTTTGTTTTTGTTTTTTTTTTTGGGAGTGGGGCCACTTGATACTAATGCTATATTATCAAGCACCTACACTTTCTAAAGGGAAACTCATGTCATTTCAACTTTCCCTTTCCCTTTCCAGGCACTTTATAGTTCATAAAAAAAACTCTGAAGGAGACAAGTTCAAAGTCATGCCTATTCATAAAGTTTATGACCTCTGTTCTCTGCTGTCAAAGCCAGTGGCATGGAGTGTTAATAATACATGCTGACCAGGATCCTGTATTTAGTCTCCCTCTGTTGCTGAGCATTTACCTGTCTTCATGGAATCCATATTTCCAGTCTTCTTCAGGTATCATGTTTCACTCTCCACAGATCAATTAAACGTGGAATGTTTGGTCACAATTTCCCTAGAAATAAAACTATTTTGAGCCCAGTTAGAGAGGTCCTTAGCTGATATTGTTTCAGAAAAGTTCTCTTCAGTTACTGGAACTCTGTTCCAAGAAGGGAGGGTCAAAAACATTTGAATAGATGGGATTGAAGAATATTCTGAAATGCACTTTTATTTTTAAACTTGACCTTTTGTCCATAATTATCAGCCATTGTTTTTCAATTTCTGACTTTCACTTGATGTGGAAATTCAGAAAAAGAAATTAATGCACAACATTGTTCATGGCCATTGCTATTCCTTAGCTTATTATTTCACTTACTTGGCAGATATGTATCATTAATGTTCGCTGGCATTTTTGGGGGGAGTTTACTATGTATAAGGAGCTGTCCTAAGCCCTAGAGATGAAGTAACTCATTTAATCCTTAAGGCAATCCAATGAGTTAACTGTATTTTTGTCCTTATTTTAGAGATGATAAAACTGAGACATTGAGAGATTAACAAATTGTTATGTTCTTACTGCCCGGCACATGGTAATATTCAAAAAATATAATTTCATTGAATGAATAAATAAATGGGTACGTGAAAACTGTTCTCTAGAGCTAACTTAGAGAACAATCTTTAATTACTATGAGATACTGATATGAATTTCTTATACCATTTCACTAGAATTTCTAGGAAATTTTATATCAGAATTTTAGAATTTCTGAATTTTCCTTTCTCTGGTTGGGTTTGGCTTCTCTTCCTCTTGAGTCTTCCAAATACTACTGATCTCCTTGTACCTTGTGTTGTTTTGCTCAAGGTCATTCTGTATTAGAATAGTTATGCCCTTTGGTTCAAGACCAATATTTTTAGACTCTGCTTTAATTCTTATCCAAAGATTACCTTAACTATGAGATTTTAATAAAGTATTTTGCTGAGTGACTTTTGTGTCCTTCACCAAAGGATTCCATTAGTTATTAAAGCATCACCTCACTTATTATTTGTGTGATTTTATGCCTTCAGCCTCTTTCTGTTTGAATGATCTGTATTCCCTGGCTGCCAACATTACTACTCTTGTCCTAGCCTTCTGAATGCTGTCTTGGTTGATATGGAAGACATCTTAAAGCCAAGGGCAGTTTGGAGGAAATATACTGCAAATTTTGGGTTAACAGTGCACACAGCCAAGGTCATGAGTAATACAACTAAAAAGAAGATCAGAATTGAATAGCTTGGATTCTGATATTGGATTATTGGCTGTGTTATAAAATTCATTTATTAAGTCACTCATTTATTCAAGTAGCAGCCCCTGAGAACATGCTATATGCCAAGCAAAGTCTAGTTATGGGAAATACAAAGAATAAAAATAAATATATCCTTATTTTCCCCAAGAGCTCACAAAATTTACCAAGTCTTATATAACAAGCCACCTTGTACTGAAAAAGAATGACATTGTCCCCAGCTTCCTAGATAAATTTGATCAATAGTCTTTGCTCTCCTACTATGTGTGAATTAGTAGGAGATACAAAGATAAAGGAACACACGTATAACAATTGAAATTTAAACAAAAGTATTATTCTGGTTTAACTAAATGAATTAGGCGCTGTTTATTTATAAAGTTTGCCTACACATTTGCTAGTTATTATTGCCAGTTCAATTTTTTCACCTAATATCAAACATTTGAGACCACTTTCCTAATTCCTGAATTACAACTATATTAATTCCTTTAGTAAAGGTATTTTGATGGTAAACTTTCATGGTTTGTGGTTGACATTCGTGCTTAAGAATTTTGCTGAGTGTTCAGTTCCAGGCTGATCATTTTACTATTTTGCACTTTGGAAATATTATTACATTATCTTTTTTGACAAATTCACTGCTACACTAATTTTCACTCTTTTACAAATTTTGTATATATTATATATTTAAAAATTATTAATAGTATAGTATTTGACAAAATTTATTTTAAGGCAGAACATTAGGTGAAAGATAGCAAAATTAACAAATAAGATAAAATATTTTACAATTGCATGCACACAATAAAACAGCTTTGAAATAAATGAAATGGAAATTGAGGAGAAATATAAGGAGAAAAAGACAAATATAAATTTATTGTTGGGAATTTTATTATACTATTTTCAGTAACACTATCAATAATTGATAAAACATGTAAAAATACCAGGAAGAATAAAGACACTTTAAACATTAAAATTCACAAAAGTTGGCCTAATAGAAATCTATCATCTATGTATCTATGTATTTATCTATCTATCATGTTATTCCTGCACACAAATGTGGAATAAATATTTAAACACACTTTGAATAGTTATAAAATTTAATCACATACTTGTCCATGTAAAATGTCTCAATAGTTTTTAAAGAACTAAAATTTTGGACAAAATGTAATTAAGCTAGATAATTAATAGCTGGATATTAATAATATCCAAAAGAAGAAAATGTTAGAAATTAGTAAACCTGCCTCTAAAATACCTAGGAATTAAACAAAGAACTGAAAATTGAAAATAAAAATTACTTTAAACTTAATGATAATGAAAATATTATTCATAAAACTTGTAATTAGAGACCTAACTACTTAAATAGAGAAGAATAAAGATTAAAAATTAATCCAGTTCAAGATATTAGAAAAATACATCTTTTAAAACAAAATTTAAAGTGATAAATATAAACACAGAAATTAATCAAAAAGAAAAGATTAACAAAGATGTAGTTGGTTATACACAAGTCTAATAAAAATGATGAACTTCTTTTAAAATTGATATAAAAATAAAGAGGGCACAAATATATTTAACAAATTATAGATATTTCAAATACAAAATTACTGAATGATATAAAAAGCTTTATGCTCATAAATTTAAGGTAAAGAAGTTAATAAATTTCTAGAAAAATATAACACTAAAACTGACTAAAAGAAAAATAGAAAGTATAACCAGCTCTATAGTCATTAAAAAAGTAAACATTAGTCATATTTCTCAAAACAAATAAACAAACAAGCAAATGAGCCTCAAGGCTTGATATATTTACTGTGAAGTTCTACTAAAATGTGAAGTGTTTTAGAATAAAGGCTTTTAGAATATAATTATCTCAGGAAAGAAAAGGATTTTTAAACTAAACTTACCAGAAGGTAAAGATTGATAAATTTACATAAATTCTATTTAATAATTTTTTTTCATCAAAAGATACCACAAGAAGAATGAAAATCAAATTATAACATGGGAAATAATACTTTCAACACTTGAATCCAACGAAGACTAGTTTCCAGAATGTATTTTAAAAACTCCTAAAAGTCATTAGTGGATTAAAATATTTGTAACTAATTTCTCACACGGCCTATCCATTACAGGTGGGCTTTGACCTTACTTTATCATCTTATTTAGAGACCCAGTCTCTTAGAGCAAATGCATTTGAAACTTACTGGCCTCAGGACAGAGGATAAAGAGTTATGAAAATCACAATCACACTGTTAAATACTGAACACAGAAGTGACACACATGGTTTTTACCCACACTGTGTTCACTCTGACATCAGTAGGGCAATGCTGAATACTCCTCTGGGAGGAGAACCACTAGTAAGTGCCCCTCAGGTATGGATGGAGGAGATTTAAATGTTCATACATTCCCTCACGGGGCATGTCACAGGCAAGAAATACGTTAAATGATATGAAATCTCATGATCAATCATGAACATGCCAACTAAAACCACAGAGAGATCCATTGATTTACCAGGTTGGAAAAGATGAAAAAAAAAATCTGATGGTAACAAACTTGGTGAAGATTTGGAACAACTAATGAGATACTCGAATATTGTGGTGGGAGTATATATTTGTAGAACCACTTTGGAAAGGTATTTATCATTACCTAGTAAAGTTAAAGTTTTAGCATTCCCATGACCTAGTCTTCATTCTTTGCAACATACCCACCTTCACAGGTACTCTAAGAGACATATACAAGAGTCACAAGAGAATTGTTTTTAATACCCCCAAATTGGAAATACCTTAAATTTGCATTAATAGTAAGATAGACAAATAATTAATATATTTATCTATTTTATTTATTGATGTCACCACTCACACAATGAAGTAATACACAGAAATAAAAATAATAAACCACAGCACATACAAAACCACCAATGTTTTTCATGAGCATTATTTAAGGAAAAATCATTAATTCATAAAAAAAATATGGTGTGATTCTATTAATATAAAGCTCAAAACAGGCAATTATAAACTAAGATGATATATACATAGTTAATGAAATCATACACTCAAACAAGGAAATAATTAATTTTTAAAAGTCATAATAGAAACAAACAAAAAAAATATCTTGTAGGTTTTTAAAACCAAAGACCTACCTACTCCCCACCACTCTACCCTTTTAACTTGAATTATTAACGTCAGGAACTTATTAGAAATAGAAATTTTCTGTGCTTAAATCTATAAAGAAGAGTAAAGATTTTCTATTAAGTTACATCTAATATGAGTTTGGGTTAATTTTAAAGGCATAATAAATTGCCTTAAAAAGAATCATTATCAGAATACTAAATGATACAGGGATAAAAATACACCAAATATGAAATTTCCACAGTATTGGAAAAATACATCTTTTTTACTTAAGAATAAAACTGAGTCTACCCCTTAAAAAAAAAAATCCTCCTCACTGCAGTAATAGTATTTCCATAAAGCATTTTCTGTAGTTTCGGCCTTTGTCAAACTAACAAGATTTCAGGCATACAAATTGCAGGCAGCTTAGTTTTTAGCCAAATCAACTTGAAAAGTTCTGCCCATAAAAATCTCTCACTTCTCTAGCTCTCAAACAGATTTAAGTGAGGAAAATCTGGTCCTTAATGTTCTCTTGGTTAGGTTGCCTAGCGACCACTCCACCCTGCAGCTCACACTGTGGGTTAGGTGTAAAGTTAACTATTGCAACACTTACAGGAATACAACTAAACATACAAACACATGTAATAAAATAACATACCTGCAAAAACCATGTGGCAGGCTTTCAATCAGTCTAAACTCCTTTAGGATATGAGCTCTATTTTCTTTCTCATAAATTTGATTTCTAATGCAGCTATGTATGCATAATTACAGAACTGATTACATGTTTACCTGTTTTTTAAAAAGCTTTTTTTTCACTGATTTGAAAGAGTTCAATTTAAGATCTATATGGTGACTTTTTAAAAATTTGTTAAATAAATAAATATTTAAATTCAGAATTTATTTGAAGAGAGATGGTTTGGTAATGAATAAAGCATATATGTTTAGGTTATGTTAATATTACCAACTTACTAAGACATTTTCAAAAAAGAAAAATATTTATAAGCTACAATCTCCTAAAATATATTTTCTTTTATAGTGTACATTCTTTATTTTGTCAGAAATATGTATATTATTTGTATCTTACTAATAAGAGTTGTGATCACTAAAACCACAATAAAGATAATTTCTTGTCAAATGTCGTACTTCAGTTCTTAACCAAATCCTTATTTGATTGGTGTTCTATTCTGGATCATTTATACTTGTAATTTTCAACTTGGGCTTGTCACAGAAATTCTCATCAAAGTGTTTTTCAAAAACAAATGAAGGATATTCTTAGCTGTTTTCAACATGTTTGTAAAATAATGATACAGGTATGGTGCAAAAACATCTAAGCCTGCTTTAGCAAATTGTTAGCATATAAATATTCTTTCTTGTGAAACGTTCTTCTTTAGATGCTTATTTATAAAATGTATTATTTGAAGAGGCATGTAATCTCTATTTTCTATTCCTAGTATATATAAACTAAATCAAATTTTGAGACCAATTATGGGTTTAAGTTATTAGTCTTACCCCCTAGTTTTCATTTGCCCTAAGTCATAAGGAGAACTTTAATTAAGTAGAAATAGTAGTACAGTTAATAATTATTGAAATGCATTATTGAAACACATTAATGATAGAAGTACTTACATTACTCACGCAAATCTCTTACTTAGGTTTAATATTTTCCTGTGAATTGCAAGGCATTAATTTTTTCTAAAGAAAAAACTTATGTTAGAGATAAATGATTTTCAAAAATGTGGCTGCTTTGGTTTCTTGTCCATTTTCTCAATTGAACATTACCTTTCTGCAAGAAAAGAAAATGATTTTACATCGTTTCCCAAGCTGATTATAATCAGAGCACCATCACTGAAGAATATTTAAAGCCCTAATTACTGTTGATTAGTTCTTTTGCTACCTTATAATGAAACTGAAAGTAAATATTTTCATTTTCATTTGTGAGGTGTCAAAAATCTGAGAGTAAGCAGGTAGTACCTAAATAAAGAGTGAGGCTGAATAACTTGATGGGCTGAGCCCTGTGTGGGAAACAGAAACCGAAAGTACTGATCTTGATACAAAAATACTAATATTTTGAAAATTCATGACAGCATTTCTGGGCATGAAACCTCAGAACTTCTTGTGCATTCCTGGCGTGAGGAATACATTCTCAAAGTTGTAAATAAATAAAATATTTTTTCATACTTATTATGTATTTCTCATAGATTGATCAGTTCAATAAAGGACACACAAAAATGGACCACGGAATTTCCTAAGTAGAAATTCAGTGCCTCACAGTCGTCTTTAATTCCTCTTATTGTTGTTGACCTCATGGTCCATTGTTCTGCTGAGTGTGCCCAAGGCAGTTCTTCCTGTCAGTGCCTGAAAAGAAGCATTGATTCTCTCCTAACTATTCAGTGCAACACAGACCAACAGTTGAGGGAGGTGCTACTGGCAAGACTGGGAGTACAGAACAAAATTTTCAGAGGCATGGGGAGGCATATACGATTCAGAAACATATTGCCTGAATTAAAGAACACACACATAGACATAGAGAGAAATTTAATGAAGAGTATAAAAATGGATATAAAAAGCAGAGTTGCCAAAGACAAAAAGATAAAGGAAAGAAAACGGGGTATTCCTTGAATAAACAAGTAACATTTGGGTAAGGAGGGAGGAGGAGGGGACAAAAGGGGGATGACAGACAGATGGAGCTGGTTTACAAAAGTGCAGGATTATACTAGGGAACTTCAATTTAACATTCAACAAAGGGTGAGAAGGTTCTCTTGCACAGACTGGAATACCTTTTCCTGTAGTAGAAAATGAAATATTAAAAGGTTTTATTATTGCTCTGGAGCAGATAATTAGGCAATTAAAACTATTAAAATTGGATAGACTATCAGAATTTACAGAGCATGCCTGCCAAGTTTTAACTTTTCAAGCAAAGACTTGGCTTTTGAAATGCTATCCTTGCTTTTAAAAATTGTTAGTGCTTTGTTGCTGACTAAGTCTGCTTTCCGTTATTGGGAATCAGAAATATTGAAGGTAGAAGTAGGATGTAATGAGAAAAAAAATAAATTTGTAAGGAATTCATAAATAGAAGGTAAAGAAGCAAGGCTGGGCAATGGGAACAAAGATTGTGAATTAAAGACAATCATATTAGCTAAGAATAGTTCTTTTTGAGAGAAGGACTAACATCAGAAACCGTTTGTGGAGAATGTATATTAAACATGCAATCATTCATGTAGCAAATTAATAGAATTGCCCTACATTTTTATGAATTCAAATGTCTGAAGCACAGTAATTAAATGGAAATTAAATTTAAGATTTACAGCAAAATTTCTAAGAGATAAGGTTTTTTAAAAATCTTTAAGTAATATGTAATTCAGAATTATTGACTATTCTAATATTTCACTAAAAATAACATGGTAGTTAAAATTTGGCTTCTAACTGGGCCAAAGAGGAAAATATTATCACTGAGGGCAAATTAAGTCTCTTTTGTTACCCTACCTCAAATATATCATTATCTGTAGTTGTCATTTGACCATTACTATAGCAACCTCAGGGTCTGGTTTGTACTATAAAAATATGCTTAAATAGTTAAGCCTAGAAGAGTCCTGAGAGTCTAATATATTCTTGAATGCTTTATTAAACCACTAAAAATCCCACTTAAAATGTGAATGGCATCTGATTTTATATTTTGGACCTTAGATAAAAATTGGACCACATTTCAGGAGCATATTGTACTGTTTTAAAATTTTCAGCAGTATGCTAAGATATATTTCTGAGGGAATAAATACTGTTATATGTTAAACTAATTTATTTTCAATTTTATTGTTGGTTTTTTCACTTTTAGGGTAACATCGGGGCTTTACTATATAAGTACAAAGAAATCATGACTTTCAAGAATAAAATAAGCATAATTATTTTTCTAATCAGAGCAAAATTGTTCAAAGCAGTGTATCATTATATACAAAGGGTCAGTGTTCAAGATTTCAAGTCAAGATGACTTATTAATGGCATGCTGGAATATCCTTCTTACTTCATATAATATTTATTTAACTTTTACCAGACAGCCATGTTCAAAATAAGAAAAGGGAATCCCCAAGTGACCAGAAACAAATGGGTATCCAGAAAGTGAGCAAAAGTGAAATTCACATGGCTCACAGAGGGACGAGGAGTAAATATGGATATTAGGGATAGGATTTAAAACCCACATAGACTCTTAGTTAAAAATGGTCTGAATAAAGCCAGAGGCCAGAAAGATACTTCACAGCCAATAAATAAGGATTAGAACATATATCTCTGTCTGCTATCTTGGGACCTCAGATGAAGACAGTTCCCTATATAGGCTGAAATATAGGAGAATCAACCACAAAAAGATTGAAAACCTAAACCTCACCTAGTGTCAGTTTCAGCAAAAAGAAAATGGGAATAAAATTTAATACTGACAATACCTGAACTCACAATGACATTTAGGCCTCTAGTAAATGAGCAATTGTAAGCACTGTTTTGGAATTTACCAGGAACTTGTACCAGTGGAAACCCCCTACAAGGACATAGTGGAAAATGATTACTGCTGAAGATGAGCTCACAAACAAAAACTAGAGAATATATGGGGAGTATTGTTACATGGAAGGCTGTCCACAGACTAAAGCTAGAAAACTTCATAGCAGAATTTAAAGAAAGTAGAGGAAGATTAGAGGCACTGTAAAAATCTGTATTAGAAATTGTGGTTTTCAGTCCTTATTAGGATGTTTGTCAGAGTGTTTGAAAACAACAGATGCTCAGACTCCATGCTTAGAGGTTTTGGTTAAATCTAAGCATGTTAGTTGATGATACTGGTAGTGATTTGTAATATTCAAAGAGACTTGGGATGAGATAGCTCCCATGAAACACTCATAAAACATTGTAAAATATGGAAATAAAAAACAGTTATTTTAATTAAAAAAATCAATATATTGTTAAAGATGAAACAAGCTGAGAGATTCCCACCACTGTTGTTCTTGAGTAAGTTATAGTTTACTGTGAGATGTCAATTATCATACCTTTTAATTCTAAAATAATTTTACAACCATTGAAATGTGTACACTTGAAATTATGTTAGAATATTTTTATATCACACTTCATAAAAATCCTGAATTCATAATTTGTATTTTTACCCCTGTGGCTTGGTGATCTGTTCCTGCCACTAGAGAGTGTTCTTTCTGTATTGGTCACACTGCATGGTCCTATCACCATCTTCCAGTTAAGTATCTCAGTTTGATGATTACTTATTGTAATTTTTACTTTCAGTGGCATTCCTTGTTTTGTGAGTATATAAAATATGTTCTTTAATTCTGCAATTTTTTCAATCTAGAATTTTTTGTTGAATTGTTCTAGAAATTATTATTTTCCTCATCTGATCTTAATTCCTCCTATGCTTAATTGCATTCATTGATTTTTCTTTTTGACCTTTCTTTCCTTTACCATTAATGTTTTATATACTAAGAGCCACAATTTTATATTTGATAGAATTTCATAATAAATTATTTTTTAGAAATGAAAAAATGTTGAAACATAAAATGAGTTTCTCAAAACTAATTTCTTTAGTACTTTATTATATAAATATATTATTGCTTTTTCGTGACTTTATAGAATTATACTTATTGAGTTAAAATTGCTATTTCAATATTCCTTACTTTATTAACATGCTAGATTTGTCAATACTTTCATCATAATTTTGAAAAACCTTATTTTTAAAAAATTGATTTCTGAAGCCTGTATGTTTCTACTTAAGTATCTTGCATTCAAAATAATTTAACTTTTACTTCATAGTCCAAGCATAATAAATAATGTTATGGTTTCAGTCATCAAAGATACAAGTAAATGTAGTAACCAAAGAAAAGGACACCAAAAAATAGGAAAGAAAGAGAGAGAGGGAAGAGGAGGGAAGGAGAAAGGAAGGAAAAGAGGGAAGAAAGAAGGAGGGGAAAGGGAAAGGAAGGAAGGAAAATTTTTTAAAATTAAGATGCACGAATGTATTTTAGTGTGACTCAATAATTTTTTCAGTTTTCAAGCTAAACAGTCTATTGGGAATTTATCAAGTAAAGTCATGATGCCATGTATTGTATAGTTATATTAATTATACCAACAATAGCGCCAAGCTCTATATAATTATATTAGCAAATTACTATAAAAATATTCATTGTTAGAAGAACAAGATTTGAACATTTAAAATTTCTTCTGTAAGACATCACAAGAGTATTAGATTGAGCTCAATAAGCTAGTTACAATGTCTTGCAGTTAATAGCTGAAATCACAATAGCACACACAATTGCAGAACAATTCTCTTAACTAGCCTGCATGGAAATTGTCAACATTTGGTGCCAATAAAACAAGAGAAATAGAAAGGCTTTGTTTCTGAAGAACAAGGTTAATACTCACAATGATAACATGTGAGTTGACATAGATAAATCACAAAAGTGGATTTTTAAATCCAAAATATTTTTATTACAGATTGACTCACCTGAAGATATTAGTGACTGTTCTTGGTTAATAGCACTAGTTATAAATCTTGGAACATTATTGAAAGAATGTCAGTTGTTCTGATAAATATTTCAAATAAATTACTTGAATTAGCAGACTTGTCTTTTACTCAAGTGTTCCCTATAAATATTAATCTTTTCTATAAGTCCCATTATGAGATGAAAGCTGGGAAGCAGTGAGAATAAAATCTATGTACAGATACTTAGTGAGTTTAAAAGCAGAGCAAGGAAATGTCCCACAATCCATTAAGGGAGGATAAAAAGATGGCAGATAGAAAACAGAAATAAGGAGACATAGAGGTTATGGTGAATCTCTGTAACATACTTCTAAAAGAAGAGCAGTAAGAGGATATAAAGTGAATGTTAGGGAGAAAATATTTGAAACAATCAAACCTGAGATTATTCCAGAATGAACAAACATATGAATCATCAGATTGAGGAGCACCCGGAGTTGGAATAGATACATCACAGTGAAATCACACAACATCAGGCCAGAGAGAAAATTCTAGAATCTATCAGAGAGAGAAATTCAGACTATTTACAGAATAGTACCAGGACAAACAAACTTTTCTTTAGTTACAATGGCTGAGAAAATAAATGTATATGATTACTTAGAAAGTTTATTCCCAGAGGAAGTTTACAAAAGAACTATCAAAGGATGTACTTCTGTAGGTAAAGAAAACGTGAATGCAGAAGAAAGGAATAAGACAAAACATTAATAATAAGAATACATATTGGTAAAATAAAACAATAATTTAGCTAAGTATTAATAAAAAATAAGAAGTAAAATACAAAGAAAAAAGAATAAAATTAATATAGATTTTATGGTTAATAATAAATGTGAACTAAATCTGCAAAAATGACATGAGAGTTGGGGAGAAGAAGTTCATAAGAAACTGAAGTATGTTGTGTGTCTTTTTTGCCTTGTTCTAGATAAAAAGCAAGGCATTGATTAATATTAGCATTTATTAGGGAAAAATGTAGATATAAATGTTAACAACTAAAAGGAAAAGTAAGAAGAAATATACACTGCGCAAATGTGAAGATGAAAATTAAGGGAGGAAAAAAATTAACAAAAGTCAGAAGAGGGTAAAAACAAAAAAACCAAAAAAAGAAAATTATGTCAAAAGAAAATGACTAAAACAGTCCAAACTGTCAGTAATTGCAACAAATATAAACAGACTTAACTCCATATTAGATGATAAAAAGTCTTTCATCAGGTGAAAGCTGAAATTCAGATATATGCTCCTTTTAGAGAAATAAATCAGAGGACATACAGTAGTTGAGTGTAAAGGGATAGAAAAATAAACACACAATAGTAAATGCTATCTCATAAATCCTGGTGCAGGAAAGTTAACCACAGGTAAATGAGAATGCAAGGTAAATGCTGTTAAAAGGGGCAGAGAGTCCATTTTAAGGGTTTTGTTTTGTTTTGTTTTAAAGGGTTATTGGGAAAGAAAATTTTTCCTCTACCCTTATAGGCTTTTATAGCTGGTCCATTAAAACGGACCTAAGACAGATAAACAGAAAAAAAAAAATTAATTTCATACATACAGGAATCTCACATAGATATGAAAGACTCAAAGACAGTCAGATAACTGGGCTTATATGCCATACTCAGCTACAGGGAAAGTAGGGGTCAGGAAGAAAGTCATTCACAGGAAGATGAGAAGAGAATAGTTTGGTAAACAAATGTTTGTCATGCCATGCAGAGACAACAGGACACAGAGAGGAATGTGGACAAACAGACCCTGCCACCTCCCCCAGCTTACAACACCAGCCGATACTCTTTGTAGTATCTCTTGTAATAACTCTCTTCCTGGACCAGGCCCTCTGTGTAAATTCTTTTAGGCAGTTAAGGGAGAGGTAAAGTGTTTCTTGAGTCTGCTGGGTCTTGATTGCCTTCAGCTCAAAATAATCCTCATACCAAACTGGCATATTTTGGGATTACGTATTCTGCTCTCCTTTTTTATCAATTGTCCAAACATAAAAGGCAAAGGAAAATGACAATTGAAAACAACTGTGTGGGTCTTAGGTCTGAGAAAGGAGGGAAAGGGGCAGGGCACAACCTTTAAATGAATGACATAGTCATTGAGGGTGCGACATAAACTGGTTAGAACCAATTAGGCCCAAGATGGTGGAAGATTCAACTTCCAGTAGACCTTGAACCACATTATACACTCATTGTAATGCATTAACATGCTAAATGACACACCCACAGGCACCATGACAATTCCAAGGTCAACCATGAAAGGCCAAAGAGTGGTCAGTGACCCAATTCCTGAACATCCCCACCCCTCCCCCAAAATACTTGGAATAACCTTCCCACTCAAGAGCCTATGAAATTACCCAGCCCATAAATACTAAACACCCCATATACAGTCACTCTCACTTTGTGAGACGGACCCCATTCTGTCTAGGGAATGTATCTCCCAGAGCCTCCCGCCTTCTGAGATGGCCCACAATCTGTCCATGGAGTGCGTATCTCCCTAAATTAACCTGCTAGCCTGCTTAATTCTTGGGGCAGAGCCCCCTTGACTGCCCGCTTGTGTCCCTCACGAGTGTCCTATATTAATAAATCCACTTCTTGCTGATCACTTTGCCTCTTGCTGAATTCCTTCTGCACTGAGACATTAAGAACTGAGCTTCATTAAGTCCTGAAACCAGGTGAGTGGTTTTAGTTAAAAGACAGTGGGTTCAAGTCCCAGTCTGAGTTTTGGCTGGGTTTGAATCACACCTGAGGTGAGATTGGGTTCAAGTCCCAATCTGAGAACAGGTGTGAGGTTTCAGATCCACTGTCACCAAATAGAAGAAAATAAGAGACAGCTAATGTTTATCTGTGCCACTTTCAAATTTGCCATGGTTGTCAATAACCATTTTTAATGGACTCAGTAATTACTTTTTACAGTTTGGTTTGAAACAGAGTCAATGTTACATTATTTTACATAACAAACAATTTATAGTTTATTAATACTATTAGATTAATATTGGGTTCTTTATATTTCATTTCAAAACAACATTTTACTTATTACTAGGCAATTCATTGTCCTTGTAAAGTCCCAGAAAATATAATATCAGAAAATATATAAAATAATCAGTTTTAATTCCAACATATAAAGGTAAGTATTGCTAATATTTTGAATTGTGTTCTTTCAAAAAGGGTGGTGACAATGATAATAACTCTGATTTATTGTGTCCTTACTATATATCAATGATTATTGACTATAACAGCTGTATTATTTAATACTTACAATAATATTATTATCCCTCTTATATAGGCATGGAGAAGTTAATAAGCAGAATCAGGAATAGAAACCATTCAATCTGATGTAGCAGGGCTTCCAGCTAGAACCTACACTGGAATTTAGAAACGACTGTCTGTATGTTTCTTGCAAACAATTAGAGCCACCTTACCAGAAATTTATGGTCATATACATACATATGTAATATACATATGAAATACAAACACATACATACACACATGCATGCATACATATGTGTATGCTAATGTGTGTGATTTTGTGATATAATAAGAAATATATATTTTGGTTTTTGTCACAGCTCCTGGCCAGACCTCCTAAAACCCTTGTAATTTCCTAAGTGTTAAGATCTATAGGAGCACCCTTTGTTACAATATTTGTTTTTTATCCTCAGCTCCTGAAAATAACTCGAGTGAAAAAAGTGAAAAGTTAATCTTTTGTCATTCATAACAAGACTCTTTCAAGCACACCTGAGTTTATGTTAATGATGTGACCTTTGGAAAGGCCCTAAGGATTGGAATGGGGGTGGGAGCTGGTTGCCAAGGGAACTAACCTAGTAAAAAGAGCATTAAAACTTTCAGCCCTACCCCCAACCTCCAGGAAGAGGAGTTTGAGTTTGAGTTACTCATCAATGGCTAGTGATTTAATCAATTGTGTCCTGCATAAGGAAGCATCCATAAAACACCCTAACCTAAAGAGTTTAGAGAGCTTCTGGGTTGGTGAACACACCCACAAACTGGGAGGTAGCACACCCAGGGAGGGAATGGAAGCTCCATACCCCTTCTCCAAACCTTGTTCTATGCATTTATTCCATTTGGCTGTTTCTGAGCTACCTCCTTTGTAATAAATGGGTAACTGTAAGTAAATTGCTTTCCTGAGTCCGAAGTATGAGAAATCCAGACTTGTGGTTGGAATCTAAAGCGGGAGTAATCTTGTGAGACTTGAGTTCTTAACCTATGAGATCTAACTCCAGGTAGACAGTGTCAGAACTGAATTTATTGTAGGACACACAGTTGTTGTGCAGAGAATTGGAAAACCTACACATTTGTTGTAAGAAGTTCTTGACCTAAAACCAATAGTCTGCTGTGTATGTCTCCAGCAAAGATAGGTTTACCCGGGATCAGCAGAGAATTGCAGTTCAGTGTCTGCAACCATGGTGAGCCATTTGAAAGTCCCCGCACAGCAAAGGAAGGAAAACACTTTTATAGGGAGGAAAAGGAAATTGCGAGGGCTATTGTAAACAAAGAGTCCATGGCTTTTCATTGGTTGAATCCTTGCGAGGAAAGAAGAGTCTTTCTGCTCATTGGGCTCTGCTATTGGGGCAGGGCATGAGAGCTTCCCTTTCTGGTCTCCAGACTCTATTTAATTGAGGTTTCTGTTTATGAATTTTTTATAAAGTGTTGACAGCAGTAGAAAGGAAACAGTATTTTTCCTTTTAGTGTGTGTGCGTGTGTGTGAGACTTAAAAAATTATGGAAAAGAAATTTGTCCTAATGAAGACAGAGTTTGTCATTAAAATCTTGCCTCAGTTAACAAAGGCTTAGTTTTTTTAATGAAAGCAGTAATTCTAAAAACAAGATGGATTTTGATATTTATATCCCAAACTCTGATGGGAGCCCAGGGAAGGATTGGATGTGATAGTAAAGGAAAGGGATCCAGGCTATGAATAAAACAGAGAAAGCAGAAGAGCTGTTTCACAAATACTTTTTCACTTTGTCACACTTGATTGGTTTTAAATGGTGCTATTTACTTCACCAAATACCATGTAACTTGTTATTTTTGGACTTCTAACTAAAATAGGTTTTAGCAAATGGCAAACACACACACACACTCACATACATATTTACATACAGCACTAAATACTTCATATTGCCTGTATTTTAAACTGCTATTATAGGATTAATCACTTTACTAATATAAACAGAGAGAACTCAGTCTAAATACTATGTTGGCAAATATTTCCAGTTTGTGAACATCTTTAAGGAAAAAAATGGGACTACATACATATACAGATTCAACTGCCATACCATTCTTTCCAAAGTTAGTCATAGAATTACAGCTTTGAAAGTTGTAGCTTTAAAACACATATACAAGTGAAAATTTACCTGGAAAAAACTTTATATTAATTATTGAAACACATGAAGTAAGGTGCTATTACTATCTTCCATTTCTCAATAATATTTTGTGTTTTCTCCCTTAAAGAATTAGTATATTGAGAAAAAGTTGCAGGAAAAAATTGCTTTGAATAGTTTTTCAGGGCACTTCCATAAATAAGTCAGCTCAGATTTTGCTTGGAATCGGCCAATCTTATAGATTATCTATCTATCATCTTCCTAAGTACTATAAAACATACTAATATATTTTCTTATATGCTCATAGTATAAATATATATTATGTGTTATATTTATATCTACATATCATTATAATAGTATGAACTATACTATCTGATAAAGTAACATATCAATGGTATAGATAGTTTAGTATAGATACTAATATATGTGTATGTTTTGGGTTAAATTATGTCCCCCTAAAATTCATATGTTGAAATTCTAAACCCTACTACCTTAGAATGTGACCTTATATGGAAACAGGGTCATTGTAGATGTAATTAGTGAAGATGAGATCATACTGAAGTAGGATGGGCTTTTAATTCAATGTGATGGTGGTGTCTATATAAAAAGGGGAAATTTGCACCCAGATACTCACACAGGGAGAATGCCATGTGAAAATAAAGACAGAGATTGGTGATACTTCTACAAGCCAAGTAATGCCAAAGATTTTCAGTAAATCACAAGAAACATAGAACAGATTTTTCCCCACAGCCTTTGAAAGGAACCAATCAAGCTGACAATTTTAGCCTCCAGAACTGTGAGACAATAAATTTTTGTTGTTTAAGCCATCTAGTTTGTGGTACTTTGTTACAACAGCCTTAGAAAACTAATATAATATTTTATACTATACTACATAATATACATATCTACATAATATGCTACTGTATCTATACTAACATATACCTACCTATCCAATATAAAATGTAGTGCCACCATTCTGAAAGATGCAAAAAGTTCTAAGACAAAATAAAAATGCAGTTAATAGGTTAAAGGAGACATAGCTTTGTTTTATTCTAATAACCTGAATGTAAAATCTTCAACTGTAATTGGGCTTGTTGATTGATGTAATGCTTATATAAACATAATAGCTTGTAGGAAAGCAATAAAGAGTTGGAAGTGACTTTTGAGGTTATTTAATCCAGCATCTGTCTCAGTACTGGAATACTCCCCATAAGATCCTTGACTGACAGCCAATTAGCTTCTTTCATGGGAACAGACAGAAGGGTGTGATGCAGTGCCGAAAGGCACCAGGGAAAAGTTGAAAAGAGGAGGTGATAATTAGACTGAGTTGAAACATGGGCAAGAATGACAAATTTCCCTAAGGCTAGAGTACAGTGAGTGGGAGAGGAAAGTGGGAAGTTAGCGGGAGAAGCTGGCCTAGCCAGTTTGTGAAATGTCTTACATAATAACCAAGGGAGCCTTGACTAGCCTTTTGGTGATGGGGACTTTTTAGAACGTTTATGTCTAAGAGTAATAAGATACAAAGTAAATTCTCCTATTATTAACAGGTATATAGTATCTTAGGAAGCTCACACTTGTAAAAAAAAAAAAAAAGGAGGCGCTTTAGAGAAAGATCAGCTGGATCAATAATGGAATGTTACTTGGTTTTCTAGTACCAAAGAATTTGCAGTTCCTCATCTGGTATTTGACTAATGGACCTTATTAATCCTGAATGAAGAATCCTATGATTTTGAGGATCAAAAACCACTCCAGATAATTTAATTTCTATTCTTGTACTATCCAGGTAATCAGAGAGCTGTGTACTTAGCTTATATTGTATTAGTTCCCCATTCTTTCAATCATTCAAAAATCATTATTAAATGGCTACTCTAAGCCAGACACCATTCTTGGTGGTGGGTGATAGTAGTGACATAACAGCCAAGTGTTTGCTTCTTGGGCCACGATGTATTATTTTTGCAAGGGAGGGGGGTAAATAACAAGTAATTTTAAAAAATGTATACATGTTCATTTATACTCATTACATGCTCATTATCACATGCTCTCATAAGTTCTGTAAAGATGATAAAACAGAGTATTATAACAAAGGGACTGGGTTGTGGAGGGGGGTCACCTTGGACAGGGTCAGTGAGGAAGTCCTCCCAGAAGGGGTAATGTTAGGCAGTGGCCTGAATGAACTGAGTTAGCCATGCATGTGAAGATCTGGAGGGAAAGGCTTCCAAGAAAAGAGGAAAGTGATTGCAAAAATATGAAGTTCTACTGAATTGGGTTTATTTGAACGTGGGAAACAAGGGCGGCATTTAAGAAGCTTAGGGAGAAAAGCTGAGAAAATGCTAGCTTTAAAATGATATCTGAGATTTAGGTAAGGACTGCTTCATGTAGGGCTTTGTAGAACCCAGTTAAGAGATCAGACTATGCCACATGTAATAAAATACCATCAGAGGATTTGGGGAAGGAAGGATGTGATTTACATCTTATAAAGATCTGTCTGATCTTCAGGAAGAGAGAGAATGGTCCAGGAGCAAGAGAACAAACAGATCCTTTTAAAAGTACTTTCACTGAATCGCAGTTTGACCTTTTTTGAGAATCACAAAGTCCTTTCTTAAATGTCCTCAGGAAAATAAATAAATATATCTGGTTTAAATACAAAGAAGAGTCAAACATCTCCCAAGCAAGTAGTTTGTACTTATTTGATGGATGATTATAGATCACTTTACTAATCACTGTGTTTGCTTCCTGGACTGCAAGTAAAAATGTAAGGAATTCCATGTAGTCTATTACATGCAATAACCTAATCACTGGAATTCTTAACTGAAGTTCCATCCTTCTTTTCTGTTTTCCTTACCTCTTTCATTTATATGCAAACTTATACTACATTGTATAGTGCGTAGCTATTCAGTATACAAGGTATGCCTTTGGAATCAGCCTTTAATTTTGTTTGATTGGTTCTTTTTCATCTGAATAAGTTTAAGTAGAGAAAGTCATGGTCTGATGATAAATAAATTAATCATTAAAAAATTAGATAGATCTCCAAATATCCTAGGCATTATATCAAAGTATGTTCTGTGTATCACTTTAATTTCAATAAGCATAACAGATTTTTTGTGTTGTATAGTCATCTTTATTACCAAAATAAGTAAATGCTATGGTTCTAAAGAGAAAACAGCATTGTAATACACATTACAAAAGACTATTCAAACACCAAATTCTAAGTCCTTAATACGTAGAAAGTAATTTAAAATCAGAAATTATAGTTCAGTATCTTTGTCACAATTATAGGGAATATTACATTTACTTTTATAAGTATTTTCATAGTGTACATATGCATGTGACTTATTCCAAAAATCCTTCTCATGCTGTAAGCTACAGATATTATTATCACTGATTTATGAAGCATTCAATGTGACTTTCTTAATATGCTAAAATTTTATGACATTTGCAGATTTCATTATATATGCATGTAGATACTTATATACACAAATGTGCTTATCATATTTAACATCATGACTGAATTTTAATATTTTTATGCTAAATGACCTTTACAAGTATATATGTATATATACATATATAATGATTGTGATTTTTTATTAAAGTTTTAACACTGTAACCATTCAATAGAAGACAATAGAAAATGTGCTTAACTAGAAATGCTAGATCGAGCTTTAAAAGTAAGAAAATAAAGTTTCAAGAAAATCTACTATGATTGTTCATAAATCAGTGTGTATTGAATTAAAAATGTGACAGTGTTCTAAGTTAGACTTCATGTAAAGCCTGTACAGTCTTGAGAACATGTCTTGACATTTCAAGTATATGCAGCAATTCATTGTATAAAAATGCCCTAGTTCCCAAGACAGCAGCTCAAATATGTTGTATACCTGGAAAACATCTGCAAAGCTGTTTGCTTTCTTTTTTTTTTGGCTGTGCCGCGTGGCACGTGAAATCTTAGTTCCCCAACCAGGGATCAAACCCACGCCTCCTGCATTTGAAGTTCAGAGTCTTAACCACTGGACCACAAGGGAAGTCCCAAAGCTGCTTGCTTTCTGCAAAATTCTGTGTTTGCCAGTGAAACACAGATCAAACTATTCAAAACAGAATATAATCCTAAAAGGCAGAAGTAAAATAGGGAAAAAACATCTTAATGATTATATGCTATGTTCAAAGGTCATGTATTATGTCAAAACCTTTAATAAATGTTTGCTTTTGCAACTGATGTTTATTTTTTGCAAGCATGCTGATTTTACAGTGCATAAAATGGAATCTAGTGATGTATAGTTTCTATTTGTACCTAATAATATCAAAAGGTGGTATAACTTTTATATTTATGCAGATGCATGATGATGTCTCATATAGTATTTAATCAATTGTTAATTAACGTTGTTAAATAATTAATGTTAATGTTTTAACATTTGATTGGAATTGTCATTACTTTTTATAAAAATATTATGAATTTGGATAGCCTTATTGTTTTATTTACAAGTGAGAAATTTATGCACATAAAATTTAAGTTATATATTTGACTACTAAGTTGCAGACCTAGGACTAAAACTGACCTATCTTGGTCAGTGTTCTTTGAATAAGGCATATAGCATTAAAGAAAATCCTTTGTAAGTTGAACCTTTGAGGTTCTCTTTACTTTTTGTCCTTCTAATAGACATCGTTCTGTTAAACAAAACTCATAAGCAAAAGTACCTTCCTCTAAGTACAGTCATCCTCCAGATAGCAAGTTTTTTTTTTTTTAAGCTGTTTGTTTGTTTGTTTTAATATTATTTATTTATTTATTTATGGCTGTGTTGGGTCTTCGTTTCTGTGCGAGGGCTTTCTCTAGTTGCTGCAAGCGGGGGCCACTCTTCATCGCGGTGCGCGGGCCCCTCACTATCGCGGCCTCTCTTGTTGCGGAGCACAGGCTCCAGACGTGCAGGCTCAGTAGTTGTGGCTCACGGGCTTAGTTGCTCCGTGGCATGTGGGATCTTCCCAGACCAGGGCTCGAACCCGTGTCCCCTGCATTGGCAGGCAGACTCTCAACCACTGCGCCACCAGGGAAGCCCAGCAAGTTATTTTTTCCTGACTGTTTTCTCTGAGGCTTTCCTCCACTATCATTTCTCTGGATAACAATCATGTCTACAACTGAAGGAGTCATGTGTTCTCAGAGTTGAGAACTCTAAGTTTCTGCTGTTTTATCTCCTAGCCTTCAATCACTCCCAACACATTTCCTTTTTTCTGTCTCATATTGCTCCTAGATTGTGATTTTTATTTTGATACATTAAATTTAGAGAAAATTTGCAGAAATACAAGAAATTCTTGTATATTCTTTACACAATTCAGAAGTTGTTTACATTTTGCTTTATTTCCGTTATTATTCTCTCTTTCTTATATACACACACATATTCTTCTGGAGCATTTAAGTTGATGCTGAGACCTTTTCTCCTAAATATTTCAATCTATATTTTCTCAGAATTAGGAAATTCTCTGATATATCTGCATTCCATTATCAAAATCTGGAAAATTGTCATTATTGCATTATACCAGTCTATGCTCAAATTTTATCAATTGCTCCAATAATGTCTTTTTATAGCTATCTTAGCCTGCTCCAAAAATGAATTCAAGATGCTGCATTCATTGTATTTAGTTGCCTTATCTCATTAGACTCCTTGAATTTGGAACATATGCTGGCTCAGTCTTTGTCTTTCTTGACATTGACATTCTTAAAGACTACAGGCCAGTGATTTTGTAGAATGCATCTCAGTTGAGGTTATCAGATATTTCCTTATGATTTGATCCAGACTATGCATAGTGTTGTATTTTATACCCACATCAAGTTACACAACAAGTACCTCGTTCCAAAAAGTTCTTTTATGCCTCTTCCCAGTGAACTATCTCCATTCCCTGTCTAGAGGGAATAATTGTTACGTTTTTTTCACAGTATACTTGTTTTGCATGTTCTTGAACTTTCTATAAATAATTTTTTAATAAAATGTTAAGATATTTTCCTTTTCTTCCCTGCTTCTCCCAGATTTTGGTCTATTTTCTTTAAAAGTATCTTTTAACGAGCAGAAGTATTTAGTTTCAGTGAAGTTTAATTGGTTTTATTTTATTCTTTTATTATTATTTCTACATCTGATCTAAGGATACTTCACTTAACCCCAAAGTTGCAAAGTTATTAAATAATTTTGTATGTGGAAAGAGACAAGAGTCTAGATTTCCCGACTCCACCCTATATTTAGTTTTTCCAGCACCAATTAAAAAATATATATATATTTGCCCCTAGTTATTGAATTGCTTGTTTCCTATTGTAGAAAATCAGTGTATGAGTATTTTGGGTTCTATGTTCTGTCTGTACCAATTGTTATTTAATTATCCTTATTTGGTTTTACTTTAGCTTTTTTTTTTTAATTAATTAATTTATTTTTGACTGCATTGGGTCTTCGTTGTTGGGTCTTTGTTGCTGCGCGTGGGCTTTCTCTAGCTGTGGTGAGCGGGGACCACTCTTCGTTGCGGTGTGCGGGCTTCTCATTGTGGTGGCTTCTCTTGTTGCAGAGCTCCGGCTCCAGGCGCATGGGCTTCAGTAGCTGTGGCACGTGGGCTCAGTAGTTGTGGCTCATGGGCTCTAGAGAGCAGGCTCAATAGTTGTGGCACACGGGCTTAGTTGCTCCGCTGCAGGTGGGATCCTCCCAGATCAAGGCTTGAACCCGTGTCCCCTGCATTGGCAGGCAGATTCTCAACTACTGCACCACCAAGGAAGTCCCTATTTTAGCTTTACATTGAATCTTGAAATCAGGTTCTCCAAATTTGTTTTTCTTCAATATTTGTCTGTACTTACTAGGTTCTTAATATTTCCATACAAATTTTATGATATTGTTGTCGCTTGCTATTGAATTACAAAAAACCCAAAACCCCAAAGCTTATTGGTAGTCGAATTGAGAGTGAGGTGAAGTTATAGATCAATTTGGAGAAAATGACATTTTAAACATAGTGAGCCCTTTACTATCATTACTCTGAATTCTTTTTCAAGTAGACTGCCTGTTTCCTCTTCATTTGTTTGGTCTGGTGGGTTTTTACCCCCATTTTGCTTAACTTACTGTGTTTGGGGTCTCCTTTTCACAGGCTGCAGGTTCGTAGTTCCCATTGTTTTTGGTGTCTGCCCCCTGGGGCTAAGGTTGGTTCAGTGGGTTGTGTAGGTTTCCTGGTAGAGGGGACTACTGCCTGTGTTCTGGTGGATGAGGCTGGATCTTGTCTTTCTGGTGGGCAGGACCACATCTGGTGGTGTGTTTTGCGGTGTCTGTGACCTTATTATGATTATAGGCAGCCTCTCTGTTAATTGGTGGGGTTGTGTTCCTGTCTTGCTAGTTTTTTGGCATGGGGTGTCCACCACTGGAGCTTGCTGGTCATTGAGTGGAGCTGGGTCTTAGCATAGAGATGCAGATCTCTGGGAGAGCTCTCGTCAATTGATATTACGTGGGGCTGGGAGGTCTCTGCTGGTCCAATGTCTTGAACTTGGCTCTCCCACCTCAGAGGCTCAGGCCTGACACCCGGCCAGAGCACCAAGACCCTGCCAGGCACACGGCTCCAAACTCCAGAACTCCACACTACAGAGGCCCTCCTTTGGACGTGCTGCCTCTCCCCTTCTGCGCAGGTCCTAAGGAGAGACCCCACCCTACGCTTCTGAAAGAGAAATTAAGAAAACACTCCCATTTACCATTGCAACAAAAAGAGTAAAATACCTAGGAATAAAACTACTTAAGGAGACAAAAGACTTGTATGCAGAAAACTATAAGACACTGATGAAAGAAATTAAAGATGATACAAACAGATGGAGAGATATACCATGTACTTGGAATGGAAGAATCAACATTGTGAAAATGACTATACTACCCAGAGCAATCTACAGATTCAATGCAATCCCTGTCAAACTACCACTGGCATTTTTCACAGAACTAGAACAAAAATTTTCACAATTTGTATGGAAACACAAAAGACCCCGAATAGCCAAAGCAATCTTGAGAAAGAAAAACGGAGCTGGAGGAATCAGGCTTCCTGACTTCAAACTATACCACAAAGTTACAGTAATCAAGACAGTATGATACTGGCACAAAAACAGAAATATAGATCAATGGAACAGGATAGAAAGCCCAGAGATAAACCCATGCACAAATGGTTACCTTCTCTTTGATAAAGGAGCCAAGAATATACAATGGAGAAAAGACAGCCTCTTCAATAAGTGGTGCTGGGAAAACTGGACAGCTATATGTAAAAGAATGAAATTAGAACACTTCTTAACACCATATACAAAAGTAAACTCAAAATGGATTAAAGACCTCAATGTAAGGCCAGACACTATAAAACTCTTAGAGGAAAATATAGGCAGACCATTCTATGGCATAAATCACAGCAAGATCCTTTTTGACCCACCTCCTAGAGAAATGGAAATAACAACAAAAATAAACAAATGGGACCTAATGTAATTTAAAAGCTTTTGCACAGCAAAGGAAACTATAAAAAAGACGAAAAGACAACCCTCAGAATGGGAAAAAATATTTGCAAATGAAGCAACTGACAAAGGATTAATCCCCAAAATTTACAAGCAGCTCATGCAGCTCACTATCAAAAAAACAAACAACCCAATCCAAAAATGGGCAGAAGACTTAAATAGACATTTCTCCAAAGAAGATATACAGATTGCCAACAAACACATGAAAGGATGCTCAGCATCACTGATCATTAGAGAAATGCAAATCAAAACTACAACGTGGTATCACCTCACACTTGCCAGAATGGCCATCAGCAAAAAATCTACAAACAATAAATGCTACAGAAGGTGTGGAGAAAAGGGAACCCTCTTGCACTGTTGGTGAGAATGTAAATTGATACAGCCACTATGGAGAACATTATGGAGGTTCCTTAAAAACCTAAAACTAGAACTATCATATGACCCAGCAATCCCACTACTGGGCATATACCCTGAGAAAACCATAATTCAAAAGATTCATGTACCACAATGTTCACTACAGCACTGTTTGCAATAGCCAAGACATGGAACCAACCTAAATGTCCATCAACAGATGAATGGGTAAAGAAGATGTGTCACATATATACAATGGAATATTACTCAGCCATAAAAAGAAACAAAATTGAGTTATTTGTAGTGAGGGGGATGGACCTAGAATCTGTCATACATAGTAAAGTAAGTCAGAAAGAGAAAAACAAATACCGTATGCTAACACATATATATGGAATCTAAAAAAAAAAAAAAAAAAAAAGTGTTTCTGAAAAACCTAGAGGCAGGACAGGAATAAAGACACAGATGTAGAGAATGGACTTAAGGACATGGGGAGGGGGAAGTGTAAGCTGGGACGAAGTGAGAGAGTGGTATGGACATATATACACTACCAAATATAAAATAGCTACTGGGAAGAAGCCGCATAGCACAGGGAGATCAGCTCAGTGCTTCATGCCCACCTAGAGGAGTGGGATAGGGAGGGTGGGAGGGAGACGTAAGAGGGAGTGGATATGGGGATATATGTATACGTATAGCTGATTCACTTTGTTATACAGCCAAAACTAACACAACATTGTAAAGCTATTATACTCCAATGAAGATGTTAAATAAAAATAAATAAATAAATAAACATAGTAGCCTTCCCATCCATTAATATGATATATCTTACCATTTTTTTAGGTTTTTAAAATTTATCTTAGCAATACTTTGTAGATTTTAAAAGAGAACTTGCACATCTACAGCCTAAATTTTCTTAAGATATTTATGTTTTCAATACTGTAAGTTCATTTTAAGCTATATTTTCTATTTTGCTCCAAATTATAGAAATTATATTGATTCTTGTATATTGATTTTGTATCCCACAAGCTTGCAGAAACTGCTTAAAGTTTTAGTTGCTGTTTTCTGGATTCCTTAGGATTTATATATTATATTTTATATAAATAATTCTGTCTGTGAATAGGGATAGTTCTATTTCTTTCACTTTAATCTTTACTCCCTTTATTTTTTTGAATTTCTTTTCCTTGTCTTTTCTCTTGTTAACTTAGTCCTTAGTAAAAGTTTTAATAGAAGTGTTGAAAGAGTATCTCCTTTTCTTTTTTACAGTATTTGAGAGGAAAGCAATAAAACCTCAGGACTAACTATGTTAGATACAGATTTTTAAAGGTTTTTTTTTTTACTTCATTTCTAATTGCTGAACTTTTTAACTATAAATGTGTGTGTAATGTTGTCATGTGATTTCTTTATATCTATTGATATGATCATATAATTGTGTTCATTTGTTTCTGTTAACATAATGACTGATTAATTTTCCTGAGTTAGCTATTTTTACATTCCTGGGATAAACATAATTTGGACATTCTGTATTTTATTATGTATTGATGAATTTTATTTACTTATATTTTCAAAGATTTTCTCATCTATACTTATGATAAATATTTGTAATTTTTTGGATGATGTTTTATCATGTTTTGGTATTAAGGATATGTTGGTGTCATAAAAGGAGTTGGGACATAGTCTCACTTCCTCTATATTTAAAAGGATTTTGATAAATTTAGGTGAATTGGGTTTATTTATTTTTGGGTAGATTTCATCAGTGAAGTCTGTGTGTAGAAATTTTGTTGTGGGAAAATTTGAATCATTGGAAAATAAATGAAATAAATGCTTCTGCCATCAGATTGGTGATAGTTTTGTTTATCTGCCTATTTATTGTATTCCAAGCTTGTTATAATTTTACTAACTTTGGACGTTGTGCAGATTTGAATGTGCCTTGAACCTATAAAATATTCCTTTACTTGACTCTACATCTTTGTTAACAGCACTTTAATGATCTTTAGCTTTTATGTTCTGGAACTATTCCTAGTAAAGCATAACTGTGTCACGTGTAAAAGAGAAAAAGAGTCAGTGTCCTTTTGCTGTTACAATTTTATTCTTTTTTAAAAAATTTATTCATTAAAGTTATTAAGAAAGATATTTATGTACTTCTTTTATACAATAATTTTCTTGGAAATGAGAAAATGTAAAATGTTTCTATATAAAACTGACTATAAATGAATAAGTTTTAAGAAAGCACTAAAGCTGAAGTATTCTCTCTTTTGACCTGATCTTTATAAGGCATGAATAAGTACAATGATTGGTTTATTTTCAACAGTGTGGTGTTTTAAAATCTGCTATAATAATATTGTTCTTATCAAGCAAATAGAAAAATTTTGAACAAGTGTGAACACACTACTAAAGACTACAATTAACCCATTTTATAGTTTTCCATGTACAGATAGAAATGAAGCAATTTGGCTGGGAATAAGGCAAATCATTTTGTTGGTTTCTGTAATAAAACAAAAATGATGCACTTATCTCAGTTGCCAATTATTGTTAACAAATAGTCTGACAGCACTAGAAGAGTCAAAATGTATGAATGCATATGTGAAAATGTGACATACAGTAGTTTACATAATATAAAGACTGAGATGTTTGATAATATGTTCTTTAAGGGTGCCAAATCAGAAATAGTTTACCTTTTGTCAATTTGCTATTTAACTGAATCTTAGAAATCAATATAGATTAAGCTCTTTCTTTTTCAAGATTGCATATTGTTTTAAAAAATGTTACATTTTCATTTCAGAAAATATCAAAATCTCTCATATTATATTATCTCCACCCATGGATTGTTCACTATTTTAGAGATACTATTATGCATTATTCATCTTTATACTTCTGGCTCTTTCTTGAGTAGTGCTCATTAAATACGTTATTTGGAAATATTTAAACTGAATGGATTCAAATCGTTTAGGAATATGGAAGTGATTGCTCATACATTAATGGACATAAATTTCTCAAAGGACCTAAGAAAATCTACCTTAGAAAAGTTACATTGCCCTCCAATCTGAGTAACTTCTGGTGTTCCATCAAACCATCTCTATTTCATGACAAATTAATAGAGGTTGTATAATCTTAACAAAGACTTTTTACTCACATGTGAGCATAGAAGATCTAAATTTATCTCCGTGGTTTGTCTGATCTCTTTCTGAAGATAGATGAGAAAAGCAGTCCATTTAAAAGTGTGTGAAACATGACATTCCAGGCCTTACAAGATTTTGTTCAACTTTAATACTGTATCGTTATTTGTTGAGATTGGAATTATTTTCTTAATCATAAGAATTTTTTTACTTATCAGTCTTTCACTTGAAATGATCTTGATTTTTTCAAAACAACCTGATTTCCTCTTTTCTTAGCATTACAGTGTGTTTGAACCAGATTGAATAACATTCCCAGAAGCAAATCTATCAGATTCCATTGTCCTTTTCTTTTCAAGATATTGAGTAGAAAGTTCACTCTACTGTTTCCAATAGTGACTCTTTCATTTAGAGGTGCAAAGTAAAATTTACTAGGCTCTTGGCATCTGGGTTAGTATTGCTACAATTGTATTCCAGTGTTTGGTTTCAGCTAATTTTTCCAGTAAGATGACACAAATTGAAGAGGCCAGGAAAATATTCACTTAAAAATGATACTAGATTGTCTTCAAGATGTTTGTCCACAAAATTTGTGGCCAAAACCTCTTTTTTTATATAAATTTCAGAGAGTACACTCTTACTAGATAGCCAAATATCATCAGTAGGTTTGTTTTTTAACAAACAATGAAAAAAAAAATCCTTAGGCAGTGATATAAGTTTGGCCTAAATGATATGAGATATTCTTTTGGAAGGAATGGTAATGTTTAGTTTTAAGGGAAATGTAGAAAAATGACAGCTCTAATTTAATTCGTCTTGATACATAATCATGTGAAGTTAACTAACATATTGAACTAGCATTTTGTCACTTCTGGTGAAGTACAACCATGCAACTCTGCCATGATAATTACTTTTAATAAATTACTGACATTATTAAAGTGTATTGAATGCACAACTTTGAGCTTGCCCCAGTTTATATACCTTTATGTAACAGATGATACCATAATTTTCTCTTTTACTTTGGGATGGCTTTCTCTACAGAGGAACTCTAAATCTTTCCCATCCCATAAATACGTGAACATAAACCCATGATTTATTGCAATTTAGCTTCTGTTTCCATGGAGGAGGTTTACTGTGCTGAGAAAACTCATTAATCTCATTCACAGTTGGTAATATAAACATAACCTTTACAATATATAACAAAACAAATTATGTGTTTGTGTGATTTACCAAATCTATTTTGGAAAAATAATTTTTTGTTGTTTTTTCTACTGTTAGTTTCAATATTCATTGATAAATTTGCACTATTAACACAAACCAGATATAAAATACATTATTTTTCACTGTGACGTTTGCTTTTACATTTACTCACTATAAAAAGAAATATCAAATTGTGATTTGACTTAAAGCAAACTTCAAAGTGAAACTATCTGCTGTTGTGTTTGTGTTATAAAAGTGGCTTGCAGTATTGAATGTGATTGTGGACACAGTTTTATAATCTACATGTTGATATCTTTTTAAACTCCATTTCATATTAACTTACTACAGAATTTCATTAAAATAAATGAATTTTAAAACAATACACCATTTTAATTTGTGCAGAATAATTTATTTTGTGCTTTAAACTGTTTTGCTATATCATTATAGATTTCTCTGAGACCTACTAGGTGAACTTTAAAGGTGTAACTGTGGTAATATGAAAATCTGCTACTATTTTATGAGCTTTGCTCTAAATTACTTTTCATTTGTTTCATTTGTTTTGCAATTTTCTGAAAATTTTGGTTTTGTATAATTTTTTCTCTTTGCAAACATTTGAATTAAAAAAGGTAATTCTCAACTTCTTAAACTGTACTGGACTTTCTCAATTGCAAAAACATTCTAGCATCATTTACTGGTTTGCAAAATGATAATTTCAACAATTAGTAGAAGGGAATACTGTTTTAGGGGTTTCATAATCTGCAGTATAAACATGTTATTTTTATGTAGTTAAGATTTTAAAGCAACAACTTGTTAATATCAATTGTTAACTCATCATCAACTAAAGAATTATTTTAACTTCTTAAAAGTATTTTTGTTAATAAATTCTTAATTACAAAATTAAAGTATACATTTTTTTCATTTACTTGGATAGAATATTCTGAGATGTAGGCTGTTTGACCTGGGACTGAAGGAGAAATACTGCTTACAAGAACTTAAAATGGCTTTAAAATATATCTTCAGGTAATTGAGAACATGTGAAAAAGGAAATCTACTCATTATTTTTCCTTCTTCTTATTGGTCTCTCATACCTGAAAACACATCCTTTAGCTGTCAACCAACCTGTTGTCTCCAAGCCTACCTGAAAGGCAGCAGAGGGCACTATGAGAACGTGACAGCAGAGCAAAGATATTGGCTACTTCCAGCATGATACTCTAAAACTCAGCACACAGAGAAGGGGAGCCTTTTTTCAATCCTAAATGATCCTTGATTTACTGTTTCTTGATAGTGATTTGTCACCATGCGTACCAAATGAATGTTTGGTGTTCACTTGGCTCAAATCTCAGCCTCTTGGCTGCTGATTGAAGCCTCCTCTCTGAACCAAACCTGGATAGTAGGTCAATGTGTGTCAACAAATGGCTTAGGTTTTACTATCTGAGAGCTTTATCCATAGTGCTCTAATAAACTGCGATTCTTTCCATCTGTCCATTTTTCTTGCCCCTCTGATCCTGATATAGATAGAGTATATGGGGAGTTACAAGAATTTGCTAAGTCTTTTACTCTGGCTGCCAATGAAGAATTTACTTTTTGAAAATCAAACTCTCAAAATTCAATGCACCTCTATCATTTACTTACTACAAAATTATCCTGCCCACTGAGACAAGGCAATGAAGTTTTGGAGTGGCACCATGGTTGGAAACCCAATTTCTTAGTGGTTTTTCCCTGTGCTTGTAAACCAGTGAATAGAAGAAGGAGAGGGGCAAAATATCCTCTAGCCAATTTACCCTTATTACATTCTTTAATCCAGTTTTATAGACCTTGTACTTTTGGAAAACCTGTCCTACATTATAACAGGTTGACTGTCAGTCTCACCATTCTGAATTCAATCTCTTATTTTTGGCTTTCCATGAGTATTTAGTAGAAAAATTGGAAAATATTCCACCAATAACTACTAGCCAGATTCTATTTTTTATCAAAGTATCTCCTTAGAGAGTTTCGTTCCCAGCCTTCTCTGTACAAGATTCATATGAACACAAACATTACAATTTATACTTTTTAAGGTCTATTATTAAAATCTTTGATATTTCTTGACTCATTGTGACTGGGAAAAAACCCCAAAGAATTGAGACTACATTTATCTCTGAGTATTATATAACATGCACTTAAATGCTGGTAATAGATAAAAGGATGATAAAAAGAAGCAGAGCATTGTGCACAAGTGCGCTTACATTTCTATGATACTATTGACATATTTTCCAAATTATCGCTATTTCAGGAAAGCAGGTTGAAAGGTAGGGTTTAAGAATTCCATATGGTATTATCCTTAAAGTCCTTATATTTGTTAATAAAACCTTAAAATGTAACAAGAGTGAGATGATCCTGCAAAATCTGCTATCAAACATTCTAAGACACATGGAGAGAGTAGATCTTCAGCTCTCGGGACAGAAGTAGTTTAGTCATTCAGAGTTAAAGATATGTAACCTAAAATCATTGAGAAGTATCACAAAAGATATTTTGGCATAACATGGTTGTTTCTTACACATTTATTTCATATAATTAACATGTAATTTCATAAATATGTGAAATTCTCAGATTCCTAAAATTAATGAATCACTGTGAAAATATCTACAGAAAGAAAAAGAAGACAAAAGACGGCTTTGTAAGTATACTCTTTGTTCTCAGGATGAAAGATTAGCATATAATTTGATCTGAAATGAAGGGTGTGCTTTATAGTGAAGTGGATATTGTTTTTCTATTTATTTTTATGTGTGTGTTCCCTCCTTTCCACTTCCCTATTTTAGTCCTCCATCCCTCACACCCTAGTATCTCTGCCAGGTTTTCCTTTTGTGGTAAGAGCAGCTGGTGAATGTTTCTATACTGAGAGTGACTTTTTAGAAGTTGGGAAGATGATCAGTGTGTATTTACATACTAAAGTTACTGTATAAAATACCTTCTTGGTCCCTGGTATCTTAGAGTAAAACACAGTGTCCTGTCACTTGCCAATTTCATTAGATCAGCATCCTTACTGGTATTATTTTTGCAAGCGTTAAGATTTTCAAGGCAACATTAAATTAGCTTTATTTTCTGTTTAAAACAAGTAAAGAAAAATAGTCACAATGTGCTAAGCGCTTATCATGCATCAGACACTCTAATGATGGTTTGCAAGCATCATCTCTAATTCTCACAATGGCTCTGTTCAGCCACTCTTATCAGCATTTTTTAACCAGGTAAGTGAGGCTCAAAGCTTAAAACCTTGCTGAGTGCAGAGCCAGTTTGCAAAGTGAGGACCATTGAGATCACAATCCTTGCTCTCTTGAAGTATCCCACTGTTATTCACCACTGCAGGCTTCTTTCCCAATGACCAGGCCATCGTTGTATCTGATTAAGAGATAGGCTTGGATGCAGTTATTCTGTTAGTGATTACTAGTTACATTCTTTAGCACAATGTGCAGAAACCTGTTAGGAATAAGGATTCTGTTGATATTTTTTTCTGACCTTTCTTCAGTATCAGACCATTTGCCTGAGTTTGTAATGGTCTAAGCAAAACTGGGACTTAAGCCTGCATGGAGATTTAGGGATCATTTTAGATAGCAGCTGGGACAAGCCCAAAATTAATTCTGGAGAAGAAATAATAAACCTAGGCATAGTACTTCAGCTTCAGTACTAAGGAGTTGTGGCAGTCATTTCTTTCTAGACATAGGATTTTCATTTAAAGATTTCATATGAAGATATTTCACAATGAATAGCAGTATCAGGAATTCTTCCATTTCAACTGACAAACACTTTTAATTTTTTTTAGAACTTTTAGAATATTTATATTTTGTGAAGAGAAATCATGTTTCCTTCCTTTTATTAGTTTCTAGAAATTTTATAAGCAAATCACGTCTCCCTTCTAGTTAATATATTAAGATATTATAGCTTACAATTTAATGAATTTTCCTCATTTTTGGTATTTACCTTTTATCTTTTTGCTCAGTGTTCATTTCATCATGATTTGGTGTGCATTTTTTAATTTATTTTTTTACTGACGTATAGTTGATTTACAATGTTGTGTTAGTTTCAGGTGTATAGCAAAGTGATTCAGTTATATATACATATATATCTATTTTTTTCAGATTCTTTTCCTTTATAGGTTATTACAAAATATTGAGTGTAGTTCTCTATGCTATGCAGTAGGTCCTTGTTGGTTACCTATTTTATGTATAGTAGTGTATATATGTTAATCCCAAACTCCTAACCTATCTCTTCCTTCCCTTTCCCCTTTGGTAACTATAGGTTTGTTTTCTATATCTGTGGATCTATTTCTGTTTTGGATATAAGTTCACTTGTATCATTGTTTTTTAAATTCAACATATAAGCAATATTATATTATTTTGTCCTTACAAATTTATTTTTAATTAACAGAATCTTTAATAAAACTACACATTAGAACCTTATGCAATAAGGCAAGGCATAAAAACTCATAAATTCATAAATTAATATAATCTTGTACAGGATAATTTTTCTTGTGTCTTATAAAAGTTTAGAGACTCATTGCCTAGCTATAGTTCCCAAAGACCTAATGTCTAATGTTTAGTCTGTGCTATCATCACTCATCTAGATTATTGTAGAAACCTCTGAGTTGATCTCTATACTGGGACTCAGGTCTCCTGCTCACAGTACCGCATTCACAGAGCATCCAAAGTGATGTTTTGAAAGATTAAAATTAATTTGTCATCAGCCTCCATTTACTTAAAATATTGTCATGACCTTGTAATATAGTTAAAATAAAATCCCAAATTCCTTAACCTGCCCTAAGAGATACTTCATCAACTAACTTTTCTCCAACTTTTACCCTCGACCATTCACAATCTGCTAAATCTACATTGATTTATCTCAGAGATTTTAGGTGCATATTCTCAGCCTAGAGCTACTCTTCTTATTTGCTTCACCCCATACTACCCTTCCTAGCAATCTGGTCTCTGCTAAAGTGTCTCCTTGTGAGAAGCACTGTTCCAGATCTTCCATTCTAAACTCTATACACTGGGTTATTCTCCTACATGAACTTACTTTTATTTTAATCATAGCAGTTGTCACAATTTATCATTATATATTTGTTTATTGCATGCCTTTTTCTAGATTTTAAATCCCCCAGAGGAAAGATGTCTGATATCCAGTGCCTATCAGGGCATTTATTTGGTTTATAATTAAAGCATAATTGTGGTACTTACAAATAAATACATTTTCCTAAAACATAGACTATAAATATCTTTTTGTTATTTATCACTATGTTTCATCATCAATTTAAAACTCAGTCATATTTACTTAAAATTAAAATTAAGCATGTGGAGGTGTTAGCATCTTTTAGGGAAATCCATTTAAAATTACATGTTTCACTGTGAGATTAAAGTTCTTCCATTATAGAAAATTTGGGGTCAATAAGATCTGAAATATATATATTTTGCGCTTGGAGAAGAAATTTGATTATTTGTTAGCCAATGTCTCATCAGTATTTGGTGTATAATTTCTATACTGCAGTGGTATTTGTAATAAGCTATAGATGTTATAACACAGGTAAATATGGCGTAATGGAAAAATTGATATTATGTTAGTCACTAGAATGGCTATTTAGAGTTCCTGCCTTCACTAAACTTTCAAGAACAGAATTTGATGAGTTGTTTATGAATAACTTGCTTACACTTGACATAATTCTACAGATTACTTTAATGGCAACAAGCTGTGCTAATCACAACAAGATACATTTTTACTACTTCTTACTTCCATGTACTTATAAAATCTCATTGTCTCCAGATTTTTACTTTGTAACCTTGCTTTCTCTTTAAAAATAACTAGATCTCCAAATCTCTTTAATTTCTACCTTTCAGTTGCACACTTGTTGCTTGTGCCATCACCACTTTTTCTTGTCACTTAATTATGCTGGTTTTTTAAGCAGAACACCTGCTGAGGGGTTAGCTACTTTTGAAAAGATCCAATTGTCTTTAGAGCAAAATGAAATATATTATTTCAATTATTATTGTTAGCATAATTGTAATTATAAGTAGAGTGTTTCATTATATTACATCTGTTGAAGTTTTAAATGAATCTCTGTAATGTGCTAGATTAATAAGCAGTGAGGAACTGCTGACTTGGCACCTTTTTGGATCACATTTGTGACAACAAAAGAGGTTATGAAAATGAATTCACCACAGGGGCCCTACTGCATTAGTTACTATGATTCACAAGTTTATTATAGTAATAAAGCAACATGAGACAATAAATGCTAGGGACTCAGATATATAAAGGATGCTCAGTAATGTTCCAAAAACATTATGAAGAAGAAGTAAGAAGTGCTGGGAATTGAATATAATGTAGTGGAACAGCTGTCGCACTGCTGAAGAAAATCAGAAGTTCCTCTTCACCTTGTCCCTTCCCTGCTTGCTTCTTGCACCTGCAGCTTTCCTGACTGAGAATATATGAATTGTTTCAGTTACACAGAAAAATTATTCTCATCATGGTCTAGAGGTTATAGATTCACCTTTTTTTTTTAATAGGAGGACACAGTAAAATGGCACAGATCTGATCTTCAAACACAGTGGGGGTTGTAATTGTTCTCTCCCCTTTGTGATCTCCACATGAAGTGGCAGGGATCAAACAAGCACATGAAACACAAGTGGTGAAGGTCAACTGATGTTGAAGGAAACAAACTCTTGAGAGCTATAAATCTGGATTATGTTTCTGACATATACAAACGAGTCAGCATGTGTTTGGAATCACAGATAAAATCCCTGCCAAGTATACAATACTTATTTTTAAAATATTGTTTAAAAATCTTCATTTCCGTTAACATTATCTTAATGACTAGAGGTAACTGAGAAGATGTTTGCAATAAAGTAATTTCATAAACTGCTTTCTTTCATCTTTTTTGAGACAATTTTTAAAATGTTATTCTATTATATTTTCTTTATATAAATATAAGTATTTATATACATATATTTATATTTTTAGTATTTAAAAATTATATTATTAAACAGTTAAAATTGAGTCTCAAGAAGTTATGGTCAGACAAATTTAATTCATCTGAGGCTTGTACAACTTTTCTTTACATTTGCAAAACAAATCTATTTGCTTCTATAAAGAGGTGTTTCTGTTTTCTATGGGTGCATTACAAAGTGCTATAAACTCAGTAGCTTAAAACAATCCCCACTATTAGCTTACAAGTCTGTGGGTCTGAAGTCTGGGTACAATGCAGTTGGGTTCCCTTCTTAATATCTCAATGGCTGAAATTCAAGATGTTGGTCAAGTTGTGTTCCTGTCTTGAGGATCTGGGGAAGCATCCATTTCAAAGTTCATTCAGATTGTTGGCAAAATTCAGTTCCTTGCAGCTGAAAGACTTACGTCCCTAATTCCTTGCTGGGAGATGAGGGTCACTCTCAGCTCCTAGAAGCTGCTGTATTTTTTTCCATTTGTTTCTTACCATCTTCAAAGCTAGCAACGCAGAATTTCTCTTGCATGGAATTTTTCTCACACATCAAATATCTTTGACACCACCACCACCACTCTCTTCCCCATCTTTAACCTCTAGACCTAGTTTTTAAAGAGTCCTTCCATAGAGTTTTCCTGTTGTAAGGTCAACTAATCTGGAATTTTAATTATGTCTTCAAAATCCCTTCATAGCAGCACCTGGATAAGTGTTTCATTGGAAAACTGGAAGAATATATATGTACACTAGAGGCCAGGTTATTGGGGACGATCATAAAATTCTGCCTCCCACTTAGCCCTTAATACAAACACATGTTCAAATCATTAAGTAAAAGCCAGAGAACTTGACTAGAATTATATTGCTGGACAGTGACTCAAGGTAGTGTTTTCAAATCGCAGAACCAAAAATCCACATGGTAACTTTGCAAAGCAAAACTATGATTTATCACTCGAAAATAATAATTTATTAATTTATTTTATGTTACATGGTTTTATCATTCATGCAACAAATATTTATTGCACCACTTTATACCACTAATATGCTCAACAGCTAGGGATAAAAAGAGTACAGCTAGATCCTTCTCTCAGGGAACTTATGGATACTTTGTATCAGACCCTCTGCTAGGAACAGAAGATGTGGAAGAAATACTCTTGTATTTTAGCAGCTTAAAGTTTTGCTGTGAACAAGATATAAAGGAATAATTACAGCAACATTTAATTACCATTGTTATGAGTACCATAAAGGCAAGAAGGTAGGGTTCATTAAGACATGTATCAAGGATGTATCCTAGAGACAGGGATCAGAGACTTCCCCGAGAAAGTCACATTCATGCTGCCATTTGAAGACCAAGAAATTGTGATGTAATGAATAGAGAAAGGAAGAAAGAACAAAGAGTGCTGATGGAGAATCTTAATTCTTTATTAATGCATGAAAAATTTTAGTAGCATCTTTTTCTTTTATGATAATACCCTATAAAATGGACTAAGAATATTTTCTGTATAGTAAAATCTGTAGTCTTTGTGTAATTAAACATGTAACTTCTTGAACTAATAATGGGAATAATTCTTGTGACTACTATTATACTTTTGCCTTGAGGCATGTGAGTAATATGTCTTCTTTCCAAAGTGGAATTCATTTAAAATTGTATTTAAAACACACACACACACACACACACACACAGCTCAAAATGTGTCTGGAACTCTTCTAAATCATTTCTGAATAATAACATTTAATCCTCATAATAACCTTATTAGGTTGCTACAATAATTACCTGAATTTTACATATGAAGCACAGAAAGATTAAAAATATCTCCCAAGATGACAGCGTAATCACACAGTGAGAAAGATAGAATGTGAACCCAGGTTATTTGGCTCCAGGATTTGTGATATTATGCTATCCTGCCCAATGCCAAGAGACTCACAACATCCAGGAGCAGGAACAGAATATACTATGCTGTACAAGCAGTCACTATTTCCTTCTTCTTCTTTTTTTTTTTTTTTAAATCTTGACCCCTTTGTGTCACTGTATTCTGCCTTTTTGAATGCATGATGATTACTAATCATCTTTGAAAATAAATCACAGAAATGAATAAAGAAATAAGAAAAGATTCTGCTTTCTTCCTCACAGTCTTTTATCAAACTGTTATATTCTCAGTTCTGAAAGTTCTCAGAAGTTGAAAGTGCACACATTCTTTTTGAACACTTGTCTATATTTGGTAAATATTTTATTTCCAATTAGATAAAAACACATCTCTAAAAGATGTGTAAAAATATGGGCTTCCCTGGTGGCACAGTGGTTAAGAATCCGCCTGCCAATGCAGGGGACACTGGTTTGAGCCCTGGCCCGGGAAGATCCCACATACCGCGGAGCAGCTAAGTTCGCGAGCCACAGCTACTGAAGCCCACGCGCCTAGAGCCTGTGCTCTGCAACCAGAAAAGCCACCACAATGAGAAGGCCGCACACAGCAATGAAGAGTAGCCCCCGCCCCCCTCAGCTAGAGAAAGCCCATGCGCAGCAACGAAGACCCAATGCAGCCAAAAATAAATAAATAAATAAAAGATGTGTAAAAATATAGTCAGGTTGCTTGAAATTATTGCAGAAGTATTATATTGAATTTGCCTATTGATTTTATTTTAGGTATGAAAAATATATATGAAAAGGTCTGAATTGTTTATAGAATCAAATATGGCCATAGTTTTTCTTTAATACTATTCTCTTTCCTCTCAGTAACAATCTTGTTTTTATTTCTATAAGTCATTTCTCACAACACGAAATGAAACTGATAATTTCTTCTAAGGTTTTGCTTTTCTTTCTGGATGAGGAAAGAAAAAACAATAAAAAGTATAGAAATTGGGAATAAAGAAGTAATATGTATTCTTTCTGCAGAAAAAATATTCATATACATAAATAATCCTAGGGTATTGCTACTAAAATGAACTAGACAAACAAGTGAATTTCAAAAAGCTGAATAATTCAAGTTGAAAATAACACAAATTAGTTGAATCTCTTTATACCAGCAACAAACATAAATAATTACAATAGCATCAAAGTTTACAATAACATCAAAAACATATAATGTTTTTGGATTAGTTTTAAATACTATGTGCAATATTTTTACAGTGAAAATTTAAAGAAACATTTCTGAAAGACATTTTAAAAGTTCTAAAAATAAAGAAATTTACTAGGATCAATTTCCTCCAGAGAAACAGAACCAATAGCATATATACAAATAAGGAGAAGATTCATTTTAAGAGATTGGCTCACACAGTTGTAGGAGTTAAAATTTGCAGGGCAGGCCAGCATGCTGGAATTTCTAACAGGAGTTGATGTTGCAGCCTGGAGTCTGAAGGCAGTCTTGAGTCCGTCCTCTCTGGGGGACTTCAGTCTTTTTTCTTGAAGCCTTCAATTGAAGGGATGTGGTACACCCACATTATGGAGGATAATTTGCTCTGCTCAAGTCTACTGATTACATTAATCACATTAAAAAATACTTTCACAGCAACATCTAGATTGAAGTTTAACTAAATAACTGGGTAGCCTAGCCAGTTGATACATAAATTTAACTGTCACAGTGAGACATGTAGCATATTAACAAACTGAGAAGATCAATGTTGTAAAAATGATAATTATTCCCAAATTGATCTACAGATTTGATGAAATCCCAATAGAAATCCCGGTGGGGGTTTTGGTAGAAATTTAAAAGCTGCATCTAAAATCTATAAGCATTTGGAAATGAAATAGTACAGCAAACAAAATTTCAAATGCAAAGGACCAAATTGGAGAATTTAAACATTCTGATTTTAAGACTCATCATAAAGTCAAAATAAACAAGAATTATGGTATGGGCAATAGGATAGGCATAAAGATGGAGATTAGAGAAATACACCCACACATATACGGTGAAATGATTTTCAAAAAAGCGCCAAGGTAATTAAATAGGGAAAGAATAGCCATTTCAAGAAATAATTTTAAAACAATATGATATGACTTTAGAGCTACATATATACCCAATCTCTATAAACCCAGATGTCAAAGCTAAAGCTGTAAAACTTCTTGAAGAAAACATAGAAGAAAATCCTTGGGACAGGCAAAAATGTCTTAAATAGTACACGAAAACCACCAAATTTAAAAGACATAATTGTTGGTAAATTTCATCAAAATTAAAATATTTTCCTCTTCAAAACTCACCATTTCATTAACAAAATGAAAATACAAAACACAGATTGGCAGACAATATCTGCAATTCATATATCTTTTAAAAAGGACTTGCATCCAGAATATATTAAAAAAAACTCTTACAATTCAATAAAAATTTAAAAAGATGTGCAAAGGACATTAAAGAAACATAATAAAAGAAGCTCTTCAAAAACTGCTCAACACTATTAGGCATCAAGGAAATGTAAATTAATATGACAGTGAGATACTACTACACATTCACTACAATGGGTAAAACTTGAAAAGACTGAGAATAAAAGTGCTAGTGAGGTTGTGATATAACCAGACATCTGGTACATTGTTGATAGGGGTATAACATGGTACAAACATTTTGGAAAAATTATTAGGTAATTTCTTACAAAGTTTAACATAACCATCATATGGCCCAGCAATCCCACTCTAGGTATTTACCCAAGAAAAGTAAAAACTTTTCTTCTCAAAAAATCTTGAGGGCATTACTTCAGAATAGATTTCTTCATAATAGCTTAGAACTAGAAAAATCCAAAATGTCTACCAAAAAGCAAATTCTTGGGCTTCCCTAGTGGCGCAGTGGTTGAGAATCTGCATGCCAATGCAGGGGACACGGGTTCGAGCCCTGGTCTGGGAAGATCCCACATGCCGCGCAGCAACTAGGCCCATGAGCCACAACTACTGAGCCTGCGCGTCTGAAGCCTGTGCTCCGCAACAAGAGAGGCCGCGATAGTGAGAGGCCCACGCACCACGATGAAGAGTGGCCCCCGCTTGCCGCAACTGGAGAAAGCCCTCGCACAGAAACGAAGACCCAACACAGCCAAAAATAAATAAATAAAATAAAGAATTAAAAAAAAAAAAAGCAAATTCTTAAACATTGTGATTCGTTTATAAAAAGCAATCCTAATTATCAATTTTAAAAATGAACAGTTGATATTAAAGCATGGATGAATCCCAAAATTATGCTGAAAATAGGAAGCCAGACATAAAAGTGTACATTCTATGTAATTCAATTTATATGAAATTCTAGGATAGGCAAAAAGTAATATAGAGTAATAGGTAAGAGGTTTGACTATGAAGGAATGAGGAAACACTTTTGATAATAATTTTAAAACTAAAATTTAATTTAAAAAGTTGTTTCTTGATTGCCTTGCAGTTACATGGGTGTGTACATTTGTCCAAACTTACAAACTTGTACTTAAAATGGGTTAAATTTGTTGTATGCAAATTATATTAAAATAAGATTACTTTTAAGAATAAAATGTCACAATGAAACACTTTTGGTTATGGGCATAAATTTTAAAATTAGAATATGATATAACATCTTTTATGTTAAAATGAGAAAACACTAGTTTTTATTGCAGTTAAACTGCTAACTGATTATTTCTTCAAATTCAAATTTAGATGAGGTCCCGAGGGTGCACCCCCTCATGATGGAATTAGTGTTCTTCTAAGAAGAGACACCAGCATTCTCTCCACATGAGCCCCCAGTGAGAATGTGGCCATCTGCAAGCCAAGAAGAGGGTTCTTACCAGTAACTGAATCTGCTGGCAACTTGATCTTGGACTTCCCAGCCTCTAGAAATTTTGGAAATAAATGTCCGTTGTTTAAGCCACCCAGTCCTGGTATTTTTTTATAGCAGCCCAAGCTGACTAAGACTATCAATATCTAAAGAATTGAATTGTTTCCCTCTCCCCTCAAAACTAGTTACAAGATGATTTTAGGTGGTATGTAGACCTACTTTAAAAATTCATAGTTAGATATGTTTCTTTAATATGTATTAGAAAAAGTATAACTGTATATCAAAACCCTAACTTCATGTGAATTTTTGCTTCATATTGAAATAGGCAAAAAGCATTCAAGGTCTAATTTTATAATATCAGGTAAAATTAGTATTAACGAGCTAGAATACAAATTAGACAAAAATCGTGAACATGATGCAAAATAAAATTCATAATGCTTTGCACTTCTGTTAACCAATTTCTGAATGACTCATTTTCATTTGATTTCACTTTTTTTCAAAAAATGAAAATTATCTTTAATTACAGTCACTGATTCAAATGCATATAATCCTTATACTAATGGTTTAATGTTGCCTAGATAGTAAATTTTGCCTATTTTGTGCTTCTTTAAATGCCTGGAATGAATTTCCCATCAATCTTTTGGAAAAGTAAAGGCATTAAATTGTTCTAAAACTAATGCTTATTTACCTGAAGTGTTATCTCTCAAGGGCACCAAATACCATTATTTAGCTTATGTAGTACAGTTCCTAAAGATGGATTCAAAATCCCTTGTTTAAAAAATAACTTTGTGTAACTACTGCTTTGGAAGAATTTATAGGGCACATTTTTTCCAGGTTCTTCTGCCTGAGGAAAAGGCCCTGTTTATGTTTAGTACATGAAGATTGATTTCTGATGCAATAGGCTCATTTTTTTGCTCAGAAATCTCTGCTTATATTACCCAAATCCATCTCTATTCATACTATTCTAGTTCTATTTAAACCTGACACAAAATTTCAAAATCAAGCACTAAGTTGGATGATTACATATGATATTAACAATTATCAATTTCTGATAATCAATTACTGCCAGGATAATTTGAAGCATTCATATTTCCAAGAAGAGTAGTTAAAGGTTTTGTTCTCTTGATGACTCACTACTGTCACACCTCCAGCTGTGTTGAGCCTCTTTCACAGGCCTCTTCACATTCATTTTAATTTGTTATTTTAATCAGTAATATTGAAGTCACAAAGAGGAAAAAGAGCCAGCTTAGTAATGACTGTAGACTCTTCGTTGATTTGAGCTAATTATGCCAATTTCACACATACACACATAACCAGGTTAAAGGGAAACTTGATCCCTTGTCTTGTACACAATAAGTATTTAGACAGTGATGTCTCATGGTAGAAACTTCTTTTTCTAACTCTGATTTAGATTTTGTGAGTGTTTGTTTTTCCTCCCTACATGTCCTTTTTATCTTTTGCATGGTTCCTGTAACTTCTGGGACTAAATTTGGATGTGTTCCCAGAACACATAGATGCTTCCTTGCTTTCATACCTTTTCTTAAGCAATTTCTGACTGCTTCAAGGAGTGGTCAAATGTTAAAAAAGAGTTATAATGAGAGGAAGAATTGAGAGAACAGGAGTTTGAGGATGAAGAGGTAATGGGAGCTTCCTTAGAAACCAAAACATTTAAATGTTTCTTGAGAAGTTGCGAGTTGGTGATTATAAATAGAGGCAGTCAATATATACCACTTGTTTAAAAAATCTGGAAGTGGAAATGAAACAAAAAGAGAAGGAAACCAAAGTGTCATATGAAGATATTGCAAAGCTTTAGACATTGGATGGTAAAAGGTCAGAGATGAATTGAGAGGGATTGTGTTCAGGGGTAATTGAAGGAGGGGTCCCCAGAGGATGAAGAAGAAAATGGAGTTGAGGATATTTTATCTTAAAAGATAGCAGTACATCAATGTATCTGAGAATATAATAAAAGAAAAGAGAATATTATAAAGACAAATATTTTGGATGTTAAAGATGTATATTGGGGAACTCATGTTAGTCAAACTTGATCTTTTAGTAATGTAAAAAAAAGCTGTTTACACATGAGGCAGGGGTATATGGGGAAATCTCTGTAAATTTCAATTTTGCTGTAAACCTAAAAATGCTCTAAAAATAACCTATTTTAAAAAGATGCCATCTCTTTATAATTAATGACATGAATTAAAGTGTGGGGTAAACAAATCCTCTGAGCATTATCATCATTAACATTGTAAGAAGTAAGTCCTGGAACTTAATAAAATAATTTTAAAACAAGAATAAAACCTCAGTTGAAGTTAAGACAAGATTTTGCATTGGGTTCTATTTTTTTTTTTTTTTTTCATTTTTGTGATTCCAAAGCAAGACTCGAGAAGGCAGTGTGTGTTTTTGTGAACAGGGACTATACTGATTTATGAACAAAAGAATTAAGAAGCAAGAGAGACCAGAATTCTGATAATGGTGGCCAATTATTGAGCACTTACAATGGACCAAACGCTGTAATGACTGCTTCATATAACTTATCACTAACCTTGAGAACATCTTGTAAGATAAATGTTGTTGTGGTCATAGACAGATTATAATTACTCATATTATTGGTATTAGTTATAGAATATAACATGTATCGGATGCTTACTGTGTGGCAACACCAACCATGTGCTTCACAAGAATGATCTCATTTGATCTGTGGGACTTAAAGGGGATGCATGTGTACTGGGCTCTGTAAATTGCTTGACACTCATCTCTGTTCTCTTTACCACAACCCTATGCAGGAGCTTACTTCACTTTACAGATAAGAGAGCTGAGGAACAAAGTTGTTAAGTAATTTTTGAGTTCAAATACAGATCATTTGGCTTTAGAGCTTTCATTTTTAAATACCAAGTGATATTCCTTATATTCAAAGATAAATTTGACTTGCTCTAGATTTCTTGCTTCAAAAAGAAGACCAAGAATAAACTGACTGACAATACACTTCAGACTTGTAACTGGGTCAATTATTACTGGATCAGAAATGAAATAGGAAAGTAGGAATTATCACCTCTTCCATATTTAAAGATTAGATAAAATCAGATTTGGAAGGTGTGATTTATTAAGTGTCAGATAATGAATTTATGCCTATGGAGGGTGTTGGAAGTAAAACATGACCATACCCAGAGAACTGGTCTTTATCCTTCTTCTTGTGTGAATTACAAAATCCTTATAATATTCCTTAGGGAGAATTGTGAGTGATGATATATTCCTCCCTCAGTCGAATTGAAAAGTACACAGTGAACTTATATCTTCCATTGTTCTTCTGACCAGGTAGGTTGCTCAGTGCAAGTAGGTTGTATTGACTTCAAACACTGCAGGTAAGTTTCAATGGGATATTCAAGAAACCATGCACTTACTTGTATTCTTACTTGTACAGAGTTTACACTCCCTGTTTGGCATTTGGAAGTTAAAAGTTACACACACACACACACAAAACCCATCTCAACAACATCAAAAAAAAAAAAACCAAGCAACAATAACAACAGCAGCAAAAAAACCAAATTTCAGCCAAATCTAAGTTGTCTTGGGCAAGATCTCTGACATCTGCAGGGTTCCTTTGGTATAATTAGTGGGATTAGAAAGCATGGTCTTGTGATTTAAGTCAAGAGTAATGGGAGAAATATAAATTTGAAGCATCCCTACCTGTTCGGTTCCCTGTAAACCAACTTTGAGATGCCGAGTTATTGCAGGTAGATTACTAGGATGTGTGCTTCAGAGATACAGCTGTAAGAAAGTGATGAAGACACAATTTGGTAGTGGGAAATGCTGTGGAGTTGCAAATAACAACTTAATCAATCCTGTGGGAAACTTTGGAGTTGGCATGTACTTTTGGTATTGTCCCAGGAAGAGGCAAAACTATGGTGGATGATGTAATTCCTTGAGCTCAAAGGCACATCCCAATGACGGGTACAGCTGTGAGCTGCACTGTTACTCTTAGCAAGTGGGGGATGGGTTAATTATCCATAAAAAGAGGTTATTATACAGCATGATAGTATCCACTATAGTGAATGCAGCTCAGACCTACATGCCTCTTATTGTAAATGTGTTCCATCTAGGAACAGATCTCTAGGAATATTTTTGGTCTTGTATCCTGGGAAATTTAGAAGGTTTAGTGAGACCACAGTCCTGATGTGAATTTGATCTCAAGGACACGTGATACTCCTCATCCTTTTCCTGTATCATCAATCCATATTCCTCTCACCAATGATGAACATATTTGCTGATTTATATGACTTGTCTGGTAGGATAACCCAAACTCTCAATACTGAGATACCTGAGCCCCTGTTACCATGTCTTATTGTCAAGCTATGCCTGCCAGTTTGATCTATTTACTACTGAAACTGAGCACAGGAACAATAAAAGATAGCCAGGTGGAAACCCAAGTTACAAATATATTCTTCCATGGCCACTTTGGTGTAGTGGTACCCATTACTTCTTGATGATCAGATTAAATAACTCTGCTTGTATGGAAATCCCTTTTCTTGCCTGCTGGTCTCTTGTCACAAAGACACTGAAGTGACCAGGCAGCAGCAGCTATACCTTAAAGCTCAATAGGACTTTTACTGTGTCATCTGCTGAAAGTGTTACAGCTCTAGGAATCAGAACCTCTATACCCACAGAGACTAAAGTTGGGACAGGAAGCTCAAATTGCCAAAGTGGGTACCTGGGGTTATACTAAATGGGGTCATTTCTACTTTACTCCCCACCCATGGTCCCTAGGCCTGTTAATTTTACTTAGTGGAAATACAGCACCTTCAAACACTGGATGTTTAGGGTGTACTGTATCCTGTGGGGAGTCTGGCTCCAGATAGAATCCTATGTGTGATCTCTCAGCCTTGATCATAGGCAATTACAAGTCTTTCCCTAGCAGTTCTCATGAGGGGAAGCTACCCTCCCCATACCAGAGTTGTTTCATAGCCAGTATATTGCAGTTTTCTGAGAGAGTTACAGTCAGTGTCATCCCTAGGCCAGCTATGCTCACAGGCATGTCTACATTCCTAGCCCAGGTCTTCCATTTGAAGTCCTTCTTATCAGGGACCTTGGCTGAGATACTTCCCAGCCACCTCTACCAAGAGGGCTTTGGCTTATCAGAGGCTTTGGATGAGTACTTTTCTCTGTACTTTTCCAATCCTCCCATCCCTCGGGCCCATGTGTATATAATGAGACAGGTGTCTTTTGTTTGGGGCTCCTCAGCAGTGAGACAGGTGCCCTGTCCATGCCCTGCCCATGCTGCATCATATGATGATTGACTTTTGCCATTCTGGAGCATTCTATCTTACATGCATTGTCACAGTAAGCGAATAAGGCCTGATTGCTACTTTCAGTTTTGTTTATTTTCCTAACTGACTCACTTGACACCTGATTGTTTGACATGGTACCCCACCTTTGCAGATAACCATTTCCAGGCTGGCATCTCAGCTGCTTCTTTAACAAACCATTTCATTCTCTCTACTATGGGTGACTTGTAGGTGGTACACCCTTGACTTTGTGACTACTACCACATCTCTTTGCTATAGGGTAGGTCCCCTCTTATGCAGTGATGTTACATGTGGTTTCATGTCAGTGAACCAAATCTTCTATAGCACTTTTGATAGTGGTGCTGACCAAGGCCCTGGTGCAAACACATATCTAAAATACATATGTTGATTCAAGTCAAGATTAACCATTGCCACTTTTGGAGTCAGAGAAATACTACTACTATTTACCAATTTCATAATCCAGAATTCACTAAAGAATGGACCAGCTGTTGTTTATCTAGCCTGTCCTTCTATCTCAGCAGCAGACTCTGCATAGTATAGTTGTTGATCTAGATAATGGTAATTAGGGATCTATTAGGAAAGGAGAACTGGAATAAAGAAATGAGGATGCTGTGAAATACCATGGGGTAATCTCATCCAGTGGCAGCTGCAGAGACACAGAAGAGGCTCCGCTGAAGGAAAAAGCCTGCACTCCTGGCCACCTAACATAGTGTTACATGTTGGAATCAAGTGGTCTAACCTGTCACTAACCAAGCCTCTCATCTAGAAGTTCTCATCAAAGTTACTGTTGAGGAGTGTTGTTAGTACCTGTTTTCATCATGAAGACATGGTTTCTATTGCTGGGCCAGGCCCTGGTAATTCAGTGAGCCTGCATTCCTAAAGGAGTTAAAGGAGTACACTGGTGTTATGAGCCACTGACTGGGTGGCTTAGAGCTACCATTCCTCACATGGGGAGAAACATGATGTGTTTCCCACCTTGGGTGGTGATGAGTAAGCTGCAGCTGGGATGACTCAGAAGGTTCTAGAGTTTCCTGAGGTGCTGAAGTGTACCTATCCATGGCACAGAGACAACGTGTCTTAGCTCAGGCTGCTATAACTTATTACCATAGACTGAGTGGCTTAAATAACAACCCACTCACAGTTCTAAGAGCTAGGAAGCCCAAGATCTAGGTGCCAGCAGATCCCGTGTCTGGTGAGGAAACACTTCCTGGTTTGCAGATGACTGTCTTCTCAATGTATCCTCACATGCCAGGCAAAAGAGAGAGAGAGAGAGGGAGAGGGAGGCAGAGAGAGAGAGTTCTTATGTCTCTTCGTATATGGGCACTAATTCCATTCATGTGGGCTAGCTCTCATGACCTAGCTCCTTTCCAAAGGCCAAAGATTTTTAACATTTAACACAAACATTCAGTCCATACACCAGGTAAACCATATGGCACATTATGATGCCCAGTTTGCTAAGCATCTACATCTTTTCCTTCTATGGGGGGTGCTGGACAATATAAACCAAACTCATACCCAAATTAACGTAGCAGATCTTAGGCTTGAATGTTAAAGATGAGCAAGGGTTACAACAAGTGAGTGACTATACTACCAGATTTGGAGTCACTTTCAGTCCTGCTTGTGATAGTAAAAGCTTAAAGCACTTTATTCATCAATTTCTATTTCCTCTGTGAACTCTAGAATAGAGGATCCGAAGTTTAAGCTGTGGATCTTAAACTTGATATTGGTTAATGTCAGCAGAAGACACTAGGCAGTTAAAACCTGCTGAAATGCCAGAAGCTTATCAAGCATCTTTAACTGGCAGAAGGAAGTATTAAATAAAGTTGGTATCACCATTAAAGAGGGGATATGATAAAGTATTATTGACCAACTACCACTTAACTTTCATTCTTTGGAAGCTTCTATTGGATTTCAGGAGACAGAAATTTCTATCTTACCTGAGCTGCATTCTGGACATATTTCAAGCATCTTTCTTGATTTTAAAATCATTTACTGTCTGGGATGATTTGGAGTAAATCTTTTCATATTTCATTTTTTTCTTGGATGGGCATGATAGCAGTGGTATTGGAAAGAGTTACCGGGATTATGACGGAATGTTATAAAAGTGAATAGAAAGAGAGACCTTCAAGATGGCAGAGGAGTAAGATGTGGAGATCACCTTCCTCCCTACAAATACATCAGAAATACATCTACATGTGGAACAACTCCTACAAAAACACCTACTGAACGCTGGCAGAAGACCTCAGACTTCCCAAAAGGCAAGAGACTCTCCATGTACCTGGGTAGGGCAAAAGAAAAAAGGAAAAAACAGAGACAAAAGAATAGGGACAAGACCTGCACCTCTGGGAGGGAGCTGTGAAGGAGGAAAGGTTTCCACACACTAGGAAACCCCTTCACTGGCGGAGACAAGGGTTGTCAGGGAGGAAGCTTCAGAGCCACAGAGGAGAGCACAGCAATAAGGGTGCAGAGGGCAAAGTGGAGAGATTCCCACAGAGAGGAACAGTACTGACCAGCACTCACCAGCCTGAGAGGCTTGTCTGCTCACCCGCCAGGCAGGTGAGGGCTGGGAGCTGAGGCTCGGGCTTCAGAGGTCAGATCCCAGGGAGAGCACTGGGGTTGGCTGTGTGAACACAGCCTGAAGGGGGCTAATGCACCATAGCTAGCTGGGAGGGAGTCTGTGAAAAAGTCTGGACCTGCCTAAGAGTCAAGAGACCATTGTTTCAGGATGCACGAAGAGAGGGGATTCAGAGCACAGCCTAAATTAGCTCCAGAGATGCAAGCCGTGGCTATCAACGTGGACACCAGAGAAGGACATGAAACACTAAGGCTGCTGCTGCAGCCACCAAAAAGTCTGTGTGCAAGCAAAGGTGACTATCCATACTTCCCCCTCCGAGAGCCTGTGCAGCCCGCCACTGCCAGGGTCCCGTGATCCAGGGACAACTGGCCCGGGAGAACACATGGTGCATCTCAGGCTGGTGCAACATCACGCCAACCTCTGCCGCCGCAGACTTGCCCCGCATTCTGTATTCCTCTCTCCCCACGGCCTGAGTGAACCATAGCACCTGAATCAGCTGCTACTTTAACCCCGTCCTGTCTGAGCAAAGAACATTCTCCCTCTAGTGACCTACATGCAGAGGCAGGGCCAAATCCAAAGCTGAACCCCAGGAGCTGTGGGACCAAAGAAGAGAAAGAGAAATTTCTCCCAGCAGTCTCAGGAGCAGTGGATTATCTCCACAATCACCTTGATGTACCCTGCATCTGTGGAATACATGAATAGACAATGAATCATCCTATAATTGAGTCAGTAGACTTTGGGAGTAACTGTAGACTTGGGGTTTGCTTTCTGCATCTAATTCCTTTCTGGTTTTATGTTTATCTTAGTTTAGTATTTGGAGCTTATTATCACTGGTAGATTTATTTATTGATTTGGTTGCTCTGTGCCTTTTATATATATATTTTTCTATATATATATATATTATTTTCCTTTTTCTCTTTTTGTGAGTGTGTATGTGTATGCTTTGTGTAATTTTTTCTGTATAGCTTTGCTTTTACCATTTCTCCTGGGTTCTGCCTGTTCTTTTTTTCTTTTTTCTTTTTAGTATAGATTTTAGTGCTTGTTATCATTGGTGGATTTGATTTTTGGTTTGGTGGCTCTCTTTTTTCTTTCTTTTTCCTTTTTTCTTTTTTTATTACATTTTAATTTTTTATTTTTAATAATTTTTCAATTTTTTATTTTAATAACTGTATTTTATTATATTATTATCTTCTCTTTCTTTCTTTCTTTCTTTCTTTCTTTCTTTCTTTCTTTCTTTCTTTCTTTCTTTCTTTCGTTTTTTTCTGCCTTTTCTTCTGAGCTGTGTGGCTAACAGGGTCTTGGTGCTCTGGCCGGGTGTCAGGTGGGAGAGCCGAGTTCAGGACATTGTTCCACCAAAGACCTCCCTGCTCCATATAATATCAAACGGTGAGAGCTTTCCCAGAGATCTCCATCTCAATGCTAAGACCCAGCTCCACTCAATGACCAGCAAGCTACAGTGCTGGACAACCTATGCCAAACAACTAGCAAGACAGGAACACAACCCCACCCATTAGCAGAGAGGCTGCCTAACATCATAATAAGGTCACACACACCAAAACACACCACCAGACGTGGTCCTGCCCAGCAGAAAGACAAGATCCAACCTCATCCACCAGAACACAGGCACCAGTCCCCTCCACCAGGAAGCCTACATAATCCAATGAACCAAACTTAGCCACAAGGGGCAGACACCAAAAACAATGGGAAACTACAAACCTGAAGCTTGCAAAAAGGAGACCCCAAACACAGTAAGTTAAGCAAAATGAGAAGAAAGAGAAACACACAGCAGATGAAGGAGCAAGGTAAAAACACACCAAAACAAACAAATGAAGAGGAAATAGGAAGTCTACCTGAAAAAGAATTCAGAGTAATGATAATAAAAATGATCCAAAATCTTGGAAACAAAATAGAGAAAATACAAGAAACACTTAACAAGTACCTAGAAGAACTAAAGAGCAAACAAACAATGATAAACAACACAATAAATGAAATTAAAAATTCTCTAGAAGGAATCAATAGCAGAATACCTGAGGCAGAAGAACGGATAAGTGACCTGGAAGATCAAATAGTGGAAATAACTACCACAGTGCAGAATAAAGATAAAAGAATGAAAAGAACTGAATATACTCTCTAGACCTCTGCGACAACATTAAATGTACCAACATTCAAACTATAAGGGTCCCAGAAGAAGAAGAGAAAAAGAAATGGACTGAGAAAATATTTGAAGAGATTATACTTGAAAACTTCCCTAATATGGGAAAGGAAATAGTCAATCAAGGCCAGGAAAGGCAGAGAGTCCCATACAGGATAAATCCAAGGAGAAACAGGCCAAGACACATTAATCAAACTATCAAAAATTAAATGTAAAGAAAGAGTATTAAAAGAAGCAAGGGAAAAACAACAAATAACATACAAGGGAATCCCGATAAGGTTAACAGCTGATCTTTCAGCAGGAACTCTGCAAGCCAGAAGGGAGTGGCAGGACATATTTAAAGTGATGAAGGAGAAAAGCCTACAACCAAGATTACTCTACCCGGTAGGGATTTCATTCAGATTTGATGGAGAAATTACAGACAAGCAAAAACCTTTACAGACAAGCAAAAACTAAGGGAATTCAGCACCATCAAAGCAGCTGTACAACAAATGTTAAAGGAACTTCTCTAGGCAGGAAACACAAGAGAAGGAAAAGACGTACAATAACAAACCCAAAACAATTAAGAAAATGGTAATAGGAACATACATATCAATATTTACCTTAAATGAAAATGGACTAAATGCTTCAACCAAAAGACACAGACTCACTGAATGGATACAAAAACAAGACACATATATATGCTATCGACAAGAGACACACTTCAGACCTAGGGACACATACGGACTGAAAGTGAGGAGATGGAGAAAGATATTCCATGCAAATGGCAATCAAAAGAAAGCTGGAGTGGCAATTCTCATATCAGACAAAATAGTCTTTAAAATAAACACTATTACAAGAGACAAAGAAGGACACTACATAATGATCAAGGGATCAATCCAAGAAGAAGATATAACAATTGTAAATATTTATGCACCTAACATAGGAGCACCTCAGTACATAAGACAAATGCTAACAGCCATAAAAGGGGAAATCGACAGTAACACAAGCATAGAAAGGGATTTTAACACCCCACTTTCACAAATGGATAGATCATCCAAACAGAATAAGTTTTCTTCTCAAGTGCTCATGGAACATTCTCCAGGATAGATCATATGTTGGGGCACAAATCAAGCCTTGGTGAATTTAAGAAAATTGAAATCATATCAAGTGTCTTTTCCGACCACAATGCTATGAGACCTGATATCAATCAAAGTAAAAAATCTGTAAAAAATATGAACACTTGGAGGCTAAAAAATACACTACTAAATAACGAAGAGATCACTGAAGAAATCAAAGGGGAAATCAAAAAATAAATAGAAACAAATGACAATGAAAACACAATGACCCAAAACCTATGGGATGCAACAAAAGCAGTTCTAACAGGGAAGTTTATAGCAATACAGTCCTACCTCAAGAAATATCTCAAATAAACAACATAACCATACACCTAAAGGAATTAGAGAAAGAAGAACAAAAAAACCCAAAGTTAGCAGAAGGAAATAAATCATAATGATCAGGTCAGAAATACATGAAATGTGCTGTTGGATTCCGTCTGCTAGTATTTTGTTGAGAATTTTTGCATCTATGTTCATCAGTGATATTGGCCTGTAGTTTTCTTTTTTTGTGACATCTTTGTCTGGTTTTGGTATCAGGGTGATGGTGGCCCTGTAGAATGAGTTTGGGAGTGTTCCTCCCTCTGCTATATTTTGGAAGGTTTTGAGAAGATTAGGATAGGTGTTAGCTCTTCTCTAAACGTTTGATAGAATTCACCTGTGGAGCCATCTGGTCCTGGGCTTTTGTTTGTTGGAAGATTTTTAATCACAGTCTCAATTTCAGTGCTTGTGATTGGTCTGTTTATATTTTCTATTTCTTCCTGGTTCAGTCTTAGAAGGTTGTGCTTTTTGAACAATTTGTCCATTTCTTCCAGGTTGTCCCTTTTAGTGGCATATAGTTGCTTGTAATAATCTCTCATGATCTTTGTATTTCTGCAGTGTCAGTTGTTACTTCCCCTTTTTCATTTCTAATTCTACTGATTTGAATCTTCTCCCTTTTTTTCTTGATTAGTCTGTCTAATGGTTTATCAATTTTGTTTATCTTCTCAAAGAAAAAGCTTTTAGTTTTATTGATCTTTGCTATCATTTCCTTCATTTCTTTTTCATTTATTTCTGATCTGATCTTTATGAGAATCAATAGCACATAAAAAGGATAATAAACCATGATCAAGTGGGGTTTATCCCAGGAATGCAAGGATTCTTCAATATACGCAAATCAAACAATGTGATACACCATATTAGAAACTGAAGGAGAAAAACCATATGAGCATCTCAATAGATGTAGAGAAAGCTTTTGACAAAATTCAACACCAGTTTATGATAAAAACCCTCCACGAAGTAGGCATAGAGGGAACTTACTTCAACATAATAAAGACCATATTTGGCAAACACACGCCAACATCGTCCTCAATGGTGAAAAATTGAAACCATTTCCACTAAGATCAGGAACAAGACAAGGTTGCCCACTCTCAACACTATTGTTCAACATAGTTCTAGAAGTTTTAGCCACAGCAATCAGAGGAGAAAAAGAAATAAAGGGAATCCAAATTGGAAAAGAAGAAGTAAAGCTGTCACTGTTTGCAGATGACATGATACTATAAATAGAGAATCCTAAAGATGTTACCAGTAAACTACTAGAGCTAATCAATGAATTTTGTAAAGTAGTGGGATACAAAATTAATGCACAGAAATCTCTTGTATTCCTATACACTAATGATGAAAATCTGAAAGTGAAATTAAGAAAACACTCCCATTTACCAATGCAAAAAAAAGAATAAAATACCTACGAATAAACCTACCTAAGGAGACAAAAGACCTGTATGCAGAAAATTATAAGACACTGATGAAAGAAATTAAAGATGATAGAAATAGATGGAGAGATATACCATTTTCTTGGATTGGAAAATCAACATTGTGAAAATGGCTATACTACCCAAAGCAATGTACAGATTCAATGTAATCCCTATTAAACTACCACTGGCATTTTTCACAGAACTAGAACAAGAAATTTCACAATTTGTATAGAAACAAAAAAGACCCCGAATAGCCAAAGCTATCTTGAGGAAAAAAAAGGAGCTGGAGGAATCAGGCTCCCGGACTTCATACTATACTACAAAGCTACTGTAATCAAGACAGTATGGTACTGGCACAAAAACAGAATATAGATCAATGGAACAGGATAGAAAGCCCAGAGATAAACACATGCACATATGGTCACCTTATCTTTGATAAAGGAGGAAAGAATATACAATGGAGAAAAGACAGCCTCTTCAATAAGTGGTGCTGGGAAAACTGGACAGCTACATGTAAAAGAATGAAATTAGAACACTTCCTAACACCATACATAAAAATAAAATCAAAATGGATTAAAGACCTAAATGTCAGGCCAGACACTGTCAAACTCTTAGAGGAAAACATAGACAGACCACTCTATGACATAAATCACAGCAAGATCCTTTTTGACCCACTTCCTAGAGAAATAGAAATAAAAACACAAATAAACAAATGGGACCTAAGGAGACTTAAAAGCTTTTGCACAACAAAGGAAACCATAAATAAGACGAAAAGACAACCCTCAGAATGGGAGAAAATATTTGCAAATGAAGCAACTGACAAAGGATTAATCACCAAAATTTACCAGCAGCTCATGCAGCTCAATATTAAAAAAGTAAAAAAACCGACTCCAAAAATGGCAGAAGACCTAAATAGACATTTCTCCAAAGAAGATATACAGACTGCCAACAAACACATGAAAGAATTGTCAACATCACTAATCATTAGAGAAAAGCAAATCAAACCTACAATGAGGTATTACCTCACACCAGCCAGAATGGCCATCATCAAAAAATCTACAAACAATAAATGCTGGAGAAGGTGTGGAGAAAAGGGAACCCTCTTGACCTGTTCATGAGAATGTAACCTGATACAGCCACTATGGAAAACTATCTGTAGGTTCCTTAAAAAACTACAACTAGAACTACCACATGACCTAGCAATCCCACTACTGGGCCTATACCCTGAGAAAACCATAGTTCAAAAAAAGTCATGTACCACAATGTTCATTGCAGCTCTATTTACAATAGCCAAGACTTGGAAGCAACCTAAGTGTCCATCAAAAGATGAATGGATAAAGAAGATGTGACAAATATATACAATGGAATATTATTTAGCCATAAAAAAAATGAAATTGACTTATTTGTAGTGAGGTGGATGGACCTAGAGACTGTCATACAGAGTGAAGTAAGTCAGAAAGAGAAAAACAAATACTGTACGCTAACACATATATATGGAATCTAAAAAAAAAAAAAAAAAAATGGTCATGAGGAACCTAAAGACAAGGTGGGAATAAAGATGCAGACCTACTAGAGAATGGTCTTGAGGACACGGGAAGGGGGAACGGTAAGCTGGGACAAAGTGAGAGAGTGGTAGTGTATATATGGACATATATACACTACCAAATGTAAAATAGATAGCTAGTGAGAAGCAGTTGCATAGCACAGGTAGATAAGCTCAGTGCTTTGTGACCAGCTAGAAGGGTGGGATAGGGAGGGTGGGAAGGAGGGAGATGCAAGAGGGAAGAGATATGGGGATATATGTATATGTATAACCGATTCACTTTGTTATAAAGCAGAAACTAACACACCATTGTAAAGCAATTATACTCCAATAAAAATGTTAAAAAAAAAAAACGCAGCCAAAATAAATAAATTTACTAAAAAAAACAATAAATGAAAGAGAAATGAAGGAAACGACAGCAAAGATCAACAAAACTGAAAGCTGTTTCTTTGAGAAGATAAACAAAATTGATAAACCTTTAACCAGACTCATCAAGAAAAAAAGGGAGAAGACTCAAGTCAATAGAATTAGAAATGAAAAGGGAGAAGTAACCACTGACACTGCAGAAATACAAACGATCATGAGAGATTACTACAAGCAACTCTATGCCAATAAAATGGACAACCTGGAAGAAATGGACAGATTCTTACAAAAGCACCACCTTCTGAGACTGAACCAGGAAGAAATAGAAAATATAAACAGACCAATCACAAGCATTGAAATTGAGACTGTGATTTAAAATCTTCCAACAAACAAAAGCCCAGGACCAGATGGCTTCACAGGTGAATTCTATCAAACACTGAGAAGAGCTAACACCTATCCTTTTCAAACTTTTCCAAAATATAGCAGAAGGAGGAACACTCCAAAACTCATGCTACGAGGCCACCATCACCCTAATACCAAAAACAGGCAAAGATGTCACGAAGAAAGAAAACTACAGGCCAATACCACTGATGAGCATAGATGCAAATATCCTCAACAAAATACTAGCAAACAGAATCCAACAGCATATTAAAAGGATCATACACCATGATCAAGTGGGGTTTATCCCAGGAATGCAAGGGTTCTTCAATATACACAAATCAATCAATGTGATAAACCATATTAACAAATTGAAGGAGAAAAACCAAACATCATCTCAATAGATGCAGAAGAAGCTTTTGACAAAATTCAACACATATTTATGATAAAAACCCTCCAGAAAGTAGGCATAGAGGGAATTTACCTCAACATAATAAAGGCTGTATATGGCAAACCCACAGCCAACATCATTCTCAATGGTGAAAAACTGAAACCATTTCCTCTAAGATCAGGAACAAGACAAGGTTGTCCACTCTCACCACAATTATTCAACATAGTTTTGGAAATTATAGCCACAGCTATCAGAAAAGAAAAATAAATAAAAGGAATCCAAATTGGAAAAGAAGAAGTAAAATTGTCACTGTTTGCAGATGACATGATACTATACATAGAGAATCCTAAAGATGTTACCAGAAAACAGCTAGAGCTTATCAATGAATTTGGTAAAGTAACAGGGTGCAAAATTAATGCACATAAATTGCTTGCATTCCTATACACTAATGATGAAAAATGTGACAGAGAAATTAAGGAAACACTCCTTTTTACCATTGCAACAAGAAGAATAAAATACCTGGGAATAAACCTACCTTAGGAGACAAAAGACCTGTATGCAGAAAACTATAAGACACTGAAAGAAATTAAAGTTGATACAAACACATGGAGAGATATACCATGTTCTTGGATTGGAAGAATCAACATTGTGAAAATGACTATACTATACTATACTATACTACCTAAAGCAATCTACTGATTTAATGCAATCCCTATCAAATTACCAATGGCATTTTTCACAGAACTAGAACAAAAAAATTCACAATTTGTACGGAAACACAAAAGACCCCAAATAGCCAAAGCAATCTTGAGAAAGAAAAATGGAGCTGGAGGAATCAGGCTCCCAGATTTCAGACTATACTACAAAGCTACAGTAATCAAGACTTTGTGATAGTGGCACAAACACAAAAATATAGATCAATGGAGCAGCATAGAAAGCCCAGAGATAAACCCACGCACATATGGTCAACTTATTTTTGATAAAAGAGTCAAGAATATACAATGAAGAAAAGATAGCCTCTTCAATAAGTGGTGCTGGGAAAACTGGACAGCTACATGTAAAAGAATGAAATTAGAACACTTCCTAACACCATACACAAAAATAAACTCAAAATGGATTCAAGACCTAAATGTAAGGCCAGACACTCTAAAACTCTTAGAGGAAAACATAGGCAGAGCAGTCTATGACATAAATCACAGCAAGATCCTTTTTGACCCACCTCCTAGAGAAATGGAAATAAAAACAAAAATAAACAAATGGGACCTAATGAAAATTAAAAGCTTTTGCACAACAAAGGAAAACATAAACAAGACGAAAAGACAACCCTCAGAATGGGAGAAAATATTTGCAAATGAAGCAACTGACAAAGGGTTAATCTCCACAATTTACAAGCAGCTCATGCAGCTCAATATCAAAAAAATAAACAACCCACTCCAAAAATGGCAGAAGATATAAATAGACATTTCTCCAAAGAAAGATTGCCAACAAACACATGAAAAGATGCTCAACATCACTGATCATTAAAGAAATGCAAATCAAATGTACCATGAGGTATCACGTCACACTTGTCAGAGTGCCCATCATCAAAAAATCTACAAACAATAAATGATGGAGACGGTGTGGAGAAAAATGAACTCTCTTGTCCTGTTGGTGGGAATATAAATTGATACAGCCACTATGGAGAACAGTATGGAAGTTCCTTTAAAAACTAAAAATAGAACTATCATACGATCCAGCAATCCCAGTACTGGGCATATACCTGAGAAAACCAGAATTCAAAAAGAGTCATGTACCACAATGTTCAATGCAGCTCTATTTACAATAGCCAGGACATGGAAACAACCTAAGTGTCCATCAACAGATGAATGAATAAACAAGATATGACACATATATACAATGGAATATTAGTCAGCCATAAAAAGAAACAAAATGAGTTATTTGTAGTGAGGTGGATGGACCTAGAGTCTTTCATACAGAGTGAAGTAAGTCAGAAAGAGAAAAGCAAATACACATATATATGGACTCTAAAAAAAAAAAATGGTTCTGAAGAACCTGTCCTAGGGGCAGGACAGGGATAAAGATGCAGATATAGAGAATGGACTTGAAGACACGGGGAGGTGGACCATTAACCTGGGACGAAGTGAGAGAGTGGCATGGACATATATACACTACCAAATGTGAAATAGATAGCTCGTGGGAAGCAGCCTCATAGCACAGGGAGATCAGCTCGGTGCTTTGTGACCATCTAGAGGGGTGGGATAGGGAGGGTGAGAGGGAGACGCAAGAGGGAGGAGATATGGGGATATATATATATATATATAGCTGATTCACTTTGTTATAAAGCAGACACTAACACACCATTGTAAAGCAATTATACTCCAGTAAAGATGTTAAAAAAAAAAGTGAACAGAATAGTTCAGTTCTTCATATCCTCTACTTCCAAGTTTAAAGAGGAAGAGTAGCGATCTTTGTTGAAATTACAGAAAGTCTGAGAAGTCATCTGGATAAGGTAACAGGGTACCAATATACAAACTCTGTTCCCAGTAGTTTTGTGCAATAAAATTTATTTCTTGTTCACACTTAATTTTTAAGGGTGTGGACAACCATTTATGACAACTGAACTCTATACAACAGGTTGTGATTCAGGCTGCTTAAATCTTATGCAAACTTTGGCTTTCATCTCCACTTGAGGAAGAGGAAAAAAAGCTAGAAGATAATGTGCCAGCCTTCAATGCTTTGACCTGAAAGTGACTTAGGTCACTTCAACCCATAGTCCTTCTGCCAGAGATGTCACATGGTCCAGCCAACTTCAAAGAGCCTGAAAGTTCCACTTTTCATGTGTATGGATTGTGAGAAGATTCAGATAGCGATGAAGCATTGTTGTTCCACCTCATGACAAACTTGCTGCAAAGAAGTAAAAATTCTTCAGGAACATCAACAGGTATATCCCTAGAAGACGAGCAGTTAAGAGAGAAGATTCACACTGGTCAATCTGGTGCTGAACCTGTTGCCTGAGGGTGGTGTTCTTGATCATAGACTATCGTAGCCTTGACACTCACTATATCCTTTTCACTTGGGTAGATAGCCATATGAATCATCTTTTATGTTGAACCTATTCAAAGAAAGTTTGACATTAAATCTGAAAGAAATGCCTGGCAGGCCCACGTCACACAGTTCTAGCCTGAAAATTAATTAATGAGCAATTAAGCCCTCCAACTGCATCAAAAACTGCAAAACTAAATTGGGTTTGCTGGGTTTTCCAACTGAGGTTGCCATGATAATTAATATTACCTGCTTTTATCTTGTAGTTTCTTTGGATAAGCTGTTGCTATGTTAAAAAAGTGATATCTCTATGTACCAGTAAGAGTTAAAGATTGGTGAGGAATGAAATATGAATACCCATGTCCCCATCCAAAGGAATGGATTTTAGTGGGCCATGACCCAACACGCTCTGGGCCTGAAGACAGAGCATGAAATGGAAATAGAATAATGCAACTGTAACACAGCAAGTGCTTGCCTTAGATGCTGTTATGTAGACAATTAAGCACTAACATAGTCCCTTCCTTAGCTTCATGACATAAAGCAAGTGTCAGCAATCTTTTCATTTAAAGGACGAGGTAATAAATAATTTAGGCTTTGTGGACCATGGAGTCACTGTCACAACTACTGAGTTGTGCTGTTGTAAAGTGAAAGCAGCCATAGACAATATGTAGATGAGTAGGCATGGATGCATTCCAATAAAACTTTATTTACAAAAAGAGGTGGTGGGGCAGATTTGCTGACACCTAGCATAAAATGAAGAAAACCCATAGTTTCCTGGCAACTCAGACCTGTTTGTACCTCACTCTATGTGAGATATTGAAGAAGACTTCAATATCTCAGCAGGCTTCCTTCAGGAATAAGGCATAGATGAGTAATGTCCACTCTTTTTGCCTGATTATTCATGAATCCTTTGCACTGCAGTCT